>NC_092743.1:50998424-53498424 GCF_047496795.1 Chiloscyllium punctatum | reverse complement strand
TCTTACATCTCCCTTGTCACAAAGTGCAGATCAGTTTTCATTTGGTATACAGAACAACCTTGGTTATCTGACTAGCAATTATCCAAATTTTGGATTATCCGAACAAAATCTCAAGGTCCTGTTCATGCATTTCAATTGAAGTAGGAAAACCTTTCCTCATTCATGTAATGCATTATTTTGTAAATTTGGACAGGAATATAGATGCAAGTATGCTTTAATAAATAATTAGTTTCAAATATATACTCGAGACATGACTTTAGTGTTAAGTCTTGCACTTTTTATAAAAAAGATCTTTTTATACTCTCCCAGGACAAAGGTTTGTGACTGTGAACTCACAAGAACAGCTTATGTGCAAGCCTGAGCTGTGTGATCTAACAGCAAAATTCAATCTCAACATTGACTCGCTCAGTTTTGCAAACCCAACAATTTTTTTTTCCTCAGCTCATTCTCCAGAGAGTTAAGTCAAAAATACACTCACACTTTTCATTTCCGTTGCTTTTTCCTCCCGTCATCCCATGATGACTACTTTTTTTCCAAACAAAAAATAATTCAATATCTTTCAGCTGACAAGAAAATTTCATGCAACTTTTTTTTGGATGGGGGAGTGAGTCAGCATACGTGAAAATAAACAGGAGGAAAACTTAATGAGAGGAAACACGAGGAAAATGTTACCCTCCCCCAAAAAAATTAATAAGAGGTCAGAAACTGAAGTCAGCAAAAAAAATCTTACCCCTCTCTCATGATTCCCCTGTATTTTGTGCCTCTCTCTCTCTCGAAGTCCTCGGTGATTGCTGAGGGGGGAGGGGACAACACTTGTTTAGTCTGGACTGCAGGATGATACCGAACAGAAAGATGCTGACTGCTGCCGAGGACCAGGATGAAACTGAGGAAAATATCAGCAGAAAATTTCACGAACTCAAGTGAAAAAGTGATTTTATTTGTAAAATATCATGAATTTTTAAGCAATATTCAGTGTTTGGACACATTTTATTGATTGAATGAAATAAAGACTCTAAACATGCTTTTTTCTGTAATTATGGTCAGTATGGCTTCCTTTGTTTATGATCAGATCAGTTATCCAAACAATCACTTATCTGAACAAAATACTCCCTGCCCATCTTGTTCGGATAATCGAGGTTGTTCTGTATTTCTAAATTACCTAGATGTCCAACAAGTTTGCTTCAGCTGAGATTACCATGTTTACTATAGAATATAATACTATTGCTGATAAATTGCATAAATGTAAAACATCTTTCATATCAATTCTAGCTAGATTTAATGCACCTGATAAAGATCTTCCTCACCTTTGCTTTCAGTGCAGAGGTGCCTCATGCCTGTCAAGTCATTATCCTTCACATAGAAGCACCATAGAATCCCTACAAAGTTGAAACAAGTCATTCAGCCCATTGAGTCTACACTGACCTTCTGAATCCATCCATCCATCCAGACCACACACTCCTCACCTGAAGGTGAATGAGATGGAAAGACAAATGGAAATCCTCTTGGCGAAAGGAGCAGTACTTCACCAATGTAGGCATTGCTGGAAGAAAAGGCGAGTGAAGTAATTACTAAAATAAGCACAAAATACAGAGGATGCTGGAGATCTGAAATACCAGCAAAAGTTCTGAAGAAGAGTTATGTTGAACGTGAATATAACCAGACTTGAATCAACATATTCAGTCCCTGGATAGGAGGAGGCAGCATCTGTGGTATATCCTTGGGATTGCGTGGAGTGAGTTGATGGAATGGGGTTTCATTTTGGAGTTCAATTGTCAGGCCCCCAGAAGAAGATTTACCTTGAATCCTTCTGGGATCCTTCTGTCTCCAGGCATGTTGCTAGAACTAGTCCCACTCAACATTGTCTGTTATCAAGTATATCTTTCACCTCCACGTGACTGGCTTCCTTGAAACCTTTTGGGACTGCACAGCCTCTGGTAGAGAAACTCTATATGAAATGAACTGCTCCCACTACAGCTTTGCACCTTGAAGTACATATTGCTAGCTGACTGTCAGATTGGTCTGAGATGAATAATGCAATTAGATTATCCAGTTTATGGCAGCGATGGTGTTGATTCTGAACAAACGTGTTCTCCTGAAACCCTTAAATTGGAGAAAATAAAAGTTCATACCTTTCCATCTTCCTGAGCTGGATTTAAGCATAAGTTTTCTGTTAAAATGCAGCATGCCAATTCAATGTAACATCCAGTGTTTGAAAATAGTTTCATCTGAAAGCAACATATCACCAGATGTATGATTGTCTTTTCAATTTTTACTTTGGTATTTTACTATGAAATTATGAATGCATAAGCAACGATGCATATAGAATTGCCTGTATAGTGCAGTTCATGACATTATTGAACTAGTTCCATCTTTTGAGTTTTATATTCTAGACTATTTCCTCAATATTTTCAATTTGTAGCTGGTTGCAATATTCCCTTTTGTCCTGTACATCAGACCTTTACTATAGGGATGAACTATTTTAACTTGGTTCTGAGAAGTCCTCAATTTGACATTCATCACAGTATTTATGGTTGCCAGAACAATTTGCAATGTTTCTTACATGTAATAGATTATGTGAACCATAAGTTATTGGTCATTCCCTAATAGGAGTTGAGAAAAAAGTATGACATTGCATTCTAGCCTTTTACGTCTGGTTGAATTTATTAGGTTAAAACTAGTCCAAGCTATCAACGTTGTGCTTCAGCTTTCTACATTATGCATCAGGCAAGGAAAATCTGAATCTGAATCCAGCTATACTGGTTAATTTAACCTTTTAAGGCTTAATCACAACTCTGATTTGTGCAAGGTGGCATAAAGTAAATGAGAGGCTAAGATTACCTACAGTGTGGAAACAGGCCCTTCGCCCAACCAGTTCACACCGACCTTCCGAAGAGTAACCCACCCAGACCCACTTCCCTCTGACTAATGCATCTAACACTGGGGAAAATTTAGCATGGCCAATTCACCTGACCTGCATATCTTTGGACTGAGGGAGGAAACCAGAGCACCTGGAGGAAACCCACGCAGACACTGGGAGAATGTGCAAACTCCACACAGACAATTGCCCAAGGCTGGAATCGAACCTGGGACCCTGCTGTGAGGCAGCAGTGCTAATTACTGAGCTACCGTGCCACCCCAACTACAGCGTGTAAGTACCTTGCATTCTCTATATCCATCTTTTTTAAAAAAAACTTAGTGCTTCCTTTTTTGCAGAGTCCCCAATAGTGATCATCAGAGAAAGACTTTGTATTAAAATAGAAATGAAACAAAAATACTCTGATTCGTGTCAGACACACACTTGAACTTTTGAGACTGCACTGAGTAGGCACAGTTAACACAGTTGACCTATTCACAGACCAATTTAGAGCCACTGTTTTCTCTCTAATATTGCCTCCACTTAATTTGCAAAACTTTTAAAGATGTAAGGAGTTTCAGTAACCAGGAATATGAAAATGGGCCAATTTTGCTAAAATCAATTCAGCTCAATAAAATATTCTGTTAGGGAATCGTGTCAGAACCTAAATATTCCTCTTCAATATGATTTATAATATCTTGCTTGCCGAATATGTTGACAGTCTAACAATTTGATTTAACGGAGATTAATGGCTCTCCAGCAGTATCTCTGATCCATAACAGACCTTTGTCCATTTGATATAAATGCATCCAAAGATTCAGCCATTTATTTGGATAATAGAAAACTAAGTTTTCTCAGACTAGTTGCCCAATCCCTATGCTATGCTGTGGATGCCTCAGGACCACTACATTGGATACTTTGTATACAATCAAGCCCGTTTGAAAGCTCCAAACAATTAACCAAGTCAACTTGCATCAAGAAATCTACTTTAACTTCATGAACAGAATGCCATTAACTGTTGCCAGGCATGAAATCTCAAGACGAATTTCAAGCTCCCAATATAATGTTGTACTAAATTGCAAATTCACAACCTGTTATTTTCTGAGCATTAAAGTTAATTGACTAAAAAGCATGGCTTGTGTGTCTATAGTGCCCCTCTTGCTGGGAACTTAGAAGGAGCCTTTCTTTGGAGGGTTAGTTCTGCATGTGATGCATTTGAAACCCATTACTAGGTGAGAAGAATCTCTAAATTAAACTGCTGAATAATCTGCATCTATCTGAATGTATTTTGTGTATTTAGTGTAAGATGCATACACTTTCTGCAATGTTACAACTCTGTTTTCCAAGTTGAATAGTTTTAGAATATAAAATAATACAGCACAGGAATGAATCCTTTAGCCCATGATGTTGTGCCGAACATGGTTCATATCCCTCTGTTCTTTGCATATCCATGTGCTTATCGATAAGTCCTTTAAACACCCCTGTTGTATCTGCCTCCACCACAACCCTTGGCAGCGTATTCCAGACTCCTACCACTCTCTGTGTAAACAAGTTGCCCCTCCCGTCTCCTTTGAACTTTCCCCCTCTTGCCTTAAATACATACCCCTGTAGTATTAGGCATTACAACTCTGGAAAACAATTTTTGGACTGTCAACCCTATCTAGGCATCTCCATTCTTCCATTAAGTCTCCCCTCAGCCTCCGCTGCTCCAGCCCTTAACATGGATAGCCTCTCCTTATAGCTCATATCCTCTAATCCAGGCAGCATCCTGCTGAACCTCTTCAGCACCGTCTCCAAAGCCTACACATCTTTCATGTAATGTGGTGACCAGAATTGAATGTAGTACTTTAAATACAGATTGGCATTTTTAGCAAGTCTCACAAAACAGTCAGAATTTGACCAACTAATACATCATAGTTTATCAGAGATGCTTATCTACCAAAAATGTCTGAGTGCTTTCTCTGGCAAGGATATTTGGTACAGGATGAAAGGGTTTAATTTTTCACTGGCGTGTTTGCACTTCTTGATCTTATAATCAGTCAAGATAGTCACTTACTCATTAGGACAGCAGGCCTAACCACTTTGCCAAGCAAAAGTATCTACCTCAGATGAATAACGTGGCTCCAAATTTCCATTATTGGGTGCATTACCTTGGACTCACTTTAACCTCAATGAATACCTATACTTCTTTCTCTTTTCCAAAGGAAAATAGTGACTAATTTTTTGTTGGACTACGAACAAGCATAATTCTCAGCTCTTAACATTGGTAGCTGATGTCATACAAACATAGTGGGTAATTCACTCTACCAAGAGGATAAAAATAATACCTATATTCCAATGCTTGTTGAGGAATTTTTGTCCCTCCTTCCACAAGGAATCCTGATAAAAGCACCATTGTCCAGAAATGATTTATAGCACTATCTGGCTCTATTACTCAGTTTCCTCCATCAATGTCATCACCTGCTCCCAACGGTGCCACTATATGGTGCTTTTGGTTTGCTGTTCTGGGCTAGCCCACAGCAGTTAGAACAGACATTCTTGTAGGATGGAGTCTCATTTTCCTTCTGACCATGTGTACACAATTATAAATATCATGATTTTGGTCAACTTGTATATTCAGACTGGTTACACTAAGTGGCATTTTGGGCTTTTACACGAGTTATGTTTCTACTATTTCTTATGGATTTGACAAAGATAGTTTCCAAGATGGAATTGATAGTGTGAATAGTGCAGTTGTTTTTCTTATCCCTATGATATTCAAGACATATTGTCCATTTCCACCCAACTGGCCCAGTGAAAGTCTGTTTTTGTAAGTTTTGTGCACGTGCATTGTGACTACTCTTTTGACCCCAGCATGCACCATTCTCTATTGAGGAATGATCCCATCAGTTGATGGTGTGGATATGTAACAGTAGCAGCTTGGTTTTTGGAAACCAAATCAAACATTGTTGTCAAAGCTCTATGTTGCTGAAGCTGATATCAGGACATGTTCTCAGGTGTGAAATGCAATTTTAAGTCTGACAAACACAGCTAGTTAATAATCTCCCTTATCTCATGTGAGATCATCATGCATCTGCTTTTGAATCAGTAGTATTTTCAGTAGACCATTTGGAAATTTGCAAGAAGTAAATTGATAACAAGGTACTGATTGTCCTGTTGTCATGGGCCCATGAATATTTCAAGACTGTACTGGGAAAAAAAAGGACAGAGACCTCCAAAGATATCTCTATCTCTTTTGTGCATTTCTTCAGGCTTTTCAGGCAGGCAACCTTAGAGTTGAAGACGTGCAAAGGTAAAATGATGCAAAGGAAATACAGTATATTCTCTGACATAATACTTTATGATGCTTCTATGGTCAACTGGGTTTAATGTAGGTACAGTGGTAATGCCAGTGAATTAATAGGCAAATAGGCAGTAGACTGGTAGCCCAGGCTAATGTTCTGGAGTCATGGATTCAAATACCACCATGACAATTTAAATTCAAGTAATAAACCTGGAATTAAAAACTAGCCTTAGCAATGCTGACCATGCAACCATCATCAATTGTGAAAAACCATCTAGTTTTCTGATGTCCTGTGAGGACAGATGTCTGCTGTCCTTACCTGGTATGATCCGTATATGAATCCAGATGTACAGCAATTTGATTGACTCTTAACTAGCCTCTGGTGTGGCCTGACAAGCCCCTAGTTGAAAGACAGTTAGAGATGAGCAACAAATGCTTTCTTACAAAGAATTTCCACATCCCATGAAGCAAAAAAAAAGTGCATCCAATTTGTTGGGATGCATTATGTAGCAAAGAAGTTTAAAGTGTCAATGATAAAAGATTCATGCAAAAGTTGATATGATTTTGCCCCCAACAGGGTCTTTTACCTGATAGGGCAACAATTGTGTTATCACCCCTAACAAAACAAAGTAGATCTAGATGTCACAGTATTGAAGAAACCAACAGAAATTTATTCCAGCTTACTATTATATACAAACATTATATTCATAAGCTCATGAGTGTTAGGATATGTTAAATTATTGTATTACAGCAGCATGCATAGAGTAGTATAGAATCCTTCAGGTGATCCTGAGGTAAGATGGAGTCTATAACCTTTATAACCTCAGGTCAGATGCTATGATACAATGATGATACCATGATCATGTACTGACTATGAGACATAACACAATAATTGTGTTTAAGACATGTGTTAGCTATCTTATTTTTTTCTTTCTTCTGATAGATGTGCAATTGGAATTATTACGATATCAATGGTTTTCCAAATGGTAATCACCTATCTATGGAAAAATAATAGAAAAGAACATCAAAGTTTAAGAAATGCTTTGAGTCTACTTGTTGCAAACTATACACTTCAGTCCAATGAAAATGCTGAATATGCCTCACTGGGAGGAGAGATTCCCCCTCCACCTCCTCACAACCACATATAGAATAATTTCCACTTCAGTTTTGAAATTATTTTGGTGGCTAGGCTTCACCATTTGTTATCTTCAGACATGTGTCTGTGGAAAGGTTTTCCTCTCTCCTTTTGTCTGTCAGTTGTTAATCCTCTGCGTATGGAGTAGATGAAAAGCCTTTCTCAAGACTTTTAGATTTCCATCACTCTATTAAGTTAGTTCACTTTAAATTGTTTTGACTCTTTAAATTTTAGCCATGAGCAATTTTCATGCTTCGTAGTACTATTGTCAATCTATCTGCCCAAATTTGCTGCAAGTTCTGTAAATTATTATGCAATTGTCTAAGTCAGGAGATTGGATCTTTACACTTTACTGTTCCTGTGGGTAGAGTGCCAATTCTTAACCGATGGAAATGCTTGAGGCAGGAGAGAAAAGTTATGCCCTAAAATTGTGCATTATAATAAATTAAAAATTTTCTTCTTCTCCATATTAAGATTAAAGTTCTTAATAAACATGAGTTAACTAAACAGCTTCTGAACTGCATTCACAATGTTCTGCTGTCCAAACCCTATCTAATTCAACACTTAATTCTTTGAGTGCCCTTAAAAGAAAACTGAAAATGGCATGTGCAATTTCGTTTACTGAACTCTTTTCTGTAATGCTGGACATTTTATTTCTGTATTGTCTAAAATTTTGTAACTAAAGAAACTGTGCCTAGGTACTTTTATATCTAAGGCAGATCTGTAATTGGCATCGTATAAGCATTTCACTATACTCGTTGAGAATCTGTTACAATAAAGACTATTCTATTCTATTTTGTTCTAATATGAACTTATCTGACAGTGATCACCAATATGTACAATCTCTTTATGAAAATCAACCTTTGGTATAAACAGGGAAGTTATACTGAAGGGGAAGAAATAATTATGAGAAATCTAGTAGATTGAACTTCAAGGATATTTACTTGGTCTATTTAGCTTCAGAAAGTCCAGGGAAACTCCAGAAAAAATGGTTTGTCCAGGCTTTCCATGGATCTTCCACTATGACTCTGCAGCAAATCAGGAGAGTTTGTGTGAAATTAATATAAAGGTAGCAAGGACATGTAGAATGATTACTCTTGAATACAGTATAAAGATAACTCTACGTGATCAAATCTGTCTGTTTACACATACTCATCCAGGCTTATATTGATTTTTGCCTGTCTCCTCATTGATTAGATAATTGGGTTTAGATGTCTTTAGTTTCTGGATACAACAAGATAGGTCAAGTAAGAAAGTTCTTATGTCTCCGTCTTGCTCAGTACATCCATTCAAAGCAACTACATTTTTTTTAGTTGAATACATGAAGTATACAGCATTATTGAGATCTATTGTGACAACCTTAAAGAAATATTTGACTGAGATAGTACATTTGTGGTAAATTTATTATGCCGTAGTCAAGGTAGTCTGCAAGTAACAATAATGTATGCTTTGCTGATGCAGTTGTGTGCGAGTAACTGCCTTGCATTTTAATGTGGTGAATGAAGCAGCAGTTGGGAAGACTTTATGAATGAAGTGCTTTCAGTATACTTCACTTTATTTTTCTGCAGGTTGAATGTTAAGATTGAAATCTTTGATTTGAGGTAGCAGGAGACATGTGCCTGAAATCAGGAGTGTTCAGTCTAAATACAGAATGAATTCAGTTATGATTCAGCAAGAATAAGGCTGACTACTGGCCCAAGGAGGCTTGTTGATTTTTTTGGAGGCATGGTAGCAGGTGGAAGGAAGACCATAATTGGGTCATGCCATGGTTTGAAATTATAATAGGGAGCAGGGATAAAATCCGAGGAAGTACACATTTTACTTCCCTTTTTGATGGCAGCCTTTAAGCATACCATTTTGTTAAACTGCTATGGTCCCGAGAAATTGTTAATTGATTTTGGGCTTGATTTCAAAGTAATTTGGCAAAATAAAAGGCATTGGACTCCTAATTTGCATAGACACTATGTTTGCATCTGTTTCAGGCAAATGCACTGGATGAATACAGAGTACACTATCCATTTGGCAATCTGTGCAGGTCACATGCTATTTTAAACTGCTCAATGCTCACTTCACCAGCAGATGTTGCGTAATCTAGGCCTGTGTTTTTCTTTTCACTGAATGAACTTAATAGCTTCAACAGTATACCACATATTTGCTTGGAAACTTCTGGTATATTTAATTCAGCCAGTACAGTTTATGCTCATACTATCTGTATAAATGATAGGTAATAAATACTGGCCTAGCTATTGATACCCACATGCCTTGAATGAATTAAAATGTGTTGAAATCTTAGCTGTATATTCGCCAATACTGCTTCCTCATCATAACTACAGTTACAGTGGCTTGGTCCACTATTGCACAACATAGCATAGGTGAACGTAGGTCAGTTTCAAATTCTACAAAACTTCAGAGATAATCCACACTTACATTCTGAGCATCTGCAACTAGACTCTGGGGAATAAGGAAATAAGACAATAATGGATGAGTGTACTCAAAAAAAAAAAGAAAATTGCTCCGTTGCACTAAAGGGAGACCTTGATGGTTCATCTGCTAATAATGTTTCATTCATAAATCCCCTCCATAAGGTAAACGATATACCACCACTCTGTAATCCATTTTTCAGTCTGGTGAACAGCTCATGAAACATCTTCATTTGGAACAAGTGAGTTTGAGTGTCAGTCAATGTAATTCAGTGCTGTATGCTAAATCAACTCAGCCACCATTACCATCAGATATTGTAGCTAAACATTCTCCGTGGAACAGTGCAGCTATCGTAAAGAAACTATCCTTTGACTTTTTCGATTAGATTCCTGACAGAATGGAAACAGGCCCTTCAGCCCAACATGTCCACACCAACTCTCTGAAGAGTAACCCACCCAGACGTATTTACCCCTAACTAATGCACCGAACACTATGGGCAGTTTAGCACGGTCAGTTCACTTGAACTGCACATCTTTGGATTGTGGGAGGAAACCAGAGTACCTGGATTGGGACCCACGCAGACATGGGGAGAATGTGCAAACTTCACACAGATAGTTGCCTGATGCAGGAATCGAACCTGGATCCCTGGTGCTGTGAGGCAGCAGTGCTAACCACTGAGCAACCATGCCACCTTCTTATTGCCCCATTCACTAGCTGGCTTGCTGACTAATAGATATGCTCCAGTAAGCTGCATTAAAGTGTTCAATCCCTTTTTCTTAGGGTAAATATTTTGAAACGTTTGAAGAGTCAGCATGGATTTATGAAGGGGAAATCATGCTTGACTAATTTTCTGGAATCTTTTGAGGATGTAACGCTGAAGATGGACGAGGGAGATCCAGTAGATGTAGTGTACCTGGACTTTCAGAAAGCTTTTGATAAAGTCCCATATAAGAGGTTAGTGAGCAAAATTAGGGTGCATGGTATTGGGGGCAAAGTACTAACTTGGATTGAAAGTTGGTTGGCTGATAGGAAACAAAGAGTAGTGATAAACAGCTCCACTTTGGAATGGCAGGCAGTAACCAGTCGGGTACCGCAGGGATCAGTGTTGGGACTGCAGCTTTTTACAATATATGTTAATGATAAAGAATATGGTATTAGTAATAACATTAGCAAATTTGCTGATAATACTAAGCTGGGTGGCAGGGTGAAATGTGAGGAGGATGTTAGGAGATTATAGGGTGACCTGAACAGGTCAGGTGAGTGGTCAGATACATGGCAGATGCAGTTTAATGTGAATAAATGTTTGGTTATCCACTTTGGTGGCAAGAACAGGAAGGCAGATTACTATCTAAATTGAATCAATTTAGGTAAAGGGGCAGTACAAAGAGGTCTGGGTGTTCTTGTACACCAGTCAATGAAGGCAAGCATGCAGGTACAGCAGGTAGTGAAGAAGGCTAATAGTATGCTGGCCTTCATAACAAGAGGGATTGAGTATAGAAGCAAAGAGGTTCTTCTGCAGCTGTACAGGCCCCTGGTGAGACCACACCTGGAGTACTGTGTGCAGTTCTGGTCTCCAAATTTGAGGAAAGACATTCTGGCTATTCTGTGGTGAGTTGGTGTTCATGACAACGGAATGAGGACATGCCACAACCCAAAGGACTAGCCACGTTACCATACATCAAGAACATTTCTGAACTGACAGCCATACTACTACGACCACAAGGACTCATAACAGCACACAAACCAACAACCACACTCAGACAACAACTCAGCAGGACAAAGGACCCGATACCCAGCATGAGCAAAACCAATGTAGTGTACAAAATCCCATGCAAGGACTGCACAAAACACTACAGCTAAGGAAGACAGCTAACGATCTGTATCCATGAGCGCCAACTAGCCACAAAACGACACGACCAGCTATCCTTAGTAACTACACATGGATGACAAGCAACATGAGTTTGACTGGGACAACACTACTATTATAGGACAAGGCAAACAGAGAACAGCCAGGGAATTCCGAGAGGCACGGCACTCACCCACAGATTCAATCAACAAGCACATCGACTTGGACCCAATATACCGGCCACTGCAGCGGACAGCTGGAACTGACAACTGGAAGCGGCAGAGACAAACCACTATAAATTCCAGAGGAAACATCACAGAAGCGCTTCACAGAAGGCTCCCAAGCACTGAGGATGTCACCTAGATAGGGGACAAAATGTCTGCAACACAAATTTCCATCTCGGCGAACAGAACCACAACAATGATCTTAGTCTCAGGTTTTAGACTGTCTTCAAATACGCTTTCCCATGGTCAACCAAAGGCTAAGCTAATGGACCCCATAAAGACTCATGAAATATCCTCCTCAAATTTGACTCTCCTCAGAAAGATATAAACATCTTCCATGGACTCCTATGTGATCTTCACAAACTGAAGCACCACAAATCTTATTTTGATATAAACTGAAATCAAACAAAGCTGCATCATGGCATCAAAATTCTTTTCCCCTCCTCCAAAACCATACCACAAACTTACTTCAGCAAATTATATACAGACATGAATATCACCTACAAAAGAGACAGAAAATGTTCAACTTAAGAATGTTTATCCAAAATGAACATCACTTCCAGCTCAATTATAATGGTTTAAAATGCCATTGATGCTGTGTGAAGCAGAGCTCCAGGTCAATGTTGATTCTTTCTCCAAGTACTATATATGATAAAATGGACCTTTTGCTTAATACTAGAAAACAACAATGCTCTTCCAGCTGGCTCCCACAACAAGACAACCTTCATCTGTCTTTTAGTATCAATAGTACAATCCTGAAAAAGATGTGTGATTGAATGTCTGTATTTTGGGTTCCTTCTCTGTGCAAAGATTGTTGTGAAAGATGGAATTCTCCCTAGTCTCCAATGTGTCCTCTATCTAAGGACAATTATTAATTTTAAGTACAGCTAACTTTTGTCATATCATCTGTGCATTAATATTTTGGCCATTTAGTGTTAACACTGTCTTCTTTCCCACTAACTTTAATCACATCTTATCCCTTGGTAAAGGCAAATAGAAAGTACTCATTTAATTTCTCAATCTTGCTCACTTCCTTCCCGCATAGTTGTGATCTCTGATCCCTGATTATCTCCATCTCACCCTACACTTTTACTATTTATGTGTCCATATAGCAGTTGTGAATTTTGTTTTGTTATCAGCTAGTTGCTTCTCATTTTCTGTCTTTACCACTCCTTTTCATTTTCACTTCCATTGTGAATTTTTCTAAATTAGACTAGTGCACGGTAAATTATTAACTTGATATCGTCAAACATAAAGTTTCATCTGCTTCATCTTACTGTCCATAGTTTTCAACAATGAGGGATCAGTTTGTCCTACCTTTTCCTCTGTCAGTACGTTGTAAGTCCATTGTACACAAACCATCTCACCTGTAAAGGCAGCTCATGCTTCCAATACAGGTTTGTCTGTCAATCTTTAATTCCAATATAGAAAGGCCTGCTCTGTTTGCATGCTATACAAATTGAGTATCCTCCGGAATGGTCCTTAATCTTTACTTCAGCTAATCTAAACATTATGATACTGGCATGTACCAGTATTTTCCAAAGTGGCAAATTTCCTAGGTGTGTTTCGTCCACAAAAAGCAGGACAAATCCAATTACCACCCCAAAGATCTACTCTCATTCATGAGTAAAGGGATGGAAGAGGTTGTCAGCAGTGCTATCAAGCTGTACTTATTGAGCAACGGCATTCAATTTGGGTTCTGCTATGGCCACTCAGTTCCTGACTGCATTACAGCCTTAGTTCAAACATGGACAGAAAAGCTGAATTCCAGAGGTGAGGTGAGGGGAGAGTGATTGCACTTGATGTCAAAACTCTGTCACCAAATGGACTGCAGAGGTTCCAGAAGACAGCTCACCACCAAACTTTACAAGATGATTAGGAGGTTAGATAGGGTTGACAGTGAGAACCTTTTTCCACGTATGGAGTCAGCTATTACAAGGGGGCATAGCTTTAAATTAAGGGGGGGTAGATATAGGACTGATGTTAGGGGTAGGTTCTTCACTCAGCGAGTCGTAAGTTCATGGAATGCCCTGCCAGTAGCAGTAGTGGACTCTCCCTCTTTATGGGTATTTAAGCGGGCATTGGATAGGTATATGGAGGATAGTGGGTTAGTGTAGGTTAGGTGGGCTTTGATCGGCGCAACATCGAGGGCCGAAGGGCCTGTACTGCGCTGTATTCTTCTATGTTCTATGTTCTATGTTCTAATAATTAGGGAGAGACTGTAAATATTGGCCAAACCAGCACAGCCCATATTCCCTGATTTTTTTTAACAAAAGCTCTTATTGCTGTTCCCACAATCAGATACAGCAATGCCTCCTATCTCACTATGGTGGCAGCACACTGATCAAAAGTTCCTCTTAAATGCACTGCAGAAACTCTGCCTCTTTTTTATCCATTGCACTGTATATATTGTTGCCTGTGTTAAGATAATTGATGCCCAATATTGTCATTGTTTTATAATTTTTGCCTTTCTGTGTAACTTCCCTGCAAGTTTGCTGTTTATCTCTTTCCCACTAACTAGTTGCAACCTTTGGAATACACCCTGCAGTATAATAGTATTCTAGATTTTTTTAATCAGAATATTTTGTTAACATCTTTATTTTACATTGGCCGTGATAAATATTGACATTATGAACTCAAGAATTTTCATAACATCATATCCTACTCAAGTCCATTTTTGCGCACACAATTGGTTTTTACCTAAATTTACTCTTGTAATTTACTGCCGTAATTTTCCTGCCACATAAATGACTTCTAAATCATATATTGTAACATTCAACTTTGGAACAGTCTCAAATTCCTATCTTGTCCTTCTGTAACAAAGCTGCACCAACACCAAAATCATTGGTGTCAACAACCAGTTTAAATGGCTTGTCATAATTTGGTAATGAAAAAGCAAGTGTAGAGCCAATACAGATTTCAAGTTGTCAAAGGCACTCTGATATTCATTTGTCCACTCGAATCTCTACCTTTCCTTAACAAATTTATCAAGTGAGCCAGTACAGTGCTGAAATTTGAAACAAACTTTGGATAAAATCCAGCCATGCAAATATACTGCAAAATTTTGCATTTTGTCTTAGGCTTACCTCGGTGCTACAGTGTGGCTCAAATAAGTCACTTTGTCTTGGCAAAATCACTTTCAGCCCAATTTATATCCAAATTGACTCCTTTACCTGGTCAAGCAGTATGTTGAAGCGATATAAATGTTATTTCCAGGCTTGACTGAACACAACCAAGCCACCTATATATACAAAACAATTGCATAATCCTTTTCACGATCTTGTTGATTAATCATTGAATTTTGTTTGGTGCATTTTTCATTACCTTGATGAAGTCTATCCGATGGGATAAAATTGTTGTTACTCTATATCAGTCAGTGGGACTTGCCAATATCCTTTTAGCAAATCATTTTTTGTGACACGCTATTCTTGTCCAATCCTGTGAGTACAACCCTTAGTCATGGAATCATATCTGAATCTGTTGTGGTTAAAGTGCTAACCTTGTGATAATCAAGACACAATTTTTGTGATCCATGTGATTTCAGCACCATTACAGTAAGTGATATCCAACCACTAAGAATCAGTTAAATAATGACATTGTCTGCCATAAATGATGTCCTCCCTCACTTCAGCAAATGTCCATGGTTGAGTCTGTAAGGTGTTGTTTTATTGGTGTCGCATCCCATACAGTAAAGTCATCTTTTATTTTCATTGCTGAAATGTGACAATTGTTGGCTGTGGTTATCATAGAATCCCTACAGTGTGAAAGTAGCCATTCGTCCCATTGAGTCCACACTGACCCTCCAAACAACATTCTTCCCAGACTCCCATCCCATCCCTGTAACCCTGCATTCCCCATTGCTAATCCACCTAGTGTGCACATCCCTGGACACTATGGGCAATTTAGCATGGCAAATCCACCTAACCTACACATCTTTGGACTGTGGAGGAAACTGGAGCACCCAGAGGAAACCCACACAGACACGGGGAGAACATGCAAACTCCACACAGACAGTCTCCCAAGCTAGAATCGAACCCAGGATCCTGGTGCTTTGAGGCAACAATGATAACCAATGAGCCACTATGCCATACTGTAGTTGCTATTGAGAAGATGACAGTGAGCTGTATTCTTGAAACAGTTGAGCCCATTGAGAGTAGGTAGGACTTTAGTGCCATTGGGAAGTGATTTCTACAATTATGATATAGCAACACTGAAGGAACAGTGATATGTTTCCAAGTTAGGATAGTGAGTAAATTGGAGAAGAACTTGCAGATCATGTTCTCTCATATCTGTGAGATGGGAATGGTGAGAGTTGAAATGTCCTGTCTAAGGAGTCTTGAGTGTATCTTGTAGATGGTACACAATGCTGCTACTGGGGGTCTTTGGTGCTGGACAAATATGGATATCGGTCAAATCTGCTTTGTCCTAGATGATCTCAAGCTTCTTGAGTGTTATTGGAACTGCATTCCATCACACTGCTGACTTGTGGAGAGGTAGTGACATTGTGGTAAAACCACTAGACCCATAATCACGAACCCCAGGAAAAGGGTTTAAAATCTCACCATCGCAGAAAGTGGAAATTTTGAATTCAATAAAATCTGAAATAAAAAGCTGGCAATTTAACCGCTGTCGATCAGTGCAAAAACCCATCTGGTTTACTAATGTCCTTTAGGCAAGCAGCTGTGGCATCCTTATATTGTCACGCCTGCATGTGACTCTTGCTGCAGAATTCCGAGCCCCGAACTGCTCCTGTGAATATATTATTTATATTCACTAGTTGACTCCAGTTTCTGTTGAATGTTGATAATGGAGAATTCAGTGATGGTAATTGTGTTTCAACAGATGAGGGTTTTTTTTTGTTGGAGATGATCATTGCCTGATAATGATGTGATGCCAATGTCACTTACTACTTGTCAGCTCAAACCTGGATATTGTCAAGGTCATGCTGTATTTGGAGACATAGTTTCCTTTAATATCTGAGCGGTCATGAATGATGCTGAACATTATGCAATCATCAGCGAACATCCTACTTTTGACTTTTATAATGAAGGGAAGATCATTGATGAAGCAGCTGCAGAAAACAGCATTCCTTCCCTAAAGGACACTACCCTGAGAAACTCCTACAGTCAGGTGACTGACCTCCAACAGCTACAATCATTTTCCATCCATTGAAGGGTTCTCCTCCTGATTTCCATTGATGTTTGCTTTGCTGGGGCTCCAAAATCAGTCAAAAGCAGCCTTGGTGTGAAAGATTGTCATTCTCATCTCATGTCTTGAATTCAACTCTAATGTTCCTCTTTGAACCAAGGTTGTAATGAGATCAGGATTAGAAGGAGAATTAGAAGGAGAATTGGCAGGACCCAAACTAAGTGCCAGTGAGCATCTTATTTCTGAGCAAGTGCTGCTTGATGGCACAGTCGATGACCACTTTCCATCATTTTACTGATGATTGAAAGTGGTAATTGGCTGGGTTGGATTTGTCCTGTATTTTCAGTATGGGATATACCTGAGAAAGTTTCCACATTGTCGGATGGTTGTCAGGGGTATAACTGTACTGAAACAGCTTGATATGTTCTGGGGCACATGTTTGAGTACTGTTGTTAGAATGTTATCAGGGCCCATAGCCTTTGCAATGTCCAGTTCCTCTTAATGTTTCTTGATGTCAGTGCGGTAGCTGAGACTGGAGATGTTTGGAGGAAGCCAAGTTGATTCATCCACTCAGCACTTGCTTCTTAAAATTGTTGCTTCAACATCTTTTGCACTGATGCACTGGTATTCCTCATTATTGAGGATGGGGATATTTGTGGATCTTCGTTCTCCAGCAAGTTGTCAAGTTGTCCACAACCATTCACAACTGGATGTGGCAGGACTACATAGCTTAGATTTAACCTGTTGGTGTGGAATCACTTAGCCCTGCCTTACCATTTGCAGTTTATGCTATCCTGAATCAAGTATTTCTGTTTTCTAGCATCACCAGGTTTTTAGCTATGTCTGGCATTGCGCTTCCTTCCACTCTTCATTGACTAAGTCTGATTCCCTGACTTGATGGTAATTGTAGAGTGGAGGTTACATCAGGCCATGAGGTTGCAGACTTTTTTTTTGAGCTTTCTGCTGTTTCTGACAGTCCAGTCTTGAGTAGCCAGGTCTACTTGAAATCCAAATTAAAAACAATAACTGCTAGGAGAGGAGGAAATTTGGTAGAGCCATTGAAAATCACAATGGACCTTAACAGAATGTATCAAGAGGAACTTCTTTCAGGCAGAAAACTTAAGAAGCAGAGATTTCAAAGTGATTTGAAAAATAAACAAAAATATAAGATGAAGCTCTTTTACACAGCAAGTGTTTAGGATTTGGAATACGTTACCTAAACACTTGCAGCAGTCACATTCACTTGAGACTTCAAAAGAGATTTGGATAATGATCTACATCAAATAGCATTTTTAGGGTTAATGGGGAAAATTGAGGGAGTGACATTAGGTAAGTTGCTCTTGCAGAGAACCAGCAAGAACACAACTGCCAAATTACCACCACCTGTAAGCATTCTATAATTCTCAGTGTAGTAAGAGATATGGAAGATGAAGCTGTTATTATGATTGTAGGATTGTGCAAAAAAGCAATTGCTGTAATGGAATACAGAAAGCCATTGTGCAACTTGGGTGGAGAAGGAATGGTTGCACAAACCTATTTTGTTGCCTGGCCTGCTGAAGATGGAGGAGGTTACGTCAGGTTAAAGCTGTGGAGTTTGACTGCCACTGTCACAGGTCCAGTTTTTCCAGCGTCTCTTTATAGGCAAGGCTCACCATCTGGAAAACAAGTCTGGTGAACATTTGTTCCACTTCCTCTCTGAATCTGTGGATGCTGGAAATCCAAAACAAACAAAGAGAATGCTAGAGAAACTGATCACGACTGAGAGGCATCTGTGGAGAGAGAAACAGATTTAATGGTTACTGTTTCTTCACTTCTGAAGAAGAATCATAATGGACCAGAAACATTAAATCTTGTTTCCTTCTTCACAGCTGCTGCCAGACCTGCAGTTTCTCAAGCATTCTGTTTGTTAAATATTGCCTGTTAGCCTTATATCATTTGCAGATATGGAAATCTTACATTTGTTTACCATATCCAAGTCATTAATATATCTTGTGAGCAGCTGGGACCCTAAGTACTGATCTTTGTAATACCCCACTAGTCACAGCATGCCATTGTGATAATGACTCATTCATTTGTTCTCTGTCTGTTAACCAATCATTAATCCATGCCAGTGGCTGGTTAGCTCAGTTGGCTGGATGGCTAGTATGTGATGCAAATCAATGCCATCAGTGTGAATTAAGTTCCCGCACTAGCTGAAGTTAACTTCTCAACCTCTCCCTTGGCCTGAGGTGTAGTTAAAATCTTCGAGGAGAAAGTGAGGACTGCAGATGCTGGAGATAAGAGCTGAAAATGTGTTGCTGGAAAAGTGCAGCAGGTCAGGCAGCATCCAAGGAGCAGGAGAATCGACGTTTCGGGCATCAGCCCTTCTTCAGGAATGAAGAAGGGCTAATGCCCGAAACATCGATTCTCCTGTTCCTTGGATGCTGCCTGACCTGCGCTTTTCCAGCAACACATTTTCAGCTCTGAGGTGTAGTTAAACCACCATCGGTCCTATCCATGACAGTATATCACCTCCTATTAAATATGTTTTAATCTTTCTCCCCATGTCAAAAGGTTTTTGATAATCTGTATATACTGCATCATGAACTCTCCTTTATCAATTTTTCTTGTAACAGCTTCAAAAGCCTCCAACAAGTTCAAAAAACACAATTTTCAATTTGCAAGTTCATGCTTATTGGGCCCAGTCAGATCATTATTATCCAAGTGTTAATTACGCACATCCTTTTTCAAGGATTCTAGCATTTCCTTCCAGCTGGTAAAAGACTAACAGGTCTGTAGGGCCCTGTATCCTCTTTTGTTGCCTTTTAAAATAGTGGGGAGATATTTGCTACTTTCCAATCCAATTATTCCTGAATTTATAGAATTTTGGAAGTTAAGTACTAACCCATTGATTATACAGCTACTTCCTTCACCACTCTGGGATGTAGTATATCAGGTTCTGGGATTTATCAATATTGAGTCCCATTAATTTCTCAGTACAGTCGTCTTAGGAATGTTAATTTCCTTCAACTCTTTATTCTTCCTAGCCATTTGGATCTCTACTTCTGGGAAATTTCTTGTGTCTTCCCTTTCTGAAAACAGATAACAAGTAATCATTTAGCTTCTCTGTCATTTCTCTATTTCCTGTTATAAATTCCACTGACTCTACCTAATAATGGATACACATTTGCTTTAGTCTAATGTTTCATGTTTATTTACCTATAGAAACTTTCATAGTCTTTCTTCAAATAGTAATTTGTATCCTCAATTTCTTTATTAGTTTCTTGCTTTTCCTCTCCTGTAATCTATAATGCTCCCAATCCTCTGGTTAACTGCTTTTTCTGGCAACTTTACAGGTCTTTTCAATACAATCCTGAATTCCTTTATTAGGTAAGGTTGACTGACATTTTTGAGTTTTTGCAACTTGCAGGAATGAATAGTTGCTGTAAGTCATACAATAGTTAATTAAAGACTATCCATTGTCTATGGACAGTCATATCTTTTAATGTATTTACCAGTTTGTGTCTCATGCTTTCATAATATCCCTTATTTAAATTGAACAACCTTGCTTCTGAATGAACTAACTCAATTTCAAATACAGAGGAACCTTGATTATCTGAAGGACACGGGTGGGGAATATTTCGTTCGGTTAATCAAATGCCAGATAATCAAATGCCGGATAACATAGTTTAGCCAAGCATGGGGACCTTGTGATTTTGCCAGATAATCTGAAATTCGGATAATCGAACATTCAATAATCAAGATTCCTCTGTATAATGTAATATTCTAATATATTGTGGTCACTTATCCCTAAAGGTTCTTTTGCAACTGGATTGTTAATTAGCCCTTTTATTACATAGTCCAAGATCACATGTCCTTAGTATCCTACTCTAGAAAATCATGCCTAAGACGTTGCAGAAACTCGACCTCCACTTTCATGTTCAATTAGTTTATCCAATTTAAATGCAGATTGAAGTCACTTGTCATAACAACATTGCCTACGCTGCATGCTTTTGTCATCTACTGAGTAATATCATGCCTTTTGTATTTGGTGGCCTATAATTAATTTCAACTATTGTTTGCTGCCACTTGTTATTTCTTAGTTACACCCAAACAGATTCCACACATTGTCCTTCCAACTTCTTGAAATCCTCCTTTATTAATGTACTAAAGCTATCCTTGATACAGTGGCTCAGTGGTCAGCACTGCTGCCTCATAATGCCAGGAACCCAGGCTCTGTTCCACCCTCACACGAATGCCTGTGTGGTGTTTGCATATTTGCCCCATGTCTGCATGGGTTTACTCCAGATGCTCCAGTTTCATCCCACCATCCAAAGATATGCAGGTTAGGTGACTAAGTTGCCCATAGTGCCCAGGGACATGCAGGCTAGGTGGGTTAGCTATGGGAAATGCATGGTTACAGGGTAAGAGTGGGGGGTGTGAGTCTGGGTAGGATGCTGTTCGGAGAATCGGTGTGGACTTGATGGGCTGAATGGTCTGCTCCCATGCTGTAGGGACTCTGTGATTTCTATGATATTGTCAGGGCTGTATTATCTCCTTTACTTTCTTATCTGGCATTCCTAACTATTGAAAAGCCAGGATGCCATGATTCAGTAAGAGCAATTAGGTCTTGCCAGTGTGTCTCCATTTGTCCCTTTAGATCATCTATCTTGTTGTGCCTTTAACTTTGGTCTTTTGACATTTTTTAAGCAAATTCAATCCTCAGCTCAGTTTCTCCTGTTTTCTAATTGCAGTAGCATGTTTTTGACTTCTTGTTATCAACTTTACTCCATTCCATTTTGAGTCTCCTCCCCTGATCAATGTTTTAACTGGGAACTTTAATTTTTGCACATTATCCTCATGTATGTTTTGATGGCAAGTTGGTGGCTTATTGATTTTCATATCAGGAAACTGCAGATTGTTCAGCATTGCAATTTGGCCAGAATACATGTTCCCTGTTGGCACTGCTGTTGGTGAATAGAATACCCAATCTCAGGGATTGTATTTATACCATTACCCTTTCTCATACCTGGGCACATAAAATGGCTCAGACTCATGAAAGAATCTTCACACATTGCCCTCCGTGTTCCAACATCTATTAATGCATTTTCATCTTTTCCTCCCACCTTTTCACAATCAAGAAAATAAAACTGGAGTACACATTTTCAAAGGAAAATACACTTCTCAGACTGATCAAGATACAGGAAAGCAATTCCATTCAGTTTGCCTGTACAGATTCAAATGCTGATCCGGATTATGGATTTGGGCTTCCCCATAAATAAGGTAACAAAATATAAAGAAGGTGCTGTTAGCAAAATAAAAGCTGGATTAGTCCTCAAATGGATTCCATTAAAGGCCCTAAAAAGCTATCAAAAAAAGGGAAGATTTCATCTAATTTTAGTTTGGATGGATTTGAATTGAGGTCCCCAAGGTGACAGGATAGCACTGTATGCATGCTGACACCCTATCCATTTTTTAAAATTGAACCTGTGCAGATCAGCCTTTGGGGATACAAAAGCTTTGCACTCAGACAGGCAGATTATTTTTCAATTAGGTTTTTATCTCCACTAAATTCTTGCTTTACATATTTATAAAATCCCATCACAGCCAAGTTAAATTTATTCCTACTATTTGTATCATGCCAAAAATTAAAACAGCTGCAACAGCAGATGGGCATAAAGCTAACAGATTCACATATTAAAAAAGCTAAGGCTCTAGAGAGGCATTCATACAATTTGCAAAAACTAAGTGTTTATGAAGAAGGATTTCAGCACAGTCCCATTACAAATGACAATTTTAGTTAAATTATATATTCATCTAAATTTTTGTTTAAACTGAATTGTTGCCTTTTGAGCATTTTTAGATTTGGTTACAATAACACAGAGGTGTTGTGCTCTACTATAATGTCATTTCTTATGATTATGCACTTCATGTTTTACTACTGAGGCTATCCACCAGTGTTCCTCTTAGCCACTCTAATGTTCAGTGTATTTAATTTAATAAATGGAGGCTGGAAATTGATTTTGCTGATATTAGTATACAAACCGTGGAGCTGAGTTTAACTTTCATCAGTGATGGAAAACGATATCTGTCACCTTTCCATTGATTTAATTTGTGAGGAAAATTGGGCAAGGTGTATAAGTGGAGACCGATTTGCTACTTCTCATTTGTCATCACTTTTGAAGTTAAAAGCTGCCAAGGATAGGTTTCTATACATTTGTCTTTTTTTTTGCCGGACATTTACATGACAGAAATTTAAACAAAATTCTCAGAGAAGGTGGAAACGGGCACAAAATTTGTGAAGACTGGGATTTGATATTTCAGGAATATAAAGTGTTCTGAAAAAATAGAAGACATAGAGGTGATGTTGACAGTGATGATTGGGGAAGGGATTCTGGTACAGGGACAGAATTCCTTTTGGCTAGACTTAAGAAACAAAAAAAGTATGATCACGTGACTGAGGCATTCTAACGGCTTCCAGATACTGAAAGAGCAAGATGGAGGAGCAGGTCTGCATGGATTCGCAGGAAGGACAGAATGATGATATTGGGTCTTTAATGATACAAATACCAATTTAGTAGTGTTCTAATAAAAGTAAGGAATTTCTGAAATGTGCTCTGAAGAATTCTTTTGATCAGTACGTTCTTGGTCCAACGAGGGAGGAGATATTGCTGGATCAAGTGCTGGGAATCAGATGGACCAAGTGAACCACGTTTCAGTGGGGAAACACTTGTAAAATAGTGATCTTAACAGCACAAAACTCAGCTTATTTATGGAGAACAGCAAAGATAGATCTGAAGTAGGAATTCAAAATTGGAAAAGGAAAAACGTCAACGGTTCAAACCAATCAAGGTAAATGGAAACAAATAATAAGAGGAAAATTTGTAATGGAACAACACATGAACTTTAAGATGGAGAAGTTTAAATACAGGCTAAGAACATTTCAGCCAGGGTCAGAAGTATCATAACCAAAGCTAGGACATTTGGATGATGTGACAGATGGGGAGTCAAATGATTTTTTTAAAAATTGAAACCTTTTTGGAAGCGGAGAGACCAGATAACAGTAGAGGACAGCATATTATAATGGGAAGCAAGAGTTATTATTCCAAGCAAAGGTTGCTAGCAGAGCTTTGCCTGGGAAATTGGGAGTGGGGTGGGGGGGGGGTTCCATTTGAAGTTGTTGGTGAAAGGTTGCGTCTGTTGGCCAGGATTGGATGCACACATAGCTGCATTGGTGGGGCAGTGCCCAGAGTGCCACTGGGGATAAAATTACCATCTGCAGCTCCCCTACATTCATGGGAATGCCTGGGTAAACCCTGGACTCGGTTACATCTCAAATATGTAGGTCCTTTCATGGGCTCAATGTTCTTAGTCATTGTGGATGACTAAAGTAAATGGT
This sequence comes from Chiloscyllium punctatum, assembly GCF_047496795.1. Taxonomy (NCBI): domain Eukaryota; kingdom Metazoa; phylum Chordata; class Chondrichthyes; order Orectolobiformes; family Hemiscylliidae; genus Chiloscyllium; species Chiloscyllium punctatum. The sequence continues at coordinate 53,474,135 of NC_092743.1, read as the reverse complement.
ATCCTTCATATAAAGACAGGCCCATACCATTCATCATTCAATTGTCTGGCAGAAAGAGCACTCCAAGCTTTGGAGGCAGTCTTAAAGAAACAGCCTACAGCTTCACTAGATACTAAATTGTCCTGATTCCTATTTGGTTTTGGCACTACCCTTCATGCAACTATAGGGATAGTTCCAACAGAGTTCAATGGGGAGAAGACTCCATGCCAGGTTAAATTTGATCTTGATGGACCTGGGAGGGAGGGTCCAGGAACATCAATGCCTGATACAAGACACTGCTAAGCAAGAGAGACCGTTTACTTCAGGGGTTGAACTTTGATGTAGGAACCAGAGGAATGGTTCACCATGAGTTTGAGGAATGGTTTATATGAGGTCAGGTCCAGTGACATATAAAGTTTGGGTATGTGTGATGGTCCTGAACAAGCCTGTGGACCATATGAAAGTTGCAAACTCATAAATGGGAGAAAAGTGTGCCTGGCTCCTCAACCATGCCTTCCTGACTGTTCTGAAATCCATGGGTTCTCTGTCAAGCGTTGAAGACACCTCAGATTCTGAGACTGACACGGCGAATCTCACCACCTAAATGCCTTTGCTGTCTGAAGAGGACAATAAATATCTTCCTAGATGCTCTGGGCCCAAGAGGCAAGCTACTGTGTGTTACATGCCAACTGTATCAGTGACAAAGTTGGAGGTTTCTGAACTGGTGCTAGCAACAAAAAAAAGAACCAGACTATGCCTGCAGACTCAGAGGGGGAGGGATGTAGTAATTGTCATGAGGTGAGCCAGATTCACCTCATAGAATATGAGTTCCCTGATTGGGGCTGTTAATCAGGGAATCCCAGCTGACAGATAAGAACAGGAATATCAGAGGTTCTATTTACTTTGAGCTTGTTCTGAGGGAGCTGAATCAGTGTCAAGGACTCTCCATGTGATAATACAGGCTGACTTGGTGATGGGATACCTCTGTGGTATCAGTATCAGTAGAAGTAAAGCAAAGAGCAAAACGTGTTCAGGAGATTGTGCTGGAAAGGCTAATCATGCTGAGAGTGAACAAGTTGCCTTCGCTGGATGAGATGCATCCAAAGCAGTTAAAGGAACTGGGGATGAAGGAAGTTGAGAGGCTTGCCACAATCTTCCAATGTTTCTAAATACAGTGGAGGTACCAAAGGCTGGAGAGTGACAAATGTAACACACTCATTCAAGAAGTGGTAAGGGCATCACTAGTAGCTATAAGCTGGCCAGCTTGACACCCATAGTGGGTAGGACTTTAGAAACAATAATTGGGGTAAGCAAAAAAAAGGCACTTGGAGAAGTTAATTAAGGAGAGCCAGAATGAGTTGCTTTCTGAAAGGCATGTTATGTTTGACTAATCCTATCAAACCTCTTGTTGAAGAGACTGCAGTGAATACAAATGCATTGGAAGAAAGATTTTGGCAACGTTCTATATAAAAGGGCGGTTAACAAAATTGAGCTACGTGGATTCAGAATGTCAGTGTCAGCCTGGATGTAAAATAGGCTTAAGGTAGAAAAGAAAGAATATTGCAGAAAATAATTGCATTTAAAACTGAAAGGTAGCAGACAGCAATCGCCTGCATTCAGTGAAAGAAGTCATATATTTACGAGTTGCATATAAGAATACAGCATCAAGTTTCAAAATTTGCAGATGATATCACATTTGAGGTTTGGCAAGCAGTAAGTAGTAACTGGATGAAGAAGATATGGCTATCAGGGTGGGCAAACAAATGGCAAGTTTAAGTTGATGCAAAGCAATGGGAGGTGGAGAAGAGGTCTTGTGGTGCAGTGCACCCTCCCTCTGATCCAGGAGCACCTCGTCAAGTTAATTTAAGAGCTTGATGGAATGATGGTATATTTTTTAAAATGGCCACACAGGTTGAGTATCAACTTTTAAGTCCTTCCAAGTACATCAATGACAAAGGTTAGGACAGAAGAAACTCCTGGGATAGCTACAGGCAGAAGGATTCAACAAACAACTGTAATTGTTCACTAAGCACAACCACAGACCAACACAGAAGTCCACTATTGCTTTTAATGACAATTTATAAGTTTAGTGTAAATTTTTCTAGAAGTGGGACTGTTGGATCAACTTGGAGATACGTATCTGAAAGAACAAAGGCAGAAGGTAAATTGGACCATCATCACCTCACCAGATTCCTTATCAAGACATGCACTGCTCTAACTTAAACATGTATTGCCATTTCTTAATTGTTTATGGATTAAAATACTGGAACTCCTTATCTAATTGTACAATGGGACCAGATTCACCAAAAGGACTGCAGTATATCAAGGAGAGGCCTCAACACCACCTTTTCACAAGCATCTAGGGTTGAATATTAAGTTCTGCCCCTATTAGCAACACAGCATCCTGAGAATAAGTGAGAAAAGACTGGAATATTTTCAACTGTTCCTTCGTACCAGGCAGAATTCTAGAGAACCTGTATTTCTTCAGAAGCTGTCCATAGTTTGCAATCTCATATTGCCACATTGTGGTGTTTGTAGATATCATAGAATCATAGAACACAAGAATCATGGAATCCCTATGGTGCTATTTGGCCCATCAAGTTTGTACAGCCCCTCCAAAAAGTATCCCACCAAGGCGCACCACACCTCCCCCACCTGACACTTTAACTCCGCATGGGTTTTTATAATGGCTAACCCACCCATCCTGCAAATCACTGGACACTACGAGGGAAATTTTTTTTTAGCATAGCCAATCTAGCTAACCTGCACAATTTTGGACTGTGGGAAGAAACCAGAGAACTCTGTGGAAACCCGCACAGACATGGGGAGAGAGTCTACAAAGCAACACCCCAACAGCTGGAATCAAACCTGGGTCCCTGGCGTTGTGAGGCAGCAGTGCTAACCACTGTGTATATCAAACTTACTTTGGACAGATCAGATTGTTTCAGAGGGTGGTAACAAAAACAGAATTGCAGAATTTATTCAATTATTGAACGGCTGATGCAAAGTTCATTATTATTGAGTTGCAAAATCACACTGAATTAAATTGAATTTTGATTCAGAACTATACTCCACCAACTTAACAGCACAAGGTTATATTTAATAGGAATTACAAAATGGCAGATATGCACACTGAGACTAGATGAATAAATGCTATGTTGCAGGGTTAATTTTATGTAAGATGCAGAAATTCACGTGTAGTCATCTACAGTTTTTGCTGGCTTCATGCCTTGACCTTATTTATTGCTGTTCTTTGATGGAAGCTGATAAAATGGGCGAAATTCATTGCACGGAGAAAGGCACTTTTCATATGTGTTGCACACCTGCGCATTAGATCACTGACTTTGCCAGAAAATGAATGATCAGAGAGCTTGCATTTTCTCCAGGACTCTGATCATAGGAGTGTTGAGAGGTAGTAGAATGGAGGCTTTGCAACCAAGTGTTTTCAAAGTACTACTGCTATAATTCGCTTGGACACTGAAAATAACTGTCCATGGAACAGCTCAATTTAATAAACAAGCACTTGAATTCCTGAGGCACCAGCAATTTCTATATAAAAGGAAAGAGCCACCAAGCAATAAGGGCAAGAGCATGGTTAATAAAGGTTCATCACTATCCCAGCCAGTGAGTACACATAGAAGCAAGTGAAGAAAGATTATTTAGTTTAACCAAGGTTGTTTAGGTGAGTGAATGAGATATGTTTATTTTGCCAATTTCTAACTGTACGTTTATAAGAGCAACATGGTGAATGCATTGTTTGGAGATAGGCATTTGTAAGGGCACTATGCTTGTGAATTGCCATAGTAATGTTCCTTCTGATCGGGAAGTCCACAACCAATGCTCACAGTCTAAGCTAGCGAGTAAGTTATTTCGGACTGAGATGAGGTGAAATTTCTTCATGCTGAGAGTATTGAGTCTGTGGAACTCTCTGCCAGAGAAAGCAGTTCACGTCAAGTATATTTTCAAGAAGGAATTAGATACAGGTCTTAGGACTAAAGAGATCAAAGGATAGGGGAGGAAGTGATGTCATGGTATGGACAGTGTATTGGATGATTAGCTCTGATTATATTGAATTGTCGTCCAGGCTTCAAGTACTGAATACCCTACTCCTGCTCAGGTTTTTTTATGTTCTCTGCTGTTAGTTGCTTTCACTTTAGAACAAATAGCCACGGCACACACTGTATGAAAGATTGTTTTGGTTTTCAAAGCTGTAAGCTATTATAACATACAGTAAGGAAAACTTACAACTGAAACCTGCAACTTTGAGCATTGGTGAGTCAGAATGGGTGTGAATTTTTCAGTCCCTGGTACTGTGGAAATGGAAATTGATATGAGACAGAATTGTAATTTCTTTTAGACTCAATGGTAAATTATGAAAGGACTACAGAAATAAACAAGAGTCTTGACTAAATGTACAGTATTATTGGGACTAATGGGATTATTGCTAGACTATTAATCCAGAGATTCAGATAATCATCTGGCAAGCCAGGTTTGAATTTCCTCCATGGCAGATGGTAGCATTTGAATTCAACAAACATCGTGCAGTTCGAATCTAATGATGAAGTTGAAACCATTGGTGATTGTCAGAAATGCCCAATTGGATCACTGTTGTTCTTTAGGGAAGGAAATTGCCTGGTCTGGCCAACATTTGACTCCAGATTCACAGCAATGTTGTTGACTCTTAACTGCCCTTGAGCAATTCGGGATGGGCAATAAATGCTGGTCTTCTGCCAATGACACCCATATCCCATGAATGAAATTTTGAAAAAAGCAATTCTATTCTGAAGGAAAGAGTACTTCATACTGTATTGATCCCTAGATATCTTTGAGGAACAGAAAAGTCATACTGAAAAAATTTAGAAGGTCTTGAAAACACATTTTAATTCTCTTGAAAGATATAAATGAAATGAGTTCAATGTGAGTGGAAATGTATATGATGGTGCTGAGATACCTAATTGATTCCTGTGTGTTTAAACAACTGAAAGGTGATCTCATCAGCAATAAGATCCTCTTAGGCATGAGAGATTCTGCCCTAAGTGCGTATCTGATGCTCACCACTGTCGAGAAGGCATCTAGCCTGACTGACAAGATAGAAGAGCTGAAAAAAGGGAGAAATCAACAAAGTAACAACCCCTGCAGTCTGTACTACCAGCATTGCAACTGGGAGTAAAACCTGGAAAGCTGAGAGTATGCATAGATCCAAAGGAAGTTTTGAAGACATCTCACAACTCCATGCTAACCATTGAAGAAATGTTGACATAACTTGCTAAGACACAAGTCCTTACTTTCCTATTTGCAAAACTATCAAGTGAAGCAGGATGAAAACAGTAGTTTTCTAATCTCATTCTGGACAGTATTTGGCTAATACAGAGGAATGCAGAAAAAGTGAGAGCTGTCGTACAGTTGTCCTGACCAACAGATGTGAACGCAATGCAATACTTTGTTGGATTCATGAAGTAGCTAGCAAAAGTCTTGTCTAATTTGCTATCAGATTGTGAATCTCTATGCAAACTTGCTGCTAATGGTATTGGTTCTTTTTAGTCTGAGGAAGCATAAAGTGGGCAGAAAAACAACAGCATTTTTTTTCTGCTTAGTGTTCAAAACAACAATCACTTTGAGTGGTGATATTTTTGTACTGCCATAGTACCTATGCGTTAATCTTTATTCAGTTAATGCCCAACCTGGGAAGTACTGTTTCTAAAGATCTAGAAAAAAGACAATGATGAGATTGCCCAATAAAATTGGTGTAATGGCATTGGGGTACAGAACAAGAAAAGTTTTCACTAGAATTAAACAACAGTTCCCATGCCAATAGTGTTTATCATAGGACAGCACACCTTGGAGAATGAACATTACCTGAGGAATTCACAGACACCAGATGAACTGCCATTAAAAGGTCTGAATGGTTTCAAGATTATAGATGAAATGTGTGCAGCATTTAACAAAACTGGTATAGACCAATTTATGTTGAATGATAAATTTTATTATTGATTGTGGTATATTTGATAACTTTTAACTACAAGTAATAATGCAGGCTCTTACATTTATGAAACGAAGGATGTTTGGATGAATGTAGCTGTAAGGATAGTGTTAATCCTCCATAGCCATGCAGCTTCACTGAGAGCTGCTATGTGTACCTATTAAACACTTTATATTAAATATGCAGGACACTTATGCAACTTCTAATCTTGATAAATCTATCAGCAATCTCATCATTTTTTTTCTAGATCTTTACAAACAGTACTTCCCATGTTTGACATTAACTGAATAAAGGTTGAAGCATAGGTACTATGGCAACACAAAAATATCCTCATTCCTAAGATGATTGCTGTCTTGAACACTTTACAGAAAAAAATTGCTTTAGTTGTTCTGTCCATTTTCTGTCTTCTCAGGGAAAAAAAAACAACTCTGATTTAAAAGGGTTCATTGAAGTTACAAATCCTGAATCCTCATTAAAGAAACACTTTTGCGATATAGTGCACACTGAATTAATTGAGATGTATAAGAGGCAACTTTACCATTTAACTTGCTTTTAAAATTAATTTTTAAGTCAGTCATAAAGGGTTACATTGCTATATTTCAATGTATTTCTTGTTATGTACATCTTTGACATACCTCTTTAAATAATTGGAATTGTCAAAATATTCTTCTGTTCAGCAAATTCTTCCTATTAACTTTCATTGAGCACTTGATGACATCCAACAACAGACAGTCTACATTGGCAACTACCAGTGATGAGATATACACTCTCCTGGGTCCAGTAAATTGCAGGATTTAGCAAAGCATTGAGCATTAGTGAGGAGCAGAAAATGCTGATTGTGTTTTAGGAGAGTGCTATGCAGTTGCTAAACCCAGTGTTTTAGAACCCTCATGGCCAATTTCTACCAAAATTGTCATTGTAGCATGGAGTAATTTAACACTGCATCAAACTAACTATAAAATTTGGAAGTTCTAATTGATAAAAACACAACCTGTACCCATACAGAGCTACATGACTACCTAATGTAGCTACAGATCTCCCTAAAGAGGGTAGTCACCCCACAGCCTTATCAACAGCTTCTGTCTTTGGCAAAGTTGTAACTCAAGCTTCACTAACAGTCAGGAAACCTGTGGCTCTTAGCTGTCTTCTGGATTAAAAGCAAAATGCTGCAAATGGTGAAAATCTGAAATAAAAAGCAGGTCTGTCATCATCTGTTGGGGAAGAACAGAGTTAATACTTCGAGTCCAAAGTGATTCCTCTCAAAACTGGAACACTTCACCAGCACTTTGTTTTTATAATGATGAGGTGCCGGTATTGGACTGGGGTGGACAAAGTTAAAAATCACACAACACCGCATTATAGTCCAACAGGTTCATTTGGAAGTATTGGCTTTCAGAGCGCTGCTCCTTTGTCAAGTAGCTAGTGGGCAGGATCATAAGGTCAGACTCAAGGTTGGAATTCATACAGACTCTAACCTAACGCCTTTCATGCATTGTCTGAGCTGGAATGTCACTTTTCTTTTATAAACCCTTGTTATCTTGGGAATGCCCAAGGAATTCTGGGATTTACATATTAATGAATCGAAACCTGCAATCCATTCTAAAAGATAACAGCACTCTAGGATCTTGTGCTATAAATTCTGTGTCTTATGATTCTGCCCCACCTGACAAAGGAGCAGCAATCCAAAAGCTAGTGCTTTCAATTAAACCAGTTGAACTATAACCTGATGTTGTGTAGTTTTTGTTTTTGATTTTATATATATCTTCTGGATTAACTGTATTGGGAGTGAGGGTCAGACAGTTAAAAATAAACAGCCAGTGAAAGACCCAGGCTGAGGAAGAAACTAAAAGCAGGGAATAGATAGGAAAAGGCAGGCTGGCACAAATGAAAACCTTGCACTTCACACTTACTTACTTCAGTGGCTGCAAAATGCTTTGCTGCTCTCTGAGATTGTAAAAGGCATGACATAATTCCCAGACTCTCTGAACAGCTGACGAAGGTTTTTTGCACTGCAACAGGTGTTGTCAGTCTCTTCTTCAATGGCTTATCCTTTGACGATCCTGTGACCCATTCTTTACCAAAATAATGGAAGCCATCAGCAATCAATCTTTCCTTGGTAAGTGAAGGCAGACCCCATAAACTAAAGTTAAGGAAACATGCTGGATGAAGTTGGGTCAGAGATGGTGGCATTGTAAAAATGCTCCTGTATTGTAAGTACTTATGTACTGTTCACTATAATTAAACCAATCAACAGATCATGTATGGCTTAAAATAATGCTAAGCCCTTACCACAAAATGGACATCAAAGCATTCAATATGAGAGGCATTAAATTTGCACAACTTGTCATTTGTTACAGACATTAAGAACTATCTGGATTCCAAACCTGAAACAGGAATTAGGTTCTTTGCATATAGGTTCCATTCTTACCCATCATAACCAGAATATTATTTGCAATAATCTTTTTTTCTCCTCCTGAACCATTACTTCTGGTATTCCCTAAGTGTCTATCTTCGGAGGTCTATTTCTTTTCAATCAGCATCATCAGAAAGTGAGGTATTAATTTTCATGTGTACCTCCGTAACGTCATCTGCTTCGTCATGCTGCTCCTCATTTGCAGTTGAAACCTTCAACTAATCTATGTCAGTGTCAGTAACACTTTTCTGCAAGAGGTGGCAGTCATTGTATTTGACTTTGATCTTTATGAATCTGTGCCAAGAATTGTGCATCTTATACATCCTGCTGTCATGTGTTCTAGTTCTTTTTTCTTCCAAAAACTAGCCTGGTATGCGTTGGTATCCATGTACCTGTATTTGTATTTGGATTATTGACTCTCACACTACCCAGTGTTTAGATTTGGTACCTGCTCACATGTTAGGTATCTATTTCACTCTCCTGTGCTTTTGGAGAGGAATGTCCTGTATTTTAGAGAGTTTAGGCATTTGGATTCTGGGCAAGGTAGTTACAACTCACCTTTGAAACATAATTTGTGCTGAGGATAGTCATCGATGTTCTGTAGCCGTGTAAAAAGGCAATGTGAAAATCTTTTATTTGTTGCTCAACACTTAATGATCATTGAGTTGATAGGCTATCTCAAACACTCTGCTAGTCAATTTGAGCATAGATAGTGTTGTGACTGTGTGATACAGGTCACTCAGAATTCAGTACTCCGGTATTGAAGTGATTTGCCAGTGTACTATGGTCCATTGTTATACAATATCTGATTGAAGACCCCAAACAAGCTGAAAATAGCATTCATTGTAATCAGCAAGATGGCTCAGTGGCTAGCACTGCTGCCTCACAGCGCCAGGGACCTGGGTTCAATTCCAGCCTCGGGCGACTGTGTGGAGTTGGCACATTCTCCCATTTGCACATTGGTGTGGAGTTGTTGGGCTAAAGGGCCTGTTTCCATACTGTAGGGAATCTAATTTTAAAAATATTCTCCTGTAATTTTACACAAGATTTCTTCAGGGCATGGGGCTGTGCCATCCTTAAGATGCAATATTGTATCACCCTTAAATTACCGTACATATCAAGTTGGTCTGTGTTTCACATATTTGAGATCATTGAATGTATCACAGGTTCTGTTTTGCCATTCTGCATATGGTTTGAATCTCATTAATGGTGATTATATTGAGATCTGTGCATACTGCGTACTAGTGCTGAACAGTTGTCATCTACTAAGTTAAAATTATCAGGTCTTGAATGTTTGCACTCTGATGTGACTGTGCCAATGCACAGAATTGGCTATGCATTATGCACTGTGAAACAGTCTCTTGTCGGCTATTTGCTGAGGTACATGACTTTCAGGATACATGGTGTTAAAATGTTGGCACTAGCTCCTGTGTTGACTTTTGCTTTTTATGTGTATTATTTTTATCTGTATGCATTTGTGCATCTACTTAAAGCTTTCCTTGCTGGTTATAGTGTTGTACCATCTTGTTGGTTACTTGTGTTTTATTCTTGTATTTGGCATGGCTTTCAGAGTTACATGTGTGTCTAATACCTCATAGTGCCAAATGCTTTACAGATAGAAAGAAAATGGACACCATGTTAGGTTAGGTGTGACAAACCTAACAAATCTGTTATGAAGTGGTTGATTTGATGCATATTGATTGATGCCAATGGCAATTTTGTTGGCTGCACCTAAACCATATAATCCATTGTTAGCTTTCCACTATAACTTAGTAGTTGCATCCATCCTCAAGAATCAATGGTGTGGCCCTCTTTCTTGCCAAAAAGATCCTTCCTAAAGGCTTTGATTAATGTCGAAGCAATGACTGACTAAAGGAATCTATCTGAAGCCATTTCTTCTTCAAAAAAATCACACCTGTGCCCTTCAATGCACTATCTGACAACCTGGACAAAAGACAGTGGGATTGCTGTCTGTATAATATGAGTTGGAGTTCATTAATCCTGAAGTTAATTCTTAGCTTGTGCTGCTCTTTGTGAACTTTTCAGACATTTTTCTGAATCTTACTGAAGAGCTTTTTAAAATCAAGATCATATACACTTGATCTGTAAAATAGGACTGTGTAATGTTGTTTGAACAGCCCATTTTGTAATGAAATTTCTATTATGGAGATTCTACCTTGGAAATGTTGGATTCTGTCTTTAAATTAGTGTACGTTGGAAGTGTCCCTTGACGTGTGTCAGACTAAATTACAACTGCTACTTCCTTGTAACAAAAACTGTGCAATGGATTCTGAGGGACATTTGTATTTAAGAGGGGTTCCTTGCTGTTTCTCTTGCAGACGGGTATTATCACAGTGGTGTTGAAATGTCTCCTTCAGACGGGCAGTTGATAGATGGTTTTTGAGACAAAAGAATCATAAGTGAGTGGGTTCAGGGCTCACAGAGACCCAGGAAGGCTTTTAGTTTTGTATTCAGAAGGTTTCTGTTGGCTGCTGAGTTAAAAGCTTGAACTCCCAGTTGCTAGACTGAAGTCTTAGACAGCGAGGTTCCCTCTTAAAAAGAAACAAAAGGGGCAGATTGTTTGTTTCTTCTGGGCTGGAGAGAGACAGCATGTAAGAATCATCACTGTCTTGCTGAATTGCATTTTTTCCTATGGCTGAGTTTATGATATGCTGCCTATATTGCAACGGTTGATGATTAGTGCTTAAGTAATATATTATCTTACTAGGAATTTCAGTTGAGTAAAGTTATGCCTTTTTTTTGTATTTTAACTGTGTTGTAAGAATAAAGTGTGTTTTGACTAAAACCTGATGGTGGATCAATCAGATCATATCTAGAATACAGCACCACACTTGCCTTTAAATTAATGTAAAAGTTAGGTCTAGGCTATCTCCTTACAATAATTTGGTGGTGGGGAGGGTCGGTGTTGCAAGATCTGGTCTGCTAAACAACATTTATATATCAACTATGAGCAAGAGAGGCTCCATGTCTCACCTCAAAACTGAGCCATTAAATTAACGGAGGGGATTTTAGGAATTTCTTTTATTTAGTGAGAACTTACATTCCAGTTGAAAGAAATTAGCTCCTTGTTCCTGGTAGTTAATACCACATCTACAAATTTTCACATTTCTCTGTACTCAAAGAAACTGATGCTGTTTAAAGATGAAGAACTTTGCCTTTGTCTGATTTCTCTTTTGTGCAAAGCTGGTGATTGTCAATCAGGTTTCCAAATATCTACCACAAAATGCTGGATTAAATTACAGACAACCATTACTGTGAACATGATGTGGATTTGCCTTCAAAAACTGGTGTTTAGATGTCATGCTTTTAAAGAATCCAACAGACATTTCTGACAATAACTATTACATGCAGTCACTATACTCTTCAGGCACCTAAGTGTCTGAACTAATTTTAAACTATCAATTTGCAACAGAGAAACATGCTTTTGGGAGAGTTTCATTTCTCAAGTGACCTGAGGTGAAATGGAGTATAAGCTGTTTATGGCTTCAGGTTACATGAAATGATATAGTGATGGCTCTTAAAAGTATATGGCATTCTGGTGTTGAGACATAACATTGGAAGTCTAATTAATCCATTGAATCAGGCTCGCATGATGATTTCCCATACATTGTTGGAGTATCCATGAAGCATGGATGGCTACATGGATGCATTAATTGATGGCATTGACTTGAGAATCCTGACAGGCAATAGAAGTATTACAAATACAAAAGATGCTGAAAATAGTCAGCAAGTCAGGCTGCATCCTTGAGGAGAAAAACAATGAATGTTTCATATCTTTGATGTTTCTTCAAAATGGAATAAAGTTGGAAAGGTAATTTTGTTTGAAGTAAGTGAAAGGAGGAAGATTGGAAGAAGAATATAATGGAATGACAATGATAAAGACAGGGTTTGCCTGAAATCGAAGTTTGAAACTAGGGGCAATGTTGGTTTTAATAAGATCAAGTAGGATTTGGCCAGAGTGAACTGGGAGCAGATACTTTGAGATGAATCTGTGTCAGAGCAGTGGAGGCTTTTAAGAAGGAAATAGGGAGAGTACCGGGCTACCATGTTCCATGAATAATAAAGGGTGGGGCTAACATCCAGTGAACCCTGAATATTGAAGGATATATAGGATTGGATATTGATACATACCAAGGGCTCAAAACAGTAGAAGCTCAAGACGAGTGTACGTGTGCAAGAGGAAACTTAAAAAGGAAGCTAGGATTTGGTGATGTGTAATGAAGCAGATTTGGTTAGGTGGCTTAAGGTGAAGGAACCTACAGAGGGAAGCCGCTACAATATGGTAGAATTCACCCTGTAGTTTGAGAGGGAAAAGCTGGCATCAAATGTAATGGCGTTACCATCACGTAAAGGTAATTATAAAGACCATGAAAGAAAAGCTGGCCAGAGTTGATTGGAAGGGGAGTTTACCAGGGAAAATAATGGAGCAATTCAGAAGACACAGCAGAAATTCATCCGAAGGAAGAAGAAGCATACTAATGAGAGGATGAGGCAACCATGGTTGACAAGGGAAGTCAGGGACAACATAAATGCAAAAGAAAGGAAAGCACACAGTGTGGTGAAGACCATTGGGAAACTAGAGGATTAGGAAGCCTTTAGAAACCAACAGAAGGTAACTGAAAAAGTAATATCGGGAGAATATGAAATATGAGAGTAAGATAACTAGTATATGAAAGAGGATTGCAAGAGTCTTTTTTTGATGTCTAATTGGCAAGTGTGGACATTGGACCGCTGGAAAATGAGGCTGAAGAAATAGTAATGGGGAACAAAGAAATGGTGAAGGAGCCAGACGCATAGATGCTACATGTCTTCCATGAGTTTTCACAGTGGAAGACACCAGTAGCATAAAACGTCAAGAGAGTCAGGGGCAGAGTTAATGGTCATGACCATCACTAAGGAGAGGATGCTGGGGAAGCTAAAAAGTCTGATGGTGGATAAATCACTTGAACTAGATAGATCAGACCCCAGAGCTCTGTCAGAGATAACTGAGGAGATTGTAGATGGTAGTGATCTTTCAGGAATCATTGGAGTCAGGTAGGGTGCCAGAGAACAGGAAAATGGCAAATGTAATATCCCTATTTCAGAAGGGAGGGAGGCAGAAGACAGAAAACTATAGGCTGGTTAGCCTGACCTCGTTCCCTGGTAAGATTTTAGAGTCCATTATTAAGGATGAAATGATGGACTACTTGGAAGTGCTTAGTAAAATAGGGTTGAATCAGCACAGCTTTGTCAAGGAGAGGGTTATGCCTAACAAATCTGTTAGATTTCTTTGAGAAAGTAATGAGTGAATTACACAAAGGAGAGCAATGGACGGATCTATTTGGATTTCCAGAATGCTTTGACAAGGTGCAGCACAGGAGTCTGCGAAATAAGATAAGAGCAGATAAGATAAGATAAGGTGTTAGGGGCAAGGTAGCAGCCTGGATATAGGAATGGCTGACTGGCAGATGGCAGAGAGTGGGGATAAAAGGGACGTTTTCAGGATAGTGACTAGTGAGTTCTGCAGGGTCCTTGTTGGGATCACAACTATTCACGTTAAACATTAATGATCTGAATGAAGGAAATAAGGGTTTTGAGGCTAAATTTGCATATGGCACAAAGATAGATGAAGGGACTGGTAGTTTTGAGGAAGCACAGAGGTTACAGAAGGGCTTTAATGGATTAGGAGTGTCGGCAAAGAAGTGGCAGGTAGAATACAGTGTGGAAAAGTGTGAGGTTATACATTTCAGTAGTAAGCATAGAAGCATAGACTATTTTCTAAACAGGGAAAGGCTTCAGAAATCTGAAACATAAAAGGACTTGGGAGTCTTAGTTCAGGACTCTCTTAGATTAACATGCAGGTTTAGTTGGCAGTTAGGAAGGCAAATGCAATGTTAGCATTCATTTTAAGATGGCTAGAATACAAGAGCAGGGAAGTATTGTATAAGGCTGTGCTCCAACTGCATTTGGGGGGGGTCCAGAGGAAGTTTACAAAATTGATTCCAAGGAGTAAGAGCTTGTCATATGAGGAGCTGTTGAAGATTCTGAGTCTGTATTCAGTGGAGTTTAGAAGGATGACGGGGGATTTGATTGCAACCTACAGAATACTGAGAGGCCTGGATAGAGTGGACATGGAGAAGATATTTTGATTGGTAGGAGAAACAAGGACCTGTAGGCACAACCTCAGAGCGAAGGGATGACAATTTAGAATTGAGGTGAGGAGGAATTGCTTCACAATGGTTAATTTATGGAATGTGTTGCCACAGAGAGCTGTAGAGACCAAGTCATTGAGTGTTTCTAAGACAGAGATAGGTTATTGATTGGTAAGAGGATCAAGGGTCATTGAAAGAAGACAAGAGAATGGAGTGGAGAAACATATCATCCACGATTGAATGGTGGAGCAGACTCAATGGGCCAAATGGCCCTATTTCTGCTCCTTTATCTTATGTTATTATGGTGATGTCAGTGTGTACAAGGCTGTGGATTAAATGTTGGAAAATGTGATTAGAATTAGGTGGTTGTTTTGACTGGTGCAAACTTTCTGTGCTGTAGACCACTATCACTGTAAGGTGAAGGAAAGCGGACTTGCAAGAGGGTGGCGAAATGCAAAGGGAGTGGTAATAGAACCAGTGAAGAAACAAGCATAATGTGTCTAAAGATGACGAATAGCAAAAATAATGAACAATTGCTTACTGAAAGTAGAAAACAAACAGAACAGTAAGACCAGAACTTCCATAACAAATGAAAACAAGTGCACAGATTGAGTTCAAAATTTAAGACTTTATTTTGCAAACCCAAATATTGTAAAAAGTGCCTTATTGAAATGTAAAATACAGTTTCTTAGCTTTCATCAGACTCTTTGGAACATTGTGGAAGATGGAGAACAGAGGGCAGTGTAGGAGCATGGAGAATTAAAATGACAGACAATCGAAAGCTCAGGGTCACACTTGCAAACTGTATAACATTTCTGATATTAATGGAAAAATGTGTTTTGGTGAACTCATTATGCATTTATTAGGATTCCGGTAAATGTGACAAAGAGAATTAAGTGACCACAATAGCAGGTCTAAGCAAGATGAGTTTCATTACAGGAATGGCTGATTTTACATGAGTGAAGTGTGTTTAAAATCAAAGTATTTTAATGTATTTGAAAGAGATTGAGTGATTTAGAAAATTATATTAATGGAGCAGTAAAAAATCGGAAAGAAAACTTTCAGTGCATTTAAATGGAGATTATAAATCATTTTGTTTTATGGGTCTTGGTTTGACCCTTCTATATGATTATCTAGTGACTAGATTTAGCCCATTTTAGCCATCATATTAGAAAGGTAGAAACATAGAAAATAGCAATAAGAGTAGACCATTTGGCCTTTTGACCTGCTCCACCATTCAGTACAACATGGCTGGTCAGATTTACATTTAATGAAAACCAGGAACATAAAAAGAATTGTGTAAATCAAGGTAACAGTTATACTTAGCTCAATGAGGATTACTGAGTAATTTTGATTACTTTCAAAACCTATGAATTGACTTTAACAAGTGACTGTCATCCATTTGCTTATCAATGTACAAATATGGATAAAATACTTCAAGGCAGGAACAATGCATGGAAATAATCATCAGGAAGCAGAAAAGAAAGTACAGTTTTGTCAGAAGTAGAATGATGTGTCAAAAGCAGAAAACGTGCTATATAATTGTAGATATAAGCTGAAAGTGACAGACTTGACATCATATTAATGTGGAAATGTACCAAGGATGATGAGGGATGACAGTGTGAAGTGTAAGTGCAGAGATAAGTCTTTAAGCCAAAGGAAAAGTACTTACAATCCACTAAAAAAGAATTTAAAATCTATCCAGGACACATCTTAGCTATTTGTTATTGAATGAAAGAAATATGCACCAGATATATTAAAGTCTTCACTGAGAGAAGATCTTTGAAGATTGGGTTGTTTCACTTCCATAAATACCTTGCAGATAAATGCAAAAGTAAAGCAAACCAAGTTTGGGAATGTCTCCTTTGTAAGAAAAAGGAATCTGGCATTAATCATGAAGGGGCACATGATGGGTTGAAAGAGCAGTTAATAAAGCATGCAACGACGTAGAGTTTACTAATAGTAACATAGATTACAAGAGTATGGAATTTATATTGAATTTATGTAAGGACATTAGTTTGGAATCAGCTGGAGTATAGCATCCAGTTCCCAGCACCACATTTGAGAAATGATGTAAAGACATTGGAGAGAGTCCAGAAGAGATTCCCAAGAACAGCTCTGGAGATGAGTAACTTCAGCTATGAAGGTAGATTGGAGAAATTGGGATAGCTTTCCTTGGAGAAGTTAGGGCTCTGAGGAGATTTGATAGACATTATGAGGAGTCTAAACAAAATAAGTATGAATACATTTTCCCTGCTTATGAATGGTAAAGCACAATAGTAATTGTCAAAAGAACACAAGTGAAATGAGAAACAAAATCCTTTCCACGTAGCAAATGGTTATGGTCTGGATTGCACTGTCTGAGAGTGTGGAGGAGGTAGGTTCAATTGAAATATTCAAAATAGAATCAGACTGAGCTAAAAAGGAAGAGTGTGCAGCGTTTCAACGAGAGAAGGCTGGGGAACAGCACCATCCGAATGCTTTATTCAGAGAGCCAGTGGAAACACAAAGGACAAATCTCCCTCAACACTGAAACAATCTTGTGAAGAATGTTTTAGTTGATGCTATTATAGAATTTCAAGGAAATGGAAATGTGGAAGAAATATTGTCAGCAAGAAAGCTGGATACCACACTGAGCATAGAAATAGAACATTAACAACAAGGCACACAATAGGTTTCAAATTAACTGGCAGAAATACAGTGCTCTGGCTCATAGCCCTTGGCATATAAACCAAAATTCCACTAAATTAGCAAAGGACTCCCGGGGAATTGTCCCACTGGGTGTGATTTAAAAATTACCACTTGATTGCATTTGGGAATCTGTAAACTGACCTGCATAATGATGGAGTTAGAGTAAAAAAATGAACAAGGATAAAAATACTAAGTTCAAAAGAGGTGATTGCTTACATCCCATCGTTGGACAATTTTGATAATGATGTTTAAAAAAAAGGAGTCAGTGTGCCCCTGATGGATGAAGATTTGCAAGATTTTCTGATCCCTCTAGAGATCAACACCTTTGAAAAAAGAATTTACTTTCCCAGCAACCAACGGAAGATTTGCAGGACAGGATTTCATGTTATAAGACGTTTTACCATAACACAAAAATCAACATTGGTCAAACATTACTTAACAGGCAATTAATATACTAACGTAAAGAATTGGTGGATTTGCTTTATCTAATTAAGTCAATTGGAATATTGTTCATGATAAATTTTTGTTTAACTCCACTCTCCTCATGGATGGATTTCAATGCAAGATTGAGATTTGGATGTTACTTACCTGTCCCAGCCACACCAGGTCAAATTTACCAGTCTCCTTCCGAAACTGTTCCACTCAGGTGGAATCAGGCAGGGCAGACTTTTGTCAGCAAGACACACCTCAGTGAGTCCTTATTCCTTAAAATTGAAAAAGATTTATGAGTCCTGTTCCCTTGATTTCAGATAGAAAACTGACATTTATATGCTCTCTGCTTGGCTGTGACGACAAAAAACAGGTCAACCAGTTGTTCATAGTGACAGTAGTTACTTTTCCATAAAATAATTCATTGTTTTTCTTTGCATTGATGGATCTCTGTGTCTTTGCATAAACAGCTGTGCCTCTTTTGTATCAAGTTTTGATACTTATTACAAGTTTCAATAGGTTTTGAGTACATACCATGTATGCCTGAACTGTATGATTAGCATTCTTAGATATCCTATTCTACATTAAGTTAAAATGAACAGTTTAAAAGATTCCCTTATAATATCTTATTTTTGTAACAAAGGAGAGTACAAAATTAAATAATGTTGAAAAACATAGTATCAACTAATGTTGTGCTCAGTTGATTAGCATAGGTGACCTTCACTGTTAAAAACAGAGTTCAAATTAAAAATAGAGTTCAAATACAGCCAGTTCATAGTACAATTTAATTCTGTCACTTAACTGTAAGGGATATTTGCTTTAATGAGTTTCTGCAGTCCCAAGCTATGGTGTAATACACATTTATCCTACTGCCTACCATGTTCATGAAAAATCATTTTGAGAGTACGGTACATGAGAAAGCATCAACACTGTGAAAGTTTTTTGCTGAACCTTGGTTTTGAAGCAAATTATCTATTCAGTAGATAAACAGTATATTGCTTGGGAATGAGCATTGGAGATTTCTGAGAATGACAAATATTTCTCAGTCAGCAGGACAGTTCTGAGCCAGGAGCTCCTTGCATGTGGTTTAGTTTCCATATATGGAAGCATATGTCAGGTCTGTGGGGCAACTGTTTAGATTAACTCAATGTGCTGCTATTGAGAATAAGTGAAATATCTTCAAGTATTGAAGAAAGTAGGAAGAGTAACATTGTTGGCAAAGCTGTGGTTGGCAATCAAAATAATAAAGTTTTCCAACCAACTCCTTATAAGCAAGACACACCAAGGAATTTAACCATAGCCAAGATTGAAACTACCTTTCCAATTTCATTGAGTAGACATTAATGTGTCATGAGTCTCACGCTATTGTCTGGATAGTTAGAATAACTTCTTCCCAAAATATAGGTGAATGTAACAGAAGGTGAACCGGTGGGACAGGGAGACCAGGGGCTTGGAGGGGAGGGTGAAAGAACTTCACCTTTGAGCAGCATGTGGATTAAGGTATAGGAAAAAGTGTAAAGTTGTTCAATGTACATTCTCAGACTGGAGCTAACTCTGATCAGAGGATGGGACAAATGATCAGCTTAACTGTTAATGATCCACTGTAGCAGTATTTCAAACTACTGTAAAAATTGTGACACTGCAAAATTGTGTTTTAGAATCCCTACAGCTTGAAAGCAGGCCATTCAGCCCATCAAGTCCACACCAACCCTCTGAAAAGCATCCAGCCTAGATACACTTCCCCAATCCTTGTAACTCTGCATTTCCCATGGCTAATCTCGCATCCCTGAATACTATGGGTAATTTAGCATGGCCAATCCACCTAACCTGCACATTTTTGGATTGTGAGGAAACTTACACCGACATGGGGAGAATGTGCAAACTCCGCGCAGACAGTCACCTGAGCCTGAAATTGAACTCAGGTCCCTGGCGTTGTGAGGTTGCAGTACTAACTAATGAGCCACCATGCTGTCCAGTATTTTCACTGGCTCTCCAGTAGCATTATGACTTCATACAATTCTCCTGTCTTTCTCTTATACCTTTGCACATTGATTCTTTTCAAATAATAATCCAGTGCCCTCTTGAATGTTATAATTTACTTTCCAGCAATGCATTCTGAACCAACCCACACATTCTTTTCCCCACAGCACATTTGTTCTTTTGCAAAGCATTTTCTTTCTGTCATGTCTCATTCTTAATCCTTTTATCCATGGGGATAGTTTCTCACTATTGCCTCTATCCAGGCATCTCATGATCTTGAAATCTTCTATCAAATCTTCTCTAGTCACCTCTCTCCCAAGGAGAATGGTCCCAACTGTTCCAATTTATCCTTTTAGCTGTAGTTTGTCATCTCTGGGATAGTTCTTGCTAATCTCTTCTGCACTCTCTCCAAGCATTGAGCTATTTCTTGTAGTTTGCCCATAACTGCACACAGTATTCCAGCTGCGGTCCAACAGGTTTCACATCACCTCCTTGTTTTTGAACCGGTAAAACCCAAGATATCATAATAACTGCTTTCTCCAACTTCCTTGCTAACCTCAGTGATCTATTTACATATGTAGGTAAAAACAATGACTGCAGATGCTGGAAACCAGATTCTGGATTAGTGGTGCTGGAAGAGCATAGCAGTTCAGGCAGCATCCGAGAGCAGTATGTACCCAAGTTCCTCTATCTTGCTCCAATCCTACTCTTATATCTTGTACCACAATTTTAGTTTGCTTTATTCTTTCTAATGAGATAACCCCACATGCCTCTGCATTGAACTTTATTTACCACATTTCTGTCCTTCCACTAAATTTATTAATGTCATTTTCAATTGACCGCTGCACAGTTTAGAACGCTAAAAAGTTTTTATCATATGCAAATTTGAAATTGTTCCCTGCAAACCTAGAGCTTTCCTGTTACCTCTTCAAAAACCTTGGGAAAATTTTCCTAAACACAATCTATGAATTTTTTTTCATTTTGACCCTTAATGCTCCCACTGTCCCAGTATACATTTGGTTAAAGTACTTAATAACAGTATAGCCATTCTATAATATTTGCACCACTCTGTAATTTCCTTGCAGATTTGTTCATCTACATCCTTCCAATACTAATTGAGGGGATGTAGAATAGACCAGGTAATGTAATTGCACCATTCTTGGTCCTTAGCTCCAGTAAAATTGAGTCAATATGTGAAACCTCTGACACTTAATTTCTATGCAGCCTGCAATGATCACCTTAATCAATACCAGCACCCCTCCTTATTTCCTATCATTCCTGAACACAGTTGTCCAGGTTGTAAGTTTGCTCGCTGAGGTGGTAGGTTTGTTCTCTGATGTTACCATGCTAGGTAACATCATCAGTGAGCCTGTGGTGAAGTGTTGGTGTTTCTATTTATGTGTCTTGGTCTTTTATAGTGGGTGATATCACTTCCGGTTCTTTCTCTCAGAGGTTGGTAAATGGGGCCCAAATCTATGTGTTTATTGATGGAGTTCTGGTTTGAATGTCAGCCCCCTAGGAATTCCAGTGCATGTCTCTGTTTAGCCTGTCCTAGGATGAACATGTTATCCCAGTCAAAGTGGTGTCCTTCTTCGTCTGTGTGTAACGATGCTTATGATAGCTGATCATGTCCTTTGGTCGCTAGTTGGCGTTTGTGTATCCTGGTAGCTAGTTTCCTGAAGGTCTGTCCAATGTAATGTTTGTTGCACTCCTTGCAGAGTATTTTGTATATGACATTTGTTTTGCTGACTGTTGGTATGAGGTCCTTTAGGTTCATCAGTTGCTGTTTCAGTGTGGTGGTAGGTTTGTGGGCTACCATGATGCCAAGGGGTCAGAGTAGTCTGGTTGTCATCTCTGAGATGTCTTTGATGTATGGTAGTTTGGCTAGAGTCTCTGGGCATGTTGTGTCTTCATGTCTGGGTTTGTTATTTAGGAACTGGCAGACTGTGCTTATTGGGTACCTATTGTTCTTGAATACACTGTATAGGTATTTTTCTTTTGCTCGTAGTTCCTGGGTGCTGCAGTGCATTGTGGCCTGTTTAAGTAATGTCCTGATGCAGCTCCGTTTGTGGGTGTTGGGTTGATTGCTCCTGTAGATGAGTATCTGGTCTGTGTGTGTTGCTTTTCTGTAGTTGCTGGTCTGCAGTTCTCCATTGACTGTTCGTTCCACTGTGACATCTAGGAAGGAGAGTCTGTTGTTGTTGTTCTCCTCTTTGGTGAAATTTAAGCCAGTAAGGATGTTGTTAATGATATTGTCGGTTCCTTCTAACTTGCTCCATTTCACAATGACAAAGGTGTCATTTACATAGCCGATCCAAAGCTTGGGTTGGATCGTGTGGAGGGTTGTTCGTTCTAGTCACTGTATAACTGCTTCTGCGATGAATCCTGATATTGGCGATCCCATAGGTGTCCCATTGATTTGTTTGTAGGTCTTGTTGAAGGTGAGGCACAGGTCCACTAGCTTGGAAATGCTGTTCTTGCTGGTGAAGGTGGTGCTGTCTGGTGTTTGTGTCCTTGGTTCATCCAATAGTGAGGTCAGTGTTTCTTTGGCCAGGCTGATGTTAATTGTTGTGAATAGATCCTTTACATCAAAGGAGACCATGACCTGGTTCTCTTCTTTCTTGATGTGTTTGACGATGTTCAGGAATTCTTGAGTGGAGTGGATGGAGTGGCATGAGTTTTCTACTAGGTATTTCAGTTTATGGTGAAGTTTGTTTGCTGCTCTGAATGACAGTGTGCTGGGAAGTGAGACTATGGGTCTGAGGGGAGCCCTGGTTTGTGTACCTTAAGTAATCTGTAAAAATGGGGTGTGTTGGATCCATCAGGTTTCATTCTTTGGAGATCTGTCTTGTTAATTTTGCCTGTTTTGTGGAGTTTCTTCAATGCTGCTGTGATGCAGTTTTCTTGCTGTGGACTTGGGTCCATCACCACCTGTTGGTAGGTGTTGGATTCTGAGAGTAGTGAGTTCACCTTTTCAATGTATTGTGCTCTGTTTAGGATGATGGTCATGCACCCTTTGTCGGTAGGATTACAATGTTTCTGTCTTATCGGAGTCCTTCTAGGGCTTTCCTTTCCTATGTGTTGAGGGTGTGCTCATCTTTCTTCCTGCTTAATGTTGGTGCTACTGTTTGTCTGATGACCTGCTGGATTTCTTCTGTAAGTTTGTTGTCTTTCAGGGTTGATTCCAGTGCTGCTAGGAAGTCCTTTTTACCTCTGAAGTTGTAGTTCATCGCTCGTACTAGGATGGCTTTTTACGTGCCTGTGAGTGGTTGGTCTGACAAGTTTTTATCCAAGCTTCTGAATTGGCTGTGGTGTTTTTTTCTGTGAGCTTGTCCAGGTTTTCTTGCAGGGCTGTTTCTTTTTCTTTGTCTTGGTTTGCTGTTGTTTGATGTTGATGGCTTGTTCTAATATACTTGTCCACTCCTGGTCAGTCGCGTAGGTGCATAGAGTTTTTTGGCACAAAATTTCCCATTCGTATTTGTGGAGTCGGTTGTGGGCATCATTAATCATTTCGCGCACTATTCTGTGGCTGTTGTGTTCTGCTATTCTTCTGGCTTGTGGGATGTTGAGAGGTGATTTGTACTTGACACATCTTGATAATACCTGTTTCCTGAGGCATTCATGTAGAAAATACAGTTGTTCACGGGTAGCACTCATTTGAACACATCTGTATCTAGGAATATTTAGCACTTAGTCTTCTCCCACTTTGAGCCAGATCTCTCTTTTTGCTACATCATATTTTCACATGACAATCTGCATCTGTAATTCCCCAATCTTATTTATTATACTCTGTACATTCACATTTAAAGCAGTAGCCCTGACTTATAATTTCTTGCTTTCAACATTACTCTGACTTCAGCTTTTGACTTTCTGTTCTATATACTAGTGCTAGCTGGAGAGTCAAGTATTTTGTGCACTTTGGTAATGGTCTCTAATATTCTTTTGGTTCCCACATTTGAACCAAGTTGGCATTAGTCCACATGAAATTCAGACTCAGCTCTGTTTAGGTGTAGTTCGTCTGGAGTTCTACGGGTGCTATCGCCCTCGAAACCAAATGCAGGGTTCCATTGCCCTAGGAATTGAAACCAAATCCAGGATTTCAGTGACCTAGGAACTGAAACCAAATCCAGGATTCCAGTGACCTAGGAATTGAAACCAAATCCAGGATTCCAGTGACCTAGGAACTGAAACCAATCCAGGGTTCCAGTGTCCCAGGAATTGAAAGTCATCCTTTTTTTCAGCGACACACTTGGTTGTGTCATCCAATTAGTTCTGTACTCACTTGCACGTGTCTGAGAGTAATCCAGAGATTGCTGACTATGATGACCTGCTTGATCATTTTCAACCTAGTTCTTTAAATTCTGATTGCCAGACCACACCCCCATTGCAACTCAAATCATTGGACCACAACTTCTGGTTGTTCGTGATCCCCCAAAAGAAATACTTGCTGTGTGGTTTTCTTGACACATTATTATGGAAGCATCATCCCATCCTGTAGTCTCTGGCCTGAATGTTTCCCTAACTAATGAGTTGTCTTCCACCATTATTCCTCTTTTCTTCTTCTTCCCTTCCTATACAATCATGACACTCGTAGTGCCACAAACGTGGCTCTGACTGCATTTTCTTGAGGAGGGAGCATCTTCACTAGTCTCTGAAATGGAATGCCATTTGTGAGCAGGTTTCAGAGGAGTCTTGCCATACCTGCTTGTTTTTCTTGTACTATCTCCAGGCCCTAAAGCCATGATGTGCCTATCTTTCTGAACAAGCAATGCATGTAACTCAGCTTTGAGGACACTTACAGTGACTCCATCCACTGCTTGAGTTCTAAAACAGGACATCAAGTTTCTGCAGCAGGCAGATGTTCCTGCATGTGTGGTTGTCCAAGACACAAATAGGGTCCATTACTTTCCAAATATTGCATTTTGCAAATTCCACTCAAACAAGCTGAGATGCCATGTATTAAAATTATTTCCCTTAACTTTGGCTGACATGTTAGTTTGGATCCACAGTACTATGGGAAGAGGTTAGTTTCCACCATCTGAATACATCCAAGCTAAAGATCCAAATGGATAATATCTTGGCTTCCATAAATTGGACCTCATACAAGGAGCAAATGGACCATTATCAGTGGCATCATCAGAAGAAAGGGGAGGCAGTGAAATCGTAGTAAAGTCACTAGACTGGTAATGCAGAGCAGAGCCCCAGGCTAATGTTCTGTGGGCATGAGTTTGAAACCCATCGTGGCAGATGGTGAAATTAAAATCTGGAATTAAAAACTAGTATAATAGCCTCCATGTAAATTAATGTTAATTTTTGGGAAGATAATCTACCACCCTTCTGTGCTTTGGCTTACTTGTGACTCCAGATCCACAGCATTGTAGTTAACTCTTAACTGTCCTCTGAAATGGCCAAGCAAGCAAAAAGTAGAAGACCGTACATGTTGTTAAAGAACACTAAGTTCCTCCCCTTCCCACCCTCGTGTGCATGTGAGGATGTTTGTGTGAAGTAGTTGGGTTAATTGCCTATTTCTGTGCTGTGTATGCAATTTTATAATATTTTTCCATGTATTGCATAATTAATGTTGAATGAAGACCACTTCTCTACTCATTTCCTAACTATGGGCATTGTGTTTATCGGAATGCCTCAAGAAATTAATTGTCAACAATTCACATTCGTTTCAAGCCATCTTAGATAGTTATCATTCATGGAATCACATGTTGCTGAAGAATTTGCCGACTCAAAAGATAGATGTTCCTTCAACAAGTGAAAGGGGAAGTCTAGGACTTGAAGTATTTACAACTCAGGCCAAGACAGAGAACTAACAATCTATCACTGGTGAGTAGATGCTGCCAGGAGACCATAGCCAAACAGAAGAGATTTTGTTTTTTCAGGCTAAAGTTATTCAGAAGATTGTATGTTGTGTGGGACTGTACTGATTTAGGATTATTTTATGTGACTGAATCTGAAACGAAGACTAGTTTCTGAAACGAACATGTAGATGTAACAAAATTGGATAGAATGTTATAGAGCAGTCCACAACAATAAATTCTAGCAAGAAAGCATGATTTAAAATTTTGGTAAGAAATAAGGCTTGTAAACAGTAAGCACAAAGCACTGAAACAGCTGACCCCCACAGAGCTTGAAGATATTCCTGGATTAAAACATTACAAAATGCACAGACAGTGCCTGGCCTGCTAAGTTATTCCTGTATTTTCTGTTTTTATTTCATTGGGTGTAGTTTTTGGTGGTCACAATGTCCCTGCCAGCAAGATACAGCAATGTAGAGCAAATCTGTCCTTCTGATTGTCAAAGAGAAGTTGGTGCCTGCAATGTACCATGCAAAGTAAACTCCCAAATCTTTCTTTCATTCCAGTTCCAAAATTCTATCATATTGGAAATAATTTTGTTTTCAAACTAAGGTCAAGTAACAGAAGTTGAACACCTTTTTTGCTTACTTAGGGACTGTATGTGAAGTTTTCTGTAATAAACAAGAACAAATGTTTTTGGTCATAAGGGTGTTTGTAAATAGTGGAAGACTCGAAACTGGAGGGTGACCAAATATACATCTCATTAACATGTCATGAGCATGTCCAGAAAGTAATTTTAAAAGTTCATGAATTGCTGGCCTTTATATATAGAGAACTGGAATACATGGGAGTAGAAGTCACGATTCAGTCATCCAAAACCCTGATTATACAACACTTAAAATACTGTGAACATCATGCCTCAGGATATATTGGTCTTGGAAGGAAATACAGCCAAGGCTTAGTGGCTTGATACCTGGACTTCATTGGCTATGCTGTGAGGAGAATTTAGATAAACTAGCATTGTATTCCTTGGAATTTAGAGAGTTAATTAGTAGAATTGATTGATGTTTTCAGGATGTTGAAAGTGAACAGCATTAAGAATTAAGAAACTATTTCTGCTCATTGGCATACTTGGATCGAGGAGACGTAGTATTAAGTTAGAGCCAGACTTTTTAGAAGTGAAATTATGTAATTTTTCTTCCAGCAAAGGTTGGTAAAAGTTTGGAACCATCCTCTGCAAGTGCTAATTTATGCTAGATTGATTCTTAATTTTGAAAGCAATTTTGAAACTGAGTTCAGCTACATATTAGCCATGATCTCATTGAATGCAGGAACAAACTTGATGAGCTAAATGGTTAACTTTTATCCCTGTATAGGGGGTCCCTGATTTACAACATCAACTTATGAAAGCATACAAGTGCAATCCCACTAAGGTATGTAATTCTAAAGACCTGATGTACAAACACTTCCTGTACTTAAATACAGTTGCCTTCATTATCCTATGTCATGTTCCAACTTGCAAACAAATTGACGAATGGATGATTAACTTGTGAATGGGCTCCAGAACAGAACCTGTACACAACCCAGAGACTGCCTGTATTCCTGTTATTAAGTCAAATGATTAAAATAACTGGTTGCCTTTTTTTCAATTTATAATAAATAGCTTTTTATGGGGCATTTCAACTGGATCAAGCAAGCGTCAAAGCAGTTCACTTTGTGTCTATAAATGCCTTCCATCTATCAGAATCAGAAACTCAACCTTTCTTTATCCTGAGATCTGGACATTGATCGGACAACTTTGTCTCTGGTCTTCTGCTTGGCATTGTAGCTTTGCCGTCGGATTTTAGACCACACATTTGGATGGAAAAAGAGCTTTTACTTATTGAGACAAAATTTTCCTGCAAACAAGATAGGGGTAAACTAATCTTCAACTTTAAGAGGGACTGGAGATTGCAGAACTGTGGTGAAGTGGATCTCACTTAATAAAAGTCTAATCTACATCGACACCCGGTAAAGGTGAGGTGTAGGGAAGAGCAAATTTTACTTGCCTGAGGAGTCCATCATGTATGTTCACCATGATCTGATGTTTATAGTTTCTGATGATATCGTGTATCAAAGTTTTGGTTCAACCCTCTGATCTTAAAAGTGAGTTTGCTTATATCAGTTGGGATATTACTGTTGGCATCAAAATCCCCAGATTAGACAGCGGGATAAATCACAGTCTTGATTACAGTCTCAAAATTCTTCCTGACAACTGCATGCTATGGCTTTTGTGATAGCTCAGCTTTAATTCCCACCATGAGAAATCATCCTGCATGATGCTAGATGCAAGATTCATTCAATAAGATCATTGCTAATATGCAACCTAACACAATTTAATTACCCTTCCTTTTAAAATTAAGAATCAATCTAGCGTCAACTCAGAGCTATTTGGGTTAGTTACCAGAAAGTTGTGACACCAAAACTCGAGAGAAGCTGGCTTTTTCAGTCAAGAAAACAAATAAAGACAAAATAAAGTCGATCAATTCATGTCTCCCTCTCATTTGTTGTCTCGTCAGCTTTACTTGCATTTTTAACATCAGCATTTTAAATAATTATGTTTTGGTGTCAAAAGCATGTGCACAAATCAGAATTCCAAGCAGGACTTGAACTAGCAATTTTTTTCCACAACAAAGCTGTTTGTGTCAAAGCTAAAATTGAACATACGCTTAATTTTCAGCTGCTTTATGTAATAAAGTAGGAATGATACTTTAAAAATAAAACTACCAGCTTATCTGCTGACAACAGATACACGAGTAAGCACTTTATTTAACTGTTTGCTTCTAAGAGGCACTGGCA
The DNA here is from genome assembly GCF_047496795.1 of Chiloscyllium punctatum. Classification (NCBI taxonomy): domain Eukaryota; kingdom Metazoa; phylum Chordata; class Chondrichthyes; order Orectolobiformes; family Hemiscylliidae; genus Chiloscyllium; species Chiloscyllium punctatum. Next base: position 53,445,866 of record NC_092743.1, on the reverse strand, counting down.
GATTTTTGATGGAAGGTAATTTAGCCTTGTATAAAGTGATTTATGCATGTACTTTGAGCCTTTGCAATGGACTCCCCAGTGCTTCAAGCATTGCTGAAGATCATTAATGAAACTACCAACGTCCACACTTCTTTGCACTGGTTAATAGGCCATAAGCAAAAGCTCATTGAGCTCACTGTCGTTTCATAGCCTAAGTGAATAATCTTCAGTACTCCACAAGGGATCAGTCACTGACTGATGCTTGAACAAAAGACACATGGCACAACACTGTTAAAATGCTTCTAGTATGTATAACATTCAGCATAGATTTGGTCTGAACAGCAGGAGACAAAAGACCAGAATAAGAAGGTGCATTTACTAGCAAAGCGTCTTTGTACTGATGAGTCTTTGTGAGCTTTAATAGGAGAATCAAATGTCGGTGAACTGTGTTGCAGAGAGTAATTGGTGCATGCTCTGAATTAAATGGTTGACTGAGAGGTGATGTTTATATGGAGAGTGCTGGCATTCTTTGAATGTTCGAAATAATAGTACATGTTTCTGTTCTAATCCTCCAACAGCTGTGAAAGAAAGGAGATATCTGGCATTGCAGTAAAAATGGACATGGAAATTTTTTTTGGTGATTTATTTGTTATGAACTACCAGTAACATTTTTTCTGTGATTGTAGATATCACTTGTAATATCACTGGACTAGTAATCAAAAGGCCCATGCTAATGCTGTGGGGAAATGGGTTCAAATACCACCATTGCTGGGAATACATTAGCATTCAGTTCTTAAGTCTGAAAAATGAATTTCATGTCAAAGATGGTGACTATGAAATTATTATCAAATATCATAAAAACCAATGCAGTTCACTTGTGTCCTTCTGGGAAGGAAATCTGCCATTCTTCCCTGGTCTGACCCACATAACTCCAGACCTACAGAAATGTGGTTGACTCTTAACTGCACTCTGAAGTGGTCCCATCAAGCCACTCAGTTCAAGAGCAATTAGTGATGAGCACCAAATGCTGGTCTTGCTACCAACATCCATATGTCATGAAAGAATTTTAAAAGTAACAGCAGCAAGAAGGAACATGGCCAGTGGCATTTAAAGGGACTCACATGTAATTTACAGGTTTATTTTTTTCAGGACTTTCTAAAATTCATGATTCGTGATTTCTGTTGCACTTTAATTTGAGAGATTGACAGGGAATAATGAGGTAAGGTGTACAGAAGTTAATTTTGTGAACTTCAAAGGATTTTTAAAAACTAGTTGCTCTCAAACCTGGGTGCTCAAGTATCATAGAATCCATACAACATGGAAGCAGGCCATTCAGCCCATACCAACCCACCAAAGAACATCCCATCCAGACCCACTCCTCTTCCCTATTCTGTATTTCCCTGGACACTATGGGCAATTTAGCACGGCTAATCCACATAACCTGCACATCATTGGACAGTGGGAGGAAACCAGAGCACCCAGAGGAAACCCTTCCCGACCATGGGGAAAAATGTGCAAACTCCACACAGACAGTCACTTGAGGGTGGAATCAAACCCAGGTACCTGGCGCTATGAGGCAACAGTGTGAACCACTGACTAACCATGCTGCTCAGTAGACCTTTAGAGCTTGAAGACAGAGGAGAAGGGAGGAATTATGGTCCTCAACAGAAAGCCAGATTCACATAGGTTGTTTAGAGAGCAATCCTTCGACCTGAACCTCTGAGATGACAATAGTTCAGTCACCCGTACTTCCTGAACAAGATCACAATTGAAGTCATGCTGCCTTCTCCAGCCATAACTCCAATCTCGGAGCAATGCTAGGACTGCATTGCCATTGATCATGAGGGTTACCGTGATAATGATTTTCACATACCTGCCTTCTTCTAGGCTGCAGATTTTAGCATCATCTTTCAATTTGCAGTGGATTGTCACATAATGCAGGTCAGTGAGTCTTACCATCCAAAGGGAGCTGATGACATTTTATTCATTTTTGTCAAGGAAAAGCACGGCTGTGCAGACTTTCCGCAATGCAAGTTGCAACTGGCTGCTTTGAATGTGCGATGCATGTCAATTCTATCATGTATCAGAACCAAAAGGATATTCACTTCCCCATTATGTAGGTAATGTGTGATTATTAATACACGCCGTGACATCGAACAATTCTTCCGTCGCCTCCGCCTCCAAGCTTACTTTCACAATCAGGACTCCCGCTCACCTTCCGAGGACCCTTTCACCCACCTCCAACACACTGCATCCACCTGGACACCCCGCGCTGGCCAATTACCTGCCCTCGACCTCTTCATTTACAACTGCCACCGGGACATTAACCACCTCAACCTGTCGACCCCCCTCCCCCACTCCAACCTCTCACCCTCACAACGCGCAGCCCTCCAATCCCTCTGCTCTAATCCCAACCTCACCATTAAGCCAGCGGATAAAGGGGGCACAGTGGTAGTCTGGCGCACTGACCTCTACACCGCTGAAGCCAAACGCCAACTCGAGGACACCTCTTCCTACTGCTCCCTCGACCATGACCCCACCCCCCATCACCAAACCATCATCTCCCAGACCATACAGAACCTCATCACCTCCAGAGATCTCCCACCCACAGCTTCCAAACTCATAGTCCGGGAACCCCGCACTGCCCGGTTCTACCTCCTTCCCAAGATCCACAAGCCTGACCACCCTGGCCGACCCATTGTCTCAGCATGCTTCTGCTCCACTGAACTCATCTCTACCTACCTCGACACTGTCCTATCCCCCCTAGTCCAGAAACTCCCCACATACGTTCGAGACACCACCCATGCCCTCCACCTCCTCCAAGACTTCTGTTTCCCCGGCCCCCAACGCCTCATCTTCACCATGGATATCCAATCCCTCTACACCTCCATCCGCCATGACCAGGGCCTCCAAGCCCTCCGTTTCTTCCTCTCCAGACGTCCCCAACAGTACCCTTCCACTGACACTCTCATTCGTTTGGCCGAACTGGTCCTCACCCTTAACAATTTCACCTTTGAATCCTCCTACTTCCTTCAGACCAAAGGAGTAGCCATGGGCACACGTATGGGCCCCAGCTATGCCTGTCTCTTTGTTGGCTATGTAGAACAGTTGATCTTCCGTAATTACACCGGCACCACTCCCCACCTCTTCCTCTGCTACATTGATGACTGCATTGGCGCCACCTCATGCTCCCGCGAGGAGGTTGAGCAATTCATCAACTTCACCTACACATTCCACCCTGACCTTAAATTTACCTGGACCATCTCTGACACCTCCCTCCCCTTCCTGGACCTCTCCATCTCCATTAGTGACGACCGACTTGACATTGACATTTTTTACAAACCCACTGACTCCCACCGCTACCTGGATTACACCTCTTCCCACCCTACCTCTTGCAAAAATGCCATCCCGTATTCCCAATTTCTCCGCCTCTGCCGTATCTGCTCCCAGGAGGACAAGTTCCACCATCGAACACACCAGATGGCCTCCTTCTTTAGAGACCGCAATTTCCCTTCCCACATGGTTAAAGATGCCCTCCAACGCATCTCGTCCACATCCCGCACCTCTGCCCTCAAACCCCACCCCTCCAACTGTAACAAGGACAGAACGCTCCTGGTGCTCACCTTCCACCCTACAAACCTTCGCATAAACCAAATCATCCGCCGACATTTCCGCCACCTCCAAAAAGACCCCACGACCAGGAATATATTTCCCTCCCCACCCCTTTCCGCCTTCCGCAAAGACCGTTCCCTCCGCGACTACCTGGTCAGGTCCACACCCCCCTACGATCCACCCTCCCATTCTGGCACTTTCCCCTGCCACCACAGGAACTGTAAAACCTGTGCCCACACCTCCTTCCTCACCTCTATCCAAGGCCCTAAAGGAGCCTTCCACATCCATCAAAGTTTTACCTGCACATCGACTAATATCATTTATTGTATCCGTCGCTCCCAATGTGGTCTCCTCTGCATTGGGGAGACTGGGCGCCTCCTAGCAGAGCGCTTTAGGGAACATCTCAGAAACACCCGCACCAAACAACCAAACCGCCCCGTGGCCCAACATTTTAACTCCCCCTCCCACTCTGCTGAGGACATGGAGGTCCTGGGCCTCCTTCACCGCCGCTCCCTCACCACCAGACGTCTGGAGGAAGAACGCCTCATCTTCCGCCTCGGAACACTTCAACCCCAGGGCATCTATGTGGACTTCAACAGCTTCCTCATTTCCCCTTCCCCCACCTCATCCTAGTTTCAAACTTCCAGCTCAGCACTGTCTCCTTGACTTGTCCAGACTTGTCCGACCTGCCTATCTCCTTTTCCACCTATCCACTCCACCCTCTCCTCCTTGACCTATCACTTTCATCTCCTCCCCGCTCACCCATTGTACTCTATGCTACTCTCTCCCACCCCCACCCTCCTCTAGCTTATCTCTCCACACTTCAGGCTCACTGCCTTTATTCCTGATGAAGGCTTTTGCCCGAAACGTCGATTTCGCTGCTCGTTGGATGCTGCCTGAACTGCTGTGCTCTTCCAGCACCACAAATCCAATGTGTGATTATGGGCTGTGAATCATCTGGATCAATTTTTTGTATCTTAGCAGCATAATAACACCGTTATTCCTTGCGGAGGCACTAACCTAGTGGTATTATTGCTGGACTATTAAACCAGAGACCCATATTCGAATCCTGTCATGACAGGGGATGGAATTTGAATTCAGTAAAAATCTGGAATCAAAGGTCTGATGACTATGGGGCCATCGTTGTGTTGTAAATACTCATCTAAATCACGAATGCCCTTCAGGTACATTTCAAAATCTGTCACCCTTACATGGTCTGGCCTATATTGATTCCAAACCCAGAACAATGTGGTTGATTCTTAACTGCCGTTTGAAGTGGCCAAGAGTGCCACTCATTTGTAATAACCATAAGAAAATCTCAAAAGAGAAATAGGGTTGTAACCAGCAGTGGATTCCCCCATATGATCAGTGCTCCCCCAAAGTGGGTTCTACATGTGGCTGTACATTTACCCTCTATAGTCAAGGGATGAAAGTCGCAGTACCTGAAGACATGAAGAACCTCAAATATCTGTCTATGTGTCCCATTCCCCTTCAATTTTATTTTGACCAGTGTTATTTTCCCCTGCAAGACCTATGACAGCACATGTTATGCAATATATGTGGGTGAGGTGGTGGCTGATATGATTGAATAGCTTGCGGTCCAGGGTAACTTTGAAATATGGGTTACAATATGATTATGTATGTGGGGACGAGGAGAAGTATTTATTATACATTTGAATTCTGATGGAGATTATTGACAAATGACTGATTGAGGAGTGGTGAATGAGCAGTCAGTGAGGCTAGTGCTGCAGTTGGGAAGATATGACATTTGAAGATGCCTTTAGTGACCTTAACCACTCATGTAAAGTCATTAACTTTCTTATGACACTGCATCCAAGTTGTTTGGGCCAACCATCTACCCTTTACCTTAGTAGCCAAGTGTTCCTGATGTCACCTTATCACATGCCTGGAGGTTCTTCTGACCCTGACTATGTCGGTAAGATATCTCTTTGTTACCACCACCTCTCACTACGCTTATCGTGCTGCACTGGAAATCTGAGCAATTTTTCTCATGTGCTTGGTAGTTGTTATTTGATGCACAACACTGTTCCTAATAATCTCAGCACCTCTGATGGTCACAATAAATTTTATCTATAAATGATGCATACCAGCATTAAGCAGTGGAGGTTGGCTTCTAGTCTTGCTGGCAAGAAAGAATACTGAGGGTTTGCAGTTGTCTGCAGCTAATGAACAGCATGGATAACACTGCAGTAATGAGCAGGCAGCACAATATTGGCATACTGCCTGCATTACATTGACTAAGAGTGGGATAATTGTTCATTGTCATCCCCACATCCACTTTCAGGGGCTATCCAATTTAATTGCCCCTTGTGTTTCAATATCTTTGCAAAATGAGCCTGGATTGTAGACTCTACTATATGTTGTATCGCAAGATGAGGTTTGTGTCAAGTTAACCATGCCTTTACAGTCATTTCAAGACTGAAAAAATATCCATTTACCTGCCTCCATTCCTTTTTTATCAGAAATATATCACTCATAGTATCTAAATTAATTTTTTTGATTACATCACAATCATAAAAGATTTTATCTATGAAACAGATTCATTTTGACTGCTTCAATATTGTTGCCTCTGTAAAATATATTGTACTAAAGCAATTGAAGAACTAAGTAAAATCTGGACCCATATTTGTTATTTCGTTGCTACTTGTTGAACTGATCTAAGACAATCATTGAAATCAAACATGAGTTAAAGCAGATAATGACTGGAACTCTGAAAATTGGGACCTGTATTTTCTTCCTTTAATGCAATCCCAACTAACTCAGTTGGTAAAGCATCAAAATTAGATGTTCCAAACACATTCTCCTTTCCTTTTACTAGTACACTTAGACCAAACATAAAAACAAAACAGAAGAGTGATTTTTTTAGGTTCTTCATGTCTTCAGATGCTGTGACTGCAGATTATTTCATCCTTTTGTTTTAGAGATTTGCACACTGTCATCTGAGCAGAGATTGAGTTGATTGGACCTATTTTCTCTGGAGGTTAGAAGAATGATAGTAATCCAGTTGAAACGTATAAAATTCAAGGGCTGGATGAGTTAGATGCCCTTTGTTGGAGATCAGAACTGAAATGATGAGTAATGTCTTCATTCAGAGGGATGTGCAGTTCTATAATTCTCTTCTGGAATTGCCAGAGGGTTGTAAATACCTAGTTACTGTGTATATTCAAATCTGAGATGACTTGATCTTGGGCGCTAAGGCAATCAAGGGAAAAATGATTGGATAAATGGCAGGAAGGTGGTTTTGATGTCGAGATCAGCCATGACCTTATTGAATGCCAGAACAGGTTCAGTGTAACTTACTGCCTTGCTGCTGCATCAAATTTTTATCATTCTTGCAATGGGTGGCCATCTTGCAAGAAGTCTACTGTAATACTGATAATCCATTATCTCAGAAGATAATTCACAGTCTTGGTAAGGCTGAAGCTCCTGACAAAAGTTTCCTGTTCCAGCTTTCCTTTCGAAGAAAATCCAAGTTAAGAATTGAATATTTTTGAACAGGTTTTTGTAGTTCTTGATGTAGCTATTTATTGAGATTGACTTTGTTCTGATGTATGAAGCATATTTGATTGTAAATTAATTGATAATTAAATATAATCAGTAGGATGTTAGGAGTGTTAATCTTTAATGGGCCAAGTAATCTTTTCTTGTCCTTAGCAATTATATTCTTAAAGTCAAGCTAGCAGTTGTCTCATTCTGTTCTATGGGATGCCATAGAATCAATTAATACAGGTAAATGTCAGAATGAACATTTAGATAGATAGATAGATAACTTTGGCCCAACAAGTCCACACCGACCCTCTGAAGAGCAACCCACCCAGACCCATTCCCCTACATTTACCCCTTCACCTAACACTACGGGTAATTTAGCATGGCCAATTCACCTAACCTGCACACCTTTGGACTGTGGGAGGAAACCAGGGCACACGGAGGAAACCCACGCAGACACGGGAAGAATGTGCAAACTCCACATAGACAGTGGCCCGAGGCAGGAATTGAACCCAGGTCTCTGGCACTGTGAGGCAGCAGGGCTAACCCCTGAGCCACCGTGCCACCCATAGAGGAAACAACTGATGAATCAATTTTCCAGTCAGTCCTTCAGCATCACTGAATTTATGTAATGGAAAAAAAGTGAAACTGGAAGAGGGAAAGTGAAATATGAACTAAATATAAGAAGTAGTAATACGAATTAAATGAGGAAAATAAACTTCTAATGAGAAGGAATTGAAGAAACTGCTAATTACCCATGAGGAAATTACCTATTTGTTTCACATTCACTCAGCAAAGAAGCAAAAGCATGGTATGAATGGATCATTCAGTTTGATCTTTCTGCTGACTTGTCTGCTGTTTGGAGTGCACCAACACCTTCTATTGTACCTACTGTCCAGAAATTTTACACACAGGGCCATGGACCCATCTCATTGATTTATCCTGGGTACATCTCCAGGCATCTTGCTTGCTTTCTTCGTATTCACTCACAACATCTTTGCATTGGATGCTCACAGCATCTTTGCATTGAATTGCCTGTCTTTGCCTTTTGGCAATTTGCCCTGTTAGCCAGAGCTTAAAGGCTCACAATACTTTTGTCTTGCCCTGCTGTTTAGCACAGACACAAAACCAGGCAGATTGTTCCGATTGTAAGCAGTGATCAGTCAAGGGGATGGTAATATTGCTGCAGGCCACCGTGATAAGTTAATCTTACACCTCCATCACATGTCAGCAGTGTAGGCATGTGCAGCAGCCAAATAATCTGTCAGCAGTGCAGCTGAGCGGGAGTGAGTGGAAAGCAGCCTGGGAAGGTAAGTAATATAAAAACTTACCTCAGGAATTCACAGCCCTTACTTCAGCAGAGTTGAGCAGGAGTGAGTGGAGAACAGCCTGCAAAAGTTGGTGATATAAAAACTTACCTCAGGGATCTGTGGCCCTTACTTCAGTGGAGCTGAGCAGCAGGGAGCTGGAGAGCAGCCTGGGAAGGTAGGAGTTTCTGATTCTGAGGAGGAAACTGAAAAGTGACATTTCAGGAGTACTGTAATTTGATTGGCTAATTAGGGGTCTGCTAAATTTGAATCTGTGTTAACTTGAATCTTGTTAAATTATTGGTCACAACTTGTGTTTAGATGGAGATAATAAGCAGACATATAAAACAATTTATGTTTTTAAAATCAAATTCAAAACTAGTTAAATTAAACAAGGATGGAGGGTCAGGTGATGTGTTGTTTCCACATGATGTGGGAGCTGGTATTACCCATTGTGGTTCCCAGTGACCGTATCTGTAGTAAATAGCTGCTGAAAGAACTCTGGCTCAGAATCCATAAGCAGGAATCTGAACCTCAAATATTAAGAAACATCAGGGACGGTGAGAGTTACCTGGACGCTGTGTTTCAGGAGACGGTCACACCCCTTAGACTAACTAACTCGAGTTGGCTAGTGGTCAGGGATGGGAGGGTGTAGCTGTGAGTAAGGTAGGTGGAGGAATCACGGAGGTAGAGTTGCAGGAGCTTCAGACTTTGTCCTTGTCTGACATGTTCAAGAGTTTTGCTCCCTGTATGGACGGGAATGGAGACTGCAGGGAGGATGAGCCGACTGACCGCAGCACCATGGTGTAGGGAACCTTTCAAATGGGGGCAGAGAAGAGAACTGTCATTGTAATTAGGGATAGTATAGTTTGGGGCATAGACATTGTTGTCTATGACCAGGATCAAGAGTTCTCGAAAGTCGCGTTGTCGACCTAGTAATTGGATTTTGGATATCTCATCTAAGGAACTTGAAATAGGAGGGTAAAAATCCTGTGGTCATGGTCTATGTAGGTACTAATAACATAGATAAAGCTAGGGCAGAGGTTCTGCTAAAGGAGTTTGAACAGTTAGGAGCTAAACTAAAAAGCAGAACCAAAAAGGTAATAATCTCTGGATTACTACCTGAGCCAGGAGCTAATTGGCACAGGGCCAATGCATGACTCAAAAATTAGTGTGGGAGAAATGGGTTTGAATTCATGGGACATTGGCACCAGTACTGGGGAAGAAGGAACATGTTCCCCTGGGACGGTCTTCCTCTGAATCGTGGTGGGACCAGAGTCTTAGTGAGTCACATAACTAGGGCTGTAGACTGGGCTATAAACTAAATAGGGGGTGGGGGAGAGAGCGGCAGGGATCAGTTAGAGGGGAAATTAGAAAACCCAAATTCAAGGGGGATGTAAGAGTGCAGGTTATGAGACAATAAAGGTAAGGAACAGAACGGGTGAATATCTTTAGGCACCAAGGAATTATAAAAAAGTAGGGAAATTTACCAGTGGAACAAATTTAAAAAGCTTTGTATCTAATTGTACAATGCATTTGAAATAAAGTTGGATGAATTAATCACGTAGATAGATGTAAATGGGTACAATATAATTGGGATTATGAAGAGATGGTTGCAGGGTATCCAGTAACATGAAGAGAAGGAGATTGGAGAAGACAAATGTAGGTCCCCTAAAGACAGAAGCGGCTGAATGTATGAGCAACTGAATGCATACTTCTGTATCGTCTTCGCAAAAGAGGACACAAATTGGATATCAGAAATGTTGAAGAATGAAAGACTTAGTGAGAGGGAAGAACTGAGGGAGATCAATATTAGTAGAGAAATAGTGCTAGGAAAATTGAGGGAATTGAAGGTGGATAAATCCCCAGAGTCTGATAACCTACATCCCAGAGTACTTAAGAAAGTGGCTCTAGATATAGAGGGTTGCATTGGTGGTCATCTTCTAGGATTTGGGAAGATTTCCTGCAGATTGAAGGGTAATAAATGTTATTCCAATATTCAGAAAAGGTGGTAGAGAGAAACCAGGGAATTTTAGAGCAGTAAACCTAATATTGGTATTGGGGAAAATTCTGCAATCCATTATCAAGGACTTTATAGCAGAGCATTTAGAAAGCAATGGCAGAATCAGACAAAGTCTGCATAGATTTATGAAGGGGAAATCATGCTTGACAAATCTGTTGGAATTCTATGAAAATGTAACTAGTAGAGTTGACAAGGGGGAGCCAGTTGATGCAGTATATTTGGACTTTCAGAATATGTTTGACAAAGTCCTGCATAAGACATTATTGTGCAAGATTAAAGCACATGGGATTGGAGGAAGTGTACTGAGATGGATAGAAAGCTGGTTGGCAGAGAGGAAACCAAGAGTAGAAAATAATAGGTCCTTTTCAAATTGGCCGGCAGTAACTGGTGGGGTACCACAGGGATCAGTGCTAGGACCCCAGCTATTCACTGTATGTATTAATGATTTGGCTGAGGGAACAAAATGTAACATCTCAAAGTTTGCTGATGATACCAAGTTGGTTGGAAGGGTGAACTGTGACAAGGATGCAGAAGTCCTTCAACATGAACTGGAGAGGTTGGGGCAGTCTGCAAATCAATGGCAGATGCAGTATAATTTGGATAACTGTGAGGTTATTTACTTTGGAAGTAAAAACAAGAAGGCAGATGACCACCTGAATGGCTATAAATTGGGAAAGAGGAATGTGCAGTGGGACCTGGGTGTCCTTGTGTATCAGTCGCTGAAGGTAGGCTTGCAGGTGCAGCAGGTGGTAAAGAAGGCAAATGGTCTGTTGGCCTTCATTGCGAGAGGTTTTGAGTACAGGAGCAGGAATGAGTTGTTGCAGTCATACAGGCCTTAGTGAGGCCCCATCTAGAATGCTGTATGCGGTTTTGGCCTCCCTTTCTGAGGAAGGATGCTCTTGCTCTCTCGAGAGTGCAACGAAGGTTTACCGGACCAATTCCGGGGATGGCAGGACTGACGTGTGAGGAGAAATTGACTGGGTTAGGATTGTTTTCGCTGGAGTTCAGACAAGAGAGGGGGGTCTCATAGAGACTTATAGAATACTAACAGGACTAAACAGGATGAATGCAGCAGGGATGTTCCTAATGCTGGGTGCGTCCTGAACCGGGGTCACAGTCTGAGGATTCAGGGTGGACCATTTAGGATGGAGATGAGGAGACATTTCTTCACTCAAAGTATGGAGACCCTGTGGAATCCATTACCACAGGAAGTAGTTGCTGCTAAAACATTGAATGTATTCAAGAGGCAGCTTGATATGGCACTTTGGGTGAATGGGATCAAAGATTATGGGGAAAAAGCAGGATTAGGCTATTGAGTTGGATGATCAGACATGATCATGATGAATAGCAGATCAGGCTTGAAAGATCGAATTGCCTCCTCCTACACCTACCTTTTCTGTCTCCTAGTCTAATGACAGTAGTCCTCAGTCAGGTCAAGAGAAACAGCCATAAATCAGGGGACCTCTGCACTGAGAGTCAAGGGGCTTATATCAGTTTAGGAACTTAGACATGGTTACTGAGCTGCTTGTAGCGGAGGGGGACATGTTCAGGGTCAAGGGTCTGTGGTACCACAGTGTAGGAGTGAGCCATGACCAGGCCTGCAGACCTAGAGCAACAAGTCCAGGGGATCATGGGAAGTTAGTTGGGAGCTGCACTTGAGTTGTCAAGCATACTGGTCAGTCATCAGTCAAGGCAGCTTGTTGAAGTTAGTGAGGGAGAGGGTGAGGTAAGTTTAGTGAAAGTTAAAGGATGTTATCAGGGACACTTTTCAGGAAGTCAGTACAGGATTGGAAGCAGCATGCTGAGATGCGGGGGGGACAATAATTGTGAAGGGAGGAAGCTCAACACACAGTGGAAGAGAAAATAGTGCATTGGAGGGCATGGATTACTGCAGATTATGGTGGTGGAGGGAAATTTAGTGATGGTCATAACGAACTTGACTTTGACAGGGGTTACAGTACAGCATAGCATAACATGATGGCTGGGATGACTAAGCTGTTAGGGCTGGAGCTTCGGGATAATGTTGCCAAATTAAATCAGAATTCAAAGAGATGTGTGGGAATGTGAGAAAGTTCAGTACTCACCAGGGAATGCCAGGAAGAAAGGAACATGGAGGTTAAGGACAGGGGGCCTTGATTACCTGTGACTCATTCGGTCAAGAATGACGTAAGTTGCCTTACTGATGCAAATTGAAAATGCACACTGGAAATAGAAAATGACTGTATGTACCCAGATACCCCCCGTCTCCCCAAGAGTGGGTGGGGAAGTATGTTTTTCTGTCTGAGTACATAGGCTGTACTTGTGAGTGATATGATGCCTTTCAAGGGGCACTTCCACGGTACAGATTGAAGATATCTGCATTCATTGTATGCTACATGTAATGTCCAACTCTGCGACATAAATCCTGGTCACAAACAATCTTGACCATGTCATTGCATATTGCACTTTGAAGATAGTTGTCTCTGTGAGGCAGAAATCATCATAGGCTATCTTAAAAGTAGCCCCTGCGAGTTGCAGTTCACAAAAACACTCCAAGGGCTTAGAGGCTGCACAGGGGCATGGAACTTGATTTTCTCTCTCCTTGAACTGTAAGTATTCACTAACATGTTTTTATGTGCAATGCTGTACTTCTTGGGTGATATAGTGAATGGGCTGTGGGACAAGGTATCTGGAATCATGCAGCAATTACAATCTTTTGCAGTATTTGTGTGACATGGCTTGTGCTGCATTTGTCGGGATAATGTACTTATTCATTCTCTGCTCTGCATGGCTGGAGCAGGTGAAGAGAGGATGTTATGGATACTGAAGAGCTGGGAGTGTGCCAGCAGTCTTCCAGGGAGGAAGATGAGAATACTGAGCAGGAGGAACATCACCTTCTGCATGACAGAGTAGTGTAGCACCAGCCACAATAAGCTGGACAGGCCTTGATGAAGCTGACTCCAGTAGTTGTGAGCTCAGTGCAGTGGTCACCATTGACTACAAATTTGTTGCTGCTCAAAAAACAAGAAGCAAATACAGTTCTTCATTTAGATTATCCTTGTTTTTATTACTGCTGAACCATCTGAAGCATTTCCAGTGTGTGATATTCCCATATCGAACTATGAGGAGATGTTATGCTACATTGGGCACTGGGCAAAGAGTATGACCGTCTGGCAGAGGGTTTCAGGATGGAGCATATGTAATATATTCTTACTGTACACTTCTTTTTACAAAGACATGTCAGCTGTTCTGCCTGTGTATCCAGAGAAATGTTTGCTTTTGGCTGCCCTTCAACTGAAGGGGCACAGTGAAGGGGCTGGCAGCACTTGACTTGGTATATGGCTGGGCTTCAAACTAGAAACAGGAATCCAGGGAGATCCTGACAGTGATGAGTACTTCTGCCTCTGCCAAGAGGGAAGACAGGACAAGCAGGATGCCTTTGAGGTGTGGTCCATAAGAAATGAGGCATGCTTAGAAAATAACATGAGAAACCTTCCATAAAACTTGCCGAAATAGGCACTTCACTGATTTCTGTTAAAATTCCACCCAATTTGAGGTTGACTCAGTGTTTTGTAAAGTTGAATGAATGGATGACTTATTTATTGTCACATATATTCAGAGAGAAACAATGAAAAGTGTTCTGTCGTCACAATCTGGTGCCATTTTGAGTTACTAAAAGAAAGTACTTCAATCGAGTTCATCTTCTTCGACCAGTGTCCCAAACATGGCTCCAGTACTTCCTGCAAGGATCCTGCTCCAGGCCTATTACAGTCAGGAGTTCCTGCTCGAGGCATCGACACCACTGCAGTCAATGTCCAGATGCCAAACTTTGTTTTTGTGGTCTGCTCTTCTAATTTTAAAGCTCAGGATCCTTTGTGCCTCTGTAACCAGTTCCTTAACTTGCCTGACAGCTTCAATTATTTGTGCACATTTGCCCTAGGTATCTTTTTTTTTTACCCCTGAACTCCCTTTGAAATTGTATCCTTTATTTTGCATTGCTTCTTCTCATCATTTTCATTTGCCACATCTGCCCATTCTAGCAGCTGGTCTGTCTTTTTGAAGTCTAGCTCAAGCCTCCCCACAAGTTATTCTACATGGATTTCAACATATGGATTATATTCCATTTCTTCTGTTTCCCAAGGTAAAAACATAAGAACGTATAAAATTTAACAAAATAATTTCCTTTGTTACCATGCAGCTTGCGCTTCGAAAATAACAGGTTAAAGTTTCCAATTTCAGTTCCGCAGTGTATCACAGACAAAATTAGAATGGCCACTACTGTAGACCCTGCCTGACCTTACTTCCCAGGAGCTGTATAATTGCTAACTGATCCAACTTCACATTTTTTTTTCTCCCTCACTAATGTAGGGAGTTCCTGATCAATATCTCTTCTTTCCAGATGCACAAGAATCAATACCTTCCTTGGAGTATTTGATTTCTTTTTGTTTTGTGTTTGCCTTCACAGCATTCATTTCCATAACTATTGAAATATTTATCAAGCTTTTTACATATATTAGTTGACACAGCATTAACTGATTTTGCTGGGAGTCTTTCCACATATCAGTGCTTACTCTTTATGTCTCATGACAGCCTTAGTTCAGCAGTAGCAGTCTACTCCAGAGACTTCAGTACATAATATAGATTAGCAATTCAGTGCATATAGACTGATGAAAGAGTGGTCATTTGGATGAGATGTTAAAGCAAAACTCTCAGTAAATGTTCCATGTCTAATCAAAATAAAGGGCAACTAAAACAAAAAAAAATCAAAATAAATATACTTTCCTGATATCTCCTAATATTTATCAATCAACCAACAATATTGGTGACTTTAGTCATTGCAATGGAACTTTTTACATGAGGAAATTGGCTGATAGCTATAATTCAAAAGTAAGTCATTGGTTCTGAAATGCTTTGGAATATAAGTTGTGAAACTCCCTATAAATAAAACTTATTTCTTCAATGTCTTGTTTTCACTGAGGTTTATGATTCGTATGTTTGCTTTTCAGTTCTATGCTCATAATCCAAATTAAGTAGTAAATCAATTGTATTTTGTTTTTGTCTCAATTAGCACATTTGGCAGTATTAATTGATGTGTTTTCTTAAATAGTAACTAATCTTATAGGATGCTTTTCAAATATTGCCTTTGCTAAAGGCACATGATTGGCATTTTTTAGTGACTGAATTGGCCAAAATATTCCATAAAATACAACGGTGTCTGTGTCAAGATCAGGGAGAGAAAATGTAAGCCCTATGCTTCTCCTGGAAGAATCTTATGGATTCTTTGTCTGTGTTTCACCCTACCCACTTTTAACCGTCAACAGCTTCAGTTCACACACATTTTGCGGCCAATAGATTAGGGCAGCAGAGAAAGACACCATCATCAAGTCTATAGCAGATCTTTTAAAGAGAGGTCTGTTCAGTCCTACCACCTGTGAACCCCCATATCCCCTCCCTTAAACACCATACAATACATTCTTTCGCTATTGCTTTTGAACCAAGTATTTCGCCAGTTTTGTCTTGAATGCTATTTTGAAGCTGCTTCCACTGCAATATAAGGAAGGAGTGCATTCCAGACACTAACTCTAGTTTGTATAAAGGTTTTTTTCCCTCATGTTGCCTATGCTTTTTTTAACCAGTCAACTTAAATGAAATTATATCTTAGCCTTCTGTTGATCAATACTTCAGCTATTGGAAGCAGTTTCTATTTATTCTGTCTTAACCCTTCATGGTTTTATATACCTCCATTAAATCCTCTCAGATTACTTGGCTCATAAAACAACAACCGTAGCATCAATAAAAACCATTATCCCTGGAACCAATTCTTGAACCCTGTACAAAATCTTCTCTACAAAATTGGAACCCATTTGCACAGTGGCTAGAGCTGATTTATGTGGTATCAACAAAATGTTGTTTTTATATTTTGTGACTTATCGCAAGTTCAGGTTTCAGTATGATACAATTTATGACTACAGTTTTGCCAGATAATTACACACAACTTCATCGTTCCCATTGTGTAATTAGTTCTGATTTTTAAAAAAATCTGGTCTTATGCCAAAATGATTTTGTTTATGACTTCTTGAGATTATCTCAAGGATGACTTTATTATTTTTGGGAACCATGTTTTGGTTTTCAGGGGGTCCTTCTGACATTCTATTGACCCATTTATTAGATGATGGGTCATGTGGTAACAGTACCTTAGATTTAAATTGACATGTGGGGTATGTAGCCTTTCACAAAAGCAGAATTATAAGAATTAATCAGTGTCCTCAAATATCAGCCTTCAATTAAACTGATGCCATAACACAAAAGGAAGGACTTACTTTCTTTGACGCCACAATATTCACATCGGCATAACAGGCATTAGTGAACAACAAAAGTTTTGTTTATCAAAATAACCGACAGGTAATTATAAACAAAAGAAAATCATCCTAAAAGTGCATTCCGCACGCAGGTTCACAGCTAATGTGCTTCCTCCACATGTACACAAAGCTGGAGCATTTTGACCAAATAGTTACTGCCCTTTATACTGCATCTCTAATCTGAAAAATATATTTCTGCTCCTTCAGTGTCGCTGGGTCAAAGTCATGGAACTCCCTTCCTTACATCATTGTGTGCCTGTGTATAGCAAATGGATTGCAATGATTTAAGAAGGAAGCTCTGTACTAATTTCTGGAGGGCAACTAGGGATAGGCCAGTGAAGCCCATATCTTGTGAATTAATGATTAATATATTTTTTAAATTGATGTCAAGTTTTCCTGGCTGTCAGTTAGTTGAGTATTCCATTATTGACAGTTTGAAACTGTTCTCTCTCCTTTTGCAGCCTGCTTCTTCCAATGCCACCATCCTGCCCTGCCTTCTTGGAGCCTAAACCTCCTTTTCTCCCCCACTTTACATCTTCTTACTTCCCCCACCCATGTCGTAGCCTCCTCCTTCTCCTCCTCCTCACAGACTTGTAACCTTGTCTTCCTCCCATCTTAAGCCCTTACCACTTCTTCCTAGCTCTTTCTGTCCCTGCAAACTCCATCTTTTCTCATAGCCCTGGCAACCAGGGCTTTTTCATGTCTGACTGGCCACTGAAGAGCAATGAAGTCCAAGCCCTAGCCCCAGTGATTAGCACCTTCCTTTAATCTCCCGGGACTTTGGTCTGTGCTTAAATGCTCAGGAAAAGAACAAAAGAGAGAAAGAATTATTGAATCATAAAGCCGGAGCCAAATCAGACCAATATGGGAAGCAGACAGTATTTGTATAGAATTTGCCCTCAAGAGATCAGCTAAATTGTGGGCAATACCATCTGCCAACCCGTCTCTATGGGAGATGTGTGCTTACGCCAAGAGCAAAGAGAAACCTTCACTTACATAGTACTCTTCATAACTATCAGATGTCTCACAGTGTTTTAGTGCCAAATAAGTAATTTTATGTTAAAATATCCATGTAGGAAATGCCAGCTTTGCAGACAACAAAGAGCATTTTATTCATTCTTCATTTTCTCTGCAAGAAAAACTCTTCTGTTTTTTTTCCCTCAGTTATTTATGTGGTCAAAATGGGCTATTTTTTTTCTCATGTTAGATTTGTAGTTATTGTGAAGCAACCTTTTGATGTAATATTTCCAAGGGACCTTCATTTCCTATTGTTGAGCCATTGCCCAAACAGGTAGTCATTAATTATTGCACCCTGCATTGCTTGCTTTTTAATTCTGACTACAGGTATTTTTCATAAATGTCAACACCCTGAGGGTTATCATTGCACAGAAACTAAACTGGGCAAGTCATATAAATACTCACCTCATGACTCCTCAAAGCCTGTTCAGCATCTACAAGACTCCAGTCAGGAGTGTATTGGGATGCTCTCCACTCACCTAGATATGTGTTAGCCCAATCATGGTGAAGAATTACAATGGTATTCAAGACAAAGCAGCTGGCACTTTAGACACCACATCCTCATTCATTACCTCCACCTCCCACACTCAGTAGCAGTAGTCTGTACCATTTGCGAGATGCAGTGCAGAAATACACCAAGGGTCCTTGGACAACACCTTCAAAACCCACAACCACCACCATGAAGAGGGACAGGACAGTAGGTACATGGGAACATCACTACCTGCAAGTTCCCATGTAAGTCCCTCACATCCTGACTTGGAAATATATTGACATTCTTATAGCATTGTTGGATTAAAATCCTGGAACTTTCTCCCTACCGCAACTGTGGGTTTACCTGCAGAAGAAGGATTACAGCAGTGCAAAAAGACCACTCACTGGTATTTAGGTATGGATACTAAAAACTGACCCAACAGCAAAGACTCACCTTTGCACTAAATAAACAAATGGAAACAGAAATAAGTCTTCAGCAGAAGAGGCTCATACTCAAGTAACCAAGAAATGGTTTATTACATAATAATAAGTTAACAGACTGTGTTGGTTTAATACCATTTAATAACATCAAGTCTAGTTAAAAGACATTGTTATCTCTCATGAGGTTAAAAACTAGACTTACGCCACATGGCTGTAGACTGTGGACTGACTAACACCGAAAGACAAGCTAAAACTATTAAATCTGACCAGCTCATTCCAGATTCAGACATTTATGTACAAGTGGGTGAAGATATTCCAAAGTTGCTGAGTCAACCCTTTCAGCCAAACTTGGGTGCGCAATACCAGACAATATTTTTAATTATACTGAGGCTTAAATTGTGCAGTAGGTTATTTAGTGAAATGGCAAATTTGTTGTCAGACTTCCCTGATGAACAGTTAGACGAATTGAATATTTGTACGTCATATTTTGACAACATATGAAGGTAGTGCAATGAAGTAATCTGGGAAAAAAATTATGTACTACATTAATCCCATTCCAGAGAAAGCTCTGGAAATGTGACTCTGGCCTCACAGGTTACTGAGTATAGATGAGTGAGGTCATTTGTTCCATCTGGCACATCCTTCAATTCCCATCTTCCAACAACACCTCAAGTAATTTAGATACAGTCATGAAGTCATACAGCATAGAAACAGACCCTTCGGTCCAACTAGTCCACGCTGACCATGTTCCCAAACTAAACTCAGCCCACCTGCCTACATTTGGCTCCTATCCCTCCAAATCTTTCTTATTCATGGATTTATCCAAATGTCTTTTAAATGTTGCAACTGTACCTGCATCCATCACTTTTCCATCAGTTCATTCCATACGCAAACCACTCTCTGTGTAAAAAGGTTGCCCCTCATGTCCTTTTTAAATCTTTGTCCTCTCACTTAAAAGTATCCCCGCTAATTTTGAACTCCCCCACCCTAGGGAAAAGACTTTTATCATTGACCTTATCTATGCCCCTCATGATTTTATATACCTCAACAATTTGGGCAGCACGGTGGCTCAGTGGTTAGCTCTGCTGCCTCACAGCACCAGAGACCCAGGTTCAAT
The DNA here is from genome assembly GCF_047496795.1 of Chiloscyllium punctatum. NCBI lineage: Eukaryota > Metazoa > Chordata > Chondrichthyes > Orectolobiformes > Hemiscylliidae > Chiloscyllium > Chiloscyllium punctatum. The sequence continues at coordinate 53,426,054 of NC_092743.1, read as the reverse complement.
TCCCGCCTCAGGCGATTGACTGTGTGGAGTTTGCACATTCTCCCCGTGTCTGTGTGGGCTTCCTCCGGGTGCTCTGGTTTCCTTCCACTGTCCAAAAATGTGCAGGTTAGGTGAATTGCTAAATTGTCCGTAGTGTTAGGTGAAGGGGTAAATGTAAGGGAATGGGTCTGGTTGGGTTGTGTTTCGGGGGGTCGGTGTGGACTTGTTGAGCCGAAGGGCCTGTTTCCACATGATAACTAATCTAATCTAAATTCACCCCTGAAACCTCCTGTGCTCCACTGAAAAAGGTCCAAGCTTTTCCAGTTTATTTTCATAACTCAAACCCTCCATTCCCAGCAATATCCTGGTAAATCTTTTCTGAACCTTTCTGGTTTAATAATATCCTTCCTATACCAAGGTGACCAGAACTGCACGCAGTACTCCAAGGTTCACCAACGTCCTGTACAACCTCAGCATGATATCCCAACTCCTGTACTCAAAGGTCTGAGCAATGAAGGCAAGCATGCTGAATGCCTTCTTAACCAGTCTGTCCAAGTGTGACACTAATGTTAAAGAATTACCTGTTATTGACCAGGCCAGATCCCCTCAAGACATTTCAAAAAAGTAGCCCAGACCCTAACTTTGCTAGTTGTTTTAAGCAGTTGTAACACGGATATTCCAGGAGGGATGTGGTTGGTCAAACCACTTAGTTTAAAACAAAACAGAATCTATTTGCTGGAAGAGCACAGCAGTTCAGGCAGCATCTGAGGAGCAGTAAAATCGACGTTTTGGGCAAAAGCCCTTCATCAGGAATACAGGCAGAGAGCCTGAAGGGTGTCAATGGCGTGGGAAGCTCCCAGTTACCTTTGTTTTTGCATCCCATGTACAGTAACATGGCCCAGAGGGTGACGTGGGCTTTTGCAAATTCACTATTAGCCAGGTTTATCACTAAGTCTGTCTTCTGAAGTCGATCGAACAATTCTGATAAATGTCGCAAATGTGCCTTCCATGTATGATTAAAAATCGCCAGATCATCTATATAAATGATACAATTGGGTAGTCTGGCAATGACCTTATTGGTTAGTCTCTGAAATGCAGCTGGTGCATTTGTCATACCAAATGGCATAACTTTAAATTGATACAGTCTATTTGGCATTACAAAAGCAGAAATTGTCTTTGCTCCTTCTGGCTTGAAGGTAGAAGTCAGAGGGTGGTGATGGAGGGTTGTTCTTTAGACTGGAAGCCTGTGACCAGTGGAGTGCCACAAGGATCAGTGCTGGGTCCACTATTTTTTGTCATGATTTGGATACAAACATAGGAGGTATAGTTAGTAAGTTTACAGATGACACCAAAATTAGAAATCTAGTGGACAGTGAAGAAGTTTACCTCAGATTACTACGGGATCTTGATCAGATGGGCCAATGGGCTCAGAAGTAGCAGATGGAGTTTAACTTAGATAAATGCAAGGATCTGCATTTTGGGAAAGCAAACCTTAATAGGACTTAATGGTAAGGTCCTAGGGAATGTTGCTGAACAAAGAGACCTTGGAATGCAGGTTCATAACTCCTTGAAAAGTAGTGTCGCAGGTAGTTGGATAGTGAAGCAGGCGTTTGGTATGCTATCCTTTATTGGTCAAAGCATTAAGTATAGAAATTGGGAGGTCATGGTGCGACTGTAAAGGACATTGATTAGGCCACTTTTGGAATATTGCGTACAATTCTGGTCTCCTTCCTATCGGACAACCACCTGATGAAGGAGCGGCGCTCCAAAAGCTCCAGTCATTGTAATGCACTTCGAATACGTCATCTTGGAGCATGCATTCAATCTCCTTTTGAACCTGTGGCAACATTAGAGGATTCTGCTTATAAGGATGTTGCTCAATCAGAACAGCATCTCCTTTATCTACATCCTTCATAGTTAGGTTAGTACTTCCCAGCTAATTTCCACATATCTCCCCATGTGATAGTAATAACTCTTAAAGGTCATTTCAATTTTCCTCTGGAATGTAAGTCAATAATTTATCCCAACTTTTGACAACTTCCTCATTGTCCAATTTAATTTGAGGAATGTCCAATTCAGAATCCTCTGAACTTGGTTCTTCCCTCAGTGATGTAACCAATGACACAGTCTCCGTTGGCTTTCCTTCCCTGTCAAAATACACACAGTAAGATTTCTTTCTATCTGGAGTCCTTATCAAATAGTTCACCTCACTCAATTTCCTTTCGACTTGGTAAGGTCCACTAAATCTTGCTTGTAAAGATTCACCTATCACTGGAAGTAGCACTAACAGTTTATCCCCAGCAACAAAATTGCGAGTCTTTGATTTCTTGTCTGCTTCCTGTTTCATTGTATGCTGTGATACTTTTAAATGCCGTCTAGCCAACGCCCCAGCTCTATTTAATCGTTTCCTAAAATTTGACAAATAGTCCAAATATGTGGTCTCTGAATTATGACTTAGCAATTTCTCCTTAAGCAGTTTTAGTGGTTCTTTCACTACATGCCTTGAAAACTAATTCAAATAGACTGAATTTGGTAGATTCATTTGGTGCATCTCTGATCGCAAGAAGTACAAATGAAATTCCCTATCCCGATCATCTGGATAGTCTTGACTATAAGCCCTCAATATGGTCTTTAATGTCTGATGCCATCTTTCTAGCGCTCCCTGTGACTCTGGATGGTACGCAGTAGATTTGAATTGTTTAATTCCTCAGTCAACCATAACTTCCTTGAATAATTTTGATGTAAAGTTTGTCCCTTGATCTGATTATATCTCTGTGGGTGATCCGTATCTTGTGAAAAAAATTGAGTAATTCCTCTCCAATCCTTTTATCTCTGATATAGTGTAATGGAACAGCCTCTGGAAATCTCGTAGACACATCCATTGTTGTTAACAAATACTGATGCCCACTTTTTGTTTTAGGTAGGGGTCCTACACAATTAAGACTCTTGTAAAAGGTTCCTCAAATGCAGGAATAGGTAGTAAAGATGTCGATTTTATTACTGCCTGTGATTTTCCAATTACCTGACATGTATGACATGTCTGGTAAAATTCAGCTACATCCTTGTGCAGTCCAGGCCAGTAAAATGTTTTTGTGTCCTAGCTTGTGTTTTTTTCACTCCTAAATGACCCCTTAGTGGTAGCTCATACGCCACCCACAATATCTCCTTTGTATAACCTACTGGCAATTTGATTTGATGAACTTCTGCCCATTACTCATCTATCTGAATATGTGATGGTCTCCATTTCCTTATTAAGAAATCATTTTTAAGATAATAACATTCAGGGATACATTCAGATTCTTTTTCAATGTATGCCTTTTGATACAATTGCTTTAAATTTTCATCTTTCTACTGTAACTCAGTTAATTTATCTGAGCTAATGATGTCTGTTGTGTCATCTATGTGCTTCTGGCTTGTATCAACCATTGATCAAACAGGGTCTCTGCTAATTCCACTTCAACTTTGTCTGTATTCTTTAATCTTTCCTGTATCAACTGGCAACTTTATGACCTTGATACCACACAGTCAGGAAAAATCCCAAGATATGTGTCCTGCAATAGTTCAGTTGTCTGAGTTTCCACTGGCTTTTCAAGCACAGTAGGCAGCATTCCTACCTGTGAATCAGCTGTATCGTTAAAAAGGACAAATTGTATACCTGGAGGTGAGAGTTTGTCCAGTACTCCTACCACAACTTCTCCCCTCTTCACTGTGCACTCTAACCTAACTTTACATAATTGAGCACTTCTTGTCTCACCATGAATTCCCATGACTCGTATCTTTTCTGGCAGTAGTCCTTGAGAGGTAATGTCTCCTTATCTTTCAGCATGACAGATTAAGAGGATCCTGTGTTTCTTAATATTGTGACCTCTTTACCTGCTGCTCCTGGCCAATGCAAGTAAACTCTTCCTGTGCAGATATATGGTTTAAAAAGATCTGGCACTTCCTCCTTAACCAATCTCTGACCAGCTTTTACATTCTGGTGCAGCTTTTTAGCCTCCACTGTGCTTTCCTTCATCACTCCCAACAAAATTCACTGGCTTATCCTGTTTTCCTACATCTGGCTTCCCAATGCTTTTCCTAACCCAACAACACTGTGATTTCATGTGGCCTCCTTTATTTCAGTGAAAACACCAGAGCTTTTAACTTCCCTTTCCCCTTCAAGGGTTTCCTTTCTCCCTGTGGTAAGTTATCCTTATGATCTTCACCGAAATCTGCTTTTCCCTTTCCACGTGTGGATTTCTCTTTTCCCTAAATTTCTATCCCTTGTGGATCGGAAATGATTTTCAAAGCCAGAATTTGATTTATGGACCAATAATCGTCTTGCCATTTTAACTCTCTGCTCTTTCATAAGAGTGCTCACTGCTTCAGGGAGTGAATTTTTGAACTCCTCCAAAATAATCTTCTCTCTAAAAGCATCACAGGTTTGCTCTATTTTGAATGCCCTTATCCACCTATCAAAATTACTTTGTTTAATCCTTTCAAACTCAATGTAGGTTTGACTTCGATTCCTGAAACATTGTCTGTCAGCTTCTGGCATAAGCTCATATGCTCTTAAGATAACTTTCTTCACCTCCTCACACACCCCAGATACCTCCTCTAATAGTGATGTGAATATCTCCCGAGCTCTAGCTACAAGTTTTGTTTGCATCAACAAAACCCACATGGTCACTAGCCACCACATTTGTTTAGCCATCTTTTCAAATGAGATGAAAAATGCTTCCATGTCCTTCTCATCAAATTTAGGCAATGCTTGAATATATTTAAACAATTTCTCATTAGGCCTTCTGTCTACCAGGGCTTTGCTCATCCTCACTCTCTTCCTCACTAGGTGTATCTTCAGCCTTCATCTCTATCCTTTTAAGCTGACTTTCCCATCTAAGTGCCAATTTCTTAAATTCAAACCCTCTCTCGGTCTTCCTTTCCTCTCTATATCCTCTCTCTGTTTTTGTTCTGCTAAAGTAATTTGTTCTTTTTCTCTTTCCTCTGGTTTTAATCGTAATTCCTTGTTTTTTTCCTCTAACTCAAGCAGTTCCATTTTCAATTGAATTTTAGCCACCTTGAAAGATTCTGATGGCATTTACAGCAAGGTTAAATGCTGAGTTCTTGCTGTAATTATCTCTTCTTTCCTCACAGAAGGAGGCAGCTCCAGCTCCAGAGTGTCTGCTAATTCCAGCAGCTTGGCCTTAATCATCTTTTATAAAAATCCCATGGTCACTTCTTCCACCTCCAGAAATGTCTTGGCGACTGAAAGAGCCAGTGCTATCCCAAGCACTGTTTAAACCAAGCAAATTCAACACCCGGAACAAAAGACACTAATACCTGACACTCGCTCCCTTTGAGTCCAACAACCCAATCCCAATTTGGAACTATAGAACACATCTCGCAAAGACCCCCCAGTCTGTTATGGACTAGGCCAGACCCCCTTAAAGCATTTCAAGAAACTCGCCCAGATCCTAACTTTGTTGTTTTAAGCAGGTGTAACGCAAATATTACAGGAGGGATGCAGTTGGTCAAACCACTTAGTTTTAAACAAAACAGAATTTACTTAGAAGGTTACAGACTGAAACACAAACAAACGAAAACAGAATACTGAATAAGTTGACATATCCGAAAACCCAACAGATCGTCCCTCCTTAATGATGTTGTTCCAAACACTTGCAACAATCCCCGTAAACACCCCTTGGCGCAAAAGGTAAAATCAAACACAGGGTCTTACGGGAGAGATGCCAGAGAGACAGGAGGATTTTGCCTGAGGCAGTACCTGTTAGCTATAATTAAATTGGCCCTGAAACTCTTCAACCTCAGACTTTTCAGAACCTGTGCTTTTACGACCTCCTGAAAAAAACCAAGGACACCATAACCTTGTTAAAGGAGCAGCATCATCACAATGTACCTCTGAACCTTTCGGTCTCTCTGTTCTACACTACTCAGGGCCCTATCATTAATCATATAAGTCCTGTCCTTATTTGTATTACCAAAATGCAATACCTCACATTTATCCAAATTAAACTCTATCTGCCACTCTTCAGCCTATTGAATCAATTGATCAAGATCTCTTTGTAATCTTAGATGACCTTCTTCACTGTCAACTATACCGCCAATTTTGGTGTCATCTGCAAACTTACTAACCGTGCTGCCTGTATTCTCATCCATATTATTTATATAAATGACAAAAAAAAGGACATAAACTCCTGTGGGACTCTGCTGGTCACAAACAACCCTTTGCCACCATTCCTACCATAAAGCCAATTTTGTATCCACTTGGCAAGACACTGGGCTTTTCTCCCATCTGTCCTAGTAATGCCACTGGACTAGCAATGTAGAGCTTTTACCTATGGATCAGGTAACATAGATTCAAATGCTAGCCTGGCAGATTTCAATTCAGTCAAATAAAACCAGGAATTGAAAGCTAGTGTCAGTATCGGGAACCATGACAACTATCATTGATTGCATAAAGTCCCATCTAGTTCACTGATGCCGTTTAGGAAGGTTCCAGAAATGCTTGTCACATCCACAAAAGAAAACAAAAACAGGCCAATTTTACCACATGACCATTCTCTGTGTAGACATCTGTTCCTTGTCCAACACATGACCTTAGTTGTTCTGCACAGTGCAGATTAACACCCCAAATAATTGGGAAGTATCATATTACTTTCGTAGCCATTAATTCCAGCATGAATCTCAAAGTATGTTGTCAAAAAGGATTTTATTTTTGGAAATAATATCTAGCAACAGGATGAAGAAATTTTCAGTGACACCTGAAGACACTTTGAATTGTTAATGCCTGGGCTGCACCAAAGTGTTGGTTCCAAAGGAACCAGAAATATTACAGTACATGTTAGTTCCCACACCATATCTGTGATTACATTGATCTGAAAAGAACATTTCCTCACACATATTAATAATTCAGACATTCTAGTGAGCAGTCTGCTAAATTTTAGCAACTTTACAAACTCTTGTTCTAAACAGAGAAATAGATTCACCTTTGAATATAATTTAAAAGTTTAAAAGTGAAATATCAAGTATTTACATTTTATTCATTGTTCAACAAATAAGATGACCACATTATGAGCACCAACAACCTCAACATCTGATGTGTTTGAATGTGCCACATTTTAAAATGTGTCACTGGTTTCTCATTTGCAAACTTTGCATCAGAGTTAGGAACAGCAGGTAAATTTTTATTTAATTCCCAGAGCACATGACATAATGTGTTCAAAAAGCAAAATGTGATAATTTGTCTCTGTGCTGTCTAAATCTCTATCAGTGTGACTTTGGCACTGAAAATATAAATATTCTTTAAAATCAGCAATTCAGGAAAGAGTACATATGTTACTCCTTGTTCGTGTGAATGGCTGCTAGCCAGTGCTCATACCATTTATTTATATTCTCATGAATATGCAAACTTCCCAAAAATATATGCGTCATCCTATAAGCGCTCAGAAAAATTGACAAATAGCATGAACAACACTGATGCAGATGCTAAAAAAGCCATTGAGAAACATCCTTGAATAATATCAATGACTGTGGTTACAGATTTGTGTTTATTGAATGAATTGAATAATCATTGAAATTTTGAGAATCACGTTCTTTTGGGACCATTTAAGATCCTGTTGGGAATGGTGAGTATGAAGGGTTAAATTTACAGTTGCTTGGTGGTACTGTACAAAACTTGAATTTTTGTGAAAATAACTTGCTGAATAAAAGCGACGTATAATCGAAGCTTTTTCTCTTGCAATCATCTGGGCAGTTTTAAGAATGACTTTTTGGAGTGCACTGTATGATCAAAGGAGGAGATTTTAACCACCTCATTGACTTCGAGGTAGACAGAATGCCAATGAGTCTTGGATATCCCCCTGCAATCTAAACAGCGAATGGACGTGTGTGGGGAGTTGAGGGTGGTAGATGTATGGAGGTGTCTCCACCCTAATGGTAGTGATTTTACCTTTTACTCCAACCCACACAAATGCCACACGAGAATTCATATGTTCTTTGCTTCACCGGTCTGGTTGGATTTGGTGTTGTCCTGCAGGATTGGGAACATAGCTATCTCAGACCATGCGGCAGTGTACTTGGGTGTCAAGATTAAGGATAATGGAGTAGACACGTGACACTGGTGCATGGACCCGTTTCTTTTAAAAGGCAGTAAATGTATAGAGCACCTCAAAAGGGAGTTTGGGGCCTTGTGGGACATCCACTCTGGTATGGCTAGTAATCAGTCGGTGATTTGGGAGACCACCAAGGCATACTTAAAGGGTTTGATTGTCTCATATTCAACAACCAGGAATAGGCAGAAGGAAGAGCGGCAACAGATGCTCAAGGCCTGGCTAAAAGCAGCTGATTCGTCATCTGTTGTCAAGCCGGTCTGGGCTGCCCTGAATTCAGTGCTTACGCTGGTGGCGAAGATAGAGATCTCCTTTGTGAAGCAAAGGTTATTTGAATACGGGGATAAGCCAGGTAGATATTTGGCTTATCTGGCTAGGAAGAAAAATGCTCCGCAGTCCATTGTGTCCATTAGGGAGAGAACTGGTCCTATTACTCACATGTCGAAAAAGATTAATGCCATATTTTGGAAATTCTGTGTGGAGTTATGCTGGTCAGAGGGCTGAGGATGGGGTGGCAAGATGGAATCCTTTTTCGAGAACCTGGATCTCCCCGGCATAACCGCATAATAAGTTTCCCTTTTAAATGCACCCTTGACAATACAGGAGGTGCAGGAGGCAGTAAGACAGCTCCAAAGTGGCAAAGCACCTGGCCAGACGGATTCCTGAATGAGTTCTACAAGGAGTTCGTAAACATGTTGGCTGAGCCAGTCCTAGGAATGTATAATCGCTCATATAACCTGGACTGCCTTCCGCGCTCTCTTAGGTAGGCCAATTTTAAAGAAGGGAAAAGACCCTGAGGACTATGCCTCATATGGACCTATCTCGTTGATGAATGTAAATTTTAAAATCCTGTCAAAGATGCTGGCCCTGGGATTGGAAAAGGTATTGCCCACTATTATAAAAGACAACCAGATGGACTTCATTAAGGGCCGTAGCTCTTCCAATAACACTAGGAGGGTGCTGGATACAGTGCAGATATGACAGCAGAGATTGATTCCAGGTTTGGCGGTCTCCTTGGACGTGGAAAAGGTGTTTAATTGGGTGGAGCGACCATATCTTTTTGGTGTCCTAGAATGCTTTAGTCTTGGCGGGGTGGGCTTTTGCTAAGTGGGTGGCAGTGCTATGTAGTGATCACAAGGCAATGGTTCTTATGAACGGTGTTAAATTGGATAATTTTAGCATTGGGAGAGGCAACTGACAAGGGTGCCCTCTCTCGCCGCTATTATTTACCTCAGTAATTGAACCATTGGCCGAGGCCATCCAGAAGGATCCTGAAATAGTGGCTGCACAGGTAGAGATAGGAGAGCACAAAACTATTTTTGGCTAATATAGGAAAGTCCTTACCCCAATTAATACAAAAAATTAAACTATTCAGCATCTTCTTGGGATATAGAACAAATTTTACAAAGTCGGAAGCTATACTCTTGGGGGGCTTGGTGGGAGTCCCTGACCTGGAGGATGGAACCCAGTTTCCCTTTCGATGGTCGCAACAAGTTTTTTTTAATCTGGGTATTTTTATTAGCCCCATTTTCCATCAGCTGTACAGAGCTAACTTTGTACAATTGTTATGTAGGATAAGGCAGGATCTGCAGCAGTGGGAGGAGTGACCATTATCTTGGTTAGGCTAAATAACCTTGATTAAAATGAATGTCCTTTCTTGGTTACTCTATCCAGTGAGATTGCTCCTGCTGTTGCTGCTCAGACAGGTGTTGTGGGGAATAAATGGCTGGCTTGGATCCTTTATCCAGTGTCATTGATGTCCTCTCATTAATTTACGAAGTTGCAGTTCTCATAGGGTATGTTGGATGGGACAGATGGTGGTGGAGGAGGGGGATGGGTGTTGGGGGGGTGGGGGGTGGTGAGTAGGTGGATCTCCCAGATCTGAAATGATATCAAATAGGTGCCCTATTGTTGTATGTGGGTGACTGGTTGCATAAGTATCCCAAGTCGATATGGCTTGACATCAAGGCTTCTCAGGTAAGATGTCTCCTCGTTAATTTATTGTTTACAGATATAGCGAAATCCGTGGCTGAGCATTGTAAAAGCCCGATTATCTAATGCATGGCCAAAGTGTGGAGGGCGAGGGAAATTCACATAAGACCTCATTGTTCACCCCTTTAGCTGGAGCCCCAGGATTTAAACCGGGGTCAATGGACTCTGGCTTTAAAGCATGGGAGGTCAAGGGAGTCTCCTGTTTGGTAGATTTATTTGAGGGAGTGGTCCTGATGTGTTTTTGATGAATTAAGTCACAAATGTGAGCACCTAGTAGGGACCTCTTCCAGCATTTCCAGATTAGGGACTACATGCAGAGAAAGACCACGCTCTTGAATCAGCCCGATATGCCTGATCTAGAGCGAAGAGTGCTCCGGTGTGTGGGCACTCTCTCGGTTAGTACCCTATACCATTTACAGAGGGGGTGCGCCCTGGAAGACGTGGAAAGACTCTATGGAGTCTGGAGTCAGGAACTAAGAGAAGAAATTTTGTTTGAGACATGGGAGAACATATGGGAGAATGTGAAGAAAATTTTGATATGCAATAAAGCGCAAGCTATGCAGTTGAAGATTCTTCACAGGGCCCATATAGCTCCAGAACGGTTGGCTGAATTCAAGAAAGGAGTGTCTCCAGGATGTCCTAAATGTAAAATTGGCATAGGCATTGTTTATGGTCATGTTGCAGGATCCATGAATATTGGGGTGCCATAGTTAGTGAGTTGGGGGGGATTCTGGGAATCGAGGTGAAGGCGGTCTTTATCCCTTCTTTTGGGATTGCCAAATTTGCCCTCGTTGGATGAGCACGGGAAGAGATTATTTAACATTCTCACACATTGTGTAAGGAAGAACATTCTAATGAACTAGATGTCAGAAAAAAAAACCCAGGTCTCATGGAGGGGGCGTAGATTGGTGATGGAGCACATCCCACAAGATTCTCCCACAAATGTGGTGCACCAGAAAACAGAACCATTTTATAAGATGTTGCAGTCCTTTTCAAAATACATCGAGACAGACTTGTCAGTAATACTGACCAGTGCCTTTATATAGACATGGGGGCCAGATTTGGCGGTCCAAGGAACCTGGGGGGAGGAAATTTGATAAATACAGGTTTTACAACTAATACTCGCTTGGATGGGAGCCTCGGTGGAGGTGCAGCAAGTGGTGGAATTGAATTGAATTGAGTTGAATTTAGTTTAATTTAAGTTAATTTGACTTACGTTAAGCTAATTTAAGGGAGTTTTTTGTCATCGTTTTGATATGTTCTTGTAGAGTAGTAGGTGGTTTCCTGTTAATGTTTTTGTAATCTAAGATTGTTATATTGCTTTTCTTTCTTGTATTTTTATAATTTTGTAAAAGAATAAATACTTCTTCTAATACAAAGAAATGTAAAAAAAAGTAATAAATAGTTTTAATACAGACTTTCTGCACCAAATATAAATGTATGTATGTAAGAAAAAACCTTGAAGTGTAATTTGTAAAATGTGATTACTCCCAATTGTACAATTATCCAAATTTGCAATATGTGTTTTTATTAATCATTCATGGAATATGGGCATTTCTAGCTGGGCTGGTATTTATTCACCATCCCTAATTGCCCATTAGTGTGGTGAGCTGTCTTTTTACATTGTCAGAACCCTTGGTGTGTAAGGATACCCACAGTTAGGATGGGAGTTCTAGAATTTGAACCCAGCATTGGTGCAGGAACAATGATACAGATCAGGCTCACCACTTTTTTTTCTCAGCATTTATAGTGATATCTACCTTAAAGAATGAACTTGACTTTCTAACAAAAAACACTATGAAATTCAACAAGAATGTTAAAAAGTAAATTAAACTGAAGTAATCTCCTGGTAATATGCATGAAAGTTAGGTTATTTCAACATCAGCACCATAATAAAAACTACACCGCTGTTGACCATCAGTAAGTCCAAAAGAATTGGTAACTTTCCTGGTCGTTGAGATTATCTTGCGTAGATTAGATTCTAGTGGGCCTGAATGTAATAATACAGCAGCCATCGTAATGCTTCAAATTTTGTTTACCATTACTTGTTGAGTTTCAGAATTTTCCTTTGAGATCATTCTGGAATATGTAGAGCAGAATCAGAAGCTAAAATAGCATTTGACGAGATTTTTAAGGAGATACAATGACTAGTGTACTTAGGTGGAATGGGCTTTGATCAACTGCAGTGTTATTATTTGTATATTGGAGAGGCTACACTATCCTTCCACATTTGTTTGAGATCTGCCAAATTCCAGTGCTTTGTGGCAGTTCTGCTGAGATTGTTAGCCATTGGCTTCAACTTTGATTTTCACTGGACCTCTCAGGCCATCTACAGTTGACACCTTCATTCATGTCATTGTCACTTTGAAATCAAATCGTTCTCGTGTTTTCTGTCCTCAAGCAATCCATAAACTTAGGCCTTATCTCACCTTCTCTGCTTGAAGTTTCATTGGCTCCTCAACACTTCTAATTTAAAATTCACAGTTTAAATCCCTTCAGGGCTATATTCCATCTCCGCTTTTCATATGAAACCAGCTACTGTTGATCTTCTTTCTGTTGCTTCGAAACTGGCCTTTACTGCCCTCGTGAAGCACATGTAATGTTTGTTAACATCTAAGTTGCTGGCAAATGGTGTGATAGTAATATTAATGTAGCACAACACAGTGATATGACTGACCACTGTTAGTAATCATGACAGATTTTGTGTCTGAGTAAAGGTTAAGGTAAGACAGAAATACAATGTGCCTTTAAGTTCAGAATGAGGCAAAGAGGCAAGACTAAGCAAAGATGTTGTGAGTATCCAAGTAGACAGAAAGTGAGTGAACAATAAGATACCAGCAATGTGCCAGAGCTGCATCGTGCTGTGATGCATGAGATGGGTGACTGTACTAATGCACAAGAAGCATTGTAATTGAAGGTGTTGGTGGGCTCCAAAGTGCAACATTAATGTAGTGAACTCTGTTGGAGATGTGCAAGATAGCCTGAGAGTTGCCATAATGTGGTGGTGAGACCGATGCGTGTCCAATGCCAACCTCGATGGATTAGGGTACAGGAAGTTGCTGCCCTTGGAGCTTTGTCGGAGATGTCAGGGAAATGCAGGCCAAGATGGAAGCTCAGAGTAGTGAGTGACAGATGGAACTGCCAAGTACCCACTCTGACTTTCATGTTGGGAATGGTTGTCATCGAGTTTCTTCTTGTTGTGTGGAAGAATACCAAATTGTATATAAATGAAGCAAGAATATGAAATAATGAGATGTAAATACATTCAAATAAGCCCATCACCGCTCAGTGAAACTCTCATCTTGCCATTAAGTGTTGAGAGTCTAATTTTTATGATCTTGCCTGATTTTTCCAACTTACTTACCTTGTCTATGACATCCAGGAGTTGGGAAGATTCTGTCCGATGGACCAAATGTACTGATTGGATTGAAAAAAATAGGAAATATTCTTCCAGTAATCTTTCATGAAACGTTTACACATAATGTTTCTCTAAGAATTTTTAATTTTTCTCTTCAGAGTGAGAGGATTTTGATTGCGGTAATGGAAAGATCACATTTAATCAATCAATATTTAACCACAATTACTTTTATTTGTGGCATGTACATTTATAGCTTTTAGTTGAATATGAATTTTATAAATTATCAGAGTAATTCACAATGACATATAATTGTGAAAAAAAAGGCTTTATTCAAGGGTAATTTTCTTCTTTCTGACACTCAGATGAAATCTGTAAGTTAAATTTTCTACCAGATGATTTCCCTTCCATCTAATATTAACAATCATTAACATACACATTGAACTTCAAACTTAAAGCTTCAGTGAACAGCCTAACTTTCTGTGCTGAAATTCATTGTGAGTCATATCCACTTCAACATAAAAAAGAAACTTAAAATTGTGATAAAATAGCAGATAATTAAGCAAGTGATTTTGAAAATTAGAATCATTGTCATTACAGGATATAGACTTTTTTAAGCTTTAGGAAGATGGCTTTGAAACTGGAGGAGTAGTTAAGCATAGCGTCATGCAGTTTTATACCCTGGAAAGACACTCTTCGGTCTCTTATGTTTGTGCCAGTCATCAAACGTCCAAGATATTATGATTCCATTTTCCAGCACTTGGCCTTATGCTTTGTACGGCATTTCAGCTGCTCTTCAAAATAGTTCTTAAATGTTTTCAGTGTTCCTGCCTCTATTACACTTCAGGCAGTGCGTTTCAGATGACTCATACCTCTGGGTGAAAACTTTTTTCCTCAAGAATCTTCTAAGCCTCCTCCACTTTATGTTAAAACCATGTTTCCGGTTATTGACCTATCTACTAATGGGAAAAGTTTCTCCTTATCTACTCTGTATGTGCCCCTTCAAACTTTGTGTACCTCAATCAGATACCCCCTTCAGACTCTCTGTTCTAAGAAAAACAATCCTAACCCACCAATAGTCTCTCTTTATAGCTGAATCACTCTAGCCATGACAAAATCCTGGTGAATCTCCTTTGCACCCTCAGAATGCAGTCACATCATTCCTATAGTGTGCCATCTGAACTGCACACCATACTCCAGCTGCGTCCTCATTAACATTGAATAGAGCTCCATCATAACCTCCTTGCTGTTGTAGTCAGTGCCTTGAGTAATAAATATAAAATTTCCATATACATTCCAAAACGTGTTACTAACCTGTCCTGCTGCCTTCAGAGATCTATAAATATGCACACCAAGGTTACTCTGATGCTCTTTATTTCCTGGGCCCTACCATTCAATGTGTACACCCTTACTTTGTCAGTCCTCTCTAAATGATTCACCTCTCAATTTTTGGGATTAAATTCCATTTGGCACTGACCAGCCTATCTGTATTGTCCTGTTGTCTAAGGCTTTCCTCATCACTACTTATCGCATCATTGTGTCATCTGAGCACTTATTGATCATACCAATTGCATTCATGTCCACATCACTAATGTGTCCTCCAAACAGCAAAGGGGCAAGCACTGAAGTCTGTAGTACACCAGCTTCCAATCATAACAATTACCCATTGACAGTCATCTGCTGCTTCCTTCCACTGAGCCAGTTTTGGATCCAATTTACCCAGGATGCCATGGGCTCTGGGCTTCTTAATCAGTCTACCATGCAAGACCTTACTGTGGGCCTTACTGAAGTCTACGTAGACGACACCAATGGCTCTACCCTGATCTACATACCTAACCACCACCTTGAGTAATTCAATCAAATTGGCTGTACATATGCTTACATGTTCTAGTGTCTGCCTATATGGTTTAATGCCAAATTTGTTTGACAATGCTTCTTTGAAGTTTCTTCGGACATTTTGGTTTGTCAATGCTGCGATATAAATACCAATTATTGTTGAGGGGTCAGAAAAAGTAAAAATATATTCATGAACTAGAATGAATAATTGTTTTTAAAACAAATTTTAGGTTTCTTAATTCTAATTTTAAATATTTATTTTCTATCAGTGTTAACTTTACCAAGCTAAAATTGTAAATTTACATCCAATTGATGAAAACATGCAATTATCAAGAGGGTTTGGGGGGAAAAGAGATCTAACTACAGTAATATGATAGAGCCAGTTCTAAATATATTCATTTAAGAAGTTGCACTATTTTTTTGTAAAACAGTGAACAATACCAACTGTCCAAGAGTTGAGAAAAATATTCTTCTGAAATAGTGGTTTGGCAAAATGTACTAAGGAAATCAGTAATCACTGATTTAGAACCAAGAAATCATTATTGAAGAAACCAACTTGTTATTGAGTTTGGAGTTGCTTCTCATTGAAACAATCTTGTTTTTCAGCAGGAATTGAATTTGATCTATAAGGTTCCATATGATATTTGATGGATTTTGTACATTTGGATTTTGGTGGAATTACATTTTTAGCTCAAATTTTGTAATAAAAATGAGCAGATTAGTTGAAATGTTAACAATATGAACCACACAACATTCAGACACTTCTTAACCAACCCATTTCCCAACCAAAATGCTAAATGCAAGGAATGATGTCCTTTGGCAGTTGTCACTTTGGAAGGAATAGACACACGCCTTGCAGTTCTCTGGAGAAACTTAATAGAGATGGCAGTATTTGTGGAGTGAGAATCAGAGTTTGTTTAGTTTTGTCTTTTCTTCAGTACTCTTCTTTTAAAGAAGAGTCATATAGGACTTGAAATGTTGACTCTTTTTCTCTCTTCACTTGTGCTGTGTTTCCCCAGCATTTTCTGTTTGTACTTCACATACTCGGTATCTTCAGTAGGTGCTTTTATCCCTGCAATTGTTTTATGGGGACTGGTGGCCTTGGAATGGAGTGGGGGCATTCCTGCTCTTTCTGAACTCATAAATTAAACCTCTGAATATCCTATAAACCTATTTTCCTCCTCAGACCAGCTGTAGGTGCCAGAGCAGTTGCCACAAACTCTCAGCGCTTTTCCAGTTTAAAATAGCATTGAGGTCCTAGTTTATATAATAGCAATGTGATTTGCACACTTTAACGAGGCTCTAGTCTGACTCAGGCATTCATATCATATGCTTGGAAATTCAGGCATTTTGAAATTGACTAGGAGTATACCTTGCATTTCAGCTGCACCATTTTTAGCTGCTGCCCAGCCTGGATAAAATGGAGGGAAGCAAATTAAGGATTCCCAATGTTTCCAATATGTTTCAGAAATGTAAATTCTGGTTTAAGAAGAGATATATTACATGCTTGGTGAACGAAGCAGAGTTAATGCTTCAATATCTTCCATCCTAACCTATTGTGTATATCAAGCATTTTTTGCTTTTATTTCACATTTCAAGCATCTGTGTGACAGTGCTTCTTTTGCTTCACTCGTGTTTTCTAATGCAAGAGAAGATTTTACATGTATGTCCATATTCATGTAAAGGAAAATAGGAAAATCAAAAACTACAAGAAAAAACAGAGCGCAGATTTTGTAGAACATTATGAACTGTAGTGCACATTGCAAACCACTAATGATGCAGTTAACTGCAGAAAGTCTATTATTTTTAATAGACCATAATGTTTCCAGAACCAAATATTACACTCTGTGTCGTGCCTTAGTCAGTTTTCCACACCGAAAATAGTATTATAATGAGAAATTATTTTTGCAACTATTGTTAGTCTTCTTGTCTCTTGCCTTCATTAACTGGAGAAAACTGAAATATATTTGGTGTGGAAAAAGACTAAAGAAGATTAAATTCTGCTAAACAAAGTTGAAAGGGAAAAACATATTTTTATTCAGCGATAAATGCAATAACGTGAATTATGTGAAAATTCAATAATACATTTTCATCTAATTAAATTGTTATTCTTCATTAATTTGTTGGATATAGGCATCACCAATTCCTGTCTAATATTTTCAAGGCACGACCCGGGAGTGTGAAGGCATACTCACGTGCTTGGATACTTGCAACTCCAAAAACACTCAGAAAACTCGATCCCATCTGGGACAAAGTATCCCACTTGATAGTTTGTAAATTAACAATATTGGAGTCAAAAAGTGTGGCGCGGGAAAAGCATATCTGGTTAGGTAGCATCTAAAGTGCAGGAGAGACGATGTTTTGAGCATAAGCTCTTCATCAAGAATGTTGGAGGGGCCCAAGCGAGTGAGAGATAAAAAGGAGGTAGTGGGACTGGGGGGAAAGTAGTTAGGAGTCGTCATGGCGGTTGGACAGGTACAGGGACTGGATATCCATGGTGAAGATGAGGCATTGAAGGCTGGAAACGACAAGTCATGGAGGAGGTGGAGGATGTGGGTGGTGTCTTGAATGTATGTGGAGAGGTCCTGGACCAAGGGGGACAGAACGGTGTCAGGGTATGTGGAGATAGTTTTGGTGAGGCAAGAGCAGGTAGAGACGATGGGTCGACCAGGGCAGTCAGGTTTATGAATTTTGGGTAAGAGGTAGAACCAGGTGGTGCGGGTTCCCGTTTGTCATGGCGGATAGACACATATAGGGACTGGATGTCTGTGGTGAAGATGAGGTATCACTTTCTCCGAATAGGCAATATTGGGCTTGTCCTGCTTTAATAGACATGATATGTCTTGGCAATTTTCTACTGTGCAAGGTAGATGTCAGTGTTGTAGCTAGTGAAGATCCTCCTGCTGAAGATAAAATGCTTATTTAATTAGATTTGACTGATACCATCAGGTTGACTTGAAGGTCTCCTGTTAGCTATTAATGTGACATATTTGGAGGGCTTGTGTCACATATCCATGTTTCATCACCTTCCCTCACTTCAAAACAGATACAGGCTGTACTGTGTATTGAAAAGTCACTGATAACATTGCTGTTGGAGTATTTTGTTTAAAAATTCATTCTTTTCTCATCTTGGGAACAAACAGAGTTAATATTTGTCTTTCCATTTAAGCTTCCTTTGATGGACAATGTTTGACCTTTGAATTGGTATTCTGTAGCATTTGAAAGATGGATGGGATAGCTTTACCAGGGCTTGTTAATCGAAGACAGGGAACTCAAAGTTAATTAAGTTTATTTTCACTTAAGCACAGTTACAATGAAATGTCATCTGTTACAATCGGGTGAGGAGGTGACATATCTCAATTTTTTTCTTAACCTCTTCTTGCAACAATTGCAACTAGTATCTCCCTTTTTAAACATGTTTCAGTGGAACTTCATTATCCTGGCTAAAAAATGAAGTAGAGCCAATTCCAAGGTTTTCTTGAGTGAAAGAGGGTGGAGTTTTGTTGCCTGAGAAAAAAAAGATGAGACAACAAAACCCACAAAGCTCAGGTAGTGAGTTCGGAAAGAAGTTTGGGTAATCAGGGTATCTTACACAGAGAAGATTGCGCTTCAGTTTTTTTTAAGAATCCCTGAGTGGGGTGAGAATGATATCTAAATCAGCTTATTGGTATCTTATGTCCATAGGAGTGGAGATATCCTTTAATGGAAGGTTTTCAACGTTGTTTTATTTCATTGGTACTGTTGTGAATAGATTGAGATGGAGAGAGGAGCTTCCTGTATCCCTGCTGTGGTTAATCCATGTTGTTTTCACTCAGTTTGCTTCTCAAAGCTTGCTACTGAAATATGGTTTACATATTTCAAGCCTAGCTCAATTACCTTTTCCATATTTTTTTTAACCAGCCAAATCGTTCCGTAATAAAATATTGATCCCAGGCATTGGTAAGTTTGATTACCAAGTTGAGAGCACCGGTATCTTGGAGAAAGTGGATTTCTGTCTTTGACAGTGTGAAAAATGTCAGTAGCCACCATTCCTGTTGATACAAACTCCTGATAATTATTCTAGTCCATTATCATCCCTGAGTAGACGTTGATCATCCATAATGTTATAAACACTGGACTTGAACTTCGAGTTTCTGGGAAATGCCAAGACCTGCAAATATGCTGCATATGCTTTGGTTTCTCACTTGCCACTCATCCACTTTCCTTCTTTGAATAGTTGAGGACAGTTCTGTTCTTCCTCCACTCTCCAGCTTGTTTCCAGGGTATTTACCATGTATTTATCCAGCTCTGGTCTATGACGGCTTCCTAACCCCAGGTTCCGTGAGTTTCTGTATCTTTGTGTGAGCTCATAGTCATCAGCCAGAATTTCTGCTTGTTTAAACCCTGCTACCCTCTGTTCCCCACTGCGAGTCTAAACTGGAAAGGATATTGAGTTATTAAATTCCTTGAGAATTTATTCATGTAGTTTTTTTATGGGCTGCTTCAATTTTTAATGTCTGTACCCACTGGTTAAAAGCAGACTTTATATTCACCTTCATACTCGAGGTATATTCAATTAGGCCATTTCTTGAGGATATAGAATTTTTACCTACATGCTTCTGGTACTAACTGGCATGCATTTAAAATAGCCTCTTTTGATGCCTTACTATCAATGGGACTTCTCAGATAAGAGGGAATAATTTTATGAGATAACACTTTTTGCTTTCGATAGAACAATAATGTCAACTCATGGGGTAACTGCTTTAGCTACTTTGCTACTCTTGCAAAAACAATTAAAAATGCATCCACCCTTTCCTTATTAAGCTTAGTGATCAAATGTACAAACTTGAATCCTTCAGAACTTAAGCCTGAGTTTGATGTGACTCTTTAATCAGTCTATCTCCCATCTCATCTTGAGTTGTCTCAATTGGAACTCTTCTCTTTTTGGAATCACTTTATTGGAATTAACTTTCTTCATTTCATTCCAGTCCTTGTCTCCTCTTTTTTTTCTGGCCCTGCAATAAAGTTAGCTGTGTCCTTTTTAAAAATCACATTTGGTCCACGGCAGATTCAGGTATTAAAGTTGCATCATGAAAGTTGGATATCAATTGTTCATTACCAAATAGGGGCATGGATAGAATAAATAGACAAGGTCTTTTCCCTGGTGTGGGGGAGTTCAGAACTAGAAGGCATAGGTTCAGGGTGAGAGGGGCAAGATATAAAAGGGACCTAAGGGGCAACCTTTTCACGCAGAGGGTGGTGCGTGTATAGAATGAGCTGCCAGAGGAAGTGGTGAAGGCTAGTACAATTACAGCATTTAAAAGGCATCTGGATGGGTATATGAATAGATAGGGTTTAGAGGGATATGGGCCAAGTGCTAGCAAATGGGACTAGGTTAGGTTAGAATATCTGGTCAGCATGGACGCGTTGGACTGAAGGGTCTGTTTCCATGCTGTACACCTCTATTACTCTACATGTGTAACGTGCTGATGATGATACATACCTGGCATTTCAGTTGGTTAAGGTTCTTGCAGATATTTCCATTAGATATAGAAGTAGACTATTCATCCCCTCGAGCCTTCTCTCTGCTATTATGTGAGATTATCTCCGATCTGATAATCTGATAATCATTTTCACCAAAACCATTGATTTCCTTGCCGAGTGAAAATCTGTCTATCTCAGTCTTGAATACACCTAATGAGCTCAACAACCCTTTGTAGTAAAGAATTCCATAGATTCAGTTCCCTCTGGGAGCAATTCCTCCTCATCTCTGTCTTAAATGTGTGGTCCGTTGTTCTGAGATTATTCCCTACAGTCCCAGATTCTTCCACAAGGGGCAACAACCTTTCAGCATATACCCTGTCAAATACTCTTAATGATCTTCTCTGTTTCAATAAGGCTGCTTCTCATTCTTCTGAGTTTCAAAAAAGTACAGGGCAAACTTACTGAACTGTTCCCCATACGACAGTCTCTCCATACCCAGTAACTGGTTAATGAATTTTTATTGGACTGCACCTAGTACCAGGATATCTTTCCTTAGATAAGGGGCCCAAAATTGTTCATTGTATTCCAGTTGTGGACTGGCCAGTGCCTTGTATGATTTTAGCAAAACCTCTGTACTTTTGAAATAAAGGTCATCATTCCATTTGTCTTCCCTGTTATTAGCTTTTCAATGACACAAGCTAAATTAACAACCTAATTAAGATGACAGAATTATAGAAGCAGTTACTGGTAAATATTCTGTAACGTCTAGGCTATTGAGCTATGGAGTGCTGAATGAGTGGCAGCAATGTAATAATTCACCTCTGCAATCTTGGACAATGGAGTTAAAACCCAGTGACGATTTTGATTCTAATCACTACTGGAAGATGCAAATTGTTAAAGTTGGACACAGACAGCATAAGCCAGACCATTCATGGTTAAATAGCCAATAAACTATCATTATTGAGACCTATACAAGGATGTTGCCAGGGTTAGAGGATTTGAGTTACAGGGAGAGACTGAAAAGGCTGGGGCTGTTTTCTCTGGAGCATCAGAGGCTGAGAGGTGACCTGATAGAGGTTTATAAAATCATGAGGGACATGGATAGGTAAACAGACAAGGTCTTTTCCCTGGGGTGGGGGAGTCCAGAATTAGAAGGCATAGATTCAAGGTGAAAGGAGAAAAATTTAAAAGGGACATAAGGGGCATCTGTATGGGTATGTGAATAGGAAGGGTTTAGAGGGATATGGACCAAGTGATGGCAAATGGAACTAGATTATGTTAGGATATCTGGTTAGCATGGACCAGTTGGACCAAAGAGTCTGTTCCGTGCTGCACATTTCCATGACTCTATGAGAACTGCCACTTAAATAGGGAGACAAGAGCCCTAATGATGTTAGTGTAAAATGAAATGTGTCAATGCCTTTCACATCAGATTTTACTTGCTCTGGTGAACTTGATTGAGTTGCTGGATTAACTCCATTGATGGGTTCATGCAGGGTCATCTTATTATAAAGGTGGGTGTCACATGGAGTCTTTGCCATCTGAGTCTTCGCTGAAGAAATGGCCGCCATATGTCCTTTCTTATACCCTCTTTCTGAGTTCTTCTGGAATGTTCTCTGACTTCAGCCAATGGGGTCACAGGGTACAGGTCATAGCACCCAACAAGATTAGGCCAGGTCATCCTATGTGTACCCATCCCCTTTTCAAGATATGATTCCACCGTGGTGCCAAGGAGTCTGGCTGAAACTAGGGAATACGCAAACATAACGTTTTCCCCTATTTTTTTGCCTGACTACCTCTTAATGGATTTCAGGTCATAATGACTATCCCATTGTTCGGATCGAGCACCTTTGTTCAATTTGCAAGATAGGTCTGGGCTGATCCTTGTTTGCCTTTGACCTGTGGTAACCTTGGCCTTTTAGCATTCCATCAGGCCTAGCTGGCAGAATCTGTTTGGCTAATTTTATGTTGGGCAATGTTGCTTAGGCAATTGGGACTTAGCTACAGCCTGATATTTTGTAAGCAAACTACAAGCATGAATCGTTATTTTCTGCAGATTTTCTCATTAATGGCACATAAATGTTACAACTTTCAGTTTAAGTATTTAGAAGTGTAAAAGTAATTATTTTTAGAAGCCATGTTCTCGATATTAGTTATAAATATGTATTGCAATTTTAGAGTGTTCATGTGTTCAGCAACTGGAAGCCCCACCCCTCCCCCCAGCAAAACTATTTAAAAGTTAATTAACTCCTTATAGGCTAATTGCTGGTTGATTTCTTCTGGTTATTACTGCGAATCCACAAGTATTTAGTGATTTCACATTGCAAAATTTTATCGATTGTTGCTGATACTGAAGAACACTTTGTTCACTTCAAAGCTTCTGCAAAAAACAAGAAGTCACAAATTTGGGTGTACTCAGACTTATTCCCCTTCAAATTCAACATAACTTAGAGAAATAACAGAGGCCAGGAATAGCTAGACAACGTGCTAGAAGAGAAAAGAGGATGTGAAGATGGACTCACAGTAGAAGGCATATCAATTTGGTTGTTGTGGGAGCCATTCTACCTCAGCGATGAACAATGCATGTGATGTCAGTGCATCATTAAGGACACCCTCACTGAAATCTGCCGCCTGCAATCCCAGATTAAGGTATAGACCTCATTGTCATTGGCTATGAAGGTGACTGTGACAATAAATATTTGTTCATCTGGCTTTTTCCAAGTTGGAAATGAAATTAGTTCCAACTCTCAATTTGCTAATCTACACAATGAGAACCAAATGCTTAACATTCTCCATTATCAAAGAAGCAGATAAAGAGATTGCATCGTTTTGTTAAGAGTGTAGTCTTTTCCAAGATTCATGATGTCTTTGAATCACCACAGAACACTTTATGGACACATCATCACGATGCCAAAGAATAATCAGGCAACGTGCCTTCATGACTACAACCCAGTGGCTCTGACATTGAGTGATAGAGTCATACAACACAGAAACCGACCCTTCGGCCCAACCAGTCCATGATGGAAAAATCCCAAACTAAACTAGTCCCATCTGCCTGCTTCTGGCCTGTTTCCCTCCAAACCTTTCCTATTCATTATCTATCCAAATGTTTTTAAACATTGTAATTGTACCCACATCCATCATTTACTCAGGAAGTTCATTCCACACCCATCATTATGCAATGTCTTAAGAGCTTAGAAACAGCACACATCCAGTCTAGCCTCCCAGATTAATTTGATCCACGGCAATTCACCTATAGTCGCAATAGGTCCATAGCAGATGCCGTCTCCCTGGTTCTATATTCATCCCTGGAACATTTGGATAACAAGGACTTCTACATCAGATTCCTATTATTGACTTTAGCTCTGCCTTCAATACCATAATTCCAACAAGACTCATGTCCAAACACTGAGGCCTAGGACTCTGACTCCCCCCTCTGCAACTAGATCCTCGGCTTCCTGACCCGCAGACTGCAATTGTTATTTTCCACAATAATCCTCAACACCGGTGCTCCAAAAGGCTGTGTAAACAGCCCCTTACTATACTCCTTATGCACTCATGACTGTGTGGCAAAGTTCAGTTCTGACTCCATTTACAAATTTTCTGATGACACCACCTGGATCTCAAACAATGACATGACACAGTACAGGAAGGATGTAAACAGCTTAATGGCATTGTGTGAAGAGAATAATCTCTCCCTCAATGTCAGCAAAATGAAGGAGGTGGTCATCGACTTCAGGAAGCGGATTGGAGGACATGCCCGTGTCAGTGTCAATGGAGCTAAGGTGAAGGTAGTTGAGAGCTTCAAGTTCACTAACAATCTATCCTGGAGTAAAGATCACCAACGATCTATCCTGGTTCATCCAGGTCAATGCTACAGGCCTTATGCTCTAAACAATAAAGGGCTTATGCTCGAAACGTCGACTCTCCTGATCCTGGGATGCTACCTGATCTGCTGTGCTTTTCCAGCACCACACTTTTCAACTCTGATGTCCAACATCTGCAGTCCTCACTTTCTCAGTGTCAATGCTACAGTCAAAAAAGCACACTAACGCCTCTCCTTCCTCAGAAGGCTAAGGAAATTTGGCATGTCCACATGACTCCTACCAATTTTTATATATGCAACATAGAAAGCATCCTATCTGGATGCATCACAGCTTGGTATGGCAACTTGTCTCCGCAAGACCGCAAGAAATTACAGAGTCATGAACACAGCCCAGTCCATCATGAAATCCAGCCTTCCTTCCAATAACTCCACCTACACTTCCTGCTGCCTCAGGAAAGCAGCCAACATAATCAAAGTCCTTTCCTACCCCGGTTATGTTCTCTTCCATCCTTTTCCATTGGGCAGCATACAAAAATTTGAAAACACCTATCAACAGATTTAAGAATTCCTTCTTCCCCACTGTTATCAGACTTACAAACAAACCTCTCATTTATTAGAGTTGATCTTTCTTGGCACCTTCTCTGTAGCTGTAACACTATATTTGGAATTCTGTTCTATTACCCTGATGTAATTAGGTAAGGTATGATTTATCTGGTAAGCTTTTCACTGAATCTCAGTACGTGTATTAATAATAAATCAAATCAAAATAATATGTAAACTCTGCTTCATACCAGAGTCACAAGAATTCTTGCTCTCGAGCCTTCTGCTGGTATATAATCCTGTGCAGAAAATAATGCCATTGCCCAGTCTTTTGGCAACAAGGATGATGCCTTTATTCTGTGGCTGTCCATTGTGCATTTGAACAACCACAACAAACAGCTACTGGTCATCAAGGGATATTCAATTACAATAAGAGCTATGACTCTGTAACCCATGAACCTGTGCACTGCATGCATACACATGTAGGTACTTTGGGATGATACAGACCACAGACATGCTCAAAAATGGTGCCATTCGTAGACCTTTTAAGAGAGACTGTCTCATATTAAGCATGCAAGCTAGCTTTAAATGGTTCTAGCCATTCGAAATTTGCCCATTATGAAGGCAAATAATAGGATAGTTTATGGGCATCATTGCTGTTGTGCTCACATCACTAGACTAGGAGTCCTGAACCCTAATCTAATGTCCTGGTGAAAGGATTTCAAATCCCACCATGGTAGATTGTGATATTTGAATTCAACATAAATCTGAAATTAAAAAAAACAACATAGTCTTATGTAATCACTGCCAGTTGTCATAAAAGCTCGGTTCATTAGTCTCCAGTAGGGAAGGAAATCTGTCATCCTTACCTGGTCTGGCCTACACATGTCTCCGATTCCACACCATGACTCATAACTGACTCTGGGCAATTAGGAGCATGCAATAAATGCTGTCTTAGCCAGCAACACCCACTTTTCAAGACTGAATAAAAAAGAACTTAGCACTGGCTCAGTGCTGAGGTTATTGAGGTACACAGGCAGCATGCGTGTTATACTTCCTGCACAATCTGCATTCCCATTTTCAAAGACAATCCGACTGTATTAATGATCTCCCTCATGGGATTAGAATCTACCAAATGAATGTAGGTAATTTAATCAAGGAATACCATTTGGATGAGGGGAGGTGACTGAACGATTAGATGACTCAGCTGGGAGCAACTTCAGGAGGTCCAGCAAATTTTGGCAGCCAGGAATTATGCAACCCAGCTGATAAATGGTAATTATCAGTAATGGTAATCTCAGTATTTGGATTGAGGAGAAAGCACGCACCACCCTTTTTGGAAGCAAAGGGCACTCATACTCCTCCTGGACCTATAAGAGAAAATGTCGAGCTTATCCGAAAAACGTGTTGATTTTTCAATCAGCTTGTAGCTTCTGCAGGTGCCACGCCATCATCCAGGTGAAAATAGCATTCAGATCCCTTTGACATTACAGTTCCTTGATTTGCATCCATATTTGGAGGTACGTACTGACAAAGGCATTTGCTTCAGTTGCTTGGAAATTCAGAAGATTTTTCAAACCAGAACCAAATGCCAGCTTAACACGTATTTCACCTGCACCATTTAAACTCCTGGCATGTCTGGATGAAATTAGATGGAACAAATTTAAATTCCTCTCCATTTTTCTGAAATACAAGGTCTAGGTTAAGAACAGTTGTGCTCCATTCTTGCTTTTTTAACTCAAAAACAAGGTGTGCTTTTCTGTGGATTAGTATATTCAATTAAAGGATTCAGAAAAATCAGACATGCAACCACAAAGGTAAAGCTGATCAAGCATAAGAAGGAGAAAGGAATTTGATATGTGGATGAGGTTAATTAAGTAAAGATGGATATATGTTCAGGTGGAGTATAAGTATCAACATGAACCTGTTGAGTGAATTTCCTGATTTATGCAGGGAATGCAAAATAATTAAGAGAATCAGTGTTCACACATTATTACAGAAACTAAAAGCTCATGGCTTTGCTGATAATATTTTGACATGGATAGATGATTGACTGACAAAAAGCAGAGAATAGGAATGAGTGTTTCAAGATGGCAGAATATCACAAGTGGTGTGCCAGAGGGGACATCGCAAGGACCTCAACTCTTGACAATTTGTATTGAAAGAAAGGTAGAAAAGTGAGTTGTAATGGGAAAATAAGGAGGCTACAATGGGATAGATAGGATTAGTGAGTGGGCAAAGACCTGGCAAATGGAGTATAACGTGGGAAAATGTAAAGTTATCCATTTTGATAGAAAGAATGAAAAAGAAATATTATGGCAAGAGGTGGCAGCATTCTGATATGCAGAGAGAGAACTGGGTGCCCTAGTGCATGAATCAGGTAAAGTTAGTATGAAAGTGCAGCAAGTAACGATAGTTAATAGAATGTTCTGTTTTGTTGCAAGGGGAATTGAGTGCAAGAGTAGGGAAGTTATGCTTCAATTATACAGGGTATTGATTACAACACATCTGGAGTACTACGTACAGTATTGTCATTGTAATTAAGAATGTTAATGCATTGGAAGTAGTTCTGAGGTTTACTTGGCTCAAACATCTAGAATGAATGGATTACCTTATGAGAAAAGGTTGGATAGGGTAGGCCTGGATCCTCTAAGTTAGAAGAGTTGGGTGTTTTATCTTGTGGGAAAGTCTGGAACTAGTGGTCGTGGTTTAATAATAAAGTGTTACCATTTAAGACTGAGATGAGGGAAAAACAATTCTCTCAGAGAACTGGGAATGTTTTGAATTCCCTTCCTTAAAGGAAAGTCAATGTATAATCTTTAAATATCTTTATTACCAAAGGAATGAAAGATAATTAGTTGTGTGCAGGAATGTAGAGTTGAAGTAAAACTAAAATCAGCGATGATTTTATTGATTGGAGGAGCATGCTCAACAGTCTGAGTGGTTTATTCTCTTTCCTTTTTTTGTGGGTTGTAATCTATTGCTTAGTAATATTTAAAATCAAAATTCAGAAACACTAAATGTTCCCAGGAGATTAATCATCATCTGAAAGAGAATTGGACATTTACTCATGCATCAAAGGACTGCTACAATTGATATTGGTACCACTATGCCAGGGAAAGAAGACTAACCAAAGTTCCTGTACATGATTTCAAACAGATGAACCATTCTGTGAACATTTGGGTTAGTACAGGAGGAAACACGGTTGCATCTAACAGTTGAATAGTGCTCTCTAAGTCCGAAATGAACAACTGCCTGTGCAACTGTGCTCCAAACAAGCATGTGCCGTTTAGAGAGGTGGCAGGGAGGTGGGGGGGAGCACACAAGGGCAACAAACATGTTCAGGTTCAAGATACCTTTACCTCTATCTACAGGGCAAGTCACGATTCTTGTGAAACACTTGACCTTCCTTACTTTTGTATATTTGACCATGAAGAAGAAGTGATTTAATAAGTAATGTTACAAATTGAATAGCATGTTATGATATTTGTTTTTCACATAATTGTCACAAGTCTTTGCTGCTCTGACAAATTTGCTGATTTCGCAACAAAATGAACAAACTGAAAAACCAATCTCAAGGTTTAATATTCTGATCAGCACTTTGAATTTTATAACTAGCTGATTATTTTACACACCATTGATTGAAAGACAAATTAAATTTGCATAAATTTTATATTTGAATGTTTAAGGATTAGTACATTCTCATAATTATCAAAATTAACATAAAGTGTAAGTATCTGGCTAATTTTGCAATGTGGAGAGTTTCTTGATCGGAAAGTTTCTTTTTAAGTTCAATAATGTGAATAGTTTCTTTTCATTCACTGTTTGGATTACAACAGACTGGATGTAATAATTCATTCTTCTCATCTAATCTGGCTACCCCATTTATGTCTTTATTTTTCTTTTGATTTTTCCATCGTTGGCCTTACATTTAGATATATGCTGAGTTAATCAAAATTGAAAAGCTTTTTAAAATTTATATAGAATTGGATAACTATGTAATATGCGATGTTAACAGATATTCTCGTGAAACATAAAATGTATTATAGCCTAGACATTATGAGCAGCGTCAGTCACAGTCAGATTGCCACTCTGTTCCTACTGTTTTCTCTGTTAGTACTGAGTACCCAATTTTGGGTCTGGAATTCTAACCCTGACTTCTGCAGGAATGTACAGCTTAGCTGAAATCAACACAGTCCCTCAGTAATGCTGGATAGTCAGGGGAGATCAAATCACGTCTCTTCTGGTAGTAGTCAGTGTGCTGTTGGATAGCCTAGTGATATTATCGCTGGACTCTTAATCCAGAGATCTAGCTAATGGTCTGGAGACCTGGTTTTGAATCCCATCATGGCAGATGGTTGAATTTGAATTTATTAAAATTTTGAAATAAAGAGTCTAATAATGACCATGAATCCATTGTCAATTATTGGAAAAAAAAACCATCTGGTTCACTAATGTTCTTTAAGGAAAGAAATCTGCCTTCCTTATCTGCTATGTCCTAGATATGACTACATACCCACAGCAATGTGGTTAACGTACTGCCTTCTTGGAGGTTAGAGATGGGTAATAAATGCTGGCCTAACCAATGATGTTCTCATCCAATGAGTGAATTAAAAAAAACACTCCACCATCCAACAGCAGAGCCAGACTCTTTGACAGCTGCTATTGAAAGTGTAAGTATGTGAGGTAAATGTGGGACAAACTCAGAGTGCTGGAAAAAGCCATCAGGTGTGCTAGCATTTGTAGAGAGGTGGGTTTGAAAGAACAGTTATATCAGTAACGTTAACTCTGTTTCTCTCTCTACTACTGGACCTGCTGAGTTTATCTAGAACTTTTTTTGTTTGTTTGAGATTTTCAACTTCCACAGTATTTGGCTTTTATTCAAAGCTGAGTATGAGGTTAGTGCACCAGTTGGTTTAGGAGACGGAGTAGGATACCAGGTGGCTAGGGTGGCAGATAAGTGATGAAGTGCTTAGGGGAGACCAGGCAATAGGTATGACAGGGATAGTACTAAGGACAAAGGGGATATATGCTGGAGATAGCTGTGGGAGCAGAATGTCAGGGTCAGTGGGGATATAGGATCCTAGTCAAACATGCCATTGGTGCTACTAGTGGATTGGAGTGATTTGGTCTGGTCTGCAGGGATTCAGGCTGGTGATAGGGGTATGTGGTATCAGTTATGGGCAGGGTGAATATGTACTGGGTTGGTTGGGGTCTGGTAAAGGTGGTTATTTTGTTTCTCTGGGGGATGTGTAATTGAAGTGTGTTTGATCATTTGGAGTGTGGGGTTAATCGTTATCCAGGAGTTATACTATGTTTTTAAATCATCTACCCTTTTTCTGATCAATTGTTCACTTAATGGAAATATTGTTGTATGTTAACTTCATGAAAGCTGAGCTGTCCAAATTCTGCACCTTAAATGGATACTTTTGGAAGATTCCAGATGCTGGGGAATTGCCATCAAAATCTATAATTTCTCAGGCAATTCTCACAGAGTCTGCTATATCTGGGATTTCACAGGCTCTTAACATGCAGCTCCAGTCTCTATGCTCCAGTGACTGTCTGCCCATTGGAATTTCCAGGCCAATATTTCAACAAATGTACCCAACTTCAGCACTGGGCCTGCAGCACAATGCTCCTACCACCCTACTGGAGAGCAGTGTGGAGCAGATTAGTGATTCTATGTAATAATTGATGTATTTGTCATTCTAATGACAGGATTGATGTCTCATCTCTAACGACCGTGATCTCTACACTAACCTCCACTGTACCCAACCAGAGATGTGCCATTAATTCTGGGCACAGCTTTGCTCTTCTTAACTCCATCTCTTTGACGATGTTCCACAAAGCAACTCGAATCGATGCACATGCATCACCCCTGCTCCCAGACAGAGTAGGGGTTTACAGCCATGACATTCACTTGCAGACACAGTGCACATTTATAGGCACCATGCCCTCTCATAGGCATTACATGTACTTAGAAGCATCAAGCTCATTCATACAATACAGATGCCAAACCAGGAATGATACAATGCCATCCGGAGTGGGACCATTCGGCGCAGCCATTTTGGCACGAGCGATTTGGCGCAGCCTATTTTGCCGCAGACCCATTTAGGTGCAGAACTATTTTGGCGCAAATATACGGTAGTCATCAACGAAAATCAACATAATAGTAGAATTATAAAATGGGTAGTTTCCAGTAGTTTGTAGTTATTATTAAAATAACTAGTCATCAAAGAAAAACAACTGTAGCGGGAACTTTACAAGTGATTAACGAGTGCCTAGAAAATTTGTCGGAAGCTTGCCAAGGAACGATGCCTAACAACAGAGCGGTGAAGAAAATGGTTCATAGGACAAGGAAATAAATTGCTGCTTACCCAGTAAATCCAAGAAATTTAGTATAACTTGTAATTCCAGATAGCTTTAAAACATATTCTGTTAATGAATATAATGAAGAACAATTTTTAACTAGCCGACAAGTGGTAGCACCACCTGCAGAATTCTTATATTTGGAAGAAAAAGGAATACCAAGTTTCTGAAATAGTCAAAAAAGTTATATGTTGATGGAACATTCAAAATTTCACCACCTCTATTTTCACAAGTTTATGTTATTTTAGGGGAAATACATAAAGGTGTGTTCCCACTCTTGTACGCTTTACTCCCAAATAAGTTACGAACAACATATGGCAAATTATTTGAAATGGTTCTGGGAATACAGCCTGAATGCCACCCTGACATTATCAACTGTGACTTTGAACTTGTACATCTTGTAGCAGGGCATGATATTCCATTAAAAATAAAGAAATTCAGGGAATTTAATGGGTTATATTTTCTTTGTTTTTTAGAAATTACTCATTTAATAATTCTACTACTATGTTGAATTTCGTTGATGACTACCGTATATCTGCGTCAAAATAGTTCTGCGCCGAATGGTCCTAAATCCAATGCCATCTATTAGCCACCTATTACCATGGTCCTCATTGTGCTCAAGGAATGCTTCTGTCCAGATATTTGGCTTTATTTGTACAGTTGTTTATGCTGTTATTTGGAGACCAATTTAAAACCAATCCCCACCACATTTCAGTTTGTAGTAGCTTGTACTAGGTGTAGAATTCTGTGAAGGTGCTAACAGGTAACTTTAGACCATCACTTGAAATATTAGCATAAGAATTCTGAAGTAGAGTCATACCAGATCATTGTTACCTCTGTTTCTTACTCCACAGATGCTGCCAACACCACTGACATTCTCCAGCACTTCATGTTTGTTATTTGAATTATTAGAATCTTTAACTCCAGATAGAGAAGTAGAAGCATTCAAAATCCTACATAAAAGTATTTAAGTCCATCTAATTTGCCTTCTTAGTAGTTGCATGAGAGAATGATAATGGAATTATTCACTATTTCTAAACATCAGAGTATTTTTGATGCACTTAGTTTTGCAGAGATATTTATTTCAGGCATAAAAGAGCTGAGCATCTTTTGTCAGAAGGTACCCATTTTAAATAGTGAAGGAAGTATTGTAAATGTCTAGTTCATGATTCATGTTTGAGAATGTTAATTTTAATTTTGGGAATTAAATTTTGGACTGGGGAGAATGGGACACCTCACAGGGAAGCTGATAACCTGAGAATGGGGACAATTCAAATTAGTTTGGAGTCTATTACACTTAAAAAGTTGAGGCCATGTTGACTAAAGAAGTTAATAGTGAGAAAGGTGAGATCATAAAAAAGACAGGCTTAAGGATGGGGAAATGATATATAGTTATTCGAGTAAGGAAGTTATTAATTTGGTTGTCCAGCATTAAGGAAAGGCTTGGAGTTAAAAGATATCGTCAAAATTGTGGTGACAATGAACTACCAATATTTAAAATCCTTCATTTGGCTTTAATGCATGGAATTTTCAAGGACTAAAATGAACTTAAATTGGAAACCATTCACCTAAAAAGGCTGCTGCAGTCAACTGACAGGCCCAGCCAAGCCACATGGTCTTTACAAATTCACTTGCTTCGGAATTATTATTTTGATGAAGATGCACTGCACTGGCACTCACTGAGCAGTCAAGAAGTTAGTATCTCTCATTTTTCTTGCACCTGCTCGATAAATGCATGAGATGGGAGGTTATTTTGTTTGAAAAAGACAATGGATACTAGGCTTAGAATATGCAAATAAACAAGATTTCCAGAGCTTGGCTTCGGGCAACAAAGAGAAAGCAATAGGAGCTATGAGCAATGAAACTGAATGTTCTTCTCTCCCTCTCTCTCAATCTCAAAAATCAGCATCCAATAAAAAAGAACTTGTGAAAGCAATCATTCGTTTGGAATTCAAAATTGATAAGTTTTGCTACTGCTGAAGAAACAAGCTCGTAGCTAAGAAGTCTGTACTTGGGTTGCACCTGACAGACAGTACAAACTTTAAACTGCAAATTCCTTTACCTTCACTTTTTTTTAAATTTATTAATTGGGTTTGCCTGTCTGTAAGTTTGGTGTCAAGATTTATTACCTTTAATGGAGTAATAGGAAATATGAGGAGTGTACAATGTTCAGCACCATTTGCAAACCCTTAGATACTGAAGCAGTCCATGCCTAAATGCAGTAGGACCTGGTCAATATTCAGGCTTAAACTGACAAATGACAAGTACCATGCTTGCCACACAAGTACCAGGCAAAGACTATTTCCAACAAGAGACAATCTAACCATCACCCCTTGATATTCAATCATATCACCATAACTGAACTCTACAATATGAGCATCCTTCAGGTGACCATTGACCAAAAACTGAACTGGACTAAATTGTATTAATACTGTGGCCCTAAGTGCCGGTTAGAGGTGAGTTGTTTAGCAGCGAGTAACTCATTTCCTGACTCCCCAAAACCTGTTCACCATCTATAAGTCACAAGTCAGGACTCTGATGAAATACTATCCATTTGCCTGAATGAGTGCTGCTCCAACAATACTAATGAAACTTGAAACTACACAGGAAAAAGCTGCCTACTTGATACCATATCCATAAATATTCACACTCTCCACCACTGACGCTCAGTAGTAGCAACAGTCTACAATCTTTAAGATACAGTACAAAAATTCACCATGGCTCTTTGGTTGGAGCCTTTCAAACCCCCATCCACTTCCATCTAGAAGGAGAAGGGTATCAGATATATAAGAACACCGCCAGCTGCAAGTTGCTCTCCAGGCCACTGAGCATCCTGACTTTGAGTCTTAGAGATGTACAGCACGGAAACAGACCCTTTGGTCTAACTTGTCCATGCCGGCTCGATATCCCAATCTAATCTAGTCCCACCTGCCAGCACCTGGCCCATATCCCTCCAAACCCTTCCTGGTCATGTACCCATCCAGGTGCCTTTTAAATGTTGTAATTGTACCAGCCTCCACCACTTCCTCTGGCATCTCATTCCATACATGTACCATGCTCTGCATGAAAAGGTTTCCCTTTAAGTCTCTTTTATGTCTTTCCCCTCTCACTCTAAACTTAAGCCCTCTTGTTCTGGACACCTTCATCCCAGGGAAAAGATTTTGTCTATTTATCCTATACATGTTCCTCGTGATTTTGTAAATCTCTATAAGGTCACCCCTCAGCCTCCGATGCTCCAGGGAAAACAGCTCCATCCTATTCAACCTCTCCCTATAGCTCAAATCCTCCAACCCTGGCAACATCCTTGTAAATCTTTCCTGAACCCTTTCAAGTTTCACAACATCTTTCTGAAAGGAAGGAGACCAGAATTGCATGCAATATTCCAACAGTGGCCTAACCAATGTCCTGTATTCAATACTCAAACCAATAAAGGAAAGCATACCAAATGCCTTCTTCACTATCCTATCTCGCTGCAACTCTGCTTCCAAGGAGCTATGACCCTGCATGCCAAGGTCTCTTTATTCAGCAACACTCCCTAGGACCTTACCATTAAGTGTATAAGTCCTGCTAAGATTTGCTTTCCCAAAATGCAACACCTCACATTTATCTAAATTAAACTCCATCTGCCACTCCTTAGCCCATTGGCCTATCTGATCAAGATCCTGTTGTAATCTGAAGTAACCTTCTTTGCTGTTCGCTACATTTCTAATTTTGGTGTCATCTGCAAACTTAGTAACTATTACCTCTTATGTTCACATCTAACTTGGAAAGCTATCACCATTCCTTCAGTGCTGCTGGGTTCAAATCTTACAACTTTCTCATTAATGGCAATGTACGTATACCTACACAAATGGACTACAGTGTTTCAAGGAGGCAGCTCACCAATACCTTCCCAAAGACATCTAGGAATGGCCTTGCCTGTGATGTCCACATCCTGTAAGTGAATAAAAATAAGATAAAATTCCTCTTTCCTTTCTGGAAATTATCTTATTTGTGTCCATCTAGTTATCTAATTTTTAATTGGGGTGTGAATACTGTGAACTAAAAAAGAATGAAAATATTGCTTGCAACTGACCAGGAAGGGAAAAACGAAGCTGCCAAGAATTTGTCCAGAAAAGAGTTCAGTAAGTCTCCTTTGGAACTGATAGCAGTTGGGAAAAAGTGATACTTATGCTGACGACAGGGATTGGAGATGGGGTTGTCAGGGGAAGGAGGAGAGAGAGAGAGATTCAAGGGGTAGACAGACAAAGGATAATTGATAGTAAACCAAGACACAAGAGATGCTGAATAAGTGATCATGAGAGCTGAGTGCAGCAGATATTAGGTAGTGTTGAAATCACATGATAGGACTATGGTGTTAGTAAAAAAAATGGAAGGATGTAATCAAGCTCTAAAGTTATTGAACTTAATGTTGAGTTTTAGAGGCTGCAGGGTTCCTAAGTGAAAGAAGAGATGTTATTTTTCCAGCTTTTACTGAACCTCAATCGAGCACTGAGCATGCCGGAGTCAGAAATGTGGTATTCTGGTCCTGTCATGACATAGATTGCTTTCAGCATAACCCAGCCATTCTCACCTATTCTTATCCATTGTTATCAGTTGTCCAGTTTCTCTTCTGTCCTTGCTTTACTGTCAACAATCCCCTATTTGCTTTCACCTTTTATTTATCTGTCTCTCTGGGCTCCATCTCTCACTTCTCCTCCCACCAACCCCTCCCCCACCTTCAACATAAATACCACTTTTTCCTAACTCTATCAGTTCTGCTGAAAAGTCGCTGGACTCAAAACATTAACTCTGTTTTCTCTCCACAGATGCTGAGTTTCTCGAGCAATCTCTGTTTTTGTTTCAGATCGCCAGCATCCACAGTTCTTTATTTTATTTAGCTAAGAGAATAAGTTAGCCTTGAATCTTGTATAACTGTTAGTTCCTTAAAAGTCAACAACTATAACCAGGCATTCAGCTCAAGTGAAATAAATTTTATTTGTGGTGCAGAATGCAACTGGGAGCTGGCCTTCTGTCTAAGGCAGGATTAGAAGGGGGAAAGTTGAAGGAAACAATGAAATAAATCTGAAGTAATCATCTCAATAATAGACTGAAGACTGACTAAACTTGTTGCAAAACCAGAAAATAGTGGCAATACTTTCAGCCTGGCTGGGTTTCTCCAGCATTTTCTATTTTTATTTAAGTCTTATAGCACCCACAGTTTTTAGTTTTATTAAATTTGTAGCAATTAGAGTTCTGGAAGTAACCCGTTTGTTTGCAATTTGAAACCAGAGTAGCAAATTATTGGAAACAAAGGGTATTTAAGTCACTGTAAGAGTTGTAGGGAAGCCAGTGTTCAGCTGTGGAATCCACAGTTGTGAGGTTTTAAAAGAAACTTCCAGAATTGTTGAGCCAAAAGCTAATGGACGAATCCTTGATGAAACCTTATCCTCAAAATGTTAACTCTATTTTCCCTCCACAACTGGAACGATGAACTGTGAATTCTAGAGAATAACGAATTGGTATCAGGAAAATTAAAAGATCTGATTTTGGAAGATAAGGAAACTCTTGGAAGAAAATAACAAGCAGAACTGAATCTTGCCAAGCATTAGAGTGTTAGGTACACAGTACTGATTATTTAATTCTTCCTAATATAAAATTAAGTTTATTTTTGTTTAAAACTGTGACACCTTGTGGCACAGCTCTGTCAATTCATTGTGGCTTGTCCAAATTTAATTTTTAAATATTAATGGTCCCTTAACAGAACTTTAGTTGTGAGATTTGTTCTCACTCCAGAGTCAGTAGATGTTCTCAGAATCGTAGAGAATGTTATGACTGCTGAATTTCTCACCATTGTAGAAAGCCTTCCATACAAATTCTTAATTCTGAACCTTTCGGTTAGCAACTAACTAAATGACCACAAAGACTCTAACTTTATTGAGAGTCAGGTATGGTGTGAGCCCTGAAGCAGACTGCAAAACCTGATGAACAGAAGATGGGCTGATTTTAATAGAAGGGTCAGT
This sequence comes from Chiloscyllium punctatum, assembly GCF_047496795.1. Classification (NCBI taxonomy): domain Eukaryota; kingdom Metazoa; phylum Chordata; class Chondrichthyes; order Orectolobiformes; family Hemiscylliidae; genus Chiloscyllium; species Chiloscyllium punctatum. The sequence continues at coordinate 53,388,587 of NC_092743.1, read as the reverse complement.
ATTTGAAATCAATGCCCAGCTTGAATTGGCAAGAATTACGTTATGGCCAGCAGGCAGGAGCAGGAATTGATGTGAGAACTGGAGATAGGGGATAATGGGAATGTGCCATAGCATAAAATAAATCTCTGGGAGAAGTGAGAGAGGGGCTGCTGGTTCATTCCAAACAAATTCTGGTGACAGTTGGAACAAGGGAGCATTGAGGATTTCTTCCTTAAGAATAACGTACCTACTCAGCTTGGCCTTTCGCCAGATGGATGGCCCCACAGGAATCTTTATAATAATTTAATCAAAGCACCGATGATAACTTTAAACTAAATTAGCCCTTTGCTCACCTGCAGTGTGAACATTGATGAATTCAAAGACGGCAAACATAAGATATCCCAAATGAGGACTTTTTGCAAGCAGACTTAGCTTCATCCTAATCCCTCCCTTGCATATTTATGTAGGATGAGGGCAAGTCAGAATTGATCCCAAAACCCCACCATTTCACAGTATCAGCCAAACTCAGCACTTGTGCTCACAGCTCTACTGTTCAACTTTGCCAAGTTGACCTCCAGTTGATTCTTTATGCTCCATGATAGAAATTAGAATTACTACAGAATTAGAATTACGACAGTGTGGAAACAGGCCCTTCGGACCAACAAGTCCACACCGACCCGCCGAAGAGTATCCCATCCAAACCATTCCTGATTACTCTACAATTACCCCTGACTAATGCACCTAACCTACACATCCCTGAACACTACAGGGCAATCTAGCACAGCGAATTCACCTAACCTGCACATCTTTGGACTGTGGGAGGAAACCGGAGCAGCCAGAGGAAACCCACGCCGACACAGGGAGAATGTACATACACCACACAGATAGCCACCCGTAGCTAGAATTGAACCCAGATCCCTGGCGTTTGAGGCAGCAGTGTTAACCACTGAGCCACCGGGCCGCCCCAAAAAAATCAATGTTATGGACTATTTTTACATTTGATTTGATTTGATTTATTATTGTCACATGTACTGAGGAAAAGTGTTGAAATGCGTGGCACTGGAAAAAGCACAGTAGGTCAGGCAGCATTCGAAGAACAGGAGAGCCGACATTTCTGGCATTAGCCCTTCATCAGGGGCTGTGGAAGGGGGCTGAGGAAAAGGTAGATTGGAGAGCTAAAGGTGGATGCAGGTAGGAGATGATTGTGATAGGTCGGTGGGTAGGATGAAGCGGATAGGTAGGAAGGAAGATGGACAGGTAGGTCAGGTCAAGAAAGTGATGCCAGATTGGAGGGTTGGATGTGGGATGAGGGATGGGGAGACTTGAAAACTGGTGAAATTAATGCTGATGCCATATGGTTTAAGGGTCCTGAGGCAGAAGATGAGAAGGTGGTTGCTTTGATTTGGTGGTGGAGACGGCCCAGGATTTGCATGATCTTGGAGGAATGAGAGGAGGAATTGAAGTGGATGGCCACAGGGCTGTTGGATTGGTTGTCATTCGCTGAACTGCTCTGTGAGTTGGCACCTGGTCTCCCAGATGTAGAGGAGACTACATTATGAGCAATGGATGCAGTAAATGAGGTGGAATGATGTTTTTCTTTATTCCTAGTTACTGAGGAACAATGAAAAGTGTTGTCTTACATGCTTTCAAGGCAAGTCCTACACCAGTCCAGCAGGGTAAGAGAACACATTGCAGGATACAATGTTACAGCTGCCATGGCAGTGCAGAGAGAGATCAATATCAACATTAAACAGGTCCATTCAAAGGTCTTACATCTCCCATTACCTCGAATTTTATGAGTAAACAGATGCTGATTCAGGGTTTTATTTGAAAGAAAAAAAGTGAAGAAACAATGCATCTTTCCAATCACACAAGTCATATATTAGTGACTTATTAATCAAATATTTATTTATCTCCATATTACAAATGTTTATGAACGATCCTTTGTTGGGTCAGAATGTTAACTTACCTTCCGTTTGGTTGCTAGATGTTTTTTCAAAGAAAATTGCTAATGCTGCTCATTAAGTAGGATTGCACGGCAATGTCTGAAAATAGCAAGTTTAAAAAGTGGCATTACAGATAAATAGACAATTTCATATCAAAAGTTGTTTCACACAGTTTCGAAGAGTATGGTGCTGGGAAAGCAAAGCCAGTCAGGCAGCATCCGAGGAGCAGGAGAGTCGACATTTCGAGCATAAGCTTTTCAGCAATGAGGGTTTTGCCCAAAGGGGCTGAGAGATAAATGGGAGGGGTTGGGGGGGGGGGGGGTGGCGCTGGTGGGAAGGTAGCAGGGAATGCGATAGATAGATGAAGGTGGGGGTGAAGGTGATAGGTCAGAGAGGAGGATGGAGTGGATAGGTGGGAAGAAAGATGGCCAGGGTGGATAGTTAAAGAGGGCGGTGCAGAGTTGGAAGGTTGGATCTGGAATAAGGTGGGGGAAGGCTTAATGAGGAAACTGGTGAAATCCACATTGATTCCATGTGGTTGAAGGGTCCCAAGGCAGAAGAAGAGGCACTCTTCCTCTAGGCATTGGGTGGCTAGAATTTGGCGGTGGAGGTGGCCCAGGACTTGCATGTCTTTGCCGGGGTAGGAGGGAGTGTTAAAATGTTTGGCCACAGGGCGGTGGGGTTGTTTAGTGCGTGTGTCCCAGGGATGTTCTCTGAAACGTTCCACAAATTGACATCCTATCTCCCCAATGTAGAGGAGACCACATCGAAAGCAACAGACACAGTAGATGATGTGTGTGGAAGTATAGATAAATCTCTGGATGTGGAAGGATCCTTTGGGCCCTTGGACAAAGGTGAGGGGGACAGTGTGGATGCAGGTTTTGCAATTCATTCAGTAGCAGGGGAAGGTGCCAGGAGTGGAGGGTGGGTGCTGGGGGACATGGACCTAACAAGGGATTTGTGGAGGGAATGGATTCTATTGAATGCAGAAGTAGGGGAAGGGAAAGATATCCCTGGTGGTGGGGTTGTTTGTAGGTGGTGAAAATAGTGGAGGATGATGCAGTATATCCAGAGGTTGGTGGGGTGGAAGGTAAGGACCGGCGGGTTCTGTCCTTGTTGCGATTGGAGGGGTGGGGTTCAAGGGCAGAGGTGCGGGAAGTGGAGGAGATGTGCTGGAGGGCATTGTTGACCAGTAGGAGAGGAAATTGCTGTTTTTGAAGAAGTTGGTCATCTGGGATATTCTGTGGTAGAATTGGTCCTCCTGGGAACAGAAGCACTGGAGGCGGAGGAATTGTGAATAAGGGATAGCGTTTTTACAGTAGGCAGGCTGGGAAGAGGTGTAGTCCAGTTAGCTATGGGTGTTAGTGAGTTTGAAGTAGATGTCTGGGTTGAGTTGGTCACCAGAAATGTAGTTGGAGAGGTCCAGAAAAGGGAGAGAGGTGTCTGAAATGGTTCAGGTGAACTTGAGGTTGGAGTGGAAGCTGTTTGTGGAGTTGATGAACTGTTCAACCTCCTCGTCGTGCATGAGTTGACGCCGATAGAGTCATCGATGTAACTGGTGTAGCTGCAGAAGACGGAGTGTTCCACATACTCGATGAAGAGACAGGCATGGCTGGGGCCCATACAGGTGCCTATGGCTACCCCTTTGGTCTAGAGGAAGTGGGAGGATTTGAAAGATAAATTGTTGACGGTGAGGACCAGTTTAACCAATCAAATGAGTGTGTGGTGGAAGGGTACTGGTTGGGTCGGCAGGAGAGGAAGAAACAGAGGGCTTGGAGGCCTTCGTCATGGCAGATAGAGGTGTATAGGGACGGGATGTCCATGGTGAAGATGAGGCGTTGGTGGCCAGGGAAGCGAAAGTCATGGAGGATGTGGACGGTGTAGGTGGTGCCCCAAGCATTGGTTGGGTGTCCTGGACCAAGGGGCCCAGGACGGTGTCAAGGTGTGCAGAGATAAGTTCAGGAGCAGGACAAGACAATGGGTCAGCTGAGGCAGTCAGGTTTGTGAATCTTGTGCAGGAGATAGAACCGGGTGGTGTAGGGCTCTCGGATTATGAGGTTGGAGACCGTTGGTGGGAGATGCCCTGAGGTGATGAGGTTGTGGATGGTCTGGGAGCTGATGGTTTGATGATGGGAGATGAGGTCATGGTTGAGGGAGCAGTAGGAGGAGGTGACTGCATGTTGGTGCCTGGCTTCGGCAGTGTAGAGGTAGGTGCGCCAAACTACCACAGTGCCCTCTTTATCTGCTGGTTTGATGGTGAGGTTGGGGTTGGAGCAGAGGGAGTGGAGGGCTGCACATTGTGAGGGTGAGAGGTTGGAGTGGGAGAGGGGGGTGAACAGATTGAGGCAGTCAATATCTCTGCAGCAGTTGGAAATGAAAGGATTGAGGGTGGGTAACAGACCAGCACGGGGTCTCCAGGTGGATGGGGTATTTGGAGGTGGGTGAAGGGGTCCTTGGAGGATGGATGGGAGTCCTGATGGAAAAAGGAATCACAGAGGCAGGGGCTGCGGAAGAAAAGTTTGATGTTGCAATAAGTGTTCAATTCATTGATCCAGGCGCATAGGGAGATGAAAGTGAGGCCTTTTCTGAGGACTGATTGTTCATCCACAATGAGGGGGAGGTCTGAGGGGATGCTAAAAACATGGCAGGACTGGGAGCTAGGACTTGGTGTGGGGCTGGAGTTGTGAGTGGGGACGGAGACTGGGCTGGGAGTGGTTATGACATCACCAACGGAAGTGACACTTGGTGCCTTCGGTGGCTTCCAGGGGGGCAGAAGTGAATAACACATTACATTGTGATGTCCTCAGCAGTGTTTTGGTGAGTGATGCCAGTGGGGGTGGAAGTGGCTGAACGGCGGCAATTATGGGGACAGAAGTGATGTGACAGGTAGACCTTACGGTGGTTTTGGCAGCTGTGGATCTTGCAGTGGTCATGGAGGTGGCTCCCTGGTGAAGATGAGGCATTGGAGGCCGGGGAAATGAAAGTCATGGAGGAGATGGAGGGCGTGGATGGTATCCTGAACGTATGTGGGGAGATCCTGGACCAAGGGGACAGGACAGTGTCAAGGTATGCAGAGAAAGTTCAATGGGGCCGGAACAGGCTAAGACGATGAATCGTCCGGGGCACTCAGGTTTGTGAATGTTGGATAGGAGGTAGAACCGGACAGTGCAGGATGTCTGGAATTTGCCATGATGAAAGCCTCCAAGCCCTCCATTTCTTCCTCTCCTGCCGAGCCAACCAGTACCCTTCACTTAGTCGTTTGGCTAAACTGGTCCTAAGCCTCAACAATTTCTACTTTGGATCCTCCCACTTCCTCCAGACCAAGCAGTAGCCATGGGCGCCCACGTGGGCCTCAGCTATGCCTGCCTCTTCGTCGGATACGTGGAACAGCCCACCTTCAACAGCAACACCATCTTTTCCTCCGCTATATCGATGACTGTATTGGCACCATCTCGTGCTCCGATGAGGAAGTTTTAACAGTTATGAACTTCACGAACACCTTCCACACCGACCTCAAGTCGACCTGGACCATCTCGGACATTTCCCTCCCCTTCTTGGACCTCTCCATCTCCACTTCCAGGGATCGACCAACACAGACATCTATTTCAAATCCCTCAGGTACCTGGACTACACTTCCTCCCACCCCACCTCCTGTAAAAATACTATCCCTTATTCCCAATTCCTCCATCTCTGCCGCATCTGCTCCCAGGAGGACCAATTCTGCCATAGAACATCCCAGATGGCCTCCTTCTTCAAAGCCAGCAATTTCCCGCCCACGTGGTCGACAATGCCCTGCAGCACGTCTCCTCCACTTCCTGAACCTCCGCCCTTAAACCCCACCTCTCCAATTGCAGAACTCCTCCTGGCCCTCACCTTCCACCCCAGTGACTGCTGGATACATCACTGGTGGAGGATGATCCTACAAACAAACCCCACCACCAGGGATATCTTTCCTTCCCTCTCCCTTCTTGCATTCCGTCGAGACTATTCCCTCTGCAACTCCCTTGTTAGGTCCATGCCCCCCACCAACCCATCCTCCACCCCTGGCACCTTCCCCCACCACCACAAAAATTGCAAAACCTGCGCCCAGACCACCCCCCTCACCTCCGTCCAAGGCCCCACAGGATCCTTCCACATCTGGCAGAGCTTTACCTGTACTTCCACACAAGTCATCTGCTGTGTCCATTGCTCTCAATGTGGTCTCCTTTACAATGGGGAGACAGGACGCCAACTTGTGGAACGTTTCAGAGAACATCTCTGTAACACGCACTAAATAACCCCACCGCCCTGTGGCCGACCACTTAACTCCCTCTCCCACTCTGCAAAGGAAATCCAAGTCCTTGGTCTCCTCCACCACCAAACTCTTAGCCACCCAATGCCTGGAGGAAGAACTCCTCATCTTCTGCCTTGGGACCCTCCAACCAAATGGGATCAATGTGGATTTCACCAGTTTCTTCATCTACCCTTCCCCCCCACCTTATTCCAGATCCAACCTTCCAACTTGGCACCACCCTCTTGAACTGTCCACCCTGTCCATCTTCCTTCCCACCTATCAGCTCCACTCTCCTCTCCGGCCTACCACCTTCACCCCCACCTTCATCTACCTATTGCATTCCCAGCTACCTTCCCACCAGCTCCACTCCCCCTCCCATTTATCTCTCAGCGCCCTTGGCCCACAAGCCTCATTCCTGATGAAGAGCTTACGCTCGACACATACACTCTCTTGCTCTCGGATGCTGCCTGACCTGTTGTATTTTTCCAGCACCACACTCTTCAACTCTGCTGTCCAGCATCTGCAGTCCTCACTTTCTCCTAGTTTAACACAGTTTATCAACTCATGAAACATGTAGTAATTAATTATGGATCAGTTTATTTGCCAGGATTAATACTTGTTCATATCTGATCTTGAGATATTTCTTTACAAATTGGTTTTAAATTATCTGCTGAAGGCTTATTAAAGCAGTGGTGGTTTGAATTATTGTTCTCGGTCCTAGTGCTTCACTTTGGCATGTAACAGATTGAGAGAGTAATTAGCTTTTTTTCCCATTACACTGCTCAGCCTCAATATTAATGTTGATGTCACTGAGACTTTAGTACTTGAGGCTATTTGCGCCTGTTGAAAAATTTAGTAAGTTGTTTAAAAAATAACTTGCATTTACATGTTGTTTTTCGTAGCCTCAGAATATCCCAAAACTCTTTCGATCCAAAGACGTACTTTTTGAAGTGTAAAGATAAAGTAACCAGAGTCTTCTCGATCCAACAGCTGCTCTCTCATTAGAGAGACACGGCTGGTGGTTGTTTAACCGAATGAGGACGGTTGTGGGCTCACCATGCCTCAGGAGAAGGGAGGAGTTGCAAAGGAGATTCCTTCATGGTAATCTCAGCCAGAATTGAGTCCACATTGTTAGCAATACTCTGCATTGCAAACCAGCCATCCAGCCAACTGAGCTAAACCAACCCCCAAATTTTGAAGTGTACTTACTATTGTCATGTAGGAAACAATAATGGCTGGGTCTCACAAATAGGACTGTGACAATGATCAGATAATTTGATTGGACCAAATTTGGACCAAAGATTACAATGAGATATGAGCTGAGACCTTGGCAGAGTCAAAACGAATGATCACATCTTACGGTTTTTGGTTAAATCCAAGTTGCATTGAGTTTTTTGGAGGACTTAACATCAGGTATGGTGAGTTCTCATGCTATACCTTACTAAACTCACTTTCATTAATTACTTATCATCCCCCATGACATATATTGATCCAAATTTCCACTCAATGTTACCACACACCATGTCTGGAAGAACTCAGCAATCAGCAGATGTCCCAGCATTCACCAGCAATCCTTGCACCATCTTTATGACACCATTGTGCATGAGGACAAGTATTGTCAGTTGGGACCTGCATCTTATGGTACCTGATAATTATTCCAGACAAGGGGAAATAGGCTTCCTGCTTTGTGGTCAAGGTAATGGCAGTTCTGTGGGACAGGGTAATTCTGATGTAGGACTTACTTCTACCCCAGAATCACAGAGGAGAATCATGGCACCAGATCATGCCAGTGTGGTGTGACGTTGTGCCACCTGAGTTAAAGCAATACCCTGTATTGTAGGCACAGGACCAATGTTCTTCTCTGCTCCACCATGGCAAGTTCCACCATCCTCCCTCTTATACCTCATGGTCAGCCTATCTCTGCAGTTATGTTCACCTGACACTGAGGCTCATGCTCATCACTCTCACTAAAACATCTTCCCCACTTGCACTCACATATCTCAACTCCAAACACCACAAAGTCTGCATGTCCTGTATGCTGCTACTCTGTCTTTTAGGAACCATCAGTAGTAGCAATAATAGCAATGCTCCTCCCCCACCCCCACCCCCACCCCCTCTCTGCAGCTGTCATTTCCCATGTTTTACATTTACAAAACTTCAACAGAGACGTGCCAACAAAGCTCAACCATTCCATTTGAATGCCTTCAAGAGCTTCTCAACATTAGGATTGCAGGACAAAATACCAGTCCCTGGACAGCACAATTACACAGTGCCCCATAGTGCCAGGGACCTGGGTTCCAGTCTTGGGTGACTGTCTGTGTGCAGTTTGCACATTATCCCTGTGTCTGCGTGGGTTTCCTCCCATAATCCAAAAATGTGCAGATTAAGTGGATTGGCCATGCTAAAATTGCCTCATAGTGACCAGGGGTAGGTCAGGTTAGATCAGGTATGTATGGTAAATGTGGGGTTATGGTGATTGACTAGAGGAGTGGGTTTGTGTGGGATGCTCTTTGCAGGGTCAGTGTGATGGACCGAATGGCCTCTTTCCCACACTGTGGGGAACTCACCCAAGCTGACCTGTCCAGCACCAACAGTATTTTGAAACATGCACAACCAAATTGGGTTGTTCATGCAGGGTGAGTGTTCTTTGGTGAACATGAATTTCAGGAGCGTCCTCACAACAGTTACTGAATGTATTACAAGGGCACACTATAGGCTTCACTTAGGAGTTCTGATATCAATTTCAAATTCTGGGAGAAGATGTGCGCTTGATGCAACGAAATGAAAAATGGTGTGTCCTCATTAGAAAGCATCAGAAACAGGGAGCAGGCATTAGGAGAGAAAGTCCAGAGCCATCTGCTTGTCCAAAACTCAATCATATGCGATATCCTATCATAGTTGTGACAGGACCATTCAGTCACAGGTTGGCCTCAGCAGCAACCTTACACACACATTGAAACTCTATCAAACACCCCAGATAAAGGACATGGTCATTTTCATCTCAAAGGATAACCAAAAAAGCCTCAGAAACTATTCCTTCCAGTGCATATGGTGCAATTTGCAATTATGAACTTGCTCAGTGCTTTTAACCAGTTGCATACTTGAACTTTCTAACCACTTTGCCTCTGCAAATGCAGATATGCACAAATAATCAACCACAAGGGAACCATTTTCTGACTAGACTGCATCCTGCCTCAGCAATATTTGTCCCCTGTAACTTCTTATTTTTATATGACATATTGCTTCAAGATTTAATTTTTCATATCGCTTCACATGCTGCGCACGTAAAGGTGTTATTGTCTCAAGCGTAGCATTTCCAACTATTGTAGGTGGAAAATTGGGGTTCAAGGTTGTCCTTAAAACAAAGTTACAAGTAATCTTGACAAACCTTAATACTATCTAAACTCTGTATTGTTCTTCTCCTTTATCAAAGTTTGCAGAGGTGTTTTGGTTAGGAATGTTACTATTGGATGATGGCAAACCACAGTCCCAATTTTTATCCTTTGCAGCTTTATACCATAAACATGAGCTTGCTTTATGTCATATCAGAAAATCAATCAGGTCAATATTAGACAGTTGCATGTATTTTGCATTATATAAAAACTGAGCATTTTATAATAAGAGATTTCTTTGGAGAAAAAGAAACAATAATGAAATTAAAAATATACAACTGAGCAAACAGTGCCTTAGTGATTTATATGTTTAATTCTTCTGATTGAACAACTCATCCCTCAAATAAATATGGCAAGTCATATGATTTGCATTGTACAGTCATACAGAAATTCAGTTTTTGCAAAGACTAGAGAGATCTTGTTGTACCTACACTGTAATGATCATACAGACCAATCGATTGGTCATTGCTAGGTTAATGTTAGTGTGGCAGAGGATGATCACCTGCAGGAAAAGTTCAATTTATCAGTTTAACAACAAGGTGTTTTCTGTGTGAAATATATCTTCTTACCAAGAATAGCAAATATGTCAGTCAAAATTAGATCGTGGAATAATTTACTACTGTTCTGGATAAGCTGTTCAGGTTCGATAATATTATTTTGGAAAAGTAAAAAGCGAAATTGAATTTGTTAGGTATGTTGATTATAAAGTGGGGAACAATGTATGATTGATATCAATAATGACTTTAGAGCCTATTGCTTCTCACTCAGGAATAACTTCCTCCATTGGTGAACCCGGTGATGATATAGCCTGCAGTGTTGAGGGAAGGCCACATTGTAGAAATAAACTTGGTACATTTCGGTGTCACAAGATGGACATCTCTACTTTGTAAAGGAAAATGGCCCAAAATTTGACAGGGAAGAAAAGTAATATCAGAAAGATGTGGAAGGGAGGAATGCAGATGCTGGAGAGTTTAGAATCAAGATTAGAGTGGTGCTGGAAAAGCACAGCAGGTCAGGCAGCATCCGGGGAGCAGGAAAATCGACGTTTCGGGCCCGAAATGTCGATTTTCCTGTTCCTTGGATGCTGCCTAACCTGCTGTGCTTTTCCAACACCACTCTAATCTTGACTCAGAAAGATGTGATGCCCATCGGGCCCAGATTTCATAACGAAATTCTGAAGGCATTGTGCAATGTAAGCCACAGTCCAGATCTGAACTTCCACTTTGGCTTCACTTGCACACACTCACAGTTTATTGATAAATGAAGAAAATAGATAATGCCTTGAAGGTTGTATCAGAAAAGGAATACATCATAAAAGATGTCTTGAAATAGTACCACAGTACAAACTTGCAATAAATAATGCAAGTAAAATGAAGCATTATGTCACCATATACTTAGAGTATGTATATGCTGCAATGTTTGTTTTATTTTGCTACATTACATTGGCACATACTATTGTAAATAGTAAAAAGTGGTGGATGATGAAATGGTGCTGCAAGTTAGATTTTACCCCCAGGACCTGCATTAATATTTATCCCAGACTACTGGGATTAATATGCTTTTTGCCAGCTTGTTTCAAAATAATTTCATTGCGTTTTCCTGTCACATACGATTGCCCTAAATATTATACTGGTATAGTTGAGTGATTTTCTTTTACTGGAAGAGTTTAACTTTGCAATTACCAATGATTGATTCTTAAATTTTAAAAGTGTAGTCTTAGAATACTCTGTTTTCCTTTCACAGGCCAGTTTTATAGCTTTAAAAAAACAAGAAAATGAGAATTGTGAAGTCACAGATTGCATGTTGTCATGGTTTGAACAACCTACGTTTATCTAAGGATTACTCTCATTAGAAAGAATGAGGGGCTTGTGATTTAAAGTACTTTCCTGATTAAGGAAAGCAATTCTTTAATTACTTGTTCTGATTGGAAAGAGCAAGAACAGGGGACATGATCTTAATTAGCAAATGACAAACTAATGAAGTACAAAGAGGAGGCTATTATATGCTGACTAATTTCAGGGATAAGATTGTTTAGTCATGTTTCTTTTGAATGTTCCTGCTGAAGATGTGGATAGGTGTTATCAGTAATACAGTGAGGTTTAAAGAGCTCATTATTCCTGATTTGAACCAAATGCCAAGCATTCTAAGTTAAGAAGGAAAATTGGGTAGAACTGATGTTTGAAGTGCAGAAATTCTTCTGCCACTCTTTCACATAATGTAGACAGTGGCTACCTTGCTGGCATGAGCTACATTCAGATCTTACTAATGCAGGCTGTTAATCCAGAAATAACTTATTATCTTAAGCAAATGGAACTCTAATTTCTTTAGGAGCAGGAGGAAAATTGTAACATATTTTGCAGGTGCTCTTCCCAAGCCTCACTTCTGTTCTTGAAACAGTACGATTTTGCTGCTAAAAAATTGAGTCAAGCACTTTTGAAATGAACGTGACTAAGATTATGATGAAAATGTCACAACCCTGTAATTTTGGTCTGTGTCTTGTTTTAGAGCATGTTCATTTCATCAAGATGATGGATTGGATCACAAACTACTTACAAATATATTGAATATTGAAAAAGACAAGTTTGATTAAAACAAAGACTGCAAGTCAAGCCTGGCTGATAAAAGTAACTTTTAAAAACAAAATTAACTGGCTGTGAAAAATTCCATGTGTGAATCCTGAGAATGTTCCACATTGTAAGGGGCAAGGAAACTTCAATAAGAGAGCCTTTAAAAGGGCAGAGGTGTTAGACAATATAATTGCCCCTCATCAGCAAGAAAACAACACTTATAGGTTATGTTCTGGACGTGAGTCAAAGGATATGTTGGCATTATATTCTTCCAAAATAAACAAAAAGCCTGTTTATGTAATGGACTGATATGCTCAGGTGGGAAAAAGTGAGGACTGCAGATGCTGGAGATTAGAGTCAAGAGTGTGGTGCTGGAAAAGCACGGCAGGTCAGGCAGCATCCAAGGAGCAGAAGAATTGATGTTTTGAGTATAAGCCCTTCATCAGGATTCCTGATAAATGGCTTATGCCCAAAACATCAATTCTTCTGCTCCTCAGATGCTATGTAGGTAGTTGCTTGAGGATAGCTATTGAACACCCATGCACTACAGGTGTAAAGAAAGGACATACATTCATTCTGCTGTAAGAGTGCTGCAAGCCAGTCACCATTGAAAAGGAAACAGGATAAAATAATTTCAGCTAAGCTACAATGCTAAGAATCATCAAATCAACTGCTCAAATACCCACATCCCCAACTTAGTGACTGCAATTTTCCCCTATTTACTTTTCAGAAACAATAGAGACTGATCTGTATATCTCTTTTACATTTTTGATTCACTTCTGATCTCTAATCTGTGTGTATATGTCTTGCACCATCACTTTTTGTCACATTCAGTGCCTGATGAACTTTTTCTTTCTTTTATTGATATAAGGCTTATTAAATTGACTCTTATAAATTCATTTGGCCTGGGAGAAAGGTATCCAAATGATAGGCTATCTTTTTAATAAACCATGAGTGACAAAATGAGGAGCCTGGATGAATAAAGGAAGGAAGCCAATTGATCACTCCTGGGAACATAACAAATTTGCAAACCTCACTTGGGGTTGGTCTTAACAATTTGCTTGAATGGCGGTTCCAATGTGTCACACAGTACTTTGTCAGCAAGTTTGTCATTTCTCAGTTTTAGCCACAATGGATTAAAAACCACAGGTAATATATCGACAGGATATAAAATGTAGCTGATGGGTTAACTGGTATTATCATACTGGAAGATGTCAACTGTACTATGCCCCAAGAGTTATTGGTTAGCTTCTGGTTTTGCTATATCTAGTTAATGTGCACTTGAGTACTGAGAGAATAATCTTGTTATTTACTAATACAATAAAATAGACAAAGAAGGAAAGCATAAACTTTGGAAGAATACTGAAAGATGTAGATTAATTGATAGTCCTAGGATTTCAAATGTATTGTTTCCTGAAAGTGGAGCTGAAAGGTGAATAAAGTCTTAGAAAGGCCAGTAGCAGTTGGGTAAATAGGACCCATGGAAGTAATAATGAATTTACATAATGCGTTTTGCGCTAAAGTTAAAGTAATATGTGTAGATATAGGCTCACAATAGTTTACAATTAGCACAACATTAAATTTAGTGCATGTTCCACAATCATGCTATTCTTATTGTCAATGGGAGTCAGTTGGCTGAATGGCTTATTTGCAATGCAGAGTGATGCCAGTAGTGTGAGTTCAATACCTACTCCAAATTTATATGTTCATAGGTATGCCTAAATTACATAGATCATTTGCAAATTTAAGCCACTTCTGAAGAGAGGCTAAGGGGCAGCTGGAGAAATAATTGTTTGGCAGATTGACTTACTCTACAATATTCAAACTGTCAAACTTTCAAAACTTCTGTTTGTCTGTGTGACTGAAGTTGCCTTATTTTCATCTCAAGGGAATTTTTCCTGGGTGAAGGGAATACTTTCTAATGCACTGTGATTTGCTCAGAAAGTGATCAAGTGGACTTATTCATCCTGGATGGTGTCAAGTTTCTTAAGTATTGTTGGGGCTGCATTCACCAGGCCAAGTGGGGATTATTCCATCACACATCTGACTTGAGCCTTGTCGATGGTGGATAAGCTTTTGGGAATTAAAAGGTGAGTTACTTACTACAGTACTCCTAGACTCTGTTCTGTTCTTGTAGCCATTGTATTTAGAAACTTTTGAAGAGCTCAATCTTGTCCATTGGGTTGTTTTGTAGGACACATGGAGATTTTGCTTACTGTTCAGTTCATTTTCCAAAACAAAAATCCAGTGCATATTCTGTTTTGTCTGATACATTTGGTAATTATGTTGGACAAGCTATCAGGTTATTTTCCAGAGAAGGTAGGTCAGTTCACTCTGTGCTTCTGTTTATTCTTGCCTCGCTCAATAGTGCTCAGATTCTTTTCAATACACACATTAAATACAACTAATTTAGTTAGATAATGTGAATTAAAAAACATATCTGGTCAGACTATAATAAAATCCCTTCACTTAATCGACAGCCATTCAGACTTAATTAGAAACATTTAGATGGATAGCACGTGCTATAGAATTGAATTTCTCTTTAGGCTAAAGTCTAAACTACTGACATTTCCCATCTTTCTTAAGCAGTTAATCGACAAGAATCAGGTCTCACCCTCCTCTGTTAGGTCTTCAGTGAAAATGGCAATGCTGTTAGGAGATATTATGGTTTCCAAATTTTTCATGCATGCTCCCGGGACATAATATTGACAAAGATTTTAGGGTGGCACAGTGGCTCATTGATTAGCACTGCTGCCTCACAGCACCAGAGACTCTGCTTTGATTCCAGCCTCGGGTGACTGTCTGTGTGGAGTTTGCACATTCTCCTCGTGTTTCCGTGGGTTTCCTATGTGCTCCGGTTTTCTCCCACAATCCAAAGACGTGCAGGTCAGTTAAATCGGCCATGCTAAATTGCCCATTGCGTTGGGTACACTAGTCAGGGGTAAATGTAGGGGGATGGGTCTGGGTGGATTACTCTTCAGAGAGTCGGTGTGGACTTGTTGGGCCGAAGGACCTGTTTCCATACTGTAGGGAATCTAGTCTAATCTCAAAAAAGACATTGTACAACAAAGATTTATACTCTGTTGTGCGTGTTTCTTTTGAACCATTGAATTATGTTCTATATCTATAATGTTAGGCCTATTTTTTAATTCATAGAATATAGGTCTCACTAGCTAGACCAGCATTTATTTCCCATTTGTAGTTGCCCTTGATAAGGTTGAGCTGCCAATGTAGATCTACGATGCCATTAGGTTGGGAGATTGAGGAGTTTGACTCGGGTAAACTGATGGCACTGCGATATACTTCCAAATCAGGGCAATGGAGAAGAACTTGAACAAGGTTGTGTTCCCACGTATCTGCGGCCTTTGTTCTTCCAGATAGCAGTGGCTGCGGGTTTGGAAGGCACTGGCTAAGATGTCGAGGTGAATTTCTTCTGTTGTAGTTGGTAACCACAGTTGCTACTGAGTTAGGTAGTGATCAGAATGAATGTTTGTGGATGTGATGCTAATGAAATGGGCTGCTTCATCCTGGATGGTCTCAAGCTTCTTGAGAGATGTTGAGCTGCATTAAACCAAGCAAGTGGTTGGAGATGGTCATTGCCTGGCACCTATTTGGTACACATGTTATTTGCTACTTGTCAACTCTAAAATTGATATTTGTCCAGATTTTGCTGCATTTGGATATAGAGTGTTTGGTATCTGAGGAGTCAAGAATGTGCTGAACATTGAGCAATTAGCAGTGAACAGTCACACTTGTGAGCTTATGATGTAGGACAGGTATGCGAGCAGGTCAATGAGGATGAGATCAAGTACGTTTTTCACTTTGGTTGGATCCCTCATAACCTATCACAGTCCCTGTCTAGCAGCTATGTTTTTCCAGACTCAACCAACTCCTTTGCAACTGTATAACACTGTGCTACCACCTCTGCTGGCTCTGACCTTCTGGTGGCAAAGGACACTCAGGGATCCTGATGATGTTGTATATGATACTGTGTGTAAGGTATGATTCCACAAGTATGACAATGTCAGGCTGATACTTAACTAGTATGTGAGACAGCTTCCCTATTTTGTAATTATACTCCAGAGAGGAGATCATTTCTGGTACATTAGTGAACGGTGAATCTGTCCAGTTTCAATCCAGATTTTCTTGTCTAGCAATTGACAGAACTGAGTTGCTTGCTAGGCATTTAGAGGACAGTTAAGTAA
Source organism: Chiloscyllium punctatum (assembly GCF_047496795.1). Lineage (NCBI taxonomy): Eukaryota > Metazoa > Chordata > Chondrichthyes > Orectolobiformes > Hemiscylliidae > Chiloscyllium > Chiloscyllium punctatum. The sequence continues at coordinate 53,372,225 of NC_092743.1, read as the reverse complement.
ATTGCTGTGGGTTTGGAGTCAAATGTAGGGCCACACACTGTAAAGACAATAATTTTCCTTCCATAAGGGACATTAGTGAACCAGATGGGTTTTTATTTCAATTGGCAATAGCTTCATGATCATCCTTAGACATTTAATTCCAACTATTTTTAAAATTCAAATCGCACTGACTCCCATGCTGGGCTTCAAACCCAGGTGTCCTTGCATAACCTAGAGTCTCTGCAAACTAGTTCAGTGACAATATAATTATGCCATCCTGTGAGACTTAACTTGCTATATTTCTAATTTTAATCTTGGGGTCATTGTTAAAGGTTTTCCTCAAAGGAACCTGACCAATGATGCATCCTTGTTTAATGGTTTGAGCTCTAAAATTCGACAGAAACTTTATATTGTGTTTATAGAAATAGTGGAATTTATGAATAAAGAAAATGGATATCATACACCTGGCTAGATTGAGGATTGTTTGAAAGCTGGAAGCGTGTTTTCTATTGTACAGTATTTAGAGACTTTGTGGTTAGGTATTGTTGTGTAGCATTAAGATTTCTGATTACAGTTTTCCAAGGCATTACAAATTACATCTGGCCTTTGCTGAAGCTGAGACTAGCTGGCAGCATTTCTTATTTTTTCTCGCACTTTCTGTTCCACTGGGGCATTGCTCTCTGCTTCTTGTGTACTTCAAAGAGAATTTTTAAAAAAGAGAATTTTCATTTATCTGGAAGAAAAATGAGTGAAGAGCATTCCACTTTTCTTGACTCTCTGCTGGTTTGTGATTTCTTTCGTTCTCTAGAAATCTGTTATTTCTATATGTTATGGATAATGCATGAAGGTGTCAGGAGAGATGGAGCACTGTGGTTATATATCAGAAGCTTAGTAATTTTATTTCATCTTCTGTTTCTACATCTTTGTTTTAGGCTAATCTAGACAATTCTGACCTGCACTTTTGGGTTATTGTTTCCTGCTGATACACAGACCTGACTCAGAACATTCAATTTAATTAAATATTTTCTCCCATGTTTAGAAAGTGTTCGGGTTTGTTGAATTATCTTCAGCTGATCATAGCTTTCTTTAATAAAATCAAGGTGGAGTTTTCAAATGTGATTCTAATCTTTACTCATCACCTCTTAGGAAGATGAGGAATGGCTAGCTTTATATACTGAAGGTTTTACTGTTTGTAATATCACAGCCTCCTACATTTTGCAGGTGCCCCATGGTGAAGATCTATGGATTAGATCTGAAGAGAACTTTGGAAACAACATCCAGGTAAGTGAAAGGTCTCTTTAACATTTTGGTTTTATTTGTTATTTGGGAGGTTTGAATTCACATATCATTTACTTTGATTAAAGCTACTCTTAGCTGCACTGTACAGCATTTGGTAAAATGTTGCATTAATCAACCTGGTTACAGATTTGTATTGAACTGATTGATTCAGCAAGTTTTGTTCCAAAACGTAGATGCGATGTGAATGCTAACTGAATAGATTTTTCTAAAGGGAACAAAAGTAAAAGCCTTGACTAGCATGTCTAAATTTGTTGAAGGATACAAGCTGTCAGTGCTCCAGGGCTGCTGGGTTTCTTGGATCAGTGCTATTTGTTATCCTGAAGTAGACAGCTATTAGAGTGCATGAACTATATCTCATATCCAAAGATGCTACAGTCACACTCTTGCGTTTCTCTGTATCTAAGTAACAATGAGCCAATTGTTTTGAAGCTCCAGAGAACTAAGATGCAATGATAGGTTAACCTAATATATTCCAGGGAAGAATGATTTCTAGTGGAACTTGTGTTTCACCGTGTGAGCATAGCTTCATAACTCATGGACAAGTGGATTGGAATGATGATGGTTAAGATAGGAGTATAGCACCTGCCTTTTTTTTCTTTATACCAGTCACTTATATAGAAACAAGATACTTTAAGCAGTAACTTTACACAACTACATTACACTAGAAGCCCATTTTAACTCAGTGTACAGGACAAGACTTTATGGGTTTGTGGTGCGGTGATGGTGTTCCCATCTCTGGGCAAGAACATCAGTGTTTAAGTTCCACTTGCCCCAGAGGTATGTAATAACATGTTCAAACAGGTTGATTAAAATAACTACATGACAAAATTAGAGTGCACAAGGGGTTAAAATTTTAAAAAATCAATTTATTTCTATTCTCCCACCAGAAACTGGCTGATTGCTATTGTACATGAAGTAGTCACAAATGTACCTATTAGAAGTGACAGGCTTGGTATATCGATTGAGGCCTGATGCCAGTATATTAACCCTAATGCAATTTTAACTGGGCCACTGACAAAATGGCTGAGTAAATCTTAATGATACTGGTTCCATAAACTGACTTAACTAGAAACTGTTTGTTCATTAGTTGGAGGAAGAGGAAGAGCAGCAGTCTCTGAATCATGGCACACAGGAGCTGCACTGATTCAAAGATAACACGGGCAAGGGAGCAGTTACTCATAAAAACCCTTATCCCAGCCAAAAGTCTATCAACTGACAGTTATTTTGGTGAAGGAGAGCAGGCTAAACCTCCACCTCACCTGTTTCAGCAGGTCCTCTTTAAAGGGTTAGGTATAGTATGTACCACTGGCTTTCCAAGATACATGCTTTAAAGTTTTCACACAACCTACATTCAGACTGCATTCTGTGTATGTTGCTCACATTCCCTAGTCTGTAGTGTGCAGCTGTATCAACCGGGTAACAAAAGACCCTCATTAATTTAATTCTTTTATGTTGCATAAGCAGCATTGGCAATGCCAACATTTATTGCCCATACAAACGAGGAACAAGAGTAGGCCACTACTAGCCTGCTCTGTCCTGCAATAAGGTTGTGGCTGACCTGATTTTAACTTCAAATCTACATTACTGCATTCACGCAATGACCTTCCATCTCATTGGTAATCAAATAATCTGTCGATTTCTGCTTTCAATACATGTAAAGATTATGCATTCACTGCTTTTGAGGAAGAGAATTCTAAACACAGTAATCATCGAAGAGAATTTTCTTTTCCTCAATTCTGTCTTAAATGGGTAGCTTCTTATTTTTAAACTATGACCCCTTGTTCTGTTCTGGATTCTCCCACAAGACGAAACATCCTAAGGGTTTTTACGAATATATTAAGGACAAAAGGGTAACTAGGGAGAGAATAGGGCCCCTCAAAGATCAGCAGGGCGGCCTTTGTGTTGAGCCACAGAAAATGGGGGAGATACTAAATGAATATTTTGCATCAGTATTTATTGTGGAAAAGGATATGGAAGGTATAGACTGTAGGGAAATAGATGGTGACATCTAGCAAAATGTCCAGATTACAGATGAGGAAGTGCTGGATGTCTTGAAATGATTAAAGGTGTTTAGATCCCCAGGACCTGATCAGGTGTACCCGAGAACTCTGTGGGAAGCTCGAGAAGTGATTGCTGGGCCTCTTGCTGAGATATTTGTATCATTGATAGTCACAGGTGAGGTGCTGGAAGACTGGAGGTTGGCAAACGTGATGCCACTGTTTAAGAAGGGCGGTAAAGACAAGCCAGAGAACTATAGACCAGTGAGCCTGACCTCGGTGGTGGGCAAGTTGTTGGAGGGAATCCTGAGGGACAGATTGTACTTGTATTTGGAAAGGCAAGGACTGATTCTGGATAGTCAACATGGCTTTGTGCGTGGGAAATCATGTCTCACAAACTTGATTGAGTTTTTTGAAGAAGTAACAAAAAAGATTGATGAGGGCAGAGCAGTAGATGTGATCTATATGGACTTCAGTAAGGCGTTCGACAAGGTTCCCCATGGGAGACTGATTAGCAAGGTTAGATCTCATGGAATACAGGGAGAACTAGCCATTTGGATACAGAACTGGCTCAAAGGTAGAAGACAGAAGGTGGTGGTGGAGGGTTGTTTTTCAAACTGGAGGCCTGTGACCAGTGGAGTGCCGCAAGGATCAGTGCTGGGCCCTCTACTTTTTGTCATTTACATAAATGATTTGGATGCGAGCATAAGAGGTACAGTTAGTAAGTTTGCAGATGACACCAAAATTGGAGGTGTAGTGGACAGTGAAGAGGGTTACCTCAGATTATAACAGGGTCTGGACCAGATGAGCCAATGGGCTGAGAAGTGGCAGATGGAGTTTAATTCAGATAAATGCAAGGTGCTGCATTTTGGGAAAGCAAATCTTAGCAGGACTTATACACTGAATGGTAAGGTCATAGGGAGTGTTGCTGAACAAAGAGACCTTGGAGTGCAGGTTCATAGCTCCTTGAAAGTGGAGTCACAGGTAGATAGGATAATGAAGAAGGCGTTTGGTATGCTTTCCTTTATTGGTCAGAGTATTGATTACAGGAGTTGGGAGGTCATGTTGCGGCTGTACAGGACATTGGTTAGGCCACTGTTGGAATATTGCTTGCAATTCTGGTCTCCTTCCTATCGGAAAGATGTTGTGAAACTTGAAAGGGTTCAGAAAAGATTTACAAGGACGTTGCCAGGGTTGGATGATCTGAGCTACAGGGAGAGGCTGAATAGGCTGGGGCTGTTTTCCCTGGAGCGTTGGAGGCTGAGGGGTGACCTTATAGAGGTTTACAAAATTATGGGGGACATGGATAGGATAAATAGGCAAAGTCTTTTCACTGGAGTCGGGGAGTCCAGAACTAGAGGGTATAGGTTTAGGGTGAGAGGGGAAAGATATAAAAGAGACCTAAGGGGCAACTTTTTCATGCAGAGGGTGGTACGTGTATGGAATGAGCTGCCAGAGGATGTGGTGGAGGCTGGTACAAGTGCAACATTTAAGAGGCATTTGGATGGGTATATGAATAGAAATGGTTTGGAGGGATATGGGCCAGGTGCTGGCAGGTGGGGCTAGATTGGGTTGGGATATTTGGTCAGCATGGATGAGTTGGACCGAAGGGTCTGTTTCCATGCTGTACGTCTCTATGACTCTGTGACTCATCCACCTGGTCAAGTCTGCTCAGAATCTTATGTTTTAATTAAGACACCGCTAGCTCTTCCGTACTGCAAAGGATACAGGCCTATCCTGTCTATCTTCTCATAATGCAATCCATCTATTCCATGTAAGCCATGCTTCAAATGCATGAACATGCTTCCTTAACTATGATGACCAGTACTGTACACAATCAGTGCCATGTATAACTGAAACATAATCTCTCTACCCTCATATTCCGTTCTCCTCACAATAAACCACAGCATTCTATTGCTCAGTTAATTGCTGTACTTGCACAATAACTTACAGTGATTCATGCATTAGGCTACCCAGCTCTCTCTGTACGTCAGAGTTCAACAATCTCCCACCATTTATGTAATATGCTTCCTGTTTATTCTTCTGGCAAAATGGACAATTTCTGGCTTTCTAACATTGTACTCCATTCACCACATCTTTGCCCACTCACAGCCTATCTATATCCCTTTGTAGTCAATTCTGAAGGGTCACCGGATCTGGAATGTTAACTTTGATTTCTCTTCACAGGTGCTGTCAGACTTTTCCAGCGTCTTTTGTTTCTGTTTCTGATTTACAGCATCCGCAATTCTTTCAGTTTTTATATCCTTTTGTAGGCTCCTTACGTTTTCTTCACAATGCATTTTCCTACCTATTTTTGTATCATCAGTAAATTTAGCTACCATACCTTCATCTAAATCATTTACAGAAATTGTAAAGTGTCAAGGCCCCACCATCAACTATGTGACACACAACTTGTATCTTCCTGTCAACCTGAAAAAGACTCATTCATTTCTATTTTCTGCTTCCGGTTATCCAATCAATTTTCTATCCATGCCAATATTTTAGCCCAACTTCCATGAATTTTTATCTTCTGTCATAACCTTTGGTGTTGGATATTATCAAATGCCTTCTGGAAATCTAAGCAACATATATCTACTGGTTCCCTTTTATCCACAACACAAGTTACTTATTCAAAAGAAATTCAATAAATTAGTTGAGCGTGATTTCTCCTTAACAAAAGCATGTCAGCTTTCCCTTGAACTATTGAAGTATACATACACACAGTGCTGCTAAATAGAGTATTTCACATTTCCCAGCAAAGACGCAGGAACAGCAATATCTTTTCAAGTCAGGATTCTTTGTGACTTGAAGTGGAATGTGCAAATGGTAGTGTCCCATTTGCAGCCCTTGTTATTTTAGTTGGCAGAAGACGAAGGTTTGAAAGAAGCTCCTCTGTCAAAGGAGCAGGGGCAGGTTGCTGTTTGTATCTAGTGAACTGGTACACACTGCTGCCACTTTGCCAGAGTAAGTCAGCAAATCACCTTTAAAATGGATACCACCATTGAGACCGAGACAGCACAGGGAACTCCATGCTTTTGGTTCTTCCAGGACATAATATACACTGCTCAACTGACTTTTGGGGATGCAATATGAAATGGAGAGCTTCCATTCCGTCAGTGTTCAATCAGAAGGAAAATGCAAGCCTGTGCCCGTTAGACTGGCAACTGCCATAATGTCTTCATTATGTGACCCTTGACTATCACATCATTTGTTTGATCAATCTAGATGACAGAAGATGGCTGCTATGAGAACTGGAATACCTCCTTCTTAGCTGATCGTAATGAAAGTCATGGACTCCAAGAATATTGTGGAGCAAACTGTTTGGAATCTGAAATGAAGTTTCAGCTGCCTTGATCATGCAATTGAAGGAGATTCTGCAAAACACAAGCCAGAAGGAAATTATCCTACAGGATAGCCTTATACATCTTGGGTCATGTCCTCATTAACTTGCCAGTTCACTATCCTCAGTGCCTATGAATTAGGAAAGAGAGAATCAATTAGGTTTCTCTTTCTATCAGAATTCAGTGCTTCACCAGTGGATTTAATTCATCATTCATTTTCAATATTCCTGAATTTTGGGAATTTAGATGGCATCTCTCTCTTTCCAGATGTTTTCAAATGTCCATATTCTCTCATTGCATTTCTGAAAGTTATTTCCATGCCACTTGTTCCCAATATAGTCTGTAATGTTTCCTCTTTGATATTGAGAATATTTTATCAAGATACCATTAATAACATACATAACAAGTTAATGATTGCAAAAAATAACTAACCTGCATGCAACTTCAAAGGTCACTTGCTGTAGGTGCTGTATGAATTGTCTGTAATGTAAATATGGATATTGCTTTTGTGGTTTTAGTTCTTTTGTCTGACTTTCCCACAACTATTCACTATTGCCCCAGACATTATTTTTACCTTGACCCATTATTATAAATGCAGCATGTCATGCCCGTTTTACTTAAAGACTGTCTGCAAACAAAAAATCCATTTTAGGATCTTCAAGTTTAACAGAGAATAATGATCATTGTTTTCACATCAAGTAAATAGTAATGTTTAATGCCAGCAAGTTTAATGCTGTAATTTCTTCATTACTAAACTTGCATGGATTCACTGTCTGTGTCTGGTGATTTATAAATTACAATGCTACTCTGGACTTTCTTGTAATATAGTTGGGGAAACCTGTTTGTAAAACAGCACTGCTGATAGCTGGGAGCCATTAAGTAACCATATTTAGGTAGTTGTCATTCAATGACTTTGTTGAAAACATCCAGAAATTCTGCTTTTAAGAAAGTTCATACGTTTTGGAAAGGTGCTATCTGTGTGAAACCTTTGTAAATTTTGTAATTTTCTAATGATCAGCTAAGTGCTTGTTATTAATGTTTACAGAGGACAGTAAAGTAATCAACTGGGGGTGGTTCACTGTTTAGCACTGCTGCCTCACAGCACCAGAGACCCGGGTTCAATTCCAGCCTCGGACGACTGTCTATGTGGAACTTGCATATTCTCCCCATGTATGTGTGGGTTTCCTCCCACAATCCAAAGATGTGCAGGTTAGGTGATTTGGCTGTACTAAATTGTCCATTGTGGTAAGGGATGTGTAGGTTAGGTGCAGTACTGTTTATTGTTTAGATGGTATAGAATCAACTGTAGCTGAATGGTAGTATTCAGAGTCTTGGACTGGAATTTGCTAGCTATGGCAGGAACAGAGTTAGAGGGTCGGTCAAGTAGTAGAGAGTGGCATTGGGACAGCTTCTGCTGCCAGAGAGGTTTTCTGATGATGGGTAGGAGGTAGGCAAATGTGTGGATTGGCTGTCTGTTGCAAAGAGACCGGGGTATGGTTTTCCAAATTAAGGCCTGCATTGAGAGGGTGCAGAAAAGACTTACAAGGATGTTGCCAGGGTTGGAGTGTTTGGGCAATAGGGAGAGGCTGAATAGACTGGAGCTTTTTTTTCTCCTGGAGCATTGAAGGCTGAGTGGTGACCTTATGGGGATTTATAAAATCAAGAGAGGCATGGGTAGGGTTAATAGATTAGATTAGATTACTTACAGTGTGGAAACAGACCCTTCAGCCCAACAAGTCCACACTGACCCGCCGAAGCGCAACCCACCCAGACCCATTCCCCTACATTTACCCCTTCACCTAACACTACGGGCAATTTAGCATGGCCAATTCACCTAACCTGTACATTTTTGGATTGTAGGAGGAAACCGGAACACCCAGACGAAACCCACACAGACACGGGGAGAATGTGCAAACTCCACACAGAGAGTCGCCTGAGGCGGGAACTGAACCTGTGTCTCTGGCGCTGTGAGGCATCAGTGCTAACCACTGTGCCGCCCAAAAATAATTGATTTAGATTAGAAACAGGCCCTTCGGCCCAACAAGTCCACACCAACCCTTCGAAAAAGCAACCCACACCCCGTGACTAATGCACCTAACACGATGGCCAGTTCGCCTGACCTGCACATCTTTGGACTGTGGGAGGAAACCCACGCAGTCACTGGGAATGTGTGCATACTCCACACAGACAGTTACCTGAGGTGGCAATTGAACCCGGGACCCTGGCGCTGTGAGGCAGTAGTGCTAACCACTGAGCCAACGTGCCGCCCTTTACGGTTTAGCCTTTAACCGAGGTCTTTATCCCAGAATGGGGAAATCAAAAACAAGAGAGCACAGGCTTAAGGTAAGAGGGGAAAGATTTAAAAAGGACTTGAGGGACAACATTTTCACACAGAGAGTGGTGCTTATATGGAATGAGCTGCCAGAGGAAGTGGTGGACGTGAGTACAATTACAGCATTTAAAAGGTATCTGGATAGGTATATGAATAGGAAGGGTTTAGAGGGATATGGGCCAAATGCTGGCAAATGGGACTAGGGCAGATTGGGATGTCTGGTCAGCATGGATGAGTTGGAGCAAAAGTCTCTTTCTGTGCTGTGTGACTCTATGGTTCTTCTAGTCCAGTGAGTTTGCTGAGGTTTTGGAGCTGATTACATGCCATTGTCGGAAGTCTGCTAATTCTCCTTTATCAAAAAGCAGTGCCAGAGTTAGCAAATGAGGAGCTGCTTCTGGCACCATCCCTGAGTCAACACCTGATCACTAGGAGTGAATATAGGGCCCCCATTTGATTTGGTGAACTGAAAGCCAAGATAGAGTGATTAGATGAGTGTTACCTCATGCAGCACTGTTTTAGATGAGAGATACAGCATAAATAGTAATAGTATGCATGAAGACAATGTTTCCTTCTTTCCTAGCAGTCATTGTGAAGAAGAACATATGGCATGTGACACTCAGCTGGGAGTTGAACAGGAGACAAAGGTTGCAAACTTCCGTCAATAACATCAGCCAGAGTCAGGTGTGCCAAGTGTTTAAAACTTATGGTGGGGATCTCAAGGCATCTGAATCACTATTAGTAAAGTCACATAATAGTGGTCAAAGAAGATATTTTAGTTTAGTTTAGTTTAGTTCATTTGTGGGATTTGGGCATTGCTGGCTGGCCAACTTTTACTGCCCGTCTTTAGTTGACCTTGAGAAGGTCGTGGTGAGCTGCTTTCTTGAACCACTGCAGTCCACCTGCTGTAGGTTGACCCACAATGCCATGAGGGAGGGAATTGCAGGATTTTGACCCAGTGATAGTGAAGGAACAGCGATATATTTCCAAGACAGAATGGTGAGTGGCTTCGAGGGAACTTAGTGATCCCATGTATAGAACATAGAGCATAGAACAATACAGCGCAGTACAGGCCCTTCGGCCCTCGATGTTGCGCTGATCAAAGCACACCTAACCTACACTAACCCACTATCCTCCATATACCTATCCAATGCCTGCTTAAATACCCATAAAGAGGGAGAGTCCACTACTGCTACTGGCAGGGCATTCCATGAACTTACGACTCGCTGAGTGAAGAACCTACCCCTAACATCAGTCCTATATCTACCCCCCCTTAATTTAAAGCTATGCCCCCTTGTAATAGCTGACTCCATACGTGGAAAAATGTTCTCACTGTCAACCCTATCTAACCCCCTAATCATCTTGTACACCTCTATCAAGTCACCCCTAAACCTTCTTTTCTCCAATGAAAACAACCCCAAGTGCCTCAGCCTTTCCTCATAGCATCTTCCTGCCATACCAGGCAACATCCTGGTAAACTTCCTCTGCACCCGTTCCAGTGCCTCCACATCCTTCCTATAGTATGGCGACCAAAACTGCACACAATATTCCAGATGCGGCCGCACCAGAGTCTTATACAACTGCAGCATGACCTCAGGACTCCGGAACTCAATTCCTCTACCAATAAAAGCCAGTACGCCATATGCCTTCTTCACTGCACTATTTACCTGGGTGGCAACTTTCAGAGATCTGTGTACATGGACACCAAGATCCCTCTGCTCTTCCACACTACCAAGTATCCAACCATTAGCCCAGTACCCCATCTTTTTATTACTCTTACCAAAGTGAATCACCTCACACTTAGCTACATTGAACTCCATTTGCCACCTTTCTGCCCAGCTCTGCAGCTTCTCTATATCCCGCTGTAACCTGCCACATCCTTCCTCACTGTCTACAACTCCTCCGACTTTCGTATCATCTGCAAACTTGCTCACCCAACCTTCTAACCCTTCCTCCAGGTCATTTATAAAAATGACAAACAGCAATGGTCCCAAAACAGATCCTTGCGGAACACCGCTAGTGACGGCACTCCAAGATGAACCTTTGCCATCAACTACTACCCTCTGTCTTCTTCCAGCCAGCCAATTCCTAATCCAAACCTCCAACTCACCCTCAATGCCATATCTCTGTATTTTCTGCAGTAGCCTACCATGGGGGACCTTATCAAACGCCTTACTAAAATCCATATATACCACATCTACCGCTTTCCCCTCATCTACCTCCTTAGTCACCTTCTCAAAGAATTCAATAAGGTTTGTGAGGCACGACCTGCCCTTCACAAAACCATGCTGACTATCCTTGATTACATTATTCTTATCCAGATGTGCATAAATCCTATCCCTTACAATTCTCTCTAAGACTTTGCCCACAACAGAAGTGAGACTCACTGGCCTATAGTTACTAGAATTATCCCTACTCCCCTTCTTGAACAAGGGAACCACGTTTGCTAGCCTCCAGTCCTCTGGCACTACTCCTGTAGACAAAGAGGACACAAAAATCAAGGCTAATGGCTCTGCAATCTCCTCCCTTGCTTCCCAGAGAATCCTAGGATAAATGCCATCAGGCCCAGGGGACTTATCTGTTTTCACCCTTGCCAGGGTATCTGCTGCCCTTGTCCTTCCAGGTGATGTAGTCACGGATTTAGAAGGTGCTGCCTGAGGATCTTTGGTGAATTTCTGCAATGCATCTTGTAGATAGTACACATTGCTTCCATGAAGCATCAGTGGTGGAGGGAGTGGATGCTTGTGTCTGCAGTGCCAATCAAGTGGGCTGCTTTATTCTGGATGATGTCAAGTTTTTTGACTACTGTTGGAGCTGAACTCATCCAGGCAAGTGGGAACTACTCCATCACACTCCCGACTTGTGTCATGTAGATGATGGACAGGGGATTTGGAGAGTCAAGAGGTGAGTTACTCGCTGCAATATTCTTCACCTCTGACCTGCTTTTGCAGCCACTGTTTTTATGTTTTGAGTCCAGTTGAGTTTCTGGTCAATGATTATCCTAGGACGTTGATAGTAAGAGATTCAGTGATGATAATGCCATTGAATGCCAAAGGGCAGTAGTTAGATTGTCTCTTATTAGTGATGATCACAGTCTGGCATTTGTGTGGCATGAATATTACTTGCCACTTGTCAGACCAAACCTGGATATTGTCCAGATCTTGCTGCATTTGAACATGAACTGCTGTTTTATAACCAAGGTGTATAATTAATGAATGGTCACTTGGCTTACTGTTAGAGGTTAAAGATAGGCCACAGCTTCACTAAAGGAAAAACTGCAATCAGAAAAGTATGTTGTTTTATTACATTTGAAACAATATGTTCAAATGGAATAACTGTTCTATCTGTTGAAATTCTCACTTTGTGCTTGATAGATTATAGGGATGGTTTCCTACCACTGATCTTTATCAAGCTATTGAACTAAGGTATAGGTACTTTTGGCTATCCAGTGTAGTCAAGAATGATTGTCTTTCATGAGTTTAAAGATAGTATGAGGCGGACTAGGAATCTGCAGGTTTTATGGCACTTACAGGAAATTGTTCTCAGACAGGATATTTGGTTTGTATTATTAGTTGGACTCATGGCTTGTTCTTTTGTCACTGTCTCTTATTCTTTTCTGCATTTTGTCATTACTGGATCTCAGAATGCTGAAACTTTCCCTGTAACCTCTGCCTCCATTTTGATTGGTCCGGAGCAATGATATCTACTCTTGAGAGACCAATGTTATATATTCATAAAATCCCATCAGTGTGGACGCAGACCATTTGGCCCATCGAGTCCATGCCAACCCAAGAGCAACTCACCCAGACCTACTCCACCTCCCTTATGATCCTACATTTCCGATGGCTAATCGGCCTAGCCTGCACATCCCTGAAAACTATGGGCAAGTTATCATAGCCAATGCACCTTGTGTGTATATGTTTGGATTGTGGGAAGAAACAGAAGCACCCGGAAGAAACCCACACAGACACAGCAAGAAAGTACAAACTCCACACAGTCAGTCACCCAAGGCTGGAATCGAAAATGAATCCCTGGCACTTTGAGGTGGGCAAAGCTAATCACCGAGTCACTGTGCTGCCCCAATCTTCCTGTTACCTTTGAAGTGCTTCATCTGTTCTCCTTGGGTGCGTGTGTCCTGACTGAGCTGAGAGAAGGTTGCTTGATTTGGGAGCCTGATATCTGATATTCAAATGATATGGTCATCTAATATAGTTAATAACTGTGATTGGAGCCTCAAAAGTTATTGTGCCTGCCTGTGAGAGGACATGTCTTTTTATTTGTTAATGGGATGTGGATGTCACCATCTTGACCAGCATTTATTGCCCATTCCTAATTTCTCAGATGGCAGTAATGAGTCAACATCACTGCTATGGGTCTGAAGACACCATGTAGGCCAGTTCCAGGTAAGGATGGCAGATTCCTTTCCTAAAGGACGTTAGTGAACCAGATGGGACTTTGTACAAGAACCAACAGTGGTCACATAGTTGCAATTAGGCAAGCTTTTTATTTGAGATTTTTTTGAATTCATATGTCACCAATATTCCTTGGTGGGTTTTGAACTCATGTCCTCAGAACATTAGCCTAAGGTTCTGGATTGCTATCACTGCACCACCATCTCCCCAGATGTTCCTGCTGTTACTGATGTTGATGCATTTGTCCTTCCATTTAATACGTAGGATCTTCCGCAGGCTTCATCGATGATATGGCTCCAGTGCCTTAAGGGGCCTCCTGTATGCTGCCTATACACAGCCTTACATTGTAAGGCAGGGAGCACGACTGAATAATTGACCATCACTTTCAGTTTTAACATTGTGATCTTCAGTCAAGTGGCCATAGGCATAACATTTCAGACTATTAAATTTATTTGGATTTCTTCAGTTGGATTTCTTTGCCAATGTCAGCTTCAATAAAAGATATGGGAAATATTCCACATTTTCTAAGGATTCAGCTGAAGTATGTAAATTAGGAATTTGCTAACTTTGGTGGTCTTAATGTTGAAGTGTGAATCCTGTCTTCTCATATTGCTCAGTAAATATATTGATGATTACCTGGTGCAGAGGTTGGTAATGTGAAATAAACTATTATCTGAAAAGGTATGATCTCGTCTTTGTTTCAGAGGGCATCAATCAACAGGATTCAGACTGAGGGGTTGACTGATGAGTAGGTAGCTCAGTAGGTAGCACTCTCAACTCCAAGTCAGAACATCACGGAATTAAGCACCAGTTGGAAAACTTGAGACTGTCACTCCATGCAATATAAGGGAGTTCTATAAATGTTAATACTTCCCACATTTGGACACTCTCTGCTCTCTCTGCTCATCTGCACTCCCAAGAATCTTACCATTAGCCCAATACTTTGCATTCTGATTACTCCGTCCAAAGTGTATCACCTCGCATTTGTCCACATTAAACTCCATTTGCCACCTCTCAGCCCAGCTCTACATCCTATCTATGTCTCTCTGCAACCTACTACATCCACAACTCCACTGACCTTAGTGTCACCCGCAAATTTACTAACCCACCCTTCTAAGCCCTCATCCAGGTCATTTATAAAAATGATAAACAGCAGTGGACCCAACACCGACCCTTGCGGTGTACCGCTAGTAACTGGCCAACACCGACCCTTGCGGTACGCCGCTAGTAACTTTCTTCAATAACTAGCAATCAAATATTCTTCAGGATTAATTTAATGACTGAAAATGCACATTATTATTTAATTAAGTGCTAGCATCATAAATTGCACTAGAAAATGGACCATGAATGTTCTGAATGAGCTTGACAGACGGGATCGAAAGCATGTGGTAACCTGTGGATGGATTAAACTGTGGGGAATAATAAAATGGACCGATGCACTCAATGTACCAACAAAGCCTGGAGAAAGAAACAGGAAATGATTCTGTTCCCTTAGGCTGCTCCAAGCTAAATACTGTACGACAATGAATGGCTGCACTATTCATTATCCCTGATTGCTAATTACCCCTTTGAATGATTCAGCTGTGTCTGCTGCTGGATAATTGGTTTAGAAATTTATGGTTACAGTTTATAGCAGTGTTTGCATTGCAAAGGTGCTTCATATCTGTGATTTTTAAAATAATCAATTCTCTTCAGCATTTTTATTAACCCTTAAATAATAACATTTATATAATGACTGACAGCTGGAGGGCAGGAATATGGGCGATGACTTTTAAAATTTCTATCACATCTATGCCATGGCAACAATTAGTAAGTGCTCTTTATTTGAATATTGAAAACTGACCTCATGCAAATCTATCTGTTGACTAATTTGAAGACGCAAAGGAGAAATTATCTCTCGTATTCAACAAAGGGTGAGTGTCTGTATTGGAAATACAAAATAGCTAAGGCACAATTGACAGTTTCAAAAAATAGAAGACCAAATGTTAAAACTTAAAAGCAGTTTTGAACCTCATACTTCCATTCACCTGTTGAGTTGTATTTCCAGATGGTTTGCTACTGATAATGGTTGACCATTTACTGAAGAGCAGGAATTTTTGGATGTTGATAGTTTTTGCAGTCCTCTGACAATATCCTGAATCAACTCAGCTTGAGAATTCAACTCCCTCCATTGCCAACTGCAGTATTAAGTGTAATAAACCTGATATCTAAAGCAGTGACTTCAGAAAAGTAAAGTCCTGAAACTGCTTGATTCCTTACTGGCTCACAGTCATTCACGAAAAAGAGCTCACAGCCTCTGCCTCTTTTTCCCTACATTTGATTCAAGACCCATATGACATGATTGACTTTTATTGTTCTTTAAAGTGCTTTTCAATTGCCAAATCAGTCATTACAGTAGGACAATCACCACTTACTCACAATCAACTGGAAATAAGTAACAAATGCAGCTTTTCCAACCCAATTTGTATTCTGAGAATGAATAGGGGGAGAAACAAAACAGCTGTTTGGCAGAGACAGAGGCATTCAGTTCATGATATAAGTTTAAAGATTTTGCCTTAGGCTGTCCAGCTGTGGCAGCGAAGCAATGGTTAAGTCAATTTATTGAAGAAAAGATCCAATTAATTGTAAATATATTGCACTTTCTTCACACTTGAGTTGATGGCTATTCAATTTTTTTTATCTGTGCAAACAAATACCTGAAATGGCTTCTCTTTCTAAATTACCATTTGAGACCACTGGGATGAGGATAGTGTCGAAGTTACATTCTAAATTGGGGAGAGCTGATTTCAGTATCACTAGACAAGATCTGGCAAAATAGACTGGGAAAAAGTACTGGCAGGTAAGTCTACATTTGAAAAGTGGGAGTCTTTTAAATATAGCATAGTGAGAATTCAGGGCCGAGGTGTTCCCTAAGAGGGAAAGACAAGGTCACCAAGTCTAGGGAACCCTGGATGTCAAGGAATTTTGAGAGTTTGATGAAGAAAATGAAGGAAGCATACGTCAGGTACAGTGCATTAAAAACAGTGGAAACCTTCAAAAGTATTGAGAGTGGAAGGGGTTGCTTAAAAGGGAAATTAGAGGGGCAAAGAGGGGCCACAAAATACCTTTGGCAGATGGGATCAAGGATACCTCCAAGGCTTTTCTTACATATATCAAGAATAAAAGGATTACCAGGGTCAGAGTGGGATGTATTATAGAGACCAAAAGGCCAATGTGTGCTTGGAGGCAATGGATATTGTGAGATCTTAATTAAGTACTTCAAAGAGGAGAAACAGTGTAGCCGGAGATTTCAGTTGGAATTGAGTGTTTCCGGAACATGTTAAGATTAATAAAGAGGCGATGCAAGTTGTTTTAGCAGACATAGAAATACATAAATCTCGAAGGTCTGATGAGGTGTATCCCAGGCTGCTAGTGGAGGGAGGTGATTAATGGGTCCTGTTGGAGAGATTTAATACTTTGTTGGTCACAGGTCAAGTGCCAGGTAACTGGAGGATAGCTAATGTGGTCCTGTTATTCAAGAAGGACAGCATAGATAAAACAGGATGTTGCCTGTCTGTTACGTGGAGAGATGGGATATGCTGAGTTTGTTTTCCTTGAAGCAGAGGGAGCAGAAGGTGGATCTGATAAAAGTTATACAAAATTATGAGAGGCATAGATGGAGTAGCTTGTGAGAATTTCTTCCCTATGGCAGATATGTCTAACACCAGAGGGTATACATTTGAGGTGAGGAGCAAGTAGCTTAGAGATCTGAGGAAAGAAATTTCACCCAGCAGATGGTAATGTGAAGGGTGGCAAATGCAGATAATCTCGCAACATTTAAGAATCATCTGGATGAATACCTAAAATGCCAGGAAGTAGTAAGCTATAGGTCAAGTGCAGGTAAATGGGATTAGTGTGGTTTGCTATATGATGACTGAAGAGTCTATTTCTATGAAGTATAACCCCTGACTCCCAAGGATGTCTCCTTCACCCCCTCCTATTGGTCATCTCCACACAGCTCTTTGCAATATCATGATGCTAGGTTCCTTGTGTACACTAACTTTACCAGCACTACCTGATCATTATGTCTTTGCCCCCACCACTGTCTCTGATTTGTTACAATGCATTTGTCTAATATTCAATACAAAATGAATAGAAGTGTCCTTCAACTAAATATTATGGCAAATATCTTTAATCTGCCCTACAAGCTTCATTAGTTAGCCAACAACATCATTCCTCTTCCTGGTTTGATGCTGAGACAAAACTATTTGTGACCTTGGTGTCATATTAGGTCCTGAAGTGATCTCCCGACCATATGTCTATGCCATCAAAAGATTCTCTAGATCTATGTCTGTAACATTGCCTGTTTCTGTCTCTGTGACTATCTACTAATGAAAACTCATCCTTGTCCTTGTTATGTCTAAACTTGATTATTCCGATGTTGACTATTCTACCCCAAAACAAGACGTCATCTTAAATCTACCTTCTGCAGACTGGTGAGGTCGCAAAGTGCATTTTTATCATTGCACAAAGTTGAAGCATTATAACGAGGCAGTTATGAGTCTTTTTACTGCATCTGAGATTTAAATTTAACAATTGACATATTGTTCATCAAAATAACATACCATTACTTTTACCTAATATAGGAGCTACTGAATACATACAGCCTTAAGCTGGAGTTTCCACACATATTTGTAAATACGTAGATTGTGTCAGTGGCTTCAGCATTTTCCAACATTTTGTTAGCAGATTAAAATTGTTTCCTGTCCTTTTCAGTCTCCTCCTCCTTTGCACATTATAGCCTCGTTCTCATGCTTTGCATCCTTTAGTATCATCGATAGTCACAAATGAGGTGCCAAAAGACTGGAGATTGGCTAACATGGTGCCACTGTTTAAGAAAGGTGGTAAGGACAAGCCAGGGAACTATAAACCAGTGAGCCTGACCTCAGTGGTGGGCATGTTGTTGGAGGGAATCCTGAGGGACAGAATGTACATGTATTTGGAAAGGCAAGGACTGATTAGGGATAGATTAGAGTGGTGCTGGAAAAGCACAGCAAGTCTGACAGCATCCGAGGAGCAGGAAAATCGACGTTTCGGGCAAAAGCCCTTCATCAGGAATAGAGGCAGAGTGGAGAGATAAATGGGGGGAGAAAGTAGTATATAGTACATTAGGTGAATGGGGGTGGGGATAGGTCAGAGAGGAGGGTGGGGGTAGGTAACAAAGAGTACAATAGGTGAATGGGAGTGGGGATGAAGGTAATAGGTCAGAGAAGAGGGTGGAGCGGATAGGTGGAAAGGAAGATAGGCAGGTAGGACAGGTCATGAGGGCGGTGCTGAGATGGAAGGTTGGAGCTGGGGTGAGATAGGGGATGGGGAAATGAGGAAACTGGTGAAATCCACATTGATGCCCTGGGGTTGAAGTGTTCTGAGGTGGAAGATGAGGCATTCTTCCTCCAGGCGTCGGGTGGTGAGGGAGTGGTGGTGGAGGAGACCCAGGACCTGCATGTTCTCGGCAGAGTGGGAGGGGGAGTTGAAATGTTAGGCCACAGGGCGGTGGGGTTGATTGATCCCTACTGATTAGGGATAGTCAACATGGCTTAATGCATGGGAAATCATGTCTCACAAACTTGATTGAGTTTTTTGAAGAAGTAACAAAGAGGATTGATGATGGCAGAGTGGTACATGTGATCTATATGGACTTCAGTATGGCATTCAACAAGATTCCCCATGGGAGACTGGTGAGCAAGGTTAGATCTCATGGAATTCAGGGAGAACTCGCCATTTGGATACAGAACTGGCTCAAAGGTAGAGGACAGAAGGTAGTGGTGGAGGGTTGTTTTTCAGACTGGAGGCCTATGACCAGTGGAATGCCACAATGATCGGTGCCGGGCCTTCTACTTTTTGTCATTTACATAAATAATTTGGATGTGAGCATAAGTGATATAGTTAGTAAGTTTGCTAATGACACCAAAATTGGAGGTGTAGTGGACAGTGAAGAAGGTCAGCTTGGATTACAACAAGATCTTGATCAGATGGGTAAATGGGCTTAGAAGTGGCAGATGGAGTTTAATCTAGATAAATGTGAGGTGCTGTGTTTTGGGACAGCAAGCTTATACACTTAATGGTAAGGTCCTAGGGGGTGTTGCTGAACAGAGACACCTTGGAGTGCAGGTTCATAGCCCCTTGCAAGTGGAGTCACAAGTAGATAGGATAGTGAAGAAGGCATTTGGTATGCTTTTATTTATTGGTCAGAGTATTGAGTACAGGAGCTGGGAAGTCATGATGTGGCTGTACAGGACACTGGTTAGGCCGCTGTTGGAATATTGCATGCAGTTCTGGTCTCCTTCCTATCGGAAAGATGTTGTGAAACTTGAAAGGGTTCAGAAAAGATTTACAAGGATGTTGCCTGGGTTGGAGGATTTGAGCTGTAGGGAGAGGTTGAATAGGCTAGGACTGTTTTCCCTGGAATGTCGGAGGCTGAGGGGTGACCTTATAGAGGTTAATAAAATCATTAGGAGCATGGAAAGGATAAATAGGTGGGGGAGTCCAGAACTAGAGGGCATAGGTTTAGAATAAGAGGGGAAAAATATAAAAGAGGGGCAACATTTTCACACAGAGTGTGGTACATGTATGGAATGAGCTGCCAGAGGAAGTGGTGGAGGCTGGTCCAATTACAAAATTTAAAAGGCATCTGGATGGGTATATGAATAGGAAGGGTTTGGAGGGATATGGGCTGGGTGTTAGCAGGTGGGACTAGATTGGGTTGGGATATCTGGTCGGCATGGACGAAGGGTCTGTTTCTGTGCTGTACATCTCTATGACTCTATTTATACTTGCAGCCTCCTCCTTTTTACCCTGTAACTTCCACCTTCTACCCGTCACTGCCTTCTCCTCCTCCTCCCCCACAGTCTCCTCCTATTTCCTCTCTAACCTCCTCCTCCTCCCACTCCTATAGCTTCCTTCTCCTCTGGTCCTTCCTTCTACTTGCATCCTCCTTCATTCCCACCCTCTTGTAGCATGCTCCCTTCTTACCTCTTCTGACATGACCCCTTGTAGCCTCTTCCTCCCTCCTCGCAGTATTGTCGTTTCTAACCCCTTTTTTAACTTCCTCTTTTCCACTCTTCCCTTGTATCCTCCCCCTCCCTACCCTACACACCTCCACATTAGTAGCAGGAGCCATCCCTGCAATCTAACAGACTGATTCTTGGGTCTGGCTGCGAGCAATTCTGAAGGCCTATATCACACAATCCCTGAGGCCTGGACCCAGCATCCCCTAAGACCCAGCTCCTGGTAGTAGTACTGAAACAATTCCCTAAGAACAAGCAATACCTGGGTCGAGTCCTCACTGTCAGTCCCAGAGGCCGGGGCTCAGCAAATAGTACCTCCAGAAAATTGTTCGCTGTAGCCACTTAACTTTCGGCTGTATCTCCATTCACAGTCTGGAGATCAAACACAGACTAGGGGACTGGTTCACGAAGCATCTGCACTCTGCATTCATCAAACAACTCAACCTCCTGGTTCCCATCCATTTTAAGACTCCCTCCCACTCCCCAGGGGACATGTCCATCCTTGGCCTCCACCAGTGTCAAAGTGAGGCCAAATTTAAACTGGAGGAACAACACCTGATATTTCGCCTGGGAAACTTACAGGCAAATGGCCTCAAATTTGACTTAACCAGCTTCAAAATTCTCCATCCCCAGCCTTATCTCCTTTGCCTCCTTCTCAGCTCCCTGATCTGAAGTAACTTGTCTGTCTTCCTACTCACCTATCTGCTCCATCCTTCCCAGTGACCAATCACAATAAGCCTCTACCTGTATCCATCTATGACCATCCCACCTAGCCTCCCTGACAGACCCCCGCCCCCAGCTCCAGCCCCCTCCCTCTGTTTACTTTTGGGCTCCCTTTCCCCTCCCCCTACCCTCCTCCCCCCCCCCCACCCCCCCACTTCCCCCCCTCCTCCACTTCCCCCCTCCTCCCACTCCCCAATCCTGATGAAGGGTTTTGGCCCGAAACATTGTCTTTCCTACTTCTCGGATATTGTCTGACCTGCTGTGGCTTTTCCAGCTCCACATCCATTGACACAGATTGGTTGTCACAGATTGGCACTTTTTGTTGATAGGCTCATTAGCAGCCAAAGGGATATGAAACATCCTGTGAGTGGAGTCGCACAAGGAATATATATTTCAATTGCTCTTCATGGATTTTGTGTCTCTGAGGGAAAGGGACTGCCTTGTTCTGAAAGGTCACAGCGAGAACTGTGCTGTCCAAGCCTGGATCCCCTGGCTGGCATAGACACTGCAATGTAATATTGCTTGCAGTCTCCTCTACCCAGGCACTAGTTAATATGTCCAAATCCAACCATGCAATGACCAGAAGATCCAGGCCATTCGTTCATGTTTTCTTTAATGAAGTAATTCTACAATAATCATTTGAACCTTCAAATATTGTCAAATTCAACTTATATGCTTAGTAATGGTCTGAAAAGTTGGGGTTGTCTCATGCATTGAGTTGACTTATTTGCTACAGCATGTTTTATTGTGATCCCACCACAAAAGGATCACTTTATTCCTGTTTTTGGTACTGCTTTTAGTATGTAAGTGATGTCTGAGCTGAACTCTTTGCTTGACCTGAGCTGCTATTTGTGGCTGCTCAATACAGAAAATAGATGCAGGCAATGCTTGCCAGTAAGTGACAAAAGAGTACCATCTGGTTTAAAGTGGTTTTGATTGCTATGGGATTGGAAAGGGATCATCAGAGATAGCAGTGTGAAATGGCTGGTAAGCTTTATATTTTTCCAATAAATTATCTTCACATAGCATTGTAATACATTCTACTCTTTGTGCCACAATTCTCATTGTTTTCTTTAACATATTGGAGAAGTTCTTGTGGCTTAATTCATAAGGGAATTATAGTTATATCTGTAATAAAACAAATTCTTATCAGCTCTCTTCATAGTCAGATGCCTCTTAGTTTAAATCTGTCCCTGGTTATTGGCCCATGTAGTAATGGAAAAAATGCCTTCAGGTTTCATTGAATTTCACCAAGTAGCTATGGCTTAACTCCTGCTAGCATTATAGCTGAGTTGAACTCTGTGATTCACATATTTTCTTAGTTTTTATTTTATCTTCTGTGGTGTACATAGTAATATGACAAAATAAAAATCTACTGTGGTGATGCCATGGGAATGATTCAAACCTGCTTTCTTTTGGATTTGGATTTCAAAGCAGAGGCAGAGGACATTGGTCAGTTCTGTGCATTTTGTTTTCCCAAAAGGTAATGAACTCAATGTGTGATGTAAATGCATCTTTCGAAAAAGCCACGTGACTGCAGTAGAGTGCCTATGAGAAACCCAGCAGTGATAAAGAAAAAGTGTTTATTGTGTTAGGTTAATGACAGGCTGAGTAAATACATTAAGACAAGTAGTATCTTTTTGATTTCAGGGCAGAAGGTTGACAGTTTTAGTTCAGAAGAACCTGGAGTTGAAGCTGCAAGAGGAAAGTTTCTCCTAGCAGGAGTACGAATTTCGTTCAGGGGAAGCAGTTAAATCTTCAGAAGTCAATTCTAGTTTCGAAGCCAGAAGAGTTTGGATTGAAATCTTGAACCTGTTAGAACTAAGTTTTGGTCTTCATGATTGTGAGAGGTACTTCCCAATGGTGTCTGAAATGAATCATTAATTTGTCTCTACCATTCAAGAAAACAAAACAGGTAGCATTACTAAAGTCATGGTTTCGCAGTATAGTTTGCAGCGACAAGGAGATAGTGAGGACTGCAGATGCTGCAGAATCAGAATCGATAAAGTGTGGCACTGGAAAATGCAGCACAGACATTTTGGGCATAAACCAAATTGAAGGGTCCTGATGAAGTATTATGCCTGAAACGTCAGCTGTCTTGCTCCTCAGACACTGCCTGACTGACTGTGCCACACTTTATCAACTTTGACACTCCAGCATCTGTACAATCTTAAAGTAATAACTTGAAAAGCTAAAGTAGTAGTGCTATTTTACTCGGACTGACTGTTTATAAGAGATGGTATTGGGAAAGGTGTTGACACTTTCTCTTGATGTCTGCATTAAGATCCTTTCTAATTCTAGAGTCATAGAGATGTACAGCACGGAAACAGACCCTTCGGTCCAACCTGTTCATGCCGGCCAGATGTCCCAACCCAACCTAGTCTACCTGCCAGCACTCAGCCCATATCCCTCCAAACCCTTCCTATTCATATACCCATCCAAATGCATTTTAAATGTTGCAATTGTACCAGCCTCCACCACTTCCTCTGGCAGCTCATTCCATACATGTACCACCCTCTGCGTGAAAAAATTGCCCCGTAGGTCTCCTTTATATGTTTCTCCTCTCACCCTAAACCTATGCCCTCTAGTTCTGGACTCCTCCACCCCGGGGAGAAGACTTTGTCTATTTATCCTATCCATCCCCCTCGTGATTTTATAAACCTCTATAAGATCACCCCTCAGCCTCCGATGCTCCAGGGAAAACAGCCCTAGCCTATTCAACCTCTCCCTACTGCTCAAATCATCCAACCCTGGCGACATCCTTGTAAATCATTTCTGAACCCTTTCAAGTTTCACAACATCTTTCCGATAGGAAGGAGACCAGAATTGCACGCAATATTCCAACAATGGCCTAACCAGTACCCTGTACAGCCGCAACATGACGTCCCAACTCCTGTACTCAATACTCGAACCATTAAAGAAAAGCATCTCAAATGCCTTCTTCACGATCCTATCTACCTGCGACTCCACTTTCAAGGAGCAATGAACCTGCACTCCAAGGTCTCTATGTTCAGCAACACTCCCTAGGACCTTACTATTAAGTGTATAAGTCGTGCTAAGATTTGCTTTCCCAAAATGTAGCACCTCGCATTTATCTAAATTAAAGTCCATCTGCCACTTCTCAGCCCACTGGCCCAACTAATCAAGATCCCATTGTAATCTGAGGTAACCTTCTTCGTTGTCTGCTATACTCCAATTTTGATGTCATCTGCAAACTTACTATCTATATCACTTATGCTCACATCCAAATCATTTATATAAAAATGATGAAAAGTAGTGGATCCAACACCAATCCTTGGGGCACTCCACTGGTCACAGGCCTCCAGTCTGAAAAACAACCCTCCACCACCACCCTCTGTCTTCTACCTTCAAACCAGTTCTGTATCCAAATGGCTAATTCTCCCTGTATTCTGTGAGATCTAACCTTACTCACCAGTTTCCCTTGGGGAACCTTGCCAAACACCTTACTGAAGTCCAAATAGCTCACATCCACTGCTCTGCCTTCATCTCTTTGTAACTCTTGTTACTTCTTCAAAAAACTCAATCAAGTTTGTGAGACGTGGTTTCCCATGCACAAAGCCATGTTGACTATCCATAATCAGTCCTTGCTTTTCCAAATATAGGTACATCCTGTTCCTCAAGATTCCCTCCAACAACTTGCCCACCAGCTATGTCAGGCTCATTTGTCTATAGTTCCCTGGCTTGTCCTTACCACCTTTCTTAAACAGTGGCACCATGTTAGCCAACCTCCAGTCTTCCGGCACCTCACCTGTGACTATCGATGATACAAATATCTCAGCAAGAGGCCCAGCAATTACTCACACAGTGTTCTAGGGTACACCTGATCAGATCCTGGGGATTTATCCACCTTCATGCATTTCAAGATATCCAGCACTTCCTTCTCTGTAATATGGACATTTTTCAAGATGTCACCATCTATTTCCCTATAGTCTATATCTTCCATGTCCTTTTCCACAGTAAATACTGATGCAAAATACTCGTTTAGTATCTCCCTCATTTTCTGCGGCTCCATACAAAGGCCACCTTGCTGATCTTTGTGGGGCCATATTCTCTTCCCTAGTTACCCTTTTGTCCTTAACATATTTGTAAAAATCTTTTGGATCCTCCTTAATTCTATTTGCCAAAGCTATCTCATGTCCCTTTTTTGGCCTCCGATTTCCCTCTTAAGTATACTCCTACTGCCTTTATACTCTTCTAAGGATTCACTCGATCTATCCTGTCTATACCTGACATATGCTTCCTTCTTTTTCTTAACCAAACCCTCAATTTCTTTCATCATCCAGCATTCCCTATACCTACCAGCCTTTCCTTTCACCCTAACAGGAATATACCTTCTCTGGATTCTCGTTATCTCATTTCTGAAGGCTTCTCATTTTCCAGCCGTCCCTTTACCTGCGAACATTTGTCCCCAATTAGCTTTTGCAAGTTCTTGCCTAATACGGTTGAAATTGGCCTTTCTCCAATTTAGAACTTCAACTTTTAGATCTGGTCTATCCTTTTCCATCACCATTTTAAATCTAATAGAAGTTTTTTCTGGTTTCTTTTTGGATAACAAACTTATATTCTGTTGTTACAAAACATCTGCATATCAGGCACTAATCACCATGCTAACCAATTGCAAAAGTTAAATATATGTTCTATTAAGCATTCTGGGATATGATCTGTCCACTGTTATCATCAGGTGGGGTCATAATAACCATAAAGTATCACTGCTATAACTATCTGGCTGGTGAAAAAGCATTATGTTAAATAGCAATTTCAATGTCTTCTTTACAGAAATAAAACTGCATAAGGATGCATTCTCTACTTCTTTTTCTTTACTACTTATAACAAACAATGTTCTTCCATGCTTGGTCCTGCCCAACCAAATACATGCACACTGTTATTTTGGGACCAATATCAGCTCAAAGTAAATCTGTCAAGGAATATATTGACAATACATCTATCAAATTTGAATAGATTCCAAGAATTGACTACCATGGGCACCTACTCCAACTTGTTTTGGAGATAATGCTTTGAGGATCACCTGGTCCCTTGTGAAAACATCACTTATCCTTTTCATTATGATCATTAAATGATGCATATGAGAACCTTGCAACAGGCTTCTTATTCAATTTGGAGTCACCCTCTTACCTTCAAAGATTTTCTGAGAATATTCCAGCAGTTGCTATCACTTGAGTACACTTCCCCTTTAGGAAGTGTTTTCGGGAAGAGTAGGTGAGTTGTACAACATGCCATCATCTTATACTCCTGGGTCCTCTGCTAACCACGCAATTAGCTGATAGTGCATTTCTGTGAGAAGTAGAAGTAGGTAATTCAGCCCTCAAGCCTGTTCTGTCCTTTACTATGATTATGGCTGATCTCATCTTAGCCTCAACTCCACTTTTATGCTTGCTCCCCAGAACTCTTCAACACATTACCTAATTAAAAGTTTATCTTCTCAATAAATTTACTCAATGCCCCAGCATCCACTGCACTCTGGGGCAGTGAATTCCACACATTCAATACCCTTTGATAGAAATAATTCACCCTTACCTCTGTTTAAAATCTGCCAACCGTTAGCCTAAAACTATGACCTCTTGTTCTAGATTGCCACACAAGGGTATGCATCTGCTCTGCGTCTACTTTGTCAATCCCTTTTAGAATCTTGTCTGCCCCAATTAAATCTCTTCTCATTCTCAACTCCAGAGATTAAAGGCCTAAACTGCTCAATCTCTCCTCATGAAACAAAGCTTCCATCTCTGGAATTAATCACATGAACCTTCTCCGAACGACCTCCATGGCAATTACATCCTTCCTCAAGTAATGGGATGAAAACTGTACGTAATACTCCAGATAGTCTCACCAATGCATTATACAATTGCAAAAACACTTTCTCCTTTTAAATTCTATTCCTTTCACAATCAGAGCCAAAGTTCCATTTGTCTCCTTAGAATCTGCTGTACCTCCACACTAGCTTTGTGCAATTCAAACGTGAGGACACTGATCGCTTTGCACCAAAATATTTTGAAGTTTCTCTCCATTTAGATAATAAGCTGCCTTTTTTAAATATTTTGACCAAAATGGATAACCTCACACATATCCATGTTAAACGTTTGGCCCAAATTACCCAGCCTCTCCATTATAAATGTCTTATTTCTTCATTGCAACTTATTTTCCCAGCTATTTTAATGTCATTTGAATTTGGTTACGGTACGTTCTATCCCTGTATCAGAGACATTAACACAAATTGAAAATAGTTGCAGTCTGAGAAACGAGCCCTGTGGAATCCGACTTCTTGCATTTTGTCAACCACAAAACTCTGATTTACTTTGAATCTTTCTTTTCTGTTGGTTAAAGTGGGGTTGTATGCTGGGCTGCCTCAATTTGACCAGGCACGGAGTAATTGAATATCAGGATCTGCAGATTAATCTAAAGGTAGGCCTAAATGAATTTCTGGCCCATAATGTTTCAACAAATCTTATAAATGGAAGACCTGTCTCTTTGAAAAGAAATGAGAGATCTGTTCATGCCTTAATGAGCATTTGAAGTATGGGTATTCTCATTTAGGCAATTGCCTGTAATCTGTGCAATCACAAGAAATAAACAGTATTTTTAACCAAATCAAATAAACTTTATGATTAAAGGTATAGTCCAGGACCATAAGAAATTCATTACATCACAGGTAAATACACAGCCTATGAAAAATGTTCATAAATATCTAATTCAGTTTAAAAAGATTTTTGCACAACATAGCGATAGAATTTCTGTTATAATTGATGACGGTATATGTTCCTCATGTGCATTGCATAAGAAATAAACAAGCAAATTATAACTTAATTTGTTCGTAGCATACATTGTTCATATTAATTATGTGTAATGCAGCAACTAAGAGGCCTTTGGTTTGGAGTATAGGATTTTCCAAAAGGTGCATTTGTTGTGGCCTATTGTTTTAGCAGAAAAGCCCAATGCGGTTTGTCATTAAATTTGCTTTCATGCTATCACCCAACCCAAGACCACTCTGCATGTTATGAATCAGAAAATGGCAGTGCATAATAAAAGAGAGCCTGGTTTTCATATATTCGTTTGTTCATGAATTCAAATTTATTCAAATTGAATGAGATCTTAGTGAACAACTAATTACTTAATAGCTAAGGCATTTAATATTGCTGTGTTAATTATATCATATTATCAAACCACTGTGATCTTTACATACTACTGGCTTTTATGTACCACATTTTAGAGCATCCCAATGCATTTTACAACTAATAAAGTACTTCTGAAATGTGGCCACTTGTTATGTGGAGAACACAGCAGCTATTTTATGGACAGCAATCACTTGAAACAGTAATCTCTTAATGAACTGAAAATATGGATTTTTTTTAAAAGCAAGCCTCAAAATTTTGCCTGTGTTGTTTGAAGGATAAATATTGGACAGGTCACCTGGAATAATTACTTTTTTTTTGTTCTCCAAAATAGTGTGGAATGTTTTACATTCACCTTGGGCAGGTGGGGTTGCAGTTTAAGTCTTATCTGAAAATTAGCTCTCTGACACAGTAACATCAATGTATATCCTTCCTAATTTTACAGACAGATTTATTTATTGATGTGAAATTATTAACATTGGTGTGGTTCTTATTACCTTACTATATTTTAACTGACACTTAAAGACATGTAATTTGGTGAATGTCATATCAGCATTGGATCTCACTGTGTCTACATTGGCTGCCTTGTTTCCTACACCACAACCATGACTATTTGTCAAAGAAGGAATTCTTTGGTTTTAAGCAGGTACAGCTGCTTGAATGTTGGTTAAAGTGGGGCTGTATGCTGTACATTGGCTGTACACTGGCAGAAGTATATATGTAGTATATTTCGTTGTAATAAGTTGGAACAAGAATTGTGCCTCAGATCAGTTCGAGAATAAGATATTTCTTATTTTCCCCATACTTGTGTGGGTTTCCTTGGGGTGTACCAGTTTCGTCCCTCAGTCCAAAGATGGACAGACCAGGTGAATTGGTCATACTAAATTGCCAAGTCAGGGGTAAATATGGGATAGGGGAATGGGTGTGTGTGGGTTACTCTGCGAAGTGTCGGTGTGCACTTGTTGGGCCGAAGGGCCTGTTTCCATACTGTAGGGAATCTATTCATATTTAGGGTTGGCATGGTGGCTCAGTGGTTAGCAGTGCTGCCTCACAGCACCAGGGATCTGGGTTTGATTCCAGCCTCGGGTGACTATCTGTGTGAAGTTTTACACGTTCTCCCCGTGTCTGCGTGGGTTTCCTCCGAGTGCTCCCGTTTCCTCCCACAGTCCAAAGATGTGCAGGTTAGGTGGATTGGCCATGATAAATTGCCCATAGTGTTCAGAGATGTGTAAGTTAAGTGCATTAGTCAGGGGTAAGTATAGTGTAGGGGGGATGGGTTACTCTTCGGAGGGTCAGTGTGGACTTGTTTGTCCAAGGGGCCTGTTTCCACACTGTAGGGATTCTATAAATATGAATTTCTGAGTTTGACAAGGGACAGAATTTCAGTTAAATTTCTGAATTCTCAGAACATCAAGATGAACTGAAATTTTGTTGATGATCCTGACTGTGTGTATATTCCTATTAGATGTTATGAATATTATGATTACTGTGTGAAGGAAATCCACATAGTTCATGGTTTCAGCATTTTTATTTGATCAGGTGAAAAACTTGAGACCAAATTGTTACTTCAAGGTCATCATGTTGGCTGTTACTAATGAAAAACGGACTTTCCTTTCCCTCTTATTACTCTGTTCTGCCACACTCTAATGACCAGATGTTTTGTGTTTAAAGCAAAAGGACAGAGAGAGACAATAAAGAATTTTCTTCCTTTTACTTGTGCAGTTTTCTCAATCTGAAATGAGCAGCAAGCATTCCAGGTCTGGCAATCCAAGGAAGATCTAATTTAAACAATACAGACTTCATGGCAAAGTGGCCATTTTTTTCAGGACAGTTTGGGACTTTCAGTACTGCCATTCCAACTAAGCAAGGCATTTGTAATACTATGAAGCCAAATGCATAAAATCATACTATCACCACTCTGGGTATATGAATAGGAAGGATTTAGAGGGATATGGGCCAAATGCTGGCAAATGGGACTAGATTAGTTTAGGATATCTGGTTGGCATGGACCAGTTGGACCGAAGGGTCTGTTTCAGTGCTGTACATCTCTATGCCTCAATGAAAGAGAACAGTTATAGGATAAAAGGTATAATTAAAAGAGTGTCCTGAGCCCTGACGTGTTTCACCAATGACACCTATGCTGCCACTCCTCCTCCAACACTTCACTGAAGCCTGCACTGCACTCATTTTATAGGCGCCATTTCTTTGCCGCTGGGCACACCCCGTTGCTGATGCCGGGTCCCAAACTGAAGCCACACACGCCCTGCAACCAGGAGTAACCGGCTTCATTGCCACCTCAATAGTGCCAGGAATTCTGGGCCTACTGCAACCAGGAGTCTCTGGCTCTGCTGCCAGACCAGGCCATCAGAACCACCTCGCTTCCGAGTTGTCACCTTGCCAGCACCGCCATCTTGAAATGTTTGC
Organism: Chiloscyllium punctatum; assembly: GCF_047496795.1. Lineage (NCBI taxonomy): Eukaryota > Metazoa > Chordata > Chondrichthyes > Orectolobiformes > Hemiscylliidae > Chiloscyllium > Chiloscyllium punctatum. The sequence goes on along the minus strand of NC_092743.1, from coordinate 53,341,530 downwards.
TGGCCCCATCACCTCTGACCACTGGAAGGGTTTTGCTGCTCCGGCTGCTGCCAGCCCCAAAAGCCAGGAGGAAGTCCGCGCTGCAGCGACCACCACTTCCTCCAGTCACTGTAGGAAGCTGTGCCTGCCACCGTCTACAGTCACTGGGAGGAGCCGCCATTCCACATATGGCCCATTGTAACTGCCACGCCGACTCCACTGCCTAGCCCGCTGCAAAAGGCTCTAAAGAAAAGAGAAGTAAAAAGGCAAGTGGGAACAGATGGATCCTGGGCAAGAGCCGCCTTGCTGCTCTACAGCCATCTTGAGTCATGCTTAATTCTGTATACTCACAAGTTTATGAGTCCAAAATATTACATAGAAAACAGGGGACTGATTGATTTTGACATGGATTGTACTTTCAAAAGATGGAACTCCCAGCAATGACACCGACACTGGTTGCTAGCCATTGTTCTGAATTCAGTCAAAAACGAGCTTACCCCAGGTACCTATGTGAGAAATTAAATTCTGAAAGAAACCCATTAGACCGTTCACCCCATTAAACATGCTCCCAAAACTAGCACACAGTATATGAAATATTGCCAGCAGTCTGAGACAGAGTTATATATCCTGTCAGGATCCTGATCCAAAACTCTGCCCCTGAAGTCAAGATCAAATTGAGGCCACAACCTTGCACTCTCTAGGGAAGAGTCAAATATTTTCCTTGAATTGGACAATTAATGTCCAGAGTTTTAGAACAGTAGGTGGAGTCTCAAAGTAGTAGGACTCATAAGAGTACCTGCAGTTCAAAAGAAGCAGTAGGATGCTCTTTCAGATTTTAAAAAAAGAGAAAGAGAGAGACAAGTTACCTTAAGGTAAAATTGTGCTTTCTCCAGCTATTTAAATACTTAAATTATAAAAACAAAGACTCAGCAACCAATTAACATTTGTAGAAGGGAAATATTTCCAATGGCAGTTTGCCCAGAACACTGTCTGTTGCCAGGAGACTGCCTCTGGCGTGCAGGACTAGGCCTCAATATCTCTAAAAGCCTGCAGGCCAAATGGGAAATTTCAATCAGTTTCTGACAACAGGCCTTTAACGAAACTTAAAAGATTCACATATCATCCTGCTGTCTTCCATGCACCTGAAAGAAAATAGCTAATTGCAGGATAATGCTAGTAATACAGCACATGCAAAGTTGCCTTTAGTCTTGAGCCTACCGGAGTTTAAAAATCCAGTTAGCAATTTTTAAGTTAATTGGTAATGTGCTTAATTTAGTCTCATCATCTTAGCCATGGACACCATGCACTGGGTTGGATTTTGTCCTCAGTGACAAGCAAAAGATATCAAGCCTTTATTGCTTGTATGTCCTTATGCACACTTTTATGACCTAGTTTCAGTTAGCCAACTATCAATAAGCATACGGAGGAGAAAGTGAGAACTGCAGAGTCATAAAGTGTGGCGCTGGGAAAGCACAACCGGTCAGGCAGCATCCAAGGAGCAGGAGAGTTGACGTTTTGAGCATAAGTTCTTCATCAGGAATGTTCCAGTTGTGCTTTTCCAGCACCACACTTTTTGACTGTCAATAAGCACAGCCATCTGTACAAGTCATCTGGGGTGAAAAGGAACTGTGCATCTTTTTTTTATCAATCAGTTTGACGAATCAATGATACCACAAAGTGTTGGCCTAATAATTCAATACCAAATAAAATAAAAGGAAGAAAAAGACTAGGTATTTCAAAAGACATGAGATGTAAATGAATTTTATAAAATTCAAATGAATTTTATAAAATTCATTTACATATTTGTATTTGTTTGAATCTCCAACTATAATTAAAATCTGAAGAAATAATGTTAGGTGCATTAGTCAGGGGTAAATATGAGGAATGGGTCTGGGTGGGTTACTCTTCTGAGGGTCGGTGTGGACTTGTTGGGCTGAAAGTCCTGTTTCCATATTGTAGGAAATCTAATCTAATCTAATCAAATAAGGTTAAATTCCAGAGCAAGACATGTTGTTCCCAATGGTTAAGAAAGGGTTTTTTTTAACTGCAATGGATTTTTTTTCCTGGCATGCTCAGAAAGTACCTCCCAGGTAACCAAGATTCAGGGAAGATTCCTTTAGATTAGAAAATAATCCCTTTATTCAGACCGGGAGGTAAACAAAAAGCAGGAAACCCACTTAGCTTAACATCAATTATAAGAAAGATGATAGAATCTATTACTAAAGATGTTACAGCAGGGTACTTTGAAACGTACAAGATAATCAAGCAGGGTAAACATAGTTTTGTGAAGGAAAATCATGTTTAAATAATTCATTGGAATTCTGAGACGATAACATGTGGTTGTCCAAAGAGGAATTGTTGGTTTGTTTAGATTTCCAGAAAGCATTTGATAAAGTGCCACATCAATGGTTATTGCTGAAAACAAAGCTTATAGTGTCGAGGTAATAAATTGGCATGGAGAGAAGGTTGACTAGTTAACAAGAAACAGAGGGGAGACAAGATCTAATGAATGGTGTGCCATAGGGATCAATGCTGGGGTCTCAACACTGCAGAGTTTTATATAAATAGCCTAAAACACATGGACAAAGACATTGATTTTATTTTGCTGACCTCCTATAGTTAGTAAGTTTGCAGATGACACCAAAATTGGAGGTGTAGTGGACAGTGAAGAAAGTTACCTCAGTATAAGATCTTGGTCAGATGGGCCAAGGAGAGGCAGACGGAGTTTACTTTAGGTAAATGCGAGGTGCGGCATTTTAGAAAGACAAATCAGGGCAGGACTTATACATTTAATGGTAAGATCCTGGGGAATGTTGCTGAACAGAGGGACATTGGATTGCAGGTTTATAACTCCTTGAAAGTGGAATCGAAGGTCAATAGAATAGTGAATAAGGCATTTGAATGCTTTCCTTTATTGGTCAGAGCATTGAGTATTGGAGTTGGAGGGTCATGTGGCAGCTGTACAGGACATTGGTAAGGCCACTTTTGGAATATTGTATGCAGTTCTGGTCTCCCTCCTATTGGAAGGATGTTGTGAAACTTGAAAAGGTTCAGAAAAAATGTACAAGGATATTGCCAGAGTTGAAGAATTTGAGCTATAGAGAGAGGCTGAATAGGCTGGGGCTGTTTTCTCTGGAGTGTCGGGGTGACCTTACAGAGGTTTACAAAATCATGAGGGGTATGGATAGGATAAATAGACATGGTATTTTCCCTGGGGTGAAGGAGTCCAGAACTAGAGGGAATAGGTTCAGGGTGAGAGGGGAAAAATTTAAAAGGGACCCAAGGGGCGACTTCATGCAAAGGGTGGTGCGTGTATGGAATGAACTGCTGGAGGAAGTGGTGGAAGTGGTGTACAATAACAACATTTAAAAAGAATCTGGATGGATATATGAATAGGAAGGGTTTAGAGGGATATGAGCCAAGTGCTGGCAAATTGGACTTGATTAAGTTAGGATATCTGGTTCGTGTGGACGAGTTGAATCAAAGGGTCTGTTTCCGTGCAGTATATCTCTACGACTCTCCATTATGCCTTGCATGTCTGCATCAAGTCTTCAAATAAAAACCATTATCTGCTGCCAATTTCCTGCTTTTCCCCCAAATCCTTGTACATTATTTCAATCCAATAATCATCCAATACTGTCCTGAATGCCTCAATTGACCCTGCATCTGCCACCTTTCCAGGCAACTCATTCCATACCTAGCTACTTACTGTGTGGAAAGAAGAATTCCCCTGCATTATACTTGTTCCATTTGCAAATCCCTATAAAACTGTGCACTCTGATTCTAAATCTTTTTACAAGCAGGACAGTTTCTCCCAGTCTACTTTCTCAAGCCTCTTCATGGGTGTTGAAAATCTCTAACCTTCTCTCAGGCCTTCTTCTCGCCAAGGAGAACAGTCCCAGCTTTTCAGTCCAGTTATACAGAGTACTGTGTATAAGTCTCCTTATTTGAGGAAGATTGCAAATACATTGGAAGTAGTTCAAAGATGGTTTACTAGATTAATACTTAAAATGGGTGGATTATCGGATGAGGAAAGGTTCAAAAGTCCAGGATTATATTGACTGGAGTTTAGAAGAGTGAGAGGCCACTCGTTTTAATTGAAAGATTGAAAAGATGGATGTGCAAATGATGTTTCCCCTTGTCAAAGAATCTAGAACAAGGTTGCACTCTTAAAAATAAAGAGTCATTCAGTTAAAACAAAGATAAAGAGCATTTTCTTCTCAAAGGATAGAGAGTCATTTGAACGTTCTTTCTCAACAGATGTGGAAATAGTGCTGGAACATTTTTAAAGCAGAATTAGATAAGTCTTGGTAAGCAACAGGGTGAAAAGTGGTCAGGGTTAAATGAGAATGTCATATCAAATCTTATTGAATGGCAGAGCAGGCTGAATACGGTGAGTGACCTACTCCTGTTTCTAATATGTCTGTTTGTAGCTACAACTTTAAGGCTTTCATTGTGATGAATGACAAGTACTTCAGGGTGCTTTCATGCAGCTTTTGGAAGACCAGGACAGCAACCCCCTGATTTATACATTTTGCTGTATATTTGCTATCTCTGGAAGTTGCTGCTGGTTTATGCATTCAGAACAGTGAGTGCTGTTACCCTTAGCATTATTTTGATTGCAAAATACAACCCAATGAGGTACAAGGAGCTAAACACAAACATTATTTAATTTAAGAGTGTGTAGACTAATTAGATGTCAGTTTCTACGCGTGGAAAATCACCAGTGATCCTCAATATGAGAGCGAGCTGCTAAGTACTGTCACCACTTCTAAGGAATTAAATAGAGTCTCATCTTCTGGAAACTGCCAGATTTTAAAAAAAGCATATTTCTTCAATATAATTTTTATTACATTTGTTATGGAGCTTCTCTACTGTGAAATTAATCTAACCCACAAGAGTTTACGTAAACTCCTGATGCAACATAGTGTAGAAAGAAAGGAAGCTTTCTCTCTGCAAAACAAATGATCAAATAAAGCCACCTTGATTACTGTAATTGCTCATGGGTTTATGAAATATCTTTAAAGAATTTTAGTCATTAATAGCTCCTTAGATCTGTGTAGTAAGTATCCTTATAAGTCAATTGGTTGACAACATTAGTCCTATACAACAACAGTTGCAGTTAGTTTTACTGAAAAGACAAAGCTACAAATGAACAGAAAAATATGCAAATCAATATGATGTGTTCCAGTAATCTAACAGAACATATTTCATCCACTGATATTTTCCTACATCTAATACTAAACTAGTAGGGGGGTGGGGGATTGGGAAGGTTTCAGTTTCTTCAAGGCTACCTGGTTGTGATGCAGTATCTATCCTGTTAATTCCAACCACTTGTGAATTCCGCCTGGTAATAATTTATCTTTGAGTTCATTTTATGATGTCATTTAGATGTTATCTGTATTTGGACTATTTTGAGAATAAGTAAATCATTAGACAGCACAGAAAATGTGCATTTGCCCCATCATGCATTAATCAGCTCTTTGAAATAGCTTTCCAATTAGTTTCATTCTCTTCTCTTTCCCGTAGCCCTAGAATTTTTCCCTTTTAAGTATATATCCAATTCATTTTTGAAAGTTAATATGACTCTGCCTGTATAACTCTTTCAGCCAATATGTTGAAGATCATAAGGCATTGTGTAAAAAGAAATCCTCAACTTGCCTTCAATTCTTTTGCCGATGACATTAAATTGGTGTGTTACAATCTCCTGCCATTTTGCTCTTATTTATTTTTATCATAATCCTTCAAAATACTATAGCAAATGCAGCAAAAAATCTGCAACTCAACATAATTCATCATAAAATCTTTGTCATCGATATGAATGCAGTGTAAAAAGTCAGGATTGAGTGAATACTATCTAAAAACCGAAATGTGAAACACAAGATGGATCAAGTCCCTTAGTCATGAATGGTGTGCTTGGAATTGGATTAGCTACATTTGGAATTGACACATCAGTTCACCTTGAAAGCCATATGAAAATAACACTGAATGTTCATAAATAAGACTTATAGCTCACCAATGTTAGATTCAAGGATAAAATACCGCATAAAACTGATTGCATAAAGAAGCATTCAATCCTTATACAGCAAGCCCACAATTTGATTATAGCAGCCATTAGCTCCCCATTACTGTTGGATGAAGTGTTCATTGACCACATTGGGAATACAGTATTTTGCTGTCTTAAATTCTCAAAGACACCCAAAATGCCATGTCAAAATGAGAGTCAATGGGACTTGCACAATTCATTGTGTACTTTAGAACAGAATTCATTGCTGGCCAACAGGATATTAAAACTGATGTTTAGGTGAAATACGTACTTTTATCATGTTGGAATAGATTCTGATTTTACTCAGGCAAACTCTGGGATTTTACTCCATTTTCTTAAAGTAGTATTTTAGAAAATATTAACATTGCTGGTTTGTGATCAGTTGAGGGAGATGGTGAAAGTTATGTTTTGCTGCAAAAATTGTAAAAAACAAAAGTATTAGTTATAACAAGTAAGAGCTAAGATTTACAGAGACACTAAAGCTATCTCCAAATTTGGAATGCGATAAAACCTTAAGATTGTTTGAGTAATATATGTTCAAGTTGCTTCAGATCTCACAGGGAACCAGAATAGACCCTGCAATATGAAGCTCTCTTTCTGTTAAACCATTTCTCCCCTGTGCCATGGGAACAGCATTATCTGCAAGGTCCCTTCTGAACCATTCATTTATCACCATCCCTTCACTGTTCCTGGGCCAAATTCCTGGTACTTTGTCCCCAATAGCACTATAAGTATAACTCTACCTGAGGACTAAAATGGTTCAACAAGATGGCTCGTTTTTCAAAGGCAAAGGCGAATGAGCAAAAAGATTGCCTGTGCCAGGAAATAATAAATCATATATATTAATAAAATGAAGAAAATATATTTGATTGTGCTACACGCATTTCACATGAGAAGTGAGTTCCTAAGGATCCAACATAGTGGGTAACTTATGCATCCTGTCCCATACTGACAGGCTTCCATGAAGCACGTTAAAAGTGCACATACCTTTCATTATGACATTTTAGTAACAGTCAGGATTCCTTTATTTATTTGGTTTTCCTGAGTATTTGACAGGCCATGTGAGAACCTTGTTCAGCAATTCATGGCTGTAACAGTCAGCGAGGACCCTGTGAGACTGTTATTTTAAGGACATATCCAATTCATATAAAATTCATATAAATTTAACCGTGTGACATTCTTGTAGGCTATTAGTTCACTTTGGGACAACTATTATGGCTGTTTTCTCTGTTACAAAAGTAAATTTTGGGAAGAACTTCTGTTTGCTTTGAAAACAGTTTACTTCCGTCAAGGGTAACTTTACAGTTCAACCTTTGAGCTAGAGAAAGAGGGAAAGGAACAAAGAAAATACAAGAGAGTAGAAGTTCCACCAAGAGAGAGGGATGACACTGCAGGAGAACATTTTGACAACATACCTTAACAGAACACTTCTTTTCCCTGAATTTAAGCAATAAGCAAGGTGCAAGTGACTTGTGCTTCACCAACATTGGAACATACCAGAAACAGTTCACCATCCAGCCCCTCAAACATTCTCTGCCTTTCTAGTTAATGGCTGAGCGTGTACTTCAATGGCATTTTCCAATGCTTCGATGTCACTAACATCTAAAAATCTATCATTCTCTGTCTTGAAAATAATCACTGAGCTTCCACAGTGCTCTGGAAGATAAGTCATAAGCTACATCACAGTTTGAATGAAGAAATTCTTATTTATTTCAGGTCTAAGTGCCTGAGCCCTTATTCAGAGATTGTGGTCCCTAACTCCTTCAATGGTTGAAATAGGGTAGGGAGATCTCTTCATTTAAATCCTTTGGGTCAGTGCATACTCTCAATTTTACAGGTTGTTTCTCTGCTACCAGATTGATAACCTATTATGTAGGAATTATCAATTTCCTGAGGACTGTCTTCTATCTAACTTTTCTGTCAGGTGCTGAATTTGGCTTACATTCTCATTTACTTTGAGATGATGATCCTCTGGAAGACATCATAAGCTTGTAAACAGATAATTGTACTCCTTAGGATCTGTTGTGCTGCCATTGTGCTATTATACAATAACACACTGATTATTTTTGTTATTGTCTCACATACCAAGTCATAGTGAAAAGTATTGTATTGTGTGCTAGCAAATCAAACCTCACATAAGTCCATGACAGTAATAGAATAGAATGCAGAATATAGTGTTACAGCTACTGAGAGGATGCAGAGAAAGATCAACTGTAATAAAATGAGAAGTCTATTAATAACAGTGGGGAAGAAGCAGTTTTTAAATCTGTTGATATATGTTTTCAAACTTTTGTATCTTCTGCACAATGGAAGAGGGTGGAAGAGAATATGACCAGGATGGGAGGGGTCTTTGATTATGTTGGCTATTTTTCCGAGGTTGCGGGAAGTGTAGACAGTGTCAATGGAATGAAGGCTGGTTTTTGTAATGGATGTGTTCACAATTCTCTATTCTAGAACAAACTCTAATCTAGCCCCGGCTTAGATCAATGGCATTAGCTTGCCCGAAATGAGTTGGAACTCCAATTGTTGTAATCAGCTCACAGAGCATGTTGTGCTTCTTTAGAGTCTTATACTTGTGTGCAAAATGGTTTAGCTTCTAGCAGTGATAACACTGCTTTCCCTATGATGGACGTACTTTCAACTCCTTTGCGTGATATCCTCTGTTTGTGATTATACTACCCTTTATGCCTGGATGGTCTATAGAATAATGCATGATCTAAGGCAAGGTAGTGCTGTGTGAGTAATTGACATTGGACTACTAATCCAGAATCCCAGCTTAATGTTCTGGGGACATGGGTTTGAATCTCACATGGTAGATGGTAAAATTTGAATTCAGTAAGATCTGAAATGTAGAGCAACCCTAATGATGGCCATGTAACCATTGCTGATTGTTGTTAAACCCATCTGGTTCAACAATGACCTTCAGGGAAGGAAATTTGCCATCTTTACCTGGGGCTGGCCTTTAAGTGACTCCCAACTCACAATTATATGGTAAATCTGAGCCATTGGGAATGGGCAACAAATGGTCCAGCAAGGCCCATATCCCATGATTTAATAAAGAAAACCTGGTTGTTCTGCCATGATTATGTTTTAACTGCTGATTTACAACTCTGAACTTCTCCATTTGCAGTCCTGAGTGTAAATATTATCCCTTTCAGTAGCTGCTGTCAACATAGGATCCCATATGCCCAACACAATCCTGTCTTTAATTGGATTATCCTTTAAATGGGTTTCCTTCCTATTGAAAAGATGTTGTGAAACTTGAAAGGGTTCAGAAAAGATTTACAAGGATGTTGCCAGAGTTGGAGGATTTGAGCTATAGGAAGAGGCTGAACAGGCTGGGGCTGTTTTCCCTGGAGTGTCGGAGGCTGAGGAGTGACCTTATAGAGGTTTACCAAATTCTGAGGGGCATGGATAGGATAAATAGACAAAGTCTTTTCCCTGGGGTTGGGAAGTCCAGAACTAGAGGACATAGGTTTAGGGTGTAATATTGATTAACTAGTCTACATAACATGATATAGACTATATTAACATTACAAAAATGAAAATGGCATTCCACCACCCAGGAAATTTTAAATTTCATTATACATTTATTAAATTTAAAATGTAGCAGGGCAAAATCTGACATAATCTAGGCTGCCCCTTTAAATCACTGATGATTCACCAATTTCAGATTTTTAGCCATTGTTTAATTTTGCATTGAGAAATTTTGCAGTGGTGAAATGTTTAATGATAAATATTTGATTGATTCAAAATACATTCTGTACCAGATGTTATAGCAAAAGTAATTTCAATTATTGTGTTTGTTTCATGTTAGTTCCGTTTGTTATGGAAGTTGTTTTGTTGTGTCTAGAAATCAATATCAAATGCAATTAATTTCTTTCTATTGGTTTGTAATTCTCATTCAAGAGATGACCACATTGTATACATGTACATTTACCTCAATCAATTACACATTAGAATTCATCAGCTAGAGGGATCTGGATGTTTGATTTTCCAAAGAGGGACAAAAATCAGTTGCTTTGTGTTTCATCATACATCTGTTAAACCGCTGTTAATGACTTTGTTCTATTCCTTTCTCTCTGGCTTATTACAAATAGCTGTCGATGAAATACACAAGCTTAATTGTGAACTGTAGAAACTCATTCATATTGGTTGAATGGCTAATGATTTAGCAGTGTGAACAGTATACTCTCAGAAATTATTTTACATTGCTAAATTATTCCAAAATTTTTATTGTAAATGTGTACTGGCAAACATGTGTCCATGCCATTACAGTATGAATTAAAATAGGCTGAGAAAAATGCTTTATTTCTTTTGTTGCAAAATTGTGGTCTGGACTTCAAACTGCCATTTTGTGATTGCAAATGAAGCAATGTTATTTAAAATGTAAATGTTAAATGTTATTTAAATCAGCCATGGCTCATCAGTAGTATTGAGTTCTCAATTAGAAGGCTGTGAGTTCAAGTCTCGTACTGTGAGAGTACTGCACTGTTGGGGGTGCGGTCTTTTGGATGAATTGTTAAAAAGGGGCCAAATCTGCCCCTTCAGAGAAGGGATGATGTCCTGGTGAATTTTGATACCTCAATCTTTGTGATGTTCTTTATGATAATTAGACCAATGTTTGTAGTGGTTTTCCATGGGAAAGTTGGTTGCGACATTACAGCAGTGACTGAATTTCAGAAGTATTCCATTGGCTGTCAAATACTAAGGGATGACCTTTGTCATGAGCCATAGGATCCTTACAGTGTGCAAGTAGGCCATTTGGCCCATACACAATACTGCTCTGAAGAGCATCCCACTCCCTATCTTATCCTATCCTGGTAACCCTGCATTTCTCATGGGTAATTCACCTAGCCTGCACGTCCCTGGACACTATGGGCAATTTTCCATGGTCAATCCACCGAAGCTGTACATCTTTGGACTGTTGGAGGAAACTCATACAAACACAGGGAGAATGTGCAAGCTCCACACAGTCTCTCGAGAGTGGAATCAAACCCAGGTCCCTGGCACACCTGTAGATACACTTGTAATTATTGGCACAATGAAACATCAAATAGGTGAATCTCACAAAATATTTTCAGTATCTGCTAAGGTTGTATTAGCTCAGTTGTCTGGATGATTGGTTTGTGAAGCAATGTGATGTAATAGCGTGTCTTCAATTCCCATCACTGGCTGAGGTTATCATGAAGGACTCTCCTTCTCAACGTCTCCCCTCACATGAGGTATGATGGTCCCTAGGTTAAATCACCTCCGGTCATCTCTCTCCCTACTGAGAGAGCAACTCAATGGTCTGGTAAGACTTTGGCAGCTTACACACACATAATATATAGATCCAAACAAGAATTATACTGGACTCAAAACATCACCTTTGTGTCTCTCTCGACAAATGCTGCCAGATCTGCTGATTCTCTCCAGCATTTTCTGTTTTTATTTCAGATTTACACCATCCACAGTGCTTTTTTTTATAAGTTGATAAACTGATGTAGCAACTGAAGGTAAGGAACCAAGCAGACTAAAGAGAATTGTGCTGCTTTCATTTCGAGCCTCTGCAGTTTGTATGGTGTAATTCTTTTAAAAAGTGAAGTTAAGAATAGGATGCAGTGACTGGCTCGTTTTGGAAGGTGACAAAAATAGAATCACCATCATTTTTAAAGTATAAAGTTTTTTTTTAAATGACAATCTGTACTTGTATTCTAAATTTATTTATGGATAAGGTAGTTTTATAGTTACATTACTGCATTATTAATCCAGGAGGTTGTACTCCTACTCCAGATAAAGCAAGCTGAACTTTTTTTTTGCTTTAAGTTCAAGCTGCGTTTGAGTGTCTTGGAAAGATTCTCACATGAGGCTTTATTACCACCCCCTATCATGTCCCTCACATCTGTGTATGTCTTAAGCTTACAACGTGCCATTTCCCAATCAAGTTGCCACTCACTGGATATTCAACAAAAGACCGGGCGCCCTTGCTCATATGACACCTTTGGAAGGATGCTGTACCCTAAATCAGTGTTAGCAATCTGCCATTGCCCTTGACTAACAAGGGATGCGCTGTAACCACAAAGCCATGCTGCTCATGGCAAATAGCCAGCATAGCAAGATACATACAACTAAATTTCCTCACCTTTATTTGCTATTTAAACATTGGCCACACTTTATTTTAATTCATTCACAGGATGTGGGCATTGCTTCTCCATTCCTAATTGCCCAGAGAACAGATATGAGTCAACCACATTGCTGTGAGTCTGGATTCACATTAAGCCAGACCACATAAGCATGCCAGATTTCCTTCCCGAAAGGATGTTAGAGAACCAGATGGGTTTTTATGACAATGGTTACATGATTGGCATTAGGCCAGGTCTTTATTCCAGATTTTTTATTGGATTTAAATTTCGCCATCTGCAATGGTTGAATTGCAACTCATGTCCCCAAAACATTAGCCCAAAGTTCTGGATTAATGGTCCAATGGCATAAACACAATGTCACCACCTACCCTGGTCTCTAACTACATCCTATTTGTACACCTCCACAGCATCTTGCTACTATGCTCCAAGTGCCCAATGGACGCCCTCATTGTGTCATTGCTCACTTGGGGAACATCATATATGGAAAAGCAATTGGGCAGTTCCAAATATGAGCTTTTATTTATCGCCATCAGAAGGGAATGCAACCAAAATAGGTAGACGCTGACATTCATTTCCGCAACACAAACCAAACACTGGCATCATAACTAATGATAGAAGCGAGCTTTCATCTACTGGAACAGGGTGTCAGTGAGGCGCTTTCTTGCTCAGAGTCCCCGTACTGCTGAGCTCCATCACGTACAAGGGGAGCTGCCTTCTCCCCAATGTTCTCATCTCATTCAAAAATAATTGCTCCCATTCCCCTAATTCCTCAGCATCCAGCACATCACCTCAGTGCTTGTTCCAATTGTACATGTCTGGAAGATGTGGCACACTATGTCTGGCCAAAATTGTCAAACACTTTTACTAAAAAGGAAAGGCGACAGATGCTTTGGGCCAGTTAGCTAAACTTCAATTATTGGGAAAATGTTAAAGACCTTAGTAAAGGACATAATAGTTGAGAATTTAGAAATACGCAACATGATCAAACAGAGTCAGCATGGCTTCGTGAATAGGGGAAACCTTGCCTGCCAAATTTACTAGACTTCTTTCGCGGGTTAATAAGAAGGTTAAAGATAAAATGGTGGAAATATTATATTTGGATTTTCAGAGGGCATTTGATAAGCTACAACATGTTGGGCGACTTTATAATACAAGAGCCCGTGGTGATAGAGCTGGTTTATTAGTATGGATGGAGGATTGGCTAACAAATAGAAGACATATTATTGGGGTAGAGTTATTTTCAGAATGGCAACCTATTGCTCTTGGTAAGCCACAGTGATGTGTACTGAAGCCACAATTATTCACTATAAATGACTTGGATGAGGAAAGTGAATGGGTTATAGCTAAGTTTGCAGATGAGACAAAAATAGATGGGAATGCAAGTGATGAGGATGACACATAGATTCTGCAAAGAGATGTAGATAGGTTAAAGGAAAGGATGTATGTATTGTTGGAAAATGGGAGAAAATGCATTTCGGTAGGAAGAATTGAGGAGCTAAATATTGTATAAATGGAGAAAGACTGCAGAAATCTAACAGTGAGAGGGATTTGAGAGACCTTGTATATAAATGGCAAAAATCTAACATCCAAATTCAGCGAGTAATAGGGAAGACCAGTGGAAGTTTGGCCTTTATTTCAAGACGAATCAAGCATAAAAATAGAGAGGTTTTGCAAAAACTATATAAAGCACTAGTCTGACCATAGCAGGTTTTGGCCATTAACCTATAGAAAGATATATTGGCATTGGAGGGAGTCCAGGGAAAGTAGATTAGGCTAATACCAGGTCTGGAGAGACTGTCTTATGAGGAGAGTTTGAGTTGCTTGGGCCTGTACTCATTGTAACATAGGAGAAGAAGATGACCAATTGTATCATAGATTCAGACATAGATTGACATGCAGAAATTCTTTTTCTTGTAAGAGAGTGTATAACTAGAGGCCACAAGCCCAGAATAATGGATTGCACATTTAAGGCAGAGATGAGGAGGAATTTCTTCTCTTGGAGGGAATTGAATTTGAGGAATTCTTTATCATAGAGGGCTGTTTAGGCTAGGTCACTAAGTATAGGAGGAAATGAGGATTGCAGATGCTGGGGATCAGAGCTTAAAAATGTGTTGCTGGAAAAGCACAGCAGGTCAGGCAGCATCAGCAAGTATAGTCAAGTCTGAGATCAATTTTTCATCAGTAAGGGAATCCAAGACTATTGGGGAAAGGCAGCAAAGAGATACTGAGGATTATCAGAGCAGTCGTAATCCAATTGAATGATAGAGCAGACACGATAGACTGAATGGCCTACTTCTCCTTTGACATCTTATAGTTTTAACTCTGATACATCCTGAGGAGACCTTCAGATGTGACCTCTTCATGTGGAAGATGTTTGGCAACCCTGCAGCTTGCTGCTGTTCTTCAGTAATATTATGCTGAACAGGTTTTTTGGAAAATATGTCTAAATGAGATGAAACAAGGCACAAATAAAACACAAATGCATGCAGATAGGCCTCTCACTACTCACTATCAAGATTCTCTTCTTGCTGTGCAAACCTTGGATGGAAAATCAAATTCTATTTCTTAACTTCACAAATCTAATTTTTTTCAGATCTCACTGTATGTTCCCAATTGACTGGTCATTGTCTATGTCGTTCTGGGACTGGGAATATTCTGCCCATCATTCAAAGTGAAATACATCAGATAATTTGTAATCATAGAAACAAAAAAAAGCATGTACTCTATCTACTCATTGGAGCAAACCATAATTAGGGCTGAAAGCATTGGCAGAAAATCTCGAGTTAAGAAGGGAGATAAGTTGTCTGCAATTTTGTAAGACCTTAGACAGCTAATGTTCCAACAAACTCAAAAAAAAATTGGATTGCATTTGCACAACAGCACGTATTTTATTCCATCATGGTTTAATGAAGTTCACATGACTAACTGAACATTCTTCTCAGAATCTCTTACCCAAGTGGAGAGGAACGTGCCTGAATCAAAATCAAATTGATTGACTGGCATTGAATAGTTTTCGGCAAGTAAACAGAGTTCTGGCAGAACAAAAGGTAGTAATCAATGCATGTTTCACGTCCAGCTGTATTTGTTCAATCCAGGGACTACAAACGCTTGTAAAATATGCAGACCAAAAATGGAAGCTGAAGATTCATTTCAGCAAAGAGATTAATCCAAAACCTTGATGGCAAGCATAGCAAAAAACATTGGAGTTTGTCATAGAGAATCTCATTTTTGTCTTTACAGCGGAACATATTTTTGAGACACTTGGTAATTCTGCTACGAAAAGTTTGAATAACTGAAACAATGAAAGTAGCTTTGTTTGCATCTCAGTTTGATGAATAAAATCTGAATCTGTTACAATAATCAACGTAGAGAAATATAGGAAGTTGATTGGGAGATTAAAATTAAGCAATAACCTGAATAGCATTTCAATTTATATTGTGTTGTAAATTGTTCCTTTCATGAAGTTATCAAGATTGCAGTTGTACTAACATTTATCACAAAGCAAAGGCCTTGAAAAGTGGACTGAATTAAAAGTCAGCTAGTAAGTCTTCAGTTTGTAATGTCATAATTTAATTTTATTATGGGAGTATAACAATTCTCTGTAGTGATTATTAAGGAATAGAGAATTGCATGTTACCCTGCTGTTGGCAGATAATACAATTTCTAATGCTGTAGAAACACTAGGAATTAGATTTAATGTACATATATAAAAGGCATGGAACAATGACAATTTAAGCAATAGGAAGACCTTCCCTGATTTGTATGGGATACCAGGCCTGTACTCAATAGCAGTATTTGTTTTGGAAGCCATGGCCATAGAAAGCTGCATACTAACTGGTTCCTTAACTTTCACCTAAGGTTTGAATGACGTTGTGCAACGTAATGCTGAGATAACATGGCTGTCCTATGATGAGAATTCATTTCTTCAAT
Source organism: Chiloscyllium punctatum (assembly GCF_047496795.1). Lineage (NCBI taxonomy): Eukaryota > Metazoa > Chordata > Chondrichthyes > Orectolobiformes > Hemiscylliidae > Chiloscyllium > Chiloscyllium punctatum. The sequence continues at coordinate 53,325,450 of NC_092743.1, read as the reverse complement.
CATAGAATTATACAAGACAGAAGAGACCCTTCATCCCATTGAGAATGTACCGCCAAAAATAAATTGCTATCTACACTGGTTCCACTTTCCCATGCTATGCCCATAGCCTTGAATATTAGAGTCATAGTCATACAGCATGCATATCACTTCAAGTGCTCATTCTTTCATGGCATTTGGTGCATCACTCTCAAGGCCAGCATTTGTTGCCCATCCCTAACTGCTCCTGAACTGAATGGCTTGCTAGGCCATATCAGAAAACAGTTAAGATGCAACTATATTACTGTGGGTCTGGAGTCGTATAAGACCAGAAAAGTGATGTTTGTGAACAAGCTGATTCTTGCAACAATTGATTATCATGTTAGTAACCATAACTGCTAATTTGAATGTCATCACCACTATGCCAAAACCTATCCTCTAGATTACTCTGACCACCCATCATACGTCCCCAATTTCCTTATGCTATGAGAGTTTCCTCCCTAAACCTCTCTGCCTCTCTATTTCTCTTTCTTTTACCTAAAAGTTACCTTACATTCTAGCTCTTTAAATCACTTGTCCTAACATTTCAATAAATGACTTAATATCTCTGAAAATGCCATAATAAAACACCTTAGAATGTTTTATTGCATTAAAATTTACAAAGAAGTTTTAAAAAATTTATTGTGGAAATATTTCAGGCAAAAATGTTCCAGCTCCTCTGGAGCATGTGTCTAAACATTGTGGATCTACTGCTGGCTGAAGAATTTATCCTTTATCATGTCTGTATGAAGTTGCATTATCAATTATTTTTAGAGAACATTTTAAAACAATCAACACCTCTATAACTTCATACAGACATGCACCAAATATTTTTTATCAGTGACAGTCAAAAGGGCCAATGCAATTGCAAGAAAATGAAAATGCATTTGAAAATTAAATGCTGATTACCAATACACCCTCTAGCCCCCATCCTTTGGAGACAAGTACAATGAGGAAACCATCCATCATGTATTTTTAAAATTAATTCATGGATTTGGCTTCCGCTCACTCAACCAGCATTTATTTCCCATCACTAGGTGCCCTTGATAATGTGATAACACAGTGCCATCTTGAAATGCTGCAGTCCATTGGTGTAGGTATACCCACACTACCAATAGGAAGGCAGTTCCCACATTTTCACCCAGTAACAACGAAAGAATAGTGATATATTTCCAAGTCAGGTAGTCAATGAACTTTAGGGTGGTGACATTTCCATGAATTTGCTGCCCTTGTCCTTGGTGTTATGCATCATGGGTATGGGAGAAATCTTGGTGAATTACTACAGTGCATCTTGTAAATGGTACACTACTGCTATTGAGTGTCAATGGTAGAAAGAGTGAAAGTTTAAAGATGTATCAATGAATCAGGTTGCTCTGTATTGAATACTGTCAAGCTTCTTGAATTTTGTTGGAGCCACACTCATCCAGACCAGTGGGGAGCATTGCATCACACCCCTGACTTGTGCCTTCTAGATGATGGACAGGCTTTGGAGAGCCAGGAGGTGAGCTACTTGCTGCAGTATTCTGTGTGTGTAACCTGTTCTTATAGCCATTGAATTGATATTGGCTCAATCCAGGTTGTTTATAGTCAGTGATCACCTCCAGAATGTTGATATTGAGGAATTCAGTGATGGAAAGTTATTGAATGTCAAGAGGTTATGGTTAAATTCTCTCTTGCTGGAGATAGTCAGTGCCTTGAAATTTGATGGTGTGGACTATACTTGCCAGCTGTCAGCCTAAGTATGAGTCTATCATCCAAGTCTTGCTGCCTTTAGACATGGGTTGCTTCAGTATCTGAGGAGTTGTGAATGGTGCTGAACATTGTGCAATCACCAGTGAATATCCCCACTTCTACACATATAATGGAGGGAAAGCCATTGACAAAGCAGTTAATGGTTGGAGGTCAATCCCTTGTGGAAATGATACAGAGATGTCCTGGGGTGAAATGACTGGTGTTCAACAACCATTACGATCTTCCTTTTTTGCTGGGTATCTCCACCAGCAGAGTTTTCTCCAATTCCCATTCATTCTAGTTTTCGTACGGCTCCATGATTCCACACTTGGTCAAATGCAGCCTTCATGTCAAAGGCAGTCACTCTCACCGTCCCCTTCAGTCAACTCTTTGTCAGTGTTTGAAACAAAGCTTTAGTAAGGTCAGGAGCTAATTGGGCTTGCCAACCTAAACTGAACATCAGTGAGCAGCTTATTGCCAAGCAGACACTGCATACCTTCCATCATATTTTTGATCGTCAAGTATAGACTAATGTGGTGTTAATTGGCCAGATTACATTTATCCAGCTTTGCATACACAGGACATTTACTGGGAAATTTTCTACATTGTTGGCTAGGTGCCAGAGTTGAAGCTGTAATGCAACAACTTGTGTCGCAAGTCCTGGAGCATAAGTCTTCAATGCTGTTTCTGGAATGATGTAAAAGCACATAGCACTCACAACATCCAAGGCCTTCAGCTGTTTCTTGATATCACATGGAGTGAATTGAATTGGCAGAAGATTAGCATCTGTAATGCTGGGATGATCTAGAGGAAACCAAATCATGGATCATCAATCGGGCAGTTTTGGCTGAAGATTGTTATGAATGCCTCAGTCTTATCTTTTGCATTGATGTGCTGGGCTCTCCACTCATTGAGAACAAAAATATTTGTGGAGCTTTCTTCTTCAGTTTAATTGTTCACCACCATTTGTGACTGGGTGTGGTGGGATTTCAAAGCTTAGAACTGATCCGTTGAGTGTGGAATCTTTTCACCCTGTCCATCACTTATTGCTTATGTTGTTTAACACGCAAGTAGTCCTGCGTCGTAGTTTCAGATATTGCCATATAATTTTTAGGGAATGCTTGGTGCTGCTGCTGCATGCCCTTCTGCACTTTTCATTGAACCCAGGTTGATCCCCTGGCTTGATGGTATTGGGAGAGTGTGGGATAAGCCAGGCCATGAGGTTACAGATTATGTTGAAATACAAATCTGCTGCTGGTGATGGCCCACAGTGCCTCATTAATGTCCAGTCTTAAATATCTTGATCTGTTCAAAATTTATGCTATTTATCATGGTTGATAGTGCTGCAAAAAGCAAAGGAAGTCTTTAATTTGAAGACGGTCCTACAAGAACTGCGCATTAGGCATTTCTACTGATAATGTCATGGACAGATGCATGTGCAGCAAGCAGACGATGAAGATAAGGTCAAGTATGTTCTTATCTTGTGTTGGTTCCTTCATCACCTACTACTGACCCAGTTTCATAGCAATGTTCTTTAGGACTCAACCAGTTTGGTCAGTAGTGGTCCTGCCAATGGCATTGAAATTCCCCACTTAGTGTATATTCTGCTTCTTACCACCATCAACGCCACTTCCCGAGTGGTGTTCATCATGAAGGAACACTGACTCATCAGCCGAATGGAAGGGGCTCAGTGGTGGTATGTGGTACTCAGCAGGAGGTTTCCTTGACCATTTGAAAGTGTAACCGTGAAATGTCATGGCAACTCCCTCCTGACTGTGTGCCACTTTGCCGCCACTTCTTCTGGGTCTTTCTGGCCGGTGAGATTGGGCATACATAGGGAGAGTGATGTGTTGTCTGGAACATTGTCTGTACGATGTGATTCTGTGAGTATGACTAAAAGGCTATTGCTTGACACGTCTGTAAGACAGTTCTCCCAATTGGTGTGACGCCCCCAGATGTTAGTAAGGAGGATTTTGAAGGGCTGTTTTTGTTTCCAGTACCTTGGTAGATGCCAGATGGTTAATATTGCGTGGCACTACCCCTCTGCTAATTGGAATTGATTTGAACAGATCCAGCAACTCTCCGCTGGGCATCTGTGAAGTGTTATGGGCCATAAGCAATAGCACCACTATACCACAAGACCACCTGATTAGAGAAATCAAATGAGGAATTGAATCAACATTGTCTACACAAGATCACTTAAGTTTTAGTTAGTGAATTGTAAACATTCTGGAGTACCCCATTATAGGGAGGACATAATATAATTTATAAAATGCTAAAGGATTAGAAGAAAGGACAGTATAGTTTAGGAACAGGCCCTTCGACCTACCAAGGTTGCGCCAACATGTGATCATTTTCTAAATAAAAAATTGTTTTTCATTTATGCAGTCCATATCATCTGCAAATTCATCTATCTCTCAAGATGCCTCTTAAATATTGCTGTTGTATCCACCTCCAACAGCACCTCTGGCAGCACATTCCAGGCACTGTGTAAAAAAAAACTTGCCCTTACATCTTCTTTAAACTTTCCTCCTTTAACCTTAAACCCGTGTCACCAAGTACGTAACAATTTTACCCTGGAAAAAAGACTCTTGCTATCCAGTCTATTCCTGCCTCTCATAATTTTGTTAATTTCTATCAGATCACCCTCAGCTTCCAACATTAAAGTATAAGCAAACCAAATTTGTCTAATCCCTCTTCATGACTAACACCCTTCAAGTCAGGCATTCTGTTACACTACTTTTGCATCGTTTCCAAAGTCTCCAAATCCTTCTGTTGTGTGGCCACCAGAACTGTACACAATATTCCAAATGTGGCCTTAGTAAAGTCCTGTACAGGTGCAACGTCATTTGCTAATTTTTATATTCTATGCCCCAACCAATGAAGGCAAGCATGTCATATGCCTTCTTGACCACCTTATCAACTTGTATTAACACTTTCAAGAAACCATAGACCTGTACATCTAGATCCCTCTGTATGTTAATTTTACTAAGTTTTGTGGGGAAAATCACCAGTGTCAGAGTCAGAATCGGGAACCAGTGACAGAGTTTATTATACAAAGAAAGCAGAGCTCCAGGGAGAGAGAGAGAGAGAGAGAGAGAGACGTTCGTCAGCACGGTTGTTAGCTGTGAGCCTCCTCTCACTCTCGAAGCACATGTCATGATATTTTATACATTTTGTGATACAATAGTTCAAGTATCGAGTCTTTGTTTGTACAGCATAGTTTGTTTACAGAAATTATTACAACATCATTGTCAGTTTCAGTGGTCGTGATTGTTCTTCCTGAGAAGGAAAATCATTTTCCATTACTGTAAATCTGAAGTATTAATATTTGTATCCAAGCAGTCTCAGGTAGTTAACATTTCTATTGAAGGTGTTGGCTGGACTTGGCTGGACACATCAATGGGCAGTAGACATTACTGATGTGCATTCTGTTCCCCCACTTGCCTTAAACTAATCATCCATGCTCTGTGTCGATTGTGCTGGTATCCTGTTGGCCTCAAGTAGTATCGGTGTATGCTTTGCTGTATTTTTCTATGTAAGGGCTCAGCAGCCATCTTGTGTGCTAAGTGACTAATTTATGGCTCAGCAGCAATCTTGTAACTGTGTGCCCCGTGTCAGCATGCCCCATATCAACTCCCACTTCATAAGGGTTCTGCCATTTATGGTATACCTCCTTTCTGCATTTGATCTTCCAAAATGCATCACCTCACCTTTTGTTTAGATTAAATTCCAACTGCCTTTTCTCTGCCAAATATCCAGCTTATCTATATCCTAATGTGTACTCTGACAGTACTCCTCACTGTCTGCAACTCTCACAATTTTTGTGTCATCTGCATGCTTACCAATTAAGCATTGGCTTTCATTTAAGTTAACTTAACCAATTAAGTTTTGGCTGTCATTAACAGGGGATTGAGTTTAAGAGTCGTGAGATCTTGTTGCAGCTCTATAAAACTTTGGTTAGACTGCACTTGGAATACTGCGTTCAGATCTGGTCGCCCTATTATAAGAAAGATGTGGATGCTTTGGAGCGGGTTCAGAGGAGGTTTACCAGGATGCTGCCTGGACTGGAGGGCTTATCTTATGAGGAGAGGTTGACTCAGCTCGGACTTTTTTCATTGGAGAAAAGGAGGAGGAGAGGGGACCTAATTGAGATATACAAAATAATGAGAGGCATAGATAGAGTCGATAGCCAGAGACTATTTCCCAGGGCAGAAATGACTAACACGAGGGGTCATAGTTTTAAGCTGGTTGGAGGAAAGTATAGAGGGGATGTCAGAGGCGGGTTCTTTACACACAGAGTTGTGAGAGCATGGAATGCGTTGCCAGCAGCAGTTGTGGAGGCAGGGTCATTGGGGACATTTAAGAGACTCCTGGACATGCATATGGTCACAGAAATTTGAGGGTGCATACATGAGGATCAGTGGTCGGCACAACATCGTGGGCTGAAGGGCCTGTTTTGTGCTGTACTGATCTATGTTCTATGTTCTAATTAGATCACCTACATTCTCCAATAAACCATTCACATAGATATTACAAATATCCGGGGTCCCAGCACTGATCATATGGAACACTACTGATTTCTAATCAGAAAACCAGCCTTCCACAGCTTCTGTCTGTCGTCTATGCCTAAGTCAGTTCTCTATCCATCTTACCAGCTCACCGTGGATCCCATGTGACTTCGCCTTCTCTACCAGCCTGCTATGAAGGACTTTATCAAAGGCATTGTTAAAGTCTATGTAGTCAACATCCACCATCCTTCTCTCAGTCATCTTTGTCACTTCCTCAAGAAACTCAATCAAGTTTGAGAAACATGACATCTCCAGCCTCCCCCCCTCGCTGCCTATCACTAATAACTCCATATTTTTCTAAATGTAAATCCTAACCCTGAGAATCTTCTCCAAACTTTTCTGTACCACTGACAAAAGGCTCATCAGCCTACAATTTTCCAGATTATCCCTGTTGCCCTTCTTAAACAAAGGATAACCACTGGCTATTCTCTAGTCCTCTGGGACCTCTCCTGTGAATAAAGAGGATCCAAACATTTCGTAGTACCCCCAGCAATTTAATTCCACACCTCCCTAAGTGTTCTGGGATCAATTCCATCAGATTCCTGGGGACTTGTTTACCTTAATGTATTTCAAAACACCCAATACCACCACCTTTTTTATATTGACATGCCCTAGAATATCAACGTACACGTCTATAGACTCACCGTCCACATGTCCTTCTCCTTTCTGAATACTGATGCAAAGATTCTTTAAGAACCTTATTCATTTCCTTCAGCTCCACGCATAAATTCTCTCCTTTGTCCTTGGGTAGGTCTACATTTTCCCTAGCTATTCTCACACTTCTTATTTACATTTACTCATCTGTTATGAGGAATAAAGAGGGATTTGATGTTAATGGTTTTTCTTCCAGTAGAGGAGAGAAGATTACTGAAATAATAGGTATTCAAGATTATAAAGGCTTGTGATCATTTAAGTGGTACTGTTTCCGCTGGTCAGTTACAGAGAAACGTGACAATATAATTCAACATCACAGCATCACTGAAGTTTTACAGGACAAAAGGAGGCCATTTGCTCATACCTCTGTGCCAGCTCTCCAAACGTGCTTCCCTCTCAACGCCATTCTCTCCCCTTCACCCCTTCATATTGTTTCTTTACAAATAAGCATCTAATTCCCTTTTAAATCCCCTAATTGAATCTACCTTCAACATACACTTTCTAAAGCAGTACTTTCCTGACCTAATAATTGTTGGAGAGAATATATCTCATGCCACTTCTGCTTTTAGGAATTACCTGTAAATCTGTGTCCCCTCATTCTTGATCCTTTCACAAAGTTGGAAAATTTTCTCCCTATTTGTTCAGTCCAGATTCCCTCAAGATTTTGAATACTACCATCACATTCCCTCTCAGTCTTCTCTTCTCCAAGTACATCAATCCCAACTTCTGCAACCCTACTTCTTCACTGAAATTCCTCACCCCTGAAACCACTCATAAATCTCTTCTGAACTCTTTCCAATATTGTCACATTCTTCTGACAGGTTGCAGTACTCGAGCTGAGTCTGAGGAGGTAGCTTCTATAAGTTCAACATAACCCTGCTCTTGTTCTTGTTCTCTCTGCCCCCACCTACATTATTAGAGCCAAGAAAAAAAATGAATAGATTGCGGATGCTAAAAATCAGCAACAAAAGCAGAAATTGATGGACAAGCTCAGCAAGTCTGAAGAAGGGTCACTGAACCTGAAATGTTATTTTTGATTTCTTTCCACAGATGCTGCCACACCTGCTGAGCTTGTCCAGCAATTTCTGTTGTTGTTGATAAAGCCAAAGATGTTGTACAGTTGGTTCTGCTATAATGCATGTTTCTTCAAAGCGAATTGGTTACAACAAGATTGAAGAATTTAGGCCATTATTTGTAGAATGTGAACGTTCTTGACCTATATTGGCTATAACGCAATTCTGATTCTATTGGTTTAAATGGTGCTGTTATATGTGATTTTCTTATAATGCAGGATTGCACAGGATTGCATTATGTCAGAACAGACTGCATACACTATTGACCACTCTTTCTTCCTGTCTTCCCATCTTCATCACGAGAAGTTAAAAGGATTAGACCAGACCTTGCAGATAAACGTAACAGATTTCACAGGTCAGATGTCTTGTACCATTCTGATTTGAGGGCTTGTAATGTCTTAAAATCTGGTTTCTTAAGAAGCAAAACTAAGAATTTTGGGATAGAATTTCAAGAGACTTCTCCTCATCCAAGTGATTTTTGCAGAAGATAAGTGAAACGTTGAAAAATACAGTAAAGGGCATCAACCCCTTTGCGTTCAAGAACATTCAGGATAGGTAATGTGAAGCAATTCAACTATCTGTATTAACCATTGTCCACTAACCCTAACAGGCTTTCAGAATGCAAATGTAAATCTTGGCACTTCTTGTCCCCTTCCATCATTTTTCCTCCAATTAAAACAAATCTTGAGGCTCAAGCAGTCAGTTCAAATGATTGCACAAAGATTGCCAGGAATTTAATTAGTGGTGCAACATGAAGGCAATTATTTCACTCCGAAAAGATGACATGTTCTTATATCTGCCTTAACAAGCTATCAGACAAAACGGATTATTTCTGTTAATCATATTCTTTCTAGCTGCAGGTTTTTCAGACTGGAGCTGTTATTCAAATTTTTATGTTCTTTCAGAATTTGGCAACTTTCAAGTTTACCCCCTCTCGAGAGTACACGTTAAAGTTGATTTTTTTTAAGAAAAACATAGCTCATGTATTGAGCTTTTCAAACAGTAGCTGAACTTTAATAAGCCTGCTGCACATGAAGGAAGCATCACTAATGTGAGGTCAAAGCATAATAGGTAAATTGATTTCTCAGAGGAAATAAGCCACTTTAACTAACCACCTTCTCTCTGAGAATATCATTCTGAATAGTGCAGATCTGTCACACGTTGTTCTCTGAAATAATAAAGTAAGTCACAGGGTGTTCTCTCCAATGTATAAGAGGTGGAATTCACATTGATAAAATTGATCTCTGTCAGATGTAATTGCATTTTTTAATGAAATATCTTTATAATAGTCCACATCTTTTCTAAATTGTGTGCTCCAGTGTTGCTAACAATATTTGTTGTCATGTTATGTGAGTGAAAAAGAGGTATGAAATTAAGTAGTATGCGTTGGGTATGGGAAGTGATCCCTTTGCCTGAATGAGTGGGCCCTTTTAAACACTTCATATTGGGTTTTAAGCCTCATTTGTATTTGGATGTCTGCTACCTGTTCACAGGTAATTCACCAGGGATGGATTCCATTCTTTGGTATCAGTTGCTCTTTGTCCAATGTCCAGGTTATTTTTAACAATTGACTTTTCCATACTAGGAAAAATTCAAGGATAGGAATACTAGGATAGGAATTCTCTTGTGAACTAGCCTATGGCAAAGCTTCCCACTGTTAAAAGGTATAGATGGAATATTGTAGGTTCTGATCGTGAAATAGTGATTTCAATCCTTTTTGCTTGGAAAGAAAATTGAGAATGGTGTATAGCAGGAAGCCAGTTGCTGCTTTACACAATAGTCAAAGGTGAAATGAACTCAATTTGTACATTTAGAGAGCTGAGGATCTTCCTGTTACAGAAGCTGTATGTAGGAATTGTTTGGAGCACAATATGGTGACCATCCATTATATTTTGTACTTTGGAAAGATCAGCAGCCCACTAAGGCTGGATTGTATTTCGCCAAATTGGATGAAATCATAAGCTACATTGTAAAGTATTGCAGCTACTCAGCAAAACTGTGCCTGGCTGATATGTCTGAGATTCCTGTCCATCTTTAAATGAACTTGCATCTTTAAAGTTAAATACATTTGTAACCATCATCATCGGTCAGAGCAGTGTAAGGAGAGACTGCAGCTGGATCTCTTCATGCAGTGACCGAGCTTCCATGTTGCCTCTTTAATGAAGAGTTCTCTACTATTCAGTATCTATTCTAAGGTCTCCGCCACTGCATGTGATCTCTGACATCATCACAGTGGATGTTTTTCCTCTCACTCTTCTCGACTTTAACCCTTTCATAATCCTATACTACAGTCTCAGACACCAGAAGTAATCAGAAACAAGTTCAAGGCTGTGCAAGCAGAATGCTAAACTTAAACTCAAAAACATTGTTTCCAGTTTCAGAAACCATTAATCAAGCTTTCAGAACTCTGCAGGCCTAAAGGAAAATGCTTAACTAGAAGGAATATGCTGCTTCAGGTAAGTATTGGGTGTGTTAAAGTCAGCAAAAATGGGGAAGTGCTGGCAAGTTAGCTCCAATTCACAGGCTTACAGATTTAAGTATACAGCATTCAGCTGAGTATGTATAAAGTTTTCTTGAGAAGCAGTTTAGTGATTGTTATTTTTAAATCACAGATTGTGGTGACATTTTAGCCAGTATTTACACTTCCCATTGAATCCAAGGTGTGGTGGATTAGACCAGATCACTCAAAACATTCTTAAGCACACAGCCCAGACCAAAATTTTGAAATTTGTTTTGGTAAGTGTACAGTGAAAATTGCCTGGAGTACATTGGCGAGGTTGACTACCAGGTTTTAAAACAGAAAAAATGCATTCACAAAGTTACACAATGAAGCACAAAGAACAGAATAAAGAACCCCTACAGAACTCAGTCTATCCAAGCTTGACTTAATTATGCTGTTCCAAATAGACACAATAGTCCGAAGCAAACCCCCTTAAAAAACAGTACAATGGAACACACACTTCCAGGTTGAAGTTAGAAGGACATTAGGAGAGAGAGAGAGAGAGAGAGAGAGAGAGAGAGAGAGGTTCCACACAACTGAACCCCGAATGAGTTCTGGACTGAACTGCTCAGCTAAAGAGCTGACCACTCTCCTTCCATTATACAGGTCACTTCTAAAGCATGACCACTTTGGCCTGAAGTTTCATCTATTTACATATAAACAAAAGGCCTTTCAAAATCCTTTTCATCTCTATACCAAACTAGTCTAATCAGAGCCCGACCCATTTACAACCCCACTGAAAACACTCAAGGATGTAGTATCCTTAAGAAAAGAAACAGGTTTTAGGAAAAAATGGACCAGCTTTGTGACAAAAGCAAGAACAGAACAGAAATTCATGCCAGCTATTCCCCAGCTGTAAGTTCTTTCTGCACTTCTGAGATCTATCAGTGCTGCCCACAAATTTAGTTTTTAACTAAAAACACTTCTAACTAAACTGCTTAATCCTTACACTTGTAAGGTCAAAGTTGTGATGTCTGACCACCTCCTTCAGGGGCAGATAGGTTGGCATTCAGAAGCCATTGTCCTTGCCTCCAGGGTCTCATTAGGTTATCACAATTGATAATCCATGGAATTGGTCTTTCATGCTTCCATTCATACTGCTAGTTTGCACAATGTGTATGAAAGACTTGTCAGCGGTTGTTTTGTTTTGTTTGCTTGATGATCTTTATTGAGTGATGACCCCAAGGTATAGCATCTGTAATCAACTAAGCAGAAGTTGAAGAGGGTAGTACCCTCCCATGCAGTTTTTTCAGGGCACTCCCTGCCACCAATCTTTAGCACTTTGACAAATATATTTCACTTGCTAAATTAAAGTGGACCCACCATAATGCAATACCAGTGGTGGTACACAGTAATTCTGAGTTGTTGGTGTTTAATTCTGTCTCCAAGCAGCTGGACATTCCCAATCTTAACCTATTTCTGATGGGCAAGATTGCTATTTTCAGTGCTCCTTCCTCTGCCATTGTCAACTGTAAAATCTGCGGAGAGCCACCTCTTTCACCTTTGTGATTTGTGATGTACTCCAACAGGGGGAAAAAAAGGGAGCTACGTTTAAGGCGTCAGTTAAGGATTAGTGTATCGCAGTATTGGACCGATAGATAAAAGTATGAGGAAGTGCTTAGAAAGTGAAAAATTGAGGTGTTTTCAAGATAGAGACTTTGAGGAGTGATGTACTAGAGAAAGCTTCAGAAAACAAAATGGGTGAAGAACATGATGGATAATGTATATAAAACATTGTATAACCGTACTCATCTTTCCTGACCTGATTAGATCAGTTAAACATTTCATGCACTGAAGTCCTCGGCATGGCACTCTGCTCTTGCTGCTCACCTCTTCAACGACTTACAGAAATCTACCTAACTACAAGCCACCATTCAATATGGTGATCAGCAATGGGTGATTGCATAAATACCTATTGAATTGGTTTATTCTTTGTTACAAAACACAATGAAAAGTATTGTTTTGTGTTGCCACTGTCCGGTGCTATCCTAAAACACAGAAAAATAAACCAAAACGTAAAATATAAAGGCAGAAAAATGAAGAAATAAGGAAACAGTCCTTATTGTTAAGAACTCCAACATGGGTCTTGGGCCTGGAGGCCAGACATGAGTCCCCTTTGCTGTGTCGCTGCTGGAATGAAAGTCACTACTTTTCGGCGCATGTTGCCACTGTGAGTCCTCGCCAATGCACACATCACTGATGCTACCAGGTACCACACTGACCAAAACTTGACTCCGTCACCTCGCTGATGCTGAAGAAGGGTTACATCTGAAACATTGACTTCTCCACCTCCTGATGCTGCCTGGCTTGCTGTGTTCTTCCAGCCTCCTGCTTATCTACCTGGGTTTCATACTGGGTCCAAACTTGCCTCCACCATAGCAAACAAAATTCACGCTCGGACCACCTTGAAGATGTAGAAGCTGTCAGGAACCCAAAATGGCCTCTACCACTGTCAGAAGTCAACACTGTCGATGCCATCACTGTGAGCAAGCTCTTCAACAAAACGAAATAAAAAAGGGAAAAAAAGAAAAGAAATGAAAAGAAGAACAAATGGAGTGGATGAGCCCCAGGCTCAGAGACCCTACTTCACTGCTATTTTACTGGAAGCGCTTAGGAATTGTACAGTGATACAAATAAGGAAGAAGAGTAGGTCACTCAGCCTTTTGAACGTGCTCTGCTATTCAATAAGATAGTGGCCAATCTGATTTTAACTTCAACTCTACATTCCTACATATCCCTGATAATCTTTCATCCCCTTGATAATCAATAATCTGTCTACCTCTGTCTTAACATATTTAAAGCTATTGCATCTACTACCTTTTGAAGAAGGCAATTCCAAAGACTCTCAACCTATCTTTCCTCTTCACTATTTTAAAAATGAACACTACTCTTACTTTTAAATTATGACTCCTATTTCTGGGTTCTCCATAAGAGGAAACATCCTTTCAATATCTGGTTAAGTCCTCTCAAGATCTCATATTTAATTAAGACACCTCTGACTCTTCTAAACTCAGAGGATGCAGGCAGCATCTGTCTAGTATTTCCTAATAAGGAAATTTACTCATTACTGGAGTCAGGGAAAGTCCCAGATGATTGGAAGATCGTTGTTGTAACCCCCTTGCTCAAGAAAGGATCAAGACAAAAGATGGAAAATTATAGGCCAATTAGCCTAACCTCGGTTGTTGGTAAAATTCTAGAATCCATCATTAAGGATGAGGTTTCTAAATTCTTAGAAGAGCAGAGTCTGATTAGAACAAGTCAACATGGATTTAGTAAGGGGAGGTCATGCCTGACAAACCTGTTGGTATTCTTTGAAGAGGTGACAAGTAGGTTAGACCAGGGAAACCCAGTGGATGTGGTCTATCTAGACTTCCAAAAGGCCTTTGATAAGGTGCCACATGGGAGGCTGCTGAGCAAGGTGAGGGCCCATGGTGTTTGAGGTAAGCTACTGGGATGGATTGAGGATTGGCTGTCTGACAGAAGGCAGAGAGTTGGGATAAAAGGTTCTTTTTTGGAATGGCAGCCGGTGATGAGCGGTGTCCTGCAGGGTTCAGTGTTGGGGCCACAGCTGTTCGCATTATATATTAATGATCTGGATGAAGGGTCTGGGGACATTCTAGCGAAGTTTGCAGATGATACGAAGTTAGATGGACAGGCAGGTAGTACTGAGGAAGTGGGGGGCTACAGAAGGATCTAGACAGTTTGGAAGAGTGGTCCAGGAAATGGTTGATGGAATTCAATGTGAACAAATGCGAGGTCTTACACTTTGGCAAAAGAATAAAAGCACAGACTACTTTCTAAACAGTGAGAAAATTCGTAAAGCCAAAGTACAAAGGGATCTGGGAGTGCTAGTCGAGGATTCTCTAAAGGTCAACATGCATGGCTTGGAAAGGGTGGATGCTAGGAAATTGTTTCTGTTAGGTGATGAGACTAGGACCCGTGGACACAGCCTTAGAATTAGAGGGGGTAAATTCAGAACAGAAATGCGGAGACATTTCTTCAGCCAAAGAGTGGTGGGCCTGTGGAATTCATTGTCGCAGAGTGCAGTGGAGGCCGGGACGCTAAATGTCTTCAAGGCAGAGATTGATAGATTCTTGTTGTCTCGAGGAATTAAGGGCTACGGGGAGAATGCGGGTAAGTGGAGTTGAAATGCCCATCAGCCATGATTGAATGGCGGAGTGGACTCGATGGGCCGAATGGCCTTACTTCCACTTCTTTGTCTTATGGTCTTATGGTCTTCCAAGTATTAATCGAATAAACCTTCTCTGAATTTTTCCAACACATGAATATCCTTTAATTGTGGTGACCAATGCTGTACCTAGTACTCCAGATGCAATCTCATTAATGTCTATATAATAGAAGCATAACCTTCCTACTCTTGTAATCTGTTCCACTCACAGTAAACCACAGCATTCAATTAGCTTTCCTGATTACTTGCTGTATTTGCATACTAATGTCCTGTGATTTATGCACGAGGATATTCAGAATTCTTTGCATCTCAGAGCTCTGCAACCACACACTATTCTGATAATAATAAACCTTTTTTGGCCAAAGTGGACAATTTCATACTTTCCCACATTGTACTTCATTTGGCAAATTTTTGTCAACTAAGCTAACCTATGTTTATCCTTTTGCAAGCTTCTTATGTCTTCTTTACAACTCATTTTCCCACTAATGTAGTGCTCTAAGCAAATTCAGCTACCATTACCTTTGATCCCTTCATCCATGGGGAGTGATATAAACTATATAAAAGAGCTGAGGGACCAGCACTGACCTCTATGGCACACCACTGCTGACATTCTGTCAATGGTAGAAACCATCCATTCAATCCAGAAGAAAAAAAATTCAAAAGAAAATTGTGTTTATCACTTAAAGAACATTGCCACTTTAAAATAAGTCAGTCAGCAGTTGCAAATGCTGAAACAAAGAAGCAGTCAGCAGTACCTACAGAACTGGCAGCATGGCAACACAGCATTCCAGAACACCTTTATTTCAGAGTCGGTAAGATGAAGTGAAATTGACAGAGAGAAAACGCTAGTTCCCGGAAGTGGCAGTCTCCTTGCGCAGGAATTTACGGTCCTCCCAGTAAGCAGTGCAGCTTTGCCAAAACAGTTTTGCTATAAAAAGGAATTTGCAAGCAAAACACTGCAGGATTGCAAACATACAAAAAGTAAAGTATTAGTAGGAGAAAATTCTGCAGCAAAGTTGTAATAGAGTTTAAAAGATTGCAGACAAAGAAATTTTAGCAATATTGCTACTGTCGGGAGTTTCAAAGTTTGAGGAGAATTTCAGACAAGATCATTAAAACAGCATTGATATAATGTAAAATTCCAAATTTAAAAGCTTTCAGCATGCTACAGATTTAAAACAAAACTTCAAAGCTTTAAGAATAAATGTCAAAGTTAAGAAGAATTGGTAGGGGATCTAATATCGTTGTCAAGATTTAAAGTCAGAAAAGGGCCAAACAAAACATAGTGAAACAAGTAAATACTCTGTTGTACTCCAGGTTCTACAGTTGTTGATATTTTAAATCACCAAAATATTAAAGAAGGCACAGATACTTCTGAAGGAGTTTTAACAGCTTTGATCTTTAATCAGAGAACATAAAAAATTCTTGAAAAAAGCAAGATTTAACAGAAGAGTTCAGAATCAAGAATAATCTGTAGGTAATTTCATTAAGGTGCTGTGTAGCTTGGTGGAAATCAGTGACTACAGAACTTTAAAATCAGAATTTAAAAAAAAGAATTGCTAAAATTTTTAATGAGTCTTTGTCAGATTTATTACTGCCCTTGGAATATTTCACTCTGAAGAAATCTATTCCAATCAATTCTGCTTGATGCAGAAACCATTAAGACTCACAACCTGAGAGAAGCATAGCCTTATTTGACAAGAGCAACAAAACCTATCCACTTTATAAGATACACAAACTCTGCAGAGTCATGTGACAAGACAAAATCAAAAACTAAGCCAAACAGCACATGCTAAGAGTCAGAGTGAGGACTGTGGAATAAAACAAATGCCTCACAGGTGCGATCAGTGCTAAGCTATGGAAAAATAATGTTATATCTGTACAACTCTACCTCAGTTCCATAAGATTTGCAGAATTAGGAAACAGCATGAGAGCAGCAAAAAGCCAAATGCCCAGTGAAGTACTAAATTACTTACAGTGTGAAAACAGGCCCTTCGGCCCAACAAGTCCACACTGACCCACTGAAGTGCACCCACCCAGACCCATTCCCCTACACCTAACACTACGGGCAATTTAGCATGGCCAATTCACCTAAGCTGCACATTTTTGGACTGTGGGAGGAAACCCACGCAGACACGGGGAGAATGTGCAAACTCCAACACAGACAGTCACCTGAGGTGGGAATTGAACCCGGGTCTTTGGCGCTGTGAGGCAGCAGTGCTAACCATTGTGCCACCCATGCAATGCTTACTCACACAATAGAATCTTCTTCTTTACAAAATAGACAATGGATCTTGAAAAGATACCGGAGGTACTCATGGGAGAATTTAATGATCCAACTAATCGCATTTCGTAGAACTTGTGTAAGTCAACGTACATCCCATCAATTTTAAGCTTAACATAGGAACGAATGTCACTGTCTTATCAGATCAAATGCAATGTTTGAAGAAATAGAAGTTACTGCATTTAAGAGGCCAAACCACATGACACATGAAAAAATAATTCTCAAGAGCAAAGCTGTGCTCCAAGTACCTGTGCAACACACAGTTTGTAAGGGAATTGACAATTTGTACTTAATTCACTGTCAACACTTTTCGCTTTTTGCCCTGCACATATCTTGACTTCAACATCCTTCAGGTAGCAAAAGGAGTTCAACTAGGTTCAAGAGAATAATTTGTTTGGAACAGATCGTTATAATCCAACCAGCCAAAATGTAGCTGTTAGAATTCATTCAACTTCCTTGGTTATTGCAGAACCTTAAAAGAAGAAAGAACATATTGAGATTACCTATGTTGGCAATAAGACAATTATTTCATATTGTCAACAGGAAAGCAGTCACATGTTTTACAGGACTAAAGGAAATGATTTCCATTTCTATCATTAGAGAAGAAAATTCAAAAGAATATTCAGCAAAGTTTATCAAGAAGAAGGAAATGCTGAGAATAAGAATGAGCAGTATGACCCACTCGAGCTTGTTGATGAATCTTTAATTGAAGGTGTCCACTGAACAAACTTTACTTTAATGTTGGATGGTGAGTTACTGCAAGTTCAAGAGCAACATTTCAAAATGTCATGTTCTGGGGATGAATTATCAGGGCCAATGACTAAGTAAACAGCAGTCTTCCAGGAAGGAAAATGTCGAGTTCACAAGTAAGGAACCAGAGACTAAATCAACAAGCTTAAATAAAGGGCTTACATAATTCAGTGAAGATTTATCAGCAGCTTGAATATAAAAATTTGCTTAAATAAAATGGATGAGAGCTACATATGACCCAAGGATGTCGGGCTAGTGTCCAAACATTCAGGACATGGTCAAAAATAAATGTTTGCCAGGATGAAACTCTAGGATGTTAGACCAAAGAATGTATTTGTTTCAACAATGTAGCCATCTTCTATGCTGGACCTTCACAAAAGTAAATCTCCTCCAGATAATGTTATGGGGTAGCTACCTGAGTTAGCAGGGAAGCGTTCTTCTGCAAAGCCGCGAAGGATCATGGATCATGGTTTAGCAGGAGCAATATCCTCAGTGAAGGCCATCCAAGATATAAAAGATTTTCCAGCAGAGAAATTATTTCTATACGTTCAGAATCAAGTTCACAGTTCTCAAAGCGAAACATCTACAAATCAATAATTTGGACTCCAGAACTGCATACAATGCACAAACTTAGCTGTGGCCTAACCAATGTTTTATATAGTTCCACATAATATTATTTTTCTGAATCTATTTGTTTCGACAACTAAAAGCAAGTAACCACATCACTTTGTCCTGATATGCACCTTTGCACCTACCTGGGTCCAATGGGTTCTTCATGTAATCCCTTGTTTTGTTTGTCCTACCCAAGTGCATTACCACACATTTATCCAGATTAAATTTAATTTGCCACTCATCTGTCCATTTGACCAGCCATCATTATCCTCCTCTGGTATAAGGTTATCCTCCTCACTATTTACCCTGTCACCAATTTTTGGGGTGGGCTGATCATCTATGGCTAACTAATGAAAACATCAGGCTTAATTTAAAAGAATGTAATTGCACAATTTTGAGTGGTAGTTCAGATGACTGGTAGAATGTGAGGAATGGCAGAAGGTGAATTGGGAAATAGAAGTTAGAATGAGAGGAAGCTTGGTAGAAATCTAAAAGCAGATCACAAAAGTTTCTACAGGTGCTTAAAAAGCAAAAAGTAAATAAAGTGTGTATTGTTCTCTAGAGAGTGAGAATGGTAAGTTAACAGTAGACAATGTGGAAATAATAAATTTAATGAATAAGTGTTATGCTTCTGTCTTCATTAGAGAGAATACAAAAACATCCCAGTGATAGCTTTAAATGAGGCACTGGATGGAACAGAGGAAATTAGAGAAATTACATTCACAAATGAATTGATACCAAGAAACCTGATGGAGTTGTGGGTTCACAAGACCCTGGTGGACCTCATCTTTGGATCTTGTAAGAAGTGTCTGAGGAGGTAGTGGATGCGGTAGTGTACGAAAGCCAAAAATGCCGGGATGTCACTCCACTGGATCGAAAACCTCTGAAGAAAACCACTACCAAGAATGCCACATAAAATACCAGGACATCAGATCACTGAGCTGGAATGAGACTGCCACCCGTGGAAGAGAGTGATACGCCAGGAAGTCAGAACGCCAAGCCAGAAGCGCTTGCTGAAAATTAATTCGGACCAGACCGCCATCGAGACTTCATACTGGGATGCACTGCTCCATCAGCAACTGCACCACATGGCCAAGACCAACATGACTGGAAAGACCACCATTCTGGACCACCAGAAGCAGCCGACGCATCGGAGAAGCTCTCAGCTGAAGCTGTTAAATGAAGACAGGATGAATTTAATATTAACTATACTGTCTATACTAATCAAGAAACAAATAAAAACAGAGAAAGAAAAATAAAAATAATAAATGCAATTGGAGTAGATGAGCAATGGGCTCCAAGGCTGAGGAGCTGTGCTGCTGCTACTCTGCTGCCATCTTGGAAACGGTTCTTTGTTGTACTATCCCTTGTCTCTGATCCTTAATTTGTGTAACTAATACAACACATACCAGTTCACCAAGGATTAAATATATCAATTTTTTTTATCATAACAATAAGGATTAAGTAACAAAATACAAATACTTATAACTTGTACAGAATTCCTCCCCCCAAAACCTGAGGTGGTCAGTCTCAGGTACTTTGTTCTATTGCTGGGTTCCTAACTCAGGGCTCCTTACATGAATGGTGGTCCCAAATTCTTGTGATTGCTTGTCATTGTATTAGGGTTTATATCTTCATCTGGGTCTCTACCATCATTGCTTGGCCATCAATGATTAGCCAACTAATGATCAAGAATCAAACATCCAATGTTGTCTTCTCCACTCAGCTAACCTCTGCATTGCATTGAGGTTGTTTTGAATCTGACAACTAGAAATAATGTGGCTTTTCTTTTAAGTCAGTATTTATTTACATGTGGAGTCATTGACATTGATCCAGCTTCCTCAGAGCCAGCTTTCAGTGAACGAAACCTCTGACACTCCTGTTTTTATTTTATTTTTACCCCCACACTACCGCTTAACTGCGATAGTGCTTATTATTTTTTCCCCAAGAACCCATGTTGTGTGTGTGTGTGCAGGTGTGAGACACAGTGAAAGACACAAGGTGCACGAACCTTTATTCAGTTTCCACCACCAGGAAGAAAGGAAACACCCAAGTGGCCAGTAACAAGCACTGCCCTTCACATCAAAGGGCAATGCTGCATGATCAAACAGTGAAGGGGGTGGGGGGGGGGGGGGGGGTGGGGGGGGGGAGGGCAGGGATTAAATCAAAATAACATTGAATGGGGAAATAATGCACTCCACTTCCTGAGGCACCCACCTCTACCTGAACAACTCCAGGGTGTTGGTGGACACCACGTGATATTGTGGCTTTAATCCATTTTTCTTCACAGGCACAAACAAAACGAATGTTCTGATTGCAAAGTTCTGCAGAACTGATTTGCAGATATTAACCTGTCATTTGCTGCAGAATATTGTATTGTGAAGTTCACGAAAGTCCAAAACTTGACAGAAGCATAATGGATCCTGGATGGTGTTGACAAGGTGAACATGGAAAGGATATTTCCTGTTTTGAGTGAGTCCAGAACTAGAGTCACTGTTTTGCAGAGAAAGATGCGATATTTTTTATCTTCCAGAGGGCTGTCTAAATTTGGAATTCTCCTAAAGCGGAGGAGCCAGCATCATTGAATACTTTTAAGGTGGGGCTTTTGTTAGGCAGGGAATAAAATGTTGGATTTGAAACACAAACCGATCAGCTGTGATTTTAATGGCTCAGAGGCATGAATGCCCTACTTATGCTCCTAACCAGTATGATTGTTATCATCTAGTATGGTCTAAAGGAATGCCCAAAACTTCATGAAACGGGGACAAGTGACAGATTTGATAAGGTAGATTAATTAATAAAGTTAGATCACATGGGATTCAGGGAGAGCTGCCAATTGGATATGTAATTTTCTCTACGTTAAAGAGACAGAGTGTGGTGGAGGGTTGTTTTTCTGACTGGAGACCTGTGGTTAGCAGTGTTTCACGGGGTCTACTTTTGTTTGTCATCCATATAAACAATGTGGATGAGAATGTAGGAGGCATGGCTAGT
The DNA here is from genome assembly GCF_047496795.1 of Chiloscyllium punctatum. Taxonomy (NCBI): domain Eukaryota; kingdom Metazoa; phylum Chordata; class Chondrichthyes; order Orectolobiformes; family Hemiscylliidae; genus Chiloscyllium; species Chiloscyllium punctatum. Next base: position 53,304,080 of record NC_092743.1, on the reverse strand, counting down.
AAGCTTGCAGATGACACCAACATTGCTGGTATAGTGGACTGCGAAGAAGTTTACCTAAGATTACAAGAGATCTTGATCAATTGGGGCAATGAGCTGAGGAGTTGCAGATGTAGTTTAATTTGGATACATGCAAGGTATTGTATTATGGTGGAACTAACAACGGCAGGACTTATACAATTAATGGTAGGACCCTAGGCAGTGTCGTAGAACAGAGAGACATAGGGATTCAGATACATGGTTCTTTGAAATTTGTATCGCAGGTAGACAGGATGGTTAAAAAGGCATTAGCACACTTGCCTTCAATGCTCATATCTCTGAGAATAGCAGTTAGAATGTCTTGTTGAGGTTGTATAGGACTAATCAATATTATACCCTTTTGCCATTTTCTTAACCATAAAACTGGCACAAATAAAATAATGTTCTGATGCAAATGTTCTGCAGATCTGATTTACAAACATTTACCTCTCATTTGCTGCACATTATAATATTGCCAAGCTTACCAAAGTCCAAACATTGATAGAAGCACTTAAGATCCTGAATGGTGTTAACAAGGTGAACATGGAAGGGATATTCTCTCTTTTGAGCGAGTCCAGAACTAGAGGCACTATTTTACAGAGAAAGACGAGGCCTGTTCTGGAGTACTGTCACCCTGTATTAGGAAGGATAATATTAAACTGGAGATGATTCAGAAAATAAATTTACCAGGATGCTGCCAGGAATGGAGGGTTTGAGTTATATTTAAAAAAAGGCTGAATGGGCTCAGGCGTTTTTCACTGGAGCATAGAAAGTTGAGGGTTGACCTTATAGAGGTTTATGAAATCATGAGGGACATAGATAAGGTGAATGGCAAAGGTCTTTTCCCTAAGGTCAGGGAGTTCAAAGCTAGGAGGCATATTTTTAAAGTGAGAAGAGAAAGATATAAAAAGGACATGAGAGGCAACGTTGTTACACAGATAATGGTTAGTGTGTGGAATGACCCACCAGGGGAAATGATAGATGTAGATACAGTTACAATGTTTAGAAGACATTGCATAAGTTCATGAATAGGATAGGTTTGGAGGGATAAGGGCCAAACACAGGCAGGTTGGACTATTTTTGGAACGTGGTTAGTGTAGTGGACTAGTTGGAGCAAAGAATATGTTGTCATGTTGTATGACTTTATCACTATAACTCTCTATAGAACATAGAACCTTACAGCACAGTTCAGGCCCTTCGGCCCCTTGATGTTGCACCAACTGTCAAACCAATCTGAAGCCCATCTAACCTACACTATTCTATTATCATCCATATGTTTATCCAATGAGTTGACTACTGTTGCAGGCAGGGCATTCCATGCCCTTATTACTCACTGAGCAAAGAACCTACCTCTGACATCTGTCCTATATCTATCATCTCTCAATTTAAAGCTATGTCCCCTCATGCTAGTCATTGCTATCCAAGGAAAAAGGCTTTCACTTTCCACCCTACGTAATTCTCTTCTATGTCTCTCTTAGGTCACCTCTCAACCTTCTCTCTAACGAAACAGCCTCAAGTCCCTCAGCTTTTCTGGTGTGAATTGGCATAAATTTGGGCTGCAAATAATTTATGAAGGATCAGTTTTATGGTATGTGGATAAGTGAAAAGAAAACTCTCACTAAAAGTGGTCTCTGTTTAAATAATGTATGTTCTAGTGTATAATAATGATCATATATTTGTTCATAAAATCATAATGTAAATGAATATTTTGAGGAAGCTCCAAAATTCGTGGAAGCCAGTAGTTGGATCAATATTTTGTCACTAGATTTTGGAAAAGCCTTTGTGTAAGTGTATTTCAAAACAATTTTCAATATTATTCAGTTTGTGGGATTTTTATGAAGTTTCAGATTGTCTAGTCCTGCAGCTGGCAATTGTGTCCTGTACAACAATGCGTGGATTATTCAGACATTAGGAAGAGGGAGGGTTCCAACATCAACAACTAAAACAAAATGTTCTTGGAGTTTTTAAATGATATTGAATGGAGTCAAGTTTAAAAAGGATCTTGATATCAGTGTGCACCAGTCCATGACCAGAAGTACGCGGCAGTAATGGAAGTGAATAGGTGTTGGGAAGTATTGTCAGGACAACTAAACAGAAACAGAACATCTTTATTTCTGTTTGCATTATTGAATAAAGCCCCACTCAGGATGTAACTCAAGTGCTATGTATACTTCTGTTTGGCTGCCATGCTTATCATTACAGATATTCTGGAAAAAGATCAGAAGGGAGCTACTAGATTGATATATTTTGAAGGACCTTTGCAACAAAAAGACTCTTAGAGAGTGGATGATCTTACTTTGAAAAAGTGTAGACTTCCAGGAGATATGAGTAAAGCCTTCAAATTCTGTTTAAGATATAGTCATGAGTAAGGTGCTGGAAGACTGGAGGGTGGCTAATGTTGTGCCTTTATTTAAGAAAGCCTGTAAGGAGACGTCTGGCAACTGCAGACCAGTAAGGCTGACCTCAGCAGTGGGTAAGTTGTTGGAGGGATTTCTGAAAGACAGCATTTACATACATTTGAAGAGGCAAGGACAATTAGGGATAGTCATCGTGGCTTTGTGTGTGGGAAACCATGTCTCACAAACTTGGTTGAGTTTTTTGAGGATGTGACCAAAAGGATAGGTGAGGGTAGATCAGTAGACATTGTGTACGTGGACTTCAGTGAAGCCTTTTTAGTTTAGATTAGACCCATTCCCCTACATTTATCCCTTCACCTAATGCTACGGGCAATTTAGCATGGCCAATTCACCTAACCTGCACACTTTTGAAACGTTCCGCATGCAGACTGATTAGTGAAGTTAAATCACATGGGATTAGATTAGATTAGATTAGATTACTTACAGTGTGGAAACAGGCCCTTCGGCCCAACAAGTCCACACCAACCTGCCGAAGCGCAATCCACCCAGACCCATTCCCCTACTTTTACCCCTTCACCTAACACTACAGGTAATTTAGCATGGCCAATTCACCTAACCTACACATTTTTGGACTGTGGAAGGAAACCGGAGCAAACCCACACAGACACGGGGAGAATGTGCAAACTCCACACAGACAGTTGCCTGAGGCGGGAATTGAACACAGGTCTCTGGCACTGTGAGGCAGCAGTGCTAACCACTGTGCCACTCAGGGAGAGCTTGCCAATTGGATACAAAATTGGCTTGATGGTAGGAGACAGAGGATGGTAGAGGATTATTTTTTGACAGGAGGCCCGTGACCAGCAGTGTTTCGCAGGGACTTTTGCTGGGTTCACTGTTGTTCGTCATTTATATAAACATAAGAATTTAGGAGGCATGATTACCAAATTTGTGATGACACTAAAATCTGTGCTTTAGTGGACACTAAAGATGGTTATCTAAGATTAAAAATGGATCTTGATCAATTGGGCCAATGTACTGAGAATGGCAGATGGAGTTTAGTTTGGATAAATGAGGTATTGCATTTGGTAAAATGAACAAGGGCATGAGTTATACAGTTAATGGTTTGGCTGTAAGGAGAAGTCTGGGAACTATAGACCACTGAGGCTGACGTCAGTGATCAATAAGTTGTTTTAGGGGTTTTTGAGAACCCCTAGGGGTTTAGGTACATAGTTCTTTGAAAGTTGCATTATAGGTAGACAAGGCAGTAAAGAAGTTTTTGCATGCTTGCCTTCATTGCTCAGACTGTTGAGTATACAAATTGTGATGTCATGTTGAAGTTGTACAGGATATTGGTAGGGCCACTTCTGAAGTACTGTGTACAGTTCTGGTGACCCTGCTATAGGAAGGATATTATTAAATTTGAGTGAGTTCAGAAAACATTTACAAAGACGTTGCCAGGACTAAAAGTTTTGAGCTATAAAGGAGAGGCTGGATAGCCTGGTCCTTTTTTCACTGGAGCAAAGGAAATTGAAGGGTAACCTTAGAGAGGTTTATTAAATCATGAGGGGCATAGATAAGGTGAATTGTTAAGGTTGTTTTCCTGGGGTAGAGGAGTTCAAAACTAGAGGGTGAGAAGAGAATGATTTAAAATGGACCCGAAGGTCAACTTTTACACGTATAGGGTGGTTCATATGTGGAATGACCTTCCAGAAGAAGTGGTGGATGCAGGTACAATGAAAAGATTTAAAAGACTTTTGGACAGGTATATGAATAAGAAAGGTTTGGAGAGATATGGGCCAAATGCAGGCAAGTGGAGCTAGTTTAGTTTGGAAAACTTGGTCAGCATGGATGAGTTCAACTGAAGGGTCTGTTTCCATGCTGTATGACTCTCTAAGGTATAAAGGTTGGCTTTGAGTGGATAGTGTATTTGAGCAAGGTATGTTTTTAAATTAATTTGTGGGATGTTGAAGTCGCTGGCTGGACAGCATTTATTACCTGTCCCTAGTTGCCCTTGAGAAGGTGGTGGTGAACTGTCTTCTAGAACTGCTGCAGTCCACCTGCTGCAAGTTGACACCCAATGCCCAGCAAGGTAATTCTGGGATTTTGACTCCATGACAGTGAAGGAACAGTGATATGTTTCCAAGTCAGCACGGTGAGTGGCTTGGAGGGGAACTTGCAGATGGTGGTGTTCCCATGCATTTGGTGCCCTAGTCCTTCTCGATGAAGTGGGTCATTGTTTGTGATCTTCACTGAATTACTGCAGTGAATCTTGTAGATGGTTAACACTGCTGCTACTGAGCGTTACTGGTAGGGAGGATGAATGTTTGTAGATGTGGTACTAATCAAACAGACTGCTTTGCCCAGGATCATATCAAGTTTCTTGAGTGTTGTTGGAGCTGCACCCATCCAGGCAACTGGGGAGTATTTCATCACATTCCTGACATGTGCCATGCAGATGATATACAGACTTTGGGGAGTGGTGAGGTGAGTTAATCACTGCAGTATTGTTAGCCTCTGACATGCTCTTGTAGCCACTGTGTTTATGTAGCCAGTCCAGCTGAGTTTCTGGTCAATGGTAACTCTGAGGATGTTAATTGTGGGGGATTCAGTAATAGTAATGCTATTGAATATCAAGGGGCTCTGGCTAGATTGTTTCTTATTGGTGATGGTCATAGCCTGTCATTTGTGTGGCATGAATATTACATGCTACTTGTTAGCCCAAGCCTGGATATTGTCCAGATTTTGTTGCATTTGAGTATGGGCTGCTTCAGTAATTGAGGAGTCGCAAATGGTGCTGAACATTGTGTAATCATCAACAAACATCCCTGTGTCTGACCTTACGATGGAGGGAAATCATTGATGAAGCAGTTGAAGATGGTTGGGCTTAGGACACTAACTTGGGGAAAAGAACTCCTGAAGAGATATCCTAGAGCTGAGATGACTGACCTCCAACAACGATAACTAGCTTCCTTTTGTGCCAGGTATGACTCCAACTAGTGGACATTTTTCCCCCGAAACCCATTGATTCCTGTTTTGCTACAGCTCCTTGATATCAAGAGCTGTCACTCTCACCTCACTAAAAATGATTGCATTTCCCTAATACAAATACAAATTATAAAAACATAGAAATAGCTGAGGTGCTAGGAGGATTTAATGTTTGCAAAGTGAAAACCCATTAGAATACTTTAGAGCACATTTAATTTTCTTCAGAATTCACAGGAAAAAAAATCCAAGAACATGGGCTAATATTTGCCCTAGGTTCCATTTGGAACTTCAAAGGTTTGTGAAGTAAGTGTTGCATAGGAGACTTGTTGATATAATCTTGGATAATTGATAACATGCATGAAAAGTTGGTTAAAAGACTGGAAATATATTGGGGTAGAAATGGAACCTAAATGGACATAGGGTACAATGAAGAAATGTTTTGGGCATAATAGCATTTGTCAGATCAGATGCTGTGTCAGCAGAGTCATGAATAACATGGCAAGTATGTCTATTGCAGTATTCCTGTTCCTAGAGATACCATACACAAGGAAAATATATTTCCTTCTTTGTGACTGGCAATTGTATATTGGTTTGGGAGTCTCTGGTAAGGTTAATGCTAAGGAGTTTTCAGTGATGATAAATTTAAGAAGAAATGCTCAAACCATTGCAATTAAGAGAATGAAAAGCTGGCTTGTTGAAAGATAATCTAAACATGCAGAGTTGGAGTATGGTCATATTTGAGAGTGAGGTGGAGTTTCATGCATGGAGACTGATTTTGATGAAAGATTTAACTAATGTAAACTGTCAAGGTTGTTTGGATGTACTGCAGTTACACATAATGTATGTGTTCCCAAAATTCGTCAATCTGTTAAACCGTGTTGTTTACTTGTACCCAGGAACCTGACCTCAATATTTGCTTTTGATACCTTTCCCTAACACATCTCATAAAATCCATTTAAATGTTGCTGCCCTGCAGATCTTAATATATTAGATAATATTACATTCCAATATGGTACAGAAGATTAGATTAACCAAGTGTTCGATATAATAAAAGTTCTACAAAATACATTGCACATGCTTTTTTACAGTTTTCCAAGTAACTAACCCATTATTCAGCTTTTTTTTCCCACATAGACATTGTTTTTGAAACAAACTATAAACCAGTGGCGTAAATCTGGTCAGCGAGTTTTAATTCAAAGAGATAGTATGGTCCTCCATTTTTGCCATAAAGTCCTGACTAGCGTTACTCTTCCCATATTTTGGCAGCAATGTTTATTGTTCCAGTGTTATTTTCCAAAGGGTCAAAACTCTCTTGTCTTGAATTTTCAACTCTGGAGATCTTAGCCCTGATTGTCTTTGCAAGGGTAGTTATGCTACTCACAAGCCTTAAGAAACTACAAGTTGTTTAGTTTCTCATGTCCATTTTTTACTGGTCACAAAAATATTTGAATAACTAAAATTATTCAAATTAGTTTTATCCATAACTAAAATGGATAAAAATTACTGTATTCATAGTTATCTCATATTAGCCAACTGAATATAATGGAAAAGATCAGAAGCAAATGTCAGCCATGCATCCCATGATCGTTCTCCATATATTTATTCAGTGGTTATTAATATTGTAACCATTAGTTGCATACCCACGATCAATGTTCATTTAACTAATCTACATTTACCTGGTGATTCCTATATCAAATTTTACATTGAGGCAAAGTAGGTCATTTAATCCTTGAGTCCAGTCTACCATTCAACAAAATCATGGCTGATCTGATCATTTTCAACTCCACTTTCCTACCTTATCTCCACAACCCTTGAAAATGTGTTTATCGTAACCTACTCAGCCATTCAGTCTTGGTTAATAAAAGCATTCACAAGTTCAATACCATCTAAGGGATGAAATTCCTCCTCAGCTCTTTCTTAGATGGACCTTTTCTCTGGAGTGATTTCCCTGGTCATTGACTCACTAATGTTGCGAATAACCTCTCTGCACCTACCCTATCAATTCTCCAAGAATCTTGTAAGTTTCAATAAAATCTCCTTTCATTTTTCTAAACTCAGAGTACATACTCAACTTTTCCTCATCCAAAAATCCCTCCATGCATAGGATCATACTAGTGAATGCTTTTTGAACTGCTTCCAATTCCAGTATAATTTTTCCTTAGATACTGTTCACAACATTCCAGATATGATCTGACTGTTGTCTTGTTTAATTTTAGTAAGACTTCCCCATTTTTATATCCTGTGCCTTTTGACATAAAGGCCAACAGTCCATTTGCCTTCACTTTGCCCCCTGAACTTAGATGCCAGATATTTTGTGATTCATGAATGAGGACTGTTAGATCCCTCAATGCTGTAGCTTTTGGCAGTCTCTTTCCATTTAAGTATACAGTTCCTCTATTCTTCCAGCCAAATTGAAAAAGATTACATTTTTGCATACTACATTTCATCTGCCAAGTTTTTGCCCACTCACTTAATCTGTTTATATCAAGCTGTAGATTCTGTATGTCATTCTCACTATTTTTGTGTTATCTGCAAAGGACATTTATTTCTGTCATCCAAGTCATTAATATATTGTAAATAATTGTGGCCCAGCATTGATCACTTTGGCAGTTCACTATTTAAGGAAAGTGATTTAAAAATGCTTGTTTTATTCCAACGCTGTCTTCAATTACTCAGCTAATCCTTGATCCATACTAATGTACTACCCAAGTACTATGGATTTTATCTTGTTAAGTCACCTTTTGTGTAGTACCTTATTGAACACTTTTTGGAAACCCAAATATATTATTTCCACTGGCTCTTCTTTATCTATCGTGCTTTTTAACCTCCTTGAAGAATTCTAATAAATCTGTCAGGTTTGATTTCCCCTTTATGAAGTCATGCTACTCTGCTTGATTTTATTATATATTTCTAATTGCATTGCTATGACATCACAATATCAATTTACAATCATCTGGCGCAAATTGCATTGTCAAGTACAGAAGGATTGTGGGGAAATGTTCCTCAATTTCCTTAATTTTTTATAGGCTGGGTGCAATCTGAATCTAGTGAAAGATAGTTCCAATAAAATAATTAATACTGGCAGACGTGTAATGAGAGTAGACTTACTTCCTATGTGGTAACTGTTACAGCTCTGTAATTTTAATGTATTGGTTTGTGCAGTCTATTTGCTTCTTTTTTAGCTTTGTCAGTTGCTTAGCATTGCTGACCCTTAAAATGTTGTAAGCAAGCATCTGATTTAGATTAATGTTTAATATATGCAATTTGCAGAGATGGAAACGATAGGGAAACATAAGAGATATTGTCTGTCTCCATAAATCACGTGCATTAACAACAATGCAAATCACCAAATTGTTAATTGAAAGTGCTGGCTCTACACATTTTGTGGTGTCCATCTTTCTTCCACTAAATAATTTATACTCTGTTTAAAATTGTATGCATTATTAAGAATATACAGAAGGTTTCTTTCAGCATCAACTCATTAATGTCAGATGTTGCAGATAGACCACTTAAACTGCATTGCCATACTTTGAGAGATAAAATAGCTGTTGCTTTATGATACATATGAGACATGCAAGTAATGTGATTCTCTGTAATGGCAGTGAAATAAAACATGATACTACATTACTTCAAATCACAATAATATTTCAGTTCAAATCATATGCCTCAGTAGATAACGCTTGCTATCAGTCGCTGTCTATCATTTTGTCTGCTTCTAGTCAACAAGTAATGTGTACTAAAGAGGATACAACTGACCTTGAGGAACTATATATTTTGAGGTTTAACAGCGGCTAGAATGCATTTCAAAGATAAAATTCACCTTGGAATGACAGTAGTGCTGATGTAGGCTTAACTTTACATTTGTATTTTTGGAGTCATTTCAGAAGTGTCTAATTGCCTCATCACATGGTTTGACTGAATTGTCATCCAATACAATTCTAGATGTCTATTATCCCATATTCAATAATAACCTAGTGAATTTCCAGGATTTTTAAAGCATCAGATAATAGCTTTTTCTTTGTTAATATGGTGCGTAACACAGAAGCATGGTGGCATAGAAGGAAGCTATTCAAGTCCATGCTGTTTGCCTACGACAATTGAGTCAGTCCTTTTCTTAAGTTCTATCCCTGTAAACCTGCAAAATTATTTTCCTAAAATGCCAAATAGAATTTCCTTTAAAATGTTTGATTGTCTCCACATCTACCACCTTCAAAGGCAATGCCACTACCACCTACTAAAAAAGAGTTCTTCACAGCCCATTGTACCTCTTGCTGAAACGCTTAATTCTGCATCCCCTAGTCCGAGTCCTTGTATCATCAGCTGATGGGAATAGCTTTCCTTTGTCAGTTTTCTACAGATCTACCGTAAACTTGCAAACCTCTATCAGGACCCTTTCAATCTCCTTTTCTTCAAGGAAAATGATCCCAGTTTATCCCTCTGGGCATCGAATTTCTCTCATTCCTGGAATAATTCCGGTAAATCTCCTCTATATTACTCTCAAAGGCCATGGCATCCTTTCTATAGTGTGGTGATATGAACTAGAAATAATACTTGAGTTTTAGAGTCACTGGAGCTTTCGAATGCTTTGGCATATTGTTCCTGCTTTTAAACTCTATATCTTAATTATGATGCCCAAGGTCATATCAACTTCACTAACTAGGCTCTCGATATATCCTGCCATTTTCATGAAGTCCCGAGGTATCTCTGTCCCTGTGCCCATTTAGAACTGTGCCATTAATTCTCCCTATCGCATCAGCCAAAATGTATCACATCATATTTATTGTTTGGTTTAATTGGAAGCACACTAGCTTTCGGAACGTCGCTCCTTCATCAGGTGAATTAAACCTGTTGGACTATAACCTGGTGTTGTGTGATTTTTAACATCATATTTATTGGTATTAAATTTCATTTGCAACTTTGATACTCAACTCTCTTAATACTTGCATGAAGAATGTCTTTTTGAGGTCCACCGTTTGTTTATCGGGGGCTACTTTTTCATTCTCAACTAACGCATTTATTCAGTGATGCTGTCACTTTATTACAATACTTTCTGTATTTGTATTAGCATATGGCGTATTTTAACTCACTCATAAACAGCATTAGAATTCATCAATATCTTTAACAATAGTCAACTCTCCATGAAATGCTAAGCCATGATGCACAATAAAATCATGATTTTTCTTTCAATGCAAATAACGAGGTGTAAGTTAACAGGAAAACATTTTTCAAAATAACTGGCACTGACTTCTACATACAAAATCCCATCACCTGAAAAATACCTTGCACAGACTGATGAGATCACAGTTTATGTATTTGCATCACACATGCACAAAGCTGGAACATTTCAATCAGAAAGTAATTAATGTTTTTACTGCACCTCCAATCGCAATCTCAGGTTTAACTTTAACAATTGACCTCGCTCTCAGTGCAGTGTGATCCAGATGTAGTTGCTACTGAAATTATATAAATTTAAACTAGAGATGCCACATTTATTCAGTGTTCTCAGTTAGCTGAATGTTCCTTTTTTGACAGGTTTAAAAACAGTTCTGTACTTTGAACATCCTCCTCTGCACAGTTGCAGCCCTTTCGCCTCACACACAAAATTCTACTCTCCTTTTCTCACACTCATCTTGCTGCCCCTTTATCACTACAAATCCATCTTACAGCTTCCTTCTCCTCCAACAATACTCTTGCGTCCCTCTTCATTCTTCCTTACAACCCTCTTTGAGATACTTCTTCCCGCATAACTATCTTGCAACTCCCTTCACCCCCATTCATATACAAGTACAACCCCTTTCTACTCTAAGACCCTTCTTGCAGTCTCCTTCTCCTCTAATGCCCATCTTGCACTATTATCCCCCCTACAAACCTGTTACAACTCCTTTCTCCTCCACATCCCTTTTAATACTTATTCAATGGATGTGGACATTGCAAGCCTTTATTGTCTATTGTAATTGCCCTGGAGAATGTGCCTTCTTCAACCACTGCACTCCTTGGATTGGAGGGCCACTCCATTTATAGTGCTTTTAGGCAAGTAGTTCCAGGATCTTGACCAAATGACAATGAAGGAACAGCAATATGGTTCCAAGTGAGGATAGTGTGTGGCTAAGAGGGCAACTAGAATATGGCAGTATTCCCATGCATCTGTTGCCCTGCCCTTTGAAATGGTAGAAGTCACCAATTTGGAAGATGCTCTCTGAGGAGCTTTGGTGATTTGTTGCAGTGTTGCTACTGTTTATCAGTGGTGGAGAGAATGAATGTTGAGGGTGTTAGATGGGGTGCCAATCAAACATGCTACTATGTCCCAAATGATGTCGGTTTTCTTGAGCATTGTTGGAGGTGCAGTTATCCTGGCAAATTGACTGTATCCCATCATGTTGCTGACTTGAGTCTTGTAAATGATGAACAGGTTTTGAGGAGTCAGAGGTTGTGTTACTTGCTGCAGAATTCTCAGTCTGGCTTTCTCTTGTAACCAAAGTATTTATATGGATGGTCCAGTTCTGTTTCTGCTCAATAGTAACCCTCAAGATGATGACAGTTTGTAATTAAGTGATGTCAGTGCTAATGAATGACTAGGGAAAATTGTCAGAATCACTGTTGCTGGAGATAGTTATTGCCTGCACTTTTGTGACACAAATGTTGCATACCACTTCCAAGACATAATGTTGTCCAGGTCTTGCTGTGCTTGGGCATGGACGACTTCAGTACCTAAGAAGTTGAAAAAGAAGCTGACCATTGTGCAATCAGCAAATGACACAAACTCTGACCTTATCATATAGGGAAAAATCATCAATGACTGCAGCTGGTTCAGCCTAGCCTGCATAGGTGTCCTCTGGCTGAGATGATTGACCTCTAACAACTACAGTCATCCTCCTTTGTGTTAGGTATGTCTCCCCAGCAGTTTCCCCATGACTTGCACTGTCTCCAGCTTTGTTTGTGCCCGTCATGTCACACTTGGTCAAATGTTGCCTTGGTGTCAAGGGCAGTTAATTTTATGAACTCAGCCCAATTGTGCATATTTGTGCCAAGCTCAGGAGCCAAGAAGGCCTGACAGAACTCAAACTGAGCGTCAGTGATCAAGTTATTTTTGAGTAAGTGCTGTTCAATGGCATTGTTGAGGACTGATTAATGATGATCAATAGTTGACTGATAGGGCAGTAATTGGCCAAGTTGGATTTGTGCTATTTTTTGAGGACAGAACACACCTGTGCAATTTTCCATATTTTCTAGTAGGCACCTAAAGGTGTACTGGAACAGCTTGATTTGAGGTGCTGTTAGTTCTCGAACACAAGTCATAGAGCCATATAATACAGAAGATATCCTTTGGCCCATTGAGTCAGTAATGACCTATCCATTCTAATCTTACTTTCCAGCGCTTGACTCAGAGCGTTCAATGTTATGACATTTCAAGGACTCATCCATGTACTTTTTAAAAAGTTGTGTGGTTTTCTGCATTTACTACCCTATCAAGAGATAGATTCCACACTTTGTATATATGTTTATAAAATACTAAGAGGTATAGATAGAGTTAATGGTACCTGCCTTTTCCCTAGAATTGAAGATTTCAAGATGAGGGGTACATTTTTAAGGTGAGAGGAGAAAGACTTTAAATAAGACATGAGGAGCAAATTTTTTTTACTCAGAGGGCGGTTCATGTGTGGAATGAACTTTATGAGGAAGTGGTGGATGTGGGTTCAATTACAATATTTAAAAGATATTTGGATGAGTACATGAATAGGAAAAGTTTGGAGGGATAAGGGCCAAGAGCAGGCAGATGGGACTAGTTGAATTGGGATTATGTTCAGCATGGACTGGTTGGACCGAAGGGTCTGTTTCCATGCTGAATGACTTTATGAGTCTATGACAATTACTGAGTGATTAGTTTTTCTTCAAATCCCCTCCAAGCATTCTGCCCTTCACCTAAAAATTATGCACCCTCATTTTTGATCTTCAGCCAAGCAGGGGGAGAGCTGCTTTCTATTCCATGCTCTTCAGACTCTAATGCACCAAAATCAGATTCCACCCCCCCCCCCCCTTCAGCCTTCTCTGCTCTATCCATCTTCTCTTTACAGATACATCTTGAATAATGTTACAGGAATTTTGTCAGGGTTTGTAAGAACTGTATCTTTTAAGTTTTGTCTTTAAAATTGTGGACTGCAAGGAGAAAGAATTCTGTGAATGGTTTCAAATTAATAGTTGTTTCCTGAGTCACCTCTTCAGCTTGGAGAAAGTGAGGACTGCAGATGCTGGAGAAGGGCTTATGCCCGAAACGTCGATTCTCCTGATCCTTTGATGCTGCTTGACCTGCTGCACTTTTCCAGCAACACATTTTTCACCTCTTCAGCTTCTTTGGTTTGATGTTTGGGATTAGATGTTAACTTCCAAGTGTCTGAGCATCCATTCCAACCAGCCAAACACTGAAGCTGTTTCAAGTGCTGGGGTTCATTTCAGTAGTATTTGTAAATTACATCACTGCTCTAGGTCTCCTGCCCTTTCAAGAGCTTGTTAGCTTTATATCGGCATATATTTTACACACTGGAACAGTAGTCTGGATCACAGATAGACCCTGAAGTGGAGGAGAGATAGATAGCAAGAGGGAGAGAGAGTGATGGAGATGCAAAGCAGAGAAGTTGAGCCGGTGACCCATTGTATTTTTGTCTACAGATAATGTTTTACAATGTAGTCTGTCTTGCTTCTGCAGAACTTGGACCAATATGTTGAGGTCTTTTAAGGGCTAAAAATGAAGCAATATCTCTTGGATACCAGATGGGTTGTGTACTTCGTATTTTATGTTTGTTACAATTTTAATCAAGAACCTAACAGTGTTCATGGATCCAAATTTGCATAGTAAAGAAATCATTCATAGGAAAAACACTTTAAAAATAACATCGGATGCCAGTATTAATGGGATGCTCAACATCTACCATGTTTTGAGGCCATCAATGCCATGTAAAAAGTGGTTACTGTTAACTTGAATTTCCCACCAGATGTTTTACAGCTGGTATAGTAAGGTGAATGAATAGGTTGTTTCTGACATTGAACAAGATTGAGGAAATTCCTTATATGCATGAGTGCTTTCATTTAGATAGCAGAAATAGTTTTCTACGTTGAAGTATGTAAGAAAAGCCACTGATGTAAAACCTTATGGAATAAGATCAGAATCATTAATGAACAATTGTTCAGAAGGCGTCTTTGGATAGAATCAGAATATGAGCTGCTGGCAGTTTCTTACTTGGTTTAGTGGAAAGGGATAAGCTGACAGATAATATAATGGTTATAACATGATGTAACATCTAAAGGCTTTTGCTGAGCTTTAGAACAAATCCCTTCTGTATGCATACTTTACAAAATCCCCTCTATTGCTGTAATGAATGTAATCTTCTTTGTAATGACATATCCTTTTACATAAATCTTTTGCAGCACATGATTGGTGTGTATTTTTGGTAACTGTATATTGCATTTGTATTAATTTATTAGATAAAATAATTGTTATTAAAATCTAGTGATAGGGGAATCAGAGTTTATACTTTGATTTAATTTGAGCAGTCTTGTGCATATTTTACTTGCAGATGACTATATCTAGTAAAATAATTGGAGCTTTATAGTTCCTTTTCAATTGCATTATCACTTAAGTCCCATGAACACTGGAATGATTATTTAATTATTTCACCTTCCTTTGATCAAGAACCTACACAGATAGCAGAGCCATATGTCATCCAGGAAGGTTAGCTGCATTTGCATTTATATAGTATCACATGTACGGATTATACTTTAAATCTTTCAGCATTTCTAAATGTGATTAGCCACTTTTTTTAAAATTAAAATTTTCACTGCATGAATTGCTTGAACAATGGAAACAAATAAAACAAGACAGAACAACTGGATTGTCCAAGACACCAGAAATGACAACAGCAAACAGCAAAGTCCTCCTTACCAGCATCCGGGGATTTTGCCAACATTAGAACAGCGATTGTACAGAATAGTTGGGCAACAGCCTGACATAAACTCACAGAATAATATCTTACAGACAATGTCTCAGACACCAGCATCACCTTTTGTGGGCATGTTCTTTCAGTGTGACCTCATCCTCACCCGGCTGCCTGCTGCTAATAGTCCTGACCATATCAGTATCAATAGAAAGACCACTGCATCATCCTTGTGGAGACAAAGTCCCATCTTTATATTGACACTGCCTCAGGTTGTGTGGCATTATCATCTTGCTAAATGAGACAAATCTAAACAGATCTTGCAAATCAACAGTGTACATCCACGAGAGACTATAAGCAACAGTATTGTATTGAACTACAATCTGTAATCTCACATTCTGGCATTCTCCCATTCTACCATTAACCCTGGTTCAAAGAAAAGTACAGGATGGCATGCTAGGAGCAGCACCAGACATAACAAAGATGAGAACTGGTGAAGTTATAATACAGGACTACTTGATGCCATCAGCAAAAGAAGCGAGTGATAGATGGAGCCAATTTCCCAAAACCAACAGATCACAACTAGGTTCTGCAGTTCGCTGACATCCAGTCATGAATGATGGCAGACATTTAAGCGACTTAACTGGAGGTCAAAGTTGTATAGATATCCCCATCCTCAATGAGTAGGAGTCCTGCAAATTAGAGCAAAAGAAATGGCTGAACCATTTGCCAAATTGCTAAATAGATAGAACCATCTCAGTCTCCTTCTGAGGTTCACAACATCACAGATTTCAATCTTGAGTCAATTAATTCACTCCATTTCATATGACGAAATGGATAAAGGCACTGGATGTTTCAAATATTGTGGGCCTTGACAACATTTTGACAAATGTACTGAAGGCCTGTGCTCTAAAACCTGCTAGAATAGCAGGAATTCAGAGGCAAGTAAAAGATTTCCTATCTCTTCAATGGATGTCCGTCATCTGCAAGGTGTCAATTAGGAGTATGATGGAATAGTTTCCATTTACCTGTGTGATGATGCTATAGTGTTAAGGGGTGTATTTTGTCCTTATTTTTTAAGAGAGGTTTTAAGATGTAGGTAGTGAGCTGTCTATTTAAATCCAATAAAGTAAACAGTTTGAGAGGCCTTGTGTTTTTTTTAAAATTGGAACAATAGAAACAGCCTGAATGGGTGGGATCAACCTCGACCAGAGACAGGATTTTAGTTTTAGTTTCAGTAGCAATTGCTGGGGCCTTGAAGCTGGGTTTGGAAGCTGCAGTCCATGCCATGCAAGTGCCAGGCACTGACCCATCTGCAATTAGAATGAATCTAATAATCTTTCCTTGACATTCAAAGGCTTTGCCATCACTGAGTCCCCACTATGAACATCCTGGAGAGTTATCATTGACCAGAAACTAAACTGGACTAGCCAGATAATTACTGTGTCTAGAAGAACAGGATTTCAGAGGCAAGGAACACACTTGCTGTCTCTTAAATAAATGTCCATCAAGTTAGGAGTGTGCTGGAACACTTTCCACCTGCCTGAATGAATGCAGCTCCAACAACATTTGAGCATCAAGCAGCCTATGACGTAGGCATTTACTACCTTCAATTTTCACACACTCCACCACCGATGCATATTGTCAGCAGTGTGTACCACTTATAAGATACTGCACCACAGTAACACATCAAGACTCCACTTTCCAAACCCATGACCCATAGCATGTACAGTGTCAAGGGCGGCAAATACACAAGAACACCATTGCCAGCCAATTCTCTTCAAAACCACTCACCACCATGAGTTAGAAAAATATCACTACTCCATCTCTATCACCCTGTCAAAATCCTGAAACTGCCTTCCTAACAGCACTGTAGATGACTGTGAATGTGCCTAAACCCAAAGGACTGTGATAGTCCAAGAAGGCAGCTCAGTACCACCCCCTTCAGGGCAACTATGGATAGGAAAAAAAGTGCTGGGCCAGCCAGTGATACCATAAACGAATAAAAAAAAGTTTTTTTTTCAAAATTACAACACTGCAAAAGGTGTCATGTTAGTAAATCAAATTCCAAATACTGTCTAATGCCTTTCCAGCTGAGTAGTTTTATTTATGCCTGTTTGTGGCAGCCTCAAATTTAATTCCATTGGTATCCTGAACACTTAAAGGTCAGCATACGTTCATATCTGTGTGAGCTTGTCAGCTCCTAAACTCATTGTCTCAGTTAAAGGTATTTGCTAGGTCCTTTAGTGGGCCAAAGGTGATGGGGGAAGATTGAATAAGAGATGCAGCTGACTGGATTTACATGCTATGTCTCCACATTTCTTTTTACACTGATGATCTTGGTTGCATCATTCATAGCTGTGGGAAACCAATCTCTCACAATTGATAGTCTGTCGAACAAGTATCATCCTTATATAGCAGTAATAATAGCTTTGTGGGAAAGTTAGAAATTCCAATTGAATTTCTGATTTCAAAGCAGCTGAATGAGGTGGAAAGTAGCTTTCTTCAAAGTAATGTTGCTCTTGTACAGCTAACAAATTTATTATTGATTTTCAATGGGCCAAGAATTTTAAGTTGGTTTATGTTTTTAGTGAGGGTATGCAGTATGCCTGTCTAACTTGAAAGAAATTAAATTACAACTTGTACATGGTCCCATGGCCACCTTTTCAGAGAGAGAGCAAATTGAATCCCTAACAAAAAAACATCAATTGGTTCAGTCGTACAGCAATTTCTGGCCCTTTAGAAAGATGCTACTTGTAATTCATATCCAGAAATGGTAAAATGATCCAATGACATTGTTGATTACTTGACCACATGAAGCTTCACACTCTTTAATTACTCAGAACCACATGCAATGGAAATAGAATTGAATTAGTGCTTAAAGATATTGAGATTGAGGGAAAACTCGACTATATTGCTACAAAATGTATCTGAAACTACAATGACTGCTATTTTCTTGGCAATTACTATGCACTCAACTGACCAGTTTACTCCTGATATTTTACATGGGATTAAAGCAAGATGAATATATCTGCTTTGTTATCCTATTTAAAATGAAGATCCTTCATTAGCCAATTGCTAGATTATCATTGAAGATTTATTTGTTATTTTAACCTCATTAGGATTTGCGTCTCAAATATACAGATCAAAGTTAACAATATTATTTCGGTTGTCTCTGTTGTTAGAGGACATTTTGTCTAATCATATATGAGGCTATGTTTGACCAATTAATCACTTAACATGCTTACAATTTTTTCTAACTTTGTCTTTCCAGTTAATTTGCATTCTTTGTGTTTTTTAATTTCTTCTTCAACTATTCTTTAATACGTCAGCCACAGTTTAGTTGGTAGCACACTTGCTTTTGAGTCATTTCATTGTGAGCTCATGTTCAATGCGGGTGCTTAAGTACAAACTCAAGCCCAACACTCCAAGGCAGTAAAAAGGGAATGCTGCGAAGTTGGAGATTATGTTTTTCAGATAGCCCAGGGCCTTTTTTAATATGTTGAATGTACCAAAATCTGAGTTATGTGCTTTCTACATTCCAATAAAACACACCTGAATCACAAACTTTTAATGTTTGCCTCGTCAATGATGCCCACATCCCATGAATGAATCATAAAGAAAAAGATTGACTTTGCACAGATCTTTATTTTTAATGTAGAATTAAAATTTGTGGTGCACTTTGAGAGCAGTGTTGGTCTGAGGAACGATTGTGGATATGGAGGAGAACTGGTTAGAAGACTCGTCTCTATTCTCAGAAGAGAGAGAGTGCCCAATACCATTTATATGTTCTGTAAGCTAACTCTTCACTCACCCACCCACCACTTGTACCTGTTCATGTAACTTCCAGATCCTCTGTGCTCCATCACACCACTACATCGCTGCCATGCCCCTCAGATTCCCAGTATCCCAAATGGATTGCCTTTATGCACTATGTATAGTCTTCAGGAGTCATGTAATAGCAGTGGGTATTATTTTAAATGCAGGTTAAGAGAAAATAAACAAACTCAAAGCTCTCATTCAGCATCTTTCATTGATATTACAAAATAACTCGACTCCCACAGAAAAAGTAACTTAAACTCTTAAGTGGCTATTAAATAGTGATTGGTTAGGCTGTAACAAATGAAGTATGTGCAGTTCATTTACTTGAAGATCACTGGTGCCTTAATTTCTAGTTAAACAGTACAGATGGTACAGAGTAATTTCTAAACACACAGAAACTTTAAGGGAATTATGGACTGTTCCAACAGCAGTACTGCCGGTGGTGTATCTGCCAGCAGGAGGCGGCTCAATGCATCTGCATTTGCTACTTGGCCTCCTGGATGATGTAATTATATGCATTTAGTATTAGAGCCCAAAACTCAATTCAGCCTGAAGCTATAGGTACAACTGCTTTGTCCTCTTTAGGTAGACCTAGCAAGGAATTGTGCTTTGTTAATATTACAAATTTACACCTGTAAAGGTATTTGTGGAACAAATATGACCACCAAACCTACCTTCTTTGTCTGTACATATTTATAGCCAAAGTCCTGGATGCATACACTATTGGCTGTTCTTTTCCATTGGTCCACCTGTGAGTAATACTAATCTGATGCCATAGAGAGAGGCGTTGCATGACAATGCTAGATCTCACTCAGAATCGCAGTGTACCAACACCTTAGAGGATAATAACTGTTTCTTCAAAGTTGTGGCTTGGCTACGTGACCATTTCCAAGGTTGACTCTTTTTTAAGAGTTGATGCAAAGGTGGGTGCTCGGGCACCTTTGATCACTCTCATTTTGTCTTCCAACTGGTGTAACCCAGTCTCATCTACCTCTGTAGCCCAGGTAGGTCACTTGGGCTGCCTGGAACACACATGTTTCCCAAGCCTTTTATGACAATCAGTAGTAACTGAACCAATAGCTTCTTATAAGAGACCGGAACTGAAGTTGTACCCTTAATCTGTAAAGGTTCCCCAGTATAGGTTCTCAATCAAGCCAAGGTCTTGTGCAAACATAAAGGTTGGAGTCCAGAGTAAATCTTTTGAAAAATGCAATAACTGAAACGACCACGCTGGTGTTGACCAGTAACTGTTTGACCAGGTGTTTATTTTGATTAGTTCTAATTTGGATGTTGCTAAGATTTTAGCTGTTCCAGACCAGGTGTAGGTAGACTTTCCAGGATGTGTGCTCTCTTGGGGACTGGCCACTGACTTCTCTGACTCAGTTTAGATCTAGTGGGATTCTTGTGCCATCTCTAGTCTACATACTGGCAGCAACTATAATGGCTTGCCAGCTCAGATCCTGAAAAACTTTTAACTATTTGGACAAGACTAAAAATCACACAACACCAGGTTATAGTCCAACAGGTTTAATTGGAATCAGCTTTCAGAGCACCGCTCCTTCATCAAGTGGTTGTGGCTAGTGCTTCCAATTAAACCTGTTGGACTATAACCTGGTGCTGTGTGATTTTTAACTTTGTACACCCCAGTCCAACACCAACATCTCCAAACCATAGACAAGACTTGGCTTTGTTTTGGGTTTTGCTAACCGTGAGTCCCTTTGTTCAGCATATGTCCTGAGTGAGGCTATGCAATTGCCTTTACTCAGATGGTGTTTCTCAAGCTCAGTTGGACTGGCAAGAATGTTCACTTCCCATGGAATACCCTGCAACTCATATGCTCTACTTGCCACATTTTTCCAATGATAAAGCCAGGTGTAGTGCCTGTTTGAAGTCCAGTTGAACTTCAACTAGTAGGTGCTTTTGCATGGTCACATCATTAATCCGATATGTCATTTGGTCTCTCAGCATTTCATCAAGGGTTAAACCAAAGTCACATTCCTCTGCCAGTCATCTTAACCTAGTCAAAATCCTTATACAGATTTCCCTGGTTCTCGAATTGTCAAGTAAAATTAATAGCATCTCAGAATTAAAAGACGCTTGGGATCTTAATATTCCTTAACTAAATCCATCAACACTTGAAAGGCTTTTGTCTCTGGTGTCTCAAGGAAAGTTAAGCTCCTAATATTTGAAAAATCTGCATTTCCACAAGCTGTTAGGAGAATTACTCGTTGCTTTTCATTTGCCCTAAGGTCTTTGCACATCCTGGGCCCAGTGTTTGATGGCAGGATCAAGCAAGTTTAGCTTCCCAAATAATGACATGATACCAGAAATGCTTACCCCAACTCAAAGATAACTGTTGCAAGCGAATTTCTTCAGGAACATGCTTTTCTTTCATCGCCACTGAAATAACTCCACAGAGGGCAGCATCCTGTCACCAAGTTACCCTTTACACAGAGACTTTGACACTGATCAAGCTCTCTCAGAGCCAGCTCTCAGAGTAAACAGAATGTCTGACACTTCTGGTCTTATCGGTCAACCAGGACTCCCTGAGTGGACCAGGTTAACAACTCCAGTCAGCCCCATCTGGCTGACCTCATTACAATCACCACAAACATGTTTTTATTTTACCAAACCTTTGGCTAAATAGAATAATGTGACACTGTCCAAAATGGTATATAGCTGTGACTGTAGTCTACAGAAGAGGAGTGGCACAGCACCGAATTTTCATAATTTATATCTCCTATTCTTAATGTGAGAGCTGGAGGTGGTTGTGGCTGGAGGCATGATGGTTATTGTTCCAGCTTACATCTCAGGATTTCTTGAAATTTTGCTTTGCAAATTCGTAAACACAGTAATTATTTTTATGACAGACATTTGGTTGATGGAAAAATTTAAAACAATATTGCAGATACAAATGGGAACAGGAATTTTATTGCTTTGTATGTTTGGATTGAAATGCTTTTGGAAGTACACACGAAAATGTAATATCATTATATTTTAAGATTTGTTGCCAAGTTATTAAGGTGCAGATTAATCATTGCATTTGCCACACTCTTAATGCTTCCAGAAATCATTTGGGAGTGAGGTAGCTGGAAGTAAAGCTGTAAATGAATATTTTCATTCACCAAATTCCAAGGATGTCACAGAATTAGATTCAGCATTTCAATAATTACATTAATTCAAATATTGGGATAAGCATTCGGGCTATTAGAAATGCACAGACTTGCTTGACAGGGGTTGTTATTGTTGAGAATTAGGTTGTTCTCTTCCTCTCTACTTGCAGTGAAAAACATTAACTTTTACTACTGATCACATTGAGTTTTATGGATTTAGCAAATTCCCTAAACACCATATATCTCTATGGACTGGTTTGGTAAAAGAGAAATGAGGGGTTTTTTTCAGCCCTTGAAGATCATGGACAGTGGTGAGTCAGTTGGGAAAATGTGGGGCAGTTGGAAAACTTTGATTTCAAACATCTTCTTGAAGAGTTCTACCAAACTTGAAACATTCACCCTGTTTCTTTCTCCACAGGTATTGTCAGACCTGCTGGGCTTTTTCAGCATTCTCTGTTTGTTGCACAAGGCTATGAACCATATTCCTACATTGCTGGGCATTCTCCAGTCCGTGAAATCCACACTGACCTGTGTGACAATTTCAGACCAGGCTGGTCAAATCTGGTGAAGTTGCCTCCTGTACCAATCTACAGGAAAGATGATGGTCTTCTTTCTATTACCCTGTCTACCATGCTCTTCTGATGCCTATCAGCAAATTGGGTTGCCAGCTTACTTCTGTTGGCCATCTCTGAGGAGATCCTTCTCACACAGCAAATGAGCAGGGCTGTTCATACCTTGGTGTTTGACCCAGTGCACAAATGGGCTTTAATAACTGTGTTGCAGCAGCAATCCCAAAATCCCAGCAGCAAGCACTTGCACCACAGCTGAGTGCATGTTAGAGTGCGTGTGGTGCCATTGAGAGGAGCAGCAGAGAATTGGGTGAGATAACTTGCCCAAGTCTCATGGAATGAAACTCTCCATGAAGTTCCTCAAAAGTGACACTGACCCAATTTTTGGTAAGATTCAGCCCATGGTCATAGCAATTTTGCAGTCTTCACTGAAATGGTCAGAAAGCTGAAATACAGTAAACCAAAGCTATGACCTTCGCCCTCTGGCTTGAGTTTTCAGTTTATTGCTTGTTCATTTTCCATGTTTCTTTTTTGTTTATTATCCCATTATTTTGTTTATTATTCTAACTATTGTTTTTACTGTTTCTATGATTTCTTTTTCCATATTTGTTATAGCAATTGACGGTAACTGAATAACTCAGGCCAGTAATATCATCACCTTAAGAGCATTCACCTACACTATTCATGTATAAATTTTATGTCACAGATTAGACTTCTTTTCCCCACAAAAACTCAGTATCAATCTGATATGGTCACCGTGTACAAATAGAGCAGGGAGTTGAGAGACAACAAGGAGAACAGTGCTTTTATTTTCCTTTACAGTCAACTTAATATTCTAGACTGTTGGCCACCATGGCAACTCCATGCAACACTCCATCAGAATGGACTTGGAAGAGGAGAGAAAGCAGGAAAGAACTGTTTGTCATAACAAATGCCACAGATCATGTCCTGTCAAATTCTGCTGCTCCACTCTCCAACCGTCTGCTAGAACAGGAGTGGCTCCCTGATTAATGACATTGAAGAAGATTTTGAAGCGACAGTTGCTGCCTTTTACAATCTTCTTTGAGATGAATTCTACTTACCATAACCTTTATGTGGAATTACCTTTGGCTCTCAAAGTCAGGCTCTTTCTTGGCCTGTACTAGTTACATTCAGTCTGATTCTGACAGATTTATCAGGGCAGTCAGGTAAGAAGGGGCAACAAAATTCCATTGAACTGCTGGTTACTTCAGAATTTAGAGAGCCGTTTATTGCGCAATTACATTAGTATTGAAGTCCCTGCGTCTGTTGGTGGCCCAAATGCCCCAAAAGATATTTGTTCTGTCAGTGTGGTCACAAAATGATATACTGCAATGTCAATTCCTGCTTGTACAGTGTTATCTTATGTTTCACAACTAGTATGCAATCAACTTTTAGAAACATGCTCATGATAAAACTACTGTATCATGATACATGGACTGATGGAATAAAGGTCCCAGTCTTCTTCTTACTGGATGCACTTGCAACATGACTTGCTGGAGAAAACATGCTACAAGTTTTAACCAAATTGCTATGTACTAGTCTAGACACAGCAGTGGAATATATATATAAATACCAGGAGCGGCAATAAACGGGTATTGATCTCTCAGTACTACAGTACTAGACTCACATCAAGTACTTAGTTTATTGGATTTCATGTCAGCATCACCTCATCAGGTACAAATACCTTGTTGAAGGTAAAAAGCCTGTAACTCCATCTTTGGCAGATCATGAGGGCAGGGTTAGCAATGATGATCAACCATATAGGAATTCCTAAACAATAAAAAGCCAAGATCTATCTACTTCACCTATTATTTCTGTCGTTGCATGATAGAATGATAATGAAGTTAATCATAAAAGTAAATCTCTGTCAACTGCACCAGACTACATTACATTTCAGTGTGGAAACAGGCCCTTCAGCCCAACAAGTTCACACCGACCCGCCGAAGCACAACCCACCCATACCCCTACGTTTACCCCTTACCTAACACTACAGGCAATTTAGCATGGCCAATTCACCTGGCCTGCGTGAGGAAACTGAAGCACCCGGAGAAAACCCACGCAGACACGGGGAGAACGTGCAACCTCCACACAGTCAGTCGCCTGAGGCGGGAATTGAACCCGGGTCTCCGGCGCTGTGAGGCAGCAGTGCGAACCACTGTGCCACCGTGCCACCCACACTACAGAAGAAAAATTCAGACACTACAGAAGAAAAATGCCAATCCTGGAGAACCCTGCAAACCAGGAGCTCAGTCACCTTTTGCTCCCAAATGTGTTATATTCATCAAATGTCTTGTTTCAAATTAGGCCACTTTTTATTCTCTGTAAAGGAAAATCATCTAACTTGTTCTTAATTAATCAATACTAACTGTGTCATGATCAGTGCTGTGGCTGCTATCATGACCTTGCTCCATAGATGTTACTACTTAACTCCTAAATATTGGGGATAAATTTAATCTCAAACAAATGGCGGACTTTGGATTGTTAGGAAGTTAAAAAGAAACTGCAAAAATGTTGAATTTGTCTTCAAGGAGCCATTGACTTCCAATTCCAAGATAAGCAGATTGAGAACCAGTGACAAATCCACTGGCAGGAGATGGATCAGCCATTAAAATCTTTTAATGAGGCATGATTTTAATTAATGTCAATCAGAAAACCTGACAGGTAATGGGGGACAAAAACATTTGGCTTCATAAGAAGCCTGCATTTATTCCTTTGCCTCTGGGCGAGAAAGAGCAGGCAATCGCACTTCAATTTTGCTGGTACCCTTCACTGACCACCATAATCATTGCAATATATCCCTCATTGCCATGATCTTACTCACCATGATCTCCTTCCTTCTTCCAATTCCCCATCTCTCATCCTGACAGCCCACTCCATGGCTGCAGTCTTTTGATACAGGTTTTCCATCTTGGAGATGGCTATTGGGTAAGAAACCACAGAAAAATATGAAAAGTATCCGACTGTTAATCCATGCTTGCCCTAAGAGAAATCTGACATTTCCCCTTTCTCCTTGGCCATATTGACTCCTTTGTTTCTCGAGATGAGGTCTTAATTTTCCACCCTTCTATGATTTTACAGACTATGCCTTCTATGATTTTTCTACTTAGTGTTCCAAGGAGATCAATGTTGCCAATATGTCAATGATGACGGCACACACACACCCACACACACATACATACCGTGAGTTGAATGTGGGTGCACAACAAATCTCCTACAACTGGGAATATCAATCTCACTATTGTCAACTTGAAACAGTGCATCTCTGGCTCTAGCCTTACAGTATAATTTCTTGTTTCAGAATGTTTCCAAAATAATAGTCAATATTTTCTAATGAGCCTTTTATACATATTTTGGTGGCATTTTGTTGTGGGAAAATAATAGTCAATAATTTTGAATGATTCTTTTGTCAGCAATTTTTTTGAATCACATTAAAGGAGATCTTAATTTGGTAGGTAAAATAATACGTGGATGCTAAACACAATTGTTTAAATTTAGGAGATACATGTCTGGTCATTATTAGCAGAATGATAATCATAACATTATAATGATAATCATAATCATTACTTGAAGTAATGCCTAATCCAAACTGTGTGCAATTTGAATGACACTAATTTGCCAACTGAGTAGATTGGAGATTTGGTAGAAAATATTGGATAGTAAGATGAGTTTTAAGCAGAAAATTTAAAGAGCCCTATGGACGTAAAGAGGAGGAAAGATGTTTGCTCTTTGAGACTTTGATTTAAAGTTCATTATCACAGCGGAATGGCTGTCATAATTTTTGGACATTGAATTATTTTTCTTCTCTCCTAGGCGAAGATAATCTACAATGACTGGCAAAACACAGACTAGCAATGTTACCAATAAGAATGATCCCAGATCTATCAACTCCAGGGTCTTCATTGGCAATCTCAACACTGCCATTGTGAAAAAAGCAGATATAGAAGCTATTTTTGCAAAATATGGAAAGATAGTTGGCTGTTCTGTGCACAAAGGATATGCATTTGTACAATACATGAATGAAAGGAATGCACGTGCAGCAGTGGCAGGGGAAAATTCCAGAATAGTTGCCGGACAATCTCTTGGTAAGGTGCCCTTATTTTATACTTGTTTGTTTGTTTTATGGTTATCTATATGATAGATAAGTCATCACATCAAAGTCTGTTCATTGCAAAGAGTGCATTACAAAGTATATATCAGTTGATATGGTTTATTTGTTAATGAAAGAATTGCAAAAAGTACACAAGATTAAAGTTTATGATGTATTAGAAAATGCCACTCTTATTATGGGATATGCATGTATTGTCTTTGCAGATTATTTATCTTGTTTCTGAATCAGTACTGTTGGAGAAATACAGAAGGAAAAGTAGAACTGTGCCTTACAGCTCTGGTTTGACTGGAACAACCAACAACAAATAGTATTCACTAAAGATTGCCAAAACAAAACGGATTTTACAAATGCACTAACAAGAAGAATTAACAGGTCTAATTACCACACTTTAATAAACACAAGTGGCTTTTTGAAAACAATTCATCCTTGAATAGATTCTTATTTTAATTAAAAATAATGAGCACATTAATGGGGATCGAATCATAATATACCATCAGTTTCTTTGTAAATGCATATTTGCCTAAGCGTTTAAACATTTTCTCTGTCTCTTCAAAAGAGATTTTGTCACCACTTGGACACATCACAAATCGATCAGTACAATTTAAAGAACTTGCTGCAAAGATATAAAACCAGCATTGTGGATTCATTGCTTGTTAGAGAAGCCTTTTCTTTTGTTTTCCAGCAAACAAAAAGTGGCTATTTTTAACAGTGAGCCAATCTATAACACGAATTTCTCGTGTGGCTAGAAAATTCAAAATGAGCACCATACTCCTATGTTGCAATGAATTACAAGTCCATTCACAGAATATGTTGAGAAACAAAAACACTTGATGTTTCATTGTTAAAATTATTGAATTGAGAAGTTTGTTCCTCAATAGTGACTCAAAACCATTGCATATGCTTGTCAAATGAACTTAGAGAGAAAAAAAATCACTTCAACCCATCTTAGGTTTTCAGAGATTTGTGTTGGTACAACTGAGAAACCTCTGAACAACACCTTGCCAAATAAATAAGATTGTTGTAATCTCTCTTCATGAATTATTAATCTGAATAGTGAACTGCTTTTTTATATTGTTTATGCTTTCAGTTTGGTTTTTGGATAATTAATAAGTACAATATATAATTAATTCACCGTCTTTGTGAAGAAAAGTGAAAGTGCAACTACAAAAGCTTTACTGAATTCTCTTAATACAAAAATAAACTTATGTTTGTTTTGAGTTTGGGATGGGTAACCATGCGAGGATTGCTGGGAGTTCTAATGATAAAAAGAATTGATTTGCTCTGTTGAACAATGTCAGTTTTAGTTTTACCTAGTTGCTTGCCTGGGCAATATTGTACTTGTTGATAGAGAATATATAGATGCCTGTCAAGGTCAATGTTATACTTGTTGAAGGGAGTAGGTTAAATTAAACTTCATAGTTCATTTTCAATTTTTAGACTTCATATTTACATGCCAAATATTATTTTAATAGTATTGAATTGCATGGTTTGAGCAAAGATATGGGGCTGCATCTCACTGCTTTTCTTAAGTTGGAATTTGATCACATGGTTTTTTTCTGGTATGTTGAGTAGAAACTTTTTTTTTCATACTCTTGTTGCTAAAGAGCAATAACAGAAAATAAGGAAATTAGCCAAACAGACAGGAGGAAACAAATACTTGTGCAATGAAAAAAGACAAAGTTTTGAACAGTAAGTGAATGAACAATAGAAGAGATGCAATTGATATTCTTTAATATTAGATGTGGATTTGTTAAAATAGAATGATGTCTGTCTGAACCAAAAATAATTCTAATGTATTTAACTAATATGATTTCACTGATTCCTTATTCTCCTTGATGTTGTTTAGCTAGGTACACAAGAGACAATACACATGTCAACAAATATCACTGAATGTAGTATCCAGGCAAAGCCTGGTACCTGATACATTATGCAGGAACATTGGTGGAAAGATATGTATAGGAGCTGCACTTCAATCTAGCTACACAATAATTCACTTGCAAAGAAATTATTCATTTTAAAATGGATATATTATGGGTCATGTAAACCTCTGCATCTAACCAACAATGTTGAATTATGTTGCAGGGTATTTGTGTTTTTGGTACACAAATCAGTTGTAAATTATTTCTATATCTCTATTTGCCAGAATATATTTCAGCATCTTAAATTTTTCATCATTATTTGTTCTGCAGTTCTAGTGTACGTGATGTTGGGAGTCAATATTGTCTGGAATGTAATTGCTGCTTCTAAACTCAATTAAAAGGAAGCTCCATACATTATTGAAAAAATATTACTCACTTGTTGACTTACAAGCTTAGTATTTTGCTACGTGCTCTAACTTGCAGGATTACTTTAGCTCATTACCGAAGAACTCCAATGTCTCTTGGATTGAATTCCTAGTTCAACAAAATTGTTGTACTGATTTGTTCTCCAGAGTTATGCTGTACCACATTGTACAGAATAGAGTCATAGAGATGTACAGCAAGGAAACAGACCCTTTGGTCCAACCCGTCCATGTCAACCAGATATCCCAACCCAATCTAGTCCCACCTGCCAGCACCCGGCCCATATCCCTCCAAACCCTTCCTATTCATATACCCACCCAAATGCCTCTTAAATGCTGCAATTGTACCAGCCTCCACCACATCCTCTGGCAGCTCATTCCATATACGTACCACCCTCTGCGTGAAAAAGTTTCCCCTTAGGTCTCTTTTATATCTTTGCCCTCTTGCCCTAAACCTATGCCCTCCCCGACCCCAGAGAAAAGACTTTGTCTATTTATCCTGTCCTGTTTCATGGACGATAATTCCCTGGAACAGGCAAGCAACTGTTAGAAAGTGGATTCTCCTAAGATCATTAATAGATGGTTCAGAATACCAACATAGGTTTTTATTTCTGAGTAAGCTTTTCCAAGTCACTGTTTATAATTTAAAGTTGGCAGCATTTATCTTTTCCATTTAGGAATGAATTTTATGATATGCTTGTATTTCTCTAAAAAATGTTATAGTTTTACTTAAATATATTGTTCAACATTATTATTCATGAATGTTGTTTTGAGCACCATCTATCTATCCATTAGCTGAGCTAGTGTTTGAAATAGTACATCAATAGCTGTAGTCTTGTGTAGAATGACCTCTCTGGGCTAAGGAGTTTGTATGCTTGCCATAGTTCGTTAATCAGCATGCAGAGTGTAGAATGCTGATAAACACAAGATTGTTAATATCTAGGCATCAGGACATTAAAAACCAAGATAAACTAATTCCACTCTGGGAACTTAATTTGTAGATCCAATATAGGCCATTGATTACTGATCAACTTTGCATAAAACGCTTAAATAAATTGAATAATGACCTGTAGTAAGTTGTCTGAGGCAAGTCATTCTTAATATTAATTGTTAGAGCTGCCTATCTGTGCTAAACAGCCATGCCAAATATATTGAATTTTCATAATCCTGCCAGAGGATTCTCAGTAACAAGGAAATAATACATGAAAGTATCAAATAAATATGACATTTAAATATACTTCACGGAATTAGTGGAATTTGAAGACCCACAAAGCAATGTTTTATCTTGAGGGCCAAAAGATATAGCTACAAAGTTAATTATAAAAGTCTTCTGTATTTCACAATATCCAAATGGTGTCACACTGGCTCAGAATGAAACAATCACTTCGATGCTACTCATAATTTAAAGAATCAAAAAGTGAAGTACTTATTATTGTATTCACTGTGCAGTACAGATTAGTCATTAAGTTGTTCTAGACTTAAATTTAAGGCTTTGAAGCAAACTAAATGAAAATCATTTATCCATGCTGTGTTACACCAGACTCTTAGTTGGTCATATTAGCAGAAACAGATTGATATTCACCCAAGGCAAACTGAATGAGTTCCAAAGACTCAGCTCCTGAAACTTGATGAATGAAACGCAGGAACTAACATAAGACTTATTAGAAGGTTTATTAATGTTTTTGCTTCCTCCAGAATTTTAGACTTTGTTTTGCTATTTCTTGCATTGTGAGGAAAAATAGTCTACCAAAAAAAAATGAATCAAGGTTGACAAACATGCTTTTCACCCACCACATGTGGGTGTCGCTGGCTGTCCCAGCATTTATTGCCAATCCCTAATTGCCCTTAAGAAGGTGGTGGTGAGCTGCTGCAATTCATTTGCTGCAGGTAGACCCACAAATCCACATATCCAGAATTTTTATCCAACAACACTGAAGGATGGCAATAAATTTCAAAATCAAGATGGTGAGAGATTTGGAGGTGGGAGTGTTCCCATGTATCTGCTGCTGTTATCCTTCTAGATGGTGGTGGTGTGGAACTGATTCGCCGTAGCAAAACTGAAAGTGTGTGTTAGTGAATAAATAATTGCTAAGCAAGTGCTGCTTGATAGCACTGTTGGTGTGGTACCTTACATCACCTTACTGATGATTGAGAAGAGACTGATTATGTGGTAATTAGCGGGTTGGATGTTTGGATTTGTCCTGCTTGACATGTACAGGACCTTGGCACTATTCCACTTTGTCAGGTAGATGCCAGCATCATAGCTGTTGTGAAATAGCTTGACTAGGTACATAACAAGTCTTAGAGAACATGAGTTTCAGAATTTTGACAGAATTTTGTCACAGCTCATAGCCTTTGCAGTATTTAGTGCCTTCCGCTGTCACATCAAGTGAATCAAGGTGGCTGAAGACTGGCACCTGTGAATCTGGGGATCTCTAGCGGAGACTGAGATGAATCATTCACTCAGTACTTTTGACTGGAAGTTGTTGAAAATGCTTCAGCCTAATCCTCTTTTGCACTGATGTTCTGGACTTCTCCAATTAATGAGGATGGGGATATTTATGGAGTCTCCTCCTCCAGTGAGTTGATAGTTGTCCAACATGGTTCAGATCTAGCTGTGGCAGAATTGCAGAGTTTAAATCTGATCTATCGGTTGTGGAGTTGCTTAGTTCTGTCTATCACTTGCAGCTTATGCTGTTTGGCATGCAAGTAGTCTTGTAGCTTCATTTTTAAACATGACTGGGGCTAGTCCTTGCATATCCTCCTGCACTCTTCATTAAATCAGGGCAGGGTTCCCTGCCTTAATGGTAATGGTGGAGTTGGGGATGTACCAGGCAATTACATTGCAGTATGTGTTAAAGTATGATTCTGCTGCTGCTGATGGCCCATGGTACCCTATGTATACAGTCCTGAGATGTTCTGGAGAGTGAGCCCCCATTCTCCCCCCTCCCCCCGGATTCCTGAGACTGCTCCCTAGCATTTAATTACTTTCACATTTACAGAAGCTTGCTAATCTGTCACTGAATTTCTCTAAGTTGCAACATCAAGCAAGCACTGTGCATTGATTTCCTTCACCCCACTCTCAGCATCAATGAGCTATGAAAGGTTTCCAGGGACTTCTGCGTTAACTGTCTGGAGTCTACTGATGGCTTCAAAGATGCAGTCTAAATCCACTGCTTTTATTTAAATCACTCTCCGAGCTTCCAGCAAGAATTAACTTCTCCTCTCAACTCTTCCTGTGGCCCACCCCCAGATAAATCGAAAGTAGAAAATCTTAGAGCTCTTCTTTTAAGTTACGCAGGTGCACACTCTCTCTGATGTTCCAAGCATGCCAATCGCAGCATTGACTTCTCGCTCTGGAAGTCGTTGTTGAACATGGAACTCAGAGATCTGACCTCCATCCACCTCCTTGACAACATACCCTGCTCTGAGCTTCTTAACTTGTCCTTTATTGTTCACTGAATAGTTTTGACCACATGTGGCTCCACAGCCCCTTGGTTTGCCATTAAAATAAGCATTGTAGATGTCACATCTCCAACTGGGGTCACACAGTGGTTAGCACTGCTGCCTCTGCAGTGCCAGGGTCACAGGTTCAACATCAGCCTTGGGCAATTGCCTGTGTGAAGTTTGCACATTCTCCCCCGTCTGCGTGGATTTGTTCTGGTTTCCTCCCAGTATCCAGAGATGTGCAGATTTGATGGATTAGGAGAAAGTGAGGACTGCAGATGCTGGAGATTAGAGTCGAAAAGTGTGGTGCTAGAAAAGCACAGCAGGTCAGGCAGCATCTGAGGAGTAGGAAAACCAACATTTCTGAGGAAGGGCTTATGCTTGAAATGTCGATTTTCCTGCCCCTCAGATGCTGCCTGACCTGCTGTGCTTTCCCAATGCCACATTTTTTGACTTTGTCATACAAAGTTGCTCAAAGTGTCCAGGGATATGTCGGCAGAATGGAATGGCCTTGAGAAATGTGGGGTTACGATGATAGGGTGGATCTGAGTAGGATGCTCTTCAGAGGGTCAATGCAGAGTCAATGGCGCAAATGACCTCTTTCTGAACTGTAGGGATTCTATTCTATTTTGTTTTGTAATTAAGCTAGCCACCTGCCATTTTTAAATCTCTAACTTCTATTTTGATTCCATTCAACGAATGTGAGTAACCTTATGAACTACTATTTATTGTAGGTGTTCTGACAATCAATAAAGTCCAGAATTTTAATTACCTCACCTTCCTGGCTTAAAGCAACGTAGCCCCAACCTCTTAAAATGCACCAGACTTCAATTGCTTTATCCAATTTTCTACTGTTCAACTTTAGCTTGTAAAACTAAAGATTATATACTCCAATTCATGAACTTTGAGCTAGATAGTTGCAACTCAGGTAAATAATCCAATCTCTCTCCCAAGTCTCTGACTGAAAACTCAGGTTCAAGTGCATTCATGCAGAATCCTGGGGAGGTGGGCAATTACCCATCAGGAAGTTAAAATTTCTGGGCAATTTCTGTGGATTTGCACTGGGACATCTGAGGGGTCCTGACAAGTATTTCTGGGTGTATGTCCAGACTCTAACGTTTCACAGCCTGAAAAATCTGGGACATTATGTTTAGCACTATGGAAAGAAAGGGGAGAGTGGAACTAATTAGATAGCTTTGGTGTAAGGTGGCAAAGTTGAACGTATGAATGTGTTACAAGTTAGACAAAGGCATGAAAGTAGCCCAATGTATGCAAAGCAAAAGTTGGAAATGTAGAAGAAGCTAAAAGAAACAGCTTGACTTTTAAAAGAGACACAGAGTTTCAGTAAAAGGCTTCATTCACTGTGGTAATGCTGTAAATTAGCCCTTAATACAGCAATCTCTGTACACATTCAAGAAACAATATAGTCTGTCCCAATCTAAATTTATACACTTACGTAGAAATTAATGATCCTTCCTAAAATTCATATTTGGAAGAAAGAAAATGATGATTGTAAGAAAATATGGTTATCAGTTCTACATTCATCATTTCCTGTGGTCATAGTGTAAATGACAGCTATGGAAAATAATACAGATCTTGCAGTAACATGCTGGCCTTACTGCAATAATTCAGCATAGAATTCTTTCAACAACTGAGGACATAGTGGTTTTGTGAATTAACCATATGCAGAATGCACTGTCAACAAGAATCTAGCCAAATACTGATTCACAAAACAACTCAACACCATGTAAGCTGATAGCTGCTGATATAATTAAATGGCTTGGTTGTCTTTCTGAGGTGATGTTTGAATTTTCTTGAAGTGCATCATGTGTTCATTCCTTGCTGATTCCCAGCCTCTGAGAATGGACCCAGATCTCCTATAGTTTCTAATCCAACATCTGATAGATCCTTGCTCGCAATTAATGCCTATCTGTTTATAAATATTTGGATCAAGTTTTCATACCTTCCAGATATTGTTGTGAAGGAATCCTGTCATTTTTTAAAATGTACAACTCGAGATCAAGTGCAATTAACTATCTGATCCTCAGACAAAGTCAAACAACCAATTCTAGAGAAGAATATAATTTTATCCCATACTGCTGGATGTGACAAAATGATTGAATAACTATTTGCTTTAAAAGTCCTCTGTAATCCAAGATCATATTCAAGGACACAATGTCATCCATTGACTGTAGATTCCTTTGGGCATTGGCTACTTTTTTTTCTACATCACGTGGTTTCTCCTTGTGTTCTTAGATCCTCAGTGAAATAATCAACTTTCTTTTTTTCCCACATCTTCTTGTCGTCTACTTTGAACAAGTCCATGTTGGTTCTGTTTGATCAGTTGAAAGTTTTCAAAATGTTCTGACACTCCATCCTTAATTATAAACTCCAATAAATTCCCACCAACAAAAATTAGGCTAACGGATCTATAATTTCCTGATTTCTCCCTTTGTGATATGTGATGTTTCTATCTTAAAGCAGACTTGCAAAATTAGGAAAACTTTGTATTGTTATGTTTAGGATTATATTAATGCTTCTTTCAAAAGAAATGTAGGATGGAAACCAAAGGCTTTTGTCACTCTTTAATGACATTATTTTCTTCATTATTTTTTAAAAATAATGTTATGGGTGATATCGGTCCCTGAATCAATACCTCTGTCTTCAAATACTCAAAAAGCTGGCATCTTCCTCTCTTGTAAATATTGATGCAAAGTAATTATTTAGCAAATCAGTAATTTCCTTATTCTTTTGACAATAATTCTAATCAGTTTTCAAGCAGCCCAGTACAAATTGTTTGACTCGCCACATTTTCCTTATAAATTTGTAAAAACAAAATTCATTTTGATTTTGAGATGCCCAAGGATAATCCCTAGGTACCGACTAAAAGGGCCATTCTTTCATGCTCCAACATCAGATACTTCTAAAGGAGCTGTTAGATCACAAAGAGAATTAATGGAATACATTGCACAGAGAATTGTCAAAAACATATTTGGAAGTAATTAACGCACTGGAAGTCAAGGAAGATCAGAAAACCATCTTTGGGCAATGCAGTTGCCAATTTAATGGCTTGTATTTCAAAGTGCAGAGATGCATGAGGGAACCATCTTACTTTTAACAGAAAATTGTATCTACGTCAGGAATGGGCAAAATATTGTAAAATGCCTAAATTATGCCGACTTGTATTGTTCTCGGCTCACTTCATAATGCAAGCATAACATGAAGTCACTTTGCTGGTGTTGCTGTTTCTGAAGGAGCAGTGTATCAGATAAAAGAAACTGTGCTTGTTTTAGAATGGCAGTGGTTTGAAAGCTGCTGTGACAGCTCGACTGAATTGCTACTATATTGTGATCCTGAAATTTGAAGCAATAACCTTATGTAAAGCTCTACAGATTTGTAAATTCTCAGTTAGTGTTGCCAGATTAAACATAGTCATCATGCTAATTTTCCCTTTTAATCAAATAAAGTATTTGATATATGAAGTTACAATGTGTGACACATTTGTCAATGCTATGCATATCTCATAGCAGTCAGATGCCTGTTGAATTTTGCTGCAGAGATTCTGAAAACATAATTAATGGGCTAAAGTCTGAACTTGCTTTAGTTATTTGTTTTGAATCACATTAAAAACTGTTGAATATTAAATTCTTACATCTGCAGTTGTGCACTTGTGTAAGTTTCTGCCTTCCTTTTTAAGAATATAGGCATTTATTTCCAAATCTGGCAAATTTACAAAAATCAAGAAATGTTATCAACGGAGGTTGTTGCACTCTTTAAGCATCAATGTTATCAACTTGTGGTGCTCAGAATCGTAGAAATAACAATATAAAATGATGGACATAAAGGATTTGTAATCCTGCTTTTTTCCCTTCTGTTGTGAGTGCATTACTCGTTGTATTTTGGAAACAGACAAAGGCACCTGAAGGCTCTTGCAAACCCATGGCTCAGTATTCATATGGTTGTAAAAACAGTGCTGTCCACTGACATTGAAGAAAGATGTACACGAAGATTTGGTGATCTCTGTAACATGGGAGACATGAGTTTGATTCTGATGTCAAATTAAGGAGTGCTCCAGCGGTTTGACAAGGGAGATATCATTAAGCCAAGTAAGCAGTCAAACACTTTGAAATATTTTCTCGGACAACAAATGGAGATGTAAAACACATTGACTTTTTGATTTTTCATTAAATTTTCACAGAAAATGAAATAAATTATCAGGGCATAAAATCGAGATAAGAGAGGAAACTTCAATATTGTAAATATATTTTGAAAACATTGTTTTAAAAATGATTAGTTATCTAAGAGAAAAATTTGACATTGCACCAATTTAATTATTTTTCAGGGCGAGTGAGGATATTCAGCCATAATTATGAACTTTGTCCATCGTTACAGCAAGGCATGCTGCTTGAATAGGAAAGGGATTTAGTGAGCCTGGTAGTATGAAAGGGCATCTGTTCAGTGGTTTCCACATCATTGGGATCTGGAGGACATCAACATAGAAAGAAACATGGAATTGGTGACTGTAACCTCTG
This sequence comes from Chiloscyllium punctatum, assembly GCF_047496795.1. Classification (NCBI taxonomy): domain Eukaryota; kingdom Metazoa; phylum Chordata; class Chondrichthyes; order Orectolobiformes; family Hemiscylliidae; genus Chiloscyllium; species Chiloscyllium punctatum. The sequence continues at coordinate 53,266,904 of NC_092743.1, read as the reverse complement.
GATTTCTGTGCTTAACTAGACATATGCCAACCCTGGAAGCTGTTGTCACATTTATGGATGTAATGATGATGAATACTAACAGTTTTGCCATCACTTCCATCACAAATAAAAGCTGTGATCTCATGTCAGTTTGGGGTTTGTAAATTCTGAACTGGTGCAAATGCATTAAATTTGATTCAGATTTTATTGTCGTGTGTAACCAAGTACAGTGAAAAGCATACAAAATCGCCATTCACAGGACCTTGGTAGGTACAAAGTAACTAGGTACAGAATCTTAGTAACAGAAACAGAAAAATAAAGAAATAAGTATTCTTAGCAAAGAAGTCAAAATATAAAGAAATAGAACTTGATTGAGTTTTTTAAAGAAGTAACGAAGAGGATTGATTAAGGCAGAGCGGTAAGGCAGAGTGGTAGAGGTGACCTATATGGACTTCAGTAAGGTGTTCGGCAATGTTCCACATTGGTTAGCAAGGTTAGATCTCATGGAATACAGGAAGACCTATCCATTTGAATACAGAACTGGCTCGAAGGTAGAAAACAGAAGGTGGCTTTGGAGTGTTGCTTTTCAGAATGGAGGCCTGTGACCAGTGGTGTGCCACAAGGATTGGTGCTGGGTCCATTACTTTTCATCATTTGTACAAATGATTTGGATGTGAACATTGGAGGTATAGTTAGTAAGTTTACAGATGACACCAAAATTAGAGGTGTAACGGACAGCGAAGAAGGTTACCTCAGAGTACAACAGGATCTTGATCAGATGGGCCAATGGGCTGAGGAGTAGCAGATGGAGTTTAATTTAGATAAATGTGAGGTGCTACGTTTTGGAAAGGAAAATCAAAGCAGGACCTATGCAATTAATGGTAAGATCCTCTGGAGTGTTGCTGAACAAAGAGACCTTGGAGTGCAGGTTCATAGTTCCTTGAAAGTGGAGTCACAGATAGATAGGATAGTAAAGAAGGCGTGTGGTATGCTTTCCTTTATTGGTCAGTGCATTGAGTAGAGGAGTTGGGAGGTCATGTTGCGGCTGTACAGGACATTGGTTAGGCGGCTTCTGCAATATTGCATGCAGTTCTGGTCTCCTTCCTGTCGGAAGCATGTTGTGAAACCTGAAAGAATTCAGAAAAGGTTTACAAGGATGTTGCCAGGGTTGGAGGACTTGAGCTGTAGGGAGAGACTGAATAGGATTGGGCTGTTTTCCCTGAAGCCTCAGAGGCTGAGGGGTGACCTCATAGAGGTTTATAAAATCATGAGGTGCATGGATAGGATAAATAGACAAAGTCTTTTCCCTGGGGAGGGGGAGTCCAGAGCTAGAGGACATAAGTTTAGGGTGAGAGGGGAAAGATTTAAAAGGGACCTAAGAGGCAACCTTTTCACGTAGAAGGTGGTGTGTGTATGGAACCAGCTGCCAGAGGAAGTGGTGGAAGATGGTACAATTGCAACATTTAAGAGGCATCTAGATGGCTATACGAATAGGAAGGGTTGAGAGGGATATGGGCAAGCCCCAGCTTGGGAGCCATGCTCTGCTCCATCTTGACAATGAATTAACGATGTTTCATACAGAAAGCACAATTCACCAGATGATTATAAGAAGAAATAAAGACAATGGTACATTTCTGGTAACGATTTTGTGTGTAGCTGCAGTTTTGGATGTAGCATTCAATATATCTGGCTTTACATTTGCAATTTCACAGCTAGTAAATTTTAGCTGAGATCCTGATCTTGTACCATCAAAGAACCAGGACACTGTTCCCCATTATATCATTAAAATATTCCTCTGTACCTCAACAGGGTCTCACCATTCTCCCAGCCAACTAACACCATCAGACAAAAGTGATCAAAGACTCCTTCGTTTGTTGACCACAGAAATTGGATACTACATGCTGAAATCCCAGTTAACAGATGTCGAGACTGATGAGCACAAATTTATTTTTCCCTGAAATCTTCAGAGATAATTGAACATAGCTCTTCATTTCCTTAGACCAATACAATCAGCTGTAGCTTACAAATAATGTTCCTTGATTTTCCAAAACCCTGTCTAGCTCAATGTGAAGTCCTGTTGCAGTCCTCTGAGTATTAAGAAAGTAAAGTCTTAAATCCCCCACTTCTTTATTAGGGAAAAAAAATTCATTCACCTCCATTAAAGTTTTAAAAAGCCCTTTGTTCCTGCTGTGGTGACACTTATTTACCACTATATGCAAAATATAAATGCCAGGATTTATTGAGATGTACCATGTAATCAGGAATTCTGTCATCCTCTTTATGCAAAGCAGCATATATTTTAAAATAGCTTAATTGTCCTAATATAAATTGGAATAAAAATAATCTAAAGGATGGAGGGGATGTAAGAGTTTTGAAAATTTGATGAGAGGCATTCACAGGTTATTTGATGTGAGCAAGTGTGCAATGGTATGGTGAGAAGGCAGAAGATTGGTAATGTTGCTCATTTGAAGAGCTGGTACAGGCACAAAGGATGAAATATTCTCCTTCTGTGTGTCAGATCAATTCTTGAATCTTTGATTTGATCAGGAGAATTTTCTTCAGCAGTATATTTCTGGCCCAATGAGGGAAGGGCTACTTCTGGATTTGGTTTCAGGGAATAAGGGGAGTCAAATGGTGTCAGTAGGGAAATAGTTGAGAAGCAATGACTATACTATCATCTGGTGCAAGTTAGCTACAGAAAAGGGCAAGGAACAAGCAAGAATAAAATGCCATTTGAACACAGGAGTGTCAGTTTCAGTGCAGTAAGATCTATGGGAATGGGTACACAAATTGTTGAAAGTGGAAATAATACAGTGCTTTATCAATAGAAGCATAGTGTACAAAAGCAAGGAAGCTATATAGAGTCATAGAGATGTACAGCATGGCAACAGACCCTTCAGTCCAACCCGTCCATGCCGACCAGATATCCCAACCCAATCTAGTCCCACCTGCCAGCACCCGGCCCATATCCCTCCAAACCCTTCCTATTCATATACCCATCCAAATGCCTTTTAAATGTTGCAATTGTACCACCCTCTGCCACTTCCTCTGGCAGCTCATTCCATACACGTACCACCCTCTGTGTGAAAACGTTGCCTCTAAGGTCTATTTTATATCTTCCCCCTCTCACCCTAAACCTATGCCCTCTAGTTCTGGACTCCCCAATCAGGGAAAAGACTTTGTCTATTTTATCCTATCCATGTCCCTCATAATTTTGTAAACTTCTATAAGGTTACCCCTCAGCCTCCGACGCTCCAGGGAAAACAGCCCCAGCCTATTCAGCCTCTCCCTACAGCTCAAAACCTCCAACCCTGGCAACATCCTTGTAAATCTTTTCTGAACCCTTTCAAGTTCCACAATATCTTCCCGATAGGAAGGAGACCAGAACTGCATGCAATATTCCAACAGTGGCCTAACCAATGTCCTGTACAGCCGCAACATGACCTCCCAACTCCTGTACTCAATACTCTGACCAATAAAAGAAAGCATATCAATGGTCCAGTTTCAACTGGAGTACTGTGCCCAATTCTGGACTACATATATTCAGTATTCTGGGTAGGTTGGTAAGGTGGAACTATTCTTCTAGATTTGAAAGAGACTGGTGCAATAGTGGCTTTCAAAAGAGAAGCAAATAAGCACTTGGACTGAAAAGAAATTGCAGGACTACCTGGGAAGTGAAGAGAGTAGCTGGGTTGCTCTAGCATTGATGGACTAAGTATCTTTCTTCTGTTCTATCACTTTTCTGTGATTCCATAGATTTTACTTCCCAGGTTCAATTCCAGCCATTAGAATGAAATGAGGGCCAGGAACCCAGGAATAAAGACAGACCCTGCGACAAATTTTCAAGGAGGCAACAGCAGTGATTGGAACCATGGCTAGGTGAATCTCATTGACAATGAGATCCTTGATTGGGGTTGTTAACCTGGACCTATCAGGGAGCCCTGGCTGACTGATATAAACAGGAGATTCAGAAGATCTCCTCGGTCTGGGAACTGGCTTGAGCTAGCTGGTCAGAGCTCATGTACAGTACACATGTGAATGAAGGGTGACTTGGTCATGGAATACCAGTCTCTCTGAAGTTATTTCATCAATGAGTTAGAAGGAGCATGACCTATTACAGAAAAGGCATGCAGGTTCCTCAGCTGGGTTATCCAACTGGAGCAGCCAAGCCTCAGGACTGGTGCCAGGAGGCCAGCTCCATCCATCTGCCAGGTTTGAGCCTCAGTGGAGGCACCTCTGGTGTTTAGAAAGTACCAAATAGCATGTGGTTTGTGTCCATAGTAGGCACTTTAATTGGTCTAAATAGCTGCCTCTTGCCAGCAGGTTCACAGCTGTCAACCCCCAGAAAATAGCTTCACTGAGAACAGATCCCAGAGGTGGGAACACACTATCAGGGAGCTATTGACCTAGTAGTATCACAATGTTGTTCTCACAGTCACCTCAAATTTTGCAGAATGAAAACCCCACCCTATCATCATACAAGTAATGAGCCAAACCAAAGCATCTTCATTTGGACAATTTTGTTTCCACATATATCAGTCTTGTGACCTTGTCAATTTGGTGTTTTTATAAAAATCACTCTAAAAACTTCAGATTCATGAACCGAATATATGAAAAGGACCCCAAACATGAAGATAAAATGCTGGTTAATATTCTCCTGCTGTCCATCTATTTGTAGTCTGCTGAGTTAATAATCACAAACTTTACATTGCTACATTTACACTGGAACATTGATATTCACATGCGCATCTCTGCATGATTGTTTGAATAGTTAATATTCACACTCACTGCATCTCTGTACATAATTTAAACATATTGAACAATTTTCACACATTATATCTGCATGGATATTGCCACACCATGCTCTGGTTTGAAGTCATAGATTTTTGTTAGTTGGATGCTTATTTTGAAGCCAGATTATAAACTTTCAGCAAAATCTCAGTTACAGTCTCTGTACAAGAAAAATGTGCATTTACATAGAACCTTTAACATACAAATTGTTCCAAGGTTCTTCATGGGATCGTTAAAAAATTGAATTCAACCAAATTAGAAGATATAAGGACAGTTGATCAACAGCTTGGTCAAACAGTAAGCTTTAAAAAGACATCTTAATAAAATAGCAAAAGAACAGAAAAATTGAGGTTTGTGAGGGAAATCCAGCAATATAGGATTTTAGCCCCTGAAGACATCACAACTAATGGTGAAGTGCTTCAAATCAAGGGTAAGCAAGAGACTAAAATTCAAAGCAGATCTCAGAGGTAAGGCTGTGGAAGGTTACAGAGATGGGGAGGGTCCAAGACTTGAATGGATTTGAGAAAAATTATGAGAATTGATACTTGGTTTAATAATTTATCACTGTTGATCTGCAGACAAAAGGGTGATGGATGAACAGAACCCAATGTGACTATCCTGTCATTGAAGGTGACACAGATAGTGAAAAGGACAAAAATATCATGCTAATCACCTCTTCTTTCTACCACAATAATTAAATGCTGGGCGAAAATATGCATTGCAGACCAGCTCAAACTGCCGCCATTGAAGCACTTAAATATTCTATTAATGACCACTTAGTGGTCTCAACTCACAATCAACCTGATTACTTACCTTCCTGGCAGGGCAGAAAGGTGGCTGGTTTACTGGTGGGGAAATCAGGGTGGCCTACCTGCAGAAATTGCAGGGTGGACCCCATTTGCCCCAAAGTGGGTCAGAGTAGATATTCAAGGTGTCCCTCTTCTCACCTCCATGCCCACACTCTAATTGCCCCACAACTCTCACTGTGCAAGAATCGAAAGGAAATGACCTACCTGTTTGATCCCCTAAAAGGACCACCAGTGACAATCTCTAGGTCCAAGAAGCTGGGATTGGCTGGCAGCTTTACTATCAAAGCTTCTGATTTGCTGAGAGTCTTAAGTGCTGATTGAAGCTCTATCCAGTGAGTTTTAGTGGTAGGGAATCAGTCATCTCTAACGATCACCACCCCATTCTACAGATTGGCAGACTAAATGTCAGCCTTCTGGAGTTATGACACATTTACAGAGGTAGAATGTAAAGACTGGCAAGGAATGCATTGGGATAGCCAAGTCTAGAAGCAATAAGGTTGAGATGAGTGGATTCAGCAGCGAAGAATCTGAAGCGTTGGTGGAGTTACATAATGTTAAAAAGATAGAAATCGATGGTCTTAGTTAAGTAGGAGATATGAAGTTAGAAGATAATCTCAGGTTGAAATATGAAACCAAGGTTGCAGACAGTTGGCTGAGGCTTGGACAACATGGAGAGGGATAGACTACAGGATTAGGGAACAGAGTTGTAACAGGGATTGAAGACAAGGGCTTAGGTCTTCATTATATTTAGTTGGAGGAACTTTCAGCTCATCCCGTACTGGATCTCAGAGAAACAATCCAAAAGATTTGAAGCAGTGAAAAAGTAGGGAGAGATTGTGTTGAAAAGGAGCTGGTTCTCATCTGCATATATCTCAAAACAGACGCTGGGTAGAATTGTGTGCCAACCCTCCCGGTAGCTCTCCTGGTGAGGGGCATTTCAGTTGGCAAGAGAGTGGCTGGGGAAGACCCTAACACTTCTCTTGCTCCACTGTAATGAAGTCTGGGATGGGAATGCTTGAGAATTGCTTACCCACTCTGCCTCCAATTGAGAAGTGCTTCTCTAATGGTGAAGTGCTTCAAATCAAGGGTAAGCAAGAGACTAAAATTCAAAGCAGATCTCAGAGCGTTGTAAGGCTATGGAAGGTTACAGAGATGGGGAGGGTCCAAGACTTGAATGGATTTGAGAACAATTATGAGAATTGATACTTCTCATAATTGAGAAATTATGAGAAATTTCCAATTGAGAAATTTAAGTGGTGAATTAATGGTCAGTTAAATGCCACATCCTATTGCTGCAGTATTAACTCAGTGGTAGTCAGGCGACTTGCCGTGTGGGGAGCACAAAACAAAAACCGTGTCTCCCTAATTTACTTGCATGATCTTTTTGGGGATGGTGATCACATATTTGAAGGCACTCAGTACCTGATTGAGAGAATCAGCATCAGGAAGGATATGAATGCAACCACACCCCTGCCCTTGATGCCAATCCCATAATGCTCACCTCATGACCCCTTTCCCATCATCACTCATCCATCCATTGCTCCCCTCTCAATTTGAGACCTCAAGTGAGACCACCAACATCTACCACCACCTTAATGGTGCCCCTGGGTACCAAAGCATTCTTAGTGGATGGGACTTGCACTCATTGCAGTCCTTGTTAGAGGACAAAGCCTAAATCTGGACTACTAAGTGCGTGAGTGGCACAAGGTTTGTCGACCCTTCCTGAAGCAAGGAGACATATGGGCCTCCCCTACTCTTCAGCCAGCAGTCAAAACCCCCATTCCCTCCACAAGCTCTATCCACCATGTTTTCAGATAATATCAACAAGGGACTGCAGTAGATGAGAAATAAGAGGGGGAACAGGAGAGATATTTTGCAAACACCAATGCTAATGGTGCTAGAGCAGGAAGGCAAGTCATTGCAAGCAATTCTTTAATTATGAATGGATGAGAATGAAAGGAGGAGCACTGGAAAAGGAACATGAGGTCAGCCATGTCATTGATTGCAGACGGTTTGAGAAGAAGGTGGAGGAATATTTAACTTTTATTACAGTCGCAGAGCATGTTATTTTTGATGTCTATAAGAACTGTTTTGATATTATGGTATGGGTGGAAACTGGAAGGATTAAGCATGGAATTTAGGGAAAAATGGGCCTCAGTTTGGCTGATGACAGCACAAAAGTGACATTTAGAGAGAGAAAGGCAAATGGAATGTTAGTTTCCAAGGAAAGAGAGAGCAAGCTTTTTTTTTATTGAACAGAGAGGCAAAGAAGACAAATTTGAGGAAGGACGGGGCACTGCTTGAAAAGAGAGAAGTGTTAACACTATTGACTAACACTGAAGTAAGTGAGTGATGTTGAGTTGCTAGTATGTAGGTCGATCAGATCAAGTGAGGACATCTCATGGAACAAGGTGAACTCAGAATGGGTCTATTGAGGGAAGATAGGAGAGAAAGTAGAAAAGCAGGTGGTTGGAGGGTTCCTAGGCGGAAGATGAGGCGTTCTTCCTCCAACCGTCATGTTGCTATGGTCTGGCGATGGAGGGGTCCAAGGAGCTGCATGTCCTTGGTGGAGTGGGAGGGGGAGTTGAAGGGATGAACTCAGATTTCTCCAGTTTCCTCATTTCCCCTCCCTCCACCTTGTCTCAGTCAAATCCCTCAAACTCAGCACCGCCTTCCTAACCTGCAATCTTCTTCCTGACCTCTCCACCCCCACCCCCAGTCCGGCCTATCACCCTCACCTTGACCTCCTTCCACCTATCGCATTCCCAACAGCCCTCCCCCAAGTCCCTCCTCCCTACCTTTTATCTTAGCCTGCTGGACACACTTTCCTCATTCCTGAAGAAGGGCTTATGCCCGAAACGTCGATTCTCCTGCTCCTTGAATGCTGCCTGACCTGCTGCGCTTTTCCAGCAACACATTTTAAGTTCAGTACTATGTCAGGGGAACAAAGAGTAAATGTAGCCAGGTGGGCTCACAGGAGGAAACAAATGACAGAAGCTGCTGATGGGTTTGTCTCAATTTTATTGACAAAGAAATTTGTGAATTACAGTTTGAGAGTGATACATGGAAATGATCAGGGAAGGCTTTATCTATGATTGACAATGATTAGAGCAGTGAGCAGTGCAATTCACATAGTCCAGAGGATGGTTGTTGGGAGGTTTATATGAAATTAAGGAAGGGAGAATAAGAACACAAAGAGTGCAATGAATTGAAATGAAGGGTAAAAGCACTGAAGTTGTGAGCATTAACCCAAAATGCTGGAGAAAATCAGCAGATTCATCAGCATCTGTGAGGGAGAAACTAAGTTAGCATTTCACGTCCAATAAGACTTCATCAGTACTTCATATTGGACTCGAAACATTAACTCTTTCTCCACAGGTACAGCCAGATCTGTTGAGTTCCTCCAGCATTTCCTCTGTGTTAGACTTTCAGCATCTGCAGTTTTTTTTTAGATTCAGTTATTAGGATGTGGAGTTGTTCATTGCAGAGGCTAAGAAAAAACTATAGCAAAATTCAGTGACAGCATGTTACATTATTGGGCTTGCAGTAAGGAACCAGTATTTTACATGAGATGTAAGAGAATTGAGAACAAGATGAGGTGCTATAAAGAGGAGAAGGTGCCAGTTGAGTCAGGGACAAGTCAACGTGTAATTTGATAATAAGTGCCATCTTGCCACTGGATAATCAGGGCATATCAAGTGGCAGAAAGAATAGTCAGGCAGAGAGGTGATGGGTGTATTTGGTGGCAGGTTAAAAGGAAGTAGGATGTGAAAGTTGCAGTTGCTACTTATAAAAGAAGCAGTGATGAGTTCCTCAGTCAGTGTCAAGAATGCCAAAAGTAGTGCAGAGGAAAGCTGTTGATTTGTCTAAAATGATAAGCCTGGGACAGTTGCGGGGGTGGTGGGGGGGAGGCAGACTGAGGAGTACTGTAAAGCTGGACTAGGGATTTGAGAGGACACAGTACACCAAACAGGACAAATAAGAGAGACATGACAATGGGAGAGATGGGTCTAGGAGAGTTGAAGCAAAAAAAAATTTTGTTTTAAAATATGAAAAATAAATGGAAAAGAGTGACATGTTCAGGCCTGTTGTGATTATCAAAACCCATTTATAATTGGACGCAGGAAAATCTGACGAAGGTCTGAATGATATATATCTCCTGAGTTGTAAGAGGAATAGCAAGAAGACTGAAGAGGTTAAGTTAGATGCAGAGTCAGAAACCCTGTGGTGAGAAAAATATGGCATAGATCAATCAGAGTCAGTGTATAATATCAATGAATCATTATCGAAGATTGGGGATAGGTATAATAATTGAATGAAGTCCAGGAGTTATTGAGGCTGGAGTATCAGTGGATGCACTGATGGAAGCATTTCCATGAGACTAAAGTTCCAGGAGTTGTGCAGATACATTTGCTGGCATAACATAATGGTGACAATGTTGAAGGTCACCATAAGATATGAAGCAATGGAGAAATGTACTATGGTACAGGAGAGAAAATACCTCTGTCTCACCAGAAATCAAGGGGTAGTTGAAGTTGAGAAACCAGAAGAACCATTATCATAATGAAAGATTCAGCACAGAAAAGCAGCAAGGTCCTGCAAACTGATCGTCATTATTTCAAATATAAACCACAAAGTATAATCGAATAGGATATGTAACATAACAAAGGCATTTCGGCCCAAATAATCAATTTCACTATGAAATCTTCACAGAATAGCTCTTATGCCCAGCGTGGAGTATGATACAAAAGTAACACTATTTTAAGAAAATTAGTTCAACTGAAACATTGACGTTGATTCTTTCCACAGATGCTGCATGACCTTGGAGCTTTTCCAACCCTTTTAAATTTTTAATTCAGATTTCTTACATCTGCTTTATTTTGCATTTGAATCATATTTTAAGCAGGTTTGGCATATATGAATACATGAATGACCACAAGAGAGTATTATTACACTCCCTCGATTAATGAAAAGGATACACTATTTTCAAGCTCTTTACAACTTACTTATATTTCTTATTTTCCATTTATTTCTTGATCAAAATTAATCTCAGATTTCTTGTTCTTAAAAGTATTCCTCCTTCCCTGACTTAAATGTTCTGAATATGGGGAATAACCTTGACCATCTTGGACAGTGTCCGAAGAGTCTTTCTCCACAAAAGGTTTTCTCTTGATCTTCAATTGAAATTTCCTCTTCATCAGACATGTATGTCCAACTTTGAACTGGATCTGAATTGGATTCTTGCACAACTTGAATTGGAATGTATAGGCACTGTATGCTGACCCTGACTACCTAATTTACTAGACTTATATGATTCTTCCCAATTTCCTCCTCCTTCATGAATCTCTGATGGTAAGAGAATGTCTATATAGAAACCTAATGTTCCATGATCAAATGTCATGTCTAAATATGTGAGGACCACACTGTTTCATGACTCTTTCTGGCAGTAGTTTACAACCATTTATGATACTTTCACTCCAATCTTTTAGTTCAACTTCAGACTTCTTTCCCTCAACACACTCCTCACATGATTACCTTCATGTTTTGTCTGTTTTTCTTCCACAGACTGTGATAAATGTGATTTCACCAATGAAAACCTCAATCTCAGCAACCTTTTAAGAAACAATTAATAATCAAGTAATAATGTGTAAAAATAACTCCTCAACTTTTGGGCAAACCATCCTTAATTTTTCACATACTTCAAGTATGGGTCAACTCTTGACTTTCATACTAAAAATCTAAACTCTTTTTACCTCCTACACACTCACCACAGATGTGAAGCGTGGTACAAACATGCTCGATCATAGAATAACTCACATCAAAGCTGTTTATGCATGTCAAGATAACTTACCTCACTGATGCTTGTGTCTTCCTCCAAATGTGAACATGTGGTCTCAGAAACCCAACTTCTACACAAATGTATGCTGTAGCTAGTATTTTATGGTAATAGTGTGAGGTGTATTCTAACAAAATCAGTGACAACAGCTATTTCTTTCAATTTCTACTCAATATTTGTTTGGAAATGGCACATTTGACAGTTTGGACTGTGTTCTGTTCTGTTCCATTGGAAGCAGGATGATGTGGTTGAGTACTTTTTTATTCTTGTCCTGTTCATTCATCTGAACAAAATTTGCCCAAAGAAAGATGCATCTTCCCTGTTGAGCTGTACCTCTGATTGGAGTAGTAATTTTCAACATTGGAAGAGAATTGTAATGCCATGCATCTGCACTTAAAGCTATCTTACAAACAGATAAAATTAAAGCCCATCCCTACATTTGCACTGAAGCAAAAGTAGGTGTTGATAACTTTGAATTCAAAACAGCCATTAGTGTTTTATGATCAGTTTTGACCCTGAAACCATGGCAACACAAGCATTTATGGCATGTTCTCACTGCAAAAGTAAAGGTCAACACTTCCCATTCTGTCTGACTATGACATCATTCACTGGACCTGAAGACTCATGAGGTTTATAAAATTGTGAACTCATGTTCTACGTTAGGAACTTCGGAATGCAGAAAAGACCTTAAGTCTACGCTGCCATTCAATATAATAATCCACTACAATGTACTCCACTCATCCTGCCCCCTCCCCACTAACCCTATACATCTTTGTATCACCTGTTCTTACCCATTTATCAATCTCTACTTTAGATATACTCAATGCCTGAATTTCTGCAGCCCCCTGTTATAGATAATTCCATTGATTCACAACCTCCAAGTAAAATAATTCACCCTAAGCTCAGGCATTAACAGCATCCTTTTTATTTTTAAATTGTATGGCCTAGTTCTAAATTCCCTAACCATAACCCTTGCATCCACCTTGTCTATTCCCTTAAGGATTATGTAGGTTTCAATGAGAGCACCTCTTACTCTTCAAAGCTCTAGAGAATATCAGCCCATTTCTCCTAATCGCTCTTGTTAGGAGTGTCCTGCCATCCCGGGAATAAGTCTGGTGAATCTTTGCCACATATTCTCTATTGAAAAAATAACCTTCATAAGGTAAGGAAAACAAAACTGTACACACCACTGCAGGTGCAGTCGAAATGAGATTCTATAAAATCGAAGCAAGACATTGCAACTCCTTGTGAGGCAAAGGCTAACATACAGACCATTTTCCAAATTGCATGGTGCACCACATGTTTGCCTTCAGTGACTTACTGACGAGGATACTTAGGTCCCTTTGTACATCAACAGTTTCTGATCTCTTAACATTTAAGAAATACTTGACATGTCTGGTTTTAATACAAAGTAGGCAGACCACATTTTTCCATTAGCCATGTTCGTCCCACTCAATAAGTCTATCCAAAACCTCTCAAAACAGTTTTGCATCCTTTTCAGAGCTCATACTCCTACCTAGTTTTGTCTCATCTGCAAACTTTAGTTTTATTTTCCATTTACTGACATACTTCTTCCCAATATACCTCAGCTAATGTGCCCTTCCTACCTTCAGAATTTTGTTTGTTCAAATTTAAGATTCGAGCTTCAGATTGAACTACTGATTGACAATGTTCAGCGCTGTTCATGATTCCTCATACTGAAGCAGTCCATGTCCAAATGCAACAAGATTTGGACAATATCCAGGCTTGAGCTGACAAATGGCAAGTAACATTTGTGCCACACGAAGGCCAGGCAATGACCGTCACCAATAGAAAACAATCTAATCACTGCCCCTTGACATTCAGTGGTGTTACTATCACTGAATCCCCCACTATCAACATCCTTGGGGTTACCATAGACCAGAAACTCAACTGGACTCTCCACATAAAGACAACGGCTACCAAAGGCTAGGAATATTGTGACAATTGACTCACGTCCTGATTCCCCAAAGCCTGTGCCCCCATCGACAAGACATATGTCAGGAGTGTGGTGGAATGTTCCCAATATGCCTGGATGGGTGCAGCTCCAACAATACTCAAGTAGCTTGAAATCTTCCAGGACAAAGCAGCCCATTGATTGGCACCACAGCTATAAACATCCACTCCCTCCACCATTGAATCTCAGTAGCAACAGTGTGTACTATTGACAAGATGCACTGCAGAAATTCACCAAAGATCCTTAGACATCACCTCCCAAACCCAAGAACACTTCCCTTGAGAAGGACAAAGGCAGCAGATGCATGGAACACCATCACCTGCAAGTTCATCTCCAAGCCACTCACCATCCTAACTTGGAAATATATCGCCATTCCTTCACTGTCACTGGGTCAAAATCCTGGAATTCCCTCTGTAAAAGCATTGTGGGTCAACTGCGGACTGCAGCGGTTCAAGAAGGCAACTCACTGCCACCTTCTGAATAGCAAGTCGGGACGGGCGTTAACTGCTGGCCCAGCCAGCAATGCGTCCCTCCCACGAATGAATAATAAAAACAAATACTTTCAAAGATACTGTAAAATTCTAATTATATCATAGTCACTCATCACTAAAGGTTATTTTACAAATTTATTAGTCAGCCGTGTTTCATTACATATTAATCGATCTAAAAAAGCATGTTCTTTCGTTGCTTCCTCAACATACTCATGTACAGAAAACATCCTGAACTCTCATATGTGCACACACACTAAAACCTCATCTTTCCCAGTGCCCTTGAAGTTTACCTTATTTGTATGCAGATTGAAGCCACCCATGATTACAATATTGCCCACAGTACATGCTTCTTTCATTTCCTGGTTAATATCATGCCCAATATAATCATTTGTGTTTGACGGCCTGTAAACAACTACCACCAATGTTTGCTCCCACTTGCTGTTTCTTAGCTCCAGCCAATGCTTAAAAATCAGATGCCCTCCATCCTACACCAATTCTCCAGCCATATGTTCAATTGATCAATGCTTCCATTCTTATACTCACTGAGAGTAATCCTGCAATTACTGCTATTGAGGCCCTTTTCCATTTCCTTCCTTACTACCTATAATCTGCTTTCAGAATCTCATCCTATTACTTACCCATGTCATGACAGCAGTGTGACCATGATCTCTGACTATACATCTTTGTCCCCTCATCCAAGAATGTTCAGCAGCCTCGCGTATGCTATCTCTAACTGTGGCAATATTACATAACCATACACCACCAACTACCATCTGTCCTTGATTCTACCACAATGGCAACAGCCCAATTGCTCTTGATTGACCTTCTTGACCTTTTCAATTCTTGATTGACCTTCTCTCTTACATTATGGAATATGAAATGTGGGCTACAAGGGACCAGCCTGGGCATTCTTCTTAACCTGCACATTAGAATTGTACCCTTGTCAGTTTTGTGGAATTTGAGAATAAATACCTTAACATATGGTCGACCACATCAGCTTACGCCGTGAATTTTGTTTCAACACAAAATTGTTCACTCCAATTTAGCTTAAGTGCTGCTAACCAGTTTCATCCTAATAAAACTGCTTTTTCGGTGTTTTGCATAATGATTGCCAATTTTGTCTATTGCTTATTGTATTTAACCTGAACCGACAGGCATACAATTATGGAAAGTAATTTTTCTCCATAACTGCATATCATTGATGATATATAGTATCTCAGGAGTCATGCTAACTGATGCATTCAAGAAGATCTCCATGTGTATTACAGCTCTAATCAACAATATTTGAGCAATGACTGTTCATGAATTTCCATGGGACACGCTTGTACATAGATCTCAACCATCCCCTCACCAAACTGTTGCTTTTTGACAATCACAGTGACTGCTATTTCCTCCAGCCAGCATTCTCTACATTTCCTTTCTGGTGACAAAATGACTCTTCATGAGCCTGTAGCATTTAGCCTTATCAAAATGGGCAATTCTATGTGCTGTGTTGCCTTAAGCACTGCCAACAGTGTACTTTGTATCTCTTCTCTACAAATTGCCATTGCTGACATCCTCTGCTTACGTAGGTGCAGATTATTTACCTTAACAGACATCTGACCATTGCTAACTCTGAAATCATTTGAGTCATATTCTGCTCTGTCAATGGATAAGACTGTTTGGCAAGCTATTTCAAAAATCAGTTTTAGCAATGTTATTAATTTGGTGTGAATGTATTCACTTTTTAAAAACCACAAACAAATGCCCTGCAATGATCTCTCTTGGAATTCTTTAAGATTACAATGAATGGACATCTTTTTCAAGGCCATGATAACTTCTTCAGTATCCTCACTAATTCCTTGATCGACAAAAATAAGTTCCTGCATTCTCCAGTGAGTTGTAATGTTATGCAGACTTATAAAATATCCAACAACAGTATTGCTTGGATTTGCAGCGGTGTGCAAATTCTTGAATGTTTCATGACTTCTGGGCTGGCTTCAGTCAAACTATCATTCTTTTCCTTTCCACCTTCCTTGGTAGACAGTTGGAAAATTTAAGGATATTATTAATTGTGAAAAAAAGAACTCTATTCACTTTTCATATGTACTGAAAAAAAACTTCCAGTGACCCCAAGATATCCATTGCCACATCCATCCTTGAAAGTCAAGGATTTTAAGCCTTTCTCTTGCAGAAAGAGCACCTACAAGTGCCTCTGCTCATTTGAATAATATTTGTGATATTGTTGGATGAATGTAGAATATTTATGAAGCTGCTGAGATGAGGCAAACATTAACTTTTTTGGAACATATCCACAAGGTTGTACAAAAGGTAGAAAATCATGTGACTTTGTATGATGATGTACTTAACATCTAATTAAAATGTTAAACTGTTAGCCACTTACAGAACATAGAACATTATAGTGCAGTACAGGCCCTTCAACCCTTGATGTTGCGCTGACCTGTGGAACCAATCTGAAGCTCATCTATCCAACACTATTCTATTTTCATCCATATGCCTATCCAGTGACCATTTAAATGCCCTTAAAGTTGTCGAGTCTACTGTTGCAGGCAGTGTGTTCCACGCCCCTACTACTCTCTGAGTAAAGAAACCACCTCTGACATCTGTCCGATATCTATCACTCCTCAATTTAAAGCTATGTCCCCTCGTGCTAGCCATCAGATCACTTTGTAATTCAGAATTCTACAATTATTGTCCACTTAAATAATACTCTGCTTTGTTTAATTTTGCCTGTCACAGTGAACAGCTTTACATTTTCCCAAATAATACCTCATCTGCCAGAATTTCACTCATCCACTCAACCTAAGTCAATCTGTTTACAATCTCCTTATATTCTCTACACAACATACTTTCCTACCTATCATTGGCTCATCGGAAACTTTAGTTACCATGTCTTCTCTCTCTTCAGATATCTAGATATTTCAAACCAACCTCTTCAAGAGAAAACCAACCTCTTCAAGAGATGTTATGTGATGCCCCTGAAGCAGGTGAGATTCGAATCCAGGCCTCCTGGCTCAGAAACAAGGACTCTACTATATTTCATTGAACCACAGTCCTTCACAGGACTTGAATAAATTGGTTGAAAACAATTCTCTTTCACACAGTCGTGGTGACTCTTCCCTACAACTTATGTTTTTCTAAGAAGTCAGCTCTTTAAATGTTTGAATTAACAAGCGTTCCCCAAAACAGATGCCAAGCTAACTGGCCTTTAGTTTCCTGTTTTTCGCCTTGTTAAGTCAAGGATTTATATTTGCTAAATTCCAGTCTGATTGAACCTTTCCTGAATGCATCCATTTCCTCATCTATACTGTCATGTTACATCTTTCTGGTTCCCACCACCACCTCCCCCCGCCCCACCCCACCCCAACCCTGACTTCCATTTCTATGTCATGAAGGTCAAATAAACTATATGTTTGGTTCTGGTGGGTTGACATTCTTTCATTTTGTTTTCTTCTATTGCATCCTATTCTATCTTCCCTTCCTTTATTAGGGACAAGTAGTGTGTCAGTTTCATATGTATTTCAGAATGGGACCTCTTCCTGTTTATGGGACTTGAGAGCTCTGTCAGATTCTTATAGGCAGGAGGGGATTTAGGAAATGAATCAAACAGGCTGTCGTCTGAACTGGCTGATTAATGCTTCATCTCTGGCCAGTTTGATTTTTTTCAATGACTGCCTCCATGAGACATAAAGCTGCTTCTTTGAGGCAACCAATGGATGTTTGTTACTTCTCACTTTACCATTTTCTGTTTGGACGATGTAGGATGGTGAATCTTACGTCTGTTCAATGATTTGGATCCAAACTGATACTCCTGGTTAGAGGTCTGGGAGACTGCATGTTTTATGTCACTTGTCAAATTCCACATTTGGCTGGAACATTCTGTCTGTCTCATTATATTTTCTCTAATATTTCCTGCTACTACACGGTTATCTGAGACAGCAACTTCTAGAAGCAAAGCTATCCAGTGGCTATGCAGCCATGAGACATGCAGATTAAAGAGTATGTGGAGCGTGACTCTAAAGTTGTGTGATCTCTGTCCATATGGAACTGTAGTCCACTATGGTGAAGAACATTTGGCCACTGTGCTTGAAGAGGTTCTTCCTAAGATGGTTCCATTGCTGTGAAGGATAGTTTTGAGGGACATGGTATCAAACAGAACATATTACAGAATATCAGCATTTTGTCATGTCCAAATGTCTTTGGTACAATCATTGCGGTAAATTGAGACTTAGAACTCTCAGAATGACCATTGTCCAGTCATAGATGATTAACTCATTAACTACACCGAAATGTCCTACCTGTTCATAAAATTGTTGCTCTGTGCCTACATAACTAAACCTCTTGTGACTTTGGACATTCGTTTCAAATTGCTTTTCAAACTTCTCTTCTCGAAGGAGTACAACCCCAATCTAATCATGTAATAGAAGTCCCTTATTCCCGGAACCAATTTTATAATTTAATTTTGAACTCTATCTGAAGCTTGAACATTTTTCCAGAATTATGGTACCAAGAATTGGATACAATATTTTTGTTGAAACCAAAACAATTGTTTATAAAACATCATTGTAACTTCCTTGTTTTTGGATATGCTTTTATTAAAGTCCATGATTGCATATTCCTTTCTATGAGTCAAGAGTGTAGTGCTGGAAAAGCACAGCAGGTCAGGCTACTTCCGAGGAGCAGGAGAATCGATGTTTCGGGATATGCCCTTCATCTAAATGATTGTGATTTATATCCATTGACACATCCATCCATAAGTGGATATAGATAAACCTATCTAAATCATTTTGAAGGCTATCACTATTCTCCTCACAATTTATATTTTGAAATTTTGTGTCATCTACAAATGTTGAAGTGTTCCCAATACACTGAAATCTAGGTCATTCCTATAAATCTATAAAAGCTGTGATCCTTGTCCCAACTACGAGGGAACCCACTGTATAACTTTCTTCAGGCTGAAGAACAACCATGCACCAGATTATTGTTCACTGGCACTCCATCAACTTCATATCCATTCTGCCACTATCAATTTTATTCCACGTATTTCAGGTTTGCTGGCAAATTATCAAATATCTTTTGGAAGTCCATATATGAAGCCCATTGCATTAACTCATTAAACGTCTTGAACAGATTGGTTAAACATGTAACAAATGCCTTTAACAAATATAAAATATGTTGTGGCTTTTGCTAAAGTACTCCACAGTTGTCCAAGAATCTGCTCACTTGTACCCAATCCCTCTTAGAATAGCAAAACCTCTTCTAATTTACAGCGCACTTCTCTAGTAAGACATAATGCAGCCCAATAATGAAGGACATATCTCTGACATCCATCCACACACAGGCTCAGCCAGTTCAGTAACTTGGTGAAGGTGCTGTTCTGTCTAAGTGACCACTCAGTCATCAAGAAGGGAGTTTCTATAAAGCTCTGTCACCCTTCCTATCCCAAACCCACATCGAGCACTCAACTTCTCACTTCAGTATAGACTATCACTTACATGACAAATGAGGATGTCATGTGTGGCTCACACAGGATCCTTGTAATTTGTATGAATCATTGTTCTCCTTCAGCCAATTTTGGCCTTTTATAATGTCATTTTGCTGTTCACTTCCACAGTATTGAGATGCCCAAGTTCAAATTGCAAGCACCAATGGCATGTTGAAAATTGACTTTGACCAGTATCTGACTTTCAAGTGCCTTCATTCTGCAATGAAAATTGGCAATGCACTGATTGAAAATTAAACATAGATCCCACATTTTTGCCCAAAACGTGACACTCACTCCACCCTCTCTTGACATTGTCCCAGCATTTTCTAGTAGCAATTCATACTAGACAGTTGAAAGTGATTGCATGGAATATAGGTCATGGTGAACATGGGGTTCACTGATGACTGGCTGTGTCTAGTCATCAGCGAACCCCATCCCATAAAAGCTTCCATGTCCCTTATTACCTTGCACCACCCCAACATCTCATTTGTAGCCCTCTCCTCAATGTGGAGACCCACCCATGATGAATTTTGCCTACAACTATCCTCCCTGCACACCCACCCCAAACCCTCTTGGCAGATCAATGGACAGACCCTCAGGACTCTATTTGCCTCAGATCTCGGACCAACTTCAAGGAACAATCTCTCGTCATGACTGACCAGACCCTTGGCTGCTGACTTTGAACTCCCCAATTGTCAATGCATGTTTCTTCTGACAGCTTGTACTAGCTCTACAGGACTGACAGCTGAACACCCTCCAAGATGTATTGGGGCAGATCGTCTGACTCTGAGCATCGCAAGTGTATTCCTGACGGTGGCAAAGCCCTTAGACTGTGTGCAAACTGCTTTAGCGCAGTTTGGTGACTGCTGGGACCAAGATCCCTGACTGGCTGTCATAGAGTCAGAATTGTATGTCATGGAAATAAATCCTTCAGTCCAACTTGTCCATACCGACCAGCTATCTTAAATTAGTCAAGTCCTATTTGCTCCACAACCCTCTCAACCCTTCCTATTCATATATCCATCCAGGTGCCTTTTAAATGTTGCAGTTGCACTAGGTATCACCACTTCCTCTGGCAGCTCATTCCATACATGTACCACCCTCTGCGTGAAAAAGCTGCCCCTTAGGTCCCTTTTAAATCTTTCGCCACTCACCTTAAACCTATGTCCTCTAGTTTTGGATTCCTCAACCTAGGAAGAAAGACCTTGGCTATTCTCCCTATCCATGCCCGTCATGATTTTATAAACCTCTATAAGGTCACCCCTCAGCCTCCGACACTCCAGGAAAAAAGCCCCAGCTTATTCAGCCAATCTGTTTTGCACAATTCCTCCAACCCTGGCAACATCCTTGTAAATCTTTTCTGCACCTTTTCAGTTTTAACAACATCTTTCCGATAGTAGGGAGATCAGAATTGAATGCATTGTTCCAAAAGTGGCCTAACCACTGTCATTGAGATTGCAATGCTCAATGCAGTGACCAATAAAGACAAGCATACCAAACACTATCCAAATACCAAACACCTTTTTCACTATCCTTTCTACCTATGACTCCACCTTCAAGGAATTATGAACTCGTACCCCAAGGTCTCTTTCTTCAGAAATGCTCCCAGGACCCAACCGTTAAGTTACAAGTCCTGCCCTAATTTGCCTTACCAAAATGCAACACCTCACATTTATCTAAATTAAATTCCATCTGCCACTGCTTGCCCCACTGACCCATCTAATCAAGGTTTCATTGTACCCTGAGATTACCTTCTTCATTGTCCACTACAGCACTAATTTTAGTTTTCTCCATCTCCCCCCTGCATCTTGACTGAGAACTAAACTCTACCAACTTGTATTTGGCTGCGTTGACAGACATCAGATGCCACTGTTTATAGATCACTGGTGAATGCAGCTGGTATCTGTGTACCATGCCTTGAGCAGCTAGTACCCAGTATTAAAGATAGAAGTGGTTCAGAGCAGTGGCAAACTGATTCTGCCAAATAAACACTCTGGTTTCTATGTCGCATTATCAAAATATTTAGCTTGTTTGGCAAGTTCAGTAAGATCGGAAGCTAAATATTAATGAAATGAGTTAGGTCATCAATAAGGCATGTAATTGTTGAGAATCTCCTTAATTGGCAACTTGCTACTGCCTAGTGAGAAAATTCTCACCTGATTCTGCCACACAAGTTGTTCAGATCCCTGGAAGATTTTGCCACTAGTCTTAACATGCAGATAAATTCAGGAATTCAGAAGACAATTATGGGGAGAAAGTGACACTCTCACAGAGGAAAACAACGATTGAGCAGAGTCAAAGATTAGGAAGTGGTGGTTTAAACTTACAATTAATTTGCAATTAAGGCTCAAGAACAGCCATTACTAGATCAAGGACAGTATAAAAATGAAAGAGGCGATAGAGGGAAAAAGAGTGAACATGACAACAGATGGCCAAGGATAGAGATGCAGAGTAAGGAACTCATGAGGAACCTCACCGCCCAAGAGTCATATTAAATCACAGCATCTTGAATAATGTAATATATCTGAATATAACATAATCTAACAATTCCAAAAACTGAAAATAATTTGCTAAACATTTGCTGAAAGACTAGTGTCCAAAAACCCGATGAATAGAATCATTTGCATCATATTTATACCAAAATGAAAAATGTCAGAAGATTTCCAATGGTACATTCCTTTGATGTCAGGAGTAATTGATCTGCATGCTTGCAAAGCTTTAAAGGCGGGTGGATACCCTTAAGCAACCCATATGTGCATGTTTTATAAAGAATAGTACACTTCCCATTGCTAACTTTCTCCCTTACTCCTTTCTTACTTTCAATTATATTCAGAACAGTCATTACCAGAAGCTGAAAAAAAAATTGCCTGAAGGCAGCAAAGCCTCAAGTTGACAACAAAATTGAAGCAATGCATTAAATGTGAATTTTACTCAGGAGCTGCATAAATCTCTGAGTTGGGCTCATACTTAAAATTTTAATGGAATGCACAAAGTTCATCCAACTGTCTCTATTGCTCCTTTATTTATATCTACAAATGTGACTGAATAAAGAATTATAGGCCATTTGTCATTTGTGTAAGCTGAAATTCAATGATACTGCTAACTTGCAGAGGAAGGACTAGAAGTCTAACATGGCCAGGTAGCTTTTACTTTTACCCTTTCATGCTCTATTCTTCTATGCATATTTAGATGGTTAGCTATATGTTTCTTTACTCATAAAGTTCTACTTAAAATAATCTGTCAAATTGTATTTCTGTTCGATATGGACACAAGAAGTGAACTCAATGCTTTCCTCACCATTTATTGCAGGAGTACCTTGCAACTTCTGTCTCACTTCTCTTGGATAACTCTGTCCATTTAGAATATGTAAAGTATCAGCATTTAAGAATATTGTACAAAGCAACTGGAGTAGGCCATTTGGTCTCTTCAGGCAGGAGTCGAGAGTGTCGTGCTGGAAAAGCACAGCAGGTCAGGCAGCATCTGAGGAGCAGGAGAATTGACGTTTCAGGCAAGACCCCTTCATCAGGAATGAGGCTTATGAGCTGAGGAGGTAAAGAGATAAATGGGAGGGGGGTAGGGCTGGGGTGAATGATAGGTAGATGGAAGTGGGAGTAATGGTGTAAGGTTGAAGAGGAGGGTGGAGCGGACAGGTAGAATGGAAGATGAACAGGTAGGACAGGTCACGAGGGCAGTGCTGAGTTGGAAGGTTAGAACTAGGATAAGGTGGGTGGAGAGGAAATGAGGAAACTAGTGAAGTCCACATTGATGCCGTGTGGTTGGAAGGTTCAAAGACGGAAGATGAGGCTGTCTTCCTACTGGTGTTGGGTGGTTAGGGTCTGGCAATGGAGGAGGCCCATAACCTGCATATCCATGGCAGCATGGGAGGGGGAGTTGAAGTGTTCGGCCATGGGGCGGTGGGGTTGGTTGTTGCAGGTGTCCCAGAGATGTTCTCTGAAGCGCTTTGCAAGTAGGCGTTCAGTCTCCCAATGTAGAGGAGACCACATGGGGAGCAATGGATACAGTAAATGACATGTGTGGAAGTGCAGGTCAAACTCCTTTGGGGCGTTAGACGGAGATGACGGGGGCGGTGTGGCACAATTCTGCAAATCCTGCGGTGGCAGGGGAAGGCGCCAGGAGAGGAGGGTGGTTTGATGGGGGGCGTGGACCTGACAAGGGTGTCGCGGAGGGAATGGTTTTTACTGAAAGCAGATGGGATGGGGAGGAAAATATGTCTGTGATGGTGGGGTCTGTCAGGATCAGGTGGAACTGGCAGAGGATGATGCAAAGTATGTGGAGGTTGGTGGGGTGGAAGGTGAGAACCAGTGATGCTCTGTCCTTGTTGCGATTGGAAGGGTGGGGTTCAAGGGTGAAGGTGTCAGAAGTGAAGGGGATGCACTAGAGAGCATCATCAACCACGTGGGAGGGGGAATTGCTGTCTTTGAAGAAGGAGGCCATCTGGTGGTGGAATTGGTCCTCCTGGGAGGAGATGCACTGGAGGCAGAGAAATTGAGAATAAGGGATAGCGTTTTTACAGAAGGCGGGGTGAAAGGAGGTGTAGTCCAGGTAGCTGTGGGAGTCTGTGGTTTTGTATTAAATGTCAGTGTTCAGTCGATCAGCGTTGATGGAGATGGAGAGGTCCAGGAAAGGGAGGGAGGTGTATGAGATGGCCCAGGTGAGCTTAAGGTTGGGGTGGAATGTGTTGGTGAAGTTAATGGACTATTCAATCTCTTTGTGTGAGCACAAGGTGGTGCCGATACAGTCATCAATGTAGCGGAGGAAAAGCTGGTGTAACTGTGGAAGATGGACTGTTCCATATAACCAACAAAGAGACAGGCATAGTTGGGGCCCATGACTACCCCTTTTGTCTGGAGAAAGTGAGTGGATTCAAAGGAGTAATTATTGAGGGTGAGGACCAGTTCAGCTAAACGACTGAGTGTGTCAGTGGAGGGGTACTAGTGGTCTCTTCAGCCTACTCTGCTATTTAATCAATCTTCTCCTTCATACCATTTTCTTCTACTATCCATTTAAATTCTCATTCACTTATTTTACAAAAATCCAACAAAGTGTTATCAAGCAGTACTTGCTTAGTAATAGCCTACACACTGGTGCTCACTTTGGTTTCTCCAGTACCACTCAGCCCTTGACCTCATTAGAGATTTTGTTCAAATGTGAATACAGAGCTAAATTGTAGAAGTGAGATGAGAGTAACTGCCTTTGATGTCAAGGCCACATTTGCCCAAATCTGGCCTCAAGGAACTCCAGCAAAACTGACATCAGAATGCACTGGGGGGAAATCTCCCCACTGGTCAGAGAGATCTCTTCACCTGGTACGTAGGAAGATGATTGTGGTTGTTAGAGGTCAGTTATCTCAATACCAGAACATCTTTGAACTAGTTCTTCAGGGTCGTATCCTGGTCCCAACCATCTTCAGCTGCCTCATTCAATGACTTTCGCAGCATTGTAAGATTAGATTAGTTTTTTTTTGTTTATTCACAGGATGAGGGCATCACTGGTGGGGCCAACATTTACTGCCCATCACAGAGGGCAGTTAACTGTCAACCACATGGGTCTGGAGTCACATGCAGTCCAGACCGAGTAGGGAAGGCAGTTTCCTTCCCTTAAGGCCATTAGTGAACCAGCTGTTTTTTTTCCAACAATCAACAATGGTTTAATTGATATCAATAGACTCTTAATTCCAGATTTTTAAAATTGAATTCAAATTCTACTATCTGCCATGCTGGGATCTGAACCTGGGTTCCCAAAACATTACCTGGGTCTTTGGATTAACAGTCCAGCAATAACACTACCAGGCCATCAGTTTCCTTCAGCTTTGTGGCTGCTTTTGACTGGCACAGAGTCAGTGGGTCAAAGGGCCTTTATCTGTGCTTTGGACTTTTCTGATTCAATGGGGATGTTTACCAAAGATTGGACCATATTCAGCACCATTTGTGACTCCTCAGATATTGAAGCAATCCACCTTCAAATGCAGCCAGACCTGGACAAAATACTGGTTTAGGCTGACAAGGGGCAATTAACATTCATTCCACACAACACGCATCTCCAAGAGGACAGAATCTAACCATCACCTAATAACTTTCAATAACATTACTAATACTGAGTACTCTTTTTACCAACATCCTCGGGGTTACCATGGACCAGAGGTTCAGTTGGACTTGCCATATAATGCTATCCATACAAAATCAAGTCAGAGGCTAGGAATTCTGCAGTGTGTAACTCCCCAAGCCACTTCATAATCTATAATACACAAGTCAGGAGTGTGATGGTATACTCTGGACTTGCCTGAATGAGTGCAGCTTCAACAACATTCAAGTAGCTTGACACCATTTAGAACAAAACAGCCCACTTGATTGACATCACATCCACAAACATTCTGTCTCTCCAATACTGATGCTCAGCAGCAGCAATGTGTCCAATTTCCAAGATATGCTGCAGAAATTTCTCAAACAGCACCTTCCAAACCAATGACCACTTTGATCTAGAAGGAGAAGGGCAGTAGATACAAGGGAACATTGCCACCAGCAAGTTCCCCTCCAAGACATTCTTCCAGATTATATATCGCCATTGTCAATGGCTCAAAATCTTGCAACTGTTTCCTTCACAGCACTGTGGGCCTGTCAACACCAGATGGACCACAGTGCTTCAGGAAGGCAGCCCACTACCACCTCAAGGTAATTAGAGATGGGGAATAAATGCTGGGCAAGTCAGCAATGTCAATACCTCATGAATTAATTTTAAGAATAGACCTCCAAAAAATCTGGGTGTCGTTGTTCATGAATGACTACAAGATAGCATTCAGGCACAGCAAGCAATTAAAAATGCAAATGGTATGTTGACATTTATATTAAAGGGATTTGAATCAAGAAGTAAAGATGTCTTGCTGCAGATGTATTGAACCTTGATAAGGCCTCATTTAGATCATTGTGTGGAGTTTTGGTCTGTTTATTTAAGGAAGGATTGTACTTACCATTAGAGAGAGTTAATTGGACATTCACCAGATTCATCCCCATTTTACGGAGAAAGATTGAGGAAACTCCCTAGAGCTTCAATGAATACAATGTGATCTTATTGAAACCTATAAAATCCTTGTAGTATATCCCCAGCTGGTGATTCCTGAACTAGAAACCATAAAATCAGGATAAGGGGTGGATTTTAAGATGAAGATGGGAAAGAATTTCCTCATTCAGAAGGTGGTGAACTTTTGAATGCTGTACCCTAGTGGGCTGTGGAAGCAGAAATATTAAGAAGACTGAACTCAATCAGTTTTTGGTGACTAACGATATTAAGGCATGTGGAGATAGTGCAGTAAGGAGATGATCAACTGTAATCTAGAGTAGCCGACTAGGTGTAATGGGCCTACATCTTTTTCCCAGACCAGTCTATATGGGTTGCTAGAATAGCTTGAGACTTATTTGTGATAGTTCTGGAGACTGCTGAAAGTAAACTGCCCATCTGCCGGTAGTGATGTTTTCCCTCTGAACTGTACCTGCTTTTGGCCTTTGGTTTTAATTCTGTAGGTCATAAAAGCTCAACTTGGTAAACACATCAGTAATGACCTTACCAGGTAGCTTATCTTTCATTTAACCTATGTCACATGATTTCATGGAAATTTGTCTATTTGACTTATTGCTAAAAATGAGTTTCTCATCCTTAAAAGAAGCCACATTCACCGTCACAAACCGAAGGCTCATTTATTTCTATGTTATAACCTAAGATCTCAAATAATACTTCAATATTGAGCCTTCATCACAGAATGTTGATTTTTCAATCCACAGGGACCTCTCAATAGCTATTGGGTCCAATAACTCCTTAGCCACCTCTTCCTAAGTTCTAACATACAGAGCACCAGTTTCAGGGGATTTGTTTGCTTTTAGTCCCATTGTTTATTCCAGTATTTTATTACTAACTCTTCACTTTGTGAGAAATCAGCTTATGACATATACTAGTATATGCCCTTTTAATGTAAGTTCTTCTGATCTACTGCCATAGTTTAGGGAACAGGCATATATTTCAAGTCAGACCACTTTGGAAGGTGTCAAAGTTACATCAGGAGGTGCAAGAACTCCTGTGCAATTGCTATCCCAGGAAAGCTTGTCCAAATGTAATCTACAACTGAGGCAGGTAAACAGCATGAGAACAGTTTGTCACGACCTTCAGACAGTGATGAAACAATCAGACAATGAGGGGTGAAGATTAACTCAATCGAGAATAAATGATTTTGCATTTAGTCATAACTGGCTATAAATAATTTACTCTTTTGACAATATGATCAAATACTCTTTGCAGATTGCCACCGTGTGATATTGGAAGATGTTATTATGGCTTTTTTTCTGTGGAAATGTGAACTTCAAACCTAACCTTGCTTCAGCTGCTCCACTTCCACCACAGCTCCCTCATCAATTTTGCTCTTACCTTCACCCTTCACCTCAGGAATTTCAAAAACGAATGTAATTTCCATATTTTTAGATATCGCATTTATGAATTTTCATGTTCATTTCATAGCTTATCATGCCATGATTACAACACCTTAAAACGTAAGAGTATTTGTTTAACATTATTGTTTCTGTCCTTCTCCGTGGAAGTGGTGTTATTGAAAAAAATGAAAGAGTGTATGAGCTCTTGGAAAATTAAACAAATGGAGACTTCCATGAGAAAAAGGCCTTCCGTACCTCCATTATAGTTTAATGTTTTTGCTGGCATCAAAAATAACATTGACACTACTGAAGGATTAGAAACTTACTTGTTTGATGGTGACACTGAGAGGTGAAAGCCTGCAAGTGCACACAAATGTATCACACAAAAGAAAATATCAGCTGGTGCTTTAACATTAGATATTTTTGACATTGTTCCTATTAATCCTGACAGTGCTATATGAACAATAGGTACACTTAAATCCATTTCAAATGCATTTTTCTATGGAGATTACCTAACACAGAGGGGTTCAACATATTTGGAAATGAGTTATTTCAACCTAACTCTCAATTTTAATGTAGGTTGGTATACTGTTGTATTATTTGAAAAGAGTTTTCAAAGTAATATTTATGTTCATAAATACAATTGTATCCAGAATGCTTCATCATTCACTACTGCAACACAGTTAGACCTATCTAAAAGCTGTCCAGTTTTTCCGATATCTGTAAAGTATGTAGTGCAAAGGATTTTGGGCATGTATGTATCAGAAATCTGTTTCCCTTCTAGCCAAGCCAGACTCCTCAGGTGACTTCCAAGGTGGTACAACACACAACACTGGCAGCAAGGAAATTGTTCAGAACACTCACAGATACA
The DNA here is from genome assembly GCF_047496795.1 of Chiloscyllium punctatum. NCBI lineage: Eukaryota > Metazoa > Chordata > Chondrichthyes > Orectolobiformes > Hemiscylliidae > Chiloscyllium > Chiloscyllium punctatum. Next base: position 53,238,235 of record NC_092743.1, on the reverse strand, counting down.
AACACATCATTGAGGTTCAGAGACCAAGTGAAAGGCAAATTTCATAAAATGACCAATCAATGTGGGAGCTAAGTCCAACATGTTACTATTGTGCACCCAGAACTGGTGCTCCTTGATGCAGCATACAAGCGACCATGTCCAGCATATAGTAAATCACCATTACTGTGCTTTGGTGGAACCATACAGCAGTGCCAATGCACAAGCTCATTTTAGCTTCCCAGTACAAAGACTGGTGGATACTAATGATCCAGCAGTGGCAGGAATATCACTACGCACATTTCTCAGTATAGTCATAAATCATGAAATTCAAACCACATTCACTGTGGCAGAACAGTCTTCAAATGACACAAGTGAATCAGTCAGCGATCTACAAGCATATGACTTTGAAGTAAAACTTAATCCATGTTCCAGGATGATTACATCTGACATGCTGAGCAGAGAACCGAGCTCTCACAAAGCCAAGGTATTCCTCTAGATCTGCACACTGATGCTCTTGACTGTGGAGTCGAAGTTTGTCTCAAGGTTGACTTGTAATCTTTGGCCAGAGCCATGGGAAACACTTGTAATTGGTAACTGCTTAAGATAAGCAAGTGCAAGAATTGCAAAACACTGGGAATAGCCTGACTGTACTCGGGTGGCACGGTGGCTCAACGGTTAGCACTGCTGCCTCACAGTGCCAGAGACCTGGGTTCAATTCCCGCCTCAGGCAACTGTCTGTGTGGAGTTTGCACATCCTTCGGGTGCTCTGGTTTCTTCTCACAGTCCCAACGATGTGCAGGTTAGGTGAATTGGCCATGCTAAATTGTCCGTTGTGTTAGGTGTAGGGGAATGGGTCTGGGACGGTTGCTCTTCAGAGGGTCGGTGTGGACTTGTTGGGCCGAAGGGCCTGTTTCCACACTGTAAGTGATCTAATCTGTACTTATAAGGGAAGAGTAGTTAATTTTGGTCATACAGAGATGATCTTGTTAAATAACAACAATTGTTTTCGAGAACAAATAAGTTCTAAATAAAAAAGCATTATACCAAATTTTCATGTCCATGTTACATAGAACACATGGGTATTGAATGCAGAAAACAGCTGGTATGTGAATCTGTGTACTGATTAGGAGTGAATAAGGACAGTGAGCAACTTAAGGAATGCATGTGAGGCATGTCAAACTGATCAACAGAGAAAGCATCTACATTCCCAATATATACAGTACATGAGGAAGATTACATGCTTGTGATGGAATTTTCAAATTTTATAGTAAAAATAATTGGCTTTTTATTTTATTTTCAAAGAAGAGAAAAAACAAGAGAGCTGTGTGTTCTTTTGGTCACAATGGTCACTCAAATGGATTGTCTCCAGCAGGATACTTTACCAAATGAAGCAAGGCTTTCATTAATATAAGAAGCTAGGTGTGAGAAAAATGGGTGTTAATTACAGAAGTTGATTACACGTCATAAATTTACTCATAAAAACCATATTCTACAAAATAATTCAGAATATTGCATATATTCCACTTTCCTTAAGAGTATTACTTTGGGAGATCATGGACAACTTACAATTGTGTCAAACATGGCTGCCCCACAAGTTCCTGCTGTATAATTAATCAGAGCATAGAAAATAGGAACATGAGTAGGCCATTCAGTCCTCCTAGCCTGCTGCACCATTCAGTACATTTGGCTGATCATCTAACTCAGTGTCCTCTGCCCCTGTTTGCTCTAATCCTTTGATCCCTTTAGCAACAAGAACTAAATCTATCTCCTTGAAAATGTACAATGTTTTTGCCTCAACTGCTTTCTTTGGCAGGTAATTCGATAGGCTCATTTCCCATTGGGTGAAGAAATTTCTCTTCATCTCTGTCCTAAATGGCCTACTCAATATTGTTTTACTGTGATATTCATCTGGACTCCCCTGCCATCGGAAAATCCTTCCGATGTTCACCCAGTCACACCGTGTTAGATGTTTGTGTTTCTTTCAGATCCATCCTCATTTTTCTAACTCCAAGGAATATAGTCCTAAATGATCCAAGCTCTCTACATACGTCAGATCTGCCATCCTGGGAATCAATCTGTAAACTTTCATTGCACTGATACCTTTAGTATCTCACCGGTCACTGACTGCCACTTAGAAAATTACCTGTTTATTCCTACTGATCATTTTGTTCCATAGTCAGAACGTCTTTCCTCAAGATAAAACCAAAACTATACATAATTCACCAAGGCCTATACAATTGCAGCAAGAAATCCCTGCTCCTGTACTCGAATCCTCCTGCTACAAAAGCCAACTTGTCTTTTTCACCATGCTGCACCTGTATGCTTATTTCAAGCAACTGATGTACCAGGACACTTAGGTATCATTGCACTTCTCTTTTCTCAATCAATCACCACTCAGCTAATAATCTGTCTTCCTGTTTTTGCCACGAAAATGAATAACTTTATATTTATCCAAATTTTGCTTCATTTGCCATGTATTTGCCCTCAGCTTGTCTAAATAACACTGAAGCATCTCTGTATTCTCCTCACAGTTTACTCTCCCATCCATCTTTGTTTTGTCTGCAAACTTGGAGATATTACATTTAGTTCTCGCATCTAAATCATTAATATATATTGTAAATAGCTGGGATTCAAATACTGATTTCTGTAGTACCCCACAGGTCACTGCCTGCCAGTCAGAAAAAGACTCGCTTATTCCTACAGTCTGTTTCCTGTCTGCCAGCCAATTCTCTTTCTATGATAGTAAATTACACCCAATCCCACACACATTAATATTACAAGCTAATCTCTTACATGACATCTTATTGAATGTCTTCTGAAAGCCCTGTAAGTTACATCAACTGGTTCCCCCTTGTTAACTCTGCTATTAATATATTCATAAAATTGCAATAGATTTGTCAAGCATAATTTCACTTTCATAAATCCATGCTGACTCTGTCCAATTCTGTCATTGTTTTCCAAGTGCTTTTCTGTAAATCATTTATAATGTACTCGAGCATTATCCTCACTACCAATCTCATCAGTTTACTCCCTATGCGCCATGCATAGGAACTGTTCTTCAATCTACAGAATCTTGTAAGAATGCCACCAATGCATCCACTATTTCTATGGCCACTTCCTTAAGTACTCTGGGGTGTAGATGATCAGGTCCTAGGATCTTGTTGCTCTTTAAATCAATGAATTTTTCCAGCAAAATTTCCCTATTAATACTGATTCTTGTCTCTCATTTAACCCTGTATTCTCCAATATTTTTGGGATGTTATTTGTGTCCTCCTTTGTGAAGACAGAATCAAAATATGTATTCAATTGGTCGATCATTTTTTTTCATCATTATAACTTCCCCATTTCCGATTGCAAGTGACATTAATTTGACCACTAATCTTTTCCTCTTCACATACCTGTAGAAGATTTTACAATCAGTTTGTGTGTTTCTTGCAAGCTTAGTCCTGTACTCTATTTTCCCCCCTCATAATCAATCCTTTTGTCTTCCTTTACTTGAAATTTGGCCTCATCCCAATTCTGAGGTTTGATCTTTTTTCACCAATTTGTACGTCCTGTCCTTGGATCTAATTCTGTCCCTAATTTCCCTTGTTAGTCGGCCATGACACCTTTTCCTTCTTATTTTTGCGCCAGACATTAGTGAATAGTTATTGTAGTTCCTGTTTGTACTCCTTAAATGTTTGTTATTGCCTATCCATTATTATCCCTTTCAGTAATGTTTCCCAATATCCAGTTCATGCATCATAACATCATAGTTTTCTCCATTTAAATTCCAGACCCTAGTCTCAGAATCAACTCTCTATATTAATGAAGAATTCTGTCATAATATGGTCACTCTTCCCCAAGCTTGATTGCCTGTGCTTCCTTTTTCATTTTACAATACCCAGTCAAGCACGGCCCGTCCTCGAGTTGGTAGGCACCTCATTGATGGAGGTTTTTAACCTTATCATGACCAGTTATCAGGTTGGAAAATTCCAACATTGCATCTAAACAAGAAAGCAAAACTGAAAATTAAACAGTTGGATCCAAAAAGCAGTTTTGTATTTATTTTTTATTTAAAATGTACTTCTTACTGTTCCCTCCCTTCCCAAAATCACAAGCATAACTTGATCTCTGATCTCAAGCTGCAATGGGCTGCTCCCACCAACACTCTGAAATTCTAAAAGTTACATTCAGCCAGAATCTGAAGTGTGGGCAGATTGCCACATACTTCACAAAAGCAGGAATCACAGTTAATTTTCTGCACACGTTGTAATCTGATTTAAGATTCTTTTCTTCTTCCAATAATTTTCTTGCCTAATAGATTATTCTTGACATACAGTATCATATGATGTAGATGTAAAATAGCACACAGATTTATAATGACAAATAATAACTTGTCTTATTTTAGTTTAAATGAATAATGATCTTCAGTGATTTACTCAGAAATCTAATGTTAGTGTAAAATGAGACCCAATAAAATTACAACACATTAGCTCAGAAACCTGCAAACTTTGCCAAAATACTTCAATCAGTAATGGAGATTATTGTGTTGGGAAATTAGATGACACTGTGGATTAGTACACTGGCACTCTACCTCCAGGTTTGGATCAGCGTCATATTGTTGGAATGTATTGGCCCCAGTTTGGTTATTTTCTGTGGCATCAGTTTAGTTTCTGTAGATCATAACCAACCAATAAATAAGCCAGTTACAATTTGGATAAGTGACAGGCTCACTCAGATGTCTTGAAGTGCCATTCAAAGTGATGTTTTCACATGAATGAATTAGAAATGATACATTTCTGTGATTTAAGGAACATCAACCTGGAAGGACCTTCTTACCTGATAGCACTGTGCATAAGATTACCACATTCCTAAATTGTTGTCTCCATCAATTTTGTATTAACATATTTTTTTAAATGGATTGCTGCCTTGTTAAACTAAAACTTGTAAGATGTTTATATCAATAACATAAACATTTTCAATAATATTGCGGAGCATAGTTTGCTGGATTATCTTTTCATATTCTGCCTTTCTTTCCTAACTTAGTGATTTATTTTCATCACACCCATCTGAATTCTGATCAATCCTTTCCATGAAAATAATTATTTTTTCACTCATAAACTTTGTTCTTCCTGTCTTGAAATTCTTACATTACTAGGTTCATGCCCTATCATGCCCTATTCCTGAAGAAGGGCTGATGCCCGAAACGTCGATTCTCCTGTTCCTTGGATGCTGCCTGACCTGCTGCGCTTTTCCAGCAACACATTTTCAGCTCTGATCTCCAGCATCTGCAGTCCTCACTTTCTCCTCATGCCCTATCTAGTATATATCCAGTAGCTAATGCAAATAGTCATTTGCTGTCATGAGCCATAGCTATTCACCACGGGAGAGCTGTAACAATAGCAGCAGGAAAAGGCCATTGCTAAGGATAATTGGCATTGTCTTAAAATTGTGAAAGGGGAAAGACTGGAAATCAGTGCTTGAGAGGGTAGGAAAGAAGAGACAGGCCATCACGAAAGAATTAGGGATTAGAAAATGGTGTTTTAGAAGGAAGAGGTCAGATGTAATAGTGGCACACAGTGACAGTCAATATTTGGCTGCACAAGCACTACCTGCAATTATTTCAAGAGAAAAGAGAGGCTACACTCACTCTGTTCATGATCCTCAACCAGCATTGGAAGAGTAATTTATCTTCTTGAGCTGCATTTCCCTCCTGCCTGTTAGTTCAGTGTTTCCCCAATTCTGGGAGTTCTGAACGGCAGCTATTAAATTTAGTTGAGATCCTCATTTTAGTATGGAAGCCTTATTTATGAATGCTGATGACATTTCTCATCTCCCACAAAGGGCACTCATGAACCTCAAGGCCCTCTCCCCAACCTGGAAAATGATGGTTAACATCTACTCAGAATGTTGGGGTCATCCTATTTTGCAGCAATAGCTGACCATGTACCCAGAGCTATTATGCATTCTTGGCCGAAAACCCAGGTATCCATTAAATTGTTGAAACAGATGTGCCTCAGACAAATACTGCTTGATTGATAAGTCTTGCTCTGAGATCTATCTGTCCATTACACAGCATTTATTTACACAGGACAAAGAGTTGACACATCTTGTAGTTTTGGCTGTTAATACTTTAAATGATTGACACATAGAGCTATCATGAAAATGATTGTCTTTAAAAAGTTGAAAATTATGCATACATAACTTTTCTTAAAAAAAAACTTGTTTACACTTCCTATTCTTGCTATAGGATTCAATGGTTCTGTTCAGCAAAATAATGGTAGAATGGGCACAGAAGTGCCACAGCTGAAAATGTGTTGCTGGAAAAGCGCAGCAGGTCAGGCAGCATCCAAGGAGCAGGAGAATCAACGTTTCGGGCATGAGCCCTTCTTCAGGAATGCGGAGAGTGTGCCAGGCAGGCCATAGCTTGGCATAGAGACTATGAAAATCTGTGGGGGAAGAGCATAGCTTAACGTGGAGGATGTGAGAGGTTATGATTGATGAGTGGAGAGACATAACTTGGTATTGAAGGAATTTAGGGAATCGGGGCCTTTCATGACAGGGGGAAGAATGAATAATACATTTTAACCTTATCTTTCAAGAGATTCCCTCATTCAAACCTCTAAAAGGCTATGAACTGTTAACCATTCAAAAGCTGACCCAATTACTTGAAAGTTGCAGATTGTTGATCCAAGTACCCACCTTTGTATGCTGAAGATTAGGAGCATTGTGAGTGGAGCAAGATTCCCAGAATTGGGTCCCAGGTGCCATTTTTACACCTTCACAAAGTATCCAAGACTGAATGAAAATCCAGCCCATTGCCACACCACTACTATCTCTCCCTAATGGAGCTATACTCAGAATTCTGAGTTTAATTACTAAGAAATCCATTGCCGGTGCTAAAAATAGGTATCAGCAATGGATTTCTTAGTAATTAAAATACTGAAGGAAAGGTAGCATCCATGGCAAAACAGAAATCAGACTACTCATGTTTCAAATCTGAAGTCCCTCTTTTTTCAAATAAATGACAATCCAGTTTGCATCTCTTTCATACATGGGATTCATATTTGTGATTCTCGGATCATCCATTGGTGGATTTGCAGTTCTAGTTTATAGCCAAGTTCTTGGATGATTCCCCTGTCTTTAGTCAAGAAAATATTGTTGTTCGCACACTGATGTGAATTTACACCAGAGGTTCTGACAGTACCATCAGGTTTAGTCTTAACTGAGATCAACAAACGTGCACTTATTATGGACCCAAGTGAGTACGGTCCAATCCTTTGGTTATCAACTGAAGTAGCAAGAAAGGATTCTTGCTCCTGTTCAATGCCAAGTGAAATACATAACTTTCCTATCTTTGGCAGTGTGTGGTTAAAAAAAAATTCTCTTTTATAAATTAAAGTATTTGAAGAACAAGGCAAAGGTAATATATCCCTACCAACAATGTATCAGATCTCTATGTTGCTTCAACAACTGCCACGAACTTCCTGTGTTGTAGGACGTCTAAAGGCATAGAATATTTTCTAAAAATTGAAAGGCTTCAGAAATCTGAGACACAAAAGGACTTCGGAGTCATAGTTCAGGATTCTCTGAAGGTTACGAAGGCAAATGCAAGCATTCATTTCAAGTGGGCTAGAATACAAGAGCAGAGGTGTACTACTGAGACTGTATAAAGCTCTGTTTGGACCACATTTGAGCAATTCTGGGCCCCGTATCTGAAAAATGATATGCTGGGATTGGAGGAGATTTATTAGAATGATCCTCGGGATGAAGGGTTTGTCATATGAGGAGTGATTACAACTCTGGGTCTGTACTTGATTTAGAAGAACGAATGGGGATCTGTTTGAAACATACTCAACACAGAGAGAAACAAAAATAGAAATTGCTGGAAAAGCTCAGCAGGTCTGGCAGCGTCTATGAAGAGAAATCAAGAGTTAACAATTCAGGTTGAGTGACCCTTCCTCAGAAGTTCTGAAGAAGGGCCATTGGACCCAAAACATTAACTCTGGTTTCTTTCCACAGATGCTGCCAGACCAGACCTGCTGAACTTTTCCAGCAATTTTTGTTTTTGTTTCTGATTTGCAGCATCCACAGTTCTTTCAGTTTTTATATAATATTGAGAGGCCTGGATAGAGTGGGCGAGGAGATGTTTCCACTCATCAAAGAGACTAGGACACAAAGGCACAGCCTCAGAGTGAAGGGGCGACTGTTTAGAACTGAGGTGATGAGGAATTTCTTTAGCCAGTAAGTGGTGAATCTCTAGAAATCATTGTCACAGAAGACTGTAGAGTGTATTTACAACAGCGAGAGATAGCTTCTTGATTAGTAAGGGGATCAAGAGTTAAAGGGAGAAGGCAAGTGAATGGAGTTGAGAAACACATCAGCTATGTTTGAATGATGGAGCAGACTCAATGGTCCAAAATTATTTCGCTAAGTTACAGTAAAGGGGTAGGAGCAGTTCCAAGGGTATTTTAACCTTATGGTTGCCTCATGATTCAAAAGCACGTATTTCAATTTTACAGCCATAATATCAGAGAATATGTTGGCACGATACAATTCGATTTATGTTCAATTAGATATTTTGTATACAGTGGGATGGTATATGAAATAAAATCCTTTTATTCTCTCCTTACTCTTCTGTACCTTTTTACTGGCACCAAATGGCCTGGTTCTGCTCCTATATTATATGATCTAACAGCATAGCCTTGTCAGTTCAAACTCAGAGGCTACAAGAAAATCAGCAAATAGCTGTACATAAATATGCGCACTTCAATGTATTCATGATCAGTATAAACCTATTGTGACTTAAAAACATGAGAGAATTGCCTGACAAGGACAGCAGAAGTTTGCTCATCTCAATTAAGTGTTTGCAAAATAAAGATAAAACAGAAATACAGACCACAGTCTTTATCACAAATGTAAAATACAGACATTCATGTCGGAGTTTGTCATGAGCTATCACCTGTCATTAGCGCATAGTATGGGATTTGAGCAATAGATGTAGGTGAATACTTGGAACATTTTGTGCATCCTTTATTCAAGCCTTTGGCATGAGGCTCCACAGGGGCTAATTTAAAAATGTATTCATTATTGATGTGCCATGCATTGAAAAAGATATTCAGATCACTAACTGGCTTATAGTTTTTAAAATCTAGCCAAATGCATGAATCCAGCGGGAGAAGTTAACTTTAAACATTTTTTTCCCCTGGTCAGTTTCTCCAAATAAAAGTCACTTTGGATTAAGGATCTGGATAGGTAAACGCAGAAGTACGCCATTCAGCCCATTGAGTCTGTTTTGTATTCAATAAGATCATGGCTGATCTGACAACCTTTAACTCCAGATTCCTGCCTTTTCCCTGTAACACTTGATGCTCTGCTGATTAAGAAGCTACCTATTTCAGGCTTGAATATAATTAATGAGCTAGCCTCCACAATCCTCTATGGTAAAAATTCCACAGATTCTTCTGAGAGAAGAAATTTCTCCTCACTCCCTGTCTTAAATGGATGATTTGGGTTTAATTTGGGTTTAAACCCTTTTGTCCTAGATTCTTCCACAAAAGGAAATGAAGTATCCACATCTAACGTGTCAAATCCCTAAAGAATCTTTATATTTCATTCTTCTAAATTCCATTGCATTCTCCGCATAGAGTTGTATAGCAGGGAAACACACCCTTCGGTCCAACTTATCCATACTGACAATTATCCTAAATTAAATGAGTCCCATTTGCTACCAGGTCCCTCTAAACCCTTCCTATTCATATATCCATCCAGATGCTTTTTAAATGCTGTAACTGTACCAGCCTCCACCACTTCCTTTGGCAGTTTATTCCATACACACACCATCCTCTGCATGGAAAAGATACCCCTTAACACTTTTAAATCTTTGCCCTCTCCCTTTAAACCTATGCCCTCAGGTTTTGGATTCCCCTACCCTGGGAAAAGACCTTGACTATTCACTCTATCTGTACCCCTCATAATTTTATAAACTCCTATAAGGTCAACTTTAGCCTCCAACGCTCCAAGGAGAATAGCCCCAGCTTATTCAGCCTCTCCCTATAGCTCAAATCTTCTAAGCCCAGCAATCTTACTTGTATTTTCTGAAGCCTTTCAAGTTTAACAACATCTATCCTATAGCAGGGAAACCAGAGTTGAACGCAGTATTCCAAATGTCACCTAACCAATGTCCTGTACCACTGCAACATGACAAAAGACTGTCATAGACAGTCCCTCCATCCCCAGGATCATCCAAGTAAACTTTCTGTGGTCTGCCTCAAAAGCTAGTATAACTTTCCTTCAATAAAGAGCCCAAGTGTGGTCTGACAAGCACCATGTATAGTTTTAGCAAAATTTTCTTATATTATCTAATAAATGCAAACACTTAGGCAATGTATGGTTTGTGACACTACAATGGTTCTTATTTGATGGTATAACTATGTTGGACAGAATCTTGTTGTTTTGAAACTGAGAGTGAAAAATATGAGGTATTTGCACCCAAGGGCAAGTCAGGTTTTCTCATACAATTGCATTTTTCTAAGCTGTTTTCATGTGCAAGTGAAACACTGAATGTCACAGGCAGTGATTCTGAATGATGAAGGCAACCTGACAGAGATAGTTGTGGAAGTCAGCAACCATGGGCACCTGAATTGAACCTGGCTCCAGTGCCACAAGAAGATGAATGATGCAGCACCCTGCCAGGATATGTACCACTGTCTACTCCATACGTTGTGCCCAGTGAATGTGAACTAGCATTGTAATATTGTATCTGTAGAGCATTGTCATACAAAACACTAAGTGCCAGGCATCTCCATCAGATGGCTCATTTCAATATATATCTGACACTTTATTGCAGCTATCATTGTAGCACTGCTTGCACCATAGTGGTTCTGCCAGGTTCACACTTAAAAATATATACAAGGAACTACGGAACTACAGCATACAGCAGCACATGTACTATCATGTCGCTAATGTTTCACCAACTGTTTTGTCTTGCTTCAGTCAAGTGATTTTGGAGCATATATTAAACCTCTATAGCCACCTGAATTAGTTTTTTTTTCTAGGCTCCAACAAATAAGGAAGTTAGATAGATACTGATCTCTGTAGTTTACATCATGCCTAATGAACGTACAACATCCAAGCATGCCTCCACACATTTCCTTATACTTTTTAACCAGTCTTACAAGATTCCAGGTAATGGAATTCATTTAGCCAATGCTCTGGTTACCGTACATGATGGGAGAACTGCGTGAAACCTGTCTTTCAGCTGTTCCGTTTCTTCAACCTCACTTGGATTTTCTGTGATCATAGGTGCAGTGTTTACCTCTGACGTCTTACTTGTAGTCAACTTGTATAAAGTTGTATAAATTGTATAATTTGATCTGTAGATTTTTTTTCAGATTCGTTCTTTAAAGTCCCATTGGCTTTCCTCAGAACTTCCTGCATTCTGAACAAATGTGTCACATTTTTGCCCAAAAGAATCTCTGGACCTTCACATTTCACCTCCACTCTTAATTATTCAGATGCTGAGGGACTTAAAATCACCCAGGAAACTTGCTCACTCACATCTCACCCTGTTAACATACTTTTATTTTAACATGTTCATCTGAGCGGACAGAGAGAGTGTTCCCTTGAACCCGATAGGGCCCTATTTTAGAGCTGTGAATTAGGCCAGTAACATTGTTACATAAACTTGAATTACTCCTATTTAATTGTCAGTGACTAAACTGTAGACTGGAAGGGACAAGCAATGAGTGATTTTCTCTGCAAGTGAGTCAAACTTATTGACTAACACTCACAATAATCAGTCTGGGCACACTGCACTGCTAACTGCCTACATTAATCCCAACATTCATCAGTTATTAGCTAAAATTTATGTGTTCAGCATCATTTTTGTTTTCATTCTGTACCCTTGAGAAACCAAAAGCAAAGACTAAGATAATAAAGTAGCTTGTCACTGAAATAGAATAACTGGTAGAGGTCAGTAAGTCATAAATACAGATAATGTCTTCAAGATAATGCCTATAAGAGGGATCTTGATCTGATGGACTTTTGGGCTGAGGAGTGGCAGATGGAGTTTAATTTAGGTAAATGTGAGATGTTGCATTTTGGAAAAGCAAATCAGAGCAGAACTTCAACACTTAATGGTAAGGTCCTGGTGAGTGTTGCTGAACAATGAGACCTTGAAAGTAGAGTCGCAGGTAGACAGGATAGTGAAGAAGGCGTTTAGCATGCTTTCCTTTATTGGTTAGACCATTGAGTATAGGAGTTGAGAGGTCATGCTGTGGCTGTATTGGACATTGGTTAGGCCACTTTTGGAATATTGCATGCAACTCTGGTCTCCTACCTATATAAAGGATGTTGTGAAACCTGAAAGGGTTCAGAAAAGATTTAGAAGGATGTTGCAAGGGTTGGAGATTTGAGGTCTAGGGAGAAGCTGGATAGGCTGGGGACATTTTCCCTGGAACATTGAAGGCTGAGATGGTGACATCATTGAGGTTCATAAAATCATGACCGGCATGGATAGGATAATTAGACAAGATCTTTTCCCTTGGGTGGGGAGTCCAGAACTAGAGGGCATATGTTTAGGGTGAGAGGGGAAAGATATAAAAGGGACTTAAGGGACAGCTTTTTCAAGTAGATGGTGGTGCGTGTATGGAATGAGCTGCCAGAGGAAATGGTGGAAGCTGGCACAATTGCAACAGTCAAAAGCATCTGGATAGGTATATGAATAGGAAAGGTTTAGAAGGATATGGGCCAAGTGCTGGTAAATGGGACTAGATTAGGATGTCTGGTTGGCATGGATGAGTTGGACCAAAAGGTCTGTTTCCATGCTGTACATCTCTATGACTCCATGAGTCTAAGTCATTGTTCTGAATTGATACAGATAAGAAATTCAAAGGTAACTGGAGTGGTCAGTTTAAAGTATGGATCTGTCTCTAATTTTCCAAATAATAAGCTTGAATAGCCTACCACAAAATATTTTTTTTTAAAAACTTGATTTGCACTTCTTAAAATTAATTCGTGGAACACAGACATCACTGGTTGAGACAGTATTTATCGCCCTTCCGTGGTTGCCGTTGAGAAAGTGGTGGTGAGCTGCCTTCCTGAACTGCTACCCGTCCCATCACCTGTAGGTAGACCCACAATGCTATTAGGGACAGAATTCCAGGACTTTGACCCAGCAATATTGAAGGAACAATGAATATGTACAAGTCAGGATAGTGGTCACTAGAATGGGAACTTGTAGATGGAGGATTCTACTGCCCTTGCACTTCTAGATGGTAATGGCCATGGATTTGGGAGATGCTGTTACTACAGTGCATCTTGCAGATCGTACTGATGATGCTGGAATGGATCCTTGTAGAAGGTGGACAGACTTTGAGGAGCCAGGAGTGAGTTACTCACTACAACATTTCTGGCCTCTGACCTGCACTTGTAGCTGCTGCATTTATATGATGGTCCAGCTCACTTCAAGGAAATAAACTTGCTAGCCTACAGGAAATGGAGCAGGGGGAGTGGGACTGACTGGAATGCTCCAGAGAGCTGGCCAATGAGTCAAATAACCTCCAACTGTGCCATTTAATGTCTTTGTAAAACATATCATTAGCCTCTGCAGGCTTCAATGTTAGAAATGCCAAGTCTCCCTGTAATTCTCTCTTACCTGTAATGTGAATAGGACCTTCTGATATTTCAATCAAAACAGAAAAAAGCTGCAAGTACACAACAGGTCAGACAGAGAGAGGCAGAGGTAATATTTTAAGTCAATAGGTCAACACTGCACTGAAGCTCAATTAAAATCAGAGGAAAAGAGAATAGGCAGCAATAATTAACATCCCACAAACCTCAATAGTTCCCCTGTTGCTATAACGAAAGAATTAACAATAATCCAATGCTGTGTCTTGACAGTATATTAATGTTAGAAATTTTTTTAATAGGTATTTTCTGTAGAACTTTGATTGCTACTCAACTAATTGGGTAAAGATTCATTTATCCATTTTATTCACAATTTCATCAGACTTCAAGAAAAATGATCGGGAAATAGGCTGAAACACAATTGTGTTGTAAAGCAAAGCTTCAGCTTTTCATTTGCATATTCATTAAATCAAGAAAATATAACTATTTTCCTGCGATATCTTTTTAAGTTCACTTTGTATGACGTAGGCATCACTGGCTGGCCAGCAGTTCTTGCCCATCCCTAATTACCTTTGAGAATTTCCTTCTTGAGCCACTGCAGTCTGTGTTCTCTAGTTAGACCCCCAGAGCCCATGGAGGAGGCAATTCCAGGACTTTGACTCAATGACACTAAGGGCAGAAACCCACACAGGCACAGGGAGAATGTCCAAACTCCACACAGACAATCACCCAAGGCTAGAATTGAATCTGGTCCTTGACACTCTGAAATAGCAGTGCTAACCACTGAGCCAAAATGCCATATTTTGTGACTTTGTTCATATTTGGCAGTATTGATGTGGGAGCTCAGCAGTCCTAAATGTATATTATCAAAATGAATGTAATAGAAAAATATCCACTTGTTCTAACATAATTTATTCAGCTCCACAGTCACATGTAGAAGACTTTTCAGATATTAATGAATCTTCATATAATGAAATGAGATTTTTGATACCAATAGATGATGTAATTTTTGGTATTCACAGATTATGACAAAATATTGTGCCAACCATTGTTGGATTACCATTGCAATTCTATTTCATGCTAAACATAATACAATGTGTCACTTTGCAGGGTTATCAGTGTGAGAGCAGGAACTGAAGTAAGTAATTAAAACTAAAAACCATAACACAACTAAATATTATTATGTCAATGAGTTCCAGTTTCAAATCACACCGTGTAAAACTTGATGAGTTTACATGACAGTGGACCAGAGTTTCCTGTCACAATAATACTGAGGTGAAAGACAATCACCATTATTGTGTGTAAGCAGTACTGTAACTTCAAGCAAGAAGAAAATGCACAATGACATACCAATATTCAAAACTTCCTTCCCAAGTTGTATTACTCTGCTGTCATTCTCACAATTTTGCAACTACCTCTTGCTGTATTTACACAATAAACACTAATCACACAAATTTAGATCTTGTCATTGGAGGCATAAGTACCTTTTAATTTTTTCCTACTTATTCTTTCACAGAATGTAGGTGTCATTGGCGAGGCCAGCATTTGTTGCCCATCCATAACTGCACTTGAGAAATAGTGGTGAACAACCTTCAAGAACTTTTCTGTTTTAGATACACCAGATTGCTGTTAGAAAGGCATTTCCAAGATTTTGACCTAGTCACAGCGAACAATGATAAAATTCTAAGTCAGGATAAGGTGTAGCTTGGAGACGGAAGTGTTTATCTGCATTTGCTGTTTTTGTCCTTCTATGTGCTAGCAGTTGCTGAAGGACACTTGACAAGTTTCTCTAGTACATTTTGTATGTGGTACATGACAATTACTTTCAAAATCAATCAACCTTTCTGGCACTGGAAATCATCTAATTTAAGTGTAGCATTTCATTCCTGCAGGCATTAGTTGTTGTTCGGACTTGTAAATTTTTATTTACACTTTTTGTCCTCTTTATTTAGCTTTCTATAGCTGATTTAGAACTGAAGTCACCACTCTGATTTACACACTCATCTCAGTCTTTCCACTGTTTAATTCTTAATCCTCCCACTGGACAATTCTCTATCTTTCCATTTAACTGGTAAAGAGATACATTCTTAGTTTCCCTGTTCAGTCACATCCAGGATGGTTGTCTCATCTGCCACACCGTTATCAACTCTTGCTTTCAGCAATTCAGCGGCTAAAAGTATTTTGCGCTGAAGGATGCAGGAGCAACACCTTTGAAGGAAGAGTGACATAGTGTCAAGTCAGGATGATGAGTAGCTTGTGGAGGAATTTACAGATGTTGATATTCCAATGTGTCAGGCATTGGGACACCATTCCCAGGGGTGATGATGTTGGAGTCTGAAAATAGGGAGAAAAAGTCCACAGGCTGTACTGATTGGGAAAAGGCTGAAAATACTGGAGCTCAGAGAAATTCTGCAGAAGCTTGGAGCAGTAGCTGTCTACAAAAAAGCTAAAATAATATCAGCAATTCCTTCAAAGTTGTTATGTCAAAATCCTGGAACTTACTTCCTGATAGCACTGTGAGTGAACCTATGCCCCACGGACTACAGCAGTTCAGGAAGGTAGCTTACTAACACCTTCTCATGAGCAATTAGGGAAGGACAATGAACAGCTAGCTATTCCGACATCCGATGAATGAATAAATAAAAAGCTGCATTAGCTATCAATGATTCCCAAGGCTTCTTTTTCGCCTTAACCTTTTTCCATGGCACAGAGCCACCACTCACTGGGATGTCTCCTGAGCCTTAATTAGTTGCAAATAAGTCCGTCCAGGAAACATATACCACGATAAATTGCAAATAAGTTCACCCAGGAAACATACACCTCAATAAATTGGAACTAGAGCATTTTCTTAAGCTGAACCATCTCCATGACATGCGCTGAGTTTTTGCTAACCTGACATTTAGGCTTTATTGATTGTCTTAAGCTCATGTAGCCCAAAGCCAATCTGGATTGGCATTGCTGCAAGCTTTGTGGATGCCTGGAATTAAAACCTATTTTTTTCATACCTGTCTTGGGGGAAGAGATTGGACGTCAAGACTCTGGTGCTGGAAAAGCGCAACATGTCAGGCAGCATCCGAGGAGCAGGAGAATCAACATTTCAGGCAAAATCCCTTCATCAGGAATGATTCTCCTGCTTCTTGGATGCTGCCTGACCTGCTGTGCTTTTCCATTACCACACTCTCTACGCTGATCTCCAGCATCTGCAGTCCTCCCACTGGACAATTCTCTATCTTTCCATTTAACTGGTAAAGAGATACATTCTTAGTTTCCCTGTTCAGTCACATCCAGGATGGTTGTCTCATCTGCCACACCGTTATCAACTCTTGCTTTCAGCAATTCAGCTGATATTATTTTAGCTTTTTTGTAGACAGCTACTGCTCCAAGCTTCTGCAGAATTTCTCTGAGCTCCAGTATTTTGCGCTGAAGGATGCAGGAGCAACACCTTTGAAGGAAGAGTGACATAGTGTCAAGTCAGGATGATGAGTAGCTTGTGGAGGAATTTACAGATGTTGATATTCCAATGTGTCAGGCATTGGGACACCATTCCCAGGGGTGATTATGTTGGAGTCTGAAAATAGGGAGAAAAAGTCCACAGGCTGTACTGATTGGGAAAAGGTTTTTGAGTCAACTTGGAGTCAGAGAGGGTTCAAGGACATTCCAAAGTTAGAGGTTCAAAAGAGATGAATTAGAACTCTTTGAAAGGCTAATGAGATTTGGTGACCCACAATGTCACTACTGTTTGGGTAGGATCTATCTTGACTGCTTCATCAATTTGAAGTGCAGTCATTGGCGTGTTTGATCACAGATTGCCTTTTTTATCTCATAATTTCCTCATATTATTTTCTGAATGTTCGATTTATGTGCTGGAAATAATTTCGATGGCTATTAACATCATCTTACCTGTTCAGTATACCTATTAGTTATTTATTGCTTATGTTTGCTTAGTTCAAGTTTGACTAATGAAGAATTTCAAATCACCTCTGGAAATCTACCACTTATTGTCATCTCCTTGGTCTTTCTCACATTATATATTTTCAGAGATTATCATAACAAAGATCCAACTGGTCCAGTATTCGCATAATTGGGATCATATCTGAACTGGATCAGCCATATAAATATGTGGTGACAATATGTAGCAGACCAGAGGCTAGAAGTTCTACAGTGAGTAACCAAATTTCTGATTTCCCAATGTCCAGCCACTATCTCCAAGATATAAACTTGAATGCAATGGAACACACTCCACTTGCCTAGACGTTTACAGGTACAACAACATTCAAGAAGCTAAACATAATCCAGAAAAACAACTCAGAATAATTGATTGGCACCCCAACAACCATGTTCAACATTCGCTCACGTCACCACCAATGTACAGTGGCAGCAGTGTGTTCGGTCTTCAAGATGCACTGCAGTAGCTCACCACAAATCCTTGGATAACACACTTCAAACTACAACTTCTACTATCTAGAAGGACAAGGACAGTGAATTCATAGAGATAGCAGCACCTGCAGGTACCCTTCTATGTCACACACCATTCTGATTTGGAATTATAGCTATATTTCTCACTGGGTCAAAACTTGGTGTTCCCTTCATAATAGCACCATGGGTGTCCCTACACCCCAAGGGCTGCAACAGTTCAAGACAAAAAGCTCATCATCACCTTCTTTGGGTTAGGAATGAACAATAAACTTTAACCAATTCTTAAAAAGTGCTTCAAAATGTCATGAATAAAGCAAGACTTTTTTTCCCTTGCAACTGACAGCTAAAATTAAAACTTTACAAAAATAATGGTAGAGTGCCAATGGAAAGCTTAACAAACACTGTGCAGATTCAAAAAGCAATATTCCCAAACATTTACAAATGACTTGTAAAAGGTTCAAATGACTTGTCCTATTTCATGAATAAAATAATATATCAACTCTCTGTGTTTGCAAGTACCTATGGTCTGTCAACTATTTCGGGATAATTTATTTAACTGTCCTCAAGTATGAATGAAAGATTTTGTGCTTACTTAACTTTTAAATATGCTTTCAGAAGGTTTCCTGTGTGTAATAGCTGAGTCCAACACTGGGTTTCTCTCAAGTAATATTTTATTTTACTCACTTCCTGTCAATTCAAAAGTATTATTTGACATTATATCCCATATGTAGACTTCTTACTTCCATGGAAGTAAAGGCTCTTTGTTTCCAGGCTGATATTAAGGCCACAAATCTGGTTAATCCCTAGAAATGGGTACAGGAGTCATGACGTATGATTAATCTATATCTATTAAAGAATTTGAAATTGGGGGTAGTGTACTGAGATGGATAGAAAAGTAGTTAGCAGCAAAGAACGAAGAATGAGAACAAAGAGTTTGTTTTCTGAATGGCAGAAAGTGACTATTAGGGTACTATGGGGAGCTCTTGGACCCCAACTATTCACAATCCATATTAATGATTTAGATGCAATATCTTCAAATTTGCAATTGAAACTAAGTTATAGATTCATCCAGACGTAGATATGTACAGCACAGAAACAGACCCTCAGTCCAATTTGTTCATGCAACCAGATATACTAGTACCAATGCCAGCACTTGGCCCATATCCCTCTAAACCCTTCCTATTCATATACCCATCCAGATGCCTTTTAAATGTTGTAATAGGGTGAGGTGTGAGCTGAGTGTAGAGATGCTTCCCTGTGATTTGGACAGGTTGAGTGAGTGCGTGAATGTGACCTCCTATTGAGATCTTTCTCTCCTTCCAGCTCTTCTCACTTCGAGGGGAATGTCCAGTTTTTCTTCACATCTGCTCATTCTTTGCTCATATCTTGTTATATAGGAAATGTGATGCATATGACAGTACTCCAGTCTGGAAGCAAGAGATTTGTGCAAAATCATTGACAAAGTTTATTGGCACATGCCACATCACTCACTGTAGCCTTTAGCATGTTTATGCATTTTTTTGGAAACTACCAAACACTGTACAATTGCAAGAAGGATCATTATAAATCAGTTGGTAACTATCCTGCAAATGGTTAATGATTCCTTTAAATAGTACTGCTGAGGTTTGCTTCCTGCTACTAAGCACATTTTAGCTATGCATATTAAAAATATATTATTATCTAGATCTCTCGAAAAGGATCATTTTGAAATTGGTCTGGCATCCTGATGAACATCACAATGTGCTACTCTGTGTAATTCCTGTCGAGAGACCCTGCATGCATACCACAGCCCTCACCAGATTGGTGTCGCGTGCTGCTTGCATCAGAAGTGAATGCCAAGATGCTGTTTACACTTTGCTTCTACTTGTTTATCATCAAATTTGTCATGTTCCATTTGACTGTTAAGTAGGTCTTGAGTTGAGGGCCGTCTGATCAATGTTCGAAGCGCATTATGACATGATGAGGTACTGTCAACTTATTCAGACAGAGGTCAAAGTCCTGTCTGACTACAGTTTTGCTAGAATTCGCCATGACGTCAGTAGAAGGAAACAAAATCAAGATTGGTTGTGAGACATACGAACACCCTGTTTATTACAATCTACAGAATGAGAGAAAGGAAACAACAAGAGACAAGCAAAACAGATGTCTAGTTGTTAATTAAGTGCAGTGATAACTCTGAACTCACAGCTGTTGTTTTCTCTTATGCTGCGATTGAGGCAATTCAAAGCCTTATCCAGTGTATGCATGACATATTATTTTGTTTCAGAGAGATGCATTATCTCCATGACTGATAGAAAGCATTTACTGCTTTTCATTGATTCCTGCTCACTGGCTTTATTGTTGGGTTGATCTGGTGTCATTGCAGGTGTTGTCACTATTGTAACAATACACCAGTATCTCGGTGAATCAATAACTTGAGCCTTGCCGTGTGCTCCTTGTTGGCTTGTGTCTCTGTAGAACTGCAGCTTGCACTCTCAGAAACATATCAGCTGGATTCCTACAAATTAACTCATTTTAAATTTGAGTTTGCAGGATATGGACATATCTGATGTAGTCAACATTATTGCCCATTCCTAATTAGCCATTCCAATTGCTCTGGAAAAGGTGATAATAGACCACGTTCTTTAATCATCACATTCACTGTGGTGAAGATACTCCCACAGGTATTTTAAGATGGAGCTGCAATTTCAGTACCAGCAACAACAAATTGTTTTCATAACAGTTTTGTTATTTATTCGGTGATATAGAATTTGAGTATTCTGAAAAAGACACATTTTGATAAAGCTTTTTTGTCTTGCAAACATCAACCAATTCCCAAGAATACCAGTGTAAAGGGAAAACAGCATTGTATGTTCTACAAGTGGAAGGTGCTGATTGGTTGGTAAGTAGGCTGTAATTGGTCCAGGTATTACTATGGTGAGTACACTGCTTAGATGGTGATTGACAGTTAACTGCCAAACATCATTTAAATTTAAATTAGATTAGTTGATGCTGATTGGTCAAAGCATTACATTGAGAAATGAACCAGAAAATAGTTGTCACTTGTTTTGCTGAATTGAAACAGGTGCAAAGTGTGTATATGTTCTTTCTGCCTGCAGCGAACAGAGCCCCATGTATTAATATATGTATCTTGTAGTACACATATGCTAGTTTTCAAACCTGACTGACAATCTTAAATGAGTTGTTTTATTCTTCACGCATTTGGGATTATTTGGCAAATGTTGTCCAATCTTGGAATCACACCTAATATCAGACATCGCGTTTTGAGTTTTTCATGCAAGTGCTGGTTGGATATGTTCAGTATATTACCTGTTGCAAACCATCAAAGGGATTTGCTATGTGGTGCAACTCACCAGTCTTTGGGATATATAGCCTACATACCTAATATTACTCTGGCACTGAAATGTATGCACTTTGTTACTCATTTGTGTGGTAAGCATAACAACTTTCTGGCTTGGTAACATCATCTGTTGGAAGCAAACAGCACTTATGTTAGTTCAGAGTAATAGGAACATGTAACAACCGGCATGAGCTATTGTTCACTTTTTTGAGATAACTTATCCTTCCAAGACAATCTGAGGTGGAGTGAGCAATTTTCAGAACAAAAGTGGCGGCTTTTACTGGTTCATGAGTTTGTACACTATACAACATGAAATGGTCTGATCAGGATAGTCATTATCTCACAGGATGACTTTGTTGCACTCTCAGCATGAGCTTGTATGGTGAACAAATGGTTAATCCTCAATTATGATTTTGCCAATGATAAAAATCTGGTAACATATGGAACTCTAAGAATCCCAACTCATTTATTGACCACTAAAGGTAGATTTTCAGTATATAGTATTAGAGAGCCCCAGGCTGAATTCTCAAGAAGAATGTTCAGGAAAGAAGCTCATTTTACTGCTTCTTTGCAAACCTAAACTTAAGCATAGGTTGGAGCAAATTAAGCCCTTTAATGAAATTCTTAAATGGAGTTGCACATTCAATTAGAGAAAATGTATCATCTGCATTTTAGAAATATGTAAAGAGTAGGAGGGTAGGAGTCAAGCCTTCCGTTTTTTCCTCTCCAGAGGTCCCCAACAGTACCCTTCCACTGACACTCTCATTCTTTTGGCCGAGCTGGTCTTTACCCTTAACAATTTCACCTTTGAATTCTCCCACTTCCTCCAGACCAAAGGCGTAGCCATGGGCACACATATGGGCCCCAGCTATGCCTGTCTCTTTGTTGGCTACGTAGAACAGTTGATCTTCCATAATTACACCGGCACCACTCCCCACCTCTTCCTCCGCTACATTGATGACTGCATTGGCGCCAGCTCATGCTCCCGCGAGGAGGTTGAGCAATTCATCAACTTCACCAACACATTCCACCCTGACCTTAAATTTACCTGGACCATCTCTGACACCTCCCTCCCCTTCCTGGACCTCTCCATCTCCATTAGTGACGACCGACTTGACACTGACATTTTTTACAAACCCACCGACTCCCACAGCTACCTGGATTACACCTCTTCCCACCCTATCTCTTGCAAAAATGCCATCCCGTGTTCCCAATTTCTCCGCCTCCGCTGTATCTGCTCCCAGGAGGACCAGTTCCACCATAGAACACACCAGATGGCCTCCTTCTTTAGAGACCACAATTTCCCTTCCCACGTGGTTAAAGATGCCTCCAACGCATCTCGTCCACATCCCGCACCTCTGCCCTCAAACCACACCCCTCCAACTATAACAAGGACAGAACACCCCTGGTGCTCACCTTCCACCCTACAAACCTTCACATAAACCAAATCATCCGCCGACATTTCCGCCACCTCCAAAAATACCCCACCACCAGGGATATATTTCCCTCCCCACCACTTTCCGCCTTCCGCAAAGACCGTTCCCTCCGCGACTACCTGGTCAGGTCCACACCTCCCTACGACCCACCCTCCCATTCTGGCACTTTCCCCTGCCACCACAGGAACTGTAAAACCTGCGCCCACACCTCCTCCCTCACCTCTATCCAAGACCCTAAAGGAGCCTGCACATCCACTAATATCATTTATTGTATCCGTTGCTCCCAATGTGGTCTCCTCTACACTGGGGAGACTGGGCACCTCCTAGCAGAGCGCTTTAGGGAACATCTACGAGACACCCGCACCAATCAACCAAACCACCCCGTGGCCCAACATTTCAACTCCCCCTCCCACTCTGCTGAGGACATGGAGGTCCTGGGCCTCCTTCACCGCCGCTCCCTCACCACCAGATGCCTGGAGGAAGAACGCCTCATCTTCCGCCTCGGAACACTTCAACCCCAGGGCATCAATGTGGACTTCAACAGATTCCTCATTTCCCCTTCCCCCACCTCATCCTAGTTTCAAACTTCCAGCTCAGCACTGTCTCCTTGACTTGTCCGGACTTGTCCGACCTGCCTATCTCCTTTTCCACCTATCCACTCCACCCTCTCGTCCTTGACCTATCACCTTCATCTCCTCCCCCACTCATCCATTGTACTCTATGCTACTCTCTCCCCACCCCCACCCTCCTCTAGCTTATCTCTCCATGCTTCAGGCTCACTGCCTTTATTCCTGATGAAGGGCTTTTGCCCGAAACGTCGATTTCGCTGCTCGTTGGATGCTGCCTGAACTGCTGTGCTCTTCCAGCACCACTAATCCAGTCATTCCATCAAAGCCCATTTTTTATGGCACCCAACAAAGCTATTTGCAAGAATGAACCATGAATAGTACATCGGAAAATAGGTTTCCTATGTCAAATGAGCATTTGGACACTGCATTGCTATTGATGTGCAATTCCTGTTTGGTCTTTGCAAATGCAAAGAAATCCTTCATTGTGTAGGTGAAAAGTTTGCTTAAAATTGGTAGTAGCAATTCACCCAACTGTTTGGCCATTTTGTGTTCTGCAGAACTGGCCATAAATAAGACAAGGTGTAGATTGACATCAGTTTTCTAAATTTTGGGCAGTCCATATGTACATGGATGCAGTAAGCTGTGAAGACAAACTCTGACATGCATATTGCCCTCACTGCCACTGATCTTGCACACCATCAGCAAACATTATGTTCGCTTGCTTTCAAGCAAGACTGTACAGTCAGGCTGAGCAGCTGGTCCGATAGATACAAACTTAGGCCCATCATTAAGAATGGTCTGTATTTTGTTGAGAACTTCACAATTGTTGAGGCTGGTCAGGATATAGATATCCAGGTTGGCATTGAAGCTCACAATCCTGCC
Source organism: Chiloscyllium punctatum (assembly GCF_047496795.1). NCBI lineage: Eukaryota > Metazoa > Chordata > Chondrichthyes > Orectolobiformes > Hemiscylliidae > Chiloscyllium > Chiloscyllium punctatum. Next base: position 53,214,002 of record NC_092743.1, on the reverse strand, counting down.
AGACATTTGCATTGCATGTGAAAATTGGAAAAGTCATCCAGAATCCTGCAACATGTGACCAGCGAAGATTGCTTCTCCATCTCAAGTGGATACTGATTTTGGCAGCATAGCTGGGAGTGGAGAAGTTCAAATTCAAACAATACCATTTCTCCTTTCATGTGAAATGAAGGCACACCAGAATTGAAATATTTGCAAGGACAAATTCCTTGCCTTCAGAGAGTACGTATTCAGAGAGATTTATTATACGTTCAGTGGTAATGTCAATTGTGTTGCCAAAGCCCTTATGCTTAAGTGAGTTTACAGTGAAGGTGTGTTTCAAATGGATACTGTTTATGATGCAGTCATCTATTGAAGCAAAAAAGTAGCAAAAACTGGATCAAATGGAAAATATAAAATAAGTTTGCATACTTGAGACCAAGTGCAGCATTGGCTACTGTGTAAGTTAGTAACCCTATTGCCAATCTATTCAATCTCAACTGCATAAATATTCTTTCAGTTGTTGCACTGTGTCTCACTTTACGTTCCTTTAATTGTTGTTAACAGAAAGGCAAATGCGTTGTAGTTATCCCTATATCTTGGACCTAAGGCAGTTAGTTCTGATCCTGCAAAATGAACTAGGCCATTCAGCCCATCGAGTCTTCTCTGCCATTCAGTGACATTGTGACTGATCTCATGATCCTCAATTCTATTTCCCGCCCATTTGCCCATAATACTTCATTCCCTTACAGTCAGCAGCAGAAGGAGACTAAAGACTGAGCAACTTAACAACTATTTTGTAGAAAGTTTGGTTTAAGGTGGTAATTTGGTGCAAAGGGTGACCAAGGCACTTTAAATAGGACTCCAGAATGAGAGATGAGTGGGGGAAGGTAAAAAACGTGAATCAAGAGGCCAACCTGCAGTGAGACCATTGATGGAGTGACATCATGGGTCACAGTATGATACCAATGCAGGGAGAAGCAGATTGGTGAGTAGGACTGGGGAATATTTTTAAAATAAAAGCCAGGTTTCAGTTTCTCAAGTGTGGCCAAGGGCAGCCACTTCCACCTCACCTCTGGAATTCAGCTCTTTTTGTCCATGTTTGGACCAAAGCTTCAATGAAGTCAAGTGCTGTGTGGTCCTAGCAGAATGAAAACTGGGCATCATCAACAAGGCTGAGAAAATAATAATGAAGAACCATGATTTGGGAGAGGAATTGAACAATACTTTGCATCAGTCTTCATAGAAGAAGACACTAATAGCATTCCACAATCAATGGGCAAAAGCAGAGAAGGAAATAAATACAATAAAAAGTGCTACAGAGACTAATAGGACTGAAGACTGATAAGTCCACTGGACCACATGAGATACATTGTGGGATATTAAAGGAAGTAGCTACAGAGATAATGATGTACTAGTTTCAATTTTTCCAGAATCCTTGGATTCTGGAAAGTACTTGAAGAGTAGAAAACTGCCAACTTAACACTTTATTTAAAAAGGGAACGAGGCAGAAAAATGGATACCTTTACACCTGTTAGCTTAGTGTCTGTTATTGGAAAAATGTTAGAGTTTGTTATAATAGATGAAATACCAGAGCATTTAGAAATGTATAATATGGTCAAGCAGAGTCAGTATAGCTTCATAAAGGGGAAATCATACATGACAAGTTTTCTAGAATATTTTGTGGAGTTAACAAGCAGCATTGATAAAAGGGAAGCTATGAAGGTAACATATCAGAAGGTCTTTTGGTAAGGTAATTTACATTCGGCTACTTAATAGCTAAAGAGCCTAAGGTGTTGGAGATAGGTTATTAGAACGGTTGGAGAAATGGATGGCCAATAGAAGATAGAGAGTTGGGATAAAGGGGCTAATGTCATGATGGCAGCTGGAACTATTGGAGTGCCACAAGGATCAGTGATTGGGCCACAATTATTAGCTTTATTTGAGCACAATCGTTTCTGACCAAAGTTTGATACTCTCAAACTGAATACTAAATTCAAGCATGTACCACTGTCACTGTTACCTAAGGATATCCTTTACTCTGAGATCATTTATTAAAGCTGTCTCATTACCAGATCCAAAATAGTCTCATTCCTTGTTGGATTCACAACTTATTATCCAAGCATACTTTCCAGAATACATTCTATGAATTCTTCCTCTATCAATTTAGTTTTGTCAATCTACATGAAAAGTACTTCTTTATTACATGCCGTCATCATAGCCTCATTTATTCTTTATCCTACAATTTATTCATTGTGATAATGAAACAAACACATGGTATTTGTGAGCAGTTCATTTACCTATTTCAAACTCCCACTATGATCAGAATTTTTTTTTGTGATTTTGATTGAAGTGTTAATATTGGCCAGGCCACCGGGGATATCTGCATTACATTTCTTCAAAATACTGTTCATGATCATTTATATCCACCTGACACATAGTTTATCCAAAAAGCACCATTTCCAACAGTGCAGTACTTCTTAAGTTTTACGCTGCAGCACTAGGCCAAGTTGCTGAATTTAAGTCCTAGATTGGGCCCTTAACCTTCAACCTTCAAACTCAGTGGCAACAACACTGTCAATTGACCCACAGTTGAAACGCAATAATATCTGATCTAATTTAAATCAGGCTCCATTTTGATCTCATTTTGGGACTTATTGTTCTTGCACAGGGACCATTCCCTTCTTCAGCCACTTGTGATAAAATTTGTATATTGGTACAAAAGTTGATTTAATCCCTTTTGGCCTAAAACAGGTAATTTTCAAAATTTTCAAAATCCTCATGTCAAGAAACACAGACACAGGAGTAGGCCTTTCAGCCCCTTGAGCCAATTCCATTATTCATTGAGATCGTGGCTGCTCTGTGGCCTGACTCCATATACCCATCTTTGGCCCATATCCCTTAATATCTTTGTTTACGAAAACTGTAACTATATCTGATTTAAAATTAACCCACATTGTGATTCTCATTTTGTTACTAATAAGTAACACAACTCATGGCTTTGAGAAAGATTAACTGTTGTGATATGCCTCACAGTTAGTATGCAATACACCTCCTAAGATGCTTACTCATCACCACCATTTCATTGCATCTGACCTGATGGTATAAAGGTCTCAGTCTTCATCTTGCTGGAACCACGTGCAGCATGACATACTCAGTACTACCGTTCATGATAAAATTGCTCAGTACTAGCCCAGAATCAGCAATGCCAATGATTATAATTGTGGATAGCAGGAGTTGTAACAAATATCTATTGAATCTTTCACTATTACATTACCCTATCTAGTTCTTATGTTATATGAGCTAACATAAGTATTATCTCAACAGGTGCAAACACCCTGTTGAAGATACAAAATTGATCACTGCATTGATGAAGGCAGATTAGCTCAAGAACAATTAGGTAGCTCCAATAAATTTGGCAGAGTGAATTGTTGATCAACATCAGCAAAGTGGTAATTTTATCACTTGCAGACCCACTCAGCTTGATACCCTCAGAGAAGAGAAGAAAGGTGATATTTTAGAATTAAAGGCAAGTGTTAACAGCTGTACAGGATTCATCAAGAGCAGAATGTCGTTGCTTAGAAATACGGATGAAACACTAATTAACTTTGTGTGGTAACAAACAAAGCTATTACCAAGTTTGGTGAAAGAAATGCCCTTGGAAAGGCAAATGGCTGGCAGTGTTTCACCCTAATGTTCTTTCCAATTATGTAGACATCTAAGACTCATGCATCGCAATGAGTCCTGAAAGTGTAAGTCAATGCAGTGATCAGTGTTATGATGCCAACTGCCATTGTGCAGAACTTTGGAGCGCTGGCTGTGTGTGCAGCCACACAGCTTCAAGGGTATATTGCTGGCCAGGAGAAAGCACGGTTCACATGATTCATCTTATTTGACATGTCGTGTAACATTGAAGTTGATAGTGACATTCCATCACTAAGCTCTCTACAAAGAGAACAATCAGAAAGGTTTTGTCATCTCCATTCCTAAGGAAGACTGAATGGATGAAGGCCATTGCAAGAAATGAATCAAAGGAATGCAGAAATGAAAATGGGAAGACTACGTAATGGGAAAGGTTTGTTCATCTGGGACACGTTCACATCCCACTTTATCAACAATGTAGTGTGTGATACAAGGTGAATCAACATCACTGTGGTAGTTATTCCTGGTGATCTTATAAGTGTCATTCAGCCCCTGGATAAATGTTTAACTAAAGCCCAAAGGGCAGTATATAAAAAATGTGGAATAATTGGATGTTGGAAGGTGAAAAACGTTTCACTAATATGGAAATATGCGAGTCCCTTCACAAGTGGCATTTGGGCTAACACAAATGGCATGAACTTGATCTCGAAATTATAATATCAACATCATCAATCAGCCTTTTAAAACAGCGCACAGATTGTTGTTATTCACTTAAAATATGTCTTTCCTATATTTACTGCTACCAATCATAATAGCATATGCACGTGGAGAAAAGTAAACCTCACATTCCATATCACAACATTCAACATTTTCTTTTTGTGATTGATGGGATGTGAAATAAACAGTGAATTTTATTGCTTTTCAGTGAAGAACAAATGTCATTAGGCAGCTAATATCCATTTATCACTGTCAGCTAAATACTCTTTCATGCGCAAAAGTAAGAATTATTGAAATCTTCTAATGGGAAGGTCAAAGGGTTGAAGCTTGGCACTTTTTAGCAACTGAGAAGTTGTTACAACTCCAGACTTTTTTTTCATTTTAGGAACAAGTTTTTCTGGTGCTAAGGCTAGAAATGTGAATATCGGTCATGCTGTGCAAAGCAGAAATTTGGTCCGAGACATTTGGTCTGAGAGATATTGCTGCATCTTAAGAAGGTACTTGAATTGAAACTTCTTTTTCACCCTGTGATGGCAATTATGCCTGGGATTCCAGTTTCTTGTTCATTACAAGTCAGGTGACACTTGCCTAAATGACTAACTGGCCCAGTGGAATGTAAACAAGCCCATTTGAATCCTGTAATTCATATTTGTAAAGACAGAGTTCAAACGTTTGGCTTTTAGAGGTCCTCAATTTCAATTTAATTCCATCCGTGATGTATCAGAGAAATAGCCTTTTGAAAGTTGAAAGATTGCTGGAAGGCATCACAGCCAGCCAGGATGGTGGTTTCTTTTAGAATATTCTCATAGTATCCTGGTGCTCCCTGGAGGAAGAAGATGAGTCCAAGATGTTAGCAATTAATCCGCAACTGCATTCCATTGGATCTTAACTTTGGAAATATTCACAGAATCAACTCATATTGCATCATGCTTGCATGTTTCTGTGTATGTTTTCCCTGGTTTAAGACCACTTCTGCAACATCTTGAAGTAATGCATCTCCATTTCCTAATGGTAATACTCCATAGCAACACCATTTGCTCATCACAAAAGTGACATCTAAAATTAGATTCATCCTTCAGTCTTTGCTGGTGTTGAAGCATGATACTTTGTCAATCAAAACAATACTTGTAACTGAACATGGTGCTAGCCAATATTTATCTTACTTAAGGGGCTGTGGCAAAAAAAGTGTTATGTCTTTTGTTAAATTGGCTCTTTGTCTGTTTGTACTATATCTCTAGAAATGCCAAATTCAAGTTACCTCTCAATTGCTACTGCAGTGCTGGATTGACACTGGGGGCCTGTGCAAATATAGAGGGAACCTTTTTTGTAGGAATGATAATTTGGGAGGAAATGAACTGCTGCATGTGCAGATGTAAGTTAATTAAGGAAAGCCAGTACATATTTGTTAAGGGCAAATCATGTTTGACTGATATGTTTGAGTTTGTTGGAGTAACAGAGAGGGTTATAAGGGTGATGTTGCTGATGTGGTTTACATGAACTTTGAGAATGCATGTGATAATGTGCCACAATAGACTTTTAAGAAAAGTTAGAGGTCATGGACTAAAAGGGAAGGTAACAATACTGATATGTAGATGGCTGAGTGGCAGGACACAAAGACCCATTTGTGGAGAGTTAGTTAAAAGTAAGGATATGATTCTGGAACTGTATAAGATGTTGGTTAGGCCACAATTAGAATATTTGTGTGCAGTTCTGGAATCCACATTATAAGAAGGATATGATAACACTGGAGAGAGTATAAAGAAGATTTACCAGATGTTGCCTGGGCTGGAGAGTTTCAGTTATGAAGAGAGATTGGATAGACTGGGGTTGTTTTCCTTAGAGCAGAGGAGATTGAGAGGGGACAAGAATAAAATGTGTAAAATTATGACGTGCATTGACAGGGTAGACTGAAAGAAACATTTTCTCTTGATAGAAGGCTCAATTACTACAGGGCACACATTTAAGGTGAAGGAGAGAAGGCTTAGAGGTGATGGAAGGAAAAAAAACCCAGAGAGAGGTGGAATCTGGAATTCACTACTGTAACAGTGGTCGGTGCAGAAATGCTCATAACAATTATGAAATATTAAGATGTGTACTCATGATGCCAAAACATACAAGGCTATGGGCTTTTGTTATAAAATGGGATTAGACTAATTAGATGGTTGTGTGGATGCAAAGGGCCTTTTTCTATGCTGTAGACTGTATGGCTCTCCATCTTCTGTCTCCAGATCATCAGAAATGGGATGTAAGTTCGCTCAGCAGATGTTCTGAAAGGTAACTCACCAATTGTTAACTGGCAACTCTCAAGAACAATTAAGAACTGACAATAAATGCTCATCTTGCCACTGAAATTCATTTTCAATTAACAAATAAATATTTCTTGGAAAACATGTCCAAAATATAATCTTGTCAGAGAAAGAAACAGAAGCATAGTGCAGTTTGTTACTTCTGGATACATTTTCCAGATTTGCAGTTATTTTTATCTTGCTGTTAACCATTTTATTGTTCTTGTTGAAATACAGCTTGCTATAACTTGTTTACAAATGAGAAATTTGTTAAACATAACAAATACTTAACTGAACTAAACCTCTGGGACTGGATTTAGACAGTAACAGGGAATGGAGGGAGGCTGATTAAATGGGACTGCAACACTTTGTGATGTGAACAGAATACTCATGAAATGATGAGAAGTCGAAGAGAATTAACTGAATTTTTTATGTCACTAACAAAGCAAAGTGAAGATTAAATGAGACCTCAGACTGCAGTTCAATAGTTGCTATATATTGAAAATGTAGCAAGACATTGCAAAGGAAATAAAGCCAAGGTATTTGAAAAGATGCATTACACACATTGTGTTCAGGGTTTAACAACCTTTTATGATTCTTTATGATCAACAGTAGAATTTCTGACTTTAATAAATAAGAGTCCAAAGTTCACCATTGAAATTTAGCATGAGAACTGTAAATGTTTGACTTTTGCATTTCTTATTCTTTAACTCACTAAAAATGCATGCAGCACACATACCAACTGAATTTCTTACTGAATAACCAGCAATGTCAAGTTCATAACCTCAATATAATATATGCGTTACATTGGGGAGCTGGATTTAATCTAGTGGAATGTGAGATTAGTTCTGCAGGTGCCACTCTGGCAGCTCTTTAGTCGCCCCAGACACTCTGTGACTTTCTGTCAAAAATGATAGGAGTGGAGAATACAGTGCTCGTAATTAAAATTCTGTCCAATTAGAAGAGCTGCATCATTTGGAACCTAACAAAACTGAATGCAAGTAATACTTGTGTTTTCCGTATTTAAGGGAAGGAAAAGGGACATAAAATGCAACAAGATATAATGTCTATAAATCAATTATAGGGTAGTAACGTCACCATGAAGGTCCTACCTTCTTGACCTTGCCCTTTGCCTGAAGTTTGCAGACCCTAATGTTAAACTACCACCAGTTGTCTCTCTCTGTAATGACAGAGCAGCCCTATGGTCCTCTGGAACTATGGCGACTCTGCCTAACAGATGCTACAAATTAAATAACTTTTAACAACATTTTATTTCTTTCATTAAGCTCACTACCAGTTCAAGCACAACTATCTCTGAAACTGCTCATGAACCTGAGGCCAGAAAATTACCCAAAGTCAGTTTGGCTCAACTTTAAATGCCCTCCCATACTTCCATGGGTACAATACATAGAACTGGTACTCAAAAACCTCTGTCATTATCTTGATTTAGTAATCTTTTATTAATTTTTACTCTGCATCAGGTGAGATAGTAGTGAAGTGTTAATGTCATTGGACCAGAGATCCAGATGGCCAGGCTAATGCCCAAGGGGCGTGGGATTGAATCCCAGCATATCAGCTCAGGGTCTTCAAATTCAATTCATGAATTTAATTAATTAATAAAAATATGGCATCAATATCTAGTCTCAGTAATCACGCCATGAAAGCATCATCAGAGGAGCTTAAGTCTGTAGAATTTTCTTGCCCAGAAATCAGTGGAGGCTAGGTCATTGAATCTATTCAATGCTGATTTTTAATAGATGAGGGAATCAAGGATTTTTGGGGCAGACAGGAAAGTGAAGTTGAGATCATGATCTTAATGAATTGCAGAACAGGCTGAAAGGGCCAAATGGCCTCCTCTCCGTCCTATTATCTTATACTCCTATCCACTTTTATTTTGAAAAAACACTATTTGGTAACATTGATGTCCATTAGGGAAAGAGATCTATTATCCTTCCCTGTTCTGGCCTGCATTTGGTTCCAGACCAGCAACAATGTGGCTGACTCGTAAATGCCCTCTGAAATGGTCACATTCGGTTAGAGCAAACTGTTTTTCAGGGATGGACAATGATCCCTACTAGCGCCAGTGATGCTCACCTCGGAGATAAAGAATGAAAATGGTACTTTGGTCAGAAAATTAGTAGACAGTGACTTATTGTGATTAAGTAGGATGCACGTTTGAAGTGAGTATAATGAAATGAGACACTATGGTGTGGACGTTCAAAGCTGGGTTCCAATGCAGTGCTGCTCAGACAGTGTTGTCCTTCAATATAATGTCTTAGTCAGTTCAAAGCTGTGCTCAGCACCCAATGCTGATGCCCAGGGGATGGGAGCTGCTTGACTGGCAACAACAGCAAATTGGACAGCTATGATGGGGCCTGAATTGGAGATGACAGGATCAACCTTGGTGAATGTAAATTTTAACTGGCATCTACACCAGTTCCTGATCCCAGCAGTATTGGAAAATCCAGCCTGTAATCGCTCGTGATCCATTTCACAAGCTAATTATAGGAATATGTGTGTGTTATAGGGCAGTGTCAGGACTGGGACTTCTTAGTAAATAGTTGAAGAAAAAGGCTAAGCATTTCATCAAAACTGCTCCCATAAACACTGATAGCTGGCACAACCATAGGAACAGGAGTAGGCCACTCAGCCTGGAGATCCCACTCCACTCCCTCAATTAGATTAAGGTTTACCATCTATCTCAACTTGTGGAGGTGCTGGTGTTGGACTGGGGTGGACAACGCTAAAAATCACACAACACCAGGTTTATTTGGAAGTTGTCAGAGTGCAGCTCCTTTGTCAGGTAGCTAGTGGGCGGCACCATAGAACACAGAACTTATAGTAAATGATTGAAGTATCATTCAACTGATGCAATATATTGAACAAACCTATATTGCTGTTAAGTCTTTAATCACTTAGATTGGGTTGCAGATTTCAATTCATTAATATGTAAATGTGAGAACTTCTTTCAAGTCACATTCCCGAGATAGTTTAAGGTTTTATATTTTTTAAAAATGTTGGCATCTCAGCTCGGACAATGCATTAAAGATGTGAGGTTAAAATCTGTCTGTACTCTAAGCTTGAGTCAGACAGATTCTATATCCAAAGTAAGAATTTATAAAATGTCACATGGATTGACTGCCTGCCTGCCTTGTATGTTTTTTGAAAAAAATAGCATGTATCTGCAAATACAAAATGATCTACCTCTATCACCTACCCACATTATTCCACAATGGCATTCCAGAAATCTATTGACCATGCTCAATAATTGAACATCCGCAGCCATGAGAGATAGAGAATTCCAAAGATACACCACATTCTAAGTGACCAAAAATGAGCTTGATTTTAAAGTTTGCGTCTAGTATGTTTTAATTTCTGGGGGTGGGGAGCATATATTGAATGACTATCCTACCACCTTTCTGCCCACCTCCAAACTGCCCCCATGTCAGAATCGGCAGGCCATCCATCAGATTTAAATAAATACATAAAGGTCTATTAGGTTAGCAGACCTGCCAACCAGGATAATACACTGTCCATGACTTGTAGCAGTTGGTATCCTGGGCCATTGTTTGCAGCCTAGATGAACTAATCCTGAAGAAAGAGGGAATGCCTCATTTTGGAGGTGCCATTATATGAAATGGGGGACAACTTCAAGATGTCAACCCTCCTTTCAATGTGTGCATTAAATCATCTGAACCCAGTCCTTCCCCACCTCTGTCTGCTAAGCCTACACCCCCACCACTGCACCTCCCCCCTGAGCTCCCAAATCCATCTCCATCCTCAAGCATCAGGATGTACCTTGCTGCTGCAGCCAGCTTCCTGATCCTTGCTGTAGCCAAAATGTGCATGGTACTGACCTCCAGTGCTGAGCCTACCTGACCACCCGACAATCAGCTTGCAAGGGCGGGACTTCCCCAAGGGCAGAAATCCATTTCTCAACCGACTTAGCCCTTTCCCAGAAGTGTAGGGTGTGCTTTCTTTATGTGTGTGGCCTTCTGGTTGACTTGTCCTCCAGAGGTGATTAAGCAATTCTATATAAAGCTTTCTGTGGGTTCTGTTTCACTTCCTATGAAGTTGGGCTGCATATTACTGGCCTAAGTTCACTGAAACAGTTTCCTAGGATAATGGCCGCTCTTGTACTGCTGCTGATTTAGCTTCTGATGTAAATAGCCTTTCAGTCTTTTCTTCAGAATGCATTTAGAACCAGTCGAGTGTTTACACAAATAAAGACGAGTAGAAATAGATAAAAGAAGTGGCAGTTCTTTTTATTCAATTTTATTTATGATTAATCAGTATTTTTATGTGGTCTATTTTGGGAAACATGAATTAATTAGGAGAAGGCAGTCATAACCCTCCCGCAATAATGTTCCTTTCACACTTCTCAAGCAGTTGAAGTTATGAAAATTATGGTCAATTCACTTCAGCACTCAAATGCTTGTGCATAATGACTTAATATAAGTGAAGAAAAAGACAATTTACTCACAAAAAACCTGCTGCTTCATCAAAATGGATGTTTTTTTCTATTCATGTTACTTATTCATCTATAAATATGTGAAGTTTATGGAGATATTTAGTTCATCTGTAAAATGCTGAAAAGATTCAGTAAATTCCTTAAACAGTTTGCAAGACTAGTTTGACACTTCAAGGATTGTTCCTCTTGAGAAATCTATAATTTTATCATTTTTTTACCATTATTACTCCAGATTGAAGATTTTTTCAGCATTCATATCTTAGATCTCTATCAACTTATTGTTTTTGATACCTTTAAAGTATCTATCCCAACCTTAAGATCTCGATGTTTGTCTTATAAACAGAGTAATAAACAACATATATTGTCGGCTTCCTGTTTTTAATACTTTAGCATCACATTAGATGTTCAAATATTAAGCAAATCTATTGAATACACAATCAATAAACAAACAATCTAACATTGATATAATAATTATACATTGTGGTGAAAGACTCAAACATTTGAGTAGCAAAAAGGAATGCAATTCACTAATTTATCTCTGAGTCAGTTTTTAGTTAGCTATCTTAAACTGCTTGACAATAAACCACATAAAGAGACATTTTGAAACTCGAAATGGATCATCTTACTAAGTTAAAGCAAAAATGGTGTGTTTATGCATAATTTAACTGATTACTTTAGAGATAACATTTACATGTATAAATAACTTTTGTTTTTTGAAATCTTTCTGCCGATTGAAACTAGCTCATGTGCATTAATTCTTCCTGTGAAGATTCTAGTCAGTTCAACACTTTTCCATTACCTTATCCAACACTTGAATTCAAAGATATCTGAACAAAGTGTTGTGTTGTTCAAACAAAAATCTTCATTGCAGTTTTCCAATTAGTTTTCAAACTTTCTGAAAATTCAGTCCTTTCTGATTTCCTCGTGCTGTAAGTTTAACCAATGTCAGGACATGAATGTGCTGGGTCTTGGACTTAGTTTATTTTTTCTATGTCTTGTTGCAGGAAGAGCTTCAAACATAGCCATCAATGCAAGTTAGGGTGGGGCCTCCTTATAAAGAGAGTTAAAGTCTTCCAAGGATCAAGTGGAACACAGCATTAGGTTGGTTGTTAAATGTCTGTTAAAATCAACTGTACCATGATAATCAATAGTGGAAATAGGGCCCATGCCAAGGAGTAAGATCCATTCTTAGTGTCACTGACACCTGCCATTACAGAGGTATCTGTTAATCCTAGAAAGTTCACTGAAGGCAATGGCTGATGTTCCCAGCAGATGTATCACAGAGTACACAATGGACAACAACCAAGCTAAATCAAGGTAATTAGTTGTGCCTTAGGGAAATAACTTTTCAGCAATTCTAAAATAGCAGTATAATCCTATCCTCAGAATAAATTCAATATCAGTGCAAGCAATTCAGCAAAATAAAGATGAATCCTTTATTACTTGGAGAGTTCACCATACAGTATCTCATCATTATTTATGACTTGGAGGCCAGTGTTGGACTTGGATAGACAAAGCTAAAAATCAAACAACACCAGGTTATCGTCCAACAGGTTTATTTGGAAGCACTAGCTTTTGGAGCGCTACTCTTTTATCATGTAACCATCTGATGAAGGAGCGGCGTTCCAAAATCTAGTGCTTCCAAATAAACCTGTGGACTATAACATCATCATTTATGCATAAGAAGTTGGTAAGCATTAAATAATTAATATAACAGGGCAGCAGCATGGCTCAGTGGTTAGCACTGCTGCCTCACAGTGCCAGGGACCCAGTTTGATTCCAGCCACAGGCAACTGTTTGTATAGAGTTTTTTGCACATTCTCCCTGTGTCTACTTGGGTTTCCTCTGGGTGCTCCAGTTTCCTCTCACAGTCCAAAGATGTGCAGGTTAGGTGGATTGGCCATGCTAAATTGCTCTGTGTGTCCAGGGATGTGCTGGTTTGGTGGATTAGCCATGGGAAATACAGGGTTACAGGGATAGAGGCCGTGTGGGATTCTCTTTGGAGAGTCGGTGTGGCCTTGTTGGGTTGACTGGCCTGTTTTCACACTGTAGGGATTCTATTCTATGAAAAGGTGTATACCTCAAAATCATATTCTATTTTCCAGGTTACTATTTGATTTTATCTTGATTTTATCACTTGTAAAGGCAATGTTGTTGACTGCACAATTCATAATCACAAATAAATACTGCAAGTTGGGTTTAATTTCTGTCATTACCCTGGAATATTGTGTGCTATTTTCTAAGATTAAGTGAAATATGAATAAAGTTTGTTCATCAAATTGATAATAGGCTGAAAGCAAGTTTCAGTTCATAGGGACACACAGGAATTGAGAAAAATAGGCAATTTATGTTGGTGTGCCTCTTTTACAGGAGTGTGCCAAATGGTATTGTGTACAGTTTACTTTGTTTTCTGCAATTTATGAAAGTATAGTTTTGAAATGTCTATAATTAAAGATAAATGTTAAATGGCTGCTCTCAGAGAGGGACAACTGGTGGTGGTTTCACCTGAGGGTTACCACATCTCAGCTGAGGGGAGAGGTTGAGAAGGAGAGTTCTTTATGGTAACATCAGCTGGTGTAGGAATGAAACCCATGTTATTGGCAGTACTCGTCATTGCAAACCAGCCGTCTAGCCAACTGAGCTAATATACAGTGAATGCTGAAAGTCTAATACAAAACAAAATAACGCACAAGCTGGAAACCTGAAATAAAAGCAGAAATTGCAGGAAACACTGAGCCATTCTGGCAGAATCAGAGGGGAAGCATACAGAGTTAACTCTTTAGGTCAATAACCTTTCATTGTTACATGGATTACTGAGTGCCACACCAGGAAAATGACAGCAATCAAACGTTCTTCTTCAAGAAGGCAATGTCTGTTCTTCCCATGCCAGTGGGCCATTGCTATTGCTGTTACTGTCAGCCAGTGAGCTCAGACTGCCATTGCCCATGTCGAGATGGTGCAGACTGTGGCTGGTCCTTCCATACCCATATCAGTTTGATATCTCTTAGGGCATAGGGCATCCACAGCTTCATTCTCATAGGGCATCCACAGCCTCATTTAGTGAATGCTGGTCTGATAGCTGTGTCCTTCAGGATTTACAGGGTGTAGGGAGAAAACATTTCCCCTTAGTGGAGGGATCAATGAGCACAGGGGACATAGATTTAAAGTACAGGGAAGGAAGCTTAGAGGGGATGTGAGGAATTTTTTTCAGAGGGTGCAAGGAATTGGAAGGCACTACCTGTAAGGGAGGTCAGGCAGAAGCTGTCATAACATTTAAGAAGTCTTTAGATGTATAATATCAGAGCATACTGGACTATGGGCTAAATGTTGGAAAATGGGATGAGAATAGTTTGATGCTTGTTTTTGAGTCAATGATCTGAAGGGCATTTTCCTGTGCTGTAGACCTCTATTATTATGAGACTCTCTGCCTTAGCCAACTCAATCAGTGGTAGTGCTACCAAGTTGTTCTTGATGGTTACTTATTTACCTCATCCAGCTTGTCATCTGTGATCTTGCCACCCTTGGATTCTCTGCCAAATGGGTTTCACGGTGGAGGACTCCTGATTCATTAGCTGGGGGAGTGATGTTAGCTGGTTTCCTTTTTTTTCTCTGTCCTGGTACTGAGAGATTTCATTGTCTGGAGTCAATGCTAAGGATTCCCAGGATTACTTGCTATTGACCATACAACACAACACGATTATTTCTGGCAGTAGTGATGGAGGACTCTGTGACTTTGACTGAATGTGAATGAATCTGTGATTATGACATTGTCAAGCTGTTGCTGACTTCCTTTGAGACAATGCCCCAAGTCTGGAACAACACTTTAAATGCCATGGTGATTTCCCTTTCAGGGTGAATTTTGTCCTTTCTGAATTTCAGAGCTAGGTTGGCCATGTAGTCTATTTTAATTTGGTATTTTGTAGCAGGTTTAAAGACATCTCAGAGGTCACTTCAGAGTCAACCACTTTGATGCAATTGATGGAATTACAGTTGGGCTAAACTGACTAATGATGGCAATTTTCACTGCATGAAGCATGTAATTGGACCAGCTTGGTTTTACAAGAATCAAAAAACGTCATCGTCACCAATACTGACTTTTATTCCAAATGTACTAAATTAAATGCATTTAACTTCCCCAGCTGCTGTCATGGAAAATGAACTCATGTCTGCAGATGATTAATCCAGACCAGTAGTTTATTAGTCTAGTCATGTTACTATGCCATGATACCCATTTTCTATCATTTGCTCTATAAACCCTAACAATTAAATCAACTAATTAAAGGTTATGTAATCATTTTATTTCACTAAACCTTTGTGTAGATTAAAACTTCCTGCAACAACTTTCCAGTGCTTATATGTGCCATATTTTCTGGTGTTTGCTATCTGCATATTCCTGAAGATAATACTTCAGAACCAGTAGTTTTCTTGTCTTCTGTTCATGTGTGAGCCCAATACTCCTTGGTGTGTCCTTTGGAGACTTTGCACCTTGCTGGGCTGTCAATGAATCTCACTGCCACTTTATGCAAATTTGACTTTTGCCCCATCAATTTAGTGCTGAAAAATGTGTTGCTGGAAAAGCACAGCAGGTCAGGCAGCATCAAAGGAGCAGGAGAATCGGTGTTTCAGGCATAAGCCCTTCTTCAGGAATCCTGAAGAAGGGCTTATGCCCGAAACGTCGATTCTCCTGCTCCTTTGATGCTGCCTGACCTGCTGTGCTTTTCCAGCAACACATTTTTCAGCTCTGATCTCCAGCATCTGCAGTCCTCGCTTTCTCCCATCAATTTAGTGCCTATTACCAGCTCAAAGTGGTGTCTCCCTTTGAGTTCAGGAGTTCCACTCACTTATACCTAAAAATCTTTATGCTGACAACTCTTTCTATGTTCTTGCTTTACTAAGAAAGTTATAATTCTTTTAAATTCAATACATTCTTTATTTCAAATAGAGTCATTGGGAAAGGTCATCGCTTTTCACTGGCAACAAATTTACCGAGCAAATTCTTGATAAGAAAAAGCTAAGAATGTATATATTTTATATACAAAAATCTTGGATTGAGTAGTTCATCATTTTCTCCATTAATATAATTTACAGATAATGTTACTTTCTGAGTAATATATTGGATATCCTGTTGGGAATGGAAGTGCAACAATTCCCTTCCAAGTGGTAGGGACACATTTACATTCCACAGGCACAATTGACCTCTGATAGTCTCCAACATATGTAATTCACTGCATTCTCTCAATCAGGCATTTTTGCTTTTATATATATCTACAGATTTCAGTGACTGATGATAATTTCACAGGAAATTATGTTATCTTAAATCCTGGAGTGCTGAAGATATTCTTGATGATACTATTGTTTTCTGGTAATGAAGTACAGATTGTTGCTCAGTAAACCTGAAGTGGTAATTTAATGTAAATCGTTATACTCTTTACAGGGCAACCCCTGTACCTGCAGAGTTGTTTTCCGTGGTTTCAGTTACCCACGGTTTACCACAGCCCAGACATATTATAGGGATCCTTCCAGGACTAGGGGGCTACTGGGAAGGTAAATTTCCCATTTAATTGAATGGGTTCACTCCTATCCGTGGATTTTGGCTTCCATGGTAGGTCCTCCATGGGTACACTGGATCTCATTCAATGAAGGTGGCTCAGTACTACTTACTTCAGGGCAGTTAGGGGTGGGTTTGCTGGCCTTTTTACCTCCACTCACATGCCAAGAACACATCTTTAAAAATCATTGATTTTAATTATATTTCACCATTTGCCTACCATATCATTAATAGCCCTGGCTTTACTTCCAATTAGATTAGATTAGATTCCCTACAGAATGGAAACAGGCCCTTTGACCCAACAAGTCCACACCGACCCTCCAAAGAGTAGCCCAGCCAAACGCATTCCCCATATTTACCCCTGACTGATGCACCTAACACTACGGGCAATTTACTATGGCACCTGCACATCTTTGGATTGTGGGTGGAAACTGGAGCACCTGAAGGAAACCCATGCAGACACGGGGAGAATGTGCAAATTCCACATAGACAGTCACCCGAGGCGGGAATTGAACCCGGGTCCCTGGTGCTATGAGGCAGCAGTACAAACCACTGAACGGCCGTGCTGCCCAGTATTCTTCCCAGTATTCTTCTTAAGTGCTCTAGCTCTGCATTCTCTTGTCTCCTAGGTTCAGATTCAGATTCAGTTCTTATCCTTCTCTTGCCACTATCCCTGAAAGCACCACCTCCAGACTTTGACTCGAGTCCTTTAGCATACTAGCTCTGACCATGTATGTTTCCTCTTATCAGGCATGCCACAAATTCTATAGTTTTGATTTTGATAACACCTTGGGTATCCCACACTTAGAGTCATAGAGATGTACACCATGGAAACAGACCCTTGGGTCCAACCCATCCATGCCGACCAGATATCCAAACCCAATCTAGTCCCATCTGCCAGCAACCAGCCCATATCCCTCCAAACCCTTCCTATTCACATACCCATCCAGATGCCTTTTAAATGTCGCAATTGTATCAGCCTCCACCACTTCCTCTGCCAAGTTATTTCATATACGTGAAAATGTTGCCCCTTAGTCTCTTTTATATCTTTCCTCTCTCACCCTAAACCTATACCCTCTCGTTCTGGACTCCCTCCACCCCAGAGAAAAGACTTTGTCCATTTATCCTGTCCATGCCCCTCATAATTTTGTAAACCTCCACAAGGTCACCCCTCTAGTAAACATTGAATGGCTTGGGAGCTCATTTCTCTAGAAAGATGATCACCTGAATTGAGCTTAAAAATTATTAAGGGTTTGTTACATTGATGTTAGGAAATGCTTCTATTAAGGGGCAGGGGATCCAGAATTAGTAGTCCTGAATTTAAAGAAGCCATTGCCTAAAAAGCAATTTCAAGAACATTATTTATCCAGAGAGCAATTAAAATGATGAATGTACTGGTTGAGGTGAATATCACTGATGCACTTAAGTGGAAGCTATGTAAGTCTGAGAATATGAAAGATGAAGTAGGGCAGGAAATGGCTTATATGATGTGTAAATTCTGGCACATAGCAGATAGGTTCAATTATGTCCTCCTGGAAATTCTATGCCATTCCTTTCCAATCACATTTACCAATGATATGGTGTAATTTATATCAGCTGACAACTTAGATGACCTGATCCTGAGGCAAGTAAACTCTTCCTGCTGGGTTTCTCTCCAGGGTAAGTAATAGTTAGAATTCAGAAAAATCTTTGTGTGCTTCACTTGTTCACCTGAAGTAGCTTCAAAATGTAAGCCTGCAGCCTCTACAATCACAAACCCAACCTAATGTATTACCGTATGCTGCAGAGAATGTAGCCATTCATCTTTTCTTAACTGACCACTATAACAGGCAACATGCTTAACCGCCCTCAGCGGGGTCTTATCGACTTGCTTGTGTTCATTTTCTGATTATATTTGAGTTATGAGTGTAAATAAGGCAGAGAGCTTTTCAATCAGATTTCCAGCCACCCCATTTACTGTCATCTTTCTGAAAACACCACGGATGTTTACCCATAATTGGGCAGTCCCATTCAAATCAGAAAAAAACAGTGAAGTATGCTTTTATTTAAACATTTAAAAGTTACATTCTCAAGTGAACTTTAACAATTGGTGTCATGTCGGCCCAGATAATACATTGAAGGTGTGAGCTGCCCTATGTGAGGCTGTCTGTGCCACAATGGTCAGACTGAGACCAATCTAAAAAATGGATTTACAGAATCTTACATGGATTCATGCAGTTTTTGAGCAAAATAAAATGTAATTCTGCAAGTACAAATTCACTCCTCACTCCAAAAACTTATATATGTATGTGTGTGTGTCTGTGTCTGTGTCTGTGTCTGTGTCTGTGTGTGTGTGTGTGTGTGTGTGTGTGTAGAGGGGGGAGGGGCGAGGGTTATGAGTGTCTGTGAGAGAGTGTGTGTATGTATGTGAGTGTGAGTGTAAAAGGATATAAGTCTGTGACAGTGCATGTTTATATCTGTGTGTGTGTGTGTGTGTGTGTGGTGCAATAGGGTCACTTGTAATGTGACATGAAACCCAGGTCCCAGTTGAGGCCATCCCCATGGGTATCGAATTTGGCTATCAGCCTCTGCTTGGCCACTTTTCGTTGTTGCCTCTCCCAAAGCCTTGCCTGCAGCGTATGAGATAGACAATGTTGGTTGAGTTGCATGAGTACCTGCTGCGTACATGGTGGGAGATGTCCCCACGCGTAATGGCGGTATCCGTGTCTACACTCTGACACGTCTTGCAACGTCTACCGTGACAGGGTTGTATGGTGTTGTCCTGAAAGTCGGGTAGTTTGCTCAGAACAATGATCTGTTTGAGGTTTGGTGGTTGTTTAAAGGCGAGAAGTGGAGGTGTGGGAAAGGTCTTGGCAAGGTACTCATCCTCACTGATAGTGTGTTGCAGACCGTGAAGAATATGGTGTAGTTTTTGGGGTCCTGGGAAGTACTGGACAATGAAGGGTATCCTGTTGGTTGCAGCTCATGTCTGTCTCCTGAGGAGGTCATTATGATTTCTTGCAGTGGCACATCGGCACTGGCAGTCGATGAGTTGAGAATCGTACCCCGTTTTTATGAGGGCATCCCTGAGTACTTCCAGGTGCCTGTAATGTTCCTCCTCATCTGAACAGATCCTGTGTATGCGTAGGGCTTGTCCATAGGGGATGGCTATTTTAATATGTTTCGGATCGAAGCTGGAGAAGTGTAGCATCGTGAGGTTATCTGTGGGTTTGCAGTAGAATGAGGTGCTGAGGTGCCCAACCTTGATGGAGATGCATGTGTCCTAGAATGACACAGATAGTAGAGGTTATCCATGGTGAGTTTACGGTGGGATGAAACCCGTTGATACCATTGTGTAGTTGTTTCAGTAACTGGGTTTTGTCCAGAGGACGAAAATGTCGTCCGTGTACCTGGTGTATAATGTTGGTTGGAGGTCCTGCTGAGAGAAGAAGTCTTGTTCGAACCTGTGCATGAAGATGTTGGCATATTGGGGTGCAAATTTGGTCCCAATGGCTGTTCCATGCGTCTGGATACACACAAATCACAAAGGCCTGTTTTTCTGAAGTTTGGCCTGATGAGAGAAGTAATTAGTTCTGTCGTAAAAGGGTACTTTTGCGCTAACTCTCCCCTATCTCCCTCTTCTGGTCTCTCAAACTATAGCAACTAGTGTTCTTGATAGGACCTTAAACCTTGAACTGTGTTCAAACTAAAGAACATCTCTTCCATAATTTTGCTCATCCTTATACATACCTCATCCCTAACCCTGCTGAAGGCTATACCATACTCTCATTTTCTTCAGACTTCAATCTTTCATTCTCAATGGCCTCCTGACCTTTTCACCAAGGAAAAGCTAAACTCTGCAAATTTACTCACTATTCCCCATGGGACAATGAATTCAACATGAGCACTTTCATCTGAAACATCTCTGACCTTCCCTTCCATCCTTTGTTCTTAGGAACATAAGAATGTAAGAATTAAGAGCAGGAGAAAGCCATTTCCCCCCTCAAATATATCGTACCATTCAACATTCACAAGGGTGATCTGCCCGAGATCTCAATTCCTCTTTTGTGTCAGTTCTGCATACCCCTAAACTCAGTGATATTTCAAAAACCTATCTACCTCCTCTTTAATTATTTTCAGAGATTTAGCTTCTAAAACTCTCTAGAGTTGAGAATTACACTCTGGGAGTTATCCTTTATTCTGTAGCTATTAGTAAGTCCAAGATTCCTTCACTATTGGAAATATCTTTTCAGTATCTACCATGTAATGCTTCTTTAGAATCTTATACGTTCCAATAAGATCATTCTTCATTCTTCTAAACTCTAAAGACATAGGAGAAAGTAGTCATTCCTCATAAGTCAAACCCTTTATACCAGAAATCAGCCCAGTGATACTTTTGAGCTATATCCTATGCCTGTCGATTTGTTTTTAGGAGTCCTGACTTTCTGTACTATCAGTGGAAGAGTGTCCAGTATTAGATAAATATAATCAATTAATATTAATCTTATCATGGACATAAAAATATGCCTTAACCTTTTTCAATAATTAGCTTAATCCGTTGTTCTCTGATGGACTGCCTTCTTAAATTTTTAACAATGAAAATATTGAATTCTTTTATCAATAATGCAAAACTTAAAAAGTAAATTTTAAAATAAACCATGTCTAAACCATAACTAAAGATTAGCTTTGGCAGAAAGCTTAAAGAACTGATTTTGTGAAAAATGATGATCAAAATTATCTCTAGGTGCAATATTGATGTTAAATATTTCTATTGCCACCATGTGGTCAAATACATCTACAACAGTCAATTTGTTTTTCTTTCGAACCAGTTATAGATTTTCCTCAATGTTCTCTTTAAAGGAAATACCTTAGTGCTGATTTCGCAACCATTAACTGACTTCTAGGAAGAATCTTATATGGGTCTGAGTGCTATGGGCTATAGCAAGATGTCTGGGAGAATTGGGTAATAAATGCAGTGAGACCCAACTTGATGTCAAGATTATCTTGTTCCATCTTTTATGTGTTTCATAAATGATGTAGCAAGATTCTCATTAGGTATGGGTGAGTTGCTAATTGACAGTCATTATTAATTGTTAAATACCTTGTTATCGTCCCAACTTGCGTCATTCATATACAACCTCTGAACTTCTCAACCTCACCAAACAAGCTGGATGTCAGGAAAACCTGACAAGGAAACCGGAGCAAGCACCTGGCAGAATAAGTTTGTTCGGAGAAAATGAGGTCTTCAGATGCTGAAGATCAGAGTCAAGAGTGTGGTGCTGGAAAAGCACAGCAGGTCAGGCAGCATCTGAGGAGCACGAGAATCGACATTTTGGGCATTAGCCCAAAATGCCCAGGAATCCTCAGATGCTGTCTCACCTGCTTTGCTTTTCCCGCGTCACACTCTAGATTCAGTTTGCTACTTGCTTCAAATGATCTCAGTGATCGAAACTGTGCAGCAAAATCCAGATCACTCTTCATGGGCACCACACATCCATGGACTTTGTCATTTGATAAATTCTACCTTCTAAGAATCCTCATGGCATATCTCCATTCCACTCTGATGCTGCGCCTCAGGCTGAACTGGCAGATATTATTGTAATGCTGCTGCAAGGATACTGGATGCTCAACAACATATACTCAGGCTCATTAACAAGACCTTGCTCCATCCCTGGCTTGCATTCTAATGCCTCCTTACTTGGTGCATATCCGGATGCTCGTGGAATCTCTGTCTTGCGTGGCCTTGCTTTGCCGTCTTTCACTTTGCTCCCGTTTCCAAAGATAACCAGACTCACATTATTGCTGCCTTGTTGCCATTCGTTGTCAACACAAAGCCTGGAGGCTTGTCCACTGGCCTCAGTGAAATCAAGGAGAAAAGCGTTCAGTTAGGAGGTTGCAATAGTACATAAAGGACAGCAGCAGGAATTAAGGGAGATGTAGCTAGATGGTACAGCTATTTCTGTTGGTGCAGACATCGAGAATTCTAGAGTTGGTGAATCGGTAACGCAGAGGGCATACAGGGTTATTATTGGGATGGGTGAGAGTGAATGGGGAAGATATTTCAGGTAGTAGTGAGGGTGGTAGAACATGAGCCTTGGTGGGAGATGGGTACAGTATCAGAGAGAGAGTAGATGTGAGGTATTGGATGAAGATGGTGCCATTTATCCTGGCGGAGTGGAGAAATGACATTGACCTCTTTCCTACAGCCCATGGGAATTTCTCCAGATGGCTGAGGCTGCTTCAACTTGAGTGGCAATCTTGATCCAGGCTGCATGGTCTGATGTCATGCCCTCCAGTGCTGATTATGGGGTGGAAAAATCCCATGGTGCTACCACACCAATGCAGCAGGACCTCTAGGACCCTGACTATAAACCAGGGTGCCAATCCCACCCCTACTCCACCCGTTTGCCATGTCAGGGGCAGATTTCAGCAATTCCACAATCAGTCTTGGATTGACAGTGCTTGTCTGGGTGCACCATAGACTTCCAAAGGTGGCACAGGTGCAAAAGATGCTGGTGGATATCTGCTGACTGGTGAGTTGTTCCAGGAACAGCATGGGGTCAGAGAAAGTGGATATTTCATGTGACAGACACTACAAAGGTGTGATAGTTACTTAATGAGGTGAGTTTGGTGAGAAAACCTATGAGCACTTGCAGGAACCAACCCTCCAAAAACTCTCTCAACTTCAACTTTGCCAAAAGAAAATCCTAAGTTTCATCTCCCTGATACCTCACAAAGTGAGAAGATAGTCACACAGCTTTGGCAAGGCACCATAGCCAGGTCTAGTTCTGACCTTACCTTAATTTCCATTAACATGGGTGGCACGATGGCACAGTGGTTAGCACTGCTGCCTCACAGTGCCAGAGACCTGGATTCAATTCCCGCCTCAGGCGACTCTCTGTGTGGAGTTTGCACATTCTCCTCATATCTGCGTGGGTTTCCTCCGGGTGCTCCGGTTTCCTCCAACAATCCAAAAATGTGCAGGTTAGGTGAATTGGCCATGCTAAATTGCCCGTCATGTTAGGTGAAGGGGTAAGTGTGGGGGAATGAGTCTGGGTGGGTTACGCTTCAGTGGGTCAGTGTGAACTTGTTGGGCCGGAGGGCCTGTTTCCACACTGTAAGTAATCTAATCTAAAAAGCATAATATTCAGTGATGCCTGATGCAAAAAGCATGACGAAAGTAATTGAACTATAAAAGTATAGCTATTGTTATGAAGATGTGAGTGCACTGTACCTTTAAGAGAGTTAAAAGCTAGCAGAGGGGGGATCCAAAATGGCGGCGACCCAGCAAGTCTGAGTCTACAGTGTTCCTCCCAAGACTTGGGCAAAGTGGGTCACCCACCCCCACCATACTCACCAAATCATTTAAAATAGCTGTTTAATTTAATTAGTTGTTTAGTATTAAATTTAAACAATCTAATCTTTAGTAAAAATGACGAAAGGGAAGGGAGCCTGTAGCTCTCAGCAAGCAGGAACCCCTCCCCCACCCTCTCCAGCTGCAGCAGAGGTGTCCACAGCCGCCCCAGGGGACTTACCTACGTTGGCAAGCCTCGTGGAAATCATCTCCAAACTGGATGCGAAGATCAACGCTTTCATTGAAGAATCCCGAAGTCGATGGGACTCACTCTCGGCCGCGCTGCAAAAGCATGACCGAGACATTAAAGAAATCGAGCGCCGAGTCAGAGGGGCGGAGCTAAAGGCCGCAACCTCCGAAACTACAGCGTAATCGGCCGTGGATCGGGTCTGGACTCTCGAACGACGAATCCGGGCCTTAGAGAATCATATTGATGACCTCGATAATCGTTTGCTGGGCCTTCCCGAACGGGAAGAGGAAGGCCAGCTTACAGCGTTTCTTGAGCAGTGGCTGCCACAGCTTTTAAATCTGGAAGTTGGATCAGGACAGGTAAGGGTAGAATGGGCCTACCGGGTCGCAATACGTGGGCCCGGCTCGAACCAGCGCCCTTGTCCGGTCCTGTTCTGGCTGCAGAGCTATAGGGAGAGGCAGATACTCCTAGAAGCCTCTAGAAATCTTGGAAAAGATTCCCAAGCCATGATCTATAAAGGATCCAAGATCATGTTATTCCAGGATTTTTCCCCAGCTCTGGTCCAAAAGAGGAAGGCATTCGATGAGGCGAAGAAGTGTTTAAGGGACTTAAATATTCAGTACTCCTTACTCTATCCAGCGACGCTACGCTTTAACCATGAAGGATCCGTGTATAACTTCGGATCGCCGGAAAAGGCTAAGGAATTTTTGGACTCTCTTAGATAAATTGCAAGAGACAATGGATTTTGGTTTGCCTTTCCCCCACTCCGGCTTATAATCCCCCCCCTTTTTCTATTTTCTTACCTTACTGTTTAATATTATCTTGGGGGGTGGGGAGAGGGATTTATTTATTTGTTCTCTATTTAACAATTTTCTCCCCTCCTTAGGGTTGTTTTTTTTATTATTCTATGTATGTGTGTATGTATGTGTGTATATATATGTGTATGTGTATATATACATATATAAGCCGGGGGGTTTAGTTAATGTTGGTGGGGGGAGGTGGTTACCTTATTCTATTTTACCTCTGTCTCTAGGAGCGGGGTTGTTTTCCCTTGTTATTTTGTATTATTTTATTTAATTATTATTTGTTGAGGTTATAATTTTATAGTTATATATGTTTATACATGGTATTAACATTACCAAATATATCCAGGTGTGGGTGGGGTTAGGGTGCTCACTGTTAACTCTAGCTTTGTATTATATCTGAATTCTCCTCATCCAGTGAGGAGCGCCTGGGTCAAGGGTGGGGCATTGGTTGGGAGAGGATACGATAGACCTTTGGAAAGGAAGTGACACCCCCTGGGAACAAGGGGGAAAATCTCCATTTAAATACGTTTTTTTATTATTTAGCAATAGTTTTTTATTATACTGTTGTGAGTGTATTAGAGAGCCTTTATTTTTGTGAATTTTATATACTCTATGCTCGGGATGTTTTGGTTAGGGTTTCCCCTCCCGAGGGGTCTCGGATTTGCCCGGATGATGATGGTTGATCAGTCGGTTAAGTGGAATGTCAAGGGGAGTAATTCTCCAGTCAAAAGGAAGAAAATATTATCAAATCTTAAGAAAGAAAGAGTTTATGTCGCTCTCCTACAGGAGACACATCTGTTGGATAAAGAACACTTGAAATTACGACAGGGTGGATTTGATCAGGCCTTTTTTTCTTCTTTTAGCTCAAAAAGTAGGGAGTTGTTATTCTTGTTCAGAAGAATTTCCCTTTCAAAATCCTAAATCAGATAAAAGACGAATCTGAACGATATATTCTGATTAAAGCCCTTATAAATGGAGAGGAATATGGGATTTTAAATTTGTACTGCTCCCCGGCACACCCCTTTAAATTTATAACGGAAACCTTCTCAAAATTGATGGCTCTTGGTGCGAGTCATACAATTATAGGGGGAGACTTTAATTGTATTATGGATCTGGAAATAGATAGGATTCCCAAGAGTACTGCGGGAGTATCTCCCAGATCTAGACAATTGGTGGATCTGAACAAAGAATTAGGATTAGTAGATGTATGGAGATGTCTTCATCCACAGGGCAGAGATTTTTCTTTTTACTCCAATCCACATAAATGCCATACCAGAATTGATATTTTTTTGCCCTCTCGCTTTTTTAAAATTCCATATCATCCTGTAAAATACGTAGTATAGCAATTTCCAACCATGCTTCTGTATATATGGAAACCAAGGCGAGGAACAATGGGACATCCCCTCGGCATTGGCATGTGGAACCCCTTCCTAATGAAAGACAGTAAATTTGTAAAGTACTTCTCTCAAGAATTTAAAATTAATTTAGGTACGGCTAGAAACCCATCAATGATGTGGGAGACCATCAAAGCTTACGCGCGAGGTTTAATCATCTCCTACTCAGCGACCCAGAAAAAATTTAATGGAGAACAACAGCGTCTGCTTGAAGCTCGCTTAAAAGCAGCTGAAACTGCACACGCTGATAGACCTTCTATTATCAAATTGCAAAGGATTACGGCCCTTAGGACAGCTCTAAACACTGCGCTTACCCAAACGGCTAAGAGGGAAATATTATATGCAAAACAAAGGTTATATGAATTTGGCGACAAACCAGGGAGACACTTAGCATTTCTTGCAAAGGAAAAAAAGGCCCCTCAAACTATCACATCTATCAAGGAAAGTACGGGTATTTTGACTCATGATCATAAAAAGATTAATGCAATCTTTAGAAAATTTTATTCTGATTAAATAAATCGCAGGATTGTGAAGACAGGACTAGGAGGATGCAATCAATTTTTGAAAATTTGACCTTTCCGGGCCTAACTCCGGAACAGGTATTGGTCTTAAATGCTCCCCTAACAATCCAAGAAATACTTGACGCAATCAGGCAACTTCAGAGCGGTAAGGCACCTGGCCCAGATGGTTTTCAAGCTGAATTCTATAAAGAATTTACAGGAATATTGGCTGGTCCACTTATGGACACGTATAACTATGCATATAGTCAGGGCTGTCTCCCGCCTTCGCTGAAAGAGGCAAATATCTCTCTTATCCTTAAAAAAGGAAAGGATCCAGAAGATTGTACGTCATACAGACCAATATCCTTGCTAAATGTAGATTTTAAAATCCTTTCTAAAACGTTAGCATTGAGACTAGAAAGGGTACTGCCACATATCATAAAGGAGGATCAGATGGGATTTATTAAGGGCCGTAGATCATCCAATAATATTTGAAGGGTTTTAAATATGATTCAAGCCTGCCTTCAGGGAAAGATACCACGAGTAGTAGTTTCATTAGACGCAGAAAAGGCATTCGATAGGGTTGAATGGTCATATTTGTTTACACATTGGAAAGGTTTGGCATTGGAAAGGTGTTTACCAAATGGGTCTCAATATTGTATAGTGATCCCAAAGCAGTTGTGGTTACCAATGGATTAGGTCTGGATAGCTTCAGTGTGGGTAGGGGCTGCCGTCAGGGATGTCCTCTCTCGCCATTGTTATTTATGCTAATAATTGAACCACTAGCAGAAGCTATACGGGCTGATCCTAATATAATGGCCCTGAGGATTGGTACAGGTAAACATAAAATTCCCCTTTATGCAGATGATGTTCTTCTATTCCTCAGTAATCCTCTGATGTCCGTACCTCGCTTAATCCAAGTTATTAATACATTTAGCGCATTCTCAGGCTATAAAATTAATTTCTCAAAATCGGAGGCGATGCCAATGGGTGGCCTTGCTATGATACCCCACTTAGTGGATGGATCCCATTTTCCCTTTCGTTGGTCCCTGGAGGGTTTCTTATATTTCGGTACTTTTATTACCCCAATATTTGGTCAGTTATACAAGGCTAACTTTGTGCATTTACTGGAAAGGATAAGGCAGGACCTCCAGCGATGGGGAGACCTTCCAATTTCCTGGCTGGGTAGAATAGCACTAATTACAATGAATGTCCTGCCCCATCTCCTATACCCTATGAGAATGCTTCTGGTGATGCTGCCAAGGCTGGCACTACGTAAATTATATGGCTGGTTGGGTTCCTTTATTTGGAATCATAGACGGCCTCTCATTAAGCTGAAGAAGCTACAGCTTCCACAGGCAAGGGGAGGATTGGACTTCCCAGATTTTAGGAAATATCAGTTAAGTTCCCTATTATGTTACATAGCTGATTGTGGATCAGATAAAACCCAATCAATCTGGTTGGACATCGAGGCTTCTCAAGTAAAATGCCCACTTATTAACCTTTTATTTTCAGACAAGAGGAAAATCATTACGGATCACTGTAAAAACCCTATAATACTAAATACAATTAAAGCTTGGAATATAATGTGGCAAAATGAGGGCAACTCACATAAGACATCCCCCTATGCGCCGATAGTGGGAGCATGGAGATTCCAACCGGGGTTTACAGATGCCACTTTTAAACTCTGGAGATCCAGGGGTATCTCATGTCTAGGGGACCTATTTAAAGATGGGGTCCTGATGTCTTTTGAACAGCTGCGTCAGAAATTCGGATTACCTAATGGAGACCTCTATCGATACTTCAAAATTCTAGACTCTATACAGAAGAAGACTACGTTATTAGATAGTCTTTATAAATCAGATAGAGAATGTAGAGTACTACGACCAACGGGGGTATCCTCCATCAGTACCATTTATCATTTACTACATGATGAAGTATCGGGAGATATGGACAATCTGCTTAAAACATGGGATCAGGAATTGGGACTAGAAATCTCTGTAGAAACGTGGAATGACATTTGGGAAAATGCCAGAAGAATCACCATCTGTAACAGAACTCAGGCTATCCAGCTGAAGGTACTTCATAGGGCCCATATAGGACCGGATCGATTGGCAAAATTTAAGGCAGGGGCATCTCCAATGTGTCCCAAATGTAAAATAGAGGTGGGCACTCTTGTACATTGTCTATGGACCTGTCATAAGATCCGTAGATACTGGACTAAAGTAGCAAGTGCCCTGACAGAAATTTTAGGAACGGAAATTAAAGTGGACCCCGTATCTCTCCTTTTGGGCTTTTCGAACTTTCCCTCCCTGGATATACATGGGAAGAGACTATGTTCTATTCTCTCTTTCTGTGCAAGGAAAAATATTTTGGTAAACTGGGTGGCTGAGGGCCCCCCTGGACTTTCAAATTGGCACAGATTAATTGTGGAATGTATTCCCCATGACTTCCTTACAAATATGGTGCACCGAAAGACCGAATTATTTTATAAAATATGGCAGCCCTTCTTGAATTATATAAATACAGACATTTCGGCTATCCTAACAAGGGCTTTTATTTAGTGAGATTACTAACCTGGCTGGTCCGGGGCCCCTTGGTAGAGGAAACCCGCACGAATACGGGTTTTGTTACATTTGATGTTAACACATTCCAAGCATGTATCTCACTACCCAATTTCTATGTAATCCGCTGTTTTTTTTCTCTCTTTCCCTTATTTGAAAAATGTAAGAGACTTAAATATACACTCTGGTTAGTTGTAGGTTAGATTAGTAGTTAGTTGAGTTTTGTTTATTTTTCTCGATATTTTTATTTTGTTAAATTTTGGTGATTATATATTTAAGATTTAATTGTATATCAATGTTTGTACTTGAGAATTTTGTTTATTTTTGTAAACGTGTAAAAATGTTAAATTTCTAATAAAAATATCTATTAAAAAAATATTTTAAAAAGCTAGCAGAAATACCTGACACAACACCAATTGTTCCGAAAAAGATATAATGTAACATTTGTTCGAACAACTCGATTAGCTGGTTGCCTGCAAACAACAAAACAGAGTTGAATTAAGCCAATCAGTTTAAATTATACCCCCCAAAAATACCGAACTCCAATCAAGTTTGAATTGTGTATATTGACAATCTTAATAGCCAATGACACAATCTGATGCTTTGGGGGTATAAGACCAGAGAAAATTGAACAGTTGGGAGGAGAACTGCCAAGCCAACGACATCTGCAGACTGCCCAGAGAAGAGCTCTCATAAAGGTAGTCACCTGAGAAGCAGAAATCCCTAAGAAGAAGAAAAGAAGATTTGACGTCTAGCTGGATTTTGAAAAGTTGAATTTTGGTAAATTTTAATCAGGGGTTTTATCGGACTAATGTTATAGAAGGGAAAGTAAAAGGTAGGTTTGAGGAAGGAGTTTAGATTTAGATTACTTACAGTGTGGAAACAGGCCGTTTGGCCCAATAAGCCCAGACCGACCCTCTGAAGAGCAACCCACCCAGACCTATTCCCATATATTTACCCCTTCACCTAATACTGCAATTTTAGCCGGGCCAATTCACCTAACCTGCACATTTTTGGACTGTGGGAGGATACCGGAGTACCCGGAGGAAACCCACGCAGACACGGGGAGAATGTGCAAACGTTACACAGACAGTTGCCTGAGGTGGGAATTGAACCCAGGTCTCTGGCACTGTGAGGCAACAGTGCTAGTCAATGTGCCACCGTGCCGCCCTGAATGACACAATCTGATGCTTTGGGGGTATAAGACCAGGGAAAATGGAATAGTTGAGTTGTAAATAGTTGTTAGTTAATTATTCTCTGTTATACTTTAAGAAATAAAATTTTTACTTTTACTTTAACTAGCTCTTGGCCTCTCAAATTTCCACAGATTACTGGACAGGATAAATCTTTTCTGTGTTGCTGGCTTACATTAAGCAGAAGGGTTTACCAATGTCATAACATGGTAAAGCACTTTGAAACATCAGTGGTTGTAAAGGCACTAGAGAAATGCAAACTTTTTTTAAAAGGATTGAGGTCACTGAGTTAATATTTTCTCCCTTTGTTTAGGAATAGAGAAATAAGATTCATTGCTGTACTTCCTGCCACCCTTCAAAAACAGTTGCAAGCACGAAGTCTGCATTCACAGCAAACTCCAGCACAAGTATGAGTTTTACAAGTTAACCCTTGCCACAAACCTATTATTGCTCTCACAATGCTTTTCTCATCTCCCACACACTATCTCATCTAAACGCTTGACTTTGTTCAAACCCCTTTTAATGTCTCAGCTGAATGAATTCACAGAACTACTATGAATGAATTAGCCTCCATGCGGGGTAGCTTCCACCCTTTGGAAAGTTATGTAGTGATGTCTGCATCAGAAAGCTCTAACTGAAGCAGTCCATAGCTACTGTGAGATAATTAAGTTCATAATTTTACATCTTGCCATCTAACATAATTATACAATATATCAATTAAAAACATAATCCATCGCTTCTAAATATGTTTCTAATTGATTTATTACATGAATAAATATAATGCAAAAATGAAATCTATTGAACACATTTAATAGTTTAGCTAGTCTTTGGGCTTACTTCTTTGTTATGCCCTGGTGTTGCTACTTCCACTTTTCTCTGTGAATTGACTCAAGCTATTTTCTGGTACCGTGGCCAAGTGATCACTCTGCACATCTACGCCCAAACAGAGATATGTCATGGCCTATTTCAACATGACAGACGTCACAGCCAAGGTGTATTTGATAGTGTTCACTGTGGCTTAGTGGTTACCATCTTTATGTCTGAATCATTAGGTTCTGGGTTCAACAGCCCACACCTGGAGTACTGTGTCCAGTCTGGTCACCCTGTTACTGAAAGGATTTTATCAAGCTACCCCAAGATGTTGCTGAGAATGGAGGGTTTGAGTTATAAGGAAAGGCTGGAGCCTCTCACTGGAGCACAGGAGATTGAAGAGTGACCTTAAGAGGTTTATACAATCATGAGGGGTATAGATGAAGTGAATGGCAGGTGTCTTTTCCCCAGGGTGAGGAATTTCAAGACTGGGAGCATATTTGTTAAGGTGAGAAAATATAGATTTAGAATCATAGAATCCCTGCAGTGTGGAAGCAAGCCATTCAGTCCCTATGAAAAGCATCCCACCCAGAACCAGCCCCTGCCATGTAACCCTGCATTTCCCATGGCTAATCCACGAGCCTGCATATCCCCTGGAAACTATGAGCAATTTAGCATGGCAGCCCACCTAACCTTCACATTTTTGGACTATGGGAGGAGATAGGAGCACCTGAAGGAAACCCACACAGACACTGGGAGAATGTCCAAACTCAACACAGACAGTTGCCTGAGGGTGGATTCAAACCCAGCTCCCTGGCACTGTGAGGCAGCAGTGCTAACCACTGAACCACCATGATGCCCACAGCAAAAAAAGACACGAGGGGCAACTTTTTTACAGAGGTATATGGAATGAATTTTGTGTATGGAGTGAACTTCCAGAGGAAGTGATGGATGTGGGTAGATAGAGTTACAATATTTTAAAGACATTTGGGTAAGTATATGAATAGGTAAAGTTGCAAAGGATATGAGCCAAAAGCAGGCAGGTGAGACTAGTTTAGTTTGGGATTATGGTTGGCATGGACTAGTTGGACTGAAGGATGTATTTCCATACTGTCTGACAGTATGCCCCTGTCTGGCCTGAAGCTCCCATGCAGTACTGATGGCAAAAGGTGACTGGGGTGGATTATTGTAATGAACTTCCCTGTAGCAGACAGGAGGGGGAGCCATCTGTAGTTACTGAAATCAATTTAGAAACATAGAAAATAGAAGCAGGAGTAGCCACGAGCTTCTGGTCCACTAGCAGATTGATTTAAAACTCTCGTTGGAGTTCTCCTGTCACTCTAGCTGTGCAACATCTTCCAGCCTTTTGTTCAAAGTTGCATGGTCCACTGTTCCAATGATTCCTGAAGAAGAGCTCATGTCCGAAACGTCAATTCTCCTGTTCCTTGGATGCTGCTTGACCTGCTGCGCTTTTCCAGCAACACATTTTCAACTTTGTTACATATCCCTGCTCCCCCAGTTCAACTATGTGCAGCCGAAATGTGAGCAGTTGCAACCTTTTCCTGTCCCCATCCACTCCAGCCTATATTTGTCCAGCTGAAAAACCTCCTCAAAATCTCTTGTTTAGACTATGTCTTTGGTCAAAGGCTCAGAGTAGGTACCTGGCTATTCCAGCTTGCCGCTGACTCTGAAGGAACTCCGTGTTGGCACCCTGTACCAGCTTCTCAGGATATGCTGGATAGGCAGCACCCATACACAGACATTGGCATTAGACATTTGTCAGTCTTTCCATATCATCGTGATTCAACTGTTAAGCACTTAGAATATGCCTCTGTACTTTAAAGCTGCATCTCAGGGCACAGTGGCACCTATCATTGCTGTTCTGCTCCAAAGACTCTTTATGCGTTGGCATAGACTCACAACTGACTGAGTGGACCAGCTACCTCTTAGTCAGTTCACTTGGCCTCTCAGCATTCACAAGCTCTGAGCTTTCCTGCTCACGGCATCCCTGCCCTGCTACCTCAGCCAGAGATACCAGGCTTACAATATTACTGTTTTGGACTGTTTTTCTAGTGCACGTACAACGTCAGGAGGCTTGGTATGATAGTCAGTAGTCTTCAGTCAAATTAAGGGAGACAACCTTCAGTCAGTAGCTCCCTGCACTGTAAGTCAAGGGTAGCCTCAGATATCAACCCAGGGCCCCGGGCACAGTCAGTCATCCACTCAGGGCAGTCAGGATCAGGAATCTCTCCCTGTGGAGCTTACCACCCATCTAACCAACCTGCTCAGAGGTGGAAATACATACCTGAGGATCAGGTGAGACTTGAATCTAGGCGTCCTTGCTCAGAAGTAGGAGCATTACTACAGTGCCACAAGAACCCTATGTTGCAATTGCATAGATAGTTGGTGAGACCATGTTATTCATATTGTGTACAATTTTAATCTCCTTATCTGACGCCAGATATATCTGCTAAGACAATAGTGTGGGAACATAGCATAGTAATCACAGCCATGTCAGTGGTCATGGTCTAGTTGAATGCAGATTTGAGGTCTGAGGTGCTAAGAGTCTTCTGCTCCTGGTTCCCAAGTTCCTGTGCTTGTAATGATATGCCCACTTTCTTCTTGTCAGCGGTTTCTATGATTCTATAAGTGTGCTTCTTTCATGACTCAGTCTCTTGGCAATTTATTAGTTCCCTTCTCTTTCTTTATGTTCCTAACTTCATAGGTAGTGCAAAACCATTGCAAATGAGAATATTATTATAAATGAAGGATGTATTTTTGGAAACGATGCAACTAAGATCTTAGATAATAGACTGAGTTTCTCTGTTTCATTAAACAGATTAATAAGTTATTGGATGTGATTATAAAAATTTTGCCTGTTAAATTGGTGGATAATAATGAATTCACAATGCGATCCAGCTCTACACAAGAGCAGAGATTTGTAAAATTGTTGCAATTGTGTCATTGATTTATTACCTGTTACTTTATTTAAATAAGGTATGTTTTGTTTCACCATACTAGCTGAGATTCCCATGTAAACTTGGGCAGTTATTAAAAGGAATCAGGCTGAAAACTGAGAGGACGTGAGCCCTGGATCACAGTTCCATAAGAGTTTCAAACTAAACATGATGACACAATAGAGCTGACAATAACAATTGTTCAGCTTAACAAGAGTCTTTTTTTTAAGAAAATAGCAACTGAACAACATTTTAGTGTTTGACTGCAGCTGAAACATTAACATTGTAGGGGCAGAAATAGCCTAGATAGTCCATTGAACCCACTCTGCCATTGAATGAGGTCATGGATGATCTGATAATCCTCAACTCCCATTTTTCTACCTTTTTGCCATTGCCTTTAATTTTCTTAAGAATGAGAAATCTGTCTATATCAATCTTTAAAATACTGAATGACACAACCTTTCCAGCCCTCTACAGAAAAGTATTCCAAAGATTCATTACCCTTTGAGAGATGATGTTCCTCCTCACCTTTGTTGTCAATGGTAACCCTTTACTCTGAGATTATTATCTTCTGATCCTAGACTATCCCACAAAGGGAAATAACCTCTCAGAACCTACCCTGTCAAACCCCCTAAGAATCTTCTATATTTTAGTAAGGTTGTCTCTCATTCTTCTAAATTCCAAACCTACTTGACCATTCTTAATACGATAATCCCTCCATGCCTGCGATCAATCTCGTGAATCTTCTCCAGGACCACCTCCAATACCAGTATATCTTCACTTAGATAAGGGGACCAAAACTGTTCACAGTACTCTAGGTGTTGCCTTGTATGGTGTCAGAAAGACTTTATTATTTTTATACTCCATTTCTTTTGAAATAAAGCCCAACATTCCATTTGCCTTTCCTTTTATCTGCTGAACATGTATGCTAGCTTTTGTGTAATTTATGCACGAAGACTCTCCAAATGTCTTTGTGCTGCAGTTTTTTGCAAGTCTTTCTCGACTTAAATAATATTCAGCTCTTCTGTTCTTCTTGCCAAAGTGCATAAACTCATATATTCCCACTTTGTTTTCCTTCTGCCAAGTCTTTACCCACTCCCTTAATCTGTCTATATCACTCTGCAGATTATTTGCGCCATACTCACCACTTGTTTCCCCACATATGTTTGTGTCAACTGGAAGTCTGTACAATCCCACCTATTCTACTTGAATATACATTATACCATTTCAACAAAAGGCTGAGAGGTTTTCTTTGGCCTGTTGTGGGTCTGTAATAGGTACCATCCAAGAGCTTGGGATATGGGGCTGCTGCCACAATTGCAGCTTGGACTCCATTAGCATTATTTAGATACATTGTCAGTAAAAGTGCATAGATCAATTTCAGGGCCAGTAGCAGCCCTCAGAGGAATAGGGGAGAAGAACAAGAAGACAGAGACAGTAACCCTCAGCGATACTATGGAACCAAGAGACTGGTAGGTCCCTCAAGAAAGAGGCAGCATCTGTTTTAGCTGGCAGTTTCAGATGGCTGAAATAAATGACCTGACCATATATTGAGGTTAGAGTAGTGCACAGGTGCTTGAGCTCCATCAGACCTAGTATCTGGTAATAAAATAAATCTACCTTTGCCAGCTCACAAGAAAACCAAGTAATTACCTTACCTATATTATGTTTTCCAAAACATTGACCAATCAGATTCCTTAATGAACATGTTTATTTGTTTATTATTATCTCTGATGAGAGATTATGGGTGGCACGGTAGCATAGTGGTTCGCACTGCTGCCTCACAGCGCCAGAAATCTGGGTTCAATTCCAGCCTCAGGCAACAGTCTGTGTGGAGTTTGCATATTCTCCCTGTGTCTGCGTGGGTTTCCTCTGGGTGCTCCGGTTTCCTCCCACAGTCCAAAAATGTGCAGGTTAGATGAATTGGCCATGCTAAATCGCCCGTAGTGTTAGGGGGTTGCTCTTCGGACAGTCGGTGTGGACTTGTTGGGCCGAATGGCCTGTTTCCACATTGTAAATAATCTAATCTAATTATGTGCAACTCAAGGCTAAATTAGAAAGCAGAGCCACAAAGATAATAATCTTTGGATTATTCCCACATTGTTTTCCTCTGCCAAGTCTTTGCCCACTCAATTTGTCTTATCATTCTGGATCCTTTGGATTACTATCTGCGCCACATGAGCACTGGTGTAGGGTAAATCAGATTAAAGAGGTCAATAAGAGGCTCAATGATTGGCGTGGGAGAAATTCTTTCTGAATCCTGCGGCGATGGCACCAGTACTGGGGAAAGAGAGAGCTATTCTGTTGGGACAGGCATCATGGGTGGGACCAGTGTCCTCGTGAATTTTATAACTGGAAATGTAGGTATGGCTTTAAATTGATTAGTGAGGGGTTTGGGGAAGCTGGTAAGATGCAAGGATTGAAGGCAAGTTTTAAAAATCAAAAAGAAGCGAGAGCAGAGATGCAGAGTAGTGAAAAGTTGAATGGAAATTCAGGTGTGATAGGGAGAGCAGAAATTATTGGCAGAATTATTCAAAAACTTCAAACCAAGGTAAGTAATAGTGGTAACAGGTCAATGCTTAAGGCTCTTATTCAAGTGAATAGGACCTCCATAAAAGTGCAGCACAAAGGGATCTGGGTGTTCTTGTGCATGAAACATAAAAGGTTTGCATGAAGGTGAAGCAAGTAATTAAGAAAGTAAATGGAATTTTGCCCTTTGTCTCGAGGGTGTTGCAATTTAAAGAATAGCTAAGAGACTCTTGGATAGGCACATAGACGATAGTAAAATAAAGAGTAGGTCGGTTAGTTTGATCTTAGAGTAGGATAAAAGGTCAGCACAACATCGAGGGCCGAAGGGCCTGTACTGTGCTGTACTGTGCTATGTTCTTATAACTGTACAGGATGTTGGTTTGGTCTTACCGAGAGTCCTTTGTGCAGTTTTGGGTCCTAGTATTTAAGAAAGGATATATGGCATTGGATGTAGTTCAAAAGAGATCCACCAGGTTGATTCCTGGCATCAAATGTTTGGCTTAGCAAGAATAGTGCAACAGGGTTAGGTCTTTATTCATGAGAATTTAGAAGATTGAGAAGTGATATAATTGAAAAATATAAGACTCTGGAAATACTGAGAGGATGCTTCCGCCAGTGGGGGATTATCAAAGTTGGAGAAATAGTTCATGAAGGAGGGATTTTAAAATGGAGATGTGAAGAATTTTCTTCTCCCAGAGCATTGAGAATGTTTGGATTATCTACCTTAAAGAGTTATGAAGGCTGGATCACTGAAAGAAGTTAAACAGGAGATTGATAGATTTTTGAAGTTTCATGGATTTGAGGACTATGACGAGCTCACAGGGAAGACCTGGGGCAGAGAGGCCATAGTCTTATAGAATGGTGGGATGGGCTTGAGGGGCCAAATGGCCTATTTTTGGTCTTGTCTCTTAGAATCCCGACTGTGCAGGAAGAGGTCATTCGGCACGTTAAGTCTGCACCAACCCTCCATAGAGAATCCTAATCAGCCCCCTTCCATATCCCCTTTTTTTTGTTTTGTCATAACTAATTAACCAGTCTACACATCCCTGGATACTATGGATAATTTAACATAGTCAATCCACCTAACCTGCACATGTTTGGATTGTGGGAGGCAACCAAAGCACCTGACAGAAATCTACTCAGACACAGGGAGAATGTGCAAATTCCACATAGACACCCAAGGATTGAATTGAGCCTGGGTCCCTGGCATTGTGAGGTGGCAGTGCTAACTATTGAGCCACTGTGCACCCCCTCCTTCCATTTCTAATGTTCTTAAAATGTATCCATTAAAAACGCAGAAGTACAAATGTAGAAGTATAAATATTTATCCCTCTGAATATCCATGAAATACATTTATGCATTCTTCTCAAAATGATGTAAAAAGAAATGTCTCTGCAGAAACAAACAAGAACAGGAAATGCTAGAGAAACTCTGAACAGAAAACATGTTTTAAATCCAGTGACCATTCTTCAGAAACTTTCTATTTTATTTATTTCAGATCTCCAGTATTCACCATTTGTTGTTTTATCTCTGTGCAAAAGCTCCTTCCTGGGAAAAGAAAAGTCCTATGACTAATGTGTTATTTTTGGAAGTAAAAGAATAAAGCGTAGTGCATTCTGGAATTTGTTACTCTATTGTTGTGGCATGTGTGGACAAGTCACTTCATATACAGTTGTCTGTGAAGTCTTGCAGTCACAGCTTGCTTAGAAAATAATAGTTTTAAATGGTACCTTCATTCACTTTCAAACGAACAACCAGGTTTCACCTTAAACTCAACAAGCTGGTTTCCCTTTCAGAGATGGGAGAGATCAGCCAGGTGTCTTGTTCTGAGCAAGCTTTCTTCTATCTCATCTGGATTTGAACAGATTTCCCTCCAACTCAAACAGAAAAAAACAAAAACTTTTCCAATCATGGGATGATTAGCAAGGGTAGATCTCATGGAATACATGGAGAACTAGACATTTGGACACAGAACTGGCTTAACAATAGAAGACAGAGGGTGGTGGTGGAGGTTTGTCTTTCAGACTGAAGCCTGTGATCAGTGGTGTGCCACAAGGATCAGTGCTGGGTCAGCTGTTTTTCGTCATATATAAAAATGATTTGAATGTGGACATAGGAGGTATATTTAGTAAGTTTGCAGATGACACCAAAATTGGAGATGTAGTGGTAAGCGAAGAAGGTTACCTCAGAGTACAACAGAGTACTACATTTTGATCAGATGAGCCAATGGGCTGAGTAGTGGCAGTGGAGTTCAATTTAGATAAATGCAAGGTACTGTATTTTGGAAATGCAAGTCAGAGCAGGACTTGTACACTTAATGGTAGACTCCTGGGGAGTGTTGCTGAAC
This sequence comes from Chiloscyllium punctatum, assembly GCF_047496795.1. Lineage (NCBI taxonomy): Eukaryota > Metazoa > Chordata > Chondrichthyes > Orectolobiformes > Hemiscylliidae > Chiloscyllium > Chiloscyllium punctatum. The sequence continues at coordinate 53,174,740 of NC_092743.1, read as the reverse complement.
AAAGAGACCTTGGAATGCAGGTCCATAGTTCCTTGAAAGTAGAGTCACAGGTAGATAGGATAGTAAAGAAGGCATTTAGTATGTTTTCCTTTATTGGTCAGAGCATTAAGTATAGGAGTTGGGAGGTCATGTTGCGGCTGTACAGGACATTGGTTAGGCCATTTTGGAATATTGCGTGCAATATCGGAAGGATGTTGTGAAACTTGAAAGGGTTGAGAATACATTTCCAAGGATGTTGCCAGGGTTGGAGGATTTGAGCTATAGGGAGACGCTGAATAGGCTGCGGCTGTTTTCCCTGGAGCGTCAGAAGCTGAGGAGTGACCTTATAGAAGTTTATAAAATCATGATGAGCATGGATAGGATAAATAGAAAAAGTCTTTTCCCTGGGGTAAGGGAGTCCAGAATTAGAGGCATAGGTTTAGGGTGAGAGAGGAAAGATATAAAAGAGACCTAAGGTGCACCTTTTGAGACAGAGGGTGATGTGTGTAAAAAATGAGCTACCAGAGGAAGTGGTGAAGGCTGGTACAATTATGGCATTTGAAAGGCATCTGGGTTTGTATATGAATAGGAAGAGTTTAGAGGGATATGGGCCAAGTGTTGGTAAATTGGAGTAGATTAGGTTGGGAAATCTGGTCGGCATGAACAAGTTAGACCGAAGGGTCTGTTTCAGTGCTGTACGTCTCTATGACTATCCAGTCACTGTTCAAAAACAGTGGCAGTCTCATATAGCAAATCAAGCAATCATCACCAATTACAGGTAATGCTGTATTTTTTAAAAATCCAATGTTAGATATAAATCATCTTTGTTACAATATCAAATTTTTTTTATGGGTCCTTCAGGAAAGGACATTCATCCCTAAAATTGATCCTTGTATTCATTTCACACGAGTAAAATGGGTACAGGGAGATTCAGTTATATCAGTAGTGTGAGAGACTCGCCACCAGGTGGCAAGCCTTATTTACCTCTTGACTGAAGTTTTAGTGTCAGTTGCTGTTCTGGTAATTCCTAATTGAATTAGAGACAGCTGACCATAAAATGTTTCTTGCTTCATAAATGGAATTAAATGTTTAGTTTCAATAGATCCATCAGAAGACAATGCTATATCTCATCTACAGAAATGAACTCAATGAGACAATCAATCTGGCCTGAGTCATAGAAGACAGACTATCAGATTGTTTCACTGTATTGAATTTGGTAACTTGCAGAATGTTGTTTGAGGAATGGACAAAATTGCCTGTCGTGTTCAGTTTTCAGGGCATTGTAAATTACAGATTTCATCCAAAGTTTACATTATTATTTTAAGCTATTTAAGAATTCTCAGAGGAAATAAATGAAGAACAAAGTTGAATTTTACTTCATCTGCTGCTCAGTTCAAAAATGACTGATAAACGGTACAATTTCACAACAACATCCTGTTCCCTAAGTGAGTATAAAATATGTTCTTGGCTGTATTGGCTCAGGTAATATTCAATGATCTCTGATCAATGCATTAATCTTCATAATGAGTCTTGTTTACATGATTATGAAGAGTCTGAGGCATGTTTTCCCGTCTGAAATTGTTCATTTGAGGAATTTTGGAGGTTATCCATCGATACATATGCATACATATATGATTTTCTCCTTTTAACTTAAATTAACCTGAGGTTTGCAATTATCCCATTTTGAGTTTATGTTCCCCTCCTTCAAGGACCCAATTGAGAGATACTGTTCACAACACATCGATTGCCAAATCTAATTTAGAAGATATAGTTGAGGTGAATGTAGATGCTTCTGCAGCTCTGTGAGAAATGATGACCCAAGTGCTTTAGAAATTACCTGTATTTTCCATTTGTGTCATGTCCCCTTTAAAATCAAAGCAATTAATTTCTTTATGGATTATGTCCTCATTAGGTGCCAAAAAATACCCATGTGACTTGAGATTATTATGGGGTTGAAAAAAACCAAAAAAGCAAAGCCGATAAATACAACGCTATTTGCAGTAGTGGGCTTCCAGCCTGCCTGATAGCAGGTAGTTCAAAACACTCTGAATTGATGAGAATAGAAGCAAGCAAGGCATTTCTTGGAGTGGATTAGTTTTCTATTTGACAGTTTAGCACAGCATTGAGAATAAAGATGAAAATGTGGGCTGTACTTTACCAAAATCCAGCTAACTCTGAATGTTAGCATGTTTCACGAGTGTTTCCTTTTGAGAGCTCTATCGAGTTATCTTATGCAGTTCCCCACTGCTCACTTCATTGTGTATGTGCCACAAATCCCGATCACCTCTCCTGTATGATCCCCAATTACTAGCTCTGTGAGTGTTTACAAATGCTAGAACCTTTCTGGATTGTTATATTTAAAAGCCAGCTGTGCCCCAAGTCAATTGCTGCCGAGGCATAGCCCTTCAGCGTGGGAGACAAACAAAACTGAACAGTCTGTGAGGACCCAACAAGTGTCACTTCATTGAGAATGGAAGCTTAATTTGTCAATCTATTGCTGTTTTCCATCATCACCTGTCTGATCAACAGTGATTCTAACTGTACCTACCAGAATCAAGCTACTCAGGATACCCATCTTTAGTGCCATACCATGTTAGAATCCTGCCTAAGGGAGTGCTACTCTTTCCTTAATGCCCAGCGTTGTCATTGTTTACTCTGGGTGAGAGCACCTTCAATTTATTGAAATGGTTAGTGAACAACAGGAGAAAAAAAAGTTCTGCATTTGCTTCTGGGAATAAACAGGGCTTCTTGTCTTTGAGCAACAACAAATTTTATAGTTAATCACTTTGCCCAGTTCACAACTAATGGAAGTGAGTGTCAGTTAAGTCCTGTCTGGCTTGTGCCTGACATTGCACAGCTCCATTGTGCTGAAAGGCCTCATCATCCTACTTAGCTGGGGCATAGTATTCACAGCTGAAAAATGTGTTGCTGGAAAAGCGCAGCAGGTCAGGCAGCATCCAAGGAGCAGGAGAATTGACTTTTCGGGCATAAGCCCTTCTTCAGGAATCTTTTTTCAGCTCTGATCTCCAGCATCTGCAGTCCTCGCTTTCTCGTAGTATTCACACAAGATACACTTGTCTATTCACCTCTCCCTCACTATGCAAGGCCCCAGACATACCTTCCAGGTGTTGTAGTGTTTTACCTGTACTTCATTCAATCTAGTCTACTGTATTTACTGCTCACAATGCTATATCCACTTTGGGGAAATGAAATGCAGACTCGGTGAATGGTTTGACTGCAAAAAATGACTCCACACTTCAACAGACCACTGTCTTCCCATGCCAACATTTCTGTCTCATTATACTAAAGTGTTGCAGTGAAGCTGGAAGAACAGCACCTCATCTTCCACCTAAGGACCTCTCAGCCTTCAGGACTCATCTTCACGTTTAGCAATTTCAGAACACGATTCCTTCTTCTATGTCTGTTACCTACCCTCACAACCACATGTTCTGTCACGGCATGGGTTATTTTCAACAGAGTCAACCCATTTCCAGCTACTCACATTATCGTCTTTCTAGCTTCTCTTTTTCCATGCCTTACCATCAACAATCCCTGTCTCTTCCTACCCTCTTTTTTATCTCCCTCGCTTCTCTCCCTTTCCACCTGTCTATTTACTCATTTCCATCCCATTTCCCCCTCCATCCCATCATTCACATAAATAACACCTTTTTCTAGCCGCTATCCGTTCTGAAAAAGGTCAATGAACTTGAAAAATGTTAATTCTTTCTGTCCACAGATGCTGAAGACCTGTCGAGTTTCTACGGAAATTTCTTTTTGGTTTGTTTCAGATCTGCATCATCATAAGTTCTTTGTTTTGTTTTGTTTTGTTTTATTTTGTTTCAATCAATTACTTTAAATTCCGAAATGTTCACATCCTCTGTCTTTTGTCAGTTAGGTGACTGATAAGAGCAAACTGACTAAATCCAAGAATAAGTAATTCTCTCTAAGATATGATCGATAACCTTATCTGAGACATGCAGAATTGATTATGATAAGAACAGTGCAGAAGTCTCAGGAATTTCTAGTCTAGCACGAACAATGGTGTAACTTATTTATAACATAATGCCTAGGTCTATTCTAATGTTAAATAAATCCAGTACCATAGATGTGCCATTCCATTAGTACAGCCTTCATATGCTTCTGCTGTAACTGTTTGAGCATCACAGGCTCATATCTGCGTTTTGCAAATATTTATGTGGATAGCTGTAGATAGACCAGGCATGGTCTGCTGAAATGGTAGTCCTGTTAGTATAAACATGTACTGTAAATGAATGTGATCTAAAGGTGGGTCTGGAAGATTTCAAATGATGTATTACCTTTGGCAGCAGACTCCATTGTGGGATTATGTCTGGAGAGAAAGATTGTAGATATACTGTCTCAAAAACAAATGGTCCCTATAGTTTTTTTTCCAGGAATTCTCAATCAATATTTTGTTATTTTCATTTTTTATTTGTAGTAGGTTAGAAGTGACACACTTTTCCAATTCACATAAACTTATCATGTTTATATTGGTATAATGTATATGCATTATGAAATTGTTTAACTTTATATACCTTTGTTTGTTCTCAATGAATAACCCATCTCCTTACTTTATAGCAGACTTCTAGCTTTCAAACAGGTCTTGCAGAATCTCGTGACATGCAGAATTATCTAACCTGACCAGTAGATGGCAAAAGTATACCATGTTTAATCACCAACTTCGAGCATTATTGATGAATTTACTGCATGGTTTGAGGTTAAAAACTTTGTAAATTAAATTTAAAATTCTTTCAGAGATTTTGCAAGTTTGGGGACTTTATTTTGATTTGGGGGAAATGGAGGAATGAAGAAAATCATGTTACTAATGTGAATTCTGCTGAGAACAAACCTGGGTGCTTGATTGTCAAGGAACTAAAGAAATGGGGTCCATTCACTAGGAAGTGGTTCAGTTGTTCACATTAGCAGACAATTGTGGGCAATTTATAGAATATCAATATCCAGAGTTCTAGAAAGGTGTTAAAATCCCAGGCATGTGTTCAGAATGCCAGGTTTTATGAATGGTTAAGTTTTCTGTCATTTCATGATAGAATAAAGTTGAGAGTCTACAAAGAGATCTGATTATTATTGCAATGAAGGTGGACTTTGAGAAGGGAAGGCAAAATATGAAGCATTATAGAAGTCAATTACAAGATTTATTTTATTTACTCATGGGATTCAGACTTTATTAGCTGAGCCAGCATTTTGTTGCCCTTGTGAAGGTGGTGGTGAATTGCTTTTTTGAATTGCTGCAGTTTATGTGTTGTAGGCAGATCCACAACACCCTTAGGGAGGGAAGCCCAGGGTGCTGATCCAGCTACAGTAAAGGAATGGTAATATATTTCTAATTCAGGATGGTTAGTGGTTTGAAGGGAACTTGCAGGTGGTGTTCCATGGATCTGTTACCCATGTCCTTCTAGATGGAAGATGTGGGTTTAGAAGGATCTTTGGTGAATTTCTGCAATATATCTTGTGAATGGTACACATAGCTGCTACTGAGCATCAGTGGTGGAGGGAGTAGATGATTGTGATTATGGTAAAAACAATGACTGCAGATGCTGAAAACCAAATACTGGATTAGTGGTGCTGGAAGAGCACAGCAGTTCAGGCAGCATCCAACGAGCAGCAAAATCAAATGACCTGGGAGTTGCAGTGGGAGAGGGACTCCCTGAGATTCTTGTAGAGAGAGGAGGAAAACTTCTTCAACTGCTGCCTGAACTGTTGTGGCTGGTTAGGTTAGGCCACTTTTAGAATGTTGTGTGCAATTCTGGTCTCCTTCCTTTCGTAAGATGTTGTGAAGCTTGAAAGGGTTCAGAAAAGATTTACAAGGATGTTGCCAGGGTTGGAGGATTTGAGCTATAGGGAGAGGTTGAATAGGCTGGGGATGGTTTAGGGTGAGAGGGTAAAGATATAAAAGAGATCTAAGGGGCAACGTTTTCACACAGTGGGGGGTACATGTATGGAATGAGCTGCCAGAGGAAGTGGTGGAGGCATCTGGATAGGTATATGAATAGGAAGGGTTTGGAAGAATAGGGGCCACGTACTGGAAGGTGGGACTAGATTGGGTTGGGATATCTGGCCAGCATGGACGAGTTGGACCAGTCTGTTTCCATGCTGTACATCTCTATGACTCTACAACTGAGATCCCTGGCTACGATGTCTTTCTTGTCTGTGAATATCATGAAAATTATTCATTTCAGACCATATTCACACCCGCTTTCTTCACACACAGGCTGCCTGTTTGGCTCTAATAGGTCCCATTCTTTCCTGGTAGTCCATACTGTTTGTTTCATTTGGAGAAACTAAATTATTTATCTTGTTCTGATTTCCAAAGAGGCTAATGAATTAACACAAAAACATCCAGTGAGCAACTCAAAAGACTATACAACAAGATTTCACAATTTGAGACATTTGCTATAACATATTAAAAGTAACACTTTCTATAGACTTTGCTTCCTCTGGGCAACATATGTTATAAACCACAAAACAGAATTTTCACCTGATAACAATCAAAATAATCAGAAATCTCCACTCCACTGTAATGTCTTACACTTCTCATCAGTGGTAGTAAATGTAAGCGATGTTCTCGTGGTATTACCAGTTGTGTACTAATCCAGAAACTCAGATCATGTACTGGGGACCTGGTTTGCATCCCAATAGACCATATGGTGAAATCTGAATTCAAGAAAAAGATCTGGAATTCAGAATCTACTGCTGACCATGAAACCATTGTTGATTGTTGGAAAATCCATCTGGTTCACTAATGTCCTTCAGGGAAGGTTCACCTAGTCAAGTCTACCTTTGACTTCAGACCCACAGCAATGTGATTGACTCTCAACTGCCCTTGAAGTGGCCCAGCAAAAATCTCATTTGTATCAAGCTCAACAAAAAAATGAAACTGGATGGACCCCCTGGCATTGGGAAAGACAACGGCAGAAGCAGCCTTAACAAACTTGCAATGTCCTCCTTACCAACATCTGAGGACTAGTGCCAAAGTTAGGAGAACTCGCTTATAGACAAGCCTTACTCATGGAATCATACCTCATAGAAAATGTCGCAGACACCACCATCCCTGGAAACACTTGGAGCCAGGAGAGGTGGCAGCACATTGGTATACAGTCGAGAGGAAGTTGCCCTGGAAACTTCAACATTGACTCCAATCACCATGAAGTCTCACATCACCAGGTTGAATATGTGTAAGGAAACCTCAGAGAAAACACTGAGGATGACAAGGGTGCAGGATGTAGTCTGTCTGTGATCTCAATCTCCACTACCACAACTAACTTGACAGTAGTACTATTGTTCAAGCTGGTCGGGTCCTTAAGGACATAGCTGCTAGAATGTGTCTGCGGCAGGTGGTGAGGGACTAACAAGAAGGAAAAACATGCTTGACCTTAACCTGTTATAGATGATTGTCCATGACAGTTTCAGTAAGAGTGACCATTCCACATTGTGGAGACAATGATTGTACCTTACAGCATGGTGTGTAGCACTATCACTGTGCTAAATGGGATAGACTTTGAACAGATCTAGTAACTCAAGTCAGGGCATCCATAAGACACTGTCAGCAGCAGTCGAAATGGACTCAAACACAATCTGAAACCCCATGTCCTGGCTTGACCCGCCACCCCCCACTCTACCATTACCATTAAGCTAGGAAATGAACTCTGTTCCAAAGAACAGTACGCAATGGCAGGGATGATTAAAAATTAGACCTGTTGAAGCTACAAAACAGGACTACTTGCATGCAAACTGAATAAACAGCAAATGATAGAGCTAAGTGATCCCACACCAACAGATCAAATCTAAGTTCTACAGTCCTCCTACAGGAGTGGATAATTAAACAATGCACTTGTGGAGGAGGGTTCACAATATCCACATCCTCCGTGATGGATAAGCTTAGCACATTAGTGCATAAGATAAAGTTGAAGAATTTGCAACAATCTTCAGCCACAAGTGCTGAGTGAATGATCCAGTGTGGCCTCTTACATTGGTCCCCATTATTACAAATATCATGCTTTACCTAATTTGATTCATACTCCTTGATACCAAGGAACAGTTGGAGGCACCGGATACTGCGAATGCTATTGGCCCTGAAAACATTCTAGCAGTGTTCAAAATCTTGGTTCAGACCTTGTCACTCCACTAGCCAAGCTGTTCCAGTACAGTTAATATCTTCCACTGACAACAATATGATAATTACCAGGTATGTCCCGTACAGAAAGCAGGATAAATCCAATCTGGCCAATTACCGCTCCATTAATCTATTTTTGATCATCAGTAAAGTGATATAAGATATCATCATCAGCGCTGTCAAGCAGTACCTGCAAAGTAATAACCTGCTCAGTGACATCCAGTTTGGGTTCTACAAGGGCCACTCAGATCCTTACCTTATTACGGCCTTGGTTCAAATATGGACAGAATAGCTGAATTCTAGAGGAGAAGTGAGAGTGACACCTGCCTACTATCTACATGGGACAAGTCAGGAATGTAGTGGGAATATTCCCCACTTACCTGGATGAGTGCAACTTCAACAACATTTAAAAAGCTTGACATCATTCAGGACAAAGCAGCCCGCTTGATTAGCACCATAATCACAATACTGGATTAGTGGTGCTGGAAGAGCACAGCAGTTCAAGAAGTTGCTGTACTCAATACTCTGACCAATAAAGGAAAGCATACCAAACGCCTTCTTCACTATCCTATCTACCTGCAACTCCACTTTCAAGGAACTATGAACCTGCACTCCAAGGTCTCTTTGTTCAGTAACACTCCCTTACTGTTCAGTGTATAAGTCCTGCTAAGATTTGCTTTCCCAAAATGCAGCATCTCACATTTATCTACATTAAGCTCCATCTGCCACTCCTCAGCCCATTGGCCGATCTGATCAAGATCCTGTTGTAATCTGAGGTAACCTTCTTCACTGTCAATTACACCCCCAAGTTCGGTGTCACCTGCAAACTTACTAATTATACCTCTTATACTCACATCCAAGTCATTTATATAAATGACTAAAAGTAGTGGAACCAGCACCGATCCTTGTGGCACTTCACTGGTCTCAGGCCTCCAGTCTGAAAAACAACCTTCCACCACCACCCTCTGTCTTCTACCTTTCAGCCAGTTCTGTATCCAAATGGCTAGTTCTCCCTGTATTCCATGAGATCTAAGCTTGCTGCTCAGTCTCCCATGGGGAACCTGATCGAACGCCTTACTGAAGTTCATTTAGATCACGTCCGCTGCTCTGCTATCATCAATCCTCTTTGTTTTGAGATGATGAGGTTCCAGAACACGTTAAGATTAATAACGATGAGGTACTGGATGTTTTGGTGCATCAAGTTGCAATAGTCCCCAGGGCTTGATGAGATGGATTCTCGGCTGTTATGAGAGGCAAGGAAGGAGATGGGGCCCTGGTGGAGACATTTAATACTTTGCTGGCCACATGACTAGAGGATAGCTAATGAGGTTCCTTTGTTCAAGAAAGGCAACAAGGATAGGCAAGGTTATTCCAGGGTAGTTAGTCTGATGTCAGAGATTAGGAAATTGTTGAAAACAATTCTGAAGGACAGCATTAATCAACACTCGGAAAGGCAGAGATTAATCAGTGATAGTTAGCATGGATTTGTTAGAGGATGATTCTGTCTGACTAATTTAGTTGAGTTTTTTTGAAGCAGTGACTAAATATGTTGATTAAAATATTGCAGTTGATGTAGTTTACATTATAGTGGTTATAGGGGATTCCATAATTAGGGGGACAGATAGTATCCTTTGCAAGCCGGATCGGGAGTCTCGCATTGTGTGTTGCCTGCCCGGTGCCAGGATGCGGGACATCTCCGACCGGCTTGAAAGGATATTGGAGCGGGAGGGGGAGGATCCAGTTGTTGTGGTCCACGTTGGTACTAACAACATAGGCAAGACTAGGATGGAGGACCTGTTTGGGGATTACGAAGCACTAGGCAGGAAATTGAAGCACAGGTCCTCAAGGGTCATAACCTCCGGATTACTGCCCGAGCCACGTGCCAATTGGCATAGGGACAAGAAAATTAGGCAAGTAAACACATGGCTAAGGGATTGGTGTGGGAAAGAGGGATTCCACTTCATGGGGCATTGGCATCAGTTTTGGAACAGAGGGGATCTGTACCGTTGGGACGGTCTCCATCTGAACCGATCAGGTACCAATGTTCTAGCGAAGAGGATAAATAGGGTGGTCAGTAGGACTTTAAACTTCTGAGTTGGGGGTAAGGGAAAGTGAAAGCAACAGGGAGTATGGCGTTAAATGGAAAGATAAGCAGCAGGATAGCATGTGTCCAGGCGGATTTAAAATTGAGGCAGACTAGGAATGCAGAAAAAAGCAAGGATAACTTAGGACATCATATGACTTCCAATATCTCTAATGATAAGAAAGTTAGCATTAAGGCGCTTTACCTGAATGCTCGTAGCATTCATAACAAAGCAGATGAACTAATGGCACAGATCATAGTGAATGATTATGATGTGGTAGGCATCACAGAGACTTGGTTACAGGGGGGTCAGGACTGGCAGTTAAACATCCAAGGATTTTCAACTTATCGAAAAGACAGGGAGGTCAGCAGAGGGGGTGAGGTTGCCTTGTTAGTTAAGAACAATATTAAATCTATGGCACTGAATGACATAGCGATGTACCGAGAAATAGAGAAGGCATGTCAGAAAGGCAAGGTCACGGTGATCATGGGAGACTTCAATATGCAGGTGGACTGGATAAATAATGTTGCCAGTGGATCCAAAGAAAGGGAATTCATGGAATGCCTACAGGATGGCTTTTTGGAACAGCTTGTCATGGAGCCCACAAGGGAGCAGGCTATTCTGGACCTAGTGCTTTGCAATGAACCAGACTTTATAAAAGATCTTAAAGTAAGGGAACCCTGAGGAAGCAGTGATCATAATATGGTTGAGTTCAGTCTGGAGTTTGAAAGAGAGAAGGCAAAATCAGATGTAATGGTGTTACAGTTAAATAAAGGTAATTATGAGGGCATGAGAGAGGAACTGACAAAAATAGACTGGAAGCAGAGGCTTGCGGGGAAGTCAGTAGAGCAAAAATGGCAGGAGTTTGTGGGTATAATTAAGGACACTGTACAGAGGTTCATCCCCAAGAAAAGAAAGATTATCCAGGGAGGGATTAGACAGCCATGGCTGACAAAGGAAGTCAGGAAATGTATTAAAGAAAAAGAGAGATCCTATAAAGTGGCCAAGAGCAATGGGAAATCAGAAGATTGGGAAGGCTACAAAAACAAACAGAGAATAACAAAGAGAGTAATAAGAAAGGAGAGGATCAAATATGAAGGTAGGCTAGCCAGTAATATTAGAAATGATAGTAAAAGTTTCTTTCAATACATAAGAAACAAACAACAGACAAAAGTAGACATTGGGCCACTTCAAACTGATGCTGGAAGCCTAGTGATGGGAGATAAGGAAATAGCAGGAGAACTTAACAAGTACTTTGCGTCAGTTTTCACAGTGGAAGACATGAGTAATATCCCAACAATTAAAGGGAGTCAGGAGGCTGAGTTGAGTATGGTTGTCATTACAAAAGAGATAGTGCTAGAAAAGCTAAAAAGTCTTAAAAATGATAAATCTCCTGGCCCCGATGAGATACATCCTAGAGTTCTGAGAGAGGTGGCTGAGGAAATAGCGGAGGCATTGGTTGAGATCTTTCAAGAGTCACGGAAAGTCCCGGATGATTGGAAGATCGTGGCTGTAATCCCATTGTTCAAGAAAGGATCAAGACAAAAGATGGAAAATTATAGGCCAATTAGCCTAACTTCGGTTGTTGGTAAAATTCTAGAATCCATCATTAAGGATGAGGTTTCTAAATTCTTAGAAGAGCAGAGTCTGATTATAACAAGTCAACATGGATTTACTAAGGGGAGGTCATGCCTGACTAACCTGTTGGTATTCTTTGAAGAGGTGACAAGTAGGTTAGACCAGGGAAACCCAGTGGATGTGGTCTATCTAGACTTCCAAAAGGCCTTTGATAAGGTGCCATACGGGAGGCTGCTGAGCAAGGTGAGGGCCCATGGTGTTCGAGGTGAGCTACTGGGATGGATTGAGGATTGGCTGTCTGACAGAAGGCAGAGAGTTGGGATAAAAGGTTCTTTTTCAGAATGGCAGCCGGTGACGAGCGGTGTCCCGCAGGGTTCAGTGTTGGGGCCACAGCTGTTTGCATTATATATTAATGATCTGGATGAAGGGACTGGGGGCATTCTAGCGAAGTTTGCAGATGATACGAAGTTAGATGGACAGGCAGGTAGTACTGAGGAAGTGGGGGGGCTGCAGAAGGATCTAGACAGTTTGGGAGAGTGGTCCAGGAAATGGCTGATGGAATTCAATGTGAACAAATGCGAGGTCTTACACTTTGGCAAAAAGAATAAAAGCACAGACTACTTTCTAAACGGTGAGAAAATTTGTAAAGCCAAAGTACAAAGGGATCTGGGAGTGCTAGTCGAGGATTCTCTAAAGGTCAACATGCAGGTTGAGTCTGTGATTAAGAAAGCAAATGCAATGTTGTCACTTATCTCAAGAGGGTTGGAATATAAAAGCACCATTGTGCTACTGAGACTTTATAAAGCTCTGGTTAGGCCCCATTTGGAGTACGATGTCCAGTTTTGGTCCCCACACCTCAGGAAGGACATACTGGCACTGGAATGTGTCCAGCGGAGATTCACAAGGATGATCCCTGGAATGGTAGGTCTAACATATGAGGAACGGCTAAGGATCCTGGGATTGTATTCATTGGAGTTTAGAAGATTAAGGGGAGACTTAATAGAGACATACAAGATAATACATGGCTTGGAAAGGGTGGATGCTAGGAAATTGTTTCTGTTAGGTGAGGAGACTAGGACCCGTGGACACAGCCTTAGAATTAGAGGGGGTAAATTCAGAACAGAAATGCGGAGACATTTCTTCAGCCAGAGAGTGGTGGGCCTGTGGAATTCACTGCCACAGAGTGCAGTGGAGGCCGGGACGCTAAATGTCTTCAAGGCAGAGATTGATAGATTCTTATTGTCTCGGGGAATTAAGGGCTATGGGGAGAATGCGGGTAAGTGGAGTTGAAGTGCCCAGCAGCCATGATTGAATGGCAGAGTGGACTCAATGGGCCGAATGGCCTTATTTCCACTCCTATGTCTTATGTCTTATGGTCTACTTTAGTAAAGCCTTTAAAAAGTTCCCATATGAAAGGCTAGTCCAAAAGGTAAGAGCCTGTGGAATTCAATCAAGTTGGCAAACTGAATCCAAAATTGGCTTTCAAATAGGAGGTGAAGAGTAATGGGAGAGGGTTTTGGGATTGGAAGCCTGTGAATAGCAGTGTACCACAGAGATCTGTGCTGGCACCCTTTGTTTGTTATGTATATTAATGAATTAGATGTAAATGTAGAAGGTATAATTAATAAGTTTGCAAATGACTTGAAGATTGGAGGTGTTGTTGATAGTGACAATGATCATCTCAGGCTACAGTCTGATTTTGGTCAGCTGGTAAATTATTCAGAGCAATGACAGATGGAATTTAATCATGGTAAGTGAGGTAATAAATCATAGGAGGTATAAAAGGGAAAGCTATATACAATGAATGGTGTACAAGTGCATAGATTCCTGACTGTGTCAGTGCAAGTAGACAGGGTGGTTAAGAGGACATGTAGAGGACATGTAGATGTTTGCGTTCATTAGCCAATGTGTAGCATATAGAGGCAAGGCAGTCTTGTTATAACTTTATAAAACATTGGTTAGGCCACAGCTGGAAAACTGTGTCCCGTTCTGGTCACCACATTATCAGAATGATATGTGATTTAACTGAAAAGGGGGCAGGGGAGCATCACCACAATTAGATTAGATTACTTACAGTGTGGAAACAGGCCCTTCGGCCCAACAAGTCCACACCGCCCCGCCGAAGCGTAACCCACCCATACCCCTACATACCCACCCATACCCCTACATCTACATCTACCCCTTACCTAACACTATGGGCAATTTAGCATGGCCAATTCACCTGACCTGCACATCTTTGGACTGTGGGAGGAAACCGGAGCACCCGGAGGAAACCCACGCAGACACGGGGAGAATGTGCAAACTCCACACAGTCAGTCACCTGAGGCGGGAATTGAACCCGGGTCTCCAGCGCTGTGAGGCAGCAGTGCCACCGTGCCACCCACCTGGAAGGAAAAATCTCAGTATTGAAGAGAAACAGGATGGGTTGGGTTTGTTTTCCTTGGAGCAGAGGGGCTCAGGGATCTGACTGAGGTATACAAAATTATGAGGCAGAAACTGAGTAGATCATGAGAATTTTTTCTCAATAGCAGACCTGTCTGAGACTAGAGGTTATATGTTCAAGGTGAGGGAATAGGTGATTTAGAGTAGATATGAGAAAAAATGGTTTGACCCAGAGGGTGGTAGCTATATTGAACATGCTGCCTGAAAGCATGGTGAAGGAATGGTACTCTCTCAACAACTAAAAAGCATCTGGATATACACTTAAAATGTCACAATGTGGTAAATTATGGACCATGTGCAGATTAATGGGATTAGTGTAGTTTAATGTTTGTTGGTTAGCATCAACATGGTGGGCCAAAAGGCCTGTTTCTATGATGTATGACTCACCTTGTGAGTGTGTTGGCCTAAATTGGATGTGGGTGGTAATGCATGTCAGGCACGAGCAAATTCACCATTGTTTTATACCCTGCTCGATTTTTCTTTCCATTGACTTTAATGGAAAAGGAAATTGGATGGGTTGTAAAGCAGGAGGTCAATTCGTATTAGAAAACTAATTTCACCCACTTGACCTTTTATCAACTTCTGGGCTTCCTTCATGTATGGAAGGCAGAAAATGTTGCTGAAGCAAACAAAAAAAATCACGATTCATCCTCCAGAATAAAGGACTACAAATAATCATTTGACAGAACAGAACTCAAATATTGCTGAAAAATACATGATTTGTCGAAGTCAGTTTATGAGAAATACCAAAGTATAGGCAATCAACATTAATATTGGATGAGAGGAAAGTGTGTTTGTATTGTCAGTTGAGCTCACAGAATGGTGCGCATGCATGTACCAGAAGCTACATACGTATGTTAATACACAAAGCTCTGGTCTTTGCAGACAGAAAGAAAATAGGCTACATTTTCCTATGGTTCGCCTTTTTTTTGGTTAAGACAAATTCTTGCCAGGTTTCCTGATGAGAGCAAGTCAAATAGCTTTGAATAAATGTATTCTTTTTATTCAACAGTAAAAAGAGAATGTATAAGCATCACAAAAAGTGGGACTCCAAACTTTGTGGACATCTTATTGCAAAGCAAAGTACTGCCAAAGCTGGAATCTGAAAAACAGACAGTGCTGGAAATGTTCAACACGTCTGGCAACGTCTCAGAATCAAAATTTGTGTTTCATGTTGTGACCCTTAATTGTTTTGGTTCATTGAGCATTTCACTTTTTTTTGTTTCTGCACATCTGTTCATTATTCTACTCAGACTACTTAATTTTGCCAAAGGCTGAAACTTTTTTGCAGAGGGTCAATTTCCGACATCAAGGTCAAAGCAAGAACCGAGTGTGTCCCAGCCGAAGGGGGACTGTATTCAGCATTTTGCTAGGTCTCCGCCAAGTGGCAGCTGTGCTGCTGTCCATCTGAGGACAGTGACCCACTCAACACCCCATTCCCAAACAAACCCTTCACTAGAGCTGATGGCACAACCAGAGGGCTAGCAGGGTTCAGCAACATCATCCCTAACATTAGCCTGTGCTGAGGCTGTATTACAAATGTAAGAGTACTGCAATGCCAGGGCATCTTTGAAGACATGTCTGTTCCTTCAGGGATTCCAGAACCAATCAGCTTGTATGGACTACCCACTACTTTGAGGAGAATCCCCTCTCTGCTGAGTACTCATTGGGAGGCTGCCAGGGTTCACTGAACAGAATCCTCCAGATATGGGCAAACTGCCATAGGTGCAGGAGTTAACCTTAATTGTACAATTAATTGTCTCAATTGGTCATCCAGTAGGTGATTGCACTAAAGAGGACCCTGCTGCTGTAGCTAAACAAATGACCATAAGGTATAGGAGCAGAATTAGTTAATTTGGCCCATCACATCTACTTCACCATTCAATCGTGGCTGATGTGTTTCTCAACTCCATTCCACCACCCCCACCCCCCGCCCTCCCCCACAATCCTTCATTCTCTGACCAATCAAGAACCTTTCTGTCTCAGTGTAAAACACACTTAATGACTTGGCCTCCACAGCATTCTGCGGCAATGAGTTCTACAGATTATCCACCCGCAAGCTGAAGAAAGTCCTCCTCTTCTCAGTTCTAATGACTTGTTCCTTGACTCTGAGGCTGTACACTTGGATCCTAGACTCTTCTACCAGGAGAACATCTTCCCCACATCCACTCTATCCAGGCCTCTCAGTATTCTCTAAGTTGCACTGAGATTCCCCCCTCATCCTTCTAAACTCCACTGAGTGCAGACCCAGAGCCCTCACCTGCTCCTCATATGGCTATCCCTTCATCCCTGGGATCATTCTTGTATAGCTGTTCTGAGCCTCTTCTAATGGCCAGCAAATCCTTCCTTTGATACAGAGCCCACAGCTGCTCATAATATTCCAACTACATTCTGACTAGAGCCTTATGCAGCCTCAGCAGTCCATCTGTGCTCTTATATTCTAACCATCTTCAAGTGAATGTTAATACTGCAATTGTCTTTCTAACTGCCAGCTGAACCTGCATGTTAACCCTAAGTGGGTCCTGAACCAGGATTCCCAAGTCCCTTTGTGCTGCACATTTCCAAATCCTTTCCCCATTTAGAATGTAGTCTGTGTCGCTATTCTTCCTAACCAAACATATTCCCGTATAGTCAAGAGTGTGCTGCTGGAAAAGCACAGCAGGTCAGGCAGCAGCCGAAGAGCAGGAGAATCGACATTTCGGGCATATGCCTGAAGGACTGAATGTTTCATTCCAAATGACGGGCTTATGCCAAAAATTTGACATAAATTTAAGGTGAAGGGCGGAAGGTATAGGGGAGATGTCAGGGGTGGGTTCTTTACCCAGAGAGTGGTGGGGGCATGGAATGCGCTGCCTGTGGGAGTGGTAGAGTCAGAATCATTGGTGACCTTTAAGCGGCATTTGGATAGGTACATGGATGGGTGCTTAATCTAGGTTAGAAGTTCGGCACAACATCGTGGGCCGAAGGGCCTGTTCTGTGCTGTATTGTTCTATGTTCTATGTTCTATGTTCTGCCCCTTGGATGCTGCCTGACCAGCTGTGCGTTTCCAGCACCACACCTTTGATCTCCAGCATTTGCAGTCCACACTTTCTCTTGTGTTCCTATAATATTCTATCGTCCACTTCTTTGCCCACTTGCCTAGCCTGTCCAAGTCCTCTGCATCCTCAAAACTATGTGTTCTTCAACCTGTCTTTGTGTCATCTGAAAATTTAGCAATAATGCCCTGAGTTTCTTCGTCCAGATTGTTTATGTATAATGTGAATAGTTGTAGAACTTCACTAGTCAACAGCTGCCATGTTGAAAAAGACTCCTGTCACTCCAATCTCTGTCTTCAGCTATTCTATCCATGCCAGTACCTTATCCCTAACACTATGGGCTCTAATTTAGCAACCTCCTGTGTTCAGAAGGCTCAAAGGCATTCTGGAAATCCAAATATGTCCCATCCAGTGGCTCTCGTTTGTCTAACTTGCTCATTAATCCTTGAAGAATTCTAAAAGATTTGTCAGGCATGACCTCCCCTTGACAAAACTGAACTGACTTGGCTCTATTTTACCATGCACTTTCACGTGTCCGCAATCTCACCCTTTAATAATGAACTCTAATATCTTTCCAATGACCGAGATCAGGCTAACCAGGTTATAGTTTCCTATCTTGTGTCTCGCTCTCTCTTAAATAGGGATTTGGATTTTGCCTTTTTCCAGTACCCTGGCACCATCACTGACCCCAGTGATTCTTGAATGATCACCACCAATGTCTCTGCACATCTCCTCAACTATCTCCTTCAGAATTCTGGGGTATAGTGCATCTGATCCAGGTGTTTTATCCACCTTCAGACCTTTCAGCTTCACCAGCATCTTCCTCCCTAATATTATACTCACCTCAGTTGACTCTCTTGAAGCCTGGTTATGTTGCTGGTGTCTTCCACTGTGAAAACTGATGCAAAGTACCAATTCAGTTCCTCCATCATTTTTTGGTTCCTCACAGTTGAATAGGTTTTTGCATGGTAGAGGCATTAAGGATGATGGGGATAATACAGGTAGGAGGAGCTGAGATGATGGATAGATCAGCCATGATCTTACTGAATGGCGGAGCAGACTCAATGCGCCAAATAGCCTAATCCTGCTTCTATTACTATGATTCTATGATTATGACTTCTTCAGCCTCATCTTCCAGTATTCCAATGTCCACTCTTGCCTCTCTCTTCTCTTTCAGATATCTAAAAAAAAAGCCTTGCAATCTTTTTCTTATGTTACAAACTATCTTAGCCTCAAATTATATCTTCTTCCCCTCGATTGCTTCATTTGTTATTCTCTCCTAGTTTTAAAAGCTTCCCAATCATCTGGCTTCTCACTAATCTTCAACATATTTTATGCATTTTATTTTGTTTTTGTGCTGTCCCTGACTTTTCCTATCAACCATGGGTGCCTCATCCTCCCCTTAGTAACCTGCTCCTTCTCTGGGGTTAATTTCTTCTGTGCCTCCCAAATTATCCAAAATATCAGAAACTCCTATCATTGTCTGCTCCACTCCTGCTAGGCTCTCCTTCCAATCAATTTTGACCAGTTCTCCCTCATGTCTTTATAGTTACCTTTACTCAATTGTAATACCATTATATCTAATTCAATTTTCTCCAGCTCAAGCTGCAGGGTAAATTCTATCAGATTATGGTCACTGCCCCTTGCGGGTTCCTTCATCTTGATCTCCCTAATCAAGTCTGCCTCATTAAACATTTCTAAATACAGAATTGTCTGTTCTTTGGTGGGCTGTACTACAAGCAGCTCCAAAAATAAAGTCTCATTGACATTCTACATCTTCCTTTCCTTGAAATTCAGTACCAACCTAATTTTTCCAGTCCACCTCACGATTATTGTAATAGTGTCTTTCTTACATGCCTTTTTTATTTTCTGATTTATTTTCTTCCCCACATCCTGACTACTGCTGGCAGGTCAGTAAACAAGGTCCCGGAAAGGTTTTTTTTACCTTTGTGGTTCCTCAGCTCTACCCATACAGATTCTATGCCATCCAATTGTATATCACATTGATTTAATGTCAAATCTTACTAACAAGGCAACCCTGCCCCTCTGCCTGTCCTTTCATGTATCCTTGTTATTTAGTTCCCAGCCTTGATCCCCTTGAAGCTACATCTCTATCATATCCACAACATTGTACCCAAATTTCAATCTGCATTACAAGCTCATTTGCCTTGTTTCATATATTGTGTGCATTTAAGTTCAACATTCTCAGTTCTGTGTTGGCCACCTATTTTCATAATTGTGCCCTTGTCTGCTGTGTCTGATGTTAGATTCCTGATAATTTTCCCTACTTTCTGTCCTATTACTTGTTGTGGAAACTTTAAAAACCTCTGCTGAGCCCTCCCCCATCTTTAACTTTTTCCTTAATTTTTCATGCACCTGAATCCCATCTCCCCCACTTCACTATTTAGTGTAAAACCCTATCCACAGTCCTAAAACATGATTTTCCAGGGCTCTCGTCCCAGCATGGTTCAGGTGGAGCCTGTCCCATCAGAACAGCTCCCTCCTTCCTCAGTACCGGTGCCAAGGTCCCATGAATTCCAATCTATTTCTCCCACACCAATCTTTGAGCCACGTATTTAGTTTTTATTCTTGTTGATCCTGTGCCAATTTGCTTGTGGCTCATGTAGTTAATCAAGACATTATTATCTTTCTTAGTTATGCCTTTTAATTTAGTCCCTAACTACTCAAATTCCCTCAGTAGTCAAAAAGTGTGGTGCTGGAAAAGCACAGCAGGTCAGGCAGCATCCAAGGAGCAAGAGAGTCGACATTTCGGGCATAAGTCCTTCATCGTGCTCCTCGGATGCTGCCTGACCTGCTGTGCTTTTCCAGCACCACACTTTTCGACTCTGATTTCCAGCATCTGCATTCCTCATTTCTCATATTCCCCCAGCCGAGCCTCTTTCCTCTTTCTACCTATATCAGTGGCACCTAGTGGACCACAGTAACTGGATCTTTCCCCCTCCTACTCCATGTTCCTCTGCTGCCCAGATGAAAGATTGTGAAGCTGGGTACCAGGCAGGCGACACAACCTTTAGGACACTCGATCCTGTCCACAGAGAACAGTGCCTGACTATGCTAACCCTGATTACAATTACATTTCTCGTTTCTTCCCCCTGTTGAATGGCTCCCTGTACCACAATGCTATGGTCAGTTTGCTCATTTCCCCCCTACAGCCCCCCACTCTCATTCACACAGTAAGCAAAATTCTCAAACCTATTAGACAAGCTCAAGGACTGAGGGTCCTTCAGCACTATCCCCTGGGTTACCTGCCTTGCTGGGAGTCAGTGAACACTGACAGGATATGAGATAGTTAATCGAAGGGGTGTGACTGCCTCCTGAAACACTGCACCTCAGTAACTATCCCCCTCCAGATGTGTAACAGTGTTCAGAGTTCAGATTCCAGTTCATCAACATTGAGCCAGAGTTCCAATGGCAGCAGAAAGTAACAGTCATCCCTCTAAATCCCATCTTGCTAGTCCTCAAGCCTTTTGCAATTCAGCCCTAATATCAAGCAAACCTGAGTGGAAAATCCAGACCACTCATTCCCCCACTCAGGTGCATGTGTTTCAGCTTGCCATCAAAGTGTCCTGAACATATACAACTTCCATTTAAAACTGTGTTTTGCAGTCAATTTCATTTCATTATCTGGCTTGATGGGGCACCACTAACAGGAACAGTACATGTTATTGACAAATTATAAAGAAGGATCTTGCATCGCACTGAATCACTTACACTGTAAATACAAATACCACAGTATAGTCATTTTTAGGATGGTGTACCAGTTGATATATTGATCCTAAATCAGGTGAAAGATACTATTGAAGAAAACAAGCCGCAACTGGTCCAAAAACTAGATCATACCTTCCTCAGTTGATAAGACTTAGCTTTCCTCTTGGCAAACCTGCTACATGGCTCCTCTTGCCTTTTATCACATTTCAGCAAGGAAGATTTCTGGCTGATCTAATTTTCAATTTCCAAATGACTAAATGTGGAGTTGCAAAGGTTATTCTTCCAATTAAAGGAAGGCTTCCACCTGTTTGGGAAAGACCCTTTGTTGCTGACCTTTTGGTTGTATGGAAAGTGTGCTAATCATAGAATCCCTACACGGTGGAAGCAGTATGGACCCATCAAGTCCATACTGACCCCTCTGAACAGCATTCCACCTAGACCCCATCCCCATCCCTATAATGCTGTATTTACTATGGTTAATCCACCTGGCCTGCACTTCCCTAGGCATGATGGGTAATTTAGCGCAGCCAATCCACCTAACCTGCACATCTTTGGACTGTGGAAGGAAACTGAAGTATCCAAAGGAAATCCATGCAGACACAGGAAGAACACAAAAACTCCACATAGCTGAGGCTGGAATTGAATCTAGGTCCCTGGCGCTGTGAGGCATCAGTGCTAGCCACTGAGCCACTGTGCCACCACTAATGGCGAAGTTGTATTGCTAATAATCTAGTGGTTATTGAACATGAGTTCCAATCGTATCCTGACCATTTGAAATCCATTTTTAAAGATTTGGAAAAAAAATGCTGGTGTCAGCAAAACTGACTCAAGAGATCTCAGGTTGGTGAATGCATGCGCTGATGTTATTCAAAGCAGGAAATCACTACTGTTGCCTTGTTTGGTGTTTGTACAAAACCAGTTTCACACCACCTTGGGTTCTTAATTGCCACACAGGCAATTCACTGACTTATCACTCACATCACCATTTAGAATTGAAGAAGCAAGTTCCCCATTGTCATCTTGAAAATGACTGATGAATATTCCTGTTGAGAACAGTTTTTTTTTAAAGAATACCACAATCATATCACTTAATGAATTTATTGGGAGCAGTGGTAAGACGTGTTTGAGGAGGTACATTGCATCAGGCAATCTTTGGTTGCTATTGCAATTCCTGCAAACTCCTAAGTAAATTGCAATTGTTTTAACAGGTTATGCAGAATTGCACATCTGCAGGCAAAATTGTCCTTGTTAACATTCAAAACATTGTTGAACTGTTAATGTTCACCACCATCTTTTCATAAATGCTAACCTCATGTATTTTCAAACCCTGCATTTTACATCAGAGAGAAGCTATGGGCTTACTGTCTAGCCAGCAGGCTTGTGGCTCATGTATACCACCTCCAACTGTTCATGCTTTGTAAATCATTCACCCTCCTCAAATTATCTAGTCAACTCTTCTTGAATGAAAGTTGCATCATTTGAATGTCACACAGATGCTATTATCATAAGCAGTACTTTCTATAAATTTTGCGTCACTCATTTAATTTTCTGTGATATTTTACCCGTCACGTGGGATTCTTAGTTTTTCTTTGTGGTAAGGTACCAAACGTGCAAGCTGACAATGTCACAGTGAAGGAAGAATGATGCAAGCAAATGTCTATCTCCTCAACAAATCCAGATTAAGGATTGTGAAATTAATAGAGCAAGGACCGAGAAGGATCTGTAAATTAATTAGGTTGCAGAAAAAGATTGGATTGAGAGAATGTTGAAGAAAAAGAGACACAGAGGGAAAGCAAGGAACAAAAAATTGAAATTTCAAAATTTTCCTCCTCCAAAACCAATTAATGCCTGAAGAATTGAGACTCCGCATTTGTAAATTTCTTTTAGCATCAGGGACGTGATCTGGCAATTGTTGACACTTCTGTTTTTGTTAAAACTGAAACTGAATGGCCTGGTCAAAATTTTCTTATAACTACACAGATCCATCAACGTAGCATTTTAATGATGCTATTTTCATGAAGCCCCCACTAGTTCCCTAATGAAGGAGCAGCACTCTGAAAGCTAGTACTTCCAAATAAATCTGTTGGACCATAACCTGGTGTTGAAAGTGAGGACTGCGGATGCTGGACATCAGAGCTGAAAAATGTGTTGTTGGAAGACCGCAGCAGGTCAGGCAGCATCAAAGGAGCAGGAGAATTGACGTTTCGGGCATAAGCCCTTCTTCAGGAATCCTGAAGAAGGACTTATGCCCGAACCATCGATTCTCCTGCTCCTTTGATGCTGCCTGACCTGCTGTGCTTTTCCTGCAACACATTTTTCAGCTATAACCTGGTGTTGTATGATTTTTAACATTTTCATGAAGGTAACAGTAGAGTGGTACATTTTGGAGAACAACCTTTGCAATTTGAAGTTTAATTGCACAATTGACCAAGCCTGAAATTGTTCTAATGTTTGCACATAAATAATAGCCAGTGCTATTAGCCTCAGCATAATTTTGACAGTAAATTATAGCCCACTAACTATGTAATTTTAAAAATAGATGCACTTCCTCTCCTGTAGAATTCACTAATTTATTTGTAGTAGAGTCACAGAGTTATACAGCTTAGACTTAATAATTTTACTGAGGCAAATCGCTTTTATGTTTCTGATGGTTATATTGTAGTACAGACCAATGGAAAATGCTTTTGTTCTGTATTATTGTGTCTTTATCATAGAAAACAAAGAAAACGAACATGTACAAAGTCATGGTTTGAACTAAATTGATTTAAATTTATACTGTGTATTTGTAATGCAACAACACCATGATGTTTTGCAGCTAAAATAAGCAGCCCCTTATATTGTCTTCTCGTGAAATTCCCTCTCTTGAATTATCTACCCTCTTTTAATACAATGAATTCCTAACATTAGGACAAATTGGAAAATTATTTTTACACTGTTTTTCTTTGAAGTGTAGATTTTAATTTGGAATCGCATTGAATCTTAAAATGCTTTTTCTTTGCTCAAATGCAGTTCCATAGGCCATCACAGATAAGCATCTTGATAGTATTTCATATGAGTGATTTTGTGATTAAGTACAGTAAGTGAGGAACAACAGTTTTAAAAAATACAATTTGGGAAAATGCATGTATGTTAGATTAGATTAGATTACTTACAGTGTGGAAACAGGCCCTTCAGCCCAACAAGTCCACACCGCCCCGCCGAAGCGCAACCCACCCATACCCCTACATCTACCCCTTACCTAACACTACGGGCAATTTAACATGGCCAATTCACCTGACCTGCACATCTTTGGACTGTGGGAGGAAACCGGTGCACCCGGAGGAAACCCACGCAGACACGGGGAGAACGTGCAAACTCCACACAGTCAGTCGCCTGAGGCGGGAATTGAACCCAGGTCTCTGGCGCTGTGAGGCAGCAGTGCTAACCACTGTGCCACCGTGCTATATTAGCTATATATTTTTTCCACCTCCTTAAAAGCACCATTGTCACTGATTGGTGCACCCTGCTGGGAACACCTGATCACAGAGTCACCACTATTGTACTTCACAAGCAAGGCAGGGGACAAAGATGTTCATGTTAGGAATGGGAACATAGTTGCTAACAGGAAAAGATGCGTTCTTCATACACATCTTACTTGGCATCCTTCTCTTATCACACTTTGATTTTCTCATCCTTGTTCACTTATATTCAGAGCTGTTCTCTAGCACGTATGAACCAAGGAAACAGATTATTAAACAATATCAGCCACATAATTGGACTCAATAAAGTCATCACATTTCCTGCCTGTACACACAAACAGGCACAGAATCATGATCACAATTAGCCAATGTTTTATCTTCCTACCCATGCGTCTGAGGTTCTTTATAGCTCCACTTCACTCATTCCAGTTTAGGTCAGTTAAAGCAACACAGTCCAGAGAGCATCCTTCAGAAGCATCCTAGCTCAAAAAGAGCAACCGATTAGGCATAGGCTGCAAAAGATCCATTAGCCTTAATTCCATTCCAGGTAAAATAACAAATCAATGGTGCAGAATAAAACTGATGATCACCCACGCTATTTTAAAAAAAAAATATTCTTTCATGAGTGCATCATGATTCTCCTGCATAGGCCACCATTTGCTGCCCATCCAAAAAGAGTCAATAGGTATTAGTATGCAGATACAGCAAGTGACTAAGTGGCCAATGGAAAGATAACCTTTGTTACATCAAGGATTGAACATCAAAGTAAGGATGTTATGCTTCATTTACAAAGGGCATTGGTGAAACCAGGTAGGCTTACTGAAGGAACATGTAAATGTTGTGGAGGCAGTTCAGAGGAAGTTCACTAAATTGGGATGCTGAATAAGCTATAAGAGTTGCTTTGAAATAAGTTTGTCCAGGCTAAGCTTGTTTTTCTTCGAGTTTAGAAAAGCAAATTGTGGTTTCATTGGTCAACCTTTAAGATGGAAAGAAGGGAGGGAATTCTCTGCCTCAGAAGTTGGTAAAGGCAGTGATTTTGAATATTTTAAGATTCTTGCTTGATGAGAAAATCAAAAAATTTATGGGGGTTAGATGGGTATGTAAAGTCCACATCACAGACAAATCAGTCATGATCTTATTGAATGGCAGAGCAGACCAGGAGAGCTGAATCACCTATTTCTGTTCCAAATAGATGTTTCTAATTACCCTTGAGAAGATGATGATGAGCAGTTTTCTCGAATTACTGCAGTTCATGGCATATAGTGACACCACACAGGGTAGTGAATTCCAAGGTTTTGACTCAGTGACAGTAAAGGAGCTGTGATATAATTCAAGTCTGAATGGTGTGTGGCATGGAGGGGAACATGCAGGTGGTGATGTTTCCATGCATTGGCTTCTCTTGTCCTTCTAAGTGTTAGAGGTCATGGGTTTCAAATATGCTATTGAAAAAGACTTGGTGAATTGCTGTACTGCATATTGGAAATGAAATGAATGTTTATTGTAGTGGAGGAGATACTGATCAAATGAGCTGCTTTGTCCTGGATAATGTCAAGCTTCCTGTATGTGTTTAGAAATGCATTCATCCAAAAAAGTGGAAAGTATTTCATCATACTCCTGATTGTGCCTTGTAGATAATGGTGCTGATATTTTGGGGAGTCACAAGGTAAGTTTCTCTTCCTCAAATTTCAGCAAAGATAAAGCAATGGTAAAGCATTAATTGTCAAGGGGAAATGTTACGTTCTTGCTTGCTGGAGATTTAATTACCTGGAATTTATGTGATTTAACTGTTAATTTTTACTTATCAAGCCAGGCTTGAATTTGTCCAGATTTTGCTGCCTTTGGACACAGACTGGCTCAGACTGAGGATTCACAAATGGCACTGACAACTGTGTAATCAGGAGTGAACATCCCATGTCTGATTTTGTGATGGAGGGAAGGTAAATATTGATAAATGTTTTGGCTAGGGCACCACCCTGAGGAACTCCACCAGTGATGTCTTTAGGCTAAGATTATGGACCTCAACCATCTTCCTTTGTGTTTGATATGGCCTCCTTTGACTCTGGATATCTGGAATAAAAACAAAAAATAAAATTATGGTTCTTTGATGAATGTATCAATGCCATTTTCCTGCTCTCATCCTAAATTGGGAAACCCCATCAACTTTGCTTCCAAATTACATCATTCCCTCAGCTCTCACGGTGCCCACCTTCAATGCTTCCCTTTCCTTCGTAGACTACTCTGTTTCCATTTCTGGGGCAGTCTAAGAAACAAGCATTAATTATAAATCCAGTAATTCCCAAAGTTCTTTGATTTTACTTCTACTCATTCTGCTTCTTTTAAGGATTGCATTCAGTTCTCACAGTTTCTCCACCTTTAAAACACTATTCTGACAATGCAACCTTTCACTACCAATGGCTCTGTTAAGTCTTCCTTATTCTCAAATAAGGATTATGGTCCCTTCATAGTTGACAAACTATTGGTTATTTACTACACTTTTGCTGCCTTCCTATTCCTGCTTCAGAGAACAATAATAGAGTCTCCCTTATCCTGTCTTCTACATCGCCAGCCTCCAATATATAGTGGCTCATTTTCCAACTTTTCAGTCACAACGTATGGTCATTTCCATGCAGATGTTCCCTTTTTCCATTAGTCTTCTGAAAGGATTATTCACTTCATAGTATCCTGGCTCATTTGCCTAACTCCCTCAATGTTCTGCCTCCTTCCTATGGCACCTTTCCATGATCAGGACTTTACTTTTTCTTGTTTAGCCACAGGAAGGCAACAAATGCTTTTCAAATAAAGCAGCCACTTATAGAATGGGGAGACCAAATCCAGTTTGCATGGCCGCTTTGTGGGACAACTTTGTTCAGTGCATAAACAGGACTCTGAGTCCTGGTGGCATCCCATTTCATTTCTCTACCTTTTTCTCATTGCTTTCTCTGTTGTTGGCCTGCAGTGTTTGAGTAAAGCTCAATAAAGTTTAAAAACCAGCTCCTCATATTTCAAATCGACATTTTTGAGCTTCCTCATGACAATTATGAGTTAAATATTTTCAAACCATTATCTCAGCACCCACCTATCCCTGTCCAATTTTCCCTCCTTCCCTTTACATTTTGTCAGCCTTGATGCTATTTGTCTTAGTTTTACCTTTAGATAGTTACTCCACATTACTCTGTCTCCCCTGGACCCATCATTTATTTCTTTACTCATCCCAATACCACTCAATAGTAAATGATCAAATTTGTAGATCGTACCAGACTAAGAGGGGTCAATGCAATCAGAAGAGAAAGTTCAGAAATTATAGAATGTATAGCCAAAAGTGCACAAGTAAGCACAATAACACTGACAAATGACATGTAGTGGTGTAAAGTTCTACACGTAGAGAGGAGAAATGGGTAATATATCTGTTCCATAAATGATTTGAAATTGCAGTTGATGAAGCTGAAAGAGGTATAGGAGCAGTGGTAGATTCAAAGTTGCTTAGGTCCAACAGATTGCCAAACAAGTAGAATATAAATCAGAGATATTGATCAGACTGTAAAATGCCTGGTCAGGCCATGTCTTTAATTTTATATCAAGCGCTGGTCACCAAGAAATAACTGAGACATTTAAGCACTGGATAGCAGTTTCAAGAAGAGATACTCAGCTATTCACCAGAGCTTGAATTGTTAGCAAAAGCTGGAAAGCAGATAGATTTTCACAAGAGCTCTTCTACTGGTCGGCTATACATTTGGCATTGCAGCAATGTAGGCAGCATTTGGGCTCCTGGGCTTGACTGCTCCAGACGGTCGCTTCCTTCCTTCTTCCCTTACCCTTTTTGTCTCTTTTACTTTTTCTTCTTTTCCTTCACCTTCTTGTCAGTGGCAGTGGAGAGAATGACATTGTGGAAGGGAGCAACTGAAGTGGAACTGTTGTTGAGGTGGTAGCCTGGCCTGGCGATGGACGCAGGGACTCCTGGTTGTGGTGAGCCTGGAACAGGGGCTCCTGGATTGGCCAGGCAGCGGCTGAAGTGGCTGCAATGTGGTATGCCTGGAGCATGGACTCGAGGCATTGATGGGGTGGCTGTGGAGCTAGGGACTCTTGGCTGTGGTAGGCCCACAGCAGGGCCTCCTAGTTATTGCGTGGCGGTGGTGGCGGCTCCTGGTTGTGTCAGGGCTGGAGCTGGTGTCTCCTGGCTGTCAGTGAGGTGGCGTCTGGTTGCAGAGCAATTGTGGGTCCAACCTGGGACCCAGTAAGGGTAGCCCATCGGTGTAGTGGACCTAGTGATAAAGAGATAGCGCCTGACGAATGGCGGCTCCGACATTAGGGGGTCTGGCACAGGTCAAGTGTTGGGGGTGTCATTGGTAGGCTGGCTCAGGGCTCACAGTGGAGGTGGTGAGTGAAGATTAGCTCTCTTTCAGCTTTGTCCTTTCATTCTTTTTATTCTTCAAATATTCAATGGCTCTAGATTTTGGAGGCAATTGAAGCTATTCACTGTGTTTTACCATGTTGTTCATTGTAGAGTACAAGTGACAATAAATCATCATTTATTTGGAAGAAGGCCCAAAAGACTCTGAGAAACAAAAATGACGTAGTGTCAGCATTGTTTTCTCTAGACTTTATGCAGTTCTTCCATTAAAGTTGCACATGAATGAGTTGGAGAATGCTCACACAGATTCAGATCCTGTTTCGATTTTGGTCAACCTGACAGGAGGTCTTATTGTTTCTTACATGGCCAGTAGTCTGGGTACGTTTTAACAACATTCTTTTATTTGTGCAGTAACATTGCCTATTGTCATGGGTCTACACTCACTCAGAGTGACTCCCTCATGAGATCTCTCTCCAGCACAATGTCTCAGACATGTGATGTTATATTTTCCTTACAACATCATCGCTTAGGCTTATACTGTTAAACCATGACTCCACAAGTAAAGATGCATCTGTGAAGTTATTTTATAGGTGTATATGCTTACTAAGAACATTAGAGAAAGGTAACATGAAAATATTACTTCAAAATTAAGCTGTTGGAAGAGGGCAAGGTGAAAGATTAAAGATTAATTTCAAGACTGATAAAGAAAGTCTTTACAATATGTTATGGACCAGACCAAACCCTCACAAACTATTCAGAAAATAGTCTTGACCCTAACTTTTCCTTATTTTGAAAGTAAGTGTAAGGTGTTGCATTCTAGATACACTTTGATTGGTCAAACTTCAAGATTTAAAGCAAAACACACTTTATTCATCCACTATTGTTAAAGTTCAACAAAAGAAAGAAGGAATTGGAATAGCTTAACTCTACTGGAAATCTTAACAGAACAATAGATATAATAACTATTTCTAATTAACTGTTACAACATAACAACATCCCATAAACATGCCCTTGGCTAAATTCAGAAAACAGATTGTCTCATATGCGGTTATCTACTCCAGGAAAAAAAAACATCAAAAGACAATTCTGACAGAGTGTGAGAATTCCAGCTTTCAGCTGTTGTGAAGAGAGATATGGCAGGTTTTTTTTCACAACCCCAGCAGTTTCTGCTTAAAGCTAACTAAAAATTCTGGTGGTGTGAGAGCTTAACCACAACCATTCAGGCTGCCTCTATTGTTCCAGCTTTAAAAAAACCCCAAAGCTTCACAAATTGTTTGTTTTCTCATAGACTGCTCTTCACCTCTGCCTTGAAACCTCTCTTTAAAAAAAAGCCAGGAAAAAGTAATCTCTTAAAGCCACAGTATCATCACACAATGATCTACGTAGGAAAAAACATCTTAGTATTTGGATGAACTCCAATGAAGTGAATCGTATTTAATCATCCCTCCTCACTTTGTGGACAAGCAGATGGAGAAGACTTTTTAATCCCATTATTCTTGACTACACTTAGATCTTTAAATGATAATATTGCATTAACTCTTGCTACCAATCCATCAACAAGCATTAGATTGTGCAGATATTGCTTTCATTTTGGCAGTCTGGATTAAATATTTAATGTGTGTCTTGTTTCACTGCTTTGTTTTAGAGTGAGGTGGGCTTTTGTCCTTTTCTGTATGAAATCAGGCATTCTACAACTAAAATGCTGAACAGTTAAGTGTAAATAATTTTGTCCCTCTCACTTGTGGTGTGGTATGGCAAACTCTTAATGTAAAATGAACAACTCAGTGATAGCAATGTTCAGATGATCAAGTCTGATCAATTTTGTCAACAGGCTGTGGGCAGTCTGAGCTGGGTACACACTGGTTGTTGGGTAGAAATGGATAAAAGTTATGTGGGGCCAGGAAAGGCAACCAAAACATTTGAGGAATAGATTGTCATGCAGTCTGCAGTGTTCCATTTAGGGCAATTGATTAGATAATAAAATATCAAATGGACAAAGCACACATTACCAGTAAACAAGAATGGCATCAGGAATCTGCACGCTGGTGTAAGATTCTGATTTTAAATATGAGAATCAACAGATTGGAGATGTTGAGATCTGAAATTATCAATGAGGCATAGTTTGATGTTAGTTTGACGGTGTTAGATGGATATTTGGTCCTACAAGCTTGTTTCTATTTTCTGTGCAGTACTGTACCAGATTTATACTTAGGATTTACAAGATTCAATTTTCATGATAATTTTCCTTTGGCTCGAAGCTCTGATAATCAAACAGTTTTGTTTTAGTGACTGAAAAATATTTTCAATGCTCGGCAATTGTGAGGTTACTTGAGTAATGATGGATTGATTCTACCAGATTGAACACATTAGTATTATGCCTCACTGGGATGGCATGCCGGAAATCAAGCCTTGCTATTCCCAGAGTCATCAAAAAATTTAAAGATTTTAACATTATGAACTGTCAATATATAACTCTATTAGTTAATGCTGTTGTACCCTTGCAAAACCCCTTACACATACATAGAAAGCAACAGACATGACAAAAACATAAATAAAAACTGAAAGAACTGCAGATGCTGACACCAACAAAAACAGGAGTTGCTGGAAAAGATCAGCAGGTCTGGCAGCATCTGTGAAGAGTAATCAAACTGAATGTTTCATGTCCAGTTCTGAGGAAAGGTCACTGGACTCAAAATGTTAACTTTGATTTCTCTTCACAGATGCTGCCAGACCTGCTGAGCTTTTTCAGCAACTTCTGTTTTTGTTTATGATAAAAACGTGGATGTTATGGGTGGAGGAAAAGACTGGAAAAGCAGTTCAGTGATTCTAGTTCACAGGGTTTCCTGAAATGATTCTTGTGCTGATTAGAATACTGCTTCTCAATTTTGCTCCTGCAATTATTTTCACTTGTTTCCAAGACGCACCGGATGACAGGTTCACACTTATAAAAATGCTCTGACTTATTAATTAAAAGTCACAGCTTACAAGAGCTACTGAAAGAAAAATACATTGTTTTTCTTCCAACTTAAAGTAGTTGTTACTGAAGAGAACAGAGAATGTTCCCAAGCCTAAAGAAATCTAATGGCTTCTCCCTGTCTTGTTTACACCCCTAAGCTGTTCAGCTACCTGGGAGCCAATTGCATAGTTGTGGGCAGGCAGAAGAACATTGTCCTTAACTGGTCAGTAGTTCACAGACCAATCAGCCACTTGTTGCTAGTTGAATCTCCATTTGTATACAACCCTTATCTCCAAGTGATCAACTTCCAGCTTGCCATTTACTGCTGCTCAAAACAGGAGCTCTGTAAAGAGTGGCAGGTTACTTACTTTCAAAACATGTAGCAATCCCTCAACAAACTTTGGTTTTTAAAACAGTTTTTTTTCCCCATTTCAGTCTGCAATTAAAAGTACAAAACAATTAAGAAGGACATGGTCTTTACTTTAAAATCAAGGAGACACACAAATTTCAAAAGAATGTGATGATAGCTGAGTGAAAGACAAGACATGGTCTATATCAGTCTGAGTTTGGGCAGGAGCATTTGTTACCCGTTTTAAGGCTTGCTTGATAATCAAGCAGGAAACAATTGTCAAATTTTCATCTGCAAATCAGACCAATTTTAGTTTGACTGCAATGGCAGGTAGATAAAAATTGATGCCAGTCTTTAATTTTCATTGTGTCATTAATCAAGAAAGTGAACAATTTCATCAACAATATAAAATTGCCCAGCATTTTAATGAAATTCTCTCTATCATCCTTTAGTGCATTCAGAACTATATCAAATCAAGGTCACAGTCTCCAGTTTGTAGTGCCACTCACTGTATTATATATCATCAATGCTGAGCTGAACATTTGTAATAAATGTCTGACTGGGTTTAAATATAATTAATCGTCTAAAATACACCATATATTTCCAGCTTGAATTACACTAATGTGTGAGTCTTTAATATCGAAGAGTACCAAATTTTCAAATTTGTCTCTTGGCTTTAGTCGTTCAAAGTTGCAATATGTGTTGTCAATCATTCATCCAATGTAATAAACTGATAAAAACATACCCCAAGATGTCACACGAATAGCGAATAGTCACCCTGGAAATTAGCAAGGTGCATATGGCCTTCCATTGTTTCTCTGATTTTATTTCTCATATGGAGAGCTACTGATGATATCTGCAGTGTCAGTAAGTCAGATCCACATTGGTACATTCACCATGTTTGGAAAACCTCATTTATTAAAAGGTTTTGTGATGCCTACCTCTCTTCTACTAAATGAAGTGCTTCCTGTTCAACTTTCACTAACTCTGCATTGTCACTATTGTAGCCATTGTCTTACTATCAAATCCTCCCAGGACAGATGTCAGATTGAGATGGCATGACATGGTGCCAGGTGATTTCTGGGTGACGGTTTCAACTTTCTCTTCCATTGCTGCAGAAGCTGCAAGAGCCAACAGTTAAGTGAAAAAAAATCTGGGCAGCACAGTTACACATTGCCAGCTACATAGCTACCGCACAGTGTGAGGGTCACGGGTTCAATTCCAGACTTGGCCAACTGTCTGTGTGGAGTTTGCAAAGCTTGATGGAAAGCAATGGTGAATACAGGGATTGAGTAGATGGGTGGTTCTGGATGGGATGCTCTTTAGAGGGTCAGTGTGGACTTGATGGGCCAAATAGCATTTCTTTGATTCTGTTCCATGATTCTGAAAAATGTAGCGTAGAGCCACCCTCAATCAGCAGCAGCTATAGATGCAATATATGTCAGTTTGTTTGTCAGTGTTTGCGATAGGAATCAGAATGGAACACGAAGGAGCGAACATCATTATACACAAGCTGCACAGGGACATCGTTCCATGTCTTATGAGTCTTTGTCTGCCAATATACAATAACATCTGACACAGGAACAACTGGCATGTGCAGCCAACCTGAAGGGTATCAGGACATAACAGACAGGCAGAGAAGATGTGACGGTTTCACAGACCCACAATTTTCGCTGTAGAAAACTGACATC
Source organism: Chiloscyllium punctatum (assembly GCF_047496795.1). Classification (NCBI taxonomy): domain Eukaryota; kingdom Metazoa; phylum Chordata; class Chondrichthyes; order Orectolobiformes; family Hemiscylliidae; genus Chiloscyllium; species Chiloscyllium punctatum. The sequence continues at coordinate 53,140,942 of NC_092743.1, read as the reverse complement.
AGGAAGCATAATCTGCTGGGTATCCACAGGAGTTGAGTTTCACTGAGCATCAACACTGTTCTCCCACCATCATCTCCCATCACCATCTCCCCATTTTAACAAGTTAGTTGCCAGAATTATTTACAATATTTCTGCCAAAGGGGCAAGGAATTCTCATGAATTTGGGCATGATGTAAAGCACTAATGTATACATCTTTAAATGTGATATTTTCAAAAATCTTCCAAGAGAACAGGATTTAAATGTTTTAAATTATATAAATCATTTCAGTTTTAATGCAAGAAACCTACATGTTTTCAGTCCATGGCTTCAGCAAATGGTACAGTATATATTTTGAAATACATGCAGCCAAGTCCTTACATGTTTATACACTTCCACACATTAGAACAATAGGTGCTGGGTGAGACAGCTTGATCATTTTTGATCAGAAAGCATAGAGGACTTTTGGGGGTTGAGGTAATTTACAAACATAAGTGAACAGAGGCTCAAAAATGAGCATAAAGCTCATTATAACTCTAGGGATCTTAAACATGTTGATACCAAGAAGAATGAAAGTAAAGTAGGACACTTTCTGGATTTGGTAACAAATGTCAATGTATGCAAGATGAGTCATGTCTAATGGAGCATTTTTCTATAGGTGAAGATCATGAAGGCTATGCATCATACATCTTTATAGAGTCTTGGCTGAAAGTGGGATCTTAATTCAAGTTCCAAATGATATATCAATTTTCTGTACCATTCAGAGCAGTAGTAGTGGATATTATTGTACAAATGCCTGAAGTTTATTTCTATTCGTTCATGGAATATGGGCGCCACTGCCTGGATCAGTACTTGTTGCCTATCGCTAATTGTAACCCAAATTAATTGGCTTGCTAAGGCTATTTCAGAGAACAGTTAGGAGTCAACCAGATAGCTATGAGTCTGCAGTCTCATGTAGGCTAGACCAGGGAAGAATGACAGATTCCCTTCTGGAAAGGACATTAGTAAACTAGATGGGTCTATGCAACAATGGTTGTAAAGTTGTCATTGGGCTAGTTTTTAATACCAGATTTTCATTGACTCAAATTTCCCAATCTGACATGCTGTCCCCTGAGCATTAAGCTGTGACTCTAGATTACTAGTCCAGTAACAATAACATTACATGCTAACTATTATAGAGCCACTGTCAAACAAAGAACAATACAGGACAGGAATAGGACCTTCAGCCCTCCAAGCCTATGCCGACACATTTTGCCCTTTCATACTGAAACTGTCTTCACTTATAGGATCCATATCCCTCTATTTTCTTCTTATTCATGTGCATCTTGAATATTGCTATCATGTCTGCTTCCATCACCACCCCTGGCAAAGTGGTCCAGGCACTCACCACTCTTTGTGCAAAAAAATGTCTCACACATCTATTTTAAACTTCCCCCCTCACACCATGAACCAGTGTCCCCCAGTAATTGAGCCCTCCACCCTGGAAAAAAGCCTCATACCTTCCACTCTATCCATGCCATTCACAATCTTATAAACTTCTATTAGGTCACCCCTCAAACTCCTACGTTCCAGTGAAAAGAAACCCAGTTTATCAAGCCTTTCTTCATAGCTAAAATTACCCCATAGCAGGTAACATCCTGGTAAACATTTTCTGTAACTTCTCCAAAGCATCCACATCCTTCTGGTAGTGTGGTGACCGGAATTGTGTGCAATACTCCAAGTGTGGCTTAATTAAAGTTCTATAATGCTGCAACATAACATGTCTAACCTTATAGTCATTAAATCTTCCAATGCAGGCAAACATGCCATATGCTGTTTTTACTATTGTATCTACCTGTGCTGCCACCTCCAGTGATCTATGAACCTGTATATCCAGATCCCTCTGCAGTATCAATTACACTTAAGGGTTCTGCCATTCACTGTATAATTTTCACCTGTACTTGACCTTCCAAAATATATGACCTCACCTTTGTCTATATTAAACTCCATGTGCCATTTTTCTGTCCAACCTCCAACTGATCTATATCCTACTGTACCCTCTGACAATCCTCCTCACTATCCACAATTCCACCAATCTTTGTATCATCCACAAACTTACTAATTAGACCAGCTAATTTTCCTCTAAGTCATTTATGTAGATCACAAACATTCAAAGTCCCAGCACTGATCCCTGTGGAACACCACTAGGCACAACCCTCCATTCCAAAAAGCATCCTTCTACCACTACCCTCTGTCTCCTATGACTAAGCCCATTCTGTATCCATCTTGCCAACTCATCTCTGATACCATGTGACCTCACCTTTTGTCCTAGTCTGCGCCATGAGGGATCTTGTCAAAGCCTTTACTGAAGTCCGTGTGGATAACATCAACCACTTTTCCCTCATCAATCATCTCCATCATCACCTCAATAACTAGATCAATTTAGTGAGGCATGACCTCCCCCACACAAAACCATGCTATTTATCACTAATAAGTTTATTTGTTTCTAAATGCATATAGATCTTGTCTCTGATCATTTTATGTTGAATTTTACAAAGTATGCTGGAATCTTAGTTGAAGTGGGAATTTGGTTTCAGCAGATGTTGTGTTTTTGGGTATGTGGAATTTATTGGCCAGCTAGTATATGAGCATTATTCAGAACTGGTGAAACAGTATGCTAAAGCCACTGATGCTATTTATATGCTTGTGGCATGGTGATCTTCTGGCAATCTCATTGTTGTACCATAATTGGCAAAGATTTGAGAGGGTCACCAACTTAAGTGTGGTACAAGATTCTCTCCAGGTTACTAAATCAGAGATTTCAATAGATACTTTTGTGCCTCAATTTGCTCTTTAATGGGAGCTTATGATGGTTATTATGTGTAGCAAAGCTGGTACTGTAAAATTTATCTCCATACAAATGTCTAATATCCATGATTGAAATTCTAGGATGGGTCTGTCTTATTACAGTGCTGAATCTTTTTTTAAAAATTGAGACCATTTTCATGAGGAATTTGGAGCTATCTTAGCTAGTGTTCATTATCTTTCTGACCAGAGAAATCAAGTGATTTGCTTGGTGCAGTATTGGAACAATTGAGCTAGGAAAAAGATGGGCAACCTCTGGGGAGCATGGACAACGTATTTATCTTAAAGTGCTAGTCAATGGACATGCCAAAAAGAAAAAAGCACGGCAATGTGATATTGCACACTTAAAATAAATTAAGTTAATTAGTCAGCTTCTAAGCACAATATTAACTGGATTTCTGTGCTATTTCCTTCATAGAATACAACAAAGATGCAACAAGGCATGAAGAAGGCAAATTGAAAATGATCTAACTCTTAGTAAAATCCATGGCAAACATTTTGCATGAGGTAAATGTAATAGAAATTATTGCTTGTGGTTTGGAAGTGAGCCACTGGAGTGAAGTTCAATCTAAACCTCATAAGTAAATGGGGCATAAATTCAATATGTGGCCCAAGTGCCTCCATTTGATAAATTGATCTGTGTGTGTAACGTCAATAACAATTGTTGAAAGAAATGTATGAAGCACTTTTCTAATTAACCCGATGTTTTAAACTTATGCTCGTTTTCAATATTTTACATTTGTCTCAGTATTCATTTGATTTTGAATTACAATTCAATTATTCCAGCAAACCTCAACTCCTTTGCTGTCCTCTTGTATCCATTGGAACATACCAGTATTTCTTCTCAAAAGAAAATTCAACAGATTTCAAAGAAGTGTAGAAAAGCAGTTTAACATTTTGGAAATTCAATGTCTGTCTTCACATTGTTCAAAGTGTCCTTTTATATTCTTAGAATCCTGAACGATTCCAGCCTGGATGGGTCTGGTCAACACAAATTCCATATTGGCATATCTGAGTGACACGTAGTGGAATATCAAAAGCTGAGCTTAGACTACTGTTTTGAAGTGACAGCTGAAGCTTCTAGATCTTAATCGTTCAAGAATAGGACAGCATATCGACTGTTGAGGGTTAGCTGTTTAATTCCTTAATTGACTGTGCTCTTCAATGTAATTGAAGCGGTATCTGCACATAAATGTATGTTGGCAGTGATGAAGTTATCTTTCAGGATGCTGAAGAATTTATTCATGTTTCCTAGCTAATCTGTATTCATTTGCAAACAAATATGCCCTTGAGATGTGTCAGTGTATTTTGCACTGCCTGTCATGGCTTTTATGTGCAATGATACAGCTGCTGTAGATTCAAGGTGGTATAAAGCTGAAGGAGAGCAGCAAGCTGACCATTGACCACCAAGGTACAGTAGCCAGCGATTATTTGTCAGGACAGGAAATGAGTTGACAAACAGTGGCTTTGTTCAAATAGAATGGGACATTGAGCTGCCCTTGTGAAGGCAAAATTTAAAATCACCTCGCAAGCAATTTGTGTTGATCCTTACTGTGTTAGCCTGAGATTTGGCCTGATCGAATGCAGAGGGCAAAGAAAATTCTGTAACACCTCTGGGACCCTGAATCAACATATTAAAATGAAAATGTACTGTCAAAGATATTGCTGTTATGTATTCAGTAACAAAAAAAAATACAGTTTTAATGACAAGCATAGTTTGAATAATATTACAACTCCTGCAGATTTCGACATCGATTTAACATAGCAAAAAATTAATTTCAAGAGGGAATTAAAACACCATTTCTTTCCAATTATAAGGAATAACTTGAGCTAGTGCCAGGCATTTGCTTTTATTCCAGCATGCCTGCGGCAAAGTGCTAGAAGACATACTTGAACTATTGGATCAACATCAACCACAGACTTAAGCCAGTACATTAAAATCTAACATCTCAAAGCTGATAGAATTTCCAATACATACAGGCGCTCAGAGCGCTGACATGCATCATGAACCTGTTTTAATGACAGTTCTCACCATTCCAATATGTGCAATCCACTCTATCTATATGATAGATGTATCAAAATTGTGACTGAACACTAATAAAATATCTACAGGTAGAAAAACATCTGGAATGTAAAATTCCTCCTATGCTTTCATGCTCCCATGTTCATACAATTAATAAGAAAAGGAAATAATGGGCATTGACTATCAGAAAATACCTGAACGAAAACTGGTCACAAATGATAACAGATTGCCTACTGTAACCGAACATTCGAGGAACATCAACTTGGAGGATGAAATAACTAGTATATGGCAGGTTTCCAATTTACACATAAAATAAGAATAGAGTTGATATCAAGAAGTCACTGGACAGAGAGCAATAAAAATAAACCAGTGACATAACAAGAGTAAAATGTACAAGTGAATAAAAAACTCTTGTTGTTCAACATATATATGCCAAAATCACACTATTAAAAATAACAGTGACAGTTACAATATGTGAAATTGATACAAAAAAAGAAATAGCTGGAGAAACTCAGCAATTCTGGCAGCATTTGTGAAGAGAAAACAGAGTCAACATTTCAGGTTCAGCGACCTTTCTTCAGAACTGATTACAGGCAAATTATAGACTGCTGTATTTCGAATTTTGTTTCAAATTTCCACCATCCACAGTTCTTTGGGGTTTTCTTTGCTATGTGAAATTGATAATTCTGTGATTCCATGTTTCAAGTATTAACAATAAGAAGTAGAAAATTAGGACTACTAAAGGTGGAATTTTGCCCTCCCTAGTGTGGCATTAACAATGGCAAAGAAGTTGAGAAAATGCAATGACTGAAGAAAATCACAATCTCGATATCAAGAAAATGTTTTCTGCTTTTCCACTTAAACTTTAAATGACAACTTCAGATTCTCACTGTTGAGTGGTGACTGCTTTATTTCTGTGCACATTCAATTCATTGTTAGCCCATCTCAGCATAATTATACACTACTTTGAATTCTTCTCTCCTTTCCTGAAAAAAATAGATGGCACAAATTCCTGACACAGAGGTCAGAGTGAGCACCTGGTAGCTGCAGCTCACCGAATTCTTGTCATGGTTATCATCCAACATGTCTTCACCACAACATCCCTGCATGCTTCATGACTGCCAGCCCCCTCGACCCTTCTAGCTTACTGGCAAAGCACCAGCTCACCACATCAGACATCAGTAAATTTGATTTTTTTTCATGTGAGGACATCTAGTTTTGATTTCTGGTGTCCCTTATTCTTTACGAGTGGCAACTCCTTGCAACAAAGCCAGGATTGAGATTCTATATGGAATAAGCCAGTCTTTTGTGCCAATAATATTTGTATTAACCACACCATAGGCCTTCATAGTATTGAAAATCAAACTCTTGTGAATGCTAGCCATGATAATAAACAGTTGGCAATGGAACTAAAAACCAGAAAAAGGACCTCGATTTGAGAAAAGCAGCTGAAACCAACTCACACACTACCTCAATATTTTAGAGACTATATCATATGGCATATGTCTGCAAAATTCATCTTGTGGCTCTTAGTTTGCTTTCTTAGCACTCATTAACTTTGTGCTTACTTGAAAGGTACCCATCTCAATGGCTTGCATTGCTTTTTAATGCATATGGTGCTAACTTGCAGGTTACCACTCTCTGATGCTTGTATTGTTTTTGGTGCAGAGGGAGAGGCAAGTAGCTTGCAATAGTGGTGACCACTGAACAGTCAAGGAGGCGTGCTTGTCGTTATAGGCCATTAGGCCATGTCCTTGTCATACCTGCAGCATGTACGAGCAGCTTACATGGCAATTACATTGCATATTCTTCAGCCAAATGGCCATGTGTGAACATCAACATGGGTCAGTCCTTACTGGATGAAAGGGAACTACAGTCAGTAGGAACTGCCACAGTCAGAAAAGGGGCTGGTCCAGTTACAGTATAGGGGTTGGCCTTGGTAGGTCAGGTTCGTAGCGTAACCAGAGTCTGGTGATCCTTCTCCTTACTATCTGTGAACTGGGCGATATCAGACGGGACATAAAGTGCAACAAGACCGGGTAATCTGGATTCAGTTAGAGTGTTGGGAGACATTAGTCCAGGAGCTGGACAATCGACAGTTATCCTGTGAAGTCAGTCTGAGGAGTGGGCTGTGTTTCCTGGAGATGTGGGGGGAGGGTGGGGTGGTGTTGGTCAATAGTATTCACCTCCTCAAGGATAGTCCATTGAGTCCTTGGGAAAGTAGGCAACTGAAGTCTGGGGCTGGTGTTTATTGCATTAAGAGATGCACAGTTGGTCTTTAAGTATGGCGCCAGCAGCATGAATATTGGAGGACTCCATGGTAGGGGTGGTTGCATTGTTAAGAAAACTGTATAATTAGTGAGGTGAAGAGCAGAAGTTTGTATGATGAAAATCTGTCCCTACCATGGTGGACCAGGCACCACGAGTCTCACTTAACAAACTTCTTTAACTACAAATGGAAGCAAATTGGAAAATTCCAACCTATGAGTTTATCTTATCTTCAACTTTTTCTCCCTATATATACTGCATCCCTATGGGGAGTATGGATTCATAGGATCATGAAGATGTTTGCCAAAGAATAAATTTCAGATTTCAGTTAATATAGGTTTCCATTGATCACTGCGATAACTCCAGTGAGGAAATAGCAGAAATCCTCCACTCCTCCCTTAAAATCAAGTAATGACTGACATCATTGTTTCTTTGTGTGTAAAACCTGTCTTCACTTAAAATTTTTGGAGAAATTCAAAGGTAAATTTTGCTCTTACCCTACGTAAAGTGAATTAGGGCTTAATCCCTCCTTCGAAACCTTCGCCTCTTGTTTGAAGACTCTGCAGAAGACTGATTGCTGAGCTTTGATTTCTTATGGGTCACATGATGATCATAGAATACATTACAGATTGTCTTTAAGTACTCAAAGGGAGGATTTGAATGGCTACATTTTATAATTGCAGGGGCAAGGTTGTTTCTTCATGAAGGTCTTCTGCCTCAACCAATTTAAATGCTATGGACTGCCACACAATAAACAGCTCACTGTGGTTTTCTGGCTAAGAGCCACTGATCTGCATAACAACATTTCAGTAAACCTAATTTGATGCTGGCCAGTCTGCTTTATATTTCCAGCATTTCTTCCTGTGATACAGAAGCAATTCCTAGAAATGTATGGGCCATAGCCTTGAACGTGTGTGCTGTGATGTACACCTCCTGGTGTAGTTTAGCAGATTCTGGTAACATAAAACCTTAATGATGTGGTGATCTTGACCTTTACAACTGGAACTAACCTAGATTTTGCATGTCATTGTTATGCTCAACATCCCAAATATATGGCTCCAACCTGCCTTCGGGATATGACATTTCATGCAAATCCATCCTCTGATCGAGGGCATCAGCTTTTATTACCCCATATTTGCTGCAAACAAGGCTCAGTGATAGTAGCTGAGTTGTCCACAATTGAGGTTATAGTTGTGGTATTTGTGGGTGGAAGGATGCTATCACCAATCCTCTTTTTGGCTATGTTCAAATAGGTTTACAGTGGTACTGTAAGTAACTAGATATATGAGAGCCATCTATATGTGGAGGAATACTTGTACCAAATTAATTTTTGTTGTAGAGATCTGCTTCTTCCTCATAATGAACAATCACTTATCCATCCAATTTCTTCACTCAATGGTCAAATCCATGATTTGGAGGAGCCAGTGTTGGACTGGCGTGGACAAAGTTAAAAATCACACAACACCAGGTTATAGTCCAACAGGTTTATTTGGAAGCAGTGTCTTTTGAAGCACTGCTTCTTCATCTGATGAAGAAACCACCTGATGAAGAAGCAGCGCTCCGAGAGCTAGTGCTTCCAAATAATCCTGTTGGACTATAACCTGGTGTTGTGTGATTTGGTTGTGTAACCAAATCCATGATATTTGTACATTTATAATTCAAGACATTTGATCAAACATTATCAGTGCTATTGAAGTTTCAAAGTTATCAATTATTAAATACTTTAAATTTGACACCTGTATAAATCAGAAGGTTCCAAACATGTTGGCTGCTTTATTTAGAAGACTGCAGTGACTGATTATTGCTTAGATTAACTAAATATCATAATGAAGCCATACACTGGTTTTTGCAGTCAACATTTTCTGAATTGTATAGTATCCTTTTCCCAGGCAGTTTTTTAACATCTTGAACTTACCTGCTTTGTTAGCACTTTAGAAATGTTTCCTTATAATGATGTCTCAGACCTTTTGAAAAAGCTAGAGGTGGCCATTGCTGTTTTGATGCCAAAAAATGCAGTCTTGCAATTGAAAATGCAGTTGTACTAAAACAGACAGTTGAGTTTCATTAAAATGTCTTCAGAGCCATCATTTCTTCCTTTTATGGCCATCAGTGTTATAGAAAGCTATTATTTGTACAGATCAAATGACTGATTACAACTTGTTAGGGTAGTAAATTTGAGTAAATTCAGAAACATTTTATTGGATGACTTAATTTGTAAACAGCAATGAGCTGCATTGCCATAGATTAGACTGATCAGGGTTCAATTTGTTGATAAATATATTTTGTAAAGAGAAGTGATCTTTGCTCGCTTCCTTCTATTCAGAGCATCATAATGCAAGAATCATTTGTATAATTTTCCTTGATGTTGTGCGATGACAACATAGAATATTCTATTCTAAGTATGATTGACTAATGTATTGTAGAATGAGCACATGGTTTTGGCAAAGCACAATGTACTGAAAATATGGAACTGGTTGGGCAGTACCTGTGATGGAAAAACAAAAGACAGATTATTAGATTATTTTTGGGTCCACAAAAAGTCCCCTTCTGAAACATTAATAACTTGTTTATTTTTTCCCTATTCACAGATGAGAGCAGTCTATATGTACAACTATTTTCTTTATTTTAAACTTGCAACACATTTTCTTTGGCCAGATCTTTAGTTCATGTTGACAACAATATGATAACATGATGTGAACTCAACGTCAATATAATATTGCTCAACTGAGGTGTTTTCTAAAAACAAGTCCACAACTGTTAATGTTTTAGCCATTATTTTACATAATCAAAGCTATAATTTCCAGAACTAAGTATCACTTTATTCCACATAAAGGCATTGACCAATTCTGAACTCAATATTGTTAGAACATATTCAAATCCTTTCTAATTTATCCATGCTTCTTTTGTCTTGTCCACTTACTAATAAATAAATAATATTACTCCTTATACCCCCAACCATCTGAAGTTATTCATTTAATGTGAAACACACATTTGTGTAGTGTACAGGAATGGAGTAGAAACCCCACCAGAGAAATTATTTGGATCTTTCATGTCTGCAGCACCATATCCTTTCAGGAATGGAGATTTCAATCCCAGCACATCCACACCACCTCAATTGAGCTAATTTCTTCTGCACATGGTGAGGGGCTACTCCAGGGGTGGCAAAAGCGGTCTGCGCTGGGTTCTTCACCACCATAATTGTCTGCACATTTCCACTGGGAACATGCAGTGGATCTGAATTCCTGCCGATCCCTGGCAAAGAACCCTAGTTGGCAGCGAGAATACGACAGAGCCACCCTGGCACTGCTCACTGCGGCCACACTTTTGTAACTATTCCATCCCATCTTACAACCCTGTCTAGGTCACTGCTGTTTTTATCCCAGCACTGCCTATTGTTCAATGTGAGACCAGCACATACAGGAAAACTCTCAAGTGCTTCAAGACATTCATTTTTAGTAAGCACAACTGAAGCAAAAAACAAGCCAACAGAAGATGTATTTACCTCTACGACCAGACAGGGACTGTTTGCCTTTTCGGCAAAAACAATTTTAGAGTCAGTGAATGATCTCTGTATTTCGGATTATGCAGCACACTTAGTCCGGAGTTGTGGCAAGGCAGCCACAAATCATTTCAAGTTTCAGAATCTTATTTTCAGGAGGCCTATCATCTGGTTGAATAATGGGCTGCATTTTAGTAACACTCGACCACAGTAAGGGGGTTACATAATGAAGCTATCAGCCATGTTAACAGAGCATAGCTCTTGACCCTGCAGTAACCATCTTTGTAAGATATCTGGGCCTTTAAATTCAGCAGGGAACCTGAGAGTTCTCAAGAATATAGGCATAATTGCAGCTCCTAGGGCACCTACACTGACTTTAAGATGTGATACTGATGATGATCATAGATGACTTGCAGTGCTTTTCTACTAAGGAACTCCACTGCATTCTGATGTGGACCTAGGAATGAGAATGTGTACAGTCAATCACAGTCTACAGCTGGGGAAAGTCAGTTACATTGGCAAAGCCTAGTGCCCTGTTCTGACACAGGGAATCTGGACAAAGCAGTATGATCTGACACAAGTCGTATCAGTAACAGCTTTGAAACAATTGAGGGTGTACAATTGAGAGATCCCACATAGAGCTCCACATAAAAATTCAATACGTGTCACCGTTACAGCCAGCAAGATAGGATGACCCCTCTGAACTTCCATGTCCCTTTCCACCTGGCCCTTCCTGGACAAAGCACAGAGCACCTGGAATTGTGCCTAGAATTACCCTCAGAGCCCAATTTCTGCTGTTGATCCAGCCCACCATCGTGATGTGCACTTGTCCCATTGAGGCCATAGTAGTGGTGACCATTGATAAGTCCCTTCCCACAATATCCCATGTCCTTTTATGCACATCATCACACCCCCACCGGACATGTTAATTTCCCTTCACCATTTTGTCCCCTCTATCCCAGGCTGCTCTTGCTAATTCCCAGCACTGAACTCCTCCCTCCCACTTCCCTCCTGCAGCAGTGTCCCTTGATGACACTCTTTGATTTTCATTCTGTTCACCACAAGACTTGACTGAGGAAAATTCCCCTTTGATTTTGAGGTATGGCCATTTGGCTAAAGCAGTGTTCTAAACATGTAGGGCTGTTGGTGCGTGCTCTAGGTGTGAAATTGACATAGCACGGTGTTGTGCAGCAACTCATCCAGTCCCATGGCTGATAATCACTCTGATGATCATGACAAAACAGAAGCACTGTGAGCCATTAAGGTGTAGCTAAAAATTATCAAAAGGCATGGTGAAGGTAGGGATGCTGTGCATTACAGTAGGCACAAACTGAGTGAGCACTAAGAGAGCAATCAAGGATCACTGACATGCTCCCTAGTCCAATCCCTGCAGTGGATCTGAATTCCTGCCGATCCCTGGCAAAGAACCCTAGTTGGCAGTGAGAATACAACAGAGCCACCCTGGCACTGCTCACTGCTGCCACACTTTTATAACTATCGTGTACCTGTCTGCGTGGTAATTGTTTTTGTAGCAGCACTTAAATGAAAGGAATGCGTGTGCTCCAAAGGATAACATTAAACCATGGATCATAGGTGTTCTGTGATGATATGAGGAAGTTGGTACATGTCAGATACCAGTGACTATGGATGGGGCTGCAGCTCAAGGAGTGTGTTCTGAGTAGTTGGTGCTGGGTGCCCAAGATAGATTAGGAGAAAGTGAGGACTGCTGGAGTCCAGAGTTGAAAAATGTGGTGCTGGAAAACACAGCAGGCCAGGCAGCATCTGAGGAGCAGGAGAATCGACGTTTCGGGCATAAGCCCTTCTTCAGGAATGAGGGAGAGTGTTGTTATGAGCTGGGGCAGGGCTGACTGCTTCATTCCTGAAGAAGGGCTTATGCCCGAAATGTCGATTCTCCTGCTCCTGTCCAAGATAGATATCCAGACTCTAGATATCCAGATATCCAGCTGGAGTTGCCAGGTATCTGCTCTGACTTTTGTGTCTGGAACTCTGAAGTCTAATTTCTATCCATTGGGTGGGAGAATAAGAAAAAAAACAATGAATCAATAAGAAATTATTAGGTCATAATAAGATGCTAATGCATGCAAATAAGCCTCTCAATGTTCACTTGCAAAAAGTTTGTTTCACCATTTGACACTTAGTTAGAATGTGAGACCCTTTGCTCTCATCGTTAGGAAGCTCCTCGCCATTGGGCATCTCACATGATTTTTCCAATTTTCTCACCTTGACCCACATCGGTCAAGAGCTGGAAATATTCCTCTCACTGAATCTCATTGATACCCTGAAAGAAACTAATTGAGTCTGCACTGGCAATGGTTCCCTCGGCTTCAGTGTATTGTAGCAATACTACGAATGGGCTGTTCCCCACTTAAATATGATTTTGTGTAGCTACCAAAAATATAAAAGTGAAGAAAATTAAATATAATTGTACTTTTATTCATATACAATTCCTCAACACAAATCCAGGGTCCCTTGCAAGATACTTACTTCAGGATGTCCAAGTGGACCCAGATCATACAGAGTGGAATTAACCTCTCTGAAGGGATATACTATTCAGTAACACTTCAATTCCCTCTCCCATTCCACCAAGGACTTCCAGATCCTGGGCATCCTCCATCACTACATCCTAACCACCCAACGCCTGAAGCAAGAACGCCTCATCTTCCGCCTCGGGACCCTCCAACCACATGGCGTCAATGTGGACTTCACTAGTTTCCTCATTTCCCCTCCCCCACCTTATTCCAATTCTCACCTTCCAACTTGGCACTGCCCTCGTGACCTGTCCTACCTGTCCATCTTACTTCCCACCCTATCTGCTCCACCCTCCTCTCTGACCTATCATCATTACCCGCCTCCATCCACCTATCGCACTCTCAGTTACCTTCACCCCAGTCCCAACCCCTCCTATTTATCTCTCTACCCCCCTCAGCGCTCAAGCCTCATTCCTGATGAAGGGTTTTTGCTCCTCAGATGCTGCCTGACCTGCGGTGCTTTTTCCAGATTCACACTCTCAATCCTAATCTCCAGCATCTGCAATCCTAACTTTCTCCTATTGAGTAATACTTGTCAGGATTTTATTTTCTTTTTTTCTCTTTGTATTACATCTCATTTCATTTGAAAGAAGGAGAGAGAAGTAACTCATCTTGGGAAATCTACTACTCAGGATGCACTGCACAGCTTGACTGAAGTTTTACATCATGATTAATTTTCTTCTGCCTTCCTCAATATTCAATATTTCTTGAATATCAAGTTCATGGACTTCTCCGTTGCTAGGAAGGAATTCAGTAACAATAACTCCCATCTATATAATGCCTTGTACATAATAAACTGTCTCAAGGTGCCTCACATGTGCATTATGAAACAAAATATGATGTTGAACTGCATAACATATTCAGGCTGATGACTCAGTCAGAGCAAATGGTTTCAAGGACTGTGTTTAATTGATGAAACGGAGATAGAAGGATAGAGATTAGAGGACAAAATTGCAAAGCATGGATAGAGGTGTGTGTACACAGGCCATCAATGATCAAGCAATTGTACAAGAGGCCAAAATTAGAGAATGTAACACAGGAAATAGAAACAGGAGTTGTCATATTGTCCATTATGGCTGATCGTGGACTTCAACTCCACTATTGAACCATACCGCATATCTGTCAGAGTGTAGATATCTCCCAAGATTGTGGAGCTGAAAAAGACTAAAGAATTAGAAGACTAAAGGTGCCAGGTCACAGACTTTCTTGAAAACAAGAATGAGAATCTTAACATTTGAGCATTGCTCAATCAGGAGCCAAAACAGCTCACCGAGCACAAGTAGTAAGGTAAAAACAATGACTGCAGATGCTGAAAACCAAATACTGGATTAGTGGTGCTGGAAGAGCACAGCAGTTCAGGCAGCATCCTTGTTGGATGCTGCCTGAACTGCTGTGCTCTTCCAGCACCACTAATCCGAGCACAAGGAGTAGATGAGCAAGACCTTTTTGTGAGTTAGGACATGAGCAGCAGAGCTTTGGAAGACCTCAAGTTTACAGTGTAGAACATAGGAGGCTCGTTAGTGTGTCATCAAATAATCAAGTTTGAAGGTGACGAAGACCTAAATGACAGTTTCAGTAATAGATGAGCTAAGATCATATCTGAATCAGGCAATATTTCCAGAGGTGAAAACAGGCATAGTTGGAATCTGTTTTGTTAACATAGAACCCAGTAAAATTGTAAGTTGACCTCGTAATGATGACTTCCTTATTTATTTGTAACTTAGATGAAACAACTCCATTATTTTCAGCATAAACAACATGATATGATCTATGAACAAGATCTTGTTTGGCTCTTAGATTTAGGTGTCTAATTTCCTTCCAGTTATGATATGTCTCCAACTGGCCAAAGTGCATTTTCACATCGCTGGAAGCAAGATTGGAGTATCATCGCTCTTATCGTTATCATGATGACACGGTTTTCTAGGAAACTGTAGAGTGTATTCAAATGCAACTTTGATATGGAGAAGTGAAGAACAAATTCACTAGAAAGCAGAAGGTAGAGCAAGCAGCAAAAATGACAGCAAACTTTCATGGAACCATCTTCAGTAGCTAGAAAAATAAATGGTACCGCGGGGGCAGAATGTGAGATGATGAACTGAGGATGTAAAGAAAGAGGTAGGGAAATTGGAGGGACAGGGAAACATGAGAAAAGAATATCCAGGTAAAATGTTGACAGTGAGAGCAGGATTTTAGGATATTATATAAACTAAAGATATCAGTAGCTAGTAAAATACATTCTTTTGAAATTGCCTGTAATTTATTCAATTCCTGATTTTCATTCATGAAGTGAAATTAGTTTGATGAATAGAAATTTAATGTCCCTATTCTTTTAGATGCATGTAGAAGAACCATGAAACAAAAAATTCTTCTGGTGATTTTCTCCAGTGAAACTGGAGTTAGAATCTTTATGATTTTGTAGAAATAGCACGAAGTAGTGTCTTCAAAACAATGTATTAAATCACCGCACATAAAGGGAAATTTTCGCAAATTCATGGTCAGAATTCATAATTATTGGATGGAAAATCGTAGAAGATACATCCAGATCATGTTCGTAAAATGACCCACATTTTGGAAAATGACTATTACTTCTATGCACCAAATATAATGTTCTGACTTCTGTCTCCCAAAGCACATTTAACTCCTTCCCCTCTGCTATTCTTTTATCTTTTCTGCAGGTTGTGACTATGTTTTTATTAAGAAAATATTCAATAATTCCAGTTGAGCAGTACAGTGGATGACATGGATTGATTATCAGTGATCAAATTATGTGCCTCGGTGCTTAAGAAAGATGAGTATTCTCTCAGACAAATAAATGTGAGGCATAACTGACAGATTCCAAATAATATTCCCTGCAGCTGCATGACTGTGTGGATAGGCAACAATCACAAATGTGTCATGTTCAGAACAAACAGTTTGTGCAACAATCTTAAAGGGACTCTGTAATACACCAAGTGAATCACATACAGCAAAGGAAAATTTGAGGGAGCATAGGTTCCAAAAGTTTAAAACAGAAAGAACATTTGCAGTTATAAGAGACATTTCACAACTTCAGGATGTCACGGAGTGTTTTATAACCAATAAGGTATTTTTGAAGTGTGGTTAATGTCCCTTTGGAAGCTTCACCTGGCCATACCTCAAAAACCTTTGATACAATATTTTTCACAGTACTAACAGTAAGACGCGCTTGATACCAAGCAAAATTGAGAAATATATGGGAGAAGAAAAGCATTCTGAACATGGGCTTCTGAGAATAAAAAGCAACTGACTGCTCTGATGAATGATTAATAAGAATGGCCATTTGCTCTAGATTAAATTTAATAAAGCCCTATTTATGATTAGAACCAGGCACTATCTATTGCCAAATTACTGGAGAAATGTGGGTTTGCTATCAATTTTGGAGTTAATCTGAGCCTTTCAAAAATCATCACCAATATTATTCCTTGCTCTAATTTAATTATTTTAGTGGCGCATACAGCAGTTAAATAATGAGTGGAAAATACAAATGAGAAACGCACTACTATTAAACTGAGAACACATTAATAAACCAACAGAAAAACAATTGTGTCAACGTAACTTAACATATTCTGTGAAATGATTCATTATTTTCTTTCTCAAGTAGTATTTCTATGTTACTGTGGCCAAAGTCGTAACTATTTAGCTGCCATCTGGTTAATTAGGAGCGGGCAATAAGTGCTTAGCGGGGGGGGGGAGGGGACAAACTGGAAGTTTAAGAAGGAAGTTAAAGGGAAAGTTAGAACAAGAGAAGTCAAGAAAGACAACAGAATCAATGGAGCAAAACACTCAAAAAAAGGATCATGTCAAAAGGTCAAGTGAAACAGGGATTGATACGAAGGGTGAGGGGAATTAACAATACTATATATGAATGCACGAAGCATTAGACATAAGGTGGATGAGCTTGAGGCTCATTTGGAAATTGGCAGTTACGATGTTGTGGGGATAACTGAGAAGTGGCTTCAAGTGGACAGGGCCTGGGAAATAAATATTCAAGGCTATACGTGCTATTGTAAGGACAGACTGACTGGCAGAGGGGGTGGGGTGACCCTATTGGTAAGGAATGATATTCAGTCCATTGCGCGGGGGGACCTAGGATCAGGGGATGTAGAGTCAGTATGGATAGAGCTGGGAAATTCTCAGGGTAGAAAGACCCTAATGGAAGTTATCTATAGGTGCCCAAACAGAAGCCTGGATGCATTGTGTCAGTTGAATAAGGAGCTGAAATTGGCCTGTCGCAAAGATATTACAACAGTTGTTATGGGGGATTTCAACATGCAGGTAGACTGGGAGAATCAGGATGGTACTGGACCCCAAGAAAGGGAGTTTGTGGAGTGCCTCCAAGATGGATTCTTAGAACAGCTGGTGCTGGAGTCTACCAGGGAGAAAGTAATTCTGGATCTGGTGTTGTGCAACGAACCGGATTTGACCAGGGACCTCGAAGTAAAGGAGTCATTAGGAGATAGTGACCACAATATAATAAGCTTTAATCTGCAGTTTGAAAGGGAGAGGGTAGAATCAGAACTGACAATATTTCACTTGAATAAGGGGAACTATGGAGCTATGAGGGAGGAGCTGGACAAAGTTCAATGGCGCAATACACTAGCAGGGATGGCAGTGGAAAAACAATGGCAGGTATTTCTGGGTATAATGCAGAAGATGCAGGATCAGTTCATTCCAAAAAGGAAGAAAGATCCTAAGGGGAGGCAGGGGTGGCCGTGGCTGACGAGGAAAGTTAAGGACCATATAAAGACAAAAGTGAAAAAGTATAACATAGCAAAGATAAGTGGGAACTTGGAGGACTGGGAAGCTTTTAAAGAACAACAGAGGATAACTAAAAAGGTAATACGCAAAGAGAAAATAAGGTACGAAGGTAAACTAGCCAAAAATATAAAGGAGGATAGAAAAGGCTTTTTTAGGTATTTGAAAAGAAAAAAATTGGTTAAGACTAAAATTGGGCCCTTGAAGACAGAAACGGGTGAATTTATTACGGGGAACAAAGAAATGGCAGAAGAGTCGAATCGGTACTTTAGATCTGTCGTCACTGGGGAAGACACGAGCAATCTCCCAGATGTAATAGTGGCTGAAGGACCTGAACTGAAGGGAATTTATATTAGGCAGGAAATGGTGTTGGAGAGACTGTTAGGTCTGAAGGCTGATAAGTCTCCGGGACCTGATGAAGGAGGTGGCTCTAGAAATCGTGGATGCATTGGTGATCATTTTCCAATGTTCTCTAGATTCAGGATCAGTTCCTGTGGATTGGAGGGTGGCTAATGTTGTTCCACTTTTTAAGAAAGGAGGGAGAGAGAAAACAAAGAATTATAGACCAGTTAGTCTGACCTCAGTGGTGGGAAAAATGCTGGAGTCAATTATGAAGGACGAAATTACGACACATCTGGATAGCAGTAACAGGAAACATCAAGAGTCTGCATGGACTTATGAAGGGGAAATCATGCTTGACTAATCTTCTGGAATTTTTTGAGGATATAACTCTGAGGATAGATAAGGGAGATCCAGTGGATGTTGTATACCTGGACTTTCAGAAAGCCTTTGATAAAGTCCCACATAGGAGGTTAGTGAACAAAATTAGGGCACATGGTATTAGGGGCAAAATACTGACATGGATTGAAAATTGGTTGGATGACAGGAAACAAAGAGAAGTGATAAACGGCTCCATTTCCAAATGGCAGGCGGTGACCAGTGGTCTGCCTCAGGGATCAGTGCTGGGACCGCAGCTTTTTACAATGTACATTAATGATATAGATGCAGGTATTAAAAATAATATTAGCAAATTTGCTGATGACACAAAGCTGGGTGGTAGGGTGAAATGTGAGGATGTTAGAAGAATATAGAGTGATCTGGACAGGCTAGGTGAGTGGACAGATGCATGGCAGATGCAGTTCATATTGGATAAATGTGTGGTTATCCACTTTGGTGGCAAGAACAGGAAGACAGATTACTACCTAAATGGAGTCAAGTTAGGTAACGGGGCAGTACAACGAGATCTAGGTGTTTTTGTACATCAGTCAATGAAAGCAAGTATGCAGGTACAGCAGGCAGTGAAGAAAGCTAATAGCATGCTGGCCTTCATAACAAGAGGAAATGAGTATAGAAGCAAAGATGTCCTTCTGCAGCTGTACAGGGCCCTGGTGAGACCCACCTGGAATATTGTGCTCAATTTTGGTCTCCAAATTTGAGGAAAGACATTCTGGCTATTGAGGGAGTGCAGCGTAGGTTCACGAGGTCAATTCCCGGAATGGCGGGACTATCTTACGCTGAAAGATTGGAGCGACTGGGCTTGTATACCCTTGAGTTTAGAAGGCTGAGAGGGGATCTGATTGAGACGTATAAGATTATTAAAGGATTGGACACTCTGGAGGCAGGAAGCATGTTTCCGCTGATGGGTGAGTCCTGAACCAGAGGACAAAGTTTAAAAATAAGGGGTAGGCCACTTAGAGTTGAGGAGAAACTTCTTCACCCAGAGAGTGATGGGTGTATGGAATGCTCTGCCCCAGAAGGCTGTGGAGGCCAAGTCTCTGGATACTTTCAAGAAAGTGTTGGATAGAGCTCTTAAGGATAGTGGAATCAAGGGTTATGGGGATAAGGCAGGAACAGGATACTGACTGAGGATGATCAGCCATGATCATAATGAATGGTGGTGCTGGCTCTAAGGGCAGAATGGCCTACTCCTGCACCTATTGTCTATTGACTATTGTTATGCCCTCATCCCGTGAATGAATAATAGTAACATCATCAAAATTTTCAAAACAATCACTAGTTTTTATTTCAGTGTGCATTGTAGCATTCAGCTTTGTGTCTGCATTGGTAATTCATTAATGTATATAGGAACACAAATCCTGCTTCTTTGATCGAAGTGCAATGATGATATCAAAGAGTTTGTCACAGAATTACGACAGACAACTTTCTGCAAGGGTTTCTCTACTACTCTGATGGGACTGTTGTTTTTCAGAGAGTTTTCTTTATGAATTCCTCTGCTGGAGTTAACAGTCCAGATCAGCAGAAAACTGAGTTAGAATAAGAAATTTTGATTTAGTTGGAACAGACTGAAGTATCATTTTCAGCCTCCTTTCATTACTCCCGGTGGATTCTTCTCCATGAAACTATCTGTGGCTCTGTAACTGTGCCAGGAGAGTTAAAATTGTGTCACAAGCGTAACAGAACTAACGGGCAGATTATACAATTGGGATGTTGATATGCCTAGGAGTGGCTACAAATCAAATTATGGTGGATCAATAGCATTGAAAATGTATTCATCCATCAAAATTGATTAATAATTGCATCTGGTTGTGAATGGTTGTGGACAATAAAACAACTCACTTGAGGAACAATCAGAGAATCTCTACAGTGTGGAAGCAGGCCATTCGATTCCACACTGACCCTTCAAACGACATCCCATTCAGACCCTATCCCTGTAACCCTACATTTCCCATGGCTAATCCACCAAGCCTGCACATCGCTGGATAAAATGGACAACTGAGCATGGCCAATCCACATAACCAGCGCATCTTTAGACTGTGAGAGGAAACCAGAGCACCCGGAAGAAATCCCTGCAGACACTGGGAAAGTGTGCAAACTCCGTACAGATAGTCACCTAAGGGTGGAATCGAACCCAGGTCCTGGTGCTGTGAGACAGCAGTACTAATCATTGAAACATCGCACCACCCTAAGAGATTCCTTAAATATCCCCATCCTCAATGAAAGAAGAGCTCAACATATCAGTACAAAAGATATGGCTGAAGCATTCACAGCAGTATTCAGCCAGAAGTGTCGAGTAGATGATCCATTATGGCCTCCTCCAGAGATTTCCAGCATTACAGATACCAGTCTCCAACCAATTCAATTTACTTTACACGATAGCAAGAAACAGTTGAAGGCACTGGATACTGCAAAGGCTATCAGCCCATACAATATTTCAACAATAGTACTGAAGACTTGTGCTCCAGAGTCTACCGCTTCTCTAGCCAAACACTTCCAGTACAGTTATAACACTGGCATCTACCTGACAGTGTGGAAAATTATCCAGGAATGTTCTGTATACAAAAAGCAAGAGTTGAATTCCAGAGGTGAGGTGAGAGTGACAACCCTTGACATCTGCTTTCAACCAAGTATGGCATCAAGGAGGCCAACAAAATCTGGAATCACGGGGGGCAAATTCTCCGCTGACTGGAATCATACATGATACATAGGATGATGGTTGTGGTTGTTGGAGGTCAATCATCTCATCTCCAGAACATCTTCAGCTGCTTCATCAGTGACCTTACCTCCTTCATAAGGACAGAAGTGGGGATATTCACCGATGATTACACAATGTTCAGCACCATTTATTACTCTTCAGATACTGAAGCAATCCATGTTCGAATGCAACAAGGTCTGGACAATGTCAAGCTTTGGCTGACAAGTGGCAAGTAACATTTGCACCACAACAAATTCCAGGAAATGACCATCTCCAATAAGTGATCATCTAACTACCAACTCTTGACATAAACACAGTGGCTACAACAACATGTCAGAGGTTAGGAGTACTGTTGTGAGTAATTCACCCCCTGACTCCCCAAGGCCTGTCCATCATCTGAAATGTGCAAGTCAGGAATGTGCTGGAAACTTCCCCATTTGCTTCAATGAGTGCAACTCCAGTAACACTCAAGAAGGTTGACACTATTCAGCACAAGGTAAAAACAACTAGGTAAAAACAAGGACTGCAGATGCTGGAAACCAGATTCTAGATTAGAGTGGTGCTGGAAAAGCACAGCAGTTCAGGCAGCATCCAAGGAGCAGGAAAATCGACGTTTCGGGCAAAAGCCCTTCATCTATTCCTCGGATGCTGCCTGAACTGCTGTGCTTTTCCAGCACCACTCTAGTCTATAACTGTTCAGGACAAAGCAGCCCTCTTGATTAGCACCACATCTACTAGCATCCACTCTTTCCACAACTAAGATTTTTGTTCTACACAACGGTGTGTACTGTCTATAAGATACAACGCAGAAATTCACCAAAGATCCTTAGATAGCACCTTCCAAACCCATGGCCACTTCAGTCACGAAGGCCAAATTTAGCAGATGCAGAGGAGCACTAACAACTGAAAGTCCCCCTCCAAGCCACTCATCATCCTGACTTGGAAATATGTCTCTGTTCTTTTGCCGTCACTGGAACAAAATCAAAGTTTCCTCCCTAAGAACATTGTGGGTCAACCTACAGCACGTGGACTGCAACCCTTCAAGAAAGTAACTGACTACCGTCATTCCTGATGAAGGGCTCATGCGCAAAATGTTAATTCTCCTGCTCCTCAGATACTGCTGTGCCTTTTCCAGCACCATACTTTTTGACTGACTCATCAGCAGCTACTGTTCTCATTTTCTCCTTCCACCTTCTGAAGGGCACCTAGGGAGAGGCAATAAATGCTGGCCAGCCAGGGATGCCCACGTCTCGCAAAAGAATTCAAAAGATGGTATGACAATGAATGAATTTAATAGAGTCCTGAAGTCTGGCAGATTTCTAAACATTTAGAACTGTATTCATCTGAAGATTTTAAGCAACAAGCTATCCACATGCAATTACAGCAAGGTGGGCCCAAAGCAGCCACTCAGACATGCCAATATGGTGTCTCATGAGGCTTAAAAAGCATTATGGTTCGTAACCCAGCCCATCAATCCCTGAGCGAAATTCAATTCACAGCTATTCGACAAAGAAAATTAAATTATGTCAGCAGATATTAGGGCTTTATGTGCAGCAGTTGACTGTGCTTAATCTTGGTCATACATGTGTTATTTTCATTTTATTGTTTTCCTGTTTGCTGTTCTTATTTCTCTGAAGGGTGAGTGAGAGTAAAAGTGTGAATTTGTTTTGCTGAACATTGATTCGGTGCTTATATTGTCCTTCATTGTGGTTAGTTTTTTTTAAAACAGTAAAATTGCACTCTTCATTTCATGCTGAACATATATTAATATATTATTCCCAATACAGGAACTGTAGAAAGTATTCTTTTACATAACCCCACCGAAATTTTAATATCACAAAAAACTATTTTAATTTACTTTGCTGCCATGCTATACTATATCATCATGTTATTTAATTTTATCCAAAACATTAAAGACAAAGGATTTTGTCTGTGCTCCAACTGAGGAATCATCCCAAAACTGATTTTCGGAGACAAAGGGCAGAATTTTCCCAGGTCATTTGAAAACAGTTCAGGATTCAGCAGAATGGTTAAATTATTGCAAAGTGATATTGTCGTCTTCTGCCTCTCCAGGATGGAAACTGTATGGTTCTGTGGGGTGTATTGCATAAAGTAATGCATCCCAAAGGGTTAATCTGTGCTGAACTGAAGCTCCACCCACTCTGATATATAACACCCATTAGGTGGAGCATTGACAACTATTTGAGCAGTTATCATAGCCCCATATTCTTTGTGCTATCATCAGTATAATGTAACCTGTACATAGTTCCATAAGAATATAATAAATCTTATCCCGTTACCTAAGAAAAGTTCTCTTTTGCTGAGACATATTCTTCACCACAAACAGTTCCAAAGAAGAGTCATTGCCAGACTCAAAACATTAACCTTGTTTCTGTCTGCACAGAGTCTGCCAGACCTGCTGAGTTTCTTCAACATTCTCATTGTTTCATATTTTGCCTTTACTCTGTCGTGATGTAATAGGGCTGAGGGAATTGAGCTCCAATGAAAACAATCATCTTTCTTAATGACTTGACTGACTCCAACCAACAGAATCCTTTATTTCCTGATTCCTGGCTTTGTTAGGAATCCCTGAAACCAACTGAATCCAGTGCTATACTGACGAGCCAGCACTGGCCATTGAAAGACTGCTATTCAAAGCATTTTTATCCAGGACAGTCAACACTTGACAGCTCATTTCCAGTTGCTTGGTTAGGAGTTCAGCTGACTAACACTTCCTTTGCTTCAGCTACACTTCTCTGTTGCCATCATACCATGAAAGCCGGTGTATAGAGCATCAGCTTCCTGTTCTAAGGGTCAAGAGCAGTGACCTATCACTCACGATGAACACAGGCAGCAGCAGGAACACCAGCAGCAGCACCAGCTGAAATGCATGTCCCTGTACAGAAAGGGAATAAGCATTGCCCATCACCAGGTAGGCCACAGGCAATGAATGCCTATCTCTCAAGGGCCAAACCCCCACCCCACCCCACCATCTGAGACTCTGCTCCTCACCAAATTATTCACTTCCTTCTGTTGTAAATACTCCACTGAGATCTCACAATAGCTTGTCTTGATTAGAGGATTATTGTGAGGCCTGGGTGCAAGAGAGCATTAGGATTAAAGTAAGTGAGAGTTCCGGTTTCTCAAAACGGTGACGTGAGATGCCTGCAGACAGAGTACCAAGTGGAGATGGAAGGTGTATTGGCATGATGGCTGTTTGTTTTACTTCCAGTGCTGCATCTTCTCAGGGTGATTAGTTACATTCATGTGGCAGTCAGTGTACTGTCAGATCAGTCAGGTTTATTTTTGAATCAGATAGGCTTGCACTCCCTCATGTGTAACTAGTCTGTGATCAGTGCAAGGAAGTCATGCTGCCTGCACTAAATACCTGGGAAACTGTCATGACTCCTTCATCCTTCAGTAACCTCACATACTGCAGGTATTCTCTTTAGCAGTGATTGATTTCTTAAGGGAGAAAAGGAATACTCACTAAAGACCTGGCTTCTGACCCCAGTGAAAGCCCCCCACCATAGAGATTTGAGGGAAATATAACAGGAATGATCCCATCACCAGACCAACAAAAGAGAAAGGTATTGATTTACTCAAGATGAGATTCTGCCTTTCGCGGTACAAGAGAAAGGTTGAGATCTCCCACCACAATCAGAGAAAAACGCCAATGTTTTGTTGGTGTCTGAAGCTACATACCTGCCTGACAGAGAAGCAAATGCTAGACTCATTGGACCTGAAATGTTCATTGTTTTTAATCAAAACTCTTGGGGTAATCCACCAACCTCAACACACCTCCTACAGTCAACCATAACTTTGTCATTATTTCCACATTATTAAGGGTCTTCTGTGTGATGCTATGCCTATGGCCTTGGATGAAGCAAAGGCAGTCTACTCGCTCATCTCTGCTTGAAGTTGAGACTCCAGTGGGGAAACCTCGAGAGGCTGCTGTACCAGCATCAGTGCAGGCATAGCCTTGTTAACTGAACCCTCCCACAGAGTTGATCTCTCAGTTGGAGAGGCCCAAGGACGATGATGATGGTGGTGGTGTCCTGTGAGGAATGGCTCTCCTATGCTCCTCAATGACTACCTTGGCCCTTGGATGATGCTCTGAATAGCTGGAGGTAGTCACCATCCAAACATCTCTGCTCTCTTGGCACTGCAGAGCAGTCAGTGTGACAAAGCATATACTGTTCCTGAGTATGTTGTATGCATTCTGAAAGCTTTTACATACCATCCTCCATGAGATTAGCTACCCTTGATGGAGGAGCTGAAAACCCTGAGCTAGGGTTGTATACATGGACCAATCAGCTCATAATCCTCGTACTGCCTCAGAGAACTCTGGCATATGGGAGGACATGCTAGTCCAGTTGACTTACTTTTTCTGACTTCTGAAGACCTGGCTATTTGTGCGCAGCAGTGAAGATTACAGGGAAATTTGCCACAGACAGCTATTCCTCTCACACCCACAGTCAACAGTCCCCAAAGCTTTTCACCACCAGGAGTTTGAACATGTCATTTCTGGATGTATGACTTGCCCTTCACAGCCTTGGTTGTCCAATGACCCATTAAAGCCAATGAAATACTTTTCCAAGTACCATTCTGATATACGAAACAGGACAGTCAATTTATGCACAGCAAGATCTCACAAAATGCAATAAAGCAATTTCATGGGTCATTGGTTTTAGATGTTCGTTGAAGGATAAATATTGGCCAAAATATCAAGAACTAATCAGACTTTTTTTTAGATTAGATTAGATTGCTTACAGTGTGGAAACAGGCCCTTCGGCCCAACAAGTCCACACCGACCCACCGATGCGCAAGTCACCCAGACCCATTTACCCCTTCACCTAACACTGCAGGAAACTTAACATGGCTAATTCACCTGACCTGCACATCTTTGTGGGAGGAAACCGGGGCACCTGGAGGAAACCCACGCAGACACAGGAAGAATGTGCAAACTCCACACAGACTGTCTTGATATTATACTCAAATGCAAACCCTTATGTATTAAATCATTGCATCTCGACAATGCAGAAAGAGGCCATTTGGCCCATCAAGTCTGCACCAACCCTCTGGAGGGAGAGGTCCTCTGGAGAGCATCCCCACCCTATTTCCATAACCCTGCATTTCCCATAAGCACCTAACCTGCTTATCCCTGGACACTGCAGGGCCATTTTGCATGGCCAGTCCACCTAACCTGCACGTCTTTGGACCATGAGAGGAAACCAAAGCATCTGGAGGAAATCCACATAGACATGGGGAGAATGTGCAAACCCCACACAAATAGTCAGTCAAGGCTAGAATCGAACCCATATCCTTGGCACTGTGAGGCAGCAGTTCTAACCACTGACCCATTGTGTCACACAGTCCTTTGAAGTAAATATTGAACTATATGCCTTCTAACTCAAAGTCAAAAGATAATTACACCAATGCAAAGTTATTATTGATTTAATCCTTGTGTATTTGTAATTAAGTATTTTGAAAGCGGAAGTATTTTGAAAGAGGAAGGCACGCATCCTAGAACGATTGACAAGATCCTGGGCATGAGAAAGGCCAGAACAGGGATAGCAACCAGAGATGATATCTCTAGGCAGGGATATATTTCTTTGAGGAGCAAAGTGCTGAAGTTGATATTGATCAAGATAGTAGCGAAATCTAAATCTCAAAGAGCATTTACTTGTTATTTACTTCCCATTTACGTCTGGCTTAATATTTTTGTTTAAAATAGCCCCCTCCTGACAAGACCATTTTCTTTTGTCCTGAGTAACAGTTGTTACATTGAATGGGGTTACAGGGAAGGGCGTAAAGCAAAAGGCTTAATCCACATTAACTGAGGCATTTTCCTATTTCAGTTCAAGTCTTTTGTGGAGTGAGATGCATGGTGCCTGATTTACCATGGCTCACAGCTACTTCACTCACCCAATCTTCTGCTCTTTAGTTAGTTAACAATGAACCTCATTAATAATTAATTATGAACTCTGGGATGCTTTGCTCTCTGTCTCTCTGGGAATCACACAGCTAGAGAGGTTGAAGTGTTCACCATTGCTGGGGCATTCCACCTTTGCTACAATATTTGAAGCCTTGCTTTACATCAGTTCTGATGCTGCAGCTAGAAACAACTCCTCATACTGTGATGCTTGAGTCTCAACATTCAGCACATGGCCCAGAGGAATTATCCAACTCATTCCACCCCCCACCACCCCCAACCCCCACCCCCACCTCACCAAATTCCTAACCCTTCCTGCCCTCTGCACTTCTTCATTCATTGTTACCACCTCTCCTACCCCTACATCACCACTAACTGTGTTACATCCATGCCATCATACTCAATCCCTCCTTTTGTCTCATCGCAGGAAAAAAGTGGCCCACCCTATCAATTGATGTTTCAACTGCATCCCAATTAACCTACCTATTATCACAGACTGCTTGTTCTAGCCCTCCAGGCCCAATCTGTGAACCGCATGGTCACAGATCCCTGGACTCTGGTGGACCAAGTGCCTGACTGGCATAGTCATCCCCCTGCAGTGTAATTGAACAAGCCCAGCTAACTGTGATGATAGCCCACAACTGACCACAGTCTCCCTTCACCATATTAAGGTCTCTTTTCGCTTTCACACATTACCATTTGCTGGAAACACTTGCATCGTGTTTGTTACATAAACTGCTGGAACATGCTGCATTTGTGACATTGACATAGTGCAGTGCTGCACAGCAACATGTCCACCTCCTATCTGACTATTCAGTATACTCTACCATCACAAGCTGTCTGCCTTGCCCTCTGCACTAAAAAGCATTGTAAACCCCAGAGACTGGCAGCCTGTAACCAATCACTAAAGACCCTCCGTACTAAAAGAGTAATGTGAGCCACACAGTAGCTTGAAGTCCGAGTTGAAGTCAGTGAATGTGCACTACAAAAACAATTCGAATAATGTAGAGCCTGACAGCATCAAAATGAGTTCAAAATTAATAAGCACTAAGAAAGCAAGTATAAGATGCATCCAGATAATAAACTGTCAGTATGTCATGCACACAAAGTGACCTGGCAGAAGCATGCAAGTCGTAGATGTCCCTGTGCTCCAAAGTGTTGAATTCAAGCTGAAAAGGTGTGCAAGTTAATCTGAGATGACATGGTGAGTTTGGTGATTTGTTTCTACTGACTTGCATGAACAAAGTTTCAAAGAGGAAGATGATTGTGAAGCATACAAGGATTTTGTTATGAAGATGCAGTTGAATGATGGGTAGCATGAGCATTCATTGAGCTACAGTCACCAGGTACCTGCTCTCATTTAGATGTCAGAAATTATCGTCATCTCGTCTCTTAGTGCAGGAGAGGTGAATTGGAAGGGGTGTATAAATGAGGTGAAGCTTTAAGGCAGTGCAAATCTTGAAAATAAGACAGTTGTCACTCAACAGAGTTTCTGAAGTTGCCATTTCTGGTTTCATGGGAAAATAGTGAAACATTTTTCAACATCAAGAATCTGATTTTTTTTCATTTTCACCATATCATCTCACCTTTCTTGTCACCGCTCACAGCAACTAGGGATGGGAAAATGCTGCCCTAGGTATTTATGTTCTTCAGTCAATTAGAAATCTCTTCACCTACTTCTGAAATGTAACTTTCTTGGGATGAATGAGTAGTATTCACATGCAGAAGCAAGAGCAGAGTGTTATTGTCCGATGTGTGCTGAGTAAACAGCAAATTTAGAACTTGATCTTTTTCTCTTTAAATTGACTTCAGTCATGTGCTACAGGAAATTAGACCATAATTAGAATTAAGTTAATGCATTTTTTGGTGAATCCAATCCATTGTAAGAGTAGTTTTCAATATTCTTCTATCATATTGATGAGAAACCTCCTTTTCATTACTAAGGCATAGGTATAGAAATAAGTATTTTATATGAGCACCCTATAGCCTCAGATATATAATCATTCACATTCTACTGTAGTGACATGTACTAGTTATTCTTTTTTAATCAAGTACTAAAACCAAATACAGTATAAGTTATTCAAAATGTAAATACTTGCGAAGAACTACTTAAAGCATTATAAATGTATTGTTGCACCCTTAAAAGAATAACTTCAAAATTCATTTATATGCTTGGTATTCACACTTCATTATGTTTTATTTTAACAACAATGGGGGAAACATGATTATTTCACTGAACAAAGGTATTTAGAATGATGCTAGATATCCTATCATTTGCAACTCTATATATTTTAACTGCTTAATTCAATATTTTTAGTTTTCCTTAAGGACTTTAATTATAATGGCATTTATTTCTGATTTACCATCTTGTTTTAAGCTACTGTGGTGTACTTTTTGGTTCAGATTGAAATAGCAGCAGTTTTATTTGGCAGTATGTCTAATTATCATTGAGTTGAGTTACAGAGGTTACTTAGAGCAAAATAAAAATCTTGAATGATTTTCCACTTTTCAGTCCTTTTCAATATATAACTCCATTCTACTAAAGCATTTATCATCAAAGAAAGATCTTAATTGTCTTATTCTTATTATTGAATCAGATTTTTAACTAAATACTGGATAATTTGACACTTTGGTATTTTTGATTAAGGGATGCTCACAGTAGACAGTAAATTCAAAGCACAGAAGATTTCTTAAAGATTTAATGGGTTTTCTGTACAATTTTTTTCCCAAAATCACAGTCACAAAGTTTGTATTATTTCAGCATGCCATTGTGCTGCAACAGATCACAAAAATGTTAATTATTCTGAAATATGATGAGTCATTGAATTAGACAGCATAGAAACAGACCCTTTAGTCCAGTTTGTCCATGCCAACCAGATGTCCTAAATTGATCTAGTCTCTTTTGCCAGCATTTGACCCAGACTCTTCCTACTCGTGTACTCATCCAGGTGTCTTTTAAATGTTGTAATGGTACCCACCACCACCTCCTCCTTGGGCAACTCATTCCATATATGCACCACTCACTGCAGGAAACAGTTTGCCCTCAGGTCCCTTTTAAATCTTTCCCATCTCACATTAAACCTATACAGTCTAGTTTTGGACTCCCCTAACCAGGGAAAAAGAACTTGCTATTCTCCCTTCCTTGCTCCTCATGTTCTCTAGAGCCTCCCCATAGGCCTTGATGATTGGAGGTTTGCTTCACAAATTGGGGGAGGACCATCGTCTTACAGATGTTCAGAATGAGACCCATGCTCTCATATGCCTCTGTCAAGGTGCTGACGATGGTCTGGAATACATGCTCTGATTCTGCAAGTATGCAAGCATTATCCACATACTGCAGGTCGATGACACTGGGTTGGGATGACTTTGGTTTTGGCTTGAAGGTTGCAGAGGTTGAATATTTTTTCATAGATTCTGCAAGTTAGCTCCACTCCAAATGGGAGCTTGTCGGCAGCAAGGTGAAGCATTGAAAACAATGTTGGGGTGATGACGCAGCCCCTGCTTGACAACGGTCCGAACGGGGAATGGGTCAGTGGTGGAGCCATTTGTCATTTTCTACAACTTCCACGTCATTATGAAGCAGGAGAAAGATGGTGACAAACTTCATGGTGAAGCCAAAATGGAGAAGGATACTAAATAATGCTTCTGACTGATGGTGTCAAAGGTCTTTGTAAGGTCGGAGGTCACCTCTACATTTCTCCTGCAGCTGTTGCGTGGTGAAAATTATATCCATTGTGCCACTCCATGGCCAAAAGCCACACTACAATTCTGGGAGGAGTTCCTCAGCCACGGGGAGGAGATGGTTCAAGAGGACCATTTTCAGTAAGTCAGGAATGTTCTGTTGGCCAAAGCAGTTATTGATGAAGAGATCCAGCACAGCCTGCGGTGTTTTAGCGCAGCTTTAGGCTGCCTGAGGAAAATGATGTTTGAGAACAACAACATCAGATCTGACAAGATCGTGGTTTACAGAGCTGTGGTGGTTCCCGCACTCCTATATGGCTCTGGGATGTGGACTGTCTATAGCAGACACCTCCAAGGTGGTGGAGCAGAATCACCAACGCTGCCTGTGCAAGATCCTGCAAATCTGCTGGGAAGAGATTCACACTGACACCAGCATCCTCAACCAGGCCAACATCCCCAGCATCAAGGAACTAACCAGCCTTGATCAGCCGCAATGGGCTGCTGGGCACATTGTCCACATGACTGACACAAGAGTCCCCAAGCAGGTGCTCTGATCCCAAATCCGAAACAGCAGGTGAGCCTCAGGTAGGAAGAGGAAGCACTTCAGTGATACCCTCAAAGTCTCACTGCTGAAGTGCAGCATTCCCATAGACACCCGGCAATCACTGGCCCAAGGCCATTCAAAGTGGAGGAGCAGCATCCAGGAAGGTGTCAAGCACCTCGGAACTTGCCATTGGAAAAAAAGCAGAAGCCAGGTGAAACAGTTTAAGGAACACACTGCTACACCAATGCCCCACTCACCCCTTCCCACAACCAACTTCTACCCCAATTGTAACAGAGCCTGCAGAATCGGCCAGATTTATTGGTCTGTACAGCCATCTATGGACTCGCCTTGAGAATGGATGAGAGTCTTCCTCATCAGCGGGGGACTGCCAATGATGATGACGGATGATGTCCCTCAAGATTCTGTAAACTTCTGTAAGGTCACTCCTCAGCCTCTGACCCTACAGGGAAACGTCCTAGATTCTTCAGCTTTTTCAAAAGCTCAAACCCTCCAATCCCGGCAACATCCTTGTAAATCTTTTCTGAACCCTTTAAAGTTTAACAACATCTTTCCTACAGCAAGGAGACCAGAATTGAATACTGTATGTGACAAATGACCTCCCCAATGTTGTGTACAACCACAACATGACAAGGAAAATATGATATTATCCTGGTGGCTTTGACACGTGGTTAAATTGTAATGAGCAGATTTAATTGTCTGTTCTTCCACTGCAGAAATGTTAAGATTGGGATTGAAGTTGAATACAAATATTGATATGTATTAGAATAGATTTCTGTCAGTAGTGGATTAGGCTTTGTTTTCCTTGCTGCTATTTCCCAATGGTAAAGCTGTTTCCAGAAGAATGTGCCATTACTGTAATGGTCTATAATCTTTAGTGTTTTCTTTGCAATCAACCTGATATCACAACGAACATTTGAAAGAGTCATTATAATTGGGCAGCAA
Source organism: Chiloscyllium punctatum (assembly GCF_047496795.1). Classification (NCBI taxonomy): domain Eukaryota; kingdom Metazoa; phylum Chordata; class Chondrichthyes; order Orectolobiformes; family Hemiscylliidae; genus Chiloscyllium; species Chiloscyllium punctatum. The sequence continues at coordinate 53,108,453 of NC_092743.1, read as the reverse complement.
GAAAAATTCTTGCTCCTCCTTAGTTCTGTCTATGTGCAATGAGGCAATAAACAGTGAAATTACCTAATAAACTTTAAAATTGCTAATTAGTGTTGTGCATCTGAGCTTCATCCAGCAGAGTCCATTAAGAGCACATTTAAATTCATTTACAGATTTTCTGATGCCCAACATTTCTTTTTTGTTGATTAATGGTTATTTTAATCTTTTTCACTACATCAGTATATTTAAGTTCAAATCCTGTCTATGATATCCAGTAGTTTGGACAGAGGCAGAAATACATTTCTGTAAGTAGACTCAAAAGGTTGCAACAATGTTTGTACTCCAGGGATTCAAAGCTTTTACCATAAATTAATGGAATGCATTGTTCTTTTGCAATTTGCTTCAGCAGAATAAGTGGTACAGAAACATTCAACGATTTTGACAGAATTTACAGCAAGCTCCACCAGGTTCAAAGTCGAGATCAAATATGCATTTAGAAAATATATCTCCAATTAAACCACAATTAAGATAAACCACATAACATTTGTTTGGGAGTCATCAAGGGTAGTAACTGATAGGGATACAGATTAAAAAGTGGTCTGTTGAATAGCCTCTATAATGAACCAAATAATTTTCACTGTGTTCCAAACTTCTGTGTTTTATCTGAATTATTGCATTTATGCAATTTTATCAAATATGTGCACTATAATGGTGGGACTAATTTGATAACTGCTTCAAAAAGAAAGAAATATGTTTGTATTTATATCATGATTTTCATGATCACCATACTTCTCAAAGTGCTTTACAGCCAATCAAGTATTTTTGAAGTATAGGCAAGTTATAATGTAGAAAGCAGAAGAACTGCCATCGTTATAAATGTTGAATGACCTCTTCTGTTGCATCAATTCTATGACCCTACATTATCATCATCCCCTGACAAGGCTGATTGGTAACCAGCTATTCAGAGATATATAAGAGTGACAAAGATCAATTTCTTCAATTTTTGTTCACTTACCCTGTGGGAGCAACTATTGACCTTCAGAGTTTCTTGCATATTCATAGGTTTAGTTGAGACCAGCGTCTTCCACTTTATATCTTCCACTATTCCTGTTGTACCACCCATATCATTCACCAATGCTCATGTACCACTGTAGACACTATCTCCCTCAATGTGGTTATGGATACATGCACTTGATGCCCTTGAACCTTCTGTTTATTGGCAAATATATGCAGCATGATTTAAATGGCGAAATGCCAGGTGACTGGAGGATAGTTAATATGTTAAAATTAGCTTGCAAATAGGAGATAAAGAGTTGTGGTGGAGGAATACCATTGCAATTGGAAGCCTGTGACCAGTGGTGTATTACACGGGTTGAGGCTGAGACCCTTGCTGTTTGTTATGTGCATTAATGACTTGAATTGAATGTAGAAGGTACAATTTGTAAGTTTGTAGTTAATATGAAAATTGGCAGTGTTGCTGATAATGAGGAGAATGGATTTAGACTGTATCTAATATTGATCAGTTGGTAAATTGGGCAGTGCAATGGAAGATAGAATTTCCAGATAAGTGCAAAGTGATGCACTTTGGGAGGTCTAATAATGGAAGAGCATTCAGGCAGTTCTTCTATAACGTGGTGGTTGCATTCTTATGCAACCCCGCGTTATAGAAAATCATGCTTTAGAAACAGCACTTAAAGTGTTGATGCTGTAATCACGTTACAGCCATCACACGTTTTAAAAGTTCGCACTTTAGAAACAGCATCCTCAATTTGTCAATCGTGTTCCAGTGAATTTGGTTGAGGAAATGTGTGCTGTTGCAGAACGACCAGTACACAGTGAATAGTAGGTCCCGATAAAGCACTGAGGAACAGAGAGACCTTGGCATACAAGTCCATCAATCTCTGAAGGTGTCAGCACAAGTAGACAGGGTCATGAAGATGGCATATGGGATACTTGAAGAAGGGTTCATGCCCTTCCTGAAGAAGGGCTCATGCCCGAAACGTCGATTCTCCTGCTCCTTGGATGCTGCCTGACCTGCTGCGCTTTTCCAGCAACACATTTTCAGCATATGGGATACTTGCCTTCATTTGCCAAGGCATAGAATATAGAGGCAAGGTAGTCCTGTTACAACTTAATAAAACATTGTTAGACCACAGATAGAATACTCTGGGCAGTTCTGGTCACTATGCTATTGGCAAAACATGTTTACACTGGACAGCGTGCAGAAGAGTTTCACCAGGATGTTGCCTGGGATGAAAGTCAGTTATGATGAATGACTGGGTTTGTTTTCCTTGGAGCAGAGGAGGCTGAGGAGGGATCTGATTCAGTTATACAAAATTACGAGAGGCATAGACAGAATAGATGGAATATTTTCCTTATGGCAGATGTGTCTAAGACCAGAGGCATAAGTTTAAGGTGAGGAGCAAGGAGATCTGAGAAAAATTATTTTTACCCAGAGGGTGATAGAAATATGGAATGCGCTACCTGAGAGGGTATTTGGGGCAGGTACTCTTGCAACATTTAACAAGTATCTGGACGAGCACTTAAAATGCCAGGGCACAGGAGTCAATGGACCAAGTGCAGACAAATGGGATTAGTGCATTTGGTGTTGTTTGACATGGAGGGTCAAAAAGGGCTTGTTTCTGTACTGTGTTACTCTGTGACTCTATTTGGCAGTACATTTATTTCCGTGCAAAGTTGTCCATAAATATTGTTGCAAGCTGAGTGACCCAACAGGGAACATAGGTTTACTTTGCAAACACTCCTCTGCTAAGGATCCTGTGGGAAACAGCAATCAGCCATTGAGTCTCCAGGACTGGAAACTTAATCTCCAAGACCCTGTATGCAACTCTGGGAGTAGCAAAGTGCCATTTGAAAAACAATGTGTTTTTTTTTAATGGTTTTGTTCATTAGTTCCAATGATAGAGCCTTTTCACTTTCCAACAGATGTGGGAAAGTGGTGTACCACGAGGATGGGCATGTCCAAGGGGATGGGTCCTATAATGAATCCTCTATAAACATATTGAATCACTGATGGCAATCCAGTTAATCCAATTACATTCAATTAATGCCGGTATTGAAGGTTGTATTTGAGAACAGTGAAAAATTCTGTTCATGCGTAACTATTTTAATAAAAGACACAACAGGCGTATATGCATCTCTGGTTCTTATGTAGGTATTTGAATGGCAGCCTGAAAGGTTATAATTTCAGCTCATGTTAGCCATAGACTTAAGTTAAATGTAAAACATAATACCCTGCCTGATTCTGAACTGCCTACCCATTGAAGACACTGCTCAGCTGTAGATATTTTAATTAACCTGCTCAGACAGGTTTATGATCCATCTCTGAACCCAGCCCTTCTAGCCTATAGTAAGGACACTACTACTGAGCCACAAGCACCCACACTGTACACTCAGGAATATTGCACATGCCAGTAAATTGTATGAATTAATGAACTCTTCTGAAAAATCAGTTAGAATGTCCGAAAGAGCTGTCAAAAAGAAACAGTATTGAGCAAAGGCACATTGGAAATTCTGGCTTAAGATTTTGCAGAAACATAATTAATTTAATGTAGATTCTACCTATGTTGCATTTGGTCCATTGAGAACATTTGGTGCTTGAAGCGCAATTCGACAAAACACTTATTTTTAAGGATTCATAGTGAGAAAGACTGCAGAATGAAGGTTCTTACTCCCCTGTCATTTCAAGGGAATGGTATCATCCAAGCTGTTGGTGTTAGATCAGTAATCGGTGAGTAGAACAACTGCCTGTCAGAGAAGAAGGAGCAGCATATTTTGTTTTTATTGTCCTGGAGTAGGATTACGATAGAAGGAATCTGGACCCTTTTAGAATGAGTATGGTCAAAGGTAAACGCCGCAATCAGAGATGTGAGTATCGTTGAAAGCACGGCAACTTGATGATGGAAATGATGACATATAGTGAAGAGAATAGTCTTGTCATTTCAAAACGTTCTTTTAAATCACATTCGGTCAAATCAAGGATTAAGGCAGCCAGGCAAGTAAATAAAGTAATCTACAAGGAATTGTAATTTAATAGTCGGCAGAGGGGTCAGTTTATTAAATGGAGGAGACCATTCAATTTCTTTTTTTTTACTATTATTAAGCGGACTAACTGTACAGAAGTAGTCGTCAGAAGTTTAAATTACTTGCCGAATGGACGCTTGCTTCCTTGACACATTTAGTGATTGAAAATATGAGAATGATTAAATATAACTGTCATTGCGAATTGCAGCGTGAGTTTCCTGAAACCTAAAAGAAAAGACTTTAGGAAGCAGAATTGGGAGATGATTTTCATGTACGTATTGCAACAGAGAGGTCACTTAAAATAAATGGAACATAATGTGTCCCATGGAAGACGCCATAGAAAATTAATATATAGAAGTCAGAGGAAAATGATGAAATGTGATGATTATTCGTCAGTGAATGGTAAGTTGGTTGAATATAGGGTTAGCTGTTTGCATGCGAAGATGCTGTCGAAAACCAATACGATTGCAGTCGTTCAACTTAATTTGCTTAAGGGCTTATGAACAATAAGCTTTGAAGTTCAATCAGTTTAAAATTACACTGAAATGAAATTTACCAGGGAAGGATTTTTTCCCCCTGTTGAGATAAATACAGAAGTTAATGCGTCGCCTCTGGGGCAAATCAGGCAGTTTTTATACTATGACAAATTGCCCTTGGGAAAATACAGCAACTATGCCATCAGTCTATTCAATGAGACAGCAGGGTGACAACGTCCACAACATAATTCATACATTACAATTGAGAGCGAAGGCACTGTGCTAAGTTTTGCAACAAAAAGCTAATCTTCTGGCAATGGCAAGGAAGAAAATAGCCATATAATATCAGGAAATTCTAATACAATTGATAACAGACAAGTACTGTATCAGTTTTACTTCCACTTGATAAGCCTGTTTATAAACTGTAGTAAGAGTGCATAAGCAGCTTGTGAACATGTCCTATGTATTTCTTGGACAGATCAGTCTGTATTGTACAAATAGATTATATAAAAGGCCCCTGTTTAACACAACAAACAAACTATTTCTTGATTATATAGAAATGGAAGCAACCAAACATGATGGAATACTGAACTTTCCGACAGTGATCTCTCAAGGGTGATTGTTTCTTGTTGGTGTTTAAATTTCTAGGTTGATTTAGAATTAATATATTGCATATAACCTTTGTGAGGTTATACATTAAGATGATTGTAAAATCTGGAACCCAGAAAAGTGGGACTTTTTCATTCTTGTGTTACTATAGAGTTTTAAAATTGGATTTTTTTTTACTTCAAGACAGTGTTAACTATCGGACAGAAGTTTGAGAAGTTTCAGAATCTGTTCTGGTATCATGCTCCAGAGATAGCTTGTCAGGGTGTAAATTAAAGCACTCATTAATTGCAATGTCCCCATTTATAGATGGGGAAACAGTGTGGAAACAGGCCCTTCAGCCCAACAAGTTCACACTGACCTTCTGAAGAGTAACCCACCCAGACCCATTCCCCTGGTATCCTATATTTACCCCTGACCAATGCACCTAACCTGCACATCCCTGAATACTACAGGCAATTTAACATGGCCAATTCGCCTAACCTGCACATCTTTTGATTGTGGGAGGAAACTAGTGCACCTGGAGGACATCCACGCTGACACAGGGAGAATGTGCAAACTCCACACAGACCGTGCCCTGAGGCTGGAATTGAACCCAGGGGTCCCTGGAGCTGTGAGGCAGCAGTGCTGACCACTGAGCCACCGTGTACATTTCTGAACCATGCCAGACAAATGTCAGTGCATTGTGGTGTTGCTTTAAAAAATTGTGCCATGTGAGATATAGGCAGCTATTTCTGATTCCAGACCTCAATCGGCAAAGACAGAAATTCAATAAAAAGTCAAGTCATTTCCTAATGGTGGTCTCAAGAGTGACAGTGACAAGTAACTGGGAGGGGACTGGCTAATGTGTTGTAGATATAGAAAATAGATATTAAAAAAAGGAAATATTTCCTTGGTAAATTATTTGGGAGGCGCACTGATTTTTATGCACTTGAAACATGCAAATAATAAAGGTCTGAAGTTTAGTTTCTGGTCTCTACTGAATTAACTCATCCCATACTTCTTACTGATTGTGTAGTACTTCAATTAACCATGGTAACACAGATTACGAAGCAAAATGTCAGCTGGGGTTAGCATTACAGATGTGTAGTGTTCTGCAGAACTCTCACCTAGTAGCAATCGATATATTCACAAAGACACAGAGTTATGGGAAGGGGAAGGTAAACTGGAGACAAATAAGGAAAATATTATAGAACTGAAGCAAATTTTGGAATATGTGTTACAGAGCATGTGCATGTCTGTTGGTGGATCGGCCCAAAATTATATGTGATCCTGAACGAATGAAGATCAAGTTATTATTTCAATTGAAATGAGTTTAGAGTTTGGTTAAAATAAAAAATAGCGGAACCGCAACAAAATATATGAACCAGTGCATGTTATTTATGACATACTTAAATTCAAACACGATCATGTTTTGTGAAGAAAAAAATACCCATTTTGTCTTACAAGGAAATATTTTCGAAGTAAGACCAACATTCAGGACTTGTTATCATTGTTGTTGTATGATATTTTAGAATTAATATCTTGCATAGTAAATCAGAGGAACAAAAATATTTACACGGATAACTGTCTGGGTTTAATAATTTTTTATGGAAGAATTTTAATCACACTCCATTAGGAGAAAATGGAATAGACTGGAACTCTATCATTACAATAACAATATGGCTGGAACATTCTACCTATTGGGCTAGTGTGACCAATTATAATTAAATAGATATTATTTGCCTTTTGAGACTATTACTATATTTGTATTTGTTTTCCAGTAAAATTATATTTCTTATTTAAAGACAATAAACAACTATTTCAATATGGTTAAGGTTTAACTCATTATGACATTTTTGCAGAATGGTTTAATGGATCTCGATACTTTGAGGTTTATTAAATCATGGATGATTTGTACCTCAACTCTTGATATCCACCTTTTTAATCTATAATCCTTGATACCATTGCCTGAAAAAACCCATTAGTCCCAGTCTTGAAAATTTCAAATGATCCAATACCATGACCTTTGTGATAGAGAAATTTCCAGATTTTTAGAACTCTTCTTTTCTATTAAAAAAGACTTCCTGAATTTGCACTTGAATGGCCTAGTAAAGAGTGCTGAAGAAGGCTCACTATATTCAAAACGTTAACTTTGCTTTCTATTGACAAATGCTGCCAGACCTGCTGAGTTTCTCCAGCTATTTCTGTTTTTGTTTGGTTCTAATTATAAATCTGTACTCGCCAATCCGCGGATCTATTTCTTTATATCTATTCTGGCAAGCGCCTTTATAATTTTAAATAATTGTTAGATCACCCTTCAGTGATCTGAAAGAATGGACAATGTGTTGTTTCTGCAATTTGTACTCAAAACCTATCCTTTTCACACCTTATTCATGTGAATGAATGTTGTACCTTTTCCAAGGCCGATGGCCAATACATCCACTTGGAGGTGCAATGTCCAAACTGATTGCATCAGATCAGATGGGTTATGGTCAAGATTCTGCAAAGCTGGCCCATCATTTATAATCATAGAAAAGTTACAACATGCACAAGGAAGATATTTGGCCTAATGGCTCAGTGCTGGTTCTCTGTAAGTGCTACTCATCTAATCGCATTTTTGTAGTCCGACAGTTCTATTCTGTCCAGATCATTATCTCATTTTCTTTCAAAACCCATGATTGAAAGACCACCACTACACACACTGTAAGTCCCTTCCAGATTCTGACCACATGGTACATAAAGTTTTTTTTCATCACCATCTGGTTCTTTTACCTGTCACCTTAAATCAGTGTCCTCTGGATTTCAATTCTTCCACTACTGGAGTAGCTACTCCCCTTTTATCCTGTCCAGGAATCTCACAATTTTAAACCTTCTCTAAAGCAAATAGCCCCAGATATCGACATTCCTGTTTCCTTTCACCCAGAAGCAGTCTTTCAAACATTTCTATAGCCTGCATATCCTTCCTGAGGTACCACTGCAGTTGAAGCCATAAGTTTTTTTTTAAAAGATTGACATAATTCCTTTGCTTTGACTTTATGCTCCCATCTGTCAAGCCTACAGTTCAATATGCCATATTAACTGCTTTCTCAATTATCCTTTTCATCTTATATGATTTGTGCACCAATATCCTCAGGCCATTGTGGTCCAACACATTGTGGAATTGTATCCTTCTTTTTAGATTGAAATATATCACTGCATTAATTTTGCTGGCATTGGTCCACCCATTCCACTCGTCTTTTTATGCCATTTCAAAGGCAATCCGTGATCCCATCTCAGTGTTCACAATTCTTACATGTTTTGAGATTTTGCAATGTTGCCCTGCACACCCAATTAATGTTACTGTTTCCTTAATACTTATATAACTTCCTCACCTGTATATTCCAGCCTCGTTGAGAAAAAGGTTGATATTTCATTGTCCTTTTTTTAAATTAATGTTTGTACAAATCATCTACATAGGAATGTTGATTGTGGGGATTCAATGATGAGCATCAAAGTAAATAATTAGACTCTTCCTTATTGGAAATGATCATCACCTGGCACTTATCATTATAAGCCTGAATGTTCTCCAGGTCTTGCTGTGTGTTGGCACAGGAAGCTTCACTATCTGAAGAGTAGCAAATGGTACCCAGCATTATGCAAGCATCAGAGAATATCTTCACTTCTAATCTAATGATCAAAAGAATGTCATGATGAAACAATTGATGCTGGTTGGGCTTAGGACCATCCTGAGGAACCCTGCAGAAATGTTCTGGAACGACCCATCATCATCCCAACAACTGCAACCATATTTGGATTTGGGCATGCATTGCATAAATTCTGGTATGCCTTTGAACATTCATCACTGAACCAATGATCTCCTGCTAGAATGAGGATTATGTCATATCATTAGGTTACAGACTGTGGTTGAATACCATTCTGCTGCAGATGGCCCCCACAGCCTCTTGGCTGCCCAGCTTTGAGCTGCATAATTTGATCTGAATTTGTCCCATTCAGCATGATGGAACTGCCCCACAACATGACGGAGTGTATGTTCATTGTGAAGTCTGGATTTTGAGATACAGGGATGATGATGTAGTTATCTGTGGCATTTGTCTGAAAGATATGACTGAGTGAGTATTTTTATTCAAGGCTGTTGCTTGACCAGTCTGAGGGACAGCTCTCTCCATTTGCAATAAAGTTCATGAAAAAGACTTGGGAGAATCATCAGGTCAGTGTACTATTGATGCTTCTAGTGCCTAGGAGCAAGAGAGGACTGCAGATGCTGGAGAGTCAGAGTCAAAAGGTGTGACACTGGAAAAGCACCGCAGGTCATGCAGCATTTGAGAAGCAGGAGAGTCGATGCTTCAGGTATAAGCCCTTCATCTGGACGGGGAAGGGGGTTGAGAGATAAATGGAGGGGTGAGGGTGAGGCTCGGAGGAAGGTAGGTGGGATGATGATGGGTGGTTGCAGGTAGGAGGTGATTGTATCGGTGAGGAGCAGACAGATGGGAAGGAAGATGGACAGGTAGGTCGGTTCAAAAGGGCAGTGCCAAGTTAGAGGGTTGGATCTGGGATGAGGTGGGGGAAGATCTGGAAACTGGTGAAGTAAGTGCTGATGTCTTGTGGATGTAGACTCCCGAGGTGGAAGATGAGGCATTCTTCATCCAGTCGTTGGGTGGTTTTAATTTTGTGGTGGAGGAGGGCCAGGATTTTTTTTTTTTTTTAGATTACTTACAGTGTGGAAACAGGCCCTTCGGCCCAACAAGTCCACACCGCCCCGCCGAAGCGCAACCCACCCATACATCTACCCCTTACCTAACACTACGGGCAATTTAGCATGGCCAATTCACCTGACCTGCACATCTTTGGACTGTGGGAGGAAACCGGAGCACCCGGAGGAAACCCACGCAGACACGGGGAGAATGTGCAAACTCCACACAGTCAGTCGCCTGAGGCGGGAATTGAACCCAGGTCTCTGGCGCTGTGAGGTAGCAGTGCTAACCACTGTGCCACCGTGCCCTTGGGACAGTGTGAGAGGGAGTTGAAGTGGTTGGCCACAAGATGGTGGGGTTGTTTTGGTGCGTGCGGACTAGAGGTGTTCTCTGAACCGCTGTGTGAGTTGGCGCTCACTCTCCCCCATGTAGAGGAGACCACATCAAGAGCAATGGACGCAATGAATGAGGTGGGAGGATGTATAGGAAAATCTCGGTCGGATTTATGCTGATCTTTTAGGGCCTTGCACGGAGGTGAGGGCGCAGGCTTTGCATCTCATGCAGCGGGAGGGGAAGGTGTCGGTGGGGTTGAGGTTGGTGGGGTTGAGGTTGGTGGGGAGTGTGGACCTAATGAAGGTGTTGCAAAGGGAATGGTCTCTGCAGAACGCAGATAGAAGAGTGAAGGGAAATATATTGGTCATTGCTGGGTTAGCCATCTGGTTTCATAGCTTTTTGACTTTATGGCAATTTGTACAACTGAGTGGTTCTCAGTTCCTCATAAAATGCCACCAAGTAAAAAGTAACAAGTATTGAACCAGTCTTGCTGATTTATGTGGCTAAGGACTCACCGTCTTCTCAATAATTCCCATTTGCTGTATGTGCAGTGTCTCCATCTTCCATGTAACAGATAAGAATCACTTTTTAAGTGCAAGTTTCAATGCAGCCAAACTGGAATAGATGCCCAGTCAATTTTAACAGCCAACTCTCATTAACATGCCACAGGTTAACTTCCTGAAGGGGAAAAACAGTTGTTAAGGTGGAAGATAGCTGTTGTCTGGCCATTAAATCAGTTGGAAGAAGCCTATCAGTGAGCAGATAGAATAGCCCCCAGCGATCAGAAACTGTCAAGGGATGGTTGCAGTCAAGATTAGAGTGGTGCTGGAAAAGCACAGCAGGTCAGGCAGCATCCGAGGAGCAGGAAAAACGATGTTTTGGGCAAAAGCCCTTCATCAGGAAGATCCCCAGTATCTGCAGTACCCACAATTTCCTATGAGATCTTTGCAGTTGAGGAAGGTGGAGGGAATAAAAACAGCAGTGTAAGCTCAAGGCTCATTTGTGACAACCAAGGAAGCACTTCCACTTCATGTGTGCACAGTTTTTATTAAATTATAATAATTTGGCATTCTGGACTTCTTTCAGTCTTGGAGCCATTCTCCAACAGCTTTGTAATGTCAAATTTCCACAGGGACCTTGATTATGCTATTAGATATTCAATGTTCGATGACAACATTACTGGCTATTAGATGGGTATCCTTGGCAACTATAATTTTAAATTTTAGTCCACCATTCAGCTTCTGCTAGGCAGAGGGAGTAAATAAGGTCCTACACATATGTAAATGATACATTTCCCATTCATTTCTCACTGTCCCTCTGGATTTTCATTTAACAAATGTAACCACAAAACTTTAATTAGCAATGTCTTGAGTGAAAAATTGTAACGGGTCTCTCATCTGAAAAATAAATAGGAGTAGAAACTTGGTGCACCAACATTTAATGGCCATGTAGTCCCACAAGCTACAATGTTTTGATATTAGGCAAATATTTGGGTGTTGGAAGCATGCTACTCTGTACCAAAGTCGCTTAATGTTAATCCGGTGAATATAAAATTTGCATAAAACAGTGAGCTATACTAATTATCTCATGGATCTTTCAATACCTCTTTTGTCACAAGATATTTCATAATCACTGCTGCAGTAGCTAAAGATACATTGCTGGAAGCAAACATACATCAGGTGTTGCACAATTAATATCAAGTTAGCTATTTAGAATAGAGGAAAAACTGAGTGGGTTAATCTCAGTTTTTAATTTTGTATTACACTGTGATAAAAGCAGATTACAAACCACTTTGCACAAATAATTGAGGGTTGGAACTTTGGAATGGAGTTTATAGTTATCATAGAAAAGGAGAAAATTATATTGTATTTTATCTAGAAGCATGTGAAAGTGGACTATATATTTCTGCTGAAATAAACTGATACTCCTTATATTGTATTCATAAAGAAAGATTAGTTGTCAGATTAAATGATGGGATTTGTAACATACAAAATTTTAAAAATGTAATCTAACAAGCAATCTCTTTGTGCTGCTATGAAGATCTTTTATATACACATATATATATGCTTCACTTAATTAAAAGAAATTGATTAGCTATTAGAGAAAAGAAATCTGAATGTAGGGAGGCTTGTTGCCCATTGAGACAGGCATGTTTCTCAGGGGGGTGGAAATAACAACCTGACAAAGGATAACAAGGCTGATTTTTGGGTTGGGAATTCATTTGGAAATCTACAATCATAGAATCCGTACAGTGTAGATTAAGGCCATAAAAGCCTATTGAGTCACACCAGCCTTCAAAGAACATCCCACCCTATTCCCATAACCCCACATTTACGATGGCTAATCCACCTAGTCTGCACACCCCTGGAAACTACGGGGTATCATAGTATGGCTAGTCCACCTAAACTGGACATCTTTGGAGTGCAGGAGGAAACCAGAGCACCTGGGGGAAACCCGCGAAGACACAGGGAGAATGTGCAAACGCCGTACAGATAGTTGCCCAAGGCTGGAATTAAACCTGGGTGCCTGGTGCTGTGAGGCAGCAGTTCTAACCACTGAGCCACTGAGCCACTGAGCCACTGTGCCACTCCCAACTAGCTATTTTCATCTTCAGATTTTAGTGGAATAAAATTGGCGAGCCATCAGTGTTGTCAACAAGTGTTGACAGGTTCATCACTGCTTGAAGAGGAAAGGAAAGTTGACAACTGGTTCTAATACATGAAGAAGTAGGCCATTCAGTCCCTCAATTCTGGATTAGTGGTGCTGGAAGAGCACAGCAGTTCAGGCAGCATCCAAGGAGCAGCGAAATCGAAGTATCGGGCAAAAGCCCTTCATCAGGAATAAAGGCAGAGATCCTGAAGCGTGGAGAGATAAGCTAGAGGAGGGTGGGGGTGGGGAGAGAGTACCATCGAGTACAATAGGTGAGTGGGGGAGGGGATGAAGATGATAGATCATGGAGGAGAGGGTGGAGTGGATAGGTGGAAAAGGAGATAGGCAGGTAGGACAAGTCCGGACAAGTCATGGGGACAGTGCTGAGCTGGAAGTTTGGAACTAGGGTGAGGTGGGGGAAGGGGAAATGAGGAAACTGTTGAAGTCCACATTGATGCCCTGGGTTTGAAGTTTTCCGAGGTGGAAGATGAGGCGTTCTTCCTCCAGGCGTCTGGTGGTGAGGGAGCGGCAGTGAAGGAGGCCCAGGACCTCCATGTCCTCAGCAGAGTGGGAGGGGGAGTTGAAATGTTGGGCCACGGGGCAGTGTGGTTGATAGGTGCAGGTGTCCCGGAGATGTTCCCTCAAGCGCTCTGCTAGGAGGTGTCCAGTCTCCCCAATGTAGAGGAGACCGCATCGGGAGCAATGGATATAATAAATGATATTAGTGGATGTGCAGGTAAAACTTTGATGGTGTGGAAGGCTCCTTTAGGGCCTTGGATAGAGGTGAGGGAGGAGGTGTGGGCGCAGGTTTTACAGTTCCTGTGGTGGCAGGGGAAGGTGCCAGGATGAGAGGGTGGGTTGTAGGCGGGCATGGACCTGACCAGGTAGTCACGGAGGGAACAGTCTTTGCGGAAGGCGGAAAGGGGTGAGGAGGGAAAGATACCCCCGGTGGTGGGGTCTTTTTGGAGGTGGCGGAAATGTCAGCAGATGATTTGGTTTATGCAAAGGTTGGTAGGGTGGAAGGTTAGCACCAGTGGCGTTCTGTCCTTGTTACAGTTGGAGGGGTGGGGTCTGAGGGCGGAGTTGTGGGATGTGGACGAGATGCGTTGGAGGGCATCTTTAACCATGTGGGAAGGGAAATTGCGGTCTCTAAAGAAGGAGGCCATCTGGTGTATTCTGTTGTGGAACTGGTCCTCCTGGGAGCAGATACGGCGGAGGCGGAGGAATTGGGAATATGGGATGGCATTTTTGCAAGAGATAGGGTGGGAAGAGGTGTAATCCAGGTAGCTGTGGGAGTCGGTGGGTTTGTAAAAAATGTCAGTGTCAAGTCGGTCGTCATTAATGGAGATGGAGAGGTCCAGGAAGGGGAGCGAGGTGTCAGAGATGGTCCAGGTAAATTTAAGCTCAGGGTGGAATGTGTTGGTGAAGTTGATGAATTGCTCAACCTCCTCGCGGGAGCATGAGGTGGCGCCAATGCAGTCATCAATGTAGCGGAGGAAGAGGTGGGGAGTGGTGCTGGTGTAATTACGGAAGATCAACTGCTCTATATAGCCAACAAAGAGACAGGCATAGCTGGGGCCCATACATGTGCCCATGGCTACCACTTTGGTCTGGAGGAAGTGGGAGGATTCAAAGGAGAAATTGTTAAGGGTGAGGACCAGTTCGGCCAAACGAATGAGAGTGTCGGTGGAAGAGTACTGTTGGGGACGTCGAGAGAGGAAAAAACAGAGGGCTTGGAGGCCATGGTCATGGCGGATGGAGGTGTAGAGGGATTGGATATCCATGGTGAAGATGAGGCGTTGGGGGCCGGGGAAACAGAAGTCTTGGAGGAGGTGGAGGGCGTGGGTGGTGTCTCGAACGTATGTGGGGAGTTCCTGGACTGGGCGGATAGGACAGTGTCAAGGTAGGTAGAAATGAGTTCAGTGGGGCAGGAGCATGCTGAGACAATGGGTCGGCCAGGGTGGTCAGGCTTGTGGATCTTGGGAAGGAGGTAGAACTGGACAGTGCGGGGTTCCTGGACTATGAGGTTGGAAGCTGTGGGTGGGAGATTTCCTGAGGTGATGAGGTTCTGTATGGTCTGGGAGATGATGGTTTGGTGATGGGGGGTAGGGTCATGGTCGAGGCGGCATTCAGTCCTTCAAGCCTGCTCCACCATTCAGTAAGGTCATGGCTGATACGTTTTATTCCCAGTTTTACGCCCTCATCTAACCGCAATGATCTTTGATTCTCTTTGAATCATAGAGGCATAAAGCTCTTTGAAAAAGGCCCTTCAGCGCATCAAGTCTGCACCAGTCAAAAACAACCATCTAACTATTCTAATCCCATTTTCCAGCACTAAGACAAATCTATCTATCTCCATCTTCAAATATTCAATTACCACAAATCTGTCATCTTCTGAGGCAAAGAATTCAATGATCATATGATTTCTGGAGAGAAAAAAATCACCTCATCTCTGTCCTAAAAAAGGGAAACTCCTAGTTTTAAAATAGCAATACCTTTCTTCTGAATTTACTGTAAGAATAACCATCCTTTTTGCATTCACCTTGTCAAATTTAAGTCATTGTACATTTCAATTAAATGAGTATTCGTTTTTCTAAACTTTATTGGAAACAAGTCTAGTCTGCCCATCTGATCCTCATTTCAAGTATAAAACTGGTAAACATCCTGTGAACTGCCTCAATGCATTTGCATCCCTCCTTCCATAAGGAGCAAAAGCAAAATATGGCATTCAAGATTTGGTCTCACCAGTGTCCTATATAACTGAAGTATATCATTTCTGTTACGTTCTCTCTCGTAATAAAGATAGCTTTCCTTTAGCCTTCTTAATCATTTGTTATATCTGCATCCGAACATTTTATGACTTCAGCAGTAGAACACTTAGTTCCGTCTGCACTTTGGAATTCTCGGCATTCATCATTTAAATTATATGCTGTCTTTTTATTCCTCCTGCCAATGTGAACAGCTTTGCATTTTCCCCATTAAACTCTATTTGCAGATTTTTGCCCATTCACTTAACCCACATATATCAGTTAGCATTTTGTTATGTCATCTTCACTACATATTTTGTCACCTAACTTTATGTCATCTATAAACTTAGCCACCATGCCTTTGTTCCTGTCAAATGAGTCATTGATATAAATTGTAAAAAGTTGATGATCCAACACAGACCCCGACAGAAAACCACCCATCATAACCTGCCAGTCTGAAAGCAGCCCATTTATGCACACTCTTTATTGCCAGCCAGCCAATCTTCCTTCATGCTGGTATGTTTCCATGAACTTTTTTAGACAATAACTTTTTATGTTGAACCTTGTCAAATGTTACCTGCAAATCCAAGTGCAATGCATCAATTGGCTCCCTTTGTCCGTAAAGAATTCGAACAAACTAATTAAACAAAATTTCTCTTTCACAAAGTCATAGTGAATCTTCCTGCTTACCTTCAGTTTTCCAAATGCCTCCAGTGATAAACCCAATGATTATTTCCAACACCGTTTTGCCAACAGATGTTAAGTGGCCAATTATTTCCTGTATTTTTGACTACTTCCATTTTTGAATACAGGGGTTATATTTGTTGCTTTCCAGACTGAGACTGCAAAGCCTTTTTTTTTGTTGTCTTATAGTATCCAGGTTTGCAGGGTGATATATTTTTAGGTCTTTTTTTCCCTGCCGTTCTCTGATCTTCATTTTCCATATTGGTCTTTTGCTCTCTTGGACCATTCCCTTGATTTCTTACGTTATTTTGAATTCAGTTGTGGGACTTGGGCATCGCTGGCTGGCCATCATTGATAGCCCATCCCTATTTGCCCATGAGAAGATGGTGGTGAGCTGCCTTCTTGAACTGTTGCAGTCCACTTGCTATGGGTTGATCCTCAATGCCAGTAGGGAGGAAATTCTAGGATTTTGACCCAACGAGTGTGAAGGAATGGTGGTATATTTCCAACTCAGAGTGGTGAGTGGCTTGGAGAGGAACATGCAGGTAGTGGTGCTCCCAAGTACCTGCTGTCCTTGTCCTTCTAGGTGGAAGTGGTCATGGGCTTGGAAGATGCTGTCTAAGGATCTTGTAGATAGTACATATTGCTGTTACTGAGCACCGGTGGTGGAGGGGTTGAATGTTTGTAGATGTGGTGCCAATGTGGTGGGTTGCTTTGTCTTGGATGGTGCCAAGCTTCTTGAGTATTATTAGAGCTGCACCTATCCAGGCAAGTGTGGAGTATTCCATCACATTCCTGACTTGTGCCTTGCAGATCGTGGAAAGACTTTGGAGTGTCAGGAGGTGAGTTACTCACCGCAGTATCCCTCATCTCTGACCAGCTCTTGCAGCCACTGTGTTTATGTGGTGAGTCCAGTTGAGTTTCTGGTCAATGGTAACCCCAGTGGGAGATTCAGTTACGGTAATGCTGTTGAATGTCAAGGGGTGGTGGTTTGAGTGTCTGTTATTGGTGATGGTCATTGTCCGGCATTTTTGTGGTGTAAATGTTATTTGCCACCTGTTGGCCCAAACCTGGATATTGCCCAGAACATGTTGTATTTGAGCACGGACTGCTTCAGGATTGGCGGAGTCGCTAGTGGAGCTGAACACTGTGCAGTCATCCGTGAATATCCCCACTTCTGACCTTATGACAGAGAGAAGACCATTGATGAAATAGTTGAAGATTGTTGGGCCGAGGACACTACCCTGAGGGACTGCTGCTGAGATGTCCTGGAGCTGAGATGACTGACCGCCCACAACCACAATCAAGCTTGACATTTAGTTTAAATCCTTCCTGCTTCACTAGTTATGTGGCTAGTGAGAAAACCAGTCCAAGCACAGTTCAATTGTAGACCATCCCGATGGTACAATCCCACGTTCCCCAGTACGCCAACCTAAAACACACTTCTCCCATAGAACCCTTAAGCTAATCATTCATTATTCTAATCTTATCCATCCTATGATAATGTGTATATGTATATGACATCTTGAAAAATATCCATATTACAGAGGAGAAAGTGCTAGATGTCTTGAAACACTTAAAGGTGGATAAATCCCCAGGACCTGATGAGGTGTAGAACTCTGTGGGAAGCTAGGGAAGTGATGCTGGGCCCCTTGCTGAGATATTTGTATCATTGATAGTCACAGGTAAGTTGCCAAAAGACTGGAGGTTGGCTAACGTGGTACCATTATTTAAGAAAGGTGGTAAGGACAAGCCAGGGAACTATAGACCAGTGAGCCTGACGTCAGTGGTGAGCTCGTTGTTGGAGAGAATCCTGAGGCGCAGGATTTACATGTATTTTGAAAGGCAAGGACTGATTAGGGATTGTCACCATAGCTTTGTGCGTGGGAAATCACGCCTCACAAACTTGTTTGAGTTTTTCGAGGAAGTAACAAAGAGGATTGATGAGGGCAGAGCAGTAGATGTGATCTATATGGACTTCAGTAAGGCGTTCAACAAGGTTCCCCATGGGAGACTGCTGAGCAACATTAGATCTCATGGAATACAGGGAGAACTAGCCATTTGGATACAGAACTGGCTTAAAGATAGAAGACAGAGGGTGATGGTGTAGGGTTGTTTTTCAAACTGGAAGCCTGTCACCAGTAGAGTGCCACAAGGATCAGAGCTGGGTCCACTACTTTTTGTCATTTATATAAATGGTTTGGATATGAACATAGGAGATGTAGTTAGTAAGTTTGCAGATGACACCAAAATTGGAGGTGTAGTGGACAACAAAGAAGATTACCTCAGATTACAATGGGATCTTGATCAGATGGGCCAGTGGGCTGAGGAGTGGCAGATGGAGTTTAATTTAAATAAATGTGAGGCGCAGCATTTTGGAAAAGCAAGTCTTAAGAGGACTTAGACACTTAATGGTAAGATCCTAGGGAGTGTTGCTAAATAAAGAGAACTTGGAATGCAGGTTCATAGCTCCTTGCAAGTGTAGTCACAGGTAGATTTGATAGTGAGAAAGGCATTTTGTATGCTTTGCCTTATTGGTCAGAGGATTGAGTACAGGTGTTGGGAGGTCATGTGGCAGCTGTACAGGCCATTGGTTAGGTCCCTGTTGGAATATTGCGTGCAATTCTGGTCTCCTTCCTATCGGAAAGATGTGAAACTTGAAAGGGTTCAGAAAAGATTTACAAGGCTGTTGCCAGAGTTGGAGGATTTGAGCTATAGGGAGAGGCTGAACAGGCTGGGGCTGTTTTCCTTGGAGCATTGAAGACTAAGGGGTGATCTTATGAAGGTTTATAAAATCATGAGGAGCATAGATAGGATATATAGGCAAAATCTTTTCCCTGGGGTAGGGGAGTCCAGAACTAGAGGGCATAGGTTTAGGGTGAGAGGGGAAAGATATAAAAAGGACCTGAGGGGCAACCTTTTCATGCAGAGGGTGCTGCATGTATGGATTGAGCTGCCAGAGGAAATGGTGGAGGCTAGTACAATTACAGCATTAAGAGGCATTTGGATGTGTATATGAATAGGAAGGGTTTGGAGGGATATGGGCCGGGTGCTGGCAGGTGGAGCTAGATTAGGTTGGGATATCTGGTTGGCATGCACGAGTTGGACCAAAGGGTCTGTTTCCATGCCTTAAGTCTCTATGACTCTATGTGGCTCTAATCTAGAGATTATTATCTTTTGAGGTTCTGCTCTTTAATTAAACAGCTAACTTCTCTCAGCAGAACGCCTTTTCTCGTTCTACCCATGTCATTGCTACTGATATGGACAATGACCAGAGGCTCCTTCTCTTCCCAGGGATGAAGTAGGTACTGCAGATGCTGGAGATTAGAGTCAAGATTAGAGTGTGCTGGAAAAGCACAGCAGGTCAGGCAGCATCTGAAGAGCAGAAAAATCGATGTTTTGCTTTTACCGGAAACGTCGATTTTCCTGCTCCTCAGATGCTGTGTCTCCTTCGCTTCCCACTCAAGTTCTTTCCTGTTCCTGAGCAGATATCCCAAACCTTAGCACTGGGCAAACAACAGAGCCATCTGGACTCCTCTTTGCTGTAGGGAACAGTGTCGACCCTCCTCATTATATTGCCCCTACTACCATTACATTCTTCCTTACATTCCCTCTTGATGACTTCCTGTATTACAGTGCCATGGTCAGTTATTGCATCCAACCTGTGACCTTCACCCTCATCCAAGTATGCTGAAATAACTGAAACTTCTGGACATTTGCTCCTGTAGGCTCCAAGCAGAGAGTCCTGCCCTCTTGCTAGCAGGATCCTGCCTCACTTTACAGTTATATTCATCTGTCTCTGAACATTCACGGTATGATGACTTCCAACGCTGTTGGATCTCAATATCTGCAGCTCAGCCTCTAACTCATTATTTGTTGCAACTGCAAGCTATTATCTCGGATGTGCTAGCCCTAGATCTCACCATCATCCAGAAACTCCCACATTCTTCAAACATAGCAAATCAATTGTCCTGCCATCTCTAATATATGCTGATCTCTTAAGTGTTGCTAATGAATTAAATCATAATGAATATATTCTATAATTCCTAATAAGATTTAGCACTACAGCTAAACTTTACAATACAGATAAACCAATGCAACACTTACAATACTGAGAAAACTTGCACTTTCTAATTATACCAATTACTGATTTACTATCTCCTACAGTCCAAAATCAGAAATTAAATTCTGGAAGATGAAAAAGGGGTAGAAGAGTAGAGCACACTTTGTTTCTTGCAGTGAACCTTACTTTAAACACTTCTTTCCCATTATGTACTCAATTGCCATTTTTGTTTTGAACAAATTCCCAATGTATTCACTCATCCTCGTCCTAACTCAAACAAAAGCGGATAAATCCCCAGCACCTCATTAGGCATACCCTAGACCTCTGTGGGTAGTGAGGGAAGGGACTGTTAGGCCCCTTGCTGAGATATTTGGATCATCGATAGTCACAGGTGAGGTGCCAGATGTCTGGAGCTTAGCTAAAATGTTGCCACTATTTAAGAAAGGTAATAAGGAAAAGTCAGAGAACTATAGACCAGTGAGCTTGACATCAGTGTTGGGCAAGTTGTTGGAGGGAATCCCGAGGGACAGGATTTACATGTATTTGGATAGGCAAGACTGATTTAGGATAGTCAACATGGTTTTGCGCATGGGAAATCATGTCTCATTGACTTGATAGAGTTTTTTGAAAAAGCAACAAAGAGGATTGATGAAGGCAGAGCAGTGCATGTGATCTATATGGACTTCTGTAAGGCATTTGACAAGGTTCCTCATGGTAGACTGGTTAGCAAGGTTAGATCACATGGGATACAGGGAGAACTAGCCATTTGGATACAGAGCTGGTTCACAGCTTTTTGTCATTCACATAAATGATTTGGATGTGAACATAAGAGGTATAGTTAGTAAGCTTGCAGATAACACCAAAATTGGAGGTGTCGTGGACAGTGAAGAAGGTTACCTCCGCTTACAACGGGATCCTGATTGGATGGGCCTATGGGCCAAGGAGTGGTAGGTGAAGGTTAATTTAGATAAATGCAAGGTGCTACATTTTGGAAAGGCAAATCAGGGCAGGACTTATACACGTAATGGTAAGGTCATGGGGAGTTTTGCTGAACAGAGAGACCTTGGAGTGCAGGTTTACAATTCCTTGAAAGTGGAGTCTCAGGTAGATAGGATAGTGAAGAAGGCATTTGGTATGCTTTCCTTTATTGGTCAGAGCATTGAGTACAGGAGATTGGGACATTATGTTGCAGCTGTACAGGACATTGGTTAGGCCACTTTTGGAATATTGCATGCAGTTCTGGTTTGCTTCCTGTCGGAAGGAAGTCGTGGTACTTGAAAGGGTTCGGAAAATATTTACAAGGATGTTGCCAGGGTTGGAGGGTTTGAGCTATAGGGAGTAGCTGAATAGGCTGGGGCTGTTTTCCCTGAAGCATTGGAGGCTGAGAAGTGACCATATAGAGGTTTATAAAATCACGACAGACGTGGACAGGGTAAATAGACGAGGTCTTTTCCCTGTGGTGGGGGAACTAGTCTAGAACTAGAGGGCATAGCTTTAGGGTCAAAGGGGAAAGATTTAAAATGGACCTCAGGCGCATCTTTTTCATGCAAATGGTGGTGCATGTATGGAATGAGCTGCCAGAGGAAGTGGTGGAGGCTGATACAATTACAGCATTTAAAAGGCACTTGAATAGGTATATGAGTAGGAGGGTTGAGAGGCATTTGGGCCAAATGCTGGTAAGTGGGACTAGATTAGGTTAGGATATCTGGTTAGCGTGGACGAGTTGGAACAATGGATCTGTTTCCGTGTCGTACATCTCTATGACTCTATAAGTCTCCCTCACGCTGACCATGTGCCATTATTTATGCCCTTTCTTTTCGACAGAACTTATGGAGAGAAGTGTTGGATTTTTCTGGATTCAACAAGATTAATCAGTTCCAAATTTGTTTGTTGCAGTTTTTCAGAGGGGCCTGTAGCCTACTCTGTTTAACATTTCAATTAGCATCCTACAGGCAGCACAAGGGGTTGTTTAAATGATTAATAACAGTAGATTTCAATAAGGAATGATGGGTGGAGATTCAAGTGGTGCATAAACACCAGCAGACCCTAGTTAAGACACTTGACATATTTCTGTGCTTTTATAACTGATGTAATAAAGTTAGGTTTTTTAAAGAAACATCTTTAAACTCAAAATATTAACTCTGTTTTCTCCCCACAGTCAGTTCAGCTGTCAGTTCAGCTGAGCTTCTCTCGCCATTTCTGTTTTCATTTTAGGTTTCCAACATCCACAGTTTTTTGTTACATGTAATAGAACTCCCAACTGGAACACTTGTCATTAAGGATAAATCCTTACATTAAATTTCACCAACCTGTACACTGTTTTTCAAAACAAAGGGAACATCATGCAGGTGAAAGTGACCACGTTGTGTTTTCAGCAAAAGCTAAAACAAAAATAGTATGGAGGGGTGTATTCTGAATATGTGACAATTTTGTTTTAAAAGATGAATAATTTTTTGTTGAAAAGAATGACATGGGAAGGAAAAGATTTGAATGAATATTATAATTTATGATTTCATAGTCATCGTTTCTGTGCTTTTATGTGTGTTGTAGTAAATTTGCAGTGGAAGCTTGGTATATGAGCACATTAATGTTATGTGCACATGGCACTGTGGAAAATATTCAAAATATGAATAAAAACTAAGTATTTTGAAGATATTTATATATAAATCACTAATGCTTGAATGGGTCAACTGAGAGATCCTACCAATTTTTCAATCAGCTTTTTAAATGTTCTTCTCACCTGCTGAGTAATTTTTAAAATTATTTTAGTTAATGTGAAATGGTCAAGTTCCCAAAACTCTTCTGAATCTTGTTCCAGCTTTGAAATACAGTAGAAGGTGGTATTTTAAACTTGATTTTGTTTTTTGCATTGTGCAAAACAATTTTGTATTCAAATAGAACCTCACCATGTTTGACACGCAAGTTTCAAAGCACTTGTTAAAGACGTTGAAGTGATGTGACTTGCTATGTAAACAATTCTGGCGGGCACCTAAGTAGCAAAACAGTCACTAACTCATGGGTTCCTCCAGTGCTGCACTAAGATCACATGCTCAATTAACTGTCCTGAGATTTCAATCTCCAACTTTCTGAGGTGGAAGAAATAGTTTACTGAGTCAAACCAACAATCAATAGACCAATGCAGAGTACCAACAAATAATGACCAGGACCTGTAAACAGTATTGTACATTTGCTAAATTGCTGCGCATGCCTCGCCTGACTCCATCATAATTGATCCAGAGCCCACTACATCACAAGTAAGTTGTTCATGTGTTTGTCATCAGAACCAACAGCTTTCCATCCTGGCCACAAAATCCTTTCCCCTATTGAGGCAGGATTTCAGACACTGGCTGGACTTTCATAGTGCTGATCAAATGGAGTTGGGAGGAAAATAAAATGTTATCACCCTCTGAAGTCTTGCAATTCATTACCTGTCTCAGCCACGTTTATGAGAGCAGGGAACAAAGTGAGCCCTGAGTCTGCCTGTTTCTGGTAAACAGGGAATTGAGAGGGATTTGGCCTCATTAAGTGCCTGCCTCCAATCAGTTTGGTTTAATTTTCATGGAGGCAGCTAGACTTTAGCATCATTCGGATTTTACAGCTATCTACATGGTTTGGAGATGGGATGAGTTTAAAAGTTGAGTAAAATGTTTGAGTCCTTTGCAGCTCATTATAAGATGCTGTTAAGTATAAGCAATTGAATATTTAACTACCAATTTATTTATGTATTTAATATTAACAGCGAATGCTACAGAAACTCAGCAGGTCTGGCAGCATCTATGGAGAGCAAAACAAAGTGAAGGTTTTGAGCCCATTAGGACTCTGTTTTATACTATATTTGCAAGCATGTTTTTTTCTGCCAACTAGTAAGCTGTCATGTAGAAAATCAACATTTCAACATCAAAAAGCTTTCTGATGAACCAAAAACACGCATGAAATATCTGGCACATTTTACAGTATTGAAATTGTATATCAGTAAGATAACCAGATCAACTTCTTTAATCCTATCCCTTTGCTTTTATGCATCGATTTTGACACTTATTGCGATAGTTCTGAAGTTGATTCAATCATTTGAATAGAGTTATGGGTTCTTGTCTGCAATCCAACTGCCTAATCATTTTTCAAATGCTTGATTTTATTTTCAAAGCTGACTTGAAGTATTGATTTATTTATTTAGGGAAAGCAGTGTTCAAAGTTTGGGAGAAGATTTGGGAAAGCAGTGTGTTATTCAATGGGTTCCTATTGTTATAGTAAATTTTGTAAGTTCTGTTCATAAAGTGAATAATGGGTGACGAGTTAAGGATCTGCGGGGGAGATTTAAAATAATCCAATGATTCAACTGTATTTAAATGATACACTGACTGCAGAGGTGACTCTTCTAACCTGCCTGTTTGAGACTCAGCCTGCCTTCATTTCCACTTCAGAGGAGCAAGCCTGTCTCCAAATGAAATAGAACTCCTGGAAAATCCAGTACCCCAGTAATCTCAAGGCAGAAGCTGGACCAGGGCAAGGGATTAGTCTGATCTGATTCTTGTCTCTGATATTAACATCCAGCCCTTTGTTTCAAACATTAAATTGAGAAGTAGGATTGGGTTTCAAAGATTTAAAATTCCAGTGATAAACCCTAATCGGATCTTACCATCAGCAAAGTAAAACTCTCTTTATCTCTCCGCTGTATTTTATTCACATAAATAGTGCCAATTATTTAGTTAATAATTATACTTTACTATGGATGGACATACCCCGTTTTTAATGACATAATCTATTAATTTCCTGCAAAGAATAGTAGTGATCCTATGTTAAGAAATCACGATAGTATCTTTGTTTCTTTTTCTGAAGGTACAAAATCAGTGTTAACAGAATAACAGCTGTTCTATCTGTTTCTAATGGTTATGTGTATAAAACCATTTCTTTTTATGCACAATAAATCTATTTAGATTTGTCCAAGGCAAACATAGATCCAATTCTTGTTCTCCTGTGAGAATGTGCATGTAAAATTACTACCTGTTCATTGGAATATGATAAATATGTGAATTTTTCCCTGACAACTTGTTTTTACTATTTTTCAAGTTTGTATTTAGTTCATATGAAAACTAAGACTTAAAAATCTCATCTGATATTCTTCAGTGTAAGTGAGGAATGATAGTACTCAGAATCACGTCAAGGAATAAATTCAAGTGATATTCTTCAAACTAGAGCTATTTTTCTTCTAATCATATATTTCCAAGAACATAAGTAGCACGAATGCTCAAAGGTCTTGTATCTCTATTATTTAGCCTTGGCTAAGTGTACACTATACTTCAGAAGGCTTGTACGGTAGTGCAGTAGTGTCCTTGTCTCTGGATTTAAAGGCCTGGTATCAAGTCCAACATTCTCCAGAGGTATGTCATAGCACCTTTAAGCATGTTGATTTAAAATATCCACATTATATTTCGGAATGTCATTTGTATACACTAGGTTTTAAGGAGAATTTAATATTTATCTTAATCTGTACTGAATTAACATTTTGCATATGGAACTACTCACTGCACATGTAACATTTAGTTCCTGTAACAGTCTCCAGCACACTTTCTTTTAGTATTGTTGTTATCAAGCAATTCTCCCAAGGCATGCATTAGGAAATCCACCAATTGATTTGTGATATGGAGGCCAATGGAAGTAACAAGAAATTTCATAAATATTAAAACAGGAGAGAACCAATGTACAATATAATTACCATGTAAGTCTGTGCTAAAGGATTTATTCCCTTAAGGGCATGTGTTCAGACTGCAATGCAACCAAAATCAATTAAAGCCCAATTCCAGCTGAGCACAGCCTCACTCAGTTGTAATAAAAGGCCAAGATTTACTTTTTATTTTCTTTTGTGTGAGGGCAACTACATTAGATGGAGACTACCACATTGCCCTACCAAAATAAATCAAACTATTGTGCCCATCAATTCATTGCAAGCTGATAGAATGAGAAGATTGCCTAAACCCTGCCAAGCATGTGTTTCGATACTGGGGGGTTGGGTTGCTAAGAGGCTGGCAGCTTCTGGATCCTAAGAATTGCTATTGAAACCTATTCAAGAGGGGATAGGCAACATCCATCAACAAGAAGGTCGGACATTTTTCTTCTTCTCATTGGGTGGAGGTCATAGGGAGAGAAGTTCAGAACCAAGGGCAGAGGGTAGTTTTCAGAGAACACGCTCTTGCCTGTCACCCATGCCTCAAATTATCCAAAGATTTGGAGAATTGGAGGCACCCATAAACCTGGCCAGCAAGTTGTTCTGGTTTTCCAGTTGGGAAGCTAAACACCTTTTTCACCACTGGAGAGACAGATAATTGGGAAGTGATGCATTGAGGCCCTTGCATAACTGTTAATCGACCCCTTAAGGGCCTTAGTTACTGCAAGTCAAAAAAAGGTCCATAGACTTTCTAATATTGCATTTGATTGCAGAAGTAGTGAGAAGATGGCAAGTTTTTCTTCAAGACAGACTCACCCAATAATTTTACCTTCTTGTCACCTCCAGTGAAAAGAAAATTCCACCCTTTGACTTTTTTCTGTATTTGCAGTTGACTGTATAATGCCTGGTTCAAGGACAATGTAAGAATGGTTTCTGCAGAAATGACGGGCTTCATGTTTTTTTTGTTAAATAGTTTGTTGAATGAGTAACAGGAACATCTATGTGTAATACCTGAAGTGTAATAGGCATTTCTCTGATGTATGCATTTAATGTTCATAGGACTGAATTCCTCAGTTGAGATTTTCCTATGGAGAGAGATTGGACAGACTAGGCCCATATTCCTGGAATTTAAAAGATTGGGGCAATCCTCTTGGAATATATAGTGTTTCACAGGGAAGATGCTGGGGATTTATTACCCCTGGTTGGCGTGTTGCAAATGAGGGGGGTTTAGTCTCAAAACAAAAGATTGACAATTTAAGATGAAAATGAGAAATTTCTTCATTCAATGGACTATGAGTTTTTGGGATACTATTCCCCAGAGGGCTCAATCATACAATATATTGAAGGCAGGTGTTGATAGATATTTTATTACAATATCAGTCAATGGATATGGAGAATTAAGTAATTTTGAGGCATAGCCATGATCTTATTGTAGGTGAAGGAGGCTTGAAGTGATGACTCCTGCTTCTTTTTGTTGTCTGACCAGATTAGATTAGATTACATTACAGTGTGGAAACAGGCCCTTCGGCCCAACAAGTCCACACCGACCCGCCGAAGTGCAACCCACCCATACCCCTACATTTGCCCCTTACCTAACACTACGGGCAATTTAGCATGGCCAATTCACCTGACCTGCACATCTTTGGACTGTGGGAGGAAACCGGAGCACCCGGAGGAAACCCACGCAGACACGGGGAGAATGTGCAAACTCCACACAGTCAGTCGCCTAAGGCGGGAATTGAACCCGGGTCTCAGGCGCTGTGAGGCAGCAGTGCTAACCACTGTGCCATCGTGCCGCCCACTATGCTTTATAAAAAGTGAAAGAACTGTGGATACTGTAAATCATAAACAAAAACAGAAGTTGCTGGAAAGGTTCAGCAGGTCTGGCAGCATCTGTGAAGAGAAATCAAAGTTAACGTTTCAGCTCTGGTGACCGTTCCTCAGAGCTGCCAAGTCCCCAGGAAGTGTCACCTTCTGATTTCTCTTTACAGATGCTGCCAGACCTGCTGAGCTTTTCCAGCAACTTTTGTTTTTGCTTTATTTTATATTTTGCACAAGTAATGTCACTGCTATGTGATCAGGTATAATTTATATGCATCAAAATGTGTAGACATAATAAAATCTGTGGTAAAAACAATAACTGCAGATGCTGGAAACTAGATTCTGGATTAGTGGTGCTGGAAGAGCACAGCAGTTCAGGCATTTCATCAGGGCTTTTGCCCGAAATGTCGATTTTACTGCTCCTGGGATGCTGCCTGAACTGCTGTGCTCTTCCAGCACCACTAATCCAGAATAATAAAATCTGTGTCTATGCTGTTATCCAATACTGTACTTGCATTACTAAGTAGTGGTAATGATTTTGAACCTTGGCATCTAGAACAGTGGTTTTCCACGAGTGTGTTGTGGGAACTGTCCTAGTGTAGCATGAAGTTCTTTACAAAGGTAATGAAAATTAATGGAAAACAACATTGTTTCATCCAAAACAATATTCTATCCAACCAAAATTTATAACTCCTAAAATTTGCAAAATACTTTTGATTCTGAAAGTGAGTAGTTTGAGTGCACACGGCTGGAGACAAAATTGTGATGATGTGAAAAAAGTGGGTGTGCCTTGCAATTATTTGTTTCACTGAAGGCTGCCATGTTACTGAGAAGGTGGGAACCACTGATCTCTAAGACTCATGCCATAAGCAATTCTTGAATCTGGATATGAAGCTTCTGGTGCAGTGATATACAATTTTATGTTGTTTGCACCAGAATTGTCCCTATTGCAATCTCTGGCATTTCAAGAACTGTGCACTGATTTAGAGTTAACACCCTAGCTATTTGGTTACTGATCTGTACAATTGACATGCTTATTCAGTGATTCATTTTCAAAGCAGCTAATTGTGCACAAACATCTGAAACCACCTGTGTCTGATTTTGTAGCAGGCGACGTTTGTTTAATGTATTTCGTGTGTTCAGCTGGAAAGAGCAAGGATTTCAAGGTGATCCTATGATTAAGTAAACTTCTGATGGCTCTGTTGATGGATTGGTTTGTACCTCTTCCTCATAGAGCAACGAGAGTCTCGGTTTGTTCCTCAGTCAGTGCTGGGTTATGAGATCTTAGCAGGACAGCATGGTGATATCTGTAAATTAGTGTCTCTATTCACGGGTGAGGGATTAAACATTTTCATTCTTGATTGTTAACCAGTTAAAAGGTACAGGGTGTCAGATGAGGACAGTGTGAAATGAACTGTAATGGGAGAAAGTGAGGACTGCAGATGCTGGAAATCAGAGTTGAGAGTGTGGTGCTGGAAAAGCACAGCCAGTCAGGCAGCACCCGAGAAGCAGGAGAATTGACGTTTCAAGCATAAGCCCTTCATCAGGAATGAACTGTAATACTCTATTTGGTTGAATGGAATGTTAGTACTTTGAGCCAATAATGAATTGCTATTTGCACAAAGATTTGTAAACCGCTTAGTGCCTACAGAGATATGCAGTGCCTTTTGATGATGTTATGACAGAAAGGCAGAGGACCAAATCAGGTCAACCTTCCTATCATATATTACACCACAGTGAAATTAACACATGCAATGACCCTCAAAATTAGCCCCAACCAGGCTGTATGCATAACCAGTACTGAACTTTGTGAATAACTGATACCAATCATCAAGTTTACAGCTTAAACAAAAGAATTAACAATGTATTAATAATGCATAACTTTAGCAGAGCACAGCAACAAAGTAATCTAATTATTTAAACCCAGTCTTTTTTTTTATCCTAGCACCCATTCACATAAAGATAGACAGACAGGCAAACCAATAGAGTTCAGGGATAAATCAAAAGAAAAATACATGAGATGTAACTGACCAGTTCACTTTAAGCAGACTCCAAGATCTGTAACATCACAGGCACATAGAATTGTATCTTGTTTGGTTTCTGAAGCTTTCAGTATGCTCTGAGAAATATTCACTTAACACATACAATAGAAATTCTACTGTTCAAACTTTAAACTGTAATGAAAGGATAACCAGTGAGCAATCAAACTTCCATCCTATTACTGTTACAGCCACAAACCCTCTGACTTAAGCACAGTTCAAGGCCAATTCAAACCTTGGGTTGTCTTTATCAGCCTGGTTGTCTCTCTGTGAGTTCCCAGTTAGCATTCAACATTTGCCATCTTCTTGAGCGTAGTGCATCTCTAGAATTGAAACATCTATTGTGTTCTTTGAATGAGAATCAACTTGTAATTAAATTCTTGTACTCAAACAAATTCACTTTTTATGTTCTTTTTGTTTATAAACAAGCTGCTACTCACAATCCAAAGGTCACCTTCAGCTCTCAGCTCACAGTTCATAGCTGCAAACTAAAAATGATAAAAAGAATCAAAACAAATTAATAAAGGTCTCAAATTGAGGAGTTAAAAGAAAATATTGTGAAAGAAATTTTTTAAAATAAAAAGTTTATAGTTTATACACAAACAATATTTTTCTCTCTCTCATTATATCGAGATACTGATGTGGTGGAATGTCCAATTCTCTAGTACTCTCCTAAAGATCATTTCATACCATCTGTTTACTTAGATCTCCCACATTTATATGCCTCTTATAACTCCTTGTCTCTTAAAACTTCCACATATAAATCTCACAAGTGTCACATATTTGTCATTTCCAGTATGTTCTTAGTAGCTTCTGCCTTTCTTCTCTCATCTTCCAGGTTTAATGGCTCATGCCAGGCCGCAGAACCAACAAAATCAATCGCCCTATCTTTGGAGTGGTGATTCTTCATGTAAAACATACATAGCCAGGTTTAATCAGCTTGGAAAATGGGAGCCCCAAAATCTCCAAAATATTTAAGTTAAGATTTATTAATACAAGTCCAGAGATCTGTTTACTCTGCATTACTATCAGTTAAGATCCTTGGGACAAACAGTAATCACAACAATTTTTTTTTAGGGAATTGAATGTAATAGCAATGACATCACACTATAGATAATAGAATTTGAATTTCAGATTTTTTAATCATGACCATTAAACCACTTCAATGGCTGTAAAAATCATCTTATTCACTCATGCCCTTTAACAAAGGAAACCTGTTTTAAGCTGGTCTGGTCTACATATGACTCCAGACCCACAGCAAGTAGTTTATTCTAAACTGCTTTTGAAATGGCCTATCAAGCCACTCAACTGAATCAAACCAAGAAAAAGTCTCACAGGAATGAAAATAGGTGCACTACCTTGAAACTTCCTCACTGGCATCTGGAGGTTAGCACCAAAACTGAGAAATCTGTCCCACAGATTAGCAATGTGACAGCCATTAGTCATACTCACGAAAACTTATCAGGAACTGACAGAGAGAGACAGTAACGCTGTAGATTGGCATGTTCTGGTGACATGTCAGGTAATGAAATTCAAATCCAAATCTGAAATGAAAATCTGGCCTAATGGTAACCATGTAGCCATTTTTGACTGTTGTAAAGACCCACCTGGGTCACGAATGTCCTTTAGGGAAGGTAATCTGCCGTCCTTACCTGGTCTGGCCAATACGTAACTCCAGACCCACAACAATCTGGTTAACTCTTAACTGCTCTATGGGCAATTAGAAATGGGCTGTAAGTACTGGTCTGGCCAACAAGGCCAGCATATCCCCTGCTCTGCCATTGCCATCGAGCCAGGGGATCAGCCCAAGTTGTGGTTCTGTTCGCTGAGTTGGGAATTTGTGTTGCAGATGTTTCGTCCCCTGTCTAGGTGACATCCTCAGTGCTTGGGACCTTCCTGTGAAGCTCTTCTGTGATGTTTCCTCCGGCATTTGTAGTGGTTTGAATCTGTCGCTTCCGGTTGTCAGTTCCAGCTGTCCGTTGCGGTGGCTGGTATATTGGGTCCAGGTTGATGTGCTTATTGATTGAATCTGTGGATGAGTGCCATGCCTCTAGGAATTCCCTGGCTGTTCTCTGTTTGGCTTTTCCTATAATAGCAGTATTGTCCCAGTCGAATTCATGTTGCTTGTATTCTGCGTGTGTGGCTGCTAAGGATAGCTGGTCGTGTCGTTTCGTGGCTCGTTGGTGTTCATGGATGCGGATCGTTAGCTGTCTTCCTGTTTGTCCTATGTAGTGTTTTGTGCAGTCCTTGCATGGGATTTTGTACACTACATTGGGTTTGCTCATGCTGGGTATCAGGTCCTTCGTTCTAGTGAGTTGTTGTCTGAGAGTGGCTGTTGGTTTGTGTGCTGTTATGAGTCCTAGTGGTCGCAGTAGTCTGGCTGTCAGTTCAGAAATGCTCCTGATGTATGGTAGTGTGGCTAGTCCTTTGGGTTGTGGCATGTCCTCGTTCCATTGTCTTTCCCTTAGGCATCTGTTGATGAAATTGCGCGGGTATCCGTTTTTGGCGAATACATTGTATAGGTGTTCTACTTCCTCTTTTTGCAGTTCTGGTGTACTGCAGTGTGTTGTGGCCCTTTTGAATGGTGTCTTGATGCAACTTCTTTTGTGTGTTGGGGTGGTTGCTATCGTAGTTCAGGACTTGGTCTGTGTGAGTGGCTTTCCTGTAAACCTTTGTAGTGAATTCTCCGTTCGGTGTTCTCTGTACCATCACATCTAGGAATGCGAGTTGGTTGTCCTTTTCTTCCTCTCTAGTGAATCGGATTCCTGTGAGTGTGGCTACTTGATTGGCACAACATCCACAAG
The DNA here is from genome assembly GCF_047496795.1 of Chiloscyllium punctatum. NCBI lineage: Eukaryota > Metazoa > Chordata > Chondrichthyes > Orectolobiformes > Hemiscylliidae > Chiloscyllium > Chiloscyllium punctatum. The sequence goes on along the minus strand of NC_092743.1, from coordinate 53,075,873 downwards.
CGTCCACTCCTTTCACCTCCAATGCAGTGGATACCACCTACAAGAGAAATTCACCAAGTCTTCTTAGACAATACCTAACAAACCCAAAGGCACTGACATTTTGAAAGACAATGGCAGCATATATATTTGAATGCCATTACCTGCAAGTTCTTTTCCGAGCTAACCGCCATCCTGACTTGTGAATATATTATCATTCTTTCAATTTTGCTCAGTCAAAATCCTGAAACTCCATCTGTAACGGCGTTATGGATATACCTACACCAAATGGACTGCAGAGCTCAAGAATGCAGTTCACCACCACCACTCAAGAGCATTCAGATACAGACAATAAATAGTAGACCAGCTGTTAAAGCCCACAGCTCCTGAATAAATAAAACTGAAATAAAACATTTAGGACAACACAGGGCTAAGGAAAGGATTGGTGAACATTGGTGTCAGGTACACTGCTGAACTGACAGAATAGAGCAAACAAGGAAAGCATAACAGAGATTGGGATTAAAGGAAGGAAGGGAGTGCAATAACAGAACCTGGAGACAATGATGTCCTGTTTGAATGTGTAGGACTGGCAGATATATATTGTTTCAGTTTAGCCTCTCTTATAACTTGTATTCCCAGTAAAAAGGCAAAATCTCGTATAAACAGAAATCTGTTCCTTATTTTTGCAGTATATCAAAGGTTTATCATTGGTAAAATGTGCTTTCGTTAAAATGCCCAAAGATTAGATGAATTTCCTTAGCTTTCAGTTTGCTTCAAAAGACATTAAATTGCACTGTCAATTTATTATCATTCAGGCTAAAAATAATAGATTTATTCACAAGTGGGATAACAGCTTGAAGCAGTAAGACAGCTACTCAATAATGGTGCAATGATTTTGGAAAGGTTGATGCAGTCAGTCTATAAGGGGTTAAACATTCCTGTCTAGAACAAGCCTTCTAATGCCGTTTTATAATCTGCAACATGTTTGGCTGAAGTAGCTTTCATCAGCCCCTTGGAGCAATATTTTTGTACATGGACAGTACAAAATTCCCACTTAGCTTCATAAAAATGAACAGCTTGAATAGATTCTTGACAACATAAGTCTGTAATGCTACGAGTATTGATGTTGAGACATTTATTGTCTTCCTCTTGAGTATACCTCATAATGAATCAGTCATTAGACATAATGGCACAGAAATTCCAAATGCTTAGCTCCGGTTGTGCAAAAGCTTTTTAAAGGCCGCTGTGGGAAGAATACCAAGTCTTACCTCACACTAGCAATGCAGATGCTCACGAAAATTATTGAGGACAGAATCTTCTGGAGAAATCCAGAAAACTCTCGGCTATGTTTTCTTGGCATAAGGGATGGTCAATCAAAGGCAGTTAAAATTTATCAGAGTTTAATGTGCTAATCTAAGTTAGTTTAGTTGGAATTGCCGCCTCTTTGGATCAAATCAAGGTTTTCTCCTCCTCCAATTCAAGAAATGTTAAGGCAGTTACAGAGAAACCTCGATTATCCAGCATTCGATTATCTGAATATTGGATTATCCAGCAAGATCGCAAGGTCCCGATGCTTGGCTATGTTATCCGGCATTTGATTATCCAGAGTTCAATTAACCGAATGATCTACTGCCTGAATAATCAAGGTTTCTCTGTAATTAACCTACTTTTTCAGCTTTTGTGCTTGCATTCATATCATTTCAATAACTGTTTTGTCTTCAAGCAACTGTGGCTTTTTTGCTGGAGAACGAACTGAGGCCAGCTGCGTCCTATTGAGGATATGAATGAATCAATGTTATAACTGTGTCAAGAGGAATGTATTGGTTCTCAAGCCCCATAAGGTCACAGTTTGCACCATTAGTTGAGGGCTTTGATTCAGTCACCAAAATTGCCAGTGTTTCCCTTTTGGTATCACTCTCCAGAATAAAAGGGACTTTTGCAAGACTTCTTTAATGAACTCAAAAGTAAACCTTTATTGTGAAACAAAATTAATTTATGAAAAAACTGTCTAGTGTCTTAGTTATAATGCAGAATTAGAAGTATATTCTGTTTTTAATCCCAATATAAACAAACTCACATAACATAAAAGACAACAAAGATTCTGCAGAGATGGTATTTTGAAAAGGGTGAAAATAAAATCCTCTTTTGCCCAATGGTTTGAAAAAAAATCTAATTTAATGAATTCACACAGACCATTGGGTTTCTTGTTGACAAAATCAAATTGCTAACAGCCACAGTCCAATGGAAGATTTTCCAAGCAAGTAGCAGTTTATATGGCAATCAAGTCTGTTTCAAGTCTTTGGAAAGTTGTTACAGTTCAGCTTCTCAGGATTTGCAAAATACAAATATGTGAAAATTTGAACAGGCTACCAATTACTTCAACCAAGAAGGGGAATGAGAGACTTGCAGCTTGACTGCAATTATTAGAGGTTCAGCAGCACTTGTGAAGAGAAGTCAGAGTTACTGTTTCAAGTCCAATGATCCTTCATCAGAACTGATGCCAGACCTTCTGAGATTTTCCAGCCATTTTTGTGTTTGTTTCTGATTTACGACATCTGCAATTCTTTCAGTTTTTGTTAGAGGTGTTGTTCCTTCTGATTCCTAGGCTTTTGAAATGGAAACTAAGACCAGAAATATCTGTTCGGAAACCAATAATACAGGAGCTCCGCTATCTCTTCCACGGCCATTTTTTTTAATCAATTATTGGTAATAAACCCCATCTTAATGCTTTAAAAATTTGCTTGGTTTATCTTCTTCCAAAGCCTATTAACGTTGCAGATGGAACCGCCCATATGAAATGATTGACTTTGTTTCAAATATCCCACACAAGTTCCTATATCCCTTGGTAAGAACTATTTAATTAACAGGATCCAAACAATTCAATATCTTGTTGTTCCAGTAGTCCAAAAATATAGAAATTTCATCCAAATATTTGTTTGATATCATGTATATTCCTCTGTCACAAAGACAAATAGACTCTTGAAGATAGTTGTTCATCAAGCCAATTTTATTTACATGGCTTTCACCCTGTCTACATAACCTAACTTGGGAAAATTGACAAAAGAAACATTCCTCTATTAAAGTGTTTTCATAACCTTTGCCATTGAGCTGTAAGTATGATTTTATTTCAGTTTCCTTGCCTGTTTATTGATCATGGACAGTGTGTAAACTCTGCAACACTGAATTAGATTCAATTATGTTAATTGGTTTCCTTTACCATCAGTTTTTTTTATGCATATGGCTTTGTTACCATTGGGAATTGAATAATAGGGAAGCTAAAAGGGAAGCTACATTGTGTGAAACTCAATTCAGGCTGGAATTAAAAAGCAAAAGCATGGAGACAGATAATTGTATCTCTAGTTCTAGCTCTATCCCTTCAACTTAAGGTAACATCCTGTGATAATTCCCACAACTTATTACGATGTTGCTTTTGGACGAATCATTGCTCAAGTACTATAATTATGTATAAAAGAAGCTCAAACTTATTGGTTTTCTGTGCTAATGGTTATTCCCAGGATCAGCAATCATCGACTGAACAGCATTGTGGCAACTTGACTGGCTTACTTCAGTAACACCTCAATTATTTTTCCCAATGCAATCAAGACCAGCAACAATGTGGAACATCCCCCTCCCAGTTACCCACCAACTGGAAATGGACATTTTTTTTGCTGTTCTGACACTTTGTCATATGAAGTTCCTCCACTGATCGCCGTTTCTGGAACGCCATTATCATCTCAGGGACTGCAGCAGATCAAGGAGAATGCACAGCACTGAGGATTGGATGCAGATGTCGCATTGCCACTGTTGGCCACATCTCAATATTACATAAGTTTTAAAAAGTGCAAAGCACTCTTTCTGTAACTTAATGACATATATTAAAGTGAAAAACTGTTGGGATCTGAAAAGAGTTGTTTGCCTAAAGTATGCTCATGAAGCAAATGAAATCTACTGCTTATCCATCTGTAATTTTTCACCCTTCACACGTCAGATAATGCTTAGGATTTGCTGAAGGCTGAGTCGCAGTATATAATATTTGACCTCCTAAGTGGAGTAAATGCAAACAATTGATTTTTGGGCCTGGTAGGTTTGTCTATGATGTATGGATATCTCACACAGATGTATTTTAATTTAAATCAGCATTCAACAAAGAGTGATTTTGTGTGCAACACGGGGTTAGAATCAAAACATCGTAAGGCATTTATACTTCAGAAAGAAGCCATTTTGTCCATCAAAACTATGCATTTTGAAAGAAGTGTTCAATTTAATTCCATATCCTTACATGTTTATACATTCTAAGTAGTTCAGAGAGGACTAGATTAATACCAGGAATGTCTTATTAGAAAAGGCTTACAGTCTAGGCCTGTATACTCTGGAGTTTAGAAGAATCAGAAATGACGACATTGAAACATTTAAGATCCTGAGGAGACTTGACCAGATGTTAAAACGATGTTGCCTTTTGGGAAGGAATCCAGACTGAAGGTTATAGTTTAATTATAAGGAGGTGCCCAATTAAAACATTTGAGGAAACCATTCTTTTCTCTGAGGGTGAGAAGCTTTGGAATTCACTTCCTCAAAAGACAGTGGATGTAGAATTTTGAATATTTTTTCAGGCAGAGATAGATTCTTGATTTCAGAGGGGATGAAAGATTGTTTAGAATAAATGGAAATAGAGTCATAGAGATGTACAGCATGGAAACAGACCCTTCAGTCCAACTCGTCCATGCCAACCAGATATCCTAACCTAATCTAGTCCCATTTGCCATCACTTGGCCCATATCCCTCTAAACCCTTCCTATTCACATACCTATTCAGGTGCCTTTTAAATGCTGTAATTGTACCAGCCTCCACCGCTTCCTCTGGCAGCTCATTTCATACACACACTACCCTCTGCATGAAAAAGTTGCCCCTTATGTCCCTTTTATAGTTTAAGTATAAGGAGGTGCCCAATTAAAACATTTGAGGGAACCATTTTTTTTCTCTGAGGCTGAGAAGCTTTGGAATTCACTTCCTCAAAAGACAACGGTTGTAGAGTCATACATCTGTATGACTCTATATCTTTCCCCTCTCACCTGAACCTATGCCCTCTAGTTCTGGACTCCCCCACCCCAGACTTTGTCCATTTACCCTATCCATGCCCCTCATAATTTTGTAAACCTCTATAAGGTCACCCCTCAGCCTCTGATACTCCAGAGAAAACAACCCCAGCCTAATCAGCCTCTCCCAAAAGTTCAAATCCTCCAACCCTGGCAATATTCTTATGTATCTCTTCTGAACCCTTTCAAGTTTCACAACATCTTTCTGACAGGAAGGAGACCAGAATTGCACACAATATTCCAAAAGTGGCCTAACCAACATCCTGTATAGCCACAACATGACCTCCCAACTCCTATACTCAATCCTCTGACCAATAAAGGAAAGCATACCAAACGTCTTCTTCACAATCCTATCTACCTTCAACTCTACTTTCAAGGAGCTATGAACCTGCACTCTAGGTCTCTTTGTTCAGCAACACTCCCAAGGATGATACCATTACATGTATAAGTCCTGCTCTGATTTGCATTCCCAAAATGCAACACCTCATATTTATCTAAATTAAACTCCTTGGCCCATTGATCAAGATTCCATTGTAATCTGAGGTAACTTGCTTGGCTGTCCACTACACCTCCAATTTTGGTGTCATCTGCAAGCTTACTAACTATACCTCCTACGTTCACATCCAAATCATTTACACACATGATGTTGAGGTAAAGCTAAAATCACTTGTTTTATTTATTATTTAATACCCCATTTATAAAGCTAAATAGCTCATTTGCTTCATTTATAGCTTATCAAGTTTCCCCACACCTTTGAAGTTTCGTAAGTACATACTCCCATGTTCCTCTGTTCTTGCAGCACCCTCAGTGTCATAATTGAGATTACACTGCCTCTCTTGTATCTCCTCAAATTCATTACATTGCACTTACGGCATTCACTTTCATCTGCCATTTCAACAATCTCTCGAAGTGAACTGTTAGCATGCTCGCTGTTTGCTATGTGTTATGTTTGTAACACTTTTCTTATACCTGATGCCTGTGTCAAAATCATTTATCACAGAATCACAGAAGTGTTACGGCACAGAAAGAGATAATTTGGCCCATTATACCTACATTTGCTCATTAACTGAGCATCATTACAAGTGCTAATCTTTTGCTTTCTCCCCATACCTTTGCACATTACTTTTATCCAAACAGACATCAACTGGTCTCATGAATGCCTCAATCGAACTTTTCTAAGTACTATATACTGTAAAGGCCAACCTAGAAAAACAGATCATTCATAATCCACAGAAAGAGGAAAGAAAAGAATTGCATTTATGTATTTTTTTTTCATGATCGATGAATCTCTATTTGGGCTTAATAATGAATGAATTACTTTTGAAGTATAATGTAGTAATGCATGGGCTAATTTGCACACAGTTCTGTGAAAATGATTAGTTAATCTGATTTCTTTGATGTTGATTGAAGAATGAATAGCTGCTATGATATTCAGGATCATCCCCTTGCTCCTTTTCTAAATAATGTAATAGAATATTTTGCAAACAGCCAGCTAAGGTCTTGGATTAACATCTCATGATAGGACTGCACTGTATTGTCAGCTTTGATTTTTGTGCTCCAGCCCTGGAATGGGACTTCAACCCAAATCATAGTCTCTCACAGGAAAGGGCATTAACTAATGAGCCACAGGTCACACTGGGCCGAAAGTTTTGATCTCAATCCTACGTCTTGCAAGGAGGGGAGGGAGATTGAATCCAAATGTGAGACACACAGGGATATTGTAACATGGGTTCAATAGGAATGTACAGTCATAGTGTTTTGCATTACTATCAATGTGATTACATTTAATCCCATCTCTCAATTTAAAGCAACATACATTATGATGGGACTCAATCCCTATTTCTTCTTGCACCCAAGAAATACCTGAAAGCAATCTTCAGGAGAATATTTGGCCTGCATTCAGTGACACTGATTCTGGAGTTAATAAATGTCACATGAAGGGCAGATGGTACTCAGTGGCTGGGTAGATAAATTCTTTTTGATATTTTTGTGTCTCTTTGATACCTCAGCTTCACCCCTGTTGGTCCCTGTCGACTCAACTAATCTGCTCAGTTTGGTAGGTGACTAGATAATGACTAGGCAAAAGTGAGGACTGCAGATGCTAGAAACCAGGGTTTAGATCAGAGTGGTGCTGGAAAAGTACAGCAGTTCAGGCAGCATCCGAGGAGCAGGAAAATCGACATTTCGGGCAAAAGCCCTTCATCAGGAATTTCCTGATGAACGACAAGATAATGACCCCCATCAGTCAATGAGGATATTTAGCCTCTTCAGGGATGCTTCAGTACCTCCCTAAAGCATTTTCACTGTCCTCTTGTGAGTCTCCTGTGTTCAACAGATACTTCAGAAATTTATTTGCATGCAAACAGGGTTGGTTTTGAGTGATTACCAGATGTGAGACTGTTCTCTCTTGTCATCAATTTTTGAGGAACCTTTGAAAGCCCCACTGGCAGTACATCCTCAATTCTTTTGAGTTGCCTATTTTAGGTTTGTCCAAATCTCTGAAGTTTATGAGAGTGTGTTGTCATTATTCCCTGGTAAACTATGAGTTTAGCCTCCGTGTCCTCAAATATTCTGTTCTTCAGTCAGCCAAAAGCTGAACTGGCATTTTGGAGGTGAAAATGAATCATCTTATCTACGGTTGCCAATATAGAGAAGAGCTCCCCAGATGTGGGAAATGATCTGCATTTTCCATGTTTTTGCCATTGTTCTTAGTAATGGGCAAGTCTTTACTGGGAGCTGGTTCGAAGAAGACCTTACTTTTCCTGATGTTTAGTGAAAGATACATTTTCTCATTTGCTTTGTAGAAAGAATCAATAATGCCCTGGAGCTCAGTCTCTGTACTATCTCTCTCTCTCTCTCTCACATGCTCATGCCTGTGTGCATACACACACACACACACACACACAGTTTTGAATTGAAAGCAGCGTAGGTTAAACAGTCATCCTATGTTAGTTAGATTTTCTCCATATTGTTATGTCCAATTATTGCTGAAAGCGAGGTGCGGTGTTGCAATAAGACAGTGAAAAGGGTAAAGAGCAAACTTTTTATTAACTGGCACCTGTGGGAGCAGGAGTGTGCTGATTGATCCAGATGATCAAGAGTTCCACATAAATAATGTAAAAACACGCATTAATTGATGAAAATGCAACGCAGGGGGATATACATCACTGTTATACAGTATTTCCCCTGTATCCATGTGGGATACGTTCCAGGACCGACCACGGATAGGAGTGAGCCCATTCATTTAAACGGGAAGCTTACCTTTCCGGCAACCTTCTGGTCCTGGAAGGTTCCTTATAATATGTTCAGGCTGCATAAACTGCTGGTAACTGAAACCGTGATAACCGGACCCGCAAATACAGAGGTCATCCTGTACTTTATTTACAACATAAATCACTTAACTAATAATGCAATTTTGCTTTTAATAAATTTAGCAACAGAGAGCCTTCTTGTTCACACCCTCAACTGAGTACTCAGACATTGTGCTAGATTGTGGTATTTGAGGAGAAATTAACTCGAACTTGAATGAACTGTTGATATTTTGTATGGCTGTTCGACTGAACGATAAGTATATTTACATTTAGATAAATACATTTTTAAAACTATAATAATTGGACAGAATAATACAGTAAACTTCGCAGTTTTTAGGATACATAATTTCTCAATTTATCAAGAGTGCCGATTCATAAAGTTTAAGTCAAAGTTTGCTGTATATATGAGTTGAAATAGATCATTTGGCCTGTCGAACAAGCTTTGTCATTCACTAAGATTATGGCTTTTGTATTTTGAATTCCACATTCCCATTACCCCCAAAATCCTTGATTTACCTGTCGAACAAGAAATTGTCCATCTCTGTCTTAAAAATATTCAATGGCATCACCTCCTCTGTCTCCTCAGGCTGAGCAGTCTAAAATCACACAACTCTCTAAGAGAAAATACCTTCCTTCATCTCTGTCCTGAAAGGGCAGCTTATATTTTTAAAACCATGCCCCCTAGTTTTGGACTGACCCCCAAGAGGAAACTGCCTTCCACAGTCCACCTTGTCAAGGACATTCAGGATCTTATACACTTCCATCAAGTCACTCCTCATTCTTCTAAACTCCAGTGAAAACAAGCTCAAACTTTCAAAGTAATCATATGACAATCCACTCATTCCATATTGCTGCAGTGATAGGGACTTGCTTCACTACAGTCTTCACTGAGATAAGAAGGTGATGTTTTTTATTGGAGAGGACCATAAGCATCAGATCATCGTGCAATAGAGGTGGAAGATGATGACAAATTTCTGAATGCAACCAAATCTGTCACCACCTGAGATAGTACAGTACCTGTTCAGTCTGGGTATAATCTTGAGGAGAATTGACCTCATCAAGCTTCATGCCTTCTAATGTAGTTGGAGATAAGCTATGTTTAGGTTTTTGTCCCATACCATGAGGCAAGCATGTTCTTAGTTGTGCAATATTGTAAGCTCACTTTTTTTTTTCTCCTTATGAGAGACTTGATAGTTGGCCTTTAAATACTACAGTTTCAGAAAACGGTTTATGGATGCAAGTTTCCTCTTGCACTTACAGCACCAAGGCATGATGGCCTTTATTTCACTTGGACTGAAAAGTAAGTATGCAGAAGTTATGCTGCAGTTATACCAAACCCTGTTTATAGTTCACTTGGAGTACAGTGAGTTGGTTAGGTAGAATATATTGGCTTTGCAGGGAGTACAATGTAGGTTTACAAGAATGATACCTGGACTTCAGAAGTTCTGAGGAGCCATTAAATGAATTAGGCCCATTTTCTCTAGAATTTGGATGATCGGATTAAAGTCTTCAAGATATCAGCAGGAAAAAACAGGGTGGATAAAGATAAACTATTTTCACTGGTTGGGCATTATCTGAGAATTAGGGGAAAACCATTCAGGAGAAATGTCAGAAACACTTCTACACACAAAGGATAGTAGATGTACAGCGTTCTCTTCGACAAACAGCAGTGGTTGCTGAGTCAGTTGTTAATTTTAATTTTTGTTAGGCAACAGTATTAAGAGATATGGGCCAGGTATATAAAGTTAAGTCAGAGATCACACATAATCTCATTGAATGGCCAAGTAGGCTGCAGGAGCTGAATGGCTTCCTCCTGTTCCTGTGGTTCTCAGACATCAGCAAAATTAACTGTTTCTAAAAGTCCTTTGGAGATGCATTTCGGAAAAGCATCAATCCAGCACTTGAAGGTCACAAGCCTCAATGTGGTCTATTGTGACTGGGAACTTATAGCAATTTGTATCAATCTATACAATAACTTTCAAGATTGAAGGTTAAAGAGCAAAATAAATGTCAAGGTGTTTTATCAAGCCCCTAAGCTTGCTCTTTCAACTGCCGAGCACTCCCTTTCACTCTTCATTACATACTGAGTACAACCATTTTGCTACACCTCTCGAGACCTATAACTTTCCAAGGATGCTGTACTGTGCTTTCCATGCTCAGCAATGGTGTTGCACAGTGAAGTCCATATTACCTGGGCAATTGCCCTTACTCAGTATTCTATGTCCTCCAATTATATGAGCTTCAACCTTCTTTAACATACCTATTCAAATTAGGAATTAAGAATGAAGTTTTGTTGTCATGGGTACTCAAGTACAGCAAATACAGGAATACAGTGAAAAATAAACAAAGTGGCCACTCTTGGTGCCATCTTAGGTACAAAGTACCTACGTACAAAATCTTATATACAAGTAGAAACATAAAGAAATAAGTTAAAAGTACATTACAGTTCTTCTCAGTATAAAGAAATAAAGTTAAGTCCAAAATTGTAAAATTACCAGCTGAGAGTTCTTTAGTACATGGACCCATTAGCTATGAAAGATTTCATTTTCAGCATTTGACATGCTGTTCGTTGGTATTTTAATAAACACAACAATGTGGTGACATTGAGAGCGAGATCATGGTCTTAAGTGGTATGATGATTGATGTCTTATGCTGTTCAATACATTAGACATCTGTTTGATCTCTGAGTAGCAGAACTGGGAGTGTCATACCATGGACGTCAAGAATAGCAGATTAGAGCAATTTCACCATGTGCTACGATTAACCTACAGATAGGTATGTCTGTTGCAGATGGTAAATCTCTGTTCCTTGCATCCTGCTGACCTACAGAAGGCTGAAACAGTTATTCCCAGTCAGTGACAGTTAAATGTGCCAATTTTGAACATATGGTCTGCATGCTGCTAATCTCTAGCATTCTTCTTTCATCTTGAAACAACAAAACTGTAATATTGTATTTAATGCACTTGGCAAAAGCAATTTAACTTTCGGTCCCACGTTGACCTGATATGTATGTAAAAGAAAAATGTAATTATCAAGTATGGAAAAATCTGAAATATTAGCTCCAGCAATACATATAAATCTGCTACTTCTGAGAAATTTGATGTATTACATTTAATGCATTTCTGAATAATCAATTGTAATTTACCTGCCATAGTGGTACATATACTTATTCACCAGCTGAATAGCCACTTAACAAAAAGCTAGCATAGAGTTTATTTGTGGACATGCAATTTGTGGGAAAATGGATGTTCATCAGAGATGGCAATGTGCCTGCTTTGAAGAGCTCACGATAAATAGGAATTAGGCAAGGCATTTAGTCCATTTTAACTCATTAAATTAGCAACTCTGTCACGACAAATATTCACTAACCTCACCCAATCCATTATCTCCTAAATGACTCCAGATTTTTTGTCTGCACAGCTCTATCCAGTCCTTTGTAGAGATGTATTAACATAGCAAAATATCTCAGGATTCCACATTGGGACATTGACAGACAAAAATCATGCTCAGCCAAGTGCAGAGAAATGAGAGTAACCAAAAGCTGAGGTCAAAGAGATAGGTTTGAAGGAAACTCTTAAAGAAATACATCTCTTTCTGTGAAGCAATGTCTGACATTAGTCCTAAGTTTGCTTTTCACTTGTTGAAACCCACATGTCCATTAAATCACACGGTTTAGTTTATGATGTTAAGGCGGGGTTTAAAGATATAATAATATCATTTAGTGTTTAGGTTTTGTACGCAAGGCATGTGAGCTTGGTCCCCATCTATCAAAGGGTTTAATAATTAACTTTTAAGTATTTCTGTTGCTATGGTGATCCCTTTTAAAAAGCAATAGGAGAATGTAATGGGGGTTTTGTTTTCCATGGGTGAGTTTTAAAAATGAACAGAGTAAATAGTTGTGCATTAAGTTTAAGACCATACATAATAACAGGAGAAGGTTGTTCAGCTCCTTTTCTGTTCCACGATTCAATAGAATCACGGCTGTTCCAACATTCCTCACATCCATTTGCCTGCCCTTTCCCCGTAACCCTTGATTTCCATACTGATCAAGAATCAATCTATCTCATCTTTAATGTCCACAAGGACTGCTCCTACAGGTATCTATGGCAAGATATTCCAAAGTTTCTCAACCTCATCTATCAAAAAGAAGAATCAACTCTTTGCAGTCTTTAGTTAGCACCCCTTTACCCTAAGGCTCTGCTCTCTGGTCATGGAGTCTCCCATTAGAGAAACATCTCTCACCACTTACCAGCATTTATCTGGCTTCAGATCAAAAGTTCTGGAACTTTTTTTGGCTTAAGTAAAACACCCGCATTTTGAAGAAAGTGTTCAGTTTCAGTTTTGTTTTCAGAAATCTTGACTAAAGCTTAATGTGTAAAACAGTTGCTTCTGAAGAAGGAGGATTACTTAGAACTGCTATGAACTAGGTTATCTCAGTAGGAAGAGTTTAGTTTGTAAGTTCCAGACCATGGGTGTTTGGTTAAAACCCAGAAGGGATTATTTGAAGCTGAGAAAATCTACGATCCGTGGTATGAAGATTCAAGAAAAAGATTATCAAGATGACAAGTTCAAGCCACAGTTAAATTAACCCCATACATAATGATAGAGAAGGGAATTATTTCTGATATGAATACTCCAATGGAATTCTTATAGAATTGTATTTTACTTTGTGTTTTGAAATCTTTAAATATGGATTATATATAAATAGTTTAGTTTATTCTATTTTACTCTTTGTTTTTTTTAGTAATAACCTTCTATCTTATTATAAAATATCATCTCGTTAAAAACCAAAACTAATTTAAATTTGACCAGATTTCGATCTGGATTCTGACTTGCCCAAAATAACATCAGCAGGAATTATAACAAGTTCCATGTCATTAATATTTATATTTTACATGTATAAAATTACAAAAGTAACATTTCAAGTTTGTGCATTAGTGTACATTTCAACGGGAGCAATTTGAAGTGAAGACGAAATGAAAATACTACACGTGCTGAAAATCTGAAATAACACAGAAGATGCTCAGCCTGTCAGACAATATCAGTGGAGAGAGAAGTAGTTACCATTTCAGGTCAATGTCCTTTCATCAAATGTCGTTCTACGAAATGTAAACTTTAAGTTAGAGAGACAGAATAAAATGTAACTTTGGTAAAGGTCAAGTTTATATAGGCTTCTCCAACTTCTGAGGCAAAGGTGAATTTTCACATTGCAAACACTGAGGAGATCATGTGGACAATTAATTTGAAAATGGAGTTCAGCCTGTACCTAAATGTGTGTTCAGTTTTTCCACTGAGAATAAGAGGTTGGAAAATAATCATTGCAATCTCTCCAGAAACTTGAATTATTGATTTTCTCTGAACTGGTGGCATTCAGGTAAATCACATTTTTCTTTCTTGTGCCTACAGCATGTGAATACGAAGTTTGTTTTTCAAGGATGCGCAGTAATGACTGTTTACACTATTTGCATATGAAAATTTAATGTACTTATGTGACATTTACTGATCCACTATTTTAACATTGGGAGTAATCCATTGTTTTGTTACAATTAATGCTACTATGGATGTACCTCCAGCAGAAAAGCTTGCCAAAACTGTAATTGTTTACAGGCTGATAAAACACAATGGGACTAATTCTCGCTATCTTTGCCTTCTAGGATTGCCAATTCTGTTGGTATAAAAGGCAAGCAAAGTGGATAGATAATGCATAAATCAGGTCACTGCTTGTTTCACCTAAACTTGAAATTTCCAGGACCTCTCCTCGAGATGGTGCAGACCCAAAGTTACTATTTAATTAATGCAGCAAGACATTGTCCGTCTCCTGTTCTTCCTCCAGAATGGGATGCCTATGTGCAGAGCTACTGAAAATTTCTTGTACCCAAATTGTTTACTCTTGCATTCGACAGCAAAATTCAAAGGTAGCTAGCCCATGTTGATTTTCAGGCCCAGAGATTTCCTGGTTGTCATTCGCCAAAATCAAACTACAAAGCCCTGGATTTGGTAGCTGACTTGCAACTGCCTTCCTGTCTTGCCTGGCGCAGAATCCTGGCGACATCCAGTGTGTGTGGCCAAGAGCTGTGGACGTCGACCTCCAGTTTCTTTTTCTTTATTCTTGTGTAGGATGTCGGTCTCACTGTTATGACCCAGCTGAACTGATTGGCATGTTAAACTGTTTAAAAAGACAGTCAACATTCAAGCACAGTGCTGTGTGTTTGGAGTGAGGTACAGGCCAGAGCATGTAGGAATGGCTGATTTCCTTCCCTATCGGACATCGGTGAACCACATGGATTTTTACAACAAACAATGATGGTTTCATGCTCACTATTTACTGAGACTCGATGTATAGTTCAGAATTATCCATAGAATTTAAATTCCACTAGCTGCCATGGTGGGCTTTTAATCCAAGAATTTGCATTACCTTCAGATTACTGTTCCACTGACATAGACCCCCCAAACTCCTATCTCCCCACCTGTACCAATATATCTGCCATTATTATAGTGATCTCTTCCATGGAAGGTGGGAGGATAAATGTTACTATTAATCTCATATTAATCTGTTTGTCTGAAAACAATATATTTCAAATAAGCAAATTGATGGATTTTAACAAAACATTTTATATTGGGTATGGTTCAAGGAAGAACCAATTAGTCTTTGTCAAATGCATAGATTCAGATCCTTTATTATCCTTTTTATGCAGATTCATTCACAAAGGGTGATGGGTTGAATTGATGTTTTGTTTTCAAGCTAATCCAGCTGAAGGAGGCATTTAGTAGCAGACCAGCTGAGTTTGACTGGAACAGGAATAATTACAGAGAAGGTACATTTGTATCATTAGTTTCTTTCTAAGTCTATATTAAATCAGAAAAGTCTCTTGAACTTTCATAATTGCAAATTAAAGTGCCCAAGAACTAATAAACCTCAGATTATGCATTGCATGTAAGTTAATACATCTCCAAGTATTTAAAATTGCACTCACCATAGTGCAAATGTTATTTTTCCATCAGAGACTTCTACTATAAGTTTGTCAATGACCGTATCACTAATACATATTTTTTAAAATTTGCTTTCTGGATGTGAGCTATCCAACAAAGGTCTCATTTATTACATATCCTTAAATCATCTTCTTCCAAGATAGTTCATTAAGATCAAGGATAACTTGCTTCACTCTGGTTCATTGAACTCTGAAGAATATCACTTGCACATTATTGTGGAATTTCCAAATTTTTAAGGCCACCGAATATGGGCAAATTACTCTTGAAACCTTCACAGTTACTCTTTAAAACTTCACAGTTGATTTAGTCAAAATAAGGTTGAACCTGATCATGTTTAGCAGTTGGTGATGTACCTAGTATTTTTCTTTAATTTTTTGTGCAGTGAAGATTATGTCTGTTGTGTCTCACATTAGGTAAAAAGCACGATGTTCTTCAGCCACTGAGGGGAGGTAATTGAGAAGGATCCTTGCAATGCTCTTTCCTGAGACAGAAGTTTTTTTTTAATCATTCATGGGTGTCGCTGGTTGGCCAGCATTTATTGCCCGCCCCCTACTTGCTCTTGAGAAAGGTGGTACTGAGCTGTCCTCTTGACCTGTTGCAGTTCACCAATGTGGGTTGACCCACAATGTGGTTAGGGAGAGAATTCCAGTACTTTGACTCAGTGACAGTGAAGGAATGGCAACATATCTCCAAATCAGGATGAGGGGTCACTTGGAAGGGAACTTACAGGTGGCGGTGATCCGATGTATCTGCTGCTCCTGAGTTTGGAGGTTGCCATCTGAGAATCTCGGAATTTCGGAGTGCATTTTGTAGATAGGTAGACACCTCTGGAGTTATATCAATTAGAATTGTACTCCCCCTTGAATATAGTCACAGGTGCACTGACCTGAGATTCCAGGGTGCACTCCTCTTCCCAGATGAGGGAAATTAGATTAGATTACTTACAGTGTGGAAACAGGCCTTTCGGCCCAACAAGTCCACACCGCCCCGCCGAAGCGCAACCCACCCATGCCCCTACATCTACCCCTTACCTAACACTACGGGCAATTTAGCATGGCCAATTCACCTGACCTGCACATCTTTGGACTGTGGGAGGAAACCGGAGCACCCGGAGGAAACCCACGCAGACACGGGGAGAATGTGCAAACTCCACACAGTCAGTCGCCTGAGGCAGGAATTGAACCCAGGTCTCTGGCGCTGTGAGGCAGCAGTGCTAACCACTGTGCCACCGTGCCGCCCCAGACTGCATCAAGGTATATCAGCATTGTTTTCCAAAATTTCATCTGAGAATCCATCTGCTCTAGAACCTTTGTTTCTTATTGAATGTCATTTTCAACTTTGGCACAGACTAGGGTGGTGTTGAGACTGAGCTGGATAGGATGTTGAGAAATATAAGAGAATGTTCAAGTTGAAAGGACATGATGTGGAGGTGTTGGACTGTGGTGAACAAAGTTAAAATCAAACAACACCAGGTTACAGTCCAACAGGTTTATTTAGAAGCACTAGCTTTTGGAGTGCTGCTTCTTCTTCAGTTGACTTAACAGAACTGAAGAAATTGCTCATGTCTTTGATGTCCATTCAATTGTTAAATCTTTCATGTTCTTCTTGCCCAAATCATGTTGTTTGTGACATGGTATTTTCATATTGAGCTGCTTGCTGCACTACTGATTTCTTGTCTATGTGTGCAAAGGTTTATAGTCACCAATCACTTTGCACAAGTGCTCAATTAGGTCCTGTATCTCAAGGTGCTTTTCACCTCACTAACTCAACTGTTCTGTGCTACAGAGATCAAGGATCTCTTTGCAGATGCTTATCATGGCTGACTTTAGGGCTGACCAGACACTATGGCTCCTGGTGTATGGAAGTTGAGAGACTTGGATAGTCCAAAATGGAGGACAGGAGAAATTGTGGCTTGAAGATCTGCTCTTTTTTGAGATATTGGAGGAGCACAAATTCCAGGAGCAGCAATTACTGTTTATGTGCTGTTGCATTGTTTTGGAACTTTGGCGGAAACGTTCAAAACAATGGTACTTTAAATAGGTTGAAGACAGACAAAGACAGTGACCACGTTGTTAGAGAAAGAAATCTATACTGATTTTTGACGCAGCAGTGAATCCACATAGGTTTGCTGTTTTGAGTTCAAATATCTCTGGTATCTGAGTGCATCTAGGAAATGTTAACAGGGAAATTCACAGCTGACCTTGGACAAACCTATTTGGGAGAGTGTAACCTTACTGTAAATCTACACTAGTGAGTACAGTGGGTTCTTTCTTGATGAAATCTGTCTCTTGATTAAATTTTAAAACTATAAACCATAAGTACAAAGTGAGCCTGAAGTAGTTGTTTTCTTTTAGAACAAGAAGACGGTGCTATTTTCTGGCTCTGTAGATTGTGAAGGAGGAAAGATGGCCTTTAGTAGAGCGATGTTCTCTTCCTGTCAGATGTGGGAGTTCAGGGAGAGTTCCCATGTAACTAATGATTATGTCTGCAGGAAGTGTCTCCGGTTGCAAATCCTATCAAATCACATGGATTGGTTGGAGTGGCAGTTAGAGGCAATGAGAAATTTACAGGAGTTAGGGGGTATGATGGATGGCAGTTATAGGAAGAGAGAAAAGCCACAGATACAGTCAGGCAGATGGGTTAACTCCAGAAAAGGCAGGAGAAGGAGACAGGTGGTGTAGGAATCTCGTGTGGCTATCCCCATCTCAAATGTAGGGGATGAATGTTTGGAAAATGTCGGGGATGATGGACTCTCAGGGGAATGTAGCTCGAACAGCCAAGTTTCTGGTACTGCGAATGGCTCCAGTATAATGAGTGGTATGTCTGGTTACAAGTGATCGATTGTGATGGGGGACTCTCTAGTCAAAGGCACAGACAGACATTTCCGTGGCTGGCAAAGAAAAATCAGAATTATGTTGCCTCCCTGGTGCCAGGATCAAGGATATCTTGGAGAAGGTGTAGAATATTCTCAAAGGAGAGAGGGACCAGCAGGGTTCATTGTAGACATTGAAACTAATGACATAGGAAGGGAAAAGAATGAGATTCTGAACAGAGAATATAGAAAGTTAGGCAGGAATTTAAAAAGGAGGTCCTCGTGGCTAGTAATATGTGGATTATTCCCAGTGTTACGAGCTAGTGAGGGTTGGAATAGGAGGATGGAGCAGATGAATGCATGGCTGAAGAGTTGGTGCAAGGGAGAAGCATTCACATTTTTGGATCATTGGAATCTCTTCTTGGTAGGAGTGACCTGGATTGCACCTGAATTGGAAAGGGGCTAATATATTGACAGGGAGATTTGCTAGAGTTGCTCAGGAGGATTTAAACTAGTAAAATGGGATTGGGGGAGATCCAGGGAAATAGTGAGGAAAGAGATCAATCTGAGACTGGTACAGTTAGGAAAAGGAGTGAGTCAGAGAGTCACGGCAGGCAGGAACAAAGCAGAGAAAAAGATAGGACTGAAAAATTAAACTGCATTTATTTCAATGCAAGAGGCCTAACAGGGAAAGCAGATGAGCTCAGGGTATGATTAGGAACATGAGACCGGGATATCATAGCAATTAGAGTTGTGGCTCAGGGTTCGGCAGAACTGACAGTTTAATGTTCCAGGATACAAGCACTGTGGAAGGATAGAAAAGGGGCAAGAGAGGAGAGAGAGAGTAGTGTTTTTGATGAGGGATAGTATTATGGCTGTACTTAGGGAGGATATTCCTGGGAATACATCCAGGTATGTTATTTGGGTAGAAATGAGAAATAGGAAAGGGATGATCACTTTATTGGGATTGTATTATAGATCCCCAACAGTCACTGGAAAATTAACAAACAAATTTGTAAGGAGATCTAAGTTATCTGTAAGAATAATAGGGTGGTTATGGTAGGGGAGTTTAAATTTCCAAACATAGACTGGGACTGCCGTAGTGTTAAAGGTTTACATGGAGAGGAATTTGTTAAGTGTGTACAAGAAACTTTTCTGATTCAGTCTGTGGATGTACCTATGAGAGATGTTACAAAACGTGGCCTACTCTTGGAAAATAAGGCAGGGCAGGTTACTGAAGCGTCAGTGAGGGACCACTTTGGGACCAGCGACCATAGTTTAACATAGTGATGGACCTGATCTAAAAGTTGAAGTTCTAAATTGGAGGAAAGCCAATTTTGACAGTGTTAGGCAAGAACATTCAAAAGGTGATTGGGGGCAGATGTTCGCAGGTAAAGAGACAGCTGGAAAATGGGAAACCTTCAGAAATGAGATAACAAGAGTCAAGAGACAGTATATTTTTTTCAGGTGGGATGCAAGGCTGGTATGTGTACGGAATGCTGGATGACTAGCGAATTTGAGGTTTTGGTTAAGAAAAAAAAAGAAAACGTATGTCAGGTATAGATAGCAGGGATTGAGTGAATCCTTAGAAGAGGCAGTAAGAGTATAGTTAAGAGGGAAATCAGGAGGACAAAAGGGGGACGTGAGATAGCTTTGACAAGTAGGCTAAAGGAGAATCCAAAGGGATATTTATAAATACATAATGACAAAAGGGTAACTAGGGAGAGAATAGGACCCCTCAAAGATCAGCAGGGTAGCCTATATGTGGAACCAAATATTAAACGAGTATTTTGCATCAGTGTTTACTGTGGAGAAGGATATGGAAGGTATAGAATGTAGGGAAATAGATAGTGACATCTTGAAAAATGTCCATATTACAGAGGCGAAGATGCTGGATATCTTAAAATGCATAAAAGTGGATAAATCCCCTGGACCTGATCAGGTGTACCCGAGAACTCTGTGGAAAGCTTGAGAAGTGGTTGCTGGACCCCTTGGTGAGATATTTGTATCATTGATAGTCACAGGTGAAGTGTCAGAAGACTGGCAATTGGCTAACGTGTGCCATTATTTGAGAAAGGTGGCAAGGAAAAGCCAGGGAACAATACACCTGTGAGCCTGACATTGTTGATGGACAAGTTGTTAGAGGGAATCCTGTGGGACAGGATTTACATGCATATAGAAAGGCAAGGACTGGTTAGAGATAGCCAACATGACTTTGTGTGTGGGAAATCATGTCTCACAAACTTAACTGAGTTTTTTGAAGAAGTAACAAAGAGGGCAGAGCAGCGGACGTGATCTATTTGGACTTCAGTAAGGCGCTCAATAAGGTTCCGCATGGTAGACTGATTAGCAAGGTTAGACCTCATGGAATGCAGGGAGAAGTAGCCATTTGAATACAGAACTGGCTTGAAGGTAGAAGACAGAGGGTGGTGGTGGAGGGTTGATTTTCAGACTGGGGGTCTATGATCCGTGCTATGCTACAAGGATCAGTGCTGTTGTGAGGTATTTAATGCCTTTGAGATTAAACTTTTTTGCGGCATTGGTTTTGCCGTTTAGGGGCCAAGCTGCTGAAGATGGTAACTTGGAAAACACAGTGATGAGTCCAGCAGTCATCAGAACCCTCCTTTGTAGAATATTGATGTAGTCAAGCAGATTGCCAGTGTTTGAACCCCAGTGGGAATTGCCAAGATGTCTTATGCTTGTCCTGCCAGTTTATTGGGGTAGACGATCACCATAGAGACTGATCATTTCGCGATGAATTTCCCAGCAATCAAAGGAAATACTTAAACGGCAAAATTTCACATTTTAAAAATATTACTGTAGAAAAGAACGTAAAATACTAGAGAGTTAAAATTATTTAATTGGCAACAAATATATAACAGTAAAGTTAATTTTTCTGCCAGGGGAAATAGTGACTAATTAACACAACTAAAATATTTTAAAATCCATTTGCACATTATACCACATTCTCCACACTAAGGTAGCTTTGTTGATTCAAGTCCAAACTTCTTGAAGTTTTCAGCAAGCCTCCTCCTCCTTGCTCCTCCAGAGTGAGTTTTCCAGTTGCTGTTGCAATCCACTTCACTCCATTTTCTAAGTATCTCAGAACTGGTTTTGAGCAGCAAGGGACCCTCTGGTTCTTCATCTCCACAAATTCTATCTTTTCAAGTAGAGAACTACGGCATCCTGCATGTGGCATGCAAAAAACAGCCTTTTTCCATTTATGTTTTGTAGCAGTGTCTGTTTATATGTCCCTTTTCAGGGTCTACTTATGTTTAAGTGTTAATCAGAAGACCAGCTGCCTTTGTTTTGTGTCGGGTTATGAAAGTGGACACCCGATTTTCGATAGATTTTAATTACAAACCACATGGGTCTGTCTTCAAGCATTTTTATGTCATGCATTTCAACCTAAATCAAAGAGGCAGGCCAAAGTCTCGCATTTGTAACAGCAATGTCCAGTTCATCATTCAGGGGATATATAAAGAAGTGAAGAATTAAGTGGAGAGCAGTGAGGAAAGTAAAGTTAATTCACAATCAATCAGCCATGCCCTTATCAAGCTGGCTCAATATTGATCTACTCCAGCAACAATGTCTTTTAATCTTATAGTCCAACAATTTGTCAACAGAAGGACACCAGTGAAGTGGTCTGTCCTTTTCTTTTGCCACTCACACCCTGGTTGCTTTGCGGGACCGCTTCAGAGCACATACTGTTGGACTAGTGTCAACCTCACAAAGTGATGTTAAACCATTCCTTAAAAGTGCCATTGAGCCAGTTGTTTAATGATGATCTGACAGATTCACTGGTATTTTTTGTCTGGTGCCAGTTTAGAATTAGCCAATTTATTTCATTCACTTTGACATCTTGTTATTGTGCAATCTCAATCACTGATCAAAACGTTGCTTTACAAACAAGAGGTGATTCCCATTAGGTCATCACAACTGCCGTCTTCGTTTACGTGAGTTGCAGTTACCTGCTAGGATTCAAGTCAATTAGGGAAACCCTCAGGAATTCAGATTCAACAGTGATGACCTTTGTTCCATGTCAATATTCTGACGTGATCGCTGTGAACCAAATCTAAATAGTAGTTTGTCAAGCTAAATTTGGTTGTTTGTGTGGATGAATATATAGTTGAAATACCAATGGCCATAGCTGTGGACTGATCGATCATTGCAATGGATGCCCTTCAGTGACCCAACTGAAACATCCATCTGCATAAAGTTGATGAAGCTGCAGTAGTGAATTAAATCTGGACTAACAAAATACAAATCAAAACCGTTTGGCACAACACACACAACCTTAAGGACAAAACAATAAAACATCAGAATTTCTGACCTTTAAGTACAGCCGTTTTTGAGTTCTTGCCTTGAGATTGTATCATAATTAGAACATTAATGTTGAAAGAAACAAAGTGTGCATATTAGCTCATGGCTTTTCTTATTCTCTTGAGTTCTGAATATAATAAAGTAACAGTCTGATTTATTTTGTTTACTGTATGAAAGTTGACAGAAATGTAACTGGAATTATTTTACTCAAGTGTTTTGGTGGAGTAAACGTAATTGAAGTTATGTGAACAGCTGCTACATAAAGAACTTACTGGTATGTCATTGTAAATTTTTGTTGAAACCACAAAGACCTAATTTTATGCAGTCTGCAAATCAACTTGATCATTAGAAGAAGTCTTTTTTTCTGTTCTAAGCCAAGCTGAAAGTGATGAGATGCAGCAATATTGAATACAAGAGGTCTCAGAAGACTTTGACAGCTTATTGGACAGTGCATTAAAAGATAGCATTGGGCCATTTGTTTTAACTATTTGACTAAGTTCTTGGGAACACAAATTATGTTTGGTTTGATTCTCGAGTTTGGGGAACCTATAATGATGTCTTTAGCCTGCAGATAAAGCCCTGATGCCCCATGAGTGACACATTTGGGAAGAAAATTGATAACTTTTTTTCTGGCATTCAGTTGGTGACCTAATTACCAACCTTGTCTGAAAACAAAAAGCAAACTGTTATTTGTTTATTCATTCAAGTTGTTGATTCCTGCTTCTTAATATGTTAGAAACAATTTATTATCCAAACGGAAAGAATTTCAGTGCTTTAAGGTCAAAATACTATATTTGCCCTAATTCTGATGAATTCTCAGGAGGAAGGTATGCTTATTACATATCTGGAATAATGCAACTTAGTTATATAATATGGGTGTTAAAATGTTGAATATTTCCTGTTTCACTTCTCAGGATTTGAAAAATCCCAGTGACAATGAATAACAGCACTATTATTAATTTTAAAGATATGGACACAACTTAACTTCGAGGAACCTGGCAATTCAGATTCATACGCAACTTCACACATTGATAAAATGTAATTTAGTTGTTTAAACAACGGCAAGATAATTTTCAGTATCTGAATAATCATAAAAAGCAGGGCATGTTCCAAATAGCCTGCCCTCATCTAATTTGTTGTCTTTGTCCATCTTAGGGCAAGTCTTTCAACAGTTGTCTCTAGTCAGTTAGTGTATAGGAGCTGAGCAGTGATTTATGGTGTTTACATCATTCAGGTCACCTATAAAGAAGATGCTGCTAATTACACACATTTATGTTGATTGAGAGAACAGATGTGATTATTAAATTGCAAGCAAAGTGTTATCTCTGTACCTCACCCTCCCTTCTTTTGCACTGCAAATTACTCCTGGCACAAACAATGTTCAGCATTTCCCTTATAAGTTGAAGTGCATGATATATACTGCAGTGAAAAAGGCACACACATTAAATTATGACAACAATATCTAAATATGGTAAAAAAAAGGAAACAACTGAAAATCTGGAAATTACATTAGGGGGCAGTTAATTTGCTGATGTTAAACAATTATCAAACATTTCAAAATTTTACAATTTAAAACATGTCCAAGCTCGCTCAGATGTTAATGGTAATGAACATTAATTTGCCTGGTCTTCCCACTCAATTGCACTGCTTTTTCTTCAACACAACTAACCAAAACATCACATAACCGACCCAAGAGCTCACGTAATTTGAAGTGCAAACTAAATTCAATGCAACTCAAGCTTATGTGTTTTTTTGAGCTCATTCCAACTAAAAAAATTGGCAAGAAGCTGGCCCTGCCACAAAACTGGATATAATTCCAAGATGATTGAGACATTCAATGGGCCATTGGATGATTAATTGGATTAAAATAACACGCAAGGCTATGAGAAAAAAGTAGAAGATTGGCACTAGATAATGATGCTCATTTAATGGGCTATTACAGGCATGATGGGCCAAGTGACCTGTTTCCATGCCAAAACTCTTCCATGATTCTGTGATGATTTAATCACCATTTAAAATTTCTGCTAATTCAACTTGCTTGCAGGCTTTCAACATTATCAGGGAAATAGTTTTGTTTGAAACATTAAAAATGGGATCATTCACAGATAGTGATTAATGCAGATTTAAACTGTATTTTTGTGTGTGAGATAAACTTATTTCAACTTTATTAATCAATTGTCACTCAATAAAGTATTTTTGGTATATTTATTTTTTTTAAAGAATTGCAACATTAAATGCTATACATTTGTGCTGGTTCATTCTGATTTTATGTTTGGCGGTATTCAAAGAACAAAGGACAATACAGCACAAGAACAGGCTCTGCAGCCCACCAAGCCTGCATTGATTTCTAACCCTTGAAAGTATTTAATCCTCAAAATGTTTATATGGAAACATGAGAGGAGAAAAGCTCTTCAAAATGTACCATTACCATCTTGCACTTCGAACAAGTTTGTGGGTAAAATATCAAACTTCCACATGCAATTGTAAGTGTAACTAACTAGACATGTTGCAAGATGCCCTGCTTTGGCAAACAGTCCTCTATTATGTTTGCACATACCTCATAGTCTCTGCTAGAATAGTTAACATATTTGATTTTGGAACTAGTTTGAATTTAATTGCTATTTTTGTGCTCAATTCAGTGACACATACATCAAATGCAAGGCACTTTAATGTCATGGATTAGTGGTGCTGGAAGAGCACAGCAGTTCAGGCAGCATCCAACGAGCAGCGAAATCGACATTTCGGGCAAAAGCCCTCGATTTCGCTGCTCGTTGGATGCTGCCTGAACTGCTGTGCTCTTCCAGCACCACTAATCCAGAATTTGGTTTCCAGCATCTGCAGTTATTATTTTTACCACGTTAATGTCATGCTCATTCCTGGAACATCTGACTGAATAAACCTTATGGTATCATTGTTTTTCCAGTTCCTCTTGTGACACTGGTCTTCTCAGGTCATCAAAAATGCCAAAATTGAACATCAGAAGTCAAAATACTTAACTGTAAAAGTATTGGCAAGGAAGGTATTAACATATAAGCAGGCAGTTCATGGAGAATTGCAGATAGTGTTGGAGTAGAATACACTTCTGACCACTAGATGAACAGAAAAAGGGAGAATGCAAAGCATTTGCTTTATTTTGACAGTTTGAGGGCTCTTAAAATTTCAAGTGCAAATTGCTTCATTATTGAGAAAAATGATGTCTAAGCTCTTTCAGTGTGAATAAATGCTTCCATGATTGCAAATATGTACCGATCAGAACTGCAGAATTAAGAAGGTTCATTATAGACCGAAGCATAATATGCTGAATACCAATTATAATCTTACTTAGATTTTAAGCTTTAAAGTTAGATATTCATACTTTATCTTTCTGCAGAGTAACACCATTGCATTTGGTATTAAACCTCAATGCAAGCATGGCATGCAAGCAGTAGTAGCATCCCCACCACCACATTTGATCCAATTCAAAGCTTGCCACTAAGGTTACATCAGGGATGCAGGAAACGCAAAAGCTCCTCAAGGGAAGACGATAGGTCAAAAGCACTCAAATTCAGACTCGAAGTACTGAATCTATACATCAGAGAATGGATCACTAGAGCTAACAGTGAGAGTTTTTAAAATTTTTTCCAGGGCCTTAAGGAGCAGCAATGCTACACCAGCCATATCATTGTGTCTTTTGATTTGCTTCCCATGATCATGAATCCACTATTCAGTTTCATTTCTCTAGCCCATGTGATGACTCACTCCTGCCCACCCACCATGACTTCTTATTTTTACATGTTTGGGCAGTCATCAGTTTTGGCCAAAATGACCCAGAACATTTGTTGATAAGTCAGAATGAGCCTCTATGTCCTACAGTATTGTTTCTCTTAAACAATCTCAACCCATTCTTGGAGTCTGTATGTGTCTGTGCAATGTCATATTGTGTTTTGTCTGTATTAACTTTCATCTGTTATTGTGAGGTTTCATATATCAAAATGTATGTGTTTATTATTATCCATGATCAAAATTTCTTTATTCTGTTTCTTCATTTGTTAATGGAGTGTGGATTTTACTTTGCCCAGTTTACAGGTGAATTTCTGCAGTCAATCTTGTAGATAGTATACAGTGCAGCTTTTGAGCACTGTTGGTAGTGGTAGTGAATGTTTGTGGATATAGTGCTAATCAAGTGGGTGCTTTGTCCTGAATGGTGTCAAATTTCTTGAGTGTTGCTGGAGCTGTACAGCTGCAACTGAGGAGTATTCCTCACAATCCTGACCTGTGCATGTGGATAATGGACAGGCTTTGGGGAGTCAGGAGATGAGTTACTCACTGGAATATTCCTAGCGTCTGATCTGCTCTTGTAGTCACAATGTTTCTGTGGTGAGTCCACTTTCTGGTCAATGGTAACTCCAAGGATGATAATCATGGAGGATTCAGTGATGGTAACACCATTGGCTGTCAAGAGGTGGTGGCTGATTGTTTATTATTGGAGATGGCCATTTCTGATATTTTTGTGTGGCACTAATGTTACTTGCCACTTGTCATCCCAAGCTTAGATATTGTTCAGACCTTACCACATTTGAATGTGAACTGTTTCAGTGTCTGAGGAGTCGTGAATGGTGCTGAACATTGTGAAAACATTGGCAAACATCCCCAGTTCTGACCTTGGGATGGAGGGAAGGTCATTAATGAAGCAGCTGAAGATAGTTGGGCCTAAGACACTACACTGAGCATTCTTCTGTAGTGGGTTGTTTAACTGTCCATCACCATTGAAAACTGGATTTGACAGGACTGCAGAGCCTAGTTCTGATCTGTTGGTTGTGGAATTGCTGAACTTTGTCGGTCACTTGTTGCTTATACTATTTGGCACACAGGGAGTCCTATTTGGTTGCCTCATCAGGTTGCACCTCATTTTAAGGTATGGCTGGTGCTGCTCCTGGCGTGCCTTCCTGCACTGTCCATTGAACCAGGGTTGATCCTTTGGCTTGATGGTAATGGTTGAGTAGGCAATATATGGGCCATGTGGTTGCAGATTATGTTGGAGTAAAATTCTGCTGCTGTTGATGGTCCACAGCGACTCATGGATGCCCAGTCTTTAATTGCTAGTTATGTTCGAAGTTTGTCTCAGTTAGCACGGTGATAGTGGCGCACAACACGATAGAGGTTATTCTTAGTGTGAAGGTGGGTCTTCGTCTCCATAAGGACTGTGTAGTGGTGACTCATACCAATACTCTCATGAACACATGTACCTGCAGCTGGAAGATTGGCCAGGATGAGGTCAAGTAGGTTTTTCTCTCTTTTTAGTTCTCTCATCACCTGCTTTGAGCCAGTCTAGCAGCTATGACATTTAGGACCTGACCAATTCGATCTTTGTCAAGACTTTGTAGCGATTGATACAACTGAGCTTGCTAGACTGGACTTGCTGGACCATTTCAGAGGATATTTGAAAAGTGTGGCATTTTGAGCACAAGCCCTTCATCAGGGTTTATTCCTGATGAAGGGCTCATGCATGAAATGTTGATTCTCCTGTTCCTCAGATGCTGCCTGACCTGCTGTGCTTTTCTAGTGCCACACTTTTTGCCTCTGATCTCCAGCATCCGCAGTCCTCACTTTCTTCATTTCAGAGGATGGTTAAAGTCAGCCACATTTCTGTGAGTCTGGAGTTACCTATAGGCCAGACAAAGTGAGGATGGCAGATTTACTTCCCCGAGGGACATTAGTAAGCCAGATGGGTTTTTCCAACAATCGACAATGATTTCACGGACATCAGTAGGTTCTTAATTTCAGATATTTTTTATTGAATTAAAATTACATCATCTGCTGAGGCGAGGCTCAAATCCAAGTCCCCAGTACATTAGCAGCGTCTCTAGGTTAATAATCTAGCAATGCTACCACTCAGTCTTCACATTCACTTCTACCTGTAATGTGCAAATAGTTGAAGAAAATTAAAAGTTATTACATGCAAAAAAAGCCTGGAACTCCTGCTCTCTACTTTGCCCACCACTCGGTTCCTCCACTATGACTAGATTTGCTACATTGAATCATATTGTTTACTGTTCTTCAATCAAAATATTTTTGAATCATTATGTTTCCCCAAATTCATGCTCTGTTTGAGTTTAATTAATTTCTACTATTTGATGGAAATTTCTTAGGAACATTCTGGAAGGCTTATACAATAACTCAGATTGCTTTTCATAACCCACTTCATCCAAAATTCTGAAGGAATTGTGCCCTTCTAAAACTCTGGCTGTTGGTTAGTAAGTTATTCTACTAAGAATCTCTGAAGTTTATACCTGTAATTCCGTTATTTTACATGGGATGATGAGACATTTTATTTATACTATTTTGCATAATTTGTAAATTTCTGACAATAAAATTGATGGTATAATGGACAGTGAAGAAGTTTGCCTCAGAGTGCAACGGGACCTTGATTAGATGGGGCAAAGGGCCAAGGAGTGGAACATGGGGTTTATAGATAAATATCTATCAACATATCTAGATAAATGTGAGGTGCTACATTTTGGTAGAGCAAATAGGCAGGACCTATACACTTAATGGTAAGGAGAATGTGAGGACTGCAAGTGCTGGAGTACAGAGTCGAGAGTGTACATCTCTATGACTCTATAAATATATTGACAATGTTACTAGAAGCAGAACACATCAAACATTCTTCCTATTTTTATGGTGTTCCTAATAGGAATTGATCAGAGGGAGCCTTAAGAAATTCATCACAATGCTGATGATCTTGCAGGTACCATTTAATTCCTCAGGGAAACAGAGAAAGGATTAAATGTGAAAAATTAAAATCAATCTATATTTTTGCATTTATATAACTGGGCACAATGCATTTGTTATTTCTTTCTCAGATAATGCCTCACAGCTTCTGGGAAGCGAGATGAGTTTGTAATGCTTGCCTATGGTGAAATCTGATGCTTTAGTAAAACCCCCGCCTGGGATATAACACTTCAAGTGTTCACAAAGGAGCAGATGTTTCAGTTTCTGCATCTGGACTTATTGTGTTACTTGGGTACTATGGATACAAAATAAAATCAGGCAGGGCAAGCACATTTTCAAATGGGGCCAAGCTGATTTACTGCTAATTCATTTAAATAACAGAAATAAGATTGGGCTACCTTACAGGCATGTGCTTCACCTCTCACAGATTTCCTGTAGTCACTGTATCCAGGTGATCCAATAGCTGCAGGCAGAGGAACATCTGATGAAGCACATTGGTCAGTAATTTAGTAATACAGGGATAAAACATCTTTTCCCTATTCTGTGTGTTTTCACCTTTGAATATAGTGAGTAGATGAAATTTCTGCAAATACATTTTCACAAAATTATCACTATTGGCACCTAAAAAGCTTCACATACTCATAAACAAATTCCTGCAACTTCTGAACCAAGCTCACCTCTTT
The DNA here is from genome assembly GCF_047496795.1 of Chiloscyllium punctatum. Classification (NCBI taxonomy): domain Eukaryota; kingdom Metazoa; phylum Chordata; class Chondrichthyes; order Orectolobiformes; family Hemiscylliidae; genus Chiloscyllium; species Chiloscyllium punctatum. The sequence goes on along the minus strand of NC_092743.1, from coordinate 53,045,974 downwards.
CATTAACTGCCATTCTCCTATGGCATCTTTCACATCCAATTTCTGCTCCTTCTCGCCATGATTCATTCCCAGTACAACTTGCCATCCAGCAGATGTATGCTGAAACACCAACATCCCTTGCGCCCAAGTCATCTTTAAAAGCCCATTGTGCACCCAGACAAATATGGTCAGCCCAGAATTGCCCTGAAGGTTGTATACAGAGATGATCCTGGGACAAATCCTGCTGGATGGGGTAATGCACAGGTGGGATAGTCTGGTTGGGTGCATGTCCCTGAGCACAGCACACACACTCGCAATGCTAGTTGCTGTGGAGATTATGTTGGTGTACAATTCTGCTGCTGTTGATGGCCCAGAGTGCCTCATGGATGAATTGCTACTTCTGTTCGTAATTTGTCCCATTTAGCATGATGGTAGTGTCATACGGCATGATGGAGGGTATTCTTGACATAAAGGTGGGACTTTGTCTCCACAAGAATGCTGAGACTGTCATGGGCAAGTGCGTCTGCTGCTGACAGATTGGCCTGGATGAGGTCATGTGTGGGGCAGCATAGTGGCTCCACGGTTAGCACTGCTTCCTCGCAGTGCCAAAGGTCCAGGTTTGATTCCAACCTCAGGTGGATGTGTGTGTGGAGTTTGCATGTTCTCCCCAAGTCTTCTTGGGTTTCCTCTTCATTCACTGACTTCCTCCCGCAGTCCAAAGATGTTCAGGTTAGGTGGATTAGCCATGGTGAATGTGGGGTTACAGGGATAGGGTAGGCGGCTGGGTGTGGGATGCTCTTCAGAAAGTCAGTGTGCACTTAATGGGCTGAATGGCCTCCTTCTGCACTGTATGGATTCTATGGTTCTGTGCAGCCTGAGGTGCAGCATTGACGATGCCAAAGTGCCCTGTAAGTGGATCAGAGATGTGCCAGGATTGATCTTAGAGGTTGACCTATGTCAGATGCCAATGTTGGTGGATTACGGGGATAGTATAGCTGGTGTCCCGGAGATATTGGTGCCTGGTTTCTAATATGGAAGTTGTTTGGAGCAAGCAGAATTTGCCCCGTTATACTTTACTTGTAAGGTTTTACCAACATCCAGCTGACTTGGTGAGGTAAGAGGCTGAATATAAATGAGGTGAGTTGTGTTGTTAACAGGGCATTATAAAAATATGTTAATCTCCATCAGTTAACATCTCATCATTGCCTACAGAAAGCCTCACTATACTGTGTAAAAGATGGAGTGAGATTATCTCAATGCCAAGATTAGCCTCACCACACTTGTTGCCTGATTCTGTTCTGTTTCCTGCCTTACCCTACATTATTCAGACCCTTATACAAAGAAGAACAAAGAACAATACAGTACAAGGACAGGCCCTACAGCCATCCAAGCCTGTGCCACCACATTTTGCCCTTTCACACTGGAACTCTCTTCACTGAGAGGATCTGTATTTCACTATTCCTTTCCTATTCATGTACTTGTCAAGGTGCTGCTTGAATGCTGCTATTCTGTCTGCTTCCGCTACCTCCTCTGGCAACGCGTTCCAGGCACTCACCACCCTTTGTTATAAGATTTTGCCCATATTGCGTGCAACAAGGAAACTAAGTTGTGCTGGTCTTCATTCTAATCAAGGAAGGAAATGCTGGTCAGAAATATATGTGCTTGTGTTCTCAATAAAATCTAATAATTATGAGTGCCCAGTCCATCATGCAATTAAAAATTGTCTGGAAAGTCACTGTTAAACTTCATATTTATACATACATATCAAAGCAATTTCATAGTCTTCCCACATTTTTGCATTTTCAAACTTACTTTTTGCCTGTGCGTTGTCCTTTACAGCTCTCACATATTGTTGTGCAATGTCTAGAATATTAAAATACAGAATTAGTTATGAAAATGAATATGCAATAACTTTACTCCCAAAAATATTCACTAGAAGATCATTTCTGCAGTAGATGCCGCTTTTAGAGAATTTTATAACCAGTATACCAAAGCTATATCTTAAATTATAAGGATTTAAGATTAACTGATCTCCCTGGACTTCATGGAATATTCATACTGTCCTGAAGGAAATGAGAATTAATTTCAGGACATGAAAAAAATATTCTGAAGATTCTGCAAACCAGGAAGCAAGCTAATACATTCATTATTTTTAAGAGGTCAATCAAACTTCACCCAGTTAATTGAAGGCCCTTTATTTGAAAATCAGCTACAGGTGAAAGTCTTGAATCCAAAACAAGCAGTTTAAAATGCAGGCTATGGCTACATCTCTAAAATAATGAATTGAAGAAACCGACAGATTTACAAAATAAAATTTACTTCACAAATTGCCCAGATTTATTTAAAAATAAGAAAATGGGAGGCAGTTTCATAGTGGTAATGTCACTGAACTAGCAATCTAGTGTTTCAGAAACACAGGGCTAATGTTCTGAAGACCTGGGTTTACCAGCATGACAGATGGTGGAATTTGCATTAACTAAAACAGAATCTGAAATTTAAAGCTAGTCTAATGGCATCAATGAAATCATTGTTAATTGTTGTAAAAACCCATCTTGTTCACTAATGCACTATAGGGAAGGAAATCTGCCATACTTACCTGGTCTGAGTTACATGAGAGTCCAGAACCAAAGCAATATGTTTGACTTCTAACTACTTTCTGCAATGGTTTAACAACTGACTCAGTTCAAGGGTAGATATAAGAATGGTAACAAAATTCAGCCTTGCCAATGATGCCCATGTCCCATACAAGAATAAAGAAAAAATATGTCCATCAGCAAGAGTTACTTGGCAATACCACTATTGAATTAGTTGCCTGAGTCTGAAATCATATAGTTGCAAGACTATGCACAACATATCAACAAAACAGAAAAAATATCCTTGACCTTGTCCTCTTAAATCTATCTGTCATAGATGTAACTGTCCATGACGGTAGTGGTAGGAATGATCACTGCACAGTCACTGTGGAGTTGAAGTTTTGTCTTTACATTGAGCGTATCTGCATTATGTTGCATGGCTTCACCACTGTGCTAAATGGGGCAGACCTCAAACAGCTTTATCAACTCAAAACTGAACATCCATGAATCACTATGGGTCATTAGCTGCAGTAGAATTACATCCAAATACAATCAGTAACCTCATGGCTGGCATGTCCCCCACCCTACTATTCCCATCAAGCTGGGATGTCAAACCTGTTTCAATGTGAAGTGCAGGACCGTATACCAGGAGCATCACTAGGCCTACCCTAAATAGGAGGTGTTAACTTTGTAATGCTACAATACATGATGACTTGCATGTCAAACAGTGGAAGCAGCATGCAATGGACAGGACTAAGCTATTCCTACAGCCAACAGATCAGCGTTTGATTGTCCTGCCACATTCAGTTGCCATTAATGATGGAAAATCAAACAGCTTACAAGAGATGAAAGCCCCTCAAATATCCCCATCACCAGTGCAAAGAATAAGGTTGAAGTATTTTTAATGTTTTTCAGGCCAGAATTACCAAGTGGAAAGTCCATTTCGGTCTCCTCCTGAGATCTCTAGCACCACAGATTCTAGTCTTCAGGCAATTTGTTTCACTTCACATTATATGAAGAATACTGCAGAGGGTATGGGCCCTGACAACATTCTGTCAGTAGCACCGAAGACTTGTGCCACTGAGGCTCATAGCCAAGCTGTTCCAGTACAGCTCCAACATCTACCAACATATGCAAAATTCCTTCGGCTTGTGCTGTGCTCAAAAAGCAGGAAAAATTCAAACTAGCCAATTATTACCGTATCAGAGTACTATCGATCATTAACAAATAATGGAAGTGAATGTCAACCGTATTATGTAGTGACCCTCACAAAGAAATAACCTGATCAGTGACACTCAGTTTGCATTCCATTGGTCATTCAACATCTGACCTCATTGCTGACTTTGCTCAAACATGAACAAAAGAACTGAACTCCGGTTAAGAGTTGAGGTGAGAGGTACTGTCCTTGACATCAAGACCACACTTAACCAAGCATGGCATCAAAGAGCCCTAGGAAAACTTGAGTCAGTGGGAATTAGGGAAAAGCTCTCTGCTGGTTGTAGTCATTGCTGGCATTAAGTAAGATGGTGATGGTTGTTGTAGGTCAGTGAGCCTGGCACCAGGATACCCCTGTAGGAGTTCCTCAGGAAAGTGTCTGAGGCCCAACTATCTTCAATGACCTTCCTTCTATCATCAAGTCAGAAGTGGGGATGTTCACTGATAATTGCACAATATTCAGTACTATTCATGACTTTTCAGATACTAAAGCAGTTCATGACCAAATGCTGCAAATTTTAGACAGTATGCAGGCTTGTGTTGATCAGTGGCAAATTACATTTCACACCACACATGTCAAATAACACCTCCAATAAAAGAGAATATAACCATCATCCCTTAATGTTTAATGGCATTACCATTATGGAATCCCCCATTACTAACATCCTAGGGGATACAATTGACCAAAACCTGAACTTGTCCAGTCATACTCATACTGTGGCTACAAGATCAGGTCAGAGGCTAGGATATCTATAGCAAGTAACTCCCCTTCTGTCTCCCAATGACTGTTCACTATCTACAGTGCCTGAGTCAGGAGAGTAATAGAATATCCTCGACTTGCCTGGATAGATGTAGCTCCAGCAGCACCCAAGAAGCTTGACACAATCCAGGAGAAAGCAATCTGTCCTATTGGCATACCATTCATCACCCTCAACATTAATTCTTCAATGACCAATGTATGGTAGCAGCAATGTGAACCATTTCCAAGATGCACTGCAGTAACTCTTCAGGCTTCCTTTGACAGCACTTTCCAAACAGTGAACTTTACCTCCTCGAAGGGTGAGGTTAGCAGATACCTGCAAGTTTCCTTCACTGTCACTGACTCAAAATCCTAGAACTCCCTTCCTAAAGCACTGCAGGTACCCATACACACCAACGACTTCAGTTCTTGAAGGTAGCTCACCCCTACTTTAGCAGGGCAGTCAGGGGTGGGTAGGAAATGCTGACCCAGCCAGCAATTTCCACATTCCATTCATTAGTCGTTTTTGAAAAACCAGTTTGTTGACTTCCAATAAATTTTAACAGTACATATTATTTATTGCATTTTTAACTAAAATCTACAGGAAATGAGGGTGACATATGTAATTAGAAAGAGGTTAGTTATAAAATGGGTCGCTGTATTAATGAAAGCAAAATACTACAGATGCTGAAAATCTGAAACAAACACAGAATACTAGAGAAACTCAGTAAGCCTGGCAGCATCTTGGAGAGAGTGATACAGTTAACATTTCAAATCTAATATGATTCTTCTTCAGAACAGAAAGGTGTTAGAAAATGTTGGTTTTAATACTTCTGACAAAGGAAGAGGAGGGATGAAAGGATCAAATGGCTTAGAGGCCCTGTGTAAAAGACAATGGGTTATCACCATATGTCTTTTGCATTGTCTTTTACAATTTTGATGTTGGGGAATTACTTCTGTGTATGAAAAATAGAAGGAATTGTAGGGGAGGTGATGTGTAGATATTGGGCAGTGACGTGTGTCAATAATTTGTAAGGAAAGAAGAGAGTATGAAGGTGTGGAATCAAGTGAAGGGGTTGAGGTCCTCAGACTGCTGCAAAGACATTAACCCATAGTATGCCAGTCATGAATTGATGGAGTAGGTTTTAAATACTCTTGGAAGTGGCTAAGGTCTGTATAACAGTCAAGTTCTGAAGTTATTAAATCCCTTGCATTTCGGACATAAAAAGCTGCTAGGCTGCTTAGATTGACAGGCTGTCTATGGCAAGTTAAAGGAAACGCTAAGCTTTTGCTGAGCAATTTGAAATGAGTTCTTTGCCATTGGCTGAAGGGTTATTCATACTATTATTATTACATTATAAACACGTGGCTGAGTTTCAAAAGCCATAATTATCTTCACGAGGAAATTCTAAGTTCTTAATTTGATTGACACTTTAGAGAGGATAGTAAAAGATTTGTTGCCTTTGTTGTGGAGATTGACTGCAAGTTCATTTTTATAAGGGATGAACCACTTGATATTTAAAAGCCTTTTTGTGAATTTATGAATGAAGACCTGTTTCACTGGAAAGTATTAGATTGTTAGAATTGTATATTTCTTTCATCTGCACATCATTTCGATAGTCTACCCCTAATGAATAATGTATGAACGGTTATAGAAGTGGCATACAGGATCTGAGGGGCATTGGTAGACTCATGAGTTGGTGCAGAAGGTATGAAGAGTTAAGAGTGGGTAGAAAGCCTAACAACTGGAACAGTTGCTCTTGAAACAACTGGAAAGCTAGTTCTCTGGCGTCCTAGAGAACTAGGGCAGATATTGCAACTAATCTGCTAGTCAGCACACCTACATCATTCTGCAAATGTACCTTTTCCTCCACCCTTCTTCTCCTTGAGCAAAAATTGTGAAACTTTTTAACCAAAGCAGTCTAGTTAGTTTGGAAATTTCTTGATTTGAGCTTCAGTAGTGAATATCCAGCCTCTAGTACTCAGCTATGATGGTGGTTGGACTGAGATTAATTATCTCACACATATCTAATAATGTGGTGTTTTGTCACGATAGTTTTGTCCACACCTTACGCATTTTGTCACAGTAAGCTGACCAAGCACTTTAGATTAATTACCTGAAATAATTAGCAATGAGCTTATCATTTATGGAGCTTCAGGCATAGCCGAAAGGTAATAATTGCCAAATCAAGGGGGAAAAGACTTAAAATATGTAACCACATGTAAAATTATGGACAATTGAAAAGTATTTAATTCTCTTACAATATTGAGTGTATTGTGCATCAGCGCCACCATACATAGCCAAAATGTTTATGTCATAACATAGAAATTGTCTAATGAATGGAAACAAAAGAAGATGGGTAAGAGTCACATAAACTAAAATATTACATTAATTGAAATTTGTTTTTTTTAAGACAACCTAGTAAGAAATCTACTTAGGAAATGTCCCAGTGAATGTGAATCAACTGAAATAAGTGATTGTGGCAGCTTTAGCTATTCGTGCTAAGGAGCAGATTAGCTGTCATTTGATATGATTATATGCATGCACTTTGAAATGCTTTGAGTGCACTCTGAAATATTCTCAGTTTGGCATGTTATGAAGGTCCATTTTGTATTATTATTTTGAGAACCTGAGTTATAAAGTGCAGGGAAATGGATTTTAATTTTTCGGTTATATGAAAATCTGACCTTTTCAAAGGGCAGAGAGCAATTTTGAATATTGAGTTCAAAATAGTATTTACAAGAAGTCATGTGATTTTACCAACTAGTCACCTGGGAACATAATTGTTTAGGTATTTTCTGACTTGTGTGTTTGGACTATGAAAGAGAGAGAAGGTTCATGCAGAGCGAAGAGGTCAATGACAACAGTATTGCGGTTATGCGCAGCCTTCAAGCATTTGGGGCTGGGGAGAGGTTTTGTGGTGAAGTCAGTGAGAAGAAAACTCTAAACGCAGATGGCTGTAGACTGTCATGGAGGAAGATATTCTCTAAGACTTTTGTAGCCATGAATAAAAGCAAAGTTCCATGGATACTGGAGATCTGAAAAAAACAGAATCTGCTAGAGAACCTCAATAGATCTGGTAACGTTGGCGAAGAGAGAAAATGAATTAACATTTTGACTCCAATAAAACTCTACTGTAGAACTCTCAGTATTATTGAAGTCATGGATTAAAGGAACCCATGTTGAGAGTAATAGTAAGCTGAGTTAACGGTTTGTTTCAAGGGTCTTGGAAGAAACATTAAATGAAACCAAATGTATTGAGTGAATGCACAGAGATTTACCAATAGGAGAGTGTTTAGAGCTATGCCAGCCAAATGAGAAGCTTTAGTACCTGGAGAGGATGGCTCTTCATGGGGATTTGAGTGTCTGTAAGGGCATTGCTGAGATAAAAAGAATGAATCTTTATTTCTGATGTTGGTAATGAGTTCATTCCAATATTTCTTGTCTAGTGTAATACATTTCATTTATTTTCTTTTGTGTAATAAACTTATATGTTCTTTTCTTAAAAGTACATTGGCAGCCTCTTGTCAATATGTTCAGTGACTGACCTCTTATGGAAATTAAATAGAAAAATAAAACTATTAAGTCGGTATCACAGCACAGTCTGACCTGTCTGGCGTTACATCATCTGGCATCATGACATAGTACATGCAAGGTTTAACATGTATATTGAGTGCACCATGTGGGTATTAAGTTGACCAGTATCCTTTCTTTCAGATATCAATATGGCTGGTGAACCTAAGCCTTACAGGCCCAAATCTGGAACCAAGAGGCCTCTGTGTGCCCTTTACGGGTAAGTGATCATTATTGTTACAATCCCTGTGCAGACTGTTTACTGTAAAAGAAAGAATGACATAACAAGATTATAGCTTTTAAGACATTTTCTGTAAATTAGAGACTAAAAGCACTATTGTCTAACCACTAACTGATATTTTTAGCAATAGAAGAGAATTTTATCATTTCACTTTTAATGTAAGTGAAAAGCCACTTCATGTTTATACTTTAAACTGCCCCTTAAGTAGTCATTTGAATTTCTTAGACACAGCCCAAAGCAATGCTTAGTTCCTATGGGTTTACTTCCATTCCTATCCGTTGCTAGACTGGTAACGTGAACTGTCTTTTACAGTAAAGTTTTTCCTGATTATTTCCCCCCTCATGCAAATTCAGTGAATATTCCAGCTTCATTTTATATCCGCACAAATTTGATCTTTTAACCAAGTGCAAGCTTTTATCCGCATACCCCTTGCAGCTACCCATTGAGACATTTGGCCTCCAGTTGCTCTCTCCTTAGCAGTCTGCTATATCTGAAAGTTTTAGGACATTTTAGAAACTCTTGCCCTGTTAAAGCCATGATAAAACAAATCCTGTTTTACATATTTGTTCATGGAATGTGGGTATTTTTGGCAAGGGTGATTATTTGTTGGTACACCTTGAATTTTCCTCTGAGTATCAACTGCATTGCTGTGTGTCTAAATTCACATGTAAGCTGACCAGGTTAGAATGGCAGGTTTCCTTCCAAAAGGAGAGTAGTAAACCACACTGGTTCACAAGTACATTGAGAATCATTCAGTAGATGTCATTATTGAAACAAGCTTTCAATTCCAGATTTTTTTATCAACTGAACTTATTCTTGAATTTAAATTCTGCCAGTTGCCTTGGTGAGATTTGAACCCATCTCCTCAGAAGGGTGGCCTGGTTCTCTGGATTGCTACTCAAGGGGCCTGAGCATTGTATTTGTGTAGAAATGCTGATTGGCCAGCCTTGAAAAATCAGCTGTCTTTCATATTGGAAGTATATAGACAGTGTAAAACACAACTATTTAAAACTTGATATTTTCAACAACTTCTTGGGACTTTGGTGGCTATCAGTCTCTCCATTGTCAACATAATTGTCTCTGGGTATGAATACCTTGTACCCTCTTTCTAGCTAAACAGTCAAATCTTCCTTTAATCTTTAACAGTCAGGTCACTGAGTTAGACTTTAGAAAGGGTCACATTATATTCTTCATTTTATAGACAAGAGCTAGTCCCCAGAGGTAACAATCTTAAAAAACCTCATGTATGGAAATTTTTCATGATGTTATCATTAAGTTCATTTTGCAGAATGTAAGTGTTTATAGATGTTACTGTTCATTTGAACTGATTCATTCAAAAACATGTAAAAGGTCTTTCAAAGTTTATATAAATGCTCAATGTGAATATTTCTCAGTAGATCTGTCAACATGATTTAACTTATTTTAATTTATTTAACCACACCATTTTTATCCGTAAACAGAAAGGTGAGTTTAGATGGAATTAGGAAAAGATCTTTCTGTGAGATCAGAGATTTATGCAAACATTTTCTGCATTTCTTCGATGATCCAACATATTGCTATCTGATCTCTTTTTGATTGGAAATTTGGTAAAGAATGTGATTTGCTTCAGAAAAACTATATCAGTTCATTCCATATCAATTATATTACAGCAGCAACAATGTATTTTAATATAGTCCCTTTAATTCAATAAAATGTACTGAAGTGCTTCACAAGAGGATATGACATTGAGTCACATATTAGGTCAGATAGTCAAAAGCTTTGTCAAAAATATGAATTTTAAGGAGTAACTTAAATTAGTAATTGAAGATATTGAGGCAAAAGGTTATAGTGACAGTGCTTCCTTCACTACATAGCTGGAGCGATTCAAATAGGGAATTCTTAAATAGCTAGACTTAGAGAAGTGCAGATTTCTCAAAGGTGTGGGAATAGGGGAGATGACAAAAATAATGAGAAGAAATCCATAGAGGGATTTAAAGATAAGAATGAAAACGTTGCTAGATCAGCAGCTGGCATGAGTAGATGAAGATGAGGACAAAGTCAGTCAATTTTACAGAAATGGAATGTTAGGCCATGTTACCGAAGTAGAAAGATTTCAGTTTAATGGTGCCTGTATATATAAGGTCAGAAGCTCATCTCTGGGTCAAATATAGATCCATGGTTCTGAACAGACTGTCTTAATTGCATAATGTTGCCTGGGAGAAAGATGATATCAGCAACTAGTAAAGGGTATGGACCAAAATGATGGCCTCAATTTTCTTCAACTATTTTATTTGAAGAGATTTATACTTATGCAATATTCATGTTGAATAAGTCGTCTCATTATTCAGCAACAGTAGAGCAGTTGAAAGATGTGATAATGACGTAAGATTGGATGTTCATTACAGGTCACCATTTTATCAGGCCTCATCCCAGCCATGCAAATGAGCTGTTCCTAAAATCTGAGTCCATTCCATCATTCCTCTGTTGCTGAGTGGGTCCATACAAATGTACAGTCCCTAAAGATTTCGGGACCGCTATGTCATTGAATTGGTCCTAGCAATCAATGGGCACATGTAAGTTGAGAAAGTAATTAAGTAAGTAAGAAAATTATTTGTGGATCAAATAAAAATTCAATAAAAATGTCCGAAAGACCTGACATGCCTGTTTGCCAACCTTTCCCTGGAAAATTGTCATAGATAGTTTTAATCATGATATAACATACCTTTGGAGCAGGTGAAACTTGAACCCATGCCTTCTGGCCAGTATGAGTCATTGGGGAGGAGGGAAACGCTAATGAAGGAATGATCTCATGACCTGGTAAACACGGGAGAAATCAAAAATGTAATGTCAATAATACTTATTAAGATGAATAGTTTAATTTGAAAGTATTTCCTTCAAATGTTTGTCGGTAGTTTAAATTTGCCATGATATGTTCTATTCTACTACCGAATGTTAATTTTTGTAGAGATTAACATTACTTTTGTCAATGCAAGTTTATCTGCAAAATGTAAGAACAGAAGTTAGCCATTTAGTGCCTTTATCCTTTTCCATGGCATTCAGTGGGGAGAGGTGGTGGGGCATTGGTGATGTTACTGGACTAGTGACCTCAGGCCCCAGGTAAATGTTGTGGGGACATGGTTTCGAATCCCACCATGACAGATGGTGAAACTTGAATTCAATAAAGTCTGTAATTAAAAGCTAACCTAATAGCAACATTACAATTGTCACTGATCGTAAAAACCCATCTGTTCATAAGTGAAGTCAGCCATAAAGTGCCTGTTCTGATCTACATACGCGTCCAGGTCCATGACTATGTAGCTGACTCTTAACTCTTAAAGAAAGGAATTAAACCAAACAGACCATCACGATTGATACCAGAAACAACTCTGGAAAATACAGTGCTGTGCACAGCAAATACTGCCAAGCCCTCCTCCATCTGGAGGCTTGTGCCATCTCACACTTACCCCACAGACTGGTCAAGCAACTGCCTAATATAATCATACTCATGGAATAAGACAATGTCCCATATATGACCATCACCATCACTCTAGAAGTGGTTGCTGTGAGACACAATTGGAGGGAATTGCCCTGGTAGTGCTCAATATTGACTCTGGACTCTACCAAGTCTTGTGGTGTCAAGAATAAACACCAGCAAGGAAACCTTCTGGTAACTTAACTGCCATTTCCACTCTCTTTGGACAATGAGTCAGTATTTGGATGAAGCACTGAGATGGCAGGGGCGCAAAATGTAAAAACAGTAAAACCTGTTTAGGGCTGATTCTGGGCTGTCATCTTCAGCTCATTACTTCAGGACATTACTGCAGGAAGTCCTCAGGATCATGTCTTAGATGTAACCATCTTCAGTTGCTTTATTGATGGCCTTCCTTTGAATGTAGGTTAGATATGGGGGTATACTCTGATGTTTTCACAATGTTCAGCACTATTCTTCACACCTCAGTAATTCAGTCAGACTGCATCAATATGCGACAGTGTGGTGCTGGAAAAGCACAGCAGATCAGACAGTGTCTGAGGAGCAGGAGAATTGACATTTCGGGCATAAGCCCTTCATCAGGAATGAGGCCTGTGGGCCATAGGGGCTGAGAGATAAATGGAAGGGAGGTGGGGTTGAGGGAAGATAGCTGAGAATGCAATAGGTAGATGAAGGTGGGGGAGAAGGTGATAGATTGGTGATGAGGGTGGAGCAGATAGATGGGAAAGACAATGGACAGGTCAAGCAGACAATGCCGAGTTGGAGGCTTGGGACTGGGATAAGCTGGGGGAGGAGAAATGAGGAAATTGGTAAAATCCACATTAATTCAGTGGAGTTACAGGGTCCCAATGCATAAAATGACGTGTTCTTCCTCCAGGTGTTGGGTAGTTAGGGTTTGGCGATGGAAGAGGCCCAGGACTTGCATGTCCTTGATGGAGTGGAGGGGGGAGTCATGGGGTGGTGGGACTGGTTGGTGTGGGTATCCCAGAGATGTTCTCTGAAACGATCTGCAAGTTAGTGTCCTGTCTCCCCAGTGTAGCGGAGACCAAATCGGGTGCAACGGATACAGTAGATGACATTTGTGGAGGTAGGTACATTTCTGTTGGATGTGGAAGGATCCTTTGGGCCTTGGATGGAGTTGAGGGGGGAGATGTTGGTTCAGGTTTTGTACTTCCTGTGGTGGCAGGGCAAGGTGCTGGGAATGGGGTAGGGCTGGTGAAGGGTGTGGATCTGACAAGAGAGTGAGTGATGGAATGGTCTCTCTGGAATGCTGATAGGGGCGGGAGGGAAAGATATCCCTAGTGATTGGGTCTGTCGGTGGCAGACATGACGGAAGATAATGCAATGTATACGAAGATTGGTAGAGTGGAAGGTGAGGACCGGGGGGTGTTGTCCTTGTTGCATTGGGAGGGGTGGGGTTCATGGGTGGAGGTGAAGGAAGAGGAGATGCACTGGAGGGCACCATTAACCAGGTGGGAGGGAAAATTGTAGTCTTTCAAGAAAGTGGCCACCTGGGATGTTCCTGCTACCACAAGAAGTGCAAACCTGCACCCACACCTCCCCCTTACCTCCGTCCAAGGCCCCAAAGGATCCTTACACATCCAACAGAAATTTACCTGTGCCTCAACAAATGTTTTCTACTGTATTCGTTGCGCCTGATGTGGTCTCCTCTTCATCAGGGAAACAGGACACCAACCTGCAGACATCACCAAGGCCAAAGACATCATTGTTCCTGTACTCAAATTTTTCGCAGTGAAGGCCAACATACCATTTGCCTTCTTTACTGCCAGCTCACTTGCATACTAAACTTAAGTGACTGCTGTGCAATGACACCCAGGTCATGTTGTACATTCTTCTCTCTAGCTATTCAGCCAACTCAGATAATCTACCTTCCTGTTTTTGCCAACAAAGTGGATAGCCTCATATTTATTCACATTATACTGCATCTGCCATGCATTTGCCTGCTTACTTATCTTATACAAATCATACTGAAGCACTCAGCATTGCATTATCTGCACATTTAAAGATATTATATTTGGTTCCCTCATCCAAGTCACTAATACATATTGTGAAAAGCTGGGAATCAAAACTGATTCCTGCAGTACCCCACCAATCATTGTCTGCCATTCAGAAAAATGACCTGTTTATTCATACTCTTTTTTTTTCCTGTCTGCAAACTAGTTTTCTGACCATGTCAATCTGCTGCCTCCAATCCAATTCACTTTAATTTTACACGCTAGTTTTTACGTGCAATTTTGTAGTCTTCTGAAAGTCCAAATAAACCCCATCCATTAGCTCAACTTCACCATGTCTGTTAATTACATCCTAATGAATTCTAGTAGGTTTGTCAAGCATAATTGCCTTTTCATTCATCCATGCTGATTTTGTCCAATCCTGCTACTTTTTGCCAAATGCTTAACTAGTAATTCTTCTGTAATGGACTCTAGCATTTTCCTCAACTACTGATGTCAGGCTGACTGGGATATATAATTCCTAGCTTTCTCTATGCCTCCCTTAAATAAGGGGATTATATTAACTACCCTCCAATCTGTAAGAACTCTTCCAGAGTTTACCTTTTAAGATGACTACCAGTGCATCCACTATTTCCAGGGCCACTTCCTTATGTACTCTGAGATGTAGTTTATCAAGGCCTGGGGGTTTATCGGCTTTCATTATCATCGATTTCCCAACACCGTTTCCTAACTAATATGGATTGCCTCCGTCTCACTAGAACACGTGTTCCCCAACATTTCTGGAATGTTCTCCTTTGTGAACACAGAACCAAAATATGTATTTAGTTGGTCACCCATTCCTTTGAGCATGCTAGAGGCTAGGAATTCTATGATCAGTAACCCATTTCCTGTCTCCCCAAATTCAGCCCTTCGTCTAAAAGTCATAAATCTGGAGTGTAATAGAATGCTCTTCACTTACCTGGGAAAGTGCAACTCCAACAACATGACTAATGATATCATCTAGAACCATTTATCATTATAGATGCCATCTAGAATGAAGCAGGCCATATTTTTGGCACCCCATCCAATGCCCTTTATATTCATTCCCTTTACCATCAACACTCAATGGAGTAGTACATTCCATCAATAAGATACACTGCAATAACTCCCTAAGCTCCTCTGACAGCAACCCATGACTTCTACCAATTAGAAGGCCATGGGTAGCATGGGAATACTATCACTGCAAGTTCCACTTCAAGTCACACTTCATCCTGACTTGGAAATATACCACTGTGTCTTACTGTCAGCACTGTCCTGGAACTCAGTAGTATTCAAGAAATGAGAGGTGCTCTCATTGGAACGAGCAGCATGGTGACTCAGTGGCTTGCACTGCTGCCTCACAGCACCAGGGACCCGGGTTCAATTCCTGTCTCGGGCGACTGTCTATGTGGAGTTTGCAAATTCTGCGTGGGTTTCCTCCAGGTGCTCCAGTTTCCTCCCACAAACCAAAGATGTGCAGGTCAGGTGAGTTGGCCATGCTAAATTGTCAGTAGTGTTCGGTGCATTAGTCAGGGGTAACTATAGGATAGAGGAATGGGTCTTGGTGGGTTACTCTTTGGAGGGTCGGTGTGGACTTGTTGGGCCGAAGGGCCTGTTTCCATACTGTAGGGAACCTTAAACAAAAAGAACCAAACAATACTGCTACACAATAGATGCAGGTAAATGGCGAGAATTCCAAAATCAGGGGATGCAATTTAAAAATAAGAGGGAAGCCACTTAGCTCCAAGGTTGAGAGAAATTTTGATTCAAACAATTGTGAATCTTTAAAATTCTCTAACAAAGATGGCTGTGGAAGTTCAGTTTTCAAGTATATTTAAGATAGAGATTGATAGATTTCAGATTACCGATGGCGTGCAGATTGTGAGGATGGGATAGATGAAAGCATAGAAGTGTTTGGTCCATGCAGGCATGATGGGCTAAATGGCCTCCTCCTGTTCCTATGTTCCAAGCTCCTTTCCTAACAGCATTGTGGTTAGGGATGAGCAATCAATATTGGCCTGGACAGCAACACCCCTCCCTATGAATGAATAAAGACAAAATTTTGTTTGTAAACCATAACCTTGTACACCACTGGTAATCACTAATCTATCAATCTCTCTTAAACATGCTTAAAGGTGAATTACGTCTACAATCTATTCCACATAGAAATATTTCCTAATTTCATTCCTAAGAGGTCAGGCTGTAATTTTTAGGCTTCATTGCTTTTCTGACTGCCAATCTAACAGAAATAAATTTTCTTTACCTACACTTTTTGTTTTCATTAATACCATAAAACTTACATCACATTGTCCCTTATATTTCTACATTCTTGGAATAAAGATCTAGACTGTTTAATCTTTACTTGTAATTATAATCCTCGGAGTCCAGATACCATGCAAATGAATCTATGCTTGCCTGCCTCTCAGGTTAAGCTTCCGAAGATATCACGAATACTATCAGTACTCCAGATGTGGGTCTGCCCAAGACCACACAGTTAAACTTCTACAAGTCCAGTCCTTTAGGTATGAAATTCAGTATAGTATTAGACTTTTTAATTTTTCCCTCCATATTCATGGCAATTTTAACAATCTGTAAATGGATCTTCAAATCTCCTTGAACCTCTTCACATGGTTTAGAACTTACTTTTCTTTCTCAAAGTGGATGGACCTGCTTTTGTCAAAATCCATTTGTAAATGTTTTACCCACTCACATCATCTATTAATATGTCTTTTCAAATTTATGCTTCTATTTGTACTGCTAAACATTGCCTGTTTAACTTTGTGCCATCAGCAAAACCTAGATATTTGGCTTTCTATTCCATCTTCTAAGTCAGTAATAGCTACAGTGATATTAGATTCAACAACAATGATGCCTCAACCAGAACAGCCAATGGGCAGGTACCTGAAGATAGCTATTCTCTTACCTAGGCCAATTTAAGGATTACAAATTCCCTATGGCGCAGCCTGAGACAAGAGTGTAAAGCAGAGTTAAGATGCTGCGCTGCTTTTTGCATAACTTTACATTCAATGGGAAGCGTTATCATTGATGCCAGTTAAAGAGGATTATCCAACACATGGATAAAGATGATGAATGAAAGGATATAGTTGCAGCAGAAGTTCTTTATTTTCAGCATATAGTGAGGACTACATGCTCTCAACTTACTAATACCGCCCGCTCCTAAACCATCCATTTCTGCTAGCACTCTTACTACCTAACACCATGCTTCTATGCCCATTTCCTGCCCAGAACATCCTTTAAGCCAATCCATCCACCCTGCAAAAAAAACATCAATCAAGCACATGACCACCAATCATACAAAATGTTCCTGACTTTGCTTTTGAGAAATCACAAGCATAACTCAAGTCTTTCCACTTCATAGCATATCGTGTATGAGTTCTAACAGTTCTATTAGTGTTTGAACCCTTTGCTTGGAGTGCACAAGTGATTTATTTCACTTGTCCAAACATGCATTTCACTGATGTGAAAGGCCAGTTATTCAATAACCTGCTGTGACCTATAATTCTTTAACTTACTGGATAGATAGAAAAAATATTTTTAATGTAGTGTATCTCAAGCGCCAGTCAGATTAATATATAGATGGGTTGCACTAAATATTTATGGCATAAAATCTCCTTTTTTTTAAACCTAGCTTTAACATTGGGAATATTTGATCATCATGTTGAAACCTGGTGTTTTGGTTCTCATCTTCTCACATCGCTTTCTGATGAGGCTAAGACCTGAATCCTGTGGGAAAGACCTTGTTTGAATATTTATGCACAGAGGGCAAGAATTATGCTAGCCACATCAATTAATTTATTGATATAATTCCAATGGCTTCACACAGTTCTGAATAATTAATTTCAGCTAATTAAAGTGTCTCTGGAAATGGGGTAAAAAATGTTCATCGTTATTGTTATTCTAAAGGTATTTCTTTAAATTATATCTTTGCAAAAGGAATTGTGAAAAAAATAGAATAAGGAAATATGTGTTTAGTTGACTATTATATATACTATTTTTTAAAAAGATATATATTATTTCCTCTTGTACCTGCCATTATTTCCCTGCTTTGTCCATTTCCATTTACAATGCAGTAGCAACCAAACAGCTCTCTCATGTTTGCTCTTCCTTGTATCTGTTTAATTCTCAAGACGTGTACTACTGTCAAAATGTGTTTAATTAAGGATTCTGAATATTAATGTGAATGCAAACTTGGATTTTTTTGCCTCATTTACCAAAGATAAGAGTTAAGTATGAGTCCTCACTGTTTAGTTTTCATTATTGTAATTTCATTTCTCTTAGTTTCTTTGGGATATATATTTGTATGGACTATGTACACTCCAAGCATAAAACAAGAATAAAATAGATACATTGAGCACATGATGACTTGTATCCAATTTGAGCAGGCATTGGTCCCACTGTAAAATTCATGAGCTCTTTTTAGGTACGCTTATTAACAAGCATTTGGTCTCAAGTTTATAAATGGAAACTTAATCCCTGTTGAAGGACACAGTTCAGAAATTAGTAGAAAAGGAGAGGGAGAGCTGTCAGGATTTCTCTGATCAGAATTCTTAAATAATAACTGCCTACTTCAGATATTGGGTTTTTCTCTCCTTCGGGATAAAGCATTCTCTTAGAGTCAACTTTACAGAACTCTCCAACAGCCATCACATATCCCAATGTGAGCTCTTCCCCAGTGTTTAACCCTTTCCCATTCACGTACAATTTGACCACACAGGACTAACTGTGGACTGGAAAATGGGCATCAGTTCTCTCCAAGTTGTATCTCCCAGAAAGTATAACCTTGTGGCA
This sequence comes from Chiloscyllium punctatum, assembly GCF_047496795.1. NCBI lineage: Eukaryota > Metazoa > Chordata > Chondrichthyes > Orectolobiformes > Hemiscylliidae > Chiloscyllium > Chiloscyllium punctatum. The sequence continues at coordinate 53,027,384 of NC_092743.1, read as the reverse complement.
TGAATTATTCCTTTCTCAATTATTACCATCAAACCAAGGATGAAACGAACAGCCATGTTTGATTGAAGACTGTAGAAAAGCCTAGCTGCAGTAGTATCAGATACACTTAACAATGAGGTAATAAACTGGTGAAATTGCAATACAGAGCTACATGCCTGTTAAACAGCAGAACAGTTTGTTATGGATGGATCTTATTGATCACAAAAGCAATGGATCAGATCAAAGCTCTGTACTTCTGTCACATCTTGTGAATGTTGGTAGACAATGTTGTGTAAAGGGCATAAGAATCTTAAAGAGTTAACATTGAGAATTGCCTTAAGCACAACCATGTGATGCTACCAAATGAATTGTGTGCAGAACAGCTTATAATCTCAAAGAAGTCAGACCTAATATCTAGTCTCTATGACTATATCTATCAATATAACCTGTAAATAGTTATTAACGTGCCATAAATTATTTCTTGTTCAATGAAGGAGCCTCTTTTAATTCAACTAGGAAGCTGAAGGTGGGCATTGCTGGAGCAGTCAGCATTTGTTGTCCATCCCTAATGATGCTGGAGAAGTTGGTGATGAGTAGCCAACTTAAACATTGTAGTCTTCAGGTGTAGGGAGACCCTCAGTTGTTGTTAGAAACTGATTTTCAAAATTTTGACCCAGTGATCATGGATATGGATCCAATTCAGGATGGATGTTTCTTGAAGGGAAAGGGCAGGCGGTGCTAGTTGAGTTCCCAATATTATCATAGTAATGGCAGCAAACTTACTGCATAGAGAAGTGCAAATTTAATTTAATTTCACATGAAACGTGGTGGCAGTGGTGAAAGTCTGAGGAAACACCAGACTTGGTCTTCTGTCACACGTTCATGCAGATAGTAAACAGCTCACAGAAGAAACCCTTGTGAAATGATTCAACGAGAAAGAATCTATAGTCAATGGTAAAAGTATTTCAGACCTGGTAAGAGATGCATTACAGTAGAAAAGTTAGAAACTCACTGGTGAAGGAGAATTAGATACTGCACAATAGGTAAAGTTGAAATGTGTGACGTTAATCCTTAGGAGCATTCCCAAGTCGGGTTCATCAGAAAGTGAATGCACATCGAAGGCTCTGGTGGAAGAGTGAAAACCTTTTGAAAGGTTGCAGGCTATGAAAACAGAAATTAAGGAAATGTTTGCTTCTCAGACTAAGCATCACTGCCATATTGAGTGAGAAGTATGAACTATGGCTTCAGCAAGGGATATCAAGGACCACAAAAGGCAAATTAAACAAAGGTCACAAATTCCAGAATGTCATGAAGCCAGAATTAATGCAGCAAAGAAGCATGTTAGCTGTAATTTAGGTCACAAACAGGAAAGCTACAGAAAAAGCAATCCTGATCTAAAACAAGAAGTTTGGAGACTCTGTTAAGCCTTCAGAAAAGCCAGAAGATCGTTCACTAAAACCGTGTTTAAGGCAACAAACATCTATTTAATCGACAAGGAATCACCCAGGAAAGAAAATGAAAGAAATGAAACAAGGATTATTATCAGAACTGCAGAGATCAGAAATCATCCAGAGAAAATATGTTAGGGAGCCAGGATTGATCTTTAAAAGCCTTGAATAGTGGAAGTAATTTATTGACACCCTGATTAAAGCAAGCATCATTTATTAAAGCCACAGACAGTGAAATTAATTCAGTAAACTTGATAAGGAAACAGGAATCATTAATTTAGGTCACAAACAGGAAAGCTACAGAAAAAGCAGAAGTCACCTGCTTTAGGTTTTAAAGGCTAGCTGTGGATCACAGTTTGCTAATGATTGTTTCAGACAATTTGTAACCAGCTCTGGATTTGAACATGTCACAACATCACTGAGATATTCACAATCACATTGGAAAGCTGAGCACAGAGTCAGGACTGTCAGAGCACGTTTGAAGAAACATTGCTGGCTTCTATACTGTTCTACTAAGCTATGAATCCACCCCTCTGCAAAACCTGTGCCATCAGAGTTACTGTGAGGAGAAAGCTGAAGTCTGGCTTCCTAAGTTAACAATTGTTTGGTTCCTCATTTACACCCAAATTATACAGAAGGAACAGTCTGATCCTTCACAGCGGGTTACATATAAGCATTGCTATCACCATTCATGACAATTAAGACATTTAGTTCATGGGCAGGAGGTGTGGAAAATGAGTGTTAACAGAATAGGTGCTTGCACACAAGGAGCAGCAGATGGCTGTTGTTCATCCAACCACGAAGGAACTGTAGGCATTTCATCCCTTTGCAGATTAATCATCACCAGGCAGCAGTGCTAACCACTGAGCCACCGTGCCGCCCTACAGTAAGGGAGAATGTCATGATTTCTAAATCATTGTTACTATGCATAAGTATGAGTTCACAGTGTGTAGTAAGTAAGATTGGATAGTTATAGGTGCAGATTGTCATGTGATAACAATGGCCTGGATCAAAGAATGAATGCTAGATAATCATGGACACTCAGTGTTCAGAAAAGATGAAAAGGAATAAAATGGGAAGGAATGGGTTATTGATTAAGAAGATCATTACAGTGATGGAAATTAATATCCCAGAGGGATCAAGGACATAATTGATTTAGGCTAGAGCTAAGGAGCCCAAAAAATGGTATAGTCTACTGGCTATCAACTCATTGGTAGGATTAAGATGAATACATTTGCATAATAATCTCAGAGAGGTGCAAATGAGACAAAGTTGTGATAATGACTTCAAATATTTCAATGTAAACTGGCAATATGGTAGTAGCAGCGAACAGCAGAAATTCCTATGATATGTTCAGAAAAAGTGTCTGCAACAGTCTGTTTCAAGTTCAATGAGAAAGGAAGCCTGCTAAATGTGGTTCTTGGAAATGGGGTGGAATAAGTAGATCAAGAGACAGTTGAAGGACTTTATGGGTCAGTGATCAAGTATCGTAAGGTTTAGACTAACTGTGTAGAAGTACAGGAAAGATGTTAGCTAAACAATGTGCCTCCTTTAAAGGAGAGATCAGGCACAATCTAGGAATATGCTTGCAAAAATGGAAAGTTGGGGAAAACCAATCGAGAATTCCCTGGATGACAAAAAGGATTGAAATCAAGATGAAGAAGAAAAAGTGTGCTAATGGCTGATGTGAAGTAAAAGGTACAGTTAAGAACCAGCTGAATGTAGAAGGTTCAGAGAGCAAGTAAAAGCAAGGAAGAGAATCAGTAAGAAAGTATGAAAAGGCACTAGCAGCAAATGAAAAATGAAATCCAAAAGTCCTCTGTAAAGAAATACAGGGTAAAAAAAAGAGCAATGAAGAGAGGAGTAGGGCAAATTAGAGAACAAAAAGGAGACTTACGTGTGGAGATTGATGGCTTGGCTTAGATATTGAATTAATACTTTCCATCCATCTTCATCAAGTAACAAGCTACCGTAGTGTAACAGGAGGTAATTCAGACACTAGTGGGGTTTAATATTGATGAGGAGGTAATTTATTGAGTACTTAATATGGACAGAAAAACTGAAACAGATGTGAGGAGAGAAATGAATATAGAAATTGTAGAGAAATTGGCCAAAGACTTAGCGGTAGTCCCTGAAAACAGGAGTGTTTCAGATGCTACACTTCATTTCAAAAATGCCTAAAGATAATCCAGCAACTGCAGGACAGTTACTACTGTGGTGAGGATATTTTGAAAAACAATAATTTGGGAACAAATTCATTGTTGAATGGGTAAATGCAAAATTAAAGAAATCCAACATAGATTACTTGATGAAAAATTATTTAACTAATTTTCCAAAGTTTTTTGAAGAGGTAACAGAGGTGAGAGCAATTCTGTTGATGTGATGTTCATGGACTTCCAGGGGCATTTGATAGAGTACAGCACAGTAGACTTGTGAGCAAAATTACAGCTCAAAGGGGAATAAAGAATGTAGATGTAAAACTGGCTGTGTGAGTGAAAACAGAGAGTAATGGTTAATGGATGATTTTAGGGTAAAGAAATGTGGTCAAGAGTGTGGTGCTGGAAGACCTCAGCAGGTCAGGCAGCATCCAAGGAACAGGAAAATCAACGTTTCAGGCAAAAACCCTTCATTAGGAATGAGCTCTAATCTCCAGCATCTGCAATACTCACTTTTGCCCTAAAGAAATGTGGTGTTTCGTAGGGGTCAGTGTTAGTCCCTTTTTTTTTCTGATGTAATATAATGGTGTAGGCTGTGATGTACAGAGCACAATTTCAAGTATGTGAGTGACGTAAAACTTGGAAACATTGTGTGTAAGATAGTGTAGACCTTCAAAAAGACAGAGATAAGTTAGTGGAGTTGAAAACAGATGACAGATAAGTTCAATGCAGAGAAAGTGAAGTGAATCATTTTATGGGGAAGAACACGACGATACAATATAAAATAAAGATTATAGTTCAAAGTAGATTGCAGGAGCAGAGGGACCTGGATGCAGATGTGTAGAAGTTATTGAATGTCACAAGATAGGTTGAGATAGTGGTAAACAAAGCATGCAGTATCCTGCCCTTTGTAAATAAGGGCATAGAGTCCAAAAACAAGGAAGTTATGATGAACTCATATAAGATACTAGTTTGGCCTCAACTTGAATATTCTTAGCCTCACATTTAGGAATCATGTACAAGCATTATAGAGAATGCAGAAAGGATTTACAAGAATGGTTCAAGGATTGAAGAGCTTCACTTATGAAGATACATTGGAGAAATCTTACTATTAGTAGTGTTGATCACTCTGGCATTTTTCTTTCATTTTTATTCTTCAGCTATGAAATTCTATATTCAATTGCCTTCAAAACATAACTCTGTGCTTAATTTGCACATGACTTGCCACCAGTCTGGTTGTTGCTGAACTCCATAAGCTTTCTTAGTTCTTTTTTTTCCCAATTGAAAACTGGCATGTCAGTTAATGTCTTGTTTTGTGATAAATTAGCTGTGAATGCATTGTGCATAAACATTGCAAACTGAAAAAAAGCAAAAAAAATTGCCACAAAATTACTGTTTCCAAAATGAACATGGCTACAGAAGTTAGAAACAAAAAACATAGCAAACAAACCCAATGTTAGTTGAAAACTAAAAGTTCAAGGATCTTGATCACATATGACTGCTGTCATGTTTGTCTTCATTTCAGAAGGATCACTGTACTATCTCAGATTTCCATCTAGAATGTCTGCATAAGTTTATATATTGGGACTCTATTTGTACTGGTGTATTTGTGCTTCTTACCAAAAAGTATCAGTGTGTTGGATCATCAAGACAGCATCTCTGCATAACTTTCATGAAATTGAACTCTAGCGATGGCACAAAACAGAGTCAGACAGGATGTAAAATGGGCTGCTGATTTGCTGTTGCCCATTTTGCACTATCACTGAATACCAATTTCACCCTGTTCTGTTCTATAAGGCCCCAGGTGTTTCTTGCTACATATCTATCATTACAATTAGATTCTAAAACTTGAAGTCAATATTATCTTGGGATTCTACAAAATCCACACACAAGCAGAGTAAGCTTTTAAATAATCCTGATACTTGTTGCTTATATTAATTTAGTTAGAAGATCCAGGGTTATGTTTGCCCGTTTGAAAAAGAAAATAATAATCCATGTTTCTTTGTTATTTTTAACCCATTGACTGTCATTTTAGACACAACTTTAGACAACTGTGATACAGACTTAAGCAGCTAAAATAAAGGTGCAGAAACCATTGTGAAAGTGGCTATGGAAAGTATCTTCCCTTTTTTAACATGCTTCCGTGAGAAAAGAGGAAATCCTGATTTATCCAAAAAACGTAAACTCAGGACTCAATGGTTGATATCATAATACAATTGTGAAGTGATGTTATATTTGTTTATTAGGGAACAATTTATTATTTTACAGCAAAGTTTTTGAGGTATTGAGAAATGGAAAACATGTAATGGTCACATTGAACACACTGTTTGCCATACTGAAACTGCAAATTAATCCTATCAACATCGATTTGCAAAAAATTTCATAATGATGTGGGTTATTAAAGTGAGACAGCTATAACACCTGGTTGGTTTCTCTTGCACTACCATTTTTCATCCCATACTAAATGTTCATAATATCATTTGTTTTGAGGATTTGCCCTGCAGGAAGACTGAGTAACTGCCCCATCGTGAAACTAGTGATTGCTCGAAGTAATCTCTCACACAAAAGGAACCCTCAGGTTCTGAGATCAACAGATGCCTCATCAGAATCCAGCATGCAAGAGTTCTGAATTTTGAGCTTGCTACTAGCAATTCTTAAACCACAGGGGTAAAATTGTAAAGCTAATTTCTTTGTATTAGCTATTCTACTGAAGCATTTTATAACTGTAACTGAAGAATGAGTCATGTTTGTGGAAAGCAATGTATCAGGATTGAGTAATGTGGGTTATAACATTGAATAAAAATCTCCATATATTTATTCAGTTACCATTTGGGAGGTGCAAAAACCTCATCCAAGTTAATCTTTTATGGTTGTCACTTGACAGAGTTTATGTGGGCAAGGTAGAAACCACACTCAGGCAAGTTGATCATGCCCTGTGAAGGAATAGTTTGATGTACCAAATGGTCTTCTCTGAAACTAAAAAAAAATGACATCATGTATTTTGAAACACACCAAAGCGTGTAATTTTTCCATAGTGTGAACTGTTATATGAAAAGTGAAGCATGTAAAGCAGTGAACAATATTAATGTTTCACAAAACAATTCTCTAATTTGCATTATTAATCTTTGGGAAATGGAAATGAAGTAATAAATAGAATGTTTTTTGTATTTCAAATAGACTGCAAACTCTTAAAGTAGTAAAGCATACGCATGGAAATCTTCTGCATTAGCACAAATACAACAATTGATTGTTATATATTGTATATTGTACAAAACACTTGATTTGCATTGTCATTTCTGTTCAGCCACACTAATATTTTTCCAGCAAATCATCTAAAGTTGTGTAACGCATTCCAAAGATTTTTGAGTATTATTTTCAGCACAAATTGAATTTGCACAATCATTTGCTCTTGCTGATACATTTTGTGCTATTAATGGACATGTCCACAAATTGACCATGTTTTAGGATGACTTATGCACCCTTGGTATTTTTTATGAATTGCCATGGCTTCTATGTCTTCAACAGGGTCTAAAGGTTAAGCTACATCTTTTGGGCTCACAGTCAGTAACATTTCAAAGCTTTTGATTTTTCTTTAAATAAGAAACTATAGTAATCAATCTGCGCCTGGGTTAACAATACAAGGAAAGTTCCTTCTTAAAAAAAAATTAATTTGGAGGATGTTAGCCATTTAAAATCCTGGCAAGTTCATAATGAAAAAGTTGGAGTGGAAACTTGAGGTGGAAGAAAACCACTTCTCAAAATGGTTGTAATTCTGAATGGAACTTGTGCCTGAATTGCTGAATATCTCTCAAGTAGGAACTCCCACATTTTAATAGTCAGATTATGCTATAATCGTTTGTGTTTTTCAGGAAATAAATTGTGTTCATAATAGTGTCCTTGCATTGGTGATCTTTGATCAAGGCTATAGGAAGCAGAAAGTTCCATTTGTGCTGTAAGTTTCAGTTTAATGAACTGTCTGAAACACTAACAGTCGTTTGATTTTTTTTGAAAACTCATTTCTACAAAAAGCATTACATTTAAGAATAATGTTCAGACTTTGTGCTGCCAATGCAGAATTCTGCCCATTAGCAGTCTACTTCAAATTTGGGCCCATGCTGTGCACTATTTTATGACAATTAATTCTGACCACCAGTTGCAGTTAGAAAGAGAGTCTTGAGGTTCTTTACCTGAACTAAGGTTATAGGATGACCTGAAAAATGTCAATGGGCTCAGGAGGAATCCTGGCAAAAATAATATGTTGGCTGGTTGGCAAGATAGTAATACAAACACTCAGGTTTGTGTAAGACCTTCGCAAAAATAATTTAACTGGCAAGCAATTAGGAAAAAACTCTCTTTCACAGAGTGAATCAAATGTTGACAATTTAAAGATGTTCCTTTTAAAATCTCAATCTTTCTCCTATGTTGTTTGCTCACATTTATTTCATTTTCTTACCCAGTACTCATGATTGTATTTTCTATATTTCTTTCCAATTTGGCTCAGCCTTCTGGACAGATTGAAATTGGCATGATCTAATTTTGTCATCATTTAAAGGTTGCTCGCATACTCACATGATAGAAACAGGGCCAGTGGATTATTAATAGTAAATTGGCCATTCACGTCAATTCTGGGCATTTCTAATATCAACCTGAGTTTAGAAAATGGGAAAAGGGTGCCATGCATTTATGAAAATCAAGGTCTTGTTAAGTTATTGGGATCCTGACTCAATAATGATAGTGGCCTAAACTGGGCAGTCAGTACAGTCTTCATAGTTAGCAGAAGCTGGTCTCCAAATCATCCAAAACTAAAAGAAGTTGTTCTGATAAATTTTCTTTTCTTCACTGTGGTGTGGGCATTGTTAAAAAGGCCAGCATTTGATGTCCATCTCTAATTGTCCATGAAAAATGGTGGTGAGCCACATCCTTGAACAACTGCAGTCTACCCGGAACAGGTGCACCCACACTGTTGTTGTGAAGGGACCCACAGGCCTTGGAAGTTTCCTTGTCCTATACTCATTCCCCCTTCTACATGAGGCCTTTACAACACCCCTTCACACCACATCCTTGAAACATTGATTCTCAGAATGAAAGCCATTCTATACTTTCTTCTTACCATAGCTTCAGTTCCCAGTAAGAAGTGAACTGGCAACAATTAAATGAGACTCTGCTGTTAAAATTCCTCTGACCACCTTGTGCGTTGCCCATGTATAAATCAAATGAAACAGTTAAAAATCGAAGAGCTTGCTGCCTAAAACAAGTAAGTATTCCTTTTGGCAATCAGGAGGAGGGTGGAGGGCTTTGCAACATTGGTGTAAATGGAGCACTAACCAATTTTGAAAAGCTGCTGTCTAAATTACATTGAGAAACTCAAGTTAAAATTTGGTCTCTAGTCTCAATTGCCATTTATGGTGAAGTGTTCCATTTCCTATTAACTTGTGTGAAAGGATTTTGTTTTCTGCCTATCCTTTCTTCTTCTTGTGAACATCTTGTACTTTTGCCTTCCTCTGCTGTACTTGATTCTTTCAAAACGTTTCAGAAATTTCAAACCTCTACAAAATTTCACCCAATCTCCTCTGCTATTAAATTTCTTTGAGTCTTTATTTATAACAGTCATTCTCGTGAATTCTCAGTGTACCCTTTCCATGATTGCAGTAATTATTCCATAGTGCAATGGCAAGAACTGCATACAACACGGTGCAATTTGATTCTGTTGTTGTTTAGTTCTCATGCGGCAGAATTCTACTGTTGAACATTCACACATTTAAGGCAGGCTATCAAGAGGAGGTGACAGATAGAGTCACAGCACTTTGTCAAAGGGGAAAGTGGATAAGATCAGCATGATAAAACAGCCTCTGAGAGTATGAGCTACCTCTTTGCTTTCTTTCTGTTACCTCTTCCCCACAACATTCTAATTCTCAGGAAAATTTATATAACCTTCTTGTGAATGTATTTTCTGCTCCTATAGCAGCAGATGGATGCCAGTGTTGCCCATGGCAACTGAATAGCGCATTGTGTTGTCTTAAAAATGTAACCAGTACAGTTGAATGGTTGCTATGTTTTTGCTGTTTTTTAAATCTACAAAGTGTTTACTTTACAATATAGAATAGATGAAAAATTTAAAAAAATTCTTGATCACATCTCATTCACATTTTATAATCTTTAATGATCATTAATGAATCATAATAAACATTATCATTAACAGACAATCCAAAATCATCTCAGAAGGTTTAGCCAATCTCTAGAAATAATCTCTCAGAAAATCTACCTCGTAGTGAGCACACCAAGGCACCAATACTTCTATTCATAATATGATCAGACAATGAGTGAATATTCTGGACAAATCAATAGAGTACTGTAGGAAATATGTTGTTAAACTTGAAAGGGTGCAAAAAAGAGGATGTTGCCAGGGTTTGAGGGTTTAAGTTGTTGGGAGAGGCTGAATAGGCTGGGACTATTTTCCCTGGAGCAACAGAGGTTTATTAAATCATGAGGGGCATGGATATGGTGAATAGCTGAGGTCTTTTTCCCAGGATAGGGGAGTCCAAAACTAGAGCGCATAGGTTTAGGGTGAGAGGGGAAAGATATAAAGGAGACCTAAGGGCACCTTTTTTCATACAAAGGGTGGTGCAGATATGAAACAAGCTGGAGACTGGTACAATTACAACATTTAAAAGGCATTGTGATGGGTACATGAATAGGAAGGGATTACAGGGATATGGGCCAAATACTGGAAAATGGGACTAGATTAACTTAGGATATCTAGTCAGCATGGATGAGTTGGACCAAAGGGTCTGTTTCCATGTTGTACATCTCTATATCTCGAAGTTCCCTTAAAAGACATGACATCACATTTTTATGGTGCCATCCTCATGCCAAAACTAACTTGTGTGTCAAGGTTAAAAATCTGAGAGGCATCATTAATGCTGATGATAGTGTGTTAAGGTAAAATTTGTGACAACCCACTGGGGTAGTACACTGTAGATTGAACCTTGCTATTCCTGGAGTCACATGAAAAGTTAATATTTTTTAAAGTACGCATAGTACCTTAACTTACCTGACTTTCGGACCAATGTTGATAGAAAGCATGGACCAGATTTCTGTACTTAATAAGAATTATTATTTATCATAAGTAATTAGAGTATAGCCACAAGTAAATAGATACAGACATTTGATATGTAACACTACTAGTTAAAATTTTAATCCCCTTATAATGCTACACACCTACAGAAAATAGATAACTGGGGGAGGTAGAAATGCTGGCAAGTTAGTTCAGTGGTATTTACATCACAATTCCAATATTGGAATGATTCTCCTTTCGTTAACAAGATCTTTATTGTTCAGATATCCTTCTAGAAGGTTTTGCTTGTTTGTCAGAAGTACAGAGTGGCTGCTTCTCTTGGAAAATGTTTCCGATTTCTCAATTCAGAAGTCACAGCTCACAGCAACTGCTGCAGGTAAGGTAGCTGGTTCTCTTCAAGTTTTTGCAGCAGAACTTTTGACAGGTAGAACAACAGCACATCCTTCTGTGCCCTTCTCTCTCTCTCTCTCTCTCTGTGTCTCTGTAACTTGCTTCCAGTTCTAACTTGCTCAGTTAGCTAAGAACCAATCACCTACACTTACAAACACCTCCTCAGTTTCTGCTTGTCTGCACACTGCAGGAGCCACAGCCACAGGGTTCACAATAGGTATCAAATTCCTTGCTGCAAAATTATGCAGTCATCTTGGTTAATCCTCGTTATTAAAAACAGTTCTTTCACATTGTAGTCGACACATTTTAAAGACAAAAAAATAAAAATACAATCCTTAGAAATTGGAAACACAATGTAAATGAAGACTGGATTCTTCTTTGGGAGTAGCGTATAAAGATCTGCACCCAGCACACTCCTCAATTCTAATCTCTACCACTTTCCTGGAAGATGGAGTTATTTGCTTTGATTAGGCCTCTGGTGGGATCTCCATTACCATTCAGCAGGCTTCTAGTGGCAAATATTGATATAAGGCACTGCCACGGAAGGATCATTAGTAAATCATGGGAAAACTAAATGGCTAAGAATGTTACAGAAGCACAAAGGCCTGAAGCTGAAGATGGCCAATGGCATTCTTGGTAGTGATTGAGACTCCTATAAGTTAACCAGTAAAAATGTTTCTTCCATCAGCATAGAGCTTAGCTGCTGCTGAACTTAGCTTGGTGTAATGTCACCTGCATTGAATTTGTGATTTCACTTCCCTCCATTTGGAGAGAAGAATGGCTATACAGAATCAGAGCTAGGTGTAAGCTGACAGGAGAGAGGCAGTAAATCCACAGTTTGGCTCAGGGCCTTCACTTGACTGTGATCGGAGAGAGGAGCAACTGAACAGATTCTGACTCTCCTGGGCAACTGGGCTGAGACTGAAACACACCTAAGAGTGACATTGTAGGAAAACTGTGAGCTGATTGGTTGTTGAGCAGCAATTGTGGGTCTTTGGTTTAGATTAAGCAATGTTTAAAGTTCAAGAAGCAAGGTAAGATCGCTGGTACATGATTAATATTGGTTACACTAGAGGAAGTAATTATTTGGAGAGTAATGTGAGGGTAAGTCATGGGAAGGCAGCTCAGCCATGGAAAATTCCTTTTGTACATTGTGGAAAGTCAGGGGCACATCCAGTGTGCAGGATAACTATGTGCGCAGGACATTTTCCCAAGCTACAAGTGCTTGAAATTGTTTTGGATCTCTAGCAGCAGCTGAAGTCATTGTGGAGTATCTGTAATGCTCAGACCTTTGCGATAGTACGTACCTTCGGTGCAACTGTCACATTGTAAAGAGTGCATCAGCAGAAAGGGATGAGTGGCCAGATCAAAAAAAATATGAAGCACATAGATCACAATACAGCCAGGGGTGAATGCAGCAAGACCTGAGCTCATGACACCACAAGTGGCATAGCTACCTGAGAAGGAAGGGAGGGAATAAAGGGAGAGCAATAATAACCAACTCCCCTGCCGGAAGGGAATCAGATGGAAATTTCTGTGGATACAGGCGTGACATCAGAATGGTTTGTTATCTCCTGGTGCCAGGGTTAAAGGTGTCACAAATTAGCTGCAGGATATTGTCCAAAGGGGGAGGGTGAACAGCCACAGGTCATGGTCAGTACTAATGATGTAGGTTAAAAAAAAGACGTGATCCTGCAAAGTTAATAATCTCCGGGTTACTCCTATTGCTAGTGTGATGAGGAAGAGAAGAGTGGACGGGATGAATATGTGTGTGGAAAGATAGTATAAAAGGGAGGGGTTTAGATTCCTGAGCCATTGGGACTATTTGGAGAAGATGGCACTACTACGAGCTGGACAGGTTGCATCCCAGCGGAACTGAGACAGATATCCATGCAGGGTGCTCACTACTGGAGGATTTAAACTGACATAGCAATGGGAATCTGAGTCAGAACCACAAGAATTAGAATTGGAATTAGAATTAGCCTTTATTGTCACACATACTCAACGAGTACAGTGAAAAGTTTATACATCACCCCTTACAGCACCAACTTAGGTACAAAGTACAGGTTCTTTAGTTATACGTTCTTAGACAATAGAGAAATAAAATATCCAGCATTGCAGAAATAAAAGTTCTGAACAGCAGACCACGTTGGCACCTAACTTCCAGTCCGCATCAGGACTTGACTCCAGACTGCACCAGACTTCACTTTGAGGATCATGAGGCTGGGAGATCACTTCAGACTGCAATACTGGGCCAGAGAACACCACTGGGAAGCCGCTACAATAGGCCAGAAACTGAAGGTCACCATGCCACACCGAAAGGTTGCTGTGGTAGGAGGCTACTACACCAAGCCAGGAGGTCACCATGCCACACGGGAGGCCACGGCACCAAACCAGAGGGATCATGCCAGGAGGCTGCACCAGGCCAGGAATTGTCACTCGCCAGAGGCCAGGAATAATTAGAGTCAGTGAGAAAAGAAGGAAAGAAAAGAACTAAAAAGAATAAAAAAGAAGAAAAGAAGAACAACTGGAGCATTCTACTCCACAGCCATCTTGGCTGACTGCGAGGCAATGAAAGACAGAAAAAGAGAAAACAAAAGTAGAAAGCAAACGAAACCAGGACCAGTTGCAATAGAGTCATGACCTAAGGAAATACAAAAATGACAAGTCTGAAGATGCCATCTCTAAATGCATGGAAAGGTAAACACGTTAACAGTTTTGATTTCAGTTAGGATTTTGAAGTTGACTGTTGAAGCTGATAGATAAAGCTCAGTCTCTGCTCAAGCAAAAAAGTTTGAGTTCTGTCTCTGCTGAAAGATAATTTCTTTCAGTGTTCCTTTTTGCTGGACTGGTTAGGAAATAACGTGAGGAAAACCTGTTTTGCTGAATTTGCTTTTGCCAAGGGTGTGTTTATAGGATGCTGCTGTATTGGAACAGTTGATGATTAATAGGTAAATAATATGTTATTTTGTTAAGTATTTCAATAGAATTAAAGTTATTCCAATTCTTTTATTGTTTGTGTTTTAACTTTGATATTAGAATGAAGTGTGTTTTGCTGAAAGTCTAGTGGTGGACTAAGCAAATCACATCTATAATATAGCACTTTACGTTTGTTTTCAAGTAAAGTAAAAAGTTAAGGTCTAGATTATCTCCTTGATATATTTTGATGGAGTCCGTTCTGAACCATAACAGTAGAAGTGAGTATTGTAGCTGTACCAGAATAGATTGCCTGGGGCTTGGCTTGCTTTGGAGCACATCCCTTCAGTACTATCGCAGGAGTGTTATCACTGCTTTAATTTTTTATTTGCAGCATCCAGTGCCTGCAGCCATTTGTTGATACCTCAAGGAGTGAATCAGATTGGCTGAGAACTGGCAGCTATGGTGCTGTGGATTTCCAGAGAAGGCTGAGATAAATCACTCACTCAGCACTTCTGGCTGAAGATTGTTGAAAATTTGCGCTGATGGGCTGTATCCTCCCATCATTGAGGATGGGGATGTATTTGGAGTCTCCTCCCGTAGTGGGTTATTTAATTGTCCACCACTATTCATGGCTGGATTGGCAAGACTGCAATGTTTAGACCTGATTTATTGTCGATGGAATAGCTTAGCTCTGTCACTTGCTACTTATGCTGTTTGACAAGGAACTAGTCCAGTTGTGTAGCTTCACCAACTTGACATCTCAATTTTTAAGATACCTTACGATGTTCCTGGCATGGCCTTCCACATGCTTCATTCAACCAAGATTGATCTTCTGGCTCAATGGTAATAATAGAGTGGAATATGTCAAGTCATGAGATTGTTGCTTATGATGATGGCTCACAGCCCGTCATGAATTATTCAATCTATTTGTTGTCTACCTCATTTAGCACAGTGACAGTGCCACATAACCAAATGGGGGTATCCTCAATGTGAAGGCAAGATTTTGTTTCCACAAGAACTCAGCACAGGTCACTACGACTGAAACTGTCATGGACAAATGCATCTGTGCTGGGTAGGTTGGTGGCAATGAGGTTAAATCTGTTTTTCTGTAATACTGGTTCCCTCACCACTTGCTGTAGGCCCAATCTAGTAACTAGGTCATTTTGGACTTTAGAACCAGTTTGGCTAGTGGTGATATTGCTGCGCTGGTCTTGATGGTAGACATTGAAGTCACAATGGTTACTAAAGGAGGCCATTCAGTTCATTGTAGTCATCCTGACTCTTTGCCAGAACAATTTATCTCATCCTAGTTTCTTGCCTATTCCCACAAGCCTACATTTTTTTTCTACAGGCAATAATCCAATGGCCATGATTAATTCTGCCTCCAATACAATCTCGATTGAATATTCCAGGTCCTAACTATTTGCTGCGTTAAAAAAATGTTTTTCTTCCTATCACCTTTGGTCCTTATGCCATTTGTCTTAAAATAGTTGTGCAGGCAGTTCTTGGTTCTGGCCTAAGTTCCTCCACAACAACCAAAATAATACTTTTTTTGCAGAACCTCAATGTACACAAAACTGCTGCCTCATTTCTAAAGTTCTACAATGTGCATAAAGTGCTTTGAAACCCTGCTGAAATGCAAAACACAATGGCCATTTAAACTCAAGTCACTTAAAGGAGGAAGTAATTCTTGAACTATTTTTTAAAATGCTTCTATGTCACTCTCTACAAAATCAGAGTAGCACAAATATGGACAATGCAAAAGCCATTTGGTCCATCAAGTCTACACCCATTCTTTCAAAAAGTAATCCAGTTAATCTCTTTCCCCTGCTCTTGTATTTTTCCTCCTCAAATTCCTTTTAAAGACTTAAGTTGAATCTGGATCCACCATCTTATGCGGCATGCATTTGAAGTCTTGAATTATTCATAAGCAGGAGCCACAGAGGCAAAAGCAATCAGCTTAAATTGTGCTTCGAGATATCAACCCTTTAGCAATTGGGAATATTTTCTCTTAGTTTAGTCTGTTCATTCATGATTTCCCCTTCATTACTCTTTTGACCCATTGTAATTTTGAACACCTTTATCAAATACTCTCCTGCTCTTCTCTGCTGTAAGAAGAACAGTCCCTGTAATCTCTTTAATTCCCTGGAATATGACTTACTACTTGAGACAAATTTAGATTTTACACAGCAATTCCTCATTTAAATTCATAGTTGCATTCCTGAGAATCATGCCTTTAAGTGATCCATGATTTCCTTCAGGAATCAATATTAAAAGCAGAATTATGTTCCAGAAGACATTTATTGCTCAAAAAACCAATGTAAAGTAAAAATAGAATAGTATACACTGTATTCTTGAAGTAATTTGTAAAGTGCAATAAAACATTAAATGTGAGAGAAATGCTAGACAGTTATGTATTTTAGGATCTTTGTCAGCTTTAAGTTGATATGGAGGATGTTCCTAAATACTACATGCAGAAACAAAATAATTTATAAAATAAAATAAATTTAATCTACATTAAATGCAATACAAGTCCCCCTGCAGGTGGTCAACATGGGGAGCACTGATTCATCATCTGAGACAAGGCGTTAGGTGGTAATCAGCAGAAGACATCCTTGCCCACATTTAATCTAATGCTATGATAAATGTCAAAGAAAGGACTAAATACAATCTTCATCTATTCTCTTTTGAGCACTTCCAGTACAACTCCCTCCCAAGAGTAGCGTTGTACACTTTGCTAAGGCTGTCTTGCCAATCTTAGATATATCGACTATTTAATTCATAAATTGTAGTTTGCAATCAACTGCAATTTGTCTGTTCATTCATGTATAACTTAAGTTGATTCTGGGTTTTAGAGAACAGGTGAAGATAATATTTAGTGTTTGCTTTGTTTGAGTCTTGTACTTAACTTCTTGACTTAAACTGTGGAATTCTATGGCTTCATACTTGAAATTTCAAATTTCTTTTTTTTATAACAACAAAGGTACTGGTCTGAACTGAGTTCAGAATCCATATTTCACAATGAGTGTCCTGAAAGGCAACTTTCTGAGGAGCCATTCTTACCCATCACTGGGTAACTGGTAACAGCTTGAGACTGGTGCAGGTTGAGGAATTGAGTTTAGGATTTGGAGACAGGAGTGACTTCACCATCTTAATTTTCCTCTACTGTCCAGGCAGGATTGCCAAGACAAATCTGAACCTAAAATTTCCAAGTTGTATTTGAGGAGATATCCTTAATGTATCTAATAAATGAAGAGAGATTTCTGGTGGGGTGATCTGTTAGGGAAGATATGAGATCATAATGGGGAAAAATGATAACATTTACCAAATAAGAAATTGCTAACAATCTTTCACTTTAGTAAATTTTTATTGACTTTTACTTTAAAATGAATCAGAATCATCGTAAGTTAAACATGAATTTGCAGGTGATTGAAGTCCAAATATAAAGGTAAATTTCATTTTAACTAGTTTATACAATAAAGATATCTTTTGTACGATTATATGCACCCCATTATTGCCCTTGTTTGACTATTTCTCAGTTCAAGGATGATGTCTATTCAAGGTGAAAAGTCTTTGTAATGAGTCTTCATGTCAGTTCTCAACCTGTAGATCTTTCAGCACATGGGTCTGACATTCCATGAGGTTGTGGGGTCTGGAGTACAGGGTTTAATTCCTTTTCTTTCCTTCTTTTCCACCACAAGGCTTCATCATTAAGGTGTTGAGACTCAAAATGTGATGCTTGATGGATAAGTTGTCCCCGTTTTAAATGATGATAGCAAGCTCCTCTGAGTCATTAAAGGAGAACTTTAGAATGTCTTTGTGATGTTTTCTTTTGTCCTTCATTGAAACACTGGTAATTTGAGAGTTGAGAAAACAAGACCTGATTGGGGAGGAGATTCTTTTTTCAGCTATCTGTTGATTTTACAGGGGCTTACCTGAATTCATAGAATCATAGAACCTCTACAGCATGGAAACAGGCCATTTGATCCAACAAATCCACATCAATCCTCCGAAGAGTATCCCACCCTGACCCATTGTCCTACCCTATTTCTCTACATTTCCCATGACTAATGCACCTAACCAACACATCCCTGAACACTGTGGGCAATTCAGCATGGCCAATTCACCAAATTTGCACAGCTTTAAAATCTGGAAGGAAACCGGAGCAGCCAGAGGAAACCCACACAGTCACAGGGAGAATGTGCAAACTCCACACAGACAGTCACCTGAGGTTGGAATCGAACCTAGGTCCCTGGCACTGTGAGGCAGCAGTGCAAACCGCTTAGCCAGCATGCCACCCAGAATTATTGAAGAGTTGGCTTCAAGAATGCTACAAGAAATAGCATTTGTTCACTGGTCCTCCAATCATAGGATCCCTACAGTGTGGAAGATGACCCAATCGGCCCGTCTACCCTCCAGACAGCATCTATTCTATACCTGTAACCCTGCATTACCCATGGCTAATCCACCTAGCCTCCACATCCCTGCATACTACAAGGCAATTTAGCATAGCCAATCCACCTGACCTGCGCATCTTTGGACTGTGGGAGGAAACCAGAGCACTCAGAAGAAACTCACACAGACACAGAGAGAACGTAGGAACTCCACACAGGCATTGGCCCTAGGCTGGAATCAAACCTGGGTCTCTGGTGCTGTCAGGCAGCAGTGCTAACCACTGAGCTACCATGCCACCAATGATCCTGGAGAATGTGGCAAAGACATTGCTGGTGGATTTTCTGCAATGTTTTTTATGTGTGCCCAATAAACAGCCCAGGTCTGAATTTTGTGCTGATTGCCTTCTTTCTCTTGCTTATAGCTTTCCTTTTTATCTGCTACTCTAATTTGTGCGTGTTAGCCATGAGAATGTTGTCATAACCTCCTGTGGTTACTGCTTCTAAATCAGAGGTTGACAGACTACATAGACCAATATTTCTTGTTAAGCAAGGAAATTATAATTGATAACCTTAAAATTGATGCAAACTCTTAAATGTCCTTTTATAACTGTCTTAAAATCAATGATATATTCCTCAGATATTTTAAATAAATTATATATTATCTATACTGTACTGATTGTGGGTCGGAGATCATCAGAGGTTAGAAAAAGAAGAATGCAGATATAAACATAATATTGAACAGCTGTGACATTTATTTTGTTTTGAAATAATGTAGTTAAGGGGTTAATGTTCCTTAAAAAAAACAAATCATGAGTGTTAATTATGTAAATAAATAAAGAGCTAAGAAAAAGAAAGGGCTGCCCCCACACACAGGATTATGCCTGACAATCATGTTAGTAAGCCTCCCTCACAGGAGCCTGATCCAAAAGAAAGCATTGTATCTTGAATACTTTGAAGTGGAAATGTGGGGATGATACTTTGTCAGTTTATGAACTATCTTCTACTAGAGAAAGTTTTATAATTTTCAGCTGGTAGGTGATCTTATATTTATGAATTTCCCTTCATGTTTTGCCACTGTGGAAATGATGGAGACACCTGGCTTTTGACCCTATTCATATGCCCTGCAGGCATATTGAAATTCAAGGGTTAAGCAAATTTGAAATTACTTTTCATTTCAAGGCTTTCATATATATATGTTCCAAAATCAACTTCATCAATATTTAATGCATTATGTTGGTGCATTTTTGTGAGATCTGCTCATTTCTGTTTACAATTCATGCTATTTTACATTTGATTCTAATTTTATAGATAAATCTGCAACTCCATGAGGACTAAGAGGTAAACTGTAACATTTCAAAACTAATACAGCAAATTTAAAATATGCACATTGTGAGATGTCATAATATGATTAAAGTCTTCAATTTGACAGCAATTTGACAATATAGGCAAATTTGTATCTATATTCTATTTAATTCGTTCAGTAGATGTTAATGCCACTGGCTAGGCTAACATTTATTGTCGATCCCAATTGCCCTTGAGAAGGAAGTGATAAGCTAACTTATTGAAGCGCTGCTGTCCCGTCACCCATCCCTTCACAGTTCCCTTGCCATTTTTCAGCCTGCCTCCCTGCTCATTTCTGTTGGGCTGGTAAAATCCACCTCATTAACTCTGTTCCTCTCTCCATAGATGCCACCTGTATTTGCAGCACTCTCTGTTTTCCTATTTCATACTGGTGATGGGAAAATCACATGTGGAACCTGTATTGTAAGAAATGCCTTGAAGCCTTATGGTTAAAGATTTACAAGATCGGATCATTACAAGTGTTCTGCAGTCCTTGCAACGGATCACTGCCAGGAATAAGTACACTCAACCAAACTATCATGGATCTTGTTTTTAGTCTGAAGCAGAATATTTGTAAATGATGAACCAAGGGAAAGTAGTCTCTTATGATTTTCTCTAATGTCAGGATCTTTGTGAAAACATTTGTATTGTTCACAACACAATCTGATAGCGAACCCACAAAAGTGCTTTGGTCTGTGTGCATTGCCCAAAACCACATTATAAGGGGCTCTGTTCTATTAAGCTATTTCTGGAGGCAGCAATGAAAATAATGGCAAAAGTGAATGACACTGATGGAAAGTAATTTGACCAAATGGAAGAGTGTAATGGCTTAGCTCAGTTGCACTTACAGCAAGCAATTTGAAAAAGTGCAGAGGCATAGCGCTCAAAAAGCTGAGAGAAATGAAATGAGCTGACCCTTCCCCCACCATCAGTCTCTGACAGCAGTCAGTATTCAGCATATCAGAGTATCATTTACTCGATAGATAGGTAATTATTTTAATGGAAAGGATAAGAGCTCTCCTTCATGGAAATACTTGACAGGCATTGCGCTCCTGAAGTGATTTTCTACAGAAGATGCTTTATTGCATAATTTTTTAGTTCATTTAACTTTCATTGAATGCCAAAGGGTTTGTCTTATAATTAGAGTTGCCAAATCCAGATCTGTTCCTGGAAGTTTCATCATCTGGTTGTCAGTGGAAAATCTTATTTCTTGTGCCTACCAACTTCAATATTGCTAGATATTTTTGATGCTGTTGCAATCTCAAGTGCTGTCACCTGAACCATGCTCTAATAAGATCAGGAGCCAACTGACCCAGACAGACACAAACTGACTATTTGTGAGCTAACTGCTGTTTAATGTTACTGTTGATGACTTCTGTCAATTTTCTGCTGCTTAATTGCATGTAATAGATTTGCACTGATTTTTATGGACAGAGCATACTGAGGCAATTTTCCATTTTGTTAGATGTATTGGACTGGAAGTGATTGCTGTGGAGCAAACATTGACCAGGGCACCAGGATAAATTGTACTTTAATATTCAGACAGTATCATGGAATCTTTTGCATTCACCTGACCCACCAGACAGGACCTCAGTTTCATGTCTCATTCAAATGTGGCGAAGGTTATTGTGACGATGTCATATGGGCCGTATTGACCCCACTTCACTTGCATATCTCTCCTTCTTATCTCCATTGGGAAAAGGATTGTGCTAAGAGCAGTTGTATTTTTGTTTCAAAGAAGATTGTATACCTAATTTAAAATTGTATTCTCCTGTGGCAGGTTATATGTTTGTTTTATTTGATTGTATAGATGATGATTCTTTTCTACCAGAAATTGACATCATATTGTAGTTTTCAAGATTAAGTTGAAAAAAATTAACTTTCCCTCTCTCCATCCATCCATTTTAATTTAAAGTTATCCCCACATAACATTACAAATTGAGCAGCCAAGGTATTGTCTATCTCTCAGTTTCCCATTGCTCAGTCCTTTCAGTTTTTGAGATGAGATATCTTATTGAGGTTATACAGGACATTGGTGAGGCCTGTTGTGGAGCACTGTGTCGAGTTCTGGTCACCCTGTTACTGAAAAGATATTATTAAGCTAGAGAGGGTTCAGAAGAGATTTATTAGGACGTTGCTGGGTATGGAGTGTTTAAAAGAAAGACTGGATCAGCTGAGACTTTTTTCACCAGAGCATAGGTTGAGAGGTGACCTTATAGGGGTTTATAAAATCATGAAGGGTACAGATAGGGTTAGTTGTGGGTCTATTTTCCCAGGATGGTGGATTTCAAGACTAGGGGGCATCTTTTTAAGGTGAGAAGAGAGAGATTTTAAAAAGAAACGAGGAGCAAACGTTTTACACAAACAGTGGTTCACATGTGTAATTAACTTCTTATGGAAGTGGTGGATGCAGGCATAATTACAATATTTTTAAAAAAACACTAAGATAAGTACACGAATAGGACAGGTTTGGAGAGATAAAGGCCAGGAACAGGCAGGTGGGACTAGATTACTTTGGGGTTATATTCGACATGGACTGGCAAGACCAAAGGGTCTGTTTCCAGGCTATATAACTTTATGACTCCAAGTGAATTGTCCTGATGGTTCTGTTGACTTAGCCCTACGCCATCCAAATAAAATAACATTGAGCTGCTTTCTCTCTGAAATTAGGTAAGAGTAGACATTGAGGACAATGTTTCCACTCACGACAAAGGCTAGAAGTTAGGGGCAGAATTTTTTTAAAAAGTGATTAACCATTTAATATGGAGATAAGAAAGATTTTTTTCTCTTTCTCAGAGGGTTATTAACTTTTGGAATTCTCTACCCCAAGAGAAATAAAGACTGTATCACTAAATATATTCAAGGCTGAGTTTTATGGACTTGTCATCTGCAAGGACTTACAGGTTTTGGGAGACAGGCAGGAAAATGCTGCTGTGGAGGCCGCAATTGGCTCAGCCATGATTTTATTTAATGACAGAGCAGGTTCGAAGGGCCAAATGCCCTACTTCTGGTTATATTTCTTATGATCTTACTTTCCATGATAAAGACTTTAGAAAGTTTTGTATTCATCAAGAACACCTTTCTAGTTCAAAGTATAATTGTCTGCCCAAATCTATCAATTGCATAATTTTTAAATGGAGTTTTTCAGGGTTCTAGTGTGTAATTTGCTTCACATGTCAACATATATTCAACCGGTTTTCAGGCAGCTATTTGTGAAATTTGCATATTTTCTTAAAATAGCAGATGCTAAACCTTTTAGCTACTGTTAATGACATTGATTGATACTTTAATTATGAATGAGAGAAAAATCCACTTATGCTGATTGAGAATAAAAAAATCCTTGACAATGACATATACCTTTCTCTGAGACAAGTTAAATATTGTTAATTTTTTTCCAACACTTATTTGATATGTGGTGCGAGTCACAAATGGTAATATATATGTCTATGGTTATTCCATTAATTTTCAAAGTTCAGTTTTGGAGCTGATGTATACTTAAACCATATTTCACACTATTCTGTAGTCGGATGGAGTTTGATGTGTCATGACTGAGCTGGGAGGAGCGCACTGTCTGTTTTTAGCCCCACTTGTAAAAACTATAAACAAAGAAGAAATGCTGGAGAAACACAACAGGTCTGGCAGCATCTGTGGAGACAGAAACTTCAGGTCCAGTATGACTCTTCTTCAAAACTGATAGAGACCGAGTCTTTTTATTTCTCTGTAAGTTTGATTGTAGACTGAAATGAGAAAAGAACAGTTTTGAAAACCAAGGATTTGGAAGAATGAAGGATTACCACAGTTTTTAAGAGCAAGTAACCTGATATTCATTATAAGCGTAGTTTACATAACTGCTTGTTCAAGCAGTGGTTGAAGTGTGGATTAAAGACTAGCTGATGCCAAAGGATTGTGTACAAATGGAGATTCGTCTGGCAATAAGTGGCTGATTAGTCTATCCACTAGTGACCAGGTATTGGTATCAAAGACCTCTTGCCTGCCAACAATCATGTGATTGGTAGTTGAACAGCTTGGGGGGTGTGAACAAAATAAGGAGATGCAATCAGATCACCCACCAGTTCACGAGGTGCGTCTGTTGTCTGCAATAAAAATCACTTATAACTTGAAGATACAAATACGGGTTAATAACAATGATCTTATAGCCATTACAGAGACATGGTTGCAAGGAGATCAAAGCTGGTAACTAAATATTCCAGGATATGTGTCTTTTCAAAAGGTCTGGCAGGAAGGAAAAGGTGGTGGAATAGCATTGTTGGTATGGGACGGACTTACTGTGACAGCAAGAAATGATCTTGAATTGGAAGATGTAGAATCCATATGAGTGTAGGTAAGAAAAAAAATGGGAAAGTGGTAGGAGTAGTCTATAGGTTTCCTCACAGTCGCTTTATGAACAGAAGGAGAATAAATCAGGAGGTAATGAGAACATGTAACAAAAATGGTACATTAATCAAAGGTGACTTTAATACTCATGTAATTTAGGATAATCAGATTGGCAGAGAAAACCATGAGAAATAATTCATAGAATGTTCTTGGGACAGTTTCTGAAAACAATATGTTGTGGATCCATGCGGGGCCCAGGCTATTTTTGATCTGGTGATGTATAATGGGGTAGGTTAAATAAAATCTCCCTTTGGAAACAGATGGTAGAATTGAACATTCTGTTTGAGAGGGAGGAACCTGGGTCAGAAACATCTGTGTTAAGTGCAAGTACAGGTAATCACACTGGCAGAGCTGCCTGAGTGGACCGAGGAAGGAGTTTAGCAGCAAAGTCGGTGAAGACCAATCGTAGGTTTTTAAGAAAATAGTTCATGGCTCACAGCAAAGACATGTTCCAGTGAGAAAGAGAAATTCTAGGATAAAGATAAGCCAACCAGGGAAGTTAAGGATAGAATCAGTTTGAAAGAGAAAAAGCACAGTGGCACAAATTACTGTTAAACCAAATAATTGGGAAAACTTTAAAATCTAACAAAAGACAAACAAACAAAAAAGGGGAGAAAATAAATTTTGAGGGTAAACTTGGATATAAAATCAAGATTAGGCTGGGGAACTAGGAAATGGAATGCCATATTTGGCCAATTTGTGGGCCAGGAAAGCAAGTTCAGTTAGTGAAAATAACCTTGAGAATAAATTTCCATAGTCCAGATGAGTTCAGAGAGGACATGAAAAAAATATAGGGAAAATCTGAAGGAAACAAGTTTGGTCCAGTGGCCTAATGCCAGGGAGTATTAAAGTAATGACAACTAGTCATTGCTGGGCCCTTGCTGAGACATTTGTATCATCGATATTCACAGGTGAGGTACCAGAACACTGGAGTTTCGCTAACGTTGTGCCATTATTTTAGAAAGGTGGTCAGGAAAAGCCAGGGAACGATAGACAGGTGAGCCTGACATCGGTAGTGAGCAAGTTGTTGGAAGGAATCCAACAACTTTTGTTGGAAAAGCAAGGACTGATTAAGGATAGTCAACATGACTTTGTGCATGGGAAATCACGTCTCACAAGCTTGATTGAGATTTTTGAAGAACTAATAAAGAAGATTGATGAGGGCAGAGCAGTGTATGTGATCTATATGCACTTCAGTAAGGAGTTCGACAAGGTTCCTCATAGTAGACTGGTATGAAAGGTTAGATCTCATAGAATACAGGGAGAACTATCCATTTGGACTCAGAACTGGCTTGAAGGTAGAAGTCAGAGGATGATGGTGAAGCGTTGATTTTCAGATTGGAGGCCTGTGATCAGTGGAGTGCCACAAGGATCAGTGCTGGGTCCACTGCTTTTCATCATTTATATAAATAATTTGGATGTGAACATAGGAAGTATAGCTAGTAGATGACACCAAAATTGGAGGTGTCATCTACAGCAAAGAAGGTTACCTCAGAATACAACAGGATCTTGATCAGATAGGCCAATGGGCTGAGGAGTGGCAGATGGAGTTTCATTTAGATAAATGTTGGGTACTGCATGTTGGAAAAGCAAATCAGAGCAGAGCTTGTATACTTAATGGTAAGGTCCTTGAGAGTGTTGCTGAACAAAGAGACGTGGAGTGCAGGTTCATTGTTCCTTGAAAGTAGAGTCACAGGTAGATGGGATAGTGAAGAAGGCGATTGGTATGCTTTCCTTTATTGGACATGTTGCAGCTGTACAGAACATTGTTTAGGCCACTTTTGGAATATTGTGTGCATTTCTGATCTCCCTCCTATTGGAAGGATGTTGTGAAACTTGAAAGGGTTCAGAAAAGATTAACAAGGATGTTGCCAAGGCCTGGAGGGTTTGAGCTATAGGAAGAGGCTGAATATGCTGGGGCTGTTTTCCCTGCAGCATTGGAGGCTGAGGGGGTGACCTTATAGAGGTTTATAAAATCATGAGAGGCATGGATAGGATAAATAGACAAGGTCTTTTCCCTGGGGTGGGGAGTCCAGAATTTGAGGGCGTAGGTTTAGAGTGAGAGGGGACAGTTTGAAAAGGGACCTAAGAGGCAACATTTTCATGTAGTGGGTGGTACATGTATGGAACGAACTGCCAGAGGAACTGGTGGAGGCTGGTACAATTACAGCATTTAAAAGGGATGTTGCTGGCTATATGAATAGGAAGAGTTTAGAGGGATATGGACCAAGTGTTGGCAAATGGGACGAGATTAGGTTGGGATATCTAGTTGGCATGGACGAGTGGACTGAAGGGTCTGTTTCCGTGCTGTACATCTGTATGACTCTAAATGGGTGGTCTCATTCTTAGCAATAAAGAAATGCATGAGCTCGTTGCACTTCTTATATAGCTACAGGAAGCAAAGGAGAGACATTTAAGAAGCTCACTCCATTGCTGTTCACCTTGCAGCAATGCACAGGTCGACACACATCATCCATTTCGCTGATGACAGACTATCGTGGGTCTTATCAGCAGGAACAATGAGTCAGCGTACAGAGAGAAGTTACAGCAGTTGACGGACCGGTGCAGAGTCAACAACCTGTCTCTGAACGTGGACAAAATGAAAGAGATGGTTGTTGACTTCAGGAGGGCACGGCGCAATCACTCTCCACTGAACATGGGCTCTCCCCTGGAGATTGTGAAGAACACCAAATTTCTTAGTATCCACCTGGACTCTCGACACCCACTCCAAGAAAGTCCAGCAGTGTCTCTACTTTCTGCCTAGGTTGAGGAAACCCCTCCTCTCAACCCCATCCTCACCACATTCTGTAGAGGATTCATTGAGAGTTCCCTGAGCTGCTGCATCACTGCCTGGTTCAGGAATTGCACTATCTCAGATTGTAAGAACCTACAACAGATAGTGAGAATAGCTGAGAGGATCAATGGGTTCTCTATTCCCTCCATTACAGAGATTTACACCACACGCTGCATCTGAAAGGCAAAGAGCAATGTGGAAGACCCCACACACCCCTCACTCAATCTCTTCTTCCCTCCTGTCATCTGGCAGAGGATACCGGAATATTGGTATTCCACAGTCAGACTGTGTAACAGTTTCTTCCCCCAGGTCATCAGGCTCCTTAACACGAGATGATTGGACTCTTTTCCATCTGAAATTCTTTGCACGACTTTGAATTGCTGCTAGAAAAATGTCTATTATTTATCATTCTGTTATTACACTGTAACTTGCATGTTTTGCAAGTTTACAGATTTGCATGTTTTGCACTCCTTATGAACTTTATGACACCCTGTGTACAATTTTGTAGTTTGTGCTGTCTGTGTGCACCCTTTGTACTGGAGGAACGCTGTCTCATTTTAACTGTATCAATTGTATAGGGTAGAAATGACAAATAAAAGCTACTCTACTCTTCTCTAATCGAGAAAAGAAACTGTATGTAATCCTTGTATTCCTGACAGAAGAGAGCAGGGTCTGATAGTACTGTGTATGTCTGAAATACCTGCTTGATTTCCACCAATGTCATTAAAGAAAATGAAGAACCTTTTGTTTGGTGTGTACAATCACAATACAATACAATTAAAACAAAACAGCACACAACATTAACAGCAGGAAAATGATCTGCGAATCTCTGGCTTGTTCTTCTTCCCCAAAAGAAAATCATTTGCAGGAAGAGAAAATCTTTGCTGAACTGAAGACACGTTGCGTAATTTTCTCCTCCTGTCTCAGAATTTTTTTTTTCCCTTGGCAGTTCCATCCAGCTTGTTACACAAGGGTAGCTTTGGTTTGAGAAGCAGTGGGAAGCCATTGTCTATTTTCAGATCAAACATAAACGTATATTTGGGGAATCTGTAAAGCCTGGCAACCTTTCTTCGCTTAGGCAAGTGGAATGTACTTAATGTGAGCACTCCATCTTCGGGAAACAAGATCTGAACATAGTAATGAGTTTCATGAACATGACCTTCTAAGAGCTTTAAAAAAACAAAGTTTGGAATCATCTAATTAGGACTTGTTGTCGAGTGATCCACTTCTTATCAGATTTTCTTTAAACTTAGGTTCGTTTTACACGGCAGTACTATCGCTAATTTCCCAATAATATAAACACAAAGCTGTATTTCAAAGTCAAAAATATTTCTCTTGGGTGTAATATTTTATCATCATTATTGCTAGGTTCAAGTAAAGTAAAAATAATGAAGTAGATTTACCAGTCACCATGAATAGTCATATCATTAGTAAATAATAAATCGGATCAGAAAAGTGATACTTAACAGATATTAAGAGCCCATTCAAGTTAAGCAGTTATCTTTTCTACCTGCCATTGCTAAATTAAATATCGCACAATCCACACTAATAAGTGTATTCTAATAAAATGTTTCCTGTTTCATCAAGGAACCTTTGCATTAAGTCTACCCTTTGAAAGTGCACTGCTTTGTTTTATGGATGCTGCCAGACCTGCTGAGTTTCACCAGCAATTTCTGTTTTTGTTTCAGCTTTATATTAAATGAAGGGTTTGCTTACAGATTAAGACAGTCAAAAAAGACACACCCACGAAGGTAGAAGACACAAGATCTGGACTATTCATATCAACCATGGCTCAGTAATTAGCACTGCAGCCTCACAGCACCAGGGACCAGGGTTCGATTCCAGCCTCAGGCAATTGTCTGTGTGGAGGTTGCACATTCTCCCCGTGTCTGCATGGGTTTCCTCCAGGTGCTCCCACAATCCAAAAGATGTGCAAGTCAAGTGAATTGGCCATGCTAAGTTGCCCATAGTGTTAGGTACGTTAGTTAGGAGTAAATATAGGGTGGGGAAATAGGTCTGGGCGGGTTACTCTTCGGAGGGTCGGTGTGGACTTGTTGGGTCAAAAGGTTGTTTCCACACTGTAGGGAATCTAATCTAATCTAAACCATTGTGTCATCAGTTACAATTACTAACCCTAGAACACCTACCTGACCTGGAAGATACAGAGGCTACTGTGGAGATGTGCCATCGATTAAGTATAATTGTTACCAACATCCATTAAAATGAGCTCTATTTGTCAACATTATATCTCCTTGTTTGACTCTAAGTCCTGTTAGGCCTTTGTAAAAATTGTTATAATGTCATCAAATGTGCTGCCAACAAAAACATGTGGTGCATTGCTCACTGAGCTAACCCTTCCATTACCTTTAACTGAATAGATAAAGGATCGTGTAATGGCTATCCAAATGGGATTTTGATGCAATCTCTTTTTCATGTAGGCTGGTCTTCCTGATCAGCAAAAAAAGTCAAGCAACTAGGGTGTGTTGATTAGATTTGAAACTGATAGTAGTTTGTAGCTTGACAGCAACTTCAGCATTATAGGTATCCAGAATGAATGTGATGTAGCTGTGTATTCATGTTTTTTTAATCCACTTGTGGGACGTGGACATCGCTGGCTGACCAGCGGTTTTACTGTCCGTCTCTAGTTGCCCTTAACAAGTTGGTAGTGAGCTGTCTTCTTGAATTGCCGCAATCCATATACTGTAAGTCCACTGTGGCATTTGAGAGGAAGTTTCAGGATTTTTACCCAGTAGAAGTGAAGGAACAGCGATATATTTCCAACTCAGGATAGTGATTGGCTTCGAGGGGAACATGCAGGCAGTAGTGGTATAGTAAAGTAGGTGATGCTATGCGATTTGATTGCATGTTTCAAGGAATGTGCAGTACAGAATAATGGGTTCTGAAGACAGCTGATGGAATGTGCATACTTGGGGCAGATACTGGCTCTCAGAATCTGTTGGATAGCATTACCATATTCTATGGTTGCTCAGGTGTCATCTACACCCACATGTGCAGCAAAATCTATTAAGTGTTACAGGCAGTGATCACCTGCCAATTATCTTTGCCTGGCATTTCATGACAGCTCTCTTACATGCAGGGTGCTTTTGAATACTAACTGAAGCAATCCTCCTTTGCCTCATTGCACTGCTTTCCTGAACCAGTGTAGGAGTGCTCAGAGATCCTGCTAAGAAGCAGTAGCTCACCTCACACACATAACCAGGGGTCAAATCAGAACTTCCAGTGAAACAAAATGCGCAATTGATATTGTGCAGATGTCCAGCTGGACACCATTCTGTCTCCAGCACTGCCTGTTCTGAATTCTTTACTCTGGTCTCCTACTCCTGTTTCTGGAAAATTATTCTTAGCCAATTGTCAGTGTCTATGTGAAATATCATTTATGCATTGCTGTATACAGTCATTAACACTGAAGCATCCTGTTAGAAAATGTAACACTGAGATTGAAGTGTGAATGGTTACTTTTTTTTACCAGATATTATTTGACATCATGTTACAGTAGAACTGCATGAATATCAAGTGTGTTTCTGCTTGCAGATAAAAGAAGTTTCTCTTAATTGTTGCGTCTGCACAGGTTCTTTTTTAAACAGTTCTGGGAATTTACCCCCCACTCCAATGTTAAAGCTGCAACTTTATTCATATGGTGATAATTTGACTTTTAACATTCGATTATACAAAGATATGAAGATAAAATCCAATAGGCTCCTCGGCCCTTCTGGCATTCAATAATATCATGTGATCTATTGTGGTCTCCAGCATTTGTTGTTTTCAATAATATCATGGCTGAACAAAGTTTTAATCTAAAATCTACATTCTTGCATATCCCCAATCATTTTTCATTCCTGGCTAGTTAAGAATATTTAAAGATTCAGCATCTATTGTATTTTGGGAAAAGGATTTTCAAAGATTCACAACCTTCTGAAAGAATTGTTTTCCCTCATCTCTGTCTTAAATGGGCAACATCTTATTTATGAATAACTAAATAAATAACTCCTAGTTCCAGATTCTACCACAAGAAGAAACAACCTTTCAATCTGGTCAAATCCCCTCAGGTTCTTATATGTTTCAAGTAAGTCACCTCTGACTCTTCTAAACTCTAGAATGTACAGACTTACACTGCCTAACCTTTCCTCACAAGGCAATCCACTCATTCCAGATCTTAGTCTACTAACCCTTCCCTGAATTGATGCCAGCATCTGGACATCCTTTGGTAAGTATGATGACCAGTACTGTGCACAATACTTGAAAAGCAGTCCCACCAAGGCCTTACATAGTTGAAGCATAACTTCCCTGTCTAGTGCTCAGTTCCCCTCACAATAACACACAACTGCTGATTGTTATTCCTTGGAATAAGATTTCCTTTGAAATCCTGTTTTTTCTTTGATTTCACTAAATTCGTTCTGACAAATCATATTCGGCATTGTCATGCTGACATAATAGTTGTTATTCCTAACTACTGTGGTAATGTTTTCCCACGTACCACCAGGATGACTA
Organism: Chiloscyllium punctatum; assembly: GCF_047496795.1. Lineage (NCBI taxonomy): Eukaryota > Metazoa > Chordata > Chondrichthyes > Orectolobiformes > Hemiscylliidae > Chiloscyllium > Chiloscyllium punctatum. The sequence continues at coordinate 52,995,984 of NC_092743.1, read as the reverse complement.
TGGTCTTTCAGTAATTAAAGCAGTTCAGTTTTAAATGTCATTAGATAAACTGAATGATGGAAGAATTGGGTTATTCATCTATGATATTTAACTTTTGAAGATCCATCGTGCTCCTGTTGGACCGAACAGCCAATGTAATTTTGAAATATTGTGACAACAATTCATTTACCTCATCTGTGAACATAATTTTTAAACAGAACTTGGGGGCACAGTGGGAGCACAGCAGTAATATACGCATAGAGCCATGATTATGTTTCATATGGATTTGACCCAATTTCTTTTATGTTTTCAGTCTTATATGCAGAAGCACTCTTAGTTCACAACAATGATCTATTCAAATATTACAAGTAAACTTTTCTGCTCAATATTAACCCTTCATTCTTCTTCCTCTTCTCTATTTAGTCTAATCTAATTTTATTAGATTTCAATTTCCTTTTTCTTTATTTTTTCTCTATACTTGATAGACTTGTTTAGTTCTGGAAATGGCTTTTCCGTACAGTAGAGGATAGGTACAGTGTTTGAAATTTGACATTTGCTAACAACTGGCCATATAGTTCTCCAGCCACTGATAGAATAGAGCCTTAAGGAGTGATACAATCAATAAAGTCAACCTTTAATATTCATATTAATATTGAGAAATAAAACAATAGGTAAGAATATTAATAAGACTCCTATTGACTGCCCAGGATGCATGATCGCAACCCAATCAGATAATTCACTGTTAGCGAACTTTATTTGAACTTTTAAATATATCTTTATTATGTGCATGTTAGCTAAAAGTAATTTCAAAATCCCATAATCTAGTAGCGATAATAGATTTACATTTTTACATCAGATTTTGTTAACAGCGATTTCTTTCTTGTTTGTGCCATTACTTTCTACTGAAACAGTTCCTATTATTGCAAAAGTCCCAGAATATAAATGTCTTTTCATTCATCATTAGCTATAATACATAAAAAAAAGTATTGAATTATGTAGTTTCAACTGAAAGCAAATTTTGCCAGTTACCTATGTTTGATTGGCTAGAGACATCTGAAACTCAGTTCGTTGTTACCTTTGATAATACTTCAGCTGTCCAAAGAGGAACTTTGTAATCTACAACTTCTACCGCATCAAATATGTGGCTGATTACAATCCATAACCTCACTGAATGTTTAAGTAAACTTTCAGAACACTTTGCCATCAGTCAAAAATCTGCTCATTACAAGATATGGTATACTCACCACAGGATAATTGTCAAAATCAGTTAAACTAGAAGTTGTTGAGATGTGCCAAGGTAATAAAGATTTAGCTGACAGCCGTCATATCTGTGCACTGCAACAAATGAAGAAATGTTCATTTAAATGTCAGCAAAAAAATTAATAACATTTTCAAAAACAGAACACTGGTAAATACATCGTTATTCATCATTCTATCCACAAGGGTAATTAAATGGAAGAAGTATCTGATCCAGCAGAACCAGCAAGGTGAATGTGATGCCTAATGTTTCATTGTTCCAGCAAATTAAATGTCAAATTATCAGATTATTTGTGCCTGTTTTTCATTGATTGAGATGGGGCATTATCTCTCTGGTCCTGCAATAAACCATTTCAATTACAGTGTTCTAAGAAACAAAGAAAAGACACTCTAAGTGGAATTTTGAGCATGTATCATCATTGGCATGATGTGTGCATAGTCTCTCAAACTACATCCCTCTGCTTTAATATTCATTGTGACATAATCTTCTGAATAGGAAGTGATCCAATCCAAACAATTTCCCATCCTACCATCCCTGCATTTGTGATAAGCAGCAAAAATCCAGTTTTTAATTGTATATTTCTGTAACAAAGGTGAAGTTAAATGCTGCATCGATATAAATGTGCTTGAATAATGTGGCACAGTACCTACAATTAACCCTGTTTGGTTATATCTAAGATGACACAAACACCTCCGTTAACATTGCAATTGCTCTAACAGTGAAGAGACGACTGAAAATAATGTAGGACCATTAATTAGTTTCCAAGATTCTAAATGTTTGCATTCTGGGGTGTAAATTAACTACTCTCCCAATAGAAAAGTGATAGAATCAGAAAAGATAAAGAAAACAGCATACCTTCCTTAAAGCCATTAATAAACCAGGTGGATTTTTATGACAAATGATAGCTTGATGGTCACAATTACAGAGACTAGCTTTACATTCTAGTTTTATTAATTATATTTAATTAATTATATTCCATAACCTACCATGGTGGTATTTGAACACTGTCAACAGAGTATTAACCTGGGTTTTGACATTACCAGCCCCGTTAATTTACTACTACATCACGCCCCCCGGCCCCCACCCCCCACCTCCCCCCATCCGCTGATTTGGGGCAGCTTGCTGGAGTTCTAATTGCCTGTGCTAAATTTGTGTAGGTTTTCATTGACTAGGCATACCTGGAGCAATGTTCCATTGAATCATTGTATCTTAGTACTAAAATATCAAAATATCTTGGGTTGGGTGGGGGCATGGAGTTGGTAGGGGGGCATGTGGGGGCAGGTTGTCCAGTGCACTTAGTTATTTATTAATACTCTCTGGAGTGAACTGAGCTGACCAGATGCTGGTAACAATCAATATTCCCTTGAAATGGGAGATCCATGCATGCCAATGGTCATGCAAACTCATTTACTTCTGCTGATGGGAGTTGGGGAGAAGACCAATCTACTCAGCACTATTGGGTGAACATATTACTGTCAGACGTTCCTTCTTTTCAATGCTACCACTATGACCTTCATATTTCATTCCCTTGCTTAAGAATTGAAGTTGCATTTGGATATAAATGGCGATGTTTGCTGTAACTTAAATTAGACAACAGAACCACCTAGGTATTCAGGTACATGATTCTTCGAAATTTCCATTGCAGGCAGAAAGCGTGGTTAAGAAAGGGTTTTAGCACACGTGCCTTCATTGCTCAGACCTTTGAGTGTAGGAGTTAGGACATCATTTTGAGGTTGTACAGGATGTTGGTGAGGCCTCTTCTTGGATACTGTGTGCAGTTCTGGTCTCCCTGTTATAGGAATGTATATCATTAAACTGGAGAGGGCTCAGAAAAGATTTATCAAAATGTTGCTGGGAATAGACAAGAGACAATAGGTGCAGGAGTAGGCCATTCTGCCCTTCGAGCCTGCACCACCATTCATCCTTAATCAGTATCCTGTTCTTGCCTTATCTCCATAACCCTTGATTCCACAATCCTTGAGAGCTCTATCCAACTCTTTCTTAAATGAATCCAGAGACTGGGCCTCCACTGCCCTCTGGGTGAAGAAGTTTCCCCTCATCTCTGTCCTAAATGGTCTACCCCGTATTTTTAAGCTGTGTCCTCTGGTTCGGCACTCACCCATCAGCGGAAACATGTTTCCTGCCTCCAGAGTGTCCAATCCTTTAATAATCTTATATGTCTCAATCAGATCCCCCCTCAGTCTTCTAAACTCAAGGGTATACAAGCCCAGTCGCTCCAGTCTTTCAGTGTAAGGTAATCCTGCCATTCCAGAAATTGACCTTGTGAACCTACGCTGCACTCCTTCAATAGCCAGAATGTCTTTACTCAAATTTGGAGACCAGAAATGCACACAGTACTCCAGGTGTGGACTCACCAGGGGCCTGTACAGCTGCAAAAGAACCTCTTTGCTTCTATACTCAATCCCTCTTGTTATGAAGGCCAACATGCGAATAGCCTTCTTCACTACCTGCTGTACCTGCATGCTTACCTTCATTGACTGGTGTACAAGAACACCCAGATCTCTCTGTACTGCCCCTTTACCTAAATTAATTCCATTTAGGTAGTAATCTGTCTTCCTGTTCTTGCCACCAAAGTGGATAACCATACATTTATCCACATTAAACTGCATCTGCCATGCATCTGACCACTCACCTAAATTGTCCAGGTCACCCTGTAATCTCCTAACATCCTCATCACATTTCACCCTGCCACCCAGCTTAATATCATCAGCAAATTTGCTAATGTTATTACTAATACCATCTTCTATATCATTAACATATATTGTAAAAAGCTGCGGTCCCAGTACTGATCCCTGTGGTACCCCACTGGTCACTGAATGCCATTCCGAAATGGAGCCGTTTATCACTACTCTTTGTTTCCTATCAGCCAACCAACTTTCAGTCCAAGTCAGTATTTTGCCCCCAATACCATGCGCCCTAATTTTGCTCACTATCCTCCTATGTGGGACTTTATCAAAAGCTTTCTGAAAGTCCAGGTACACTACATCTACTGGATCTCCCTCGTCCATCTTCAGAGTTACATCCTCAAAAAATTCCAGAAGATTAGTCAAGCATGATTTCCCCTTCATAAATCCATGCTGACTCTGACCTATCCTGTTACTACTATCCGGATGTGTCATAATTTCATCCTTTATAATAGACTCCAGCATCTTTCCCACCACTGAGGTCAGACTACATCGGCTGCATCGGCTGGGACATTTTTCACTTGAGCATAGGAGGTTGAGGGATGCCCTTGTAGAGGTTTATAAAATTATGAGGAGCATAGAGAAGATGAATAGCAAAGGTCCTTTCTCTAAGGTAGAGGGAGTTCAAAACTCGGGGGCATATTTTTAAGATGAGAGGAGAAAAATTTAAAAAGGACATGAGCAGCAACTTTTTTTACAGAGAATGGTTGGGATTGTCTGTTTGTAGTTCAAATCTTCAACACCTGCAACATTCCATATTTTGATTAGAATAACTTGTTATGAGATATAATAAATTCCCTCCGAATCCTCTGTGATATGTCACTCGGCCTTTTGAAACAGATATATTCTTGTATCTGTTACATTTGCCCAAAGGGCTGTCTATAAAAAACACAGTAAGTTTCTGTAATTTGAAAGTGGCAGTCTGTCTGGAGCAGAAGCATCACATTTAGTCATCTCATCGAGTCATACAGCATGGAAGCAGACCCTTCAGTGCCCACCAACTATGATCCCAAACTAAACTAGAATGGTTACTGTGTGGAATGAACTGCCAGAGAAAATGGTGGATGCAAGTACATGTGCAACATTTAATAGACGTTTAGAGAAGTACATAAATAGGAAAGATTTGGAGGAATATGGGCCAAATGCAGACAGGTGGGACTAGCTTAGTTTCCATTTGCAATTTACAGAAGCTTACTGCTTTTTTATAAAGAGCCCTTTGAGCAGACGTGACAGATAGATGAATATATCTGTTTTAAAAGACCAAATGATATATCACGATGAATCCAGAGGGCATTTAATATGTCTCAGAACAAGTTATTCTAATCAAAATGTGAATGCTGTAGGTGCTGGAAATTTGAACTACAAGCAGACAATGTAGATTTGCAATCTAATTTGCAAAAACAACAGTATCTGCAGAGAGAAAGAGTTAACATTTCAGGGCAATAGCTTTTTCATCAGAACTGGAAAAGGACAGGGATGCTTTAGCAAGGAATGCTAGGATCAGATCTCTGATAGCATAAAATCAGGAAAGATTGAATGACAGAGTTTGTCTTCTTGGGTCAAAGAAAATGATGATGGGAAAGGAAAGAAACAAAGGAACAAAAGAAGTGTCTGGAGGAGATGTGCTGCTGACTGAAAATAAGCAGTAAGAGATGCACTGAAATGCCAAAAAGAAAAAGAAACAAAATTAAGCTGAATTTATTATCTGAAAGTGTTGAACACCACTTTGAGTTCTGAAGGTATAAAGTCCTTACTCAAATGATGCAGTGCTTGTCTTCAAGCTTATGTTGGACTTCACTGGAACATTGCAGTTGATCAAGGTCAGGAATGTCAGTTTGACAGTAAGGTGTGGATTAAAATGACAGGTCACTTCAGCTCTTGGTGAAGCTTATGAAATGAATTGGAGTGCGATGCAAATCACTCGCTCACTCTATGTTTGATTTCCCTATTCTAAGTAAGACCCAACATTTCAAGCAGTGAATACAGTGCACAGATTTTAAATAATGGGGAACTGGAGTGGAATCCTTGCAGACAGTAGAGTGTGAGCAAGTGTAGGTGAAGTACTGTGGAAGTCAATGAGCTTGCAATGAATATCATTTAATAGTCTATCAACAGAAATAAGAGGAGGTGATGGCTTAGTGCTATTATTGCTCCACTAATTATCTGGAGATTCAGGTAATGTTCTGGGGATCCTATCATTGGCAGCTGATAGAATTTGAATTTAAAACAAATCTGGAACTAAGATTTTAATGATCACCATGAAACCATTGTTGATTATTAAGCAAAAACCCATCTGGTTCACTCATGGCCTTTAGGGAAGGACATGGACATCCTTAACTGTCTGGCCTCCATGTGACTCCAGACCCATAGCAATGTGGTTGGCTCTTAACTGCTCTCTGGGCAATTAAGGATTGGTCACAAATGCTGACACAGCCAGTGACACCCACTTCCTCTGAATTAATTTAAATCAAGGAGACAAAGAAATCAAAGAAGGGAAGTGTTAAATTCCTGAAAAGCGTGATCAGGTTGGTATCCTGACATCATTCAACACAATTCCAGGTTCTTACCAGGCAAACTTGAAAGTGAACCTGCAACCTGCCAGCCCATGCAGCTTGTTGGGTAAGGCATTTTAATGTTCAAATATGTCATTTATTTCTGTTTTAATTAAGCTTGAACAGCCAGAGCATCTATTTCCTAAACTCAGCTGAGTTGGAAATCAACCAAGATGAACCAAGTGAGTGTACGGTCAGGAGTGCTTCTTCAGTGAAATTAACACTCCCACCATCGGCAGGACAAATGCACCAGAGGTGGTGGCACAGTGATCGGAAGGGAGTTGCCCTGGGAATCCTCAACAGTCTTATACCATCAGTTCACAGATTCTTAGAATCCCTACAGTTTGGAAGCAGGCCATCCAGTCCACGCCAACCCTCTGAAGGGATGCCACCCAGACCCAATCCCCTATCCAATCCTTGTTACCTGCATTTCCTACAGCTAATCCACCTAACCTATATATCCCTACACGTACTGTGTACTCACTTAGTTCATCCCTCAATACAAGGGCAATTTAGCATGGCCATTCCACCTAACCTTCACATCTTTGCACTGTGGGAGGAAACCAGAGCACGTGGAGGAAACCCATGCAGGCACAGGGAGAATGTGTAAACTCCATAAAGTCGCCCCAGGGTGGAATCAAACCCAGGTCCCTGGCACTGTGAGGCTGCAGTGCTAACCACTAAGCCACCATGTTGCTTTTCAGGCAAGGAAACCTCCTGCAGATTACTGTGTACTACCTACTACTCCCCTCTGTTATGAATCAGTACTCTTTCATGCTGAACAACATTTAGATAAGGACTGAAGGTGGCAAGTTCACCTAATGGTTGGTGGACCTTAATGTCCAAGACCTAGAGTAACTAAGTAATACCACTGCGGACTACGTTGGCTGTTTCCTAAAGGGCATAGCAGCTAGACTGATTCTACAGCAGGTGGTGAGTGAAACAACACGTATGGAATATTTACTTGACCTCATCCTGATCTATCTACCTCTCATTGATATATCTATCCATTAGGGCATTGGTTGGAGTGACCACCATATAATAACTGTGGAGGTGAAGTTCCATCTTCACATTGAAGGTGCCATCCATTATGTTGTGTGGCATTACCACAGTGATAAATAGGACAAACTTCAAACGGATTTAGTAACTCAAAACTAGACATCCATGAGGCACTGTGGGTTAATCTTATCACAGTATTGTATCCAATCACAATCAGTAACCTCATCACCCAGTATATCTCCTATTCCACAGTTACTAGCCAGCTGCAATATCAGCTGTGGTTCAGTGAGAAGTAGGGAGGGCATTTACAAAAGTGAGGTGTCAACTCAATGAAGGTACAACATAGGACAGCTTACATGCAAAACAATGTGAATAGCAAGTGTTGACAGAACTAATTAGTTCAGCTGTAAGTTCTGTAGCTACATTTGGTTATCAATGGTGGTGGCCAATTAAATAACTAACAGTAGGTGGAAGCCCAAAAAAAAACCCATTTTCGAATGAAGGGGGTGCCCAGCATATCAGTGCAAAAAATAACATTCACAACAATGTTCAACCAGAAGTGTCAAGTAGGTGATTGATCTCCTGCAGAGGTCTTCAGTGGCACAGAAGTCAGTCATCGATGAATTTGATTCACTCCACTTGATTTCAAGAAACAACTGAAGACAATGGTTACCAAGTAGATTATGATGTCTCGCAACATTCCAGTGATTATGTTGAAGATGTTAACTCCAAAATGAACCATACAGCTACAACACTGGCACCTAATTGACAATGATGAGAAATTATCAGATGTGACCTGTGGCCAAAAATCAGGAGAAATCCAACACAGCCAGTTACTGCCCAAACACTCTGCTCTCCCTCAATCATCAGTGAAATGATGGAAGTTGTTAGCAATAATGCTATTAAGTAGAACTTGCTCAGCAATTATCTGCTCACTGACACATGGTTCGGGTTCCACCAGGGCCACTCAGATCCTAACCTCAATACAGCTAAACATGGACCAAAGAGATGAACCCAAGAGGTGAGGTGAGGGTGATGACATCAAAGCTGTATTTGACCAATTGTGCCGTCAGAGAACCCCTGCAAAACCAGAGTCCATCGGATTCAAGGGAAAGCTCTCGCTGTTTTGAGTCATACCTGCCATAAAGGAAGATGATTGTAGTTGCTGAAGGTCAATCACCTCAGCTCCAGTACATCTCTGCAGGAGTTCCTCAGGGTAATGTCCTATACCCAGCCATTTTTAGCTGTGTCATCAATGAACTTGCGTCCATCATAAAGGCAGAATTGGGCATGTTCACCAATGGTTGCAAATATTCAGCACCATTCACGATTCCTGTGATGCTCAAGTAGTCTGTGTCCATATGCAGCAAGACTTGGGCACCATCCAGACTTGAGCTGATATATAGCAAGTAACTTTCTTGCCACACAAGTGATAGACAATGACCATTATGAACAAGAGAGAATCTAATCACCTCCTCTTGACATTCAGTTGCATTACCATAACTGAATCCTCTGCTGTCAACATCCATAGGGTTACCTTTCAGCAGAAACTTAGTTAGACGGGCCACATTAATACTCTGGCTACAAGAGAAGATCAGAGGGTAAGAAATAGGCAACAAGTTATGCACATGTCTCCTCAGTGACTGTCCACTGTCTACCTGCAATGTCCTCATGTTCACATTAATGAAAATGAACAGCTCCAGCTTTGGCCAGATGGAAGTACACTGCTCTCATGACATCTTATCAGAAAGTGTTTTCAATCCTTTTTTTGTGATTGCTAAATTGTTAGATGTCCCTTTGCCTGTCCTGCACTGCTGTTACTTCAGCTGTACTGTCATCATGACAACTTCCACAGTAGCAGTAGAGCAGTTTATTCAGCTCTCGCAGACTTTAAGGTTTGATGACGAGTAGGAGGTTTAGCAATATTGAAACTTGCACCAGAAACATTGCCAGCAGAATCAGCTGGCCTCTCCTCAGCCACATGTCACTCTATAGGGCAGATGGAATGGAAACAGGAATCCAACTCGAAGGTCATGTGTGCTTCCACTGTCAGATGTCTGCAGGAAGTTTCGGCTTTCTCATTATGTCTAAGCATTGGTGCCTCAGAGGCTCCGATTCTCTGGGCTGAACACCGCTAACATTGTCAGCCTTCTGGAAGAAGATCTCCTTTGCAGTGCACCAAGTGGCAATCAAGGTGCCTGGTACTATTGGGCCATTGCTTAGTAAACTACCCACCCTTTCTTGCCTGTCATTGCTTTTCCTGCAAGGTGAGAGGGCAGAGCGTTGTCGTTTATATGAATAGTAGGGAAGGGCAATATTTCGGGAAGGTAATTATGAAACATGGGTGTCAGAGCAGTTGGTAGAGGTTGAGTTTTTTTTTCTCTGATATGGATCTGATGCCCGTGTGCCTGGAGACAGATGAATAAGCGGGCTAGAAGATGTGCTCTGAGGTGTAGTAGGAGAATGCTGTGAAAGTCAGTGTGGACTTGGCACCTGAAAGCTTGATGCCATTCGCTTTTCCTACTCTCCTCAGGTCCTTTGGTCCTGTTGGTGTCCTGTTTCAGTTTGAAAGGACCAACCCCAGCTATGGACTTCTTCAGCTGCCATAATGTGTGCCTGCTTGGCTCAAAAGCTGTCTTCTTTCTCCTTTTGGAAAGAACGCCTCAATTCAGTTCTACATATCCCACAGTAGACCACCCATTTAAGACTAAGAGACTTGGCTGCATCCTTTCAAGGGTTGTCTCCACTCATGCAGTTACTGCAACCACAGAAATCCATGTTCCTTTCAGCCATTCTAAACTATTCCAGAGTTTCCGTTGATTAGAAATCCCTCCACTGAAAGATCACTTCATAATCTCATTCACCCTCCCTCCCTGACGGGTCAGGGAAGCTGAATATAAGTGCTAATGCCATGCCTCAGTTGAAGAGCCTCAGAAAAGTTCCCTAAAGAATCCAACAGGATCTCTATCTCAATGATGCTGCTGTATCACCAGAAATTAAGTTTTGATTTCTTCCCATTCACTCAGCACAAAATGAATTGGTGCTTGAAAACACTGACTAATAAATGAAATTCATGGATTTGTTAAAGGCAAAGCGTACATAATTAATTTGATTGAGTTCTTTGTGATGAGATATTGGTGGATGTGGGCGAGTGACTGTACGTAGTATGTATTTTGAAAAGGCATTCAATAAACTGCTGTAAAATAGAGACAAAAAAAAACTGCAGATGCTGGAATCCAAAGTAGTTGAACAGGAGGCTGGAAGATCACAGCAAGTCAGGTAGCATCAGGAGGGGGAGAAGTCAACGTTTCGGGTATTAAAGCTTCTTCATGGGATAAGGAGAGGGAAAGCTGTATAATAGACTTGTTCATAAAATTCAAGATGATGGAATTGAGGGAGAAATGAATGTGAAACTGATTAAGGGATAAAGTATGGAGAATTGTATTGAGCAATTGCTTCTCAGACTGGAAATAAGTGTTCAGTGGTGTCCCAGGGATTACTGTTTGCACAACTGCTACTTTATGCTGTATATTAATGATCTGGATTTCGGTATAAAGACCATAATTTCAAATGACAAAAGAATCAAAAGTACAAAAAACAGAAGGCATGGTAATAACAGGCTTAAGATGATGTAGATTGGTTAAATTGGCAAAAAAGGTCAATAAAAATTAAGTGTAATGTAATTAATTTGGTAAGGGGAAAGAAAAGAAATGATGTAAGCTTAATGGACTTGAGGGAGTAAGTACACTGGCTTTTAAAGATAGCAGGACAAATGTAAAAACAGAATACTAAACCTGTGGCTTTATAATCAGAGATGTAAAGTGCAGCAAGTTTAACCAAATCTTTATATACCAACGGTTATACCCCAGTGAGCGTATTGTGTTCAATTTTGGACACCACATTTTAGGAGGGACATCAAGGCCTGAGTGAAGAACGGGGATGAAACATTTCGGTTATGTGAAAAAACAAGAGAAATGCGGATTGTTGTCCTTACAGTGAAGAAGGTTAAGAAACGATTTAATTAATGCATTCATAATTGTGAAATATCGTGATAATGTTTCTGGTCATTGTATACATGATGCTTAATTGAGTGCACGCCTGGTATTAATTATAGTTTCATTTGAACACTTACATTTACTGAAACTGTGGTGTATTTGAGTCAGGAGGTATACACTTGTAATATTTTACTCCTGTAAATAAATATCAGATTAAATAATAATTAACATCCTTCACCAAATGACTTTCTAGTGATAGCAGTTGCAGAAGGACCATTGACCAGAAGGCACAGACTTCTGGTGATTGTTAAAGAATGAGAGGCGACTCGAGACATGTAAATAATGAGCAGTTTGCGATGATCCCATTTCCAGGATAGGTATAGCATGGGTTTAGATACATTATAAACCTGTGTCTATGCTGTCCCCATCAAACACTCCTGGGCAGATGCAGAACATACTACATACTACATAATAACGTAAAAACGTAAGATGACATGATGAGTCGAGAGAGTGGTGAAGCAGATTCAATAATAACTTCCAAAAGGGAATTGAATAAATACCTGAAATGAAAAAAGAAAGCAAAGCAGTTGGGAAAAATGTAGGGAAATAGGACTACCTTGATGGCGCTTTCAGAGATCTGGAACAGGCACAGTTGGCTAAGAAACAGCCTCCAGTGCAGCAAAAGTTTCATTATCACAGAAGTGTTACCATTTATGCTGCTTGTTCTGTATAAATGCCAATGGGTGTATGCTTTTTAATGATTCTTTGTGTTGAATTCATAACATACTCAAAGCAAAGCAGCAGGTATATCCAATCCCAATGTGTTAAACAAAACAAAAAGAAGGGGGAACAATATATTTGCAATCATGCTTTATTTCAACATTTAGTCAGATAATGGGGTTAATTAGATCAGTAATGGGGGTGAAAAGATCAGTAATCCAGTTCGGCCAAACGAATGAGAGTGTCAGTGGAAGGGTACTGTTGGGGACGTCTGGAGAGGAAAATACGGAGGGCTTGGAGGAGGTGGAGGGCATGGGTGGTGTCTCGAACGTATGTGGGGAGTTCCTGGACTAGGGGGGATAGGACAGTGTCGAGGTAGGTAGAGATGAGTTCAGTGGGGCAGGAGCATGCTGATAGTCCGGGACACAGCTTCCAACCTCATAGTCCAGGAACCCCGCACTGCCCGGTTCTACCTCCTTCCCAAGATCCACAAGCCTGACCACCCTGGCCGACCCATTGTCTCAGCATGCTCCTGACCCACTGAACTCATCTCTACCTACCTCGACACTGTCCTATACCCCCTAGTCCAGTGAACTCCCTACATACTTCGTTTGGCCGAACTGGTCCTCACCCTTTACAATTTCTCCTTTGAATCCTCCCACTTCCTCCAGACCAAAGGCGTAGCCATGGGCACACGTATGGGCCCCAGCTATGCCTGTCTCTTTGTTGGCTATGTAGAACAGTTGATCTTCCGTAATTACACCGGCACCACTCCCCACCTCTTCCTCCGCTACATTGATGACTGCATTGGCGCCACCTCGTGCTCCCGTGAGGAGGTTGAGCAATTCATCAACTTCACCAACACATTCCACCCTGACCTTAAATTTACCTGGACCATCTCTGACACCTCGCTCCCCTTCCTGGACCTCTCCATCTCCATTAGTGACGACCGACTTGACACTGACATTTTTTACAAACCCACCGACTCCCACAGCTACCTGGATTATACCTCTTCCCACCCTATCTCTTGCAAAAATGCCATCCCGTATTCCCAATTTCTCTGCCTCCGCCGTATCTGCTCCCAGGAGGACCAGTTCCACCATAGAACACACCAGATGGCCTCCTTCTTTAGAGACCGCAATTTCCCTTCCCACGTGGTTAAAGATGCCCTCCAACGCATCTCGTCCACATCCCACACCTCTGCCCTCAAACCCCACCCCTCCAACCGTAACAAGGTCAGAACGCCCCTGGTGCTCACCTTACACCCTACAAACCTTCGCATAAACCAAATCATCCGCCGACATTTCCGCCACCTCCAAAAAGACCCCACCACCAGGGATATATTTCCCTCCCCACCCCTTTCCGCCTTCCGCAAAGACTGTTCCCTCCGCGACTACCTGGTCAGGTCCACACCCCCCTACGATCCACCCTCCCATTCTGGCACTTTCCCCTGCCACCGCAGGAACTGTAAAACCTGTGCCCACACCTCCTCCCTCACCTCTATCCAAGGCCCTAAAGGAGCCTTCCACATCCATCAAAGGTTTACCTGCACATCGACTAATATCATTTATTGTATCCGTTGCTCCCGATGTGGTCTCCTCTACATTGGGGAGACCGGGCGCCTCCTAGCAGAGCGCTTTAGGGTACATCTCTGAGACACCCGCACCAATCAACCAAACCGCCCCGTGGCCCAACATTTCAACTCCCCCTCCCACTCTGCTGAGGACATGGAGGTCCTGGGCCTCCTTCACCGCCGCTCCCTCACAACCAGACGCCTGGAGGAAGAACGCCTCATCTTCCGCCTTGGAACACTTCAACCCCAGGTCATCAATGTGGACTTCAACAGCTTCCTCATTTCCCCTTCCCCCACCTCATCCTAGTTTCAAACTTCCAGCTCAGCACTGTCTCCTTGACTTGTCCGGACTTGTCCGACCTGCCTATCTCCTTTTCCACCTATCCACTCCACCCTCTCCTCCTTGACCTATCACCTTCATCTCCTCCCCCACTCACCCATTGTACTCTATGGTACTCTCTCCCCACCCCCCACCCTCCTCGAGCTTATCTCTCCATGCTTCAGGCTCACTGCCTTTATTCCTGATGAAGGGCTTTTGCCTGAAACGTCGATTTCGCTGCTCGTTGGATGCTGCCTGAACTGCTGTGCTCTTCCAGCACCACTAATCCAGTATTCACATTTCATTTGTCTATCATTTTATCTTTTGGGTGTTAGTTTATTTTACGACTGTCATGTCTCCAATATTTATAAACGTCCAACGGTATTTTACAATGTTGTCTTGCTAATTATCTCTCACACACTTTCTCCCACGCAACAAAGTAAATGAACCTAAATAAATACATTATTAATGAATTGTGTGTGACAGCTTCAAATATTTATTTATGGAAGTATCAGAGATGAGAGACCACATATATGTTTATTCTTTTTCATCTGCCGACAAGTATCTCATACCATTGCCTAAATTCCAAATACCTCTCTCGAAAGTACTACTGAATCAATTAAAATAAATCTGGTCCTCAGTGAAATATAGTGTGTTTATCAATTCCATACACTTCTTTACATTAACTTTTCACTCATAGACATGAACTGGATCATCCAACAAGTGTCACTTATCATCAAATTGCAGTTCTGCTCAGACTTAGAACATAGAACAATACAGCACAGAACAGGCCATTCTGCTCACGATGTTGTGCCGAATATTTGTCCTAGCTTAAGCACCTATCTATGTACCTATCCAATTGCCGCTTCAAGGTCACCAATGATTCTGACTCTGCCAATCCCACAGGCAGCGCATTTCATGCCCCCCACCACTCTCTGGGTAAAGAACCTACCCCTGACATCGCCCCTATACCTTCCACCCTTCACCTTAAATTTATGTCCCCTTGTAACACTCTGTTGTACCCGGGGAAAAAGTCTCTGTCTACTCTATCTATTCCCCTGATCATCTTATAAATCTCTATCAAGTCACCCCTCATCCTTCACCGTTCCAATGAGAAAAGGCCTAGCACGCTCAACCTATCCTCGTACGACCTATTCTCCATTCCAGGCAACATCCTGGTAAATCTCCTCTGCACCCTCTCCAAAGCTTCCACATCTTTCCTAAAGTGAGGTGACCAGAACTGCACACAGTACTCCAAATGTGGCCTTACCAAGGTCCTGTACAGCTGCAACGTGACCTCACGACTCTTGAATTCAATCCTTCTGCTAATGAACGCTAATACACCATAGGCCTTCTTACAAGCTCTATCCACCTGAGTGGCAACTTTCAAAGATCTATGAACATAGACCCCAAGATCCCTCTGCTCCTCCACCTTACTAAGAACCCTACCGTTAACCCTGTATTCCGCATTCTTATTTGTCCTTCCAAAATGGACAACCTCACACTTGACAGGGTTGAACTCCATCTGCCACTCCTCAACCCAGCTCTGCATCATATCTAAGTCCCTTTGCAGCTGACAACAGCCCTCCTCACTATCCACAACTCCACCAATCTTCGTATCATCTGCAAATTTACTGACCCACCCTTCGACTCCCTTATCTAAGTCATTAATAAAAATTACAAACAACAGAGGACCCAGAACTGATCCCTGTGGAACTCCACTTGTAACTGGGCTCCAGGCTGAATATTTACCATCTACCACCACTCTCTGACTTCGACCGGTTAGCCAGTTCTCTATCCAACTGGCCAAATTTCCCACTATCCCATGCCTCCTGACCTTCCGCATAAGCCTACCATGGGGAACCTTATCAAATGCCTTACTAAAATCCATGTACACTACATCCACTGCTCTACCCTCATCCACATGCTTGGTCACCTCCTCAAAGAATTCAGTAAGACTTGTAAGGCAAGACCTACCCCTCACAAATCCGTGCTGGCTGTCCCTAATCAAGCAGTGTCTTTCCAGATACTCATAAATTCTATCCCTCAGTACCCTTTCCATTACTTTGCCTACCACCGAAGTAAGACTAACTGGCCTGTAATTCCCGGGATTATCCCTATTCCCTTTTTTGAACAGGGACACAACATTTGCCACTCTCCAGTCCCCTGGTACCACCCCCATTGACAGTGAGGACGAAAAGATCATTGCCAATGGCTCTGCAATTTCCTCTCTTGCTTCCCACATAATCCTAGAATATATCCTGTCAGGCCTGGGGGACTTGTCTATCCTCAAGTTATTCAAAATGTCCAACACATCTTCCTTCCTAACAAGTATCTCCTCTAGCTTACCAGTCCATTTCATACTCTCCTCTTCAACAATACGGTCCCTCCCATTTGTAAATACTGAAGAAAAGTAAGACTTGTTCTTGCCTCAGTGCCACCCCAAATTCCTTGCCTGGTCTTCCAAGCCTGGGTTTATTAGTAAAACAGAGCCCAGTGTTGTGATGAGATGTGCCTTTAAGAGGGATTTGTTCTGATTGGTTCTCTTGAAGGGAGATGTTGTTAACCTGATGCTGAGATATCTGCTCCATGGGAAGAAGAGTAAATAGCTTTGGGTGTTTTAAAACTTTGACAAAAGAAGCATGATTGGATGGAGTCAGACTCACACAGATTCAGGTTTTTTGTTTTGCTTTCAGTTATTGAAGTTGGTATTTTGAATTTGAAGCTGCTTGATACAGCTCTCTCTCTCTGCAAACAAAAAAGCTTGAGCTCACAGATCGTACTTCTACAGAAATGTCATCAAAAATCTGAAATGCTCCTGAAATTGAAATCTCAAGTCGAAAGAAGTCACATTCTCCTAGTTTAAAAAAATTCTGTAATACCTACAGCTTAATGTTGTTTTTAACAATACACAAAGAATGCATGGGAAATTAGCTCTCTCTGCTGCTAGATGCATGTATTCAGTTTTTTCCTTTCTCCTGGACTAGAAGAGATAACAAGTGGGGGACATTTGTTTTGCTGAATTTGCCTTTGCCAAGGGTGTGTCTATGAGATACTGCTGTATTGGAACAGTTGATGAATAGTAATTAAATGATGTATTATTTTGTTAATTATGTTGATTGAGTTAAAGTTATGTCAATTCTTTCTTTGTTTGTATTTTAAGTGTGGTGTAAGAATCAAGTGTTTTGCTTAAAGCTAGTAGTTTGACAAATCAACTCACAATTGGAATACGGTATTGCATACTTGCCATCAAATAAAAATTTACGGTCTAGGCTATCTCCTTGGTATGTTTTAAGCAGGTTTGGTGTGGTCCATATCAGTGTCCACCAGGAAAATCCATTGTTGTGCAATGAGAGGGACAGAAGTGACATGTCCTCTTTTTAGATTCTGTAAGTTAAATGTCCAGTGTGAAAGGGTAAATGGAGAAGTTGGGAGTAGTTGGTGGAGTAGTAAGGGGCTAAGGTGCCAAGCAAATGAGGTGACAAGTGGGTTGGTGGAAACATGAATGAATATATAGATGGGTGGCTGGGTAGGTAGGTCAGAAGGCTCTTAGGTCTAGGTTTGGGTAGTCTAGTGGTCAGGTGGTCAAAGGTGGTAATGTGTTGTTGAGTTAGAGTAGTCAGGCAATAGCGAAGAGAATCAGAAGGTCACTGTGAGTGAAGGGTGTTGTGCCGGTTATGCAATTATCCAGGAGTTTGAATAGTTTTTCTTTTCTCTGTATAACATTCCCTGGTCCAGGGGAAAAAAAAGGAATCATTGAGCCATGGAAACAGATCCTTCAGTCCAACTCAGCTGCACCGACTGGACATCCCAATCTGACTTAGTCCAATTTGCCAACACTTGGCCCATATCTCTCTAAACCCTTCCTGTTCATATACCCATCCAGACATCTTTTAAATGTTGTAATTGTATCCACCTCCACCACTTTCTCTGGCAGCCTGTTCCATAGAAGCACCCCCTCTGCGTCAAAATGTTGCCCTTCAGGCCTTTCACCTTAAATCTGTGCCCTCATGTTTTGGTCTCCCGCACCTCAAAGAAAAAACTATGGCTGTTCACCCTATCCATGCGCCTCATGATTTTATAAACTTCTATAAGGTCAACCCTCAGTCTCCGAAGCCCAGGGATAAAAGCACCAACCTATACAGCTTCTCCCTACACCTAAAACCTTCCAGTCCCAGCTACATCCTTGTAAATCTTCTCTGCACCCTCTCAAATTTAACAATATCTTTCTAATAGAAGGGAGACCAAAATTATACGCAGTATTCTAAAAGCGACCTCACCAAAGCCATGCCACAACATGACATTCCACTTCCTGTACACAAAGTTCTGACCAATGAAGAAGTTTGTTTCCATACAGGTCATGAATGATTTCAAGGTTCCACAAAGGTTGATTGTACATTATCTCCTCTGATCATCCTTTCCCAAAAGTTTAATTTTCACTAACTAGCTATACCTCTCATCTCCTGATCAAACAGAAGGGTGATCAATGACACTTTTCAAAATGGATGAGACTTTATCCTGCTCCAAGCTACAAGTAAATATTTTTGTATAAAGTATAGATCACGAAGGCCTTTACCTTCCAGTGCCTGCAGGTTCAAAGGAAGTGAGATTTCATTAGATTGGGAATGTGAGGGCTTTGTGAAAAGACCCCAAGGACGAAGTTAGTGAAGCAAAGAATCTAAACAGTCTTAAGGGACTTAAAATCAGTAAATCTCAAGGCCAAATGAACTTTACTGAAATTTTTGAGAGAGATGGATGAGATAAATACATCATTTTTAGGGAGACAATGATTATTAACAATGTTCAAACTCATTGGATGGTGTTTTAAGGCAAGAAAGTAGTTTGAAATGGTTTATCTAATTAAAAATAGGTATTCTCTTTGCCTGTTGAAGAAGGCCAACAAAATGTTTGGAGTCAAAGTGATAAATGAAGAATACAGCAGAAAACATAATGAAATTGAGAGATCTAACTAAAATTAACATTGTAGTTGTTTTGACCTCTGCAATGTTATTGACTACAAAGTCCCCAGTAGAATCACAATTGATTGAATAGAGTGGTGGCATGTTTGGAAATCTCATATTCGATTAGATAAAATATACACTCCTAAATAATTAATTGTTTGATTTTTAAACAGTGTTCTATTCCTATCTCTGAGGTGAGATTATATTCATTAGGCCTGTATGTTTTGGAGTCTTGAAGAATGTGAGGAAACATCTAATTCTTTGACCAATAGAATGCAACAATGAAGTTTTCTCTGGCAGGGGACTCCAGAGCAAGGCATCGTGGTTTCAGAAAAGCAGGAAATAGACCATTCAGACTGAGATATGAAGAAAATTTCTTCTCTTGCAGATTTAATAACCTATGGAATTCTGTACCACAGAAGGACGTGAAAGCCAAGTCTCAAAAACAAAATGTTTCAAAAGCAAATCAGTAGGTTTCTAGAGACTAAAGATGTCAAGAAGAATGGGGAGAGAGTGTAAATATGGTGTTGAAATAAAGAATCACCCATGATCATGTTGAATAGAATGGGCTCAATGGACCAAGTGACCTACCTCTGATCCTATTTTCTAAGTTCCTATACAGTATTAGGCTCAATAATCAATGAAATATTTTGCAAAATACACAAAACAACTTGGATTTACATAATTCTTTAATGTAATTAAACATCCCATGCTATTTCACAAGTATATTATGAAGCAAGATTAGATACTAAGCCTCATCCGACTTGGCTAAAGAGCTAGATTCTGGGATATGTTAAGGGATGAAAAAGAGGAAATTTCAGTGCCTGTGCAGTTGAAGGAAGAGCTGCCAAAAGTGGAGTAATTCAAATCAGGAATGCTCAAGTGAAGATGTTTGCTGATGATTGCACAATGGTCTGAACTATTTCTCAATACCCCAGATTACTGAAGAGTTCTTTCATATCAGGCAATAACCATCAAAATAAATTAATAATTTCTCCTTGATATTCAATAGGGTAACCATTGCAGTGTCTCAGCATCAAGACCCTAGAGGTTACCAATGATCAGAAAATTAACTGGACCAGCAACATAAATACTGTAGCTAGATCAGAGGCTGGAAATTCTGCCATGAATGTTCATTGTCATCGTATGACTTTCTAAAGCCTCTGCACTGTCTACAAGGTACAAATCAGAGTTAAGATGGAGTAACATTCATGTAGCTAGAAGTGTATGGCTCCAACAACACTTGAGAAGCTTGATGCTATTCAGACTGAAACACCGTAGTATGACAGTGGTGGAAAGGACGATGGATGAAGACTCGCCATCTGAGGTAGTTTGGGCTGAGATTAGAAATAGGAAAGGTGAGGTCACCCTGTTAGGAGTTTTCTACAGACTTCCTAATAGTCCTAGAGACATAGAAGAAAGGATTGCGAGGATGATTCAGGAGAAGAGTGAAAGTAATAAGGTGGTTGTTATGGGGGACTTTAACTTTCCAGATATTGACTGGGAAAGCTATAGCTCAAGTACGTTAGATGGGTCGGTGTTTGTCCAATGTGTGCAGGAGGGTTTCCTGACACAATATGTAGACAGGCCAACAAGAGGTGAGGCCATACTGGATTTGGTTCTGGGTAACGAACCAGGCCAGGTGTTAGAATTGGAGGTAGGTGAGCACTTTGGGGACAGTGACCACAATTCGGTAACTTTTACTCTAGTGATAGAGAGAGATAAGTGTGCACTGCAGGGCAAGAGTTATAGCTGGGGGCAGGGAAATTATGATGCGGTGAGGCATGACTTAGGATGCATGGTTTGGAAAAGTAGGCTTCAAGGGAAGGGCGCAATCGATATGTGGAGCTTGTTCAAGGAGCAACTATTGAGTGTCCTTGATAAGTATGTACCTGTCAGGCAGGGAGGAAAGGGTCATGTGAGGGAGCTGTGGTTTAATAAGGAATTGGAATCCCTTGTTAAAGGGAAGAGGGCGGCCTATGTAAAGATGAGGCGTGAAGGTTCAATTGGGGCGATTGAGAGTTAAGGTAGCCAGGAAGGATCTGAAGAGAGAGTTAAGAGCAGCAAGGAGGGGACATGAAAAGTCCTTAGTTGGTAGGATTAGGGAAAACCCAAAGGCTTTCTATAGGTATGTCAGGAATAAAAGGGTAGGAATAGGTCCAGTCAAGGATAGTAGTGGGAAGTTGCGTGTGGAGGCTGAAAAGATTGGGGAGACACTGAATGAATACTTTTCGTCAGTATTCACTCAGGAACAGGACATTGTTGCTGATGTGAATATTGAGTCACAATTAACTAGAATGGATGGCTTTGAGGTATGTAGGGAAGAGGTGTTGGAAATTCTGGAAAGGGTGAAAATAGATAAGTCCTCTAGGCCTGATGGCACTTGTCCTCGGATTCTATGGGAAGCAAGGGAGGACATTGCAGAGCCATTGGCCTTGATTTTTATGTCCTCGTTGTCTACAGGAATAGTGCCAGAAGACTGGAGGAGAGCAAATGTGGTTTCCCTGTTCAAGAAGGGGAGTAGGGATAACCCTAGTAACTACAGGCCGGTGAGTCTCACTTCTGTTGTGGGCAAAGTCTTGGAGAGAATTGTAAGGGATAGGATTTATGAACATCTGGATAGGAATAATGTGATCAAGGATAGTCAGCATGGTTTTTTGACCTTGATAACAGTTCCCTCTCCTCAGGTTGTATCCCTCAGCTTCAAATTTCCCATGACCATGGCTCTCCAAATAAAAGTCCAAGCCCTCTTCCCACTGTCCAAATTAACACCTCATCTCCAAACACTCACTAAAATATTTGGAACCATTGTTGCTTCCCAAATCTGCATCCATTTTCTATGAACTCCTTGCTTGAATCTCTCCAATAGGAATTCCAACATAGTACTGAATAGCTCTTACCAAAGTCAAAAATGACAACACGGTTCTTTGTGACTGTGACAATGGTAGACTAGTCTGCAGTCCTTTCATGGTGAACCATGAAATTCCAATGCCTCTTTACCATCATCCAGAATGGGATTGCAAGCCAGGGGCAAGGACAGAAATCATAGATCCCAGGGCAGCTCCTGGCGTGGGTTTCCTCCCACAATCCAAAGGTGTGCAGATCAGGTGAATTGGCCATGCTAAATGGGTCTGGGTGGGTTACTCTTTGGAGGGTCGGTGTGGATTGGTTGAGCCAAAGCGCCTGTTTCCACACTGTAGGGAATCTAATCTAATTTCAAAGCAATACATGAGAATTTTAAACTGAAGGATTGCTTGATCAGGTGCCAGTATAGATTAGAGGGTGAGAGAGGAGTTGCTGAGAGTTAGGCACAGTTTTGGATGGCCTCAAGTGTGCAGAGGGTAGAATGTGAGACTGATCAGGACAGCACTGAAATAATCAAATAGCGAGGTGATAAAAACATTGACAAGGATTTCCACAACAGATGATCCATGCAACATGGATGATGGTACTAATGTGAAATACGAAAGGCGTCTCAGGTGACACCAAGTTTACAGTCTGGTGCTCGGCAGGTAGAAGAATGCTCTAGTCACAAATCCAGAGCTTGGAGTGAGAACAAAAAGCAGCGTCTCCAGTTTGAGAAAATTTCTCCTTATTGCAAATCAGAAAAGCCGTCTAATAATTTATAAATTGAGCTGTAAGTTCAAAAGAGGGAGGGGGAAAGCAGAGCTGGATATTGTCAGCAGAAGTATGAAGACTGCTCATTGTGTTTTCAGATAATGTTATTAAGTGATATCATTCTGGTGAGTAAAGGAAAGAGAGAACAAGGATATCTCCTTGAGAAAGACCGGAGTTATGGGGCGGCACGGTAGCTCAGTGGTTAACACTGCTGCCTCACAGCACCAAGGTCACAGGATTGATTCCAGCCTCGGGTGACTGACTGTGTGGAGTTTGCACATTCTCCCCGTGTTTGCGTGGGTTTCCTCCGGGTGCTCCGGTTTCCTCCCACAGTCCAAAGATGTGCAGGTCAGGTGAATTAGCCATTATAAATTGCCCATAGTGTTAGGTGCATTAGTCATTGGGGAATGGTTCTGGGTGGGTTACCCTTCGGAGGGTCGGTGTGGACTTGTTGGGCCGAAGGGCCTGTTTCCACACTGTAGGGAATCTAATCTAATCTAATCTAATCTTAACAGTGTGGGAGTATGATGAAAAGCCAATGTTGATGGTTCTCCAGCTGCAGCAGAGTAGATGAAAATTCACCTGAAGACTCCTATTCCATGTATAATGCCTTGAAACTTCCTAGGGTTATGACATTTTTGGGGCTTAAATCCAGCTTGAGATGTAGGCTAGAGGTGCACATCAGATCCTCCCACCAAGACCCATGGTTTTCAGGGGCTGCTGTGCTCAGGTGGGGAACTGGAAGCAGGGCTGATCCCAGGCCAGGAGCTGCCCTGGGATCTATAATTTCTGTCCTTGCCCCTGGCTTGCAACCCATTCTGGATGATGGTAAAGAGGCATTGGAATTTCATGGTTCACCATGAAAGGACTGCAGACTAGTCTACCATTGTCACAGTCACAAAGAACCGTGTTGTCATTTTTGACTTTGGTAAGAGCTATTCAGTACTATGTTGGAATTCCTATTGGAGAGATTCAAGCAAGGAGTTCATAGAAAATGGATGCAGATTTGGGAAGCAACAATGGTTCCAAATATTTTAGTGAGTGTTTGGAGATGAGGTGTTAATTTGGACAGTGGGAAGAGGGCTTGGACTTTTATTTGGAGAGCCATGGTCATGGGAAATTTGAAGCTGAGGGATACAACCTGAGGAGAGGGAACTGTTATCAAGGTCAAAAAACCCAGTAAAGGAAGTAAATGTTGAGTAAATCTAGAGAACAAAAGGCAGAGCTTGTGGACAATAAGAGCATAGATAGAGGGGATAGCAGGAAATGAGCAAAATATACAATTTCAATTTAGAGTAAGGGAGAACCTTGGAAGATATTAAATCCAGCCATCTCGAGTAAAGGAAAAAGTGCCAGTGAGAGCTGATAGGATGATTTTTCTACCAACAGATTCCATGCACTGACCGCATTATTCCTGGCGGATGCAGTGGAGACTGAATTAAGATTCCAGCAGCAAAGAAAAATTAGATGTTTCTCTGAATGATTTTTGAACAGTGGATGGTTTTAGTGATGAATAGGATAGCCTGCTAATATTTCAAGTGATCTAGTCAGATCGAGTGGTGAATGCTTAAACCATTTCTTCAGCAATGACCTTCAAAGTCTCCTTCCCTTGGATTTGTGGATGCAGATATGAGGGTACACCCAGGTCAAAGTTAGGGTGATAAAGAATAATACTTGTATTGGGAACAAGAGTATGAAAGCTGTTGGAAACCGTGTAATTTTAGAAATTCAAAGTTACCATGATGGATTACAGGCCACAAACTAAGTTATTGTGAGCTTCAGTATGGCAGGAGTAAATGATTTGATGTGAATTTTATTCTAGTATCAGGCACAAATAAATGGTCTTATTAGGGGAGAAAAATGTGGCTACAAATCAATGAAAAGAAATTATTCAACTAAATGTTATCTAACATTTTAGTGTTTGCAGTAATTGAAATAAGTTTTTAATTGGATTCCTTATATTGTGGGCATTTTATATAAAATTCCAATTTAATTTGAATTCTAAGATACTATTCCAACTCAAGCAGAGCAGAAACCAATTAATTAAAGTACATTTCCATATCTCCACAGATGACTTTCCTCAGATATACACCTTGCAATAGGCACAGGGTTAAGCAAATAGAACGGGATTGTTGCATCTGGTGCGGGAAACACAAAAGGATTGTAATAAAGAGTAACATTCCAGACTTCACACTCTGATTTTACCAACAATAAAGCTACATGAATGTAGCAACTTTGCAACTGAGCTTGACCGTATGGCACCATCTCAGCCTGAGTGTCTTTCATAGATGATTAGTGGAGACATGAGATAATATTGGTTCCGTTTGTATGTAGCAGTAGAGCTATCAAAAGTTTCAGACCATTAATATGTCCATGAAAAAATTAACTTTGATAACATCCAGATGGACAGTAACATAATGATGTGTCTCAATATTATGCAACTTGGATGTGAGCATCTGGTAGAACAGATTGAGTTTCCACTTATTCTGGTCACTGGATGATGAAGACCAGTAACTGATTGACTCCTATTTCATGTATAATGCCTTAAAACTTCCTAAGGTCATGATGTGAAAATTTTGGGGCTTAAATCCAGCTCAACTGTGACTTATATTCATCTCATGATCCTTTAAGTGAAGATTTTTTTGATCCAACTCTCATCATAGCCAGTCTGTAAACAGATTCTGTAACTAGATCAGTGAGAGAACACTTAATATGTCTGAAATAGCAAAGTAAAACCACTTCATTTCAAACATTATAAAGATATGGAATTGTTACTTTTAATATTGTTGAAAAAAATGCACACTTTGTTTCAAGTTCTTTTCATCTCTTACCCCAAGAGGGTCAATTTGCAAGAATACCAATAAAGAGGTAAACCAACATTTATCCGCCAGAGGAATGTACTGATTGAATGACAAGTAGTCTCTGGTAGAAGCATTGCCATTGAGAATACAGCAGTTAATGATGATTGACTGTTAACTGCCAGGTTAGTTTAGATTTCAGATCTTTCAGTTTGACTCTGATCATTCAGGGCAGCCCCCGAGAAATGAACCAGTGAGTGGCTGTCACCTATTTTATTCAGCTGAAACAGGCATACTACCAGCACACTGCCCTGCATTTCAGTATATTTAGCTTTCAGTACACACAGTTGTGTCACACCGTAAGCTTGATTGACATCCTACATTAGTTGGCTCTTTGCAGATAGAAAGAACATATGCCATGACTGTGTCTGTTGTAATTCAGCAGTATGTTTTACAGATATTTGGTAGTTCATTTCTCAGGGCACTGCCCTGACCAGTCAGGACTAACATGCCTGGTTTGCAATCAAAACAAAGCCTGGCAGTTAACATTCAACCATCATTAACTGCTGAACTCTCCAAGATAATTTTACCAATCAGAGTAAAAGTAAATAATGGCAATGCTGCAGATCTGAAATGAAAACCGAAATTGCTGGATAAACTCTGCAAGTCTATGGAAAAAGAAACAAAGTTAACATTTTGAGCCTAATAGAATTTTTCTTCAGAACCCTCAACCAAAAAAGGCTACTTGCTAACCAGTGGGTACTTTGGTTTTGCAGAGTATTAACGATGTTATTTTTTATTGGTTTTTCTTGTAAACCGTTCTGATGACTGCGAGATAATAAGGTTCGAAAAGATATGTACCCAAATCTTGCTCTTGCTGTTTAATTCATTCTATCCCCTCATGTATTGCAGCGCAGTGTTATATTGATACAAAAAATATTTTTAATCATGCATTTACCGAAATAATGTTAAACGATTATATGAAGTAATACATTTCCTTTCAATTATCTATTTTCCCAAAAAAATCTGAAGTACTGCATTAATAGTTTTTGTAAACAAATCATGTGAAAGAAAGATGCATTTGCCTTGTGCTGTTCTTAAATACCATGGTACGACTTAGCATGGTTGTTGTATGCCATTTAACAGAAGGTAGATATACTGTTAATGTGATCTTGTAAATTAATCTGTATCTAATCTGTTGCAATTAAGTATGCTGGTGTTTTTATTTTGTGAATAATAAGTATTTATCACAATATTAAACACCATATCTGTTGTAATGTGTGAGGCTGCTGTTCCATTCAAGTTGAAATAATCTGTGTATCATTTCAGAAAGTGGTTAAAAGCCAGGTTGCTACCATCCAAAATATAAAGCACAAGCTTTATCTTTAAGCAAAAAAAGACCAGGCAGTATTTTTGATTGTTTGAAAAAACTGTTAGTAGATTTTCTCACAGTACTAGTTTTGGGAAAAAGTGTGACAGCCAAACACACAAATGGTATAAAAAAGACACCTGTCAAACAAACAATTGCACTGAAGGCTACTTTATATGCTGGTAGCATTTTAACTATGCACATAAGATTGAAACAAACCACATTTTTATAAAAAGGTACTTGAGTGATTATAGAAACAATTGGGTTTGCAGTTTACTGACTAAATGGTAATGAAGTTGGACTGCAGCGATAGCATAAAATGGGTGATACTGAATCAGCATCCTCTTTTACACCCACTCTGATATTCTTTATCATTTACTTTAATGGAAACTAAAATAGAGCAAGCTATAGAGTTGCATGTTAGTTTGCTTTTGCCCATTCTGTGCTGCTGCTGAGACCAATTTGAACTTCAATGTATTATTTTGAAAAGGTCATCACATGTAGTGATTTGTATTGCAGGGGAGGTAAGTGTAAAATAAATTATCTAATTAATTATTAGTTTGATTATAAAGCAACAAGAATGTTTATAAATATTGATAGTTAAGCTGAAATGTTTGTTATATTGATAAAGCGAGAGTTAATGATTGTATTGTAAGAAGTGCTTTTAGTATAAATTTGCAAATTTCCCATGTAGGACCTGAGGGCATAGTTTCGGAAATCAAGACCAACTTAAGACTGAGATGAGGTAGAATTTCTTCTCTCAGAGGGTTGTGAATCTTTGGAATTCCTTTCCACAGAGTGCCATGGGGGCAGAGTCCTCGTCTGAAATAGATGGATTTTTGATCATAGGGGAAACAAGTTATGGGCAAAAGGCAGGAAAGTGGATTTGAGGAATGTTGGATCAGCCATGATCCTATTGCAGAGAACAGCAGACGCAAAGGGCCAAATGGCCTGCTCCTGCTCCCATTTCTTAAGGTGTTATGGTTAAATCTGCCAAGCTGAATGTTGGGCTCAGACCTCTCGACTGCTTATTCAAACTAAGTAGCAGTAGAATGAAGCAGTTCATTATTTGCTTAAGGGCCTTAATTTGGCCACAAGCAGGCAACCCATCTGATGCTTCACAAACCTCACACCAACCTCACCTCCCTCCCAACAACTCATAAAATCAGGGGGCCTGACAAAAAATGGAAAATGCATGAATTTACACCATTTCTGTACAGCCATAACTTTATTCTGAAAATTTTCAGCGTAGCATCTCACTATATTTGGTGGTATTTTTGTGTACATTTCCTTATTAAACTATCAACTTGATTTCAGTGGTTTTATAGGATTAGAATCCGTTACATTAAAATGCAAAAACATTTCCACAATTGCATTTTCTCGAGCATGCATAATGGGTGATAGTTCGGATTAAAATTTAATCTTCACAATATCAGTAAGTAGAAGTTTGTCTTGAAATAAAGATGTACGATGGGTGTTTCCTTCAGGCCCTGGCTGATTGCTGATTTCTAATTTATACTCAAGACTCTCAGGATAATTCAGGAAAAGTTGCCAAAAACAAGGTTGGCTGGTAAGTCAGTGTCAGTTACACTGAGAGAATTCCAACCGTATGCAACTTGGATCAGTCTGGGAAATGTTACTGTGCTTCTTCAGAACTACTATGGGAAAGAAAGCAAGGTGGAAAATAAATCTAACGCTTACCCTCTAAAGCAAATGCTCTTTGTTCTCAGATATAACTTGCATTTTTGCAGATTTTTGAACCATTTCAGTTTCTTCTCGATAAAATCTAATGTGTGAAATCCTGATTCATTTTTATATATTCACTCATAGGGTGCGAGTATCACTGGCTGGCCAGCATTTAGTGTCCATGTCCAGTTGTTCTTGAGAAGGTGATGGTGAGTTGCCTTCTTGAACTACTGCAGTCCATGTGCTATAGGTAGACTCACAGTGCCATCAAGGAGGGAAATCCTGCATTTAACTCAACAACACTGAAGGAAAAGTGAAATGTTTCCAAATCGGAATAATGCATGGTTTGAAGGGAGAATTATAGGTCATGTATGTATCTGTTACCCTTGTCCTTCTTGATGGAAGTGATCATGGGTTTCGAAGGTGATGCCCAAGGAGTGTTGCTGAATTTCTGAAAAACATTTTATAGGTTGGACACACTGGTGCTATAGTGTCCATAGTGGATGGACTGAATATTTGTGGATGTTGTGCCAATCAAGCATACTGCTTTGTCCTTGATGTTTCTTAGTGTTGTCAAAGCTGAATTCAAGTGGGGAATATTCTAGACTTGTATCTTGTAGATGTTGGACAGGCTTTGGTCAGCCAAGAGGTGAGTTACTCGCTGCAAAATTCCTGGACTCTGGTCTGCTCTTGTTATCACATTACTTATGTGACTAGTGCATTTCAATTCCTGGTCAATGGCAACCCTCCAGGAAGTTGGAGATCTAGCAATGGTAACACCATTGAATGTCAACGGATGATGATTAGATTCTCTCTTCTTAGAAATGATCACTGCCTGCATTTATGTGACACACATATTACTTGGCTAAGTCTGGATATTGTCCAGGTGTTGCTGGATTTGGCCATGGACTGCTTCAATATTTGAGTAGTTGTGAATGGTGCTGAACATTGTGCAATCATCGGCAAATCCACTTCAGAGCTTAGGATTGAGAGATGATCATTGCTGAAGCAGTTGAAGATGGTTTGGCCGAAGGAATTACCCTGATTACCCTGAGAAACCCCTGCAGAGTTGTCCTGAAGTTGAGATGACTGACCTCTAACAGCCACAACCATCTTCCTATGAGCCAGGTGTGACTCTAATTTTCTCCTTGATACTCATTGAGTCCAGATTTTGCTAGGACTCCTTGATGTCACACACAGTCAAATGTGGCCTTGATGTCAAAGGCGGTCACTCTCACCTCACCCCTGCAATTCAGCTCTTTTGTCCATGTTTGAATCAAGACTGTAATGAGGTCAGCAGCTGAACGGCCCTTGGCAGAATTCAAACTGAATGTCAGGAACCAGGCTATTGCTGAGCAGTGTTGCTTGAAAGCAATATTGGTGACACCTTCCATCACTTTGCTAATGATCGAGAGTAGACTGATGGAGCAGTAATTAGCTGAGTTGGATGTGTCCTGCTTTTTATGTACAGTAACTTTCCACATTGTTGAGTAGATGCCAGTATTGCAGCTGTACTGGAACAGCTTGGTTAAGAATGCAGCAAATTCTAGAGCAAAAGTCTTCAGTACTATTGCTGGAAAGTTCCGTAGTCCTTGCAGTATCCAAAGTCTCCAACTGTGTCTGGATATCACATGGAATGATTCATTGAGGACGAAGATATTTGTGGAGTGTCATCTTCTAGTAAGTTGTTTAATTGTCCACCACCATTTACAACTGGATATGGCAGGACTTGCAAAGCTTAGATCTGATCCATTAGTTGTGAGCTCTCTTCAGTCTGTCTACCTCTAGCTGTTTATGCAATTTGGCATTCAGATAGTCCTGTTTTGCAGCTTCATCGGGTTGATACCTTATTTTTAGGTCTCCCAGGTGTTGCTCCTGGTGCACCGTCTTCACTTTTCATTGAGACCGTGTTGACCCCCTAGGTTGACTGTAATAGTTGAGTGAGGATATACAAGGCCATGAGATTCCAGATTGTATAGATGCATGATTCTGCTGCTGCTGATGGCCCATAGTGCAAATCTGTTCAAAGTCTATCTTGTTTAGCACAGTGATCATGCCAAACAGCATAATTTATCACATGACTGAGCCAAACAAATGCCACACAACCATTGACTGCAAAACTGCGCAATTATGAGTGGGCATTACCATATCCTCATGACAATGCATTTTCCCTCCAAACTGTCAGCGCAGTTCTAACCTCTTTTCCTGTCCAAACTCTTGGAGCATGTTTTTGCAAATAAATGCTGACATTCTTTCAGTCCCGTGCTTGAATCTCTTGATTCAGTTTTTTTTCCCTGAAATGTCTGATTCCTGCTTCTGTAATGCACTTCAAGACTCTTTGCAGCATTAAATGTGCTGTATAAACTCAGTATGGTGCTGCTGCTGAGATTGCACTCCACAGATTCACAGATGCATGAATGCACTTAGGGATGGTTCAGAGTGAAGGTGATCTGTTTCCTCGGAGACAGGGAGACAATTGATGTAACAATTGGAAATCCTGGTCTCCTCCAGACATATGTCACCGTGTTAGCCAAATATCATCTTTTTTGATTAAAAGAAAGGTAGAATTCTACTTTAAAACAAATTGCTTACATTCCTCTTCTATCTGTTTCTGTTCCTGCATGATGAGTAGATTGCTCCTCTGCATTTATGTTGCAGGCGTTAAAATTAATGTAAATCCTATGAAAGCAAAGCATTCTGTTTGCTCATTTATTTTGCTTATTGTTGAAGTCTTAATCAAGGAACAAAGAAGATTATGATCATTTCTGGTGAACACTATTCTATGAAGTGCATTTGCATTTTCATTAAGAAATTATAATATTAACCTTGGTGTTTATGTCCTGACAGCTTTTGCTTAAACTAGTAAATTACATTTAAAATGCAAATTGGAGCAGAAGGAAACCATTTGGTCCTTAAACCTATTGTATTCAATAAGGTTATAGTTGATCTGTTTGTGTCTAGAATTCCAAGATTATCTCTATTCCCAATAACCTTTAATTCCTTTGCCTAATATGAATCTATCTCTACCTTAAAAATATTCAATGACCACCTTTCCTCCACCTTCTGAGGCAAAGAGTTCCAAAATTGTATAACTGCCTATTAAAAATAGCTTCTCCTCACCTCTGACTTAAGAAGGCTATCACTAATTTTGAAGCAATGTCACCTAGTTCTTGACTGAGGAAACATCCTTTCTATGTCCACCTTGTCAAGACTGCTCAGGACTTGATATGCTTTTATCAAGTCACCCCTCACTCTTCTAAACTCTAATGGAAATAATTCCAGTCTGTCCAATCTAAGATAACCCACTTTGTCCAATAAACCATTAAACCTCTTCTGAACTGCCTCCAATGTAATAATAGCCTTCCTTAAAGAAGGAGACCAAAACTGCTCACAGTATTTAAGATGTGGTCTCACTAATGCCCTGGACAATTGAAGAATAATATCCTTACCTTTTTGTTCAATTCCTCTCACAATGGAGGACAATATTCACTATACTTCTTATTTGCTTCCTATACCTGCACAGTAGGCTTTTGTGACTCATGACTTGAACACCTTAATCCCTCTGCACCTTGGAATCCTGCTCTTATTCTCCATTTACATAATCCTTTGTTCTTATATCATTCTTGCAAAAGTGAACATCTTCACATTCTCCCAGTTTATGCTCCATTTGCCAGTTTTTAATCCACACAATCTATCTTTGTCCACCCTTGTGTCCAACATTCATTCTGAGCTGTAGGTGTGGAATCGTTCCAAGGGTCTGTGCCCACCAATCAGCATTCCAATTCGCAACATTGACTTCCAGTTCCAGACGTCACTGCCACACGTAAATTTTGCAGGTCCATGCAAAGTTTTTAAAGCGATTAGCAGGAGTGCTGCTTCTGTCCTCTTCACAACTTGTTTCACTTTTATTTTTGTGCATACTTTACTACCTTTCTTTGTGATTTATTTATTGTTGAAGAAGTTTATCCTTTGAAGTCCCTAAAGTCACTAAGCTTTAATGAGCCATCATTTGCTTTATATTGATTTAAGTCCGGAAATTGATTTCTGCACCACTGTTAAAATGAAAAATCTGAGGTCTTGCTACTTCTGTCAGTTTATGAACAAAAGTGAAGCTGTGCAAATTGAAACAAAAAGTTTGTTTGGTATTTCAAGTGCATTTTGGTTTCAGTCATGATTATTAAAATAACCAGAACTTGACATTTGAAGCCCAGTCTGAAAAATTTGTTAAGAAGTTTTTACTGCAGTAATTATTCTGCTTTTATGACCCTGAAATTATCCCATGGTATTAAAGTATGAATCTTTAATCTGTACTGCAAATTCTCAAAGCACACATAAGTACAGTAACTGTTCTGGGCACAAGGGAAGGAGAGAATAGGGTTTTACTTATTTCAGATCCTTTCTGTGCTCATTTTATGTCATTTCAAATTTAATTAAATTCTATGTTAAGTGATATCTGTTTTCTTAAAAGAATATGTCTGAATTGGACTCTATATTTTGTCATTCAAAATGACTTTGCTGTATATTTCACATACATCACTGAAACATTTCTGGTTAATGCATAGAGCTATAGACACATTGCTAAAAATACTTTGAAGAGGACATGAATTTTCATTAGTTCCAGTGCTAATCTTGACGTCTGTGTTAAAAACAAAGAATAGTGGTAAATAACCTGCTGTTGTTTATCCTGGCCATGATTATCAGTTTATTTATCAAGGGTAGTCGTTTGAGCTCTCAGTTTGTTCCAGTAATTAAGAAATATCAGAGAGAGAAATGAAGATGTTTTTAATTCTGATAATTTAGCATCTGTTGTGATATAGTTATTGGAATCCATAATAAGAACTGTGTCAGAGCACCTTGAGGAATGTGCCCATTGTAGAGATGGATTTGTAATGGACAGGTCATGTTTACTGAAACGAATTGTTTGTTTCTCTCAACAAGCAGATTAAGTAATTAATGACAAATGTCAATGGACATAGTTTATCAGATTTACAGAAGGATTTTGGTAAGGTTTCATTTAAAAGACAATTGGCTAAAATGAGAGATCATAGAATTAAAGTCATTTTATAAAGGCAGAACACGTGGGAAAGATGCATAAACTTGCATTGGAAGGAAATGATGAGTGGTCCCCCACTAGGATCTGTGCTTCAGTTATTTGTGACAATTACCTTTTGAGATAACGCAACAGAAAAACATCTATTCAAGATTGACAATTACACAATGATTGATGGCATAGTAAGCAACACATACAGCAACCTGTAAATACAAAGAGACTGATGAATTAAGTGGGTGGATAAAACTATGTAAGATCAACATCAACACAAGTAAATGGGGTTATCCATTCTGGCCCAAATAAGGATATTTCAATTGGTTAAAACTCTTACTGATTACCACCTACTGTTTCCTTCAGCTGATGAATCACTACTTCTGTCTATCAAAGCAGTCCAGGTGGAAAAGGCACTGAATATGTTTTGTGTGGTAGATTTCAATTTCCATCACCACGATGAGCGGCAGAGCAAAGTGTGCAGAGGACTGTGAAACTTTGTAGAGAAACATAGATAGATTGAGTGAGTGGACAAAGGCCTGGCAGATGTAATACAATGTTAGTAAATGTGAAGTCATACATTTTGGTAGGAGTAACAGCAAGACAGATTATTACTTGAATGGTAAAAATTTGCAACATACTGATTTGCAGAGGGACATGGATGACCTTGTGCATGAATCGCAGAAGGTTGGTCTGCAGGTACAACAAGTAATTAGGAAGACAAATGGAATTTTGTCCTTCATTGCTAGCGGGATTGAGTTTAAAAGCAGAGAGATAATGTTACGGCTGTACAAGGTGCTGGTGACCAACACCTGGAGTACTGTGTGCAGGTTTGGTCTCCTTATTTAAGAAAGGATGTACTGACACTGGAGGGGGAGCAAAGGAGTTTCACTAGGTTGATTCCAGAGTTGAGGGGGTTGGTTTATGAGGAGAGACTGAGTAGATTGGTATTATATTCATTGGAATTTGGAAGAATGAGGGGGGATCTTATAGAAACATTTAAAATTATGAAGGGAATTGATAAAATAGAAATAGATAAAATGTTTCCACTGGTAGGTGAGACTTCGAAAAGAAGGCATGCTCTCAAGAGGAAGCAGGTTTAGAACTGAACTGAGAAGGAATTTCTTCACCCCAAGGTTGTTAATCTATGGATTTCTTTGCCCAGGGAAATAGTTGATGCTACTTCAGTATTTGCTTTTAAAGCTAAGGTTTATTTTTGAAAAATAAAGGAATTAAGGGAATATAGTGAAAATGTAGGTAAGTAGATCTAAGTCCATGAAAGATTAGCCACAATCTTATTGAGTGTTGGAGCAGGCTCGAAGGGCCAGACGGCCTACTACTCCTCCTAGTTCTTATGTTCTTATGAGCCATTTGCACATACTCTCTGCTTCCTATTTGTTAGCCAGCCAATCTTCTGTCATTAGTAATGTGCCACTCCCATAGCATGAGTTGTTATATTCTACCATAACTATAAAGGCAAGACCTTATCAAATGTCTTCGAGAAAACTAAATACAGTCAATCCAACAGTTCCCCTTTATCTATAGCATATGTCACTTCCATAATGAACTCCAACTGATTGATTAAACATGACTTCCCCTTCACAAAGCCATGCTGACTCTGTCTGTTATCTTGAGCTCACAAAAGTACTCTGCTGTAGCCTCTTTAATAATTGTTTCCAACAGTTTCCCGAGGACTGATATTGAGCTAACTAACCCACATATTCCTGCTTTCTGTCTCCTTTTTCTGAATAAAAGAATTACGTCTGCTATTTTCCAATCTAATGGAACCTTCCCCAAATCCAGGAAATTTTGAAAAATTCATCCTAAATGTAAGTAATAATATATGGAACATGATCTAAAAAAATGCTTTGACACAAAGAACGACATCTGCTATTTTCCAATCTAATGGAACATAGAACATTACAGTGCAGTACAGGCCCTTCAGCCCTCAATGTTGCACCAAACTGTCATACCAATCTGAAGCCCATCTAACCTACACTGTTCTATGTATGTCCATATGCTTGTCCAATGGCGACTTAAAGTTGGCGAATCTACTACCGTTGCAGGCAAAGTATTCCATACCCTTACTACTCTCTGAGTAAAGAAACTACCTCTGACATCTGTCCTGTATCTATCACCCTGCAATTTAAAGCTATGCCCCCTCGTGCTCACCATCACCATACTTGGAAAAATGCTCTCCCTGTCCACCCTATCTAAGTCTCTGATTATCTTATATGTCTCTATTAAGTCACCTCTCAGCCTTCTTCTCTCCAATGAAAACAGCCTCAAGTCCCTCAGCCTTTCCTCGTAAGACCTTCCCTCCATACCAGGCAACATCCTAGTTAATCTCCTCTGCACCCTTTCCAAAGCTTTCACATCCTTCTTATAATGCAGTGACCAGAACTGTACACAATACTCCAAGTGCGGCTGCACGAGAGTTTTGTACAGCTGTAGCATAACCTCATGGTTCTAGAACTCGATCCCTCTATTAATAAAAGCTAAAACACTGTATGCCTTCTTAACAACCCTGTCAACCTGGGTGGCAACTTCCAAGGATCTGTATACCTGGAGACCGAGCTCTCTCTGCTCATCTACACTACCAAGAATCTTATCATTAGCCCAGTACTTTGCATTCCAGTTACTCCGACCTTCCCCAAATCTAGGAAATTTTGAAAAATCATCCTAACTGTAACTAATAATATGTGGAACAAGATGATCTAAAAAAATGCTGAAACACAATTCACCCAAAACACTTGATGGCTATCAATAGAAAGTGAAGCAGGTTTCATGGTGAACTTAAGGGATTTCATTCCTGGCCTCGAGTTGAAGCCAGTGTGGACTCAAGGTGAAGCCATGAAGATTTTCAGCCTCGAGATGAAGCCAGTGCACCCTCCCAGCCACAAGTGAAGCCAGCTCAGACTTCCAGCCTCGAGGTGAAGCCAATGCAGACTCCCAGCCTCTTTGTAATTGTAAATCAGCCAGCGTTACCCCAGTTTCTAAAAGTGCTTTGACTGTATTGTGTTAAAGCATCTCTACTATCCTTTTGTTCCATATATTGATCAATTATAGTTTGTCTATCAACTACAAATCAGCAGACAAAGCTGTTTTGAACTTGGTCTGTCTGATCTGACAGCACACTGATCGATTCCCACTATGATGATTTCTCTTCAACTTCCAGCAGTGTAATAATGCAGACTGAAAACGCAAATAACCTTTATGTTAATCCGACTTTGGAATAGCCAACTAAACTTCACCAACTTGGCGGAGAAGTTTATAAAATGGCGCAATAGCAATTCTCTTAAAATGAACAAACACATGATGTAATAACTAGTTGTAGACCTAAAAAAGAGCCAGTCAATTATACTATTCTTATGAAAAATCCTTGAACATTGAAATAGTTACTTGACCAAAACTGTTGAGGTCAACGTGGATAATAGTTGAATTGGAGGAAACATTGTTATGGTAGTCATGTAATATTAACAATTATATCCCCTCAGAAAAATATAATCCTTCTGAGAGGACAATCTAACACTCTTCTATATGGCTATAGTTCAGAATACTATCCTTTTTGGATGTCTCACCTTGTACAGCACAGCAAACTATCAAGGATGGAGGGATTCATGAACCAGGACAGAAAAATATTTGATGAGTAGATCTTTCTTGAGAACATTTGCTTTCAAAGAATTTTGCTGAAGTGAAGTGTGTTGAGAATAATAAGAATCAGTTCTTGTCCTTATGTTACTGTCAGATGCATTCAGGGAAACACAGTCCTTCAGATGCAGGACAAATAGCTTCGTGAACTATTTATATTTCTGTCTGTAGGAACTTTGCTACATGGATAAGATTATTCGTTTAGGGTGGGACTCCGAGATTTATTATTTTAGTGCATTGGAATACTTTTTCAAGCAAATTTTAATTAAAGTTAAATCTCTGTAATAGAATAATGTTCATTCTTTTATTGTTTTCATGAAATGTACAATTTCTAAATGAATGACCAATGTACCCAGAATGAATTTCTGTATGGACAATAAAGTGAGGTCAGAATTAATATTACTCACCAGGATGTTACCAAAGCTGCATGGGTTAGATTAGACAAGAATTCCCTGGAATATAGAAGTGCAGAAGATGATTGATTGCAGTTTTATAGGATTTTGAAAGAAATTGATAGTATAGATGAGGGGGGAATCAAGGACAAGGAGACATTAAATCAGAACTAGACCATTCAGGAGAAGACAAGTTAGGAAACCATTTTTCACTTGAAGGGAGCTAGAAATCTGTAAATCTCCAACAGAAAGCTGTAGATGCTAGTTTAATTAATAATTCTAAATCTGAGATCAATAAGGTTTTTGCTGATCAATGATATTAACAGAGATGAAAACAAGGTGAATGACTGGAATTGGGATACAGAGCAGCTATAACCTCATAAGTGGCAAATGCGTTTCAATGAAGAGAAGTATGAGGTGATACACTTTGGAAGAAAGAATGTTAAAAGACAATAGAAAACAGGGGATAATTAAAGAGGAAATGCAGATGGAGAGGGACCTGGGTCTATATGAGTACAGTTCATTTAAGGTGGCAGGACAGGTGGAGATAGCAGTGTAAGACAGTTGTTAGACCACTGCTGGAGTCTTGTGTACAGTTTTGGGCACCACATTAAGGGAAGGATGTGAACACATTAGAGAGAGTACAAAATCAATTTTCAAGAATGCTACCAAGGATGAGAAACTTCAGTTATCAGAACAGATTGAAGAAGTTGGGAATTGTTCTCCTTGGAGAGAAGAAGAGGATATCTAATAGAGGGTTCCAAAATCATAAGCAGACTGAATAAACTGTCCCCATTTCTAAAAGGATCAAGAACTAGAGGGCATAGATTTAAAGTAATTTCCAAAAAAAGCAATGATAGTGTGAGAAAATGTTTTTTTTCACTCAACGGCATGGTGGCATTGAGGTTAGTACTGCAGCTTCATAGTGCCAGCGATCTGAGTTCAATTCCAACCTTGTGTGACTGCCTGTGAAGAGTTTGCATGTTGTCCCCATGTCTACGTGGGTTTCTGCGTGGTACTCTGGTTGCCCAAAGTCTAATGATGTGTAGGTTAGGTGGATTGACCACGTGAAATATCTCCATGGAGTCCAGGGATGTGGCAGGCCAGCTGGATTAGCCATGGGAAATGTGGGGTTATGAGAATAGGTTGGGGAGGCTGGGTCTGGTTGGGATGCTCTTCACAGGGTCAGTGTAGATCCAATGGGCTGTATGGTCACTGCTGCACTGTAGGGATTCTATGAATGACTCAATCTATGGTTTGGAATGCAGTGTCTGGAAATGTGGTGAAGCTGATCCAATTGAGGCATTTAAGAGGACAATGGACAATTATTTGAATGAAAAATAATGGTTCAAGTGCATGGGAGAGAAGGAGGAAATTGGCAGTAAGTAACGATGCTCATTTAATGAGCCTATGCAAGCATGATGAGCCAAATGGCCTTGTTCTGCACTGTCAGACTTCTGTGATTCATTAAATGACAAAACAGACTTGAGGAGTGGAATAGTTTATCCTTGTTCCAATTTCTCCAACTCAGTGTCTTATTCCTATTGCCTATGTAGTTTTGAGATCTTTTTCGTTAATTGTTCTGTGAAATTTTGAAATTAGTCTTTTTTTTTCTGTATAACTCTCCCCTCAAATGGATGAGAAGAGTAAAATCAAGTGGAAAGTTTAGACTCTTCATCAGTTCCTGTTGTGCTGCTCCACTGGAAGTGCCAAAAACTATGAGCTAGTCTGTGGTTGGCCAGTCCATTATAAAACTTGTCACTGCTGAAATATGGCCTCATTTACTGAGAAGTGGCAGGATTTCAGAGCTTGTACTATGTTGCAACTCATTGTTGTCCTCCAGTTAATTCTTCTGTTCTTGTTGTTGCCACTATTTAATAACTAGTAAATTTCAGTCCGAGAAATATGGTCCGTCAATATGATATTTGCTCTTAGGCAGAAGTCAAGAGTATTCCATAAATTTCCAGGGTACATGTTATTGATGATAAGTGTTTAATATTCATTTTATATCCTGATTTCTCAATTACATTTACACGGGGGTTATTATGATCCTGGTGATGGTAATGCTTTTCAAAACAGATCCCAAAGTGAAATCTGGCTTAATAGACCATAAGTGTTTGTTTTGCAATTTTGTTAACATGGTGGTTAGTCACTAATTATATTCACAAGAGGCTGCCAATGTAAGCTTAACAAACGGACATAAGTTTATAACACAAAGAAAAGGAAAAACAAAAATCTCTTATATTAAAGTCAATTTGGAAATATCATAAACAACAAAAAGAAAGATTCAACCCTTTTTCCCAGTACTATCCTTAACACTTAAGTAGTGAAATATCATTCCTATCGACATTTGTTAATTTCTTATCAAAACTGATGAGGTTGCAAACATTCATTTTGACAAATTTCTGCATATTCAGCAGATTTGATTCTCAGCATCACAACTAGGGACGTACAGCCATAGAGTAACTCATAACTTTTCTTACTGAATTGTAAGAAAAGAAAACAGATGCATTTTCATGTTATTTTGATTACTTTCATGTTACTCATCTGCTTGTACATATCTTATTCTTTTGAACTGAACTTGCATATGTCACTAACTTTTTCATCTGTCTCTGTCTGGATAGTACATATTAATTTAGTAAAAACTTCAGCCCATATCTAACCAGGTAACTCGTCAAGTCATTTAGCATAAATAGCATGATTTCTTGGAAATGCTGTTTTGACTCATTGCTAAAAGAAATGAGTTTCTGACCCTTAAAACCAAAGCTATCCCCTCACAGAACTGAAAGTCAAATACTCATTGACAACCCAAGTTTCCAAATAACAATCACAGAATCACAGAAGTGTAATAGAGCAGAAAGAGGCTGTTTGGGTGCATTGTGACTGTTCCAACTCTCCAAACAAGCATCATAATTTTGTGCCATCATCCAGCATTTTCTCCATATCCTTGCACATTGTGTGTATTTAAATAATCATCCAATACTCTCCCAAGAACTCAATTGAACATGCCTCTACCTGACTCCCAGACAATGTATTCTAGACCATATAATAATATAATAAATTAAGACCCTTCATCATAATAAGGCTGTATAAGTGGCATGTTCTAGGTCATAGGAAGCAAGTGCATCCATGGAACAGACTCATTGATGTAAGTACGTCAAGAAACAGCTTGGGTTTGTCTAAACGTGCTCATGCCAAACATCTTCATGAAATAATGACATTCAAGAAATACAAGCAGTAGCTAGGTTGCAAACAGGTTCCATTCTGGAGTCCATTCACAGATCAGTTTGAACACAAGTCAGAGCACAATGTAAGGTAATGTAGATCAACCATTGGTAAGTACAAGAAATGTTTAAAAGATCAGACCTTTAAAGTTAAAACCCTGGGTGCAATCACTATCACAAGTACGAGCATTTATAAGTCGGACATTCATAAGTTGGGGACTCCTTGTACCTGACCTGAAATCTAATAGAGGCAAATGTTTATTTGAAATTTCCATTTCTTTGTAACATCACCATTAGTGAAGACATTAAATGCACTAGATTAAATATCTGAGCAAATGTCTGCACTGCAAGAAGATATGCAGAGATTCCTAAGTGAATAGCCAGTTATCTGTGTGAAGTTTTAGCCGGTTTCTTGAAAAAAGTAGGACCTGCTGGATACTGTTCAAGAAAAGAACCATAATTGGAGCTAGAACATTGAGAAACATAAAGAAATTCAAAAACATTGCCACGGGTTCTGTGATCCAGGCTCAGCTGATGTGATACTGACAAGAGTTAGACTGGGTTGCTGTGAACGTGGTTATCAGTGACAACCCATTGCTTCATTGAACAAATAATGTTTATGAGTTATATTGTTCTGCAAATTACTGTGAGTAGCTTTATTGTAGACTGTCTAAGACATTTGTTATTCTTGTTTCATCTGCTTCAATAGAAAGCCCAAATGCAATTTTTACAATGGCAAGTCATTTAAAGATTCTGCAGAGAAATTAGAAGTCTGTAACTTTATTTTAATAATAATTCTCCATTTATGCATAAATACTTGATATTTTTACACACATTTTTAATAGATAACACAACTTTCTAGAACTTTTCATGTTATGCCTTCCTGGAGCAATTCCTTCCTTCCTTCTGTCAGAGGCTGTTTATCAAATAGCTATTCAACCAAACGCACCACCAGCAGGACTTCCCAGTGAATAAAATGCCTAGTATACGATTAGCACTCAGTTAACCCTCTCACTAGAATGTCAAGGAATGATTTTGCTTTCGTTCTTTCTAGTTACACAGCTAAAAAAAGAACTGGGTGTCTTAGCTGCTGAAGTAGTAATTGATGCCCTGAAAAGAGGTTTGGATAAATATATGAAAGAGAGAAAAATACAGGGGTTTTTGGAAAGTGCAAGGAAATGGATTTAACTAGATTACTTTTGGATTTGAAAGAGTCAACAGACCTGATGGGCCAAACGGTCACTTTCCAAACTGTATTATTCCATAATTATAATTATAGGCCCCATCCAGATCGCACATCGTGGTCTTCCCTCAACATGCCACTTAACCAAAGCTAACATGGTACTTATTAAAAATGTTATTAGGCACTGACTGCAATTTTAACCCCAGCTAAAGCAGGAAAGTCATTGTAGCCCCCGCATTAGTTAAAGGTCAGACGCAGAAGGGCCTTTCGGTGTTTTGTATGTTGCTTTCCTTTGTAGGGCCAGAAGGAGAAATCGCCCTCAATCATAGAAAGCAAGTTTAGCCTCCTCTGATCCCCACACATTCCAGCAGGATTCACCCCAACCTTCCGACTGTAAGAAACCTAACAAATCCCAACCCTCAAAGGTCCTGGATGCTGTCAGCATGTCCAATTTCCTCTAGGTTGGGTGACTTTTTGACATTGATTTTATGACAGTTATCTGCTACTACCTCGAGACCCATAATCAATAAACATCATTAATAAATGCAAAACAAATACTTGTGCAAAAAGTAAGTGACCTGTAGTCCAATCTAACTTTGAGAGAAAAACCCAATATGTTATCGAAATCCCTTTGTTTTTGATTATCCACCAATTGTATGTAAAGTTTCTGGAAGTCTAAATCAAAAGTAGGAAATTTCAAAAATGCACAGAATTCAAAACATTTTTGTCAGAATTAGTTAAAAGGAAGAATCCTGAAACTGACAGAATCTACAGAGTAATTGCAGTATTTCCTAATTTCAGTGCACCTCAGTTGTTTTGTCTATTAGATTTACTTACGTACAGAATGATGGTAGCATTTTCATTTGTATTAAATGTAGTTTAAATGGATCTAACAATCATCAATTTCTTTAAAATTGGAGAAATTAAATATTTTCTTCTAAAGCATCTCATTAAAGCTTATTTTTCCTTTTACAGCAGTGGTTATGACTTTGACTACGATTATTACAGAGATGATTTCTACAGTCGGTATGTATATTTATACTTCTTTTGCAAGATGTCCAATATTTAAGATTTGTCATTGACTTTAAATGATATTTAAATTGCTATGATGTGACTACTAAATTGATCAGCACATGCACCATTGTTGCAGTGGCAAAATATGGCTAATCACTCCAGAGAATCATCTGAAAGTTGACTGAATTACTAAAAGCTCCAAACTCAGTTAGACAAGGGACAATTTGCTGCACTCCATTGACAATTCATTCAAAGATAGAAAATCTATTGATACACATCTGTCATTACAATAATGAATAAAACCTCTAGTGGAAGAGGAACAGGACTTGGAGGAAAGTAACATAAATCTTGAACAATTTAATCAATTTTTGGTGATCAAATAGACAAGAAATTAATATAAATCTTGTCAATGCTTTCACAGTGCAATAATGAAAATGACAGTTGTTCAAAAACAAATCTAAAAGAAGTACAATGTTCTTATTAAAAAGGAGAAGATATAGAAGTTCCATTAAACGAGCAGTGACTTGACTCAATTTTATCTTTAAATGCTGATACATCACCAAATGGAATCAATTTTGCATATTACCCATCTGAAAATATTGAATACTACATTAATTAAAAAGTAGTACTTGCTAAGATTTCAACTGTAGACATATTTCTGTTGAAAACATCTCATAAATTACAGTGTAGAACTTGTAGTTATCACATTCACAAACTTATAGCACGGTAGCTCAGTGATTAGCACTGCTGCCTTACAGCGCCAGGGACACAGGTTTGATTCCTGCCTCAGGTGACTGCCTATGTGGAGTTTGCATGTTCTCCCCATGTCTGCGTGGGTTTCCTCTGGGTGCTCCAGTTTCCTCCCACAGTCCAAAGATGAGCAGGTTGAGGAGAGACAATGGCATGGTGATATTGGGCTTTTGCCCGAAACGTCGATTTTGCTGCTCCTCGGATGCTGCCTGAACTGCTGTGCTCTTCCAGCACCACTAATCCAAAATCTGGTTTCCAGCATCTGCAGTCATTGTTTTTACCTTATCATTGAACTGTTAATCCAGAGACCCAGGAGCTAATTTGAATTCTGCAATAGCAGATGGTGAAATAAGAATTAAATTTTGAATAAATTAAAATTAATGATGATAATGAATCCTTTGTCAATTGTTGGAAAAGCCCATCTGGCTCTCTAATGTCCTTTAGGGAAGGA
Source organism: Chiloscyllium punctatum (assembly GCF_047496795.1). Classification (NCBI taxonomy): domain Eukaryota; kingdom Metazoa; phylum Chordata; class Chondrichthyes; order Orectolobiformes; family Hemiscylliidae; genus Chiloscyllium; species Chiloscyllium punctatum. Next base: position 52,951,746 of record NC_092743.1, on the reverse strand, counting down.
AACTGGTATCCTTAACTGGTCTGGACTATATGTGACTCGAAACCCACAGCAATGTGGTTGACTTTTAACTGCTACCTGAGATGAGCAAAAAATGCTGGCCCAGATGGTGATGTCTTCAGCCCATGAACACATAAAAAAATGTTTAGGTTTGTTAGCTTTGGGAAATTGTCCATATTGTCAAAGGATGAGCAGGCTAGGTGGCTCGCCATGGTAACTGTAGAGTTGCAGGGATAGGGTGGGGAGCTGGGTCTGGGTGGGATGCTTTTGGAAGTTTAGTATGGACTTAATGGGCAGAATGACCTCTTTCTGCAAAGTAAGGATTCTGTGATTTCATAGATGAATGGTATTGAATCAGTTAAAAGACAAGTGGCATGAAAATTTGAGAGAGTGGATCTAAAGCTTCTCAGCAGATCATAGCCTTCCTTGATGCTTTAAATATTTCAGACTGCTGGGCAGAAGTACAAAATAAAACATTGCTTACTGGCTGAACTCAAGTCTGACTAAAGATCTGCTTTTATCAAAAATTAGTTCTCTCCATATTAACAACTTCCACTAGCATGATATGAAGATGATGGAATAACAAAATAGTCAGCTGCAAAAATTAACATATGTGAGGAATCTTCAAAGATCAGTGTGCCATTTCTTAGCAGTGTGTCTCCGCATGCATCACATTTGGCCATTATCCACACCCAAATCCATTTTCAGTTCCCTCACTTATATTGATATGTTTACTTCAGAAAGAGTAAAGAGAAACAGAAATCTACATTAGCAATGACAGTTCCAGGTATTTTGAAATTAAGAATAACATTCAAATTGAAAGAAATATAATGAAGAACTAAGGATCAACAGCATCTTTTCTCCCATTGACCTGAACATTCTATCTTTTTGCCTATTTTTGTGCATCAGCATTGATTAGATATCCAAACTTGAAATCATCATTCTTACCTCTGCATTAAGAGTTTTGAGTTCAACTCCTTCTTGAGGACAAGAGCACAACAATCTAGCTTATGATCCAGGACAGTTTTGAGGGAGTGCTGTATTTCCAAAGGTCTTTAAGATGAGATGTTACATCGAGTGGATGGATACATTCACAAGACACCTGTTTGATGAAGGCTAGGGAATTACTCTGTATTCTTGTCAGTATTATCCCTCACTGACATCAACAAAACAGATGATCAAGTTATTATCGTATTGCTGTTTGCTATACACAAATTAGCTGCTATGTTTTCTACATTACAGCAATGACGACACATCAAAATTACTGCATTGGCACTGAGCATTTTCAGAGATTTGGTGGTCAGCCATGGCAGTACATAAATACACATCTTTGTTTCCTCCTTTGGCTTCTTTATTGTGCAACTTCAAATGCTGATTTTCATTCCGAGTTTCAGGGAGGGGGCTGGGGTGCAGTGCTGAGCTGACCTGAGCAAGGATAAATCTTGCCTCAGTAAACCAAGTTTGTAAAAGTGGCCACTTGCACTTTGGATTTTCAGAAGAGGGGGTTGGGACTGATTGTGAGTCAGGCCAGGTGACCTGAAAAGAACTTCAGAGCATATCCAGCTCCGAAAGCAGGCTAAATAAAAGCCTGACTGGGGACACCAATACTGTATGTAAAGCTTAAAAATAAAGAATCGAACAGAAAAAATGGTTTATGTTCTGTTAGGACAAGAAATCTCCCTCCCACTCCACCTGCAAACCCACTATTCGGAGAAGATAATTTTTTTCCCCCATAGTGTACAAAACTGAGGAAGTTATGATAACTATTTTTGAAAAATTGGTACAGCCAATTAGAGTATTCTGTCCAGTTCTGGGCACCACACTTCAAGTTTTAGAGGGTGCTGAAACGATTTAGGGGAATGACTCCATGCACAAATAGCTTCAATTACATAGTTAGATTGAAGTAGTTAGTGTCATTCTCAAAAGGCAAGTTCAAGAAGAAATTTGATAGAGGTATTTAAAATCCTGGAGCATCTAAAAAGACTAGGTAGAGGGAAATTGTTCCTACTGAATGAAAGGGTCACAAACCACAGGACACAGATTTAACATGAATTGCAAAAGAATTAACTTAAGGATAAATGTTTTTTTACACAGCAAGTGGTCAAGATCTTGATTGCAGCATGGTGGGTGGAAATGCAATTGTTCTCGAAAGAGAATTGGATTGGTAACTGATGAAGAAACATCGCAAGGCAATGATGAAAAGGCAAGAGAATGGGATTAGCTGAGCTACTCTTACAGTGAACTGCCAAAGACAAGAGGCTGGAAGACTTTAAACGTAGAGTTACGACAGTGCGAAAAGAGGCCATTCAGCCCATTGACCTCATACTGACCCTCCAGCATCCCCCCCAGACCCATCACCCTATGCAACCCTGTAACCGTGTATTTCCCATAACTAATCACCTGGTGTGCATGTCCAGGGCAATTTAGCATGGCCAATTCATCTAACCTGCACACCTTTGGACTGTGGTAGAAAATTGGAGCGTCCGGCAGAAACTCAGGCAGACAAAGGGAGGTTTGAGAAGATTTGTAGCTCAAGTTGAGGTTCTGGATGTATGTTTGCTCACTGAGCTGGAAGGTATGTTTTCAGATGTTTCGTCACCATACTAGATAACATTATCAGTGAGTCTCCAGTGACACACTGGTGGTATGGCCCGGTTTTTATTTGTGTTCAGGTTTCTTTGGGTTGGTGATGCCATTTCCTGTGGTGATGTCATTTCCTGTTCTTTTTCTCGGGGGTGGTAAATGGGATCCAAGTCAAGAGGAAGGACACCACTTTGACTGGGATGACATGTCTATCCTTGGACAAGCCAAACAGAGACACGCACAAGAATTCCTAGAAGCATGGCATTCCAACCAGAACTCTATCAACAAACATATTGACTTGGATCCCATTTACCACCTCCTGAGAAAAAGAATAGGAAATGACATCACCAACCCAATGAAACTTGAACTCATAAATAAAAAGCAGGCCATACCACCAGAGCTTCTCTGGAGGCTCACTGATGATTTTACCTAGTATGGTGATGAAATGTCTTCCAGCTCAGCAAGCAAACTTATATCCAAGACACAAGGAGAAATTGCAAACTCCACGCAGTCATCCAAGGCTGGAATCGAACCAGGATCCCTGGTGCTGTGAGGCAACAGTGCAACCACTGAGCCAACCACTGTGCTGCCCAAACGATTATCAACTGTATGATTTCTGAGATTTTAAAATTACAGTAATTGGAATTGCAGCACTAAATTATATTTATACAAAGTGCAACAGAAACCTGTTCTCTCTATTCCAAAAAGCTGTTAATGTTAGTTCAACTGGGAATTTGAAAACTAGATTGATAGTTTGTTTCTTTAGGGAAGGATATTAAAGGATATTTAATTAAAGTGGAGAAATGGAGATATAATTTGGATAAGCCATGGTGTTAATGAAATGATGGAACAGGTTCAAAGGGCTGAATGATCTCTTTCGGTTCCAATGTTCCTAACATCTCTGCAGCTTACATTTGGATGGCCACTTCATTTTCTGACACTTCTAGATTCAGTCTGACTTGTCCAACGCAACCACTTTTCCTGTCCAGAGACTTTGTTCTGAATTTAGTTACTTCTGGAGTGGACCCGAGCTCCAGTCATGACTTTTTCCTATCCACGGCATATTTTTATTGTCTGCTGTACTGTCAACTTCGGTATTTTTTCATGCCATAATTCAGATATGACATCAGTTATTCAGAGAATGTAAACAGCTCATCTTTATGACACAAGACGGCATTAATAAGTTAATTATCTAGTTTAATGTCACATAATTTTTAGTTTTTCAGTGATATACCTTTTAGATAGCTTGTATCAAGCACTAAATAATTGTAGTCAAAGTTTGTTTGTGGCAACTAATTAAACTATTGAAAGAAAAGCTGATTTAAGAAAACCACTTATGTAGTGCCATCTGAACAATTATGAGACAATTTAAATTTATCTATTAATAGCCTTAATGAATATTCTAATGTGAATTATGCTAAAATACGAGAACCCATTAAAGTGCTTAGTTGCATCTTAAGCTATAATAGACTTTCAATCTGGTATCAAACATAAAATATGCAGGAGCACTTATGATTAGCATATATCAAGTGATATTTAAAAGCTAATTATTAATATAAGATGCTAAGAAAATGTAAATTATTTTAATGTTTTCAAAATACCATATGCCCATGTTGTGCCACTGCATTTTCATAAAAGAAATAACATTTATTTTTACTGTAATTCATGACCTAATAATGAAATCACACTTTCATAAATCGCTTACTTCAAAGTTATACATTCCCATTATTGTGTCAGCGAATTACTAATCACAGAGGAAAAGAGAATTCTAAATTTGTCATGAAAAGCTTTAGGATTTCATTTTCATTTTCAGCAGGAGTAGAAAACTGGCAGAAGTAGATCAGTCCCAATTTTTCTTACAGTTTTTCTACCTTCATAACTATGGGTTACAATTTGCAAGCAAGAAACCTTTAACAATTCAGCAAAGAAAATATATGATTTGAAAGATAACACAATGAAAATAAACTAAAGGTGATGAAGATAAAATGGATTTGGGGGCTGATAGTCATTACACAGGCATCTGCTTCACTGATGAACATCTTGATACATTAAATTAATAAGTTAGCTTTCAAATGCAAGAAAAATATCTCAGAGCATGATTCCATCTGCCTTCTAGTGATATGAACGATCAAGGTACCATGTATTAGACATCATGCCAGAGTTTGTCCAGTGCTGTGGGGAACCAACAAGTTTGCAATAAATTTGTGGCTCAGCAATTACTCAGGTTAAGTGTGATTGTTCCCCATATGGGCATCTATTTATGGATCTTCAGATGGCTGAATGGGCCAATTCAGATTCCACAGACTCTGTTGCAGTGTTGGCATTAGTGGGTGGTAATGGTGATTGGAGATGGTGGTGTGTAAGCCTTCCTAATGTTCTGTCTCTCATCAAACAAGAGTCACTTCAGCGGTGATCATTTTCATGGTGTATAGCTCTCAAAGTGGATGATGTTTCTCCAGTGATTCTGGTTTGTAGTCATGTCTTCCCTGTTGTTGATATGGAACTTCTTGGAGTTGGTTTGGATATTATCTTTGAAATGTTTTTTTGAGCCACTAGGGGCACACTGACTTTCCTGAAGCTGGGAGTACATGATCTGTCTGGGAGATGTGAGTTGGGCATTCAATGACATGGGCAGTCCATCAGAGTTGCTGTTGAATTGTGGTGGTGGTGATGCAGGTTATGTTGGCCTTGTTCAAGATGCTGGCGTTAGTGCGCTTGCCTTCCCAGGTGATCCACAGGAACTGTTGTTGGGATCTCTAGTGGTGGTGTTCCAGTGCTTTAAGGTGCCTAGTGTAGGTAGTCCACATTTCAGTTCCATATAGGACAACAGTTTTGTAGGCAAGTTTAGTCTGGGCTTGTAGGTCATAGTCTTCAAGCACCCTTCTTCTAAGTTCGGCATAGGCTCGACTGGCACAGCTCAGATGGTATTGTATTTGGCATCAACGTTGGCCTTGGAGGAGAGAAGGCTGCCAAGATATGGGAAGTGATCCACATTTTCAATGCAATGTTTGTTGACCATTATTGTAGAAGGGCTGGAGGGACTGTTTCATGGTGCTTGATGGAGTACTAGAGTTTTGTTTTATATTAAGGTTAAGGCCTAGGAGCTTATATGCCCTGGAAAAGTCATCCAAAATGCTTTACAGATCCTCTGCAAAGTGTGTTGCAGTGGTTTTAGAACATAGATAGAAAAGTACAGCACAGAACAGGCCCTTTGGCCCACGATGTTGTGCCGAGATTTAATCCTAATGTCAAATAGAGTAACTTAACCTATGCACCCCTCAACTCACTGCTCTCCATGTGCATGTGCAGCAGTCGCTTAAATGTCCCCAATGACTCTGCTTCCACCACCACCGCTGGCAATGCATTCCATGCATTCACAACTCTCTGCGTAAAGAACCTACCTCTGATGTGTCCTTTATACCTTCCTCCTAATATCTTCAAACTATGACTTCTTGTACTAGTCAATCCTGCACTGGGGAAAAGTCTCAGGCCATTGATTCTATCTATTCCTCTCATTATTTTGTACACTTCGATCAGATCTCCTCTCTTCCTCCTTCTCTTCAGAGAGAAAAGTCTGAGCTTATTCAACCTCTCTTCATAAGGCAAGCCCTCCAGTCCAGGCAGCATCCTTGTAAACCTTCTTTGCAACCTCTCCAAAGCCTCTGTATCTTTCCTATAGTAGGGCGACCAGAACTGGACACAATATTCCAAGTGTGGTCTCACCAGGGACTTGTAGAGAAGCAAAACCTTGTGGCTCTTAAACTCAATCCCCCTGTTAATGGAAGCCAAAACACCATATGCTTTCTTAACAACCCTATCTACTTGGGTGGCAACTTTGAGGGATCTATGTACTTGCACACCCAGATCCCTCTGTTCCTCCACACTGCCAAGAATCCTGTCTTTAAACCTATATTCAGCATTCGGGTTCGGACTTCCAAAGTGCATCACTTTACATTTATCCAGGTTGAACTCCATATGTCATTTCTCAGCCCAGCTCTGCATCCTGTGTCACGCTGCAGCCTGCAGTAGCCCTCTATAGTATCGACGGCACCTCCAACCTTTGTGTCATCTGCAAATTTACTAACCCACCCCTCAACCTCCTCATCCAAGTCATTTATAAAAACTACAAAGAGCAGAGGCCCAAGAACAAAGCCCTTTGGGATCCCACTCAACACTGACCTCCAGGCAGAATACTTCCCATTTACAACCACTCTCTGCCTTCTGTCATGCAGCCAATTCTGAATCCAGATAGCCAAATCTCCCTGTATCCCATACTTCCAGACATTATGAATGAGCCTACCATGGGGAAGCCTATCAAATGCCTTGCTGAAGTCAATATACACCACATCCACTGCTCGACCTTCATCAACCTGTCTTGATGCCTCCTCAAAGAACTCAGTAAGATTTGTGAGGCATGACCTGCCCCTCACAAAGCCATGCTGACTGCCTTTAATCACATTATGCTTTGCCAAGTAGTCATAAATCCTATCCCTCAGAATTCTTTCCAAAACTTTGCTGACCACAGATGTAAGACTGACTGGTCTGTAATTGCCAGGGATTTCCCTATTACCCTTCTTGAAAACCGGAACAACATTCGCCTCCTTCCAATCTTCCAGTACGACTCCTGTGGAGAGTGAGGAGGCAAATATCCTCGCCAGCCACTTAGCAACCTCCTTTCTCACTTCCTAGAGCAGCCTAGAATAAATCTAGTCTGGCCCTGGAGACTTAGCAATCTTAATGTTTTCCAAAATTTCCAGCACATCAACTTCATCAATCTTGATCTGGTCAAGACTGTATCCCAGCTCCTCTAAGTTTTCATTTACAACAAGTTCCCTTTCCTTGGTGAAAACCGAAGCAAAAAACTCATTTAGGGCTTCCCCTATCTGCTCAGATTCCACGCACAAGTTCCCTCCACTATCCCTGATCGTCCTACCTTCTCCCTAGTCATTCCCTTATTCCACACATATGAATAAAATGCCTTTGGGTTCTCCCTAATCCTTCTTGCCAAGCCTTTTTGTGCCCCCTCCTGGATCTCCTCAGTCCAATTCTGAGCTCCTTTCTAGCTAGCCTGTAATCCTCTAAAGCTGTGCTAGATCCTCGCTTCCTCCACCTTACGTAAGCTGCCTTCTTCCTTTTGACGAGAAGTTCCTCTGTTCTTGTCATCCAAAGTTCCTTAATCTTACCCCTTCTTACCTGTCTCAGAGGAACAAATTTGTGCATCACTCACAACAACTGCTCCTTAAATAGTCTCCACATGTCTGCTGTGCCCTTTCTGTGGAACAATTGCTCCCAGTCTGTAATTCCCAACTCCTGTCTGATAGCATCATAATTTCCTTTTCCCCAATTAAATATCTTCCCTTGGTAACTGCTCCTTTTACTCTCCAAGGTTATGCTAAATGTGAGGCAGTTGTGATCACTTTCACCAAAGTGCTCTCCCATCGTGAGATCTGACACCTGTCCTAGCTTGTTGCAAAGCACCAAATCCAAAATGGCCTCTCCCCTCATCAGTCTGTCTATATACTGAGTAAGGAAACCCTCCTGAACACACCTGACAAAAACGGCTCCATTCAAACCATCTGCACTTCAGAGGTTCTAGTCAATGTTGGGAAATTTTAAATCACCTATAACAACAACCAACATTTTTCCAGAATCTGCTCACCTATGAGATCTTCAATCTCTTTACTGCTATTAGGTGGTGTGTAGAAAACCCCCAATGCGGTGGCTGTTCCCTTGCTATTCCTAACTTCCACCCATACTGACTCAGTAGACAAATCTTGCTCAACAACCTTCGTTTCTGTAGCTGTGATGCACTCTCTGATTAGCAATGCTATACCCCCTCCTGTTTTTCCACCCTCCCTGTTCTTTCTAAACATTCTAAACCCTGAAACATCAAGCAACCATTCCGGCTCCTGTGAAACCCACGTCTCTGTTATGGCCACAACATCGTAGCCCCAAGGACTGACCCATGCTCTAAGTCCGTCACTCTTATTTCAGACACTCCTTGCATTAAAGCAGACATTCTTTAACCGATCCCTTTGTTTCATCGCGTAAGAAACCTTCCTGATAGGACATATTGAATCTATCACTGTTCCGTCTGCAACTGACCCCCTCTCAGACATGTAGCTCTGATTCCCACCCCCCTACCAAACTAGTTTAAACCCTCCCAAATCATACGAGCAAATCCCCCACCCAGGACATTTATGCTCCTCCAGTTCAGGTGTAACCTGTCCTTCATGTACAGGTCCCACCTTCCCCAGAAGGTATTCCAATGGTCTAGGTATCTGAAGCCCTCCCTTCTACACCAGCCTCGCAGCCACATGTCAAGCTGCATTTACTGACTGTTCCTCATCTCACAGTCTCGTGGCACCGGTAGCAAACCTGAGATCACTACTCTACTCGTCCTGCTCTTCAGCTTCCAATCTAACTCTCTGTACTCACCATTCAGATCCTCAGTCCCTTTCCTGGCTATATCATTGGTGCCAATATATACCACGATTTCTGGCTGCTCACCCTCCCCCTTCAGAATCTTGTAAACCTGATCGGCATATTGTTGTCAGTATATTGAATCTTCAAGTTGGAGATGGTGGAGATCTTGCCCTTGGCCTTGAACTTATTAAAGTTAAACAGCCTGCCATTATTACGGTAAAATATTTTAATTCCCTTGTGCAAGTTTTGACCAGTGAGGTCATGGATAGCAAAAAGAATCAAGAATGAAGATGGTGAATAGGGCGGGTGCAACGATGCAGCCGTGCTTAATCTCGTGTCCACAGTGAAAGGCTCAGGCTCCAATCCACAGTTGCTAAGCACTGTCACAGACATATCATCATACAGCAACCTAGCATCCTAATGAATCTATTAGGGCAGCATATTGTGACACTATCCACCAGAGAGACTGACAATTAACAGTGTCAAAGGCCTTAGTTAGGTCGATGAAGGCCAAGTAGAGCAGTTGGTTCTGTTCCTGCCGTTGTTCTTGTAATTGACGTGCTGCAAGGATCATTTCTGTTGTTCCTCAGGACGGGCAGAAGCCATATTGCAATTTAGGGAGTATTTCCTGAGGTAATGGCTGCATCTATTGGCAATAAATGTACAAATACTTTGCGAGTGGTTGACAGAAGGGAGATGCCTCTGTAATTCCCATAATCAGCCTTGTCATCCTTTTGAATACAGTTATAAATCAGAGATCGCTAAGTTCTGAGGGAAGTTCTTCTTTCAGCCAAATCTTCAAGAGCAAAGCATGTATGTGTTCATGGAGCTATGGGCCACTCTCCTTTAGGATCTATGCAGGAATCCCATCAGGACCAGCAGCCTTGTTCTTTCTTAGGCTCTTTAAGGCATCTTGTACTTCAGTTACACTGGGACATTCTCCTATTGTCACCTTGCATGGATCTCTTTGGGATTTGGCTGATCATTTCTAAGGTAACATTAGAATTACGATTGAGGAGTTCTTGGAAATTGGAGAAAGTGAGGACTGTAGATGCTCGAGATCATAGTCAAAACATGTGGCATTGGAAACGTGCAGCAGGTCAGGCAGCATCTGAGGAGCAGGAGAGTCGATGTTTTAAACATTGACTCTTCATCAGGAATGTGGGAATTTCCAGGGGTCTTGAATTGTCCTATCTGTCCATCTTCCCTCCCACCTATCCGCTCCACCCTCCACTCTGACCTATCACCGTCACTGCCATGTCCATCTACCAATTGCATTCCCAGCTACCTTCTCCCAGCCCCTCCCCCTCCCATTTATCTCTCAACACTCCCCACCCCACTTTCCTGATGAAGAGCTTATGCTCGAAACATCAACTCACCAGCCCCTTGAGTTCTTGGAAATGCTCTCCCTAGCGGGTGTTTATTGCATTGTTGCCCATGAGCAGTTTGTGTCCATCTTTAGAGCCCAGAGAGTTTAGACTGTGGTAGCTTGGATCATATACTGCCGTGATATCGCTGAAGAAGCCTTATGTGTCACCGCCATCTGCCAGGTCCAGGATTTCCAAGGCCTTAACAGTCCATCATTTGTTTTTGAGATCCCTTACCCTCTTCTGGACATCAGCCTTATCTTTAGCATAGGCCCTTCTTTTAGTCTTGCAACTGATGTTAGTCTGCCAGTTACAGAGAACTATCCTTTTCTTGGAGATGAGCTGTTCAATTTCTATGTCATTCTCATCAAACCACTTCTGATGGCCTCTGGACTTGTACCCGAGGGTGTTATTGCAGGTACTGAGAATGGTTGATTTAAGGAGACTCTAGTGTTCTCCCATGTCAACTGGATATTCCTGAGGTAGGTTTTAGCAAGTGAAACCTGTAGATGTTGCATAGTGACCATGTCACCCAGGCTCTTGATGTTGCATCTTGGCCAGGTCTGCTTTTTCTGAACCCTCCTCTTTCTGTGTAGTCTGATGGTCATTGTGGAACAGATAAGGTAGTGATCAGTCCAGCATCATCTGAGTTGATCATAGCCCTTCACATCCCTGAAGCAAACAATGACATAATCAATGAGATACCATTGCTTTGAGAGTTGGTGCCTGCGAGATGCTTTGCATTTGTTTTTCTGATGGAAGAATATGTTTGTGATAGCAAGGTTGAACTCAGTGCATTTTGTGAGAAGGACTCCATTGGAGTTGATGTTATCAATACCTTCCCTTTATTTGGTGCCATTTCAAAGGCTGTGATCTCAACCAAACCTGGCATTGAAGTCTCCAAGAAGAATTATCTTGTCCTCCTTGGAGATGCTTGACAACAGTGTTGGCATAGAAAGTCTCCTTTACTTCCTCCTCGGAGTCAAGTGTTGGGGCATAAGCGATCATTTGGTTGTTGGTGAGCATCAGGCAGATGGTCATGAGTTGGTCATTGATCCCCACAGGAAGTTCAGAGAGGCAACTGATGAGCTGGTTCTTAATTGTGAATCAACACCGTGAATTTTGGGCTCATCAACAGCCTTCCCTTTCCAGAAGAAGATGTAACCACCTTTCATTTCCTTCAATTGTTCTTCGTCTGCAAGGGAGGTTTTGGAAAGAGCAGCTGGGTTGATCTGGAATCTCTTCAGTTCTCTGGCTATGATCTCAGTTCTTCTCTCAGGTCAGTCACTGTTAGCTGTGTACATCACGGTTCTTACTTTGCAGGCTTCAAAGTTTATTATTCTTCATGTGGGTAATCCCTCTGGACACAATAATCCAGTCAGGAGTTTTTAGCGCATCCCCTCCTCTATTGGGTTGAGCAGAGCAGATCCTAAATAGAGTTGCTCAGCTGTGGGCTCAGCCACCAAAATGCTTTGTCCACCTTGTTCAGGAGCAATACAACTGAATCTGACACCCATCACCTGCTGGGTGAGTTTGTGCCTAGGGGCTTCCAAATATCACAAAACTGTTCCCTTCACCACGAGCTGATGGCCAAAGGAATGTAAGTAGGACTGGTACATCTTGGGAGGGCACCTGTGTGACTGCTTCTAACATGGGGAGGTTGATACACAGACAGCCACCACATGATTCTTGATAGATAGAGGTCAAAGCCAGTGGCATAGAGACCAAGATCACTGGCGACCCTTCTCTGTTGCAGCCTTCATTCATCTTCATAACTATTGTGATAGTCTAATTTATGTTCAGCTATCACCCTCCAGCTCTGCTGTTGAGCTCTTTATGGATTGAGCTAATGGAAAGTGGGAGAACTCACTATCTACGTATACAACTAACAGCTGTAATTTATTATTTAATATTCGAAAAACAAAAGCATTAGCCGCTCATGTGTATACCCTCTGTCCTTCCACCTGGTACAGAGGAGTGCCTTGTACAAGCTGCACAATGTCCAATTCTATTCCTTTATCTGCTTCTTGGACATTTCCTTGCATTCTGCTTTGCCATCAGACTGGAGGGCTGTCTACACAAGAGTTCTTCCACTTTCCATTTGGGATCTAGGGTGGAGGCTGTTGCATGCAGCAGTCCCATGCAATTTTAGGTTAAGTTGGTTCATGGACTCACAGTCCAACTGTTTGTTGTGCAGTGCTAGGAAGTCTAGTGGACCATGTGTATGCTGGTTGTGGGCAGTTTGATCCCCTTTTCAGTTATTTCAGAAATCTTTGTTGTTCTTTTTGGTTGCAGTCCAGCTACACACTCTTAATCTTTGGGCACCCAGTGAGGAGAGGAGCAGATAAGTCGGACACCTCCTTGCAGGTCTGCTCCTTGGCCTGGGCCTGGCCAAAGTGGTCATCAACAGAACCAGGCAGCAGGCAGTGGAGGGAGTCAGAGTTCCTGACTGCCTTCTCCTCATGTGGCTATGTTTGTGCCCAGGTGTCCTTGGAGCTAGAGTGGGAGTTTCACCCCCCCCCCCCCCCCCCCCCCAATACTCTCGATGCTTTTGAGAGGTGGAGTACCTTATTTCCTTCGCCAACTGCATTTTGATTTTATCGCCTTCCTCTCTTCTTACTTTGCCTTGCACTGCCCTTGACGAACTTTGTGAGTAAATTAATAATTAAGTAGAAACGCGAGTGATTTAGTGGTGGTGGATAATGCTGCAAAGTAACACGGGCAATTTGGCAACGGGAAGAAATACCATTCAGCTGAGCATGAAAGTGTTTCTGGATATATAAAAACAGAAACACTGTAAAAAAGGAAAAAGAAACAAAAGCATTAGTCTCACTGTGAAGAGTGTCTTTCTTCAAGTTTAGCTTAAACTGATAAGGATGTAGGCTGGCTTCTGCCATAATGAATGGAAAACTGATGAGTTGACATTCGGATCAACACTCTCCAGTGAACTGAGTCAGGTTATTGAGTGCAAACTATTTTGTCTTTTGCCAGCCAGTTAATTTAAACAGATTGAACTGACTGCTATCCGAGGCACCAGAGATAATAGCTTATCAATTGAGTAAAAATTGATTTACAGCAAAAAAAAATCCAAATCACTCATAGAACTTTAGTTTTGACTTCCTTCAGTTTGACTTTTTACTGATGATCATTTATGGTTTTGAATCAATTCAGCTGCATTTCATGGTATTTACTGTATTGCCACAAATACAAAAGTTACCTCACAAAAAATAATTTCAGATCTGACAAGGGTATTCTGACTGATCTCCAAGAACAGAAGTAACCAAAAATGGGATGTTAATTATATTAAAAATGGTACTTAAGACCATAAGACAGAGGAGCGGAAATTAGACCATTCATCCCATTGAGTCTGCTCCACTATTCAATCATGGCTGTTAAATCTCTCAACCCCATTCTCCCGTTTTCTCCCCATAACCCTTGATCCCTTTGACAATCAAGAATCTGTCTATCTCAGTTTTAAATATACTCAATTACCTGACCTTCACAGCCTTCTGTGGCAATGAATTCCATAGATTCATCACTCTCTGGCTGAAGATGTTTCTCCTTTCCTCTGTTCTAAAAGGTTTTCCCTTTACTCTAAGGCTGTACCCTCAGGTCCTAGTCTCTCCTACCAATGGAAACATCTTCCCAACGTCTACTCTGTCCATACCATTCAGTATTCTGTATGTTTCAGTTAGATGCCCCCTCATCCTTCTAAACTCCATCGAGTATAGACCCAGAGTCCTCAAATATTCCTCCTATGTTAAACTTTTCATTTCTGGACTACTTCTCATGAACCTCCTCTGACCATACTCCAGGGCAAGTACATCCTTCCTGAGATATGGGGCCCAGATTTGCACACAATATGCCAAATGTGTACTTACACCATTAGTAGCGTATCTCAAAGGCCTATCTATTCCAGGAGGCCTCAAACTGTGCTGGATTGCTTGTCTTCTTTCTTTTAAGGAAGCAGAGGGAAAAGGAAATCAACTGAGTTCCAATGTGGACTCCAAAGGCATTCCTACATCAATTGTTGAACAAATCTGCTTTCATTTAACATAAGAGGCAATGCTCTTCCATCTTGACCATGTACCCCACAGCGTTGGAAACCTAGTTTGAAGAACGTAGAATTTTCAGCTCTGCTTTTCACCAGGATGGACAGCATCTCTGCCATGGTGAAAATGCTGGAAAATATCAGGAATCTCAAATCTAACCCCTCACCTCAGTTTCACAGGCAGGCGTTTGGCTTTGACAGTGGTTCAGATGTATGCGGTTTCTGAGAGTAGTTGCCAACATAAATGACCAACTACCTTCATTGAGATGGTATTTGGGATTCCCCAGAAAGTGGAACATGGAATGTGGACACTCCTCAAGGCGTTTTGTTCTCAGTGTATGTCTTTGGACAGCCAAGACACACATTTGGACAGCTGTGATACCCCTGCAGATGTAGTCCCAGGACACCTTGGAGATTATTTTTTAGGGAAAGGTCTGGGGACTTTTAGTTCAGCTAACTTTGGAGACGATTATGTATTACTGTTCGGAGCTGTCCAACTTATCAAGGCCTGTCAAAAAGTGTCAACAAGTGTAGACCTACCAAATAGTGTCAAGAAGGATAACCAGTGTCAACATGTCAAGAAGTATCTAGAGGTCTCGAAATTTTGGGGGTTATCATTGACAAGAAATGGAATTGAATTAGCAAAATAAATTTGTGGCTACAAAGCAGATCACACAGGAATTTTTGGGTAAATAACTCACCATCCACCTCATCTACAAGGCATAAGTAATAAGTGTGATGGAATACTCTCCACTTGGAGCTCCAATAACACTCAAGGAGCTCAACATTATCAAGGACAAAATAGCCCAATTGACTGTCACCCATTCTAACACACTGCTGCTTCCTCTACCACGGGCTGAAAAGCATTTTTAGAAACTCACATTACCTGGCTTGACATCGTGTATGTAATAAAATAGTCACCTGCACATACTGTACCTGTACTGCTTGTGGCAGAGTAAACTAGAGTATGTGTAAAACTTATACTGCTCTGTAAAACCGTTCCATTTATGGCAACATTGTACATTTGGACTTAGCATAGAATTCTGCAGTTAGGTCTGATATGATTATATCAAGTTGTGTTTCCCTTCTCTACTATCGGACAGCGTGGTGGCTCAGTGGTTGGCACAGCTGCCTTACAATGCCAGGGATTTGGGTTCAATTCTATTGTCAGATGACAGTGTGTGGAGCTTGTTCCAGTTTTCTCCCATACTCTAAAGCTGTGTAGAGTAGGTTGCCTGACTGTGCTAAATTGCCATAGTGTCCAGGGATGTGCAGGTTAGATGGATTAGCTATGGGAAATGTGGGGTTACAGGGATCGGGTAGGAGTGTGGGTCTGCGTGGGATGCTCCTTGGAGGGTTAGTGTGGACTCGATGATTCTACACTCACGTGTTTCTATTAAAGTTTAGTATTCCAACCAAATGCCACATTCGAAATTGTTGGCATTTTGTGGTCACCATCTAAGCAACAACATTACTGCTGTCATTAATGGAAGTGACCAACTAGTACTCTGTGGTATGGATTTCAGCTTGCCTAATGTTAGTTTGAATTTTCAAAGCCACATGGGGATCTCCAGGTATCCAGTTCCATCAAGTAGTCATTCACAGTAAAGAGTCCTGCATTAGTGAAACCGTTTTCTCAGCATTCTTCACATCTCAGTTTTAAAACTGCTCATTCTGTATCTATGTTCACTTCACGGTGTTCCCCAATATGTGGAAGTATCCTGTCAATATCTACCTCATCAAGTGGCCTCAGAATCTTATATATTTCAATTGCATCAAGCCTTCATACTTTGTAACTCAAATAGGTAATCTGTTTGGCTGTTCTTGATAAGCCAACCTCCTTCACCCCAACTTAGTGAATTTCTTTTGAACTATCCCTGAGAGAGAGCGAGCAGCAGGGAGAGGTGTACTGCAACTTCCACACCAGTTTCAAGACCCCACCTACTGCTAGTGAAACTAAAACAACTAAAAAACCTTGTGTGTATGTGTGCACGTGTAGTGAAAATGTTCCCATGTGCTTGAATAAACCTTTTATGCACAACAACACCCAGATTCCTCTGTGCTGCATGTTTTTGGGAGTCTCTTCCCATTTAGTTAATAGGTAAAAACAAGGAGTGCAGATGCTGGAAACCAGAGTCGAGATTAGGGTGGTGCTGGAAAAGCACAGCAGGTCAGGCAGCATCCGAGGAGCAGGAAAATCGATGTTTCGGGCAAAAGCCGTTCATCAGGAATAGAGGCAGGGTGCCTGCAGAGTGGAGAGATAAATGAGAGGGGGGTGAGGAGAAAGTAGCACAGAGTACAATAGGTGAATGGGGGTGGAGATGGAGCTCATGTAAATGGTCTGTCTTTTGATTCTTTCCATCAAAGTGCATTCAGTCTCAGTTTCCGACATTAAACTGCATCTGTCAATCTTCCACCCACTCACACAACCTATCTGTAGATTCATATGTCCTCATCGCAACATGCCACCCCCCACCTATCTTTGTATCATCAGCGAATTTGGATAAACTATTCACTCCCTTCTCCAAATCATTAGTATAAATAGTCAATAATACACTTAAGAATAATCTTTGTGACACTGCACTTGTTATGCCTTTCCAACTTCAAATGTGCCCATTAATCCTGACTCTTTACCTTCTGTGTGTTTTCCAATCTTCAATCCATGCTAATACATTAATTCGAATAATTTGAGCTCTGATCTTGTACAGTCGCCTTTTATGTGGCACTTTATCAAATGTCTTCTGAAAATCCAAATATACTATTTCTACCAATTATCCTTTATCAACTCTGTTTGTTAAATTCTCAAAGAAATCCAGAAAATGTTACTTATAACTGCATATGTGACTTGCCAATTTTATCGGGTAATGATTGTGAACATTTTTGGTTTCTCCATCAATATAGTACAAGATAAGGGCGGCACGGTGGTTCAGTGGTTAGCACTGCAATCTCACAGCCCCAGGGAGCTGGGTTCAATTCCCGCCTCAGGCAACTGTCTGTGTGAAATTTGCACATTCTCTCCATGTCTGCACAGGTTTCATCCAGGTGCTCCGGTTTCCTCCCAGTCATGAGAAGTGCAGGTCGAGTGAATTGGTCTTGCTGAATTGCTCATAGTGTTAGGTACATTATATATATAGGGTGGGTTACTCTTCAGGGGATCATTGTGGACTTGTTGGGCCAAAGGGCCTGTTTCCATACTGTAGGGAATCTAAAAAAAAGATATGGACCTTTTGGAGTAAGTTTTAAATTTACAGTTGATTTAGTCAAAAATAAAAATTGGACAGTCTCTTTAACGAGCAGTCCACCACACAAAGTTTACTTAGGGGACAGATTTATTCCAATATGTCCACACTATTACATTTTTCTGACTAAATTCTCCTTGCTTTGCTCTCCTACTTCAAATGCCTTCACGAATGTAGTTTCTTGGCTGACATCAATTATTTACAATTATTTGAGAATTGCTGAAGGAATGATACATATTGTTGGACCTTTTTGATTTGTCCTCACCAGGACAACTCCACCAACCTGAGTCTGCTTGCCAACCTATCAGAGTTATTTTTTTAAGATTAGATTAGATTACTTACAGTGTGGAAACAGGCCCTTCGGCCCAACAAGTCCACACTGACCCGCCGAAGCGCAACCCACCCATACCCCTACATTTACCCCTTACCTAACACTACGGGCAATTTAGCATGGCCAATTCACCTGACCTGCACATCTTTGGACTGTGGGAGGAAACCGGAGCACCCAGAGGAAACCCACGCAGATCTCCTTTCATACAAGATAAATTTTGTTTCACACTCACTCTGGTATTTTTTGCACTTCGCATTGTCCTGATCAGTTAAAAAAAGCTTCAACAAAATGTGTCTCTACCCAGCACTATACAAGTTCCGGACAATAACTATTAATACTTACGTATTAACTACTGAGATTGATTTTGATGGTATCCTTGAAAAAAAAGTGTTTTATGTATTTAAAAAAGTTTGCATTTAACAAATGAGATCCAGAGCAGTCACATTAATTCTTATTTCACAGATTCTGCAGCTTCCATCTGCTTGACACTGAACACTAAATCATTTGTTTCTTTCTTGCTATTCTTCTCCTGTCACACAACATCAATTAATTATATCTATTGCAACAAGCTGAACACAATCTCACTTATGTTATGTTAATCTCTCATTTAGTTTGTGAAAATACTTCTATAAATTGGTTAATTAGGCATGTATGCAAACTATCAGGTTGATTCTTAATGATCAGACTTGTCAAAATATATGCTCTGCATACTTGTTTCAGTCCAAGATTATTTTAAGGTCATATTTTGTCTTTCGTGATTAATTCATTAGAGATTCCTGGAACTAAAAGTCTAGTCAGAGTGTTCATTTCGATGCCCTGTGTATTGATGAAGGAAACTGTTAGCACGAGCAATTAAAATCACCATACTCCTAAAGGGTCACCCTCTCATTAGAGAGATGACTGGTTGTGAGTTTAACTTGAGGGTCACCACGCTTCAGGAGAAAGATGAGGTTGAGAAGGCAGAATTTTCATGGTAACTTCAGCCAATGTAGGAATTGAACCCACATCACAAACCAGCTGTCCAGCCAACTGAGCTAACCAAAGGCAATCTGGTAATTACAATATCTGATATTCCCCTTTTTCCATTTTGATTTACATATTATTTGAGCTATGGGATATTACTATATTGGACTGATATGTGGATCTTGATATTATAGCTCCCTAATACCTATGTTCCATTCTTCACTTTTCAATAATATGTAACTGTTGATGTCACAGTTATTATTAACTTTTTATTATACTTTACTTAACACTCTTCAAGTTAAATCACGTACACAATTTTAGGTAATTTACATTTTCCAGATAATCAAGCTATAGATTCACTATCTGCTTCCCATTTTCATCAATGTTACAGATGTTGTGTTGCTTTTTCTGGCACATGACATCAAAACATGACCATTTTTGAACAGTTATGGACCAGACCAACCCCCTCAAAATATATTAAGAAGATAGTCTCGACCCTCACTTTTTCTTATTTTAAAAGCAAGTGCCAGGCGTTGCATTCTGGGTGTAATTCGATTGGTCAAACTACCAATCTTGAAGCAAAACAGACTTTAATCATATACTATAGTTAAAATAACACAAAAGAAAGAAGAAATTGGAATAACAACTCTAATGGAAATCTGAACAAAATAATATTATTTAACTACTAAACAGTAATTGTTCTAATATAATAACGTCCCATAAACACACCCTTGGCATAAGCAAATTCAGTAAAATAAATAGTCTCACATTAGTTCTCCAGTCCAGGAGGAAAAACATCAAGAGAAAACTCTTGAGAGGGAGAGTAGCAGGGAGAAATGTACTGCAATTTCCAAACCCAGCTTCAGGATTTCAATAACTGCTACTAAAAACTAAACATACTAAACGGCCTGGATCTCTGGGAGCTTGACCCGACCCATTCAGGCTGCTTCTATTGTTCCAACTTTTTTAAAAAATCCAAGACCTCACAAAATGTTTACTGTTTTAGAATCAAATAAACAGCTCTACAGCTCTGACTTAAAACCTCCCTTCCAAAAAAAGGGATAAAATACACCTCTTAAAGCCATAATTTCACCACAATTGAAATACATGCTAGACTGAAACAAAACATTTATTATCTCATTTTATTCCTCTCCACTACAGGAAGCTGGATAATAAAGAAAGTTACACCGATTCTGTCACTTTGCATCATGTTGAGCTGATCATTTTTAATGAGTAAGTTCGGGGAATCATGTCCCCAGGTGTTTTAACATAGGAAGGTATTATGCAAAATCTGATCCTTTCATGATCTTATCTCACTTTCACACAAACACACTTTCTAACAAAGGCTATGGGATAGTATCCAGTAGTAAAAGGAATGACTGCTTTCTCATTCCCTTTTAATAAGAAATGTGAGAAATCTAAACCTTGTCCATCTCACAGCTAGATCAGCAGAGATCCGGGATCAAATCTGTACTTCACTGATTTGTATAATTCAGTATATGGCACCAAAAGGTAGATATAGGATGGAAATGGAACAGTGTAGGATAGATAGGCTTCAGATTGGTTCCACAGTTCGGCGCAACATCGAGAGGCGAACAGCCTGTACTGCGCTGTAATGTTTTATGTTCTATTTACTAACTAAACAATTCATGAGTCCAGAAATTGCAGTTCATCACCATTTGGTGGTAACTGTAATGTGCACATGAAAAGTATTGTTTTGCCAATTCCCACAATGAAACTGAAAAATGAACCCAAAAATGGAAGTCTTCACTAAAGCATAAATATATAAATAGATGTGATCCAGAATGTTTCGACGTGCAGGAACACATACAAATTACTTAATCACAGGACTACTTGAAGAAAAGCCTATCATTGGCAAGTGGGATGTAATCTATTGATTTTTTAAATTCGTTCATGGGATGGAAATGTTGCTGGCAAGTCCAGCATTTTGTTGTATACCCTGAATTGCCTTTGTAAAGCTGATGTTGAGCATTCTTCTTAAACTGTTGCAGTCCTTGCAAGCACACCCACAGAGCAGTTAGGAAGTGAGATTCAGGATTTAGATTCAGTGACAGTGAAAGAACAATGATGTTGTTCCACTTCAGGATCGAAAAGTGTGGTGCTGGAAAAGCACAAAAGGTCAGATAAGATCTGAAGGGCGGGAGAGTTGATGTTCAGGCGTAAGCCCTTCGCAGGATGGCCTGTAGCTTGGAGGGCCATTGTACACTCTATGGAATGAATGCTTTCACTGTGTGGGGACTCTGTGAAATAAAAGCTGTTTCATTCATGTGACTTGGGCTCCTGGATAAGTCAGTTTAACTCGTGAGATGGTTTCAATGTCCCTCATCAAAAACCATTGTAGGAGATAATTGTAGAGTCATTAGTACCACTTCAGAAATGATAATATTCAATAGCAATACCCACTTTGTTCCAAACTGGCTGGCGTAGACATCTGCTGTTCCTTTGTGCTGGTTTGATTAGAAGATTTTCACAATGTAAGGCTGTAATATGCCAGGTAAGTGATGAGTTAGCTTTTGTCCATGAAATGTTTCTTTAGAGACAACACATGTGGTCAATGGCATTTTAATTCTAACAAGGGTTTTTTCTTTAAAAAAAGCAAATAAAACTGAGAGTGTTAATAAAAAAAACGTTCTTTTCATACTTAGCGGGTGTGACAGCAACCTTCCAATGAACACATTTTGACTTCACAGATGAACTTCCCCTCTATCCACACTACCTGCTATAGATGACTCGACAGTTACATGAAAGAACCCATTATCTGACCAAAATGTAATTAATTGACTAATCTTGGGAAATTAAGCAGAATTGAGTTGCAGAAAGCCATCGCAAGAAAGAGGAAATTGTACTTGGCGCTATACTGGGGAAACACAGGAAAGATTTACCATTTACCTGAGACTTTGGTGTTGTCCCATTTACATTTGGCCAAAAATGTTCTACTGAGGGAGCTCGGCACTATTGGATCTGCTGTAGTTGGAATTAGATGTAAAAACATTATTCCTCAGTTGGATATAAAAGATCCTATGTCAACTTTGGAGAAAAAACATTGGTTAAGTTCTCAGGAGGAAAAAGGAGGCATTGCTCAACCTGGTTCTTGGGAATGAGATGGGTTAAGTACAGCAGGGGAACATTTGTGTCAGTAATCTTTAAAGCATAAATTGCAGTAGAAAATTAAAATGGTCAATCCAAATTAAGAATAATCGACTTGCAAAGAGCTGACATTTATTGGGTAAGATTGGAGTGAGTGAAATATACTGAATTCAAACAACAATCATCCAAAATGAATTATTTGGTCACTGTTGCACTGTTATTTTTGGGACTTTGCTGTGTATACATTGGTTGATCGTAGCATGGTCATTATTCTGCAATACCTCATCGGTCATAAAGATTCCCTTGTGTCACTTAAAGTAACGTAGAAATGTAAGTTCTTTCTTGTGTCCGTGGAAGCATAATGAAGACAAGACATGTTGTGGATTTTATAGAGGCCCCACACTTGTACAAATTTCAAAATAGAAAATCTGCCAAACAAGAGTCAACAATTTTATCTCAGCCTTTGCTAAATTGTGGCCATCTGCTATGAATTTCCAACTTAGTCCCATATCTGATGTTTGCCCTATTCTTGATTGCAGTACTGATAGTCGTGATTTACAAAGTCACACCAAAACTGTGCAGAATACATAACTGCTGTTATAAATCTCAAGAGGAAATAAAGGCACACAATAAGTTTATTTATTCAGGGTTAGCATGAATAATGCAGTTTTTGTTCCCTCTGTTCCTCCTCCAGACTTCTTTATCCAATATAAATCTCACCTGAAATTTGATAAATTGGAACTCTTCAAAGCAGTACCTTGTCTCTGTTTTTGTTTCAAGATAATTTGCTTCAGAGGTCAGCCAAGAGTTGTCAAAATATGAATGCAGCTTTAACTAACTAACAAGACAGTTCTGGCAGTTTGAAAATATAATGTTTCCATAGTCTGAATCAGGACATCATGGTGACTTAGGGGTTAGCACTGCTGCCCTGGGGACCAAGCGTGGATTTCAACCTCGGGCAATTGTCTGTGCGAAGTTTGCACATTCTCCCCGTGTCTGCATGGGTTTCTTCTGGGTGCTCCAGTTTTCTTTCATAGTCCAAAGATGTGCAGGTTAGCTAAATTGGTCATGCTAAGTTGCCAATAGTGTTCAGGGATGTGTAGGTTAGGTGCATTAGCCAGGAGTAAATATAGGATAATAGGGTAGGGGGAATGGGTCTGGGTGAGTTACTCTTCAGAGGGTCAATGTGGACTTGTTGGGCTGAAGGACCTGTTGCCACACTGTAAAGAATCTATGATTCAGATACCTTTTTGAGTGATGTTAAATGTGACCTAAGTCATAGAGTTGCTATTTTGCCATTGTCTTCTGAAAGTGTTGTATGACAAGACGTCTTTTTGACTTTCTGTTGTTAACAGGGAGCCTCCTTCTCATACCAAGTGGCATATGAAGTTCAAGTATACACTGTGGATGATTTACTTCTAATTTGAATAAATGTGAGATTGAGCTCAATGGCGCTATATTAGGCACAACTATTATAGCAAGCCGGTTATTCCCCTCTTTTCCTTATTTTCTGGACTTTGCTAATTTCTTCTGAAATCAACAGTTCTTACAGGTAGAACACATCTCCATGAATCTGCAGCCAGCTGATAGTTCCTGTGTGTTATGGAGCACATTTCACCTTCAACTGACGTATCAGAAAGACCCCATCTTCCAGTTGCTTGGCATTTCAACAAACCATCTCCCTGCCATGCTTACAGTTCCATCCTGGGCCTATTATAGTATTCCCACAAAATTCAAAGCAAGCTGGAGGAATAGGACCTTGTTTTCTTTTGGCATTTTAAAACCCCTAGACTCTTCAACACTGAGTTCGACAAATTCACAGTATAATCTCTGTCTTTCATTTTGATTACAGACCTCCCTCTCCTACACTGCTGGCACCTCCTGCTGGCTTTTGTTGACTTTCTTCTCAATATATTGGGCCTATTTTCTCCCTTTCATGCCTATCTTACTTCGCTGCTTCTCCTTTATGATCATTAGCACTCTCTTTGTCTTTTGTTATGGTAGGCTGAAGCATTTATTCCATCCGCTCCTCGTCCCCTTCTGTCAACAACATAAAAATAACAATTTTCCAGCCCCAATTAGTGCTGAAAAAACATCATATCAGACTTGAAATACTAATTCTGTTTCTCTCTGCAAAGATGCTACCAAACCTGCTGAGTTTCTTAAGCACTTTTTGATTTTATTGCGGATTTCTAGCATCCACAGAAATTTGCTTTCATTTCTGTGAGCACGTCTCCAGCTTTGCCCATATAATGTGAAACCCTCCAGAATTTCATTCCATTGGTTAAGTATTCACTTTATCAAACACCAAGTTAATGCCCAGTTAGTGAAGATAAAAATGCATTTCAATGAGCATTGGAAAGATTTGCAGTGATGGATGGGAGGGAGATAATATTTTGGAAGAAGGTGAGGGGGAGTTGCAGAGAACACTGATTCTCTCATCAATCAATGCTGACACATATCCAGCAAACCTCATGTTCTACCTCATGTATGTTTCCTTACTATACAATAACCTTCATGTTGATGTTATGTTCTTACAAATGTGAATTGAGCATAATATCAAAACAGTTTCCATCACTCTAGTTGAGACTCTGTGATGGCTGTGCTCATTGATAGGGGAAATATGATGTTCCTAATTCGCATGTACAATATTAGTTTAGCAGAATTTCTATTTTCCTGCATGACTCTATTGCATTGGGCTGGTAGGTTTATATCAGAAATGTATTTAAGATGTGTTCTGCAGACCAGCATAGCTAAGTTTTCAAGGAGCTGAATGTTTCCAGTTGAGTCATTATCTCAACATCAGCCTCAATTCTGGTTGGGGATCCTGGAAGTGGCCATGTTAGAACATCACGTACAATTTTCCAAGAGGCAGCTGATTATAAGCCTCCTCCAGAAGGCCTGGTGCAATGGAGGACAGCAGACAGAACAGGGAAGCTGGAGTGCCCATCACACATCTGCTACCTTGATTGGCCAACAGCTCAATCACAGGAGATGCATTAAGTAAATTTAAAGTTTGACAAGGCAGCCCTACATATGCGAAGTCATGGAGTAACCCATGACCTAGGTGACCTTATGCAAGTAGTGTAACCAGCTGCAGAAACTTGAGCTCTGGGTTTGAGTGGTGGCTGGGGTCACTGTGACACGTCCATGAAGCTGAGTTACTTGAATAGCATGTCTAATGTGGCTGATACAACACAAGTAGAAACATACTGGCAGAGAGTGAATGGATGACTGCCAGGCATTCCAGCAGAAGTAATGTAGCATTCCACTGTGATGACTGCACCCACGAACCAAATGTTCATTTTGGGCACTGGTGAAGGTATAGTTCCTCAAAGAAGTACAGCGAGAGCCAAGTCTGTGGCACCCTGGATTATTCAGCTGCTCAGAAATGGAGGAAGAAGGGTAGAAGAGCAGTAGTGATAGGGGATTCATTAGTTCAGGAAACTGAGAGGGGTCAACAGTGTCACAGAGCAGCTGTAGGACAGTCATCTGGGAAAGGTGAATGTCCAGAGGTTGTAGCCCACATTGATACCAATGCGAAAGGTAGGAAGGGGGATGTGGTCCTGAAAACAGATTTTAAGGAGCTAGGACAGAGATTGAAAAAAGGACTTAAAAAGCAGGAATCTCAGGATTACTACCAGTGTGCAGAGAAATAAGCAATTGAGCGCTTTGGAGAATTGGGGTAGGTGGGTGGGCATCAGTATTCTGATGTGCTGGAACAGGTTCAAGAGCAGGTGGGGTTTGCATAAGGTGATCAGGTTACACCTTAACAGAACCAAAATTAACTGCATCAAATGGAGATTTGTTGCTGTTTTGGGGAGGGATTAAACTAAATTGGCAGGGAATCAAGACTCTGAGGTGGAGCTCAGATTGGAGGAAAACAAAACTAGAATAAGCTGAAGTAGAAAAGAAATAAGCAAACTTATAGGACAGGCAAAGTGAAGGCAAGAATTAAGTAGGATCAGAATGTGGAATAATGTTAAAAATACAAAGTTAAGGGTTCTCTATCTGTATTCACAAACATTCAAAACCGATGACTTAAAGACACAAATGGGGGTGATTGGATATGATGTATTTACCATTACAGATACGTGGTTAGACATTAATTAAAATTGGGGATTGAATATCCAAGGATATTTGTTATTTAGGAAGGATAGGCAAAGAGGAAAAGGAGTTTGAATAGCACTCCTATTAAGGAATGTGATTAGTCCATTAACAAAAGTGGATCTTATTTTGAAGGCTTAAAATGCAGGACCTGTTGGAAAAATGTTTGATAAGTGCAGTGAGATCCATCCAGACATTGAGAGCATCTGATGACATCCTCCACTTTACACAAGCAGCATGACAAGATTCTCACCAAGCAGCAGCACGATGCCAGATGGACAGGGATTAACACTTGTTATAAACCTTGTTAATGTCACAATACGCCTCATCAGTACTCAGCCTCCATCTTACCAAACAACACAACAACCGAACAGGTTCAGCTCACCATTCGTTCCAAGCGATCTTCATGTTGGAAACTGAGTACTAGAGTCTCAGGGTACACTCCATGGGCAGCAGTTACATGAATCCCATGTTCACAAACATTGATTTCTGATATGCCCATCCCTGATCCACTTACTTTCTGCACTTTATGCTATACTTCAGACTGCACACACAGCTGTCATTGAAGAGGTTTGTCCAAACCATCTATTTGGGCATGTTATAACACACCTGCATGGCAGGTAGAACTTGCATCCAGACCTCTGGGCTCACATGTAGGATTGGTATATTGTGCCACACCAATCAAAAGGCAACTATTATTGTAATGTTGGTACCAAAGGACATTTCACTCATAGACACCCAATGGACTGGACTAAGTTGATAATCACCGAGCAAGAAGTTGTTCTGGGAGCAGTGCAGAAATTGGATGTGAGCCACCGTCTGAGTGTGATAGATAACTATTGAGGTGAGTTTTGGAAGATAGAGCAAGAGAACTCACTTGGCCTCGGAGCAACAAAACCCTTCAAAAAGATTCAATCCCAATCAGATTTTACCAAAAAAAGATTCAGCCCCAGAGAATCAGTTTGGTGGAGGTAAGTAACAGGAAATGTTTGTGGGAGTTGTTTATGGAACCACCAACAATAGTGATAATGTTGGGCATAGTATAAATCAAGAAATTAGGAACGCGTGTAACCAATGATCCTTCCATCCTGCATTAGCTCCTCCAAAGGCTGCCCGTACCAATCTCTACGCTAAAACATTCATGCTGGTTTAGCCAGCCAGGCCCACACACACGCACCTCAGAGGTGCACACAGCATATAACTTGGGTCATGTAGTAATAACGGGAAATAATTAAATACACTGCTTAAACCTAATCAGTACAAATGCACTGGAGGATGAACTCCTCGAGTGTATAGACGATGGATTTCTGAAGAAGTTCAATAAACAGCCAACTAGGGATTCAGCTATTTTAGATTTAGTGTTGTGTAGTGAGAAATGGGCAAATTAATAATCTTGCTGTAAAGAGCCTTTTGGAAATAATTATCACAATACAATATAAATTTATTTTTAATTTATATGTGATATAGTTCATTCTGAAACAAGTGTCTGAAATCTGTTCAGAAGAAGCTGTGAAGATATGAGGGTCAAGTTAGATTTGGTTGATTGAGAAAATACACTAAAACATTTGACAGGTTGACAGTCAATGACTAGTTTTATAGATTTCTGTGTGGTCTGCAACAGATATACATTCCTCTATGGCAAATAAAACCCTAGAGGATAGATTAATCAAACATGACTAATAATAAAGTTAAATGTAGCAACAGATCGCAGAATTGACTTACAAGGATTTCTGACAGGAGCTTCCTATTGGGGCTCCTTCAGAAATTCTGAATGTACTTCTATTCTGACAGTTCTTTCAGAGCTCAGAATTTTGAAGGGGGGTGGGGAGGCAAAACATGTGTCCAGGACTCAACTGCCATATTCTGAAATGTTAAAATCCTGACAGCCACTTTGTCAGCTGCTGTCCAATAGTAAGTACATAAGGTAAGTGTGATTTAGGATGCTGGGAGCATAAAGTGTAGATGGGTAGGACTATAGGGTTCTAGGGGGATAAGATTTTTTATGCTTTCATGGGATGTGGGTGTCACTGACCAGGCCAGCATTTATTGCCCATCCCCAGTTGCCCAGAGGGCAGTTCAGAGTCAACCACATTGCTGTAGGTTTAGGGTCATATGTAGGCCAGACAGGTAACGATATTAGTTTCCTTCCCTAAAGTACACCGTGACCCAGATAGGTGTTTTGACAAATGACAATGAATTCACGGTCATCATTAGACTCTTAATTCTGGATTTTTTAAAAAGTTGAATTTAAATTCCACCATCTGCTTTGGCAGTATTTGACCCAGAGTTCATAATTAGGTCTCTGGATTAATAGTCTAGCAATAATATGACTAGGCCATCACTTAGCCAGGGTACCAGGTAAGTACAGTGCCAGCTGGGTCTGCATAGGGTACCAGGGAAGGATGCCAGATATGTAAGGGGTAGGTTGCCAGGTAAGTAAGGTATCTGCTGGGTAGAATGCCAGCTGGATAGAGGTTAAGGTTTGCAGGGCTATGATGCCAGAATAGAGTGCCATCTGGATAGGATTTAGGGTAAGGGATGTTTAGGATAACAAGTTGGAAGGAGGTTGTCTGTCAAGCTGTAATGTGAGAGACAACAAAACTGCAGATGCTGGAAAACAAAGTAGACAGGCAGGAGGCTGGAAGAACACAGCAAGCCAGGCAGCATCAGGAGGTGGTAGAAGTCAATGTTCTGGGTATAACCCTTCTTCAGGAATTGAGGTGGGGGTAGGGGGAGCTACAGATAAAGGGGAGGGAAAGGTTATTGGTAGGGAGAGGGTGGAATAGTGAGGTACGAGAGGTGAATACAGGTAGTGGGTATGACCTGGTAGGTCGATAGGAGAAATTAATCAAGTTGGTAGCTGGAAGGTTCAGTCGGAGGGATGGAAGGAAGGAGGAGGGGCTGGAAAGGAAGTTGGGGGATAGGTGAGAAGATTATTTGAAATTTAAAAACTCAATATTCAGTCTTCCTGGCTGTAGGCTGACCAGGCAGACAATGAGATGTTGTTCCTCCAATTTGCTGTCTGATTGGACAATAGAGGAGGGCGAGGGTGGACATGTCGGAGAGGGAATGGGAAGGGGAATTGAAATGGACAGTGACTGGGTGATCAGGTTTGCAGAGTTTGGGGTAAGTAAGATTGGTTATAGGAAATAGGGTCTGGCAAGAGGTGGGCACAGTGACAAAAGGTAGATTGGGAGTGGTCTGGCAGACCAATAAAAATTATAAACCAATTACCCTAACCTCAGTTGTGGATAAGATCCTGGAATCCATTGTGAAGGATGAGATTTTGGAATACTTGGAAGTGTTTGGTAAAATAGGGCAAAGTCAGCATGGTTTCATCAATGAGCAGGTTACACCAAGGACAGCCAATGGATGTTATCTACTTAGACTTCAAGAAGGTCTTTGACAAGGTGCCGCACAGGAGGATACTGAATAAGATAAGGGCCCATGGTGTTAGAGGTAAGGTGCTACCATGGATAAAAGTTTGGCTTTCTGGGAGAAAGCAGAGAGTGGGGATAAAAAGGTCCTTCTCAGGATGGCAGCTGGTGACAAATGGTGTTCTGCAGGGCTGTGTTGGGACCATAACCTTTCACTTTATACATTAACGATTTAGATGAAGGAACTGAGAGCATTCAGGCTATGTTTGTAGACGATACAAAGGTAGGTAGGAGGACAGGTAGCATTGAAGAGGCAGGAAGGCTGCAGAAAGATTTGGACAAGTCAGGAGAGTGGACAAAGAAATGGCAGATGGAGTACAATGTGGGAAAGTGTAAGGTAGGAAGAATACAAGCATGGACTATTTTCTGAATGGGGAGAAAATTCAGAAGTCTGAAGTGCAAAGAGACTTGGGAGTTCTAGTCCAGGGATCTTTCATGGTAAACTTGCAGGTTGAGTCAGTAGTTAGGAAGGCAAATGCAATGATGGCATTTATTTTGAGAGGACATGAATATAAAAGCAGGAATGTATTTCTGAGGCTCTACAATGCTCTGCTAAGGCCACATTTCGAATAATGTGTGCAGATGTGTGCCAAATGTCAAGAAGGATGTACTGGCCCTGGAGTGTGTTCAGAGGAGGTTCATGAGAAAAATCCCAGGAATGAAAAGCTTAACATATGAGGAACGTTTGAGGACTCTGGGTCTATACTTGATGGTGTTTAAAGGATTAGGGGGATCTAACTGAAACTTACAGAATACTGAATGGCCTGGCCAAAATGAATGATGGGAAGACGTTATGTTGGTAAGAAATACTAGGACCCAAATGAAGGGAAGACCTTTTAGAACAGAGAAACAGAGAAGCTTCTTCAGCCGGAGAGTGGTAAATCTATGGAATTCACTGCCACAGAATGCTCTGCCAGGTCATTGCGTATATTTAAGATGGAGATAGGTAGGTTCTTGATTGTTAAGGGAATCAAGGGTTACGGGGAAAATGAGGATGAGAAACTTATCATCCATGAATGAATCGATGGACTGAATGGCCTAATTTCTGCTCCTATGTCTTATGGTCTTATGGCAGTAGGGTATGGAGGGAGCCAGGTCAGCTATAAGGGGATGATGGATCAGGTCTGTTGTGGGTGGTGGGGGAGGGAGGGAGGATGGAGTTGGGGAGCATGGAGATTGGCAAGGAATAATACAACAGTCACTCAAATGACAAACTCCTGACTGGACCACAGCCACAATTAAACCGAGTCTGCGGCTAAAACACAACAAAAAAGCCACCACCAGATTGTCATTTATTAACCAATAATCTCAAGGTGCAGAATACAAAACTGAGAAACTATGAAGCTATGTGCATGCATTCATTAGATGGCTTGATGTTTTCCAATGAAGTAATGGTGCTATCTTTGCAAGTTCAATTGAGAAGTGAAACCAAAAATGTACTTTGTATCCCAAGCATAAATGTTATCTTTTTCAGGATGTTTGATTACCATGGCCGTGTTCCACCACCACCTCGTGCTGTTATACCAATAAAACGTCCACGTGTCACTATACCTGTCACACGCAGAGGAAAAGGTGGTTTCCCCATGAAAGGAGGTCCACGGTCCACAATAACAGGCACAGCTTCCACAGGACCCAAATGTAAGCCTCTGCTATAAATGACTATGCTTGGCTAATGATAATCTTTGGAAAGTCATCAGCTGTATGTCAGCATATACACTATCTCAGCAATAGATGTCACCTCTGCCTCTTTATGCTTGTAAAATCTTTTCATTGAAAATTATAAGATAATGGAATATTTCTAATAATAGTCATTCGAATTCAACTTGCAATTTTTTTGATGTGAGGTAATTTAGGACTGCATGTCAAGCTGGCATTTGTTCAAGTTTTTAATTAACAAAAGGGAATGTTGTACAATAAGCAGCACGTTTAACATATCTGTGTAAAAACATTGCCTCGGGTTAGAGTCCTCTGCAATGTTATGAAATTGTTGCTGTGTCAGAATGCATGATATCTATTACACTGGAGCCTATATCAAAAACAAGGCACAGTCCCAATGTATGCCAGAAAAGGAAGGGCCAAGGAGAGGAATAATTTCACCCTTGGACTCTATGATCACACATTAGGTGTTCTGCAGATGCCCTGCTGCAACCTGACAGTCTGGAGCCAAACAACTTTGACTGGCATTGAGCTCATAGTTAAGTCCAAGGTAACAGTGGATTAGAAGACAAGGGATCTCAAAGGGCTGAGGTGTTCTTCATGCTTATCATGACCTACATTACCTCCAATTTTTCTTGCTGCTGCACAGATGTCTGAAGTCTGCTGCAATTGGATGTCAATGCATCTGCAAACTGATCAATGTGCACCGACCCTCCAAGCAGCTTAGAGGAAACATTATTCATGGATATCGTCTATTGGTCATTGGAAACATAGATTTCTTGGATGTAGTATGATGATATATCTTCAATACTTTTGTGAAATGCTTGCACTTTCTCTGGAAAGTGTTCAGATGTAAAATACTTGTTCCATGTTGTTTGGGTCTGAAGACCAGGAAATTGTTGATCAATGTTTATGACATTAGTCATGACATTTTTTTTTACTCAGACGTCTTCCTAAAATCATCCCTCAAACATAAGAAAATCACAAAAATTAATGACCGCCACCTCTTATAATGCATCAAGGGAAGACAAGAAAGGTAATTTTAATACCCAAAATGGCAGGATTTGAATTGGGTAAGAAATTAAGCTGTTAAATATCTGAAACATGTACTTAGAATCATAGATTCATTGACTCATATGGCATGGAAACAGACCCTTTGGTCCAAGCAGTCCACAGCAACCATAATCCCAAACTAAACTAGTCTCACCTATTGCATTTGGCCCATATCCCTCCGGACACTTCTTATTCCTGTACTTATCCAAATATCTTATAGATGTTGTAACTGTACCTGTATCCATCACTTTCTCTAGAAGTTTATTGCACACAGTGTAAAAAGAAATTGCCCCCATGTCTTTTTAAAATCTTTCTACTCTCACCTTAAAAATATGCACCCCAATCTTGAGATCCCTCACCATAGGGAAAAGACACTTGCCATTCACCTCATGATTTTATAAAACTCTATAAGGTCACTCCTTAATCTCCTACATTCCAATGAAAAAGAAATCCCAACCTATCCAGCCTCTCCTTTATAACTCAAACCCTCCATTTCTGCCAGTATCCTGCTAAATCTTTTCTAAACCATTTCCAGCTCAAGAATATCCTTCCCATAACAGTGACCAGAACTGAACACAATAATCCAGAAGAGGCTACATTAATATTCTTTACAACCTCAACATGACATCCACACTTCTATATTTATAGGTCTGAACAATGAAGGCAAATGTGCTAAACATCTTCCTAACCACCCTATCTACCAATGTTGTAAATTTCAAAGAATTATGTACCTGAACCCCTAGTCTCTCTGTTCTACAACATTACACAGAGCCCTACTTTTAACCGTATAAGTCCTGCTCTTGTTTGTTTTACCAAAACACAGTACCTTGTATTTATCCTTATTAAACTCCATCTGCCGCTTCCTAACCCATTGACCCAATTGATCGAGATCTCTTTGTAATTTTAGAGAATGTTCTTCACTCTCTACTGTTAGCACCAGTTTTGGTCAGTCCACTCCAAATCAGAATACCTTCCCAAGAGTTGAGCTGGTTCTTAAAACCATTCAAGGAATCTGCATATTCCCTATTTAATAGTGTTTCTATATTTAACCTAAGTCATTTGGATCTCAAGAAACCTAAAAGAAGATGGAAAAGTGTTCATTTGGAAACTGCCTTTATGGCACTGCTTGTGGGCTGGGAAAAGCAGTAAGTCTAATCTGTATTCTCCCCATTATCTGCACAATTTACCCACCAATCCTCTCTGCAAGGTCACGGATTGGCTCCCAACCTCTGCTTTTCATCCAGCTTTATCCTGACTTCCATACTATTCCTTCAATTTCATCCAAATTTCCCTATTTCTCCTTTGCCTTTTTCCTGAATCCCCATCTTTCCCTTCAATGTTTTTCTCCAACTCCCATTTCATTTTACCATGAAATCCCCATCCCTTGTTCCTGTTCAAAAAAAATATGTCCACCATGTGTTAAAACTCCATTTGGGGAAACCTAGCCATAACTAAGCTTAGAAATTAGGGCTATGGTTTTAACTTTTAACTCCCTAATTAATGACAAAACTTATACAGGAATCTTTATTCCAAAATGGAAGCTTCTTTTCTAAGAAAAGAAAGCTTGCAAAAGTACTTTGCTTGCACAGTTATAGATGTGTTTTTCAAGCGAAAGGGAGAGACAGTATTTTTTCAACCATGGGAGTGGTGCTAGAAAAGGACAACAGGTCAGGCAGCATCTGAGGAGCTGCATAATCGACGTTTCAGCAAGAGCCTTTCATCAGGGAATGAATCAGTAAGTTTTCAGCTGTTCATGCCAGATTTGGTGATTAATAACCAAGTATATTTCAGTCAATGACCAGAGAGGAGGCTGCTGTTTTGAGGAATGATGGAATGTGAAATTGCCTGGCAGGTATTTTAATGATAATGCAGCATTAATTACTACTTCACCACAGATGCGCAAATCAATTAACATTTCATTTCAAACTGGAAGTGTTGGAACACTAACATATAGCTAGGATGAGATTTTAAACTCTGTTTTTAATGTAAGTGAAGAAACAAAAGGTAAACAAAACCTCGGAGTTAAGCTGTCATTTTGTAGGCATATGAAATCTGTTATTGATGCTTATGACTTTTGAAATGGTAACAGTATACTCTAACTTTATTTTCTATCCAGATTCCATATAAAAGCACTTATATTTTCCTTTTTTTGAACATTGTCCCCTTCTGCTTCAGTGCACAGGTGCAAAAAGGGGACTGTATTGGGAAGGAGATCATTCCCAGGCATCAACAGCAGTGTTTCATTATTGGCAATCAAGCAGGCAGAGAATGTTTGGTAAATGGAAATTGCTAGTTACAGACACTTCCTTTATAACAGAGGGTAATGAGATGCATCAATTACTGTTATTGGTGTGCAAAAGTCTTCATAATAGCTTTAATTTACAAAATTGATGTCAGCCTTTGCCTCAAGTGTACAATCAGTTCACAGGGAATCTTAAACATAAAACTTAATTGAAATTCATGAATCTCCCCAAGAACCATTTGAAAGAATTTTAATAAGGTACATTCTCTATAAATAGAACAGTTAGAAATCAAGAAGCAATCTCTTCAGTTGAAGAGTGAAGTCTGACGCGAGCAGGTTTATCAGAATCAGTTTATTTCAATGTTGTTGAGCGGCATCCATTTCATTGCACTAATGCTGATAGATAATGGCTGTTTTGCCTGCTGGTCCTTTAACATAGAAACAAAGAGCAGGATTGGACTATTCAGACCTTTCAGCTCACTCTGCCATTATCAATATGATCACAGCTGATCCTCTATCTCAAAGTCATATTCTCGCTTTCTCCCCATGCCCCTTAATGCCTTTAAAATCTAAAAAATGTATCTCTTTTTCAAATATATTCAGTGACTTCGTCTCCAAGGTCTTCTGTGGTTGAATTTGACAGGTTCACTACTCTTTCAGTGAAGACATTTTTCCTCATCTTGGTCCTAAGTGGCCTACCCACATCCTAAGACTGTGTCCCTTGGTTCTAGACTCCCCAACCAAAGAAAACATCCTCCCTGTATCTAATCTTCCCAGCCCTGTTAGAGATTTATATCTTTCAGTCACATTCCCCTCTCATCCACTTTAGTGTCTAAAAAAGCCAAAAATCTGTGGTCATTTATTCCACTGTGACCCATGTTGCAGAAGTTCTGTGTTCACTGTCTTTCCTGATGCAGGACTAATTCCAAGTTGCTCAGTGGATTTTGTAACCCGTATTTTTACTCAG
Source organism: Chiloscyllium punctatum (assembly GCF_047496795.1). NCBI lineage: Eukaryota > Metazoa > Chordata > Chondrichthyes > Orectolobiformes > Hemiscylliidae > Chiloscyllium > Chiloscyllium punctatum. The sequence goes on along the minus strand of NC_092743.1, from coordinate 52,916,219 downwards.
GGTGTCTGATAGGGACATTAATTCCCTAACCCAAGAAATCCACTTGCAGAAAATGGAAAGAAAAGAGAATATTTGAGCAGGAATTTTACATCTGTTTTCACTGTACAAGAATTGGAAAGCCTCCCAAAGTTAATTAGAAATTATGACGTGACTGAGAGGGAGTGACTCTATCACCATGGAAAATGTGCTCAGTTAACTGTTCGACCCAAAGTCTGACAAAGCCCCAGACCAGGTGGCCTGCATCCTAGGATCTTAAAAGTAGAACTTAGATCAGTACAGCACAGCACAGGCCTTTCAGCCCTCGATCTTGTGCTGACCTTTTATCCAAATCCAAGATCAAACTAACCTCGTGATAGCTATTTTTGCCCTGGGATAAAGTCTCTGACTATCTACTCTATCTATACCTCTCATCATCTTGTACACCTTTATCAACTCACTTCTCAAGCTTCTTTGCTCTAATGAGAAAAGCCCTAGCTCCCTCAACCTTTCTTCATAAGACATGCCCTCTAGTCCAAGCAGCTTACTGGTAAATCTCCTCTGCACCCTGTCTAAAGCTTCTACATCCTTCCTATAAAGAGGTGACCAGAACTGAACACAGTATTCCAAGTGTGGTCGAACCAGCTCTATGGAGCTGCAGCATAACCTCACAGCTCTTAAATTCAATCCCCCGGTAATGAAAGCCAACACACCATACATCTTCTTACAACCCTATCAACTTAGGTGGCAACTTTGAGGGATCTATGGACGCAGACCCCAAGATCGCTCTGTTCCTCCACACTGCCAAGAACCTTGTCTATATCCCTTGTAGTCTGCATTCAAATTTGACCTTCCAAATTGAATCACTTCACACTTTTCCAGGTTGAATTCCATCTGCCAATTCTCAGCCCAGTTCTGCATCCTGTTAATGACCTTTTGCAACTTACAAAGCCCTCCACATTATCCACAACTCCACTAACCCTGGTGTCATCAGCAAACTTACCAACCCATCCTTCCACTTCCTTATCCAAGTCATTTATAAAAATCAGAAACAGCAGAGGTCCCAGGACAGATCCCTGCAGAAGACCACTGGTCACTTAGCGCCAGGCTGAATACTTTCCATCTACTTCCACCTTATATTAGCTAACCACTTCTGTATACAGACAGCCAGATTTCTCTGTATCCCATGCCTCCTTACTTCTGAATGAGCCTACCATGGGGAACCTGATCAAATGCCGTGCCAAAATCCACATACACCACATTCATTGCTCTATCTTCAATATGTTTTGTCACATCCTCAAAGAATTCAATAAGGCTTGTGAGGCATGACCTGCCCTCACAAAACCATGCTGACTACCTCTAATCAAACTATGCTTTTCCAAATAATCATAAATCCTATCTCTCAGAATCTCTCAATAATTTCCACACCACCGATGTAACATCGACTGGTCTGTAATTCCCCGGGGTTACCCTATTCCCTTTCTTGAACAAGGGAATCACATTTGCCACCCTCCAATCATCTGTAACTACTCCAGTGGACAGTGAGGGCGCAAAGATCATCGCTAAAGATGCAGCAATCTCTTACCTCACTTCCTGTAGAAACATTGAGTATATCATGTCTGGCTCAAGGGACTTATCTAGCCTCATGTTTTTCAAAATTTACAGCACATCCTCCTCCTTAACATCAACCTGTTCGAGTGTATCAGTCTGCTTCATGCTGTTCTCACAAATGAGAAGGTCCCTCTCACTAGTGAATACTGAAGCAAAGTATTAATTAAGGACTTCCCTATCTCTTCCAATTCAAGGCACAATTTCCCTCCACTATCCCTAGTCAACCTGACTTTCACACTGGCCATCCTCTTGTTCCTTACATAAGTCTAGTATGCTTTCGGATTTTCCTTAATCCTATCTGCTAAAGCTTTTTCATGCTCCCTTCTAGCTCTCCTAAGTCCATTCTTCAGTTCCTTCCTCACTACCTTATCATCCTCTAGAGCCCTGTCTGATCCTTGCTTTCTCAACCTGAAGTACCCTCTTGACTAGATGTTCTACATCTCTTCGGCGAAAATGAGGACTGCAGATGCTGGAGATCAGAGTCCAGATTAGAGTGGTGCTGGTAAAGCATAGCAGGTCAAACATTATCCGAGGAGCAGGAAAATCGGCGTTTCGGGCAAACGCCCTTTATCAGGAATGAGGCAGGGAGCCTCCGAAGTGGAGAGATAAATGGGAGGGGGGTGAGACTGGAGAGAAGGTAGCTAAGAGTGCAATAGGTGGATAGAGATGGGGATGAAGGCAATAGGTCAGAGAGGAGGGTGGAGCGGATGGGGGGGGGAGGGGGAAGGAAGACTGGAAGGTAGGACAGGTCCTGAGGATGGTGCTGAGCTGGCAGCATGGAACTGGGTTAAGGTGGAGGGTGTGGAAATGAGGAAACTGTTGAAGTCCACATTAATACCCTGGGGTTGAAGTGTTCCAAGGCAGAAGATGAGGCGTTCTTCCTTCAGGTGTCAGGTGGTGAGGGAGTGGCAGTGGAGGAGGCCAAAGACCTGCATGTCCTCGGCAGAGTTGGCTGGGGGGAGGTGTTGAAATGTTCAGCCATGGGACAGTGGGGTTGATTGGTGCAGGTTCCACATCTCTTGTCATCCAAGGGTCTTTACTCTATCATCCCTTCCTTTCCTCAGTAGGCCAAACCTTTCCAGCACTCTGAGCAAGTGCTCCCTAAACAACCTCCATCTTTCTGTCATAGAGTCAGAGAGGTGTACAGCATGGAAACAGACCCTTTGGTCCAACGTTTACATGTCGACCAGATATCCCAACCCAATCTAGTCCCACCTGCCAGCACCCGGCCCATATCCCTCCAAACTATTCCCATACCCATCCAAATGCCTCTAAATGCTGCAATTGTACCAGCCTCCACCACATCCTCTGGCAGCTCATTCCATACACATACCATCCTCTTCGTGAAAAAGTTGCCCCTTGGGTCTCTTTTATATCTTTCCCCTCTCACCCTAAACCTATGCCGTCTAGTTCTGGACTCCCTGACCCCAGGGAAAAGACTTTGTCTATTTATCCTATCCATGCCCCTCATAATTTTGTAAACCTCTATAAGGTCACCCCTCAGCCTCCAACGCTCCAGAGAAAACAGCTCCAGCCTGTTCAGCCTCTCCCTGTAGCTCAGATCCTCCAACCCTGGCAACATCCTTGTAAATCTTTTCTAAACCCTTTCAATTTTCATAACATCTTTCCGATAGGGAGGAGACCAGAATTGCACGCAATATTCCAACAGTGGCCTAACCAATGTCCTGTACAGCCGCAACATGACCTCCCAACTCATGTACTCAATACGTTGACCAATAAAGAAAAGCATACCAAACGCCTTCTTCACTTTCCTATCTACCTGCAACTCCACTTTCAAGGAGCTATAAAACTGCACTCCAAGGCCTCTTTGTTCAGCAACACTCCCTATGACCTTACCATTCAGTGTATAAGTCCTGCTAAGATTTGCATTCCCAAAATGCAGCACCTTGCATTTATCTGAATTAAACTCCATCTGCCACTTCTCAGCCCATTGGCCCATCTGGTCCAGATCCTGTTGTAATCTGAGGTAACCCTCTTCGCTGTCCACTACACCTCCAATTTTGGTGTCATCTGCAAACTTACCAACTATACCTCTTATGCTCGTATCCAAATCATTTATGTAAATGACAAAAAGTAAAGGACCCAGCACTGATCCTTGTGGAACTCTGCTGGTCACAGGCTTCCAGTCTGAAAAACAACCCTCCACCACCACCCTCTGTCTTCTACCTTTGAGCCAGTTCTATATCCAAATGGCTACTTCTCCCTGTATTCCATGAAATCTAACCTTGCTAATCAGTTTCCCATGGGGAACCTTGTCAAGCACCTCACTGAAGTCCATATAGATCACATCTACTGCTCTGCCCTCATCAATCTTCTTTGTTATTTCTTCAAAAAACTCAATCAAGTTTGTGAGACATGATTTCCCACGCAAAAAGCCATGTTGACTATCCCTAATCAGTCCTTGCCTTTCCAAATACATGTACATCCTGTCCCTCAGGATTCCCACCAACAACTTGCCCACCACTGAGGTCAGGCTCACCAGTCTATAGTTCCCTGGCTTGTCTTTACCACCCTTCTTAAACAGTGGTACCACATTTGCCAACCTCCAGTCTTCTGGCACTTCACCTGTGACTATCGATGATACAAATATCTCAGCAAGAGGCCCAGCAATCACTTCTCTAGCTTCCCACAGAGTTCTCAGGTACACCTGATCAGGTCCTAGGGATTTTTCCATCTTTAATCATTTCAAGACAGCCAGCACTTCCTCTTCTGTAATCTGGACATTTTGCAAGGTGTCACCATCTATTTCCCTACAGTCTATAGCTTCCATATCCTTTTCCACAGTCTATGTCTTCCATACCCTTTTGCATCCTATACTGATGCAAAATATTCATTTAGTATCTCCCCCATTTTCTGTGGCTCCACACAAAGGCCACCTTGCTGATCTTTGAGGGGCCCTATTCTCTCCCTAGTTACCCTTTTGCCCTTAATATATTTGTAAAAACCCTTTGGATTCTCCTTAATTCTATTTACCAAAGCTATCTCATGTCCCCGTTTTGCCCTCCTGATTTCCCTCTTAAGTATACTCCTACTTTCTTTATATTCACTCGATCTATCCTGTCTATACCTGACATATGCTTCCTTCTTTTTCTTAATCAAACCCTCAATTTCTTTAGTCATCCAGCATTCCCTATACCTACCAGCCTTCCCTTTCTCTGGATTCTTGTTATCTCATTTAAGAAGGCTTCCCATTTTCCAGCCGTCCATTTACATGTGAACGTCTAACTCCAATCAGCTTACGAAAGTTCTTCCCTAATACCGTCAAAATTGGCCTTTCTCCAATTTAGAACTTCAACTTTTAGATCTGGTCTATCCTTTTTCTGCCCTGCCTTATTTCCCAAGAGTAGGTCAAGTTTTGCACCTTCTCCAGTAGATACATCCACGTACTGAATCAGAAAATTGTCTTGTACGCACTTAAGAAATTCCTCCCCATCTAAACCTTTAACACTATGGCAGTCCCAGTCGATGTTTAGAAAGTTAAAGTCCCCTACCATAACCACCCTATTATTCTTACAGATAGCTGAGATCTCCTTCCAAGTTAGTTCCTCAATTTCCCTCTGGCTATTAGGGGGTCTATAATACAATCCCAATAAGGTGATCATCCCTTTCTTATTTATCATTTCCACCCAAATAACTTCCCTGGATGTATTTCCGGGAATATCCTCCTTCAGCACAGTTGTAATGTTATCCCTTATCAAAAATGCCACTCCACCTCCTCTCTTGCCTCCCTTTCTATCCCTCCTGGTATTTATATCCTGGAACATTGAGCTGTCAGTCCTGCCCATCCCTGAGCCATGTTTCTGTAATTGCTATGATATCCCAGTCCCATGTTCCTAACCATGCCCTGAGTTCATCTGCCTTCCCTGTTAGGCCCATTGCATTGAAATAAACACAGTTTAATTTATTAGTCCTACCTTGTCCCTGCCTGCCCTGACTGTTTGACTCACTTCTGTTCTCAAATGTACCAGCCTCAAATTGATCTCTTTCCTCACTATCTCCCTGGGTCCCACCCTCCCCCCACCTTACTAGTTTAAATCCTTCCAAGCAGTTCTAGCAAATTTCCCTGCCAGTATATTAGTCCCCTTCCAATTTAGGTGCAATCCGTCCTTCTTGTACAGGTCACTTCTACCCCAAAAGAGATTCCAATGATCCAAAAATGCGAATCCTTCTCCCATACACCAGCTCCTCGGCCACGCATTCATCTGCTCTCTCCTCCTATTCCTGCCCTCACTAGCTCGTAGCACCAGGAGTAATCCAGATATTACTACCCTTGATGACCTCCTTTTCAAATTTCTGCCTAACTCTCTGTAATCTCCCTTCAGAATCTCAATCTTTTCCCTTCCTATATCGTTGGTTCCAATGTGGACAATGACCTCTTGCTGGGCCCTCTCCGCCCGTGAGAACATTCTGCACCCTCTCTGAGATATCCTTGATCCTGGCACCAGGGAAACAACACACCATTCTGCTTTTTCTTTGCAGGCCACAGAAACATCTGTCTGTACCTTGGACTACAGAATCCCCCAACACAATTGATCTCTTGGAAGCCAACGTACCCATCATTGCATTAGAGCCAGTCTCAATACAAGAAACTTGGCTGTTCGTGCCACGTTCCCCTGAGAATCCATCACCCCCTACATTTTCCAAAACAGCATGCCTGTTTGAAATTGGTATATCCACAAAAGACTCCTCGGTGCCTACCTCTCTTACCCTTCCTGGAGTTAACCCATCTATGTGACTGTATCTGAGACTTTTCCCCCTTCCTATAACTGCCATTCATCACATACTGTTGCTATTGCAAATTGCTCATCGCTTCTATCTGTCTCTCCAACTGATCCACTCAATCTGATAAGATTCACATCCAACAGCATTTATTGCAGATATAATCCACAGTAACCCTTAAACTCTCTTTAAACTCCCACATCTGACAAGAAGTACATATCACTGCCAAGACTATTTTTGCTCCTTCATAATCTACACACCCAGAAATTAACACCATCATGCATTTCCCTGAGAATATCTGCTCCCAATTTATGCTCCGCAGTTCCTGCCAAATAATATTGTAATTTCCCCTCCCCAGTTAAATAATTTCCAATACCATCCACTCCTATACCTCTCCATGACTATAGTAAAGGTCAGAGAGCTGTGATCACTATCCCATGAGAGATCTGACACCTGATCTGGTTCATTGTCCAGCACTAAATCCAAATATGGCCTCCCCTCTCGTCAGCCCATCTGTACACTGAGTCAGGAATCCATCCCGGAACCACCTAACAAAATCTGCTCCATCCAAACTATTTGCACAGAGGAGGTTCCAATCAATATTAGGGAAGTTGAAATCATCTATGACAACAACCCTGTTACTTCTGCACCTTCCCAAAATCCGCCTCCCAATCTGCCCCTCCATATCTCTGTTGCTATCAGGGGAGGTCTATCGAAAACTCCCAATAAAGTGACTGCTGCTTTCCTGTCTATCCATAATGACACAGCAGACAAACTCTCCTCGACGCCCTCCCTTTCTGCAGCTGTTATACTATCCCTGGCCAGCAATGCCTCTCTCCCAGCTCTTTTACCTTTCTCCCTATTTCTTTTGAAACATGTAAATCCTGGAATATCCAACAACCACTTCTGTCCCAATGATATTCAAATCTCCATAATGGCCACAACATTGTAGCTCCAAGTACTGATCCATGCTCTAAGTTCATCACCCTTATTCCTGACACTTATTGCATTAAAATAGACACACGTCAACCCATCACACTGACTGCGACTTCATCCTATTAAATGTCTGTCATTCCAAAAGACTCTCTGCATGCTGTAGCTGCTTGTTTACCAGCTACCCTATCCTCTGATCTGTAACTCCGGGTCCCATCCCCCTGTCAAACTAATTTAAACCCTCCCGAAGAGCTCTAGCAAACCTCCCACCCAGGATATTGGTGGCCCTTCAGTTTAGGTGTAACCCGTCCTCCTTGTACAGGCCTCATCTTTCCCAGAAGGTATCCCAATGATACACATATCTGAAGCCCTCCCTTCTACACCAGCTCTGCAGTCACTTGTTCAGTTGCACTCGCTCTCTATTCCTAGCCTCACTAGCCCGTGGCACTGATAGCAATCCTGAGATTACTGCTCTGCTTGTCCTGCCTTCTAGCTTCCAATGTAACTCCCTCTATTCACTTCTCAGGTCCTCATCCCTTTTCCCAGCTATATCATTGATACTGATGTGTATCACGACTTCTGGCTGCTCAAACCTCCCCCTTAAGTATCCTTTAGGCTCAATCCGAGACATCCCTGACCCTGGAATATCCAACAACCACTTCTGTCCCTATGATATTCAAATCTCCATAATGGCCACAACATTGTAGCTCCAAGTACCTGCGAGGCAACTACCATCTGGGAGTCTCACTGGCAACACAGAATCTCCTATCTGTTCCACTGACCATTGAATCTCCTGTCACTGTCACTTTCCTAATCTCCCCCATTCCCTTCTGAGCCACAGAGCCAGGCTCAATGCCAGAAATCTGGCCACTGTAACTTTCCCCTGGTAGGTTCCCCCCAACCCCCCACTTCTTGCAGGTGAAGTCAGCAGGGACACTCGTGGTCACCCTTACCTCCCACCTCCTGCAAGCAGAGCATGCAACTGCCCTAGCCTCCATCCCCACTGCTCTAAACTGCCAAAAGCGATTTAAATAAAAGACCTTACTTTACCAACCCCCCCTGTTTTTGGTTAGAGGAGGAGGACAGGTGGGAGACACGACACACAGTGTTTCAGATTTAGCCACTGCCCGAATATATTAGTTAACTTACCCAGCAGTCCCCATCTCCCCTTCCGCTCCTGTTCTGCTGATTCGCAAGGTAAGTATTTAATATTCTAATTTATCTTCCCGGTAGTTTCAGAGATAGTAGATAAATTCACCATATTCTTCCAAAATTCCTTCAATGTTGGAAAGGTCCACACATATTTGAAAATAGCATAAATAAGACCTTTAATCAAAACAAAGAAGGGAAACAGAAAACAGGATCATAGAAGCAAAAGTAATTCAGTTTGTCAAGCATGCTTCATGGGTTCATGGCTGATCATTTACCTCAAATGTTACTTTCCTTCACTATTTCCATATCCCTTAATATCATTAGAATCCAGAAATCTATTGATTTCTGTCATAAACATGCTCAAAAATTGAGCTTCCTCAGCTTTCTGGTGTAGGAAATTCCAAAGATTCCTAAACACTGAGTGAAGAAATTCCTTTTCTTAGCCTTACATGGCTCACTTCTTATTCTGAGATAATGTTCCCCTGGTTTGAGACCACCAGCAGGAGAAATATTCTATCTACATCTACCCTATCATGCCCAATAAAAATGTAATAAGTTTCAATTAAATAACCTCTCATTCTTCAAAATTCTAGAGAACACAGGCCAAGTTTCTTGAACCACTCCCCATCCAGAATGAGACACAGCCCCAATGGATTATATAGTTTGGGGAATTTGGAGGCAATGTGGGATTAGAACTGCTCAATGTTTTTTTTTCTCCATTTTAAAAGTTTAAAATTCATTAGTCTAGTGAAAAGGTTAACAAGACAGCTGCCTGAGGGATAGCCATCAGTCAATCACCTGAAGCCTGACTAGGGCCTTAATAAGTGTTAAAACTGAATCATCTCAGATCACCTCAGCTCTATTTAAGAAAGGGTCTGTTGAAAGGGCACAATCAGTAAGCTTTGTACAGACTAGAAGGAGAGAGTATATCTGCTGTGAGACACAGCCTGAATGAGTAAACAGTTCAAGGAATTCAAAGGCAGCATGGAAGTCTATGCAGATGCTTCTGCTTGCTTTTTACTTGGCTCATAAGTTGTTAGGTTTTTTTTAAACAAGGTAAGTTGAAGCCCCGCTCAGGGTCCTAGCATAAAAGAGTGACCCCACAGATAAACTGTTGTAAGTGTAAGTCTGTTGCTGGGTGAGAGCTATTAATTTGACTATGATAGGTAACTTCCAGGTTTAAGGCAAACATGGGAAATATTCACATGTTACAACCTGAAAGACTAAAATTATTTTTTTAAAAATCAAATTAGGAAGTAAGTAATTAAAATAGATATGCTTGGCCAGGCTTTCTGCTTTGCAGTGACCACATCTGTAGCAAGTGTTGAGTGCTTGAGGAACTCCGGCTTAGAGTTGATTAACTGGTATCTGAGCTCCGAACACCTTAATGCATAAGGGAGGGAGGAGAGTTATCTGGATGCTGCAGTCACACACCTTGGGCTAACTACTCTATGCTACTCTCTCCTTACCCCCACCCTCCTCTAGCTTATCTCTCCATGCTTCAGGCTCACTGCCTTTATTCCTGATGAAGGGCTTTTGCCCAAAACGTCGATTTCGCTGCTCGTTGGATGCTGCCTGAACTGCTGTGCTCTTCCAGCACCACTAATCCAGTATTTGCTTTCCAGCATCTGCAGTCATTGTTTTTACCTCCAAATTGAGTCAGGGACAGCAGGGTGTGAGTACAGACGACACAGGTAGAGGGATATAGGAGGTAGTGCTGAAGGAATCTCAGCCCTTAACACACATCCAAGGATAAATAAAAATAAATCTGTATAATGAATACGGTGCCCGCACCACCACCATAGAACTAGCATAGGCATCAATCTCTTGATGTGCTGTGGAAAAATTTGATTTAAGTGAAAGATCCATTCTGTATTTGTTTAGTTGCTATCCATTTATACTATTTAACACTGTGAAGTATAAAGTGTGATAATCCAAGAAATGTAATTTGAGGTCATTATGATTTCAAAGATATTTCAATTTGAAATATTGTGATGAGAATTGGGATAATTTAACCTGGGAATTCCAGCTGCCTTTGGCTATTTTTGATATTTTAAAAATACATTTTCTGATGTTAAAATAAATACGTGCACTAGTGCTGAAGAATACACGTACCAAAATATCAAGATAAATTTTATGATAGATTAACAATGTAATAATAAAATAACAAGCAATAAATTTTTTTGCATCAGCTATCACTTCTCCCAAATTTCTCACTTCTTCAAACCTTTCATTGCCTTATGAAGGAGAGTTTATCTTTGACTCATTTTTAAAAATAATAAATATTCCACATTCCTGTTTCTCAAGACTCCTGGTTTCAATTTTTTTATGATGGGTTTATTAGAATGATTCACTTTTTAATAGTGATAGAACAATTTCATGGTTATTTTATTCAAAAATTTGGATATCTTGGATAAAATCAGATCAAGCTTAAGCACATCAAATTAGGAAAGATAAACAATAGCTTGTTAATTCAAATGTTACATCCTCTGTCTTTTTCCAAGATGTCTGCTTTCTGGAAGGAACTGCAAACATCTGTCAGGTATTGAATGAAGGACAATATTCTGATATTAGTTTTAAATTTGTCTTTCACTATTTTAAATTACTGATCTCGAAGCTACTATATTTAAGCATCATAGAGTCACTGAGATAGAAATTTAAGAGCCAAATTACAGAGCCAAATGATTTAAAAGTAAATTTTTTAACCGATTAGCTTGAGTACTTATGATCTCTGAGGGAAGTAGAAAATGAGTTGTCATTCCCATCTAACACCTGAATAAATTATGCAAATTATAGACAGTTGAATTAATGCATCTATTCTATAGCTACTAGCCAAATATTTTCAGGTGCAATGTGGATACCAAACTTACCAATATTGGTTTCAATAGTTATTAATTGTACATGTGCAGAAAGACCATTTCAGATTGAGCAACCCTTCATCAACTTAATTCCTGCTTCAAATGAGCATTCAACCAATTAATAACCTGGTTTCAAAACTTTTTTGTGAAATCTAAGCCATTTCCATTCATTTCTAATTCGATGAATATAAATTCCCTCCAACTAAATGGTGAAAAGACTGAAGGTATGGTCTTCAAGCCCCATCACAAACTGTTTCTGAATGATCCAGTCTATTCATTTTGTTGATAAATGAGGTTGAACCAGATTATTCACAATCTTGGTATCGTATTTGACCCCAAGATGAGCTTCCAAACAGATATCCACACAATGAAGACTGCTGACTTTCACCTCCATAACTTCATCCAATGCTGCCTCTGCCTTCCCCTATCTGCTATTGAATCACTCTTGACTTGACTATTCTCATGAACTCATTGCCATCCTTCCAGCTTCCACCTACTATAAATGTGAGTTCACCAAACTCTGCAGCCTGTATCCTAACTTTGACCAAATACCTTTCACTCATCTCTGTGCACACTGACCAGATTGTCTCTCTTTGGATTAGCAGTGTCTTAATTTAAAATTCTCATCATTGTTTCCAAATCAGTTCATGGATTCCAGCCTCCCAATCTCTGTATCCCTTGGTCAGTCAAATGTGCTGCTCCATTTCTGACACTTGCATATCTTTTTTTAAATTGCATTACCATTGGCCACACGTCAGCTCCTAAACAATAAGTATTTCCCTAAAACTCTACCTCAGAAACTTACTCTGATCTATTAAGATCTTGCTTAAAACCTGTTTAAATTTAAGGCTTTGGTTATATGCTCGATGTATCAATGTGATACTTCTAGGGTGTTGCTGAAGAGAGTTAATGTGCTTTCCACTGGTTTGCTTCTCATTCTTAGCCTATATTAACACATTATTATTTTGTGGGATGTGAGTATTACTAGTAAGCCCAACACTTATTGCCCGTCACTATTGTCTCAAACTCTTGCCTTTGCTCGGCCATTTCAAAGGGGAATTAAGTATCAATCATATTGTTGTGAGTCTGGAATGACATGTAGTCAAAATAGGGAAGGATGGTAGACTTTCTTCCCTAAAAAGACATTAATGAACCAAATGGGTTTTACAACAATTCATGATATCTTCATGATTGCCACTACTGATGACTAGCTTTCAATTCCAGATTTTTACAAATTGAAGCTAAATGCCACAGGCTGGCATGATAAGAGTTGATCTGTGTCCCTACCTTATTAGCCTGGGCCTCAGGATTACTAGTGCAATAACATTATCACAGTGTCAACATAACTCAGAATGGAGAGAATATACTTAGTTTTCTGCTATCATAAGCTTTGCATAACTTGCCCACTTGCCTTGGAGACATCCCCAAACAGGGCACTGGCATCAAATGAAGTTGATCATTATCAGACGTGATTCAAAGGAACATACTCAATATTCACAGCTATCACAGCTCTGACTGGAGTACAGATCATTTCCTGGTCAGGGTGACGTTGTAATCCATGAAGATTTTGCATTCAAATCAGAAGTTCTTTTATCAATGTCAGCCACACACCCTACACAGATAAGAACCAATAGTTCTATGATTCAATTAACTAGATGCTCATCACCCCTTTCTCCAGAGCAATGAATCTCCCCATTTCAGTCATGTCTTTTAGGAAATAAATTATTGCCGCCCTATCCGGTCCAACCTACGTGTGGTTCATATCACTGTGAATGGCTCCTTACTGCTCTCTGAGCAATTAGGGATGGAAAATAAATGTTGGCCTAGTCAGCAATCTTCAGCATTCTCATAGGGTGCAGAAGTGAAATGAAAAATACTTTGAGACACTGACTTCTTTATTTCACTGTCAACATATGGGAAGCAAAAGGTGAAAAATACTGACTGATTTAAGATGAACATTATCCTATGGGACACGTCGCTGAAGTCAAGCGCTAGATTCTCAATAATGAAAAGAAATATGAGTGAGAACATTCTGAAAGCACTAATCGCCATTCAATATGAGGTCCAATCAAATGCTTGATGGTGGCCAAAGTCTGCTGGTTACAAATCTGTCAGAATATCTGGATGTCTTTTGGGTACATTTGGTGGGAATGAAAAGAAAGCAAGCCTAAGGCAAAGAAATCAGGTACACTGTGCAAAAATACAAGAGAGGTCATCATCAACTGCAATAAAACATTTGGAGACCTGGTGGAACATTAACTTGAATTGTACTCAAAGAGAAATAATGTTACCAAGGGAGCTTAATTCACCACGGAAAGCCTGCTTTTCTTGGAAGAACTAAATATCAAAGCAGTAGTAAAGCCATTGTCTTGTTTGCCATGCATGAAGCTCCACAATATGAACTCATCATGCATAGGAATCCTTCAACATCAGCAATAATATTTCTATCTCTGCTGGAGGGACAGGGCAATACTACTGGTTGTGCATGATGCAAAACTGATTACCATGTTCAAGAACAGGGATGACCAAGGCAATTGCAAACTCATTGATGAACATCCTGGGAAAGGTACTTAGCTGTGTTTACCTTTGTCAGACTGCGGGTCATGGCTGAGTGCATCTATCCAAAATTTCAGTGGGGCATTTGGAACTGGAAGATCTGCAGTTGTATGATCTGCTCAGTCTGGCAGCTTCAAAAGAAAAATTGCAAGCAAGAGATGCCACTATAATATTGCTTTCCATAATGTAATACATTTGAGTGTCTGACTTGGCTGGAACAATATGTTGAGCTGTATTCTAAGCGACATGGTATCATTCAGATAGTTATGAAGAGAGATTGGACAGACTAAGGTTGTTTTTCCTCGGAGTAGAGGAGACTGAGGGGGTCAACATGATTGAGATGTACAAAATTTGAGGGTGATAGGATAGACAGGAAGGAATTTTCCCCTTGCTGGAGGGATCAATGATCAAGGTGCATAGATTTAAGGCAAGGGCCAGGAGAAGTCTTTTCACTCAGCGGGTGATGAGAATCTGGAACTCATTGCCTGTAAGGGTGATAGAGACAGAAATCCTTATTACGTTTAGTAGTATTTAGATGTGCACTTCTGAAGCCAAGGCATACAAGGCTATGGGCCAAGTGCTGGAAAGTAGGATTAGAATAGTTAGGTGGTTGTTTTGACCAACACAATCTTGATGGACTGAAGGGCCTTTATCTGTGCAGTTGACCTCTATGACTCTATTGACTTCCATACGACTGCTAAAGCACCAAGGATGATGTTTTCTGTCTGAAATTATTAAGCATGGGAATACAATACACCTGCAGAATCAACATGAACTTTGACCCTTCCCTCTAGCAGAGGAAGAGGTGTCCCAGGATATGTCACCCTGCATAAGAACTGCAGCAACCCTGAATCGATTGCAACAACAATATTGAGTCATCTCCTTATTGTCATAGTGGGTGTAAGGTTCTTGCCTATGTCAGATTGCAGATTGTGGCTGAGCATGTGTACCCCAAACCTTAGTAGGATTTCAGAACTGGGGTAAAAACAATGACTGCAGATGCTGAAAACCAAATACTGGATTAGTGGTGCTGGAAGAGCACAGCAGTTCAGGCAGCATCCAACAAGCAGCAAAATTGACGTTTCGGGCAAAAGCCCTTCATCAGGAATAAAGGCAGTGAGCCTGACGCATGGAGAGATAAGCTAGAGGAGGGTGGGGGTGGGGAGAGAGTGGCATAGAGTACAATGGGTGAGTGGGGGAGGAGATGAAGGTGATAGGTCAAGGAGGAGAGGGTGGAGTGGATAGGTGGAAACGAAGATAGGCAGGTCGGACAAGTCCGGACAAGTCAAGGAGACAGTGCTGAGCTGGAAGTTTGAAACTAGGATGAGGTGGGGGAAGGGGAAATGAGGAAGCTGTTGAAGTCCACATTGATGCCCTGGGGTTGAAGTGTTCCGAGGCGGAAGATGAGGCGTTCTTCCTCCAGGCGTCTGGTGGTGAGAGAGCGGCAGTGAAGGAGGCCCAGGACCTCCATGTCCTCGGCAGAGTGGGAGGGGGAGTTGAAATGTTGGGCCACGGGGCGGTTTGGTTGATTGATGTGGATGTCTCGGAGATGTTCCCTAAAGCGCTCTGCTAGGAGGTGCCCAGTCTCCCCAATGGAGAGGAGACCACATCAGGAGCAATGGATACAATAAATGATATTAGTGGATGTGCAGGTAAAACTTTGATGGATGTGGAAGGCTCCTTTAGGGCCTTGGATAGAGGTGAGGGAGGAGGTGTGGGCACAGGTTTTACAGTTCCTGCGGTGGCAGGGGAAAGTGCCAGAATGGGAGGGTGGGTCGTAGGGGGATGTGGACCTGACCAGGTAGTCACGGAGGGAACGGTCTTTGCAGAAGGTGGAAAGGGGTGGGGAGGGAAATATATCCCTGGTGGTGGGTCTTTTTGGAGGTGGCGGAAATGTCGGCGGATGATTTGGTTTATGCGAAGGTTTGTAGGGTGGAAGGTGAGCACCAGGGGCGTTCTGTCCTTGTTACGGTTGGAGGGGTGGGGTCTGAGGGCGGAGGTGCGGGATGTGGACGAGATGCGTTGGAGGGCATCTTTAACCATGTGGGAAGGGAAATTGCGGTCTCTAAAGAAGGAGGCCATCTGGTGTGTTCTATGGTGGAACTGGTCCTCCTGGGAGCAGATACGGCGGAGGCGGAGAAATTGGGAATACGGGATGGCATTTTTGCAAGAGATAGGGTGGGAAGAGTTGTAATCCAGGTAGCTATGGGAGTCGGTGGGTTTGTAAAAAATGTCAGTGTCAAGTCAGTCGTCACTAATGGAGATGGAGAGGTCCAGGAAGGGTAGCGAGGTGTCAGAGAACTGGGGGTCTACTATTGAAATGAGCTAAGTCTGGCAACTGCAAGAGAAATTCTGTGACCAAAGGCAACTACAATGTGTTCTCTTCATTGATCTCACTAAGACACTCAAAAATGTAAACAGGGGCAGTCTCCTTAAGTTGCTGCAGAAAATTTGCTGCCTGCCAAATAGGGCTGGATTATCACATGCTGAAGAAGCCTAATGTTTTATAAGCTTAACAGGCCCCATAGCATGATCAAAAAAAGTGATTCTAGCAGGGCAATGGAAATGAAAGAACAAAAAAACTTTATATTTGCTTGTATACTTAGATTTCTTTTGTTGTGCCTTTGCCGAACTAAAACAAATAGCTTGCAATTAGCTCATTTGCATTATGAAACTCTTGCAAATGAAGGTGGGTTGACTTCTTAATTAGCATATGAAAACATGAAATCTCCAATCACACACAACAGCAGTTATGCAGATCAGCACTTGCTCAATGGAGCGAACAATACAACCTGCAGAAATGCAGAACATTTTTTGTTACGTCATTTGAACAGCAAAGTCACTGATATTCTTAAATGATATAAAAGTATGAATTTTCACTTTCTCTGCACATAGGGTTTAATGCAATCAACTTGTCTTGCAGAATTATTGTTCACAGCTCATTTTTGATATTTTTCAGCTGCAAAAAAGACCTTTCTCCTGAGCAATTCATTACCATTAGCTGAAAAGAGCTGAAATATTACTTCCACATTCAAGAAAGCCAATTGAATCTTGGATGATGAGTTTTGCAGGCCCTGCTGGCACAAGTTCCCTTTATTCTGAATCATTTTCCCTGATAAAAACTTGGAAGTGTTTTACTTCTCCAACGAGGTTAATATCAACATTGTCATGATAATCCTTCATCAGAAGCTTTACATCTTCATATAGGTGTTTTTACAAGGCATCTAAATCAACTAAAAGCTAAAAAGATTCTTTGCAACATTTTTGAGAATGATTACTCTCATCTTCAAGCTGGTTTCAAGTGCATCTACAATCAAAATAAAAGGATTCTCTCTAAATTTGTCTCCTGGAGAAAGCATTTCTCAGTAATAAGTGCATCTCCATTTTTTCCCCTTTTATTCACAAGCTTGTCTATATCAGGCAGGTTTTTATTTTGTTCAGAATCCAATTTCAAAAACCTCTCTCGTGTTTCTTTAAAGAACTGAATGTGTGACATGGAAAGCTTTGAATAAGTCCTAAAGGCTCTCCATTCATCCTGAAGGGTCTTGTTTCTATTGTGGTATCTCTTGTTAGATGAAAGTTTTCACATGAACACAAACTGTAATTCCTCCATTTTTCTCCTACAGAATGCCTGTTTCTCACCTTGTTTTACCATGTCAGTAGAAAGATGAGTAAAAACATCAATGATTAAACCATAACTCTCAGCTATGACTAAAGTAGACTTTGTATGTTTCAGGAGAAAGTGAGGACTGCAGATGCTGGAGATCATAGCTGAAAATGTGTTGCTGGAAAAGCGCAGGTCAGGCAGCATCCAAGGAACAGGAGAATCGACGTTTCAGGCATAAGCCCTTCTTCAGGAATTCCTGATTCCTGAAGAAGGGCTAATGCCCGAAACGTCGATTCTCCTGTTCCTTGGATGCTGCCTGACCTGCTGCGCCTTTCCAGCAACACATTTTCAGCTTTGTATGTTTCAGAGCTAGTATCAGACTGATGTCTTAATACACAAACCAGGGTCCAAAAATTATATGAGTACTGGGTACAGTGTTTTGTAGAGACAGAGGGAAAAAAATTTATTGCACAAAAGCAAAAATTTACATCTCGGTAGCATGGCTAGCTATATGTAATGAATCAAAAATTGTGGTGCTGGGAAAGCAGAGCTGGTCAGGCAGCATCCGAGGAGCAGGAGAACCAATGTTTCAAGCATAAGCTCTTTATCAGGAAGATTCTGATCTCCAGCATCTGCAGTCCTCACTTTCTCCTACATTTAATGAATGTCCATCACATGGAATATATATAGCATGTTTATTGTTCTTTCAAAGTTCTAGCTTCATGCCTTTGTATCTTCCTGCTATTTCCACTGCATCATGACATAACTGTTATCTTCACTAACTGAAGTCAACTTAGCAGCTATTGCTGGAAAATCCATGTTGGCGATAATTTCACCACCACACTTTTCTAATTCAAGGTAAATTGGAAAGCGTACAATAGGGCAGCCATCATTGGGTAACACATATCATGCAAGAACAGTTAGTTGATCAACATGTGAAAGACCTCATGCAATGTCAGCAGACAAACTGAAGTATCCTGCTTTTCTCAAGACATTGAAAATAGATCCTATGACTTTACAAATATAAGGTGAATAAGTTAATTACATTCTTTTCGAGTATGAAGATTTCCCAGATTCACTGCTTCCAAAATCTTTTATACAGTTGGCAAAAAATAAATGAAATTTAGCAAAGGGTTGTGCAAAGTCAAGAAAGTTCTCATTATGTGGTGAGCCAAATCTTTCCTCACCTTTCCTAAAAGCTACTCCACGTTTGAATAATGTGCATTCAACTGCAATAACACTGCAATACTTCAGGCACATCCTTCTAGTATGCTTTCTCCTTTTTCATCTGTTCCTCCCAATTTGAATCCAAGGTTAACTCACATTATCTCAAATTTGTATTCAAAGTTTTTCAATTATCCTCAGAGTTATCGTGATTTTGAATTCCAGCATGACTTTGTTGATCATTAGACCCATCACTGACCAGTTCTCATGATGTTGAAAAGAACTTGCAGACAAAACACAGCCAGTTGTTGGAGAGTATATTAGCCAGTCTTGTTTTCATTTGTTTGTTTTGTTTTCACTGTGAACTTGTATTGAATTAAATAGATGCTGTTCAAGGATTTAAGACAACTTTTGAATGTTTACTTCAATTTCTCAAATGAGCTACTCTAAAGTTGACAGTTTGAGGGACATCTCCATATCCAGATTGAAATATCATCCTCAGTCAAAACTCCTCAGAAACCAAAATCATTAGATTTTGTGGAGCTTTTCTTTTCAGTTGGATTTTCAGGCTTTGTAACAGTCACATGTGTAATGGTCATAATCATATCTGTGGTTATCTGTCCTCAGTAAAAGAGGTGAATCCTTGTGGTTGCTGTGAGCCTGACTGCATGTCTTGAGTTTAAGGTCCCTCTTTTTAATTACAATGAAATAACTTTCTGACATTGTTTGACTGAATCACAGAATTGGTGTGGTGTTAAAGGAGAGGCATTTTTGCACGGACTCTCCAAATGAACACCATGAAATAATGCCATTCTTGGCACCCTTTCCCATAACCCTTCATGTTATGTATAATTAAATAATAATCTAATGAACTCTGAAATGCCTCTATATCAGTATTGTCTACGCCATACTCCCAGGCTGTGTATTTCAGACTTCTCTTTTCCAGGGAAAACAGTACCAACCCATCTAACCTTTCCCATCCATCTTGGAACCCTTCTTATAAACATCTATTGCATTCTCTCCAAATTGTTCACATCCTTCTGCTATGTAGCACCCAGAATTGTGCACATTACTCCAGCTGTGGTCTAACAAGTGTCTGATAGAAGTTCAACATAGCTTCCTTGCCATTGTAATCAATGCCATTATTCATTAACCATAGAAAAATACACAATTGGTTAACTACACTTCCTAACTGCCCTTTTAATGGCATATGTAGATATACAACCAGGTCTCTCTGTCGCAGCACATCTTTAATTTTTACCTTACTCTCCTCTTCATCTCTGAAACTCTGGCTTTGTTTGACTATCTTTTCCTGTTTAGGGAAATGCACTTTAGCAGCATCTAAACTCTATCTTTTTTGAAGATTGTCCATTGTGCTGCAACAGACTTTCTCACCAGCCTTTGACTTCAGTCTGTCTAAACTAGCTCCACTTTTACCTCATTGAAATCAGCTTTCGCTTGTTAGTTAATTGTTTTCACTCTGGATTGTCCATTGTCCTTTTCCAGTGTCATCTGAACTTCATCTTACAACAATAATTGTTCCTTCATGGTCACCTGATTTGCCTCATCCTTCTCAACCTTGACGACCAGGTGTAGCAGTGCCTCCTTTATTGTTGGGTTTAACACAGACTGTTGTAGAAAATTCTCCCTAATAACACAATGTGAAAATATTTTATCTCTCTTTGCCCTTAGTATTATCACAATCCTAATCTATATTTGGGAAATTCAAGTCCTCCATTACACTCAATGTTTGCATCTCTGTGATTTCCTTCTCTTTGTAATTTTCCATCCTTCCCACGAGTTGGTGGTTTATAGACCACGCTAAGCAATGTAATTGCACCCTTCTTTACCTTTTAGTCAAAGTACATACAGTTTTAGAACTACATTTAGAATGTTTCAATTTCTCCATTATATCCTCTTCACATATTAACTTAACATTCTCTATTCTAGATTCTTTTCCAATATTTTGAGCACTCTGGTATTCTTCCTGATGCTGGTATCATTACAAAGTTAAAAACATTTCCTGAAGCACAAGCAAAATGCGAGGAACTCCATCCCAGCTCCATTCAGATGCAACCCATCTAGTTTAAACTGGTGCGATCTTCTCCTTGCCAGTCCTCGTCCCAAGAATTTGAAGGCCTCTCCCTTCTGCACTAACTATACATTCACCTTCCTATTCCTGGACTCACTTGTGTGAGATACTGAGAATAATCCAGAGATTACTATATTGGAAGTTCCCATTGGAAGTGCTAAGTCCTTACCAAGTTCCCTAAATTCTGAATACAGAATCATATTCCCCCTTCTACTGTACATCACTGGTACAAAACGAGCTCTGACCTCTGACTGACCACCAGATCCTGTTGCTAATCAGGGACATCCCTGACCCTTGCACTAGGGAGGCATTATACTCTTCTGATGTCTTATCCACAGCCTCAATCACCTGTATGTTACCCAAACTAATAAATCTGCTGCTCTTCTACAACTTTTACTTC
Source organism: Chiloscyllium punctatum (assembly GCF_047496795.1). NCBI lineage: Eukaryota > Metazoa > Chordata > Chondrichthyes > Orectolobiformes > Hemiscylliidae > Chiloscyllium > Chiloscyllium punctatum. The sequence goes on along the minus strand of NC_092743.1, from coordinate 52,895,130 downwards.
CCTCCTGTAGAGCTGGTGCTATCAGGCTAGAGCTTACAATACTCCTGTGTGGTGCCATTGCCCTCATCAGTATTCAGAATGGAGAACAAATTATTGAGTAGGAATAATAGGGAACTCCTGCATTATGTGCTTCGTTCTCTTTGGACTGGCTGGCCCAGTCCCTCGTTCTCTATCTACCTGCACGCCCTTAACCTGAGGTGTAATCACTTCGCAGAAAATCCTACCCATTTTACTCTCCACCTCAAAGATGGACCATTATCATTCCAGCCACCACTCAAGTTCTGAAACCCAAAGCTCCGATTTCTGTCATCAGTTGCTGTTCCTACACTGCACATACTGATTTAGTTCATGTGAAGTGGCCACAAATTCACACACACCACAAGGTGGATGTGCCATGTGGCCAAGCTGGCCTGCCAAAAACAAAACATACTTTTTTATTCCTAACCATAAACTGAAGATTAGAAATGAATGACTTTATAGTTAGCCTGTAATGTCACTCTGATAGTTTCGAAAAAGCTCAGCCCCTATTGTGTTGTTTTTCAACTCCTGATCTCCTGGATATTAACAAAGATTGAAAAATAAAGAGAAAAGAGTGCCTCTGTCCCCTCTCTCTGAATTCTCTTACTTAACCAGACTCTGATTCCACTTTGCACTTCATGCGTTGCAGTAAAACATTGTGAATTACACTACTAAGATTCAAATGAGTCCACTACCTGATGCAGCTTGTTTAGGCAATTGCTTAATTAGTTCATTTCACCTCGTCTCCAGCAGAGAGCTTGATTAGCCTGACCCAAACCTGAAAACAAATAACACTTTAAAACAATAAATTTAAATAAGATACTAATTGAATGAAAGCAGAACTAGATTTTATAAAAAAAATTAATTGCCTCTTAAAATTTAAAATTGCACTCCCTTGCACACTGAACTCTTATAATTCCATTCTATCCCATTGTACTTCAAGCAGCTGCTCCTTTTTATTTTTCATCTAAATTCATTTCAATCATTCTTCTCATTTTTAAGAGGCTCTCTATAATAATGAGGAAAGAAACTATGTCTTTATTTCCATTATTATCTTGAAAGAGGTCATATAAGACTTTTTTTTAGTGATCTAAGTATCTAAATGAATTGTGTAATTATCACTAATCAAGGAAAGATGAGACACTATCAAACCACATTAGTGAGACATAGGAGCCTGGGAGTCTGAGTACTGTATTTCCTGAATGGAGCCAAGAAATAAATCAAAACTCTCCAATCATGTTTAATCTCTGAGGAAGACTGTTTTACATATTAGTTGTGTAGCTGTGTAAGTATATATTAGAATGCAAATGTCTGCTTTAGAAAATTATTTTTCCACATTACATTATTTTTCGACTGATTGTGCTAAACTTTAAATTTAGATGATTTTCATATTCAGAGAAGAGATGCAAGACTAGAGTGTGGGAGGGACAGTTTGCCCACATCAGCCATTCATAGAGTCATAGAGATGTCCTGCTTTGGTCCAACCTGTTCCATGCCAACCAGATATCCCAACCTAATATATTCCCACCTGCCAGCACCTGGCCCATATCCCTCCAAACCCTTCCTATTCATATACCCATCCAAATGCCTCTTGAATGTTGCAATCGTACCAGCCTCCACCACATCCTCTGGCAGCTCATTCCATACATGTACCACCTCTGCATGAAAACGTTGCCCCTTAGGTCTCTTTTATATCTTTTCCCTCTCACCCTAAACCTATGCCCTCTAGTTCTGGACTCCCTGACCCCAGAGAATTTATTTATCTATTTATCCTATCCGTGCCCCTCATAATTTTGTAAACCTCTATAAGGTCACCCCTCAGCCTTCGACGCTCCAGGGAAAACAGCCCCAGCCTGTTCAACCTGTCCCTCGTTTACTCGTAGTTGCCATTTGCCCTCAGCTTGGCTCACCCTGTCAGAAATATTCTCCCTTCAAAATGGGAGGGGTAAAATTTTGAAAAAAATGCTAAATGTTTGAGTGAGGTTGCCCTGTATACAGGAGGCACCCTCCCTCTCTGCGATTTCTGTCTTCAATTTACAGGGATAGACTGGGAGAACTGGGAATGTTCTCCAGGGAGCAGAGAAGATTGGGGACCAGTGGGATTGAATCAAGATGTTCAGAATCACAGAGGGGGGAATGGTTTTGACTGAGTTAGTGAGGGAGGAAATCTTCTCAGAGGCAGGAGGACAGATGCCCAGTGGGGAACATGGGATTGAAGGGAATTGGATAAAGAACTAGAAGGGAGTTAGATTGAGGGGAATGGGATAAAGAACATTACACATCTGGATGGGTACATGAATAGGAAGAGTTTAGAGGGATATGGATTTAAATGCTGGCAAATGAGACTAGATCAATTTAGGAGAGTTGGTTGGCATGGACGAGTTGGACCAAAGGGTCTCTTTTCATGCCGTGTACTCCATGACTTTATACTTATAGCTCCCTCATAATGTGAAGCTCTAAACTGTAACATACTTAGCTTATGCCTAAACCTGACACTGCTACCAAAGATGCTCAATATGATTTCTTGTTTTCCTGACGAGACGATCAGTAGGTTCAGCTAAGATAGCACAACATTGGAAAACTTGAAGATCCACTGTAGAGTCAAACAAGGCTATGTTCAGGCGTTGACACTTTTTAGCACATTCTTTTCTTTGCTGCTCTCATATGCATTCAGGTCAACTACAAAGCTGGCAGGAAGCTGTTCCATTTTGGTTGTCTGAAATCTAAAAGACAAGTGCATCAAGTCCTAATCAAGGAATTGTTCTGTCCTGATGATGTTGCATAAATATTCCATGCTGAGGAGCATCTTCAGTGGCAAATAGACAGACTCTCTGAGATCTGTGAAGAGTTTATTTTGTCTTCGTGCTGTGGATGATAAAATATCATGGTCTAGGATGTTGCCACGCCATTATCTATAAGCCCTTAAAATCTAATGAAAGGAGATAGAATGATCTGTGTCATGGTACAAAGATAACAATCTCTCCCTCAATGTCAGCAAAACTAAAGAACTGATCATCGGCTTCAGAAAAAATGGAGAACATGCCCCTATCTACATAAATGCAGCTGAGGTGGAGAGGGTCGAGAGTGTCAAGTTCCTATGAGTGACGATAACCAACAATTTGTTCTGGACCTCTCATGAAGGAACAACAATGCTTATTTTTCCTCCAGAAGCTGAGGAAATTCAGCATGTCCATAAGGATCTTCACCAACATTTACAGATACATCACAGAAAGCATTCAAGCTAAGATGCAGAATGGCAACTGTTCTGTCCAGGACCGTAAGAAATTACAGAAAGTTGTGTACATAGCCCAGATCGTCACAAAATCCAACTTTCCATCCATGGACTCCACCTGCACTTCACATTGCCACAGAAAAGCTGCCAGCATCATCAAAGAACCTTCCCACCCTGGTAATTCTCTCTTCCAAACTCTCCCATCAGGCAGAACGTACAGAAGCTTAAACATATGTACTAATAGGTTCAAGAACAGCTTCTTCCCTGCTGTTATTAGATTATGAATGGACCTCTCTAATTTCAAATCAAATGCTGGTCTTCCTTTTGTGCAGCTCCTGTGCAGCTGTAACCTTATATACCTCACTCTGTTTAAACACCCTATGATTTGTATGTACCTCTATGTTATGGTCTGCCTGTACTGCATGCAAACCAAAACTTTTCACTGTACTTAGGTATATATGACAACAATAAATTAACTCAAATGATGCTGGAGTTTGTTAATAGTCTCACATATCTAGTGATCACAATCATCAGCATTCTGTTACCTGATGCTGAATCAAAATGTGTATCACAAAAATTGCAACTGGCCTCCAAGTAAGTGTGTGTTACAACAGAAACTTAACTGAGAATAGCAAACTGAGAGTCTCCCAAGTCTGTATCTTCGTTATTGAGATCTGGTTAGTATATATTAACAAGGAAAATTTCTGAACATATTAACCTCGTTGTCTTAAAATATTCTTGGCATCTTTTGGGATTTGCTTTAATTTTAAGACTAACATCAATTAAAATTGCAGACTTTAGTTAAGTAAGCTGATCTGAAAGGGAGAGTAGTTTCAACTCAAACTAGCTATAAGACCACATGCCTTTGAGAATGTTTTCAAAAGCTTCAGAGACTTCAGTAAGTTTATCACAATGAACAAAAAACATTATAACATTTGACAAGCACAGTGGCCAGCAGCTGTCATGGGGAAACATCAGTGTTCAACTTGCAGTTAGTTTAAATCTCTTGATTAAACACTATCTTTTCTCTTCTTGAGGTTGATGTGTATTTAGAGTCTTGCAAAGCCTTTTGTTTTTACACCTTTCTCAGCTTGACTCTATGGAACATTAAGTAAAACCCTTTTATATCATCTTAATGGTTAGTAAATACCTAACTACCCTTCCATGATAGTTGGTGTCTCACTTGTTTATGTCATCGCTGGTTAAAAGGCTGAGGGCCTTCCTGGAGTTATCATAGCACATACAAAGGTCTGATTTAGGAACAGGAGTAGCCATTTGGCCCATCAATCCTCACCCCACTCAATATGATCATGGCTAATCTGTTTACTCTCTATGTTCCCACCTATATCTGATAACTTTCTTACCAGCAACCCATCTATCTCTGTCTCAGTATTATTCAACAACTTTTCCAAAAGCCTTTGAGGAAGAGAGTTCCAATGGCTCAATAGCCTTTGAGAAAACTTTCTCCACATTTCTCTCTCAAATGAGCTACTGCTTTATTTCCAAACAGTGACACCCACACCCCTCCCAAAGTTCAGTTCAATATTCTTCCACAAGAGAAAAATAATAATTTCCACATCATTTTATCAAAATGATCTTACATGTTTCAATCCAGTCACCAATTTGAAAGGGTTCAGAAAAGGTTTACAAGGATGTTGCCAGGGTTGGAGGATCTGAGCTATAGGGAGAGGTTGAACAGGCTGGGGCTGTTTTCCCTGGAGCGTCGGAGGCTGAGGGATGACCTTATAGAGATTTACAAAATTATGAGGGGCATGGATAGGATAAATAGACAAAGTCTTTTCCCTGGGGTGGGGGAGTCCAGAACTAGAGGGCATAGGTTTAGGGTGAGAAGGTAAAGATATAAAAGAGACCCAAGGGGCAACTTTTTCATGCAGAGGGTGGTACCTGTTTGGAATAAGCTGCCGGAGGATGTGCTGAAGTCTGGTACAATTGCAACATTTAAGAGGTATTTGGATGGGTATATGAATAGGAAGGGTTTGGAGGGGATATGGGTTGGGTGCTGGCAGGTGGGACTTGATTGGGTTGGGATATCTGGTCGGCATGGACAGGTTGGACCGAAGGGTCTGTTTCCATACTGTACATCTCTATGAACCTATGACCTGTTATTTCTCTAAACTTCAGCACTTACAAGCTTAGCCAGTCCAACCTTTTCTCCTAAAACAACTCAATCATTCCTGATATCAGTTTGGTAATCCTTCTCTGAATTACGCCAAGGGAATTGCATCTTTCCTTTAAATAAGGAGGCCAGTGTTGTACACAGTGTTCTAGATATTATCAAACCAATGCCCTATGTAAATGAAGCTTAACCTTTCTACTTTTGTATTCAATTCCCCTGATAAAAAATTATAGCATTCCATTGGGTATCCAACTACTTGCCATACTGTATGTGAACATTGCAAGTCATGGACACGCAAATCGCTCTCAGCTCTGCAATCTGTCATTATTTAAATAATTTTTATTCTTCCTTACAAATTGGACAATTTCACACTTTTCCATATCTTTGCTGATGCACTTAATGTCCCTTTGTAACATCTTTTTGATCTCTTCACAATGTACTTTCCTCCCTATCTTTGTTTATCAGCAAATTTAACAATCATAACTCAGTTTCCTCATCCAAATAACTTAAATAAATTGTAAAATGTTGAAACCATAGCATTGATCACTCTGGCACTCGATTTGGTGTAATTTCTCTAACATAAAATGACCCATTTGTGACCATTCTCTGTCCTGTTCATAAGCCCATTTTCCATGCACATCGATATGTTACCTCCTACACCATGACCTTTTTATTTCCAACAATAACATTTGATGTGGCTCCTTATCAATTGCCTTCTGGAAATCCAAATGTAGTACATCCACTGGTTCTCCTTTATCCACAGCAGATGTTATTTCCTCAATGATATTCAATGAATTGGTTAAACATGATTTCACTTTCATAAAGCCATGTTGATTCTGCCTGATCATCTTGAACTTGAAGTGCCCATAACACGTTTAATAAAACATTATAACATATTTTCCTGACAGATGTTAAGCTAAATAGCTTGTTCATTCCTGCTTTCTTCCTCTCCTTTTTTTAAAAATAAAAAATGTTACTTATAGCGGAATTTTGGAGACCAATACATCATCTATCTTCTTTGAAGACCTCAGGATAAAATCCATCATGATGTTGGGACTGTGGCTTCAACGAGGTTCTCAGTACCACTTCCCGAGTGATTATAATTTTCAGTCCCTCCCTTCCTTTTCCTGATTTTCAGCTAATTCTGGAATAGTACTTGTATCCTATTATTCTGATCAAAAATTCTGTCCATTCCATCTGCCATGTCTTTATTTTCCATTAATCCCCAGATTCACTTTCCAGAGGACCAACATTCTTGTTTGAGCCCTTTCATTTATAAATATCTATAGAAGCTCTTACAATCTGTTGTTATATTTCTAGCTAACTTTGTCTCTTGCTCTAATTTTATCCACTTTATTAATCTTTGCTGCTTTTATATTCTGTTGAAATTTTCTGACCTGCCATCCATCTTGTGCAATTCTGATTTTCTTGAAGTCTGATACTATTCTTAATTTTTAAATTAACTTTGCAGGGTTACATTGTACTTTGCTCAAAGATTGCATGCATTCATGTAGAACTCTGAGCTCAAAAACTGCATGAATTTATGTAAAACTCCGGTATCTCACTTTTTAGATTAGAATCAATCTAAACATCATGGCATAGACAGAGAACACAGGGGGCCAACGCCTTCAACATATTGTCTAGCTATCACCATTGTTAACAGCTAACCCAAGAATGCAACTTTTTAAAAGAAAGGTTTTGTGATTTATAGATGAAAGAAGTGAAACTATCACAGTATTCTAACGGATGAAAGGCTTAACAGACAATCAATTTTTCAATGTATAATTTCAGTTATATCACACTGCAAATTTTTGCTATAAATTCTGTGTTACGATCGAGCCCTCCACTATCACCTGATGAAGGAGCGTCGCTCCGAAAACTAGTGTGCTTCCAATTAAACCTGTTGGACTATAACCTGGTGTTGTGTGATTTTTGACTTTGTACACCCCAGTCCAACACCGGCATCTCCAAATCATAAATTTTCTGTGCTTTGCCTTTAGCATTATTCTTCTTCCCATGAATATTCTGCCGGATCCAATACTGAATAAGTGCACGGATCTACATTTTCACTTTGGAGTTGTTACTGGGTCCTGAACCCATCTTCAGGGGGAACAACCTTTGGCCTGGGACTTTTCATGAAAACATGTCCTTACTGGTATGGAAACAGGCTCCAGTTCAAATACAGTGGCAGCCTGGATCATTAAGATTAGAGCCCACCAGATGCCTTCAAGTTTGAGAAAAGCAACAGGATTCAATAGCAGCTAAGTAGCTGAGAGGGTGGTGTAGCATGGAGGTGTCCTCTCATCAACTTTTTAAAAGCTAATTAAAAAGCAGAAAAACAGCCAGTCCACCATGGGGGATCCTTCTGCAGATCGATCATTGGATAAATCCCACCCAGGTAAGCCAGGAGGACCGCTTGGCATGTCTGGAGCACTAGTCAGTCACCATGTCCCCTTCTGGGCATTAAACTGACCCCTTCATTCTGAAGCTTCATTCCAGTTACAAAAAAAACAGTGAAAGGAGAAATAATCATCTATCTCTCACTCCTCAAATCCTACCAGTTCCTTCCCTCATCCTTCGCCCAAATTATTCCATCTGATGGCCTCAAAACCACTCCACCTTTGCTTTTCATGTCATCCATGTTCTCTCGGCCCATCTGTCCATCCTCATAAACCTTTATTGTCTAGCTATCACCATTGTTAACAGCTAACCCAAGAATGCAACTTTTTAAAAAAAAGGTTTTATGATTTATACACTCTATGCCAGCGTAGTGTCAACTCATGTCAACCCACATTGCCTGAAATATTCCCACAGCCCTTTTTAGCTCTAGCGCAAACATAGTGCCAACTCGGATGGTATTTACTCACTTTGTATCCACCATTGGCAGACTTCTGGAACTGTGTTCAGATGATATAAGATAAAACAAAATATCTGTTGCACACAACAATGGGCTGAAGCTATTTTTGGCCAAGGGCGAATTGCATCAAGATTTTTGGAGGGTGTTTTTGCCATGCAGCCTAGCCAGTTTTCATGCTCTGCCTTTTCTTGCTGTATCACTGCCATGTCTGATTTCTGCCCCATTTTACCACAAACCATTCCCAGAATTACTCACAACTCAGCAGGTATCCACTGAAAGATCAGCACCTGTGCCACATTTGAAAGGCCACTGTGCATCTTGAAACATGTTAAGCCTCTTGGCAAAAACATTTTAAAAAGGAGCAGGAAGCTTCCAATGTCAAGATTGACCTCACTGGACTTGTTATCTTATTCCACCGTAAATCCCACCAGAGCCCATGTTACTCAGACCCCAATAAGAAGTGTATATTTCATTGTCATTGCGAGGTCCATTTCAGCATGTAACTTCCTTCAAGACTTAATCCTTTACATGAATAAATGTTTTTCAGTACATAATCTCATGTGAAAATAAACATTGGTACTCAAAGCCTCACAATCAAATTGAATTACAGATGGGTGAAATCCATCCTGTCCTCATTCTTCCCTCCCCTCATTGAAAATGGTGTGTCCCTGATTTGGGACAGGATCTTATGAAAATCAGGCATTGGTGCCATTTTAGCTCAGAGTAAAGATCTTCTTGCTTTGTGAACTTCAGATCCTAGTTTTGCTGTTACTCCCAGCAACTGGATCGAATTCAAATTCAACTAAATTTAACATCTCTGCCTCGCATGGGATACTTTCACTGAGAAACACCAACAGGAGCCCAGCACCAGCTCATGAATAGCACTATTATAATCTAAAGGTGTCAATTGCTTTATATTTCATTTCCAACTGGTAGATGAGTGACAAAAGACCGTTTGCTGATGCTTCTGGGTTTAGTCTGAGAGGAATTTGTTCTCATTGCTCACAAGAGATACCCACAGGGAAATGGTTCAATAGACAGTGGGCATAGTTTGTCGTGTTCTCAATGAGAAGCTTCCAGGATCTATATCAAAAGCAAAGAATTTCACTCACTGGATTCCATGCTAATGTGCAGTAATATATGACACAATAGGCAGGCCATTGCCTGATTCTTGGTAGTAATCATGATATCATTATTGACTATAAATCCTCAATATAAAATCACAAGTTCAGAGCCTGGCGGCTATGGGACAGGTATATTCTCTGAGCTCCAAGTTCACGAATTTTGTTACAAACCAAGACTAAGGTACAGATGCTAAAAAGAAATCCAGTCTTGATTGTGTGTCTGTAAGAGCACTGTTAGAGTAAACCATCAAATTTCTGGACCAGATAGCTCCAGAACAATTCCAAAATGCTGATAATCTACAACAATTTACGTAACGTTTGCTTGACAATGGCCCCGACCTACAGTGACACCCGGGGAGGACGAAGTAGCAGGAACAGAAAATCATCAGAAAGATCAGGATGCTTACAAAGTGAAAAGGCCACTTTTTCCGCTCCTCGCCAGAACTGTGAATAATCAAACTCTTGAATATTTGCATTGAATATTTCCTGCGTTTTCTGACAGTTCCTCCTCCCATTTACTAAGATCATGTGAAGACCATTCTTGTGAATTCCACTCACATTACGACAAAATTGGGAAGTATTTAACCTGCTTAATCAGCCTTAATTTCAATCGTCCAAAAAATTAACATAATTATAGTTTGTACTGCATTGGTATACTGATTTGCCAAGTAACTTTTGGAAAGTATCTTCTCGCCACAGGTTGTACTAATACATTTACCTCTATTAACAAACGTGGTCATTGATTCTTAACTAAGCTTTACGGGACAAAAATAGATTAATTTTCCCATGTCTTTGAGGCTAAGAACACAGTATATAACCTGTATATATCTACATGCTGGCACCTAGTCTTGTGATATCAATTGCAACTAACCCAAGAATGCATCTTGCCATTTCATTACTAGATAAACAAATTGATACTGAGCCTCATCCATGGGATAAGCTTTCCAAGTTTAATCTTGTTGTTGTAGAAGCATTCAGATATGAGAATCCAGGACAGAATTACCAGTCAATTAGACAAATGTGGATAATTAAGAAAAGCCAACAGAGATTTATTGAAGGTAAACTGTGTTATTCTAAATTAATTGGGTTTTTAAATGAAGTAACAGGTAGGGTTGATGAGAATAATACAGTTGATGTTCTGTAGATGGACTTGTAAAAGACATTTAATAAAATACCACATAAAGGGCTTGTCAGCAAAATTAAAGCCCAGAGAGTAATTGGGACATTAGCAGCATAAATATAATGTTGCCTGAGTGATAGGAAGCAGAGTAGTGATGAATGTTGCTTTCAAAATGGAGGAATGCATGTGTGTACGGGATTCTCCATTGGGTTCATTTTAGGATCACTACTTCTTTATTTGATCTATAATAACATACTAGTTTTTGGCACAATTTTAAAAGTTACTGATTACACATAAATGTGGAAGTATTGTGAGTGTGAGGAGGATAGTGATAGACTACAAATGGGCATGGGCAGGTTGATGGAATGATTGAATAAGTGGTGGATGAATTTTAGCCTAAAGAAATACGATGTAATACATTTTGGTTGGAGCAACAATGAAAGCCAAAGATGTGAAATAAGGTAAAACTGAAAGAACTGCGAATGCAGGAAATCAGAAACAAAAACAGAAATTGCAGGAAATACTCGGCAGGTCTGGCAGCATCTGTGGAGAGAAATCAAAGTTAATGTTTCAGGTCCAATGACCCTTCAGAGTTCTGCCCTTCCAAGGAAGGGACACTGGACCAGGACATTAACTCTGAATTCTCTACACAAATGCTGCCAGACATGCTGAGCGTTCTCATCAATTTCTGTTTTTGTTTGAGTATGCAAAATGTGAGGCCCCTTTTGCATCCTCATTGTTCTGATTTTTTCTGCTTCCCTGAAGCAACGTCGCTTGTGACTGAAGAGACCAATACTGGAGTGACAGTTTCGGTCACAGAGGTCATATCTGTATGTGGTCATTGATCTGCTAGAACTGCTGCATTCCTTCCTTGGTGCCCGTTTGTCTGCTGCAGCGCCCATCAGCTTCTTTTCCCCTGTTTTGAGGTGGTGGTTCAGGCTGCTTCGCCATCTTGTGCAGTCATTTCCCTCATGTAGGCGTCCTTGTAGCGCAACTGGGGAATCCCAGTGGGTCTCTTACCAGATGCAAGCTCTCCATTGAGGATATCCTTTGGGATGCGGCTGTCCTCCATGCAGTGGACATGGCCCAACCAGCGCTGTCCCCACTGCCTGAGCAGAGTGTACATGCTGGGAAGACCAGCGCAAGGTCAGACCACTGTGTTGGGACATTCTGTCTTGCCAGGATATGCCCAGGATACAGCAGATACTCCTCAAGTATTCAGTCTTCTCTCCTGTCTGGTATATGTAGTCCACATTTTACTGCTGTGCAGCAGTGTGCTTATGTTGCAGGCTTTGCAGACTGACATTTTTGTCTTCACTGTCAGCTTGGGATTTGTCCATATTCGAGTTGTGAGGCGAGCAAGAGTTGAGGCTGCTTTCCCGATCCTCTTTTTGATCTCTGTGTCCAAGGAGAGGTTGCCAGTGATTGTAGAGCCAAGGTAAGTAAACCGATGGATAACATTGAGTTCGTAGTCATCGATGGTGATGACTGGTGGTGCCTCTGTGTACTGTCCAGGATGCTCATCTGCTTCAGACTGATAACCAGCCCGAATTCCTTGCAAGTGTTAGAGAGGTAGTCTATCAGTAACTGGAGTTCCTGCTGGGTGTGTGTTGCAACTGCAGCATCATCAACAATCAGCATGTCCCTGATGAGTGCCACTCATACCTTTGTCTTGGCTCTAAGGCAGGGCAGATTGAACAGCTTGCCATCTGATCTCATGTGTAGGTAAATCCCCTCTATTGTGGTGGCAAAGGCATGTTTCAGCAGCACTTGGTGAGGTCGGTGAAAGCAACATACAGGGGTATTTTCTGTTCTCTGCACTTCTCCTGCAGTTGGCTAAGAAAGATCATGTCTACTGTTGACCTTTTATCTTGGAAGCTGCACTGTGACTCTGGGTATACATATTCTGCCAGTTTCTGTAGGTGAGTCAAGATGACCCAAGCAAAGGCTTTGCCGACAGTGTTCAGGAGAGAGGTGCCTCTGTAATTGTTGCAATTGCTTCTGTCACCCTTGTTTTTCAAGAAGGCAATGATCTTGTCATCCTTCGTGGCCTGTGGTATAGCTCCTCACCGGCACTGACAGACGACTTCATGCAATGGGAGCAGTAAGCTAAACTTGCATCACTTGGTCAGATCAGGAGGTATCCTGTCACTACCCGGGGCCATACCTGAGACCAGTCTGTCAATGTCCTTGCTGAGCTCTTCTACTCATGGCTCTGCATCTAGCTCGTCCATGGTCGGCAAGCACGTGATGGCATCAAGTGCTGAAGCAGACATGGTATACTGTCTGAAGTAGAGACCAGAGTAGTGTTCAACCCACCTTTCCATCTGCTGGCCTTTGTCTGTGATTACTTGCCCAGTAGAGGGTTTGAGGGGGGCTGTCTTGCTCGGAGCTGGTCTTAGTGCCTTCTTGATGCCTTTGTACATTTCCCTAATGTTCTCCATTATAGTGGCCATCTGAATTTCCGCACTTAGCAGTGCCCAGTACGCGTTAGCACAATGCCTGGCAGTTTGCTGAACCTTGTTCCTGACAGTCCTGAGAATCTGCAGGATTTTCCTGCTGGATGACTACTTGTACTCAGCTAGGGTGACATGCTTGGCTTCACGACGGGCATCATCTCAGTCGCCTTAGCCTCAAACCAGTAGTGTGTCTTTCAGGTCTTCTTCCCAAAGATAGCCAGGGATGTGTGATGCATGGTATCCCGCAAGGTTTCCCACTTTTCTGAACCAGAGTCTATGTGTCGCGAGGCACTGAGTTATCTCTCGAAAGCCTCTGAGAACTGTTGCACAAGGTCTGGCTGGAACATCTTGCTGACACTGAAGTGAGGGTTCCCCTGTTGCTTCTTGTGATGGAATCTCTTAGGTTGCAGTCTAATCTTGCAAAACACTAAAGAGTGATCTGTGTCACAGTCTGCACTATGGTAAGAGTGTTCGTGGAGTACATTAGGCACATCTTACTGGGATCAGATTGCATTGGTGCCAATGCTTTGTGCGTGAGTGTCTCCAGGAAATCTTGTGCTGAGGCTTTGCCTGGAAGTAGGAGTTAGTGATGCACAAATCATGGAACGTGCACAGCTCGAGCAATCGCTGTCCATTCTCATTCATTTTGCCAACACCAAAATGTCCAAGGCAGGAGGGCCACGAGTCATGGTCTACACCCACTCTGGTGTTGAAGTCACCCAGAAGAATAAGTTGCTCCTTCCTTGGGATGCTGCTAATGAGGGATACAAGATCAAGGTAGAACTCATCCTTTGTCTCTGGTATGGAGGACAGTGTCAAGACATACACGCTGAGAAGGGTGACTGGTCCTGTGGTGGTATTGAGGCTAAGAGTCATGAGTCACTCTGAGCCATTGCTGCCTGGTTCTACTATGTTCATTAGGCTGTTCTTCACTGTGAAGCCAACCCCGTGCTCTCTGGGCTCATGAGAGCCCTTCCCCAGCCAGTAAACCGTGTAGTACTTCTCTTTGAGTGAGCCCGCCTCTGCCAGCCTTGTTTCCTGAAGGGCAGCTATGTCCACATTTAGTCTCTTGAGCTCGTTATTTATATCAGCTGATTTCCTAGAGTCGCTGATATCCTGGAGGTTTTCTGAGAGGCCGGTCATCATTATCCAGACATTCCAACTTTCCAGTTTTAGAGCTGGTCTCTTTTGTTGTTTTCTTTTGTTGCTTGGTGTAGTGATTGCAATCTGCTGTTCGGATAATTCCTAATCCTCATGCACCCAATGAGGATAGCAGATTGTGGTGAAACAGCACCTTAATTGTTGGGGGCCGCCCGCTTGAGGCAGGTGATAGCTGTCCACTGGGGTTGGAAAATCCCTCCCACCATTGGGAGCAACCCCTGGCGTCACGTTCCACGCCAATCTAGCGATGACTTAAAACTGGTATCTGCTGCCTCCCGAGTTGTGTCGATGCTGTGGGCGAAGCTGGAGTGCCCTCTCCAGGAGCAGTGGTGGTAGGATGCAAGCCTAGGCTGTGTGGTATGGGGAACAATCTGTGGCCCATGAAACGCATCCTACCTCTCTACCACACTGGCTAATCCAACGGAACCCGGAACCCTCCTTATCCACATCTCTGCTAACCCACTCTCTGCCCATGTCCTCCTCTCACCTGGTCACCTCTCTCTTACCTAACTCAACCGTCCATCTTTTATATCCCCAACCCCCCTCCTTACCCACTCTCCCACATAACCTACATCATCCTGATTCTCTCTCTCTCTGTCTCTCTCTTTCTCTCTCCTCTCTCTCTCTTTCTCTCTCTCCCTCCCTTCCAACCCAACCTCAGGTCTCTCCCCACTGCCATCTCCTCAGTCATCGTTTCATCGCCACCATCACCATGAGACCTCCACCAGTGTCCTCCATGGGCCGTTGCCCTGACACCGGTGAGCCAGAAGATCAGTGTTGTCCAGACTGTGGGCAGGAGGCTGTCTTCCCTTACTTTGGGTCTGGAGTCACAGAACTCCAGAACTCAGCCGCCGCCATTGCCCAACCCATCACGTGACTATTGTAGGAACAACAGATTTGGCGGGTACATAAAATAAAGGATACAATTCTAAATTTGGTACAAGAACGGAGAGGCTTGTGGACATATATTCATCAATCACGGTGGCAGGGCAGTTTGAGGATGTTGTACAGAAACACCTGGAACCCTGGATTTGTAAGTTGAGGCAGAGGGCACAAGAATAAGTTGAAAAAAAAACACTGGTTCAGATTCAACTGTAGTACTGTGTCCAATTCTTAGCAGCAAATTCAGTTGCATGGATGGGTGACAGAAGCTGTTCTGTTCAGTGAAAAGCAGGTTGCAGGAGAATTGATTCACAATCAATCAAAATCTTGAGGGTTCTGGACAGAGCAGTTCGGCGAAAATTGTTCGCATTAGAGGAAGGATCAAGAACCAGAGAACATCAACCTTAGGTGGTTGACAAAAGCCAAAAGAGATCAGATAAGGAAAAACATTTTTATGCAGTGAGTGTTAGGATCTGGAAGGTACTTTCTGAAAGTGATGGAGGCAGGTATAATCATGGCTTTAAAAGGAAAATCATAAAGGCACCTGAAGGCAAGAGAAATATTAGGGATATAAGAAAGATGCTAGAGAGTGGGACCAGCTGGATAGCTGTTACAAAACTGGTACAGATACAAGGAGCTGAATGGGCTCCATCTACATTGTAACTTTTTTATGGTTTTCAGTGCACAAGGGAAACATGGTAGTGTGGAGAATTGTGGTCCATATGACTGAGATGGCATTAGCACATGTCACAAGTGTCAGTTGAGCAGCTGTTAAAGTGCTTAATAATTGTGAAACCAGCATTATCAGAGGTAAGTCAGGATTGGTCTCACAGTTCTGATGATAACATTGCTGCCAAAGTAGTGAAAGATTGCTTCCAACACCACACTTAGATTAGATTCCCTACAGTGTGGAAACAGGCCCTTCGGCCCAACAAGTCCACACTGACCCTCCGAAGAATAACCGACCCAGTCCCATGCACTAATGTATCTAACACTATGGGCAATTTAGCATGGCCAATTCAACTGATCTGCACATCTTTGGACTGTGGGAGGAAACTGGACTACACGGAGGAAACCAACGCAGACACGGGGAGAATGTGCAAACTCCACACAGATAGCTGCCCGAGGCTGGAATCTGACCTGGGACCCTGGTGCTGTGAGGCAGCAGTGCTAACCACTGAGCCACCGTGCCGCCCCTTAGTAGACAGGCAGGAGGCTGGAAAAACGCAGCAAGCCAAGCAGCATCAGGAGGTGGAGAAGTCAACATTTCAGTTGTAACTCTTCTTCAGGACTGGGGGGGAGGTGTGGGGGGAATTGCAGACAAAGGGAGTGGTGGGGGTAGGGTGGTGAAGTGGAGATAGGTGAAGACAGGCAAAGGGTAGAACCTGGTTGGTCAATGAGAGGAATGAATCTGGTAGGTGACTGGAAGGGGTAGAAGGGAGGGGGAGTGCTGAGAAGGCAATCAGGGGATGGGAAGAGAGGCTAATTGAAATTGGAGAACTCAATGTCGATCCTCCAGGCTGTTGGCTGACCAGGCAGAAGATGAGGTGTTGTTCCTTCAATTTGCGGTTTGGTTAGTTGTGGCAATAGAGGAGGCCAAAGATGGTCATGTCGGAATGGAAGTGGGAAGGAGACTTAAAATGGGTGGTGACTGAGAGGTCTGGTCAGCTCCACACTTGGCAAGTTTCACATGGAAGGTCATTAGCAGCAATAAATCTCAAAAATAGGAATGTTAATGAACCTTCAAATGAAAAAGGGAAGATGTACCTCTATGTCCCTTTTCATTTCATCAGTAAATTAAATGCTCAAATCTTCTTTGTATTCAGCACAGCACACAGGCATGGAAGCCAATTATGCATGTTATTGTCCTTCAGCAATAAGGTCGTATTGAAAAGCAAATATAATTAAACATTATAAGCCTCATATATGTCCTTTATCTACTTGAAAATATCAAAGAACTAAATGTTTTGATCAAATTGTTTTAAGATTTGACTTAAAGGTGCTATTTGAATTTTGTGGTCTAACAACAATACAATTAATAATGTGGTAGTCATTATTAAATGTACTTGACATCTGACAAATACAATTATTAGGATAGACTTCAGGTTTTGATGTTATCTCCATTAAATTTGCTTGTTATTAAACAAAGCTTATCAATAAGCATTGAATTTCTATGAACTGCAGCAAAATAAAAAGGCACTATTTTGCTTGTCATCTGAAAGTATCTTTTCTGATCTTTATATTTAAGATATAATGACAATTAGCTTGGCACTTTTTGATTGAGTGATTATATTTAATAAGAGTGAATTCCTCCACATTAAAATCATGGTGTAGTAAGATATCAAATTTCATTCTTCCAGCTGCAGTTTCACAATTAATTTTGAAAATGATTTGGACATGAAGAGAGATGTTAAATTGGATAGATGTCAGTCCTAATATAATGTTTATAATCTGATGTACTATTGCATGTTCCGCAATAAATTGATGTCATGCTATGTGCAGATTATTTCTCCATTGATACAATTGATTTCTAATTGCATTAGTGAGCTATTGCACTAGTGAGTGAATGCAGAGAAGAAACAGTATCAGTATATTGAATCTAGGCTGATTCTGGGAGTGTCAGCCTCCGAGAACTGTGAATTACAACCTATGTAAAAGCAGATTACAACATACCATAATTTCTCTCTTTCCAGACCTTATAGGATTTTAGTTTTGAAATGGTGACAAAGCTTTTCTATATATTATTCATTTTTTTAAACCTGTTTGCTTTCTATTTTGCATAAATTGCATAGAATTATATCAGTATGGAGTTACTGACACCCTGAAATAATGTTTTGGAAAGCCTCATTTTTCTATAATGTGTTGGACACTATATTTGCATTAGATAAATTTTAATCAAATGATTGTCATTCCAAAATCAGTTTTGCTTTAGATATAAGAGGTAAAGAAGGTGTATGTAGTGGTGTCTAGAATTGTATCACACACAATATATAAGAAATGAATATCTCATGAGAATCCAGCAATGCTAACATTTTCTGAATTGTTCTTTCAAATTGAGGCAACAAGCTCGAGGAACTGTTGTTTTATATTGACCAAAGATGAAACTGTATGCATTTGGAATGTACGCTTCTCTATCCCCAGTGAAATCAGATGAGCTGCAGACAATCAAGAAAGAACTGACCCAAATCAAAAACAAAATTGACTTCTTACTGGGAAGACTGGAGAAGATTGAGAAACAACAAAAGGCAGATGCCGGTGGGTAGCCATAAGCTCTAGTAACAGACAAGTCATCTTGGGATAAATTAAGTCAGCGGAACACCATCAGTCACATTGTCAGGTCAGAAGGATACATGGCTCAAAGTGACTTTCATTAAATAACAAGCTCTTAAAATTTTATGGCAATGTAATAGTTACTTTAAATCAAACAATGCCAGCAACTGAAGCTTGAAGCAGCAAAGCTTGTCATTTATATTCTAAGGATAATTTGGAATGTTTTGATGATAAGGATGTGAGAAGAATGCAATCACATTCTGAATCCTAAGCGATTGTGAAATGGTGATTCTGGGTATATTTGTGAATATCAGTTTTTGGATATTAACAAAAAACCGAAAGAAATGTGGATGCTGGAAATCAGAAACAAAAACAGGAATGGCTGCAAAAACTCAGCAGGTCTGGCAGCATTTGAGGAGAGAAATTGGAATTAAAGTTGCAGGTCTGGTGATCCTTCTTCAGACTGATGGTAGCAAGGAAAAAGTTAACATTGATATGCAAGATGGAGTGGGGGTTGAGGGAAAATAAATGCTTGTTGGAGATAAAGCCCAAAGAGAGAGAGAAAAATTGCTGGATAGACAAAGGCATAGGTAAAGGTGAGTCTAGGGGAATGAATACTTGGTAATGGGGTCTATTCGTAGCTGACAATGGGTCATGTGATGACAAGGACTGGTATGTGGGGATTGGGGTAAGGAAATGCCCTCAAGCCCCAAAATTATTGATCTTGATATTGCGTCCAGAAGGCTGTAGAGCTCCCAAGTGAAAAATGAGGTGCTGTCCTTCCAGCTTGTGCTGAGCTTCACTGGAGCAGAGCAGCAAACCTGAGACAGAGATGTTGGCCAGGGAATACAGTGCTGTTTTGAAGCGTCAGGCAACAGGAAGCTCAGGGTCTTCTTTACAGACAGAACGTAGGTGTTCTGCAAAGTGTTCACCCAGCCTGCACTTCATTTCTCCAAAGTAGAGAGGACAACATTGTGAGCAGCAAATACATTAGACTAGATTGAAAAGTGGGAGATGTGTCGGACCTTGCAAATGACCCTGTTAACTATGGTGCTGGGGAATCCTCAGTTGAAGAAGATGGAAGTCCCTATGTCTACCTTCCTCATTTTGGCCCTCACCCCCTCAGTGATAGGGTCCCCCATGTTGTCACCTACCTTCCCATTAGCATCAACATCCCATAGGATCTTCTGCTGCCATTTGCTCCACCTCCAGCTGGATGCCATCACCACACACATATTACCCTCTCCTCCCTTGGCAGCCTTCCGCAAAGACTGTTCCTTCTGGGAGAGCCTGGTCCCCTTCTTCTTCACCCCCCAGCACCCCTCAACAGCCCCATTGCACCTTCCCTTGCAAGCACCTTCCTCTGTAACATCTGCCCATTTATATCCTCCCTCCTCAACATTCGAGGGCCCAAACACGACCTCCAGGTGAAGCAAGACTTTACTTGCACTTCACTCAATTTTCGTCTATTGCGTTCGCTGCTCACAACGTGGTCTCCTCTACGTTGGGGAAACAAAGCGCAGACTGGGTGACCAATTTGCAGAACACCTACATTCTGACTGCAAAACAAAAACTCTGAGCTTCCTGTGACCTGCCACTTCAACACATCACCTTGTTCCCTGTCCAACATCACTGTCTTAGGCTTGCTGCTCTGCTAGAGCAAAGCACAGAGCAAGCTGGAAGACAGCACCTTATTTTCTGCTTGGGAGCTTTATAGCCTTCTGGACTTAATATCAAGTTCAATCATTTTAGAGGTTGAGGCCGTGTCCAACCCTCACACACCAGTCCATGTCATCACATGGGCTACTACCACATACAGTCCATTGCCCCCATTAACAGCTATTCTTTCCCCCGGACTGACCTTTCCTCCTTTGTCTGTCCAACTGTTTGTTTCTTTTTCGCTCTCTTTGCTTTTATCTTTACCTCTCAATTACTTCCTCCATCTTCGATATAAATGTTAACCTTTTCCTATCTACCATCAGTTCTGAGGCAGGGTCACTGGACCCAAATCATCAACTTTGATTTCTCCGCACAGATGCTGCCAGACCTGCTGAATTTTTCCAGCAATTTGTTATTGATTTGAATATTGCCATTTGCCCGATCGTACAGAACGTACGCATTGATGAAAAGAAAGACCTGTTGCAGAAAGATTTTGTCTTCCTCTCATCATGCAAAAGTAGCAAATGTCAAATAATCACAGCAATTTGTACAAGAGGCAAAAAGGGTCTGATTGGTTGGCAAGTCAACTCTGAATAAGCAAACATAAGACACCTGCAGGGTCCCCAGGTCCTGTGTAATTCAAAAAAAGGTGACCAACTTCAACATCTTCCCTTTGCTGGCTGAGAATGGGACCTTTACATATGAATATCTGTATATTCTAACAAGCATAATTGATCCAGATTATGAGTTTGACTGATTTATCTTAAATTAATCTTTAGTGTAGCTATTCGTGCACTCAGGATTTTTCAACTACTGTTACCCAGTCACAGATTCATGTCAATTATTAGGTGTTTGTTTTGGGTTTTGAAATCATGGGCAGACTGCATACGGTAAATTGCTAATAGTTTCTCCACAACTGACATCCACCAGCTTACCCTCATCAGCCAATATATATGTTGCGATTCATATAGCTCTATACACTATATGTCCTTATCAGCAAACTTGTAACTAAAACCATAGTCAAATGGAACACATCAAATTTATCTAGTAGGACAGTGGTTACAAGATAATCAGTCAGACTCATAATGTGGACTCATTCACGCTCTTGCCAGAGGCAAAAATATATATTCTTATGTAGGGACCTCTCCTCTGAAAGCAAAAGGAATATGTTCAAGTCTTGTGCCTTTTTTTTTAAATTTCCTCACAGCTAGAGAAGTCTATAGTGCCCTGTTACCTTCCCTATGGCAACCCTTCACCTAATCAGCGTTGAATTGCCAACTAACAAGGACATTTTATCTGATGATTTAGATTGATCGCTTAAAATTTGGCATTCTGTGTAAGTTCTGAGTACAATACAGAAAGCTTTGAAAACTTGTCCTTCATTTCAACAATATGTCAGATGTTTAGTGGTAGCTTTTGATCTTTCAAAACAAAGGACAATGTCACAAGAAAAGAGGAAAATACTACCATGTATGTATGATGACATGAGTTTCCTCAGTTCTAGCAGGAGTCAAGGCTGGAACCATAACAATGGTATGCAATCTTTTTTTTTTCACCTGTTGATTTTTTTTTCACTCATTCTAGGAAATGTAATTGGGGTAGTGCTTAGAGTTGGGATGTGGTGAGAGGGGTAGGTTGAGAGGATTCATATGGTGAGTCCATGTTTTTAGAATGCTGAGAGCAGTAATTTGAATGTCTTAATTTTTCAAACTTCAAGAGTTTTTCAGAACTAAATCTAAATTCTCACTCCAATTCTCATATCATGATGTTGAGATTTTTGCATATGACAGAGTAATAGAGCATCTTTTATGCACTTTGAATCAGAATTAAAATGTTTACACTTGCAGTTCTACACATGTTTGCATTGCAGAGTATTCAATTGCTTCTGCTCTCAGAAATCTTAACAATGGATTCTAATCTTTTTGGAAAAATATTTCATGTAATAACAATGTTGTACTGCATACCATTCTTCATATTTCATAAAAAAAAGAAGCATGATTCTGACAAATACATGAAATGTGTTTTTCATGGAATATACACACAAGAAGCAATGAGTGGCTGTTGCTTAACTTCTCAAAATTTAGCATTTTATTTTATTCCAATCTTGTACGTCAAGAGATTTCAAGTCCATCTTAACCTCATTGAGAAACTTTATTTGGATTTTGGTGCATACATTTTGGCAGTAACTCTTAAGTTAATGGCATTATTACTTTATGAGTAAGTAATTGCTGCCATTGAATCCAAAATGAATAGAGAAGATTTTTAGTTGCAGGCATGAAATGGAAGAGCAGCAAAGGATCACTCATTTGTTCCTGTGGTATAACATTCAGTCGGTATCAGAAATTATGTCTGATTGACATGCTGTAGACAAGTTAAATAGGCAACCTTTTGTGCCTCCTCAGAACTGATGAGTTTGGCAGAAAGGTAGATCAGGATGGGGAAGTGAATGACTACAAAGGGGAAGAAGCCTGAAGTGAAAATGATCCTTAATATTCATTTACTTTTCCTGTCTCCTCATAAAAATGCCTGTATTTTGAGAGATTTGCTGTTTCACACCTCAGGGAGAAGGTGATAGTGTGATGATAGGAACATAGTAACAGGAGTAGACTATTCAACCCCTCGAACCTGTTCCCCCTTTCAATGAGAGCATGGTTGACCTACGGCCTAACTACATTTTCCTGCCTTTGGCCCATGTCTGTAATACCTTTGCTCAATAAAAAAAAATCTATCTCAGATTTAAAATTATCATTCACTGATATAGCATCCACTGCCATTTGCAGGAGACAGTTCTAAACCTCTACTACCATTTGTGTGTAGTAGTGCTCCCTGGTCTTGCCCTCATTCTTGACTACACCCCCAGGTTCTAGAATGGTAGTAGAGGTGAGGAAGAACTGAGAAGTTTCTGAGGAAGGATCACCGGACCCAAAACGTTAACTTTGATTTCTTTTCACAGATGCTTTCAGACCTGTTGAGCTTTTCCAGCTATTCTGTTTTTGTTCCTGATTTACAGTATCCACAGTTCTTTCAGTTTTTATGCTTAATTTGTTTAATTTCACCTTATTATTAACTTCTGAAGTCCAGTTATTATTCTTGGAAACCTGCACTGTGCTCCTTCCTAGGCCAAGGCCTCCCCACTCACATCCATCCAAGGCCCCAAAGGAGCTTCCACATCCATCAAAGATTTACCTGCACTTCCATACATGTCATTTACTGTATCCGTTGCTCTCAATGCTGTCTCTGCATTGGGGAGACAGGACACCTACTCACAGAGCGCTTCAGAGAACATCTCTGGAACACCCGCACCAAACAATCCACCACCCCGTGGCCAAACACTTCAACTCCCCTTCCCACTCCTCCAAGGATTGGGCCTCCTCCATCATCACTCCCTAACCACCCAAAGCCTGGAGGAAGAATGCCTCATCTTGCACCTCGGGACCCTCCATCTCCACAGCATCAATGTGGATTTCACCAGTTTCCTCATTTCCTCTCTCCCCATCTTATCCCAGTTCCAACCTTCCAGCTCAGCACCATCCTCATGACCTGTCCTACCTGTCCATCTTCCTTTCCACCTATCTGCTCCACTCTCCTCTCTGACCTATCACCATTACCCCCACCTCCACCTACCTATCGCACTATCAGCTAGCTTTCCCCAGCCCCACCCCCTCTGCCCACAAGCATTATTCCAGATGAAGGGCTTTTGCCTGAAACATCGATTCTTCTGCTCCTCAGATGCTGCCTGACCTGTTGTGCTTTTCGAGCACCTCACTCTCAACTCCTTCCTAGGCCAATATATCCTTCTGAAGGTGCAGTACTCAAACATGCTCATGGTTCTCCGAGTCACTGGATTAGTAATTCAGACGCCAAGAAACAGTTAATTGTGTTTAAATTCTTCTTTCTTCTGAGGTGGGATTTGCCCCTAAAGCATTAGCCTGGGCCTTTGTTTTGATCCAGCAACATCACTACTATGCCATAATCTCCCACTAAAATATAATGGTGAGGCTCCTGCCTGATTTCAGGAGCTATTATAAAGTCAGCAAGTACTAAATTTGGAAGCAATAGTTTATCAATTGGCAATTGCAAAACTGTTTGAAAAAGACTTCAATCTAACAGGAAATTGGAAAATCAGGCTGGAGAATTGATGTAATGCATTGCACAATGATGGGCTGAAGATTTTGTCTACTAGATTGGCCATATATCTATCAGAGTTCCCACAGTGATTAAAGGTATTTCTAGAAGTTACATCTCATGAATTCCTGCCTCCAACTATTCCACCCCACAGTTCTGCATTTTGTCACCCAACATGTCCATCCTAATGGCATCTTTTGCGCAATGGAAATTTATTGTATTGGGCCAATTCGAGAATCTCAGTTAAATAACCATTTTGCTCATCTTCAATATTTTCTGAGCTGTACACAGTTATGAGAAAAAAGTGCAAAAAAGAGTCTTTTTAATGACTGATGATTTTATTCCAGGGTTATCATAAAGTTTCCTGAAGATTAATCCTTAGGTCCTGGAGATGTTAGGCTAATCCTGGAGGGTTGACAACCCCAAACAGAGGATGGTTATTGAATGATTTACTTATCTGAACACAGCATGTCTATTTTTGGATATCTTGCATTAGGAAGGATTTCAGAGTCCTGTAGAGAGTTAATAAAGTGATATTAGAGATGATCAACTTTGATTAGAGGCTAATCAAATATTAACTGTGAACAGAAGTTTATTTTTCAAAAGAGCAGAGGGGGCTAAGAGAAAATATGGTAAAGATGTTGAAAACCTTTGCGTTGGCAAAGTAAGTTGGGATCAAAGCTGTCCTTTACTTGACAAATTGATAACTACTTGACACAGCCCCATTTGACCTTGTCTATTTTGGCCTAGCTTACACATCAAGAAAGACATCACTGAAAACGGCTGACAGGACCTAAAATAACTTGGTACTGGCCTAGTTCCTTTACCCTCTGTCATGGATATTTGAGCCCAGAGGAAAAGAAAGTGTGCATTTGCATAGCACATTTAACAATGTCAGAACTACCCGAAACATTTTCCAGTCAAAGAATAGATTATCTTACTATTTAATATATGTTGACTCGTGTAATTGTTGGAAACATGACAGATAATTTAGGGAAAGCAAGATCCCACCAACAGTAGTAAGATAATCTGTTCTTTTAGTGGTTTTGGTTAAGAGATAAATATTGGCCAGGACATCAAAGAGGCCTTTCTCGCTCCTCTTTGAAGTGCATCATGGGAATTTGACGCCCACCTGTGAGGATGGACAGGGCCTCAATTTGATATCATATCTAAAAAACAATGATTTAACTTGCAAAATAGAATGTCTATTTCTGAATAAAATTGTTTCAAAATAATAACAATTCTAGCTAATGTTCAAATATACCTGCTACTCTTTAAAATTGAATTCCTAATGTTGTGTGAGAATGATAGGTGCATGTACTGCTTACTGAAACTCTGGATCATCACTAAATATATTACATTAGCTTTTTTTTTAAAACATGCATCTTTAGTGCCTTTCAGTGTGTAAGATGCACAGCCACGTGTATGTGATTGATCAGAATAATGTTTTAAGTCATTATAAATTGCATTAGCTCACCAAGGAAACTGGTTTCATTTTGCCTGAACTATCAGACACTAGGATATTGTTTTTGCAAATGCTTCCAAATTCTGATGAAATTCCTAATTTTACATCCTCTAGTTTCATTTACTTCAAGGCTTAACAATGACTGTCTGTATATTTTTAATTATTAATGGATGCCAGTAGTGAGTACAGAGGCAAATTTATGAGTAACAAATGAGCTGAATGATGACTCTGCAGTTCATCCTTCTAATTCCTTGTTTAGCCATAACACATCAGCTTATGTTTTCCCTATCACCAAAGACAGATCATATTTCTATAATCCCTATCCAGTCTTTAAGCTCTGAGGCACGATGAAGACAGAGAAAGAGCTTAAGTACTGCACCATCTGTCAAGCTGCCTATGCATAAGCTGCTTCTGTTGTATCTGCCAAACATATATCAAACTCCAAGTACCATAATCCCAGGAGTCCACCTTAACAATGAAAAAAAGCCTCCAGAACAACTTTAGACTCTCTACATAAGCAGGCAGTGGGGCTGAAACATGTTTTGAACTCTGAATATGACATAAAATTTGGACATAAAACAAAAGTTTCTTCCTCTGGCCTTTGAAATAGATTACTTTATCTGCTAGGATTAAAATGATTGTGATGAGGCCAAAGAGCACAACTGAATAACCTCAAGGTTTTGTTCAGACTTAACATCCAACTGATTGCATTCAGCTCCTTTCTAATTTATCAAGCTGTAAAATCATCCTGATGTCAGGCAATTCTAGACATCTCCAACTCAACCTATATATTATCTAAGTCACAACAGCATAGATGGAAGATAATTGTTTATAGAAAAAGGAAGATAATAAATTAGGATAATATAGTCAATGTAATATCCTCATATTATGAATAGACTTAGAATGATCTATTATAAGCAATCAACTAGGAAATTTTCATTTTAAATTAATAGTAATTAGGGTGTTCATGCAAGGGCATCTGTCAGAATTGTTTGTCACTTGATTATTAGACTAAATGTAGTCTGGCTAATGGGTTTCTTACACATCAGTTTGAAAAACCCAGCATTGAATTCTTTCAGTTCAATCATTGAGAGGTGCAGCAAGATTGACATACCCAGTAGGCATTTTAATGGACACCTTCAGACCATCCCAGGGATTCAGGGCCGTAATGGCAAAATGCTTTCCCAGAGGCTGGCAGCCTTCCTTTGCTCGTGTGTGCCAGTGGGAGTGGTGGTAGGTGCCAACAATAAACTCAGCAGAATCTCAGGATCCCAGGTTAGTATTGAATGAGGACGGATCGACGGTCAGAGGAGAGATCACTGGAGGAAGGGCATTGGCTCACTTTCAATGATCCCTCCTTCCCTGATCCAGGAGCCTCAATATTTGTCTCTTCATTCATGGGATGGACATGCCTGGAGTAGGAATGTCCTTCCCTAAATGCCCCACGATCTGAGTTACTTGCCAGGGCTATTTTAGAGGACAGTTAAGACAACATTGGAGCAGACCAAATAAGGATAATTGATAACAAATAAGGACACTTCCCTAAAGTGAGCCAGTTGTGTTTTTACACAATTGAAAATGGTCACCATTAAACCAGCCTCTAATTCCAGACTTTTTGTATTGTTGAATTCATAAAGCCCCTTAGCATGGAGACAGCCTTTCAGCCCAAACTGGTCCATGCCAATTCAAGTTTTACTACCTGCCATAGCAGGATTTGAAGTCATGTCTCTAGAGCATTACCCTGGTGTTCTGGATTACTAGCCTAATGACATTATCACTGCCTCCCCACACTATGCAGTCAGTGCCTGATAATGATCCCCCCATCCCCATCCAAAAAGGCTGCTGGAATGACAATAAGACTTGTCCCATGAGGCTGATTAGCATCCTATAAACAGTGGTCAGACATCCCACATCAGCCACTTCCACCATCCAGCTTAATCAGGGGAGGTGTTACTGCTGCCAGGAGTCAGCGAGACTGTCTTCCATGACTCAACCTGCAAGAGGCTGCATTATGTTCACCCCTTTGTCTTGTTGCTTCCAAGACTCAGATCGATTATATTTGCATCTCTGAAGTTATATGAAGAACTACAACCCAAGTACAATTTACTGTAATGTTATCACATTTGTTGAATTATTGCTGCTCATTGTTACTCCAACTGGACTATAAACATCTGCTCAATCAATTTAAATGTTCACATGTTCTGTCAATTGAATCTAATTATCTTCCAATCACCTAGCTAAAAAGTCTTAATGTTTGCCTCCCACAAAAGGTTCTAGGAAGTTCTTCCTAGCAATCAATATTAAAGCAATGTAACAGCTTCTCTGAATCAAAATCTTTTTAATATATTCTGCAGATTGTTGCCATGTTAGAACGGAAAACCACTGCGGATATAATGTGTATCCATACAGTTTCCCTGTGAAATAAACCAGAGAAAGAATTAAACATCAGCTTTGTTTCTTTGCCACTGGAAGATGGAATAATTTTGACTCTGGAATTCAGTATTATGTGAAAGAGATGAGGCAGATAGCATTGATGCATTCAAGGGGAAGCTAAAACTAGTACCTGATAGAGAAAGAAACAGAAGGACATACTGATAATATTGCATGAAGTTAAGTGGGAGGGGGGTGATGTATAGCTTAAACAGAGGCACAGACCATTTAGGTGACTGGCCTATTTCTACTATGAATACTTTTTAATACTGATGCAAACCTGATTATTTGTTGTCAATCTTAGTTATCAATGCATCGAGATTTGGAAAGGTATTGAAATTGAATTTGAAAGATAGAAGAGGTGATCATACTGTGCCTTTTCCATAGAATCACAGAAGAAGCAGCTTGAAGAAAATTCAGAGTCTGCACATGAGGAATCCATATCAGAAAATGCAGAAACTTCCACAGAGGAACAAGTGGAAGGGGGCCCTGATGTTGATGGAGATGGAGAAGAGATGACTGATGGGGTAGAGGAAGATTATGACGAGGATGGCAGCAATGAGATGGTATGATCTACATGAGTTAACAAGCAATATGATATGAATCATCATGCAAGACCATATGATTACTTCCTAGATTATTCCTTTTACAAATCTGATGTCACCACTCTTAAGGTTTATATGAATATGAAGCAGAAGGCACGTATGATTGTCAGTGCATCACTGTGGCACTTGTATTATGTTACCTATGTTGAACAAAATAAGTTTGAGTGGTTAGATGGTAACAACCTTTTTATTGTTTTAAGTATTACCATTGTCTTAGGAAGTTCAAAGACAGCCAAAAGAGCTGGAGCTACAGTAAGTTACTCCTGTAAAATCAATACGAAAGTTTAATATTTTGTACAAAGTTAAGATAGAATTTTGTATTCCCATGATGATTTAAGAGTTTCTTTCAGTTGAGTATAAAATAAATAGAGCAGTTTCTTTGGCACACATGAGAAATGAAAGTTTGCACTCCCTGTACAATCAATCTAACCATCGGGGGATAGAGGAAAGAGGACTACAAAATCAAAGTAAGGAGGCTTCAACAGCAGCTGTCTGTCACAGCCTCTCCATGCACCCTTCTTTCAAAAAACTGTTTTTATTGGACATGGGACCATCTGGAAATGTGGAAGGTGGAATGAAGCCAACTTTTCAAACTTAATAGCCACCAAAAAGGAATATTGATCTACTGGATTGCTTTTCGCTTTGCATTGTTTACTTGTAGCATTGAAAGTGCTACCAGTATTCAGAGGCCAGTGAAAGGGGCTTGGTGAATGTTTTTAAGTACATAAGCGTAGATCTCCACTTTCTCTAATTAGGTAGTATAGCTATAATGACAGCTCTTCTCTCAGAGCTGGTATGAAACCAACAGATGTAGTATTCGTGCACAGCATATTAAACTAAATAATCTGTTTTACCACTGTATTGAACTTGGCATACATGAGCAGGTTTTAAATATATGGTCTGAAATTATAACATTTGGAAATTATTTAATATTCCACTTAATTTACAATTTTGAAAATGGACTACAGTATAGAATGAACAATGTATTTCTAAAGATTAATTAAAAGTAATGAATTATTATAATGACATAATATCACACAGAAATAGAACTTCTGAATTAATTTTACCACAACCCCTTGGCTAAGACAAAGATTTGTGCTATAAACTTTTGGCAAGTAGTAATTATTAGTATAGTGAAGAATGAGAGACAAAAATATTTTCAATGATGTAACCATTATACAGCAGGGTTGTTATAAAAATATTTTCCTCTGCTTATAAGCACCTACTGAGATAATTTGATTATGTTCTTGGAACTTTTCAAAATGTCATTGTACATAACATAAAGACGGAAAAATGCTGGACCTTTTCACCATCAAGCAGTTGAAATCTGATCCTCAAAGCAATAAAAGCAACGCAATACTTGGTCATTTCACCCGTGGTTAATAATTGAGTTCTATGTCCCTGTCAGATTTGCTCTTTTTCCTTCCACTCATTTCTCTGTTATTGCAATGAATTGCTTAAATAGCAATTTAAACATCAAAAGAAAATTGTGGTATTTTGTAACCAGACTAAAAAGTTAAGGTGTTTGAACACTTGTTAAATAAATTTGCCTTCCCTATTACAAATAATCCTTCTGTTTATCTTCTGTCTAATGAATTCTGTTTATTCTGTTACTTTCAGAATGAGAATCATGTATCAGACATGGAAGATACACAGTAATTGACACGCATAGAAAGGTTGGTTTACTACCTGATTGTTGTTAAGTGCAAATACATAAAAGTAACATTGAAAAACAAAATTTGAATATGAAATTGCAATTATATGGCATCTTTAACAAAGGAAAATATCTCAAGGTGATTTGTTGGAGCATTAAAAAATCAAAATGTGACAATGACCACCTAGTGAGATATTCAACCAAATTATAAAAAAATCAAAAGAGGTTGTAAGTCGTATCTTAAAGAAGGAAAGAGGTATGGGGAGTAGGAAAAACATTTAGGATGGGAAGTCAAGAACTTGTGGTGTTGACAGCTGAAGGAACGGCCATCCATGGTGGAGCAATTAAAATTGGGAAGTCTGAAATTGACAAAGCACAGAAATGTTGGAGTTGGGGGGGGGGGGGGGGGGGTGCTCAAGGAGATTAGAGGTAGGAAGGGAATGAAGAGATTTATAACAAGGATAAGAATTATAAAATTGCTGCTTAACTGGAAGCTGTTGTCATTTTGGAAGCAGTGGGAAGATGGTTGAGTAGGACTTGGTGAGTATAAGGACATGGACAGCAAAGTTTTAAATTACCACCTGTTTGTGGATGGTGAAATATGGAAGTCCAGACAGGAATAATCAAATCAGGAGGTAACAAACAGAGGGTTTCAACAGTGGATATGCTCAAGAAAGGATGGACTTTGGCAATGCTATGGAGCTGGAATTAGGCAGTGTTAACAATGGTGTGGATATGTGGTCAGAAGCTCATCGTCATTTATGATAGAATATAAGGTTGTAAAGAATCTAGATCAAGTTTGACCAGTTGCCTGTGAGAGGGATAGGATTGGTAAAGGGGAACATTATTACAAGAGATACTGAAGTCAATGTCTTCTGTTTTCCCAACATTTTAATTGGAGGAAATTTCTGCTCATCCAATACTGATTGTGGAACAGGCAGTCAGATTGTTTAAAGGTAATAGAGGGGTCAAAAAAGGTTAAGGTCAGGCAGAGCTAGATAATGTTCGTGTATATGCTATAAGTGACACTGTTTTTGGAAGACTTCATATCAATGAGTCTAGGTGGAAACAAAGAATGTATTTGTAGAGAACCTCAGAGATACTGTTGCAGCAGCAAGAAGAGAATCCACTGCAGGCAATTTTCTGGCTAAGGTTAAGTCAAGGTGAATGGTAGATTTTTGTAACTTTTCAATATATATTGTAATGTCATATTTATAATATGTTACCAATTCAGCCTTTGAAGTATTTTGGCTTCAGACACGCTGAACTACATTGAATTTTCAATCGGTTTAATGGTCCTGCTGCTACATATTAACTTCCTCCAAAAAGAGACACGGATTAAAGTACGTTAAATAGATCAATTTTTTAGTAGCTGTTAAGCTTTTTAATCAAATATTTTGCACCTATCCTATTTCATAATGAGAATTTTGCATATTCAACCAAGTACTTATTCATGTTATAATTATAACTGTTTCCAGTTACTGTTCATAACAGCAGGATGTTCTGAAATTAATTTTGATTTTAAACATTGGCTTCATGAGTGATTGTCAGGAATCACTTTTGAGAAAGATGTAAGACATAAAGGGTTGGCATTTTTAGTTTTATTTTTTATATTTCCAGTGGATCAGACTCTCATTTGATAATGTCATCAAGTGGACAATGCAAATCTGCGCTATCAAGAGGTCTGATAACATGCCAAGAAAATGATCATTTGAATGTCATTGAAAGCTGGCATTGTTTTCTGCCTACAGATGGCTTATAAAGCAGGAAAGGAGAGGGTTACGTAGAGTCATAGAGATGTACAGTATGGAAACAGACCCTTTGGTGCAACTCATACCTGCCATCAGATTTCCTAAACTGAAACTAGTCCCATTTGCCTGCATATGGCCCTTATCCACATAAACCTTTCCCATTCATGTACCTATCCAAATGTCTTTTAAATGTTATAATTTTACTTGCCTTGGAATCACACCAGATATATTTATTTAAAGGGATTGAATATTCCAGGTGCGAGAGAGTAAAAAAAAAACAAGAATAGGCAATGGGGCTGATAGAGAAAGATGAAGGGCTTTTGCCCAAAACATCGATTCTCCTACTCCTCGGATGCTGCCTGACCTTTTCCAGCACCACGCTCTCAAATCTGATAGAAAGAATGTTATTGCTGACTCTACAAACATCATTTGGAAAGTTATTGCAATACTTCTAGAATGGCCTCTAGTTGTTCCTTTGAAAAGATCTACCTTGGCTCTTCAAGGCCCAAGTGTATCTCATTTGGTAATGGAAAGTTGTTCCAGGACCCTACCATTGGGTCCTGATTTAAATATGTAAGGCAGTGTCCTTATTCAGAGTTAATCAAAAGAACAGACAACTGTTGATCAATTTTCTTAAAAATGTTATTAACTGCCTTCTGACCTATTGTTCATAGAAACATGAAAAATAAGAGCAGGAGTTCACCATTCTGCCTTTGGAACCTGCACCACCATTCAGATGATCATGGCTGATCATCCATCTCAATAACCTGTCCCTGTTCGTCCTCCATATCCTTGATTCTTTTAGCCCCAAGTGCTAAATTTGTCCACCTCCTTAAAATTATTCAATATTTTGGCCACAATGGTGTCTATACAAAATGAATTATTTTTACAGTGTGAATTCCTGGAGCATCTCTATGGCCTTTTGTGGTTTCTGCTAGGGGAATGGGCGGATGAGGGTGCAAATTCGTCAGGTGCTTTAGTGGCATCCCGGTGATATATTCATGTTCCTTAACTAAAATGTTTTGTCCACTTTCTCAATCCTTAGTAGGTCATTGAGGTCTTCTGGGCAGTTTTGTTGGTCTCTTACTGTGTGGGTAATCTCTTTGTAGCAGCAACATCATGTATCTTTGTGGACTTTTCTATTACAAAATGTAGCATTTTTTGGTGCCATTCATGTCAGCATGGACCATGGCAGTGAGACGTTCCTTGCTTTGCTTTCTCCCATTGTACAAATCATCCTAAACATTCAAGAATGAGCTGGGCATTTTTGATGAAATAGGATGGCTTCCTGTGCAATAAAGAATTATCTTGGTATGTACACATTCAAACCTTGGCTGAGAACATGTTGAATCCATCACTGCAGGCTTGCTCATGACTTCATGCTCTAATGTGGCCTAACTCCACTCCTAACTATAGTTGGTGTGATTATATGACAAGTTGTGGCAGTGCCGGTATTGGACTGGGATGGAAAAAGTTAAAAATGACTGGACACCAGGTTATAGTGCAGCAGGTTTATTTGAAAGTACAAGTTTTTGGAGCACTGCTCCTTCATCAGGACGGAGCAGGATACATAGTACACAGAATTTATAAGTAAAAGACCAAAGTGTCATGCAACTGATTTGATGTATTAGACAAACCGAGATGGCTGTTAAGTCATTAATCACTTCGAATGGGGATGCAGGTTTCGATTGATTAATATGTAAATTGTAGAATTTCTTTCAAGTCATAGCCCAACATAGTGTAAGGTTTTATCATTATAGAAAAAAGTATATTAAAAAAGTATTTCCTGGGAGTGGAGAAACTACGCCATGCTCTTCACAGCCTGAAACACATTATCGATGAGCAGCTCACCCAAATCTTCCCTACACCACCAATTCTTGCCTTTAAACAACCACTAAACCTTAACCATACCATTGTTTGCAACAAATTCTGCCCAACCTTCAAGACAACATCGACCACAAAACCATACAACCCTGTCCTGGCAACCACTGCAAGATGTGCCAGAGCATCAACATAGAGATGACCATTTCACATGGGGACAGCACCCAGCATGTGTGCGGCAGGTATTCGTGACTTAGCCAATGTTGTCTATCTCATATGCGGCAGGCAAGGATGCCCCAAGGCGTGGCATATTGGCGAAACCATACAGACACTACAACAAAGGGTGACTGGACACTGCACAACAAATGCCAGACAGAGATGTACCCTCCCAGGAGGGGAACGCTTCAGTGGTCAAGGACATTCCGATCGGGTGAATGTCCTCCAAAGCAGACTTGGGGATACACAACAACGCAGACTGGCCAAGCAGAGGCTAATAGCTAAGTTCAGTATCCATGAGGATGGCCTCAACTGATATGTTGGGTTCATGTCACACTACACGTGACCCCACCACACTATGCACACTCACACACAAACACACATACATGCGCACACTCTCACACACAAACGACTCACACAGACCCTCTCTCATACATGTGCTCTCCCTCTCACACACACGCACCTCATATTCACATGCACACCGTCTCACAGGCTTATATACCGTCACACTCATGCACATATTCTATCAAGTGCGCACACAGATACTTTCATGTGCGCACTTGCACACACACACTCTCCCACACACACACACTCACACTCACATTATCGCACATACACACTCCCCCTCCAACCCCACCCCCCCCCCCCCACCCCACTCTCACACATACATATTTGCAGATACATTCTATTTTGTTAAAAAAGCACACAGTCTGTAGACAGTCAGTCAATATGACATTTTATAAATTCCTACTTTGGAAATAAAACCAGTCTGACTCCAGTTTGGGATACAGATTCTAACCTCACACCTTTAATGCATTGTCTGAGCTGAGATATCACTTTTTATGTACTGATAAAACCTTAAGTTCTCTCAGGGCTGTGATTTGAAAAAAGTTCTGGAACTTACATATTAATCAATCGAAACCTGTATTCCCATTCTAAGTGGTTAAAGACTGAACAGCCATCTGGGTTTGTCTGATACATCAGAATACAGTAGTTATATGACACTTTGATCTTTTACTTATAAGTTCCGTGTCCTATGTATGCTGCCCCATTAGATACCTGACAAAGGAGCAGTGCTCCGAAAGCTTGTGCCTTCAAATAAACCTGTTGGACTCTAACCTGGTTTGTGTTATTTTTAACATATGACAAGCATGCATAACTTTGCCTATTCCAGCATTACCAGCTTGGATCTTTCGTTTATCATGGGTATGATTTGTTCGGGTTCACAGTCAGTATGTCAACATATTTGTGATGCATGTATGGAATGAGCTGTCAGAGGAAGTGGTGGAGGCTCGTACAATTGCAACATTTAAAAGGCATCTGGATTAATATATGAATAGGAAGGGTTTGGAGGGATATGGGCTGGGTACTGGCAGGTGGGACTAGGTTGGGTTTGGATATCTGGTCAGCATGGACGAGTTGGACCGAAGGGTCTGTTTCCGTGCTGGACATCTCTATGACTCTATATTTGCAGAGACATGCTCATGATATCACCACTGTATCATTGCATGTATCAGGATGGCTTTGAAAGCTCATACTCCATCTTATCTTGAATCAGAAGCTCGATACTGTACTCTACTTGAAGAATGCTCCTCTGTTGTAACCTAACATTAGCCCCGACACTTATATGCCTGAGTAATGTGATGGTTGTACATAAGACTTAGTTTTAATAACTAAGTCTGTTGAATCCATGTCCAGTTTTTATGTTATCGGAAATAACATAGAGATTCCCACATAAAGTAAACACCTGTCAGAGACAAACTTGCCGAACCATTCCGTTTTGACTTCCTGTTTTCTTGGTGGCAATAGCTGACAAATTCACCACAAACGAGGTTATCCAAATTTGATTGTGATTTTACTGTACAGGACCATTTTGTAGGTTGTTCAAGATTTATAGGTATTAGATCTGTTACTGAACCTTGAATACTAGAGATAGGATTAGATAGTCAGTTCATTAATTATACTTTATAAAACTGCCATGCAAGCATTGTTATCAAGTCAATATTCATGAGCTTTCTCAACCTCCATGCACCTATAACGGAAGCTGCGAAGCAAGAAATGAACAAACTCTATCAGCAATACCAGACCCTGCAGAACCATTGGCAATGTATTTGACTTCAAATATGCATAACATATGGAGTAATACTTTGGTTTTCAGCACTTCAATGAACTGTACTGGAGGAGTATGGTGGGAATTTTCATATCTGCCTTCAATGACTTGGTCCAATTATTGTAGGAGACAGAAAGTCAGAAGGACAGATGACCTGAATCTTAATCTGTACTGCTGTCATATGAAGCTATGCAACGGGAATGCTGGAGATTAAAATATACTTCTTTATTTGTGTGCCAGATCATACATTAAAGTCACAAGAACATCAAATTTAATGTGTGAATCTCTGCTTTAAAACATATTCATTTTGCAAGGCCAGTACTTATTATTCATTCCGGATTGTCCTTGCAAACTGATGGTCCTTCTTCTTAAATCAATTACACTCCATGAGACAATGTATTTCACAATGCTTTTAAATAGTGAGTTTCAGGAGCTTGGCCCAGTGACTTTGAAGTATCAGAAATGTATTGATGTTTGGTTAGTCTGTGACTTTGAGGGAAATGTGGAGGTGATGGTTTTCCCCTGCTTTTGCCCCCTAGGTTGTCAAGTCACAGGATTGAGGGGGACTGTGAAGGAAGCTTTGCCAACTCATTACAGTGTATTTTGAAGGTTGCTCATATTGCAACCACTGTGGTTGGAAGGAATGTTTAAGATGAAAATCTGCTATCAGTCAAGCACATTGTTTGGTCCTGGATGATCCTGAGTTGTTTGAATGGGTGCAATTGCTTCTTACCTTGTAGAGAAGTAAAGAGGTGAGCCACTTGTTGCAGGACACCTAGCGTTTGACTCACCGTGGTTGCCTTGGAACTTATGCGGATGCTGTAGTTGAATGTTTGGTCAATGGTGACCCCACAAGGATTTTTTTTTTCCCAGGAAGGTGGGCATTACTTGTTGGACCACCATTTATTTCCCATTCCCAATTGCTCAGAATATAGTTAAGAGTCAACCAAATTACTCTGGTTCTGGGGTCATGTGGGCCAGACATGATAAGGATGGCAGATTTCCTTCCCTAAAAGATATTATTGATCTAATTAGTATTTAATGCCAACTAGCATGGTCACTATTTTATTCCAGCTTTTTATTGAATTCAAATTTCACATCTGTTGTGGTGAGATTTGCACCCTTGGCATTAGAACCTTTTATTGAGTGACATTTCCACATCTCTTCTCTGATATTTATCTTTCGGAGAGTCCATGGTGATAGCTTATGATAGGGGAGGTGGCTAGAAACTCTTTTATTGGAGTTAAATGTTTTTGACAAAAAAACTTGCCATTAAAAAGTCCAAACATGAAAATTGTCTGTGTTTTGCGACTATTCCAATATTAATGCTACTGGAGATATAATTGAAGCTGCTAAAAATGATTACACCTCAGTTACTTATCCAGTAATGTCTAAGACAGAGTTGATTTGGAATCGTGACAATCTTCCTATATGGAGAAAGTGAAGACTGCAGATGCTGGAGATCAGAGCTGAAAATGTGTTGCTGGAAAAGCGCAGCAGGTCAGGCAGGAGAATCGACGTTTCAGGCATGAGCCCTTCTTCAGGAAATCTTCCTATATGCTTGGTATGACTCCAGCCACTGGAAAGGTTCCTCAGGGTTCCTATTTATTTCAATTTTACTGAGCTCCTTGTGTTCATCTTTTGCTCTAGACTTAATCAGTCTGGGCAAAGTGGAACCAAGCAGACCATATAAGCAGGTCTTGGATGAGGAAGTGCTGTTTGCTTTTCTGATCGCTTTGCAGATGATTGATGTTGTGGTTATTGGTTGGATTATATTGATTCTTTTTGTGAACAGAATCAAACTTGGAGATTTTCCACATTGTCAAATAAGTGTCAGTGTTATAGCTCCAGAGAACCAGCTAGGTTAGAGGCATGGGTAGATATGATGAATGGGTGATTCAGTGCTCCAGTTGAGATAGTGTTGGAATCCATAGCCTTTGCTTTTGCCAGCACTTGATCAATTCTTGGTAAGATTTGGTCTGTAATAAGTAAGCCAAAAACTGGTACCTATGATAATGGGTCTCTGCTTGCTCTGCCATTCGATAAGGTCACAGCTGATCTGATAGCAACCTGTTTTCCACATTCTCACCTACTATGGCAACCTCTCACCCAATGCATATCAAGAATCTATTTTAATTCTATCTTTAAAATATTCATAGATACTGCTTCCACCACCTTTTGTGATGCTAGATCAGTTCATATCCTAGGAGCAAGTTTGTAATGTACACCTCCCAGTAGGTGTCCTCTTGAGTTGGGAGTGTGGGACTAAATGTTCATACCACAGTCCCCCTCTCAGAGCTCAGAAACACAGACGACCAGAAAACATTGGCCCCAACTGCATGTCACTTTCAAGCTGCCTTCCTGATACCAGGATGGGGGGAGGGGAGAGAATGTGGATGGTGAGAGTGAGAAAGCAATTCAATCCTCTTAATTCAGGCCAATTAAAGCACATAAAGAACTCATTAAGAGCCGGGAGAAGCTTCGGATTTTGAAAGAAGCCCTTGCATCGTGAGGCTGCCAGTCGTGCGATGGTCACTCCACCTGTCCAAAGAGAAACCTGAAGCTGGCATTCGGGCCATGACTCTCAGATTTTGAACCCAATGATGATGAGGGGCATTGCCTTGGGCAGGAAGTGCAAAGATTTTGTGTGTTAGAGAGTACAGGAGAGAAAAGAGTGGGAGAAGGGTAATAAAGGCCTTCGTCTGAATGGAGGATCTACCACTGAAGACCTCACAGCAATGATGGCAAACAAAAATGGACCACTGCATCTCAAAGTCACTGATGCTCTGCTTGCTGATACATTTAATTTGTGCAGGTTCAATCCTGTAGGCACAAAGAGCATTGGTTTTCATTGCCATCTCTTGATGCTTCTTGCAGGGCATTGTCGATCATACTCATATGGTCATGACTTTAGTCAATGCATTTTTTTCTGTTGTTGTGAAGACAATTTCCCTGTTTCCCGTCTTCAAAAATTCTGCCCTTGGTCTCTGAAAGGAGTATGTACTGGTCAGATATCATAGTATCACACTGAATAGTCATCTCCAAGGTAGATTGGCAAGGTCAAGCTGACTTTTCATTGCTGCTTACTCACTCACATCTTGCCACAAACCTTGTGTGCCAGTTATGTCCTTCAGATAGTAGCTGGCAGTGTTTCCACTTCCAGTAAGAAACTGATTAAAGACTTGACTTTCACAGGGCATGAACCATTATTTCATAGAATCACAGAATCCCCACAATGTGGAAGTATTCAGCCCATCAAGTCCATAGCAACCACTCCGAAGAACATTTCGCAACCCCCCCTCCCCCCCCTTCCACTTAATCACAGGGAAGCAAGATGTCACAGGAGAAATGGCAACCTGACATAGTTAGCCACTCTTGATCATGAACATTGAGCTGCCCCCACCCAGAGTCGATAATGTGCTGTAGCTGCTTTGAGTACTTCCTACTGATAGTATTCAAAATGATCGATGGCTGATTTGTTATCAGAGGGTGGCAGTGTTGCTAGAAATGTGCTGTGATAGTATGACACAATAGCATCGAGAGTCAATGTTAAGGAATTCCAGGTCACTCTTTTGAAGTTGTGTACCTCAGTCCTGTCTCGTGAAGAATATAGAGGATTCTGAAATATTGCCTGGTCTGAATGACAATATTAGACTGTTGCTGAACTAGCCTGAAGACTCACTCAACTTTGGGAACATTCCCCAATTTTACTGATGTACACCTTTTCAGTGTTGACTGGGATGGAAGTGACCCATTCAGTCCTAATTGGGTTTGTCCTTATTAATTGATCCAGTTTTGTGCATCTAAATGGTTTGATAGACATTTCATAGGAAAGTTAAGAATCAGAGACAAAACAAATCTGCAGATGCTGGAATCCAATGTCGACAAACAGGAGGCTGGAAGAACGAAGTGAGCCAGGCCACATCAGGAGATGGAGAAGTCGACGTTTCGGGTATTTATATCCAAAACATTAACTTTTCCACCCTCTGATGCTGCCGAGCTTGCTGTATGCTTCCCAGCTCCTATTTGTCCACAGTCAAGAATCAGTTGGACAGGGGCCATTGGTAGTTCAAATGACGCCGGAAGTTTCCATCTGTGAAGAACATTGCTCTTCCAATTGGGTTGTTTTAACTACTTAACTGCATTGTGGTCGCTTTTACTGATCGCTTTCTTTTATTCCTCCTTTTCCTCAAATTCTACTTTTCTGGTATTTCAACATTGTTAACTTTGTTGATTGCTGCTCTGCCTTGGTTTGACATATTTAATGTTGATAGCTCATTTTTGCATCCCATTCAAAGCTGTGTTTCAGTAATCAGAATAGAGAACAGTGTCGTCTGTCAAGAAGACTGTATCGTTTAATGAAGCCTTCGTTAAACCTGTGTTCTGTCATTTTTATCATTTTACCTTCTTTGTTGATTGCTGTGTATGTATTTTAATAAAATTGTGAACAGATAATTAAACCAAATGCATTAACTGGATCATTAAAAATAGCATGAAGAATATTTTCGATCTCATGGACTGTCTAATCTAATTTTGATTTTTGTACTGACAAAACATATCAGCTTGGAAAGAATTGAGATAAACAGATTTTTCAGTCAGTGAGACAGAACAGGGAATTATTTGAGATAAATCACCTCACACAGGAGATGGCAAACAAGATCTCGATGTTTATTTTAAATCATGAAAGGTACGAATACTTTAAATGTAGATATGTCTTTCATGTGAATCATGAAAAGATAACTAAGGATCATGAATATAAGCTATTCTGCAGGTTAACTGGAACTATGGAAGTGATAATGTTACCATAACAATTGCAATTATTGAATCCTGTTTATTCTTTGAATATTTGAGTACAATTGCATTCAACAAACTGGATAGCAGAGCTACAATGCAGCATTCAGTGAAGGTGTACATGTTTATTCCAAAAGTTAGAATTGGCTACACATGTGTGAATCTTATATTTGAGCTGCAAGAATAAACTGAATTCTCTGCATCCACTCTAGCCTCCTTTTAGTATTCGGGGATAACTAACCCCCTGCCATTCCCCTCCAGCCAGTGAGAAACCTACATTGATCGAGCACCAAGCAGGTACTTAAAGTGCTGGCTAATGAGCTTCTAGTCCAATCAGGAGACTTTCAGGAAGGCAGGAAGCCAGTCAGTGGGGAGTTGAGCCCATTAATTGACCATTTAAGAGCTTTAATTGATAGCAAGCCAGAAAGGTCATATATGGACCTTCTCAATCAGCACATAATTGTGATGGGGCAAGTACCTCTCGAGGTAATTCCATATTGTTAGCTCTGTTTTTCTCTCCACAATTGCTTCCAGATGTGCTGAATTTCTGCAGCAATTTCTGTCTTTATTTCAGTTCTCCAGCATCCACCCAACTACTTGTCCTTCTTTACCAGCTACATACATTCTCACCTCTGGGCAGAGCAAAAATCACACAATTCTTTTTTTGTAAATATATTTATTAGCAAATTTTTTTAACTTTACAAACATATAAAATTATTGAAAAAAACAATAACAAATATCAGTATAATAAAAAGAAAAAAAACACAAATTACAATACAACGACTATCTACTAACTACTAACCTACCCTATAATACAAAGCAAACCCTAACACTGTACAAAGCAACACCAAAGAAAAAGGTAGAAAAGCAAAAAAAAACGAAAAAAAATCCACAAAATACAGAGAAGCTATGCTCGGCGCAAAGCTCCCAAACAAAGGAACAGAAGCATTGGATATAAACCCATATTCATTCGGGAGACTCCCTCCAGGGCCCAGAGCTTGACAAATCTGATCATCCTGGTTAAACAAACGCCCTAGTTAAGATAACTGACAAATCTATATCAAAATAACTCAAGTAGGGCTGCCATGTCTTATAAAAATTGTCTGTTGTGTGGTGCACCATGTTTGTAAAAATGTCCAAGGGAATGTGCTCCATAATTACTTTCTGCCATCCCAGCAAGCCCGTGCACAGTACGCAAGAATAATAAATAGTTTCTTCCCATGCCCGTCTAAAGATGATAAATTCAGTAAACCTAAGAGGAGAGATATCGGGTTACTTTGCCTTCAGTCCTCAATACCCTCCCTATCTCTCCCACCACAGCGCTCCAATAAGCTCGGAGCTGGCAAACATTATAGGGAGCATACGCATGAGATAAAGCAAACGAGGAACATGTCCAGAAGCAATAGGTAAGAGTACCTTCACTTATTTTACATTTGGGGCACACTGAAGATGTCTCTTTTTTAAACTTTGCCAGACGGTCTGGTGCCAGATGAGCCCTGTCCAGGACTTTTAACTGCGTACCGCATGTCCTATTACAGATTGAGATCTTTCGAATATTCTCCCAAATGTTCTCCCATGTTTCAGAAGAGATCTCCACTCCCAGCTCTTGATCCCAGACCTCATATAACCGGTTAATATCCTGCCAGGCCCTGCCAGCCAGCAGGCAATAGAGGGCACTAACCGAAACGGTGCTTGTGGAACGTAGCAACAACCTCTCTGTATCGGGCTTATAGGGCTTAGTGAGAAGCGTAGTCGTTTTCTGGATGAAATCCCTAACCTGAAAAAAAACGGAAAAGGTCTGTGCTGGGCAACCCGTATTTGTGGCTCAGTTGT
Source organism: Chiloscyllium punctatum (assembly GCF_047496795.1). Taxonomy (NCBI): domain Eukaryota; kingdom Metazoa; phylum Chordata; class Chondrichthyes; order Orectolobiformes; family Hemiscylliidae; genus Chiloscyllium; species Chiloscyllium punctatum. The sequence continues at coordinate 52,852,410 of NC_092743.1, read as the reverse complement.
TCAAAAGACATCATAACCTCCCCCTCAAACAAGTCTCCCAAACTAGAAACTGAAGAAGGGCTCATGCCCGAAACGTCGATTCTCCTGCTCCTTGGATGCTGCCTGACCTGCTGCGCTTTTCCAGCAACACATTTTTAGCTCTGATCTCCAGCAGCTGCAGTCCTCACTTTCTCCACCCCATAAGCTTCCACAGCATTGACCTGGAAACATTACAGGGATCACATGCATGGGATAAAGCTGACGAGGAAGAAAATTCATCTTAATGAGAGATATTCGGCCCAGCCATGAAATTGGAAGAGCCTCCAATTTGGAGATCTTGCCGAATATTGTCGAGCAAGTGAGCAAAGTTAGTCTGAAATAACGGATCAAACTTGGGGGTAATAAAAATGCCTCAGTATCGGAACCCTGCCTGTGACCACTTAAAAGGGAACTTAGAGCCACCTTCAACTTCTGGCATATCCTTAAAGTTCCCCAAAGGCATGGCCTCCGATTTTGCAAAGTTAGTCTTATATCCTGAAATAGCCCCAAATGAATTGATACATTGTGTCAAATGGGGTACAGAGGTCATCGGGTTTGATAAAAGCAGAAGGACATCATCCGCATACAGTGTAATCTTGTGTACCCTCGATCCCACTTCCAGACTGGTTATGTGGGTTCTGACGAATGGCTTCTGCCAGCGGTACTATCACCAATGTAAATAACAATGGTGAGAGGGGGCAGCCTTGCCGACTACCCCAACCAATCCTAAAATTCCCAGACTTCACCCTGTTGGTGATGACCGCGGCCAGAGGGTGGCAATATAATGCCTCTACTCACCTACCAAAGACTCCACCCAACCCAAACTGCTCTAAGACATAAAAAAGATATGGCCATTCCACCCGGTCAAATGCTTTCTCTGCATCTTAGGAAATCACCAACCCTTGTCGCGATTGTTGCTGACCAGCTTGGACCATATTCAGCAACCTTCTACTATTATTAGAGGACCTACAGCCCCTTATAAAGCCTGTCTAGTCCTCTTTAATAATATGGGGCAACACCCTTTCCAATCTCAGTGCCAGGAGCTTGGACAGAATCTTGAAATCTGAATTTAATAGGGAGATGGGCCTGTATGAGGCACAATCTTCAGAAACCTTCCCCTTCTTAAGAATTAAGGAAATATTAGCTTATCTCAAAGACAGTGGTAGGCATTCATGCATACAGGAGTGATTGGACATCTCCAACACCAGCCCTGACAGAATCCCAGTAAACTCCTTATAAAACTCACCTGGAAGACCATCAGGGCCAGGCGCTTTCCCTCTCTGAAGTTGCCTAGCTGCCTGCTGTATTTCCTGAACTGTCAAGGGGGCATTAAGAAGAGAGTCCTGTTCCAAGGTTATCCCTGGGAAGTCCAGGTTCTTAAAAGAAGGTCTCCATTTTAGCCCTCCTGTCCTTGCAACCTTCAGACCGATACAATTCAGAGTAAAAGCTCCGAAAAGCCTCATGAATCTTTTTAGCATCGTATGTATGGACCCCGGCGTTGTCTCTGATTGCAGCAATGGTTTAGGGAGCATGCTTTTTCCTAGTCAGGTACGCTAAATACTTCCCTGACCTATCCTCATATTGGAACAGCCTTTGTCTAGCAAAAGCAAGTTCTTTCTTTGCGTTTTGTGTCAGTATTGAATTCAAGGCAGCCCGGAGGGCCATGATCCACTGTAGCTTAGTCACCGAAGGCCGCACAAATTGTGCTGCCTCGGCGGCTTTCAACCGCGTCTCAAGTAGATGCTGCTGTTCCTCCTTCTGTCATTTCTGGCTAGCCGAATAGGAAATAGCTAATCCCCTAGCAAAGGCCTTAGCAGTCTCCTATAGCATAAATGGACTACTAGCCGTACCTGAGCTGATAGTCAAGAATTCCTGAAACTCCTTCAAAAAGTATTCCACAAATTTGGAATCCTTAAGGAGAAAAGGGTCCAAATGCCAGTGCCACAAACCCAGCCCTACATTCTTGGCCTTAATCTCCAAATACACTGCTGCATGATCAGAGATAGCTATATTCCCAATTTTACAACCTATAATCGAATCCAGAAGAGCCAAGGGAGCCAGAAAGAGGTCAATCCTCATGTGACATTTATGTGGGTTTGAAAAAAGGTGAAGTCCCTGCCGGTAGGGTGAAGACATCTCCAAGTATCCACCAGCCCCAACTCCTTGCATAAGTCAACCACCTGTTTGGCCTGCGAAGAAATAGTTGGGGGCCCACAAGTTATCCTGTCCACTGTCGGATCCAAAAGACAATTAAAATCCCTCCATATAATAATGTGCTGTGTTCCAAAAGCACTCAACTTAGAGAAAGTACTAAGCAAAAATTTGAGGGGATGCGCTGGAGGACAGTAGACATTCCTCCCCATGTATCAAGGCTTTAAGTATCACAAACCATCCCTGCCTATTTTTCACCTGCTCTAATAATGTAAACGGAAGGGTTTTCTGGATAAGTACCACCACTCCCCTACTTTTAGTAATAAAGGATGAAAAGAATACCCGGTCATAACCCCCCTGTTGTAATTTCAGGTGTTCCCCATCATCAAGATGGGTTTCCTGCAACAAAGCAATATCAACCCTTTCCCTCTTAAGGCTAGAAAGCACCTTTTTCCTTTTAACAGGCGAATGACTTCCCTTGATGTTCCAGGTCCACCATTTAATAAGACACTTAGCCATATCCCCTTTCAGAAACCCTTGAACCCCTGGGAAGGAGAACCCTGTTTCCAAAGCGCCGAGCATAAGTACATAAAGATTCATAGATTCAAAAAACTATATATACAAAAACTACTCTATCGTAACTATTAACAACTATTACTACCAAAAAAACTACAAAAAAAAACTATAAAACCTTGAATGGAAGACTCTTTCCCCCTCCCATAGGGGGCACTCACCCTACCCATCCCCTCCTTCACAGCTCCTTCAAACCCGGACTGTGCCCCAGCCTTAAGCCAGAAAGTAAACAAGGAAATGATCCTTAAATCAACAGGAAAAAGATCAAGTCAGGACGAGCACACCACCCATCCCTGGCTTCATGTCACCCCAACTTGTGACTAAAAGAGAAACAGAACAAACAAAAAAAGGGGAGAGACAGCAAAGAACATCCACAAAATTTCCCATCAGAAAGTCCAGTTATTTTAAAAAAAGGAACAACTTATTCCAAGGTCTTTTTCCCTCTTTCCAAAAAGGAAATTATTAGGGAGAAAGAAAGGAATTTTAAAAAAAGAAAGGAAAACATGGGGAAAGATAGAAAAGTGAACAAACATTAACTGTACTCTTCAGGCCAATCCGTCTATTTTAAAGTGTCTACAAAGTTTTTAGCTTTATCTGCTGAGTCAAATGTATAAACTGAGTCATCATGGCTGAAACGGAGCACTGGGGGTATCTCATGGAGTACTGGATGCCCAGGTTCCTCAGCATCTTTTTAACTTCATCAAAGGACTTCCTCTTTCGAATTACAGCTGCAGAGAGATCCTGGAAAAACATGATTTTTGACCCCTTGTACAGTAGTGCCTGTCAATCTTTTCCCAGGAATCTGGAAGCTTCTATGACTTTTTGCTTGTCCTTATATGAATGGAAGTGCACTAGGACCAAGCGGGGGCACTGCACCAGCCCTGACCTGTGCACTGTAACCCGATAAGCCCTTTCAATCTGTAGCCTGCTGGACTCGATGCGAAGGCCCAAAAACTTCGACAGCCAGTTTTCAAAGAAGCTCACTGGCTGCTCACCTTCAGGGAACCCAGCAATTTGGAGATTTATCCTCCAACCTCAATTTTCGAGGTCGTCGATATGGTTTCGCAAGGCCCGTACCTCTCGCTCCAGCACCTGGATTTGACTGGATGGGGACTCCATTGCAGCTTCCGAGGCCTTAGTTCGACCCTCCACCTCCTCCAACTGCTCCCCGAGGCCATGGATCTCGTGCTCATACTTCTGCAGCATGGATGTGATAGGTTGGACCTGGGCACGAATCTCCCCATGGATCTCCTCAATCACAGCCCCAAGTTTCAAGGTAAGTCTCTCCATCACCGCAGCCAATTCCCGTGAGTCTGTCAGGTCCCCAGGGACAGGCTGCTGCTGCTGCAGTCTCTGGTGTACTAGGCGCTGCAGGGGAGTGTCCTCCCTGCTGCTGTTTGCTTGTTCCTCTTCCCTTTGGCATCCTTCCCACTCCTAAATATTAACAAGTATGTGTTCTGTAAGGTTTTAAACTAATAATTCCACCGCATAAGTTGGCCAGGGATGGCAAAAAACACCAGTTGGCTCTTAGGCAGAGCTGTCCACAGCAGTTCTACAGAATCATCGCCATCTTGCTGTGTCCCCAAAATCACACAATTTAAAAATAAATTATTAATTTAGGTTGAGAACTTTGGCCTCAACTCTGATATTTGTGGAACTCCAGTTTATATTTTCCCAATAGCTATTCTTTATCCTTTTTTTTATGTCTTGCAGGCAGCTAGCTATCTGTTCTGCCATTTCTCCCTAACTCTGCATGCTCTTGATATTTGTCATTCATCTCTTATCTAATACCTAATGAAAGGCCTTTTGGAAATTAACATATATTACATTCAATACATTATTCTGGTTTACTTTCTTTGCAACCTTTTCAAAGAATTCATTGAGCTTGGTGAAGCAGTCTTTTTCTTTTCAAATCCAAGTTGACCTTAAAACCATAAGACACAGGAGCAGAAGTAGGCCATTCAGCCCCTCAAATATGCTCTGCCATTCAATGAGTTTATGGCAGATCTGAGAGTCTTCAACTCCACTTTTCTGTCTTTTCCCTATAACTCTTGATTTTCTTACTGATTAAAAATCTGACTATCTCAGCATTCAGTATACTTAATGACCCAGCTTTGATCAACCTCTTTGTTAAGGATTCACTGCCCTCTCACTGATGCAATTCCTCCTCATCTTTGTCTTAAATGTGTGCCCCCTTATTCTGACATTATGCTCCTTGGCCCTAGACTCCTTTACAAAAGGAAGCAATTTTTCTGCATCCACCCTGTCAAGTCCTCTGAGAATCTTGTATTTTTCAAAAGTGTCACTCCTCATTCTTCTAAATTCCAATAAGTACAGGCCCATCCGACTCAACTTTTCTTCATAAGACAGCCTCCACATACCTGCAATTAGCCTAACGAACCTTCTTTGTACTGCCGCAACGCCAATGTATATAGATATGGGTTCCAAAGCTGTTCACCTTATTCCAAGACTGCTTACTGCAGTCTTTCTCCCTTTAACTAATATTCAACTCCTCTATTCTTACTGCCAAAGTGCATAACCTCATATTTTCTTCGTATTCTCACACTTCCTCATTTCCTTTATTATATTCTATTTGCGATGTTTTACAGTCTTGCTTCGCCCATCTTTACCCCTCTGCAAATTCATTTATCATCCTCATCACTTGTCTTCACTTCTTTTGTGTCACTTACAACATCAGCATCAATATCAATTTCATACATCACTGCCACCTCCATTTCTGCTTCTATGTAACCTCCACTCACTTCACCTCATATTAAGGTTCATGATTACACACTTCATATTTCCCTCAGCTAATTGCACAATTTCTCCACTTGAGAATCTTTACATTTAATCTTTACATTTTTGTATCATCTTGGCAATAGTACATTCACTTTCTTCATCTAAGTCATTAATATATATTGGAAATAATTCTGGATACAGCCTGGATCCCTGTGGCATTCCCATTAGTCACAGGTTTCTATCCTTCTATCCTGATATGCCCCCGCTCCCCTTATCCAAACTCTCTGTCTTCCATTAGTTAGCCAATCCTCTACCTTTGTTAGTATTCTACTTGCAGTATCAATGGTTTCTTATCTTATTAAGTAGTCTAATGTGTGGTGCCTTCTATTTATTATTTTACTCCTGTTTCATAGATTTATTTTCTATTACCTCCTTAAAAGTGCACTTAACATCATAAAATGTTCCAAGTCACAATTCAGATCAAATAATTACAAAGAAGGAAACATTGGGCGAATTACCAAACATTTACTCAAAGCAGTAGAATTGCAGAGAGGAGAGGGAATAGCGTTTTTGACAAGGGATAGCATTACAGCTATCCTGAGGAAGGACATTCCCAGAAATACATCCAGGGATGTAATTTGGATGGAACTGAGAAATAAGAAAGGGATGATCACCTTATTGGGATTGTATTATAGACCCTCTAATAGTTAGAGGGAAATTGAAAAACAAACTTGTAAGGATATCTAAAAGAATAACAGTGTGGTTATGGTAGGGGATTTTAACTTTCCAAATGTAGACTGGGACTGATGGAGAGGAATTTGTTAAATGTGTACAAGAAAATTTTCTGATTCAGAATGTGGATGTATCTACTAGAGAAGGTGCAAAACTTGACCTACTCTTGGGAAATAAGGCAGGGCAAGTAATTGAGGTGTCCGTGGGGGAGCACTTTGAGGCCAACGACCATAATTCTATTAGTTTTAAAATAGTGATGGAAAAGGATAGACGGTATTAGGCAAGAACTTTCAAAAGCTGATTGGGGGCAGATGTTCAGAAGTAAAGGGATGGCTGGAAAATGAGAAGCCTTCAGAAATGAGATAACAAGAATCCAGAGAAAGTATATTCCTGTTAGGGTGAAAGGAAAGGCTGGTAGGTATAGGAAATACTGGATGACTAAAGAAATTGAAGGTTTGGTTAAGAAAAAGAAGGAAGCATATGTAAGGTATAGACAGGATAGATCATGTGAATCCTTAGAGGAGTATAAAGGAAGTAGGAGTATTCTTAAGAGGGAAATCAGGAGGGCAAAATGGGGATATGAGATAGTTTTGGCAAATAGAGATAAGGAGAATCCAAAGGGTTTTTACAAATACATTAAGAACAAAAGGGTAACTAGCAAGAGCACAGGGACCCTCAAAGTTCAGCAAGGCAGCCTTTGTGTGGAGCCGCAGGAGATGGGGAGATACTAAACGAGTATTTTGCATCAGTGTTACTGTGGAAAAGGACATGGAAGATATAGACTGTAGGGAAATAGATGGTGGCATCTTGAAAAATGTCCATATTACAAGGAGGAAGTGCTGGATGTCTTGAAACACATAAGTGGATAAATCCCCAGGACTTGATCAAGTATAACCTAGAACTCTGTGGGAAGCCAGGGAAGTGATTGCTGGGCCTCTTACTGAGATATTTGTATCATCAATAGTCACAGGTGAGGTGCCACTGTTTAAGAAAAGTAGTAAGGACAAGCCAGGGGACTACAGACCAGTGAGCCTGACATCAATGGTGGGCAGGTTTTTGGACAGAATCCTGAGGGACAGGATGTACATTTATTTGGAAAGGCAAGGACTGATTAGGGATAGTCAACATGGCTTTGTGTGTGGGAAATCATGTCTCACAAACTTGATTGAATTTTTTGAAGAAGTAACAAAGAGGATTGATGAGGGCAGAGTGATGGGCATGATCTATATGGACTTCAGTAAGGCGTTTGATAAGGTCCCCCATGGGAGCCTGGTTAGCAAGGTTAGATCTCGTGGAATATAGGGAGAACTAGCCATTTGGATTCAGAACTGGTTTAAAGCTAGAAGACAGAGGGTGGTGGCGATGGAGGGTTGTTTTTCAGAATGGAGGCCTGTGACCAGTGGAGTGCCACAAGGATCGGTGCTGGGTCCAAAAATTTTCATCATTTGTATAAATGATTTGGATGCGAGCATAAGAGGTACAGTTAGTAAGTTTGCAGATGACACCAAAATTGGAGGTGTAGTGGACAGCGAAGAGGATTACCTCAGATTACAACAGGTTCTTGATCAGATGGGCCAATGGGCTGAGAAGTGGTAGATGGAGTTTAATTTAGATAAGTGTGAGGTGCTGCATTTTGGGAAAGCAAACCTTAACAGGACTTAAACACTTAATGGTAAGGTCTGAGGGAGAGTTGCTGAACAAAGAGACCTTGGAGTGCAGGTTCGTAGCTCCTTGAAAGTGGAGTTGCAGTTAGATAGGATAGTGAAGAAGGTATTTGGTATGCTTTCCTTTATTGGTCAGAGTATTGAGTACAGGAGTTGGGAGGTCATGTTGTGGCTGTAAAGGACATTGGTTAGGCCACTGTTGGAATATTGCATGCAGTTCTGGTCTCATTCCTATCGGAAAGATGTTGTGAAACTTGAACGGATTCAGAAAAGATTTACAAGGACGCTGCCAAGGTTGGAGGATTTGAGCTATAGGGAGAGGCTGAACAGGCTGGGGCTGTTTTCCCTGGAGCATCGGAGGCTGAGGGGTGGCCTTATAGAGGTTTACAAAATCATGAGGGACATGGATAGGATAAATAGACAAAGTCTTTTCCCTCGGGTGGGGGAGTTCAGAATTAGAGGGCATAGGTTTAGGGTGAGAGGGGAAAGATATAAAAGAGACCTAAGGGGCAACTTTTTCACATGGAGGGTGGTACGTGTATGGAATGAACTGCCAGAGGAAGTGGTGGAGGTTAGTACAATTGCAACATTTACTAAGTGCATTTGAATGGGTATATGAATAGGATGGTTTTGGAGGGATATGGGCCAGGTGCTGGCAGGTGGGACTAGATTGTGTTGAGATATCTGGTCGGCATGGACGGGTTGGACCGAAGGGTCTCTTTCCATACTGTACACCTCTATAACTCTAGTGACTGTCACCCACACACTAGACTATGTAAGCAACCCTAAATAACCCACACTCTTAGAAGAAAGATGGAAGTGCATCTAACATTTAAGGTCGTAGAAATGGCAAAATAAGTTGAAGAGGGATTTGAAGAATTGGGCACAGGTGGGTTGGGGAGCTGCTTCTGTCTCAACAGGTGGAACTCTGTGCAATGACTTGTGGATTTGATAACATTACATAAATACAAAGAAGAGGGGTGACAGTCTAAGAAAGTTCAATTTATACCTAAGCTATTGTGAGACCTCATGAAATCAGCTGAAAATTGAACAATATGTCAACAGAGTATGATACAAACATGGAAAATTATTTCTCCATACTGCCAACTATATGAAATTCAAAAACAAAACACAAGGCAGGCAAAAATAACTTTCTTTGTGTCACTTATCACAGTATCAATATCCATCTCACCCATCCCTGCCACCTCCACCTCTATATAACCCCCACTAACGTCACTTGTATTAAGCTTCACAGTTTATAGTTTTTTAAGCTTATTGCACAATTTCTCTTTATATTTAATAGAAATATTGTTTTCAGTGATTTTCGGAGAATTTTAGCTTGCTCTGTGTGCTGTAGCTGTTAAAAGTTTGGTTGGCTGGAACGTATCCCATTGACTTATATTGTAAATCATGTTTGCAGGCGTTTTTTGGGAGCGCCAATCCCTCAAGTTTATTTTATCATAAACAAGTCCTACAAAATATGAAATAGTTACTTAAATATATTTTTTTGTTGGTATATGTATTTCAAGCCACCCAGTATTTTGAATAACTGGGTCCCTTTTCTGTCCGCTAACAAGTGTGCTGCAAATGGCTTCTAGGCCATTATTTCTGTAAACTATCTAACTATAACCAATAACATTTGTGTTAATCAACCAAATGTTTCTCACTGGAGAGCAATCAAAAGTATAAATTCACACTGATTTCTTTGTCCAGCTGGGTAGCTAACATAGCACAGCACAGCCATCATCTGTCTTAATGACTCATGCTTTTTAAAAAAATAATTTAAGAGTCCATGAGAAGTGATGGACAGTTGTATTTATTTGGAATTCACAAACAGACAGAAGACAGGCAGTGTGATATCAAGGGTAGCTCTGACACTGCCGACAATGGAAAGCATGTTATTAATTCAGCTGCCTGTTACACATCTCACCTAACTGAAGCCAATGGAAATGATATTCAGGACAGATGAATATATATATATAAAATATATATATAGCCATTGTTGCGGTTAACAAAAATGTAGGTGGGAAGGCAAGTATTAAGGATGACACAAAGATTCTGCTGAGAGATATAGGCAGGTTTAATGCGTGAGCAAAGCTTGGCAGATGGCATATAGTGTGAGAAATGTGAGGCAATGCAGTTTGAAAGAAAGAATAGAGGAGCTAAATGCTATTTAAATGGAGAAAGATTGCAGAAAGCTACAAAACAGAGGGATTTGAGAGTTTTCAGCCATGAATCACAAAACACTAGCATCTACGTTCAGATGTAATAAGGAAGGCAAATGGAATGTTGGCCTTTATTTCAAAGGGAAAGAGGTATAAAAATAAGGAGGTTTTGATAAAACTATGCAAGGAACCAGTTAAGTTACAGCTGGAATACTGCAAACAGTTTTGAGCCCTTTATCTGAGGAAATATATTGAAAACAGTGCAGAGAAGGTTCACTTATGAGGAGAGGTTGAGTAGGATGAGCTTGTACTCATTGGAGGATAGAAGAATGAGAGGTAATGTCTGGAAACATTCTTACGATTCACAGGAGACTTTACAGTGTAAGTGCAGAAAAGTTGATTTCCTATGTGGGACAGTCTAGGGCTAGAGGGCATAATCTCAGTGTGAGAGAGGGCCCATTTAACTCAGAGATAAGGAGGAATTTCTTCTCTCACTGGGTAGTGAATCTGTGGAATTCTTTACCATTGTGGGCAGTTGAGGCTGGAGCATAAAGTATATTTGAGGCTGAGTTATATAGATATTTGGATCTGTAAGAGAATCAATGAATACAGGGACAAGGCAGGAAAGTGGATTTAAAGGTTATCAGATGAACCTTGGTCGAGTAGATTTGATTGAGTGATCTGCTCCTACATTTTATGGTTCTGTAATATACAACTGAATTGATGTTACTCAAAGTCAAGTACTGTATCCCACTTTGATCTGCTGTACATCTAGTGAGTTCTGGTATCCTGCACCATCGCTATGTGCAGCTGAGTGAAGTTGGCATGTTAGCATGTAAGGACCTGATTCTGAGATTACTAAGACTATTTTTTAACTTTTATGAATGCTCTTCGTGCACTAATCATTTGCCAAAGAGTCAGTTCCTTTGGGAAAACTATGTTTGTTCAGTTAGAGGGTTTAAAACTTGTTAAAGAATTTCCACTGGCAAAGAAAGTTTGCTTATACAGTAAAGTGCCAGATATGCTACTGCCCTGAGTTTCAGGCTAAGATGTTGGAAGAATATCTGTGAAGTGGGCAGAAAAAAATCAGCTGTGGTTCTTGGAGATCAAAAAGAGAATTTTCAGACTTTGGTCCTGTGACCCACTTAAACTTATAAACAAAATTGCTTTGTACTTTTAAACAACATAAAATCAATTACCATAGTCTGAGATGTTGGACGTTCTCTAATATTGGACGTTCTCTAATGCAAATAAATTATTACTGAGTGCTTTGAAGACTGGAGTGATAATAAGGGAGAAACACAATTCATTATGTCCATTTGTGATGGAAAACTGGTGATCCCATAACCTCTCCTCACTGTAATCAAGAAGACATCCGGCCAAGAAAGTGTTGTAAATATCGCTAATGTGCAAAATCCACTAAAATCCATTTTAAGCTCATAATTGGAATAAATAGAATACTAGTAATAAGCTATTATTGTAATTTCACTGTAAGTTTTACTTTGGGAAAATGTGTTAGTTTTATTTCTTTCTAGTAATTATTGTGGATGCACACACGTTTTTTGAGCTAATCCCCACTGTTACGGATCACGCCAGACCCCCTCAAAATATTTTAAGAAAGTGGCCTAGACTCTAATTTTTTGTTATTTTAAAGGTAGATGTGTAGTGGATATTCCAGGTGTGATGCAGCTGGTCAATCCACTTTGGCTTTAAGCAGAACAGAATTTATTTATTTAAACACTACAGTTGAAACATGAACAAAAGAAAGTGCAATTTGGAATAACCTAACTATTGGAAAACTTAACTGGCCCAATACATTAACTATTACTAATTAGCTGTTCCAATACAGTAACACCCCACAATCATACCCCCTGGTCAAAAGGTAAATTCAAACAAATGTCCTTACAGGCAGGAGGGATCAACATCCAAAGAGATTTCAGAAGAAGGTCAGAGGAGTTCTTACTGAAACTTGCAACTCCCCTGAACTCTCACATCTTGTGATTGCTACAGCTAAACCCAAACTAGGAAAAAACCTAAATGGGGAGAACTGGCCACTCCCCTTCCATTGTTAAACTAGCCTCTTCCTAGACTCTTTGGCACCTCTGCCCTAAAGACCTCTCAATAAAACCAAGGAAAAAAATAACCTTTTTAAAGTGACAGCATTGTCACAGCGCAAAAATTGACTTCTCACAAAATGTGTTTGGACATATGTATCTTTCCTCCTAAGACATTATCATGTTTATTCATGTATTTTTAAGGACTGTGTTGCTTGCATTTCACAGGTCTTATTTATTTTGCCTTGTGTCTTAAGAATCCATGTTTTATTTATTCCATGGCTAATTCAACCAGTTCTAAATTAGGCCTAGATCATCACACTTCTTTCTGTGGTTACAGATTGTAGTAGAGATATCACTCAAATCAATCAGAAAAACCCTACAATGATGACAAGGGCAGTAGATGCAAGGGGACACCATGGTCCACAAGTTCGTCTCCAAGCCACACAACATCCTGACTTGGATCTATATCACTATTTCTTGATTGTTGCTCGATCAAAAGCCAGGAATTTGCCTTCCAACAGCATTGTCACTGTATCTGCAAAAAAGAGGTTCAAGGATACTACTTCCACCCTCTCAATGGCAAATAGAGATGGGCTGTCAATACTGGACCATCCAGTGATAGAACATAGAACATAAAACATTACAGCGCAGTACAGGCCCTTCGGCCCTTGATGTTGCGCCGATCTGTCATACCAACCTGAAGTCCATCTAACCTACACTATTCCATGTAAGTCCACATGCTTGTCCAATGACGACTTAAATGTACTTAAAGTTGGCGAATCTACTCCATTGCAGGCAAAGTATTCCATACCCTTACTACTCTCTGAGTAAAGAAACTACCTCTGACATCTGTCCTAAATCTATCACCCCTCAATTTAAAGCTATGCCCCCTCATGCTCGCCGTCCCCATACTTGGAAAAAGGCTCTCCCTGTCCACCCTATCTAACCCTCTGATTATCTTATATGTCTCTATTAAGTCACCTCTCAACTTTCTTCTCTCCAACGAAAACAGCCTCAAGTCCCTCAGCCTTTTCTCGTAAGACCTTCCCTCCATACCAGGCAACATCCTTGTAAATCTCCTCTGCACCCTTTCCAAAGCTTCCACATCCCTCTTATAATGCGGTGACCAGAACTGTACACAATACTCCAAATGCGGCCACACCAGAGTTTTGTACAGCCCGCAGCATAACCTCCTGGTTCCGGAACTCGATCCCTCTATTAATAAAAGCTAAAAACACTGTAAGCCTTCTTAACAACCCGGTCAACCTGGGTGGCAACTTTCAAAGATCTGTGTACATGGACACCGAGATCTCTCTGCTCATCTACCCTACCAAGAATCTTACCATTAGCCCTTTGCTACTTTGCAGTACTTTGCATTCCAGTTTCTCCGACCAAAGTGAATCACCTCACACTTGTCCGCATGAAACTCCATTTGCCACCTCTCAGCCCAGCTCTGCAGCTTATCTATGTCTCTCTGTAACCTACAACATCCTTCATCACTATCCACAACTCCACTGACCTTAGTGTCATCTGTAAATTTACGAACCCACCCTTCTACGCCCTTATCCAGGTCATTTATAAAAATGATGAACCGCAGTGGACCCAACACCGACCCTTGTGGTACACCACTAGTAATTGGACTCCAGGATGAACATTTCCCATCAACCCCCACTCTCTGTCTTCTTTCAGCAAGCCAATTACCGATCCAAACTGCTATATCTCTCACAATCCCATTCCTCCGCATTTTGTACAATAGCCTACTGTGGGGAACCTTATCGAACGCCTTGCTAAAATCCATATACACCACATCAACCAGTTTACTCTCACCTACCTGTTTGGTCACCTTCTCAAAGAACTCAATAAGGTTTGTGAGGCACGACCTACCCTTCACAAAACCATGCTGACTATCCCTAATCAAATTATTCTTTTTGAGATGATTATAAATCGTATTTCTTATAATCTTTTCCAACACTTTACCAACAACTGAAGTAAGGCTCACTGGTTTATAAGTACCTGGGTTGTTTCTACTCCCCTTCTTGAACAGGGGAACCACATTAGCTCTCCTCCAGTCTTCTGGCACTATTCCTGTTGACAATGACGATTTAAAGATCAATGCCAAAGGCTCATCAAAATCCTCCCTGGCTTCCCAGAGGATCCTAGGATAAATTCCATCCGGCCCAGGGGACTTATCTATTTTCACACTCTGCAGGATTTCTAATACCTCTTCCTTGTGAACCTCAATCACACCTAGTCTAGTAGCCTGTATCTTAGTATTCTCCTCAACAACATTGTCATTTTCTAGAGTGAATACTGTCAAAAAATATTCATTTAGTGCTTACCCTATCTCCTCTGACTCCACACACAACTTCCCACTACTATCCTTGATTGACCCTAATCTTACTCTCGTCATTCTTTTATTCCTTAAATACCCCTATAGAAAGCCTTAGGGTTTACCCTGATCCTATCCGCCAACAACTTCTCATGTCTCCTCCTGGCTCTTCTGAGCTCTCGATTTAGGTCTTTCCTGGCTACCTTGTAACCCTCAAGCGCCCTAACTGAGCCTTCACATCTCATCCTAACATAAGCCTTCTTCTTCCTCTTGACCAGAGATTCCATTTCTTCATAAACCATGGCTCCCGCACTCTACAGCTTCCTCCCTGCCTGACAGGTACATACTAATCTAGGACACACAGGAGCCTTTCCTTGAATAAGCTCCACATTTCTAAAGTGCCCATCCCCTGCAGTTTCCTTCCCCATCCTAGGCTTCCTAAATCTTGCCTAATCGCCTTCTACCTAAGAAAAAAAAGTCAAAAAATATTGTTTCGCACTTGTTTGACTAATATTTGATTAAATAGTAGTCAAATTGGGTGACCTGTATGATTGCTAGAAGCTAAGGTTTATTGAAGTTTGGTCATGCAGATATCTCCTGAGTAATGGCACTGTGAAGACATGTTTCATAATTTCAGGGAAGGAAGTTCCAGAAAGGGTGAAAAACATTGCATTAGCAGGTTTCCTGATTGCTAGGTGCTCAGAACATGATCAGGAGGTTGTATATTGGTGATGGAAGATATTCTAAATGAAGTAATAAGATAACATTAGATCAACAGTTTTACTTGGTGCTGTCGCTAATGAAGAAATAGAGCTGCTTTCATCTAAATAATAAGACTTCCTGTTAAGGTGGGGTGGGCAGACATTTTGATAAGAATGTCTTCCTTCTGAAGAGGAGTCAGATTGGACTGGAAATATTTACTTTGTTTCTCCCCACAAGGATTCTGCCAGACCTATTGATTTTCTCTGGCATTTACTATCTTTATTTCACTGAGGAGAAAGTGAGGAATGCAGCTGCTGGAGATCAGAGCTGAAATTGTGTTGCTGGAAAAGCGCAGCAGGTCAGGTAGCATCCAAGGAGCAGGAGAATCGACGTTTCGGGCATGAGCCCTTCTTCAGGAATGAGGAAGGTGTGCCAAACAGGCTAAGATAAAAGGTAGGGAGGAGGGACTTGGGGGAGGGGCGTTGGAAATTGTGCGAGATAAGTGGCTGTCCAGCCCCATCTACGGCACTTTTTTATTTCCCTTCCCAGGAACAAAGACACGGAGGAGTCTGTCCAAAACTTTTTCATTCAACTTTGCAAAGTCGGGTGCTGTTCCCAAAGGTACACACACACAAGCATAGTAATCTCCACACATTATATACATGTATATGTGGGCTGGGTTTACTACTGCTGCCTTGACCAACGAGTGCTCGGATTCCCCACTGTTTTCCTTATTTGGGTTCTGGTGCCTGCGATTCTTTTATCATTCACTTGGCCAATCAGTGTTTGAGCTTCCCATTCTTCCCTTATATGGATGATGTTGTACAACTGTGGTTAAGGGCGGCCTCTCAACTATCGAGGAAAGCTGTTACAACTGTTTCATTCATATAAACGTGGGGGAGGTCCGGCAACAGTTGAGTGTCTGCTTGTGTTTACTATGAGGTAGAAAAGACTAAAAGGCAGCTAACCGTTTAAAAATTACACTACCCCCTACAAAATGTGATAGGTGGAAGGAAGTTAAGGTGAGGGTGATAAGGTGAGGATGATAGGCCAGAGTGGGGGCGGGGGCGGAGTAGTCAGAAAGAAGATTACAGGTTGGGAAGGCGGTGCTGAGTTCGAGGGATTTAACTGAGACAAGGTGGGGGGAGGGGAAATGAGGAAACTGGAGAAATCTGAGTTCATCCCTTGTGGTTGGAGGGTTCCTAGGCGGAAGATGAGGCGCCCTCTTCCTCCAGGCGTCGTGTTGCTATGGTCTGGCGATGGAGGAGTCCAAGGACCTGCATGTCCCTGGTGGAGTGGGAGGGGGAGTTGGAGTGTTGAGCAATGGGGTGGTTGGGTTGGTTGGTCCAGGTGTCCCAGAGGTGTTCTCTGAAACGTTCCGCAAGTAGGTGGCCTGTCTCCCCAATATAGAGGAGGCCACATCCGGTGCAGTGGATGCAGTAAATGATGTGTGTGGAGGTGCAGGTGAATTTGTGGCAGATATGGAAGGTTCCCTTGGGGCCTTGGAGGAAAGTGAGGGGGGAAGTGTGGGCGCACATTTTGCATTTCTTGCAGTTGCAGGGGAAGGTGCCGAGAGTGGAGGTTGGGTTGGTGGGGGGTGTGGACCTGACGAGGGAGTCACGGAGGGAGTGGTCTTTTCGGAATGCTGATAGGGGAGGGGAGGGAAATATATCCCTGATGGTGGGGTCGTTTGGAGGTGGCGGAAATGACGACGGATGATACGATGTCTCTGAAGGTTGGTGGGGTAGTAAGGGAGGACCAGTGGGGTTCTGCTCTGGTGGCGATTGGAGGGGCGGGGCTCAAGGGCGGAGGAGCGGGAAGTGGAGGAATGTGGTGGAGAGCATCGTCGACCATGTCTGGGGGGAAATTGCGGTCTTTGAAGAAGGAGGCCATCTGGGTTGTTTGGTATTGGAACCATTTGAGAGCAGATGCGGCAGAGACGAAGGAATTGGGAATCTGGGATGGCGTTTTTACAGGGGGCAAGGTGGGAGGAGGTGTCGTCTCGGTAGCTGTGAGAGTCGGTCAGTTTATAGTCAATGTCCGTGTTGATTCGGTCGCCCTAGATAGAAATGGAGAGGTCTAGGAAGGGGAGGGAGGAGCCTGAGACGGTCCAGGTGAATTTGAGGTCAGGGTGGAAGGTGTTGGTAAAGTGGATGAACTCTTCAACCTCCTCGTGGGAGCACGAGGCAACGCTGATACAGTCATCGATGTAGCGGAGGAAAAGGTGGGGGGGTGGTGCCAGTGTAGCTGCGGAAGATGGACTGTTCCACATATCCTACGAAGAGGCAGGCTTGGCTGGGACCCATGTGGGTGCCAATGGCTACTTTCCTCCAAGGCCCCAAGGGATCCTTCCATATTCGCCAAAAATTCACCTACACCTCCACACACATCATTTACTGCATCCGCTGCACCCGATGTGGCCTCCTCTATACTGGGGAGATACACCGCATACTTGCGGAACGTTTTAAAGAACACCTCTGGGACACCCGGACCAACCAACCCAACCACCCCGTGGCTCAACACTTCAAATCCCCCTCCCACCTCACCAAGAACATGCAGGTCCTTAGACTCCTCCATCGCCAGACCATAGCAACACGACAGCTGGAGGAAGAGCGCCTCATCGTCCACCGAGGAACCCTCCAACCACAAGGGATGAACTCAGATTTCTCCAGTGTCCTCATTTCCTCTCCCCCCACCTTGTCTCAGTCACAACCCTCGAACTCAGCAGCACCTTCCTAACCTGCAATCTTCTTCCTGACTTCTCCGCCCCCACCCCCACCCCTGCCTATCACCCTCACCTTATCACCCTCACGTTAACCTCCTTCCACCTATCGCATTTCCAACGCCCTTCCCCCAAGAACCTCCTCCCTACCTTTTATCTTAGCCTGTTTGGCACACTTTCCTCATTCCTGAAGAAGGGCTCATGCCCAAAACATCGATTCTCCTGCTCCTTGGATGCTGCATGACCTGCTGCGCTTTTCCAGCAACACATTTTCAGCTTTATTTCACTGAGAACAGGTCTTGGCTTATGCTAAATTTGAGTTCATTACAGTGAATCTTTCTAACATGAAAATTCAAATGAACCTATGGAAAATATTTACTTTTCATCTATTTACATCATAAAGTGTTTCTTTATGAATCTTATGAATGTTGTTTTAGAGAGTAGTCCAGTAATCGGCTATTTCATTTTCTGCCATTGTCTGGGATTATATTCAAACTGCTTTGCTCTTTACTTTTAAGGCAATGACAAAAATAACGTCTAGATCAGTATGTGACAGGTGAGCAGATGGCATTTGACTGGCTGGTTGGTTCACATAGATGTGTGAAGCGAATATCCAAAAAACCTCCCACAGCTTGAAGATAAATGAAAAGGCAAAAGGTAATGTTCATATGATTAATATCAGTATAATCTATTGGAAACATCTGCAAGTTGAAATAGTCATTAACAGCAGGAGGTTTGACATTTACAAATGCAGTCTACTTACGGGTCACAGACTAATACATGTTCAGGGCAGCAGTTAACAGAATGAGGAAAGTTGGAACAAACAGATTTTCAATTTAACACAGTTCTATCATTTGTGTAATCTTAGGGAGAAAAAGCACTTTCTGTTTGACATTTCTTGGAGCCTCAATATGTTATTAATAGCAATTGATAAACCATTAGTCATGTTGAGATTTATTTTCAAACTACCATCTGATTATTACTGTGCCTGCCCATCTGTATTTTGTTCAATATGTGTATCACTTAATTTAAACCATCACGTTTTTCTGTTGTCAGTCTGTATATCTGGCAGTCTTTTCAGTATATTATTATTGAAATTCATAACTGAATGTTCGGCACAGACTGTTTACTGAGACTTGTGGATGATCCAGAGAGATAATCAATAAAGCATCTATGCTGAGAGAAAGTAGTTTACAGAAAATAAGTCTGCACATATAAATGGCAATTGATATGGGATAATTTATTTTTTATAAGCCATCAATGCCTATGGATATTTGTTCGCACATACGATGAATGATGTATTCTTTTAAACTTACTCAAAGTTTTACTTTCAAACAAAATATGTATTGGTTTGGAAAGTTTGCCCTCCAAGTTAATTCTTCTGAGTGTTGGAGTGTTCAGTTTAGTCAGAGTCTTGAGGTATCAGCTCATCTGTGTTCTCCACAAATCATGACAGGAATTTAAAGAGTGATTTTGCAAGTATTTATGTGCTAACTAATAATATTTAAGTATTGAGGTTATTAATTAAGAGAGTGAAGGGAAAATATTTCATAGTGTACTATAGCACAGAAGGTGGTCATGCAGAACATCATGTTTCTGCCTGTTCATTCCATGAAAATCTCAGTTAGTCCCAATCACCTCTTAGCTCTGTAATTATTTCCTCTTTAGATATTTATCCAATATTCTTTTGAAGGCTATGATTGAATTTACCTTCACCACTCTCAAGTAATGTATTCCAGATCCAACCTCTTTCTACATAAAAAAGGCTTCTCCTTATTTTGTGGTTGGTTCTTCTGCATTCACCTTTCACCAGTGTCAGCTGGTTCTTGAACCCTCAATCAATGAAAAGAGTTTCTCCCTATATACACGGTCTAGAACACACATTATCTGGAACACCTCGATCAAATCTTTTCTTTAAATGATTTCTGTTTAAGAACAGCTCTACTTTTCCTAGCCTGATATCTGATGTCATTCAGGTCTGAAATTATTCTTCAAACTCTTTTTAATGCACCATCTCCAATGCTTCCCAAATTGCTTCCAGGATGAATGAACTGAGTTTGGAATAAATGCCTCATTATTCAGCTGAATGTATGCTTGATATCCTCAAGTGAGCCACTTTCAAGTATTGACACATTACAGGTCCTACTGTCTGTTAGGGAGAAAGGAGCAATCAGTGAAACAGGGCACTAACATCACATGGAGTTAAAGTTAGAAATTTAGTGAGCATTCAGTGACATCTTTCGTAATACACAATAGGTTGAGAAGGTTCCTGAGGTATCTCTTTTTGACCCTTCATTGTTGGCTGGCCTTCAACATTTCAGAGTGTACACAGTTTCCTTGGTTGGCCTGAGGTGTTTGAGGATTCCACAGGACAGCTTTCAATATGTGAGAGGCAGCACTTTGTGCAGCTTAATGAACAGGCCAATGTGTTTTGAGGGAGAATGGACATGTGATTTTTCTCCAGAACCATCATGAATTCTATATTCTCACTCATACGTTGGATGTGAGTGCAGAAAACGGCCCTCACACAATCCCTACATATTGTGTTTAGCCTCATTATTGTCCACATACAAGTGCAATGCCTTGATTGCAGTCATCAGCGCCATGGTTAAAGGATCTCTGATTATTTTCAGTCAAGAAGTCAGTTGCTTGTAAGAGATGAACAGTACTTAATCCTTGGGCTGTCAGAAGTGGCACCCATCTCTCTCATGGGTGTAACATAACCAGGTACAGCCGTGACAAAAAAGACAGTAGGGAAAATGTTAAAGAATGCAAAAGTGCAAAATCATTTACACTTATGTGCCACTGGTGTCCCTTGATACTTTTTTTCCCTTGGTACTTTTTTCCCTTGCTCTTCTTTGCCTTATGTATAAGTACTGTCACAATCTCCACAAATAGGGTAGAAGGAGCCTTCTCTGTCATTTAGCCTGTCACCTTAGACAGTCACCATGAGGCCATTTAGATCCAAAGCAGACCAGTTGATGGTGCCCTACTCAAATGCAGACTCACCCTCCTCAGCTTGGACCTCTGTAGGTTACGGCAGCACAGTTTGGGGGTTGGGAGGGGGGTGGTGGTATGGCCAGACAACTCCCATGTGACCTGACAAGAAGCTTCTGGATGTCTCGTGTCTGTCTGTTTCTTCCTATGGGTGCCGACTGGCATTGTCTTTTTTCCCTGAGATGAAGCAGCACCTAAAATGAAGTCAAGATCCCTCATTCCCTCTCACCTTGCCATTGATGCTGAGCAGCTGTGGTGATGGAGTGCAGGTCTGGTGCTCATAACTATGTATACTGGACCTGCTACTCCCTGGCAGATGCCAACTTCTCCGTGGAGATAACTAGACACATGCATGATGGAGTTAGCATGGTATATGATCTTTCCATCCAGTTTATCGATTTCTTCTGACAAACCTGTTCCTCTGTGCATTTTTATGGTCATTAATGGCCATGA
The DNA here is from genome assembly GCF_047496795.1 of Chiloscyllium punctatum. Lineage (NCBI taxonomy): Eukaryota > Metazoa > Chordata > Chondrichthyes > Orectolobiformes > Hemiscylliidae > Chiloscyllium > Chiloscyllium punctatum. Next base: position 52,831,108 of record NC_092743.1, on the reverse strand, counting down.
CCAAGGCATCAACTTCTTCCTGAGGCTGAGAAGTTGCCTGGTCTCTGAAAGCTGTCTGAAACACAGGGACCTGGTGTATTTCAGCGAGCTGTGGTGTCAATGTTGTATCCACTGGATTGTGCCTCAACACTAATCTAGGGGGTGGAACACTCACTAAAGTGGAAATGTTTGAGCTGGTGGAGAGTACAGGAGAAAGGCTTGCCAGTACAACCTCTGAGGAGGAAGTGGAACTGAGAGTGGGTTGGCCCTTCTCTCTTCACCGATTACCTCTGCTGCCCATCATAAGAGATGACAGTGAACTAAGTGTGTAAGAGGGATAACAGCTTGTCCAGATTAAGAAGTTAGTGTTGATCACAGGACAGTAGTAATGGGAATACAGTACAATGGACCTTACTGGGTCAGTTGCCTATTGAGGTTTCCCTCTGCTACGTCAGCAGCTATTATTTTTCCTCATCCAACTCTCAGATTTTCTCCTCATATGGGATGAGGTGTTGTGTGTCCATGAATAGCTGATCTTGGCAATCTCAGGCAAGTGTGGGGGCAATTTTCCTGCAATGCCATAAAGGTCAAGGTTGAGTATGATGGGAAGGAATATAAGAGAAATTAGTGGTGATGCAGGAGCAAGAACAGTGGTGAGTTGCCCAAGTGAATGTGTAGGAAGCGCAGAGGGTGGGAAGAGTTAGTACATTGGGAGCATCTGTTTGGCAAGAGCCATTGAGTGGATACGCAGTAGTGACAATTGTAGTCCATGCTCTGACATGTGCAGTGGCAGAACTAGAGTAAGTGGTGGTTCCATGAGTGTGAGGAATAGAGAAAATATAGTGGTACTTACTTTCACAGAGCATAGAAGATCGTTCATCTTCTTCCTGCATTGTTATATGTTATGTTTTAGCAAGTACACAACTGATCTGGACCACTACCTGTGTCCAAGCCATCTGCAACTGGAGGTATGTCCTCCTTCAGTGGTCTGCATTAAAAAGCACTGCCCTCGTCACTTTGATATACCTGGTGGCAATGCAGTCTGCCTGCTTTCCTCCTCAGACGTTACTCCTGGCAATGATGGTCAAGTACTGTAGTGTAAAAGGCAGTTCCTGGTTGTGGTGCCTGAAGTGGCATGTAGTTGGATTTTAAGTATGGCACTAACAGCCTGAGTGTTGGGGGACCTTGGCAGTGGGAAATATTTTCACCTCCCCTGCTCTATGTAGGGGGATGCTGTATAACTCATGATGTAAAGAGTGGAAGACTGGGTGAGAAAGGTCACTGTAAGCAATAGCAGGCTTACCATAAATCTCACTCAACAAACACTTTAATGTAAAAAGAGAAAATTCAGCCCAAAATGAAGAAAGACAAATTTTATTACAGCTAGTTCTCAGAAAACGCATGTTTCGGCAATGCGATTGGGGGTGGCACGGTGGCTCAGTGGTTAGCACTGCTGCCTCACAGCACCAAGGACCCGGGTTCAATTCCAACTTAAGGCGACTGTCTGTGTGGAGTTTGCACATTCTCCCCGTGTCTGTGTGAATTTCCTCCCACATTCCAAAGATGTGCAGGTTAGTTGAATTGACCATGCCAATTGCCCATTAGGGGTAAATGTAGGATAGTAGGGTAGGGGAGTGGGTCGGGGGGGCGGGTTAGTCTTAGGAGGGTCGGTGTGGACTTGTTGGGCCAAAGGGCCTATTTCCAAATGGTAGGGATTCATTTGCTTATAATGTCACTGAAGAATTAAGGAACAGTATTTTCATGAAGAATTCTTACTTTTGTTCGCAATAGTGCAATTCCAGCAGTATCATTTCGCATACTTTGTTCTACAATATGCACCAATGTCAGCTGCCAGCAGAGCAACTCTCTTTGAGAGGTACTGTGCAGAGAGCAGCTTCCAGAGAGAGACAGACATTGTGCAGCTTCCTGTGAAAGGTACACTAATCCTGAATTATCCCTTTTTAAAAAAATAATTGGAGGGTCTTAGTGACAAGAACGTTAGCAAAAAGCATCCGGGTGATAAACTTGTGGATGGTGAATTCAAAAGAATGGCTAAAACACTGGAAGAGAATCTATGTATTATAAAGTGTTTTGAGCATAAGGAGAGAATATGTGATATAGCTCGCTTAACAGGAATGAGCGAGTCTACCTTCTGCACCATGATGACCCTCTGGCCCTGCATTAACAATATTTTTTACATGTATTGTGTTAAATTTACTTTTGTTTTGTTAATGAATATGATATATTTCATCATTCAGGCTATGCTATACTTGGTGTTAAACTTCTGGGTGATTTTTGAGTGATCAGAGGAGTGATATATTTTGCTGATCTGCCCCAACCCTACTTTTCCCATAGGTCCCATTACTTCTATTAAGCAATTTTCTATTAAGCAAGGTTTCACTGGAATGCAACTACGACATTGTAGGAGAACTACCTGCATTTCTTAATCATGATGAAAATAATAAAACATAACATCAAGTACAAACGCATAATTTCATTAAGAAGACAATCTCTAGTACAAAAAGAACGTGCTTGATTATGTATTTTAAACATTTTTCCTGAAACTGTTGAGGTTTTAGGTTTAAACTGAGCTACAGTTAGTTTATCAGTGTCCCTTATCTTCAGCAATCATGAAAGTTGTAGATATCTTTGATTCCTTGGTGAAGGGATGTATCTCTGGTTTGTTTTTCACTGGGTTTTGTCTTCCAAGAGCTGAGTAAACCCCAGGAAGAGAGAGAGAGAGCCTTGATGTTTTGCCATTACAAATGCATCATTCTCCTCTCCTCTCCTCTCCTCTCCTCTCTACCCAAAAGCAATTGCCTGAAAAACACTTCATTGTTCTTTCATAGCTGGATAACCAGCGTGTGACCTTCATTTCAACGAGTGAAACTTCTAGAAATGTCCAAATCAAACAGGAAATAATAGTTTGATGATTGGAGTCAGTCCTTTAATGACATGTCAGTTTCAGTTCAGACTGGATCTTGATGGTTTCGTGAACTGACTCAATCAGGGGTACAATGATTATGATGGTTATCTGAAGTTAGTGTTTCTCCTTTTCTAAAACCAAGTCAGTCCACAGTGTTTAAATGGTATGGCGGGAATCAAAATCAATAGTCTGTTTTTGCTATTATTATAACAAAGATATGTAAATGTTAAACTTCTAATGGCTTCACCAAAAAGCATTGGAAGATTATAGCCAATGTTTCCATGATTTCAACCTTTATTTCCTCAGTATTGACAATGTATTTAATTAGGTCTTGGTCACTTATCAATTGACTACTGCCAGCCTTTGTAATGAATCTTCTTTAATCTTTTTGGTCCCTAATTGGCTCTACCCCTCCTTTGACCATCCTTCTTCTATTTATATGCCTGCATAAGATGTTTGGATTGCCTTTTAACTTAGCCTTCAGTCTCTCCTCACACTACCTATGCTCTCATTCCTTTTATTCACTTCATTCAAAACTTTCTATGCACAGCTTGATTCTCGTTTGTATTGTGATCCTTATATCTCTCTGACACCACATTTTTATCTGCTTCATCTTACTCGGTATCACTTGCATTATCCAGGGAGCATGGAGTTTGTTTGTCCTACCTCTCCACCTTGTAGGAAAGTGCCATGATTATACTGAATTATCTGACCTTGAAAAGCAACCCATTAATATGTTACAGATTTGTCTGTCAATTTTTGACTCCAATTTACCTGAACCAGATCTGTTTGTTCCTCAATGAAATTGGATCTCCTCCAATAACTTTTTTTCTGGCTAAATTGCTGTTTGTACTTTTCTGTGGCTACGCTAGGTTTGGTAGTGCTGTGATAATTGCTTCTGAAATGTCCCTGACCTGACGCTTGATCCATTTAACTCACCTCATTCCTCAAAACCAAATCCGACTGAATCAAATTAGCTTCAGCATGCTGAGGAACTCTCCCACTCTCTGCCTATTATACAGGGTACTACTATTAGCTAAGTCTATCTAATCAAGCTCTTCCATTATGTTCTGTGTCTGTTATATCTTTGTATCTCTCTTGTTAGCTTGTTCCTTTACAAATCTCCAACAAATTACTAACTATAGAAAATGTACCATTAGAGATGGACTTTCTGAGAAGAGGCAATCACATGATTCCTATTCAGAGAGAGATTCTGATCAGGGCTCCTTCAGAATTCTGGAGAGCATTTAAAATCTGACAGGCCTCTTGTGGTGCAGGGTAGTTGAACAGCAACAGCAGGGTAGTTGGAACAGCAACTGACTGAACTGGTCCTCACTCTGAACAACTTCTCTTTCCAATCCTCCCACTTCCTCCAAACCAAAGGAGTAGCCATGGGCACCCGCATGGGCCCCAGCTATGCCTGCCTCTTCGTAGGATATGTGGAACAGCCCATCTTCCACAGCTACACTGGCACCACCCCCCACCTTTTCCTCCGCTACATCGATGACTGTATCGGCGCTGCCTCGTGCTCCCACGAGGAGGTTGAACAGTTCATCCATTTTACCAACACCTTCCACCACGATCTCAAATTTACCTGGACTGTCTCAGACTCCTCCCTCCCCTTTCTAGACCTTTCCACTTCTATCTCGGGCGACCGAATCAACACGGACATTTACTATAAACTGACCGACTCCCACAGCTACCTAGACTACACCTCCTCCCACCCTGCCCCCTGTAAAAACGCCATCCCATATTCCCAATTCCTTCATCTCCGCCGCATCTGCTCCCAGGAGGACCAGTTCCAATACCGTACAACCCAGATGGCCTCCTTCTTCAAAGACCACAAATTCCCCCCAGACATGGTCGACGATGCATCTCCTCCACTTCCCGCTCCTCCGCCCTGGAGCCCCGCCCCTCCAATCACCACCAGGATAGAACCCCACTGGTCCTCACCTACCACCCCACCAGCCTCCATATACATCGTCATTTCCGCCACCTCCAAACGGTCCCCACCATCAGGGATATATTTCCCTGCCCTCACCTATCAGCGTTCCGAAAAGACCACTCCCTCCGTGACTCCCTTGTCAGGTCCACACCCCCCACCAACCCAACCTCCAATCCCGGCACCTTCCCTGCAACTGCAAGAAATGCAAAACTTGTGCCCACAGCTTCCCCCTTACCTCCCTCCAAGACCCCAAGGAATCCTTCCATATCTGCCACAAATTCACCTGCACCTCCACACACATCATTTACTGCATCCACTGCACCCGATGTGGCCTCCTCTATATTGGGGAGACAGGCCGCCTACTTGCGGAACGTTTCAGAGAACACTTCTGGGACACCCGGACCAACCAACCCAACCACCCCGTGGCTCAACATTTCAAATCCCCCTTGAACTCAGCAGCACCTTCCTAACCTGCAATCTTCTTCCTGACCTCTCCGCCCCCACTCCCACTCCGGCCTATCACCCTCACCTTAACCTCCTTCCACCTATCACATTTCCAATGCCCCTCCCCCAAGTCCCTCCTCCCTACCTTTTATCTTAGCCTGCTTGGCACACTCTCCTCATTCCTGAAGAAGAGCTGATGCCCGAAACGTCGATTCTCCTGCTCCTTGGATGCTGCCTGACCTGCTGCACCTTTCCAGAAACACATTTTCAGTTCTGATCTCCAGCATCTGCAGTTCTCACTTTCTCCTAGTTGGAACAGCAAGCCATGCACCCTTCTTCATAGACACCCATTGCCATATTCTGTAACTGAAAGGTCCGACATCACAGCTAGTGATTTTGACAGCTCTTGTCAAAGAGTAAATACATAAGCTAGATCCGCTTACAAGGAGGTGGGTAATAGGTGGAGGGTCATGGTTCCAGGTGGGTATGATGCTAGCAAGCAACTCTGCAAGGAGGCCAAGTAACTGATGGAGTGCTTAGGCTAGATCAGAGTGAACAGGTGTATCAGAACTAACAGCGGGTGGGGGAGCGGCAGTGTGGCTTACAGTGTGGTCTCTGGGAGGACAGGAGGTGGTGTCGGATGCCAGGATTGTTGAGTCCAATGATGGGGAAAAGAGGTCAAATCTGGAAGAAGCAAAGTGTGTTCTGTTTAGCAGCAGGAGAGGGGAGATCGTGTCTGGTAGTGAGGGGGTAAAGGGGGTGTTGAGTCAGTTTCTGGTGATTTTATGGGGTCGAAAGGAAGAAATATTTGTGGGTGCATGAGGTAAATTAGGAGTCAGTTGAACAGTTACTCAAGAGGTGGACTAGACTTTTCATTGTTTACTTTTCCCATGTAACTATTTGCTTAACTGCATGACCCTCTGAATTCTCTAATTTAAAGAATATTTTTGCATTGCTCCATGTGCAGGGGAATCACTCAACAGAATCTTCAACTTCAAGGGCAATTTCTATGCAGTCTCCTACATTGGAGATTCTACAGGATCCCTATGTGCAACTCCCTTCTCCACTGCAGAAATAATTATTTGGCCTTTGGAAAATCTGGGCCTCTTTATTGACTCTAACTAAACAGATTCTGTCTGTAACCTGTTTGCCACCCTTCCTTATTTTTCCAAAATCCAGGAACATTTAGCATGTACCCTGCGCATTTTTGAGCTAGATGTCTGTAATCCCCATGTCATCATATTTCTGCTTTACTATCTTCAGCTCATTATTCTTATCACTCTGTGTACACATAGAGTAAACCTAATTTATTGCATTCCTTGTTATTTTGGACACATGCAATGTTTCACAGTTTCTTATCTAAGTGTTATCTAACTCTCCATATTCTGCCAAGGTTTTGTTTTTCCTTTCTTATGTTCTCATCCTCTGGCAGATTAGTTTAAATCCTCCACCAGCAGCAATCCATCCTGTAAGGACATTAGTGCTAACTCTATTTGTATGCATCCTATCTCCCCCAGAACTGGTCCCAATGTGTTGGAATCTAAAGCCCTCTGGTCTGCATAGTTTCTGTAGCCGCTCGTTGATCTGCTATATTCTCCTATTTTTGTATTCTTGCCACATAGCATCAGAGGAATTCATTGAGATTAGTGGTCCTGATTGCTAGTTTATTTTCTAGCTCCAGGTTTCTCTATCTGTTCATATTGGTGCAGATACAGACCAAGAGCTCAAAGTGTTCACCTTCCCCAATTTCACCTCTTTGACATCCTTCATGTGATTCACAGAAACATATTTATATGGTATGTTAATGGTCTTTCTATTATAAAATTAAGTTTCTCGTATTGATAAAGGAAGCCACTTAGCTAAAGAGGTTAAAGAAAAAAGCTTGTTAAGCATTCCTTTGTGGTTTGGAGTTGGTACAAGATAAATGCTATATTGATGTGTGTGATAGGAATTTGAATACTTACATTTTTTCATTTGGAAATCCATTCAAAAAGAACAGCCAAATGATTGCAGTAATTACTGAAGAATCAGGGGTAAGAAAACCGTGTAGCATATTAGAACTCCTTTACTCCTGACATGAAGTCTTCTAGCATGGAACAACCCAAATGTTTTAAGATGGGGTAAGGGGCTTGACAAAGCAGGTGCAGAAAGGTTGTTTTCCCCTCCTGGGAGAGTGGAAGCCCATTCCAGACCGAAATGAGGAGGAACCTTTTCTCTCAGAGCATAGTGAATGTGTGAAATTCTTTACTACAGAGAGTTGTCAAGGCTGGATCGTTAAGTATATTCATGGATAAGATAGACAAGCTTTTAATCAGTGAAGGAATCAAGGGTTATAGGGAAAAGGCAGGAAAATGGAGTTGAGAAATATCAGGTCTACCATGATCTCATTCATTAATAGAACAGAATTAATGGGCTGAATGGCCTACTGCTGCTCCTACATTATTTAATCTTACCCTACGTCTTTAACATGGTCGACAATGCCATCCAGCTGTGTGCAACTGTCCTTTCCTTGTTTCACTCTTTTCTATCCAGTCAGAGCCAGTCATTGCATCTCGTGCAATGGATTCTTTTTTTGCCACATGCCCAATACATAGGAATCACCCAAAGAACTGCCCTCAGCCCGTCATATTTTCAATTGGCACACTGCATCTCGATGACAAAATCAGGAAACATAACATCAGGTTCCACATGTACGCTGAGTAATTCCAGTAATCCCTCATTATTTCCCATTCTACAATCTCTCTACTTGCTCATTGTCTCAGGCAAAATCAGACTGTTCAGAGCCTTACAGCTGAATCTTCCAGTTCCTCCAGGTGGACGCAGACCTTCATTTGGAAGGTGGTGGCATCCCAGAACTCCACTACTTTCCTATCCCTGCCCGAATTAAATTCTGGGCAGGAAGCCCCAAGCTTGACCTACCCACATTGTCACTTGAGCTGAAGCCATCTGTGAATGTGTTAATTAATCTAAAAATAATCTAAAAATAAATGAAGACTAAGACTGTGCGGCATGGTAGCTCAGTGGTTAGCACTACTATCTCACAGCACAAGGGACCTGGGTATGATTCCACCGTTGGGCAACTGTCTGTGTGGTGTTTGCACACTCTCCCTGTGTCTGTGTGGGTTTCCTCCGGATGCTCCGCTTTCCTCCCACAGTCCAAAGATGTGCAGGTTTGTTGGATTAGCCATGCTAAATTGCCCATAGTGATCCCGGATGTGCAGGCTAGGTGGGTTAGCCATGGGACATGCATGGTTACAGGATTAGAATGGGTTTGGGTCGGGTGCTCTTTGGAGTGGACTCAATGGGCTGAGTGGTCTGGTTCCACACTGTAGGGGATTCCACGTAAATCCAAAACAAATTACCAGGTAAATGATTCTAAGATGACAAATTGACTTAAATTCAGGAGAGTTAATCAAAAGTCATATCTACAGTTCAGTATAAATTTATAGATTTTTTGCCTTGTCTCAACTTTTCTTTGAGGAGTCCTCTTAAACCTTGATCTGAACACTAATGTTGTACCCAAGATGGCTGTTTTAACTTACTAATGAAGCCTGAAGGGAGGCTGTGCCATTTTAAACAAAGCTCAGTACTGCAAAAACAGCTCAATTTTTTCATTGTTAAGAATTCTATTTTGAGAATGAATTAATTGAAGAACTATAAAATATCTGTATTTCCTTATAGTGTCTTATCTCAAGTTTCATTCTTTTCAAGTGTTTTAGATTAGATTACTTACAGTGTGGAAACAGGCCCTTCGTCCCAACAAGTCTACATCGACCCGCCGAAGCGTAACCCACCCAGACCCATTCTCCTACATTGACCCCTTCACCTAACACTACAGGCAATTTAGCATGGCCAATTCACCTAACCTGCACATTTTTGGATTGTGGGAGGAAACCGGAGCACCCGGAGGAAACCCACACAGACACGGGGAGAATCTGCAAACTCCACACAGAGAGTCGCCTGAGGTGGGAATTGAACCCCGGGTCTCTGGCGCTGTGAGGCAGCAGTGCTAACCACTGTGCCACCGTGTATTTTTTATTTGATTATGAGTCTTGAACTTGGCAAAGATTCAGATTTTTTGAATTGTATTCTCAACTCATTTGTAAAAATTAACCTGTCATTGGAAAAATGTTAGAATCCATTAATAATGAAATAGGAGCAGGCCATTTTAAATTGATAATATAATCAGACAGTGACAACATACTTTGCGAACGAGCCATTTTGTGACCAAGTTATGAGAGTTGTCTGGATGTAATAATTAGGGTTGATAAAGGAGATCCTAAAGATGAATTTTCAAAAGGCATGTGATCTTGCTCTACATAAGGTATAAGTTAAAATAAGATTACTTGTCAGTGATGTTGCAGATACAACAAAGCTACTAATTAATTCAAATTCCTGACAGCTCTCTAAGGCAGGACTTTTTTGAGTGAGAGGCAAAAATCCCATGTCCAAGCAATTAACATTCCAGAGTGTTAACTAGCTGCCTGGTTGCCAGTAACAATAGTGATACATTTCCCACCGGCTCTTCATTTTGGCTGGAAGGGAAACCCCATCATCCAATAAATCCAGCCCTTCAAATTCATTTCTTCAACAATTTCCCAACTTCAGTAATCTATCCAGCATTTCTGTTTTAAGCTGATTTCCATATTACTATATTTGCAGTGAAGAAGAGTATGATTAGAAAAGGGAGGTATCATAGTGATGTGTGTGATGTAATAAATCTGTCTGTTACTTGTATCTTTCATATAAGATGCAATGAAGAAACATCAAAGGATGAAATTTGTGGGAGAACTCTAAAAATATTCATTTGTTCATAATAGAAAAATGTATTGACTTTTTAAAAAATCTTGAGTGCCATTAACTTATTTTTATATTACCTGGTATTTTATGGAATAAAAATAATATCCATTCTATGAAAGGATTAATACATGATATGCATTATGACGATACTGCACTGTAAATTGCAGCTTTCATTTTCTGACTTTTATCCAAAATATTGTGAAATAATACTTGTGGAATTTAGTAGATCTCAGAATTACTTTGGAAAAGAATTTTCACCTTGATCAATTTCAGTCAAGTCCCAGTGGAGCTGCAGAATATGCTAAACTATAATAATATTGAGCTTAGTAACAAAACAAGTTTGTTCTTTTCTGCAAAACAGCATTTTTTTTATTCCTTAGCTTAGTGATCTGGATCCAGTTCATACTGCACATTTCCAATCAGTATGATTCAGGTCTTGGATGCTAATGCTCAGTTCTTCAAATACTTTTGATAAAGACATTTTCTACTAAAGTTTAATAACCTGAAAACTGAAAGATAAATATTTTTAAACCAGCCAAAAAGCATAATAACACTTGTAGACGCTAGTGATTGGGAATGTGATTCATTTGTATGATAGTAAAATGAAAACCTGGAGTATGAAATATTTACAACCCCCTCTTGCTAGATCCCTTGAGATTAAATGAAAATGGTTTAGACTTTTAAAGGAATTATTCTTTATATTTCTGAGCATCCTGGGAAATAATGCTTCGACTTTGATCATGTTAAATTAATCACACCAGTTTTGATTAGGTTGTGTTCATCTTTTTAGAATCTTATGTTATAAATCTTGCCCTGAGAAAAGTGAATATCAAAATTGTCTTTCAATGTTGCTCAAAAATTGAATAAATGTTTTGCCATTTTTTTGTTTGCAGCTATTGAGAAAAGACTGCAATATTGACTTAATCAAACTGCAACAAATTACCCAGGTTAACAGCTACAGGGTTTTAAGAAATACTACTTGTTAATTTTAAAACGCAAATTAGTCAAATCTAATTCTGTTGCACATTAGTTAATTTCTCCAACTTCATTCATAATAGAACTCCCACTGTTCATTCCAGCAATTTTAGGTTGGTAGATTCCCACTGTAGTTTCCATTGTGCAATGCATAGGTTCAAGGGGCTACAGATAACTAGAGGGCTGTTGCATATCTGATATCTGCAAAGGGTGCTCATGCACCTCCTTTAAGATGCTTCATACATTTCTCAACGAGAGACAGTGGGGGGAGGGAAAAATTGTTTTGGTAATCATACAACAAAACTGCAGAAAAAGATGGCTTGCTTGCCAGTTGAAAGGTGGTGACAGTACAAGGTAACACATTGGACCACTTTTTTAAAGCACATAGAATACCAATGCACTGATTATCGTCTGAAATGAATTGTGCACAAGTAGTCGTCAAACTGCACTATAACTAGATGATTCACTAAACATGTTTCAACATCGCTGGAACAATAATTGTTCCAGTTGAGAACTCCTTTGTCCATTTGAACAACCTTATATACACAGACTTATCATTAACAGAAAAGAACAGCAAATATTCTGTGCAATTTCAAACATAAGACATCATTCAATTGCAAACTATGACCTGTGAATTCCATGGTGTTTGCAGTCTCAATTGCAAAACATCTCTTAATCTGACTGCTGCAGACACTAGGTCAGATTTGGCACAATGCAGAATTTAATTGGTATTAGAAAGTATCTGTGTATGATTACTAAGGGCATACAAGTGCATAGGAGCTAGGACAAAGTGTTAGGCTAACAAAGGCGCCAGCACATCGGGAATGAGTTTGCATACTCGTCCTTCTGCAGTGAACTTAAATGCAAATGTTTCAAATCCAGGTGTCAATAATATTGATGGCTATAAAATTATGTTTTATGAACATACATTTTTAGCTTATCATGGTGTTCTTGTTTGGGGCTCTACCTTTAAATTTAAGGTAGGTTAATGGGTCATGTGACAAAGGCTGATGTCACCTTGACAGTTAGCCTGGGTTGTTTAATTGTTAGAGACCAGAAGAAGATTCAGATTGTTTAATTGAAAGGGAGATGCCACATATTTACACTTGAGGAACATAACAGCTGTTTGTAAAACTCTAGTATGTACACCCTGCATCTCCCGAAGGTGGTATTGATCTCAAATTTTAATCAGTTGTGCTGGAACCTGTCATCTTGGTCTGTCAGCCTTTCAGCTGATAAGTGGAAGTTTGAATTTCTCTGCAGTTGTCAGTTTCTACAGCAAAAGCAACACTGGCTACTAAAGGAGACTGATGGACATCTACCAGCAAATGACAGAGCCACTGGCAACCTGTTAGAGATTTGCATATAATGTCACAGTGCAAGGCGATGTTCAGCTCCAAACTGTAGGAAGGCTTTACATGGAGCATGGAACCAATTCTGACCAATATGAGCCAAGTGTCACTTCCATCAGCACCACAATAGAATGCACCATAATGTAACATAATTTGGTAAGTCTGTGTAGTATCTCTCGCAACTTCGACTGCAGATATTGTTAAGCCATCCGACTACTATTGCGAGAGTTAAAGTTCAGACAGCTATCAGATTAGCTTTAGGGCATACTGTTAAAAGACACATTTAGGGTATCACATCAATCCTATGTCTGTGTTAGCTCTTCTGACTTAGGAATACTCCACAAGGATCTTGCTGGATGTCCACATAATATTTGGAGAAGAGTTCGATTGAGGTTCTGTAAATACTTTGTGTATTCAAATACAGAGTTGTTAGTCATATACTTTGTTACAGAGTCAAACAAATACTGAAGCATCATTTCAGTAGCATGTGCTTGGCTACATCAGAGAGGCACTTACTATCCCTTCTCAGAGGGCCCACATGCTTGCTCCCCCATTAGTGCTTTGAAGGAACGTGTCACTAAGAAAACAAGCATAAGAGACAGGGGCTTGCTGACAGTGGATCTTGAAGTTATTTTGAAAATTTTGTCAAAAGATTTGTTTAGAAAATTTTTTTTGCTTTATATTTGGTGTTAATGTTCATCTTTGTAAGGAAATGAAAGCATGATCCATAAATCTTGCTGAAGGAGGGCAGTTGGATGGTTGCTATGGATAAAGTACGGATGATTGTGGCACTGTGGGGTAGAGAATTGGCTCACTTTAATCCCTTTGTCATCTATTATCCAACCAACAACTTGGTAGCTTCATTGTATTAAAGACAGCACAGAAAACCCTCATGGTGTGATGATAATGTCCCTATCTCTGGGCCAGGAGGCTTGGGTTCAAATCCGACCTTCAGAAGTGTGTCTGAACAGCTTGATTAGAAAATATAAAGGCTGTGTAATTTTGCTTCTGCACTTAGTGTGGAAAAAGACATGGAGTCTAAGGAACAGAGAGACATAAATATATATGTCTTGAAAACAGTCCTCATTACAGAAGAGGGGGTGCTTGAGGTCTTAAAAAACAAAAGGTCTGCAGGACCTGATCATGTGTGGCCCAGAAGTTTGTGGGAAGCTAGGGAAGAAATTCTGGGGCCCTTAGCAGAGATATTTGTATCATCTGTAGCCACAGCCAGAGCACTGGAGAGTGGCTAATGTTGTGCATTTATTTAAGAAAGGCTTTAAGGAGAATCCTGGAAACTATAGTCTGGTGAATCTGACCTCAGTGGTTGGTAATTGTTGGAGGGGATTCTGGGAGATATAATTTGCATACAGTTAGAGAGGCAAGGAGTGATTAGGAAGAGTCAGCTTGGCTTTGTATGTGGGAAATCATGTCTTACAAACTTGATTGAGTATTTTTGAGGACATAACCAAAAAGATAGATGACAGCAGAGTAGGAAATGTTGTCTAAATAGACTTCAGTAAAGCCTTTGACAAGGTTCCACATGGTATACTGATCAGTAAAGTTAGATCACCTTGGATTCATGGAGAGCTTGCCAATTGGAACAGAGAAAGTGAGGGTTGTTTTTTGGCCTGTGACCAGTGGTGTTCTGCAGGGATCAGTTGATTGTTGTTTCTATAAATGATTTAGATGAGAATCAGGAGGCATGATTAGTAAGTTTGCAGATAACATTAAAAACTGGGAGTATACGGGACAATGAAGAAGGTTATCTAAGATTACAAGAGATCTTGATCCATTGGGCCAAGGGGGTGAGGAGTGGCAGATGGAGTTTAATTTGAATAAATGTGAGGTATTGCATTTTGGTAAAATGTACAAGGGCAGGACTTACACAATGAATGGTGGAGCCCTGAGTAGTGTTGTCGAACAAGGAGACTAGGAGTTCATGGACATAATTCTTTCAAATTTGCATCACTGGTAAACCACCTCCAAACAGACCCCACCACCAGAGATATATTTCCCTCCCCACCCCTATCAGCATTCTGGAGAGACCACTCCCTCCGCGACTCCCCCGTCAGGTCCACACCCCCCACCAACCCAACCTCCACTCCCGGCACCTTCCCCTGCAACCGCAAGAAGTGCAAAACTTGCGCCCACACCTCCCCCCTCACCTCCCTCCAAGGCCCCAATGGATCCTTCCATATCCATCGCAAATTCACCTGCACCTCCACATACATCATTTACTGTATCCACTGCACCCGATGTGGTCTCCTCTACATTGGGGAGACAGGCCGCCTACTTGCGGAATGTTTCAGGGAACACCTCTGGGACACCCGCACCAACCCACCCAACCGCCCCATGGCTGAACTCTTTAACTCCCCCTCCCACTCCACCAAGGACATGCAGGTCCTTGGCCTCCTCCATCGCCAGACCCTGACCACACGACGCCTGGAGGAAGAGCACCTCATCTTCCGTCTAGGAACCCTCCAACCACACGGGATGAATGTAGATTTCTCCAGCTTCCTCATTTCCCCTCCCCCCACCTTATCTCAGTCCCAACCCCCGGATTCAGCACCGCCCTCTTGACCTGCAATCTTCTTCCTGACCTCTCCGCCCCCACCCCTCTTCGACCTATCACCCTCACCCTCACCCTCACCTCCTTCCACCTATCATATTCTCAGCACCCCTCCCCTACCATTTAGCTCCCTACCTTTTATCTCAGCCTGCTTGGCACACCAGCCTCATTCCTGAAGAAGGGCTTATGCCCGAAACGTCGATTCTCCTGCTCCTCGGATGCTGCCCGGCCTGCTGTGTTTTTCCAGCATCACATTTTTCATCACTGGTAAACAGGCTGGTTAAGAAGACAGATAGCAATCTTGCCTTCATTGCTCAGACTATTGAGTCATGAGGGGTGTGGATAAGGTCTTTTCCCTGGGAGTGGGAGTCTAGAACTAGAGGCCATAGGTTTAGGGTAAGAGGGGAAAAATTTAAAAAGGACCTAAGGGGCAACTTTTTCATGCAAAGGGTGGTGCATGTATGGAATGAGCTGCCAGAGGATGTGGTGGAGGCTAGTACAATTACAACATTTAAAAGCCATTGGGAATGGGTATATGAATAGCAAGGATTTAGAGGGATATGAACCAAGTGCTGGCAAATAGGATTAGATTAGGTTAGGATATCTGGTCAGCATGGACAAGTTGGACTGAAGGATCTGTTTCCATGCGATATATCTCTATGACCCTATGGGAGTTAGGACATCATATTAAGGTTGTTGGTGAGACCATTTTGGAGTACTGTGTACGGTTCTGGTTGTCCTGCTATAAAATGGATATTATTAAATTGGAGAGGGTTCAGAAAAGATTTATAAGGATTGCCTGGACTGGAGGGCTTGAATTAGAAAGAGAGGCTGGATAGGCTCAGACTTTTTTCACTGGAGCTCAGAAAGTTGAGAGATGACCTTATTGAGGTTTGTAAAATCATGAGCAGCACAGATAGGTGAATATAAAAGCTTTTTTTTCTCTGGGGTAGGGGTGTTCAAAATTAAAGGGCATATTTTTAAGGTGAGAAGAGTAAGATTTAAAGAGACCTGAGGGGGGAACTTTTTCACACAGAGGATTGTTCATATGTGGAATAAACTATTAGAGGAATTGTTAAATGCAGGTACAGTTACAACATTTAAAAGATATTTGAACAGGTACATGAATGGGAAAGGTATAGAGGGATATGGGCCAAATGCAGGCAAGTGGGATTAGTTTAGTTTAGGAACCTTGGTCGCTATGGATGAGTTAGACCGAATGGTCTTTATATGACTTTATAACTCTAACAGGGAAGAGTCATGACTCCTGCCAGGATAGCAGGCAGAAAGATGCATGAAACCTTGTATGATAACAGTGGTTATCATACCTGTTATCATACCTGTTTATCATACCAACCGAGCTGTTGGTGGGAATCAAAGAATTTATATGTATGTGCACCTGCACTCTACACCTTGGGGAAGCCTGCCATTCAGGCAAAAATAGTTCACTCTTGGTCATTGAGAAACAATCAAAAGTGTTTGTTCAAGTTGAGAGAGCCTCAATGTCTGCTCTGATCTATCAGTTTTCTGGGAGCTGTGAAATATTAGAGGTGTTACCTGTTTTGCCCAAAAGGAGTCTGCAGCATAAACGTTATGTGCCAAAGTGACCTTGACTGCATGTACAGTTCTATTCATGTGCTGGCCTAATGTGTGTGTTGTGAGTACAGCAGATAACATTTCTTGGTGGCAGGTTCCTTAGTAACTGAGAAATTGTGTTGACCCCAACCTTTCCAAGTATATGTGTATTCTGGTAGATGTCCAAGTTTGGACTGAGAGATGATAGTTTTGACTTGGAAGTGAGACTTTGTAAATACATAAATAAATAAATGACTTGAGCACCCTAGTTGAAACCCCCCAAAAACCTCATTCTCAGAAGATAGTATAGTAGCACCTGAAGAGTTAAGGGCTCAGCAAAAGACTTTCAAGTAGCACAACCATTAAGAACCTAAGTAATTTAGTCAGGATGCAAATATCATTCTTAAAATTAACAGTATAAACATTTCTGTTTAATTGTGTTCTGTATGCATAAATTGAAGGAGTATTATTTTGTCTTTACTGACTTAGCTATTAAAGTCACTGAACCATTCAAACATACACAATTTATCCTTTGTAGCATAATAGGATGATTCATCACCACTGATGTACGCTAATATGCAAAGTGATTTATGTCAGGGAAGTCGCAAGGAAATTAGGTCTTCTGTCTTGATTTGCCCATATACATAATTGGAAACAATAAAGTGTGGTAATATTCCAGAATTGAATCATGAAGTATTAAGATCATAAGATGCTCTTTTATCCTATGAAAATCTGAAGATAGAATTGCTTTATTATAATATTTTCCAGTTGGCATATTAATTAGAATATCTAAAATGTACAATCCTTTGATGGAGGAGTGAAAGTTGCTAATATTGGAAAGATAAAATATGACTAAATAAGCTTGACGTACTCAAACTGTGTTGCAATTAGAAGGCTGTTTAAGGTTTGCATTAGGTGAAAACAAATACTAAATGAAATAAGAACAGAAAGTGCTGGACTAATTCAGCTCTGGCAGCAGTTGTGGAGAGATAAACAGAGTTTACAGTTTGAGTCTGATTGACTCTTCTTTAGAATTCCATTCTTTAGGGGAGTGAATAGGGTGGCACGGTTGCTCAGTGGTTAGCACTGCTGTCTCACAACACTGGGGTTCGATGTCAGCCTGAGGTGACTGCCTGTGTGGAGTTTACACATTCTCCCTGTGCCTGTGTCGGTTTCCTCCCACAATGCAAAGATGTACACATTAGGGATGTATGGGTTAGGTGCATTAGTAAGGGGTAAATACTCAGGAATGGGTTCGGGCAGGATACCCTTCGGAGGGTTGGTGTGGACTTGTTGGGCTGAAGGGCCTGTTTCCACACTGTAGGGATTCTATGATTCTCTAGCTTCTTTTTTACAGTTAAACTTCTCAATCTATGTTTATAAAGATTGGATTGGGTTTTGCTGGAACACTGCAGCAGGCTTAGGATATTGTCTAGCTATCACCATTGTTAACAGCTAACCCGAGAATGCAACTTTAAAAAAAAGGGTTTTGTGATTTACACATGAAAGAAGTGAAACTATCACTGTATTCTAACAGATGAAAGGCTTAACAGACAATCAATTTTTCAATGTATAATTTCAGTTACATCACACTGCAAATTTTTGCTATAAATTCTGTGTTACGATCGAGCCCTCCACTATCACCTGATGAAGGAGCGTCGCTCCGAAAGCTAGTGTGCTTCCAATTAAACCTGTTGGACTATAACCTGGTGTTGTGTGATTTTTAACTAGGATAGAAAAGTTAGCTTCAGAACAAGATGGTGTCCTGAAATAGCAAGCACCTGGAAAGTCAGGCCATTCTGTTGGAGGTGCAATCACCGAGTCTGCATTTGGTTTCGCCAATGTAGAGGAAGCCACATTGTGTGCAGCTTTTGCAGTAAACTATATTTAAAGATATACAAGTCACTATGTTACTGCAACAAAAACAGAAATTGCTGGAAAAAGCTCAGCAAGTCTGGCAGCATCTGTTGAGAGTATTCAGAGTTAATCTTTCAGATCCAGTGACCCTTCCTAAGAACTGAGGAAGAGCCACTGGACCCAAAATGTTAACTTTGATTTCTCTCCACAGATGCTGCCAAACTTGCTGAGCTTTTCCAGCAATTCCTCTTTTTGTTTCTGATTTACAGCCTCTGCAGTTCTTTCGGCTTTTAAATATATCGCTGCTTCACCTGGAAGATGTGTGTGGCACATTGGACAGTGGGAAAAGAAGAGGGAAAAGGGCAAGTGTTGCCAGATGGGAATTGATGGTACTGGGGGAATGTATTAGCATGCAAGTCTTGTAAGGGGACTGGCGAGGTCTGAGCTGGAGTACAATGGATTGATTTCTGTATTTAAGAGAGGCTTTGGACACAATTCAAAAGAGATTCACAAGGCTGATTGTTGGAATGAAGGGATTGATTTATCAGAAGCAGCTAAACAGTTAAGCCTTTACTTATTGGAGTTATGAAGAATTAGGGAAAACCTTTTTCAAAGAAACAAGATTCTGAGGGGGCCTCACAGAGTAGATGTTGAGATGTTTCCACTAGTGGGAGAGTCCAAAACTCAGAGACACAGTTACAAAATAAGAGAATATTTGTTTAAAACAGAGTTACGAAGGAGTTTGTTTTCTCACGTCGGGCATTCTCAACCCCAGATAGTTGTGGAGGTTTGATCACTGAAAGCACTTAAAGAGGAGGTAAATAGACTTTTGTAATATTGAAAACTTGAGAGCTATGAGGAACTGGCATAATAGAGAAGTTAAGACCTATGGCAAATCAGCCATGACCATGTTTATTGTTGGGGCAGGCTTGAGGGGATAAATGTTCTATTCCTGTTCCTATTTCGTATCATCATATGAGCAAGGCAAACAGCACGGCTGCCTGCGAAAATAGCATAGTTGGGATGGCAATCGCTAAGAATTGTAGTGGGGCATGGGAGAGGTGGCATTCGAATTAAATTAATTGCATGTGTCAGTTGAGAAATACAGATCTTTGAAGTGCTAACCAAAAAGGTTCGCAAGTTGTTCAAGAGAATATGATGCACATTTGACTTTGCCTCGGAGAGATGGGTTTTTCCCTCCAGTCATAGAAAGGATCCAGGAGAGAATGGTAGAAACTGGTGTTTTAAGTTAAATTATAGGTTAACCACAAAAACTCTGAAAGTCCTTGCTGCCTAATTCATCACATGGATATCAGTCTGGAATGTGTAAAGTGGGGGATTAAAACTCTTCGTATAATTTCCATTGTTCATTGAGTTGAGATAAGATGAAAAACTTGTTTACCCCAAGAGGGGTGAGCCTGTGGAATTTTCTGCCTAAGAAAACCATTGAGGCCAAAACATTGAATGTTTTCAAGAAGGAGTTTGGTATAGTTCTTAGGGCCAAAAGGATAAAAGGGGTATAGGGAGAAAGCAGGAACAGGGTGGTAAGTTAGATGATCAGCCGTGACCATACTCAATGGCACAGCAGATTTGAAGGATCGAATGGCCGACTCCTGCACACATTTTCTATGTTGTGGGACACCTCCTGGAGCCCTTGCTTTGTTCCTGGCTCCATTGTAGCCCCTGCTTGATGGCGCCTTTATGATGACAGTGTAGGGGAATAGTGAGGCTCAACGCCCTCTCTTGGTGGCTTCTACCACCCCCAGGGTCCACTCTGTCCAAGGTTTAGTGCAGCTGCATCTCATGGCTCAGGTCCAGATGGAGTTCACTGGCTCTCTTGCCTTGTTTCACCAGCCTCAGCCAGTGGTTTCCCATGACAGCTTCACCATATGAGGTAGGATAAAAACAATGACTGCAGATGCTGAAAACCAAATACTGGATTAGTGGTGCTGGAAGAGCACAGCAGTTCAGGCAGCATCCAACAAGCAGCAACTTTTGCCCAAAACGTCGATTTCGCTGCTCGTTGGATGCTGCCTGAACTGCTGTGCTCTTCCAGCACCACTAATCCAATATGAGGTAGGATATCTGGTCAGAATGGACAAGTTGGACCGAAGGATCTGTTTTTGTGCTGTACATCTCTACGACTCTATGACTCATTGCAAGCAGCAGGAGTGCAATACTTGCAGGCTATTTAGGCTCTTAATGATATGCTGCCATAAATCTCAGTTTTTCACAAAATCCTGATGTTTTCTGTTCTAAGTAGCACATTAAACTTTGCCAGTCTGACTATATTATTCAAGTGGAGAGTACGAGATGTAACATAATTCCAAATCATTCTTTTTTTTGATATATGAGCATGAAATGTGAAGAAGCTGAAAAATGTGTTTATCTAGAAAATTAGATTGTACAAATTCACAAAATGTCTATTGCTATGAGTTCTTCCTACTCATTTACAGTTAGCAAGAGACTGAGTTGTTCGCAAGCAAATACACATGTCAATGAACCAAACACAACTTGTGGGTAATTGTTCACTGCAGGGAATCATTAAAATATTTGTTTCATTCTCATATAGATAGATTTGAGTACAATAATGTGTGATTTCCTTTAGTCTGTGAAACTGTCACGTAAATGTATTTGTAATCATTCCTCTGATATATCTTTACAAATGGTAAATAAAGTCAAAAGCAAGAGTTAATTATCTTAACGTTGTAAATCAAGTGGAGGAATCTTTTAAGCAACACATTGATAAAATTGTGACACTTAGTTGAGCCGAGGAAATCTTATCCAAACTTCTTATGGTAAAATACAGAGATTATTTCTGAATTTGCTCCATTTGGAAGCAATTCCCTTTCAGAATGGGTCAATCAGCTAGTTGAGTGAAGTACTAAAGTTTTCTTTGAAGAGATATAACCTTATGGATACTCAGCGTGCTGCAGGAAGCTAACAAAGCAATCCAAATCCTCAGTGATCATTTCCTCAATATGTACAAGCTTACTGCTAAATCCAGCAACTTCCAAAAATAGAGAGAATGAAATCATGGACGGACTTCACATTCTCAATGAGGCTGCCATTAGAAACAAAATGGCAACTTTTCAGATTCAAAGATCTATTTTCTTTGCTTTTGATATTTCTTTTGACTAGATTAGATTACCTGCAGTGTGTAAACAGGCCCTTCGGCCCAACAAGTCCACACTGACCCTCAAAGAGTAACCCACTCAGCCCCATTTCCCTCTGACTAATGTACCTAACACTATGGGCAATTTAGCATGGCCAATTCACCTGACCTGCACATCTTTGGACTGTGGGAGGAAACCGGAGCACACCCACGCAGACACAGGGAGAATGTGCAAACTCCACACAGGCAGTTGCCCGAGGCTGGAATCAAACCTGGGACCCTGGTGCTGTGAGGCTGCAGTGCTAACCACTGAGCCACCGTGCTACCCCTTTGCAGAAAATCTCTCAGTTTTGTTCTGAGGTCTTCCAAATCATATTACAATGGTTCTGGTCATTTAATTACACTTGGCTTTATTTCAGTACATTAGTCTGCATAACCTGTGTATTACAATTTTAGTACTTTGAAGATATGAAAATAAATAGCAACAAGTATAGAAAGTGTAAAAATAATAACAAAAGATTATCAAATGATGTCTTGTGTACATGCTTGATGAGGTGTGTTGTTGAACTAAATTGAACAGGATTTCTCTATGATGAGTCAGCAAGTTTAAATCAAATTGACAACATAACAACTACAATTGATCTGAGTCTCCTGAATAGGAAGGTTGAAAGATGTCAAGATTTCTTGTTCCTGACCGCACATGGTTCATGAGCATTTGGAAAGCGGTGGTAGAATTAGTCTCAGTCAACATGGCTTCACTGAAGGGGAATCATACTTGACAAATCTTCTGGAATGTTTGGAGGATGTGACCAGTAGACAAGGGTGAATCAGTAGATGTTGTGTAATTGGACTTTCAAAACGCTTTTCATAAGGTTCCACATAAGAGATTAGTAAGAAAAATTAAAGTTCATGGTATCGGAGATAAAGTGTTGTCTTGGATAGAGAACTGGTTGGCAGACAAGAAGAAGAGGATTGGAATAAATGGATAAATGGGTCATTTTCAGAGTGGCAGGCAGTTACAATTGGGGTGCAGTGCTGGGACCTCAGCTATTCACAATATGCATCAATGATTTGGATGAAGGAATTGAATGCAAAATCTCCAAATTTGTAGATGATACTAAGCTGGGTGGCAGTGTGGCCTGTGAGAGAATGCTGAGAGGCTGCAGGGTGACTTGGACAGGCTGGTTGAGTGGGCAAATACTTGACAAATGCAATATAATGTGGATAAAAGTGGATTCTCCACTTTAGTTGCAAAAACAAGAAGGAATGGTAGCAGTTTAGGAAAATGGGAGATGCAATTAGATCTGGGTCTCATGGTGGAATAATCACTGAAGGTTGGCATGGAGATGCAGCAGGCCATGAGGAAAGCAAATGGCATGCTGGCCTTTATAGTGAGAGGATTTGAGTAACAGAGTAAAGATGTCTTGCTGCAGATACACAGGACCTTGAGTTGTATGTGCAGTTTTGGTTTCCCAGTCTGAGGAAGGACATTCTTGTTGTTGAGGGAGTCCAGCAAAGATTCACCAGACTGATGGAAGGATGGACATGGGAAGAAAGATTGGATCGACTAGGGTTGTACTCACTGGAACTTCGAAGAATGAGGGCAGTTCTCATAGAAACATATAAAATCTTGATGGGACTGCACTGGCTAGATGTAGGTCGAATGTTCCCAATGTTGGGGAAGTCCAGAACAAGGGGTCATAGTCTAAGAATAAGGGGTAAGCCATTCAGGACTGAGAAGAGGAAGAACTTCTTCACTCAGAATTGTGAACCTGTGGAATTCTCTCCCACAGAAAGCTGTAAGAGCCAGTTCATTAGATATATTCAAGAGGGATCTGGACATGGTTCTTGTGGCTAAAGGGATCGGGGGTACGGACAGAAAATGGGAATGGAATACTGAAATTGCATGATCAGCCATGATCGTATTGAATGGTGATGCAGGCTTGAAGGGCTGAATGGCCTACACCTGCACCTGTTTGCTATATTTCCATGTGTTGTAAAAGTCTGGATGCAAGAGGATGAAAGAATCCTGCACACAACCTCCCACTAATGCACATTATTATCCTAAAAGTTTAAAATTTGTTGAAAAGAATTATTTGATACTGATGTTTCTTTTAGTTTTGCTATTTCTACTGATTTCTTTGAGGAAAATGCCTCGTGAAGGCGTGGCTGAACTAAACACTGTGAAGAGCTGATTTACCATCAGCTGAGTCTGCTGTTTGCATTGAACTTTGCAGCACATTCATTTAGGAACTGATTGATTGCAATGACAAGAATTGGGAACTAAATGATTCAGAAGTATGTTGGATGTCACATTGGTTGGGTTATTTGTAAACATGCATGGAATGGGTACATTACAGTATCAATATCAGCATTGTCATTCTTAAACATCACAATTCTATCAACAACTGTAATTACCTTTGCACTGTGAGTCAAACATTCAGTGACATTAAGGACTACCTTTGCCCGCAACCAGATATCATGAATTACTTGCATATGAGTTGCTAAATGATTTATTTTTACTTCTGGAGTTCACACCACTTTTGGAATTTTCCTATACTGGCCGCAAGCTTCTGTTGCCGACAGAGAGTCACTTGGTGGTGGTGAATTATATGAAAGGCTTAACAGACAATCAATTTTTCAATGTATAATTTCAGTTACATCACACTGTAAATTTTTGCTATAAATTCTGTGTTATGATCGAGCCCTCCACAATCACCTGATGAAGGAGCGTCGCTCCGAAAGCTAGTGTGCTTCCAATTAAACCTGTTGGACTATAACCTGGTGTTGTGATTTTTAACTTTGTGAATTATTTGCTTAGTGATTTAAAGGCTTATGCTAAAACAATTTGCTATCAAATATTAATGCTCGCGTTCCTTTTGGGAATAAAGTATGACTGAAAGAATTAGGAAAGGTCATGCAGAGCAGAACAAATTGATAGAAGAGGAGGGCAAAGGGAACAGAAGGCCATATCGTAGACTTTCTCCTTTTCCAACTGGTGGCCTGTAGGCCAGAATGTCATCTGCCAAGGGGCCTATCCTTATCTAAAGCTTAATGCAGTCTCCAAAATCAACGCTTTCAGAATCATTACCTTAAACAGCATCTCTCCTGACCTGAAGTCGCTGATTCACAAAAAGTTGCACAATTTTTCCAGAATGAGTTCTCTTCAGGCTTCGAAAATTGATAGATTATTGTCCTTGACTCTGACTGTCTGTGAATTATTTATCAAGTGAGGAATCTTTTTTTACTTTGTGTCAGAATGTGTCATTCCTGCTAAACCCAATAGTTGCTCCATTGCTTTATATGAAGGACCCTTCATCAATTGAATTCCCTTTGCAGAGAAATGTTCTCTGCTACATGGTGCCAGTGATGGTGTGCATCAGTTATTTCATTATCAACCTGCTCATGTGGCAGGTGAGACCTTCTAGTCGAGAAGTGGGGCACTCCCAATGCATCACAGAACTCAACAACAGTGTTAGCTGGATGTAGTAATCAAATAATGGTCCTGGCAGTATAAATTTAATATGCTTACCTGATTACAATCTTTTTTCTTTCTTCATGAATGGGAAGTTAGTGTCACGGACAAAGGCAACATTTGTTGCCAAACGCTATTAGCCTTTCAGCGAAGTGGCTTGTTAAGCTATTTCAGAAGGCAGTTAAGGGTCAACGGCTGTGGTCTGGAGTGACAGGTCGGCCACAAATGGGTGCAGTTAATCATGTCTCTAATCCCCATGGCCATTTTAGATCTTTAGCAAATTTAACCCTCATTACCTTTTCTCAGAAATATTTCAGGCACATTGTCCATTCAGCAGTGTATTAATTTGATTCCTGATATCCTCAGTCCACTAAGCCCATTCCATGTTCATGTTAATTGTTGAAGTGAAACAAATGAAATTAAAATCCATCACAGTTCTTTGTAATTGTTTGATCTTGAAATAAGTTAGTGATAGTGAGACTTTCTATTTAAAATTTATACGATCTTTAGATGATTCCTTGTCTTTGTGCCAATGATAAAGGACAAAGCTACCATTATTCAGTCTTTCATTTTTATATTGAATGGAGCTTTCAGTTCTAACTTAGTGACAGAAGAAGAATAACTTTAGTGAGTGACACTGAAACACAAAGGAAATTTTAGCCCCAAGGACGAGTGGTGGAGCCAGTTGGGAGACAAAAATATTTCAAGCACCACCATAACTTACCCATCAAATGCCTCAGTTTTTAGTCAATGAGGTCGTCTAATGATGCTGTATAGCTCCATTTTTATTTGTAACCCACAAAGACTGGCAGGTAAAAGAAGAGGAGTGAATCCAAAAGGTAACACTTCCCTGTGGCCTAAGAAGAGTTGCTGTGAATTACCCTTCCTGTCATCCACTCACCCCCCCCTCCAAGGTCATTTCTTCATTGCCCCAACAATCAGGCCATACCATATCTGACTGCTTCCAAAATCCTTACAATGTTTCATGCACACTCTTCTTGATTTCTGATTTTCCCCAGATCGCTAATCTCTAGTTCTCTACATGCTTGAAAATATGTAACTGTTCATTCCCCATGAATCAAATATCCTTGTTGGAACATCTGAGAACCCATGCGCACATAATATCTGACTCCTTTTGTATTCATTCTGTGTCTGACACCTACCCCAACCCCACTTGATGTTTGATTCCTCATACACCATATCCACACAAATCCCATCCTTGTAGAATGACTGACTCTCCCCATTTTCACACAATCTAACTATAAGACATAGGAACAGAAATTAGGCCATTCAGCTCATCATGTCTGCTCTGCCAACCGTGCCATTCCCACTTTCTCCCTGTAACCCTTGATCCCGTTGACAATGACTGGCACCTCCTTACTTCATGATCTCCAAAATCCTCAGCATCATTGCCTCCTCACTGCTCCCTTTCCAATTCACCCCCAGTTGGTCTCCACCACCCCTCCCACTCTCTTTCCCAGCTCCTTACTGTGATCTCCAATTACCCTGACATCTGGTCTCTGAATGCTTTCTCACCCTTGTTGGGCAAGAAACCTTGTGCGAAGGTTGCAAGATGTCTGGTATTTAATTTTGACCAGCATCTAGGAAATCAGTAGCTGTAGGTTTCCCATTCAGAAATCCTTCCCTGTCACTATCCCTCCCCCCCCCCCACCCCCAACCTTCCCCTCGACTCTCTTCCTGGTCCTGAATAAACATCAGCGTCTTTATTCCTAGATTTTTTTTAGCAAGCTGGTTACCTGCAAACTGTGGTGCTGGTGTAATGGACCTTTTTGTAGCATTGACAGTTTAATTTATTGGATGCCATGGAGCATGAAACTAATTCCTGCTAAATGTCATTTTGCTGATCTCCCACTCCCTTCCCCTCAAGGAAAAATAATATCAATTCAATCAGTCAGTCAAGTTCTTTAGTGGGATTTGGTTCTATTCTATAGTCACCTGTCCACATGCAGAAAGAACACATATTTCAGGAACTAAATCATTAACTGACACTGTTCGATACAGCAAAAACAAATGACTGTGCGAATGAGATGTCACAGATATTTATAGGCGTTTTCTTTCTCAGTTTGTTTGCATTCAGCAATAAGCAGTAAAGAGAAAAATATATCTATTGGCATTTATAAAAATCTTTAAATCGACATGGAACTTGTGTTTTACCCTTGCAGCAGAAAAAGTCTGCATTCCATTCTGAAAAGGAGCATGCTGTTAACTGAGGTTTGCAATATAATTGGTACCACATTACTGATTCTATGATCAGACTCTTCCAGGAATTAGCAACCTCAATATAGAACTTCCATCAGTAAATTCCAGACTGGTAACCCAGAAATGGTGAGATATCACATTCTGTGGATCTGCCATTTGACAACTTGTATTGTTTGCAACAGTTGCTCCTCTTTTGGAATGCCCTTATATTTCTTTAAAATCTGATGAGCGCAGTACGTTACAGGAAAGCAGTCTCAGAAAAAGAAAAAAAATGAATGAAACAGGAAATACTGACAAGTGAGAGAGAATATAATTAAAGATTATTAGACACCAGAGGCTGGTCTTTTCTCTCTATAATCAGGATGGTGGATCAGAGAAGAAAATGGCCATTGAGCAGCAGAGATGGGCATTTTGCTTTTGATTCCAACATCCATCAATTTCATTTTCAGCAGCATATAAATGGGAGCAAGTCCCTGAACACTCGTGCCCCCATTTCGAGATCAATTGATCTTTTTTAGATAATAAAATGCCCTGATCAGCTTTAATAGAACCTTTGGTAGATGACTGGGTACTCCTCAGGTAATTATATCCAATGAGTGAAGACATGAATAGAAATTAAGGTGAGCCAGAAGGCAGGGAAACATTGTTTAATATGAAGGAAAGCTTTTAACTGTCAGTAAGTGGCCACTGCAAAGATGAGGAGTTTCAGGGGTTCATGAAAAGAAAAAGGAAGTGACAGGGATGTAAATACTGGTCATCCTCTTGGCATTGACTGTGCATTGGGCCATTGAACTAGGTTGCCTGGAAATCATCTGATCAAAAGGAAAGGTGCATTTGGGAAATGACCCTGCACCATTCCAAACTGAGAGCAATAGGACCATAAAGTATAGGACCAGAAGCAGTCCGTCAGTCCATTTTGTCTGCACCATGGTTCAATAAGATCATGACTGATCTGACAACCTTCAACTTCATTTTCTTGCCTTTCGATCCTTTACTGATTAAAAATCTATGTCAGCCTTGAATGTACTGAATAATGCAGTCCCAGCAGCCCTCTGTAGTAAAGAATTTCACAAAATTACTACTTACTGAGAGAAGTAATTCTTCCTCATCTCTGTTTTGAAAGGTCAACCCCTTATTCTGGGGTTATGTCCTCTGATCTTAGACTATCTCACAAAGAGTAATAGCCTTTCTACATCTAACTTGTGAAATGCTCTAAAAAGCTTATGTGTTTCAATAGGGTTGCTTCTCATTCCTTTAACATCCAGTTAGTACAAGCCCAACCTAGTCAACCTTTCCTCATAAGACAATCCCTTCATATCTGAGATCAGCAAAGTGAATCTTCTCTGGACAGCCTCCAATGCCAGTATATCTTCCCTTCGACAAGGGGATCAAAATTCTTCTCAGTATTCCAGCTGTGGTCTGACTAGTGCCTTGTATAGTTTTAGCAAAACCTCTCTACTTTTATACTCTGTTCACTTTGAAATAACAATTAACATTCCATTTGCCTTCCATATTACCTGCTGAACTTGTATAAGGACTCCCGCATCCCTCAGTGCTGGAGCTTTCTGTAGTCTTTCTCCATCTTAATGATGTTCAGTTCCTCTATTCTTCTTGCCAAGGTGCATAATTTCACATTTCTCCACATTACATTCCATCTGCCAAATTGTTTTCCATCCACTCACTTAACCTACCTTCAACGCTTTGTAAACACTTTGCATCATCCATGCCACTTGCTTTCCTGCCTATTTTTGTGCTATCTTCAAACTTGGCTGTCGTGCATCTACTTTCCCCATCCAAGTCTTTCTTATATATTATAAATATATTAAATTTAGACATTAAGGTAACACAGTGTCAGGAAGCACATCAAAGAAGGCTCCTGCGGGCAGGAGACCATAGCAGAGAATAACAGTCACAGAAGAGAAAGAAATCCATCTGGAGCACATTTGCTGGGAAGGTAGAGTTACCTGAACATGAAGGAAATCCAATGCAGAAGAATACTATGATGGTATAGTGAGATTGTCAAAGATATGTGTACACCCTCATCAATGTAGCTCACACCTTATTCCATTCACATCCAGTCCTATTCAGGAGCAGTCAAGAGCACTTCAGCCTTCAATTTCTTTG
Source organism: Chiloscyllium punctatum (assembly GCF_047496795.1). Classification (NCBI taxonomy): domain Eukaryota; kingdom Metazoa; phylum Chordata; class Chondrichthyes; order Orectolobiformes; family Hemiscylliidae; genus Chiloscyllium; species Chiloscyllium punctatum. Next base: position 52,801,752 of record NC_092743.1, on the reverse strand, counting down.
CTGCATCACCATGGTCATAGATACTTTCTTGCCAAGGCTGGGGACTATGTCAAAGGTCTCCCAAGTTCAGACAATACTCAACTTCACTGACATTGCTGAGTTATTCCAAGTCCAGGGACTTAGCAAATGTACCTATGTCACCATCAGGGCACCTATTCATAGACCAGAGTGGTTCATCAACAAAAAAGTCTGCCATTCTCCGAATGTGTGAGTGGTTTGCAAACACAGGAAAAAGCTTCCTGCATGTGTGAGCATGTTTTGAAGGAAGCTACCCTGACATTTTCATTCTTCTAGTCAACCCTTCCAGAGTTCTACAATCGTATTCACCCCCTCCCACAGGGTCTGTGGGTGGATTCCAGTATCAAAGGCCATTCTCTGAAGAAATGGCTCCTAGCCCTCTGCAATTGCATTGAATAGGGATGCAGAAACATTATCATCTCAGCCATCTGTACAACAAAACCTGAATTAAGTAGCCCATCCACTGGCCAGAAGTATGCATTCGTAGAGTCCTTACTGTGTGGAAACAGGCCTTTTGCCCAACAAGTCCATACCGACCCTCTGAAGAATGGCTCAGCTTGACCCATTCTCCTACCCTATTACTTTACATTTCCCCTGACTAATGCATCTAACCTACACAACCCTGAACACTATGGGCAATTTAGCCTGGCCAATTCACCTAATCTGAACATCTTTGGACAGTGAGAGGAAACCGGAGCACCCAGAGGACACCTATGGAGACCTGGGTAGAATGTGAAACTCCACACAGACAGTCACCCAAGGTTGGAATTGAACCTGGGAGCTCTGGTACTTTGTGGCAGGAGTGCTAGCCACTGTGCCACCCACCACTCTCTGCTCTGTCTTCAGTGGAAGAACAGGACATGGAAGAGGTTGAGGGAGAGCCTTTTGCTTCTCATAGTGCTCTAAGTGACTTCAAAATGGATAGGCTCAGGGATTCACAATCAGGCTTTTCCAGAAAGTCGTGTTTGCAAGCGGTAATCCAATCCAGTAAAAGCTTAGCACTAACAGGAAAGACGGTCTTAGGTCCAGCAAATGCACTCTTACTTCTACAGAGAGATGGAATTTGCAGTGTTCCTGATGTTATGCTAATATCTTGTTAATGCACATTTATTTGTTCTGCACCAACTTTATTAAAACATGTATCAGTTGATAGCAAAGATTGTGTTCATTTACAGTATGAGCCCAGCTTACTAATAACATGCAACATTATCATGTCACCATAGGGATCACATTATTGACCAGTTCGATGCAGTACCCTTCTTGGACAATTGTGATATTATCGTAAATAACTGAGCTATCCAAGCCAGGAAAGTACTAGATGCAATTGCTAATATTTGTCAAATTAGCCTAATATAGAACAAATGAGGACCATTGTTCTTGTGCCAGCTCTCCAAAGGGGCTACACCTCTGTAGGAAGAATGGTTTCCTCATGTTGCTGCAGAACTGCCCATAGCTCTTGCATAAGGTCATACCTGCTTTTTAGCCAAGCATTTTCCCGTTCGGATAAAAAGATTAGCTCTGTCCCTCACTCTTGCTTTACAGATTTATCCAACTAACTGGAGAGAGAAAAGTAAGGGGGATGCATTTAGAATTATTCCTGGTTAAATAATTTTCGATAAAGCATACTAGTGACTACAGAGTATGGGCTAGAACACACTCACTTAAGCAGATGCCTAAATTCTCCAAATCTAGTGCTTTGCGTTGTATATTGTGAAAGGCCAAACAAATGTCATGGCAAGTATGCATCAACTAGTTCTGAGATTTATAAGGTTAACATCTTAACCACAATACTATTACTTAATGAGGTGAGACAACAAAACCTCAGTTAAATTAAATGGATCTTAATTGTTCAGAAAATTGTTCTCAAATTGTTCTGAACTGCACATGATTAAGCTTTTTCACTAAATATCGGTAATATGTAATTGTAAAGCGCGTCAAGGTCACTTTCTGATTGCAACATGTTTTGTTGCTACACAATTTTTTGTGGTTCGAAAATTTTTTTTGTATGATTCTTTCATGTACACTAGCATACAACAGTAATCTACTTTTACTGGATTGGATGACCGCTTGCAAATACGACTTCCTGGAAAGGCCTGATTGTGAATCCCTGAGCCTATCCATTTTGGAGTCACTTAGAGCACTATGGAAGACCCTAACATACTTTTCAAATCATTTGTAGTTTATAATTTGCTGCTTTAGAGGTTGTTTGTCTTCACTAATGATGGATATTCATGCAGAAATATAAATTAGGGGCAAAAGTAGCCCATTTGGTCCTTCAAGCCTGCTCTGCCATTCAATAAAATTGTGGCTGATTTGTTTGTGTTCTATATGTCACATTATCTTTTATCTCCAATAACATTTGATTCCCTTGTCTGACAAGAATCTACCTGCCTCTATCTTAGAAATATTCCATGACCCTGCCTGCAGCACTTCTTGATGCAGAGTTCCAAAATGCACAATCCTCTGAGAAAAAAAAGAAATTCTCCTCATCCCTATTCTAAAATGACAATCCAGAATTTTAAAATCTTGCCCCCTGGTTTCGGACTTAACCACAAGAAGAAACATTCTTTCCACATTCACCTTGTCAAGACCATTCGGTCTCATACACACTTCAATCAAGCCACCCCCAAATGACAGTGAAAATAAAACTTAACCTGTTCAATCGTTCCCCAGAAGACATCCCATACATGTCCCATACACAGGTATCAAACCTCTCTCAATATCCTTCAAAAAAATGAAAGCCAAACTGCACACAATATTCAAGTTGAGATTTCACCAATGGCCTATGTAACTGAAGCATACTATCCTTAAATTTATGTTCAATTCGTCACAGCTTTTAAACTAACTAGTCTTCAGTTCCCTACTTTCTGCCTCCCCCCCCCCCCCCCCCCACTTCTTGTATCGAAAGTTATATTTGTTACTTTCCAATCTGATGGAAACTATACTGAATCAAAGGAAGTTTGGAAAAGTAATAACAACACATGTAATACCTTGTTAGCCATCTCTGTTGTGACCCAAGGGTGAAGTCCATTGGATCCAGAGACTTAGCAACGCACAACGTCAGTACTGCTTTCCTCATTACTATAATGTCACTAAGTTCCTCTCTTCCTTTAGCCTCCAGATTTGCAGACAATACTGATTTTTGTACACTGTACAGTGAAGAAAGATGTAAAATATTTACTCATTGCATTCAATATTTACTATGAACTCCCATTGTCACCCACTAGAGGACCAATACTCACTTTACTTACTTTTTCCTTTGACACCAGGAGAAACTCTTGCCGTCTGTTTTTACATTCCCAGATAGCTTCCCCTCATTCTCTAATTTGGCAAAAGAAAATAATTGTTATTTATTCCTACCATGTGTGATATGAAAAGCAACAATATTTCGTGCCTCAGAATGTAATACTGTTCTGAAATACCTGGTAGCAGTATTAATTTTTCTTTATTCGGGTGCACCCACAATGCTGTTAGGAGAGGAATTATAGGATTATGACTCAATGATACTGAAAAGACTGTGATCTATTTCCAAGTTAGGATACTGACAGCAAGTTCTTCAAGAAAACTTGAGATTAATTATATTCATTTGGAATTCAAGTGCTTCATAGTGGAACTTATTGTCATGGTTAACACAAGTTCAAAGTCAATTGTGATTTCTGAAATTTTCCATCTGCCAAAGCTAAGTCTCAATTACTTCCAAAACTTTGAAAAAGAGCAAAAGTCTATTTGCATAATGTGGAAACGTCTGAAGCAGATAGAAAATGCAGTGCTAGGTTCTGGTTATTGTTACAGCAGACAAATCCTGAGAGACATCGCTATTATAGAAAACCTTTCACCAGTATCTAGAGAATTTAAATTACATGAGCTTCAAATACTAAGTCTTTTCTCACGTAGGTCACAAAAGATTCACTTATTAAATCTAATTCCCTGAAAGCAGAATGTCAGTCTCATCTTTGTGATGAATGTGTGCTCTGTAATTCCTGCAGCATGCCTCTCTCCACATAGTATCACTCGTATCCATCAACTATTTTGAAATTGGAAAACAGCTCAGGGACTCTCTGCTATTATTTACATTAATTCAGAACACATCAAAGAAAGTAAATTGTGGAGAGCTTTAGTTACACTGAGATAGTAGAAAATTTACACCACAGAGAAAGGGCATTAAGCTCAATTGGTTCATCTTACTTTGTCATGCTGATCAATTTCCCACAATTGCATTTATGCTGTTCCCCTTAGCCTCTACCATGTGGTAGTGAATCCTGCATTCTTACTGATGTCAGGCGAAACAAGTACATTCATTCTTATAGAGACTGCCCGATTCAATACAACAAGATTCAACAACAGTGTTAACTTTTTGGTTAAAAGTGGTTTCAAAATTGAAGCCTTAAGGGGGAACATGGTTTACCTTCAGCAGTTTGCCAATAGTTATGTTGTTTCCCTTAATACATGAAACTGGGTGTGGATATCATGATGCTGAAAAATCCAGTAGATGTTTATTACAGCAATATGTATGAGAAGTATATAGACAGGCATGTAAATATGTGGTTAACAGTGAACTGTTGCATTACACAGAACAACATGCTTCAAGTAGAATGTCGTGTTTCAAATGATCCTGGTGTCAGATGATATCTTTATAGCCTCAAGTTACATACTATGATATGGATATGTCTCTAAAATGTATATTGACATACTGACCATGAGACATAACGTAACATCCCCCTTTAAAAAAATACAATGTCATCCCAAACAGATATGTATGATTGCTCATTTATAATTATTGAATTGACAAACCTGCCAACAGGTAAAACAGAGTTTATGCACCATTTCATACTTCACTAAAACAGTTCAACAAATCAACCCCTTCATTTGTGAGGTATTTGTTGTTTGTTGCACTTGTTTGACAACTTGCTGTTTTGTTGCTGGTTGCTGTCATTTAACATCAACACACAATCATCATTAGTGTGTTCTTCCTCACTGTTGTCGTACATGATCGGTGTGTCATACATTGGATGAGCTTGTTTTTATTCCTTCACAATGTAGCACCGTGATCAATCATTACTTTGATCAAGACTCGTTGCATATTTTAGAAACCTTTGCTCGTAGCCAAGTATTGTTTTTGAGCTTTTAATTTGCATTTTCTGCCTAGTGTGCAGTTTTGGCAATTCTATACTTGGTGTGCATTATGTATTTCTTTCATTCTCCACTCTCTTTGAAGAAGAATGTCCTGGGTTCAGAATGGTTCAATAGTTGGCTGCTGGCAAGGTTATTTGCTCGAGCTGTCTGAGCTAGGGATGTAATCTCTTCTGAATTGGTGTATTGCATAAAAATGCTGCAGTGCGATGTGAAAATCTTGCTTTACTGCTTGACATTTAATGAACACTATTTTGACAATATATACCATATGTTCTACTCCACCATTTCAGCATAAATAGTAAGGTGATTATGTCATATGGGTCACTCAAGCACTTAATACAAATGCTTGCAATGATTTGCCAGTGCAGTGTGATCCATTGTCAGACATACTGAATATACTGAAAATTGCATCATTGTATCAGCAATTGTGTTATTATCATTGAACTTTGGGAAACTTAGAGAAATAATCCATCACAGGGATGTAATTACTTCATGCATTGCAAACACAACTGTTGCTACTATAATTCAAGTAACAGTTGGAGTGATGTATGGATGTAGAGGTTCACTTCACAGCTGGCATTGAATATATTTGGTATGCCTCACAGACATTCACAATCATTGAATGTCCTCGTTCATCCCTAGTTACGACAAAACCTTTGTCTCTGAATGGTTAAAGTGAACACATCTTCTCAAGTAGTCCTTTAATACTGCCAAGCTAATCCTGGATCGTGATCTTTTGTAAATCTTCTAGTTGTTTATCTTTGGCTGTTGTTAATTGTAAGGGAACACCACCACTTTCAAGTTCCCCTCCACACCACTCACTATCTGACTTGGAAATATATCACCACTCCTTCACTGTCGCTGGGTCAAAATCCTGCAGTTCTCTCCCTAATGGCACTGTGGGTCAACCCACAACAGGTGGACTGCAGCGGTTCAAGGAGGCAGCTCAACCAGCACCTGAGTCCTGATGAAGAGTTAAGCCTGAAATGTCAACTCTGTTGCTCTTCAGATGCTGCTTGACCTGCTGTGCTTCTTCCAATGCCACACTTTATCTACTCTGACTTCTCCAGCATCTGCAGTCTCAATATCTCTTAGTATTTGTTTTACACTCTTAATCTTCCCTGGATCAGGATGGACTCTATGGACTGACCAGGCCTTTTATGCTGTTAAATATTGCTGATGTGCTATTGTCATCAGTAGTTGACAGCTGTAATAAAGTTCTGCTTTTGTCTTACCCATAATGACAATGCCATTAGCTATGCAAAAACAGCCAGGTATATTTGCAACAATCCTATCCACCTGTAGTTGGAATATGTTTTGGATGCCTGACAATTCAAATAATGACTGTCGGAAACATTACTGCCGAAGCAACAACCTAAATTTTGTGAGCTCCTGGAATTTTTCTACTGTGTGGATGGATCTGTCGCCATGATTCATATCGGTTTGGAAAACAACCTTGCTTTGGAAAATTTAGAATGTAGACATACATTTATGCTGCCATCTTCCTTTAAACACAATGTTTAAATTTGTTCTATTTTACAAAACAAGCAATAGACTATCCTAGAAAGAACTCTAAATATCTGCACACCATGTAATGGAGCAATGTCAATCTGTGTAGAGGTGAACCATTTTGCTCCATTGTGTTACTTTGCACTCATAATTGCTCCTGATTGTTCACACTGCACTTCTTTGGAGGTTCAATAAATGGAGATGCATCATCCATGAGATGATATACTGCATCAAACTTAAAATTGCCTATCACATCCAATCTCTACAGATTTTTGATATCATATTTGGGATATCATATTTAGTCCATTCCGCCCAAGTGGGTGTGGTTTTAATCTCGTGAAATATGACTACACGGAAATCTTTATATATTAGCTGTCCTGCCAGTGTTGGACCACTGATACTGATTCGATAGATTTCAGAAAGCTGAGTTTGCATATTGACATTACAGCGTGATTCTGCCAATGCACAGAATTTGTGATTTATTGGACGTTGGACTCTCGTAGACTCTGCCATGGAGTGCAACTATCAGAATGCGTAGTGGTAATATGTTGTCAGTCACTCTTGCATTGATTTTGGCTTTAAAGTATGATGTTCTGCCTTTTCAGGATACATATTAATGGATCACCTTATACCATCAACATAGTGTAAGATTAACAGTGCAGAAACCTTGCTATTCTTTTGAAATTTGCATTTCACTTGGAAGACTCTGAAACTTATGCAACAAATTAAAGCAAGTTATCTTTTGACACAGTAAAGGTCATGCAAGAAGATTCAATAGTAAAGTTTAGAAGAGATTTGGTCAAATAATTGAGAAGAAAAACAGATATGACCCACTCCCCATGATTTTATTACCCTCCCTACCTCTCTACTCACCTCCTGGGGGCCAGTAAAGACCTGGCTTAGACTTTTGTTTTGCCTGTGTCCTTAATGGGAGCTTTGCTTTCAGAGTAGCAATTGAAAAGTTATAGAACTATTTTTCTGCCTTAATACTTGAATCTGTTTCTGCATTCACTATTCCTTTAAATTCCTCACTCTCATTTCGAGAGTGCATCAATGGTACAATTACACTTGTTCACATTCATCATTTTACATTCACGGAAGTAAATTAGGTTTCTATAGACTTAAAATTAGATTTATTGCCACATATACTCAAGTTACAACAGAACAGGAATACAATGAAAAGTGGACAGTGTCACCTACACATAACACCATCTTGGGTATAAAGTACCAAGATATAAATTGGCAGTGAGATCAATGGGTTTTGTATGTTTAATGAACTGCTCGGGTGGAGAGCCTCAGACCCTTGAGAATGTGGTGATGAGTTGCCTTCTTCAACTAATCAGTTCAGTTTGTTATAGGAATGCCATTAGGGAAAATGTTCCAGGGTTTTGACCAGGCAACACTGAAAAAACAGTGGTTCATTTCCATGTCAGGATGGTGAGCAGCCTGATCACAGGATGAATGCTGCCATCATAAAACCCAGACAAGTGTTTGAACAGCTAAAGTACTTGCAGCAAGCTTTTTTTTTATTTTCTGCATTTACACGTGAAGGGACATCATTTGCCATTTTTGCCCACAACAGATATAAAACCAATTGCTGGAGAATAACCTTCAGGAAGATCAGGATGTGAACCATTACTGAAAATTATTAGTTTCATATTTGTTGGGTAGCCAGAGGGTGGGAACTCAAGTGGTATTGTTCCAAATGTTATATTTTAAAATATTAGTGTACCCTTGAAAACAGTCTTGTGTTTGATTATAATTCTAATCCATTAAAATTAGCATTTGGTCTGGTCTAAGTACCAAGCCATTTCAACTGACCAATCAACTTTCTAAATTGCTCTATAACTTCTCTAGATATAGTATCACATTGCAGAGACCCCAGTATGGACGTTTTAGGCTGACTGGCCTCCTCCTGTTTAATAACCGTTATATGACTCTGTGATATATCCACGATGACCTAATATGATTAACCATAATGGGAGTAACACCCGCAAAGCAGGACTACTGATTTAACATCAGTCTTAATGTGTAAACAATATATTTTAAAACATCAGTTAATAGCTACATAAGGAGAACTTTATGTCAAGTCTCACGGCAACTTAAAGGTTGATGGGAAGCTTCCTCCATCACCAAATCCTTACCACCCGATGCCTGGTGGAGGATCACTTTCGAGATCCACACAGGTTCAATGAGAATTTCACCTGTTTCCTCATTTTCCTTCACCCTACCTTACCTCAGTCCCAAGCATCCAACTTGGCATTGCTCCGTTGACTGGTCCTACCTATCCATCTTTCTTCCTTCCCACTCATCCACTCCCCCTTCCCCTCCGATCTACCACTTCCACCTGCACCTTCATCTATCTACCATATTCTCAGCTACTTTTCCCCCAGCTCCGCCTCCCTCCCATTTATCTCTCAGCTCCCCGGTCCTCAAGCCTCATTCCTGATGTAGGGTTTATGCTCGAAGCATGAATTCTCCTGCTCCTCGGATGCTGTCTGACCTGCTGTGCTTTTCCAGCACCACACTCTCGACCAGGGAAGCTATTAGTCACTGGATTACAGCTTGAACCTCAGATTAGAAAGATGGGGACATCTCTCTCACACATTGCCTTGGGGCTCAGTCCTAATTCCTTTCAACCATCCCACCTCCACCCACCCAAGAACTAGTTATTTCCTCTCCTTGTTGCTATTTCCAAACAAACTCAACTACCACCACCAAGTTTTTCAAAAAACAGGTGAGTTTATTTTTATAGGATTGCTTCCATGATGTTCAACTCAGGCATGGTGAGACTATTTAATGGACTTCGTCTGAGACAATGTGTAAATCCCAAGGGAAGGCATGGAACACCCATTGGTAATTTAAAAATTACACTGTGGTTCCTGAAACATGATGGGTCTCCAATTCCGATTAGCATATAATGTTCCGATATCCTGTGGGCATCTACACCATTGGTTTGTAGACTTCATTCAAAATGCCAGAAATCTGCACAGCGGTCAGAAAGGACCAGTGCGTTACATGTTTTCGCTTTCCTTATGTTACAATTCCATTCTGAGGCATCCCTTGTTTAATTTTGTCAAGCTATAATTTAAAACTGCATTCCATGAATAATTCTCAGAAACATGATTATATGAAATTTGTCTGTGAAAGTTCTGATCGAGAAGGCAATTAGCTGCTATTATATGCAATGAGATTCACAGTAACAGCAATAATAGCCTTAAAGATTTCCAATATAAGTGAAGATTGCACATTGGGTTTCAATGTCTGACTTGTGATTTAAGTAATCCCGCTATGAAATGCACATATGCTATGCATTTCTGTGCACCATTAGTCACTAAATTCATCTGCCATTCATTGACACAAATCATCATTTCACTCCATTGAATTAATATCCCCGGGCACAGTTCCATCATTGCCATTTATATTTAATGTTGGTATGCTTGTGATTTTTGGGACAGTGAGAAAGAAAATAGCTTCACAAGACATTACCAAAAAATAAGTATTTCTCCTATATGAATGAGAGTTAAATTTGGAGAACCTCAGAAAATGAGTATATGTGTTGAGCATGTGCCTGTTTATTTCGATGCAACATTAAGTTCTACATTTTAATTGATTGCTTGTTCAGCAAACAATACCCTTACTGCTCGGGCTCTTATGCAGTGGTAGTGACCTTAGTTCTGAGCCAGAAGACCTGAATCAAAGTTCCAACTGCTCCAGAGGTATGTTTGAATAGATTGATTAAACATACCCACCCTTACCGCACAATGGCTGCACTTATTAATGTTGTGAGAAGTTGATGCTACTTAAAAGCAGCCTGCAGCTCTTAGAGGTGTGCATTGGATGCTGAAAATGACAGGAGTAATTTGGAATGTGAATGGTTGAATTTGTGAGAAAACACACCATGATTTTTTTTAACAGTGCACCACTGGTCTCGGTGTAAGATGTGGAGAGAAGGAAAGACATCCTATGCGCATGGAGTAGCATGTGGATGGTGGGGCTGGGGCAGGGAAATGCTTGAGGTCCTCTACAGATCTGTTCAGGAGACAGCAGGGTGAAATAGCCATACATTTCAATGCCCAGAGAGTAGCTTCAAGTACATAGATTCAGTGCAGGAATGATCTGACACATTGGGTTGCCAAAATGAGTGAATTCGCCTGCAATTAACCTATTATATGAACAGAATAACTAACCTCATCATTCATGTACAAACAATCTCCAACAATCAGTACTCAATCCATTGATGTGTATAACTCAGCCTCACACGCGTTTCACTTTTGTAAGCCTCATACCCGCTTGACATTAGGCTTTCCCAGCTTGGAGTTCCACCTTACCAACATGGAATACATAGTCAGCCTGCATCTGGTTGCCGATACCACAGTTTCTATTGCAGCTTAAACAGTTTCTGTCACAATGCTACCATTTCTAACTCAGGCTGCCACCATACTGGTTCAAAATGATAGGGGAGATGTGGTTTCCAGGGGGTCACAGTTATCTGCCCAGTATCAGATTACTAGAATGATTGATGAGACAACCTGGGAGAATGGTATTAGCTTAATGCAATACACACATGTCGTCCTCTATTAGGATATCCACATTCCTGCTCCCACCTCTGACTCTTTGCTGGTGCTGTTCCTGTCAGGGCAGTCCCGACCACCACGATGATTCACGCCTCAAGATATATTCATTTTTTTTATTTTTATTGCCATGCTATCAGAACGGAACAATACAATGGCAATAAATGGTAAGTAAGGAATGAGGTTATTAGTGATTGTCGAGGTATAACTGATATTACTGATACAGATCATGAATGCTTTGCATATATATATATTATCACTGCTGTTTCGCTTCCTTCTCCAACTCAGTTCCCTTCTCCTGTGTTTCAGCCTTCCATCCTCCAACCTCTCAGATGGTAGCAAGGGCTGTTCACTCACATTGGCAAAGTCATGAAGCATAGAGTGAACTGAATGCTCAGCGAGGTATTGTGAGGCTTCTCCAGATCAGTCCAGGCAATAGAGTGCTCTGTATTTTCCTAGTGTTGGTATAGTTTATTGCAGCCTTGCTCTGCATGTATTTGTTATGTCTGAAGTGGAAATCTTTAGTGTCTAGCAACCAGTATTAGGATTGCTCTACAAGGTTATATGCAGGTGACACCAGAAAGAATTCAATATGTCCATCAAGACAGAATCTAATAATTGTCCTTTCAATATTCTATCTCTTCAGCACTGATGAGCAGTGTCAGCAATATTAAGCATCTGAAAAATGCACTGCAGTATGTTATTTCCAGCTGATGTTATTTCTGGATGAGTCGGACCAAAACCTGATTTGAGAGATCATATTTTGTTTTGGTTTTAACAAAGAGTTCTGTTGCTGAACCACAAACATGCTATGCTACAAATTTCACTTTAACAACAAAAGAGAAGTTTATTAACTAAAGAAATAAAGATAAATTGGAATAAATCAAACTAACTGCTTATAACACAAATTCAAAGATTTTTAGATGTAGAGCAAAAGTATAATCCCATTAATCTCAAACCACTCCTGTATAAACTGAAATTGTATAGTAACCAAACCACACCTACTACAATACACAGAAACAATACATGCAGCAGTCATAGAGTAATCCAGCATGGAAACAGACCCTTCGATCCTACTAAACTATTCCCTCTAGCCTGCATTTGGGCCATATCCCTCCAAATCTTTCCTAATCATGTACTTATCCAAATGTCTTTTAAATATTGTCACTGTACCTACATCCACCACTTCCTCTGGCAGTTCTCCCACACATGAATCACTGTGTAAAAAAGTTGTCCCTCATGTCCTTTTTAAATCTTGCACTTCTCACCTTAAAAATATGCCCTTTAGTTTTGAGCTCCTTTACCTTAGGGAAAAGACCTTTGCTATTCACCTTATCAATGCCTCTCATGATTTTATAAACCTCTATAAGGTCACCTCTCAACCTCCCATGCTCCAGTTCAAAAAGTCCCAGTGTATACAACCTATTTTTATAGCTCAAACCCTCCATTCATGGCAACATCCTGGTTAATCTTTTCTGAATCCTCTCCAGTTTTCAAGTTTCCTTCATTTTGCAGGGTGACCAGAACTGCACACCATACTCCAGAAAAGGCCTCACCAACAACCTGTACAGCCTCAACCTTTTTACACACACAGTGGTTAGTGTGTGGAATGAACTGCCAGAGAAAGTGGTGGTACATGAACTGGAAAGATTTGGAGGATTACAAGCCAAATGTAGGCAAGTGGGACTGTTTCCATTCGAAACTACAATCAGTGTGGACTAGTTGGACCAAAGGGTCTGTTTCCATGTTGTTTGATTCTTGGTGTTTCCCCTAATCCTGAAAAACGAACACAAGTTCCAGAAATATCTAACAAACTTTTGAAGCCCCATACTGCCAGACCTTCTCCAGCATTTTCTGTTTTGTTTAAAATTTCAAGCATTGGCAGTATTTTGCTTTTACAGAAGGTAAACATCCATTGCTGGTGCAAGCAGAAGTAATCTGATACTGGGCAGATAACTGTGATCCCCTGGAAACTACACCTCCCACAAGCAGAAGTAACCATGGCTTCTTCTCTAAGACTTGGAAATAGAGTGACTTTCCTTCAGTGATGACCATTTATTTTGTTTAACATCCTGTTTAACCATGTGTGTACTTTTAAAATTTAAGTTTATTTCTTTTATCTCAAATGCCTGTTTATATACCTTAAGTCTAAGCAACAGATGTTTCTTGTGAATCATGTGTGAAGGGTCGGACCCCTTTCTCTATATAAATCCTAGAAAGTCATCTTGTGGCTTACATATTGTTAAGTTTTATTTGGAGAGTTGGCTAGGATATGGATCATGAGTTCCACCTTATTAGGCCTAGGAATTTCTTGTACCAGAGCCTGTACTAGAATCATACGTTCGGCAGAGCAAACAAACTACGCTGTCCTGTGTATATTTCAGGATGGTCACAAATGCAGACAATTTGTGCCAGTCCGTCATTCACATCAACACAATGGGAGCTCACTGTTACCTTCCCCTCGACTTTAAAAATAAAATGATGCATCTGTGCTTGTGTTGTAAAGCAGCAATTTCCTGTTGAAAGAACTGATGCAATTCATGGTTTCGACATGAAATTTAGCAGAGTCCTGAACGGGAATAATGACACTGTGGTGTCTCATTCCTGCAGGTTTTTAAATTAATCTGAGCTATTTTTAAAAATTAGAGTTCAAAAATAAAATATATAGCTTCTTTCCCAATATTTCATTTCCTCTTTGCCCCGATTCAGCCTATTCTCCACTGTTTGCCCTGTTTCTTTCTTCCATTTTCAAATTTCAAGATCTCAGATGCCCCACTGACCTCAGTTTGTGATTTCCAATTCCAGCAACTTACAGAGCAAAACTAATTGACTTGAAGGATGAGGGAAAATTTCCAAATCACATCGTTTGCTGCAAAATTTGCCACTCCAGCAATTTTTGGCCCATTAACATGTATAAATTGGGTGAATGATATATTCATAACATTCTTTGTAGTTATGAATACGCATTGCTGCTATTATTTTACATCTGACTGCATTTATTGCTTTCCTAAATCACCTTGTGAGTTGTATTATTACTGACAAGATCATTTTCCTAATTATCTGAACTTCAAAAAGATGAAATGAAAAGTACACAGAGTTAGTTAATCAAAAGCAATTTCAGTGACAATACCGTAGGGTAGACAAAATTAACCTGCAATAAATGCTAGAAAAATCAACAGTAATTCTATTTCCACTGTCTTCTGTACAATGTAAACATGGTATTACGATAACACCAAAACTATTTCTGCAGCTGTTGTTATTCATGAGTAAAATCAGTTTATACCTTCACTTGCAGATGACACAAAACTTGGAAGAATTGTAAACTATGGGGAGGACATCATGGAACTTCAAAAAGGTTATTGACAAATTGGTGGAGTGGCAGATGATGAGAAGTACAGAGAAGTGTGATGTAATGCACTTTGGTAGAAAGAACGTTGAAAGACAATATAAAATAGGGCATATAATTTAAAGGGGGTGCAAGACGAGAATGATCTAAATGTATTTTTATACAAATCATTGAGGATTGTAGGACAAGTGGAGTGAGCAATTAATAATGCATATCATAAGCTAGGCTTTATTACTAGGGACAGAGTACAAGAGCAAGGAAGTGATGTTGTGAACTTATACAAGACAATTGTTCGAGCTCAGCTGTCCTTGTACTGTATTATGTGTGGTTTTTTTAGGTGCCACGTTATAGGAAAGATGTGAATGCATTGGAGAGAGTGCAGAGCGATTAACAAAGAGTGAGAAACTTCAGTTGTGACGATAGATTGAAGAAGTTGTTTTCTTGGAGAAAAGAAGGCTGACAGCAGATTTAATAGAGACTTTTAAAATCAGGAGCACTCTGCATAGAGCAGGGAGAGAGAGAAGCTCTTCCCACTTGCAAGAGGAACAGGAGCACGTGTGCTTGATTTAAAGTGATGCACTGATGGTGCAAGGGTGACAGTTGTTAGAGTATAGAGTGCAGTGCCAACAAGTTTATTGGACACCAATTCAATTCAGACATTCAAGAGGGCATTGAATGATTATTTGGATAGAAATAGTGTGCAAGGATAGGGGGAGAAAGCAGGAGATCGACACCAGCTAACAATGTTCATTTGGAGAGCCAGTGAGGGCATGATGGGCCAAAACAAACTCTTCTGCACCAAAATAATTTTGTAATTCTGTGAAAATTAGATTAGATTAGATTACTTACAGTGTGGAAACAGGCCCTTCGGCCCAACAAGTCCACACCGCCCCGCCGAAGCGTAACCCACCCATACCCCTACATCTACATCTACCCCTTACCTAACACTACGGGCAATTTAGCATGACCAATTCACCTGACCTGCACATCTTTGGACTGTGGGAGGAAACTGGAGCACCCGGAGGAAACCCACGCAGACACGGGGAGAACATGCAAACTCCACACAGTCAGTCGCCTGAGGCGGGAATTGAACCCGGGTCTCTGGCGCTGTGAGGCAGCAATGCTAACCACTGTGCCACCGTGCCGCCCATACATGAATAATACATGAGTAATAGTTAACCTGGTCTATCGTAGATATTGTTCAAGTTAGATTTTAAATTAAAATTGAGAAGTTCTTTCGTCAGCTCAAGTTGTTAAGGGATATGTGGCAAAGGCGCATGTATGAGGTTAGACCACAGATCAATGGTTAAATGACCTACTCGTTTTGTCTTTGCTATGTGACTTATTATTGACAGTTTCTCAACCAATTAAGTCCAGCAGCATGGTGACCACTGAGGAGTTCATTTCAACTCAACTTTTAAGGGAATGTAGACCCTTCAATCCAACTGGTCCATGCTGACCATGTTCCCAAACTAAACTGGTCACACTTGCTTGCATTTGGCCCATATCCCTCCAAATCTTTCATAATTCATGAACTTATCGAAATGTCTTTTAAATGTTGTAACTGTGCCTGCACCCACCACTTCCTCTGGCAATTCATTCGATACACAAACTACTCTGTATGAAAAAAGTTACCCATCACATCCTTTTTAAAACCTCTGCTCTCACCTTAAAAATATGTCCCTAGTTTTGAACTCCCGCACGCTAGGGAAAAGGCCCCTACTATTCTGATTTATGCCCTTGTTGATTTTATAAACCTCTCTCAGGCCAACCTCTCTAAGGCTACCTATGCTCCAGTGAAAACATCCAAGCCTATTTTTATCACTCAAACCCTCCATTCCCAGCAACACCCTGCTAAGTCTTTTCTGAACTCACTCCAATTTAATCATATCCTACCTATAGCAGCACAACCAGAACTGCACACAGTATTCTAGAAGAGGCCTCACTAACATCTTGTATAACTCAACATGACATCCAAACACTTATACTCGAAGATCTGAGCAAGGAAGACAAACGTGCTAAATGCCTTCTCAATTGTCCTGTCTATCCTTGATGTAAATTTCAAAGAATTTTGTACCTGAACCTCCTGGTCTCTTTCTTATAACACTACCAGGGCCCTATTATGAATTGTAGAAGTTGTGTCTTTATTTGTTTTACCAAAGTGCAGTACATTGCATTTATCCAAATTAAACTTCATCTGCCACTCCTGAGCCCACTGACCCAATTGATCAAGATTTCTTTGTAGTCTTAAAGAACCTTCTTCACTGTCCATTATACCACCAACTTTGGTGTCATCCACAAACTTACTAACAATGCCTTCAATATTCTCATTCAAATCATTTATGTAAATGACAACAAAAGTGGATCCAGTACTGTTCCCTGTGGAACACTTCTAGTCATAGGCCTGCATTCCGAAAAATAACCCTCGACCACCACCCTCTGTCTCTTACTATCAAGCCAATGTTGTATCCAACTGGCAAGCCAGACCGTTCCCTCCATGACTACCTGGTCAGGTCCACACCCCCCTACGACCCACCCTCCCATTCTGGCACTTTCCCCTGCCACCGCAGGAACTGTAAAACCTGTGCCCACACCTCCTCCCTCACCTCTATCCAAGGCCCTAAAGGAGCCTTCCAGATCAATCAAAGTTTCACCTGCTCATCCACTAATATCATTTATTGTATCCGTTGCTCCCGATGTGGTCTCCTCTACATTGGGGAGACTGGGCGCCTCCTAGCAGAGCGCTTTAGGGAACATCTCCGAGACACCTGCACCAATCAACCAAACCGTCCCGTGGCCCAACATTTCAACTCCCCCTCCCACTCTGCCGAGGACATGGAGGTCCTGGGCCTCCTTCACCACCGCTCCCTCACCACCAGACGCCTGGAGGAAGAACGCCTCATCTTCCGTCTCAGAACACTTCAACCCCAGGGCATCAATGTGGACTTCAACAGCTTCCTCATTTCCCCTTCCCCCACCTCATCCTAGTTTCAAACTTCCAGCTCAGCACTGTCTCCTTGACTTGTCCGGACTTGTCCGACCTGCCTATCTTCTTTTCCACCTATCCACTCCACCCTCTCCTCCTTGACCTATCACCTTCATCTCCTCCCCCACTCACCCATTGTATTCTATGCTACTCTCTCCCCACCCCCACCCTCCGCTAGCTTATCTCTCCACGCTTCAGGCTCACTGCCTTTATTCCTGATGAAGGGCTTTTGCCCGAAACGTCGATTTCGCTGCTCGTCGGATGCTGCCTGAACTGCTGTGCTCTTCCAGCACCACTAATCCAGTATTTGGTTTTCAGCATCTGCAGTCATTGTTTTTACCTGGATCCCTTGTAGTCTATCATGCGGAACCTTGTCAAAGGTTTTCCTAAAGTCCATCTAAACAATGTCTACCACTGTGTTCTCATCAATTTTTCTGGTTACTCACTCAAACAACTCAATCAAATTTGTGAGACACAATTTTCCTTGCACAAAACCATTCTGACTATCCCTAATCAATCCTTGCCACAAATGCATTTAAATCCTGTCTATTAGAATCACTTCCAACAACTTACCCACCACCAATGTCAGGCTCACAGGTTTCTCCTTACAGCCTTTCTTAAATAAAGGCTCTGTCCACCCCTTCAGCACCTCACCCATGGTTATAGATGAAACCAGTATTTCTGCGAGGGACCCGCAATTTCTTCCCTAACTTCCCACTTTATCCTGGGATACACTTGATCGGGTCCTGGAGATTTATCCACTTTATGTTTTCTAAGACCTTCAGCACTTGTTCTTCTGTAATGTGAACTGTTTTCAAAACATCAAGGGTTATTTATTTCCCCAAGTTCTCCAGCCTCCATTTCTTTCTCCACAGTAAAAACTGCTACGAGATATTCATTTAGTATCTCTCCCATCTCCTAAGGTTGAACACATAGATGACCCTGTTAACCTTCAAGATGCCCTATTCTCTCTCCAGTTGCTCTATTGCTCTTAATGTATGTACAGTTGGAATAAGAATACAAAGTGCTGGAG
The DNA here is from genome assembly GCF_047496795.1 of Chiloscyllium punctatum. Taxonomy (NCBI): domain Eukaryota; kingdom Metazoa; phylum Chordata; class Chondrichthyes; order Orectolobiformes; family Hemiscylliidae; genus Chiloscyllium; species Chiloscyllium punctatum. The sequence continues at coordinate 52,783,153 of NC_092743.1, read as the reverse complement.
AACTTAATGGGTCTGATAGCATCTATGGAGAGAGAAACAGAGACAACATTTTAAGTCCATTATGACTCTTCTTCAACTGGAAGGGATTGGAAAATTATAATCTTCATACTGTTGACAGAGGGGGAAGAAGAGTGATTACAACAGATTGTGGGGTGCCCACAGCAAAAGACAAAAGGGAATGCTGATAGTGGTAAAAGAGAGTCATAGAGATGTAAAGAAGTTGAATTTCTTGTCAACAGGAAGAAAGCTTATGTTAGGATGAGATGTGAAGGCTCAATTAGGACATTTGAGAGTTACAAGTTAGCCAGGAAAGACCTAAAGAGAGAGCTAAGAAGAGCCAGGAGGGGACATGAGAAGTTGTTGGTGGATAGGATCAAAGAAAACTCTTAGGCTTTTTATAGGTATATCAGGAATAAAAGAATGACTCGAGTAAGATTAGGGCCAATCAAGCATAGTAGTGGGAAGTTGTATGTAGAGTCAGAGGAGATGGGGAAGTGCTAAATGAATATTTTTTGTCAATATTCACACTAGAAAGAGACACTGTGGTTGAGGAGAATACTGAGATACAGCCTACTAGACTAGATGGGATTGGAGTTCACAAGGAGGAAGTGTTATCAATCCTGGTACGTTAGAAAGTAGATAAGTCTCCGAGACCAGATGGGATTTATCCTAGGATTCTCTGCGAAGCGGAGGAGGAGATTGCCGAGCCTTTGGCTTTGATCTTAATGTTGTTATTGTCTACAGGTATACTGCCAGTAGTCTTGAGGATAGCAAATGTTGTTCCCTTGTTCAAGAAGGGGAGTAGAGACAACCCTGGTAATTATAGACCAGTGAGCCTTACTTTGGTTGGGGGTAAAGTGTTGGAAAGTGTCATAAGAGATAGGATTTATAATCACCTAGAAAATAATAAGTTGATTAGGAATAGTCAACATGATTTCGTGCAGGGTAGATCATGGCTCACAAACTTTATTGCGTTCTTTGAGAAGGTGACCAAACAGGTGGATGAGGGTAAAGCAGTTGATGTGGTGTGTATGGATTTCAGGAAGGCGTTTAATAAAGTTCCCCATGGTAGGCTATCGCACAAAATGCGGAGGCATGGGATTGAGGGTGATTTCGCAGTTTGGACCTGAAAGAAGACAGAGGTGTTCATCCTGGAGTTTAGTTACTAGTGGTTTGCCGCAGGGATCTGTTTTGGGTCCACTGTTGTTTGTCATTTTTATAAATGACTGGATGAGGGCATAGAAGGATGGATTAGTAAATTTGCAGATGATACTAAGGCCAGTAGAGTTGTGGATAGTGTAGGTTACAGAGGGACATAGCTCAGCTGCAGAGCTGTGCTGAGAGGTGGCAAATGGAATTTAATGCAGAAAAGTGTAAGGTGATTCACTTTGGAAGGAGTAACAGGAATGCAGAGTACTGGGCTAATGGTAAGATTTTTAGTAGTGTAGATGAGCAGAGAGATCTCTGTGTCCATGTACATGGATCCCTGAAAGTTGCCACACAGGTTGATAGGGTTGTTAAGACGACATATGGTGTGTCAGCTTTTATTAGTAGAGGATTGATTTTCAGAATCATGAGGTCATGCTGCAGCTGTAGTGGTGCAGCCGCATTTGGAATATAGTGTATAGTTCAGGTCGACACATTATAGGAATGGTGTATAAGTAGTTGGAAAGGGCTCAGAGGAGATTTACTAGGATGTTGCCTGGTATGGAAGAAAGGTCTTACGAGAAAAGGCTGAGAGACTTGAGGCTGTTTTCATTAGAGAGAATGTGGTTGAGAGGCGACTTGAGACATATAAGATAATCAGAGCCTCTTTCCTCAGATGGTGGTCACTAGAATGAGAGGACATAACTTTAAATTGAGGGGTGGTAAATATAGGACAGATGTCAGGGGTAGTTTTGTTACTCAGAGTAGTAGGGACATGGAATGCATTGCCTGCAACAGTTGTAGACTCACCAACTTTAAGGGCATTTAAATGGTCATTGGATAGTCATGTGGACAAAAGTGGAATAGTGTAGGTTAGATGGGCTTTGGATTGGTTTCACAGGTCTGCACAACATCAAGGGCCGAAGCGCAGCACCTGTACTACTTTGTAATATTCTATAGATTAAGTATCTATATTTTGGGATATATGTTTCAGATTTCCAGCATCTACTGTATTCTGCTTTTATTTGAAATGTAATGGATTCTAGAATTGGGAGCAGAACATGAGGAGGTGATTGCGTTCTCAAAGGCTGCATCACAGGACCATGGCTTGTTCCAAAATGCTTCCCATCCAATGTGGGGCCATGCTTGTCATCCAGTGAACCTATAAAGCTAAATGGGTACACACAGCAGAATTAAAACTCTGTGGCAAGTGGGGAAACCCAAGCTTCCACTTCCCACCTCTGTCACCACAAGTCTAATATTTCAGGATGATGACCACTCTTCAGGATTAGAGCAGGTTCTGCCACAGTTTCGCATTTTATTCTCTTATGCTGTCACTCCTGGATTTTAGACTGATGTTGTCAAGTGGGTATCTGTGGAACCACAGTCCAGGTTTATCTTTGACTGGCTACAAATGTGTAAAATCTGTTTTCAGCTATGGGCTGGCTCTTGCAAGGCTGTATTTATTGCCTTCTATTAATCTTCTATTAAATAATTGTGAGTGTGCAGTTCTAGCCAAATGTAACAATCGAATGGAAGAGGCCAATACCTAAACCTGCAGCTCAATTTATAGAAACTGTCATTTCAATTTCTGAAAACTCTGAATTTGAAGCTCACTGAAAGTAAATAGCGTGACATCAAAATGAACTAAACACAGACAAGCATAATTGTAGCTTTCCAGCTAAATAACTCACAGCAAATCTGAACTGATATTGACTATGATAAGGATGGTTGATTTTCACCTAAATGAAAATGTTTCACATTTGGAGTGATACGTTTGTGCGTGTGTCAAAATGAACTTTGTGCACTTTGTATGTTTTGATATTGCTTAAATTCAACTGAGCTGAAATTACACTGCAATATTAACAAGTTAATATTTTCATTCGTTATTTTGTTGAGTTGCCTGTTTTCTCTGCAATTACTACTACAATCTTATGGTAAAATTGGAAGTTTAGACTTAGATCTCTAAATACTGATTTGAAAATAAAGTTCCTTTCCAACAGAACTTAGTCAACAGGTCAGGTGGTATGTTGCATGGATTTCACACCAATAGTCTCACCTCAGGTCCTTGCTCAATTTCCAAGTGCACCTGGTGACCACATTTTGCCTGTTCAGTTGGGCTTGTCTTCCACCAGGGACCTTTGTTATCAGCTCATTTATAAGGTAGATCTTTTTTGCCTGCCATAACATCAGCTGATACCAGCCGCACAAGTATTGGTTGCTGTTTCTCAGGATGCCTGGTATGACGTCAAAAGCTTCCAGTAGTAATGCACATTTCTTTGAAAGGTCAGTGTTGCTGGTGACTTTCTTCATTGGAGCACAATAGCATTGTGGTGAATGGAACATGATTGGGACTGCACTGGGAGCCACTTACCGTGGACATAAGTATCCCTAACCATGTCCTCAACTTGTGCTTAGCTGCACTTCAACAACTTCTGTAAAGTTTCTGCAGGCGGGTGATCGGACAGCATTTGGCAGCAGAAAGGAAATTAGGGTGACAATTGCAATGTGAAGTATTCTGGCTTACTCCGCTATGATATTCTAATGAGTTTCTAGACAAGATTCCCATAGTATTTACTTTTTGGCTTGGTTTGATGATACAGCATCAACAGCTGAAAGTCCCCCTAAAGAATGAGACCCAACTGTTTTCAATGGGAATCATGAGTAAGTTCCCTTCCATTGGAGGAAACATTGAATACTTTCCCCAAGTTCCCCAAGGTGTTGTCCTTCAAATGGAACAGGCAAAACTGTCTCTGGATTGAGGTTAATGTCTGGAGGAAACATTGCAGTATGTACAGCTCACTGGTGACCATCTGACTTGCTGTCTATTGTATTTATACCTGTGTCAGTAGCATTATGCCATATGGCTGCTGTGAGCACAAGCCCCTGTGGAAAACCATTGTTTCATGTCAGTTAAATTGGTCATGTCATCAAGATAAATGCAGAACTTCCAATTAGTCATGAAGGTTTTGGTATCACTACTGTTAATGATAAGCTATAAGAACTCACAGAATCACATTTCTATAGTGCAAAAGGACACGCAGTCCATTGTGTCTGCATCAGCTATCTTCAGATCATTATGACCTAATGCCATGCTCCCACCCTTTCCCATGCCCTGTTATTCCTATTTACATAAACATTTAACATCCTCTTAAATGCCTTAATTTGACTTGTCAAACTTCCAGGCACCCATTGTGTGAAAACATTTTCCTCACATTGGATTTGCTACTTGTGAAAATCACTTTAAATCTGTGCTTTATCATTACTGATCATTTTATGATTGCCAGAAGTTTCTTGTGATGGTGCTGTGGCTTTCAAGAGGTTGTATTGTCCTTTTTATTTGAAGACTTGCCGAGTCAACTACTGAAGACCATTTGAGTAAACAGCTTAAGAGGCATTGGGGTTTTTTTCAAAGTTGGAACAATGGAAGCAGACTGCATTTGGCCAGCTGTCACATTCCAAGCTTTCTACTTTTTTTTTAGATTTAGTTTTAAGAAAAGCTTTTGGGGTCTCAAAAGAGTTGGAAACTTCAGTCAATGTCTTATTGCTGCTACTGTCTCTGAATTTTCTCTTGATGTTTTCTCATCCTGAATTGGAGAACTGCACGTGACAATTTATGTCTGCATTTTCCTTTTTTTTGCCAAGAGGTTTAGGGATGTTAGTTATCGTATCTATTATTCTGTTAAGTTTCCAATAGATTAGATTCACTATAGTGTGAAAACAGGCCCTTTGGCCCAAAAAGTCCACACCAACCCTCCAAAGAGCAACCCACCCAGACCCATTCCCCCACATTCCCCCACATTCCCCCCTGACTAATGCACCTAACACTACGGGCAATTTAGCATGGCCAATTCACCTAACCTGCACATCTTTGGATTGTGGGAAGAAACCGGAGCGCCCGGAGGAAACCCACGCAGACACTGGGAGGATGTGCAAACTCCACACAGACAGTTGCCCGAGGCAGGAATTGAACCTGAGTCCCTGGCGCTGTGAGGCAGCAGTGCTAACCACTGAGCCACCGTGCCGCGCCAGAGAGTTAAGTTATTATAAATTCCTTTTTCATTGGTTGAATTTTAACTAGTGTTTAATTAAATTGTGTTTTGCTTAAGGTCGAGAAGTTTGACTGGTCATATTACATCTGAGACACTTCACATTTTCCTTGTCTACCATCTTAAAATATTGTTGGGAGGTATGACCTGGTCCATAACATCCTCCTCATCCAATCTGATCCATATCGCTCATGATTTTGAAAACTTTCAGCAAACCTCTTCGTAGCCTTTTCCTTACCAAGGACGGCAATCCTAACTACTCCAACCTAGCTTCATAATAATATTTCCAATCTTTGGAACCGTTGTCATAAACCTCCCTTGTAATGTATTCACCACCTTTATATAGTGTGTGGCACTCAAAACTGTACAAAATACTCCAGGTGAGTCTAACCAATGTCCTACCCGCTTTTGGACTTCATACCGATCTTAATAAAGTCTAGGATACGATGAAGCAGATTTTCTACTTGCCAGACAGCCATTATAATGGCATAGATAGGAAATGAGAATGGAGACGCTGTGGAATCCACATCATAGTGCACTCTGAAGGAATTGCACGGGAAACCGAATTTTCCTCTGGACAATTTCTCTTTGCTTGGATCCCTCTGAAAATTTCCAGTAAGATCAGAGATTAGGGATGCTTCTGAAGAAATTAAGTAGAACTGTTAGTTAGGAAAAGTTTGACAATTGGATGTATCATCGACCTCCTGAGTAACTGTTAAACTGAAATATTTCACACATCCTGAACTATACCTTCCCCAGACCACTTACACCCCCATATCCTGACCAGACATCACAAGGACCCAAACATCCGCCTCCCCCACACCTGTCCCAGGACTGAGAAGCTGGCACCAATACTTTGTCTAATTTTTTTGTGTGGTATGTAGACCTCCAAAGCCCACACACAGCAGTGAGTTCTGAAGCCAGAAATTAATGTGTTGGCAGACAGATCATGCCAATCTCAGAATAGCTAAGCATCTGAGAGGGAACACTGACTGGCATTACATGTCTCTCCTACCAGGATCTGGCACCCTCCCTAGACTTAATACCCCTGCTCCTGGAACCCACAACACCCCTCTGCTGTCCCCTCCACTCCAATTGGAACCGACCTGACACTCTGCCAAATCCCCCAGATCCCTCATGCAGAATTTAAAAATCCACAGTAACATAAAAGGCTTACCACAGTCAAAATTATTTTGAAAATGAATTGCAAATATATTTTGATATACTTTAGACATAAATAGCAGATATTATTTAGTTGAGGAAAGCAGACCCCATAGAATAAAAGGACAGTAAAAGTTTCCAGCATAATCACGATTCAATTAATCAGCTACAAATGGCAACTCTAACAACTTGAATAATATTTATGGAGATATATTAAATTATCCCAAGTGTCTGTTAACAAACATTTAAAAATCATAGTCATACAGTGTGGAAACAGCCCTTGTGGTCCAACTAGACCACACTGACCTGCATTTGGCCAATATTTTTCCAAATCTTTCCTATTGTTGCAAACCTGTTCCTCTGACAAGGTTAGATTGTCCTGAGTTTTTTTTTCAGAGAGAGTCTAAACAACCCAAGGTTCCATCATGTCTGAAGTTTGAATGGTTCATTGGGGCCTTTTTGTTTACCCCTAACAGATAATGCCTTTGGCCTAAGCCTTTCGTGTCTTAAAAAAGACTGGTATAATCAAAGGGGAGCGGCCAGCTAGCTGTGTAGCTGGCCTTCATTTAGATGAGAGATTTTTGGTTTAGTTGCAGTAGAGAATGTATGAAAAAGGCTGCTTAACTTCCTCCTCTGACTTGAAACCTATCAGCTTTTTGTGTCATTTTTAATCTTTGGGCTAAGGGGTCTATTTATAGGAATTGTTGCAAGTATCTTTGGAACAGCATCATTAAGTCGGGATAGTCTATCGGGTTTAGATAGGATAAGATATCGGTATTCTATTTTCTGTTCTTTGTGCTTCATTCCAAAATTTTGTGAATAAATTCTATTTGTTTAAAACTTGGCAGTCGGGCCAGCAGATTCACTCTGGGAACATCCAATATACCCTTAACAAAAACAAATAGCAAAGTTACGGTCTGGGCTACCTGCTTAAAAATGTTTTGAGGGTCGGGCCTGGTCCATAACACTATTCATGTACTTGTCGAAGTGTCTTTTAAATGTTGTAACTATATCTGCATCTACCGCTTCCTCTGGTAGTTCAAGTCACATAGGAACCACCCTCTGTGTAAAAAAATTGCTCCTCAGCTCATTTTTAAATCTTTTGCCTCTCGCTTTAAAAATATGCTCTCTAGTTTTGAACTCCTCTACCCTTTGCTATCCACCTTATCTATGCCCTCATGATTTATAAATGTCCATAAGGTCACCCTTCAACCTCCTACATTCCAATGAAAATTGTCCCAGCCAATAAGAGGTAACACAGAATTACAGATTTATGACAGCACAGAAAGAGGCTAATAAGGCCATAGTCTGTGGCTGACTCTGGAGAAGAGCAATTTGTCTAATGCCACTTGTTGGTCTTCTCCCTGTAGTCCTGCACATTTCTCCTTTCAGAGCATGATTCAATTCTCTCTTCACTGCTTTGATTGACCTTACATTCACCATATTCATGTGAACAGAAAGTGTTTTTCTTGTCTCCATTGCTTCCTTTGCCAATAACATTAATCTGTGTTTTGTGGTTCACAATCCTTCAACCAATGGTGTTGACTCAAAGTTCTGGACCACACAAAAGGTTCACGTTTAACACACTCTTTATTTCAGTTCAGCCAGCGAGAGATCTGGAGTTGATACCAGAGTAGCACTCAGGCTTCCTCTTGGTGGATTCTCGACAGATCTCTGTCTATAGCATAAAAGCAGTATATTTTATAGCCCTCATGTTTGTGACTAGTACACGTATTTCTCAGTGCCCATATGATTTAATGTTACTATATCTAGTTCTCTTCACATAAGTCAAAAGTAGATAAGCAAAGCGGTTAACAATATTCTGTTAATTAAACCAAAGGAAAACAGCTCTATCTAGGGACAGGGAGAAGATTAGACAAGAACAGCTCCAAGGTTCGGCAAAGGCACTTGCAATGTTTTAATTTGTTATTCACACAGCCACTGCAATCTTTAGTCTGCCACATATGCAAGCACACAGTTTGAACTTATAAGGTAAATTATTATTACAAATAGAAACTTTTAACCATTGATTCCCCAATACTTTATCAAAGGCAACGGTTTCTCTCTGTTTATTGTTTCTAAATCCCTCATGATTTAGTATACCTCTATTTGATACAAGTTTCACATAACCACCATACCTTTGCACTCTATGTTTCTACTAATAAACCCTAAGTGCTATACATGCTTTGCTATGTGCTCTCTCAATTTGTCCTGCTACCTTCAATGACTTAAGCATATATACACTCAGATCCCTCTGCTCTTATACTCCCTTATCAATTGTATCCTTTATATATTCTCTCCACACTTCTCATTGAATTTCATCTGCCACCCATTTAGACAACCTTTTGTTTTGTTCTAAATTAGACACTATCCTTATCATCATTTACAATTAGGTCACAGAGTCATCGAGTATTTCAGCACAGAAACAGACCCTTCGGTCCAACCAGTCTATGCTGACCATAACCCCAAATTAAACTAATCCTACCTGCTTGCACTGGATCATATCCCTCCAAACATTGCCTATTCACGTCCTATCTAAATGGCTTTTAAACTTGTAACTGTATCCACGTCCATCACTTCCTCAGGAGGTTATTCCACACACAAACCATTGTATGTGTAAAGAATTGCCTCATGGCTTTTTTAAAAATCCTACTCCACTCACCTTATAAGTATGCTCCCTAGTCTTGAAATCCCCCACCCTATGGAAAAGATACCTGCCATTCACCTTGTCTATACCTCTCATTATTTTCTAAAGGTCTATAATGTAGACCCCTCAACCTCCTATGCTCCAGTGAAAAATGTCCCAAACTATCCAGCCTCACCTTGTAACTCAAACCCTCCGTTCCCAGGTAAATCTCTTCTGAACCCTCTCTAGCTTAATAATAGCCTTCCTATAATTAAGCAACCAGTATTCCAGAATAGGCCTCATCAACGTCCTGTACATCCTCAACGTAATGTCCCAACTCCTATATTCAAAGATCTGAGCAATGAAGTATTGTCTACAAAATTTGAAAAGTGTGCCCTATGCACCAAGGTCCAGTCATCAATACTGATCAAGAATAACAAAAGGTGTCAGCATCAATCCTTGATGAGTGCCACTGCAAACCTTGCTCCAATCTGAAACCAAATATTAACCACCATGAACTATGAAGGGTTTCCTGTTACTCAGTCAATTTAATATCTATGTCAGTACTGCCCTTGTATTCCATAGTAATATCTTTGCTCACTTCAAAGTCCATATATATCAGGTCAATAGCATAATTATGTTACTTTATCAAAAATTCTAGCCAGATAATCAAACACAATTTTCCCATAATATATCCATACTGGCTTGTCTGAAATAACCGACATTGGCCAACTGATTGAGTTTTGTCCCAAATTATCATTTATAGAAACTTGTACCAACTCATGATTTACATATGATATACCAGTATGCATAATAACTTTTAAAAATCTAGATCTTAGAGATAAGTAGATTCTGCTGGACTGTGATGAAATTGCAAGAATAAACTAACTTCTTGAATTGCCATTCTCCAGTGGGCACCCACATCCCTCAGTACCACAAGAATTCTGCAAACTCTTTCCATTTAAATAACATATTGCTTTACAATCTTTGCTGCCAAAATAGATAATGTAATCCATCCAGCTACTTTTGACTAACTTACAACCTATTAATATCCCATCTCCTCTTCACAATGTACACCCCTTTCCCAGATTTATGTTATCAGTAATTTTAGCATAATTTATTTGATGCTGTAGTTCAAAACATTAAATGACAACAGACAGAGCAGGGATCTCCTGTGGCCGTTCCCCTCGGCAATAAGTATACCGTTTTGGATACTGCTGGTGGGAACGGCCTACCAGGGGAAAGCCATACTTGTCAGGTCTCTGGCACTGAGCCTGGCAATGTGGCTCAGAAGGGAAAGGGGGAGAATAGAAAAGCGCTAGTGGTAACGGACTCAATAGTTAGACGGAGTGACAGGAGATTTTGTGGTCAGGAATGGGATTCCTGAAAGGTATGTTGCCTGCATGATGCCAGGATCCAGGATGTCGCTGATCAGATTTAGATTCTGAAGGGGGAGGGGGAGCAGCCAGAAATCATGGTACATATTGGCACAAATGATATAGCTAGGAAAGGGATTGAGGATTTGAAAAGTCCTACAGAGAACTAGGTTGGAAGCTGAAGAGCAGGACAAGTAGAGTAGTGATCTTAGGTTTGCTACCGGTGCCACGAGACTGTGAGGTGAGGAACAGTCAGCGAGTGCAGCGTAACACGTGGCTGCGAGGCTGTTGCAGGGCTTCAGATGCTTAGACCATTGGAATGCCTTCTGGGGAAGGTGGGACCTGTACAAGAAGGATGAGTTGCACCTGAACTGGAGGGGCACAAATGTCCTGGGTGGGAGATTTGCTCATGTTGTTCAGGAGGGTTTAAACTAGTTTGGTGGGGGGTGGTGGGGGTGGGGTGGGAATCAGAGCTACATATCTGAGAGGGGGGGTAATTGTCAATGGGGCAGTGACAGGATGTAGTGAATCTATCGGGAAGGTTTTTCACATGGTGAAACAAAGGGATCTGTTAAAGAATGTCTGCTTTAACACAAGGAGTGCCAGAAATAAGAGTGGTGAACTTAGAGCATGGATCAGTACTTGGGACTATGATGTTGTGGCCATAACGGACACATGGGTTTCACAGGAGCAGGAATGGTTGCTAGATGTTCCAAGGTTTAGAATGTTTAAAAAGAACAGGGAGGGTGGAGAAAGAGGAAGGGGTGTAGCATTGCTAATCAGAGAGTGCATCACAGCTACAGAAATGAAGGTTGTTGAGGAAGGTTTCTCTACTGAGTCAGTATGGGTGGAGGTTAGGAACAGCAAGGGAGCAGCCACCTCATTGGCAGTTTTCTACAGACCACCTAATATCAGTAGGGAGATTGAAGAACTCATAGGCCAGCAGATTTTGGAAAAATGCAGATGTAGCAGGGTTGTTATTATGGGTGACTTCAACTTTCCCAATATTGACTGGAACCTCCTTAATGCAGATGGTTTAGATGGAGCCGTTTTTGTCAGATATGTTCAGGAGAGATTCCTTACTCAATATGTGGACAGGCTGATGAGGGGAGAAGCCATTTTGGATTTGGTGCTTGGCAGTGAGCCAGGACAGGTGTCAGATCTTATGGTTGGAGAACACTTTGGTGACAGTGACCACAACTGCCTCACATTTGCCATAGCCTTGAAGAGGGAAAGAAACACAAAGGAAAGGGACTTTGTTGTGAATTAGAACTTCAAGGAGCTGGGAAACAGGCTTGAACAGATCAAGACCAATGAAGTTTATGTGCTGGAAATTTTGGCAAACATTAAGATTGATAAGTCCCCAGGGCCAGACCAGATTTATCCTAGGCTGCTCCGGGAAGCGAGAAAGGAGGTTCCTAAGCCGCTGGCGAAGATCTTTGCTTCCTCACTCTCCATGGGAGTCGTACCAGAAGACTGGAGGGAGGTGATTTTTGTTCCTCTTTTCAAAAAGGGGAATAGGGAAATCCCTGGCAATTACAGACCAGTCAGTCTTATGTCTGTGGTCAGCCAGCTTTTGGAAAGAATTCTGAGGGATAGGATTTATGACTATTTGGAAAGGCATAGAGTAATTAAAGGCAGTCAGCATGACTTTGTGAGAGGCAGGTCATGCCTCCCAAATCCTATTGAATTCTTTGAGGAGGTGACGAGACAGGTCGACGAAGGTGGAGCAGTGGATGTGGTGTATATGGACTTCAGCAAGGCATTTGATAAGGTTCCCCACGGTAGGCTCATTCATAAAGTCAGGAGGTATGGGATACAGGGAACTTTGGCTGTCTAGATTCAGAATTGGTTGGATGAGCAAAAACAGAGAGTGATTGTAGATAGAAAGTATTCTGCCTGGAGGTCAGTGGTGAGTGGTGTCCCACAGGGCTCTGTTCTTGGGCCTCTGCTCTTTGTAGTTTTTATTAAAGACTTGGATGAGGAGGCCGAGGGGTGGGTTAGTAAATTTGCAGATGACACAAAGGTTGGAGGTGCTGTTGATAGTGTCGAGAACTATTGCAGGCTGCAGCGCAATATAGACAAGATGCAGAACTGGGCTGAGAAATGGCAGATGGAGTTCAACCTGGATAAATGCGAAGTGATGCACTTTGGATGGTTGAACCTGAATGCTGAATATAGGATTAAAGACAGGATTGTTGGCAGTGTGAAGGAACACAGGGATCTTGGTGTTCAAGTGCATAGATCCCTCAAGGTTGCCACTCAAATGGATAGGGTTGTTAAGAAAGCATATGGTGTTTTGGCCTTCATTAACAGAGGAATCGAGTTTAAGAGCCGTGAGGTTTTGCTGCAGCTCTACAAGACCCTGGTAATACCACACTTGGAATATTGTGTCCAGTTCTGGTTGCCCTAATATAGGAAAGATACAGAGTCTTTGGAGAGAGTGCAAAGAAGGTTCACCAGGATGCTGCCCTGGACTGGAGGGCTTGTCTTGCGAAGAGAGGTTGACTAAGCTCAGACTTTTCGCTCTGGAGAGAAGAATGAAGAGAAGTGACCTGATTGAGGTATACAAGGTAATGAGAAGCATAGATAGAGTCAATCGCCAGACACTTTTCCCCTGGGCATGATTGACTGGCACAAGGGGTCATACTTTTAAGATATTAGGAGGAAGGTATAGAGGAGATATCAGAGATACATTCTTTATGCAGAGAGTTGTGAATGCATGGAATGCATTTCCAGTGGTGCTGGTGGAAGCAGAGTCATTAGGGACATTTAAGCGACTGCTGGATTTGTACATGGACAGCAGTGAATTGAGGGGTATGTAGGTTAGGTTATTTTATTTTAGATTAGGAATAATCCTCGGCACAACATCGTGGGCCAAAAGGCGTGTTTTGTGCTGTACTTTTCTATGTTCTACGTTCTAAAACATTGATATAGATGGTAAATACTTGAGGTCTCAACTCTGATCCCTGTGGCACTTGATCTAGTTATAGACTGCCATCCTAAAAAAGACCAACTTAGTCTTCCTCTCTGCTATATGTTGGCGAGCTAATCCTCTGTCCATACTAATATGTTACTCCTACACCACGAGCTTTGTTTGATGTCACATCTTATCAACTGCCTTCTGGAAATTCAAGTGCATCACATTCCTCTTTAGCCATGTTGATTGTTTCATAGATTCATACAATTATATAGCACGTACAGACCCTTTAGTCCAACTCATCCATGCTGACCAGTATTCCAAGATGGAGAATGAGAAAAACATTGTGGCTATAACAGCCGCTCCTTTTTTGCGTGATTTTAGGTGTGGGAGGTGATTTCAATGAATTCCAGGAGCAGTAGTTACTGTTTTATAAGCTGTTGCATTGTTTTTGAACATTGGAAGAAGAAAGGTCAAAACAACAGCCCTTTAATAAGGAGGAAGACCAATAAAGGCAGAGAAAGAACCGTGCACTGCTGTCTGACACAGCAATGAATCTGCTACTGCCTTTGCTTTTTGAGTACAAGTATCTCTACGTCAAAGCAAAATTAACAAACAATGAAATTCAGAGTTGACCTTGCAAGAACCTGTGTGGGAGAGCTCACAGCACATTGCTGTGCATTGTTTTCAAGTGTAATCTTGTCGTTAGTCTACAATAGTGAGTAGAGTGGGTTCTTTTTTGATTACATGTTTTGATTATTGAGATCTGTTTCTTGATTAAATTTTTAAAAATATAAAACATAGATACTGAGAACTGGGAGATGTCAGAGGTAGGTTCTTTATACAGAGAGTGGTGGGTGCGTGGAATGCACTGCCAGCGTTGATAGTAGAATCAGATACATTAGGGACATTTAAGCAACTTTTCAATGGGCACATGGAAGATAGTACAAAGAAGGGTATGTAGATTAGTCTGATCTTAGAGTAGGATAAAAGGTCAGCACAACATTGAGAGTTGAAGGGCCTGTACTGTGCTGCACTGTTCTATGTCCTATTTTAAGTTAGTCTGGTGTAGTGTTTTTTAGATCTGTAAGACAGTGTTATTTTCTGGGTCCGTAGATTCTTAAGGTGCAACGATGGCTTTTAGTAGAGTGATGTACTCTTCCTGTCGGATGTGGGAGATTCCTATCCTAGCCATATAGGATGCCTTTTAAATGTTGTAAATTGTTCCCATATCCAGCCCTTCCTCCAGCAACTTGGTCCATACATGCATGCATGAAAAAGTTGCTCTCCCACCTTAAACCTATGCAGATCGCAGGTGCCCCACTCCCCCCATTTTTGCTCCAGAGACAGGTTATGGTTTGCATAGTTTTACCATCCGTCACAAGTGGTGATGGAACTAATAAGAGGGTAAAGCTTATTTTCAAAGGATATTTCAACAGGAGTTATCACTATGAAGTATTTGTGGAGACAATGTCCTGTATTCATATTAAAGATGCTATTCATCATACTACCACTGTACTAAATAAGACAGACTCCAAACAGATCTAGCAACCTAAAACTGAGCATTAGGGGAAGCGATGGCCAGTGGTATTAGAGCTAAACTATTAATCCACACATTCAATTACATTTTGCCCTTGAATGGACCATGGCAGATGGTAGAATTTGAATTTAATTCAATCATTTATTTAAAAATCGGAAATTTAAAAGTCAATAATGTCTATGAAACCATCGTTGCTTGGTGGAAAACCCATCTGGTTCACAAATGTTCTATAAGGAAGGAAAGTGCTATCTTTATCTGGTCTGGTCTATGTGTGACTCCAGATCCACAGCAAAGTTATTGACCCATACTGCCATCTGAAATGGCCTCGCAAGCCATTCAGTTGTAACAATCACGAGAAATTGTAAAAACAAAATGAAAGATTCAGACCACCTGGCATCAATGGAAGCGATAATGGCATATAGTCCTGTCAAGCCTGCAAAAGTCTTTGCTTACCAACATGTGGAGGCTCGTACCAAAATTGGGAGAGCAATCTCCCAGATTTCTCAAGCATTGGCTGACATTGTCATACTCTCAGAATTGTACATTACAGACAACATCCCAGATATCACCATCTCTGGTTATGTCTTGTCTCACTGAAAGGGTAGATGCAGAGGTGGTGGCACAATCTGGAGGAGATTATCCTGGGAGACCTCAACATTGACTGCAGACACAATGAAGTCAAGCATTAAGTGAAACATGGACAGAGAAACTGGATGATTATCATGTAACACCTTCCCTCAGTTGATAAATCAGTACTCCTTCATGTTGAGCACCACTTGGAGGAAGCACTGATGGCATCAAAGGCATAGATGATACTCTGGATGTTGATTTGGGTTTCAGTGTCCACCTCCAACAGTGGTTTGGCAGAGCACTAATGATTGAGCTAATTGAGTCCTAAAGGACTTTGCTACTCATTGGGTCTGCAGCAGATGGTGAGGGAATCAACAAGAAGGGAAGACATACTTTGCCTCATCATCTCCAATCTTCCTGGCTCAGATACATCTGTCCATGACAGTATTGGTAAGAACATCCACTGCACAGTCTGTTCAGAAAGAAAGTCCCAGCTTTACATTGATAATACCACACATCGTGTTATGTAACACTATCACCATGCTAAGTGGGACAACATGTGAACAGATCTAGCAAGTCAAGATTGGGCATCCCTGAGGCGCTGTGCAGCAGAACTAGCAGAACCATATTCCAAAACCTCATGGCCCAGCATATTCCCCAGTCTACCATTACCATCAATCCAAACAATCAATCCTGGCTCAACGAAAGTGAGGGCATACCAGGAGCAGCACCAGGCAAAGTTAATAACAACATGATTACCTGGTTAAACTACCAAACTGAACTACTTGCACATCAAATGTGTGCCTTATAAAATTTCAATATAGTGAATCAGTTGTTTAGAAATAAAATGTTTATTTTAAATAAGTGAAGTCATCATTTCACTTTTATTTTATCTCAGCATGGGTCCTGAAGTCTACCTGAGGTAGATACTTGGTGAGTTAGCATGCAGATTGTAAGGGTACAGGGTGATAGGTGGGATAGCATGAGTTGGAAAGTGGTTTCAATAAATTGACATACAAGGTGCCATGGAGTGGGTAGGGAGGCATACATTGACAAGGTGTGAATGAGGAATCATAACTGGTGGATAGATAGCATGGTTGACATGGAGAATATAAGGGATTGTGGGAGCTAGGTGAGTGCAGATGAAATCATGGATTGGCATGGAAGGCACAAGAGGAGTTTGACAGTGTTTGGGGGTTAGGAGCCAAAGGGCTATTCTTTGTATTATTTTTTGCCTTTATAAGTCCGAGTGCCAAGCCCAGCCTTTCAAACAGTTGACTCTGCACGAGCAGTGACTGCCTCCACAACAAATACATGGGAAAGGGCCTGGCCTGTAACATATTCCCTCATCAACAGGCTCAGAGGCAAGGTGCAAAAAGACAAGACAATTCAAGGAAGGGACATTATAAGTACCAGATGGGCCCAAAATGAGTGAGCACTAAAAGAGCAGACAAACATGTTGGACATGCAGCCTACACCAGTCCAAGAGCAGGATATACATCCGAGCTCAAAGTATCCTTGCTGCAGCATTACATTGATAATTGCCATTGTACCCCAAAGTCCAACATTAAATTCCAGAAATGCACTAAGTGGCAATGTGCCATGAGAGTACTTACAGGCTGGCACATGTCAATTGCCAGTGTCCATGGATTTGGGGTGCATTTGACCAGCACCCATGGAGCATGTCCTGGGATACTGTTGCATGGTGATCAACACAGAGGCCCTTTGCAGCCAGTAGTGAGCTGAAGGTGCAAGGTCCCTTCTCTGACCTAACTGTTGAGAATTCTTGGCATCTGTTTGCTGACAACAGGCAAAACAATAGAAAGCTACATATTAATAAGGTGACATCTGCAGTTAATAAGATAGTTAACAAGCAATAATTCCTCCCTCCCCCCACCTAATAAGCAACCTACCACTGCTTAGTGATAATCTCACCTCATCACCCAAAACATAGTTAAAAATAATTCCCGATGTTACAGTTGGCCTTGCTGAAGTTCTCCCACACTTTGCTACATTTCTCATCATAGTCCACATTGTTCAGGCCCCAATAAGATTCTCGTTATTCTATTTCAAATGATGACATGTAGGTTAAAAACAGTGAGAAAGACTTTAATGCTTATCTTTTTTTTCCCATTATCTATGCTTCTGAGAAGAAGAAATGGTTGCTGTTAAGAAAGTGATTAAATCTAATTAACAGAACGCAAAATGCTGCATGAACAGCTTTGCACCAAGAGAAGCAAGTTCGTCTGCATTCAGATGTAGCTTTTCTGTCAGATATGGAAACCAGCATTCCAAGCAAAATATTTGTAACAGATTGTGGCTTCCACTGATTTATCTAAATCAAAGTGTTTGACTGCACTTCACTACTGGAACAAAACATTGAAGATTGTTTTAATGGTTTTCATTAAAATTTGTGCTTTCTTGTTCACAAATCTTATTTTGGTAAGTGGCGCCTTTACGGAAACATGTCCTCATTTGTCCATTTTATATTTTGCAGTTCAAACAAACTAAACGTGTCATGGTGGTCAATGACATTGGACTGGCTGGTACCTGGAACTAAGTATTACCTTGAGCAACAAAAGAAGAAAAGATGTACAATATATTAAGACTGATAGTCAATCTTATGTGGGAGTTACGTCATCTTTGTTGGAGATTACATTTGTGACCTACAAAGGAGAAACTTTCATCGGGTTTAAATTCTATCTAATTTGTATGCTTGTTGGATTTCCATGGCCATAACTGTGGAAGAATTTTTTTAAACGTATATTCTCAGTAGTTTAAATGTACAAAATCACATGTATCTCTTTTACAGGTAACCCATGAGAAATTAACATGGCTCTGTAAAGGAATCTTAACAGAAATTATACTCGTATAGTATTGAGATAAAGTTATTTTGATATCAGCATGTTTTAATTGTCAAACCTTGTTTTCAGGTTTGAGTGATGTTTGAAATTGTAATGTGGTCTTGGCTTTACGTGTGTTACAGCAATTGTATGATCTGACTGATCATGTACAAATTACACCTAATTTTTTTTGTTGTTGAGTAGGAAATGTCAGTTAAGTTAATTGAGCCAGTGAATTTAAAAGTATATGTTTGCATTAACAAAACATAGCAAGCAGATTCAGGGGCCATATTATTAATAAAACATTATTATTGAATTTAAGGACTAAAATAATTTTAAACTAATCTGCCCATCAGGAAACCCTCAGGAAGGGGTAAAATGCTAGTTTTACACTTTCCACAATATTACTGTCCAGTTCCATGGAGAGTAATCTCGGGATATTGTATTCAACTCCAGATGGACTAGGTTGTCCCAGACATTTAATGTGAATGTTTATCAGTAAAGTCTGACTTGAGGTAAACTAGAATTTCCAGGACAGTTTTGGAATGGGCAGGTCCAGGAATTGTAGCAGGGAACCACTTCACTGCCTCCTCAATACTTCCCCGTTAGGATTGTCCTTATGGGATAATTATAGAAAATAATTATGTATAAAAGTAACATGACAATAAAAAGGAAAACACAACCCCCAACATGTTTCCAGTCATTAACCCTAGAATTCTGAATCCTTTTGAATTCCAAAACAGAGGTTAAACAAGTTAAAGAACTGATTTAGCAAGTGGAGTTCATAACAGTGAGTGATGGCAGGAATTTTTGTTTTATTTCTTTGGCCAGCTCTGTGCCTCACTATGCTGTGATGTTAATTGTAGTGATTGTAATGAGGTCACCAGGTGGACCTCATAGAATATGAGTTATCTGATTGGGCTATTAATTTGGTACAATTAGGGAGCCCTAGTTGACAGATAACAACAGGAGTGTCCCGCAGGGAGTGGAGTGCATTATTTCTCCCTCCAACTCTATTTTGATTTAGTCCCTACACTCCCCTTCACTGTTTTGATCACACAGCATTGCCCTTTGATGTGAAGGGCAGTGCTTGTCACTGGCCACTCGGGTGTTTTTCATATCTTCCTGGTGGTGGAAATTGAATAAAGATTCGTGCACTTTGTGTCTTTCACTGTGTTTCACACCTGCACAAGAAAAAACAACAGGAGTGTCAGACATCCTGTTCACTCTGAGAGCTGGCTCGAAAGGAGCTGGATCAATGTCAAGGATTCTCCACATGTAAATAAGGGGTTACTTGGTGATGGGATACTGGCCTCTGAGGAGTTATTTCATTAGTCCCATCTATTTTTTTCCCTCCTATTGCTGAAGACTCCTCCCGTAGTTTCACATCTCTGTTAAGTTCAAAAATATGCTAAGTGGATGCAGAGGCTGAGTACTGCAGAAGGAATGTAATATAGAGGTTATTTCAAGTGATTTATGCTAACATTCAGTTTTGCTTTTATTTCAGTTTATATTAACTAGTTAAAATATTTTTGAAAGTAGCTTTCAATGACATGAGGAAAGTAAATCTTTTCGATAAGGAAAATGTTTTACGATTTCAATGATTGCTTGGTATGGCTGAAGGAAAAGTCAAACATTTATCAAATCAGCTTTCCCTCTCTCATCTCAACAATGTCAGACATTGTCCGCTACCTTCAGATACTTAAAGATGTTGTATGTGAAAAAATAACAAAGCAAAGACACAAGTTACTTATTTTTAAAAATAAACTTTGAGACATCACTCTGCAGCTACATTGCCCAAATTACGACAAGGCATGATAAAGTGTTTTAAATTATCATTACATAGCATTTCTCAAACTAAGCATAAGATTTCTGGATCCTGATATGTTTTGAGAAAAATCTTACGAACAAAAAAATAATTCAAACCAAAAATATCTATTTGCTTTTAATCATAAAAGCTCATATAGAATATCGCCCCAGGTTTCCTGATATGCAGATTTACCATTGCTTATGATGATAAACAGGGGTGTCACTAGATGAGATTTTGTTCAAATTTTATGCATTTTTTGATACTTGTTGTGAATGTATATGGATCACGATAAAATCCTGCGGCAAAAGTCTAGCCATTAGCCAATAATATGCAGCTAGTGTTCTTTTTTAGTTGGTGATGCAACTGTCCACCATATTGCAAAACAAATTAGAATCGAGATTTTGTTCCAGCGGATATGGGAATTTTCCCATTAAGCAATATATTTTATTGTAGTTGAAATAAAAAGGAAGTGAAAACTGAAGGTACAAAAACAGGAATAAAAATTCTAACAATTTACAGCAGCTTGATCAGCACCTGAGGGAATTAGATTACTGATCTGATAAAATAGTGCAATATCTTTCTAATTTAGAAAATCATCAAAATGATGTTTTATTTTCAGCATTTTCTGTTCTTGACCTGCAACATATATTATCATAGTAGCTATTATTTTCCTGAATTAGCTTGAATACTTGAACTTATATAACTTTATAAATTAAGAAAGGAAAATAATATTTTAATGTAAGGTATGTTATTAAGAACTCGCAATAATACAAGGAAAGTTAGAATGGCATTTAAGTCTTTAGCATGAGCAGGACATAAATTTAATTCTTATTTCGCTTTTACTTATCCACTAAACAAGTTACATTTTGCAGCTATGGAAATGTCAGGATAATAATGATAGATTAACAGAAGACAGTGATGAAAAGACAAACGTACCCTTGCATTCACTCAAATTTACCCAGATGTAGTTAGGGAAGCTTTGTCAAAAAGAAAATGAGAGCCATTTTCATCTCCCCTGTAGAAAAACCAGCTGTGATAAGCTAACTACTCATTTTGGATTCCATTGATATGCAAGGCTGGTCAGACTCCAAATAGAGCTGCATATATATTTCATGCACTTGTTCATTCTATTGCAATTCCTTATGCTACATCCCTATTATGTTATATCATCCTTGTTCATGAATAATTTAAATTCTCATGAAATACGGTGTTTGAGAAAATAAAAGTTGTTGTTGAATACATCAAATAATAATAGTAAATTTCAAAGAGAAAAGTAAATGAAGAAAGGTGTGAAATTTTAAAATCATAGTTGAAGCAGGACAGGCTGTTAAAATATATTTGCTATGGTTCAAAAGTATTGTCAAAAATGTTCTTGTGGGAAGACTTAATGCATTCAAACCAAATTCTCTCTGTTTTTATGACAGGCATTAGCTGACTTAGTATAAATAGATTAATTCCTTCATTTAAACAGTATAGAATGGAATTTAACAAAGCACTTTAAGTGTTCACCAGTGAAAATAATTTCTAATCTATAGAGAAAGACAGAGAAAATGCCTCACTGATAGCCAGCACTGGTGCAATTTAACACAGACTAATCCTATATAAACTGCTACTCATTAATGAGCGAACAATTTTATGTGGCTTATTGAGACATGAACATCCGAGATGGCATTGACTGTCAGATTCTTCAGATCAGAATTGGAGCTCATAATACTAATTTAAAAGATCTTGCCATGTTTTAGTTTTTATTCTGCCAGCATTTGCAAGAATAGAAATGCTTTAACATGTGGGGTTGCTCCTATAGTTGATTCAGTCTGAAGACAAGTGTTTCTATTGACTTTCCTACAAATCAGCAAACATTTCTTTACAAATTCCTGTACTGTTTAATAATCACTATTGTGCAAATTCTCATTTCGTGATTTAAATTTCAGTACATTTGTGGATAAAATAAATGATTGTTTAGCTTAAACATTTGTTGTATTAAAAGAAATTGAGATAATTTTATGATCATTGAAAACTAGTGCTAATTTGATTTTTTTGGTGACTCAAAAGTGATGGCTTATGGTTAATGATTGAGGAACCTTTAGGATATCCTTCAGTTCATTGGCTTTTTGATCTGTTCCCACAGTTTTTAAACATCTGAACTTTTGTATTGATAAGGACAGAGTATTAAATAAAAGAACATGAAGTAAAAACATGGTATTACACCTTCACTGACAGCCGAGAATTTAATACATTTTGGCTTGCCTGCTTCAATTCAACACCCTCAGGAATGACAAGCTTTGCAACAGAATACAAAAATCACAATAGTGCAAACATTATAAGATTGTCACAAATATTTGCTGAAGATGAAGCTATTATTTCAGCAGGAAAATGGCAGGTTTGTGTGTTGACTTTTCATTTGTAAGCTATGGCTGTATTCTTCCAAGTTGTGTCAATAGAAGGGATAGTGAGAAACATACAGTGTTGTAAAACTACAATAGGTCCATGAAGGAGGAATAAATGCATAGCTGACTCAGCAAGAAAGAACTTGTAAGGAAATAATTCAGAGTGTAATGAATTTACATGTTGATCTGATCACATAATATTATTCTGTAATCTAAATTTTTAAGTATCAGTAAGATTGGCCTTTTGCTGCACTTACTGGTCTCACATCAATAGATAATAGATAAAGCAACGCAGAGCCAAATAGCATAAATTCAAAGATTAAAGCATTGTCTTCATATTGCACCCCTTTCAGCAGTAAAGAAATCTTCCACATCTGGTTTAATTTTAGTTGCTAGATATCACCAGCATTATAAGGTAGACCATTCAGCCCTTTGAGGCTGCTCCGCCATTCATAGGATTGTGGGTGATCATCCAGCTCAGTACCCTGCTCCCACTTTCACCCCATACACTTTAATCCCATTAACCCTCAAAACTATCTGACTACTTCTTGAAAATGTTCAATGTATGGACACTCAACGGCTTTCTGCAGCAGAGAATTGCGCAGGCTAACCATTAAAGAAGATTAATTGGTTTCCTGAATATGACATCAATAAATTCCAAAAAAAACCCCACCTGACCTTGGATTTCCACTGCGCAGTCCCTGTGGACCCTGTACCCCCACGGCTATTGTGAGAGAGTTGGTAGATTTGCACCTTGGGCTTCAGATGAAATGAGCTGCTGGTGAGTGCAACTCAAGAACTGAAATGATAAGATGGACACTGAGAAATCCTACAAAACAATCTGAGTTGGAGAGACAGTGAGATTGCACATGGTCCCACTTTAAATGGGAAATAATGTAAGTATTTGTAACTACATGAGGTGTAACTTTGGTATATCAACTACTTTAAAGTGAAATTCACATTTTTAATTGAAATGTCCTTTCTCTGATAATTAATGTTCCAAATACTGATTTATTTGAGTGAGTGACTTGAACAAATCTTGTCTAGAGATATCCTGTTACAGAGTCATAGAGTCTTACAGCATGGAAACAGACCCTTCAGTCCAACTAGTCTATGCCAACCATGTTCCCAAACTATACATGGGTTCCCTTTCTTTTTGCAATATTCTTGGATTCTACAGGGACCATAAACTATGTCTGTGACTGCAATGCTGTGCAGTACATGTTGACGTAACTTGCACATCATATGACTTTAGGGGTTTAGAGAATAAAGCCATTGAACTACCTCCTAAGTCATAATGATGACTTTCAGGTAAGTGTATAATTGAGCCATGTCACACGGATGGCAAGGTTTTTTTCCAAATGCCTTATTATTGTTACAATATTGGGAAAATCTCAGCAATTTGAAAAACGTTTGCTCGATGCCATGAATCCTTCAAACATAGCACAATGTACTTAGGAGTCAAGTTAATTTTAATAAAAAGCTGAATTTACAAAATATATAATTTTAAATTTTATTTACATTATCGGTCCTAAGTATCAATAGCAAATTTAAATAACAACAGGAAATGCCAGAAACACTCAACTAAAAGCTAAAGTTTCAATTGTGGAACTTGTGCTAGAACTGGAAGTTATGACAGGTGAATAACATTTTAATAGGATGTTGGTTAGCTCAGTTGATCAGCTAGTTGGCTAGGGCGTAGTTCAAAATAACACTGACAGCAAGGGTTCAAATCCTGGCAATGCCCACTGGGACTGCCAGAGCTGGTGACTAATTAGTTTAGCCAGCAACTCTCAAGTTAGTGACTTGCTCCCTCTGAGGGACAGTGTCTCATTCTCCCCTCATCTAGCCAACCAGTGGCCTGTTACATCTACAAGGCAGACTTCTTTTCTGTTGCATCAGCTACCAGCTGACTTTCAATAGGAAAGGAGAGACAGGAGTAAGCCATTCAGCCCCTCAAGCGTGTTCTACTATTCAATGAGATCATGACTGGCCTGTGGTCTAACTCCATTTACAGTACCTGGCTTTGGCTCATATTTCTTAACAGCTTTGCTTAACAAAAACTTATCTATCTCAAATTTCCGTCCAGGGCTGGGCAGTCCACTCCAGATTTCCACTATCTCAGGTTTCCGTCTCGGGTTGGACAGTCCACTCTAATCCCACACCATGCCCAAAAAGCAGCCCAACTCTCACCTGAAAGAAAAGAAAAGTCCCTGTAGTATCTAATGTAAATACAGCAACTAAACTTTCAAGTTATTAATAATCTCGGGTTTAATCTGTCCATTCATTGTTGATGAATAATCAGCACATTAAGCATAAGACTGTATCTTGTGCTTTATAATAAAATATAAACCAAGGAATTATTGCTGAAACAATACAGATCACTGGTGCAGTTTAGCATTACAATTGTGTTAAATATTCATCACTGCAGTCATTTACGAAAGTTGAATGTTCTAAAGATGAATTTGGAGGTCAATCTGGATTGATAGACTACAGTGGGCTGAATATCTTTTTTTACTTGCATTATTTTATGATCGGTAACCAATACTCCATATTATTGGACACTGAATTCAAAATATTCTTTACCTTTTGATTTGTTACAATATCAATGTTTGTTCCCCTATAGTGCCTTGATCACCTCATTGATGCAATTGTCTAAATTTAAGCATACAATTCATTTTGTATCAGTTTTTGTTTGTCTTTTTATAAATGCACAGCATTTTACTTTGGGAATCTGTATCCTTTGCAATATTTTGACCACTATTGTTCTTCCTGCACAAAACATGTGATGAAGTTCAGGCAGTGTAGGGAAAGCAATTCACTGCAAGTTCTACAGTTATGTTTTAAAATTCATTCCTAGGAAGTAGGCATTGCTGGCTGGACTAGCATTTATTGCCCATCTCTAGTTGACCATGAGGAAGTGGTGGTGAGCTGCCATTTGAACACTGCCATCCATTTACAGCACTACATATTGCAGCACCTGTAACATACAACCCAATCTCCAAAGTAATTTAATTCCTGAGCCAGCAGACAAAACATAAATCCAAAAAAAGACTAAATAATGCCAACTGGCCAGTAGATGGGATAGGAGGTTTCACTGCATTGTTACAGGACAGACAGACACTCTGTAGCCTGTCTTAGCCATACAATCTGCAAGAATCTTAGCTACACAAGAACACAAGAAATTGGAGCAGGATTTGACTATAAGTAGAGCTTGCTCTGCTGTTCAATAAGATCATGTCAAGACTTCAGTTTCAATTTCACTTTCATAGTGTATTCCCATTTCTTATACTTCCCTGAATTATCCACCTCAGCCTAAAATGCATTCAATGATAGATGATCCCTGGCCCTCAGGTAAAGAAAATTCCAGACTCACAAACCTTTCAGTGAAGGAATTATTGATCACCACACTTTTACATGATTGGTCTCCCAAGACTTCTCTTTTAGGTTCTGCAGACAGGGAATCAAAGTCTTTCTACTCAGTCCTCTCCTCCAAACTCCAGAAAATATATGCCCATTTTACTCTGCCTCTGATCAGAGAATAAAGCTGTCATTCCAGGAACCAGATCTGTGAGCCTTCATTCTACAGCCTCCAATCCAAGTATAAACTTTCTGAAGCATTGAAATGAAAAATGCACATGGTATTCCAGATGTAGTCTCATCAGACCCCTACACTGTTAGACAATAAGACCATAAAATGTAAGAGCAGAAGTAGTCCATTCAGCCCATTGAATCTGCTCTGCCATTCAATGATATAATGATATAATCTGATAATCTTCAACTCCACTTTCTTTCTTTTACCCCATAAGGTTTCATTCTCTTACTCATTAATAATACAAGTATATTCAGCTTTGAATATATTTAATGACCTTGTTTCAACATGCCTCTGCAGTAAAGTATTCCACAGATAGACAACACTCAGAGAAGAAATTCCTCCTCTGTCTTAAATATGCAACCCCTTATTCTGTGATAATGCCCTTTGATCATACACTCTCCTGCAAAAGGGCAACAACCTTTTCACATCTACCCTGTGAAGTCCCCCAAGAATGTTTTCAATAGGTTGCCTCGCATATTTCAATATTCCGATGTGTACAGGCTTAATCTGCTCAACCTCACCCCATAAAACAGTCACTCCATACTTGGTATCAGCTTAGTGAACCTTCTCTGGACTGCGCCTCCTTCGATAAGGGGCACAAAACTGTGCACAATACTCCAGCTTTGATCTGACTAGCACCTTGCATAGATTTAGTAAAACCTCCCTATTTTAATATTCCATTCCCTTTTAGATAAAGACCAATGTTCCATTTGCCTTCCCTATTACCAGTGAACTTGGACGCTAAGCATTATTCTGCAGCTTTTGCGGTCTTTTGTCATGTAAGTAATGTAGTGCTCCTCTTCTTCCAGCCAAAGTGCATAACTTCACATTTCCTCAAAACTATATTTCATCTGCCAAGTTTTTGCCCTATCTCATTTAATCTATCAATGTCCCTTTGCAGACTATATTCCTTTGTGTCATCGTCACCATTTGCCTTCCCACCAACTTTGTGTCATACAAAAACTTGGCAATAGTATATTTATTCCCATCATCCAAGTCATCAAGACTTGTATATTCTTATATCCCAATGCCCTTGTAATACAATCTAATATATCATTTGAATTCCTAATAGTCTGCTCTACCTGCAAGGTAACTTTCTTTATGTGAGTATATCCAACTCTGGTGTGTTAAGATCAATATATATAACTTCCATACCTGTTGTAAAGATCAGCATTTCTATGTTATCCCATATTCCCAATTCCTTCGTGTCCACCGCATCTTCTCCCAGGAGGACCATTCCCAATACTGTACAACCCAGTTGGCCTCCTTCTTCAAAAACCACAATTTCCCCCCAGACGTGATCGACGATGCTCTCCACCGCATCTCCTCCACTTCCCGCTCCTCCGCCCTGGAGCCCTGCCCCTCCAATAGCCATCAGGACAGAACCCCACTGGTCCTCACCTACCACCCCACCAAACTCTATATACATTGTATCATCCATCGTCATTTCCGCCACCTCCAAACGGACCCCACCACCAGGTATATACTTCCCTCCCCTCCCCTATCAGTGTTCCAAAAAGACCACTCCTTCCATGACTCCCTCGTCAGGTCCACACCCTGCACCAACCCAACCTCTACTCCCGGCACCTTCCCCCGCAACTGCAAGAAATGCAAAACTTGCGCCCACACCTCCCCCCTTAGTTCCTTCTAAGGCCCCAAGGGATCCTTCCATATCTGCCACAAATTCACCTGCACCTCCACACACATCATTTACTGCATCCACTGCAGCCAACGTGGCTTCCTCTGTATTGGGGAGACAGGCCGCCTACTTGCGGAACGTTTCAGAGAACACCTCTGGGACACCCGGACCGACCAACCCAACCACCCCGTGGCTCAACACTTCAACTCCCCCTCCCACTCCGCCAAGGACATGCAGGTCCTTGGACTCATCCATCGCCAGACCATAGCAACACGACAGCTGGAGGAAGAGCGCCTCTAGGAATCCTCCATCCCTCCAACCAAGGGATGAACTCATATTTCTCCAGTGTCCTCATTTCCCCTCCCCCCACCTTGTCTCAGTCCCAACCCTCGAACACAGCACCACCTTCCTAACCTGCAATCTTCTTCCTGACCTCTCCGTCCCCACCCCCACTCCGGCCTATCACCCTCACCTTTACCTCCTTCCACCTATCACATTTCCAACCCCCCTCCCCCAAGTCCCTCCTCCCTACCTTTTATCTTAGCCTGTTTGGCACACCTTCTTCATTCCTGAAGAAGGGCTCATGCCCGAAACATCGATTCTCCTGCTCCTCAGATGCTGCCTGACCTGCTGCGCTTTTCCAGCAACACATTTTCAGCTCTGATCTCCAGCATCTGCAGTCCATATTTTCTCCTTCTCCATCCATATCACTAATACAGAGTATAAGTAGCAAAACATAATCCTTGCAAAACTCCAATAGTTATATCTCCCAATTTAAAAATTCCCGGTTTATACCTGAACTCTGCTTGCTGTTCTATCTCGACCTGGTATTGTGCAACAAGATAGGATTAATAGACAACCTCATTGTGAAGGTACTCCAAGATAACGTCAACCATAACGTGATTGAATTTTACATTTTGTAAGAAAGACATATTTCAAGTTTAATAAAATCAATTATGAGGGTATAAAAGCTGAGCTTGTTAAAGTGAACTGGCTAAATTACGTTATGGGATAAATCAATAGAAATGTAGTGAAAAGTAAATTTCAGAACACAAAGAAGAGCTATGTTCTAATGAGAAAAAACATTCCAAGGGGAGAATTGCTGTCCATGTTTAGCCCGCCTGTTGACATTTTCTTTCCTTAGTAGGCTATCTTTTCCTACACACAAAAAGGGGAATGATAGTCGCCTAAGTGATTGGCAACCAACCATCAACGGCAAATATCACCACTGACAGATTTGCACTACTTGATAAATCTGCATCCATTCCTTCCAGATGCTCATCCTGATCCCATTCCCATTAAGTGGTTTGGCTCTCCCTCTCCAACAGTTTATCCATTGGTTAACCTCTAAAGGAAGGAATATTTTCATAACTCAGTGCTGACTGGATCTTTAGGGCAGACTGAGCCTTCAGTGCTGGCTGAGAGTCGGAGTAGTCAGGCCTTCAGGGTCCATCTACATTCTGGGAGTCATGACAGCCCTTTATAAATGCCCTTAACACTTATGCCAGTACCATCTGCTGCATCAATACTTTTCTCCATCTCCAAAATGATCGCTCCTGCCACCTGTCAGCCATTAAATTAAAGATTGTGGTGTAATTGGGTGCCACGTCACAAGTGATGGCAGCAGCACTTTTCATCTCACAGCTGCCCCTTGGCTTTTCATGCAAAATTTTGATCTAATTCCCCAAGGAGTTCTCAATAATTGTATGTTTAGAGTGGATAATCCTCTCTGCATTGGATGATCTGTGTTATGCTGGTTAGAAGTTACCTTGTCATTAGCTGGAGAAGAATATTTTTATTGACGAGGTCACTGGACTCAGTTCCTGCTTTCTTTATTGTTTGGACTATGTTAGCCCTTCTCAGACCACTAGTTTTTGCTTTCAACACAATTGACCTTCTGATGAATATGTTGTGCACTGTGTTCTGACTGTGCACCACCTGATCAAAGACACTGCAACAATAGCTGTTATTTTGGTCCTGAGCAACTGAAACAATCAGAGTTTGAAAAAAATCTCCAAGTGTACAAAATATAGTGCAATGTTAATATCAGCAGCACTAATCATCATTGGTCTTGGAGGAATTGTTCTAATAGCAATGGGAAAGCAAAGAGATTGGTAAGTATTTGCAGGGGAGAGATCTGCTGCATATCTTAGATTGCAGTGTCTTTTTCCCTAAAAGATCTAACATGCATTCAATAATATTGAAGATGGAATTACTACTTTCAAAATTCTTATTAACATAGGTATAATTTCAATTTTTGAAAATCCCTAGGATAGAATGTGCGCTTAATACACTGAAATGTTGCCAGGTGACAAGTATGATATAATCTTGAATGTTCTAAAAAGCAAATATTATGTGCTGAGAATTGAATTGATGAATTATCATTTTACTTTACGCAGGAGTGTCAGGAAATTGAATATGAGGTCATTCTAGCAATTTCCAGGCAAACTTTAGAATTCACAACCTTTTACACCATAAGATGATGTGAATTATATTCTTAGTGAAAGCTATCCTTTTTTAATCTGTGAAAATTAGAATACTGGTCTCCAATATATGAAATGTCATACAGAACCTATGACAATTATTTTTAAAATATTTTTATTGAAAAACTTTTTCTTTACAAAATTATAAAATTACCAAAATATGAAAATATAACATTATAACAACAATAAACAATAAACCAACTACTATACTACTCCACAAAATAACTCACAACTACACTCATTACACATCAATAAACAAATAAATAAATAATGCCACTCAGCGTAACAAGACCTCAGCTCTCAACCTTCGAGAGCATCAATTATTAAACCTACATTTGCTCTACATTCTTCCTCTTATTAAACCAAACCACCCATGGCTAGACAAAAGCACTAATTAAGATGGCAGACAAATCTGCTTCCAAATAATTCAAAAAGGGTTGCCATGTCTTATAAAAATTGTCCGTTTTCTGGTGCACCATATTTGTAAGAAAGTCCAAAGGAATGTATTCCATAATTAGCTTGTGCCCCACCCCAACAGACCCAAGGAGTTCTCAGACACCCAGCACATCAGAATGTTCTTCCTTGCATAAAACATGAGGATGCTAAAAAGCTTTCTCCCATGCACACCTAAGGGAGATAAATTCAGAAAACCCAGAAGAAGAGGAACTGGGTCCACCTTGACTTCGGTCCCCAAGACCCTCTATTACTCCTGCCACAGTGCTCCAAAATGTACAGAGCCTGTGGCAGGACCACAAACAATGAGTGAGCATACCTGTGTTAATTTTACATTTGGGGCACATTGAAGACACACACTGCTTAAATTTTGCAAGATGATCCGGGGCCAGATGTGCCCTATGCTGAATCTTGAATTGCACAGCACAGGTCCTATTACATATCGAAATCCTCCTTGCATTGTCACAAATGTCCTCCCAAGTTTCTGGAGTGATCTCCACCCCTAACTCACCTCTAAACTTCCCATAGCTCGATGTCACCCGAGAAACCTCCCCCCGGCAAATGATGGAGAGTACTTACTGAAAGAGTGCTCTTTGCTTGAAGCATCCTCTTTTCCATATCAGATTTATAACATACAGTCGGAGCATAGTGTCTCTTTGGATAAAATCTCTGATCTGAAAAAAAACGGAAGAGGTCCCTGCTCGATAATCCAACCTTAATGAGTTATTGATCAAATTACATTAACTTTTCATCTTACAACAAGTCACCCAAACAAGAGACTCCCCTATCCGCCTCGGACTTAAACCTGGGATCCATTGTTCATGGCCGGGAACCTGGCATACCAACTATGGGAGTATGGAAAGATGTTTTAGACATATTACCCTCCATCTGTCTTATTTCCCTCCATGCTTTGACAGTGTTAATAACTATTGGACTGTGGCAATGTTCTGGACTATCCTCATTTTGTCCAGAAACAACAGGTTAATAGAAGGACATTTTGCCTGGGAGGACTCAATGTCCAAATATATCAACACTGAGTCCTCACAGGCCCAATCACTCACAAAAGATAAAAGGGAGCTCAATTGATACCTTTTGATCTACTCCTCCCAACCCTGGAGCATCTACAATTTTGTAAGCTTGATAAGAGGGTATAATAAGCGAGGTAGAACATTCATTTCAATAAGAGCAACTCGACCTAGCCATGGTATTGGAAAGAGTCCCCATCCTTGAAGGTCTTGTTTAATCTTGTCAAACAAATGAACAAAATTAGCCCTGAATAATTTATCAAAATTAGGGGTAATAGAGAGGCCCAAATAAAGAAAGCCTCCCTGTCCCCATTGAAAGGGGAACCACCTTCAACGTCCAATATTTCCCTAAGATCCCCCCCTCCCCCTTATAGGCATAGCCTATGATTTTGAAAAATTGATCTTGTAACTTGAGAAAAAGCCAAATGAATTAGTACATTTTATCAACTGGGGCACCACAACCGCTGGGTTCAAAAGAAAAATGAGAATATCATCCGTATATAATGTGATCTTATGCACCTTCGACCCCACCTTTCAAGCAGCTATATTAGGGTCTCCACGAATAGCTTCTGCCAGCGACTCAATCACCAACATGAAGAGCAAAGGTGAGAGAGGACAGCCTTGCTAACTGCCCCTACCAATGTTAAAATTATCAGACCTTATACTATTGGTGAGAACCACCGCCAAATGATCACTGTAAAGGGTGCATACCCATCTAGTAAACACTTCACACAAGCCAAACTGCTCCAGGGTATAAAAAAGATACGGCCATTCCAGCCGGTCCATTGCCTTCTCCGCATCCAAGGAAACCACAAACCCTTGAACCGACTGTTGCTGGCACACCTGAATCAGGTTACACAATCTCCTAACATTATTAGATGATCTGCGACCCTTTATAAAGCCCGTCTGATCCTCCTTAACAATAGAGGGCAACACCCTTTCCAACCTCAATGCCAGAGTCTTCGATAAAATTTTAAAATCAGAGTTTAAAAGTGAGAATGGTCTGTTAGGAGTACAGTCTTCCAGAGTCTTTCCTTTCTTAAAGATAAGGGAGATATTAGCCTCTCTCAAGGGTGGCTGGAGGCAATCCTGACTATATAAATGGTTATACATGTCTAGCATTAGTCCTCACAGTATTTTTACAAATTCTTTATAAAATTCACTGTTAAAACCATCAGGGCTGGGTGCCTTTCCATTTTGAAGTTGCCTCACAGCCTCTTGTATCTCTTGGGCTGTTAACAGAGCACTAGGGAGAGATGCCTGTTCAGCAGACACACCAGAAAGATCTATATTCCTAAAAAAAAGACTCCATCTTATCCCATCTGTCCTCACAGCATTCAGACTGGTAAAGTTCAGAGTAAAATCTCCTATGTGCCTCATTAATTTTTTTAGCATCGTACTTAAGAGTCCCATTCCCTGCCCCAGTAGAAGCAATAGACTGGGAGGCATTCTTCTTCCTGATCAAATATGCCAAGTATTTACCCGGCCTATCACCATGCTCAAACAGCCTCTGCTTTGCAAAGGAAAGTTTCTTCCTTGCTGTATACGTTAGCACGGAGTTGAAGATGGATCAGAGAGCTGTGATCCGCTGCAGCTTAGTACTGACAGCCTACTGTAATATGCCATCTCAGCTACCTTCAATCATGCCTCGAGCAGATGCTGTTGCTCTCCCTTCTGTCCCTCTAGCATAGGCCTTAGCAGTCTCCCAAAGAGCCGACAATTTACGAGCTGTACCCGTGTTGGTGGCCAAAACAGTTTCAAACTCCCTAGAGAAGTATTCTCATTGCATCACCCTTAATCTTAACCATTAAATACACCGCTGCATGAACAGGGATGGCAATAATCCCAATCAAACAGGATGCCACCAAATCTAAAAAAGCCACGGGAGTTAGGGAAAAAAAACAATCTTTGTGTGGCATTAATGAGGATTGGAAAAGAAGGTAAAATCTCTGCCCTTAGGGTGTAAAAGTCTCTAAATGCCTGCCAACCCCAGTTCCACACATAGGTCACCCAGATTGTGAAGAAAGCTTTGGGGGGTCTTTGGGCATTCTATCCAGCACAGGATCCATAAGACAATTAAAGACCCCACCCTTTAATAATGTGCTATGACGCCAAGACTATCAGTCAGAAATTTAAGAGGGTGGGTTAGAGGGCAGTAGACATTCAAAATACCATATTCCTCACCAGGTATAATGGCCTTAAGAATAACAAACTGACCATACTCATCTTTAACACAATCTATTAAGTTAAATGGGAGTTTCTTCCAGATGAGTATTGTCACTCCTCTGCTCCTAGTACTATCTGATGAGAAAAACGCCTGATCAAACCCACCCTGCTGTAACTTCAAGTGTTCCTTGTCATTAAAATGAATTTCCTGTAACAGGGCAACATCCACCCTCTCCTTTTTAAGGCTTGACAACACCCTTTTTTCTTTTAACTGGCGAATGAATCCCATTTAAGAACACTGCTAACCATGATCCTTTGCAATCACCTTTGACCTGCTGAGAGGAAGAATTCATCTTACAACATGCTGAGCACACTCAAAAGGAGATGCAGAGCCTATTTACAAAAAAACCAAAATAAAATCTAACTACAAAACACAAAAGGCACTTAATGGGGAACTCTACACCCTGTCCACAGAGGATGCTTACATTTCCCACACACATCTCCATCTTCCCTTCCAGCTCAAGCCGCACCCCAAACCCAACCAATGGAAGAAACTAACAAAGGACGTTGTAAACACAAAGGTACAACAAAAACAGTGAGCACTCTGCCCACCCCCCACAATATATCACCACACTCCAGCTTGGGGAGAAAAAAAACCCACCAACAACAGCTTCTTTGGGAAAGAGTGAAAGTGCAAGAAATTAAAGCAAGTCAAAAAAAAACCCAAACACTATTGTCCATGTCCATAATACATCTACATTATTTTAAAGTATCCAAGACGTTTTTGACTTGCTCCAAGGAATGTAACGACTGCACAGTTTCCTCGTAAGTAATACGTAGCACTGCTAGACAACTCATCGAATGTTGAATACCGGGGTCCTTTAATCTTCTCTTAAGCTCAAATGATTTCGTTTTATGGATCACTGTGCAGAAGAACCCTGGAAAAACATTACCTTAGTTCCCTGATAGGTCAGGGCCTGCGGATCTCTCCCCAACCTTCTAGAAGTTTCCATGATTTGGCTTGTCCCTGTAGCATTGAAATCATTTCAGAATTGGGCAGGGGATGTGGTGAGCTATGTCAATCTTCACCCAATCCATCTCAGCATCCCAGCCAGAACATTGTGGCGACCAGTCTTCAAAAAAACTTGCTGGCTGCCCACCTTCTATTCTCTCCAGCAGGCCAACGACCCAGATATTTTTCCTCCTACCTCTATTTTCCAGGTCATTGACTTGCTCAATCAGGGCCCGACTTGTTTCTCAAGGGTGTTGATCAGCCCGCTGAGGATGCGACCTCGGTCTCCCAATGTGTAGTCCACCATTCAACCTCTTCAACTCGTTTCCCAAGCCCTTCCAACTCCTTCTCATTCTTTTGCAGCCTGGTTGAGATAAACTCCAGTTGATTACGGGTATCTTCCCTCATCTCCTGGATCATCTGTCGAATTGCTCCGAGTTCCTCCATGATGTTCTGCTGCGCTGGCATTTCTTTCACAGCTGCTTCCCCAGTTGCAGTCTTGGCCTGTCTGCTGTTTTTGAATGTCCCAAACGTTGACACTTGGCTGTTTGCTTCCCTTTATTCATTCTCGCATGCTAGAAAAAGGATTCAAATGGTTGCTTTACTGTTAAACAATAATGTTTTTCCAAAATAAAAACTAAGCTGGGGGAGGTGAAAAAATATTACTACCTTGGATTGTGATGCAGAGCTCAGCAAGGCTGATCTATTCAGATTGCCACAATCTTGAATCCACCCATGACTAATTCTAACAGCTACATCTTTAAAGAGAGGTTTAAATGAGAAAATTGAAGCAAACCTAATGTTGGAAACTTCAATATTGACAAAAGGAAATAGTTATAGAATTGTAGAATCACACAATTGTGGGGTCATGTTCAAATAATGACCGAAATTAGTGAGTGGCAAAAATAGCCTCCTCTATTTAGCAACAGCAAGTAGCACAAGTTCGAGGCAGCAATAGAATTCTAAAATACTGTTCTTACAAGAGCACTTTTAGACACAGTTCTTACAGATATTAAAAATTTCATTAATATAGCATTACATTTTTTTACCTATAGTACACAAAGGTTTGAGGGGCTTCTATCCTGGGAGACAGGAGAGGGGTTAAACCGTGTGTTAAGTGCTGGTGGGATTAAGTGTCTGTCTTGTCTGCTTGCATAATTAAGAGGTGGCAGCCCTTTTGTCTTTTAAGTTAGTAAATGTTAGGTAAAAAAAAACTAGGTCTGTATGCTCTAAATAAGTTAGAAATTGTACCTGTACTTAGTAAATAAAATAAAAAATATTTAACTGATTACCGCAGCTGGGTTATGAGATTTGTTTACTATTTGCTGATGTGAGTTTCATTCATTTATTTACTTAAGCACACTTTTGAGTTAGTTTCTTAAAAGGATCCAATTAAAAGACATTTAACAGGTACACACTAATTGGGAAAAATGTTTGGCATTCTATAATCTATTCAGGTCCACGAGTCGGTTGGTAAGGACTGATTAATATTATAATGTTTCATGGAGACTTGATGGGGATGGTATTGTTTGTGATATTGATACCTATTCAGAGGTAGCTTTTGATGTAGAAATAGGCCTAAGAGGAGTTTAAAATGAAAGGGATGTTTTAATTTTAGTCCCACATTGTAGTGGAAAAATATACTACAAAATGCAGTTTTGTAAATGAATGAATGAAACAGTTAAAAATCACAAAACACCAGGTTAGAGTCCAACAGGTTTAATTGGAAGCACACTAGCTTTCGGAGTGACGCTCCTTCATCAGGTGATAGACCAAATCATGAATGAAACAGTGTTATAGTAAACAACAAGTTAATAAAGGGTTATGAATGAGTGAATGGGAACCCGGTATTAATGAATATAGCAAGCTGGTGAGTAAGTTAGTAAAGATAACCTAAAGCACAATATCTCTCACAGTATAGAAGAGGCCCTTCAGCCCCTCAGGTCTGCACAGCCAAAAGTCTACTCTAAATCTTCACTTGTCACACATTTCAGTACTTGGCCCATTGCCTTGAACATAGTAAAATTTCAAGTGCTCATCCATGAACTTTTTAAAGGTTGTGAGGTTTCTCTTCTCTATGACTGCACTCCAGATTCCCACCACTCTCTGAGTGAAAACATTTTCCTTAAATTCTCTGTAAATCTCCTACCTATCACCTTAAAATCATGCCCCTTTGTAACTGACTCTTCAAAAAAGCAAAACAGTGCTTTCCATCCACCTTGTTCTTGCCTCTCATAATCTTACACACAAATCATAGACAAATTGTACATATTTACATAACATACACATATGTAAAATCACAAAAAGTACTTAAATATTTTATCATGTATTATCAAATAAAATTAAAAAGAAAAGTTCTTGCTAATCTAAGGCAACAAAATTAAAAATGGAAGAAAATGGATAAAATAGCATAATGTACTAAAGGACTATTTATTTGTGTTTGCACTGATCTGAGGATTTCCTCCTCCTCTACCCCAGCAACTATCTCATCTCCAAATAGAAAACAAAAGCTCCTTTTAAATGGAGGTGAAATTTAATGGGAACATCAAAATTGGGAAGGGAAGAGAAGGGCAATACAAGCATGGTGGACAAGTCTGGGATATTTTGTGTTGAAAGGCAGGAGTGAATGAATATGAAGCCAAATAAAGGTCTAGAACAAGATTGACAAATTAAGCTAGGAGAAAGTGAGGACTGCAGATGCCGGAGATCAGAGTCAATAAGTTGCAGGGATGGAGAAGTGCCCTAACATGAACTGAATATGAAATGTGAAAGAGTTTCTTCATGAACTCTGAAAAGAGTAGGAATTAGAATGTGGGAAAGTTTGTTGAAAAAGTATGAGGGAGTAAAGGCTGTTTGACATATTGAGACACAGCTATCACATAACCTTCCAACTTTTAGATTTAAAAATCTGTTGTTTTTGAAAAATAAAAGGCAGCGAGGGTGATTCACTCAGGCAATTAAGAGTGCAGCACTTGATAGCATCAGCAGGATGAATTAAATCCCTGTGCTAGCTTAAGTAATTAATCGGCCCTGCATCATCATGTCTATTTAGCTTT
Organism: Chiloscyllium punctatum; assembly: GCF_047496795.1. Taxonomy (NCBI): domain Eukaryota; kingdom Metazoa; phylum Chordata; class Chondrichthyes; order Orectolobiformes; family Hemiscylliidae; genus Chiloscyllium; species Chiloscyllium punctatum. Next base: position 52,745,296 of record NC_092743.1, on the reverse strand, counting down.
AATAAGGAACACTTAAGACACTGAGGATATTACATAGAAATGGCAGAGGGTCCACAATTCATGTTTATAGAAAGATTCTTAGATTGTTTATATTGTAAGATAAACCAAGTTTAAATAAGCTTTGAGATTTCAAAAGGGTCACTATGATAGTACAGACCATTTTGTGTAGGATAATGTGTTTCATCAATCCATTTTAAATTGTTAGAGATTAATTTACAGTCCTGGCCTCACTGTGCACACACCAGAAAACAATGGGGTAGATTTTATGCGTTAGTACAAAACTGGTCAGTCAGAATTGGCAGCCTGGTTTTACACCTCATTCACTTTTATTTCTATTGATTTCAAGGAAATATTAAGGGAATACTTAACACCCCATGGATTATGATGGTCTCAGTGTTTGCCCACAAATGCCCTCCTCCTGTACTGTATCATTGCATCATTCTATCTATGGAATCTCAACTAGAATACTTGGTCCAAAGTCCACAAACCTATCTGGAGATCTAAAATATTCCTCAACATTTCAATTTCTGTAGTGAATGCACGCCTGTCCATAAATATTCCAAAAGGGGTCAAGTGCTATATGAAAGAAAATAGCCTTGATCATCAAGAATAACCTGTAACTTGTGGATTAAATATTGATAGGTTGCCTCAAAACAAAGGTATTAGAGCATCTATCTTTGATGTGAACTTTTTTTAAGTTCAGTATTGATGTTTTCAAACCAACTAACCAGTCACAGATTTCTTCTTTTGCTTTTGTGGCATTGTGTGAGGGAATGTTTAGGGTCATACAAAATTAATACCCTACTATTATGGACCTTTAGAAATTTTGCCATATTGTAGAACTGTTACCACCATTACCAAGCAAGTAGGTGTAGTTCTTTGCTCTGAAAAGGATGACAATGGCTTTTTCTTTACACCTCTGAGGAATGAATGGATTCTCCCTCTGATGATAGATTCTCGTGCTGCAAAAGCATTCCCTAATCTTAGTCTAGACACACAAGGTGGAAGAAGCAGGACCTAATGTGTAGGTTGGTAAAAGTGATCTTTAATTAGTTAAAATTGTACTGCATATGAGTTGAACTTATTGCTTGTGTGTAGATTTTGGAAGGCTGATAAGGCTGCATATTAAGCAATCACAAGTATTAGTGTGTTTCTCAAATATTTTCAGCTTCAGCTTACTATCAATCAATGCTATCAGTATCAGCAGGCAGAAAGGAGGACATTTGTATGATTCATTTGAAAAGGTTTCTTATCCCATCTCTAGTCACTCATACCACAGACTGAATTCCAAACAATTTATAAACAGTGTTTTATTTTCACTTCCAGTAATACTCCTTCATAGTCTCTTTGGCCCGGTGATTAAATGCAAATTTGTCCTTCCTGCATTATTTACATAATTAACCTAGATTTGGACTTCCTGTTAGCTCATTTACTTTACTATGATAATGTGAGTATTATATTTTCCCTTTAATACATCTTTTGATGTGGTTTTTGGGGAGCTTCTATGAAAATATTTGCTTTCATTCAGTCATGAGAGTGAGTATCACTAGTTACCATTTCTCACCTCTCTCTAATTGCTCAAAGGGCAGATACAATTCAATTACATTGCTGTGGATCTGGAGTCACATGTAGGCCAGACCAGCAGCTTTCCTTCTCTAAAGGGAATGAGTGAACCAAATGGGTTTTTACATTAATGGTCACCATGATTTAAAATTTCACAATCTGCCATGATAGGATTCAAATCCATATCCTCAGAACATTAGCCTGACCTTCTGGATTTCTCATTCAGTGACATTACTACTATGCTACCTGACATGAGTACTATGTACTTCATCATCACAAGCAGCTGGAGCCTGAATGCAATGACACTATGTGCTTAAATCTAGGAGTAGGTTTCTTACTAAAATCTAGTCATTTGCATTAATCATTTAATTAACCCATAACAATGAACGGTAATAATCTTCAGGGTCATTAATTAGTTAGAACTGATATGTCAATGATTTGGAGGAAAAAAATTAATGTACGTAGCGAAATTTGGAAATAACAAAAATAGGTGGAAAGGCAGGATGTGAGAGGGGTACAAACAGTTTACAGAGAGATATTGATACAGTAATTAAGTGGTTAAAAAGTTGGCAAATGGCATATAATTTGAGAAAATGCAAAATTGTTCATTTTGAATAGGAGAACAAAAGAACAGAATATTATTTAAGTAGAGAAAAACTGCAGACAGCTGCAACACAAAGGGTCTCGGGGGGTACTTGTACATGAATCACAAAAAATATAGCACACAGGTGCAGCAGGTAATCAAGAAGGCTAATGAAATGTTGGCAACAAAAACAGAAAATGCTGGAAAAGCTCAGCAGGTTGGCAGCATCTGTGGAGAGAAATCAGAGTTACTGTTATGGGTCCAATGACCCTTCTTCAGAACTGATTGCTGCTAGGAAAAGGTTGGTATTTATACAGAAGATGGAGTCGGAGGAGGGGGCAGTAATCAAGAAGCGTAGATGGAGCCCAGAGAAAGAGAACACCAGAATTGGACAGACAAACAAAGTGTGTATAGGTCAGCCTGGGAGAATCAATAGCTGCTCATGGGGACTATTAGTGACTGACAATGGGTGGGTTGTAGTAGCAGTCCATGTGATGACAAGGCCTGGAGTAAGGACATGAGAGAAGGTGCTCAAGGCCTAAAATTGTTGAACTCGAGTTCCCAAGTGGAAAATGAGATGCTGTTCTTTCAGCTTGCCCTGAGCTTCGCTGGAGTACTGCAGCAAACCTGAGACAGAGATGTTGGCCAGGGAACACAGTAGAAGTTGAAGTGGCAAGCAACTGGAAGCTCAGGGTCATTTTTGCAAATACAGCAGAGATGTTCTGCAAAGTGGTACCCCAGTCTGTGCTTCACCTCCCCAGTGTACAGAAGACCACATTTTGAGCAGCAAATACAGTAGTCTAGACTGAGTGAAGTGTAGGTAAGTCACAGCTTCACCCGAAAGGTGTGTCTGAGGCCTTGAATAATGACGAATGAGTAAGTAAATAGGCAGGTATTTCCTCTTCTGTGATCGTATGGGAAAGTGGCATGGGGGTATGGGGAAGTGTTGGGAGTGGAGAAGGAATGGGCTGAAGTGTCCCAGAGGGAACAGTGTCTGCAGAAAGCTGAAAAGGGAATATGTGTCTGGTGGCAGTATCACACTGGAAGTGGCAGAAACAGTGGCTAATGATCCGCTGGATGTGGATGTCAGTGGATAGTAGGTGAGGAAAACGGGTACTGTAGTGGGACGGAAGATAGGAGACGAGGCTAAAGTGTGGGAGATGGGAGGAAAATTGAAGGTGAGAGGATAGATCGAACACGGTTGATGGGAGAAAGTGAGGAATGCCAATGCTGGAGATCAGAGTTGAAAAGTGAGGCGCTGGAAAAGCACAGCAGGTTAGGCAGCATCCGAGGAGCAGGAGAGTCGATGTTTCAGCCATAAGTCCTTCATCAGGAATGCAGTATCACATTCATAAATAAGTCCTAGTCACCAACATTGAACTGTTTGTGGTATGGTATTCAGGTCTTCAAATATTTACTCATATGTTGAACTCGATGACTACGCATTCCCAACATCCTTTGAACCGGTGTCTCAAAAGATTTTACCTGTTGGATACATAACATCTCACTGCCTTTTACTTCCTCCAATAAGGCTCCAGTGGAGAATATGAAAGTCCTGGGGCATGAGTTATTCCAGGTTTTGTCTTTCACCTTGCTGTCAGAGCTACTTCCTGAATGATTTCCAAAACAATTAAAATGCTCTATCCATTTAGGGCTTAAGACAATAAAACCCAAGAACAGAAGTAAATCATTCAGCCCATCAAGTCTGTTTTACCATTCAATAAGATGTGATCATCTTCAGGTCCTTAAATGTGCAACCACTTGTGCCTTCTGGACCTAGAATTTCCCACAAGGGGAAACAATTTCTCTGTCCTGTCATGTACCCTAAGAATCATACATGTTTCAATCAGGTCATTTCTCATGCTTCTATACTCCAATGAGTACAGGCCCAACCTCTCCTCAAAAGACAGTCGCCTCATCCCTGGGATCAATCCAGTGAACATTTTCTGAACTGCCTCCAAAGCAAATATATCTTCCCTAGATGAGGGATAGAAAACTGTTCCCAGTATTCTAACTGTGGTCAAACTAGGGGCTTTGTATAATTTTAGCAAGACTTTCTTATTTTTATACTCCATTCCCTTTAAAATAATGATGAATGTTCCAGTTGCCACCCCCACTATTTACTGAACCTCTATTCCAATCTTTTTTTGATTTATGCACAAGGACTCCCAATCCAGGTAGCTTTAAGTGATGCCAAAAGCTCCTTATGAAATTGACCCTTTGCTGCTGGGTCAGCAAATCTACAATGCAGTTAGCACTCACTGTATGCTGAACTCATTGGAATGAGTAGACAGAACCAAGTTAATTTGTGACCTATCATGCAATCAATGGGCATGGCAACATCACACATAGCAGATCTTTTTTTTGGATTTCCTGCCCAAAGTGATTAAGTTGATAATACCTTGTTTTCTAAAACTATATCATTCTTCATCAAGTACAATTCCATATCTTGAAAATGAAGACTGAGTAATAATAAAAGCAGCAGAACACAGATTCAGACAGATGATGTTAGCTCTTACTTACATATATGGCAGATGTTTAATTATAGGAAACAGACTCTTTAACTTTCATGAGGCAACAGTGTCGTTACAGGAAAAAATCTCTCCTGAGTGGTAATGGAAGTATAGCCTCAAGCAAAATTTTAAAAAATTATAATTTTATACTGAGAGATAATTTAGAAATCAATCTTAACACCTTTTCAAAGTCAATTATTTCCCAATAATCACTTGGTAATTTTCTCATTATTATGTGGCTAATGGAACTTATTTTATGACTTCCTCAACATGAAAGAAAATAAAATCATTACTGCATAAATATTTAAGCATGTTACACTAAAACTCATTTATTACCATTCTAGGTCAAAGCATAATCATCTTATTGTAGAATTTCAAAGCATTAATACATTTGTGATTGATTTTTGAATAATTATTGTGGCATAGTTTTATTCATCTGGGAATGTAGCATTTCCTGATCACTGGCAGTGTGAATCATGCCTCTGTAATATTTGACAAATCCATGCAAAACCTTCAATAAGCTTCATAGCACAGACATCTCATAGACAGATGGCATCTTATTACATAGTTACATCATAGTAGTCCTTTAATCAAATATTTCATTTTCTCTAATCTCACATGCAGCTTTTTAAAAGTCATTTATAATGTCCCTATTATAGGACATAGAACATTACAACACATTACAGGCCCTTCGGTTTAACAGGTCAGCATAACAATCTGAAGCTCATCTAACATACACTGTTCCATTATCATCCATATGTTTATCGAATAACCATTTAAATGCCCTTAATATTGGTGAGTCCACTACTGTTGCAGGCAGGGCATTCCACACCCTTACTACTCTGAATAAGGAATCTACCTCTGACATCTGCCCTATATCTATCAGCCCTCAATTTAAAGCTATGTCCCCTCATGCTAGCCATCACCATCCGAGGAAAAAGGCTGTCACTGTCCTGAAGAAGGGCTTATGCCCAAAACGTCAATTCTCCTGTTCCTTGGATGCTGCCTGACCTGCTGCGCTTTTCCAGCAACACATTTTCAGCTCTGATCTCCAGCATCTGCAGTCCTCACTTTCTCCTGTCACTATCCACCCTATCTAATCATCTTGTATGCTTCTGTTAAGTCACCTCTTAGCCTTCTTTTCTAATGAAAACAGCCTCAAGTCCCTCAGCCTTTCCTCTTAAGACCTTCCCTCCAAACCAGGCACCATCCTGGTAAATCTCCTCCACACCCTTTCCAATGCTTCCTTCCTTCCTCTAATGCAACAACCATAACTGTACACAATTCTCCAAGTGCAGCCACACCAGAGTTTTGGACAGCTGTAAATTGATCTCATAGCTCAGAAACTCAATCCCTCTATCAATAAAAGTTAACATGCTGTACGCCTTCTTAACAACCCTACCAACCCAGGTGGCAACTTTCAGGGATGTATACACATGGACACAGAGATCTCTCTGCTCATCCACATTATCAAGAATCTTTTCATTAGCCCAGTACTCTGTCTTCCGGTTACTCCTTCCAAAGTGAATCACCTCACCTTTTTCCGCATTAAACTCCGTTTGCCACTTCTCAGCCCAGCTCTGCAGCTTAACTATGTCCCTCTGTAACCTGCAACATTCTTCTGCACTGTCCACAACTCCACCGACTTTAGTGTCATCTACAAATTTACTAACCCATCCTTCTATGCCCTCATCCAGGTCATTTATAAAAATTATATACCGAAGGCCCCAAAACAGATCCTTGTGGTACACCACCAATAACTGAAATCCAGGATGAACATTTCCCATCAACCACCACCCTTTGTCTTCTTACAGCTAGCCAATTTATTTGTTTCATTCCAAAATCGTGGACAGAGGTAAGAGGAGACTTATTTAATAAGTGAGTTACATGTGGGTCAGCAGTTTAGGAAGAGTCACTGCAGTAAGGTAAGCTTAAAGATCTAAAGATAAACTTTTTAAAAACTTAATATGCAAAGAAGGTGCCATTTTGAACAAATTTGAAAAGAGAAGGTGAGCTAGAAAAGAAATGTCAAGATAAGAATGAAAGAAAATTTAGTTCTTAACATTATAAGTTAACAATGAAATGATTTTTAAAAATACTTAAGAAGTGCAGAATAAAATATATGATTTCTAAAAAAAAACTAACTCAAAATTTATATACATGAATAAATTATAAACAAAAAAGGTAAAGGCATATGGGATCTGCTGGTATAATGATAAGTCAGCAGAACACAAGGAACAAGGAAAGCAATGTGGGAGTATGAAAAAAGTATTAAAATACAGATTAAAACGAGCCAGAAAACAAGTTTGATACAGGATAGATATGAAACTGATGAGAATGAAGTGAGTTCAGTCATGTTAAATGGAATATATTTTAATGCAAACAGCCTGGGGAATAAGGCAGACAAGTTGAGTATGATATAATTGCTATGACCAAGATTTGGCTGAAAGATAGGCAGAATTAGCAGCTCAGCATTTTTGGTTGTAGGGTACTTAGATGAGACAGAGATGGGAAGAGAAGAGGGTGGGGTTTGTAATATTGATCAAAGAATCAATATTGCAATGAGAAGGGGTAATACCATGAAAGAATCATCAAATGAGGTCATATAGATAAAAGTAAAAAAAGGAGGCAAACATGCTATTGGTGTGTTCCCAAACAGTTAGGAAGTAGAGGATCTAATATGTAATCAACCCTAAGAGAAATGTAAGAACAATAAGGTCATTAAAGTTCCATTCTCTTATTAGAGAGTGACAAGTGCTGGTGACTTTAACATGAGGATTACCACATCATAGAGAAGGTGCGAAGTTGTGAAAGCAGGAGCTTCATAGTAACTTCAGCCAGTGCAGGAATTGAATCCACTCATCGTGTCACTGTTAGTAACATTTTGCATTCCATATCAGCCATTCAAGTAACTGAGCCCACTAACTCCCAAGTCATGGATGGTCTTTATCTGAACTAGAGGGGTACCAATATCCTTGCAGGGAAATTTGCTAATGCTCATCAGGTAGGTTTAAACTAATTCAGCAGGGGGATGGGAACTGAAATTGGAATAAGGGTATACAGGAGGTTGAGAGTAGTGAAGTCAGAACTAAGATTTCAAGATCATAAGAAGGCACCGGCAAGCAAGTTGGTTTAAAGTGGTCTACTTCACCGCCAGGAGTATGCAGAATAAGGTGGGTGAACTTGCAGCATGAGTTGGTACCTGGGATTTCGATGTCATGGCCATTTCAAAGACATAGGTAGGGCGGAGACAGGAATGGCTAATACAAGTTCCGGGCATTATATGTTTCAGTAAGAACAGAGAAAACAGCAAAAGAGGGGGTAGCGAGGCAATGTTAATCAAGGATAGTATTACAGTTGCAGACAAGATGTTTGAGGACTTGTCTACTGAGGTAGTAAGGGCTGAGATTAGAAACAAGAAAGGAGAGGTTACCCTGTTAAGAGTTTTCTATAGGCTTCCAAGTAGTTCCAGAGATGTAGAGGATAGGGTAGCAAAGATGATCCTCGATAGGGGCAAGAGTGACAGGGTGGTTGTTATAGGGTCTTTAAATTTCCAAATATTGACTGGAAACACCATAGTTCAAGTACTTTAGATGGGTTAGTTTTTGTCCAATGTGTGCAGGAGGGTTCCCTGACATAGTCCATAACCAGGCTAATAAGAGGCAATGCCATATTAGATTTGACAATGGGTAATAAACCCGGCCAGATGTAACATTTGGAGGTAGGTGAGCACTTCAGTAATAGTGACCACAATTCGGTTATGTTTACTTTAGTGATGGAATGGGATTGGTATGCACCTCAGGGCAAGAGTAATAGCTGGGGGAAAAGGCAATTACGATGCGATTAGACAAGATTTAGGATAAGAGTCATAGAGTCATAGAGATGTACAGCATGGAAACAGACCCTTCGGTCCAACCCGTCCATGCCGACCAGGTATCCTCACTCAATGTAGTCCCACCTGCCAGCACCCAGCCCATATCCCTCCAAACCCTTCCTATTTATATACCCATCCAAATGCCTTTCAAATATTGCAATTGTACCAGCCTCCATTACTTCCACTGGTAGCTCATTCCATTTATGTACCACCCTCTGTGTGAAAATGTTGCCCTTTAGGTCTCTTTTATATCTTTACCCTCTCACCTTAAACCTATGCCCTCTAGTTCTGGACTTCCCGACCCCAGGGAAAAGACCTTGTCTATTTACCCTACCCATGCCCCTCATAATTCTGTAAACCTCTACAAGGTCACCCCTCAGCCTCCGACGCTCCATGGAAAACAGCTCCAGCCTGTTCAGCTTCTCTCTATAGCTCAAATCCTCCTACCATGGCAACATCCTTGCATATCTTTTCTGGACACTTTCGAGTTTCACAACACTTTCCAATAGGAAGGAGACCAGAATTGCACTCAATATTCCAACAGTGGCCTAACCAATGTCCTGTACAGCCTCAACATGATGTCCCAACTCATGTACTCAATACTCTGACTAACAAAGGAAAGCATAGCAAACGCGGTCTTCACTATCCTATCTACCTGCGACTCCACTTTCAAGGAGTTATAAACCTGCACTCCAAGGTCTCTTTGTTCAGCAACACACCCTAGGACCTTACCATTAAGTGTATAAGTCCTGCTAAGATTTGCTTTCCCAAAATGCAGCACCTCGCATTTATCTGAATTAAACTCCATCTGCCACTTCCCAGCCCATTGGCCCATCTGGTCCAGATCCTTTTGTAATCTGAGGTAACCCTCTTCACTGTCCACTACACCTCCAATTTTGGTGTCATCTGCAAACTTACTAACTGTACATCTTATGCTCGCATCCAAATCATTTATGTAAATGACAAGGAGTAGAGGACCCAGCACCTATCCTTATAGCACTCCACAGGTCACAGGCCTCCAGTCTGAAAAACAACCCTCCACCACCACTCTCTGTCTTCTACCTTTGAGCCAGTTCTGTATCCAAATGGCTAGTTGTCCCTGTATTCCGTGAGATCTAACCTTGCTAACCAGTCACCCATGGGCAACCTTGTTGAATGCCTTACTGAAGTCCATATGATGCATAGGACGGGGAAGGAAACTACAGGGGGTGGGCACAGTTGAAATGTGGAGCTTATTCAAGGACTAGTTATTGCGGGACCTTAATAAGTATGTACCGGTTAGGCAGGGAGGAATTTGTCGAGCATGGGGGCCATGGTTTACTAAGGAATTTGAATCTCTTGTCAAGGGGAAGAAGGCGGCTTATGTTAGGATGAGATGTGATGGTTCAGTTAGGGTGTTTGAGAGTTGCACATTTGCCAGGAAACACCTAAAGAGGGAGCTAAGAGCCAGGAGGGAGGAGATTCAAGATGGCGGCAGTCTGAAAAGTCTGCTATGTTAGGCTCTGTGCGGTACCCCAAGCAAGGTGGGCTCCGACTCCCCCATCATTAGCCACCCCTGAGAAATATTTTCAGTATAAAGCAGATAGAATACCTAGAACCTTTTGAATTTGGATTTGGAGGTTTTGGAGTTGAGATGAAAATAAATAAAGGAAAAGGAGTTAGGGGAGTGCAGCAGGCAGGGCACTTCCCTACTATGTCGGGAAAACCCACAGCTGCTGCTTCGACTCCCCTGGCAGCGCCTTTGACCTCGGTGGAGCAAACCTCCGTGAAAAAAATCGAAACAGCACTGGAACTGACTACTACAATGCTGACAAATTACGAGCAAGAGACTCAAGCACTGGAATGACCCATGTAAGCGTTCGAGCAAAGGACTGCGGCATTGGAGACCGTGATGGAGAACTCCAAGGAATGGATCCGAACCTTGGAAGGCCAGATTCAAGCCTTTTGGAGCAGTTCAACGATCTCCAAAGTCGTTGAGGTCCAGGTTGGGTCAGCACCACTGCTCGGTCCTAGTGAAACTCTATCACTGTAAAGAGAAGCAGTTAATAATAGAAACATCCAGAAGACTGGGAAGAGATCCACATGCTCTGGTATATAAAGGTTCAAATGAAATGTTTTTCCAGGACTTCTCTGGGACCATAATTAGGAAGAGGAAGTCTTTTGATGATGTTAAGAAAAAAATTTGGAGACTTGAGTATTCAATATTCTCTGAAGTACCCGGCAATACTGTGTTTTAATTATGGGGGATCTGTCCATAACTTCGAATCACCAGAAAAAGCAAAAGAATTTGTGAACTCTCTGAAATAATTGACTTGGGCCGAGGGGGAAAGAAAAGATGTTTGCGGACAATGGCTTAACTTTTGTTACCTTCTCTTTCTTTGTTTGAAATTTGGTTTGTTTAATATTGTATCAGTTTGGTAATTATCTGTTATTTTATTGTTCTTTTTTCTCTAGGTGAGGGCTGGTTACTACTTTGATGTAAAGATGTGTGGGTTTGGGACATGGGAGGGCGGGGGAAAGGGCATCGATTGTTAACTTTCATAAGTGCAAATAACATGGGTTTTATCCCCATTGCCTGGGTTTGCAGCACGGCCTTAGTTGGAAGGTGCCAGGATGGCTGTAATGTTAGGAGTGAATGTCCCCTATGGTTGAGGGAGAGATCTCGAGTGATTTGTGGTTTATGTGTTTATTTGTTTAAGTTAGGAGTCATGTTCAGTTGTTTAGTTTTAGTAACGTTTGTAGGAATAGTTTTTAGATTTTGTAAAGTCTGTGTTTTTTCCACTCGCTGCACGTTGAATGGGTTTCTTCCTCTCCGGGGACTGCAGGTTGTAGTGTGCAGTCATGGCTAGTGATCTGTCAGATGGAATATAACGAGGAGCCATTCCCCCATTAAAAGGAAAGAAAGGTGCTCTCAAGCATCGCTCTGCTGCAAGAGACACATTTAACTGACAGGGAGCGTTTGAAGTTACAGCAGGGGGGAATATGCTAGGGTATTCTTCTCATCGTTCAACTCCAAAAGCAGAGGAGTGGTCATACTCATATGAAGGAGCCTCCCATTTCAGATGATAGGTCAAGGATGAGCATGGACGGTTCATCATTCTCAAGGCTCTGATACACGGACAGGAGTATGGCATCCTGAACATTTACTCTCAAATTTTTAGTTGACACAGTCTCTAAATTTATGGCTCTTGGGGTCCACCACACGATTATAGGAGGAAACTTTAATCGTTTTGTGGTCCCTGGGGTAAACAGGATGCCAAGGGGTCTGTCGGGTACACATGTGCAATCTAGACAGCTAATGGACTTGTGTAAGCAGTTGGGGGTAGTGGATGTGTGGAAGTATCTCTGCTCTGACAGGATAGATTTTACCTTTTACTCCAACCCGCACAAGTGCCAAAAGAACTGATATGTTCTTTATTTCATCGGTTTGTTTGGACTTGGTGCTGGCCTGCAGGATTGGGAACATAACTATTTCAGACCATGCAGCAGTGTACTTGCATGTTAAGACAAGGGTATTGGAATAGACACATAAGACTGGCACATGGATCATTTCTGTTGAGGGATGGCAATTTCATCCAGAGAGAGTTCAGGGCCTTCTGGGACATCAATCAGAGTATGGCCAGTAATCCATTGGTGCTTTGGAGACGACTAAAGTGTATTTAAGAGGTCTGATTATCTCATATTCAACATATAGAAAGAGGCAAAGAGGGGAGCAGCAGCAGATGCTTGAGGCCCGGCTGAAAGAGGCTGAGTTGGCATATCATAACAGACCATCTGTGGTTAAGTCACAGCGGGTTACAGCTCTCCGGACTTCTCTGGACTCAGTGCTCACACAAGCAGTGAAGAGAGGGCTCTCCTTTGCAAAGTAAAGGCTGTTCAACTATGGGGATAAGCCAGGTAAGTACCTGGTTTACCTGGCTAGGAAGAAAACTGTTCTGCAGTCCATTGCAGCTATTAGGGAGAGAAATGGTACCATTACTCATGAGGTGAAAAAGATTAATGCCAGATTTCAGGAATTCTATGCAGAGTTATACTGGTCAGAGGGCTGTGAGGATGAATAGTGAGAATGGAATCTTTTTTGAAAACCTGTACCTTCCTGGTATAAATGCACAGCAGGCCTCCCTTTTAAATGACCTCTGATGATACAAGAGGTGCAAGAGGTGGTAAGGCAGCTCCAAGGTGGCAAGGCACCCAATCCAGAAGGGTTCCCGAGTGAGTTTTACAAGGAGTTTATGCACGTTAGCTGAACCACTTCTGGAGATGTATAGTCATTTTGTGTAGCCTTCCGTCCTCTCTTAGGGAGGCTAATATCTCCCTTATTTTAAAGAAGGGGAAGGACCCCGAGGATTGCACATCACACAGACCTATCTCGTTGTTAAATGTAGACTTCAAAATTTTTTCAAATGTGCTGCCCGCTATTATAAAAGAAAACCAGATGGGTTTCATGAAGGGCCACATCTCTTTCAATAATATCATTACGGTATTGAATATAGTGCAAGTATGTCAGCAGAGATTGATTCCAGGGTTGGTGGTCTCTCTGGATGAGAAAAAGGCATTTGATTGGATGGAGTGGCCATGTCTCTTCAGTCTTCTGGACTGCTTTGGTCTTGGAAGGGGCCTTCATTGTTATATAGAGACCCCAAGGCGGCGGTTATCACGAATGGTGACAAATCTAATAATTTTAATGAGGGGAGATGCAGCCAACAGGGATGTCCTTTCTTGTCACTGCTGTTTACCTTGGTAACTGAGTCATTTGTGGAAGTCATCCGGAAGGACCCTGAATAGTGGCACCAAAGGTGGAATTGGGGAGCACAAAATTACTCTTTATGCGGATGATGTCCTTTTGTTTCTGACTAACCCAATAAAGTCCTTACCCTGGCTAACACAAAAAATTTAATTATTTGGTAGTTTTTTGGGATGCAGAGTAAATTTTACAAAGTTAGAAGTCATGCCCGTGGGAGGATTAGTGGAAGTGCCAGAGCTGGAGGGTGGAACACAGTTTCCTTTTTGGTGGTCACAGAAAGGTTTTCTCTGCCTGGGAATTTTTATTACCCCCTACATTCCGTCAGCTATACGGAGTTAACTTTGTGCAATTGTTTGAGAGGATAAAGCAGGACTTGCAGCATTGGGAAGGGCTATCAATATCATGGCTAGGCCATATAGCTCTGATTAAAATGAATGTTCTTCGTTGGTTATCATATCCTATGAAGATGCTCCTGTTGTTGTTACCCAGACAGGTGCTGCTGAGGTTTAGTGGCTGGCTTGGATCTTTTATTTGGTGACGCAAGTGCCCCCTAATTAAATTTACTAAGCTGCAACTTCCACAGATACCAAATAGGCACCCTACTATCATGTGTGAATGACTGGCTGCATAAGGACTCGAGGTCGATATGGCTTGATATTGAGGCCTCACAGGCAAGAGGCTTCAATTTACTGTTTATGGACAAGATGAGATCCGTGGCTGAGCACTGTGAGAGCCCAATTATCTTGAATACAGTGAAAGCATGGAGGATAATGCAGCAGGGTAAGGGCAATTTACTTAAGTCCTTGCCGTTCACCCCGTTAGTAGGAGTCCCAGGATTTAGGCCGGGGTCAATGGACTCCGAGTTCAAAGCATGGAAGGGTAAGGGAATCTCCTGTTTGGGAGATTTATTTGAGGGAGAGGTCTTGATGCCTTTTAACTAATTAAGGCAGAAATATGGGATTCCTAATAGGGACCTTTTCCAATACTTCCAGGTTAGGAATTATATACAGAAGAAGACTACGCTCTTGGCACAGTCCTACAAGTCGGATATAGAGAGGAGAATGCTCCAATGTAGGGGCACTGTCTCAGTTATTACCATATACCATTTGCAGAGAGGGAGCGCCTTGGGGGATATGGATAGATTCCATGGGATCTGGGAATCAGGAACTTGGGAAAGAAATTTCATTGGAAACATGGGAGGATATATGGGAGAATGTAAAGAAAATCTCAATATGCAATAAAGCACAAGCTATGCAATTGAAGATCCTTCACAGGGCCCATATGGCACCAGAGAGGTTAGCAAAGTTTCAGAAAGGATCTTCTCCAGGATGTCCCAAATGTAAAATTAGCATAGGCTCTCTTCCACATTGCTTTTCATCCTGTTACAAGACTGGTGGATACTGGGGTTCCATAGTGAATAAGGTGGAGAAGATCCTGGGAATTGAAGTTAGGATGGATCTAGTATCCCTTCTTTTGGGACTGGTGAATCTGCCCTCTCTGGGTGAGCATGGGAAGACATTATTTCACATTCTTACACACCGTGCAAGAAAGAACTTGGAATAAGGAACTGGATATCAGAAAAAGAAACACATCTTGTGGGGTGGCACAGACTTGTGATGGAGAATGTCCCCCAAGATTATCTGACAAGTATGGTGCGCCATGGAACAAAACAATTTTATAAGACATGGTGGCCCTTTTTAAGCTACATAGACATGGACCTATCAGCAATACCAGTTAGGGCCTTTAAAGAGCCGTGAGGTTCAGAGACCCCAGGGGGAGGAGGCCTAATAAATACAGGTATAATAACTGTTGCTCCTGTGGGTGGGAGCTTTGGTGGAGATGTGGTGAGTGGAGGAATATAATTAAATTTACTGTAATTCGGCTATAATTTAATTTAATTCTATTTTATTTAATTCAAGTTTATTTTGAGTTAAGTAAATATGAGACAACTGTATCCTGTAAAGTAAGAGGTAGTTTATTGTTAACATTACTGTAGTATAATAGTGTGACATAATTTCTATTTTTCTGTATTTTTGCATTTTTATAATTTTTTTCCTTAATTTTGTAAAAGAGTAAAAAAAATTTCAATAAGTGTACATTAAAAAAAGCCAGGAGGGAACATGAGAAATCAGATGGGATCAAGGCTAACCCTAAGGCTTTCTATAGGTATATAGGGCCAATCAAGCATAGTAGTAGAAAATTGTGCATGGAGTCAGAGGAGATAGGGAAAGTGGTAAATCTTTGTCAATATTCACACTAGAAAAAGAAAATGAGGAAAATAATGAAATAGAGGCTACTAGACTAGATGGGATTGAGGTGCATAAGGGGGTGTTAGCAATTCTGCAAAGTGTAAGAACAGATAAGTCCCCTGGGCCAGATGGGATGTATCCTAGGATTCTCTGCGAAGCCAGGGAGGGGATTGCCGAGCCTTTGGCTTTGATCTTTATGTCGTTATTGTCTACACTAATAGTGCCAGAAGACTTGAGGACAGCAAATGTTGTTCCCTTGTTCAGGAAGGGGAGTAGAGACAACCCTGGAAATCATAGATCTATGAGCCTTACCTTGGTTGTGGGTAAAGAGTTGGAAAGGGTTATTAGAGATAGGATTTATAATTATCTAGAAAGGAATAAGTTGATTAGGGATAGTCAACATGGTTTTATGAATGGTAGGTCATGCCTCACAAACCTTATTGAGTTCTTTGAGAAGTTGACCAAACACATGGATGAGGGTAAAGCGGTTGGTGTGGTGTATATGGATTTCAGTAAGGCATTTGATACAGTTCCCCATGGTAGGCGATTGCACAAAATACGGAGACATGGGATTGAGGGTGATTTAGCAGTTTGGATCAGAAATTGGCTACCTGAAAGAAGACAAAAAGTGATGGTTGATGGGAAATATTCATCCTGGACTTCAGTTACTAATGGGATACCGCAAGGATCTGTTTTGGGTCCACTGTTGGTAGTTATTTTTATAAATTACCCGAATGAGGATATAGAATGATATGTTAGTAAATTTGCGGATGACACTAAGATCTGTAGAGTTATGAAGGTTGTTGTAGGTTACAAAGAGACATAAGTAAGCTGCAGAGCTGGGCTGGCAGGTGGCAAATGGAGTTTAATGCAGAGAAGTGTGAGATGATTCACTCTGGAAGGAGTAACAGGAATGCAGAGTACTGGGCTAATGATAAGATTCTTGGTGGTGTAGATGAGCAGAGAGATTTCAGTGTCCAGATACAATGATCCTTGAAAATTGCCAACCAGGTTGATAGGGTTGTTAAGAAGGCACATGGTGTGTTAGCTTTTATTGGTAGAGGAATTGAGTTTCAGAACCATGGGATCATGCTGCAGCTGTACCAAACTCTGGTGTGGCCATATTTGGAATGTTGCATACAGTTCTGGTCACCGCATTATAGGAAGGGTGTGGAAGCTTTGGAAAGGGTTCAGAAGAGATTTACTAGGTTGTTGCCTGGTATGGAGGGGAGGTCTTACGAGGAAAGGCTGAGGGACTTGAGGCTGTTTTCATTAGAGAGAAGGAGGTTGGGAGGTGACTTAATTGAGACATATAAGATAATCAGAGGGTTAGATAGGGTTGACAGTGAGAGCTGTTTTCCTCGGATGGCGATAGCTAGCATGAGGGGACATAGTTTTAAAGTGAGGGGTGATGGATATAGGATAGTTATCAGAGGCATATTCTTTACTCAGAGCAGTAGCGGTGTGGAATGCACTGTAGACGTGCCAACTTTAAGGGCATTTAAATGGTCACTGGATAGACATATGGACGAAAATGGAATAGTGTAAGTTAGATGGGCTTCAGATTGGTACCACAGGTCAGTGCAACATCAAGGGCTGAAGGGCCTGTACTGCACTGTAATGTTCTATGTTCTATTTTTAGGAGATTTTAAGTACCCAAATATTAACTGGCATGGTTTAAATTACAAGATACGGAGAGAGCAAAATTCTTAAAATCCAGTAGAACCCTTTTAAACACTTAAATTACAAAGAAAGAGTGTTGTGGACCTAGTGCAAATAAATGAGCCTGGGCAACTGAAAGACATATCAATAGGCGAGACTTTTGGAGATAGTGACCATAAGTCAGTTACATTAAGGATTGTTATGAAAGACAATGAGGATTGGCTGGAAATAAAAGTTCTAAACTGGGGAAGGCTAATTTTACCAAGATAAGATAAGTTTTTTGCGCGGGTGGATTGAGAGCAGCCAATTGTGAATAAACTTGTGTCAGAGCAGTGGGAACCATTCAAGAAGGATATAGCAAATAAGTATGTTCCTACCTTGAAAAGATATGAGGCCAATGCCGAAGAACCATAGATGTCAAGGGACATTAAGGTTAGGATTAAAGGAGAAAGAAGGGCTTATAGCTGAACCAATAGTTCAATATGGCAAATCCCTAAAGGAATACTAGTCGTTTGCCAATAACACAGTAGTTGCATTCCCATGCGACACCAGGTTATAGAACGTTGTGCAATAGAAATAATGGGACATATGGGAAAAACAGGGTAAGGGGCAAACCACCAAAAATACCAGTGAAAATCGAAACAAAAATATTCATTAGCCTAACACAAACATTAGCACAATCTAAGTAAATTTTGACCTATTGTGTGATATTGTACAGTGCAATTCATCAGAATCTTCAACTGATTACTTATGATTGGTATTATTACCTGCTGGCTGCATCATAGTCTAGCCTGTCTTCTGATCCCATTCAAGGGTAATACTGCACAAGCGAATCTTATCAGATCGAGTGGATCGGTTGGAGAGACAGATAGAAGCGATGAGGAATTTGCAACAGCAACAGTATGTGATGGATGGCAGTTATAGGAAGGGGGGAAAGTCTCAGATACAGTCACATAGATAGGTTAACTCCAGGAAGGGTGAGAGAGGTCGGCACCTAGGGCAGGAGTCTTTTGTGGATATACCCATTTCAAACAGGTATGCTGTTTTGGAAAATGTAGGGGATGATGGATTCTCATGGGAATGTAGCACGAACAGCCTAGTTTCTGGTATTGAGACTGGCTCTAATGCAACGAGGGATACGTCGGCTTCCAAGAGATCAATTGTGTTGGGGGATTCTGTAGTCAGAGGTACAGACAGATGTTTCTGAAGCCAGCAAAGAAAAAGTAGAATGGTGAGTTGTTCCCCTGGTGCCAGGATCAAAGATGTCTCAGAGAGGGTGCAGAATGTTCTCACGGGGGAGAGGAGCCAGCAGGAGGTCATTGTCCACATTGGTATCAATGGCATTGGAAGGGAAAAGGTTGAGATTCTGAAGGGAGATCACAGAGAGTTAGGCAGAAATTTAAAAAGGAGGTCCTCAAGAGTAGTAATATTTGGATTACTCCCAGTGCTACGAGCTAGTGAGGGCAGGAATAGGAGGATAGAGCAGATGAATGCATGGCTGTGGAGCTAGTGTATGGGAGAAGGATTCACATTTTTGGATCATTGGAATCTCTTTTGGAGTAGATGTGACCTGTACAAGAAGGAGGGATTGTACCTAAATTGGAAGGGGACTAATATACTGGCATGGAAATTGGCTAGAACTACTTGGATGGATTTAAAATAGTAAGGTTGGGGGGGAGGCGGGGTGGGACCCAGGGAGATAGTGAGGAAAGAGATCGATCTGAGATGGTACAGCTGAAGTGAGTCAAACAGTCAGGGCAGGCAGGGGCAAGGTAGGACTAATAAATTAAACTGCATTTATTTCAATGCAAGAGGCCTAACAGGGAAGGCAGATGAACTCAGCGCATGGTTTGTAACATGGGACTGGAATATCATAGCAATTACGGAAACATGGCTCAGGGATGGGCAGGACTGGCAGCTTAATGTTCCAGGATACAAATGCTATAGGAAGGATGGAAAGGGGAGGGAAGAGAGGAGGGGGAGTGGCATTTTTGATAAGGGATTGCATTACAGCTGTGCTGAGGGAGGCTATTCCCGGAAATACATCCAGGGAAGTTATTTGGGTGAAACTGAGAAATAAGAAAGGGATGATCACCTTATTGGGATTGTATTATAGACCCCCTAATAGTCAGAGGGAAATTGAGAAACAAACTTGTAAGGAGATCTCTGTAAGAATAACAGGGTAGTTTTGGTAGGGGATTTTAACTTTCCAAACATCGACTGAGACTGCCATAGTGTTAAAGGTTTAGATGGAGAGGAATTTCTTAAGTGTGGACAAGACAATTTTCTGATTCAGTATGTGGATATACCTACTGGAGAAGGTGCAAAACTTGACCTACTCTTGGGAAATAAGGCAGGGCAGGTGACCGAGGTGTCAGTGGAGGAGCACTTTGGGGCCAGCGACCATAATTCTATTTGTTTTAAAATAGTGATGGAAAAGGATAGACCAGATCTAAAAGTTGAAGTTCTAAATTGGAGAAAGGCCAATTTTGATGGTATTAGACAAGAACCTTTGAAAGCTGATTGGAGGCAGATGTTCGCAGGTAAAGGGACAGCTGGAAAATGGGAAGCCTTCAGAAATGAGATAACAAGAATCCAGAGAAAGTATATCCTGTCAGGGTGAAAGGGAAGGCTGGTAGGTATAGGGAATGCTGGATGACTAAAGAAATTGAGGGTTGGTTAAGAAAAAGAAGGAAGTATATGTCAGGTATAGACAGGATAGATCGAGTGAATCCTTAGAAGATTATAAGGAAAGTAGGAGTATACTTAAGAGGGAAATTAGGGGGGCAAAACAGGGACATGAGATAGATTTGGCAAATTGAATTAAGGAGAATCCAAAGGGTTTTTAGATTAGGTTACTTACAGTGTGGAAACAGGCTCTTCGGCCCAACAAGTGCACACCACCCCCCCGAAGCGCAACCCACCCATACCCCTACATCTACCCCTTACTAACACTATGGGCAATTTAGCATGGCCAATTCACCTGACCTGCACATCTTTGGACTGTGGGAGGAAATCGGAGCACCCGGAGGAAACCCACGCAGACACGGGGAGAATGTGCAAACTCCACACAGTCAGTTGCCTGAGGCGGGAATTGAACCCAGGTCTCTGGCGCTGTGAGGCAGCAGTGCTAACCACTGTGCCACCGTGCCGCCCCAATATATAAATATATAAAGGACAAAAGGGTAACTAGGGAGAGAATAGGGCCCCTCAAAGATCAGCAAGGTGGCCTTTGTGTGGAGCTACAGAAAATAGGGGAGCTACTAAATGAATATCTTGCATCGGTATTTACTGTGGAAAAGGATATGGATGATGTAGACTGTAGAGAAATAGATGGTGACATCTTGCAAAACGTCCATATTACAGAGGAGGAAGTGCTGAATGTCTTGAAATGGCTAAAAGTGGATAAATCCCCAGGACCTGATCAGTTGTACCCTAGAACTCTGTGGGAAGCTAGAGAAGCGATTGCTGGGCCTCTTGCTGAGATATTTGTATCATCGATAGTCACAGGGGAGGTGCCGGAAGACTGGAGGTTGGCAAACGTGGTGCCACTGTTTAAGAAGGGTGGTATTGACAAGCCAGGGAACTATAGACCAGTGAGCCTGACCTCGGTGCTGGGCAAGTTGTTGGAGGGAATCCTGAGGGACAGGGATGTACATGTATTTGGAAAGGCGAGGACTGATTCGGGATAGTCAACATGGCTTTGTGCGTGGGAAATCATGTCTCACAAACCTGATTGAGTTTTTTGAAGAATTAACCAAGAAGATTGATGAGGACAGAGCAGTAGATGCGATCTATATGGACTTCAGTAAGGTGTTCGACAAGGTTCGTCATGGGAGACTGATTAGCAAGGTTAGGTCTCATGGAATACAGGGAGAACTAGCCATTTGGATACAGAACTGGCTCAAAGGTAGAAGACAGAGGATGGTGGTGGAGGGTTGTTTTTCAGACTGGAGGCCTGTGACCAGTGGACCAAGGATCGGAGCTAGGTCCTATACTTTTTGTCATTTACATAAATGATTTGGATGCGAGCATAAGAGGTACAGTTAGTAAATTTGCAGATGACACCAAATTTGGAGGTGTAGTGGACAGTGAAGAGGGTTACCTCAGATTACAAAAGGATCTGGACCAGATGGGCCAATGGGCTGAGAAGTGGCAGATGGAGTTTACTTCAGATAAATGCGAGGTGCTGCATTTTGGGAAAGCAAATCTTAGCAGGACTTATACACTTAATGGTAAGGTCCTAGAGTGTGTTGCTGAACAAAGAGGCGTTGGAGTGCAGGTTTATAGCTCCTTGAAAGTGGAATCGCAGGTAGATAGGATAATGAAGAAGGCGTTTGGTATGCTTTCCTTTATTGGTCAGAGTATTGAGTACAGGAGCTGGGAGGTCATGTTGCGGCTGTACAGGACATTGGTTAGGCCACTGTTGGAATAATGCGTGCAATTCTGGTCTCCTTCCTATTGGAAAGATGTGAAACTTGAAAGGGTTCAGAAAAGATTGACAAGGATGTTGCCAAGGTAGGAGGATCTGAGGTACAGGGAGAGGCTAAACAGGCTGGTGCGGGTTTCCTTGGAGTGTCGGAGGCTGAGGGGTGACCTTATAGAAGTTTACAAAATTATGAGGGGCATGCATAGGATAAATAGACAAAGTCTTTTCCCTGGCGTCGGAGAGTCCAGAACTAGAGGGCATAGGTTTAGGGTGAGGGGGAAAGATAGAAAAGAGACCTCAGGGGCAACTTTTTCAAACAGAGGATGATACATGTATGGAATGAGCTGCCAGAAGAAGTGGTGGAGGCTGGTACAATTGCAACATTTAAGAGGCATTTGGATGGGTATATGAATAGGAAGGGTTTGGAGGAATATGGGCCGGGTGCTGGCAGGTGGGACCAGATTGGGTTGGGATGTCTCGTCGGTGTGGACGGGTTGGACCGAAGGGTCTGTTTCCATGCTGTACATCTCTATGACTCTAAGTCAGATCACAGAATGAAACCAGCCTTGATAGATCAAGGGCTGAATCTTAATTTCTTTTGCTAAGTGTCAGTTTTGTCAGGTTTCTTGGAAGGTTTCACATCATCATGCTTGGGGACAACTATCACTTATTTTACAAAACTCGTCTGATTTATTCCCACCCTTTGGTGCCCCTCTCACATAGTCCCGCACCATTATACCGTGCGCCATTACCAAAACAACTCACCACTTCCTGGATATCCCAGAATTGAACAACTTCTGTGGTGTAGCACCACTTTTAAAAATATATTGTGCACCCAGACAAGAGCTGTCAGTCCTGCATGGTTTCTGACATTGACTTTGGATGTGGAAGATAATGGAAAATTGGTGCCTCTCTTTGTGGGCAGGGACATGGAGATGCTGCTGATGGGGCTGAGTGATGCAGAGGAAGGACATCCTTTTCTCCCAGGCCAATAGAAGATGCCATTCTATTAGAATCACACCTACCTGGACCAGGGTTACCATCCAGGCCAGTGCAGTCTTAACCAACTGAAGGAATGCACAAAATGTAGGAAGAAAATCAATGACCTTCTCCACTCTGCCAATGAAAGTGCCACCATCTTCTCATAGAGTGAAGGTGAGGTATTAATCTCTGCTGTTGTACCCATCATTTCCTAAAACATCTTCCCCACTCATTCTTATCCTCAGTAACGTCCGTTCTTTTTTTGTTCATCTGTCCTGTAGAGTAGCATCGGAATGCAAAAAACGTAAATGCTTTTGTTTTTGTTGCTCCAATCAATGGGTGCAGGTTCTTGGTGTCTGAAATAACTGCAGAGGTCAGAATCCTGTCATCAAGTCACTCTTTATTTACATGTCCACATTACATGGGCTCTGGCCAGCCAACTCAGAATCAGTCCCTGATGTCAGGAGACTCTATGAATCCCCTCTTTATATTTGTCAGCGATGGATCCCTGATTGCAGCAGGTTAACAACCCCAATTAAGGATCTCACAGGTAATAAGGTCCCCCTGATTCCAAATTACTCCATGTTAGAGTGGCTACTCCATTTGTTCCTCATCAAAAATCCATGTTATAGCTGCATAAATGCTCCCATACTGCAATGACTATAATAGCAGGATATGCAGAGTAAACAAAGCCCAAGATGAGTGAAAATAATTCCAATCAGTTAGAAATTACCCGTAAACTATTGAACGCATATGTACAGAACATGTCTTATGAACACAAGCCTTTCACATTGGCAGGGCAGCGAGTATGCATTTTCTCCATTCAAAGACTTCTCAGCCTGTTAGCTTCATCAATTTCACTCAATTGAACCTGGCCAGTCGCATACAATTCATGAAATGAATATGCTCGCTGTTAAAGCCAGAGCTTTAAACGCAAAATTAATTTGAATTTTAAACATTTAAATTCTGACGACACTCTTATGGTCACCTGCAGGTCTTAGAAGGCACCCTCCTTAAACCAAGAAATTAATGGGATCATGTTGAGTGTCAAACACACTGACATTTTTCAAGGATTTAACTCTTTTCCAAAATTCAAATCTCCCCCTCACTTTGGAAGTTATAAGCTGACCAACATGTGTGTATGGCACATTGGAAGGTGGAATGGGAAAGGTGTTGAAACATATTTTGTATCTCCCATAAAAACATAGAAAAGTGCCAAGATAAGGAGACCAGATGGTGGAATTAGAAGCTGTACTTAAATGTGTAAATGGGATTGCATCACACTTCCTATGAAGAAGTTCCAGCAGAGGGGAAGTAGTTTTGATAAATTTTCCAGCTTATGTTTTTGCCTTCCATTTCGAATGTATTCTAAAACCAGCTGGCATAAGTGGTTATGCGAGCAGTAACTGTGTGAGCAGGAGGCTAAAAATCACAATTTGCTCACTTTCCACCTGCTTCGAACTGTTTGAATTCCCAGGGGTCTGGTTCCCTGCCAAATAGCATGAGATCTTTGGCAACGTAACTTATTACAAATAATCACTGTTCTCTTTAGGAATGCGGTAAACAAGCATCATTGGAATCACAGTGGTTTCAGGATGGCACAAATGAAAAGGAAAATTTGGATGAAGTTAACCTCAGGGGTGGGGAGGGAAGGGGCTGGGAGTCTAGTTTTTCAGAAGAGCTCTGATATTTCAATAGCCAGCTTGGCTTAATAAGGGAACCATGAGATATGGAGTTTTCATCAGGAACTGGGATTATTTGCATTTGTCTCCAGTTAACTGATAATTTAGTGCTAAAGCAATCCTTTCAAATTTTACTCATACAGTTTACAGTTTAAAAAAAATCATTCATGACGTATGGACTTCACTGGCTGTCCATCTTTATTTCCTATCGCTAACTACCCTTGCAAATGATGCTGAGCTATTCTCTTGAACTGCTAACCTCCATATGGTGCATGTATGGTTACAATGTAGTTAGGGATGGAGTTCCAAACATTTTTCTCAATGACAGTGAAGGAATGGTAATATAATTGTCAGTCATAGAGTCATAGAGATGTACAGCGAGGAAACAGACCCTTCAGTCCAACCCATCCATGCCAACCAGATATCCCAACCAACCTAGTCCCACCTGCCAGCACCAGGCCTATATCCCTCCAAACCCTTCCTATTCATATACCCAACCAAATACTATTAGTTGTTTCAATTGTACCAGCCTCCACCACTTCTTCTGGCAGCTCATTCCATTTACATATCATCCTCTGTGTGAAAAAGTTGCCCCTTAGGTCTCTTTTATATCCTTCCCCTCTCACACCAAACCTATGCCCTCTAGTTCTGGACTCCCCGAACCCAGGGAAAATACTTTGTCTATTTACCCTATCCAGGCCCCTCATACTTTTGTAAACTTCTATAAGGTCACCCCTCAGCCTCCAAAACTTCAGGGAAAACAGCCCCAGCCTGTTAGCCTCTCCCTATAGCTCAAATCCTCCAATCCTGGCAACATTTTTGCAAATCTTTTCTGAACCCTTTCAAGTTTCACAACATCTTTCTGATAGGAATGAGACCAGAATTGCACACAATATTCCAACAGTGGCCTAACCAATGTCCTGTAGAGCCGGAACATGGCCTCCCAACTCCTGTATTCAATACTCTGACCAATAAAAGTAAGCATACCAAACGCCGCCTTCACTATCCTATCTACCTACGACTCCACGTTCAAGGAGCTATGAACCTGCACTCCAAGGTCTCTTTGTTCAGCAATACTCCATAGGACCTTACCATTAAGTGTATAAGTCCTGCTAAGATTTGCTTTCCCAAAATGCAGCACCTCGCATTTATCTGAATTAAACTCCATCTGCCACTTCTCTGTGCATTGGCCCATCTGGTCAGGATCCTATTGTAATCTGAGGTAATCCTCTTTGCTGTCCACTACACCTCCAATTTTGGTGTCATCTGCAAACTTACTAACTGTACCTCTTATGCTTACATCCAAATCATTTATGTAAATGACAAAACGTAGAGGACCTAGCACCGATCCTTGTGGCAGTCCACTGGTCACAGGCCTCAAGTCTGAAAACCAAAACTCCACCACCACCCTCTGTCTTCTACCTTTGAGCCAGTTCTGTATCCAAATGGCTAGTTCTCCCTGTATTCCGTGAGATCTAACCTTGATAATCAGTCTCCCATGGGGAACCTTGTCGAACGCCTTACTGAAGTCCATATAGATCACATATACGCTCTGCCCTCATCAATCCTCTTTGTTACTTCCTCAAAAACACGCACAAAGCCATGTTGACAATCCCTAATCAGTCCTTGCCTTTCTAAATACATGTACATCCTGTCCCTCAGGATTCCCTCCAAAAACTTGCCCACTACCGACTTCAGGCTCACTGGTCTATAGTTCCCTGGCTTGTCCCTACCACCCTTCTTAAACAGAGGCATCATGTTTGCCAACCTCCAGTCTTCTGGCACCTCACCTGTGGCTATCAATGATACAAATATCTCAGCAAGAGGCCCAGCAAACACTTCCCCAGCTTCCCACAGAGTTCTACAGTACACCTGATCAGGTCCTGGGGAGTTATCCACTTTTAACCATTTCAAGACATCCAGCACTTCCTCCTTTGTAATATGGACATTTTGCAAGGTGTCACCATCTATTTCCCTATAGTCTATATCTTCCATATCCTTTTCCACAGTAAATACTGATGCAAAATATTCGTTTAGTATCTCCCCCATTTTCTGCGACTCCACACAAAGGTTGCCTTGCTAATCTTTGAGAGGCCCTATTCTCTCCCTAGTTACCCTTTTGTCCTTAATGTATTTGTGAAAACCCTTTGTATTCTCCTTAATTCTATTTGCCAAATCTATCTCATGTCCCCTTTTAGCCCTCCCGATTTCCCTCTTAAGTATACTCTTGCTACCTTTATACTCTTCTAAAGATTCACACGATCTATCCTGTCTATACCTTACATATGCTTCCTTCTTTTTCTTAACCAAACCCTCAATTTCTTTAGTCATCCAGCATTCCCTATACCTACCAGCCTTTCCTTTCACCCTAACAGGAATATACTTTCTCTGGATTTTCATAACTTCATTTCTGAAGGCTTCCCATTTTCCAGTCATACCTTTACCTACGAATATCTGCCCCTCATCAGCTTTCAAAAGTTCTTGCCTAATACTGTCAAAGTTGGCATTTCTCTAATTTAGAACTTCAACTTTTAGATCTGGTCTATCATTTTCCATCACTATTTTAAATCTAATAGAATTATGGTCACTGGCCCTAAAGTGCTCCCCCATTGACACCTCAGTCACCTGCCTTGCCTTATTTCCCAAGAGTTGGTGTGTGACTTGAAAGCTGTGGTGTTCCATGCATCTGCTGCACTGGTCCTTTCAGTCAAAAGCTTAGAAGCTGCTGTCAAAGAAAACTGGGTGAGTTGCTGCAGTGCATCTTGTAGATGGTAGTTACTTCTGCTACTGTGCACTGGTGATGGAGGCTGTGAATGCTGAAGGGAGTCGATGTGTTGCCAGTCAATCAGGCTTCTTTATTCTGTATGGTATTGAACCACTAGAGTGTCGCTAGAACCACAACCATCCAGGCATGTGGAAAAAAGAACAATAATGAGAATCAACCTTTTGAAATATGACCTTTTTTTACTCTGTCAGCATAAATGCCACTATTGTCTCTCCAACACCTCACACTTACTCTGTCTCTGCTACTGTGCTCACCTCCCATTAAGGCAACGGCTTTCCTCACTCTCTGTCACCCATCCCAAGTCTCATCATCACTAGCCCTGCCTGCCCACTGCACTACCTTCTTACTTGTGCAGGACACCTCCACACCTGCACCAAAAGTAACAGCTGTGCTTTCATCTCTTTCATTACCTGCCTCTCTCTTATTCCAAGTGGAAAGCAACACATGTTTAGGGCAGAAAGGCACAAGGTCTTTCACAGCAACATTGGTGGGCTCCCTGACATTTGGCTTCTCACCCCTTTTGCAAAGAACCTTCTGACTCAGACCACCACAAGTGGCTGACTCTTTCCAAGCTCTTGGATTGGTATCAGAGGCTGCCTTTGACTTACTGGGCTGGGATCCCAGACTGAAGTCTAACTTCCTGAACTTACTGAGATCTGCTGACAACCATGACATGTTTCTGTTTTTTATGTTTGTGCCAAACTCCAAGGCAAGACAGATGCAATCTTATCTAATTATCTGTTATCTAATGAAGAGGCAAAACTCAAAAAAGCAAGTCAAGGCAATGCGAGACAAAGATGCCAAGAGCATCCAAGTAGAGTCAAAGTGACTGAGTGCTAAGAGCCTGAAGATGCAGCCTGGTCCAGTCTCTGAGCTGGATGCATGTCCCTGAGCATACAGTATCCTTGCTGAAACATTATAATGATAGCTGCCTGTGACACAGAGTTGAAATACAGAAGCAACCTGTATGTGAATGGGAAATGTACTGTGATAATTCTTAGAGATTGGCACATATCAGATGCTAATGTCCTTGGGCATGAGGTGCACGTGGCCAGTGGCCATATAGAGTGTTTGACGTGCTGGGGCCTGAATGTCCAAAATGTTTAGACTGATTCTAATCTAAAAATGAATTAACAGAATCTTACATGGATTCATGCAGTTTTTGAGGAGGTCATTTGGAGTAAGCAGTGAGCTGAATTCATTGGGTACCTTTCTGGTTCTCTGTAACTCTGTAACTTGCAGAGTTACATTGTGCTTTGCTCAAAAACTGCATGAATCCATGTAAGATTCTGTTAATTCATATTTTAGATTAGAATCAGTCTAAACATTTTGGCACAGACAGCAGCACACAGGGGGCTAACACCTTCAACATATTATCTGAGCTGACACCAATTGTTAAAGGTCACCTGAGAATGTAACTTGTTAAAAAAAGTTTTGTGATTTACATATGAAAGAAGTGAAACTAACATAATCATTCTAACAGATGAGAGACTTAACAAACAATCAAGGTATTTTCGATGTATAATTTCAGTTACATCACACTGTAAACTTTTGCTATAAATTCTGTGTCTAACAATTGCGTACTCCACAACCACTTTATGACGGAGCAGCACTCTGAAAGCCAGTGCTTCCAATTAAACCTGCTGGACCATAACCTGGTATTTTGTGATTTTTAACTTTGTATACCTCATTAAGATTCCATCCAGCGTATTAGTCTGAACTGCTTCCAATGTATTTACAGCCTTCCTTAAATAAGGTGACCAATAGTACACTTCCATGCTTTTATACTCAATTCCCCAATAATAAATGATAACATTCTTTTAGCTTTTCTAATTACCTTCTGTAGCTGCGTATTAACCTTTTGGATTTGTGCACTAGGACACTCATATCTCTTTGCATCTCAGCACGCTAAAGTCTCTTGCCATTTAGATAACATACTTCCTTTTTCTCCCTGCCAACATGGACAAGTTTAAATTTTCCCACATCATATCCCATTTGCCAGATCTTTGTGCACTCATTTAAATAAGCTATATCTTTTTGTAGCCTCTTTAATCCTCTTCATAACAGTTACTGGCATATTGTACTGGCATTGATTGGTGTAGATGGATTTTCAAAATTTATTGAAAAGATGCAACTGAAGAGAGTTATACCAAAAGCACTGGTAGATGAAATTAAAGGGAATGATTCAGAGGTGGTTGGAGGACAGAAACCAAAACTAGAAATAAAAGGAAGTTTCTTCAACTGACAGACTCCCTTGTCAGCATTGCACAGGGATTGTTACCTATGGGACACCCTGGTTCATTCATCTTCCATTCTCAATAATTCCCCACACCCATACGGCACCTTCCCATACAATTGCAGAAGACGTAATGCTTGCCCATTTACCCCCTCACTCGCCATCATCTGAGGCACCAGACATACATTCTAGGTGAAGTAACAATTTATCTGTACTTCATTCAATCAAGTCTACTGTATTTACTGCTCACAGTGTGGCCTGCTATACTCTGGACGACTGCACAACCACTTTGCATTACCTCTGTCTGCAAAAATGACACAGAGCTTCCTTTTGTCTGCCACTTTAATACAGCGCTGTGTTCCCTGGCCAACATCTCTATCTCAGGCTTGCTGTAGTGCTCCAGCAAAGCTCAGCACCACCTGGAAGAACTGCATCTTGTTTTCCTCTGAAGCCTTTGGGACTCAATATCAAGTTTGTGGTAGCACGATGGCTCAGTGGTTAGCACTGCTGCCTCACAGCACCAGAGACCCGGGTTTGATTCCAGCCTCAGCGACTGTGTGGAGTTTGCACATTCTCCCTGTGTCTGTGTGGATTTCCTCTGGGTGCTCCAGTTTCCTCACACAGTCCAAAGATGTGCAGGATAGGTGAGTTGACCATGCTAAATTGCCCATAGTATTCATGGATGAGTAGGCTAGGTGCATTAGTCAGGGGAAATATAGCAGATTAGGTCAGGGTGGGATACTCTTCAGAGGGTCAGTGTGGACTTGTTGGGCCAAATGGCCTGTTTCCACACTATAGCGATTCTATGATTCAATATCATGTTCAATAATTTCTGGACCTGAGGACCTTCTCCCATGTCCTTACCCCACACCCCACACACCAGACACCAGACTTTCTCACTATATGGACTGCTGATACAAACAAACCATAATCAACCATGGTCCCCGTGAGCAAATATTGATTCTCCCAGGCGGACTTTACGCATTCCTTTGTATGTCCAACTGTTTCTCTCTATCTCCCTGAGCTCCATCTTCACCAATCATTGACTCCTCCTCTCCCCATTACCTTCTTCAGCATGTATTTTCCGAGTTATGATCAACTAGACCCAAAATGTTAACTCTGGTTTTTCTCCACATATGTTGCTCGACCTGCTGAGTTTTTCCAGCACTTTCTGTTTTTGTTTCTGATTTCCAACATTTGCAGTTCTTTGTTTTCTTTTATGAATTAATTTAAGCCATTTGAAAAATACTCATTTTACCATTATTTGATGCAGGCACCGCAGCATCTCTGGCTGTGATCTCACAGGCACTTCGAATACCTGATTGTG
Source organism: Chiloscyllium punctatum (assembly GCF_047496795.1). Classification (NCBI taxonomy): domain Eukaryota; kingdom Metazoa; phylum Chordata; class Chondrichthyes; order Orectolobiformes; family Hemiscylliidae; genus Chiloscyllium; species Chiloscyllium punctatum. The sequence continues at coordinate 52,714,668 of NC_092743.1, read as the reverse complement.
AATGAACTTCCTTAGACGCAGTAGCAATAAATTAAAAAAGCCTTAAAAATAACCCACAACATATGAACCTGATAAACTTTGCATTCACAACTACATGAAATAGAACCTCTAGTTTGAGAGTTACCTTTTTTCTAATTTATGTACTGCCTTTAATGTAGGAAAATGTCCAAAGGTATTTTACAGAGGCAAAGGCAAAAACTAATACAAAGCCAAAGCCTTGAGTTTTAAAAGGTTTTGTGTGAACTGTGGATGAGTTTTTTTTTCAGAGTTGAGTCGTTCATCAGAACTGCTGTGTGTTTCCAGCATTCCTGGTTGATTCCCATGATATGGGGTTTAGCAGAAATAGTTTGATAAGCTCCATAAACACATGTACCAGATAACATATTGTGTTTTGCTCTGAGTAAATATAGGAATGTGCTTATTCCTGATGAAGGGCTTATACAGGAAACAACGACTCTCCTGCTCCTCGGTTAGTGCCTGACTTTCTGAGCTTTTCCAGTGCCACACTTTTCGACTCTGATTAAATAGTCTCTAACTCCCAAAGGAAATCAAACATAGACTCCAAAGTATTAGTGGGAGATATGGAGGGATTCAGGAAGTAAATTCTAAATTATATGGCCTAGCTAGCTAAAAGCATGGTCACCATTGGTGGCGTATAGAGAGAAATGCACAAAAATGTCATATGAGAATTTTGAAGGTAGTGGTTCAATGGTTGTGGGGGTGAGTGAGGTCAGGCAGAGAAAAACAATTAAGGAATTTAAACACCCACATAAGGAATTTAAACACATGTTTTAAAATGGATAATCAGAACAATGTCAGTTAACAAAGAGAGATGTGATGAGTGACCTGTACCTAGTGCAGGATTGGGTATGGGCAGCAGAATATTTGATAGATTGAAATCTATTGAATAAAGAGGATGAGAGTTCAGCCAGGAGGGCGATGTCATAGTCAAGTCAATGGAGGTGACAAAATTATAGAGAGTTTCAGCAGAAAAGGTAGAGCTGGACATGTCACCATTTCTAATGTATTACAGGCTGTCTTTGTGACAGACAGATTATGGGGTCAGAGATTTGTAGTTGGGTCAAAAGATGGGATGAGAATGTGGTCCTATGAAAAGAGCAAAATTAATCTACGGAATTTAGAATAGAAGTTGACCTCCTGTTGAAAATTGAAACAATTTTGTTTTGTTCCGACACAGCAGTGAACCCTCTGTTAATTAAACCAAACACAGAGAAAGGGTCACTTTGTTTCATAATCTGTTAAAATATGATTGACAGAGAACTCCCCAATTCCACTATTTAAAGATAATAACATCATTTTTTTTATGCCACAAGTGAACATTAAACAACAATTATTCACAGCTCTAAGCCCTCTTTTATATCAATTGCTTTTTATCTGCCTCCAACTCTATAACAATATGCTGTTCCAATAAGACTCTTATTAAAATTACATCAAGTTAATTTCAAAACCACATGGCAGTGTCTTTCTTCTTCTGGCTGAAGATCTCCCTGGGTCAGTCTTCTTTCTTTTTACTGCAAATATGTTTCTTTGTTCCTTAATTTCTTGGGTCTTTCTTAATGGCAGTTGCTCTTGAAGGTCTACGTCCCTTTAAGAGGGGCCTCTTGTTTGGAGATCAGTCTAAAGAATCGACAAATGTGGTCTATTCAAAAAGCAAGGTTCATTAGTTTATTGAATTAAGGTACCTTGATGCAATTCTATCCAGCAACACAGAGATTGAAGCTTCCATGTTCCGGGGTGAAGTTGCGCAATTACATTTGAAATTTACACATTATTTATATGTTTTTTAAGAAATAGTACAGTCTTAATTACAAGAAAGACCAATCATAAATAATAAGGTGACATGATTTACAGCAAGTTAATCCAATGATATTTCCTGGGAAAGGGTTCTTAATTACAAAGAAAAATCCAATCAACTGTAATATGGTGATATGATTGAAGACAGACTAATCCAATGGTATTTTCTTTAAGAAGGATATCTAATTTACATAAATTGTCATGCCATGTATTATTTCAAGGTTAGTTCAAACAGTCAATTAATGTGTCAGTATTTTTCTTATGAAAACTCTATTGTCCTCTTATCTTTGAACTGCAAGTTAATTCTGTAAATCAGCAGTATGTTCAGCAGTATGGTTCACAGGCCATTTTGTAGTATTCTTTTAAATCGAGAAACCATTTTGTTGTAATAAAAATCTACATATGTTGTTGCCTAAATTCAAATTTCAGATCCTCATTCTCCCCTTTGGTCATTTTATGACCACACCATAAAGGCATGGATCAAATTAATTCAATTCAATAGCAGCAAAAGACTGCCATACTTCCTCTTCCTCCGAAGGGGAACCAAGGGCAGGCAACGGTGTTTTCTCGTCTTCATTTAAGTGGAGAAGAAGCATTTTCTGGGTGGAGCTAATATTGTCAATATTTTAGCAATAATGCACTTAACTATAGAAATACCCATAAAAAGACCAAGTAAAACAATAGCACCATACATAGCCATATTAATAAGCTAGTTGTACCATGAACCAAAACCTCAATCTCCCCATCCCACCCCTTCATTCATTTGGCTGACAAAAGCGTGTATCTTATTAATATGTGTAGTAATGTTTTCAATAAGATCAGTGACCCCCGTAATGCATTTTTCTTTAATTACAGTGCAAACTCCACCTTCCTTCATAAGTATGTAATCAAGGGCATATCGATTTTGCTGGGCAACTAGGCACAATTCTAAAAGCATGTCTCTAATTTCTATTAAGGCAGCACTTACCTCATTTCCCAAAATTGTGAGCCCACAAATCAAATAATTACGATTCTGATGACTAATAATTCCTGAAGACCCTCCTAATGAAAGAATGCTAAGAGCTGCATACGTTAATGAGTGAGTTTTGCTTCTTGATATGGCCTTTGAATTCTTCCATTATGCACAGAAGTCAGGAGAAACTGAACGTTTAAGAGGGGAATTTTGATTCCATTGCTAGGTAATTGGACAGGGAACAGTAATTGGAAAGAGTGTTCCTACAGCTACAGCACGAGAAGCACTTGCTTCATTTAGGACAAGGTAGTTAGATGCTTTATTGTAACCGAAAAAAAATTCCTGGTTTAGTATAGATAATAGAGGGACTTTCCCAGTAAGAAGTGGGCCTACCTTTGTGACTTCCTGGAGTATGTGGATAGTCCATGATTACATAATTTGGGCCTGGGTGTTGAGGGTAAAAATCATCTAATCAAATAAGGTGAGTTTCCTGATAAGAAACATGGTCGAGATCCCAGAATGGTTCTACCCACCCAATAATCGGCAAAATATTAGTGCCATTAAGGGTATCATAATGAAGGTGGGTATTATTACCTTCTCCACATAGAGTTTGAATTCCAGCGGTAATAGGCATACGTTTAGGCATACACATGAGATGCGAGGTCCTTCAGAAAAGCAATGATGACTAATACATTTAATCATAGCACAGGGAATAATTTTAGACACTCTTACATAAGCACACCCCCATCCCTTACCATTGTAGCAATTTGGATAGGATATTGAAGATTTATTGGAGGAAGTCCATAAACAAGTAGCGGTGGGGATCGGTAATAACTAAGAGATATTATGTCCTGTAAATACATTAGTATTGTTCCATATCCCCATATTAGGATTTGGCAGGATAGAAGGGTTAAAAGAATCTCTCGTTGAAATAGGAGCATAACATCTTCTGCAAATACTTTATGATGTGTTTCTAAAAACAAATTATAGGACAAAGACATTCCCCCTTTGTCTCTTTTATTACATGACCTATTTAAATGAGGACAAGGCTTATCAGGGTTTCCCATAGTACAACTGAAATCAAATTTACACATAATTTTGACATTTTTATAACTCAATAAAATCTAATTGAAGAGTTTGAAAAGGTCAGTCATGGAGGGGTGCCTGACCCGTAGGGCAAGGAATGCCTTTTCCAGGATTGTGTTCCTGACATGTAAGGCATCCATCACTGACTTGTTGAGCCATCTGCTGAAGGCGAGGATGCCACCAGGTATTCAAAAGCAAATCAGACGTTGAACGAGCACCAAGTAAATATTATTATAAATACAATCAACTACCCATAAAGCAAGTTCATTTGACATACAAATCTGTCCAGCTGGAGTGGTCCATAGTTTAGTAACAGGATTACAATAACAGCTGGCTTTAGACCACAACTGCCTTTCAGATTCAGAAGTGTCCCTCTGCTAGGTAACTACATCTTGAATGGTTGGCATTAGTTTATCCAAGGCAGACTTATTCTTGTCAGAACTTTCAGTCTGACTCATCATTTTAGGCACAATCAAGAGCCGGTTACAAGCTGCTTGTTTTGCAGCCATATCAGCGGCACGGTTACCAATATCAACAGAGTTTTGGCCTTTTCCATGAGCAGTACACTTTATAACAGATACCTGTTTTGGAAGTAAGAATGCAGTTACAAGGTCTGATACAAATTGTCGGTGAGAGATGGGAGTACCAGATGATGTTGAAAATCCCCTGTTACTCCAAAGTTGCCCAAAATCATGTACAACACCAAAAGTATACCACAAATCAGTACAAATGTTAGTGCAGAGTCCTGTCCCTAAAATACAAGCATGAACGAGTGCAAAAAGTTCGGCTTGCTGAGCTGAAAAAGGGCTATCAAAGGCAGCTGACTCCAAGATAGAGCCACAGTCATCAACAATAGCGTAACCTGAAAGACGAGTTCCTGTATGGTTGATAAAGGAACTTCCATCAGTGAACATATTGATATCAAGGTTGGGGATCGGCATATCAGAAAGATCCGGCTGAACTTGGACATTTGCTTTTATTTATGCGTTGGAAATCCATTGTCTACAAAAGTTGACCATGCCCAGCTATTGGTGCATTTGCCTCGCAGCACTTGGGGCTGGGAAGTTGACAATAGGAGTTATGCGGCTCTGTTCCAGGGAACATGAATCAGCTGATATAATAAAACCCAAAAACTTGACTTGGCATAGTGCGATGGAGACTTTTTGTGAGGAGACCACGTAACCCAAGTGCTTTAAGTAATTCAGAAGAAGGACAACATCAGATCTATTTGACTCTTCATCAATGCTGACTACAAGGAGGTTGTCCACATATTGAACTAATGTAGATCCACTTGTTAAGATTAGATTAGATTACTTACAGTGTGGAAACAGGCCCTTCGGCCCAACAAGTCCACACCGACCCACCGAAGCGCAACCCACCCAGACCCATTCCCCTACATTTATCCCTTCACTTAACACTACGGGCAATTTAGCCAGGCCAATTCACCGAACCTGCACATTTTTGACTGTGGGAGGAAACCGGAGCAGACACGGGGAGAATGTGCAAACTCCACACAGTCAGTTGCCTGAGGCGGGAACTGAACCCGAGTCACTGGTGCTGTGAGGCAGCAGTGCTAACCACTGTGCCACCGTGCCGCCCACAAAGTTTAAGGTTAGACATTTCAATTGTTTCTGTAAAATCTGAGAAAAAAGTGTTGGGGAATGAACGAAATCCTGACGTAGTTGAGTCCAAGTTAACTGCTGTCCACTGAAGGTAAAGGCAAGTAAGTACTGGCTATTCTCATGAAGTGGTAGTGAAAAAAATGCGTGTTGAAGATCAACAACAACGAAACATTTAGTATCCGCAGGTATATTTGATAAAATATGAGCTGGGTTTGGAACCAAGGCATGAAGTGGCTGAACAATGGCATTGATAGCTCTCAAATCTTGAACCATTCTGTATTGATTTGGTTTTCCAGGTTTTGGGACAGCCATAATTGGAGTGTTACAAGGTGATTGGCATGGGACTAAGGTGCCTTGATGGAGGAAATCTTCTATTAAAAAAGTAATACTTGGAATTGCTTGCTGTTTCAGCGGATACTGGCGAATGGATGGCAAGATAACATCTGGTTTTAAAGCAACTTGAATAAGTTCACAGTCCAATATGAGTGGATGTCTCAGCCCATACATCTGGAATGACTAAATCAAGGATGTCTCGACTCTCATGATGCTGAAGTGTAGCACTACAGGGATTAGGAGTTGTATAATATTGAACAGTCAAATCTTTTTGAATCATCTGTAACACATAACAATGTGGGTCAGCCTTGGTAATTGCATGGTGAACCATAGGGCCAGGTTCTCTAGCATGATGAGGAGGGTTAACCTTTCGAATGATATGAGGTGCTGATAAGTCCCCTTGCTTCTGTAGACGAGGAGGTATTTCAACAGAATCTGCCTCTCCTTCTGGACCGGTGACATGGGCCAAAATGTGCACTGTCCATTTGGTTCCAATTAAATCCGTAAAAAAATTTTCAAGAATTTTATCCTGGCCTGTTTGGTCATAAGCAAGAGTAATGTGGTCTCCAGAGTTTTGGGAATCAATATCAAGTGACCACCAATGTGGTTTAGTGGATACATACAACTGATGTTAGTATGAATCAGAATCAAGCTGGACACCATCGGGGGAACATTCAAGTTTTACTTGAAAGGCGCACAGCAAATCTTGTCCCATCAAATTGCATTTTGTTTGTAATTACAAAATGATGAGGTAGGGAATAACCTTGAAAATAAACAGGAACTCATTCAGAAAGTGGATATTCTTTGCTCTCTCCTTGTAGACCAGACAAACTCTTCGTTTGTTTTGAAATTGGTAAGTCCATGTCAGATCTTACAGAAGACATTGAAGCTCCTGTGTCAATTAAAAAAGGATACCATTTGTTGTTAACTTTGAGTAGGACTGTAGGTTCCTGCTTAAAAGACAGGACACGTAAAGGGAAATTATGTAGTCATTGAGAAAAAGGATTATTCTGAGAAAAACTGGTGAATTGTCTTCTTTGTTCTTCTTTTGATACCTTTTTAGAGCAAGCAGTACGTCAATACTAAGTACTGGCACAGATAGAGCAGACTTGGGTCGGACAGTCACGGACCCAATGATATTGGCTATTACAATTAAAACAGCCAATAGGCATATTTCTGGATGGAGGGGAACGAGCCCTCTGATTACGTCCACTATCATTGTTCCGGTTAGTTACAGAACCTTTATTATTACGCCGAGATGTTTGCTCAGAAGATCCTTCTCGAACAACAAATCCCGATTTCACATGAACTTGAGGTTTTTCTTCACTTTGATGTTTCCATAGAACTCTGATAGAACGGAGGGGTTGATTAGGAGTGGCTTCAACCCATTCCAAGTTATTTGTTTTGACGGCTGTGGTTACAGAGGACGGCAAACAGTTTAATAACATAGAGTTATACTGAGTATTAACAGCATTAAAATTTTGGCCTTGATCTCCAGAATAAGATTCATAACATTCTCTAAAATGTTCCAAAAAATCCTCAGCAGTCTCTTTATTTTTCGGTCATGGTTCCAGAATACGAACAAGGTCAATAGGTTTTGCCAATACAGCAGATGCAGCAGCTAGAATATTATCTTGTCTTTGTTGCTCCTGAATTACAGCATTAGCAAAATCAGTAAAATTGTCATGATTAATGTGTTCAATAAAACAGGCATATCCAGAGTGGGTAATAATTGCTGTAAAAGAGACCAAAGGTCCATTGCATTACCATCGTAAACCTTACTTGTAGTATTTAAGAAATCAACAAATTATTGAGTCACCTTGTGACGGTTCAGTGCATTATTAATGATAGACATGGTTTCATGGAGCTTCCATGGGCAATAAATGCGGATAGTTGCATTAGGAGCAGCAGCTTGTGGGTTCGGTAGTTCCCTTACAGGGAACATCTTTAATGTGGGCTTTTCATCTTTTGTATCTTCAGAAGAGGAATTTGAAAAAGTTTCTGGTTGTTAAATATGGTGCTTACTAATAGATCTGGACTGCCTTAATTTCTTCTTACTATGAGTATTATAAGCAATATGATCTGCATCCTGAAAAAGAAAAGAAGGAACAAGTGTCTTCATAGCTTTAGTAGTCCGTGGTTTAGATCGGGGTATTACTGCTGAACTTACAACAGTCTCAGATTTGGAAGTACAAGGATCATTTACGAGTCTGAACTGGGAAGACCTAGAAATGGGCTGTGGGGGAGTGACGGGAATGTGAGAATTAAGTGAAACTGCTGTACATTCCAAAGACTGATCAGCCTGTAAGGAAGAGTTTGAAATGGGAGCAGCAAAAAAAAACACCACTCATCTATCATTGTCTTCCTCGTTAAAATTAAAGCCAACCATCGAACTGCGCAGTTCTGTTTGTTTACCAGTCACTTGTGACTTCTCATTCTGTTTCTGAAATTGTTGTGCTTGAGCACATTCATTTTTAAGAACCTCAACAGATTCCATAACACCATTTGCAGTTAATTCAATCCCCAGTTTGGTGGCAGTATCTTGCCATGAGCGTAAAATTGATTCTTTGTGCCTCTCATCACAAAACTGTTGCCATAGTTCAATTAACTCTTTCGTTCCCGCTCCCATGTTACATTGCCAGATCAATTGCTGAGCCGATTTAACCAATTGAACAGTTTTAGGGCCACCTAATGGCCATTTTTCATCACCCAATGTTTTGTTTAGATCTCCAGTTTTCTAAAGGCCTCAGACTTTTCAGGAAAATTTTCACATAATTTTACTAACATTGATGATGGATCATCTGTTCTGTCTATATAATTCCTAATTATATATATTTTTAAAATTACTCCAATCATTACTTAAGTTAATTTTTAAAAGAAATATTGCAAATTCTTTTGCTCCCTATAACTTCAAATACCAGGAGCCTCTTGCTCCCTGTAACCTCAAGTACTAGGAGCCTCTTGCTCCCTGTAACCTCAAATACCATAAGCCTCTTGCTCCCTGTAACCTCAAATATCAGGAGCCTCTTGCTCCCTGTAACCTCAAATACCATAAGCCTCTTGCTCCCTGTAACCTCAAATATCAGGAGCCTCTTGCTCCCTGTAACCTCAAGTACCATAAGCCTCTTGCTCCCTGTAACCTCAAATACCAGGACCTTCTTGCTCCCTGTAACCTTAAATATAAGGAGCCTCTTGCTCCCTGTAACCTCAAATACCATAAGCTTCTTGCTCCCTGTAACCTCAAATATCAGGAGCCTCTTTAATAACTACTTATGTTGAAACTGTTGATGCCTCCAACATCTGCTGATAATACAAGCAATCAAATTTTTAAATCGAAAATAAACCAAGTTAAAATGACAAAACCCAAAAAAAAGTCAAAGCAAATTCAAACTTCAGATTCTCACTCTCTCCTCACTCTCTCTACAATTTTCAAAACACCTGCATTTTCATATACCCAACATCTGATCATCTCATCGGTTCGATGTTAACAAAACAATAAATTGAAACACAATTGGGTTTTAGGATCCTGGGGCGTAATTTAAACTGATTGGTTAAATTCAAATTGTTGTCAAAACAGCAAACAACTCAGATATCCATTTCATAGCCAAATATTACATATTTTCAGTTTTATAGTACACTCTGAGACTACCATCTAAGAGCTTAAAAGCTCTTAGTTCAGAACAGCATTCACTCTCTCTTAAAGGTACAGTACACGTCTTCAACTTCATAACACTTTTGTCATGTACCGTGGATTGTTTTACTGTATTGCTATGTAAATGCAAGTTGTTGTACAAACTTGATAGTGTAGATGTGGAGAGGGTTCTCTCCGGCATGAGAATCTAATTTAGGGAACAAAGTTTCATCATAAGGAATCAGTTATTTTGTACTGAGATGAAGAGAGATGTCTTCATTCAAGGAATTGTAAATCTTTGGAACACAACCTCGAGTGCTGAGGATATCCAGTCATTCAGTATACGAAGACTGAAACACTATGAAACCATAGAGTATGTTACACACAGGTTAACAAGATGATCCAACTGCCTTCTTTTAATCCCAAATGGATGGTGACAGCATTTGTTTAAAATTTTAGTGTGCAGTTATCACGTCTCATTTATAAAATATTAGACCATGATCAAAATGCAGGAGCCATTTACAAGGTTTTCTTGAGTGAAAGAAAGAAGAAATTATGTACATAATGAATGAAAGTCCTTGGGGTGTTACATTTTCACTTCAGGTAATAGTTGTTTAGAACATAGAACATTACAGCGCAGTACAGTCCCTCTGGCCCTCGATGGTGCACCAACCTGTGGAACCAATCTGAAGCCCATTTAACCTACACTATTCCATTCTCGTCATATGTCTATTCAATGACTATTTAAACACCCTTAAAGTTAGCATGTCTACTACTGTTGTAGGCAGTGCATTCTTCGCCCCCTACTACTCTCTGAATAAAGAAACTACCTCTGACATCTGTCCTCTATCTATCTCCCCTCAATTTAAAGCTATGCCCACTCATGCTAGCCTTTGCCATTTGAGGAAAAAGGCTCTCAATGTCCAATCTAACTAACTCTCTGATTATCTTATATGTCTCAATTAAGTCACCTCTCAACCTTCTTCTCTCTAATGAAAACAGCATCAAGTCCCTCAGCCTTTCCTTGTAAGACCTTCCCTCCATACCAGGTAACATCCTAGTAAATCTCTTCTGAACCCTTTCCAAAGCTTCCACACCCTTCCTGTAATGTGGTGACCAGAACTTTATGCAATACTCCAAATGTGGTCTCACCAGAGTTTTGTACAGCTGCAGCATGATCCCATGGTTCTGAAACTCAATCCTCTACCAAGAAAAGCTTAACACACCGCATGTCTTCTTAGTAACCCTATCAACCTGGCTGTGAACTTTCAGAGATCTATGTACATAAATGCTGAGATCTCTCTGCTCATCTACACTACCTAGAATCTTACCACTAGCCCAGTACTCTGCATTCCTGTTACTCCTTCCAAAGTGAATCACCTCACACTTTTCCGCATTAAACTCCATTTGCCACCTCTTAGTCCAGCTCTGCACCTTATCTATGTGTCTCTGTAACCTATTGTTACAACACAGGGTTAACTCCTCTGCTTAATTTAGAACCAGGAACACAGAAAAGATTTATCCCATGCAGTAATCTGTATACATTCGAGTGGCCAAGAACTATGTAAAGTAAAAATTAATAATTTTATTTCTTAAAGTATAACAGAGAATAATTAACAAACCACTCTTTACAATTTCTTTCTTTAACCTATCTTTTACCTTCCCTTCTATAATACTAGTCTGATAAAACTCCCAATTAAGATTTACAAAATAACTCTTCCTATCTTAAAACCAGGCAGCTGTAGGTTCTTCTCTTTGGATCTTCCTGTGTCTTCTTTTCTCCTTGTTATGAATTTCTGCGTCACAGGTTACTGGTGGAAAAGGTACTTTTAAGAGAGATATTTTTTGAGCAGTCTTTTACATGCTAGGACTTGGCAGTTCTCCTCCCTCTTTCTTTCTCCTTTTCTTCTCACATTCTTTGTTCAGCCAAGGCCCTTTTCTCTTTCTCTCTCTCTTTTTCCTCTCTCTCTTCCCCTCTCTTTTCTCTCTCTTTCTCTTTCTTCTCTCTCTCTTTTGAGCAGTTACTTTAGTCTGGGTTACTATGGCAACTAGCCATAGGTATTTTTAAAAGAGTCAATACTTTCTTCCTGTGTAGCAAATCAAGAAGCATCCACATATCACCTGCAACTAAGTAGATGGCAGTAGACTCAGTGCACTCTTGTCCTTTGATATTATGTATTTTAAAAGAAAAATTCAGACACTAATCCAACATTTTCCACAGCAGAGATGAATCACTTTGAAAAAAAAACTGGCAATTAGACAAAACCATAGTAACCCAGACTAAAGTGACTGCTTGTGTTAAATCTACCAACCAGATGATAACTCCAATCACTTCCCACTAACACTTAATTAATGAGTTTGAGAGTTTTTGTACTATATACAAAGAAAGTTAAATGTCAGCATTCACACACTGATCACATTCTGTGCCAAATAGATCTGTAGAACAGAAAACCATTTGCCACACTGCTCAACATCACGAAAGTAGATCCAACATCCACTGCTTCCCCTTTCATTCTTGTGTAATTACAGCAAACAAAGTCACACTGAACAATAAACCCACATTCTGACTCACAGCATAATGTTCATGCCAGTTTGCTGATCATGGTTCCATTTATTCCCCCCACCTTTAAACGGGCAAAGAATTTTTCCAATCTACAACTGAGCAAGAGATTAAGTTACAGTAGACAATTCACCAAATACTGAAAAGTCGTAGCCTAAGGCAAATAGTATTACACTCTCTCTCAACACCAAGTGCATTTTGTTGCCTTCAAGCCCTTTTCCAGCAAACCATTATTTTAACAACCTCTGTGCTCAGATTGGAGACTTGGGGGAAGGAATTTACACTTGAACAGACCAGACCTTTTTAAATCAATACCACAATTTCAGCACCTTCAGTTGGGTGATTTTGAGGGGGTGTGTATTGATCTCTATTTGTGTGCTTGTTGATGCTCAGAGGGGGTGTTCTGCGACGTGATTGTCTTCGCTGGTCGCTAAGCTTCCCTGGGTTTGTCTTTCCAATAGATAGGTCTTTATTTTTAGACTCTTTATCGACTGGAATTTCTGAAACTTTTTTGTCATCCTTGCTGCTGGCTGCAGTATTGGGTTTTTGCTCCTTCTGTGGTTGTAGTGTTAGAGATTCTTTAGCACTTCTCTGTTTGAAGTTCTGTGGCTGCTCCGTTCACTTGTACTGATTTACTTGCAGTAGAAACAGATGTAGTCAGTCTTTCCAAAGGAGTTTGTGTTTCTCTTTGCTTGGTTTCCTGGCTCTTTGTTTCATTGATTTCTGGAGAATGAGGTAGTGAAGGGGAGCCCTCAGAACTTGCTGGCAGTGCAATTGGAGATATGGATGGCAACGTCTCCTATGGTATTCCTGAAGGTATAGTGTTAGCGCTTGCATCAACATTTTTACTCTGTAATATCTGTGCCTTCTCTTTTGGAAGTACTTTGATCACATTTGATAGTCTATCCTCAAGAACCTCTTCAGTCTTCAAATTGCAGCTCCAGGCAAAGCAGGTAAGATGGACAACCTTAGTTCAAAGTTAGGTGATGGTGGCTTTAGTGGAGGGGATTGTGCCTGAGATCCCAAAAAACTGTCTTCCTTTTTCTTCCTGTATCCATAAGAATTCTTCCTTCTTCAGCCCATGCTGGGCGATCACAACAACATCTCTCTTATAACCTGCACTACTATGGATCTGTGTCTTCTTTGGTCCAGCTGGTCACATTTGTGGACTTTGAACAGATGGCCCGTAGAAAAATTAAATATCTTTGGGCTTTCTAAAAGTCCTGGACCATGGTCTGTGTTCGGCAATGTGGGGCACAGTTGTGTTTTGCTGTGGTTCCCATTCCGAGGATTATATTGTCTGAGTGCGGACAAAGGGGCTGTAGCAGATTTGAAGTTTGGAGCTGCAGTAAATCCATTTATAAAACCAGCATTAGGGAATGGAGATACCAAAGTAGGATCTAAATAGCTGTGAGTTCTTGACCAGGACTGAGAGTAAGAAGGCTATACAGTGGAAATTGCTGTTGGGCACTGCATATCGGAGGCACATAAAATGATGTGTACCTCTGCTGAGTGTATAGGTTCATGTCAAGACGTCTGTAACCATTCTTTGGTAGAAAAGTGTTGATAGCCATTGGCTTTGCTTTAACCCTTGCCTTTATAGGCTTACCCTGGAAGGTTTTAACTTCTTCCCAAAGACATCTATAAATCAGTTGTGCATCAGCCTCTGATTCAAAGGTAATGAACATTTGGCTACAAGATAATGATTTGCTTGTGTGACCAGCAATTCTCACCAGATGCAAATGTTGATCATCATACATTCAGCAGCCAAGCAAATTAACCCACAGTTGATTTTAACCCAATACAAGTTGTCAAACTGCTGCACACACTGGCACCAGGGGAAAAGAGTGCTTAGTAAAAGAATGCTTTAGTATTTTTTACCATTTAATTGTCCATTTAGGTATATACAAGATTTCATCCTGTTTGACATGTGCATAGAGTCATATAGTCATAGAGATGTACAGCATGGTCCCACCCGTCCATGCTGACCAGATATCCCATCCAATCTAGTCCGACTTGCCAGCACCCAGCCCATATCCCTCCAAACCCTTCCTATTCATATACCCATCCAAATGCCTCTTAAATGTTGCAATTGTACCAGCCTCCACCACTTCCTCTGGCAGCTCATTCCAGACAAGTACCACCCTCTGTGTGAAAATGTTGCCCCTTGGGTCTCTTTTATATCTTTCCCCTCCCACCCTAAACCTATGCCCTCTAGTTCTGGACTCCCCGACCCCAGGGAAAAGACTTTGTCTATTTACCCTATCCATGCCCCTCATAATTTTGTAAACTTCTATAAGGTCACCCCTCAGCCTCCAATGCTGCAGAGAAAACAGCCCCAGCCCGTTCAGCCTCTCCCATAGCTCAAATTCTCCAACCTGGCAACATCCTGGTAAATCCTTTCTGAACCTTTTCAAGTTTCACATCATTTTGAATGTTACCTGAGATGTTAATTAAGATTTTAAATAATTATGCAAATCAACAGGCCGACAGAAGTTTTAGAACCTGTTTTATTAGTAACTCGATTTTGTTTTGGAGGGACAGTTGGGAGGAGGTGGAAAGATTGAAGTAACTCTGTGAGTTAAGGACAATTCATCAACTGTCATTCTTTTCGTAAGAGAATTATAACATCATACCACGAAATGCCAGAAGCACAGAACAAAGCAGTACAGCACGAGACACAAGCTTGCCAGTCATAGGACAAAATGGGTAAGTTATTCCATAAAGGATATTATTTCAATTCAACGTCATCACTATCCTTAGTGTCATCCACAAATTTACTAACTTTTATACCCTCATCCAGGTCATTTATAAAAATGACAAACAACAGGATTCTGGGTAATCCAAGATGGAGGACGGGAAAAATTTCTGGCTGTAACAGCTGCTCCTTTATTGAGGTATTTCAGGTGCTGGAGGTGATTTCCTCGAATTCTAGGAGCTGCAATTATTGTTTTATATGCTGTTGCAATGTTTGGAACTTTCGGAAGAAAAAGTCAAAACAACAGCAGTTTGAAAAGGGAGAACAACTGACAAAGGAAGCACATGGTGAGGTCAGTGCAGGAGAGAGACAAAGAAAGAAACTGACACTGCCTTTGCTGTGTGAATTTATGTATCACTAGACATCGGAGTGCATCTGGGAAAATTAATAAACAGTGAAATTCACGACTGATTTTGGAGGAACTGTTGGGTGAAGTTCACAGCACAGAAGCAGATAAGTGTATTGTTGTTTTAAGCGTGACCTACAGAAAATCTGCAGTAGTGAGTAGAGTGGGTTCTTTCTTGATTATATGTTTGTGGAGATATGTCTCTTGATTAAACTTAAAATATAAGCCATAACTATTAATTTAACCCGGGGCAGTGGTTATAGAGGAATAAGGTGGTGTTATTTTCTGGGTCTTTAGATTGTGAAGAAGTAAAAATGGCCTTTAGTAGAGTAATATACACTTCTTGTCAGATGTGGGAGTTTAAAGAGTTTAAGGGTTACAGCAGATTATATCTGCCATAAATGCTGTTGGTTGCGAATCTTATCAGATCAAATGGATCGGTTGGAGAGACAGTTAGAAGCAATGAGGAATTTGCAACAACAACAGTATGTGATGGATGACAGTTATAGGAAGGGGGAAAAGTCTCAGATACAGTCACATAGATGGGTTAACTCCAGGAAAGGTAAGAAAGGTAGGTAGCTAGTGCAGGAGCCTTTTGTGGCTATACCCATTTCAAACAAGTATGCTGTTTGAAATGGATTCTCAGGGGAATGTAGCACGAACAGCCAAGTTTCTGGAATTGAGACTGGCTCTAATGCAACAAGGGACACGTCAGGTTCCAAGAGATCAATTGTGTTAGAGCATTCTCTAGTCCAAGGTATAGACAGACATTTCTATAGCCAGCAGTGAAAAATCAGAATAGTGTGTTGCTTCCCTGGTGCAAGGATCAAGGATGTCTCAAAGAGGATGATGAATGTTCTCACAGGGGAGAGGGGCCAGCAAGAGGTCATTGTCTACATTGGAACCAACGACATAGGAAGGGAAAAGATTGAGAGTCTGAAGGGAGATTACAGAGAGTTAGGCAGAAATTTAAAAAGGAGGTCCTCAGGAGTAGTAATATCTGGGTTACTCCCGGTGCTATGAGCTAGTGAGGACAGGAATAGGAGGACAGAGCAGATGAATGCATGGCTGAGGAACTGGTGTATGGGAGAAGGATTCACATTTTTGGATCATAGGAATCTCTTTTGGGGTAGAAGTGACCTGTGCAAGAAGGACGGATTGCACCTAAATTGGAAGGGGACTAATATACTGGCAGGAAAATGTGCTGCAGCTGCTCGAGAGGATTTAAACTAGTAAGGTTGGGGGAGGAGGGGGAGGGGAGTGGGACCCTGGGAGATAGTGAGAAAAGAAGTCAATCTGAGACTGTTACGGTTGAGAAAAGAAGTGAGTCAAGCAGTCAGGGCAGGCAGGGACAAGGTAGGACTAATAAATTAAACTGCATTTACTTCAATGCAAGGGGCCTAACAGGGAAGGCAGATGAACTCAGGGCATGGTTAGGAACATGGGACTGGGATATCATAGTAATTACAGAAACATGACTAAGGGATGGGCAGGACTGGCAGCTTAATGTTCCAGGATACAAATGCTTCAGGAAGGATAGAAAGGGAGGCAAGAGATGAGGGGGAGTGGCATTTTTGATAAGGGATAGCATTACAGCTGTGCTGAGGGAGGATATTCCCGGAAATGCATCCAGGGAAGTTATTTAGATTAGATTAGATTCCCTACAGTATAGAAACAGGCCCTTTGGCCATAAGACCATAAGACCATAAGACATAGGAGTGGAAGTAAGGCCATTCGGCCCATCGAGTCCACTCCGCCATTCAATCATGGCTGATGCGCATTTCAGCTCCACTTGCCAGCGTTCTCCCCGTAGCCCTTAATTCCTCTAGACAACAAGAACCTATCAATCTCGGTTTTGACAACATTGCATTCGCTTTCTTAATCACAGAGTCAACCTGCATGTTTACCTTTAGAGAATCCTCGACTAGCACTCCCAGATCCCTTTGTGCTTTGGCTTTATTAAGTTTCTCACCATTTAGAAAGTAGTCCATGCTTTTATTCTTTTTGCCAAAGTGCAAGACCTCGCACTTGCTCACGTTAAATTCCATCAGCCATTTCCTGGACCACTCTCCCAACCTGTCTAGATCTGCCCAACAAGTCCAGCCCAACCCTCCGAAGAGTAACCCATCCACACCCTGTATTTACTCCTGACCAATGCATGTAACGCTATGGGCAATTTAGCATGGCCAATTCACCTGACCTGTACATCTTTGGACTGTGGGAGGAAACCGGAGCATCTGGAGGAAACCCACGCAGACACGGGGAGAATGTGCAAACTCCACACAGACAGTCGCCCAAGGCGGGAGTCAAACTCGGGTCCCTGGTGCTGTGAGGCAGCAATGCTAACTACTGAGCCACCGTGCTGCCTGAGAAATATGAAAGGGATGATCACCTTATTGGGACTGTATTATAGACCTCCTAATAGTCAGAGGGAAATTGAGAAACAAATTTGTAAGGAGATAGCAGCTATTTGTAAGAATAATAGGGTGATTATGGTCAGGGATTTTAAACATAGACTGGGACTGCCATAGTGTTAAGGGTTTAGATGGAGAGGAATTTCTTAAGTGTGTACAAGAAAAGTTTCTGATTCAGTATGTGGATGTATCTATTAGAGAAGGTGCAAAACATGGAGAAAGTGAGGACTGCAGATGCTGGAGATCAGAGCTGAAAAATGTGTTGCTGGAAAAGTGCAGCAGGTCAGGCAGCATCCAAGGAGCAGGAGAATCGACGTTTCGGGCATAAGCCCTTCTTCCTGAAGAAGTAACTGTGTGTCTACTTATGGTGACACTTCTCCACGAATCTCTTTCTAACACACAGAGACAGTATATTTTGTAGGAATTAAACAAAAGGTTTATCAGTAACATGGGTGATTGTCATCACATAGTTTAAAGTAGGTAATTATGAATTTACAAAGCCCAATGAATGTTGATGTCCTGTGATAAGGTGTCAATGGATTATAGAAACTGATTATTGCATTCTTTATGATTATGTGTTGATGGGAAGAGATTAGGGCAGAAGGGTTTGCTTGCTGTAAATTGGGGATTCACATCCTGTTGCTACTATTGAGGGGAAGTAAGACAATGGGAGCAGCAAGCAGTTTAACAGGGTTGTGGCCAAGGCTATCAGTCTTCTCGGGAAAGGGCAATTACCTCTGTATGGGGCTCCGGGGGAATGTACATGTGTGACTCAATTAGGCTCTATTTCTGAGATCTAGTCAGCCTCCCCCCAACTGATATGATTCCATCTGTATTGTAAGAGTACAGGCTTTCAGTGATACTGCAGTAAGTCCTTTGGCAGTGGAATGTTTAACCCTTGAGTCCCCAATGTGTCCTGAAAGAGAAGCAAAGCATGGAACTAACTTTTTTTTAATTTCAAAAATATACTTTATTCATAAAACAATTTGATGGTCTGTACAGTTGGTCATGCCATACATACGTAAACATTTGCATACAGAGATCAGAATTTATCATTTGTATATACAGGTCTGTACGTTTATCAATCATATGTCCATATATTTAGCTGAGGCATCAGCAGAGCCCAAAAGATTGCGTGGGCCCCCTGTTCTTCTTAGGCAGTCAGACCTTAAACGGTGGTCTTTCCCCACCGTGCCTTGGCAGCAGCTGCCCCAAGCTTCAGCACGTCCCTCAACATGTAGTCCTGGACCTTGGAATGTGCCAGTCTGCAACACTCAGTCGGGGTCAACTCCTTCAGCTGGAAGATCAACATGTTTCGGACCACCCAGAGAGCGTCCTTCACCAAGTTGATGATCCTCCAGGCGCAGTTGATGTTAGTCTCAGTGTGCGTCCTGGGAACAGACCGTAGAGTATGGAGTCCCACATCACGGTGCTGCTCAGGATGAACCTTGATAAACACCACTGCATTCTTCTCCGGACTCCTTCTGCATAGGCACATTCTGGAAGGAGGTGTGTGACAGTCTCGTCGCCCCCACAGCCGCTTCAAGGGCAGCATGCGGTATGGCTGAGAGTCCGGGCGTGCATAAAGGATCTCACTGGCAGAGCCCTTCTCACCACCAGCCAAGCCATGTCTTTGTGCTTGTTGGAAAGCTCTGGCGATGAGGCATTCTGCCAAATGACTTTGACAATCTGCTCAGGGAACCGCTCGATAGGATCCGCCCTCTCCTTTTCCCGAAGGGTCTCAAGGACACTTCCTGATGGACTTGTGGTCAAAGGTGTTTTTCTTCATAAATTTCTCCATGAAGGACAGGTGATACGGAACAGTCCAACTACTCGGAGCGTTCCGTGGCAGCGAGGCCAGGCCCATTCTTCACAACACCAGGGACAGGTAGAACCTCAGTACGTAGTGACACTTGGTGTTTGTGTACTGGAGATCCACGCACAACTTGATGCAGCCACACACAAAGGTGGCCATCAGGGTGAGGGTGGCATTGGGTGTGTTTTTTTCCCCCGTTGCCCAGATCTTTATACATCGAGTCCCTTCGGACCCGGTCCATCCTTGATCTCCATATAAATTGGAAGATGGCCCGGGTGACTGTAGCGGCACAGGTTCTGGGAATAGGCCAGACCTGTGCCTCATATAACAGCAATGACAGTGCCTCATACCTGATGACCAGGTTTTTTCCCGCGATGGAGAGCAACCGTAGCTTCCATCTGCCCAGTTTCTGCCTCACTTTGCTGATACGCTCCTCTCAAGACTTGGCGCACGCCTCACCCCCCTGAACCAAATACCCAGCACCTTCAGGTCCTGATAGTGAAGGCGATCGAGGATTGGTCGGCCCAGTTCCCTAAGAGCATGGCCTCGCTCTTGCCTCGGTTTACCTTGGCCCCCAAGGCCTATTCGAACTGGTTACATATGCACAATAAGTCTTTGCATGGACAGCAGATCTGAGCAGAAAACAGCGATGTCATCCATATACAGAGAGGCCTTAACCTACAGGCCCCCGCTGCCAGGAATAGTCACCCCTCTCAGGCTCGCATGCTTCCTGATGGACTCGGCGAATGACTATATACAGCACACAAATAAGGCTGGAGAGAGAGAGCAGCCCTGCCTGACTCCAGATCTGACTGGGAAGCTATCTGATTCCCACCCATTGATTGAGACTGCACTGACAATGTTGATGTAGAGCAGCCTGATCCAATTGCAGATTTCCTCCCCAAAACCCATTTGGAGAGAACATCTCTCATATATGTGTGTGATATCCTGTCAAAGGCTTTCTCCTAGTCCAGGCTGATGAGGCAGGTGTCCAACCCTCTGTCCTGCACATAGGCGATCGTATCCCTGAGGAGTCCGAGACTCTCAGCGACCTTCCTGCCCGGTACAGCACAGGTTTGGTCAGGGTGAATCACCAACCCCAGGGCAGACCTGACCCGGTTGGTGATAACCTTTGACAGAATTTTGTGATCCGCATTCAACAGTGAGATTGGTCTCCAATTTCTGAGTTCCTCCCTCTCCTCCTTCTGCTTGTAGATGAGGGTGATGATGCCTTTCCTCATGGATTCACTCATGGTACCTACCCAAAGCATACTGACATACACCTCCAGCAGGTCCTGGCCAATCAAGTCCCGCAGAGCAGAATAGAGCTTGACCAGTAAGCCGTCACCTCCGGGAGTTTTATTCTTTTCAAAAGACTCAAGGGCCTTGATCAGCTCGTCCAGAGATAACGGCTGGTCCAGCCTCTTCCGTGTTCTGTCATCTAAGACCTCCGTGATAGAGGACAGGAACGACTGGGAGGCCACGCTGTTAGTTGGCTTCACGTCATACAGACTGGCATACAGACTGCTGATGCTCATGATGTCAGCCTGAGATGATGTTATCGAGCCATCTTCTTCCTTCAGGCTGCTGAGCACGGAGCTCTCTTTGTGCACCTTCTGGAAGAAGAAATGTGAGCATGTCTCGTCCTGCTCCATTGTGCAGAACCTGGACCGGAAGATTATCTTGAAGGCCTCTGAGGCAAAGAGCGAGGCTTACTGGCCCTTCACCTCCTTGACGTCCTCGGTGACATCGCCCCCCATGGTCTGCAGCAGGAGCAGGTTCTGCACACTTTCCTGGAGCTGGGACAGTTTTCTCCACCTCTTTCTCGCCTCCTGAACATCTTTGAGGATGAAGAACCTCTTGATGTTCCCTTTTACTGTTTCCCACCAGTCCGCTGGGGACTCAAAGAGGGGCTTCACAGTTCTCCAACCTGCGTAGTCCCTCTGGAGCTCCTCAATGTTTCCCGGGGTTAACAGCTTTGTGTTCAGCTTCCATGTTCCCTTAACAGCCCGCTGCTCGTCCTGTAGGTGACAGTCGGCCAGCAGGAGGCAGAGGTCAGAGAAGAACACCGGCTTGATGTCAGTGGATCTGACCGAGAGCGTTCGGGACACAAACAGGTAATCTATTCTTGAGCAGATAGACCCATCTGCCCGTGACCAGATGTATCTACGCTGCGCTCCGTCTGCAGGGGTGCTGAAGACGTGGTGCAGCTTGGCATCTTTTACCGTGTCCATCAGGGCTCTGGACGTGGCGTCCAGTTTACTGTCCCCCCCCGCCGGAATGTCCATCTGCATCAATGATACAGTTGAAGTCTCCGGCCAGAATGACCGGCCTGGATGTACCTAGCAGCAGTGCAAGCTGCTGCAGGACGGTCAACCGTTCACTCTTACCCACTGGGGCGAACACATTAATCAGTCTCAGGGGAGCATTCCTGTGCATGAAGTCAGCGACAAGGAGCCGCCCGCCCACCACCTCCTTATCCTCGGAGATGGTGAAATTGCCTCCTCGCAACAGGATACCTAGGCTGGAGGCGCGGCTATCATTGCCCCCTGGCCAAACTGACGGCCCATGGACCCATAAGCTCGACCATCTCCTGTAGCTGCTGAGGTGCAGTATCCCACACTCCTGCAGAAACATGATGTTGGTTTTAACGTTGGCCAGGAAGGCCATTGTAGAAACACATCACGTAGCTGATTTGATGCTACGCACATTGATGCTGGCAATTTTTATCCCCATTTTAACAGTTTACAAGGTTACCAGTGTCCATTTGCTGCTGGTCTTTCCTCTCTGGGGTAGCTGTGCGCATTCCCGTGGTGACTAACCCCGTTGTGGCATTTTAACTTCCTCACTCTGACTCTCTGGCATCTTCAGTCCTCACCTTTCTCCCAGGTGATCACTATAGCCATTTTAAGTTCATGTTACTTGTTTTTAAAAAAAAATTACTCTGTGAAAGTCTCAAATATATCAACCAGATGATGAAAATTTAAATTTGATAATTGAATTTATCATTGTCGCACCAAGGGAAGAGGGGAAGTGACAAGTTCAAAATCAACTATGATCTTATTTAATTGGGGAATAGTGTTTCGACAATATTATCTATATCTGTTCTTAATTTTCTTTCTTTTTATATGGGACCATGAGATAACGAACAGTTTGGTTCAATCAAGAGAGAATGGACACAGAAGTAGATAGAAATAGTGACATGGGAACAACATTCTCAGTCTTAAACTAGCAGATGGAATGTCAGTCCAAGCAGATTATTAGCAAAGATGATATTGGGGGTCTCTTGAGAGGTGAGTACAATTACTTTTAAAAGACGGTTGGACAGGTACATGATAGGAAAGGTTTAGAGGGATTATGGGCCAAATCAGGCAAATAGGACTAATTCAATTTAGGAAACCTGGTCAGCATAAGTTGGACTGAACAGAATGTTTCTGTGCTGTTTGACTCTATGAGCTAAAATAGATTACCAAATCAGCACTTTTAGTTGAAAATGCTTCTGCTAAGCCTTTTGCACTTAAGTGCTGTGCACTGCCTCCATTTAGGATCAGGACAATTATGGACTCTCCTCCTCCCGATAGGTAACTGTCCACCAACTCTCATAATTGAATGTATCGGGTCTGCTTTAATCTGATCCAATGTTTGTGGAATCACTTAAACCTCACAACAGCTTATATATAGTCCTGTATTGTAGTGAGGTTGGTACCTTATCTTTTGAGTATACATGGTGCTGCTCTTGCCACACACCCCTACAGTCTTTTTTAGGTCAGGGTTGTCTCCCATCCAGATAGTAATAATGGAATAAGTGACATGCTGGGATTATGTGGCTGAATACCTTTTTTGTGCTGTTGATTATTCATAGCATTTCATAAATGGCCAGTTTTCAACTATATATGCATTTCACACAGTAGTACCATTGAACACAACGGAGGCATCTTCAGTATAAGGTCAGGATTTGTCTTCACAAGGCCTGGGCAGTCAACGTTCCTGTCAATACACACATGGATAGATGATTCTATGACAAATAGGTTGATGAGGATCACACCACACTGATTATTCCCTCATGCCGGTTTTCTTACCTCCTGCTTTAAGTCCTGTCTGGCAGTTTTTAACATTGAGGAGTATTGATTCATCATTTGAGAGTGTATGGCAAGTGGTAATCAGAAGGTTTCTTTGCCCACATTTTACGTGCTGCCAGCAGACTTCATGAGTCCAAATTCAATGTTGACAATTTCCAGGGCAATTCTCTCCTGACTGCATTCTACTGTGAATTTAGCTGTGCTAGGTAGTTGCTTTATTAATCTGAGGGATATCTCTCCCAATTTTGTTAGAAATCACAAGATTTTAGCAGAGAGAATCTTGTATATTTGACTGAACAGCGTATCGAGAGTGGAGTGCTGGAAAAGCACAGCAGGTCAGGCAGCATCTGAGGAGCAGGAGAATCGACGTTTCAGGCATGTGCCCTTCATTAGGAATGAGGCTCGTGAGCCAAGAGAGTGGAGAGATAAATGGGAGGGTGGTGGGGCTGGGGGAAGGTACTGAGAGTATGATAGGTCGGTAGAGGTAGGGCTAACGGTAATAGATCAGAGAGGAGGGTGGAGTGAATAGGTGGCAAGGAAGATGTTCAGGTGGGACAGGTCATGAGGACGGTGCTGAGTTGGAAGGCTGAATCTAGGATCAGGTGAGGGGAGGCGAAATGAGGAAACTGGTGAAATCCACATTGATGCCATGTGGTTGGAGGGTCCCAAGGTGGAGGATAAGGCATTCTGCCTCCAGGCATTGGGTAGTAAGGGTGTGTCGATGGACGAAGCCCAGGATCTGCATGTCCTTGGCAGAGTGGGAGGGGGAATTGAAGTGTTTGATCACGGAGCAAAGGAGTTGGTTGGTGCGGGTGTCCCAGAGATGTTCTCTGAAGCGCTCTGCAACTAGGCGTCCTGTCTCCCCAGTGTAGAGGAGACCACATTGGGAGCAATGGATACAGTAAATGACATATGTGGAAGTGCAGGTAAAATTCTGATGAATGTGGAAGGCTCCTTTGGGGCCTTGGACAGAGGTGAGCGGGGAGGTGTGGGCGCAGGTTTTGCAATTCCTGCGGTGACAGGGGAAGGTGCTGGCAGAGTGGGCTGGTGGGGTGCATGGACCTGACAAGAGAGTCGTGGGGGGAATGGTTTTTATGGAAAGCAGATAGGGAAGAGGTGAGAAATATATCTGTGGTGGTGGGGTCCATTTGTAGGTGGCGGAAATAGCGGAGGATGATGCAACGTTTACAAAGGTTGGTGGGTTGGAAGGTGAGGACTGGGTGTTCTGTCCTTGTTGTGGTTGGAGGGGTGGTGTTTGAGGGCAGAGGTGCAGGAAGTGGACAAGATACGCTGGAGAGCATCATCGACCACATGGGAGGGGAAATTGCCGTCTTTGAATAAGGAGGCCATCTGGTGTGTTCAATGGTGGAATTGGTCCTCCTGGGAGCAGATGCAGCAGAGATGGAGGAATTGGGAATAAAGGAGAGCGTTCTTACAGGAGGTAGGGTGGAAGGAAGTGTAGTCCAGGTAGCTGTGTGAGTCGGTGGGTTTGTAAAAGATGTCTGTGTTGAGTCGGTCACCCTTGATGGAGATATCCAGGAAGGGGAGGGAGGTGTCTGAGATGGTTCAGGTGAACTTAAGGTCGGAGTGGAATGCGTTGGTGAAGTTGATGAACTGTTCAACCTCCTCGTGTGGGCACGAGGCGGCACCGATACAGTTATCAAAGTAGTGGAGGAAAAGGTGGGGAATGTTATCAGTGTAACCGTGGAAGATGGACTGTTCCATGTAACCGACAAAGGTACAGGCATAGCTGGGACTCATACTGGTGTCCATAACTACCCCTTTCATCTGGAGGAAGAGTATGTGTGCCTAATTTTATGTCATGTGATTTGTTCAATTTTATTTCTAGTTGATTTATTTTCTTAGCAATGTGATACAAGCTAGTCCATTCCAGAGGGTGGATAAAAGTCATAACATTGCTATCGTCTGAAAAAGCTTGGCATCAACCAAGAAAAACAGGCTGCTTGAATGCCATCACATTCTGATACATTAATTCTGTTTATCACCAATGCACAGTAGCAGGATTGTGTATCATCTACAAGAGGCAATCCAGAATATTCACAAAGGTTCTTTGGCCAGCACTTTCCAAATTCACAACCACTACCATGGGGAACCTTATGGTTCCATAAGGTTCTCCATGGTAGGCTACTGCAAAAAATACGGAGGTATGGCATTGAGGGTGAGTTGGAGGTTTGGATTAGGAATTGGCTGGCTGGAAGAAGACAGAGGGTAGTAGTTGATGGTAAAGGTTCATCTTGGAGTGCCGTCACTAGCGGTGTTCCGCAAGGATCTGTTTTGGGACCATTGCTGTTTGTCATTTTTATAAATGATCTGGAGGAGGGGTTAGAAGGTTGGGTGAGCAAGTTTGTGGATGATACAAAAGTCGTAGGAGTTGTTGACAGTTAGGAAGGATGTGGCAGGTTACAGCGGGATATAAATAAGCTGCAGAGCTGGGCAGAAAGGTGGCAAATGGAGTTCAATGTAGCTAAGTGTGAGGTGATTCACTTTGGTAAGAGTAACAAAAAGATGGGGTACTGGGCTAATGGTCGGATACTTGGTAGTGTGGATGAGCAGAGGGATCTTGGTGTCCATGTGCACAGATCTTTGAAAGTTGCCACCCAGGTAAATAGTACGGTGAAGAAGGCATATGGCTTTTATTGGTAGAGGAATTGAGTTCCGGAGTCCTGAGGTCATGTTGCAGTTGTATAAGACTCTGGTGCGGTCGCATCTGGAGTATTGTGTGCAGTTTTGGTCGCCATACTATAGGAAGGATGTGGAGGCACTGGAACGGGTGCAGAGGAGGTTTACCTGGATGTTGCCTGGTATGGTAGGAAGATCGTATGAGGAAAGGCTGAGGCACTTGGGGTTGTTTTCATTGGAGAAAAGAAGGTTTAGGGGTGACTTGATAGAGGTGTACAAGATGATTAGGGGTTTAGATAGGGTTGACCGTGAGAACCTTTTTCCACGTATGGAGTCAGCTATTACGAGGGGGCATAGTTTTAAATTAAGGGGTGGTAATATAGGACAGATGTTAGGGGTAGGTTCTTTACTCAGCGAGTTGTGAGTTCATGGAATGCCCTGCCAGTAGCAGTGGTGGACTCCCCCTCTTTATGGGCATTTAAGCGGGCATTGGATAGGCATATGGAGGATAGTGGGCTAGTGGAGGTTAGGTGGGCTTGGATCGGCGCAACATCGAAGGCCAAAGGGCCTGTACTGCGCTGTATTCTTCTATGTTCTACCATCTTAAAGGACAAAAAAAATTACATAGAACATCATAATTTGTAAGTTCCCCTCTAAGCCATCCACCATCTTGTTTTGAAAATATATTGTGCTCCTGTAGTTATTCTTTAGGTGGCCACATCACTTTTCCCTTGAGTTACTTTTTTCCGCTGATTGCAAAATCTTATATTTTTGCCATTGTAAGGGCCTTAATGCACAGTGTGGTAGTTTTTATGAATGCAAATGCTTTAGAAAGGTAGATAAGGTCTGCTCAAATGTCATTATCCAGCACTCCCAGTCTCTTAAACATGAAAAAGTCTGTTTTTGTTTCTCATTTCCAGTATCTACAGTACTTTTGATTTGTATTCTAATAAATTTGTCACACATGATTTCCCCTCTTAAGCTGACTTTGCTTAATTATATTATGGATTTCTAAATTTTCTGCTCTCACAACCTTTATTACACTTTAACATTTCTCCCAATAACAGATGTTCTGCTGACTGGCCTTTTTAAAAACTTTTTGGTTAAGGTGTTGCATTGGCAGCTTTTCAGTTTTAAGGATTCCTGGAAAATTACGACCTGTGCATCCACAATGTTTCTTCCTTTTATATCCCCAAGTGCATCCTGTCAGACCCAGGGGACTTATCCGTCTTCAGCCTCATTACTTTCCCGAGCACTTTTAAAACCTGGCCGCCCGAACAATGTTGATCCAGCCGGTTCAGTTCGAGCAATGTCCATGGCCAGAACACCACCTCCATTGGGGCAAGGCAAATGTTACACTTCAGACAGCAGCAAGATGGGAACAATTAAAATAAAAACGCTGAACAAAAGAACGTAAGGTTGCCTCAGGGAGGCTTCTCCCTCCAAATATTGTGCCAGACCTGCAGGGTTTCTCCACGCTCTGTTTATATTTTATATTTTCCAGAAACCACAGTATTTTGTTTTATTTGATGATTTGGAGAATCCAATTAAACCTGTTGGGCTATAACCTGGTGTTGTGTGATGTTTAACTTTGTTTTATTTGAGACACCGACAGCCGGCCTTTCGGTCACCAGCGGCCTGCATTAACTGTTGAGGATTTGAACGGAATGCTCCTCACGCGTTGGGCGGCCGACTGGAGTGGGAACTAAAGTTCGGGGATTGGGGAGCAGCCGGAGCGCAGACTAGCGGGATCTCAGAACCGGGTCGGGGCGCTGGGTTTGAGCGGGAAATTCAAGGGGAGAACGGTTGGCTGGAGGTGGACGGGGGGTTGTCGAGCAGCGATCTCGTGTTGTTGCTGCGCGCTGTCGCTATGGAGACGGGACCGGAAGCAAGCTGATGCGGCTTGGCCTCCTCCACGCCAGCAGAATGGCCCGGCCTGGAGCTGGCGAGTGAATGAGGGAGACAGACACAGAGATCGCGGTTCAAAATCTAATTGCGCGACCTGAAAAGTAAGACTAAAGTTATACTACCATCTGAACTGAACTGCAAATTAACGGCTCATTCTCACCCGCTTAGCTCAGGTGGCTAGCCGCTTGTTTGCGAAGCAGGGTGATACCAACAGGGCGGGTTTAATTCCCAGGTTTGATGACAGCAACAATAACAGAAGTTGCTGGAAAAACTCAGCAGCTGTGCCAGCATCTGTCGAGATAAATCAGAGTTTCAGGCCCAGTCATCTTTCCTCAGAATTGACGGTAGTGAGGAAAACGTTTTTTTTAAATGCAGATGATAGGGAGGAGGTAAGGAGTAAAGTTAGGTGGAGTAGAGTGGAGAGAGAGAGAGAACAGTTCTCTGGAGCTTACTGCAGCATGAGTGAGAGATGTTGTATAGAGAACAGGTGGTCTGTTGAAGTGGCATGCAACTGAAAGCTCAAGGTTTTTTTTTGCAGACAGAAAGTAAGTGTTCTGCATAGTGGTCACCCAGTCCATGCTTCATTTCCCAATGTAGAAGAAACCACGTTGTATTTAGAATTAGAATCCCTACAGTGTGGGAACAGGCCCTTCGACTCAACAAGTCCACACCAATCTATATTTGCCCCTGAACACTATTGGCAATTTAGCATGGCCAATTGTGGGAGGAAACCAGAGCACCCGGAGGAAACTCGCACAGACATAGGAGGAATGCACAAACTCCACTCAGACAGTTGTCTGAGGCTGGAATCGAATCTGGGTCCCCAGCACTGTGAGGCAGCAGTGCTAACCACTGAGCCACCATGCCACCATACATTGTAAGCAGCAAATGCAGTAGACTAGATTGAGTGAAATGTAGATAAAGCACTACTTCACCTGGAAGGTTTGTTTGGGCCCTTGGATACTTCGGTGGGATGAAATAAACAGGTAGATCTTCCATCTGCGGTTGCAAGGGATGGTGCCACAAGGCCGTCAGGGATGTTGGGAATAAAGGAGGAGTGGAGAAGGGTGTACCAGAGAGAACTGTCCTTGCAGATGTCTGATAAGGGAGGTGAGGGGAATGTGTATCTAGAGGTGGTGGAAATGGCGGCTAATGATCCTTTGGATATAGATGCTGGTGAGATGGTAGGTAAGGACAAGGGGGATCCTATTGCTGTGTGAGAGGGAAGAGAGAGTGTGAGGGGTGAAATGCGGGAGATGTGTCTGATCTGGCTGAGGACATTGTCAACTATGGTGTTGAGAACCCTAAACTCACAAAATTAAGCCTGATAACTTCACCATACAATTGACACAGCACATTGACCTGTTGCATACATTAGATCATGTATAGTCTGTTCAATATGAATGCTTACATTAGGTAGCACCTTGGGATTACATTGGGATGCTGCAAACACATTACAGACAATAACATGCTTTCAAAGTGGAATTTCTGCTGTAGAAAAGGCTGCAAAACCAACTCTCAACAACAGCAATATGATATTGAACAAATAATCAACACCAGGATAATTATCCTGGTATTCATTGACTAGAAAGAGGAGAAACTGGATGCTGGTGATCAGAGTTGAAAAGTGTGGTTCTGGAAAAGCACAACAGGTCAAGCAGCATCCGAGGAGTGGGAGAATTAATGTTTTCGGTATAAGGCCATCATCAGGATGGGGGGGGGGGGGCGGAGGAAGGGAGCTGAGAGATTAAATGTGAGGGTGAGGGAAGGTAGTTGGGAAGGCAACAGGTAGATGAAGGTGGGTGGTGGTGGTGTTAGGTTGAGGAGGAGAGTGGAGCGATAAGTGGGAATGAAAATAGACAGGTAGGACAGTTCAAGAAGTCGGTGCTGGGTTGGAGGGTTGGATCTGGGCTGAGGTTGGGGGAATGGGAGATAAGGAAACTGGTGAAGCTGACATTGAAGCTGTGTGGTTGGAGGGTCCCAAGGCAGAAGATGAGGTGTTCTTCCTCCTCGCATCGGGTGATTTGGATTTGGCGATGGAGTCAGTCCAGGAGCTGTGTGCCCTTGGCGCAGTGGGACAGGGAGTTGAAGTGGTTGGCCACAAGGCAGTGGGGTTGTTTGCCGCATGTGTCTCAGAGATGTTCCCTGAAACAGTTCCATGAGTTGGCTTCTTGTCTCCCCAATGTAAAGGAGACCACATTGAGTACAATGGACACAGTAGATGAGGTATTTGGATGTGCAGCTCTTGTGGTGGCAAGGGAAGGTGCCGGGTGTGGAGGATGGGTCGGTGGGTGGGTTGAGCTAATGAGAGAGTCACGGAGGGAATGGTCTCTGCGGAATATAGGTAAGGGTGGGGAGGGAAATATATCTGTGATGGTAGGGTCTACTTGTCGGTGAAGGGTAATGCACTGTTTCTGGAGATTAGTGGGGTGGAAGGTGAGGACCGGGGGAGGGTGGGTGGTTCTGTCCTTGTTGCTGTTGAAGGGGTGGGGTTCAAGGTCAGTGGTGCGAGAAGTGGAAGAGTTGTGCTGAAGGGCATTGTTGATCATGTGGGAGGGGAAATTACAATCCTTGATATCAGATCATGTGACCTTATGCATTCACCTGAGAGAGCGCATTTTAAAATTTTGTTCAATACGTTGCACCTCTGACAATGAAGTACTGTATTGGATAGTCATCTTTACATTTTGGTGCTTAAATCTCTAATATGGGATTTAAATGCGCAACCTTATGATTCCACTTTAAAATGCAACCAATTAGTCAGAACCATTTGCCTTCTGTTATGTATGGGAAGATGGCAACACAAAAACAAACATGCATTTTGTAATGGAGCATTGTTTCAAGGTTGGAACTTGTGATAAGTCTCATAAAACATTCAGTTTGGTTGCCAATGAAGGATGTTGATATTCGCCAAGCCATTGAAAGTGTACCTATTAATTTGGAGCAAATTAATATCAGGAATATGCAAGGGGCCAGAAATGGAGGAATGCCAAGATCTTGGTGTGAAGAAGGTTACAAGATAGTGATGTTGAGAAATTTGAACTCTAGGATGAGAATTTTAAATGTTGGTCAGCAAACACAGTGCTAATGGGTGAATGGGATATGATGCTAATTAGAATATGGGAAGCAGAATTTTTAATGAGTTTAAATCGTGGAATGTGGAAGGATCAGTAAATCAGTGTAATAATCAGTTCCAGAAAGGAGAGATAGAGGTGAGGGTTTGAACAGTAGATGCACAGAATGGAGACAGGGATATTCGTTGGAAGTAGATGCTTTTGATCATAAAACAGAGATAGGTTTGGAAAACTCAGCACAGAGTCAAATAGGATTCCAAGATTGCAAATAGTCTGGTTCGTTCTTGGACAGTAACTAGAGAAGGGGGATGGAGTTAGTATCTAAATGTTTAAGTGTATTGCTTGGTTTCTTCAAGGCTTATATTTGGAAACTTTGTCAAAGTTTCATTCCTTTTTCCATTTTCATTCTGTTCATAATTATTGTCTTCATCCTGTTCACCTTAATTGTTATCTCATTTCTCCTTTTGACTGCATTTGTTGAGAACTGCTTGGGAATACCAGGTGCAGTAGGCTTTTGTGCTCACTTTGGCAGCACATATTCTAAAATTGGCACGATACAGAGAAGATTAGCATGGCCCCTGCACAAGGATGACACGCAAATTCGTGAAGCATTTTTAAGTGGTGGAGGCTGGGATAATTGCAACATTTAAGCGGCATTTGGTTGGGTATATGAATAGGAAGGGTTTGGAGGGATATGGGCCGGGTATTGGCAGGTGGGACTAGATTGCGTTGGGATATCTGGTCGGCATGGACAGGTCAGACCAAAGGGTCTGTTTCCGTGCTGTACATCTCTACGACTCTATAACTGCTTTTACAGCCATGTCATTGTTCGATCACAACAAAATCTCTTCCCTAGCTTCCCACAGAATTCTAGGATACAACTGATCAGGTCCTGGGGATTTATCCACCTTTATACATTTTAAGACATCTAGCACCGCCTCCTCTATAGCATAGACATGATTCAAAATGTCACCATCTGTTTCCCCACATTCTATGTCTCAAATGTCCTTCTCCACAGTAAACACTGATGCAAAATACTCTTTTTGTATCTTCCCCCATCTCCTGCGGTTCCAAACATAGGCTGCCTTGGTGATCTTTGAGGGGCCCTATTCTCTCCCTAGTTACCCTTTTGTCCTTAACATATTTATGAAATCTGTTTTGATTCTCCTTAACCCTATTTGCCAAAGCTATCTTATGTCCCCTTTTTGCCCCCCCGATTTCCCTCTTAAGTATAGATCTTCTGCCTTTATACTCTTCTCAGCAATCTCTGCTGTCTATACATGACATACGCTTCCTTCTTTTTCTTAAACCAAACCCTCAATTTCTCTATTCATTAAGCATTCCCTGCGCCTACCAGCCTTGCCTTTCACCCTAACAGGAATATACTGTCTCTGGACTCTTGTTATCTCATTTGCTGAGATATATGTATCATCGATAATCACAGCTGAGGGACTGGAAGACAGGAGGTTGGTTAATGTGGGGCCACTTAAGAAAGGTGGTAAGGAAAAGCCACGGAACTATAGACCAATGAGCCTGACATTGGCAGTGGCTAGGTTGTTGGAGGGAATGCTAAGTGATCAATATGGACTTCAGTAAGGCGTTCGACAAGGTTTCTCATGACAGACGGTTAGCAAGGTTAGATCTCAAGGAAAACAGGGAGATCTAGCCATTTGGAAACAGAAATGGCTCAAAGGTAGAAGACAGAGGGTGGTAGTAGAGGGTTGCCTTTCAGACTGGAGGCCTGTGACCAGTGGTATGCCACAAGGATCAATGCTGGTTGTCATCATTTATATAAATGATTTGGATGTAAACATAGGAGGTATAGTTAGTAAGTTTCCAGATTACACCAAAATTGGAGGTGCAGTGGACAGCAAAGAAGGTTACCTCAGAGTATAATGGGATCTTGAGGAGCAGCTGATGGAGTTTAATTTAGATAAATGTGAAGTGCTATATTTTGGAAAGGCAAATCAAAGCAGGACTTAAACACTTAACGGTAAGGTCCTGGGGAGAGTTGTTGAACAAAGAACTTGGAGTGGAGTTTCATAGTTCCTTGAAAGTACAGTTGCAAGTAGTTAGGATAGTGAAGAAGGCATTTAGTATGCTTTCCTTTATTGGTCAGAGTATTGAGTACAGGAGTTGGGTGGTCATGTTGCGGCTGTACAGACATTTGTTAGGCCACCTTTGGAATGTTGTGTGCAATTCTGGTCTCCCTCCTATTGGAAGGATGTTGTGAAACTTGAAAGGATGTAGAAAAGATTTACAAGGATGTTGCCAGGGTTGGAGGATTTGAACTATAGGGAGAGGCTGAATAGACTGGAGCTATTTTCCCTGGAGCATCAGAGGCTGAGGGGTGACGTAAGAGGTTTATAAAATGATGAGGGGCATGGATAGGGAAAATAGACAAAGTCTTTTCCCTGGGGTAGTGGAGTCCAGAACTAGCAGGCATAGGTTTAGGGTGAGAGAGGGAAAAATTCAAAAGCGACCTAAGGGGCAACGTTTTCACACAAAGGGCGGTCTGTGTATGGAATGAGCTGCCAGAGAACATGGTAGAAGTTGGTACAATTACAACATTTATAAGGCATCTGGATGGGTATATGACTAGGAAGGGTTTAGAGTGATATGGGCCCAGTGCTGGCAAATGGGACACAATTAGGTTAGGATATCTGGTCAGCATGGATGAGTTGGACCGAAAGGTTTATTTCTGTGCTGTACACCTCTATGACCTGTCTCCAACTCTGACATGTTGATTTTAGTTGTGGTTCAACCTTCGTGTTTGAATTAAGACCTATTATTACCATTGTGATATTCAAGATCCCTGAGCTGTCAGTCTTGGAGTGGTTTCACTCTTACCTCTGAGGCAGGTTCATTGCTACATCTGGGACTTTAGTGCACAATCTGGCTGACAGTTTAATGCAAAGAGAATTCTACTGTTTCAGAGGTGCTACGTTTTCTTTCTAATTATTCCTTCAATCTTTCTTCAGTCCATGAACCATTGCTGAATACCAGGCTGTTGTTTTGTTGATAATTGCTTATTACTGATCAGATATTCTATTGCTCCACAGGCCTCACTTCCTCTAATTTTATCATTTCCCAACCTTGCACAGCTCTGAGCTATATGGATGGGATGTTTCTCCAGATCAATTGTTTCAGTCTGCTTTCACCAATGAATTTGATTCCACCTTCTTTTCTCATTCATTACATACCATATACATCTGGGTCTGTTTTGTACCTGCGTCAACATATACTGCTGCTTTCCATGTCTGGAAGGCTCAGTTAACCCCCAGCAGTTCAGTCAGGCATAAATCAGCATCCCCCACCTCTGGTTATTTACAGTACCATCAACAATGCAAAGTGATTTTCTTTAACCCTAAGTTAGAAAGTAACATAATAATAAATTAAATAAACTGTTGAATGTTTGGAAGTTAGTCAATGGAGTGAATTTTTTTGTGTCTAATTCAGAAGTTTTAACCATCACTTCTGGAGTTACCAATGATCAGTCCTTGCTTTCCGACCCTTCTCATGCTGAGCTTTAGTGGCAGTAGCATCAACTGTAGATGCTATCCAGCTTCCATGCTGCACAGATAATTGCCATTTCCTCTTCATTTGTTGACTTTCTCTGTTCCAGTGTCAGATGAATCTCAATTTCCTTCTCTTTCATAGTTGGGAAGGCTGAAACTGTAATCTGCAACTTCTCTACGAGCTCTGTTCCTGTATTGCTTATTTTGCTTCCTTTCCTCCCTCTTGCCAATCACAGTACTAATCCAAATCTGCCTGTTTTCATCAAAGGTGCTCAATTGTCAATAAAACTTCAGTTCTCATCTCTTAAATGGACTCTTGTGGCACAGTGGCAGAATCCTTACCTCTGAGCCAGGTTCAAGTCTCAGCTAGACTGGAGGTGTACAATGACATCTTTGAACAGGTGGATTAGAAAATATCTAGTATTATACCTGTGATCTCTAAGCATGCTTGCTTCCACCTCTAATATCTAACCGCCTCTGCCAGTGAATCTTTATCTTTCTCCTTGCTAGTCTCATCTTACATGAACATCCCCTTGTTTAAATCTTTTCATGATACATATCCTGCACTAATGTTTACATATGCACCAATCCAATCTTTTTAACTGTCTTGGTTTTCTGACTCTTGATGCCTCAAATTTAAAGTTCTCTTTATTATCTGTAAATGTGTCCATTGTCTAGCTCTATTACCACAGCCTTCTCCTGTCCTGAATTCCCCATTTTTCTGTCCTGTGTGTCGTTGCTTTTCCTGTTCTGCCATTAAAGTTAACACTTTTTCTTTTAAAATCCTATTGAAAATACACTTATCTCTTTGCATTTTTTTTGATCACCCATTTCTCTTGTTAATTTGCCCATTATACGTCATGCTAAAGTGTCTTGATGAATGGAAATTTTTTTTGATTTTTTTTTAAACTAGTGTTGCTGTTAAATGACTCATTTAAATTTCTTTTAAATTTTTTTTTCTAATTTGAGACATTTTGGCAAGTACTTTGTTGTAACATTATTATTTAAAAAATCAAAAAGAGTCCAGGAATGCGGTAGGCTGTAATTGAAGCAAGCAACTATTGTCGGACAGAAGCACTTGCATTTCTTAAAAATATTGGATCTCGTCGTATTAGTATGTTAATTAATGTAATTAGTAGCAATTTACTGATATTGCAAAGTAATGATATAGGAGGATGCAGCAAAAAAAGCTGAAAAGTGGCATTGGCAGACTATCCATTTTTGCTTCTTGTAAATGGTAATTTTAAGGAAAAAGACTAAAATGCAACTCGTATGAGTCAATATATTAGATGCTATTTCATGGTCAAAGTAATGAGTCAATTATTTCCTCAAAGGTTGTGTTTTGAACAATATGTTTTGGTACCATTCTTTTGGTGATCCTTCCAAACTCTCCTCCTGCTGCAAAGGGTCTGGTAGACTTCATTAGTGAGTTGAGCTTATTTTTTATTGTATTAAAATATGCTAAATAATTACATGCTTAGCAATGAACTGAACACTATTGTGACTTTATTTCTGTAATTTAAGCTGAATGATTACAGTAGAACAGTAATTCCAAAAAAATGAAAAAAGAAGGTAAAGTATATGTCATTCAAAGACTGTGTAGTTTATCTGCTGCAGTTGGAGAATTATACTGAGTAATGTGCACAAGCATTTAAGTAAATTGATTTATTTTTCCTTCTCTTATTTAGCTTTCCAATAACTGACAGTTGTACTATATAATGAAGTGGAATGGCATACAATGATCAATCATCACATGAGCTGTGTTTGATAGATAAGACCATCACCAGGTACATGATTATTTTCTACTGTATTAAATATTCTAATGTTTGAATAATCCTTCTTCATGGATCTTTTAGTTTTTTTTATAATTTGCGCTAACTTTGACTATCCAACAAGAGACAAATATTCTTAACCTATATGTAATCAAATTAATATTTCACTAGAAAAAAAGTAATTTAAATCCAATAAAGTTCAGAAGGTATCTAACTTTTACTGGAATATAACGTTGCTCTAGTTGAGCAAGAAAACCATTGCATTTACCTAACAATCTCAAGTAAAATATATGATGGTGAAAGATAATGATGTTGGTTATGTACTATTATTAAAAATGTTTTGTAGCTCTTATTCTTCATTTTAAAAAAAAACTTTAAAATGAACTGAAGTTTATAATAAGCTATTTTATAATTTTACCATGGCATCCCAAGCTAGTTAACACAAAGTAAACAGGTCTTCTTTCAATCTTCATTCAAAGTCTCATCTTAAGATGGTTACTTGGAAGTTTATAACTGGATTTGTCTAATTACTCATTTTATTTGGTAAATTGTTTCAACTTGTCTTCTGTAAGGCTTGGCTGAAATGGAACCTCTCTGAATGCTGATATGCAAATATACTTGGTCACACAATGATAGCTCACAGTGTCTCTCCTTATGCTTTTCTCACTTGCTGAATTCCTAATGTCAGCTTTTCCACATACTGAAGGTTGTAATGAAATACTATTTTGTGGGACAAGGAAAATTCAACCAGTTCATTCTGAGGAAGAGTTGAAAAGTGGCATTGGCAGATTATCCGTTTTTGCTTCTTGTAAATGGTATTTTTAAGGAAAGAGACTAAAATGCAACTCATATGAGTCAATATGCTATTTCATGGTCAAAGTAATGAGTCAATTATTTGCTTAATGATACCAATTTAGCTTCTGAAGCAGAAGCTGTATGATTCAAAATCCACTCTTGATAGTTTCATGAATTATTCAGCGAACGTCTTGTGGCAATTTGGCTGTAGGTGCCAGCCTTTCATCCATTGTTGTGTGGGTTATAAGAAAACTCCTCCTGCCGTATAGGACTAACCTCTCGAAGTATTTACATTCCAACCAATCAGTGATAATTTGCTTCTGGATCCTTCTACTTTTTAATATTTTCCAATTATGAAGACATGTAAACAGTACCTGCATGGCCGGGCTTTTTTTGTGTAATTAGTTGAGTGGTTTAAATCTAACAAAGAGCTTGCATTTTTATTTTCATATCCTCAGAATATCCAACACACTTCACAGCCAAAAACTGCTTTCTGATTTGCTACTTTATAAACAAGGCTGCCAGTTTGTTCACTTTAAGATAAGTAGCCTGATAATCAGTCTTGAGATCTTGTACTTCAGATTTAGATTCAATGGGAACTTTCCATGTCTACTTGGAATAAAACATGAGATCTTAAACATCAAGCTAAATGGATGGATCCTGTCTAACTTTTCATTCATAAGATAACATTTTGATAAATTAGGTTACCAGAACATCAGCTTGCTTCTAATGTTCCAGCTGACTAATTGAGGTTCGAATCCATTACCTTCTAATTTGGAAGTAGCACATCTTGCTAATCTAAGCTAATGTTTGACAAATGTTGTATGGAGGTTTGGCCCACACAAAAATATTCTTTTTTTTCCATTAGAAAGTTTCTTTAGAAGTGATTTTGGATTTAATCCACTTGGCACTATGTACTGTTTTTGTAAAGAATAAAGGCCCAAATATTCTGAGGAGTGGTACTCACAGTTAGATTACCGCTCTGCTCCTACTTTTTTCCATTAGGACTGAACTCTATTTCCAGCCAGTAATTCTGATCTTGGCCACTTCAAAATGCGAAATATAACTGAAATTGAACAGTGTACTCATAATGCCCAGTGATCAGAGGAAGCCAACCACGCCGTCTTTTATAGCAGTGTTTGTGTTGTGTTCTTTCAACAGCACAAAAGTCCTGGCTGATATCAAGTAAATAGTTAGCCAGGAGTTGCTAGGTTTTAATCCGCTAACATTTTGTGGAGGTAATTATTAGATTAACTGAAGCAAAACCCTCCAAATTCTTCAACTTTAATGGACTCTTTCAGAGGGTTCCAGGCACAAGCAAATTGACCATTGGAAAGTTTGATTTCCCAGGCAATTCCCACAGAGTTTGCTATGTCTAGGATTCTGTAGAGTCCTGGCACTCAACTCCAGCCCTGTGCTGCTGCAATGACTATTTGACCATCAGAATATCTAGGCCAAGATGTTTTTGTTCCCAGTTTGAGACACTTACTGAAAATTTTGGGTAATTAAACTTTACTGATTTGTTAATTGATCATGCCTAGAGTTGGAAGAGGAATTGGATGTTTAATTTTTCTAGTTCCTTGCCCTTAGTCCAGTTGTGCCTTTTTAATTCGTGTTTGAACAGTTTAAACTTTAATTTCTTATGGGAAATAGAGTTCCTTTAGTTTAGCTGAAAGAAAAGTATATATAAGATTTACTCTTTAGTTTGACATTGAAACTGTTAATGATATTCATCATGTTGCAGTGGGCATGGTCTGAGGTCAGGTTTGTTCATTTTCCCTGCTCTTAGTTAGCGCTTTCAAGTTTGGCAAACAGTCGGTCTGCTCATTTTATGTCTAATGTACTAATAAATGTGTCATTCTTAAAATTAATAGTAAATTGACAGCAATTAGGCAATTATTATTACAATTGCTTTATTTCAACAGTTAATCATTACAGCTTTCAAAAATTCTACCGTTTTATTGCAATCGTTTACCTTAATTAAGTATTTCAAGCTGGTGCTCATTCACAGTGATGTGAATGAATTGCTTTTCAGGATGTTGAACACCTAATTAACTAGATGTCTTAACAATGAAAATTACCTTTGTTCAAGATAAATTTCTTAAAACAATGCTATACATCTGCCAGTTTCCTAGTAAATAAATTTAAAGATGGGTTGAGACAGTGAAATTGATGTGTTATGAGGCAGCAGAGTTGTTTTAAAAAGTTGACATCATCTCACATGAAAATATCTGCTTAATAAAGAAAATAAGTCAATGATCCCATTAACCTACTTAAACGAAATTGCATTCATTCATTCATTCATACATACCAATAACTCTACCCATTGCTCTTTGTTTACTATCGGGATATCATATCTCTATTCATTCATTCGTAACTTTACTTACTGCACTTGGTTTAAGACAGCAGGTTTCATTCATTCATTCATTCATTCAGACCGGTACTAAGTCTATCTGTACTTTTGCACTTCATTCCCTATACATCCAAAACTTAATATCGTTAAAAAGTTCATCATTTTAGAGCTGACGTTTCGAGTCTAACTGATCCTTTGTCAAAGCCATCCTGATAAAAAGCCCTTTATCCCTGTTCTGCCAGTCAGCTAAATTTCTATGCACGCCAGTACCTTGCCCCGAACACCATGGGCTGTCATTTTATTCAGCAGTCTCCTGTGTGGCACCTTGTCAAAGGCCTTTAGAAATCCATGTAGATCACATTCACTGGTTCTCCTTTGTCTAGTATCTTTATTACCGTCTCAAAAAATTCTATATAAATAGAATTTGTAGCTTGCAGCAATACATATCTTGCTTTTAGATTTAAAATAAACATTTGAGTGCAAAGGTAAGACCACTTGCTGATTTAATTTTTTTTCTAAAAATCAATAATCACCCAAAAAATTACCTTCAAAATTGGTACAAATTTTCCAAATAAAACAGAAGATATTTTGTGAACTTCAGTGTTAATTTTACAATCTAATGGTGTTTTTTTACTTGTTTCAAAATATTTAATTGAGAGGACTAATGTCTAAAGATTTGATTTTGCAGCATGAACAGGATTTTTTTTCCAGTTCTGTGTTTGAGATTTTTCTAAACTGAAAAATAATCAAAGATGCTTAACAGCCAAATATACAGTGAGGTACATGGGAAAATGAGGAATACTTGGACCTTTGGTAAAACTGCTGTGTGCCCCTTTTCAAGGTGGTGAGGGGCAGGGTGTTGAAATTAGGAAATAATCTTTTCAAAAGTACAAATATTTTTATTTGCAACATTTTGTGTTTTTTATGCTTTATATAATCTGTTGTGAAGACCGACCCATTACAAAAAGACTGCTCATTTCATTTAATTTTCTTGTCAAATATATATCTATATATATATTCAAGAAGTAATAATATATCCCTGTCAAAGATCAAATATCCTCACTTTACAAATTAAGTTTACCTAAAATTCTGATTTTCAATAGTCTAATTCATATATATATATACTAATAAATTAATAAGATTTTTGAAATAAATTCTGATGACTGGTGTGAATTTAACATGCTAGCTTATTTTCTCTGGTTCCTTGTATTGTTCGGTGTTTCCAATATTTATTATAAAACAAAAAAATCCAGAATTTATGCAAATGAATTTTCTTTTTATTTTTCCTAGCTTGCTAGAGGTACCTTTAAGCCTAATGATTCGCACACTCAATCTTCATTGCAATCAAATCACCAGAATTGAAGGTCTTGGCCAATTGCGGCAGTTGCAACACCTTGATCTCTCCTCCAATCAGATTACTCGTATTGAAGGACTAGACAGTTTGGTGGCCTTGCGTACACTAAATCTAACCTGTAATTTTATAACCAAAGTAGAAGGTTTGTGAATGACACTTGCAGTTATCATATTGTTGAGATGTGCTGATTCTGCTTTGCTTTCTTTACTTCAGGCCTTGTTTTATGTTACCATTAACTGTAATGTTACCATGACAGTTTTGGGCACCTTATTTTAAAATGAACATTTAAAAAGAGGAAAGGTGGAACAGGATTTAACTAAAATATTGCAGGAATTGAAGGGTTGCAATTAGGAATAGATACTTGAGAAACTGACTTCTTGCTAGACCTGAGGCAGTTGTTTATGAACCTGACAAGGTTCCCAGGTTAGAAAGGCTTATGATATTTTAAATAGTGTTAGATTTTTCCCACTAGATAATGTTTTCAGACAGCCATTGCTTGGCACGGTGTGTCAAGTGGCCATCTGCACGAGAAAACTCTTAGTATTGTATAAAAAAAAGTCTCTTTGATTCCAAATTTACCATCTTTATTCACTCTACTTATGTGCAGTTATGTGTTATGGATGTATAAGTATCTTGTTACAAAGAGGAGATTCATCTTCTTGGGAATCAACTCCCTCTTGGTCAGTTGCAACAAATACCTTTAAGTGTTTTATTGCACAAAAATATATTACACCAATTAAAACATAATAATCGTCAAAATTAAGGAGCTACTTACAATGTTTTCTTCAGTGGAAGATTAATTTTATCCCTTGCTGGCCCTGAGGAAAAATAACACAAAATGTGACATCAAACACAAACCCAAATATAACATTTAAACAGTAATGAAATGAAATATATGCAGTTTAAAAAGACCTTTTGAGTGCTTGAGTTCTTGTAGTTAAACCTGAGACCATGGCTGTTTAGCCAAAGTCTTATCTTAGTAGTAATGAAATTTGTGGGATCCTTGAACTCCAGATGAATGAATGTTTATCCAATTTTTTTTTAATCAATGGTGCTGGCTTTCAAGATCTTGAGGTGATAGAGAGAATATCTTCCAATCCTTCACAAGCTCATTTTCTTTTTTTTCACTCTGCTTCTTGAACAAGAAGTAATGGAAACATTGTTGATTTGTGTATTCCCAAGTCTGACTTCATTGTCTTTCCAAGCTTGACATTTATAGGCAACCTTTTTGTGTTCAATATGTGCGACTTCTCATGCAAGGAGTTTCATGATACTTGACTCAGTTGACTAATTTCCATGTCTTCAGAAAAAATGGCGATTTCAGTTCAGACAATTTGAAGAATGCCTGCTGACACCTCAAAACACACTTTCAGTTGGCAAGCACAAAATGTGCTTGTGCAGTATTCTTGCAGTGAGATTATTCCATCCTGTTTGTTCATATTTATTGTGATTACTTGGATGCTGTCTTTTTTTTGTACAGGCAAAAGTGATGTGAATTTTTGGGAGTGTCAGGAAACAGTCTTTCATTTATTTCAAATTGGCTTCCTCAATGTGTATCAATCAGTAGGGTGGTGATCACAGCAGCCACCTTGTCATATTTCGTTTTAGAACCATGTTAGTCCATGATGTTCTCGGGTATTAAAACCAGACGATGGACATGAAAATTGACCGTCTATATTTCACCACCAATCATGACTGTAAATGTGTTGCTCCGATGGTATTGAGCTTCTGGTTTCAGAGCAATAAAATTAAACAATTATTTTGTAACTAGGATTTCCAATTTATAAATTGCCTGTGTGCAAGAGTACTGCACATGAATTTGCAATTTATGTGGATATGTTTATCATGATGTGTTTCTATATAAAAGCTGTTAACAATAACATTTGAAAAATACTGTTCTCTCTTTAGGTCTTAAAGAACTTACCAATTTAACGAGATTGAATTTATCGTACAATCATATTGCTGACTTAAGTGGTAAGTAGAACTTCTCTCGCCACTTCAAGCTAATGTATGG
Source organism: Chiloscyllium punctatum (assembly GCF_047496795.1). Lineage (NCBI taxonomy): Eukaryota > Metazoa > Chordata > Chondrichthyes > Orectolobiformes > Hemiscylliidae > Chiloscyllium > Chiloscyllium punctatum. The sequence continues at coordinate 52,671,828 of NC_092743.1, read as the reverse complement.
TTTTGCTAAACAGATATATTTTATGACTGCCAGGTATTTTATTTTAAGTTGATGTGAATTGTAGCAGTGCAGTAGTAAGGTATCTGTATCTGAACCAGGAGGCCCAAGATCAAGTCCCACCTGTTCTAGAAGTATGTCATATCATTTTCAGAATTGATCGATTAAAAAATATCTTGCAGCAGTTTGTATTAGCACACCTTTTTCCTCACTCAGTTTTGAAACCAGTAATTTTGGTTATCCTATATATTGTCCTGCTTACCCTTTTAAAGTATTCTATTAGATCATCCTGCTTAATATATCTGCAGTCTTGACGCACCTAATAATATGTCTTCCTTCAATGCTGGTCTTCATTGTTGTCTGCTGGATTGGACTGCACTCCCGGGTTCCATTCATATCCGTCTTTTGTTTTTGGTTTGTTTGTTTATAGCTGGAGTATCCATTCTAGTGGCTTGTCTTAGCTCCCACACTATTACCTGTGAATCCCCCTTAAACCCTCCTTGTTTGTAAGGTACATGCTGCTCTTCAGTGCCCTAGTTTCAAAGTTATGCTGACACCTCAAAGCACACTTTCAGTTGGCAAGCGCAAAATGTGCTGGCGCAGTATTCTTGCAGTGAGATTATTCCATCCTGTTTGTTCAGACTTATTGTCCTTACTTGGATTTTTTTTTACTGGCAACTCTACCTGAACCTCACTTCCTCAGCTACTGCTAAACCTTCAGGCTGCTTATATGGTACCTAGTACTGGATTTTTTATTCACTCTCTACTCTAAAATCATTTCTTTAAAGACTGAAATGATTCCTTCACTCTAGCAATGAGTCTAAACTAAACTGTTTACAACTTTGTTGCCAGGTTTGGACCCAGTATAAGCTTCAACAATATACCTGTGCCATCACAAAGACCATGTAACACCATCTAACTTTATTCCTATCGCTGCTCATCTGCTGCTGAAATGCTTCTTTATGCCTTGGTTGCCTCTAAACATGACTTTTAGACACACTCTTGGCTGTTTTCCCACATTCAACTCTTATAGACTTGAAGTCATCTGACACTCTGCTATTTGTCTCTGAGCCTGCACTAAATCCAATTCACTAAACGTTGCTCCGCTCACTGCCCTGCACTTGTTCCTGGTCAAATAATGCTTGCCTTGATTTTAAAATTCTCGTCATTTATTTCCCACTAAGATCCCCCCTCTCTACTGATGATCGAGATTACAGAAGCAAAGTGTTGATAATAGGGCTGGTAACACCATTGAATGTCAAAAGGTAGTGGTTAGATTGTCTCTTATTGGTGATGATCACAGTCTGGCATTCGTGTGGTGCAAATATTACTTGCTCCTTGTCGGCCCAAGCCTGGATATTGTCCAGATCTTGATGCATTTGAACACAGACTCCTTTGTGTTAGAGGAGGCATGAATGGTGCTGAACATTGTGCAGTCTTCAGCTGTGATTTTTATGATTGAGAGAAGGTCATTGATAAAGCAGCTGAATATGGCTGGTCTTAGGCCACTGTCCTGAAGAACTCCTGCAGAGATATCTTGCAGCTGAGATGATTGACCTCTAATGAGCACAGCAATCTTCCCATATGCCAGTTACAACTCTAACCAGCAGAGAATTTTCCCCTGACACATTGATTCCAGTTTTACTTGGGCTCCTAGATCCAAACTTGGTCGAATGCAGCCTTGAAGTCAAAGGCTGTTACTTTGGAATTCAGCACTTTTGTCCATGTAGTGAGGTCAACAGTTGAGTTACTCGGGCGGAGCCCAAACTGGACATCTGTGAGCAGGTTATTGCTGAGCAGTGCTGCTTGATAGCACATCTGATGACACCTTTTATCACTTTACTGATGATCGAAAGTAGACTGATGAGGCAGTAGTTGACTGGGTTAGATTTTTGTCCTTTTTATTTACAGGACATGTCTCAGAAACTTTCAAAATTGACAGATGCCATTTTGTAACTCTGCTGGAAGGGCTTGGCTAGTAGCACAAGTCTTCTGTACTCAGGTAATATGGTGGCTCAGTGGTTAGCACTGCTGCCTTACAGTGTCAGGGATTCTTAAAACTGTGTAATGTTATCAGTGCCCATAGCCTTTGCCGTATCTATTACCTTAAACTGTTTCTTGAAAGCTGTTTTTAGAGTGAATCAAACTGGCTGTACACTGATTTCTTTGATGTTGGCTTACATTGGAAGAGGCTGAGGCTGATCATCTACTTTGCACTCTGGCTGAAGATTGCTGCCTTATCTTTTGCACTATATTGTTGGGTTCTTCCATCATTGAGGTTGGCGTTATTTGTGGGCTGCCTCTTCCACAATGAGTTGCTTAATTGCTCACTGTATGTGACAGGACTGCACGGCTTAAATCTGATCTGTTTAGTTGTGGACTTGCTTACCTCTGTCTGTCACTTGCTGCGTGCGCTGTTTGGTAATTTTACCAGGTTGACAGCTCAGTTTTAAAGATGCCTGGTACTGCTCTTAACATGCCTGCCAGCACGCTCTGTTGAACCAGGATAGATTCCTTGTCTTAATGGTAATGGTAGAGTGTGGCGCTATGCCGAGCCCTGTGATTGCAGATTGAGCTGGAGTTAAAATTCTGCTGTTGTTGATGGCCCACAAGGATTGCCAACCATGAGTTCCTAGACCTGTTCAACATCTGTCCCATTTAGCACAGTGATTGTGCCACCCAACACAATGGAGCATATTCTCACTGTGAAGGTGGGACTTCATCTCCATAAGGACTGTGCAGTGGTCACTTTTACTATTACTCTTATGCCAGCAGATTGGCAGAGATGACAGGTCAAGTATATTTTTCCCTCTTGATTCCTTCACCATCTGCCATAGACTCAGTCTAGCAGCTATGTCCTTTAGGACCTGACTAGCTCTATTGGTAGTCCTGCTGCTAATCCACAGTTGGTGATGGACATTGAAATTCCTCACTCGGAATACACTTGGCATCCTGGTGGAGTAGTAGTGTCCTCTGAGCCTGGTCTTGTTTCTAGTTGTGCATCTGGCATCACATGTAGGTCAGACCAAGTTAGATCTGTTAGGTTTTTCAAGAATTAATAACAGCTGTCATAGTCATCCATTGCTAAGAGTAGCTTTTTTTGATTCCAGATTTTGATTGAATGTAAATTCCAACATTTGCCAAAGTGGGATGTGAACCAATGACCTGAGGGTGTGACTCTGGATTTTTAGTGATGTGACATTACTATTAAACCATCATCTCCCATATTTACTTTGAAACAGATGAACCATGTGCAGCCAAAGACACTGCTCAGGACTGGTCACCTATAGCTCTCTGAATGCTTCATTTAGCATCTGCCCAGTTGCTCAATCCTGATTTGATGTAAAATAATACTGCATGGATTTTTGAGAGCAGAGTAAAGGAAATCACCCCAAATTGGGAATTCAGATTGACAGCCTAGGTTTTTAGCATTGCACTTTTCTTGCATTCAAATAATTCCATGGCAATACCAGTATGTTGCAACAAATATTTCAAAATAAATAGCAACTTAATTGCGGTAAGACAAAATGATGACTACATTCTGTCAGAAATTGAGACTTATAGCAACAGAAGGAGCATTCTGTCAACTAGCTAAACTGAATAGTTTAAATAGATTGCATACAGTAGTGATTTCTACATACTCTTTCAACATAACAGTGCTACTCTTTAGCCATTGGATGCTTATAACCCACACTCATACTAATATGCCAATTATAAGGTGGCTTCATACAGAACTTGTAGCTTTGTGTTTTCTGGCTTTAAAGATTGTGAAATATCAACTTGAACATCTGGAGTTTTTGGTGCATGGCTCATTTATTTTGCCCATAAACTTGATGTTATTGTTTTCTAGTTTTTTTGTGTCAGTTAAAACAAATGCCATAATGTGGTGAAAATTAGTGGGAACCAGAGATTTGAGAAGCCTTGAAAACTAGCAGGGGATAATTTTAAAAAAAGCAATAAGGGGGGAGAAGATGAAATCTGAGAGTGAGCTAACTGATAATATAAAACAAGATTGCAAGAGTTTTTTTTTTAGCAATCTCAAAAATGGGAGAGAGGCAAGAGTAGACACCCGACCACTGGAAAATGAGCCTGGAGAAGTAGTAACAGGGAACAAAGAAATGGTGGAGGAAATTAATAAATATTCTGCATCAGTTTTCAGAGTGGAACACACCAGCATACTAGAACTTGTGAGAGTTAGGCGTTGGAGGTGAGTGTAGTGGCCATCACTAAGGAGAAGTTGCTGGGGTAACTGAAAGGTCTGAAGGTGCATTCATAAGCTCGACCAGAAGGACTATCCTAGACTTCTGAAAGACAAGGCCATGGAGGTGAGGTGCTGGAATACTGGAGGTTGGCTAACATAGTGCCACTGCTTAAGAAGGGTGGTAAGGACAAGGCAGGGAACTACAGACCGGTGACCCTGACGTCAGTGGCGGGGGAGGGACATGGCTTTGTGCATGGGAAATCATATCTCGCAAACTTGATTGAGTGGTTTTGAAGAAGTAACAAAGAGGATTGATGAGGTCAGAGCGGTTTTTGTGATCTATATGGACTTCAGTAATGCATTCGACAAGGTTCCCCATGGGAGACTGATTAGCAAGGTTAGATCACACGGAATACAGGGAGAACTAGCCATTTGGATACAGAACTGGCTCAAAGGTAGAAGACAGAGGGTGATGGTGGAGGGTTGTTTTTCAGACTGGAGGCCTGTGACCAGTGGAGTGCTACAAGGGTCGGTGCTGGGTCCTCTATGTTTTGTCATTTGTATAAATGATTTGGATGAGAGCATAAGAGGTACAGTTAGTAAGTTTGCAGATGACACCAAAATTGGAGGTGTAGAGGACAGCGAAGAAGGTTACCTCAGATTACAACAGGATCTTGACCAGATGGGCCAATGGGCTGAGAAGTGGCAGATGGAGTTTAATTCAGATAAATGCGAGGTGCTGCATTTTGGGAAAGCAAATCTTAGCAGGACGTATACACTTAATGGTAAGGTCTTAGGGAGTGTTGCTGAACAAAGAGACCTTGGAGTGCAGGTTCATAGCTCCTTGGAAGGGAGTCGCAGGTAGATAGGATCGTGAAGAAGGCGTTTAGTATGCTTTTCTTTATTGGTCAGAGTATTGAGTACAGGAGTTGGGAGGTCATATTGCGGCTGTACAGGACATTGGTTAGGTCACTGTTGGAATATTGCGTGCAATTCTGGTCTCCTTCCTATCGGAAAGATGTGAAACTTGAGAGTGTTCAGAAAAGATTTACAAGGATGTGGCCAGGGTTGGAGAATTTGAACTATAGGGAGAGGCTGAACAGGCTGGGGCTGTTTTCCCTGGAGCTTCAGAGGCTGAGGGGTGACCTTATAGAGGTTTACAAAATTATGAGGGGCATTGGTTGGGGAGTCCAGAACTAGAAGGCATAGGTTTTTGGTGAGAGTTGAAAGATATAAAAGAAACCTAAGGGGCACCTTTTTCATGCAGAGGGTGGTATGTGTATGGAATGACTGCCATAGGAAGTGGTGGAGGCTGGTATAATTGCAACATGTAAAAGGCATTTGGATGGGGATATGAATGGGAAGGGTTTGTAGGGATATGGGCCGGGTGCTGGCAGGTGGGACTAGATTGGGTTGGGATATCTGGTCGGTATGGATGAGTTAGACCGAAGGGTCTGTTTCTGTGCTGTACATCTCTATGACTCTAAGGAGATTTTGGAAGCATTGGTGATGGTCATTCAGGAATTACTGGAGTCGGGAGGGTCCCAGAACACTGAAAAATGGCCAAAGTAACACCTCTGTTTAAGAAGGGAGGAAGGCAGAAGATAGGAAACTGTAGGCTGATTTAGCCTAACCGCATTTGTTGGTAAGATTTTAGACTTGGAAGTGCAAGGTAAAATAGGGCTGAGTCTGCACAAGGGGAGCTCATGCCTGTCAAATCTGTTACACTTCTTTGAGGAGATAACGAGCAAGGTTAGGCAAAGGAGAGCCAGAGGACATGATCTGTTTGGATTTCCAAAAGGTCTTTGACAAGGTGCCATGCAGGAGGCTGCTGAATAAGGTAAGAAGCCAATGGTGGTAGGGGCAAGATACTGGCATGGATAGAGGAGTGGCTGACTAGCAGAAGGCAAAGATTCAGGATAAAGGGGTCTTTTTGAGGAGGGCAACCAGTGGAGTTCTGCAAAGGTCCATTTTGAGACCAAAATTATTAATGTTACACATAAGAATCTGGACAAAGGAAGTGAAGGCATTGTTGCTCAGTTTGCAGATAACACAAAAGTAGGTGGAGGAGCAGCTAGAGTTGAGGAAACAGAGAGGCTGCAGAAAGATTTGGACAGACTAGGAGAGTGGGCAATTAAGTGGCAGATGGAATATAGGAACTGTGAGGTTATACACTTGAGTAGGAAGAAAAGAGGCACAGACTGTTTTCTATATGGGGAAGGTCTTTGGAAACCTGAAGCACAAAGGCACTTGGGAGTCCTAGTTCAGGGTCTCAAGGTTAATATGCCGATTCAGTAAGCAGTTAGGAAGGCAAATGCAACATTAGCATTTGCTTAAGAGGGCTCGAATACAACAGGCAAATGCAATGTTAGCATTCATTTCAAGAGGGCAGGAATACAACAGCGATATACTGCTGAGGCTGTGTCAGATTCTGTTCCGATCCCACTTGGAATGTGATGAAGAAAAGGGCCACAGCACAATAATGGTAAAAGGGTTTTCGGGAGTAAACTATTAATTTAAAGAAAATGATTAAATAAACTGTGTTCATGATTAGTTTTGATACCTGCGTAATTGTATCTGACTGAACTACAAAAAGTTGGAAATCAATGGAGAATATACTAAGCTGGATGCAAGGAGGAAAAGCTAGTCCAGGACAATCAGGAGAATGTTTGGGCATGGGGGGCAGTCAGAAGCAGAGAATACAGCAGACAAAAATCAAATGCATTGGTTGCCATCAAACCTGCTGAAAAAGGTGACGTATTTAATGTAAGAAACCAGTGGAAGCTGTGTGCTAATTCTGACATCTGCTCCTCGACCAGGGCCTTCTGACAAAGCATCAAGCTATCATTTTCCAATATGGTCCCATCTCCTTTCAAGATCTTCTCCTTACAGCCTCCCACCTCATTGTTCCCCACTGCAAACCTCTCACTTGTATCTCTTTCCCAAGATACATAAATAGAACTACCTTAGGAGACCAATCATTTCAACCTGTTCATGCCTCAGAGATGATTTATTTTCTCTGATTTGACTTAAAGTTTTGTTTGCCATGTTGAAAAGCTTTCCACCTACATTCCAAACTCTAGTAATTCCACATATCACTTTAACAGTTTCTGGACCCAACCTGTCTCCTTTTCACCGTGGATGACAAATCAATTAATACCACCATTCCGTGGCAGAGCAGTCAGTAGGTTCTTCACAATTTGCTTGAATGGACACCTTACTAGTTTTCAATCACCGCTGTTTTCCTCCACTTCGTGAAATTTGTTCTCATAGTAAGCAACTTCTCTTTTGATACCATTATATTCCTCCAGATAAAAGTTATTATTATCAAATGCATATGGTCCCAAGCTATGCCTGTCTTTCCATGGGATAGATGGAAAATTCTTGTACTTTAGTGTTACTCTGATACTCTCTCTCACCACTTTTTCTGGTACAACCTGAACTTGAAAATTTCATTAACTTTGTTTCCAAGTTCTCACACCTTTCCATTCCCCATCTTTGGTTCTCTCTTTCTTTCTTTGATTTCTCTGTCTCCATATTGACCAATATTCACCATAAGTACACTGTTTCACACTGCTACCCTGACTGTACTTTCTCACACAGCACTTCCTGTAACTATTCCATTTTCTTCGCTTGTATCCTGTTTGAGAACATCCTCTGCTAAGTCCATGCTATATCATGCACTTTTGCTTTCATTCCCTTCCTCTGCCTAATCTTCCATGCAGTGCATCTTCCACTGAGCATTCCAAAGGGGCTATTTCCTGTGCATTACCCTGTTTCACTCAGTTATGATGGCACCCTCCCTCCTTTCCATGGCACCTTTACTCTATACAAATGCAAACCATCTGCCAGTTTACCTCCCATCTGTTCACTGACCAAGGCCCCAAGTATTGCTTTAATGCAAAAGAGAAATTTACTTCTATTTCTTCTTTCAGATACTTGTGCCTTGTGTACTGATTAACATCTCGTCTCATTTACAGAAGTGAGGTGAGAAAGAAAGATGAAAAGAAAAGGTATCTCCATTGGTCAAGAAATATAAATCTGAGCTTCCATTTGCCCATTCTTTTTAATTCTCCCTTCTACTTCATCTCTACACACTGAGTTATCAGTCACTTTAAGGAGCAGCATTTCATTTCTCAACAGGCGATTTATCACCTTCCAGACTTGCTTATATTCAACGGTCTCACATCATAATCTGTGGCACCATTATTTTTTCTGCTTGTGTCTTTTTTTTCTGTGTATTTACATCCCTTCTAGATGCATCCCATGTGTCAGTTAGCTCAGTTAGCTGGATGGCTCAATCGATGCAGAATAATGCTAGCAATGTGGATTCATGTGCTGTCCCAACTGAAGTGGTCCTTGGGGCTTGCCTCATCACCTTTCCCTAGAATGATATTAAACATACATCATGATTAGCAATCCTTAAACAAATGAGGACATTGCATGGAATTGGGAAATTTGACCTATTTCTCTCTGCCTGCATAATCATACCTTTTGTTCTTTCATTTGTTCTGCCTCCACCCAGTCACAAGCATGCACGTTCTCTCTCTCTCTCCTTTCACTGCCTTTGCAATTTGTTTACACCTACATCTCTGATATTTTCCAATTCCAAATGATGTCAACCTTAAATGTTTCTCCCTTCACAGTTCCTGCCAGAGCTGCTGAGCATTTTCTGTCTTGCACCTTAGATCTTTGTCTTTTTGATTTCGGAGATGTACTGATTGGGAGTGAATTAGTATAATGAATCATTACTCTTAAACATGACACCAATATGCATTTTAATAAAAAACATTCTGCAACTGACTACATTAATTAGCTACAAAGTGAACTGAATATGTGTTGTTGTCGCATTCAGTTACCCATCCTGAAGGGATTGAATCCTTGTTGGTGTTTCAGAGCTATTAATCACCCTGTATGTAGATCTGCATTCCGCGATAGTGACTGTAGGCATGCTATTAGGTGAGAGAATTTGCAATGATCATAGTGGAGCCTGTTTACGATATCACTTGAACTTCCAACTTGAGTGGCCAGATAGGAAGCTAGATGATGAGGAGTGGAAACCCTGCCTAATACTTTGCTCAATAATTAGGATTTAATTAAGCCAAATGTAGTGATTCCCCAGGCATCCTAACTGAGATGAGCATTTGAATAGCTTGCTACTCGAATAAACTTCCTGCGACTTGATGGTAATATATCTACTTCGTACTTTAACTGTGAATTTAATGAATATGAATGTTTTACACTGGCTGTTCATTGGGATTTTATATTTACACAAATTAGCATATTTCCAATTAATTCAAATTTCATGCAATAAATGAATTAAGCAAAATTCTTCCTAGGCTTCCCAAATGAGGCCACTGAATATATTTGCTATCACAAATTTCTACAAAATTGGCCTAACTTGCACATAATAATGTAGGGCTTAACTTACCCATTGTGTTATATCACAGTTTGAAAGGGCAGTGACAGTAGAGAGAGAGAGAGAAAGGAGAGCCCTCTTTCTGTCAAGGCAGGCTTTGCTGGGTTTTGGGGAAAGAGGAGGGTAGGGGGTTATGGAGGAGGCTGTAAGAGGATGAGTGGAGACTTGGGGGATTGGGTGGGAGATGAGGAGTCAGTGGAGGACACAAGGGGCCAAAGGCAGTGCAACAGGTGTGGGAGAGAGGAGATTGCAAGGGCAGGGAAGGGTGATGGAAGCTGCAAGGTAGGGTGGGCAAGAGAAGAAGCCTAGAAGGGAAGCGAGGAGGAGGCTGACTTCATGCAACTGTGCCTTGGGCTGAATGAAACCATTCATATTGCACTGCTCCTCAATCACAGGCTTTTTCCACTCATTTCCTTTTAATTAGTTGAGCCTTTTGGCAGCACAGGCAGGAGAGAAGTGACCTCTAATTGGAGGAGGAAGTACTTATTAGTAAATGTGAAGATCTTGTACTTGGAACAACAGCTTAGCAGGTCACATAGGACCTGTCAGTGGGTCACATTATTGGATCTTCAAAATGGTTTGAAGGTTTCTCTAAGTGAAGCAAACCCATTTTATAAATTACTGAAGGCATTTAAGAACTTTTTAGGTGTAAATATGCCATTTATTGAAGATTTGTCTTTGTCAATAACCACCTGAAATTCTCACTCCTAATTCTTGTGGAAAGATTTATCTTCACTTTGCTTCCCTAATCCCTGTTTCTAATGTTCTAAATCTACCCCACTAACACCCCATAAAACATTCTCTCACCACCTCCTTACAAATCTATCATCACTACCTGTTCTTGTATCTTCGAGTCATAGCATTTTGCAGCATGGAAACAGATCCTTTGTTCCAAACAGTCCACACTGACCATATTCCCATATTAAACAAGTACCACCTGCCTGCAAATGGCCTATATTCCTCCAAACCTTTCCTATTCATATACTTATTCAAACGTCTTTTAAATGTTGAAACTGAACCTGCATTCACCACTTCCTCTGGCAGTTCATTCCACGCATGAACCACACTCTGTGTAAAAAAAACGTTGCCCCTCGTGTCCTTTTTTTAATGGAAATATTTATTGAAAAGATTTTCCATTCTTACAAAAAAACCAAAGAAAGTTATAAAAGTACAGAAAAGTAGAAATAATATCATGCTATTATATTATGTTAAAGTACGTTGACAATAAACTATTCTTCAAGATACAGTCGGCTCCTATTTACTTAACCCAAATTAGCATAAACTCAAATAAAATAACATTAAGTTAAACTACAGTCCATCAAAAGGAAGAAAACTGAATCGTCCCTAACTTCCATTCCCAGGATCCTCTCCAGCTCATTCATTATGGCCCCCCAATATCCGTGGATCTTGAAACAGGACCAAAAGCAAGTGTAAGGATGCCAATACTGTTTTTACATTTGGTACATTTCAGAGAAGATCCTTTCTTAAGCTTTGCTAACCTCTCTGGCACCACATGGGCCTAGTGGAGGATCTTCACTTGCATATTGTGCCTTGTTGCACATTGAAATTTTCTTTACATTCCCCCATATATCCTCCCATGTGTCTGATGAGATTTCTTTCCCTAACTCCTAACTCCAAATCTCATGGAGTTTCTCCATATCCCCAAAGGCATTCCCTCTCTGCAGGTGATGTATGGAACGAACTGAGAGAGCGCCCCCACATCAGAGCACTCTTTGTTCTATATCCAACTTGCAGGGCTGGGCCAAGAGTGTGGTCTTCTTCTGTATGTAATCCCTAGCCTGGAAATATCGGAAAAGGTCCCTATTAGGGATTCCGTATTTCTGACCTAATTGGCTAAAAGATATCAAGACTTCTCCCTCAAATAAATCTCCCAGACAGGAGATTCCTTTACCCTCCCATGCTCTGAAGCTGGAGTCCATTGATCCCAGTCTAAATCCTGGCACTCCCACTAACTAAGTGAACAGCGAAGTCTTAAGCAAATTGCCGTTATTCTGCTACATTATCCTCCATGCTTTCACTGTATTTATGTGAATCAGACTTTGTGCTCAACTGCAGATCTCATATTAGCCTCCCTAAGATAGGTTGGAAGGCACTCTTGGCTATACGAATGACTAGGAGAAAGTGAGGACTGCAGATGCTGGAGATCAGAGCTGAAAATTGTTGCTGGAAAAGCGCAGCAGGTCAGGCAGCATCCAAGGAGCAGGAGAATCGAGGTTTCGGGCATGAGCCCTTCGTATACGAATGACTATACATCTCTAGCAGTGGTTCAGCTAACATGTGCATGAACTCCTGATAAAATTCACTCCGGCATCTGTCTTGACCGGGTGCCTTACCACATCGGAGCTGCCTTGCTCCGTCATAGCTTCATTTAAAAGGGAGGTCTGATCAGCATCTATACTAGGGAGGGCCAAGTTTTCAAAAAAGGATTCCATTCTTACTTCTCCATCCCCACAGCCCTCCAACCGGTATAACTCTGCATAGAACTCCCGGAATCTGGCATTGATCTTCATTAGTTCACGAGTGACATTGCCAGTTCTCTCCCTGATAGACACAAGGGACTGTGGAACACTTTCCTTCTTAGCCAGGTATCTACCTGGCTTATCCCCATATTCAAACAGCCTTTGCTTTGCAAAGGAGACCCCCTCTCTTCGCCACTTGTGTGAGCACTGAGTCCAGAGCAGCAGGGAGAGCCATGATCCATTGCAATTTGACCACAGATGGTCTGGTATAATATGCAAATTTGGCTGCTTTCAGCTAGGCCTCAAGCATCTACTGCTGCTCTCCTCTCTACTCCTTTTCGTTGTCGAGTATGAAATAATCTTATCCCTTAAGAATGCTTTGGTGGTCTCCCAGAGCATTGATGGATTACTGGCTGTACCCCAATTGATGTCCTAAAAAGCCCTGAACTCCATTTTGATGTACTGTACAAAGTTGTCAGCCTTCAACAGAAACTGATCCATGCATTAGTGCTGCGTGCCTACTCCACTACCTTTGGTCTTAACATCTAAATATACGCCGCATGGTCCGAAATAGTTATGCTCCTAATCCTGCAGGCCGACACCAAGTCCAAACAAACCGATGGAACAAAGAACATATTAATTCTTGTGTGGCACTTGTGCAGGTTGGAGTAAAAGGTAAAGTCTCTCACATTTGGGTAGAGGCACCTCCATACATCCACTAGCTCCAACTCCTCACACAAGTCCACTCACTGTCTAGACTGCTGAGATGTACCCAACAGCCCTGTTGGCATCCTGTCTACCCCAGGGTCCATGAGACATTTAAAGTCTCCTATAATCATACAGCGCACCCCAAGAACCATTAATTTAGCGACTGCATCAACTAAAACTTTGAGAGGATGCACCGGGGGACAGTAAACTTTCAGGATCCCATGTATCAGGCCTTGAGAATGACGGACCATCCATGTGCATCCTTGCTTTGATCTGTCATCTCAAATGGGAGGTTCTTTCATACCAGTATTGCCACTCCTCTGCTTTTGGAGTTAAAGGAGGAGAAGAATACCCTCTCATATTCCCCCTGCTGTAACTTCAGATGTTCCCCATCAGTCAAATGTGTCTCTTGCAAAGCACGATGTCAACCCTTTCCTCCCTAACGTTTTAGAGCACCTTTTTCCTTAATGGTGGAGTGGTTCCCCTTTATATTCCAGGTGCACCACCTGAACAGATCGCTAGCCATGACTGCACACTGCAGCCAGTGGTACCTGGAGAGGAAGAATCCCATTCAATATGCGAAGAGTGGAGACAAAACAGACTTTATCAAATCTAAAGACGATTCCTACAAACACTAACAAAACTACTAAAACTAAAAAACTAACTTCTACTCCTAACTTAAACAAACGAACACAAAAACACAAATCTCCAGAGATCTTCCCCCTTGTCCATCGGGAGCATTCACTCCCAACCTCCTAACCATCCTAGCATCTTCCAGTTAAGGCCACACCCAAAGCCCCAGTAATGGGGAAAAAACCCTGTTATTTAAACTCCTAAAAGTTAACAGTAAATGCCCATCCCTTCCCCTCCGCATCTCAACCCCACACATCTTTACACCAAAGGAGTAACCACCCTTCACCCAGTAAAACAGAACAATAGAATAACTAATAACCATCAAATAAATTTAATATAAAACATACTGGATTTTACACCAATGCAATACCAAGCCTATAAGGCCTAAGACCCCAAAAGGGAAAAGAACAAAGAGAGAGAAGATATTATATTATGCCATTTTCTGCACGCACCTTTTCCTCCTTCCCCCTCCACCAAAGTCTGTCATTTCAACGTGTTCAAAAATTCTTCTTTTTCCGCAGAGTTGAAGTTGTAGATAGATCACCCATAATTGAAATGAAGCAATGCAGAGTTCCTCAGAGAATATCGAATGTTTAAAAGTTTTAATTTTTTCTTTACATCATCAAAGGTCTTCCTTTTCTTAATTATGGCCCCAGAAAAGTCATGAGAAAACATTATCCTTGAACCTTTACAAGCCAAAGTCTGTGGATCTCTTCCCAGTTTTCTGGCTATTTCTATTATTAATTGCTGTTCCTTATAGTGCTGGAGTTGCACTAGGACCAGGTGGGGGCGCATTGCGATCTGGTGGGCCCGCTTCACACTCACCCAGCCTGACTCGATCTCAAGTCACAGAATCTCTGGAAGTCACCTCTCGAGGAAATCAGCAAGGATTTCACTTTCTTCACGCTCTGGTAAGCCCACGATCCGTAGACTTTTTTTTTCTCCGACCTCAATTTTTGAAGTCGTTTACTTTTTCCCGCAGGGGCTCAAACCTGGCCTTCCAAGTTTTGGACCCGTCCACAGTCCTCAGTTCCACCGTTTCTATGTGCTGATCAAAAGCCCAGGTCTCCTGCTCATGCTTTCTCATCATGGCAGTAATTGGTTCCAGTGCTCCCTTGACTTTTTTCAGAGTTTTGCGAATTCCATGAGTAAATGCTGTTGCTCCACTGAACTTAACGGCACCGCCACGGAAATCGAGGTAACGGCTACGGGTATGTCCGACGTAGTAGGGGAGTGCCCTGCCTGCTGCGCTCCGTTTGCTCTTTTTCCCTTGGATGTCTTCATTTCAGTTCTAGGTCTGTCAAATCTTAATTTAAAAGTGTCTAAATCTTAATTTAAAAGTGCCCAGGTATTCTACCTACTTTACATGACAAATTTTCCTCAGAGTGGCTGACGGGAGGGGTGGGGAGACATAGGAAGGAGCCTACCTTACCTGGGATATGGCACAGAGCCCAACACAGCAGACAGTTCAGACTGCCGCCATCTTGAATTAGCCTCCTGTACTTTTTAAAATTTCTTATCCTCTCACCTTAAAGAATATGCCCCCTGGGTTTGAACTCCCCACCTTAGCGGAAAGACCTTTACTTTCACCTTATCTATGCCCCTTAATTTTATATGCCTCTAGAAGTTCACTTCTCAACATCCTATGCTGCAATGAAAGAAAGGTCTCAGCATATTTTTATAACTCAAAACGTCCATTCCTGGAAACACTTAATGGTAAGGTCCTAAAGGAGTGTTGCTGAACAATGAGACCTTGGAGTGCAGGTTCATAGCTCCTTGAACGTGGAGGTGCAGGTAGATAGGAAAGCGAAGAAGGTGTTTGGTATGCTTTCCTTTACTGGTCAGAGTATTGAGTACAGGAGTTGGGTGGTCATGTTGCAGCTGTACATGACATTGGGTAGGCCACTGTTGGAATATTGCGTGCAATTCTGGTCTCCTTCCTATCGGAAAGATGTTGTGAAACTTGAAAGGGTTCAGAAAAGATTTACAAGGATATTGCCAGAGTTGGAGGATTTGAGCTATAGGGAGAGGCTGAATAGGCTAGGGCTGTTTTTTCTGGAGCTTCGGAGGCTTAGGGGCGACCTTTATAGAGGTTTATAAAATCATGGGTAGGGTGAATAAACAAGGTCTTTTCCCTGGGATAAGGGAGTTCAGAACTAGAGGGCATAGGTTTAGGGTGAGAGGGGAAAGATATAATAGAGACCTAAGGGGCAAAGTTTTCACACAGAGAGTGGTATGTGTATGGAATGAGCTGCCAGAGGAAGTGGTGGAGGCTGGTACAATTGCAACATTGAAGAGGCATTTGGATGGGTATATGAATAGGAAGGGTTTGGAGGGATATGGGCCAGGTGCTGGCAGGTGGGACTAGATTGGGTAGGGATATCTGGTCAGCATGGACGGGTTGGGCCGAAGGGTCTGTTTCCATGCTGTACATCTCTATGACTCTATCTTTGCTGAACTGTCTTCTGCTTAATAATATCCTTCGTGTAACAGGATGACCAGAACTGGACATAGTAGTCCAGAAGAGGCTTCATCCTTGTCCTGGATAGCCTCAATATAATGTCCCAACTCCTGTTCTCAAAAGTCTGAACACCTTTTTAACCACCCTGTCTATCTGTGATGCAATTTTCAAAGAATTATCTACCTGAACCCTAATGTCTCTCTATTCTACAATACTATGCAGGGCCCTACCATTAATTGTAAAAGTCCTGCCCTTGTTTGTTTTACCAGAATGTAACACCTCTTAACCACCCAAGACATCATTTGTACTATCTTTTGCCGTATCTTGGGTCTCGCTAAAAGGCGGAGCTTAGTTCAAATGTTCATTAACATTGTTCATCAAGGCCACTGATTTACATTGTCCAAGCAAATATACATATTATTTAATTACTGCAATAATCAGTAATGAAATGTCACAGGCATCATTCCATTTACAAATGATGGTGAACAAGCAGAAAATAAGCCCAGTTCAGATGGATTATCATCATATAGGACACTTTTGTTGATGGCTGAAGAGGCAATCCTTGAGAAGCAAGTTTTGCCACAAGTGCTAAACGTGAAGCATAAATTGTCATTGTGGATTGTTGTATTCAGCATTGTCATCTACTGCCAAGCCACTGTAGCCTCTGGGCATCATGATGTTATGTTCCAGCCCACAACTGCTATGAACATGGGAGTTCTATATTGAAGAGGTCTCATACGTTTGTGTTTTTTGTACTGAATACACAATATGTGCAGGAGACAGCAAAAATGTAAATTGTCGAGCTCTGTCCTTGTAAGCCATCCATGTTTCACAGCAATACAATGTTGCTGACAACATTGACATTATCAACCATCTGCTTGGTAATAAAGGTCAACTTGATGTTATCTCCTGTGTGTTTGAAGAGTTGACCAAAGGTGGTTACTGCTTTCCTTATGCATGCATCAGGTTCTCTATCAAGGAACAGACTTGTGTTTTGCCATGGATGCTTCCAGAGAAGTATTATTTAATTTGATTGAGAGCAAGAATGCAGTATGACTATGATTTACTTGACGCTTGTAGTCATGGAGAGTAAATTACAGATATCAATCTTAGTAAAATGTTGTACATTGCATAGTATTCATTCTTCTAGTATTTCACATTTTCTGAACATCATTGGAGATTTCTCATGGACCTCAAGTGTAAAACTTGTTTTCTATTCAAAGAAATTCAGTCACAGTATTTCATTCACAGTATAATATTATACCAATTCTTTTTGTGCTTGCCAGAGGGGCTCAGTTCTTCAGTTGGTGAGTTGGCTTGTGGTGCTGAATAACAAACAACAATACAGGTTCAATCTTGTTGAGATAGTCCTTTGAACCTGTCGATTTGCCTTGTGAAATGGGTGGGTAGACAATAGCATTGAAATCAACAAATCATTTTCATATATCTAAGTGTAAATAATATTAAAGTAGAGATGCCTTGATGAGAAAGGGGTGGCAAATGTACAGGAGAGCGAGTGGAATAACAAGATCAGGAATTAGTGTTCAGGAGCAGGCAGAATCGTAGCAATAATCTGTGGCCCACATTCTCTTTGAACATGCGGTCAAGTAGTATGCCCCTATACCTCCTGTGCATTATAGTCAGTATATTTTGAAAACATAGCTGTTTATGGCAGCTTCAGAACAGACTGGGCCATGTGGAGACTTTATATTTCAGAGGCTAGGTTACATCAGGGTAAGTCGATCCTGTAGTTGGAGCCTCATAGATGGTAAAAAGTGAAGATTGCAGATGCTGGAGATGAGAGTTGAAAATGTGGTGCTGGAAAAGCGCAACAGGTCAGGCAGCATCCAAGGAGCAGGAGAATCTGCCCGAAACTGCCTGACCTGTTGCGCTTTTCCAGCAACACATTTTCAGCCTCATAGATGGTGACAACATCCTGTAGTTGGAGCCTCATAGATAGTGAGTTTTCAAACCAATGCATTGATTACAAGTTTGAAGGAGTAGTGATTCAACACAAAGAAAACATTAGGTAGGTTACAGTTGGAGTTTTTGCTGTGAAGCATTGGATAGATTTTTTTATAGAAAGAACAGCCAGTTCATAGGCTACATAGTTTGTTGATTGGAGCAGTGATTGTTTTAAAGGAGAGGTATTTCTCAAGTGTGCTGAGGATAATGTTTGTTTGTTTTGTTTTAATCTGAGTGCCTGTTGCGCCGTTGGGAAGGAGGTATTGCTGGATCTCATGCTGGAGAAAGATGTGGATCAAATTAAGAATGTTATAATGAGAGAGTATCTTGGAAAGTAATGACAATAGTATCATATGGTTTAGATTCATTATATAAAAAGACAAAGAGCAATGCAGATCCAGTTTACTTTTGTTTATTCTTTTTAAAACTTTGCATCATTTTTATCACTCCTTTTCAAATCCTCTCTTGGCTATGTCTGCTTCAATCCAGCTTCTCTAGGCTTTCTACCATCACTAGATTGATGGGGCTGATATCAAGGATGGGAAACCTTCTATGTGGAGAAATCTGAGATGAATGATTTTGACCAGAGTAGAGCAGATCAAATACATATTAATATTGTGAAGAACTTTGAAAATTATGAGGGAAATAAGTTGTGGAGACAGTGGTAAATGCTCATAAATTTAATGGTAACAGAAAGTTATACATTTTTTGGTACAGAAGTCTACAGAAGCATGTGGTGGTAGTGTATGGGAAATTGTTGAGATAGATACAATACACTCTTCCAAAACATTTGCTGGGGAAGATTTAGGACAATGGGACATTTTAGTTTTAGATTAATCTATCAGAGTTGGCATTGTGAAAATAGGTGAGAAAATGAACTGACAGCTTACAATTTTATTTGTGAGAAATAATTGAGTACTTGGGAGAAGAGGAGTGTCAGTTGCTCCGTCAATGCTCATCCCCATCTGATGTAATATTAACCCAGACAAAAATAAAGTGCTTGGAAATGTCAGCAGGTCTGGTAGCATCTGTAGAAAGAGAAAAGTTAATGTTTTGAGTCCATATCATTACCCAGTTCACCCATCCCCTCCTCCACCTGTCATCAGCATCTATACAATTCTTTCCCAGCTATTTTCAGTTCTGACGAAGGGTCACTGGAATCGAAATGTTGACTGTTCTTCTTTTTATAAATGCTGCAAGACCTGCTGAGCTTCTCCAGCACTTTTGTTTTCAGATTTCCAGATTTTAGTTCTTTGATTTTATTGTTTTACAATATCAAGAATGGCTTATTAATGCAGTTGCCTGAAATGGACAGAAGATGCTCATGTATGCAAATTCTGATCCCATGCCTCGTGTAAATTTCAGAGTTTATATCATGGACACACTGTCCAGTTTATAATTTTTTGAAACTTCCATTTCCTTGCTCTTTCTTTGCTTCCCTGCATTTTATTTCCCTTTGAGTATTTATCCAATGTTCTTTTAAAGGCTACAATTGTCTACTGCCTGCCATCTATTTTCCAAGTTGCCACCCATATCTGTACTGTTTCTTATTTCAATGGAATATGACAGTTTGGTATGCAAACCCTTGTCAGGTTAGTTTAAATCCTTCCCTACACAGGTGAGGTGCTAGAAGACTGGAGGTTGGCAAATGTTGTGCCACTGTTTAAGAAGGGTGGTAAAGACAAGCCAGGGAACTATAGACCAGTGAGCCTGACATCGGTAGTGGGTAAGTTGTTGGAGGGGATCCTGAGGAACAGGATGTACATGCATTTGGAAAGGCAAGGACTGATTAGGGATAGTCACCATGGCTTTGTGCGTGGGAAGTCATGTCTCACAAACTTGATTGAGTGTTTTGAAGAAGTAACAAAGAGCGGCAGATTGGTAGGTGTGATCTTTATGGACTTCAGTGAGGTGTTCAACAAGGTTCCCCATGGGAGACTGATTAGCAAGGTTAGATCTCATGGAATACAGGGAGAAGTAGCCATTTGGATAGAGAACTGGCTCAAAGGTAGAAGACAGAGAGTGGTGGTGGAGGGTTGTTTTTAAGACTGGAGGCCTGTGACCAGTGAAGTGCCACAAGGATTGGTGCTGGGTTCTCTACTTTTTGTCATTTACATAAATGATTTGGATGTGAGCATAAGAGATACAGTTAGTAAGTTTGCAGATGACACCAAAATTGGAGGTGTAATGGACAGCAAAGAGGGTTACCTCAGATTACAACAGAATCTTGACCAGATGGGCCAATGGGCAGAGAAGTGGCAGGTGGAGTTTAATTCAGATAAATGCGAGGTGCTGCATTTTGGGAAAGCAAATCTTAGCAGGACGTATACACTTAATGGTAAGGTCTTAGGGAGTGTTGCTGAACAAAGAGATCTTGGAGTGCAGGTTCATAGCTCCTTGAAAGTGGAGTCGCAGGTAGGTAGGATAGTGAAGAAGGCATTTGGTATGCTTTCCTTTGTTAGTCAGAGTATTGAGTACAGGAGTTGGGGGGTCTTGTTGTGGCTGTACAGGACATTGGTTAGGCCACTGTTGGAATATTGCGTGCAATTCTGGTCTCCTTCCTATTGGAAGGATGTTGTGAAACTTGAAAGGGTTCAGAAAAGATTTACAAGGATATTGCCAGAGTTGGAGGATTTGAGCTATAGGAAGAGGATGAACAGGCTGGGGCTGTTTTCCCTGGAGCGTCGGAGGCTGAGGGGTGATCTTATAGAAGTTTAGAAAATTATGAGGGGCATGGATAGGGTAAATAGACAAAGTCTTGTCCTTGAGTCAGGAACTAGTGGGCATAGGTTTTGGGTGAGAGGGGAAAAATATAAAAGAGACCTAAGCGGCAACGTTTTCACACAGAGGGTGGTATGTGTATGGAATGAGCTGCCAAAGGAATTGGTGGAGGCTGGTACAATTGCAGCATTTAAGAGGCATTTGGATGGGTATATGAATAGGAAGGGTTTGGAGGGATATGGGCCGGGTGCTGGCAGGTGGGACTAGATTGAGTTGGGATATCTGGTCGGCATGGATGGGTTGAACCGAAGGGTCTGTTTCAATGCTGTACATCTCTATGACTCTATGAATTGTTTTGCAACTTTGGAGGGAAAAAAAGATTAAAACAATGGCACTTTAAAAAGGAGGAAGAGAGACAAAGGCAGAGACCACATGATCAGAGAAAGAAACCTACACAGTTGTCTGACACAACAGTGAATCTGAACAGCAGCTGTCTTTGCTGGTTTGAGTTTAAGTATCTCTGGACATCAGGGTGTGTCTAAGAAAATGTAACAGTGAAATTCATAGCTGACCTTGAAGAAACCTGTGTGGGAGAGCTCAGCATGGGAGCAGATAAGTGCATGGTTTTTCATACTGTAAATCTGCAATAGCGCTTAGAGTGGGTTCTTTTTTAATTATATGTTTTATTGAGATCTGTCTTTTGATTAAATTTTTAAAATGTAAAACATGGATTAAGTTAGCCTGCAGCAGTCTTTTTTTACAATAGCAAGGCGGTGCTATTTTCAGGGTGTATTGATTGTTAAGGGGCAAAGATGTCCTTCAGTAGAGTGATGTGCTCTTCCTATTGGATGTGGGAGATCACAGAACGTTTTCATGTTACTCATGATTATGCCTGTAGATAATGTCTTTGGTTGTGATTCCTATCAGTTCAGACGAGGAGAAAGTGAGGACTGCAGATGCTGGAGGTTACAGTCCATGAGTGTGGTGCTGGAAAAGCACAGTTGGTCAGACAGCATCCGAGAAGCAGGGGGTAAGCTCTTCATCAGGAATGAGTGGTTGGTGAGGTTGAGTGATAAATGGGCAGGGATTGGTGAGGCTGTGGTGGCAGGTAGCTGGAAATGTGGTAGGTAGGTGAAGGTGATAGTTCGCAGAGGAGGGTGGAAGGGATAGGTGGGAAGGAAGTTGGGCAGGTAGGAGAGCTCAAGAAGGCAGTGCTGAATGGAAGGTTGGATCTGACACAAGGTGGGGAGAGGGGAAATAAGGAAACTGGTGAAATCCACATTGATCCTATATGGTTGGAGAGTCCCAAGGCGGAAGATGAGGTTTTCCTCCTCTAGGTGTCAAATGGCTAGGATTTGGTGGTGGAGGAGTCCCCGGACTTGTATGTCCTTGACGGGGTGGGAGTGGGATTTAGTGTTCAGCCACAGTGCAGTGGGGTTGCTTAGTACATGTGTAGCAAAGATATTCTTTGAAACATTCTGCAATTTGGCATGCTGTCTCCCCAATGTAGAGGAGACCACATTGAGAGCAACCTGTTCTTGCAAGCACCTTATCTACTGTGTTGTTGCTGTTGATGTGGTCTCCTCTACCTTGGGGAGAAAGGATGCCAACTTGCAGAACATTTCAGAGAACATCTCTGGGACACAGACCAATAAACAACCCCACCGTTCTGTGGCCGAACATTTTAACTCCCCCTCCTACTCTGCCAAGGACATACAAGTTCTGGGCTGTCTCCACTGCCAAACTCCTAGCCACCCGAAGCCTGGAGGAAGAACGCCTCATCTTCCGCCTTGGGAATCTCCAACTACTTGGGATCAATGTGGATTTCACCAGTTTCCTCATATCCCCTCGCCCCACCTTTTCCCAGATTCTAGCCTTCTTGACCTATCCATCTTCTTACCCACCTATCCACTCCACCCTCCTCTCCGAACTATCACCTTCACCCCCCATCTTCATCTACCTATCGCATTCCCAGCTACCTTCTGTCCAACCTCACAGCCCCCCTCCCATTTATCTGTCAGCCCCCTTGGGCCACCCTCTCTTTCCTGATGAAGAACTTATGCTCGAAACGTTGGCTCTCCTGTTCCTCAGATGCTGCCTGACCGGCTGTGCTTATTCAGTATCACACTTTTCTAATCCTATCAGATTGCATGGATCAGGTGGAGCGGAGTGAGGAGCTAGGGGGTGTGATGGATGGCAGTTGTAGGAAGGGAGAAAAGCCACAGGTACAGTCAGGTAGATGTGTAACCTCCAGGAAAGGTAGGAGAGGGAGGCAATTAGTGCATGAGTCTTTTGTGGCTATTCCCATATCAAACAATTATGCTAATTTGGAAAATATAAGGGGTGATGTAGCATTAGCAGCCAAGTTTCTGGTACAGAGACTAGCTGTAATGTAATGAGAGGTATGTCAGGTTCCAAGCAATTGATTTGTGATAGTCAGAGGTACAGACAGATGTTTCTGCAGCCAGCAGCAAGAAATGAGAATGGTGTGTTGGATCCCTGGTGCCAGAATCAAGAACATATCTGAGAGAATGCAGATTCTTCTCAAAGCGGAGAGGGACCAGCAGGAAGTCATTGTGCACACTGGAACTAATGACATAGGAAGGGAAAAGGATAAAATTCTGAAGAGAGAATATAGAAAGTTAGGTAGGAATTTAAAAAGGAGGTCCTTGAGAGTAGTAATATCTGGATTACTCCTGGTGCTACAAGCTGGTGAAGGTAGGAATAGGAGGATAGAGCAGATGAATGTGTGGCTGAGGAATTGGTGCGGGGGAGAAATATTCACATTTTTGAATCATTGGAATCTTTTCTGGGGTAGAAGTGACCTGTGTAAGAAGGACTAATTGCACCTGAATTGGAAGGGATGTAGTATACTAGCAGGAAGATTTGCTAGAGCTGCTCAGGTGCATTTAAACTAGAAAGGTGAGGGGGCAGGGACCCAAGGAGATAGTGAGGGAAGAGATCAGTCTGAGACTGGTACAGTTGGGAAAAAGAGCAAGTCAAACAGGCAGGACAGGACAGGCAGTTAGGACAGGCAGGAACAATGCAGAGAATGAGGTAGGACTGATAAATTAAATTGTATTTATTTCAATGCAAGAGGCCTAACAGGAAAGGCAGATGAACTTGACATGGTTAGGGATATCAAGGAAATTACAAAGGCGTGGTTTAGGGATGGACAGATTGGCAGCTTAATGTTTCAGGATACAAATGCTCTAGGAAAGATAGAAAGCGGGGCAAGAGACGATGGGGAATGGTTTTTTTGGTAAGGGATAACATTATGGCTGTACTTAGGGAAGATATTCCTGAGAATAGATCCAGTGAAGTAATTTAGGTGGAACTAAGAAATAAAAAGGTGTGATCAACTTACTGGGATTATACTATAGGCCCCCCCCCAATAGCTAGTAGGAAATTGAGAAACAAATTTGGAAGGAGGTCTCAGTTCTCTGTAAGAATAAAAGGGTGGTTATGCTCGGGGATTTTAACTTTCCAAACATAGACTGGGACTGCCATTGCGTGAAGGGTTTAGAATTTGTCCAAGAAAATCTTCTGATTCAGTATGTAGAGAAGGTGCAAAACTTCACTGACTCTTGGGAAATAAGGCATGGCAACTGACTGTGTATCAGTGGGCAAGAACTTTAGGGCCAGCAGCCATAATTCTACTAGTTTTAAAATAGTGATGGAAAAGGATGGACCAGGTCTAAAAAATAAAGTTGTAAATTGGAGGAAGGCCAATTTTATGAGGCAAGAACTTTCAAAAGTTGTTTGAGGGCAGTGTTTGCAGGTAAAAGGATAGCTGGAAAATGGGAAGCCTTCAAAAATGAGATAACGAGAGTACAGAGACAGTATGTTCCTGTTCAGGTGAAAGGTAGGGCTGGATGACTGGAGAAATGGATGTTTTGGTCAACAGAAAGAAGGAACCCCATGTCAAGTATAGACAGCAGAGATCGAGTGAATCTCCAGAATAGTCCAAAGGCAGTAGGAGTAGATTTAAGAAAGAAATCAGGAAGGCATATGAGATAGCTTTGGCAAATAGAGTTGAGGAGAATCCAGAGGGATTTTATAAACACATTAAGGACAAAAGGTTAACAAGTGAGGGAATAGGGCCCCTCAAAGATCAGCAAAGCAGCCTATGTGTGGAGCTGCAGGAGATGGGGGAGATATTAAACGAGTATTTTTCATCAGTGTTTACTGTGGAGAAGGACATGGAAGGACAAGAATGTGAGAAAATACGTGGTGATCTTGAAAAATGTCCATATTACGGATATCTTAAAATGCATAAAGGTAGATAAATTCCCAGGACCTGATCATGTATACCCAAGAACGTTGTGGGAAGCTAGGGAAGTGATTGCTTGGCCCCTTGCTGAGATATTTGTATCATTGATAATCACTGGTGAGGTGCCCGAAGACTCTAGGTTGGCTAATATAGTGCCACAGTTTACAAAAGGTGCTAAGGAAACGTCAAGGATCTTTTGACCATTGAGCCTGATATCAGTAGTGGGCAAATTGTTAGAGGGAATCCTGAGGGACAGGATTTATATGTATTTGGAAAGACAAGGAATGATTAGGGCTTTGGAAATCGTGTCTCACTAACTTGATTGAGTTTTCTGAAGAAGTAACAAAGATTGATGAAGGCAGAGCAGTGGACGTGATTTATATGATTTCAGTAAAGCATTCGACAAGCTTCCTCATGGTAGACTAATTAGCAAGGTTAGATCACCTGGAATACAAGGAGAATTAGTCATTTGGATACTGAACTGGCTTGAAGGTAGAAGACAGAGGGTGTTGGTGAAAGTTTGCCTTTCAGACTAGAGGCCTGTGACCAGTGGTGTGCCACAAGGATCATTGCTGGGTCCTCTGCTTTTCTTCATTTATATAAATGATTTAGATGTGAACATTGGAGGTATAGTTACTAAGTTTGCAGATGATACCAAAATTGGAGGTGTACTAGATAGCGAAGAATGTTACCGCTGAGGACAACATGATGTTGATCAGATGGGCCAATGGACCAGGGAATGGCAGATGGAATTTAAATAAATGAAAGGTGCTGCATTTTCGAAAGGCAAATTAAGGTAGGACTTATCCACTTAATGGTAAGGTCCTGGGGAGTGTTGCTAGACAAAGAGACTTTGGAGTGCAGGTTCATAGTTCCTTGAAGGTGGAGTGGCAGGGAGATAGGATTGTGGAAAAAGGCATTCGGTATGCTTTCCTTTATTGGTCAGAGATCGAGTATAGAAGTTGGGAAGTCATGTTGCAGCTGTACAGGACATTGGTTAGACTACTTTTGGAATATTGCATGCAATTCTGGTTTCCCTCCTTTCAGAAGAATGCTGTGAAACATGAAATGATTCAGAAAACATTTATAAGGATGTTGCCAGGGTAGGAAGGTTTGAGCTATAGAGAGAGGCTGAATAGGCTAGGGCTGTTTTCCCTGGAGTGTCAGAGGCTGAGGGGTGACCTTATAGAGGTTTATAAAATTATGAGGGGCATGGATAGGGTAAATAAACAAAGTCTTTTCCCTGGGATGGAGGAGTCTAGAACTAGAGGGAAAATGGTTTAGGGTGAGAGGGGAAAAATTTAGAAGGGACCCTAAGGGGCAACGTTTTGACACAGAAGGGTGATGGATGTATGGAATGAGCTGCCAGAGAAAGTGGTGGAGGCTGATACAGTGACAACATTTAAAAGGCATCTGGATGGGTAGAGGAATAGGATGGTTTTAGAGGGATATGTGTCCCGTGCTGGCAAATTAGGCTGGGATATCTAGTCGACATGGACGAGTTGGACCGAAGGATCTGTTTCCATGTTGTACCTCTCTATGACTGTATAATTCTAAATATGCTCAAAGTTTGAGTTTCCACAGTCCACAGGTAGAGAATTCCAATGACTCTCCAGCATCTAAGTAAAAATATTTCTCCTTGTCTTGGTCCTGTATGACATCTCTCTCATTAGTAAGGCAAACTGGCTAAGCAGAAGCCAATGCTTAGGATTTAAAAGCATCGCCTTGCATTATAATTCCTCAAAGGTATTAACCCCACTATGTGAAACTTCTTTGAGAGATTTGCAAACAGGCCCCACTCAAAAGTACGGAGTAATTGAGAACTGCAGATGCTGGAGATCAGAGTCGAGAATGTAATGCAGGAAAAACACAGCAGGTCAGACAGCATCTGAGGAGCAGGAGAATCAATGTTTCAGACATAAGCCCTTCATCAGGAATGAGGATTTTGGGCTGGGGGTTGCTGAGAGATAAATGGGAGGGGGCAGTGGGGTTGGACGGGGAAGGTAGCTGAGAATGTGATAGGTAGATGAAGGTGGGGGAAGAAGGTGATAGGTCGCAGAGGAGGATGGAGCAGATAGATGGGAAAGTTAGAACATAGAAAAGTACAGCACAGAACAGGCCCTTAGGCCCATGGTTTTGTGTCGAGGTTTAATCCTAATGTAAAATATAATAACTTAACCTATGCACCCCTCAACTCACTGCTATCCATGTGCATGTCCAGCAGTCGCTTAAATATCCCCAATGACTCTGCTTCCACCATCAGTGCTGGCAATGCATTCCATGCATTCACAACTCTCTGCCTCTGACGTCTCCTCTATATCTTTCTCCTAATATCTTAACACTATGACCCCTCGTACCAGTCAATCATACCTGGGGGAAATGTCTCTGGTTATTGACTCTATCTATTCCTCTCATTATCTGGTATACCTCGATCAGGCCTCCTCTCTTCCTCCTTCTCTCCAGAGAAAAGTCCGAGCTTATTCACACTTTCTTCATAAGGCATGCCCTCCAGTCCAGAATCTTGTCTTTAATCCTGTATTCAGCATTCGAACTTGACCTTCCAAAATGCATCACTTCGCATTTATCCATTTTGAACTCCATCTGCCATTTCTCAGCCCAGCTCTGCATCCTGTCAATGTCACGCTGCAGCCTGCAATAGGCCTCAATACTATCAACTTTTATGTCATCTGCAAATTTACTAATCCACCCCTCAACCTCCTTATTCAAGTCATTTATAAAAACTACAAACAGCAGAGGCCCAAGAACAGAGCCCTGCAGGACCCCACTCATCACTGACCTCAAGGCAGAATACTTTGCATCTACAACCATTCTCCGCCTTCTGTCAGCCAGCCTTCTGAATCCAGATAGCCAAATCTCCTTGTATCCCATACTTCCTGATTTTATGAATGAGCCTACTGTGGGGAACCTTATCAAATGCCTTGCTGAAGTCCATATACACCACATCCACTTCTCGATCTTCGTTGACCTGTCTTATCAATACTCAAAGAACTCAATAAGGTTTGTGAGGCATGACCTGCACCTCACAAAGCCATGCTGACTACCTTTAATCACACAATGCTTTTCCAAATAGTCATAAATCCTATCCCTCAGAAGTCTTTCCAAAACTATGCTGACCACAGACGTAAGACTGACTGGTCTGTAATTGCCAGGGATTTTCCTATTTCCCTTCTTGAAAACAGGAACAACATTTGCCTCCTTCCAATCCTCCGGTGCGATTCCTGTGGAGAGTGAGGAGACAACGATCCTCGCCAGCGGCTTAGTAACCGCCTTTTTTGCTTCCCGGAGCAACCTAGGATAAATCTGGTCTGGCCCTGGAGACTTATCAATCTTAATGTTTTCCAAAATTTCCAAAACATCAACTTCATCAATCTTGATCTGGTCAAGCCCCTATCCCAGCTCCTCAAAGTTTTCATTCACAACAAGGTCACTTTCCTGAGTGAAAACTGAAGCAAAAACCTCATTTGGGCTTCCCATATCTGCTCAGACTCCATGCAGAAATTTCCTTCACTATCCCTGATAGAACCTACCTTCTCCCTAGTCATTCCCTTATTCCTCACATATGAGTAAAATACCTTTGGGTTCTCCCTAATCCTTCTTGCCAAGCCTTTTTCGTGCTCCCTCCTGGCTCTCCTCAGTCATTTCTGAGCTCCTTTCTAGTTAGCCTGTAATCCTGTAAAGCTGTGCTAGATCCTTGCTTCCTCCACCTTACATAAGCTGCCGCCTTCCTTTCGACGAGAAGTTCCTCTGTTCTCGTCATCCAAGCTTCCTTAATCTTACCCATTCTTACCTGTCTCAGAGGAACAAATGCGAGCATCACTCGCAACAGCTGCACATTAAATAGTCTCCACATGTCTACTGTGCCCTTTCTTTGGAACAATTGCTCCCAGTCTGTACTTCCCAACTCCTGTCTGATTGTGTCATAATTTCCTTTTCCCCAATTATATATCTTCCCTCGTTAACTGCTCCTTTTCCTCTCCAAGGCTATGGTAAACTTGAGGCAGTTGAGATCACTGTCACCAAAGTGTTCTCCCACTGCGAGATCAGAATCTGCCCGCCTATGAGTTCTTCGATCTCTCTACTGCTATTAGGTGGTCTGTAGAAAACCCCCAATGCGGTGGCTGTTCCCTTGCTGTTCCTAACTTCCACCCATACTGACTCAGTAGACAAATCTTGCTCAACAACCTTCGTTTCTGTAGCTGTGATGCACTCTCTGATTATCAATGCTACACCACCCCCCTGTTCTTTCTAAACGTTCTAAACTCTGGAACATCAAGCAACCATTCCTGCCCCAGTGAAACCTACGTCTCCATTATGGCCACAAGAACTAATCCATGCTCTAAGTTCATCACTCTTGTTTCTGACAGTTGATGGACAGGTCATCCTTTCATCACTCATCAGTTTTCAGGCTTTAAAACTACCTTTCAATTAACTAGGTCACTCCTCAATATTTTCAGCTGGTTACCTAATTTTATCATCATGTCATTTAAGCATCATTTTACAAATGCTGTTTGTTCTTTAATACATATTCTTGGAATTGTTTAATAAATCAATTTAGTAACCTATTGTAGGGTCAATACTTTTATCCTTCAAATGTTTGAAGATACAATTCCCTATAACCTCCACCTGGTTTATCAAATAAGACACTCCCTTTTAAAAAGAAAAAATAATAATATTTTTGAGACCATAGGTGATGGGAATGGTTGCATGTAGACTACCTATGTCACAAATGTTTGACCTTTGAGAGATTAGAGCATCTAATATTCTCCAGATTTGAACCAATATGGGTGAGTAATTTGCTAGCTTGAAGATTGATAGTTTAGATGTAACTGGATGTTATTCGCCATCGCCAGCTGCTGACTGGTTTTCACACATTCCCCTCCTCTGCTCCTGCTCTGCAGATACTATGAAAGACTTATGCTTCTGGAATGGTGCTGCTACAAGTTCAATGTCCATTATGCTTTTAAAATGAAATTAGATTATCATTTGCACAAGAGCGACATTAAAAGTTATAAGGATTAAGTGGTAGCTTGCAGTTAAACTGAATTGCTTGTTGAGAAAAACATTAATTTAAACATGATAGGTCAAATGGGCTTTTCTAGGGTGTTTTGCAAGTTTTAAATTCTCGTCATTAATACTTTTGTTTCTCCTATTTTTGTGTTGCAGGCTTCTTGCATCTTCATGGTGTTGGTTACAAGTTAAGTCATGTGGATCTTCACAGTAATTGCATTACTAACTTGAATCATCTGCTGCAGTGCACGGTGGGATTGAACCTCTTAAAAGATCTTACGCTGATGAAAGATGGAAGAGACAACCCAGTATGTCAGACTCCAGGTATGATATTAGCAATGTAACTTCTGTAATGCTGTTGGTTGCATTCTTGTGCAACCCCATGTTATAGAAAAATCGTACTTTAGAACAGCGCTTAAAGTGTTGGCTATGTAATTGCATTACAGCCAACACGTCTTAAAGGTTTGTGCTTTAGAAACATTGTCCTCAATTCGTCAATCATGTTAGAACAAATGTATGTTAAGAAAATACGCATTGTAGCAGAACGACCTGTACTAGCTACCAGACTAGGACAGGTACTATCAATGCAGTTGATCTTGGCCTGATTGTGTCGTCAGCTCTGATGAACTTGCCGAAAGTTGGTCTTGCATGTGGTCATCTCTCTCCAAATGTTTGGAGCTCACTGCCAGGCCAGGTTAATCTTAGATGACGGAATAGTTGCCCAGTGCCCCTTTCTATATCTCCCTGCTGCATGGATCCTCAGCCCATCAATCTTGCAGGTCTAGGTCACAACATTCTATGTGATCACTGATGCTATATATGGAAGACGCTGGAGCTGCCTTCAACATGTCAAGGGCATGTCCCCTCGTCATACGTGAATTATAATGTAAGTTAGCTCGTTGAGCTTGAAGGTTTGTTTTCAGATGTTTTGTCACCATACTAAATAACATCGTCAGTGAAAGTCCCTAGTGAATGCTGGTGGTATGTCCCGCCTCTTTTATTTATAGGTCTTGGTTTCTTAAGGTGAATGATGTCATTTTCAGTTTTTTTTCAAGGGAAGGCAGGTAGGGTCAAATTCAATGTGTTTATTGTTGGAGTTCTGGTTAGAATGCCATGTCTCTAAAACCTCTTGTGCATGTCTTTGTTTCGCCTGTCCTAGGATGTGTGAGTTGTCCAGTCAAAGTGATGTCCTTCTTTGTCTGTATGTATAGAAACTAGTGATTGAGGTGGCCAGTTGGTGTTCATGTATCCTGGTGGCAAGTTTCCTGCTTATTGTCCGATTGTAGTGTTTATTACAATTTTTTAACAATGGTATTTTGTGAATGACGTTAGTTTTGCTTGTGGTATCTATTGGGGGATCCTTTAGGTTCATTTGTCAGTGTTTGTGTGTTGGTAGGTTTGTAGGCTACCATGATGCCAAGGGGCCTAAGTAGTCTGGAAGTCATTTCTGATATGTCTTTTATGAAAGGTAATGTGGCCAGTTTTTGGTTGTGTTATGTCTGATTGTTTGGGTTTGTTTCTGAGGAATCGGTGGATTGTGTTTATTGGGTACCCATTTTTCTCGAAAACGTTATATAGATATATTTCTTCTGCTTTTTGTAGTTCTTGGGTGCTGCAGTGTGATGTAGCTTGTTGAAATAATGTCTTGATGCAGCTCCATTTGTGGGTGTTGGGATAATTGCTTCTGAAGTTGTGTCTGGTACATGTGCATTGTTTTTCTGTAGACTTTGGTTTGGAGCTCTCTGTTAACTGTACATTCAACTGTCACATCTAGGAATGGGAGTCTGTTGACATTCTCCTCCTCTTTTGTGAATTTTATGCCTGTCACGGTACTGTTGATGGTGTTGTATGTCTCCTCTAATGTGTTTTGTTTTGTGATGACAAAGGTATCATCTATGTAGCGGACCCAAAGTTTGAGTTGGATAGATAGGAGGGCAGCTTGTTCAAATCTCTGCATTACTGCTTCCTGTATGAGTCCTGATATTAGTGAGCCTATAAGTATTCCATTGACTTGTTTGTAAGCTTTGTTATTGAATGTGAAGTGGGTGGTGAGGCACAGGTCCACTAGCTTGAGATGTTATCTTTGCTGATGAAGATGCAAATCTTCACAAAACTTGCTAAAACATGGATTATGGCTGGGACCGTAGTCTCTGTTGAATCTGCTCATTGTACTCCAGTGCACAAACAAATCTCGTTTTTCAGGGGAAGCCCAGGCATTTCCTTGTCTATGCTTATTTTGTGCTGATGTTTTGTACTTGACCTGTCCTGAAAGTCCGATCAGGCCTGGCTGCTCAAGGGTTGCCCATTCTGATTTTGGGTCAACATTAGAGTGGTGCTAGAAAAGCACAGCAGGTCAGGCAGTATCTGAGAAGCAGGGAAATCGATGTTTTGGGTAAAAGCCAGTTTGCCTGAAACATCGATTTTCCTGCTCCTCTGATGCTGCCTGACCTGCTGTGCTTTTCCAGCACTACTCTAACCTTGACTCGAATCTCCAGCAGCTGCAGTACCCATTTTCGCCATTCTGGTTTCGGACCTAGCCGTTTAGGCCCTGGGCTATCTTGCCTCAGTCCCTCTTCTTGATCAAAATGAGTATCAGCGAAGTAGAATCACACAACTCTGACCTCACTTTCCTCCTGGACAGTACCTGGTCCCAGGCTGATAGCATCAACTATCTAAAACTATAAATTATACAGAAATTTGAAAATATAAACTAACAGAGCAATACAAAGAAGGACAATGCAGTGTGGGGAACAGTACATTGTCAGTAGACATGTGATTAGAAAGTGCAGGATGGCAAAATGTCAGCTCATATTTTAGCTGATTTTTAGTTCAAGACATCACTGGCTGGTTGTTACACCTGAACATGACAATTTTGTTGGGGTGTACCCACAGTACGCTGTCCTCTGACTTATGAAGGGTGGATGTGATCAGCAGATCACTATGGTGATCACCACACTACCCCTTACTTTATTTTTATTCATTCATGGAATGAGGACATCACTGGCGAGGCTAACATTTACTGCTCATCCCAGAGGACAGATAAGAGTCAACTACATTGCTGTGGGTTGGGAGTCACATGTATTTCAGACCAGGTAAAGATGGCAGTTTTTTTCCCTCAAAGACGTTAGTGAACGAGACTTTTTTTTTCAGATAACTGTCAAAGGTTTAATGGTCATGTGCTTACATTCTAGGCAACAAAGATCAAGGCAGCATCTGTTAATGTCCCCATTCAATATCTGTGCTCCCAGATACATTCTCTTCCCCAAATTTCTTTCATTACCAATTGTTTATTTTTTTTTTGGTTATGAATTCCAGACTGAACTTAGCCCAAATTTTGCGGTACAAACACATGCAGGGGATCGTGCATCAGCTTTATAGACGATTATCGGATTGTGAAAATAGATCAGTTGGGAGAAAAGAAAAAGACGAAGCTTCCTCCAGAGCATGGTAGCTGGGTTGGCTGTTGGTTCCTAATTTGGAACCAATCGCGAGCAGTGGTGCCAACATATTTCTGATGATGGAGTCTGAGTGGGCAGGCTCCGGTTGCTGGGGACTGACTCTTCCAGCTTCCCCATTGGAGCACCAGACCAGACACGTCCTGTGGGATCCAGTGCCTCTTATACTCTCTAATGAACGGCCAGACCACCATCCGTTTCATTTTCTGATGGGCTGCAGGTTGGCTCTTCGCCACCAATTCCTAAACCCATGGAACTGTGAGGGCCTGAGGTTGATGTCTCAAATCCTTCCAGGAACGTGGAAATGGTGGTTTATGTTTTGGGAGCCATATGCTTTCATCTGGTGTATATGATAACATTCGGTCTTCCTGGAATTGACCAGAGCTTCATTAACTGAGGGCTAACCTTGTCCCACTTCTGAGTGAGGTTCCTGAGTACTGGGGGACAGGAATGTTCCTGACTGGAGGGTCTGGAGCAAGATATGCCTTGCCCTGTTTTAAATTCAGTGGAGCTGACTTTGATATCAACGATTTTACTTTGTCTCTTTCTCTAATGCATCCTAATAGCCGCTGCCTTTTGAGCATTGTGCAGCAATGCTTAGGCTGTCTTACCATAATGAAGGACTGAGAATCTGGTTCCAATAAACCCATACCCAGCAGATGTTCAATCCCTGTCATATTCCATCTAGTCATAAGGACATGGGGAATGAATCCCGTGAAGCTCAAGACTGTTTGGATGTTGGTGACAAACATACAGAGAGTAGAACTATGTTGCTGGTGGTGGTATTTTGCTAGATGACCTTTCTAAGCAGCTGCTTAAGGGTGAAATTCATTCTTTCCACTATCCCATTCGATGGGGGCTGGTATGTGATGTGGTCAGTATTCATACATCTTGCATTACTGGGGCAGTGAAATGAGTGCCATGGTCTGACTTTATGCTGTGAAGGAGTCCCCACGGAGTAAAAACTTGCTGGGTTAGGATGCTGTGACTTGAGCGGTGTTGGTTCAGTTGGGAAATCCTCTATCCATTCGCTAAATGTGCAAAAATAACAAGGATATAGT
This sequence comes from Chiloscyllium punctatum, assembly GCF_047496795.1. Taxonomy (NCBI): domain Eukaryota; kingdom Metazoa; phylum Chordata; class Chondrichthyes; order Orectolobiformes; family Hemiscylliidae; genus Chiloscyllium; species Chiloscyllium punctatum. The sequence continues at coordinate 52,637,426 of NC_092743.1, read as the reverse complement.
TGTCCCTGCCCCTCCCATATAAGATGGTTGGGGCAATATACTTAATCTGGATGTTTGTCCAGCGGCCCTCAACACCTCAAGTGTACCTTGGCTCCTCTTCATTGGTATTCCTTTCCTGATTATTTTGGGTGTAGATTATGCAGTTATCAATTTAATGTTGTCTGATTTTTACTGTTCGCTTGTCATTCCATTTGTCATAGGACGTGGGATGTGCTCCTTCCTGGATTTGTTTTTGGTCATTGTTGCTGCTCTGAGTTTGTTTAAGCTCCGCGATCTTAGTTTGCCTCAGAGTGATGGCTTTTGTAGCACTGCTCCTTCATCAGGTAGCTGTGGAGCAGGATCATTAAACACAGAAATTAAAGAAAAAGATTACAACTGAAATGACATATTGAACAAACCTAGATTGCTGTTAAGTCTTTCACCTTTTAGAACGCATTTTTAGAATTAACTGAAACCTGCAACTATTCTAAAAGATGAAAGACTTAACAGCAATCTAGGTTTGTTCAATATATCGCTTCAGTTGCATGACAGTTATCTTTTGCTATAAATGATGTCTTACAATCCTGCTCCACAGCTACCCAAGAAGGAACAGTACTCTTGAAAGCTAGGACTTGCAAATAAATCTGTTGGACTACAACCTGGTGTTGTCAGTTTTATAGTTTTTGATTGTACATCAGCATTTGTAGCATTTTTAATACCTGTACTTAATATGCAAAAAATACATTGGCATCCTATGGTCTCTTTATTTCAGTAAAACGTTGGGATTTTCTCCGAGCTATAGAAGATCAATGCATAATTTGCTTGATGCACAGGTTAACAGTACAAACTAATTGGCTTTCTTACATTCTTAAAGTTAACACTTTGACACACAATTAAGAAATAAGATTGAAATTGGAAAAGATAATGTGGAATCTATTTAGCGTCTATTACTTTTAGGTAGTTGTTCTTGCACTTTGTGTAAATCATATTGCATTAGACATTGCAATTGAAAGTTATTCTAACATTTTCAGGTTATAGAGAGATGATGCTTCAATCTCTAACTCAATTGATCGTACTAGATGGACTAAAGCGGTCTGGTGAATCTATCCATTCAAATGAAGGAGTTCCCTCAGATCTGCCTGGTTTGGAAGACTACTTGGAGTACTTGGTATCATCAGAGTCTAGCTTAAGTATGGAAAAGGTTTGTGCTTGATTACTTTTTCACTTCATAGGTCAGGACTGTCCAGATTGTCAGCTGTTTATGATTTTCAGGTCATGGCAGTGTAGTTCATGAAGTGTAAGTGACACAGTTTTATTTGTGCAAGACTAAAATGCTGCATTTGCTGGATATTTGAAACACAAACAAAAATCAATGGAGAAACACCACAGAAGTGGCAACATCTGTGGAGAGAAACAGTCAATGGGCAGAATCTTCGGTTCCCAAAACGTGAGGGGAAAAATGTGGCGGAATGGGAAGTTAATTGGTTGGGTTGACATTGTTGGGATCCCTACCATCAGAAGAATAAGTTTCCTTTCCCAAAATCAATCAAGATTCTTAACTGGTCATTAGTGACCAATCCTTATGCTTTACCACTCTTGCTGTTGTCATCAACAGCACTTGCCATCATTCTCTCCAACCCCTGACTCCTGCTTGCCATCTGCATTGTCCACTCTCTCCCTCAAAATACTTTCCTACCTGCACCAACAGTGTTAGCTGTGCCATCCACTTTTTGTGTTCCGCAACACCTACCTGTCTTATTTTAGGAGGAAGACAGACCATAATAGGGCATTTTAATCTTGACTCTAACCATCTCAAGCAGGTCCTGGAATGGTATCTTGTTCTGAAAACCCCTGAGCAAAAGCTATTACCTTGACTTGTCTGAGGCCTGCTGACAAGTTTCCTTACTTTGGGACTGTGATAAGTGGCGTGGCAAAATGGTATTAATATGAGTCCGATGTTTCTGGCTGTGAGAGCAAAGCACAAAAAGGCAAGGCAGTGAAAGGCTGTGACATTCAAGAAAGATCAAGATAAGTGAACATTTTGACAGAGAGCTCAGATGTGCAGCCTGGTCCAGCCCATGAGCTGAGTATATGTCTCTAAGTATACAATGTCCTTGCTGTAGCATTACAAGAATAGTTCCTGGTGCAAAATTTGAAGTCATAGAGATGTACAGCACAGAAATAGACCCTTCGGTCCAACTCGTCCATGTCAACCAGATATCCCAACCTAGTCCCTCCTGCCAGCACCTGGCCTATATCCCTCCAAACCCTTCCGATTTATATGCCTATCCATATGCCTTTTAAATGTTCCAATTGTACTAGCCTCCACCACTTCCTCTGGCGGCTCATTCCATACACTTATCGCCCTCCGCGTGAAAACGTTGCTCCTTAGGCCTCTTTTATATCTTCCCCTCTCACCCTAAACCTATGCCCTCCAGTTCTGGACTCTCTGACCCCAGGGAAAAGACTTTGTCTATTTATCCTATCCATGCCCCTCATAATTTTGTAAACCTCTATAAGGTAACCCCTCAGCCTCAGACACTCCAGGACACCCTAGCCTATTCAACCTCTCCCTATAGCTCCAATCCTCCAACCCTGGCAACATCCTTGTAAATCTTTTCTGAACCCTTTCAAGTTTCACAACATCTTTCTGATAGGAAGGAGACCAGAATTGTATACAATATTCCAACAGTGGCCTAACCAATGTCCTGTACAGCCACAACCTGACCTCCCAACTGCTGTACTCAATACTCTGATATAAAGAAAAGCATACCAAACGCCTTCCTCACTATCCTATCTACCTGCGACTCCACTTTTAAGGAGCTATGAGCCTGCACTCCAAGGTCTCTTTGTTCACCAACACTCCCTAGGACCTTACCTTTAGGTGTATAAGTCCTGCTAAGATTTGCTTTCCCAAAATGCAACACCTCACATTTATCTAAATTAAACTCATTTGACACTTCTCAGCCTACTGGCCCATCTGATCAAGATCCTATTGTAATCTGAGGTAACCTTCTTCGCTATCCACTACACCTCCAATTTTGGTGTCATCAGCAAACTTACTAACTATACCTCTTATGCTAACATCTAAATCATTTATATAAATGATGAAAAGTAGTGTACCCAGCACCGATCCTTGTGGCACCCCACTGGTCACAGCCCTCCAGTCTGAAAAACAATCCTTCACCACCACCCTCTGTCTTCTACCTTTGAGCCAGTTCTGTATCCAAATGGTGAGTTCTCCTTGTATTCCATGAGATCTAACCTTGCTAACTAGGGAGAGAATAGGGCCCCTCAAAGATCAGCAAGGCGGCCTTTATGTGAAGCCGCAGGAGATGGGGGAGATACTGAATGTCTTGAAATGCATAAAATCCAGGATCAGGTATACCTGAGAACACTGTGGGAAGCTAAGGAAGTGACTGCAGAGCCTGTTACTGAGATATTGTATCATTGATAGTCACAGGTGAGGTGGCGGAAGACTGAAGGTTGGCTAACATGGTGCCACTATTTCAGAAAGGTGGTAAGGACAAGCCAGGGAACTATAGATCAGTGAGCCTGACATCGGTGATGGGCAAGTTGTTGGAGGGAATGGGGAACCATGTTGAATGCCTTACTGAGTCCATATAGATTACCCTCATCAATTGTCTTTGTTACTTCTTCAAAAAAGTCAATCAAGTTCGTGAGACATGATTTCCCATGCATAAATCCATTGTTGACTATCCCAAATCAGTCCTGGGCTTTTCAAATGCATGTACATCCTGTCCCTCAGGATTTCCTCCAACAACTTACCCACCACTGACATCAGCACTTCCTTCTCTGTAATATGGACATTTTTCAAGATGTCACCATCTATTTCCCTACATTCTATATCTTCCATGGCCTTTTCCACAGTAAATAATGATGCAAAATACTCGTTTAGCATCTTCCCCCCATCTCTTTTGGCGCTTCACAAAGACCGCCTTGCTGATCTTTGAGGGGCCCTGTTTTCTCCCTAGTTACCCTTTTATCCTTAATGTATTTGTAAAAACCCTTTGGATTCTTGTTAACTCTATTTGCCAAAGCCATCTCATGTCCTCTTTTGCCCGACTGACTTTTCTCTTAAGTATACTCCTACTGCCTTTATACTGTTCTAAGGATTCATTCGATCGATCCTGTCTATACCTGACGTATGCTTCCTTCTTTTGCTTAACCAAATCTTCAATTTATTTAGTTATCCAGCATTCCCTTTACCTTCCAGCCTTTCCTTTTACCCCAACAGGTATATACTTTCTCTGGACTCTCATTATCTCATTTAGAGTCGGAGAGTCATAGAGATGTACAGCATGGAAACAGACCTTTCGGTCCAACCCGTCCATGCCAACCAGATATCCCACCCAATCTAGTCCCACCTGCCAGCACCCGGCCCATATCCCTCCAAACCCTTCCTATTCATATACCCATCCAAATGCCTCGTAAATTTTGCAATTGTACCAGCCTCCACCACATCCTCTGGCAGCTCATTCCATACACAGACCACCCTCTGCATGAAAGAGTTGCCCCTTAGGTCTCTTTTCTATCTTTCCCCTCTCACCCTAACTTATGCCCTCTAGTTCTAGACTCCCCGATCCCAGGGAAAAGACTTTGTCTATTTATCCTATCCATGCCCCTCATAATTTTGTAAACCTCTATAAGGTCACCCCTCAGCCTCCGAAGCTCCAGGGAAAACAACCCCAAACTGTTCAGCCTCTCTCTGTAGCTCAGATCTTCCAACCCTGGCAACATCCTTGTAAATCTTTTCTGAACCCTTTCAAGTTTCACAACATCTTTCCGATAGGAAGGAGACCAGAATTGCACACAATATTCCGACAGTGGCCTAACCAGTGTCCTGTACAGACGCAACATGACTTCCCAACTCCTGTACTCAATACTCTGACCAATACTAGATGCCGCCTTCACTATCCTAAATACCTGCGACTCCACTTTCAAGGAGCTATGAGCCTCCACTCCAAGGTCTCTTTGTTCAGCAACACTCCCTAGGACCTTACCATTAAGTGTATAAGTCCTGCTAAGATTTGCTTTCCCAAAATGCAGCACCTCGCATTTATCGGAATTAAACTCCATCTACCACTTCTCAGCCCATTGGCCCATCTGGTCCAGATCCTTTTGTAATCTGAGGTAACCCTCTTCGCTGTCCACTACACCTCCAATTTTGGTGTCATCTGCAAACTTACTAACTGTACCTCTTATGCTCGCATCCAAATCATTTATGTAAATGACAAAAAGTAGAGGGCCCAGCACCGATCCTTGTGGCACTCCACTGGTCACAGGCCTCCAATCTGAAAAACAACCCTCCACCACCATCCTCTGGCTTCTACTTTTGAGCCAGTTCTGTATCCAAATGGCTAGTTCTCCCTGTATTCCATGAGCTATAACCTTGCTAATCAGTCTCCCATGGGAACCTTGTTGAACTGAAGTCCAAATAGATCACATCTACCGCTCTTTGTTACTTCTTCATATCAAGTTTGTGAGACTTCCCACGCACAAAGCCATGTTGACTATCCCGAATCAGTCCTTGCCTTTCCAAATACATGTACATCCTGTCCCTCAGGATTCCCTCCAACAACTTGCCCACTACCGAGGTCAGGCTCACTGGTCTATTGTTACCTGGCTTGTCTTTACCACCCTTCTTAAACAGTGGCACTATGTTAGCCAACCTCCAGTCTTTCGGCACCTCGCCTGTGACTATCGATGATTCAAATAGCTCAGCAAGAGGCCCAGCAATCACTTCTCTAGCTTCCCACAGAGTTCTCGGGTACACCTGATCAGGTCCTGGGGATTTATCCACCTTTAACCGTTTCAAGACATCCAGCACTTCCTCCTCTGTAATATGGACATTTTGCAAGATGTCACCATCTATTTCCCTACAGTCTACATCTTCCATATCCTTTTCCACAGTAAATACTGATGCAAAATATTCATTTAGTATCTCTCCCATTTTCTGCGGCTCCACACAAAGGCCGCCTTGCTGATCTTTGAGGGGCCCTCTTCTCTCCCTAGTTACCCTTTTGTCCTTAATATATTTGTAAAACCCCTTTGGATTCTCCTTAATTCTATTTGCCAAAGCTATCTCATGTCCCTGTTTTGACCTCCTGATTTCCCTCTTAAGTGTACTCCTACTTTCTTTGTACTCTTCTAAGGATTCACTCAATCTATCCTGTCTATACCTGACATATGCTTCCTTCTTTTTCTTAACCAAACCCTCAATTTCTTTAGTCATCCAGCATTCCCTATACCTGCCAGCCTCCCTTTCACCCTGACAGGAATATACTTTCTCTGGATTCTTCTTATCTTATTTCTGAAGACTTCCCATTTTCCAGCCATCCCTTTACCTGCAAACATCTGCCTCCAATCAGCTTTTAAAAGTTCTTGCCGAATACCATCAAAATTGGCCTTTCTCCAATTTAGAAATTCAACTTTTAGATCTGGTCTATTCTTTTCCATCACTATTTTAAAACGAATAGAACTATGGTCACTGGCCCCAAGGTGTTCCCCCAGTGACACCTCAGTCACCTGCCCTGCCTTATTTCCCAAGAGTAGATCAAGTGTTGCACCTTTTCTAGTAGGTAGATCCACATACTGAATCAGAAAATTGTCTTGTACACTTAAGAAATTCCTCTCCACCTAAACCTTTAACACTATGGCAGTCCCAGTCGATGTTTGGGAAGTTAAAATCCCCTACCATAACTACCCTATTATTCTTACAGATAGCTGCTATCTCCTTACAAGTTTGTTTCTCAATTTCCCTCTGACTATTGGGGGGTCTATAATACAATCCCAATAATGTGATCATCCCTTCCATATTTCTCAGTTCCACCCAAATAACTTCCCTGGATGTATTTCTGGGAATACCTTCCTCAGCACAGCTGTATGCTGTCCCTTATCAAAAATGCCACACCCCCTCCTCTCTTGCCTCCCTTTCTATCCTTCCTGTAGCATTTGTATCCTGAATCCTTCTCCATACACCAGCTCCTCAGCCATGCATTCATCTGCTCTATCCTCCTATTCCTGCCCTCACGAATCGTAGCACTGGAAGTAATCCAGATATTACTACCCTTGAGGACCTCCTTTTTAAATTTCTGCCTAACTCTCTGTGATCTCCCTTCAGAATCCCAACCTTTTCCCTTCCAATGCCATTGGTACCAATGTGGACAATGACCTCCTGCTGGTCCTTCTCCCCCGTGAGAACATTCTGCACCCTCTCTGAGACATCCTTGATCCTGGCACCAGGAAAACAACACACCATTCTGCTTTTTTCTGCTGGCTTCAGAAACGTCTGTCTGTACCTCGGACTACAGAATCCCCTAACACAATTGATCTCTTGGAAGCCGACGTACCCCTCGTTGCATTAGAGCCCGTCTCAATATCAAAAGGTTGGCTGTTCATGCTACGTTCCCCTGAGAATCCATCACCCCCTACATTTTCCAAAACAGCATACCTGTTTGAAGTGGGTATATCCACAAAAGACTCCTGCACTAGCTGCCTACCTCTCTCTTACCCTTCCTGGAGTTAACCCATCTATATGACTGTACCTGAGACTTTCCTCCCCTTCCTATAATTCCTCATCGCTTCTATCTGTCTCTCCAACCGATCCACTCGATCTGATAAGATTCGTATCCAACAGCATTTATGGCAGGTATAATCCACAGTAACCCTTAAACTCTCTTTAAACTCCCACATCTGACAAGAAGTACATATCACTGCAAAGGCCATTTTTGCTTCTTCACAATCTAAAGACCCAGAAAATAACACCATCTTATTTCTCTACAAACACTGCCCCAGGTTAAATTAATAGCTATGGCTTTTATTTTAAGTTCAATCAAAAGACTTATCTCCAAAAACATATAATCAAGAAAGAATCCACTATACTCACTACTGCAGCCTTTCTCTTGGACAGACTTAAAACAATAATTAACTTATCTGATTCTGTGCTGTGAACTTCGCCCAACAATTCCTCCAAGATTAGTTATGAATTTCACTGTTTGTTAATTTTCCCAGATGCACTCCGATGTCCAGCGATATACAAATTTTCTGAAGGCTTCCCATTTTCCAGCCGTCCCTTTACATGCAAACATCTGCCCCCAATCAGCTTTCAAAGGTTCTTGCCTAATACTGTCAAAATTGGCCTTCCTCCAATTTAGAACTTCAACTTTTAGATCTGGTCTATCCTTTTCCATCACTATTTTAAAACTAATAGAATTATGGTCACTGGTCCAAAATGTTCCCCCACTGACACCTCAGTCACCTGCCCTGCCTTATTTCCCAAGAGTAGGTCAAGTTTTGCACCTTCTCTCGTAGGTCCATCCACATACTGAATCAGAAAATTTTCTTAACACACTTAACAAATTCCTCTCCATGTAAATCCTTAATGCTATGTCAGTCCCAGCCTATGTTTGAAAAGTTAAAATCCCCTACCATAATTAACCTATTATTCTTACAAATAATTGAGATCTGCTTACAAATTTGTTTCTAAGTTTCCCTCTGACTGGTCTATAATATAATCCCAATGAGGTGATCATCCCTTTCTTATTTCTCAGTTCCACCCAAATAACTTTCTTGGATGTATTTCCAGGAATATCCTCCCTCAGTACAGCTGTAATGCTACCCCTCATCAAAAATGACACCCCCTCTCTGTGTCCTGTAACTGGATTGGAAATGTGACAGGAGGGTTCTTACAGGCGTGCATATATTAGATGCCATTGTCTGCGATTGTGAGGTGTAAGGGAGTCCAGTGTCCTTTGAGTGAGTCCTGAGATAGCTGGATTTCAACATATAGGTTGTTTAGAGCAAGCAGCAAGCTGAATCCACCAGCTACTCATTCTGCTTTTGTCAAATTTTTCCAATGTCTCTTTTTTTTGGTGAATTTGGTAGGATGGGAGGCTGAACATTAATGAAATGTGTAGGCATTGATCCCTATCAGTTTGTATCTCACTATGCCTACTGTGAATTCCACATTTGTGAACCAAAACTTAACATACCTCATCACTTAGGTCTTAATCTGGAGATTATTACCATTTTTGTTCTGCTTTTAAATTTATCGTCTAGCTCTTTAGTCTTTAACAGAACCACTCCTTGATCTATCTATATTGTTGGACCATGAGAATTAGATCTTTCCCCTCCCACTCCAAATTCCTCTCCAGCCCAGACCTGAAATCCTGCACCTGTGCAGCAGGGAGCCAGCACAACCTTCAAGACTTTTGATCATGGCCACAGAGAACCGTGTCTATTCCCCTGACTGTACTGTCACACATTATAACTACACTTCTCTCTTCTTCCCCCTCCTGAATGGCTCCCTGTACCACAGTGCTGTGATCAGTTTGCTCACCCTCCCTACAGCCCCTTGTCCACACAGGGAGCAAAAATCTCAAACCTGTTGGAAAGGCCCAAGTGCTGAGGCTCTTTGTCTCCTGCATCTCACTGTCTTCCTCACTGGGAGTCACACCTTCCTGTCCCTGACCTCTGACTTGGGCTTGAAGGAGTTAATCAAAGGGGTGCGACTACCTCATGAAACACAGCATCCAGCTAACCCTTCCACCTCCCTGATGACTCCAGGTCATCAACTTTTAAAAAAAATCTTAAAGACTCCAACTCTGAGCTGGAGTTCCTCGAGCAACTAACACTTGCTGCAGATGCAGGCAGTATGAATAACAATAGTGTCCACCAGCTTCCACATCATGCAGGTACAACTAATTACCTGGTCCTGCATCTCTCTTTTATTTATGTAGGCCTTATTTTGTTTTTTAAAAAATCCTCCTTCTCTTTGTGTGTAATTTTTAAATATTTCTCCACCTACCGTCAATTTGAGAGCAACCTATAATAGCTATTCAAATTACCAGTTATTACCAACCAATAAGTTATAGGTTTTTTTTTCTGTGATGTCACTCCTTGTTTTGTTCTGGACCCCCAATTCTGGGCATCAGTTTTTGCTGTTTAACAAGACCTACAAACCATGAGCCAAATAAGGCAGAAAAAGGCATCACTTCCCTTTTTGCATAATTTCCATGCTGCATCTAAAGTTCCCAAACTATCTCCTCAATCAGGATGTTACTCACTCCAGCTATGATCTCTCCTTCCTGACCATTTGAAGCTTACTGGTCAAAGAAATACTTCCAACGTTGAAGAGATGCATTGTTGTTTAATTTTATGTGGTTTATAAAATTTTCCTAGTATATGTGATTATGATAAATTTTGGAAATAACATGATTTTCAAATGAAATTACTTCAAAATTTTCACTTGGCACACCTTGCAAGAATCTTACAGCCTTGTGAGCATATTAATTATTGTGGTCCTGTAAATAGTACAATTTCATAAATACATTTTTAAAATTTAATGTAAAGGCTAAAATATTACATCAAAATGTCACTGTGATAGCTGATCATTTCAAACACCTTTTACATCCCTTTTAAATAAAATAGGTTTCAGGGGTACCACCCGTGATCACACCAAGGATTGATCAGGTTCTTGCTCAATATCGTCTTCGTTCTACAGTAACTGATCCTGCAGCACCAATGTTTGTCACAGACTCCAGTTCATCACTGGAAGTGGAGCAATACAGGAATCACAACACTGTCAACATATTCAATGAAATAAGAATAAAGAAACTGGAAAAACAGATTTCTCAGCTATTGCAGCAGGTGATTGTTGGAAAGGAATTACCTTTAAAATAAATTTCTTTGATTAGCCATATTTTAGTATTTTTGTGCAATACATGTTGCCTTATAAGGCAATTCTTTTATGAAAAGTATATTTGCACTATTACAATTATGTATGCTAATTTATAATTATTACTGTAGATGCCTTAAATTCAGCATCCATGCATATAGAAAGAATGTTGCTGAAAAAGAGATGAGCATTCCTAGCTTTGCATATTACACTCGTCAGGATAGAATTGCAAAAGTACCAAATCTCAAAGGGAACAACCATTTAAACTCTATGAGAAAAGGTCACTGATTGGCAAGCAGATTCTTGACTAGTAAAGACATTGCCATGGAGAATACACTACTTAACTAACCAGGTTTTTAAAATCAAGCCAGACAAGTTGATGCTGATTGATAAAGGCATTGCTATGGAGAACGTACCAGGGAACAGCTATTCCTCAAACTTTAGTTGAAATGTTCTTGCTTTCGTATTCTTGTGAATCTCTTTTTCAGCAATGCTCAAATTCTTTACTATTAAGTGATAGTAATGTAAAGTATTGTTTGAGGATAATTTATAACTATCTTGTTCATTTATGTGAGATTTTACAGTGAACATGCATAACAAATCTTGTTTTACAGAATCATCCCCGTTCAGCAAGGTGTTTTGGTTATCTCAGTTGGCTGGGCAGTTGGTTTGTGATGCAGAGTGATGTCAACAGCATGTGTTCAATTCCTGTATCAGCTGAGGTTACCATGTCAGACTGTCCTTCTCTATCTCTTCCCTTGCCTGAGGCATGGTGACCCTCCATTAAACAACCACCAGTTGCCTTTCTAATGAGACAGTAGCCCTAAGGTCCAGTGGCAACTTTACTTATGTGTATGGAGAAATGTAAATATTGAAGTAATTGCTGCTACTTAAGTTTGGGGCACACAGCATTCATTGTGTCCCTTTTAGATCAAATTCTCCGGTTAGTGTGTTTTGACCAATCTTTTCACCTTCTCTTTATCCTCCACTTAGTCTAATTCACCTCAATAGCACTTCAACTAGCCATGCATGCTGATTTATAAACAAATCAGAAATTTAAATTCACTCAAAAGTGTGGTATTCTCCAATCCAAGACATATATTGCAATGATGTATATAACTCCTTGCATTTTCTGACATTTGAAAATGTGCTTTAAAACAGAAGGTTTCTTTGTCTTACTGCAACAGTGATGGATTCCATTGTATTAGCAACAAGTAAAAACTGAACATTATGCATGGGATTTCTGTATTGGGATTTCAGCTTCCCAATTAGAAGTACTTAGTTTGCATTTAGTTGCAGTGCCTCTATGTGCTGGATGTTACAGAGAACTGTATTTTCTTCTACCCCTGCACCCTCTCATCAAAACCAAAATATCAGTCATCAGCTTGCCAACCCACAGTGTAGCTGCTGCACAGTAACATTGAGTAATAAGCACCTTTTAATTGAGTTAGAGAGGACTTTCTGACCAGCAACTTAGTTGTCCATAGCACCAGGATTCATATGGGCAGTTCTTAAGAGGTAGTGATAGAAGTTCTTAAGGGTAAATCTGGAATTCTGGATGAGACTAATGAGCATATGCTAGGAAGGAGGCATGGAGGTGGATAGAAGTTTAAATTATTAGGGGGGCCTGATGATGTATGATTTTGGGGGAGAGACGTGCCTCTATTAGATACAGGTCCAAAGTGGGATGTGACATCTCCTTGCTTCCAAACAGAGGCTCTGCACAGTGAAAGCTGCTATTGTACTCGCCTTGCCTCCACCTTCCTCTGCTGCTCATACAATGGCAGTGACGGCAGACTATTGCCCTTCATTGAACATTAATTGTTAACTGTAGACCTTGACAGGCCTAAAGGCAGATGGGCTTCCTGAAATAACTGCATAAAGACCAGTATCCTGCCACCAAGTCATTTATTTACATGTGCACTGTACAGCCAGCTGAAAACCAGTCCCTAGACTGAGGGGACCTTCTGCATACCCTGTGTTTTTTTATTTTATGGAACCATACAAAATACAAACAGTTGGCAATAAAGAAAAAGCAGAAGTTCACACCAAAAACCACTATTTATAGGGGAAGGGGCAGCAAGACCAAACCCCAAACCCCACCATTCAATCAGTTAACAGGGAAATGAGGGCAAACTTCAAATCGCACCTTAAGTTATCAAAATGGAAACAGTAACAAACACAGACAAGACAGTCCAATCCAATGAAAAACAGTGCACAGCATCCCCTTTTATATCAGCCAAGACTTCCTGATTTGGCCCAAGTTAACCACCCCAATCAAGGATCTCAGTAAGTGAGATCTACCTAACCACGGTTCCAATCGCTACACTGCCTGATGCCTTTTCACCCATCATACTATGGAAGACAGGCCAAGAGGCCATCGACTTTGTTTTACATATCTCTCACCTTCAAATATGCTCATGTAGTGGGACTGTAATCCAGCCTGAAGCCTTTCAAATCTCTAATCTATTTCATATCCCACAGTCAAACAAACCGTGGGAAGCTTTTACAATTCACTATTTGCCTTTACACTGTTTGGTAAATATTTCATTTGATTCTGCTAACATCGAAAATGTTAGATGTTTGGGTGCTGCTGAGCAGAGTACTGTGTATAAACATTCGCCTGACTAGACCTTTTCATATTTGTAATGTGATGTCGGAGTAGCTGACAAACCCAGCATTTACTGGTCATCCTTAAATGCCCTTGAAAAGGTAATGATGAACTGCCTTGCTAGCCCACTGCAGTCCATTGGTATCAGTGGTTCCTTGTGCTGTTGTAATTGAACTGATAGCTGTCATATAACTGTGTCTTGTTGATTATGACAAATAACTACCCAGAATTACAACTGAATTTTTCCTGCAGTCAAATTGTATTTTCAAAATGCAGTATCAGATATGATTCTTTGAGAGATGCAGCAACACTTTTAAAATGTTCACGTATGCAACTTGATAGATGTAAGTGCTCTTTCTCAATTATGTGAAGACAAGTCTACAATGTTATAGCATAACATTAACATTACTAAACTAGAAACAGCCAACAGATTATCTGTTTGTTATCATTTGATAGATTTGTTAAAGGTTGTAGTGCACACACTGGACATCTCAAAGCACTTTGGAGTCAGTGCCAATCAAATCTTATGACAGCAGCTGAGGGAATTTAACTTCCACTCATTAACCGATCTGGAATGAAATGCTGGCTTCATTAATAATGATTATGCAATTAACCAATGGTTGTAAACACCCATCTGATTCACTGACTTCGAGCCCTATCTGGTCTAGCCTCTGCACACCTGCAGGCCACAGCAGAATAGCTGGCTTTTAACTGCTATCTTTGCTTTTTAAAAAAGTTTTTTTTTAATTTGAACATTGGGTAGATGCTGGGATTCGTATGATCTAAGGTGGAGTTTATCTGAGTGGGTGGTTTTGTAATTGCAGATCACTGTGTAGTTTTTTGAGAGGAAAATATAAGGTGCTTACACTTCGATCAATGATAGCCATTTCTACTCCACAATGCATAGACCCTGCACCCAGAAAGATGCTGTAGGTATCCGGTTGTAAACAGTTTTGCTGTAAATCATCCTTTAGTTTAAAGATGAATGGAAGTTGGGATCAAAGATAACTAATCGGCTTTGGAGAAGATAGTCATTTTGATATCAGATTACAGGCTTCCCAATAAACCTAGGAATATCTTGTACTGGAATTGCACGTTTGTCTCGAGTGTTCTACAGCCAATTGAGTGGTAGACAGCCAGTCTGCAAGATAGTCAGGTATGCACCTGAAGCAATATAAGTACTGGCTCTTTTGTTTGCCACGCATTCAGTAGCAGCTTGAGCTATAACTGAAGACCAAGCTCATGAAGAGTTAATGGAAGGTTTATCTAGCCAGAGGAGGAAACCTACAGTACAACAGTGAGAATACATTTTGGATTAGAAGTTGCCCATCTAGGAAAGTTAAAAGGAAGCAACCCATTAGTAGCTGGGACAAACTGTGAACTGTTTGGCCACAGAATTACAGTTGTTTTTGCTAGCCATGATAATTATGGGGGAACTGTTTCATTCTATCATTTAAAGTATAAGTTGCCTACAAAAGAAAGTTGTGCTTAATCCACAGTTTTTGGTACAGTTAAAGCTTGTAAACATGACATTTTGATTTGTCATTTCTTTCAGTTGTTTACTAGAAGTTTAAATTTCTCTGAGAGTCATAGAGATGTGCAGCACAGAAACAGATCCTTCGGTCCAACTCGTCCATGCCGACTAGATATCCCAACCCAATCTAGTCCCATATGTTTGTGTCTCTGTCATATATTGTTGCTAGAAGATCCTGTGACCCATTTAACATCAGTTTAAGTCAAAAGTCATTGTTTACATAGAAGCTTTTAACCAAGGGACTTTTTTTCCATTCATTCCTGGTACGTGGGCATCTGTGGTTAGGCAAGCATTTATTGTGCTTGCTATTCCCTAGTTGCTCTTGAGAAGGTGGTGGAGAGCTGTCTTCTTAGACCACCGTGGTCCATAAGCTATAGTTAGACCCAAAATGCTACTAGGCTTGGAATTCCAGGACTTCGACTAAGTGACAGTGAAGGAATGGCAATATATTTCCAAGTCAAAATGGTGAGGGGAACTTGCAGGTGTTGGTATTCTCATGTATAAGCTGCCTTTAACCTTCTAGATGGAATTGGTCCTGGCTTTGGAATATGCTATCTAAGGATCTTTGCATTTTTGCATTGCTTCTTAGAGGTAGTACATCCCACCTGCTACTAAATATGGGTAGTGGAGAGAGTGGATGCTTGTGGATTTGGTGACAATCAAGCGGGCTGCTTTGTCACGGGACGGTGTCAAGCTTCTTCTGTGCTGTTGGAGCTGTACTCATCCAGGCAAAGTAGGAGTATTACATCACAATCCTGACACGTGCCTTGTAAATGGGGTACAGGCTTCAGGGAGTCAGGAGGTGGTTACTTGCTGCAGTATATCTCTGACCTGCTCTTGTGGCCAATGTATTTATATAGAGATTCCAGTTTCTGGTCAATGGTAATCTCTGGAATATTGATAGTGGGGCATTCATTGACGATAACACCATTGAATGTCAAGGGGCAGAGAATAGATTGTCTATTATTAGAGATGGTGATTAAGTGGTGTGAATGTTACTTGCCACTTCTCAGCTAAAGAGTTGGACAGTATCCAGCCTTGTTGTGTATGGACATGGATTGCTTCACTATCTGAGGAGTTGTGAATGATGCAGAACTGTGTAAAATCAGCAGTGAATATTCCCACTTCTGACCTTACAATGAATGAAAGGTCACTAATGAAGCAGCTGAAGCTGGCTGGGCCATGGACACTACACTGAACTCCTGCAGGGATATCCTGGAGCTGAGATGGCTGACCTCAAGCAACCACAATCATCATCCTACATGCCAGCTACGATTCAACAAAGTTACCCCCGATTCTCATTGGGTTCCTTGATGCCACACTGTCAAATGCAGTCTTGATAACAAGGGCTATCCTTGGAACTCAGCTCCTTTGTTCATGTTTGAACCAAGACGGTAAAAAGTCAGGAGTTGAGTGGCCTTAGCAGAATCCAAACTGAGCATCACTGAGCAGGTTATTGCTAAACAGGTTTTGCTTGATAGTACCGTTGGTGATGTCTTCCATCACTTTACTGATGATTGAGAGTGGACTGATGGAATGGTAATTAGCCCTTTTGTGTACAGGACATACCTAGGCAATTTTCTATGTTGTCTAGGAGATGCTAGTTTTGCTGCCCTTTGTAACAGCTCGGCTGGGTATGCTGCAAGTTCTGGAGTACAAGTCTTCAGCATTATTGCCAGAATGTCATCACAGCCATAGCTTTTGCAGTGTCGAGTGCATCAACCATTTCTAGATATCAGTCTAATTGGCTGAAGGATGGCATTTGTGATGCTGGGGAGCTCTGGAAGAGGCTGAGATGGTTTATCCACATTGCCCTACTGGCTGAAGATTGTTGCAAATGCTTCAACCTTATATTTTGCACTGGTGTGCTAGGATTTCCCATCATTGAGGATGAGGATAGTTATGGCGTCTCTTCATGACTAGATGTGGAAAGACTGCAGAGCTTAGATCTGAACTGCTTGTGGAGTCACTTAGCTCTGGTTATCATTTGCTGCTTATACTGTGTCATGGATTAGGCCAGATGACTCAAAATATTCTTAAGCAGGCAGCCAAGACCATAACTTTGCAATTTGTTTCAGTAAGTGTACAGTGAAAATTACCCAGATTAAGTTAGCCAGGTTGACTACCAGGTTTAAGGCAGACAAAAAAATTTATTCACAAAATTACACAATGAAACACGAAGAGCAGAATAAAGAACCCCTACAAAACTCAGTCTATCCAAACTAGACTTAAGTATGCTGTTCCAAAAATACGCAACAGTCCCAATAAACAAACCCCCTTTCAAACACAGTACAGAAATGGGTCAGATGCTTACAGGCTGAAGTTAGAAGGACAGAAGAGAGAGTTTCCACACAGCTCACTGTTGAACTCCCATCCAGTACTGGACTGAATTAAGCTGAGCGAGAGAGCTGACCACTCCCCTTTATACAAATCACTTCTAAAACCTCACTACTTTGGCCTGAAGTCTCATCTGTTTACATATAAACAAAAAGGCCTCTCCATACTCTTTAATCTCTGTACCAAAGTAGACTGATCGGAGGCCGGCCTGTTTTGAAAGAAAAGTCAAGGACGGAGTATCCTTGAGCCAAGGAACAGCTTTTAGGGAAAAAAAGGGACTAGCTTTGTGACACCTTCCCCTCCTCTTTCCCCACCCCCCCCCCCACCTTAAAAAAAACTATCAATACAAAAAGATGGCTTCATTTTTAACCCTTCAAAAACTCGGTTAGTAGTTAAAACACACATATACACTATACTAACTATAAACATTCAAACATGCTCAACCACAAGCAAATTCAGGCTGCAGTATACCCACCACCGAATGCCTCCATATCGTCAGTCAAGTCCACATCGGCAATCGCATTTTTGCAACCTGTCACATGTACAATTGTCAATTTGAATGGCTGCAACAACAAGCTCCATCTAAACAGTCTGGCATTTTTGTCCTTAACTTTTTCCACAAATGTCAAAGGGTTATGATCACTGTATGCGATTGTCTCAGATGCATTGCTGGTAATATAGACATTGAAATGTTGTAAGGTCAACACCAAGCTTAAAGTCTCTTTCTCGACTGTTGATTATTTCTGTTGATGAATGTTTGCCTTCCTGGAAAAATACCCGATGGGTTTTTCTATCCCTTTGTCATCCTCCTGCAGGAGTACTGCACTAACACCCACATTACTGGCATCAATGGCCAACTTGAAAGGCTTCGTCTAATCCAGTGTGGCTATTACTGGGGCAGTAGTTAACACAGCTTTTAGGCTGTTCACTAAAACTTTTGCCCTTTTTTAACAATTCAGTGAGTTGTTTGGCATAAACTTTAGGTAAAAGTCACTCAAACCCAGGAACCGCAGTACTGCTTAATTCGTTGATGGTTGGTGTGGGAAATTCCCCACTTACTTTTGTTTTTGCATCTTGTGGGGCCATTTGTCCATGTCCAATAACATGACTCAGGGTGGTGATTTGTGTTTTGGCAAATTCATTTTTAGCTCAGTTTACCACCAAGCCTGCCTTCCGAAGTCGATCGAACAAGTCCAATTAATGCTCTAAATGTTCCTTCCATGAGTGACTAAAAATCACCAGGTCATCTATGTGCACCACACAGTTGGGTAATCCGGCATTGACCTTATTAGTCTGTCTCTGAAATGTGGCTGGAGTGTTTTTCATACCAAATGGCATGACTTTGAACTGATATAAGGGGTAAAAACAATGACTGCAGATGCGCTTTTGCCCAAAACGTCGATTTTGCTGCTCCTTGGATGCTGCCTGAACTGCTGTGCTCTTCCAGCACCACTAATCCAGAATTTGAACTGATATAGTCAATTTGCCTTTGTTCTCTCTGACAGAGGTACTTGCCAGTAGCCTCTGAGCAAGTCCAACTTAGAAATGTAAGTTGCTAGTCCCACTTTTTCAACAGAGCCCTCCAACCGTGGAATTGGATATGCATCACTCTTTGTAACGGTGTTGACTTTGTGATAGTCCACGCATAACCGTTGAGTACTACCTGGGCTTTGGCACCATGACTATGGGTGAGCTCCAGTCACTGTAACTCACTTTGCTTATGCCATCTTGGAGCATCCACTCTATCTCCTTATGAACCTGTGCCAACTTTAGAGGGTTATGCCTGTAAGGATGTTGCTTAATGGGAACAGCATCTCCTATATCTGCATCATGCACAATTAGGTTAGTACTTCCCAGCTTATTTTCGCATATCTCCCCATGTGATAATTATAACTCTTTCAGGTCATTTCGATTTTCTTGTGGAAGGTACCTCAATAATTTATCCCAATTTTTGACAACTTCCTCAATGTTCAATTTGATTTGAGGAATGTCCAATTCAGAATCCTTTGAACTTGGTTCTTCCTTCTGTGCTGTGATAATTAACATCGTCTCCTCTTGCTTTCCTTCCTTATCAAAATACTTTTTAGCATATTCACATGAGATTCCTTCCAGTCTGGAGTCCTTATCAAGTAGTTCATCTCATTCAATTTCCTCTTGATTTGATAAGGTCCACTAAACTTTCTTTTAAAGGTTCACCAATACCTTATCCCCAGTTGCAAAATTGTGATTTTTAAAAAAATCCTCTTCCTGTTTCATTGTATGCTGTGATACTTCTAAATGCTGTCTAGCCAACTCTTCAGCTCTGTTTAGTTGTTCTGTAAAATTTGACACATAGTCCAAATGGGTAGTCTCTGAATTCTGACACATTAATTTCTCCTTAATCAGTTTTAACGGTCCTCTTACTTCATGCCCAAAAAATAATTCAAACGGACTGAATTTAGTCGATTCCTTCGGTGCATCTCTGATCACAAGATTGCAAAACGGAACTCCGTTGTCCCAATCATCTGGATAATCCTAACCATTATCCCGCAACATGGTCTTCAGTGTTTGATGCCATCTCTCTAGCGTTCCCTGTGATTCCGGATAGTACACTGTAGATTTGAATTGTTTATTCCAAGTTATCCATAACCTCTTTGAATAGTTTAGATCTGATGTTTGATCCTTGATCTGACTGGATCACTATTGGCAGTCCATATCTAGTTTTAAAAAATGTAAGTGATTCTACTATAACCCTTTTTGCTGTGATGTTGCGTATAGGGATTGCATCTGGAAATCTAGTCAACACATCCATTATTGTTAATAAATACTTATTCGCAATTTTTGTATGAGGAATGGGACCTACGCAATCAATCAAGAACTTGTGTGAAAGGTTCCTCAGATAGAGTCATAGAGATGTACAGCATGGAAACAGACCCTTTGATCCAACCTGTCCATGCCGACCAGATATCCCAACCGAATCTAATCCCACCTGCCAGCACCCGGCCCATATCCCTCCAACCCCTTCCTATTCATATACCCATCCAAATGCCTCTTAAATGTTGCAATTGTACCAGCCTCCACTACTTTCTCTGGCAGCTCATTCCATACACATATCACCCTCTGTGTGAAAAAGTTGCCCCTTATGTCTCTTTTATATCTTTCCCCGCTCACCCTAAACCTATGCCCTCTAGTTCTGGACTCCCCGACTCCAGGGAAAAGACATATCCATGCCCCTCATAATTTTGTAAACCTCTATAAGATCAGCCCTCACCCTCCGATGCTTCAGGGAAAACAGCCCCAGCCTGTTCAGCCTCTCCTTATAGCTCAGATCCTCCAATCCTGGCAACATCCTTGTAAATCTTTTCTGAACCCTTTCAAGTTTCACAACATCTTTCCGATAGGGAGGAGACCAGAATTGCACGCAATATTCCGACAGTGGCCTAACTAATGTCCTGTACAGCCGCAAAATCACTTCCCAACTCCTGTACTCTATACTCTGACCAATTAAAGAAAGCATACCAAATGCATTCTTCACTATCCTATTGACCTGCGACTCCACTTTCAAGGAGCTATGAACCTGCACTCCAAGGTCTCTTTGTTCTGCAACACTCCCTACCATCAAGTGTATAAATCCTGCTAAGATTTGCTTTCCCAAAATGCAACACCTCGCATTTATCTGAATTAAACTCCATCTGCCACTTCTCAGCCCATTGCCCCATCTGGTCAAGATCCTGTTGTAATCTGAAGTAACTTTCTTCGCTGTCCACTACACCTCCAATTTTGTTGTCATCAGCAAACTTACTCACGTACTTCTTACGCTTGCATCCAAATCATTTATGCAAATGATAAAAAGTAGAGGACCCAGCACTGATCACTCCACTGGTCACAGGCCCTCAGTCTGAGAAACAACGCTCCACCACCACCTTCTGTCTTCTACCTTTGAGCCAGTTCTGTAACCAAATGGCTAGTTCTCCCTGTATTCCGTGAGATTTAACCTTGCTAATCAGTCTCCCATGGGGAACCTTGTCGAACGCCTTACCGAAGCCCGTATAGATCATATCTACCGCTCTGCCCTCATCAATCCTCTTTGCTACTTCTTCAAAAAACTCAATCAAGTTTGTGAAATATGATTAATGCTGGAATAGGTCTTAAAGGTGCAGGTTTTATTACTGCCTGTGCTTTTCCGATTAGCTGACATGTCTGTCAAAATTCAACTACGTCCTTGTGTAGTGCAGGCCAGTAAAAATGTCTTTGTATTTTAGCCTGTATTTTACTCACCCGTAAATCACCTCCAAATGGTAGCTCTTGCGCCACTCTCAGCACCTCCTTTCTATACCCTACTGGTAAAACAATTTGATGAATATCTGCCCATTTCTCATCTGCTTGAATGTGTTTTGGTCTCCATTTTCTCATTAAGGAATCATTTGTTAAGTAGTAACAAAGAAATGTGTTCACTTTCCTTCTCTTTTGATCCCTTCTGTTTCAACTTGTGCCTCTGATCTTGTGACCACACAATCAGGGAAAATTCCTGGGAAAACATTCTTCCTGTCTTCAGTTGCCTGCGTTTCCCCTGGCTTTTCAACTAAAGTAAACAGCACGCCTATCTGTTAATCAGCTATACCATTTACGAGGACAAACTGTATTCCTGAATCTGAGAGTTTGTCAAGTACTCCTACCAGAAATTCTCCACTCTTCTCTGGACTCTCTAACCTCACTTTACATAATTGAGCGCTTTTTGTCTCACCATGAATCCCTGTTACCAGTACCTTTTCTGGCAATTGTCCCTCAGGAGTACATATCTCCTCTGTTCAACATTACTGGCTGAGAGGATCCTGTGTCCTCTAATATTGTAACCTCCTTACCTAATGCTCCTGGCTGATATGAATAAACTTTATCCTTCCATGTATATTTTTTAAGCAGATCTGGCACCACCTCCTTAATCAACCTCTGATCACCTTGTACATTCTGAGGCAGTTGTCTAACTCCCTTTGTGCTTTTTGTTACTAGTCCAATAAAACGTCCAGGCCTGTCTGGTTTTCCTACATCTGGCTTTCTCCTAGCCCACCAACACTGATTTTGTGTGGCCCATTTAATTACCATGAAAACACCAGAGCTTTTTAACTTCTTTGTCCCCCTCAAGGGTTTCTTTTTTATCCTGTGGTAAGTTATCTTTATGATCTTCATTGAGATTTACCTTTCCCTTTGCCCCAATCTATCCCTCATTGACTGAAATTGATTCTGGAAGCCAAGTCAAGTTTTATGAACCAGCTCAAAATCATCAGCCACTTAAGCTGCTAACTTTGCTGCTTTAACTTTCTGCTCTATATTCGTGTTCGCACAACTTCCTCGCTAAGGTTACCTTCAGCCTTTATCTCCAACCTTTTAAGCTACTTTTTTTTGTCAGTTTTTGAAGTTAAAAAGCTCCCTGTTTTTCTTTCTCTGCTCTGTCTTTATCCCTCTCTTCTGCTTCTCTCTCTTTTTATTTCTGTTCTACTGCTCTTTTTACCTCTCTTCTGCTTTTAACCATAATCCAAACTGTTTCATTTCTGCTGCCCTTTCCTTGTCTCTCGTCTCTAACTCAAGCTGCTTCCTTTGCAATTGAATTCTTGCCATCTCTGTAGATTTTGTTGGTTTCTCCAGCACATTTAAATGCTGAGCTACTGCTGTAATTATCTCTCCTTTCCTCACAGAAGCAGGCAGTTCCAATTCCAGCTTCCCTGCTAGTTCCTGCAGCCTGGTTTTATTCATTTTTTGCAAAACTTCCAAAGTCACCGCATCCACATAAAGAAAACTTTTGGCGACTGAAAGAGCCATTCCTGTCCCAAGCTCTGTCTACCCAACCAAACTAACATCTGAAATAAAGCATCTACCATTCGCTGTTTTAAATCCCACAGAGCCCCCAAACTGTTATGGATTAGGCCAGACCACTCAAAACATCCTTATGCCGGCAGCCCAGACCATAACTTTTCAATTTGTTTCGTTAAGTATACCTGGATTAAATTAGCGAGGTTGACTACCAGGTTTAAAATGGACAAAAAATTTATTCACAAAATTACACAATGAAACACGAAGAACAGAATAAAGAACCCCGACAGAACTCAGTCTATCCAAAATAGACTTAAGTATGCTGTTCCGAATATACACAGCACTCCCAATAAAAAAATCCCCTTTAAAACACAGTACAGAAATGGGTCAGATGCTTACAGGCTAAAGTTAGAATGGCAGAAGAGGGAGTTTCCACACAGCTCACGGTTGAATTCCCAACTCGTACTGGACTGAATTAAACTGCTCAGCTCACCGAGAGAGCTGACCACTCCCCTTTCATTATACAGATCACTTCTAAAACATGACTACTTTAGCCTAAAGTCTCATCTGTTTACATAGAAACAAAAAGGCCTCTCCATACTCTTTAATCTCTGTACCAAGCCAGTCTGACTGAGTTCGGCCTGGTTTATTACCCCTCTGAAGAAAATCAAGGGCAGAGTATCCTTGAGCCAAGGAACAGCTTTTAGCAAAAAAGGACTAGCTTTGTGACAACTGTTTGGCATATTAGTAGTCCTATTTTGTGATTTCCTGAGGTTCACACCTCACTATTAGAAATGCCTTGCGCTGCTCCTGGTATACAATTCTGCAGTCTTCAAAGGACCAGGTCAATTCCCCTGGCTTGGTGGTTGCAGTAGAGTTGGGGATATGCCAAGCCATGAGATTGCAGATTGTGTTTGAGTGCGATTCTGCCACTTTTGATGGCCCATATTGCCTCATGGATGCCCAGTTTTAAGTTGCTCGATCTGTTTGAAATCTAGGTGAAAATGAGCACTGCAAATGCTGGAGATCAGAATCAAAAAGTGTGGTGTTGGAAAAGCACAGCTGGTCAGGCAGCATCTGAGCAGTAGGAGACTGGACATTTTGGGCATAAGCCCTTCATTAGGAATGTGGGGAGGGCCCAAAGGGGCTGAGAGATAAATAAGAAGGGGATCAGGTGGGGGTGGGGTGGGTGGGAAGGTCACTAGAAAGGCGATAGTTGGATGCATGTGGGAGGTGATGGTGATAAGGTGGATCGGATAGGTGGGAAGGAAGATGGACAGGTGGGAGAGGTTCATGATGGTGGTGCCAGGTTGGAGGGTTGGATCTAGGATTAGGTGGAGGGATGGCAGATGAGGAAACTGGTGAAATCAACATTGATGCCATGTACTTGGAAGGTCCCTAGGTGAAAGATGAGGCATTCTTCCTCCAGGCATCAGGTGATTGGGATTTGGCGGTGGAGGAAGCCCAGGACTTGCATGTTCTTGGCAGATTGGGAAGAGGATATGAAGCTGTCGACCACAGTGGGGTGGGGTTGTTTGGTGTGTGTGTCCCTGAAATGTTCCACAAGTTGGCTTCCTGTCTCCCAATATAGAGGAGACCATGTCGAGAGCAACAGACACAGTAGATAAGATATTTGGATGTACAGGAAAACCTCTGCCAGATGTGGAAGGATCCTCTGGGCCCTTGGATGGAGTTGAGGGGGGAGGTGTCGGCGCAGGTTTTACACCTCCTACGGTGGTAAGGCAAAGGTGGAGGGTGGATTGGTTGGGCGGGGGGGGGGGGGGGGGGTGGACCTAACAAGGGCGTCGCAGAGGGAATGGTCTCTGCAGAATGCTGGTTAGAGATGGGGAGGGAGATATATATCTGGTGGTGGAAATGGTGGAAGATGACGCGTTGTATCCAGCGATTGGTGAGGTGGAATGTGAGGACCAGGAGGCGTTCTGTCCGTGTTGCATTCAAGTGCAGAGGTGCAGAAAGTGGAGGAGATGTGTTGGAGCTTATCCTCGTTAACACAGAAATTTGCCACACATCACGTAAGTATTATCAGTGTGAAGGCAGGCGTTTGTCTCCAACAAGGATTGTGCAGCGGTCACTATTACTGATACTGTCATGGACATATGTGAGAGGCAGATTGGTGAGGATGAAATCAAGCATGCTTTTCCTCTTGTTAGTTATTTTATCATTTGCTGCAGACCCAATTTAACAGCAATATCCTTTTCGACCTGACCAGTTCAATCAATAACACTGCTAACCAGCCATTCTTGGTGATGAACACTGAACTCTCCTGAGTACGTTTTGCACTCTTGCCATCCTCAGTGCTTCCTCCAAGTGTTGTTTAATATGGAGGAGTACAAAGTCATCAGTCAAGATAGAATGCTAAATGGTAATCAGCAGGAGGTTTCCTTGCCAGTATTTGACTTGATGCCATGAAGCATCATGGCGTCCAGAGTCAATGTTGAGAACACCCAGGGCAAACCCCCACTGACTGTTTTTACATGGTGCTGCCACACCTGCTGAGCTGTCCTACTGCGGGTACAGGACATATACAGGAATGGTTATGATGATGTATGGGAAGTTCTCTGTAAGGTATGATTCCATGAGTATGATGATGTCAGGCCATTGCTTGACTAGTCTTTGAGACGGCTATCCCAATTTTGGCACTAGCCCCCAGATATTGGTAAGGAGAGATTTGCAGATTTAATGGAGCTGGATATTTTGAAATAGGATTAAAACATAGACATTTACGTACACTAGATAAAAACAATACTGTCGCAATCAGTGTAGGGGACGTACAGTATTCCAACATTATCATTCTTGGCAAGTATTCCTCAGGTTTTACATCACTGATGATAAATCATTATGTTCATATTGATTTCACTGTGACCTGAAATTTTTTTTTACAATAAAGAGCTGCATGGCTATTAAGCCTAATTCTACTTAAATTGGCTTTCAGCAATCGATATTTTGTGCAGACTGACCTAATAGGGGAAATGTACTTCATGCTAGATTTCTTAATTTTTAAGGTTCCAACTTCTTCGAA
Organism: Chiloscyllium punctatum; assembly: GCF_047496795.1. Lineage (NCBI taxonomy): Eukaryota > Metazoa > Chordata > Chondrichthyes > Orectolobiformes > Hemiscylliidae > Chiloscyllium > Chiloscyllium punctatum. The sequence continues at coordinate 52,611,442 of NC_092743.1, read as the reverse complement.
TGCAGTAAAAGCAAAGCGAGATATTGATTATACCTCTGAGAGTGAAACTGAGAGCTGTAAAGAAAATTGCAAAAAAGAAACCAGACGAACAAAGACTGAAACCTCCAAACAGCGAAGTGCCAGACAGATGAAAAACAAAAAATCTGACAGGTATATATTTTTAAAATTTATTTTCCACAGATAAGTGCAACTTGTAAATGGTGTTCTGTGAGCCTTCTGGCTGCACCCTTCTAGGTGGTAGGCTCTGGATTTGGAAAATCTTGGCAAGTTAACCTTAGCTGTTTACCTCAGTGCATTTGCTAGGTGGTAAACATTGCAGCCATATTATGATGGTTATGGAGGCAGTGATGGAGGTGGGTGCAAATCAATTGGGCATTCTTGTCCTTAAGTATTATTAGATCTGCACTCTTCCAGTAAAATAGAGAATGATTCATCACACCTTGACTTCTTCCTTTTTGGTGGTGGAATTGATTTTTGAAGTCAGGCTCTGAGTCAGTCACTGCAGAATATCCGAACTCTGACTTGTAGCTACAGTATTGTTTTGCCTAGTTAAGTTTCTAGTCAGTGGTGACCCCATTCCCCCTGCAACCTGGGATGTTCATGATGAAGGATTTGACGTTGATAATGCTTTGTTTGTACTCTCTCGTTGGATCACCAGTTATGAACCCAAATCTGAAGGAGGTTCAGATTTCTTTGGATGCAGGCATAGACTGAATCATTATCTGAAACACTGTGAATAGGTCTCAATACAATGCAATCAGTAAAAATCTTTATCTCTGATTCAATGATGAAAGAAAGACCATTATGAAGTAGCTGAAGAAGTTTGGGCCTTGGATGTCATTTTGAGGAACTCCTGCACCTATGATCTGGGCTGAGATGATGGGCAATAAAACCTATTTGACTTTATGCTAAGTTTGACCCCATCCAATGTAAAGTTTTCCTCCAATTTGAACTGACTTCGACTTGATAAAGATTCCTTGATGCTACACTCGGTCAAAGTTTGCTTTGATGGCAGTAACTCTCATCTTCCTTCAACAATTCAGCTCTGTTGGCCATGTTTGCATCAAAGTTGTATTTGGGACTGAGTGTAAAAATGCTGGTAGAATCCAAATTGAGTTTCTGAGCACAGGTTATCTTGAGTAAATGCCACTCGATCACACTGTTGATAGCACTTCTCATCACTTTGATGATTGAGTATGCTGTTGAAATGGTTATTGGTCAGATTGAACTTGTCCTGTGTTTTTGTTTCTGAGCGAGGTACCTTAAAGTATTTTTCCACTTTATCTGCTAAGGTGCCTGTGTTATAGTTGTACTCAAACAGTTTGATTGTAGATGTGACTATTCTGGAACACTATAGCAGGGATATTGCCAGGACCTGTATCCCTTGACTTATCCAATGGGCTCAGTCATTTCTTAATATCATATGGAGTGAATTGAATTGTTTGAAGATTAAGCCCTTTGAAGAAGAGAACAACATGTATAATTGCTAAATTAGTTATTGGCATGAAAATAGGAATGTATGGTTTGAGGAAACTATAACGAGTCTGCAAAGAAATATAGATAGATTAAGTGAGTGGGCAAGTTATTTGGCAGATGGAGTATAATGTGGGAAAATGTGAGTTTGTCGACTTCAGCAGGAGTAATAGAAAAGTAGCATATTCTTCAAAAGTGGCAGATTTCAGAACCACTGTAGTAATTGTAGTACAGTGGGACCTGAGTGTCCTGCTGCAATAACACAAAAGGTTAATATGCTGGCACGACAAATAATTAGGAAGACACGTTGAGTGTTGTTTATTGCGAAGCTCATGGAAAGATGTTATCCAAAGTTGTATAAATGGGATCACATCTGGAAGACTATGTACAGATTTGATTTCCTTTATTTGAGAAAGGAATTAATTGTGTTTAGATGCAATTCGGACAATGTTTTCTCAATTGATTCCTGGTATGAGGGTGATACTTTGAGGAGAGTTTGGATAGGTCATATCCATTACAGTTTAAAAGAAGAGGTGATCTGATTAAAACATTAAAAATCTCAAGAGGTCTTGATAGGGTGGATGCTCAAAGCATGTCTTTTTTTAATTTATATTTTTATTGAAAAAACTTTTACTCTTTTACAAAAACAAATTATAAAAATACAAAGATACAGAAAAATAGGATAATACAACATTATTATATTACAATAATACTAACAATAACCTACTTACTACTCTACAGGGTACAATTGTCTCATACTTACTTAACTCAAGCTAAATTAAAATCAAATTGAATGAAGTAAAATTAAATTAAATTACATTACATTACATTCCTCCATTCACCACGCATCCACTGAAGCTCCCATCTATTGGAGCAATAGTTATATTATTATATCCGATTTACTAAGCCCCCCCCCGCCACCCCCTCTCCAGGTCCCCAGACCGCCAAACCCAGGCCCTACGGCTGTATACAGGCCAAAATCAGTCTCACCGATAGATCCTCAACTGTGTAATTTAGAAAGGGTCACCACGTCTTATAAAATTGCTCTGTTCTGTGGTACACCGTATTTGTAAGATAGTCTTGGGGGATGTGCTCCATCACGAGTCTGTGCCACGCGGTAAGCCCAGGGGGCTTCTCTGAGATCCAGTTCATTGGAATATTCTTCCTTGCACAGTGTATAAGAATGTTAAATAACCTCTTTCCGTGTTCACCCAGAGAGGGCAGACTCAGCAGTCCCAAAAGAAGGGATACTGGGTCTGCCTTAACTTCAATTTCCAGATCTTCTCCAGCTTATTCATTATGGCATGCTAGTATCCACGAATCTTGAAACAGGACGAAAAGCAATGTGGAAGAGTGCCAATGCTAATTTTACATTTGGGACATCCTGGAGAAGATCCTCTCTTAAACTTTGCTAACCTCTCTGGTGCCATATGGGCCCTGTGAAGGATCTTCAATTCCATAGCTTGTGCTTTATTTCATATTGAGAATTTCTTCACATTCTCTCATATATCCTCCCATATTGCCAATGAAATTTCTTCTTCTCGCTCCTGAGTGCAGATCCCATGAAGTCTCTACATAATGCCCAAGGCACTCCCTCTCTAAGTGATATATGGTACTGATTGAAAGAGCGTCCCCACATTGGAGCACTCTTCTCTCTATGTCTGACTTATAAAACTGAACCAAGAGTGTGGTCTTCCTCTCTATATAATTCCTAACCTGAAAGTATCGGAAGAAGTCCCAAATAGGTATCCCTAATTTCTGCCTTAATTGGTTAAAAGAAAACAAGACCTCTCCCATAAATGGGAGATTCCCTTACCCTCCAATGCTTTGAAGCCAGACTCCATTGAGTCTGACCTAAATCCTGGGGCTTCCACTAATGGAGTGAACGGCAAGGTCTTAAGCAAATTGCCCTCACCCTACCACATTATTCTCCATTCTTTCAGAGTATTTAAGATAATTGGGCTCTCACAATGCTGAGCCACGGTTCTCATCTTGTCCATAAACAGTAAGTTAAGACACCCTGCCAAATCGACCTCGAGTCCTTACTCACCCAGTCACCCACATAGGACAACAGGGCGCCTATTTTGTATCTCTTCAGATCTGGGAGATCCATTCCTCCATACCCTGCAGGAGTTGCAACTTAGTAAATTTAATTAGGGTGCGCCTGTAGCACCAAATAGAGGATCCAAGCCAGCCCGTAAACCTCCGCAGCACCTGCTGGGTAGCAACAACGGGGAGCATCCTCATAGGATATAATCGCCAAGGAAGAACATTCATTTTAGTCAGAGCTATACGACCTACCCTTGATATTGATAGTCCCTCCCACCACTGTAAGTCCTGTTTTATCCTATCAAATAATTGCACAAAGTTAGCTCTGTACAGCTGATGGAAGACTTGGGAAATAAAACTTCCCAGGCGGAGGAAATGTTTTAATGACCAACAAAAAGGAAACAGCATTCCATCCTCCAGCTCAGGCACTTCCACCATACCTCCCACAGGCATGACTTCCGGTTTTGTAAAATTTATCCTGTATCCCGAAAAGCTGCCAAAAAATTTCATTATTTGTGTTAGCCAGGGGACGGACATTTCCAGGTTAGCCAGAAAGAGAAGGACATCATCTGCATAAAGAGTAATTTTGTGTTCCTCAATTCCAACCTTTGGTGTCACTATTTCAAGGTCCTTCCGGATGGCCTCCGCCAATGGCTCAATTATCAAGGTAAACAGAGAGATGAGAGAGGACACCCCTGTTGGCTACCTCTCCCTATACTAATATTATCCGATTTGAAACCATTGGTGATAACCACTGCCTTAGAGTCACTATATAGCACTGCCACCCATCTAGCGAAGGTCCTCCCACCCCGCCCCCCCCCCCCCCCCCCCCCCGACCAAAATGGTCGAGAACACCAAAGAGACTTGACCACTCCACCTGATCAAACGCCTTTTCCGCATCCAGGGAGACCATCTTGCCTGGAATCAATCTCTGCTGACATACTTGCACTATATTCAATACCCTCCTGACATTACTGGAAGAGCTATAACCCTTGATAAAACCCTCTGGTCTTATTTTATAATAACGGGCAGTACCTTTTCCAACCTCAGGCCCAGCATCTTTGATAAAGTTTTGACGTCTACATTTAATGACAAGATAGGTCTATCCTTGTGGTCTTTCCCTTTTAAATAAGGGAGATATTGGCCTCCCTAAGGGAGGTTGGGAGGCAGTCCTGGCTGTACGAGTGATTATACATGCCCAGAAGTGGCTCAGCCAACATGTGTATAAACTCCTTGATATAATCATTTGGGAACTCATCTGGGCCAGGTTCTTTGCCACTCTGGAGCTGCCTTACTGTCTCTTGCACCTCTTGTATCATCAGGGTGCATTTAAAAGGGAGGCCTACTCTGCGTTTTTTAAAAAGGTTACCATTCTTGCTACTCCATCCTCACAGTCCACTGACCACTATAACTGCATAGAATTCCAAAAGTCTGGCATTAATCTTTTTCAGCTCAACAGCCGTAACCCGCTGTAACTTAACCACAGATGGTCTGTTATGATATGCCAACTCAGCCTCTTTCAGCCGGGCTTCAAGCATCTGCTGCTGCTCCCCTCTTTGCCGTTTTCTAGTTATTGAATATGAGATAATCAGACCCCTTAAATACATCTTGGTGGTCTCCAAAGCACCAGTGGATTACTGGTCATACTCCGATTGATGTCCCAGAAGGCCCCGAATCCTCTTGTAATGTACTCTACAAAGTTGCCATCCTTCACAGAAACTGATCCATGCGCCAGTGCCATGTGTCTGTTCCACTACCCATGTCTTAACATCCAAGTACACCACCGAATGGTCTGAAATAGTTATGTTCCCAATCCTGCAGGCCAGCACAGAGTCCAAACAAACTGACGAAATAAAGAACATATTGATTCTCGTATGGCATTTGTGCAGGTTGGAGTAAAAGGTAAAATCTGTCCCATTAGGGTGAGGACACCTCCACACATCCACACATCCATGAGCCCCAACTCCCTATACAAGTCCACGAGCTATTTAGATTGCAAGTGTGTACCTGACAGACCCCTTGGCATCCTGCCTACCCCACAGATCATGAAATGACTAATGTCTATAATCCTATTATCGTACAGTGCACCTCAAGGGCCATTAATTTAGAGACTGCATCAACTAAAAATTTGAGAGGGTTTGCTGAGGGACAATAAACGTTTAGGATGCCTTACTCTTCTCCGTGTATCAGAGCCTTGAGAAGAATGAACCGCCCGCACTCCTCCTTGATTTGATCTATCATCTGAAATAGGAGACTCCTTCCTACCAGTATGGCCACTCCTCTGCTTTTAGAGTTGAAAGAGGAGAAGAATACCCTATTATGTCCCCCTGCTGTAACTTCAAATGCTCTCTCTCAGTTAAGTGTGTCTCTTGCAGCAGAGTGATGTCAACCCATTCCTTCTTAAGGTTTGAAAGCACCTTCTTTCTTTTAATGGGGGGAATGGATCCCTCTTACATTCCAGGTGCATCATCTGAACAGATTGCTAGCCATGACTGCACATTGCAGCCAGCAGTCTCCCCGAGAGGAAGAAGTCCATTCAATGTGTGGTGAGTGGAATAGACACAAACTTTATAAAATCTAAAAACTATCCCTACAAACACTACTAAAAGTAACAAACTAACCACTACTCTTAACTTGAACAAATAAACATATTAACCCAAATCACTAGCGATCTCCCCCACGTCCATAGTGGGCATTCACTCCAAACCTTAGAGCCATCCTGATTCCTTCCAGCTAATGCTGTGTCCCAAACCCAGGCAATGCACAGATAGAAAAAAACATGTTATTTACGCTTATGGAAGTTAACAATGGATGCCCTTTTTCCCCCCCACCTACCTCAACCCTATACAGGGGAACCTCGATTATTCGAACGTGATGGGCGGGCAATATTTCGTTCGGATAATCGACTATTTGGTTAATCTGGAGCTCAGAGTTTTTAAAGTCTGCTGCCCATTCAGAAGACTGCAGCGCGAGAGCCATTTGCCCTCTCCCAACCCGTGCAATAGCAGTCCCCCTGCCTCCAAGCCTGTCCAACACCGCTCCCGCCCCCAGTCAGGTCCAACACCACCGCCACCCTCAACCCCGAGCAACAACGCCCCCAAGCCCCCAACACCAAGCAACACTGCCCCAACCCCAAGCAACACCCCCTCAACCCTGTCCACCCCGCCCCCAACCCCATTCAATACTGGCCCCAAGTCCCCAACCTCGAGCAATACCGCCTCCAAGCCCCCTACACCGAGCAATACCGCTCCCAACCCTGTACAACAACACCCCCTGCCCCCCAAACCCAAGCAACACCGCCTCCAACCCCGAGCAAACCCCCCAACTCTGTCCACCACCGCCCCCAACACCGAGAAATTCCGCCTCCAACACCGTCCCTCCCAGCACTGACCCCATCTCCAAGACCCAACCCCGAGCAACATCGCCCCCGCCCCCAACCCAGTCCAACACCACCCCCCGGCCCTAAGCACCCAACCCCGTGCAAAACCAACCCCCGGCCCAACCCTGTCCAACACTGCCTCCCGCCCTCAATTCCGTGCAACACCAACATCGCCCCCAAGCCCTCAATCCTATCCAACGCCACCCCCAATCCCAAGCCACCCCGCCTCAGCACCTTGCAACACTGCCCTCCCCACTCCCGAGCAACACCACCCCCTGTCCCCCAACCTCGACCAACATCCCCCCCCCCCACCCCCAACCCCGTCCAGCACCACTGTCTACCCCCAACACTCCCTCGTCCCAACCCTATCTGACACCACTCCCGCCTGCCTCCACCCCTCCCTCCACCCCTCTCCAGTGGGTCTGTAACCAACAACAAGACTGCTGCAGTTGTCTTTGTGTGGTAAGTCTCCAAATAGCGCGCGCGTGTACACACACACACAACTTTTTGACAGGTTCCACCTGTACAGGACAATGTTGGAGAGATTATCTGGGGAAGGGGGGTTTAGGGTACGCCCCTGTGCAGAATTCCAGGGAAAGCATGGGGAGCGAGAGAGGGCGGGCAGACAGTCATTTGGGGACGGTGCCTGTTTAATCATTGTAAACAAATGACGCGGTCACTGTTGGAAACATGTCTTTAATGTAATGTTTTCATCGGGACCTCGAGACCTCCTTCGGATAATCTGATTTTCAGATAATTGATATTCGGATAATCGAGGTTCCTCTGTACATTTTTACACAAAAGAAGTAACCACCCCTCACCCAGAGAAAAAAGGAACAGTGAAATAACAGATAAATACCAACCAGATGAAATATTAAACAGTCAAAATTTTACACCATAGCAATGCCAAGCATATACGACCAAAAACCACAAAAGAGAAAAGAACAAAGAAAGAGAAGAGAAAAAATATTATACCATTGTCTGCAAACATCTTTTTCTCTTCTCCCCCTCTCTTCCCCTCCCCCCCCACCCCAACCTCATTCCCAAGTCAATTATTTCAGAGAGTTCACAAATTCTTTTGCTTTTTCTGCCAAGTTGAAATTATAAACAGATCCCCCAAGATTAAAACGCAGTATTGCTGGGTACCTCGGAGAATACTGAAGATTCAAATCTTTTAATTTTTTTCTTAACATCATCAAAAGATTTCCTCTTCTTAATTACGGCCCCGGAGGAGTCTTGAAAAAATATTGTTCTCGAACCTTTATATACCAGAGCCTGTGGGTCTCTTCCCAGTCTTCTGGAGGTTTCTATTATTAACTGCTTCTCTTTATATTATTAACTGCTTCTCCAGAGCTTCCAGATCCAAATTTGGGGAGGGGCAGGAGGAGGAAATAAAAACAATAATATATCTATAGAAACACTTGTAGGGAAACTACTGGGGCTAAAGATGAATAAATCCCCTGGATCTGAGGGGTTGCAGCCTTTGATTGTAAAGTAACTACAGAGTTATGCATGCACTGGTAGCATCCTTAGATTTTGGAACCTTTCCAGTGAATTTTTAAAAAAATATTCGTTCATGGTTTTTGGGTGTTGCTGGCTGGGCCAGCATTTATTGCCTGTCCTTAATTGTCCTGGAACTGATTGGCTTTCTGGAGCCATTTCAGAGAACAGTTAAGAGTCAACCACATTGTTGGTCTGAAGTCACATGTAGACTAGATCAGATAAGGATGGCAGATTTCCTTACTTAAAGGACATGAGCGTATCAGATGGGTTTTTACTTTTGGCAATGACAATTGTTGCCATTAGATTAGCTATTAATTCCCATTTCTCTTGAGTTCAAATTTCACCGTCTGCCATGGTGGGATTTAAGCCCATTTCCCAAGAAAATTAGACTGGGCCTCTTGATTACAAAGTCCAGTATCTTTATCACTAATGATATTGAGGCATTCTAGAGAATCTACACTAAGTTAATTCGAGTATGGAAGACTTTCTTATAGAGAGAGGTTGCTTCCCCTGTTATACAATCTAGGAAGAGAGGGCATAATCTCAGAGTAAAGAGTCACTCATTAAAGACCAAGATGAGGATTAAGTTCTGCTGAGGGTTATGAATCTTTGGAATTCTTTACTGAAGATGGCTTTAGAGGCTGGGTCAGCAAATTTATTCAAGGCTGAGATAGACAGATTTTTAATCAGTAAGGGAATCCAGTGTTATGGCAATAAGAGGAAACTGGAGTTGAAGATCAACCATTACTCATTCAATTGCATAGCAGGCTCAACAGTCCAAATGAGCTACTCCTAATTCATGTGTTCCTTTAACTTCAGAAGAACGATGTAGATTATTCACTCATCTGCAGGTGGTTGCAAACCTTTCAGGCTGGCCTTTCTTACTCCCATACTGATCCCACCTTCACTTAAGAATGAGTGGTTGGGAATATTGATGGAATATCCTCCTCCAGTCTGTTTAATTGTATAATGCCATTCATTGCTGGATGTTACTTGATCATGGAGGTTTCATTTAATCGTTGTTGTGGATCACTTGCATTTCTGTATAGCATGCAGCTTTAGCTGTTTTGCATGAATATAGTCCTGTCTTGCAGCTTCAACACATTGGCATCTTATTTTGATACACCTGCTGGAGCTCCTGCATGCTCTTCATTGAAGCAAGATTGGTAGACCTATTCCATTTTGCTTTGTAGTCGTAGTAGTAATATCATATTGGATAGTGTGTCAAATATGAAGACAGTGTTTTGTTTCCACAAAGGCTGTGTGGTAAACATTCCTACTACTACCTATTGCCATAGGTAGATGCATTATGGTAAATAAATTGGTAACCATCAGGTCAAGTTGATTATTCCATGTTATGGACCAGGCCAGACCCCTCAAAATATTTCAAGAGGGTAGTCCAGACCCTAATTTTTTTTTAGTTGTTTTAGGCAGATGTGAGGTGGATGTTCCAGGAGTGATGCAACTGGTCAAACCACTTGGCTTCAAGTAAAACAGAATTTATTTACACATTTATTTAACGTGGCACAGTGGTTAGCACTGCTGTCTCACAGCGCCAGGGTGCCAGGTTTGATTCCAGCCTCAGGCTACTGTCTATGTGGAGTTTGCACATTCTCCTCGTGTCTGCATGGGTTTCCTCCAGGTGCTCCAGTTTCCTTCCACAGTATAAAGATGTGCAAGTTCGGTGAATTGTCCATGGTAAATTGCCCACAATGTTAGGTGCCTTAGTCAGAGGGAAATGGATCTGGGTGGGTTACTCTTCGGAGGGTCAGTGTGGACTGGTTGGGCCGAAGGGCCTATTTGCGCACTGTAGGAAATCTAATCTAATCTAATCTTGTCGAATGAAACGCAAGCAAAAGAAAACAGAATTTAGAATAACACCTATTTGATAACCCAACTGACACAATATCCCTGCAACTTAATAAAAGGAGCTGTTTCAATTTCCTGCAACATCCCCATAAACAACCCCTTGGCAAAAAAGGTAAGTTCAAATATAGGCTATTACAATAGGTGTTAGAGAAAGAGAGTCAGCCAGAAACATCTTTTGAATCGGGGAACCTTTCTTTTCCCCAGCAGCTTTCTTTGATCAGCAGCTTCAAATAGACTGCCTGTTAAAATCAAATCCACCAGGATAAAAAACCCTGAGCTAGGAGAATTGGCCGCTCCACTTTCATTGTACAAGTGTCTTTTTAAAAACAAACCTAAAAACCTTTTCCTGATTGTTGCCTTAGGCAGTATCTGTTGGCTATTCCAGACAAATCTGAATCTCTGCCTTTTAAACCCCTCTTGAAAAAACAAAGAACAACATTACCTTATTAGAGGAGTGGCATTGTCATACCCCTTATTTTGGGTCTCTCACCACCTTCTACAGGTGCAGTTTGCCAGCTACATGCTTCGGAAATCAGTCAACTTCGTCAGTAGTGTTGCTTCTGAGCCAGACTTATTTATGGATGTTAGAGTCCCTCATCCAAAATACGTTTGTGTCATTGTACCCTCTTCCAGTGTTATTCAATGTTGCAGATTACTCATTCATCAACTGAGGGGAGCAGGAGGGAGTGATGAACAGGAGGATTCTTTGTGTGTGATACTGCATAATGTTCAGAGTCAGTGTTGTTTCCTGCCAAGGGCATTCTCTCACAAATGTAAATCACAGTGTTGCTGCTGGTGGTGAGTCTGCCCAGCCTTTAGGATAAGACAGGGATGGTGATGAAGTATTGAGAAAGAAATAGGGGACTAAATAGAATTATGGTGTATGAACTAGTGTCAAATCATGTTCGTAAGAAGCATTTCCTACATATAGAAGTGTTGACTTTGGGTTTGAGAGATTGAGTGACATTGTATTAACAAAAATCATATTTTTAACAGGAATTTTGGAATCTTAATTTCCCGTCTTAATTTATGGTAATAGGTTTAGCGGGCAATTCATCTGCAAATCCAATAACATCTTTAAAATACCAAATAAAAGCAAAATACTGTGGATGGTGGAAATATGAAATAGAGAAACTCAGCAGATCTGCTAACATCTATGGAGGGAGCAACAAGTAACATTTCAAGTCCAGTCCTTCAGAACTGAAGGACCTGCTGAGCTTCTCCACTTTCTGTTTTACTTAAAAATACCCAGCAAGCTGAGACCAAAAAATGCAAATGTATGAAATGAATACAGACACAATGTAATCTGACAAAGTTCTGCAAAACTCACAATTCACACTATATCCCAATTCCATGAATTAACTGGCTAATTTGACTATCAACAGCAACATGTATAAGTAATCCAATACTTTGAGTAAAATGTGGCCCATTGTGATTTTTAAAGTTTTAAAATGCAGAAGTTTGTGGGTTTAGAGAAATTCCATGGTAACCAGCATTGAAACATATGGTTCCTTACTTAGAACAAGGACAGTTCTTGATGAGGGCTGAAAATCAAATTTAATTTTATCATCTGCTGCTAAAACCTATCCACATTTGATTTTTGCAGTGATCTTCATCAGGCACTGAATTTACCAAATTCTACAAGTTTGAATCTGTTCAGAACTTTGTTGTTGGTATCTTCATCTGCATTACATCTTATTCACTTAGCACAACTGCACAAGCTAACCTCCATTCATTCCCAACTTACTAACAATTCAAACTTAAAATTCTCATTCTTATGTTCAAATTGCTTCATGGACCCAATACTCCTATCTCTGTCACCTTCAACCTTCACAGGTGCTCAATTTCTTCAACTCTGGAATCTTGGGCAGCCCACTTCAGTAATTTAATCTGTAATTCCCTTTAGCTCCTCGACTTGTCTTAAATTGTCATTTAAGATTTTGCTTGAACCAGTTTGACTAAGCTTTTATTGACCCATCGTCATGATTCCTATGCTTGATGTCAGTTTTTGTCTGATTACAATTAAATGCATGGTTGGTTTAAGTTGTTTTGTTGCACTTCACTCACTTGGCATGCTGTGCTTTCATTTTTGTTTTTTCATAAGATTCTAAGAATAATCTTTATTCATGAGAAAAGATTGGATTTTGTTTCCTCTTTCCCTATTCTTTTAAGCTGCCTTTTATCGATTCCCAGCAGGATATCCTTGAAGCAAATCACACTGTAGGCAGAAAATCCTTGGGTTACCAATGTTTCATGAATGATTCAGAGATTAAAGATAGACAGTATCCAATTGTTTTCTCTCTTGCAACTATAATATTGAGGTTTCTTTTAGGGTTATGGTGGCCTTATGATTTTGAAATCAAATGTTCAAAGTTCAATTTTCTTTGTTTGCAGGTTACATTTGGATGATGATGCTTTAAAACAATTCTCTCACAAACCTCTGCTGTATGTCGCATGGGTATTCTTGATATGAAGTTCATTTCCAAAACTTTTCATGTACAATTTTGTTTGAATGATTTATTATGAGAATTGATAACAGTTTTATCATGCTATATCAGATTCTATATGAGGATTTGGGTACAGAGAAAGTCTTGCTTCAGTTGTACAGCAGCTTGGTTAGATAGTGCCACGTGTATTGAATGCAGTTTTGGTCATCTGTGGAAAGATCTGGAAAGACATAATTATCATTGATTCTGGATTAGTGGTGCTGGAAGAGCACAGCAGTTCAGGCAGCATCCAAGGAGCTTCGAAATCGAAGTTTCGGGCAAAAGCCCTTCATCAGGAATAAAGGCAGTGAGCCTGAAGCGTGGAGAGATATACTATTGAGGACATGCAATAAAGGTCTTCACTGGACTTGAAGACAGTGAATGACAGAGCTGACCTATGAAGAGAGATTGGGCTTGTATTCCCTAAAGCTTTGAAGAATGCAAGGTAATCTCAGTGAAACCTATAAAATACATAAAGGGATAGTCAGGTAAGCTGTTTCCTCTGCTTTTGGAATCAAAAACCAAAAAGTGCCATGGCTACATAAAACTGAGAGTGTATTAGTTCTGAATAAGGCAGCAAAGTGCAAAAAGACAAGGCATTGCAGAAATTCTGTGAGCATCCACATTGGCACAAAGTGAGTGAGCACTATGACAGCAAGCCAGAAGCCTAGAGAATGACGCTGCCCAATCCATAACATATGTGCTTGATATTGTGCTCAAGGTGACTTACCAGCAGCATTGGAACACATGGGCACCTTTCATTTTAAAGTGCAATGTTAAATGAAGAACTCTGTTCTAAGCGAGTTAGATTTGTTTCCAGATGTGCTAAGGCTGGTGAATGAGTGATGCCAACCTCTATGGACACGGGGTGCAGATGGTCACTGCTCATGAAACATGCTTACAATTTCTGGGGGCTCCTGTCCAAAATGAAGGCCTAAGTCCAACAAGCCATGAGCTGCAGCTGTCAGGTACCTACACTGACAATCATGTTGGGAATTGTTGCCATCTATATTCTCTCCAGTTTGTAGGAAAAACAGAAGCTGCATATAAATAAGGCAAGATTAGATCTTAATGACCATGAATGCATGCAGAATTGCCTATGTCTGCTCACTCGTGAAATTATCATCTTTCCATTTGAAATTTGGTTGCAGAATTAGACTCGCTTCGCAATATCCAGAATCTAATTTTTCTGATCTTCCTATATTTTCCCAATTGATTCGTTCCATTGACCATGTTTTTTGGGGCGGCTGAAAATATTTAGCCCTCCCTTCCTAGCAAGACTATGATTGTCACTACACTCCCAAGGATTATAGCAAATTATTGAAAACAGCTCTCCACCACCTTCTCCAGGATAGATAGGGATGGGCAATAAATGTAGCAAAGCCAGCAGTGACCACATCCCATGAACACACAATAAATAGTGAAGCTTCTATCACTGATTCATTCCTATTTTATTCCTGCTTAAACAACTATTCTAGCACTGCATGATGAACACATTTCTGCATTAAATGCATTTACTAAAGATTTCTACTGCAGCATTTATGGGCATTTTGTAAAAAAAAAAGCTATGTATCCTATGATTGATCTTCGAAAGCATGACTCAGATCTTTCAGTCTCTGGATTATTGGAGACACCGAGATACATGTTGACACCCTGCAGAATCCTGACACTCTCATATCCAATAGAATTGTGCAAGAATCTTAAATCTCTGACAGCGATTCCTCTGCTATCTGGGACCATCCACAACAGTCTCCAACTCCGAATTAAAATTGAAGACTCTGGATGCTTTTGACTTACTTATGTGAATAGTTACCTGGAAATGCTAGACAAAAATCCTCGTCTAACTACCACATCCAACAACTCCAGCTTTCCCCCCACACCCCCAACCCTGACAGGTTTATTTCCTCTGATGAAGACCCAATGCTCAAAGCATCGACTGTCCTCCCTTCAGATGCTGCCTGACCAGCTGTGCCTTACCAGTACCAAATCTTTTGACTCTGACCTCCAGCATCTGTAGTCCTCACTTACTCCCTCTAACAAGCTGACCACCTCTGTGACCCAATATGTCTATCATCTCCCATCCACCATCCTTTAGTCACCTCCCCCATCAGATGTCCTTGACCTTAAAACTCCTCTTGGCTGACTATCCTTTATTTGCCTTCCTACACCACTATCAACCTATCCACTTTCTCACTTATCTGTGCTGTAGCAGTGTGGTGATAATTCTTGGATAAATGCTGTACTTGACATTTCTGAAGGTGCCAGACTGAGAGAGCCTAGCCAGGAGTGCAGAACACCATCAGCATGGGCAAAAATAGGAGCAGAGCAGTACATTGACGATAATTGCAACTCCATAGATGATCCAGCTCATGTGTTAAGTTAGATTTTTTCAATCCATGTAGTAAGACATAAGGAAAACCTCTTTACATGTTTTTTTAAAAATAATGATATTCTATTAAAACCTTTTATAATTTGTTCACCTCAACAGAAGACTGATCATCCAGGATAAATCAGCAGAGCAGATCAAATCGAATGCTCATTAAAATATTCAGTTGGCCAATGTGCCACCTGCTAAGCAGTTAGCTGCCTGACCTCTGTGCCAGCTCCATTAAGTGGGGCAATTGGAAGTAAGTCATAGAGTCACGGAGATGTACAGCACGGAAACAGACCCTTTGGTCCAATTTGTCCATGCCAACCAGATATCCCAACCCAATCGAGTCCCACCAGGCAGCACCTGGCCCTTATCCCTCCAAACTCTTCCTATTCAAATACCCGTCCAAATGTCTTTTAAATGTTGCAATTATACTAGCCTCCACCACTTCGTCTGGCAGCCCATTCCACACATGCACCACCCTCTGTGTGTAAAAGTTGCCCGTTAGATCTCTTTTATATCTTCCCCCTCTCACCTTAAACCTATGTCCTCTAGTTCTGGACTCCCCCACCCCAGGTAAAATACCTTGTCTATTTACCCTATCCATGCCCCTCATGATTTTATAAATATCTATAAGGTCACCCCTCAGCCTCCGACGCTCCAGGGAAAACAGCCCTACCTATTCAACCTCTCCTTATAGCTCAAATCTTCCAATCCTGGCAACATCCTTGTAAATCATTTCTGAATCCTTTCAAGTTTCACAACATCCTTCTGATAAGGAAGCCAGAATTGCACACAATATTCCAACAGTGACCTAACCAATGTCCTGTACAGCCGCAACATGACCTCCCAATTCCTGTACTCAGTACTCTGACAAATAAAGGAAAGCATACCAAATGCCTTCTTCGCTATCCTATCTACCTGCAACTTCACTTTCAAGGAGCTATGAACCTGCACTCCAAGGTGTCTTTGTTCAGCAACACTCCCTAGGACTTTACCATTAAGTGTATATGTCCTGCTAAGATTTTCTTTCCCAAAATGCAGCACCTCGCATTTATCTAAATGAAACTCCATCTGCCACTCCTCAGACCATTGGCTCATCTGATCAAGATCCCATTGTAGTCCAAGGTAACCTTCACTGTCCACTACACCTCCAATTTTGGTGTAATCTGTACACTTATTAACTGTACCACTTAAGCTCGCATCCAAATCATTTATATAAATGACAAAAAGTAGAAGACCCAGCACCAATCCTTGCAGAACTCCACTGGTCACGGCCTCCAATCTGAAAAACAACCCTCCCCCACCACCCTCTGTTGAATGGATTACATTTTTTTAAAAGCCTAATCCATTTGTTTTTTGTCGTCAAGATTGAACCCTTGAAGAATTTGCTGCTGATATAGTTTAGTAGAGATAAAAGTGAAGTTATTTGTCAGAAGAATTCGGGCGACTCAATAGCTCCTGTTGAAATTTAGTCCAGATACCTGCAATGTGAGACAATAGCTAGGTGAGTAGATCGCATTTTGCATGAACAGAAATTTAGCTTTAAATTTAGTAAGTCATTTCATCCTACTTATGATATTGTTTTTCTGATTTTCATTAATGAAAGAAGAAAAATTGCAGAGGATTATGGCAAAGATTGGTCTTTGTATTTTTATTCTATAATTCTATGCTTCAGAATAGCATATTTGTAGAAACTATTATTTGGCTGAATTTGCATGACAGAGGAGTTTGGGAAACCGTGAATATCCAGGACATTGCCAACCAGGTGATGTTTGTGTTACTGAGCTTGAGAAACTGCTTCACAAATGTAGCAGGATGCAAGATTCCTTAAACAGAGAAGACGGTCTCATCACATCTAGAGAAGACTGATGACAGAAGCCAGAAATCATATTTGGAGGGTGTGGTATGGATTCGGGATTAAGGCAAAGATGGTGCTGGAAACAGGAACAGGAGTAAGCCGTTTAGCCCTTTGAACCTGCTCTGTCATTCAATATGTCAAGGCTGATCATCCAATTTAGGACCCTAGTCCAGCTTTTGCTTCCATACCCTTTGATCCCCTTAGTCCTGAGAACTATATCTATCTCCTTTTTAAATATTTAATGTTTTGACCATATCTCTGTGTCTCTGAAATTGGACAATAAATGCGTAGAGCTAGACACTCATTATGCAGACCTGAGCAGGAGGAGAAAATTACAAGTAACACCCTAATTGTCATGTTGCAAGTCATTACCTTGCTGCACAAAATGATAGTGTTCAGAAAAGTAAAGTATTAATTATTAGGTATTCTAATAAATGGTAATTTCTTGTCCTTTCTGTAGTTGCATATTGAAGTAACTGCTGGAGAAGTCCAGATGTAACTATCAAAAGTTATGAAACAAGCTTTTGTTCTCTGGTAAAGAGGAGATCTAATAGAATTGTTCAAAGTTGTGAAAGGGTTCAGTAAGCATGAATGTGGAGAAACTATTTCAGTTTGTGAACATAAGGGCATAAGTACAAGATTGCAGATGGAATAAGTCATTGGCATGTGCAATGATTGAAATGGGTAGCTTTGGCTTATTTTCAGGAAGATAGGACGCATACATGAGAGTGAGAGAATAGAGATGTGTGGGTAAGTGGGGAAGTTAATTAATGTAGAAGGAAGCTTATGTGAAGTACCTGATATCAGTCTCAATTATATATTGTTTCCATGCTGACGATTCTATGATATTCTATTTGACTGAACGAGTAGACAAGAAACAGGAGAGAAAGGTTGAAATGATATGCCACAACAGAACCAACAGCAAGAAGAAAGAACAGAATTGGGGTGCTGTCGCTATGTGCCACTTGTGGAAGGAGTGAATATTTAGAGTAGTGGTTTTGTGCTGGCCAGGTAGACTGATTTACTCTTGACTGTGTTGAGCTTCTTGAATGTTATTTGAACTGCAGTCATCCAGGCAAGTGGTGTGTGTTCCATCACTTGTGACTTCTGCCTTCTGGATTGTAGGCAGGCTTAGGGGAATCAGGATGTGAGTTATTTGTCACCGAGCTCCCAAACTCTAACCTGCTTTTGTAACTAACACATTTATATAGAGTTGTTGAGTTATACAGCATGGAAGCAGACCCTCCGGTCCAACTCGTCCATGCCGATCATAATCCCAAATTAAACTAGTTCCACCTTCCTCTGCTTGATCCATATCCCTCCAAGCATTTCTTATTCATGTACTTATCTAAATGCCTTTTAACTTTGTAACTGTACCCACATCCACCACTTCCTCTGGAAGTTTATTCCACATATCAACCACTCTCTGAGTGAAAGAAGAATTTCTCCTTGGGTCTTTTTAAAATCTTTTTCCTCTCACCTTAAAAATTTGACCCCTAGTCTTGAAATCCCCACCCTAGAGAAAAGTCATCTGCCATTCACCTTATCTATACCCTTCATGATTTTATAATTTTATATGGCTGGTTCAGTCAAGTTTCTGGTCATTGGAAACATTGGGATTTGTAGGTGAGGGATTCAGCGATGGCAGTTCCACTGAATGTTAAGGAAAGATTATTAAATTCTTTCTTTTTGGAGATGGTCATTTCCTGGTACTTGTGTGACAGACATATCACTTGCCTTCATTAGCTTAATCTTGCATCTTGGCACAGATTGCTTCCGTATCTGAGGAGTAAAAAATCCTAACCCTATCAATTTCTGTAGCTATTTTCTGTGCCGAAGATGATGATTTCCAATAACCGTCTTCCTTTGTGCAAGCATATTTGATGCAGGATTCCTGTACTGCAGTGCCCACATTCAAAATCTACATCCTTTTGCTGGTGGTAAATTTAAAACTGAGCCAAACTTTTCTTTGGATTCTTTTTAAAGATAAATGAAAACGTACTGTGCTGCGAAATGAACTATTAAGGTTTTTAAAATGTAATTACATATTGATTTACACCTGGTTGAGGCTGTCACCTTATTTATTAGCCAAAAGTCTCTCCGTTGACATTACAGCTAATAGATTGGCTGATGCAATAGAGTGCTGTTATTGAAAAAAAGTTTGCATCAGAGAATTAATATCAATTTTCAAATTTCTGCAATTTCAGCAAATCGATTTGTTCTGTACTGTATGAATTCCATTAGAATTATTTAGACTCTGAATGTGAACTGCTGTACAAACTCTTTCATCTTTGGTCCTGCCAGTTAAAATCTGTTTATTGCCATGAATACTGAAACTGATTATATAAGTTGTTTAACTGCAGAGTTATAAACTTGCCTTGACTAAATATGAACTAAACAGGAAATCATTTTTATCTGGCAGCATCTGTGGAAAGGAATCAGAGTTAATATTTTTGGTCAAGTGACCCATCCTCAGAACAGAGAACGGGTCACTGGACCAGAAATGTTAATTCTGATTTCTCTCCACAGATACTGCCAGACCTGCTGAGCTTTTCCATTAATTTCTGATTTTGTTTCTGATTTCCAGTATCTGCACTTCTTTCGGTTTTTCGTTATTTTTATCTGATGTGGATTTATTTTCTTTATATTCAGTTTTCGTTTTGAAAATCTAATAAAGCTGGCAATGGTTATATTTTATTTAAGTTGTATTTTTCTGTTACCTAAGAAAAGCATGTTGAATAGATGCATTGACAAGACCAAAAATTCAGATGTAGACAAAGTAATCATTACTGAACTATTTAATACCTTTGCTGTTTATATGTCATATGCTAAGTTAAGCATGGAAATAACTCATGGATGTGATATTTCCTGTATTTTCCAGCTTCTTTTTGTAAGAGAAGCTACTGCTTGCACTGGTCATGTTACACTTCTGTTTGCAGCTGCACTTGTCTTGGTGCTATGTTGGACACAGAACGAATCATGTGTGATCTTTCTTGCTTCACATTCCTCCCATTCCCAAACCATTAAATGGTGTAGGTGGGGTATGTAACAAATATCCACTGAGTAACCTATTTGATAGCTAATGATGATAATGTTTTATAATTTAGTTTGCATAAACCTCATAAGAAGTTAGGTTTTAAATGAACTAGAAAATTTCGGTCCTTGAAATCATTGACCACTACGACCTGTTCTCAGTAACGTTAGATATCTGACTTTGAAATGGGTATGCCTTTAGACTCGATATCTTGGAAGCTGAACACTGCCTGTAGGTGCGGGAAAAATGCTTCTCTGAAAACATCACAATAACACAAAATGGACTGAGCAGACAGATCTCATTGTTTTCTTCTACCGGTTGCTCAATTTACACAAAATTTGAAAGAACAGCAGTGGAAAATGTGCCAAAAATAGTAGGCTATAATGTGCCAAAAGTATACCCGTAGCTAATCTGTGTGAAGGCTGCATCTTTTTATTTCCTTTATTTCTGAATTTTACACTTTTAAAAATGAATAAATATTCTGCTTTAGACCAAAGAGATGGCTGCAGTTTTAAGAGTTATATTTACTGGAATACATCGAGTTGTACATAACATCGCTTTCACCTGAAACAGTGAGAGCAGTAGCAGACAGCATGTAGCTGATGGATTCTGAACCAAAGAACAATTGCCTGACAACAGCATTTTAATTTGTTGCTGACCATGTCACCACAGCTTGTGTGGGCCCAATGCAGCACAGAAACATCTAGCTGGAAAGAGAGCATCAAAAAATCTTTGCATCTCTCTACAAGTGAGGAGGTACCAGAATGTCTTCAGTAATAGCTAGCTGGCTTCCACTCATTCTTTCCTTTTTAGAAGGAAAAATGGAAAACCACCTTCAAAAAAACTGAAAGGGGTAAATTCTCAAACAATAAAGGAAAGACAGCATTGCTATGAAAACAGCCTTGTCTAATGAGCAAAGAACTAAGAAGAGTTGAAAGAAACAGAAAAAAAACTCATTAAATTTAGTAATCTGTTTTTTTTTATGAAGGGGTAGGGTTTAGGTTATAGAGAGTTGTAAGTTAGCAATTCATATTTCTTTTCTGTTGTTTTGTTTTTAACCAATCTTATTTCAATTTTTTTTAATCTGAGTTCATCAATCAGTAAATTATGGACTTTTGGTTGTTAGATTATTTTTTCAACTCCAGCAATAGTGGAGCTTGATTTCCAGCACATACCCCAATGAATTGTGACACCGGTTTGACCCCACTTTCTTTCATATTTGGTAGAATGCTCTTTTATCCCATTACCTAATGACACCAAGTTCTTCACTTCAGTGGCCATCTCCATTTATTCAACGCTGATAATTCATTCCACATTATCTCATTTCTATTTTTCTCAATGTATTGTTTGATTATTATCTCTGTGCCCTTTGTTGGAATAATGAATTTATTTTTGTTTTGATTCGTCAAGGTTGTTGTATAATCAACTTTTAGTTTACCTGTAGTTCTTTACCTGTTAATATATCACCACATCAGTTATTAAGTGAAACTTCCAAATTTGTTTCTTTGTTATCACTGTGCCAACTGTTTACTTTCTTCAGAAAAACTCTGGATAAAGACCATTCTGACCAAGATTTGAACACTGTATTGTTGCCATTTCTGAGGAGATTCCTTTAGTACATATATTGGTGCCCTAGACATTTATTAGGAAACACTTGTTGCCTTTATTATGTCTTTTTTCAATCCTTTCAACTGTTTATAAATTAGATTTTTGATTGCTATCAAATCTGGGCCCCAGTTCTCTTCAAACTTGCACTGCTGGGATAGATATGTGATTGTGACATTGTAAAAATTCCCGGCTCCCGACTCCTAACTTACTGATGAAAGTCCAGTCTGTTTTGTCTCTTCAGGAGTTTTGAGCTTTTTTTTAAAAGAGGTATCACATCAAAATTTAATTTCACTGATGTTTTTTATTAGGCAAATGTCCTTCTTGCAATTAAAAAGCTAATCCTTTTGAAAACTAATTCCTGTAGTTTGCGTGATCTGAAATTTTATCAGTAAATAATATTTTGATAATTTTCATGGAGTACATACAGTCATTGCTTACAGCATCAAACTTACTTCAGAAGTAAACCAGTCAGCATGACGTTAAAGACAAATATGAAAGGCTGAATAGCAATTCCTAATGGATCAATTATCTTTTACAAAATGGTTTTCATTATAAATAAATCTCAATATTGGAATAAATGTATCAATAAATTTGTCAGAGTCCTTCACAATTCATTACACATTTTTCCTCTTCTGTGCACACTGCTCTTATTGATAACTTCATAAAAATTACCAACAGATTGAAAAAACATTTCATTTTTAGATCAACTTTTAGTAAAATGGTTATTTTGCAGTTGAGGAAATATTACAAAGTTAAACTTCAAAGTAATTCAAATACATATATAGTCAGTTTAATCTCAGCAGAACAACTTGGATTCTCTCACATTTCTGTCTGGTCACTTTGAACAAAATTCAGTCACAGAATTCATATGAAAGTTGTTTCAAGTTTTTCATGCATTGAGCTGCAACATTTGAGAATGAAAAATGTATAGTTACACCATCTAACATTTTTGCTCTGAAGAGAACACTTGTTACCTCAAAAGAGTTCCTTTGAAAATTGTGAGGTATCAACATTTCGGGCAGCATATTCTCCACTGAAGGGGAGGTAATGACCTTGTGGTATTATCATTAGGCTATTAATCCTGAAATTCAAGCAATTTTCTGAAGACCTGGTCTCAAATCCTGCCATAGTTGATTATAGAATTCAAATTCAATAAAAGTCTAGAATCAAGAATCTAGCTAAACTTTTGCCGATTGTCAGAAAACCCTACCTTGTTCACAAATGTCCTTCAGGATCTGTTTTGGCCGATATGTGAATCCAAACCCATATAATTGGGGTTGACTCTTAACTGCCCTCTGGGCAATTAGTAGTGGGCAATAAATGCTGTCCTAGTCAGTGACACCATAAGACCATAAGATATAGGAGTGGAAGTAAGGCCGTTTGGCCAATCAAGTCCATTCTGCTATTCAATCATGGCTGATGGGCATTTCAATGCCACTTATCTGCACTCTTCCCGTATCCCTTAATTCCTTGCAAGATTAAGAATTTATCAATCTCTGCCTTGAAGACATTCAATGTCCTGGCCTCCACTACGCTCCATGGCAATGAATTCCACAGGCCCACCACTCTCTGGCTGAAGCAATGTCTCCTCATTTCCGTTTTAAATTGACCCCCTCCAATTCTAAAGCTGTGCCCATGGATTCTAGCATCCCCGCCTGACAGAAACAAATTCCCAGCGTCCACTCTTTCTAAGCCATGTATTATCTTGTAAGCTTCAATTAGGTCTCCCCTCAACCTTCTAAACTCTAATGAATACAATCCCAGGATCCTCAGCCGTGCATCGTATGTTAGGCCTACCATTCCGGGGATCATCCGTGTGAATCTCCAATGGACATGCTACAGTGCCAGTATGTCCTTCCTGAGGTGTGGAGCCCAAATGGGGCGTAACTAGTGCTTTATAAAGTCTCAGTAGCACATCGCTGCTTTTACATTCCAACCCTCTTGAGATAAATGACAACATTATATTTGCTTTCTTAACCATGGACTCAACCTGCAGGTCAACCTTTGGACGAGCACTCCCAGATGCCTTTGGCTTTATGAATTTTCTCAACATTGAGAGAATAGTACATCCCTGTATTCTTTTTTACAAAGTGCAAGACCTTGCAATTGCTCACATTGAATTTCATCAGCCATTTCTTGCACCACTCCCCTAAACTGTCTAAATCTTTCTGCAGCCTCCCCACCTCCTCAGAAGTACCTGCTGTCCGCCTAACTTTGTATCATGGCGAACTTCACCAGAAAGCCCCTAGTCCCTTCATCCAGATCATTAATGTAATCACCAATATCCCATGAACAATTTTTTAAAAACATAAACTCTATTGCGCGAGTGGAAGAAGCTGGATATACAGTGAGATCTTATTGCTCATCGGTCAGTCTACCATGCTTGAAATTGGTCTGTACACGTTAACATTCTCTCTGCTGATTGATTGACTGTATATAATGGATGGTGAGTAGATTGCCAAGTGTGTTTTGTGTAACAGGTGAGATAAATTTAAAGTTAAGTCATTGAATGTGGTTTTATTACGTTGAGGGTGTTTGATAGTAACTGATTTGTCCCACTCACTTTGTTTGAAGCATCTTTCATGTAAGTTCCCTGTCCTGCAATTTTCATCTATATTGTACATCTTCATTTATATGATACTGCAGAAATTTGCTTAGTGCTACCTTGACATACCCCTGCAGCCATATGTCCAATTTCATGTCCTGTCGTCGTCTTCGTGTGGTCTCCTTGGCATCATTCCCTCCCTTGAAAACCAATTCTTTCAAATGTCTTGGCTGATGCTTTGAGACTTCACCACTAAATTGTTAGTTCCTTGATAACGCACTTCCTGCTTTCAAAAGCTTTCTAAAAAGATGTATTTTTGATTATGCTTTCATCATCTCTTATCTTTTTTTCCAATTCTTGCCAACAACTCTTCTGTTTTGAAACATATGTGTCAGAGATATGGTATAAGGATAGATATTGTTTCATAATTTAAGCCATATCTTGCTTTTTTAAAGCCTATTGAATCATTTTCCAAACAGAATTTCTCATTGTGGGCTGCTTTCACTGACATCGAAGGAAATTTTCTCTTAAATGCAACTGAATTGTTTTAATACAAATTGGCTATTTTTCTCTCAGTACTGTTAATGGTAAACAATTGATGGATCTCTCAGTGAAAAAAAGTGAAACCCCACTACTATAGACAGAACAATTTGTTTCTACAGCATTGACTGTGTTTGCATTGTTTCTTTTCTGTTCAAAGCAGGGCAAATACAAATTGGAAGTAAATTACTGTTAACGTATAGCTCAATCTTAGCTATTACTTATCAGCTATTACTTAACAGCTGAGATTAAAAGGCATAAAAAACATGCCATTAAAACTGTACCTTTATTAGGTAGAAAATAAATTTTCTTGGATTGTTAAATGACAGCTGGAGATATGCACAAAATGAGTAAATTTCAAATATCTGCATATCTCTGTCATCCACTGGATCTTTTCAAATGTGGTTCAAAGTAATAGTTATATTGCATGTTGAATAATAAAAAAAGCAAACGAAAAGTACATTTAGAAAGATGTAACTATTCAAATATAACAGCTCATGTGAATGGTTCGGTGGATGTTTATTTGCATATATGTCAAGTTGGAATCTGTATCTTGTATTTAAAGAACAGTGGATAAAGACTAAAAAGAAATTAATTAACTATGCATCACAAAAATGTGATCATCAGCATGAAAAGTGTGGGATATTAAAATATTTTTAAACACAGGGTTAAAAAGGAAACTTCATAAGATCGTGCAGAAAAGTCTGAGGTAAGATTGAATGTGTGGTTCCATTAGAAACCATTGGAAGTGTTATCCTGAATGTCATGAATGTGTAACACAAATGATTACTTTTTATCTCAGAGACAAGCAGCCTTGCCTACGAAAATTGAAATCATCTAACAAACAACCCAGAAATGAAGACTTCTCCAGCAGTTCACCTTTGGAATCTGCTGAGCTCCAAATAGTGGGATATGTACCCAAAACTCTGTTAGCTGGGCAAAAACCTCAACACAAGTCACAAGACAGCAAGAAAACTAGTACAACTGAGGAGTCCACATACAGGGTAATGAAATTAATGATTTTTTTTCCAAAATCAATTCAAGAATGACAAGCAATGTACATTAATCAACAGCACCTGATTTTAGACAAATATATCGTTGTAGGAAACCTTTTTTCTGAATACCTGCATGCATCAGCATTTAGTTGTGCTAAAATCTCCTAGTTCATGCTCATATTGGCCTGCAAGTTAATCTAAATGACCAATTTAGTATGTGTCTTTCGAGTGGAATAATGGAGAAGATCTGACATTTATTGAAATAGTTTAGTCAATGTGCCGTGAGAGTGTCACAAACAAAAGGCTTCAAATAATGAGATGAAAGACATAATAGATATGCCACAAAACCAAAAATGTCTTATTTGTTGGAAAATGAGCTTTAGGTTTTATTTCCCTTAAATTATACAGGTATGGGAGTACTTTGCTGCTCTTTAGCTGAAATTTATGGTTCTAGGCAAAGATTATTGACTAACGATTCTGGGTGTACATAAATGCACATGAGGGGGCCGGTTAGTTCAGTTGCCTAGATGACGAGTTTCGAAATGCAGAATGACACTAACATTGTCAATTCTATTCCTGCACTGGTTACCATGAAGGTCCCTCCTTCTCAACCTCACCCCTCGACTGAGGTGTGGTGACTCCAGGTTAAATAACCACCAATCATCTCTCTCTTTAACCTAAGATTATGCTCTTGGAATCTCCCATGAGGGAAAGTATCCTTTCA
Source organism: Chiloscyllium punctatum (assembly GCF_047496795.1). Lineage (NCBI taxonomy): Eukaryota > Metazoa > Chordata > Chondrichthyes > Orectolobiformes > Hemiscylliidae > Chiloscyllium > Chiloscyllium punctatum. The sequence goes on along the minus strand of NC_092743.1, from coordinate 52,585,005 downwards.
TCATTTACCCTGTCAAGCTACTTAAGAATCCTGTAAGTGTTAATGAGATCACCTCTCGTTCTTCTAAATTCCAACAAGTGAAGTCTCAACCTGTTCAACCTTTGCTCATAATACAGTCCCTCAATACCAGAGACCATCCTTGTCTTACTGGCTCCAATCAGATTATATCTTCCTTAAATAAGGGAACCAGTACTGCTCACAGTACTCAGATGTGGTCTCACCTTGCACAGTTGCAGTAAGATTTTCTCATTCTCCAACCATGTGAAATAAGGGCCAACATTCCATTAGCCTTCCTGATTATTTGATGCATCTGTGTGTTAGCTTACTACATTTAATGTACAAGTACCCTAAATCCCTTATGTTGCAGCTTTCTGCATTTTTTTTCCAATTTAAATAATAATTTTATTTTGTTCTTTGTTCCTTCCTTCCTATGAGGTCCTTATTCAAGAGTTGGACCAAGAAAGAGAGATGAGATGGAAGGCAGAGCAAACTGTGAAACAGTTGACAGACCACATAAAAGAACTACAAAATCAGGCAAATGAGAAAAGGGATTTTCATGGCATGGCTGTACATACCACAGAGAGGTACTCAAATAACATTTATTATTTCTTATCAGAACTTTATAGTGTTAATATAATACAGTATATATGTCAAATGCATGCAAGAATACTTTGTACTATCTAAACAGTGGCTATGTAACTTGAAAGTAATGTAAATGATCTGACTGTAGATTAAGATGACTAAGATTGGTGGAGTAGCAGATAGTGAAGGAGATTGTCAGAGAATACAGCAGAATACAGACAGTTTGGAGAGAATTGGCAGATGGAGTTCAATCCGGACAAATGTGAGGTGATGCATTTTGGAAGATGCAATTCCAGAGCGAACTATACAGTAAATAGAAACATTTTGGGGAAAATTGATGTGCAGAGAGATCTGGGTGTTAAGGTGCAATGTTCCCTGAAGGTTGCAATGCAGGTCAGTAGAGTGGTCAAGAAGGCATACGGCATGCTTTCCTTCATCGAGCAGGGTATTGAGTACAAGAGTTGGCAGGTCATATTACAATTGTATGAGACTTTGGTTCGGCTACATTTGGCATACTGCGTATAGTTCTCGTCGCCACATTACCAAAAGGATTTGGACGCTTTGGAGAGGCTGCAAAGGAGGTTCACCAGGATGTTGTCTGATGGAGGGTGTTCGCTATGAGGAGAGGTTGAGTAGATTAGAATTATTTTCATTGGAAAGAAGGCAGTTGAGGGGTGTACCTGAATGAGGCTTACAAAATCATGAGAGGTGTAGACAGAATGGATAGCAAGAAACTTTCTCCCAGAGTGGGGGACTCAATTACTCAGGGTCACAAGTTCAAAGTGAGAGGGAAAAGGTTTAGGGGAGATATACATGAAAGGTTTTTTATGCAGAGCGTGTGGGTGCCTGGAATGCGTTGCCAGCAGAGGTGGTAAGGGCGGGAACAATAGTGTAATTTATCTAGACAAATACAGGGCAGGTAGCAAAGGGATACAGTTCCTTAGAAAATAGACAGCAGATTTAGATACAGGATCTGGATCAGCACAGGCTTGGAGGGCCAAAGGGCCTGTTCCTGCGCTGTAATGTTCTTTGCTCTTTGTAGAGTTGACTAAGACCAGCTTCAGGGCAAAGTATCTTGTATAACACTAAGTATAGTATAATGTCCCATACTTAAAATGTTCTCCTTGTCTTTTACACTCTATGGGGATAAAGAAATACCAGTTACAAAGCATGAAGGCTTTGTACTTGTTGATTCTTGGGTACTACATTGATGTTTAAAATGTACCTAAAATTGTACCTAGTCACGAAAGTTGGCTGTATTCATGTAATATGCAATTATCCTGTAAATAAAACCTAACCATTATCCTGTGTAAATAATTCCCTGCTGTGATCTTGACGCTGTAAGGTAGGTTCCCCAGCAATTCAAATGAAGATTCTTAGCAGAATCTGCAAAAAAACTTGCTTTTATATCTTGCATTTTAATGTGCGTCACTATATAAAATTTTATTCCAAGCAGGCATTAGGATAGGTGATCAAATTGTTGAGTAAAGAAGTGAGTCTTAATGAACATGTCAAAGAAAAGGTCGAGAAATGAAGAGATTCAGGGAGAGAATTCCAGAGAATTTTCAGTTCTTTGCCTTGTACCATTTCTAGCTCCTTATTGTGCTTCTCCCTGTCTGTGGCTGCTCCCTGATCTGGTCAAAATTCTTGACCAGCAGATTTGTGGTGGTCATATTAATCCTTGTCTGAGACTCTCTTTACAGAAGTCATAGCACTATTCACCCTGATGTGACTGAAAAATCTCCCAAGTGTGGAAAGTACATCTCAGCTAAAATACTATAATCAAATCTCTTTTCACAATCAGACGAGAAAACATTTATGAGTGCAGATCGTTCACTGCAGTATTTCTTTATGTTTGATTCAACCCACAGAGGTTCTTCTATAATCTTGCCTCCCCTTCACTCGTGACTTTTGGAAAATCCTGTAGTCCGAGTTAAGCTGCAAACTGTGTATAAATAATGCCATAAATTTTCAGTGTCCACAAAAGCTTACAAATATCTTGTGATGCCACTGACACAGTGTCATTAATTTGTAGTCTGCTCTGTTCTTTGTGATTGTACAAGTCTGGAATGTCAAAATTTCCTGAGAAGTTATTTTAAAACTGAGCTTGTTCATGTTTGTGAATAGTGTGGGCCATTAGGAATAACATTTTTGTTAATTAAAATATGTTATTAATAATAATAAGGTTTCATTTCAGTGCAGTTGATTATGTGATACTTATCATGAAATGAAGATAACAGTGCTAATACTAAATAAAAAACTGCAGATGCTGTAAATGAGAAACAAATACAGAAGTTGCTGGAAAAACCCAGCAGGTCTGGCAGCATCTGTGGAGAGAAATCAGAGTTAACATTTTGAGTCCGGTGACCCTTTCTCAGAACAGTTCTGAGGAAGGGTCACTGGACCCGGAACATTAACTTGATTTCTCTTCACAGAAGCTGCCAGACATGCTGAGCTTTCTCAGCAACATCTGTTTTTGTGACTGTGCTGATACTGTTTGCTGAATTGCAAATTTGACCTTGCTGAAATTGTTTCGAATTTGCACGAATTATAAAACTGGACAATTTCACTGCATTTCATATTGATTTGATTTGATTTATTATTGTTATATGTATCAAGATAGTAAGTGCATCAGAGTAATGGAATAGAATGCAGAGTATAGTGTTACAACTACAGAGAAGGTGCAGAGGAAGATCAGCTCTAATGTATGAGAGGTCATTCTGATAACATTGGGGAAGAAGATGGTCTTAAATCTATTGGTACATGCTTAGAACAAATGTTAATATGATTGTTTGATGTTATATTACTTCATATTTAGTGGAGCAGTATACTGAATATTTCCCATTCATTTATAATGTCAAAAATAAAATAGTATTGATGTTTATATTTAACTTCTCAGGATTTTCCTAATCAGTGATGCATGGGTTTTTAAGACAAAATGTTTAAAGTTATGGTGACATAAGTTTCGCATACAGTATGTAAACAGCTATTAACATACAAAACAGATCGTAGAAGATAATTTGTTAAATAAAATCTGCAAAGGTCATAAGGCTTTTATGTATTCAAATCTACTCTTATATAAAATGAAGTCATAAAATGAACTAGGAAAAGAATTGATGAGATACTGCAGTAGTTAAGTTCTAAATAACCTTAAAAGCCAAGATCATTATTCTCTGTCAATTATCAAATATAATTTGGGTGTATGTATGAGTAATTCCATTCTCCATTAACGTATGCTGATCGAAAATTCTGCTCCTCATGACCTGACTCATATCAAGTGTGGTTAATTCACCAGCCCTATTTTTACCGACCTAGGCATGCCTTGATTTAAAAATTCTCATCCTTGTTGGCAAATCTGTCCACGGACTTGTTTCTCATAAATTTTGTAATCTTCTCAAATGATGCAACTCTCCAAGAAATTTGCCTTACACCCAGAACTTAATTTAAAACCTATTGAGCTTGTGGGGCAAGATTATCACCAGTATGTTGTCCATGGAAGATCATTCGTAGTTCATAGATACAAAATGTATTCAACAAGGCTGATGAATTGTTGAGCTTATCTCAAAGGGATTACAGTTCAGAGGTGAGTTCATGTCTGCAAAGCCTTGTCAGACCCCATCTGGTTTCAGTTTTTATTTCTTCGTGGGATGAGAATGTCATTGGCAAGCCCAGCATTTGTTACCAATCTGTGTGATAGAGTCATAGAAATAGACAGCATGGAAACAGAACCTTTGGTCCAACTCGTTCATGCTGACCAGATATCCAACCTAATCTAGTCCTATTTGCCAACACTTGGCCCATATCTCTCTAAACCTTTCCTATTCATATACCAATCCAGGTGCCTTTTAAATGTTGCAATTGTACTAGCCTCCACCACTTCCTTTGGCAGCTCATTCCACGCACCACCCTCTGCGTGAAAAAGTTGCCCTTAGGTCTCTTTTATAACTTCCCCTCTCACCCTAAACCTATGCCCTCGGTTCTGGACTCCCTGACCCCAGGGAAAAGACTTTGCTTATTTATCCTATCCATGCTCCTTATGATTTTATAAACCTTTGACACTCCAGGGAAAACAGCCCCAGCCTATTCAGCCTCTCCCGAAAGCTCAAATCCTCTAATCCTGGCAACAGCCTTGTAAATCTTGTCTGAACCCTTTCAAGTTTCACAACATCCTTCCGATAGAAAGGAGACCAGAAATGCATGCAATATTCCAGAAGTCGCCTCACCTCCCAATTCCTATACTCAATACCCTAACCAATAAGGGAAAACATACCAAACGTCTTCTTCACTATCCTATCTATCTGCAACAGTGTGCTCCTTTTAGATGCAGAACCTCAGAAAAGATATTAGAGTTGGAAGAGGGTAAGCATAGATCAAGCAGAATGATACCAGGTATTAAACTACAAAATTTTTTTGGTTAAATATTTCAGCAATAGATATTTTCAAATTCTGTAATGGCTAACGGTAAAAAATCTGGTTTATATAAATCTAGAAAGTTGCCCTATATTCGTACTTGTATCTTTTTTTTCTCTAAGTTGTAACTCTCCTGATCTGGCCTTTGTCATCCAAGATACATAGGATGATTGGAACAGTGATATTTAAGTTTATAAGTTAGAAGGCATATTAAGAATACTGAGGAAGAGACGTTTGAGAGTGCATGGGGATGTTTCAAAGATCTGGAAACAGTGAAGATAGGTGTGGAAGAGTGGAGAGATGTTGTGGTCTCTACATTTTGTGCAGTAAGTCATTGGGTCAGAGAATATGTCCATAAAGCAGGAGTGGATGCTGTATTGGGGTAGTTTTGGGCAGTTGTCATGAGATGTCTGAGCACTACTTTAGTGGTGGCAGTGTGCAAGACTATTGGAGGAGATAAGTGGGAGTCCGAGGAATGTTGGAAGTAATATTGGAAGCTGTTGATTAATGGAAAATGAGTAGTGAGATTTAACAGGAATTATGATTGTTCACGAACTATTCCCCCTTTCACATGTAAAACAGTACTGGCTTTGCAGCAATGAGCATGAAAATTTATTGCTTCAATGCATGGTGTTTTATCAATCCTGTATGAAAATCAACATATTTCTTAAGAAAAAGAAATTTTAAATTTAAGTAAAATTTTCACCCTAAATTCAATGGAAAACCATATTGTAAATAAGGACAGTTCTTAAATTAATTCTAGATTTTTAACTCAAAGTGAATAATTTTATACCACAAGAAATAAACATGGAAATTTTAAGGCAAAATAGAAGCATAGGATCCTTACATGATAGTGGTGTTAGTTAGTTTTGAAAAATATCCCTGTTTTTAAAGAAGTGCTGTAATTTGGCTTATACACTTTATTTTGTGTGATGCAAATCGAACCAATATTGATTTGTAAATTATATAAGCAGCTATTCAGTATCATTGATCTTAAATCTCAATACTTGACATATGTGAAGAAGTGTGTGCTGTTGGTTATAGGTTATGTCTGACCCTGACAAAGCCCTTTGAATTTTAACCACACCACACTGACTTCTTTGTTTAACTAAGAGAGAAGGAAGTACTTATAACACAATAATCTCGGTTTGAAAATACCTAGTGTTGCTGATGGTGTCAAGAGTTAGAGATTTATGAACATCAACAATAATGATTGTGTCAAGTATTCGCATTCATTCATTCATACTATGGTCTGTGTAATGTACTCACAATGTGCCAGCAAAAAAAAAACCTCCTATCACCACAAGGTTACAGTGTAGAATACAAGTGTGCTGACTAAGATATATGGAAAAAAATATGATCCTGTTTATAACGGCTGCCTAAACAGTGACTATAACTTTTATATTTTAAGTCTTTTGAATACAATACTCTGCATGAGGGAATCCATTAGTTGTATTTCAAACTACAGTAGGATTTATTTTGAGTATTTGTGTAAATTAATTGTACCATTTATAATGCTTGCTTTGAAAACTGTGTTTTAATCATGTCAGATGACTATCCATTAATACAAGTGTTTTGAAATCAGGCTGTAGGATAGTAGTGTTGGCAACATTATTTTAAATGGAGCTCATCTGCTCTGCATGTCCTTTTCCTCCATCTTCCCTACCTTCTACTTTTTTTATCCTCTTCTGTCTTCTCTGACCCTCTGCCTCCGACACCTACACACAGCCCCCCGACTTCCAGCTTCCAAAGCGACGAAGGCAGCGACCTGAAGCAGGAATGCCAGCAACTCAGTGCGAAGTGAGGGGCAGGGCCCGGTTTCCCAGCATGGCGGCAGACAACAGTCAGACCACGGGGAGACCCCCTTCACTGGTCCATGGCGGAGAGTCCTTGGAGACAGACTGTGATGTTTGTCTTTTTAACTTGGCTTCTTGTTTTTCTGACCTATGGCTATAATGTAACCTTTTTTTCTTCATTTCTCTATTCTGTAGTTAAGAATAGTACCTAGGTAGTCTGCATCTAAGATGGTGCCATGTGTTGGTGACATTATTACAATGTAACTAACCTTGTAAATGAAGAACCTGTACCAAAATACCTTTGTACATAAGATAGCTGTGTAAGTGGTGACCTATAAACTTTTCACTGTACTCATTTGAGTACATGTGACAATAAAGCTAATTCAATTCGATTCAACATCCTTATTACGTCTATCTTGTCTAATCCTGTTATAGAGTTTAATGGGTTTCCATGAGATATCCCCTCATTGTTCTAAACTTCAGTGAATACAGCCTTAACTAATCCAGTCTCTTCAGTTGTCAGTCCTGCCACACCGTGAATCAGTCTGATAATTTCTTGTTGCACTCCTTCCCTAGCCAGAACATCCTTTTCTCAGGTAAGGAGACCAAACTCCAAACAATCGGCCAGGTGTGGTCTCAACAACAGCTGCCATCTTACTGGATATTTCCGATGACTAAAGAGTCCAGTATCAGGGGTCACAGTTTATAGATACAGGGTAGGCCATTTTGGATGAGGTGAGGGGAAATCTCTTCACCTAGAGAGTGTTGAGCCCATGGCATTCTTTGCCACAGAAAGCGGTCAGGCCAAAACATTGAATATTTTCAAGGCATTAGAGAGAGTTCTTAGGGCTAAAAGGTTCAAAGGGAGAAAATGGAATAGGGTACTGAGTTTTAAAATAAGCTATGTTCGCATTCACTGCTTGAACAGAATCAAAAGGCTGATCAGCCTCCTCTTGCTCCTTTTTATGTGATTTTATGTTTATAGTTATAGTATTCTTCAAACATTGAAAATCCAGAGTATTTAATTTAACAAAGCCTGCTCATAATTAGTGAATTATTTTATGACGTTTTCATTTTGACCGATTTTCCAAATGTTTTATTTTCATAATTCAGCAATGCTTCTACTGTGCTTTGCCACCAAAACCATAAAGATGAACTAGCCTATTGAAGGCGCATTTAGTGTTTTGACAGACAATTGTGTCTACCTGTTAAATATTTATATTTGGCCAACCATGTAATTAGTTTTGATTTTAATTTTTCTTTTGGTGTTTGTAATGATAGTGCAATGTTTAAGTTTGCACAAATGTATTGGGAGCAGTTAAATATTTTAAATATCAATATTGGCATTCTTAATTTTTGATGGAACATTAAAGTTGTTATTTTTATTTACTGTACTTGAAACAATGCTTTTAATTTGGTACTTTGGTCAGTCGTGTTGCTTACATAATAGTTTTGCAGAGACTGCTCAAAACAGTAAGTTAATTTTCAACTTTTTTAGTATCTTACCAACACAGCATGCCATTATTTAATGACTGATGAACAAGTCATTGTTTTAAAGTACTTGGCTCAGTGGCTAGCACTGCTGCTCACAGCACCAGGAACCTGGGTTCAACTCCAGCCTCAGGCGCCTGTATGTGTAGAGTTTGCACATACTCCCTGTGTCTGCATGGGTTTCCTCCGCGTGCTCCGGTTTCCTCCCACAGACCAAAGATGTGCAGGTTCGGTGAATCGGCCATGCTAAATTGTTCATAGTGTTCAGGGATTTGTAGTTTAGGTTCATTAGTCGGGGTAAATGGGTTATTCTTCAGAGGGGTCAGTGTGGACTTGTTGGGCTGAAGGCCTGTTTCCACGTGGTAGGATTCTACTTCATTTCTCCAATTCTGTAGCACGGTCTGTACATTATCCCAGAGTAATACGTGAATGATGCGATGGCTCCTTAATATAATTTTGTTCATCCTCTTTATTTTTTGGAAAGTACCACTGAAGAATTTCTGAAGAAATGTTGTTGACCTCCATAAGAGATAAATTAGTTTTGTGTGAGTGGATTGCTCAGTCGTTTTGTTTTGGAAAAAGCCATGAATATATAATAATCATTACATGTGTAAATATGTGATTGTCAAAAAAGTAACCATTATTTAATCACCGCTTTTTAGACTCTTCAGTACAATGTGTATTATGTGGTCCATTTAGTCATACACCTTTGTTCTATCATTTTGGAACGTACAGGTTGTTTGAGCTTAAAATATTCAATGACTTGCTTAATTTTCAATTCAAATTTCTTTTATTATGTTAATTCCAGGCTAAAAGAGTTGCTCATGAAAGAGAAAGAAGCCAGAAGCCAATTACAAGCTTATGTTGCAGAGTTAAAAAAGAAAATAGGGATGCTTACAGAGGATTCAAGAAAGTCAAAGATTACCGAAGAAGATCAACGCAAGCTCCTGAAATCACTTGAAGAAACAATTTTGAAGTCGAACTCACAAAGACTGCAGCAGCAAGCTGTAGAGGTAATTGAATATATGGTGTAGCTGTGCTTTGTAACTGTAGCTTGTTAATGTAATTTTAAAGCGCCTATTTTAGAGATATCTAAAAACTAAATGGTATAGTGCGTTGCAAAACTACCAATTCATTTCAGAATCTGATGGATCTTCTGTTGACTAATTATACTAAGTTCGACTCCCACATGTTTTGGGAACCTCATTGTGCCATGGTAGCGTTCGATCATCTTTGGAAAAGAGTGTTTGACAACAAAGATCTTAAATCTGGTACCAAACTCATTGTCTATAGTTCAGCTGTGTTACCTGTCCTCTCTCAGACCAACATCCCCACTATTGAGATCCTAATTATTATTAATCAGCTGTGTGAACTAGCCACACCCTTCTCATACAATACTCCCAAAGTAAACTTTCCATTCCTAAGCTTTCATCAAGGCGATACCAGAAGAGCAGAGAAAATACTTCCTGAAAAATATCTCCTGACTTGTAGGAATCTCTTGTCCAAGACTGCACAAACTGGAGAAGTACATGCAAAGATGCTAACAGATCCAGATAGAATACTGGATTAGTGGTGCTGGAAGAGCACAGCAGTTCATGCAGCATCCAACGAGCAGATCCAGATAGAAGCCAAGCCCAGCAGAAGGAGTATACAACAACCCAAGCATCCAATCCACCACATCATTAGGCATTACCTTTCCATGCATGGCAGGGCGTGTGGATCCAGCATTGGACTATTTAGTCATGGGAACAGAAGTAGGCCACTCAGTACCTCAAGCCTGCTCCACCATTCAGTGAGATCATGGCTGATCTGTGAGTTAAAACAATATACCTGTCTTTGGCCCATTTCCCTTAATACCTTTTGCTTCACAAAATGTATCTGTCTCCGATTTAAATCTTAATAACTGATCTACCATCAATTGCTGTTTGTGGAAGACAATTCCTCGACTACCCTGTGTGTGAAGAAGTGCTTCCTAACATCTCTGTTGAGTGATCTGGCCCTATTTTTCAGACTATATCCCCTAAATCTAGAATCTCCAACCAATAGAAATAGTTCATTTTTATTGACCCTATACTTTCCTGTTAATATCTAGAAACTTCAATCAGATCCCTGCTTAACCTTCTAAATTTTAGAGTAAATGGGCTTAATTTGTGTTATGTCTCCTCCTAACTTAACCCCTGAAGTTCCCCATTGTAAACCCTCCATTGTCCTTCCTAAAGTTTGATGCCCAGATCTGCTCTCAGTACCCCCAAATGGGACCTAATCAGGGTTTCATATAGCAACATATTGCAGCATCATTTCTGCCATTTTACTCCCGACTTCTAGACACAAAGGCCGCCATTCCGTGAGCAGCCTTGATGATTTTCTGCTCTTCAGCACCTACAATTCTGCACTGGAAGAAAATTATTCTCACTCCCGAAGGACTGCCTAAAAAGAGGAATTGCATTTTTGTGCAGTTGCCCAGGCTATTATGAGTCATTTATTGTCTTTGAAGTATGTGGCATCAAAGCTGGCACATTAAGCCCCCCTCACCTCCATTCCAGGGCCCCCAACAATCCTTCCAGGTGAGACAGAGGTTCACCTACCTCTCCTCCAAACTAATTGACTGTATCCGGTGCTCCCAATGTGATCTTCTCTAATTTGGGGAGTCCATACATAAACTAAGGCAACATTTCGCTGAGCATCTCAGCCTGGCCTGGAGAGGCCGACTGGACCTCCCAGTCACTGCCCATTTTAATCCCCCTGCATTGGCACAACGAATCAAACCACAAATTGGAGGAACAACACCTCATCTTCTGCCTGGGTGGCCTATAACCCAGGGGATTCAACGTTGAGTTCTCCACTTTCAAATAACTTCCCTTCCCATCCCCCCACTTCCTTCCCAGCTCATCACCCTCCCTTCCACTCCTCTCAGCCACCTACTGGATTTATCCCTCCCATCAAGCAACCAGGTCTTGCCTTCTATTTGTTTTCACCTATCCCCACCTCACGACACTGCCCCCCGCCCCTCCCTCCCCCCCCCCCCCCCCCAGCCCCTTTATCTGCAGCTCCCCTAATAGCCATCCCCAGTCCTGAAGAAGGGTTACACCCGAAACATCTGCTTCTCCACCTCCCGATGCTGCCTGGCTTGCTGTGTTCTCCCAGCCTCTTGTTTATCTACCTTGAATTCCAGCATCTAAAGTCTTTTTTTGTCTCTAACCAGTTGAGGATGGCAGATTTCTTCCCTGAAGGATATTAGTGAACTAGATTTTTTTTTCCGATAATCCACAATGGTTTCATGGTCATCAGTAGATTCTTAACTCCAGATATTGTTCATTGAATTTTTCATTAACAAGGGGATTGAGTTTAAGAGTCGTGAGATCTTGTTGCAGCTCTATAAAACTTTGGTTAGACCACACTTGGAATACTGCGTCCAGTTCTGGTCGCCCTATTATAGGAAAGATGTGGATGCTTTGGAGAGGGTTCAGAGGTGGTTTACCAGGATGCTGCCTGGACTGGGAGGCTTATCTTATGAAGAGAGGTTGACTGACCTCGGACCTTTTTCATGGGAGAAAAGGAGGAGGAGAGGGGACCTATTTGAGGTACACAAGATAATGAGAGGCATAGATAGAGTTGATAGCCAGAGACCATTTCCCAGGGCAGAAATGGCTAACACGAGGGGTCATAGTTTTAAACTGGTTAGAGGAAAGTAAAGAGATTTCAGAGACGGGTTCTTTACACAGAGAGTTGTGAGAGCATGGAATGCGTTGCCAGCAGCAGTTGTGGAAGCAAGGTCATTGGGGACATTTAAGGCACTGCTGGACATGCATATGGTCACAGAAATTTGAGAGTGCGTACATGAGGATCAATGGTCAGTACAACATTGTGGGCTCAAGGGCCTGTTCTGTGCTCTACTGTTCTTTGTTCTTTGATTTCAAATTCCACCATCTGGCAGGATTTGAACCTGAGTCTCCAGAGTATTAGCTGAGTTTCTGGATTAACAGTCTAGTGATAATACCACTAGACGATGTATCTGTACATTGGAAGTTTTGACTTCCCAGGCAATTCCCTCTTAGTCATTTTATTGAAATTTCCAAGGGCTTCCAATACATATTTTGGACACACGATCCTTTTGAATATCTGAAGGCAAGAAGATCCGGGCCTTTTTTCCTGGTTCTCCAAAGGAGTACACTTAGTTTAAAGACTTTAAACAAGTAGGATTGATTTTTGCTGTTAGTCATAAATGAACACTGAGTCTGTCTTTGTTGAATCATTGATCATTTTCCAGCACTGTTCTGCAATTCCTGAAGCACGAAAAATATACAAGACATTTTTTTTCCAAAGGTGAAAATTATTTCTACTTTGAATGGATCAGTCTTGAAAATACTAGTGGTATTGAAAATACTCACAAATCTTTAAGGATATTGCATTAATTATAACTTTGATTTATTGTAACACTTTAATGAGTTTAGCAATTACTGTCCACAGATGAAACGAATTCAAGAAGCAGAGCTAAAAGCCTCAGCAGCTCAAAGAGAAGGAGAGTTACTGCAGATTTCCCTCAAACAGCAGAAGGAAAAGGTTCAAGAGCTCCAGGAACTTCTCGCTTCCAGGGAGCAAGTGCACAGGTACAGAAAATAATGATTAAAGATTCCATACTTCAGTAGATTCGGAATTGGCTATTATGTAGTCAGTAATTCTGAGGAGTACCATGAATTCTAAGCCAAGTTCAAAATCTTACACATTAATAATGTTTTTAAAAAACTTGCTTTTATTTCAATAGTTTGGTATTGTGCAGTGCTTCTAACTTAGTTTTAATTATTTAATTTTAATTTCATAATCTTCTAACTCATTATTTGTTTGTAAAATACAAGGAATATAGATAAGTTGCTGCAGTCTATCTTATATATTCTTGGAGAGGGACTTCACTGTCTATCACTGAGATTTGCTCAGTTGTACCAGGTCCAGTCGAGTCCTGATTGCAAGACTGAGCCTCTGGCAGATGGCGAGGGAACAAACAAGAGAGAAAAACCTACTTGATCTCATCCCTTGTTTTAGATGCATATGTCCATGATAGCATTGCTATGGTTTATCACCTTCCAGTGATTGTAGAGACAAAATTCTGTCTTCACGTTGAGGCTACCCTTCGTTGTATCATGGGACATTACAATATATCAAATACATTCAGAATAGACCTGACAGCTGAATACTGAGCATCCATGAAGACACTGTGGGCCATCAGTAGCTGCTAACTGTATACAGCCATAATCTATAACCTAACATTTCCCTCATTCTGCCAAAGCTGGTTCAATGAAGCGTTGCAGGATGATATTTCAGGAATAGCACTAGGCATACCTAAAAATGAGCTGTTAACCTAGTAAATCTGCAAGATGAGAAGCAGCATGCAATAGACAGATTTATGAACATAGGAAATAAGAGCAAGAATAGGACATTTGGTGTATTGAGCCTGCTCTGCCATTCAACAAAATTATGGTTGATCTACCTCAACCCCATTTTCCTGCACCATCCTAAAATCTCTTGGTATTTTTAATGGATAAAAATCTACTGATATTGGTCTTGAATGTATTCTATGACTGAACTTCTACAACTACAATCAGATCTAAGACCTGCCCCATCTAGTTGTGAAGGATGGGCAGAAAATTAAACAACTAACTGGAGGAGGAAGCTCCATTAATATCTTTATTCCCAATAGTGGGGAAGCCGAGCAAATAAGTACAGAGATGAGACTGAGCCATTTGCATCCATCTTCAGTCAGAAGAGTAGAGTTGATGAATCTGCCTTAACTTTCTCTTAAGGTCCTACCCCCATCATAGATGCTAGTCTTCAGGAATTCACTTCATATAATACAAAGAATTGACTGAAACTATCTGAAACTCCAACGACCATGGGGTCTTGACAATAGTGCAGCAATAGTACTGAAAGCTTGTGCTCCATAACTAAGCACACCCGTAGCTAAGCTATTCCACTACAGATTATTACAAAAGATGAGGAAAGAATGGAATTTTATTGGCTACTATCAATGAGAAAATATAATAAAATTGATATCAGTGAACACTAATGCAGCTAATAAATTTTAGAAAATACTGCAGAATACAGACAGGGAGAAGTAAGACTATGCAGTTTATAAGTTCTTCAGTGTCTTTGTTGTTTAGATTTTAAACCTAAGGTTATAATTTATTATTTGTTGTCTTGCATCCATAGTAATAGCAGAATTTTTAGGTATCTTTGAGTTCTTAGTAAATGGTTGCTTTTCCAAATTACTATTTCGCTGGACACTATTTTCCAAGATAGCGAGAAAAACAGAGTTCCAGCTGTTGTTGTCACAAATTCATTTTTGTTCTCTCCATGCTGTTGCTCAAAAACAGTTATTCCAATATAGGACAGTATCTATTGGAGTCTAGCTTCATTATCTTTCCAAGCTGACTATTCTCAAATGTGAGCTTTTCATTTTCCAATGTGAGACATTCAATGTACATATGAACTAATCGGGAAATGCAAATTCTTGGCACCAACTCATTTGCCAAGTTTCGATGTCGTTGCTAAAGTGCAGACAGCTGTGTTGGTTTCATATGGATCGAATTATATTTGTATCTATCTGTGGTCAAATGAGCATTACCATTCTGGTACCATGTTTCTTCTACTTAATGAACAGAGCTTGCATTGCCAACACCAAGATAGCCACCTGTATTTGTGCAGATATGATGGTTACATCACACTGTTGCAACAGAGCCTCTCGTCACCCTGGCTGGGTTGCTGGCTGCTGACCCCACCTTGCTTCAAACTATTAATATCCCCCTTTCATCAGAAAATTCCCCCTCCTCCCTTTTGCTAGCTGTTACCCCACCCTCTCATTGCCCAGCTTATCATTATTGTTCAGGGAGTGGAACAAAGAGTAAGGCGAAGGGTGACAGCTCTTTGTGAGCGTGCTAGTGGGTTAACGCTTTTTAAATTCATTTCAGGGGCATTCTTTGCACGGGTCTTTTTTCAGCATTGTGTTGCAAACTTAATAAAACAATAGAAGTCATGATTTGGAGATGCCGGTGTTGGACTGGGGTGTACAAAGTTAAAAATCACACAACACCAGGTTATAGTCCAACAGGTTTAATTGGAAGCACACTAGCTTTCGGAGCGACGCTCCTTCATCAGGTGATAGTGATGAAGGAGCGTCGCTCCGAAAGCTAGTGTGCTTCCAATTAAACCTGTTGGACTATAACCTGGTGTTGTGTGATATTTAACTTAATAAAACAACACACTGACAAGTCAGTTCTACCATATTGTTATGTTCACTGATTTCTGTGAGGTGACTCTCAGGAGTTTGATTTCAAAACTGTGTTTTTGCACAGTTGCTATACCACCTAGTGGTGGCACGGTAGTACATGCAGTCTTTAAAAAGTATTTTCACTAACAAAAAGTTTTAGATATAACAATCAGTTGATAGAATTTTTAATTCAATATTCCACATTTACTACTATCCTAATATGGTTCAACACTGCCTTCACTGAACTGTGTGAAAAATAGCACAGCTATGCCTGCGCATAATGTCAGGAAAACCCAACTTGACTAATTGCCATCCCATCAGTCTGCTCTTAATTGACAGAAAAGTGGAAGGTGTCATCAACAGTGCTATCACTGGCACAACAAATAACCTGCTCACTGATGCTCAGTTTGGATTGTGCCAGGCCACTTACCAAAGCAGTCCATTACTAAGGTGTGTGAAGGACCCCTGGCATAACTGGACTCGATGGAATGTTGAGGATCTGCATTGGTTAGAATCATGCTTAGTACAAAGGAAGATGATTGATGAAATAGAGTCATACAGCATGGAAACAGACCTTTTGGTACAACTCGTCAATGTCAAACAAGTTTCCCAAACTAAACTAGTCCCACTTACCTGCATTTGGCCCATATCCCTCTAAACCTTGAAACTCAACAGGTCTAGTAGCATCTGTGGATGTTGACTTTTCGTAGTTCTTATCAATCTGTTGACAAGTATGTTGTGAGCCACAGAATTTATGAAGTTGCATCACAAGAAGTACAAAGGAATGATTGCACAATAAAGGTTGTGATTCAATTGGTTCATATCCAAACACCAGCTTGTGGCTTCTGACTGACTGGGGCTATGTCTCTTCTATAATTCCATTCTGTCTTCCATTCAATGGACCGAAGCATTAAGATCTTGCTAACAGTTATCGCTGTGAAGATCTTTTCTAACCAACCTGTTCAGAGATTTAATTCCACGCCTTTTGGGCAGGTGGGACTTAAACCTCAGCCTCTTGGTCCAGGGACAGTGACACTGCTACTGTGCCACAAGTGGGACCCACAGAGCCCTTTACAACCCTCTTGTTGATTAGTAACATCTTGAGTTCCAGTTGACATACCATCATGTAAACAGCACATAATCAATATTGGATTGACTAGGTAAGGCATGCTAAAATGATAATTTGTTTCTTAAAAATAATGGTCATCTTACTCCTACTTCCTAACATCACCTGACTGGCTCTTGAACATGAAAATCACTTTGCAAGTGCAATACCAATTTTTGCAAGGTTTTTTTTTATCCACCAGAGAGATTGGGGTCTCATGGTTTGTAAGATTCTCATTAGACCAAAAACAAAATACTGAGAATGCTCAAAATCTGAGATAAAACCATTAAATGCTTGACAAGTTCAACATGAGGAGAGACAAGGCAGTAGTGAAGGGATAATGTCACTAGACCAGCAATCCAGAACCTCAGGCTAATGTTCTGAATACATGAGTTCAAATGCACCATGGCAGATGGTGAAGTTTGATTTCAGTAAAAAATCTGGAATACAATGCTAGTCTTATGGTGTATCCCTGTCAATTGTCATAACAACTCATTTTGTTCACTCATGTTCTTTAAGGAAGGATATATGTCATCCTTACATGATCTGGTCTTGACTCCAGACATGATATCTTATAATGCAGTCATCACCAAGTGTGTTTTCTTGGCTAGGTAGGGTAAGTACCGAACTCACTATCTTCATACCTGCTCTTGAGCTCATCCCCCAGAAGTAAAATGGGAATTAAATACTATAAAAAAAGACAACTGACCATGCAATAATGTACGTGTCTGTTTAATGTTTCCAGTATAGTTTCATTATAGTACTGCAAATGGCTTCACTGAGAGAATTGTCTTACCTTCTTTTAATGTGATACTCTAATATGTTGTTTTTGATTCCGCTTGCTACTATTGGAATAAGTTTCGGAGAAGATTTGTAGCTCGGGTGCTCGTTGTTGTGGTTCTGTTCACCGACCTGGGAATTTGTCTTGCAAACGTTTTGTCCCCTGTCTAGGTGACATCCTCAGTGCTTGGGAGCCTCCTGTGAAGTGCTTCTGTGCTGTTTCCTCCGGCATTTATAGTGGCTTGTCTCTGCCGCCTCTGGTTGTCAGTTCGAGCTGTCCGCTGTAGTGGCCGGTATATTGGGTCCAGGTCGATGTGTTTGTTGATAGAGTCTGTGGATGAGTGCCATGCCTGTAGGAATTCCCTGGCTGTTCTCTGTACACATCGACCACAACAACTATTGGAATAATAGATTAGATTAGATTACATTAGATTACATAGTGGAAGGTTTTTATGTTGTATAACATATCCAGATATAATGCTGTAGTTGCATTCCACCAAAACTTTGCTTAATGGAAAATGGCTTAAAAGAAATAATGAGGGCTATGGGAAAAGTGGGGTTAGGGAAAGACCAGCAAAAAATATCACTCACATTCAATCAAAAGTCACCCAAAGTTCTAATGCAACATATAGCACAGCCTGAATGAAGGTTGAAATCATGTTTATTAACAAAATAAAAGTAAATTTAGCATAGTACATTTAAAAAATAAAAGCAAGCTGCTCTCTGTACAGTACCTCTCACAAAAAGCTGCTCTGTCGGCAGCTGACCTTGTGCTTGTGCAGAACAAGAAGACCGGCACTGACCTCATGCTTGAGCAAAACAGCCGGAAGACTGGCACTGACCTTGCACATGTGCAGAACAGCCGGAAGACTGGCACTGACCTCGCACATGTGCAGAACAGCCGGAAGACTGGCACTGACCTCGCACATGTGCAGAACAGCCAGAAGACTGGCACTGACCTTGCACATGTGCAGAACAGCCAGAAGACTGGCATTGACCTCGCACATGCTTAGAACAGCAGGAAGACTGGCACTGACCTCGCACATGCGCAGAATGGCAAGAAGATTGGCACCGATGTCACGCATGCACAGAACAGCAGGAAGACTGGCACTGACCTCGTCCATGTGCAGAATAGCAGGAAAACTGGCACTGACCTCGCGCATGCACGGAGTGGCCCAAAGATTGGCATTACACATGCACAGACTGGCATGAAGACCAGTGCTGGCATCGCACATGCGCAGAACGGCACAAAGACCGGCGAATGCGTAGGACGAAGCATGTGAACCAATCCCTAGTGGAATCGCACAATTGCAAACAGAGATCAGTATTCTCGAAAATACCATGCCTAATTCTTCAGCAATGTTTCAGCCAAATTGTGCTGCTGAAACGTGTGTATTCTAAATCTACATACAGCTTCTGTAATCAATTGTTGCAGTTTCTCATTTGGAAAGACATGCCTTCAATAGGATGGTGAATATTTATGGACAAGTGTTTGATTAGATTTAGCTGTTTGCTTTACTTAACTGCAACGAATGATGGCTGTAATAGTAAGTAGCAGTAGCTTCTTAACTAATTTCATTACTCCGGTCATCATTAATCAACTGAACTATAAATACAAAGTAGGCATTATTAATGACCTTCATTTTGAATGAAAATGATTTAAGGAATTGACACTGAAGTACCTTGACCTTTAATAAAATGCATCAAATCAAAACATAATATTTTTGTTCACTCATTAGTGCTTTAGCTACATTTTGATTCATTTTTGTCAAGGGGCAGCACGATGGAGAGGCGGCACAGTGTCACAGTGGTTAGCACTGCTGCCTCAGCGCCAGAGACCTGGGTTTGATTCCAGCCTCAGGCGACTGTGCAAACTCCAACAGACATTTTCCCTGTGTCTGCGTGGGTTTCCTCTGGGTGCTTCGGTTTCCTCCCATAGTCCAAAGATGTGCAGGTCAGGTGAATTGGCCATATTAGAATGCCCATAGTGTTTGGTGCATTAGTCGGAGGGAAACGAGTCTGGGTGGGTTACTCTTCAGAGGGTCGGTGTGTACTGGTTGGGCCGAAGGGCCTGTTTCCCCACTCAGGGAATCTAATCTAATCTAATCTAATCTTGTGTCTCCTGTTATGAGAGTGTCAGGAACCTTTTGTGATTTAGCTTGCAATTAATTTCCTAACCTCTCCCTCTATTACAGTGAGGAGTGATGGTGCTTCTTTTGATTCTTACCCTAATTTTACTGCTTATTGTAGCATCCACGCCAAAGGTTTTGCTCTTGAGCGGCCCAAGTCAGTGGTGCAAAAATGGAGTCACGCTTTCTGCTCTGTGTAAGATTTTATTCCCACTTTGCCTGGTCCATCAGGTTTATCCAGGATTCAGAAATCCAAGGTAGTTCCAACAAAGGAATTCATCCAATGTTCTTTACTAAAGCAAAGTAAACTATGAAAAATACTGCAGAAATATTATCCATACAATGCTTTCAATCACAAGCGAACGTTTTACATGGATTTGTCCAAAGATCGGACTAAAACAGGTTATCAGCCTGTTCCATCTCAGATAGTTAATTTTGCTGTGAGGCAAGGGTTCTTATAATTTTTCCACATAAAGAAGCTGTACATCCAAACGCTTAATGCTATCCAGTCTCTAGCAAATGTTCACTGACCACTTGTAAACATTGCAAACATGTCATGTTTTCTACATTCATTAGGACTTGCTGGTGTCTCCATGGAAAGAGGCTTATCTGTTGCTTTTAATGAACTTCGACATAAAACTTCAGCTTGTTTTTGTTTTCCACCACTTTTATGTCATCCAATGATGTGATATTTACGCAGCAAAATTCTATGACAATCTCAAATTTAGCTGATAATATCCATGTCATCACATTTGATTCATTATGTCCATGTTAAACAAAATATCAGCTTTTCCAGAGTTACTGTAACAGTTCGGTCCATTATTGCTGAATTACAATACTTCATGTAAACAAACATGCATATTCCTTCAGTAAAACACAGAAACACTTGAAAACCGGTGACCTTTCCAATCATTAGGTTCCTACCAGACGTCACAGCAAAAATGAGGACTGCAGATGCTAGAGATCAGAGTAAAGATAGAATGATGCTGGAAAAGCACAGCAAGTCAGGCAGCATCTGTGAGCAGGAAAATTGACATTTTGGGAAAAAGTCCTTCATCAGGAATGAGGCTGGGAGCCTCCGTGGCGGAGAGATAAATGGGAGTGGGGTGGGGCTGGGAAGAAGGTAGCTAAGAGTGCAATAGGTGGACGAAGGTGATAGGTTCATATAATTTCTTCTCATTCAATTTAACTTTATTTAACTTCATTTTGGCTGACCCAGCAAATTTAGATTAACATTTACACTGTCTGCAGATTGGAAGTGGCTCTGGACTGCTGAATCTTGACCTTATGCTCTGCGTGCCAATTCGTACCCTGCACCTATTCCGATGACCTCTTAAATCCTCCATTCCAGCACATGACGCTCTCTCTCTCTCTCTCTCTCTCTCTCTCTCTCTCTCTCTCTCTTGCGTCAGCTGTCATTTGTGGAGAGTGAAACAGCATGATGGCATCCCATGAAATGGGAAAAAAAAATAACAAGTAATAAATTTTAAGCTGGAATAGAGGCAGGTTAACGGAGGCATGGGGAAAGACAAAAGAGAAGGTCTGCAGTATGGTGGAAGGTATTAAATGACAAAAAGAATGATGGTACAAAGTAAAAGAATGTGCTTATGGGACAAATGTCGAAGCAAAAAAATGGATCTAGAGTAAATGAGAGTGCCAGAATTATCACTAACAGCAGCCTTCTGAAAAATGGGGGCAATATTATGATTTGACATTGTTGAACTCAATATTGTAAAGTGCTTACTTGAAAAATGAACTGCTGCTCCTCCAGCTTATGATCAGCCTCATTGGATGATATAGAGAGGCTGAGAAGAAAACAAAAGTGGCAGGTGACTGGAATGCAAGGTTATGTTTGTGAATTGAATTGACATGATCTATAAAATGATCACACGGTCTGCATTTGACCTCTTCAAGTGTACAGGGGACACTGCATTATAAACAGCAAATACAGTATCGTAAATTGATTGAAGTTCAAGTAAATCATAGTTTTACTGAGAAAAAATGTTTGGGGCTTTGGAGAGTGGGAAGGGAGAGGTAAAAGTTCAAGTATTTCAACTTCTGTACTGCAAGGGAAAGGGCTGGAATGTTGGGTGTGATTGAGGCATGGACCAGGGTACCCATAGAGAGAACTGTGCATATGCAGTACTGGAAGGAAAAGGGTAAATTGGTGGTGAAAATGGTGTAAGATGATCCATTGCAGATGAAAACTGGTGGGGTAGAAAATGAGAACATGGAAAGCTGTGTTGTGGTTATGAAGAGGAAAGAAGAGATGAGAACAGATGTTTGAAAATGGAACTGATGAGCTCAAGGGACCTGTGAACCATTGTAGTTTGGGGAGGGGGATTCATAGGTTGAGAACAAAGGAAGGCATATCAGAGGTACTCGCAAGGAACATGGCATCATTAGAAATATGTAATAGAGATGGAATATAATAGTTACAAAGAGTGAAGTGAGAGGAAGTGTCGTTAAAGTAGTTCTGAGAATAGGGCTCGTCTTTCCCTAGAAATGTAGACAAAGATGTCATAGAAGGAAATGGAAGAGAAAGAGAGAGATCTGGTGAATGGTGGAAATTGTCAGTAAAGTTGACTATATTTTCCAGATTTGAAAGACCAAGAATAGGCAGTATGCCAGACAACAACATTTGGGTTAATCAAGGCAAGGGAAGCAAATGAATACTGTGAGAACAACAACCTTTTATAAAAAGGAAAATTAGTTACCATGCTAGCGTAGCATACCATATTTTGAGGAATTGGGTGGAGTCAAAAGAGAAACTGCTCAATCTGAGAATAAATTCATTGAAACAAAGAAAAGTCTTATGATTGGGAACTAGTTGGTGCAAACTTAAAGGAAGAAGCTGGCCGTTTTCATGTGGGGGATGAACATATGAGGGAATGAACATCCGTGGTGTAGAGAATAATTCTCTCAGCAATACACTGTTCCACCCCATTACTTCCTACACTTGCCACAATGTCTTGCTTTGTAAGTGCTAAAGATATACCATCTGCCTCTTTGCCTCTTCCCCTCTCCATTCTTACTATCAAGGGTCCTGATACTTTCCAGTCAACTTGGTCAGAGATGTATAAGTACACACCTCTGGAGCAGGTGAGACATGAATACAGACTCCTGACTCAGAGGCAGGACACTACCATCATAAATAGCTCTCTACTCCTGATAGCAATGTATTCTGATGAAGGATGAATGCCCAAAGTGTCCATTAGTCAGTTCTCATCACAGTAAAAGCCATCATCAAGGATCCAAAACAGTGTTTCCAGGTGAAACAGCAATTTACTTGTATTCTTTCAATTTGCTATGCTGTATTCACTGTTTATGATCCTTTGCCTTCTTATGTTGAGGAGACCAAATGCAGATTGTGTGATTTTGGAAGAATACCTCTATTGATCTTCAAATGTAATCCTGACCCTCTGGTCACTGGACAACATTCTCTGTCATTTCCCCCCAGTATTTTTCCATTAAAACTCATAACAAGCTCAAACAGCATCTTACATTTTGATTAGACATTTTGCAGCCTTCTGGGCTCAACAGTTCAGCAATTTCAGATAACCATTGTCCCCATATTTTTGGACTGCAGCTGCTGATGATTCTGTTCATCATATGTTCTTCCTTCATTTACTATTTTCCTTTGCCTTGCATCATCATATTATCTGACATATAGTCATTTGTTCCTTCCACCCCTTCACAGTCCTTCCCTTTTGTGCTTTCCCACCTCTGAGCTTGCTTAAAAACTGCTTATGTAGTTAACTCTGTTTTTGTTATACTACTCTTTTTTTTAACAATTGCACTTTTATTTTCTTTTTACATTTTTCCTTTGCTTCACTGAAATGATCCTTTGCATCATCTAACTCCTATTTCATATCCAGTAGTTTTGTTTTCCTTCTGTTTAGACAGTTCTCCCTTTTTATCACAATTCTAGTTTTAAGTGTCCACTAAATACCTAAATATTAACTAATTATTTTAGCAGATGCTAATTGACCAGTTGTAATTTTCCAGAGATTTCTGTGTTTTGTTTTACTTCTAAGATTTCCACCTTTGCTTTCTCCTATTTTTTATCGATTAATTCTTAAAGCACTTAAATGCTTTTTTTAAGTGACAACATTGTGATGATATATTATGACACCATTTGTTCAGCCAAGTCTGAATATGAGACTGTTCCCTAAGCTATTAAGGATTTTTAAAAACTGGCTCTGTATTGTTAACTCTTCTGGCAAATGGTTAAATAATTAGTAGCCACCTGATTCCTGCCATTTTATGGGGTGCAATCAGAACTCACTCTGTCACATATTTGAAATAGTGGGGGAGAGAAACAGTCAACATGGGGAGTATTGTGTTTCTATTAAACACCCTTAGAGTCATAATTGTAACAAAGGCAACTGTGATGACTGATACAGCTATGGACAGTGAATTAATCAGGGCAAATGAGTCCTTGACTGTAGAAGGACAGTATGGATCATTAAGCACAATGACTATGTTTGAAGGTTTTTGAAGGCTTAATTTTTCATCTGTGGACACTACATTGTATATTTATAGAAAGTAAGAAATTAATGAAAAGACAAAGAATTATGAATAAAATAAGATTGAAAATAAGAAAGTTTGAGAAGTGACACTGAAAACTGCTGAAACAATTAGAAAGCAACTGGTTGAATTGTGACTTTCATTGGTTGGTTTCTGATTCTGTTCTGCATTTGGATCATCCTCTGTAAAGCTGATCCTTCAAAAGGTTCATTGCCCTCTCCAGCAAGAATATAATTAATATAAAGCTACAAAATTCTTGCATAATAAACCTTTTATCTTCCAGAGGAGAGCTATTTTAAGTTTGGAACGCACCGAAAGCATTTCAAGAAAATGTACCCTTCCTTGCAGCTGTCATGGTTCAGGAAGGTGTCTTGGAAAACAAGTCATATGCTTGATAATTTACCATTCACCCTCAATTTATATCTTGCCATTTTGCTCTGGAAGTACTGAATTTTTCTTGTACTTTTGCAGAAAAACAGCTATGTTTGGAGTGCAGGCCTTATTAAGAGCTAGATTTCTCAAAGATTATTCCTTTTAAAGAGCAACTTGGTTCTGGTAATTGAAGATGTGATCATGGTACCTGGGAAGTTAACAATAGTAAAGCAAAGGAATTAATCAAGAAGATAATTATCAGGAGTTTATTGGCATGTGTTCTGTTTCCAAGCAGTTTAGTTTAAAATACACTGGCTACAGGGAACATCTATTTCAAGCAGATTCAAGTTGAACTTCGATAAGTTAAGAGTTTTAAACCTCTTGGTATCTAAAGGATTCTATTGTCAATGAGTTGGACTTATGGCATCGTCAAGGTGAGAAAAAGAGAGTTTTCCTGAATGCAAGACTGCAGAGTCTTTAAAAACATTCCTAACAGAGAGTCCTAATACAAGGTGGCTACGCATAAAAACATTAGTGACGTATTAGTTGAACTCAAAGTCCACAACTCTTGGATAGTTGCCAAGAATTTGAAGGGAAATAATATTATAAAACACAATAAATCTCAATTTATATATAAATCTATACAGATGTTTGAAATGGAATTCAGACTAAGTGGTTAATCTTCCATTTTCTGATTAGTTTTTTGGGTATATGTCAAATGGGTGCAGAAAGAAACTCTAGTTAAATTTTGTGAAATAAATGTGTTCATTTTACTATTAAAATATTTAACACCAACTATTTGAGATGAAGATTAGTTATTAATACTTATGTTAATTCATTTTTGTGTCATAGAATTCTTGAATTTGAAAATTCAATCCATGTAAATACCTGTTTTTTCATATTTCCAATCTAATTTCAGAATAATCCTAGCAAAATGTTTCTGGTCTCTACCAATTATAGTAATAGTTTTGCTTGATTTTAGTTTAAGTAGGTTTGAAATATGTCATTATTAACAATGTAAAATGTTTAAAGCAGAAGTATCTATCCAATAGGAAAGAAGTGGAATCTAGAGTTACTTTGAGTGGACCAGAATTTCAAGCTGCTTTGTCCAGAGAGGTTGCAAAAGAAGAAGAGAAACATGCTCAGCAGTTGAAAGGGTATCAAGAAAAAAATGACCTACTAAGTCAGCAGTATGCATCTTTGGAGGATGAATTTCGCATGGCTCTTACCATTGAAGCAAACCGATTTAAAGAGGTAATTAAGGATGAAAATATTTTTGTGGAAGGTCTCTACAGCCTAGAGGAATCAGTTTAATTTGATGTAATATTTATGGTGGCTATGATTGTTGAAGGTCAAACATGTTAATTTTTATGTCTGTTTCAGATAATTAAATCAAGTAGGTAGTTTGATTATATTGTTACATCTTGGTTAAATCTTTGGCTGTGACGTGATTCTGTAAAGTTGTACTTCTGATTTACATAACAGACATTATTTGAACTCTATTTAAAATTAATAAAGAGTTGACAAAAAGCCAAGCAGCTGTACACAGCACTGACTTAATATTCACTAAACTATTAGAAAAACAGACAAACTTGGGAATTCAAGTAGATGCACTTTTAAAGGCATGATGACAAGTAGAACAGTAAAATACATACAAGACATGTTACTGGCAAGTACAAGCAGTGCAAAATTAAAAAGCTAATGCTAAACCTGTTCTAAATCATCACTTAGTCAATAGCCAAAAAAGAATTTGCCAGTTTTGGATATCCTACTACTTAAAGCGATCATAGCAATGGAAGGGAAATAGAAGAAATTTAGTAAGGTGATACCTGAAACAAATTCATGGAATGTGGGGAAGGTGATGGTGTATTCGTGATGTTACTGGACTAGAAATTCACAATCTCAGGTTAATGTTCTGAGGGCGTGGGATTCAAACTCCAAATGGTGAAATTTGAATTCACTAATAAGCCAGCCCAATGGATTCATGTGTTGCCCTCAAACTGGAAAATTCACTTTCCTCCATTAAACTAATTTGTCTGCTCAGATAAATATTAAAAAGCCCATGGCACAATGTTAAAACAAAAGAGGTATCTCTGATGTCTCGGCCAACATTAGGATCTCAGTCAATACCACAAAATGAAGTTATCTTTAATCTTTTTTATTCACTTATATGATGTAAATGTCACTGGCTGTGCTGGTATTTATTGCTCAGCCCTGCCACCCTTGAGAAGGTGGTGATGAGCTGCCATCTTGAACTGCTGCAGTCCATGTACTGAAAGTAGACCCTTAATGCCTTTAGGAAAGGAATTTCAGGATGCTGACCTAGTGACAATGAAAGAATAATGATATAGTTCCAAGTCA
The DNA here is from genome assembly GCF_047496795.1 of Chiloscyllium punctatum. NCBI lineage: Eukaryota > Metazoa > Chordata > Chondrichthyes > Orectolobiformes > Hemiscylliidae > Chiloscyllium > Chiloscyllium punctatum. The sequence goes on along the minus strand of NC_092743.1, from coordinate 52,558,191 downwards.
GGATGGTGAGTGTGTTGGAGGGGAACTTATATGAGGTGGTGTTCCCATGTTTCTGCTGTTCATGTTGAGATAAAAGTGGTCATGGGTTTGGAAGGTGCTGTCTTAGGATCTTTGGCTAATTTCTGCAGTGCATCTTGTAGATAGTACACACTGCTGCAATCGAATGTGGATGTTTGTGAATATGGTACCAATCGAGCCGGCTGCTGTGACCTGAATGGTAACAAGCTTCTTGAGTGTTGTTGGAGTTGCACTTAACCAGGCAAGTGGGGAGTATTCCATCACACTCCTGACTTGTGCCTTGTAAATGGTGGACAGGCTTTGGGGAGTCGGAAGGTGAGCTACTTACTGCAGTATTCCCAGCCTGCTACTAGCTCAGAGGCGGGGAACCTTTTCATGTTGGAAGGCTGCATTATGTTAGTTGTAATCTAATAAGGCCGCATCCAAGAAACTTCAATTATATATTCTTCAAAGTTCACATTATTTTGTAAAAATCTAATTACTATGTACTAACTAAAAAAAAAGAAAGTAAAATGTGAATTCTAAAATTAACTAACATTTTAATGACTTTGTTGTGACTGCTTTTTGGAGGAAAGCATTTGAATATTTGGTTGCAGCATGGAGGTCTGCAGTTTTAGCTGATGGTTTTCCGTCATTTGTGACCTTGAGGGCGTCTTGATTTTGGTTAAGTAGGAGAATGTAGATTCACAGCAATAAGTGGGGATTATTTCGTTGAATTTTCTTTTACTCTTTGGTATTTTAAATACATTATTTTAAGATTAAAATACTAATAAAGGAAGAAAAAAAAATTAATAAAAAAATAAAAGATTTGTTCTGCAAAATTTGGATTCATTCAAAAGGCCACACATAATAGCCTAGAAGGCCACAGGTTCCCCACCCCTGTACTAACTGCTATATTTAGATAGCGAGTCCAATACAATTTCTGGTAAATGGTAACCTCCATGATGTTGATAGTGGGGGACTCGGTGTTGGTAAAACCTTTCACTGTCGATGGCTGTGATTAGATTGTCTTTTATTAGGGATAGTGGTCACCTAGAATTTATTGGTGTGTATGTTACTTGTCACTTCAGCCCAAGTCTTGGTATTGTTCGGGTCTTGTTGCATTTGGCCATGGACTGCTTCAGTACTTGAAGAGTTGTGAAAGGTGCTGAACATTGTGCAGACATCAGCGAATATTCCTACTTCTGACTTTCTGATAGAGGGAAGGTGATTGATTAAGCAACTAAAGAATCGGGCCTAGGACTCTACCCTGAGGAGCATCTGTAGAGATGTCCTGGACGTGAGATGACTGACCTCCAACAATACAACCATCTTCCAATGTGCTAAGTCTGATTCCGATCATTGCTGAGTTTATTCCTGATTCCTATTGACTCCATTTTGCAAGGGCCCAAACAGAGTGTTAGTGATCAAATTATTTCTGAGCATCTACTGCATGATAGCATTGTTGATGACATTTTCCATCCGTTTACTGATAATCGATAATAGACTGATGAGGTAGAAATTCGCCAAGAAGGATTTGTCCTGCTTCTCATGTACAGGACATACATGGGTAATTTTCCACATTTTTGTGTAGATTCTTGTGTTGGAGCTGTACTTGAGCAGTTTGACTCAGGATATAACAAAACCTGGAGCTGTGATATTGTCAGGATGTTGTCAGGGCCCCAATTGCCTTTGCAGCAACTAGTGCCTCCAACCGTTTCTTGGTATCACATGGAGTGAATCAAATTCGCTGAAGTCAGGCATTTGCGATTCTGGAGACGACAGGAGGAGGCAGAGATGGATCATCCACTCAACACTTCTGGCTGAAGATTATTGTGAATTTTTCAGCCTTATCTCTTACACTGATGTACTGAGCTCCCCCACCACCACTGCTGATGGGGATATTTGTGTAGTCCTTCTCCAGTGAGTTGTTTGAATGTTTAACACCATTCACAACTGGATGTGGTAGGACTGCAGGGCTCAGATAATATCCATTGATTGTGGATCGTTTAGCTCTATATATCACTTGCTGCTTATGCTTTTTGTCATGCAAGTAATTCTGATTTGTAGCTTCATCAGGTTGATATCTCATTCTTAGGTGTGCCTGGTGCTGCTCCTACTATGCCTTTTTGCAATGCCCATTGTTATGTCAATGGTAGAGTGGGAGATATGTTCGACCATGAAGTTGCAGATTGTGTTGATGTTGCTTGACTAGTCTGTGAGACAGCTCTCACAATTTTGACACTAGCCAAAATTCTGGCACTTTGCAGACTTGACAGGGCATTTTTGCCATTGCCATTTCCGGTGCCTACATTGAATCCAGTTAATTCATCCAGTTTCATTTCTATCTTGAGACTTTCTCAAAATTGAGATAACTGACTGACTGGTTTTTTGTGCCATTTCAAAGTGCAGCTCAGTGAACCTGGAGTCATACATAGGCTAGTTGAAGTAATGATGGCAGATATCCTTCCACTAAAGATATTAGCAAACCAGATGGGTTTTTCGAAAAATCAGCAGTGTTTTCCTGGTCATCAGTCGACTCTTAATTCCAGGTAATTATTGAGTTTAAATTTCACCATCTGATCAAATTCCACGTATACTCAGAACCTTTCCTGAGGCAATGTTCCTGAGGATTTATAGTCCAGCTTGATTAATAGCTAGGTTAACAGTCTAAATACCAGCCATCATACCACTTAGTCATTGTCTTCCCCCAGTTATCTGTTAATATTATGTTTACTTGTGCAAATTTATGTATGTAGATTGGCTGCTACTTTTCCTCCAATGTTGTATACTCTTCAGAAGAGCTTAATTACATATAAAAACACTTCAGAATGTCCTTTGGTTGTAAAAGCACTTTATAAAGGCATGTTGCTCTTAATGAGTAGTGATGGCTGTAAGGACAATTAATATTACCTTTTCTCTTTTTGATGTTTAATCGGTAATCATGTATTTCTTAAAATATCCACAGGTAAAATGTGGGTTTGATCATGTGACAGCAGAACTAGCGAAGACCGAGCAGGTCCTTGCTCAGACACAGCAGAAGGAAAAACAGGCAGGAACTTTGGTTCAGGAGCTAACTGCCATGGTAAAAGAGCAGAAAGCTAAGATTGCAGAACTGGCAAAAGCCAAGCAGGAAACAGTCTCAGAACTGAAGGTAAACCGAGTTATATAATATTTGAGGTAGTCAATTGATGATGACTATACTAATGATTAATAGCTGTTATTCCTTACATCAGATACCTATACTATTGTTTGCCTGATAACTGTTCTATCTATCTTTGCAGAAAGTGGGCAGACATTTGAGGGATATTTTAAGGCACAAATGGCCAGTATGCCATTTTTACATCTACATATTCTGGCCCATTTGGAGGAGGCATAATCATTATTGTGATAGTAATTGCTGAAGCTGTGGCCAGCAGTGGAGCTGAAACTGCTGAAAAGAAACGAATGCTCCTGAAACTCCACTTTACTTGCATCCCATATTTTTTCTCATATATATGAATTGCAAACTTCTTAATTCCTATGCCACCCTCCACTTACCACAGGTTGCTCTTTAGCCTTTTCATGTATGTTGGCAACCTGTCTAAAGATAGAGATATCCCATGTCTATCTGCCTTACCGACAATGTGATTATTAACCACCATAGTGTGATTATGAACCATTTCCAAAAGCAACTTCTTGGCTTTGCTATTTCTTGTGTTGTTGTGAATGTTACGTATGTCCAGATTCAGAGCCTTTAGTTCTATTCTCTTCCTTTTTTTATAATCTCTAGCCATATGTACTACTGCATTCTTAGGTTTGCACACTCTGCCCCTGTGATCATGCTGTGATCATCATATTCCTTATTCCCATTTTACTGTCTTAGTTTGATTTTTCTGTTAAAATTTAGCATATTTTCCCAAACTTGAGCTTGAACTGGTACTGTCATGGACAGATTTACCTGTGGTAGGAAGGTGTGTGAGGATGATATCACATCTATTTTCACTCTCACTGGACCCTTCACCATCTGTAGCAGATCAAGTCTGGCAGCTAAGTTCATTAAGACTGGAGCCACTTAAGCAGTAGTGCCGTTTCTGACCGTCACGTAGGGATGGCCAATAAAGTCCCTCACCCAGAGTATATTCTGTGCCCTTGCCAATGTCACTGCACTATCCTTGTGGAGAGGAAGTCCCATCTCAACTTTCAGCCTCGGCATTAATATGCCACACTGAGTATCTGAACATCACCCTCTCCTTTCTAAGTGTTTACTCCCATTTCCCCTTAATGTTTGCGAACAGAGGCAACGGATGATCTTAGCCCATCTCCTCAAGTAACCTGGCATGCCAGCAATAGCACTTACCTGCCTAAATCCCTGACCAGTGGATCAGTTTCTCTCCGGTGGTACCACACGTACTGTCCAGAATGGTTGAGAAAAGTGAACAAGATGCAGTGAATTGAGCTCGACATCAAGATAGGCATTGCTGAGCGTCTTGCCCGATTCTTTCTCTCATCTTCCATCGCCCATGTTGCTCAGAGCCTGATTAGGTTCTGCCTAAAATGTTAACTCTGTTTCTGTCTCCAAACCTACTAAGTTTTTAAAGCACTTTTACTTTTCACTTTGTTTTCCAGCTTCCACAGTATCTTGTTTTTATCGAGGTGCAAGTAATTATTTTCTGAAGGAAAGAATGGTTGTCCTTATGTGAGGGTTGACAGCTTGCAAAATATGACATCCATAGTGTAATTTTTAATGCTACAACATTTTGCTTATCTTAAGCAGAAATAAGTGTGTAACATAACCTTGAAGAGAGTTTAATGTATAACATTTCATCTGTTGCTCATATAAGATCACAACTAAACTACTCCCTTGAGATGGCTAATGAAGAGTCATGGATTAAGATTTAGCTTGGTTCATAATTATTAATCAATTGATGAGCTGTAAAGCAATTTATCCGACAACCTTGCAGTACAAGCTACAAACACACACAAGGTCACATTACTGATACTGCTCATAATTTATCTTGTAACTCTTATGTGCATACTGAACACCTGGTTGTAGACATTATGTACAGAATCTTCAAAAGGTAACTAGATCTTTAATTGGCATTCATAAAATCATACTATCGTATTTCATTTTTCCAGAAATTATGCCACTATTTATATGCATTACACAACATATATAGTAATAATGCTGAAGAAAAGCTGCAAATCACCATAAAGATCCATTGATGATCAGCCCTCAAATTAATTATATTGTTAATGGTTATGAAAAGTGCTCGATCTACCTCAAATTACCCTGGAAAGGAAGGTTTCTAAAAAAAATTGAGAAGCAAGTGATGTTAGCCATTTTATGTTGCTACTACACAATAGCAACACAGGTGGTGTTCACTACCAACAGAAAGCTGCTGTCAAGCCAAAAAGACATTCTGTCTATGACATAAATGAGAAATATGGTCTGTGAATTTTATTGCTGCTATGATACAGTATGTAGGTGCAGAGCAGACTCAAAAGGCAAAATGTTCCTATGTTTCTATGTTAGGTGCTCACCAAAGGGACTGGCAGACTATATCAAATACCAAACCCCTTCAACTGTTTGCAACAAGCAAGGTGCTAAATCATCCCCAAACACAATGTGTCCAATGTGATTTTGCAATTGGTCATTTGTTAAATAAAATGCAAAGAATTAAACTGGCAATCAATTTAGGATTGTCAGTTGGGCTCACAGTGTGGGGTACTTGTGTGTACTGGAAGCCATATATTATTACACAGTACCCTGTTTTGACAGACAAACCTGGCAAGCCTATGGCTGGTAAGATGACAGATTACCTCTGCACAGAGCCCAGCTAAACCATTTAAGTGGCCAATTACACAAAGGACCTATTTCCACCTCTGCTGGCAACTAACCAGTAAAAGGTGGGTAAAGGTTCTGCCACATGGGGAGAGTGCCAAGTAAACCATGGTGACCTTCCAGCAGGGTTCTGGGTGAGATCCTCTTTGATCCACACAGCAGGGGGTCCCTGGTAGCAATTACCATCTCTGCTGCAGCAACATCTGCCTCCTATTGTCCCGAAGATGGGTCACTAGACTCCAAATGTTAACTGTTTTCCTCCACAGATTGCTGCCAGACAAGCAAAGTTTCTCCAGTAATTTCTGTTTTTGTTTGTTTCCCTCATTGCCCATGCTTGCCCAACTGAATGTGTTGCTCACAGACACCATCAACCTGACTTAGAGGATACATAGCTATTAATGTGCTCATATTCTGCTGGTCCAGGCCTAGCAGTGGCTATCATTCATGATAATGCTGCTGACTTGCCAACCCTGTGTCAGGCTGGAACTTTTCAGAGTATGTCACTGTCTTTATTGGGACATTAGCTACCACTGATAAAATAGAACCCCATAAATACACTCCTAATAGCTGCCAAAGAAGTTCTGTCACTTCCACATTTGGCTTCAGCAGTGGCACTTATGGTGGTTATATGAAATTCAGGCATAGAACCTACTTCTGGTGCTTTGAATTGATTTGTATGAATTGTTTGGACTGTTCCATCTGATATTCACAGCAAAATGTTACTTATGTTAAGCAAACCAAATCTCCTTAGAACCATACTTGTAGTACTTGTAGCACACTGTAGTACTTGATATGCCCGAGATGAACAATTATTATGTTTTTTGTCTTTTTTTTTTGTAAGTAATTATGTTCTCCAGTTTCCAGGTGGGATGTCAGTCAAAAGCTGTAATAACTTGTACATATATAATTTTGTCAGGAACAGTTAGCACATGTCCTAATATGATCCAGGCAGATGTCCACTGCTAGCCTCATGTAATTGTTAACGTTTGATTCAACATTTGAATTCCAGTGTACTCACTTAGGTGAGATTCAAATACTGAAATTGCAGCCTGAGAAAAAATGTTTGTATGTAATCATCCTAATGAGAATTTCGAAAGAAAACACCATTGCTTTAAGGCATTTTGGTTCTTTGATCAGCATTTTAGGACTTCGTTGCCAGTTAGTATGCAGTTGACTTACAACATAAGGAGTGAATTTCTATGATATTTTCCCGAAATCAAGTAAATCAACTTTGTGAATTAACCTCAAGTAAATTAACCTCTGCAGGAATTATCTTGGGCAAGGTTATTCTGTGTGTGTTGATTGTTGAAATTTTCATTTACAATATAGAGCCGGTTCCGGGCACTAGAATACGTAGCTGAGGAAGAGAAGAAGAAAACAGTTCAGATTGAACTACTTAAGCAGGAGAAATCTAAACTGATTTCACAGCTAACTGCGCAGGAGTCTGTGATTGATGGCATGCGAGCCGAGAAAAGGATATGGGGACAGGAGTTAGCACAGCAAGGTAAGACTGTTTTATTTAACTACATTGACTGAAAAAATATATTTCAATGTCTACCTTGGCACCCTTAATTTCAAATCCAAATTCAATCCAAGTCCAAGTGAAAACTAATGCAATTAAAGCACAAAGTGTTTTTCCAGTAATTCAAATAATAAAGGCTTCACGTATCATTGAGGTCATGAAAAATGGAGTAAAGTCAGTGTGAAACAACTAAGAATTATCATAAATACCGTACAGCAACAAAAATTTAACAATAGATAGATTTTGAAATGAACGAGAAATTATAGAAACCTTAAGAATATTGAGTTTGATCTGATTGATAATTGGACCAATAGGTTGTACTGTATTGTTTGCCCAATGCTTCAGCCTGCTGATTGACTAAAAAGTATTGTAACTGGAAAGCACCGGGAGTTGATGGCAAATGCACACAGATTGCACTTAAAGGTCAGTTTTTATTCAGTCTCTTTTGCCACCGTTTCTCCACTCTAATGACAATGGCTCCACCACTCCCCCACCCCACCCCATTTCATGTTGGAACCCTATCTGCTTTTAATGGGTGTTTGCAGAATGCACTCACTGTGCCACTCTTGAGTATAATTGTGTCTGAGTATAATTTGGTGATTAATTGTGATGAAGGATTGAGAGAAAAGTGCACTAAATAATAAGCAGTTGTGTCAAACTTTAGAAATTGCTGAGTGTATTGGTGTGTAATACGGTAGAAGCAAAATAAAAATCAAACTTGTGCTTGAGCAGCACTGATGGATCTCCCACTGCTTCTGTGAGACAACCCTCTCCATTAGACACAAAACAGTGTGTGCTGGAAAAACTCAGCAAGGCTGGCAGCATCTGTAAAGAGAAATAAATGAGTTAACAAGAACAGCAAGAGAATTCCTACAAGTGTGATACTCATCTTTGGACTCCATCAACAAACATGTTGACCTGGACCCATTATACAAACCACTGCAATGGAAAATCGGAACCAGCACCAACCAGAAACAGCTCGAAGAAAGTCACATAAATTCAAAGCAGAACAGTACAGCAACACTTCACAGGAGGCAACATAGCACTGATGATATCACCTAGCAAGGGGGCGAAACATCTGCCAACAAACCTACCAACTCAGCGAACAGACCAACAATGAATCCAACCAACTCCCGAGCTACAGATCTTCACAAAAAGTTTAAGTAGGAGTAACTCTTTGTCAGAATTGAAAATAGCTGGGAAAAGGTTTTATTTCTGCTGATGACAGGGTAGTTGGGGGGAGTCAAGGGAGAATCAGTCCAGAGAGAGAGAAAAAGGGATAGGCAAACAAAGGGATAGTTGGAGATAAATGCTAGATAGGGTGCTAATAAGAATAGTTGAAAATAGGTTGGCTGTGCAGGGAAGGAACCCATACAATGCAGGGACTAACAGTGTAAGGGAGAGTAATCAGCATGGAGAAGAATGATCACAGTCTGATATTATTAAACTTGGTGTTGAATCACAATGGCTGTAAAGTACTGAGTTGGAAGATGAATTAATGTTCTTCGAGGCATTTTTATTGACTGAGGCTAGGTGTTTGGCAAAGTGCTCACTTAATCTGCATTTTGTTTTGCCAATTTACAGGAGATGACCTTATAGGCTGTGAATTCAGCAGACTTGATTGAATGAAGTGCAGGTAAATTGTTGTTTCACCTCAAAGGTGTGTCTGGGGCCTTGGATTGTGAGGAGGAATTAACGGGCAGGTGTTATTCTTTCTGCAATTGCGCAGGAAGGTACTTTGAGGGTGTGGGGAGGTGTTGAGAGAGGAGGAGGAGTGGACCAGGCTGCCCTGAAGGAAACAATCCCTGTGGAAAGTTGACAAGGGAAGGAAGGGGAATATGTTTGGGTTATGGCATTCTGCTGGAGGTGACAGAAATGGCAACTTATGATCCTTTGGATACAAAGACTGCTTGGATGGTAAGTGAGGACCAGGGGAACCCTGTTGGTGTAGGAGGAGAGGGGAAGGGTGAGGGCAGAAGTGCAAGAAATAGGTCAGACAGACACAGTTAAGAGTCCTGTCAACCACAGTGGTAGGAATCCTTGATTAAGGAAGAAGGTGGACATTTATGAGGCCCTCCTGCAAAAGGTGGCATCATTAGAATAGATGCGATGGAGAAACTGAAAAACAGGATTGAGTACTCCCAGGAAGTAGGGTGTGAGGATGCGTAGTCGAGGTAACTAAGAGTCAATGGGTTTGTATTGGATATCAGTGGCCAGCCTATCCCCAGAAATGGAAACAGATGTCAAGGAAGGGAAGGGAGAAGTCAGAGGTGGACCAAGTGCAGGTGAGAGCAGGTAGAAATTGGAAGCAAAATTGATACATTCTTCCAAATCCAGACAAAGAGGAAAAGGGTATAGACAAATAAATGGGCTCTATCTCCATATACAATCAATATTCCCCTCTCACTCCATCCATTATTAGCATAAATACCATCCTTTCCCAGCTATTTTCAGTTCTAACAAAAGGTCATTTGACTCGAAACGATAACTGTTTTGCTTTCCACAACTGCTGCCAGACTTTCTGTGTATCTCCAGCGCTCTCTGTTTTGGTTTCAGATTTCCATCATCCACTGTTCTTTGTGTTTATCCTATTGTTTACTATGTCTAATAGCCTGGCTCACCATTCAGTCATTAATGCCCGAGAATGCTACATTTCTGAAAGTGTGTTTTCTGATGGAGCATGATAGAGGTAATTGAACGCTAAAATAAATTCTCATATCATCCCATTTTCTCCTGGTAAGATAGTCACAAGTTGGCTAACTGGTCATGCAACATTATTATAGATGATATTGGAATAAGCACAGAACATTGTCTGTGATCAATGCCTATTTGAAACTGCCCAATCCATTTTATGTTGGATTTTGGGAATTAGCGTAATATAGAATTCTTGTGTTGTATTAAATCCCATAGTGGAAGTACAATGTTTTAATCCAATCTCCACAGTCTCCCAGAAACATTGTAGAACACAAGTACAGAATTAATTAAAATAAATATTCCCACTCCTCCCCATGGAGTAGTATAATAACCATCATCAACAGAACCATGATATTACTTCCTGCATAGAGAATTGTGTCTCTTGGAAATGTGATTGAAAGTTATATGAGTAAGTTAAAACATAAATTATCAAATATATGGAACATGATTGCTTCTGTGCTGCTGGGATATTAGAAAAATTGGGCTGAATTTTACAAGACCCGAGTTTCAGTTTGAACTATGTCTTTTTCTACACTTAATGGAAAATTTGAATGTACTAGGGTCACTACACCCTAAAGGTATTTTTTAATAACAAACAATTGATTCATTGCATAATACGAGGTCAAAAGTAGCATATGCTCACAGTCATCAACATACCGATCCAGAAGACTAGCTCAAACACATTCAATGAATTCCCCCTCTACAGCATGGGTGCTCATTTGATTTTAGCTAATCTATATGTAGAATTAAAGTTGTCTATGATTACAAAATTTGTATTGTTATATGCACCTCTAATTTTCTGATTTAGACAATGCCCGACACTGTCACTACTATTTGGTGACTTATAAACCACTGCTATGAATATGTGCTCCTCTTCATATTTTTTAACTCCACCTAAACAGATTCTACATCCTGTCTTTTGAGATCCTTTCTCACTAATACAATAAGTGTGTCATGTATTATTAGCACTACACCACCTCCTTTCCCTTTTTGGCCTATCTCTCTAAAAGTCAAATATCCTTTAATATTCATTTTCAGTCATGGTCATCAAGCAGCCATGTTTCCATTATGGCAATTAAATCATAACATTTTACTTATACTAATGCCACTAATTCATCTACATTGTTGCAAATGTTACATGCATTCAAATGGAGAGTTTTTAATTTTGTGTTTTCTATTCTACACTAATTTAACCCTGGTTGATTCTATGTTTTGATTTTCTGTTTACTACTTTCCATTACACCATTTTTACTTTCATAACGAGCTTTGATTTTATTCTCTCTGAATTTCCTCTCAAGTTCTCCTCCCACAGACAAGCTTGTTAAAGCTTTCTCTAATAGCACTACCAAATTTTCCTGCTAAAATGTATGCTGCTCTCCTTGTACAGAGTCCACCTGCTACAAAACTAATACAGTGCACCAAAAATCCAAAGCCTTCCCTCCTGTCCCATTTTTCCAGCCACTTGATATTTTGCTCAATCTTCCTGTTTCTACATTCACTAACATGTTGTCCGAGAGCACGCCTGAGATTACTGACATAGAGTTCTGCTTTTCGTTCTCTTTGTCTAATCCTTAATTTCTACTTCTAGATTCTCATTCTTCTTTCTGCCAATGAAATTGGTGTCAATGTAGTGCACAACGTTCAGCTCTTCACCATCCATCAAAAGGATGTCCTGCAGTTACTTTGTGACATGCTTAGTCCATGTACCAGGAAAGCAACAGTGTGGCTACATGATCTGATGAACTGTCTCCAGTGTCCAAAATGGAAAACAGATTAGTGAATCAGGTCACCTCAGATCGCTCCTGCATTCTTGCGTAGACTTTCTAAACTACTTAACGGTCACCCATTCCGTCCCTATAGGCTACCCGTCTTGACCTATAATAGAATATGCTATGCAGATAGTTCTCACTTCATGGATACACCACAATGACTGTAGCTAGCACTCGAGTTCAAAATTTGTAGCTCAGATATTTTTGCTGCTGCCAATGATACTTGCGTACATAGTCGCCTAGACCACTTGAAGCACACCCAATTCCACACTTGGCACAGGATAGGCATTGCATCCTCTCACAGATAACATTTACTCCTAGCTTTGTATCACCAATAAACTTGGATCTAGTGCACTTGGATTGCTTATTAAAGTCATTGATATAAGTTGTAAGTAGCTGAGATTTAGACCTTTGATCTTTGTGACATTTAACTTTTACACCTTGCCATCCCAAAAGTTCCTACTCTGTGATTTCTATCCATTCACCAGTTTATGCTCATTTATTACACACAATATGAGCCCTGATTCTTTGCTCAGCCTCTTGTGCAGCACTTTATCAAAACTGTTCTGAAATCTAAGTACACTACATCTACTGGTTTCGCCTTGTCTACTGTGCTTGTCACCATCTCTTTAATATGTTTATCTTAGCTATCAAATCATAGATTTTAATAGGTGCAAAAAGTCATATGTGTTAATTTTATGCCAGTGTGAGCATACAGTGGATTTTCCATTAAGTACTGAGCCTCATTTCTAATTATATCCAGTGTGGCAGATCCAGTTTTCCAATCAAATTATGAAATTGAGTTGATTATTTAAAATTGAGGCAAAAATTAAATAAGAATTAAAAATGAGAAGAGAAGAAGGGTAAATAAGAATTTACAGCACGGGTTACACACCTAGTGAAAACTGATGAGAGGATTAAATGATTCAGTGATCGCTCTGACGTGTTTACTTGCGAATGAATAATATAGTGGTTGGTTGTCCAAACTGGCTGTGTTGCTATGTTAAATTCATATTTATTGGAGAGATTATACATGTCTTGCTCATTAAATATACTTCAAAATGAAAGTGCAATTAAATATATAAATAAAGATAGTAAATGCAGTTTATATTTTTGGTTAAGATCTGTCCATGTATTCCTTTTTATTGGACAGGCAGTTCTTTGGCTCAAGACAGAGGAAGGCTCCAGGCAAGGATTGAAATGTTAACATCAGAGATGGAGTCTCTAAAAAAACAAAATGAACAGGACATGAATACTTTGAAAATAAAAACAAAGATCGTGGATGATCAAACAGAAACTATTAGAAAACTTAAAGAAGTAAGTCCCTCATTCTAAAACTTAGAAAAACAGTTGTTGCAAAATTCTGCTTCTGAACACCTGGTTTTTGGCACTATAATTGCCATTTTGCCGAAAATGTCATCCACAGTGTGTGTATATACTTCAACAATCCATACCGTTATAGCCAAGGTGTTAGTACGCTCAAGGGATGGCACAGATGCATGACTATATACAGAATGAAAAGCTCATGCAAACTAAATTAGAAACCCCGTGAACTTGAACAAACTAAATAGAAAGCTCACAGCAGGATATCTTGTTCGTCCAAAGTGTTCAAGAAGCAATTCAGATACTGGGACCTAAGTGCAGGAATGGTCAGTGTTTATGAGGACGGCAGGGAGCCTCAGCATCCCACTCACCAAAACCGCTGCACCACACTGACTTTAGGAACCCCAGGGAAACTAAGTGCCTAATTGGCAGCAAGCACTCTAATGTGAGACTTATTGTCCCCCAAAGTGGCATGTTCTAATGCTGCTTGATCAGACAGGTACTTACAGGCTGGGAACCCTGTTGTCTCCTTGCTTCTTTCCATTAAGTGGGCAATTAATACCTAGTTGAGGGCCTCATTCCATCACCATCCTGGTAATTCAGCCAGGAGCAGATAGGGAACTCAACATGCAGTTACATTAACAAAGTTACAGTAGTACTACTGATAACAAAAAGCTGCCAATTGTCCAACAACTGTCAATGGAGAAAGCGGAGCAGTTAGATGTCCCCTATGAAGCCAGGACCCCAGAAGTGTGGCTGTGCTGATAATTACAGACTTTGTTTCCTTGTGGCTGTGGTTTTAGTGACAAACATCATCCCACCTCCCAGAGTCCTCGTTAAATTCCACCCAGTGTGTTAGATGCCTTCAGTTCCCTAATAATGCCCTTGCTGAAATCCACTACTTGCTGACATCACAGCTGGTAAAGGATAGTATTGCCAGTGGTTGTGACAGTGATTGTGACTGTGAACTTCTGTGCATCTGATTTCTTCCAGGCTGGAAGAATATTTGTTCACTGTTCTATACTTCAAGGGAATACATATTATTCTGTTTTGCAAGACAGAAGCAGGAATCGCCATAATGTGACTTCACAAATGTCTGAGGCTTCTCCATCACGGAAGGTTTTTGACTGTAAGCACATTCCTGTACCAGTGCCAATTCTGAGATGTTCCACAACTGAAAGGGTTCTGCTTCTTCAGCACCATTTAGTTAAGTGATCAAACACAAAGTGCTGTCTAGGTCAATGCTGGCTCCTGCATTATTCAGACATGAGAGAGGGTAGCAAATGGACAATCCAAATGTTTTGATTTGTTCGTGTCTCCATTATGCAGCTCATATGTCCAGCTACACGTGACACAGAAACACAACTCATGTATAGACACTTCTGTTAAACCTCCTCTCATTTTCATATACAGTTGGGTAGAATGCATACATTTAAAGTGAAGTTGCCACAACCAATCAACCACATGTACTATATGTGTTAATAAACTAGATTTGAAAGTAAAGGCACAATTCCAAAATTTTCAAATGGCACAAAACTTTGAAGTATCCTGTATTGTGTGAACTGTCAGGAGGATAATAATAGATGAGGATCGTGATAGACTTCGAGAGGGCATTTAAGGCTGGTTGAATGGCAGTTTGAGACAGGTGAAATTTAACTTGGAGCATTCTTTCTCAAAGGAAAAACAAGAACCAATATAAAATAATGGTTTCAGTAACAAGAAAACCTCAGGGCATGGTGCGAAATGCTTAAATCTATTCAATAGATTATACCAAGCTTACAGGATCCATTCAGAGATACTTAGCTATAACATGTCCTGCCTCTTGAATGGATTTCAGATTGGAAAACTATTCATAATTAATTTCACTTGCTCCTAAGCCCCTTGGAATATCTCACCAAAGATAAATCATAGAATCTCTAATCTCCACACGTAGTTTGTTGGGAATGAGTTCCCTGAGTAGCAGGCAACAGCCTGTCCAGCTGGCACTCATCAACTGAGCCCTGTCCTCTTCCATGATTATGTTCATGCCTGGATGTCATAGAGAGGGAGCTTTTAGTGTCCATCAGTCCTCTTGATGTCTTTCGAGAGGGAACTGCAGGAGTCCAGTGCTTTATTTGCCCCTCCAGCTCCATTATAATTTACTCCCTTCCCACTATCCCACCCCTCCATCACTTTGATGTTTGACATTGGCTGTAATGGGCTTTGCACATACATTTCTAATTGGCTATACGAGTGTGTTGCGTGTAAGAGCACTTCTGGATATGAGAATAAGGAAAAAAAATTTTTAAAAAGCAGACCCAGCCACCTTGACTCTTTTATCCACTACCAAGTTGTCCATGCATTTCAAAATTGTGACTCCCTACACCAGCGGTTCACATTTTATTCTTGGCAAATAGATTAACGTTTTTTTTTGGAAGATTGTTTGAGGCATTAAAAGGTTGACTTAGGCACTGTGAGGTACAGATACTTTTGTGGCATTGGAAAAACTTTGATGTGCACCTTTACATCCCATAATCTAACTTGTTGACAATAGTGACTAGTTGAGGCTGCAGCACAGATGCCTGTGAGATATTATTAGTCACATTCAGCCAATTAGAGTCACATTAGCCAAATAATCCATACTATGTCAATCAAGCAGTCTCCTAATTAGGTCAGTATTTTGCATTCAATACTCTGAACTTTAATTTTTGTTCATAATCTCTTCTAAGAAACTTTATCAAACTCTGGCTCAATGAAGAGTACATGAAGGTATCAGGAGCAGCATCAAACACATCTAAAAAATTAGTAGCCAGTCTGATGAAACTGCATCACAGGGCTACTAGCCTCCTCAACAGCAGAGACAGTACATAACATATAGAACTGAGCTATTTACAACCAATGGATCAGATCCTTGTGGCACTCCACTGGTCACAGGCCTCAAATCTGAAAACAGCCCTCCAACACCACCCTCTGTCTTTTACCTTCAAGTCAGTTCTGTGTCCAAGTTGCTAGTTCTGTCCGTATTTCATGAGATCTAACCTTGCTATCCAGTCCCCCAATGTACACGGTAAGTAATCCCATCTTGGGGAGCAGCTAATTTTGTAGATGTTGCCTGCTTCCAACACAAATAACCAGGTATATCCAACCATGAATTGTGGTGGACAATTAAAGCACTAACAGAGGAGGAGGCTCCACAAATATTCCTCAATGCTGAGTGAGTCCAGCTCTTAAGTGGCAAAGACAAGGTTGAAGTATTTGCAACAACATTCAGCCAGAAATGCCAAGTGAATGATTTCATCTCAGCCTCCTCCTCAGGGCAGTATTATTCATGCCAGTCTGCGGCCAATTCAGTTCACTCCATCCAATATCGAGATCTCAAGGTATTGTATACAGGAAAGGCTATAAGTTCTAACAACATCTCAGCAATAGTATTGAAGACTGTTGCTCTATTATGAGCTGCCCCCCACCAGCCAAGTTGCAGTATAGATACAGCACTGGCATCTACCAGCAGTACAGAAAATCGTTCGGGTATGGCCTGTCCAAAGAAACCAGGACAAATCCAATTGACCAATTACCACTTCTGTCAGCTTGGACAAATCCAACACCACCAATTAACACTCCCCATCCACTTCTCAGTAAAAAGCAAAATGATAGAAGATGCCATTGACATCTCAGTAATATCCAACTCCATGGTCATCCAGCATCTGAGCCCAATTCTATTCCAACTCCCTGTCCAGTTGCAATAATTGGAGATAAATGGGCCCGTACAATCCAAAATGCACCTGCCAGCCACCTGACTTGCTGTTGAAAATCAAGCCCTGAGGCTTAATATAAAACTGACCATGATAGAGAGAGCATAATAGGCAAACTGTCCCCGACCTATTCTTAGAATCTGTTGTCACAAAGTAAGTGAAGTAGAGTTTCTGCTTTGGGTATTATCAGTAATCTGACTGTAAGTTGCTATAGTTTTACAAAGCTAAGTTATGGTTCAAGTTTCCACTCAATCCAACACATTTGGGACTCACTTGAAATCCCGCAAAGTAGCACAATTAGTTAAAATTACATAGAGTCATAGAGATGTACAGCACGTAAACAGACTCTTCGGTCCAACTCGTCCATGCCGACCAGGTATCCCAACCCAATCTAGTCCCACCTGCCAACACACGGCCCATATCCCTCCAAACCCTTCCTATTCATATGCCCATCCAGATGCCTTTTAAATGTTGCAATTGTACTCGCCTCCACCACCTCATCTAACAGCTCATTTCCATACACGTACCACCCTCTGCGTGAAAAGGTTGCCCCTTAAGTCTCTTTTTATCTTTCCCCTCTCACCCTAAACCTATGCCTAGTTCTGGACTCCCCCACCCCAGAAAAAAAACTTTGTCTATTTATCCTATCCATGCCCCTCATGATTTTATAAACCTCTATAAGGTCACCCCTTGGCCTCTGATGCTGCAGGGAAAACAACCACAGTCTATTCAATCTCTCCCTATAGCTCAAATCCTCCAACCCTGTCAACATTCTTGGAAATCTTTTCTGAACCTTTTCAACTTTCACAACATCATCCTGATAGGAAGAAGACCAGAATTGCATGCAATATTCCAAAAGTGGCCTAACCAGTGTCCTATACAGCTGCAACGTGACCTCCCAACTCCTGTACTCAATATTCTGATCAATAAAGGAAAGCATACCAAGCTCCTTCTTCACTATCCTATCTACCTGCGACTCCACTTTCAAGGAGCTACAAACCTGCACTCCAAGGTCTCTTTGTTTAGCAACACTCTCTAGGACTTACCATTAAGCCCTTCCTGATGAAGGGCTTTTGCCCGGAACATTGATTTTCCTGCTCCTCGGATGCTGCCTGACCTGCTATGCTTTTCCAGCACCATTCTAATCTTGACTCTGATATCCAGCATCTGCAGTACTCACTTTTGCCTTACCATTAAGTGTATAAGTCCTGCTAAGATTTGCTTTCCCAAAATGCAGCACCTTGAATTTATCTAAATTAAAGTCCATCTGCCACTTCTCAGCCCATTGGCCCATCTGGTTAAGATCCTGTTGTAATCTGAGGTAATCTTCCTCGCTGTCCACTACACCTCTAATTTTGGTGTCATCTGCAAACTTACTAACTATATCTTTTATGCTGACATCAAAATCGTTTATGTAAATGACGAAAAGTAGTGGACCCAGCACCGATCCTTGTGGCACTCCACTGGTCACAGGCTTCAAGTCTGAAAAACAGCCCTTCCCACCACCCTCTGTCTTCTAACTTTTGAGCCAGTTGTGTATCCAAATTGCTAGTTCTCCCCTTATTCCATGAGATCTAACCTTGCTATTCAGTCTCCCATTGTACATGGTAAGTAGTCCCATCTTGGGGAGCAGCTAATTTTGTGGATGGTGCCTGCTTCCAACACAAATAACTTTAAATTTGATTCACACAACTGGCACTGAATTTCTTCAATCTTTTGGGCTGTTTTGGGTGATAGTTGAGCTAATTTCCTTAGAAAGATTATTTCAGTCTCCCCAGTATTCAACCTCAGAAATGCTGCACTTTTGCACCTTATATATTAAAGCATCAATTTGCAAGTTTATACTGCTCCACAGTAATGATACGTATCATGTCTTGATCAACATAACAACTTTAAATGGGAATATTATAGTTCCAGTAAATTTAGTGACAAAAAAAAATTTAAAATCCATCAAATATATCTTAGATTTGAAAAGGTTTTGGTGCAGTATTCATTTGAGTTTAATTCTTTAATGTGTAGATATCTGAGCATAGTAGGGCTTATAAAGCAGATACAGTTGTTACATGTTCTGTCTGCTGAGCAGGGACCAAAACCCAAATCAAAAGTATATTTGCCTTTACAGGGTTTACAAGAGAGAGATGAACAGATTAGGAAACTACGTGAGGAAAATCTGCAGGATAAAAGAGCCTTCAATGAGCAATTGCAGGATGAAGCTGCCGTATCTCAAGATCTCAGAGAAAAAGTGGAGAGACTTACAGAACGCAAAAGAGAACTAAAGCAGCAACTTGAAGAAAAGGACATGGAGTTGGAGAATACAAAAATGGCCTTTAGGTAAATGTTAAATATTGGATAAGTCCAACAAAAGTGTATTCTCAGTTGTTTAGTGTTGCAATACTGTATTTTAGTTTCCAATATTTATTTCCCATATTGTGGCTAATGATATTGGGCCAATTGCATTCAATTTTAAATTTTCTCAAAGAAAATATTATTTTTAATTGTACAATTTAGATTATATTACCATACTTGCACCTGTCTTCTATACTAATCATGATAACATATTTTTGTAATGTACATGCGGTATCTTCGTGCTGAAGATGGAGAAAGTTTCATTTACTAAAGTACTTCTATCCATTCATTCATTTTCTTTTTTCCCATTGGTTTTGTGTGATCTGTCAGAGCAATTTTAACTGATTCTAATTTAGGGCACCATTTGACCAAGGTTAACTGCAAACAGCTATTTGTAGGAAAATCCACATCAGAGGAGTGAGAGTCATTCAAAAATAGTAGCATGCTGGGCCAGTATGCCCACATAAAAATAACAGGGATAGGGCAACAAGTCCACAGAACCCTAAATATTGAGGAATGTACAAGAGTGGATATGGTAAAATGGAGAAATTTCTGGTAGATGCAAAAGATTAAAAACAGCAGAAGCCCTGTAAGGTGTGGAAAGGTAGGGGGTTACTTAAGAAATGAATAGAGCAAGGAGGGGTCATGAATAAACGCTGCTGGGTGACATAAAGGAAACTATAAAGGGATTTTATAAGGATTTTAAGAGTTAGAGGAAAACCAGGGCAAGAGTAGGGCCTACTGGGCACCAGTGTGGCAAATTGTATGAGCCAGAAGAACGCAGGTAAGGTTTTAAATTAGTACTTTGCATTATATTCACTATAGAGAAGGCCAGTTTTGATATAGAGATCAGGGAGGGGTACTGTGATAAATTTGAACAAATTAGCACTGAAAGGGAGGAGGAATTAACAATTTTAACGGGATTAAAACTGGATAAATCCTAAGGCCCTGAAGACGTGTCCCCAGCACCTGTTGACAGCAGGAAGGAGATTGCAATGACTCTGAAATTTAATTTTCAAATTTGCTATGGTCACAGGAAGGTTACCAGTGGACTAGAAGATGACAAATGTGGTACCATTATTCAGTAAGGGTGGTAGAGATAAACCAGGAAATTATAGACTAGTGAGTCTAACATCAGTAGCAGCTTTTGGGGGAAAGTTTGGAGGGTCAAAAGTAATCTGCATTTGGAGAGGCAAGGATTAATAAAGAATACTCAGTTTGGCTTTGTCAGGACAAGATCATTTCTGACAGGTTTGACTGAGTCTTTTCAAGGAGATGGCTAGGTGATAAGGGCAGTGTAGTTGATGTAATCTACATGACCTTCAGTAAGGCTTTTGATAATGTGTCACATGAGAGACTCTGAGAAGGTAAGAGCCCATCGGATCCAGGAAAAATAGGATCCTAAATTGGCTGAGTGGTAAGAAGCAGAGTGTACTGGTCAAAAATTATTCGTCTTGCTAGAAGCTATCACAGGGTTCAGTACTAGTTACTTTACAGTCTGCAATGTAAATTAATAATCTGGGCACAAATATGGAAGATTTGATTAGTAAGTTTACAAATGAAACAAAAATGGGTGGTGTGGTAAATAGAGACAAAGAAAGCCTTAAATTACAGGATGATCTAGATGTACTGGTCAGATGGGTAGGATATTGGCAAATGGAGTTTAAATCTGAGTAGTATGAGCTGATTTTGGAAAGGCTTAACAAGGGAAGAGAGCTCACATTGAATTGTAGGACCCTGTGAATCACAGAGGATCAGGATAACTTTGGTGTCGATGTCCATAAATCAATGTAGACAAAAAGGCAGGTGAATATAGGATGGTTAAAAAGTTATATGGGAAACTTGCCTTTGTTAGTTGAGGTTTTGAATACAGGTTATAATGAATTTGTACAGCATGTATGTTATGCCACAACAATTCTGGTCACCACATTATAAAAAGGTTGTGATTGCACTAGAGAGGGGTCAAAGGAAAATAACCAGGTTGTTGCCCATCCTGAAATATTTGAGCTATGAAGAGAGACTGAAGTTATTTTCTTGGAACAGAGAAGGTTGAAGGGAACCTAATTGAAAACTCAGAATTATGAGGGGCACAGACAGGGCAGATAGAATGGAAATAGATTTAAAATAAGGGGCAGGAGATTTAGAGGGCATTTAGAAGGATATTAGGATTTTTTTTTCAGAATGCTAAGTATCTGGAACTCACTGCCTGAAAGGGTGCTGGAGGCAAGAACCATCACAGCACTAGCACAACTTTAAACAAGTACTTAAAAAACCATAGCATAAAAGGCTAGAGGTCTAGTGCTGGAAATCTGATTAGAATAGATTAATGTTTGATGACCAATACAATCATGATGGGCTGAAAGGTGTCTTTCCATGCTGGAATACTTTGATTTTATGACTCTAAATTCAACTTGGCAATTTACCTTTTCTGAAAATGTGTTACTGGAAAAGTGCAGCAGGTCAGGCAGCATCCAAGGAGCAGGAGAATCGGTGTTTCGGGCATGAGCCCTTCCTCAGGAATCTTTACCTCTTCTGTTTACTCTTGATTAAAGTGATGAAAATTCATAAATAGTACTGTCAAGTAGCAGTTGCTTAGTACTTTGCTCATTGATACTCAGTATGCATTCTGTTAGATCCAGTCAGCTCCTGATATCATTACAGCCTTGGTTCAAACATGGACAAAAGAGCTGAATGCCAGGGATGAAGTGAGAGTGACTGCCTTTGAAAGTTAAACTGCTTTCGACCAAAATGGCATCAAACCCAAGCAAAACAAGGGGAATCTGTTGAAACATTCTCTGCTGATTGGTTTCACACCTAGCACAAAGGTTGTTGTTGTTGTTGGAGGTCAGTCCTCTTAGCTCCAGACCATCTGTACAGGAGTTTCTCTGGGTAGTCCCTAGGCCGAACCATCTTAAGCTGCTTCAATATTGATCTTCTTTCCAGTATATTGTCAGACATATGGATTTTTTTTGATGATTGCACATTTGTGACTCCTCAGATACTGAGGCCTGTCTAGACAATATCAAGATTTGGGCTAATAAGTATCAAATAGCTTTCCTGCTACACAAGTACTAGCCAATGACCATCTCCAGCAAAAAATAATCAAATCATATTTTCGTTTAATAAAATCCCCACAGTTTGGAAATAGGCCATTTGGCCCACCAAATCCACACCAACCCTTCAAAGAGCATCCCACCCAGACCCATCCCCCTAGCCTATCCCCATAATCCTGCATTTCCCATGGCTAATGCACCTATCTACACATCTCTGAGCACTATAGATAATTCACCTATAGCCAGTTCACCTAACCTGCACATCTTTGGACTTCAGGAAGAAACTGGAGCACCTGGCGAAAACCACGGGGAAAATGTGTAAACTCCACATAGACAGTCACCTGAGGCTGGAATTGAATTTGGGTCTGTGGTACTGTGAGGCAGCAGTGCTAAGCACTGAGCCACCAAGCCGCCCTACTGAGCCACCGTGTCGATGACCGAATGCCCCATTATCAACATCCTGGGGAGTTACCATTAACCAGAAACTAAACTGAACTAGACATATAAATATGACTTTAAGAGCAGTTTAGAAGCTAGGAATCCTGCAGTGAGTAACTCACCTTATGGTTCTCCAAAGCCTGTCCATCATCTACAAGATACAGGTCAGGAATGTGATGGAATACCCCTCATTTGCCTGGACAAGTGCAGCTCCAACTGTCAGGAAGTTTGATAACATCCAGGACAAAGCTTACTTGATTAGCACTACATCCACAACTTGTCTCCACTGAACACTACCGAAACATAATAGTATCACTGTGTACCATCCACAAGATGCATCAAGAAATCCATCAAAGCTGCTTAGCATCTCCCATACCCATGACTAAGACCATTTAGAAGGATAAGGGCAGCAGATAGTTGGGGACTCCGCCACCTGCAAGTTTCCCTCCAAACTACTCACCACTGAAGCTTGGAAACATTATCGTCATTCCTTCAGTGTTGCTTGTTTAAAAGCCTGGAACTCTCAGTCTAACAGTGCAGTATGTATATCAACACCAAGTAGATCGCAGAGTTTGCAAAGATAGCTCAACACTTTCTAACTTTTTTTTATTGAGGCAACTGTTGAACCTTTTCACTGTATTTTACTGTATTTTACTGTAAAATGCAAGTGACAATAGATAAAACATTCATTTAGAATGTGTTTCTGTACTATCACTGTTGTAGATTGAGGTGATTTTGTATCTTTAGTTCCATTTGTATTGCTATTTGGTGTGAAATAGCAAACTTCAGGATCTTGGTTCATTCTTCACTCACTTCTCCAAAACTGTCTCCATCATGAATAATCTCATATCCAACTGTTTTTCTCTCCATATGTACAAGTTTATCTCCTGTCACCACTAACTAGTCACTGCTGGATATTGCTTAAATTGCATTATCTACCTGTTCCCAAATTCCTTCTTTGAAACCACTGACCCTGCCCTTTAAGTACAATATACAACACCATTGATGCCCATGAATTCCTTTCTATCTGTAGCTGCACAACTCACGTGTTCACACAGCCGTTCCCCCGTGACCCTTCTCTTGACCAGTCACGTGTTATGTCAGTTACATTGCAGATGTGGTCATCCTTCATGCCTATGTAACGTAGACTAATGACCCCTCTCTCAATCATTACGTTGGTATAGATGAGCGCTCAACAACAGGTCAAAGCAGTGAATTTTTACCTCCTATCCAATTAAGCTCGCCTTCAACTTTCTTCCACTGCTTGAAACAGCATATCATTCTACTCATTGATTCTTTACACTACCAGCTTCTTGTCCTTCATTTTCTCACATGATTATTCTAACTTCATTCCTTCTCCCACCAAACCCATGAAGATGAAGTTTATATTCACTATGAATTTCTCTTGATTGTTTTGTCTTTCTACTTTGATTCCTGGACACCCCTGGTTTGCATTCCTCTTTTCATCGTCAGATTGGTTATGTGTCTGATTCTCACAGTTAGGTTGCCAACATTTAGACTTTTTGGTTTGAGTTTGGTCACCTTTTCACCTCTGTTTTGACCAGCTTCTTTCGCTATCCTTGTTGAATGGTGACCCTTGCCCTTTCCTCATGGGTTCAGCACAAGAACCTGCCTATCACTTGCAGGGTAATTCTTAACATGAATGCCAATGACATTCATATCAACATAATTTAACAGGGCTTGGGACCAGCACTGACCTGCCTTCACCAGAGCTGAATTTATTGTGTTGATTTATCAAGCTGTTTGTGAAATGCATTTCATTTATATATGCTGTCATTGTATTGCCAGTTAGATGCAAGTTGTTAAACTGATGAAATTCTTAACTCCGAAGAACTCGGAGATAATTTTTTTCAGCTCAACTGCTCTGAGTTCTTGTATGTGGTTAGACAAAATACCCTAACATCCTCTGTGGTCTGAGTTGCACTGTGTTACATTATGATAGAACTATATGATATGTGAGCAAACAAGTGAAAGCAGGCAGAATCTCTACTTGCATGAATAAAAGCCAATATTTGGATATTTTTTAAATGGGCAATTGAAACATTATGTCAATTTTCTTGTTACATTTAATTTAAACATTAAGGTTTAATGTTTATTACTGTTTTATTACTGTTTCACACTTCTGTTTTGTGGAGAATAAATATTAGTGGCTGTAGAGTGTAAATCTTAGTCTGTGTTCAACACCAGTAATTCACAGGTGACTGAGATAGGGTAGTGGGATACAGAATTTAATTCAATTAAGCACATTGCAATAATTGCTAATTGTCCACCCTTGCCTTGTACTTCTGCAAGTTTTTCTCTTCAATTCCTTTTTGAAAGCCCCAGGTATATTTGCCTCCACCACACACTCAGGTAATACATACTAGATATTAATCAATCCCTGCATGAAAAATATTTCTCCTTATGTCTCTATTGTTTGTTTTGATGAACACCTTCAATTAGTATCCATTAGTTTTCTACCTTTACAAATGGGAACAGTTTTTCTCTTTCTCTTTAAATCCCTCATAATTGTGAACACTACCAAATCTGGTCTCAACCATCTCTTCACAAAAAAGAACTCAACTTTTTCAATATATGTCTCCTTAGCTTTGATTCCTGAACGAACAAGCTTGAGAAAAGCAGTGGCCCTTAAATCGATCTGTACATCCTCTCATCAATTCCAAAGAAACTGTTCACTGCTCTGTTTCCTAAAGAAGGGTTACACCTGAAATGTTGGCTTCTCCACCTCCTGATGATGCCTGCTGGCTGTGTTCTTCCAGCCTCCTGCTTGTTTCCTGTCAGTCAGCCTACTTCATATCCATGTCCCTCTTTTGGTCCATGGACTTCATCTTTGCTAACAAGTCTATTATGTGGCTTTTTTTTCAAGCTCCTTTTGGAATTCCACATACACCACATCAACTGCATTACTCTCATTAATCATTGTTTAAAAAAAACTCAAATTGGTTAAAAATGCTTTGTCTTTTTAAAAGCTCCATACATTTCTAATGTTCATTTGTATAACTTCTTGCAAGTCTACAATCCTTCAACACCACCATGATATCTAAGCAGGATTTTAAGAGTATGGCCATCCCTCTGCAATCACCACCCTTACCTTCTTCGGGATCCTCAAATTCATCAAATCAAGTCATGATGACTTATCAACTGTCACTAGGTCAAAATCCTGGAACTGCTTTCCTAACAGAACTGTGGGTGTACCGACACCAAAAAGACTTTAGTGGTTCAACAAGGCTCTCACTGCCCTAAGGACAGCTAGGGATAAACAATAAGTGATGACCCAGCCAACAAAGTCCACGTCACCTGAAGGAATAAAAAATAAAACAGCCAGCTAAGTCTGAAAAAAATCTTTTATTGATTACTAACAGCTGTGTATTAGAACTGATTATTTTATCTCCATGATGTTTTGATGTTACAGTGCTGCTAGTGAGAAGTGGCAAAACAAAGCTGAAGTACTGACAAAGCTAGAAACACAGGTCAAACAGATGAAAGAAACCTTTGATGCCAAAGAAAGAAAACTTGTTGAGGAGAGAGACAAAGCCTTAAAAGCTAAGAAGTAAGTTTTGTAACTATAAGAAATTCCATAATTTAACTTATTGTATTTACTATAGAAATGCTATTTATTGTACAAAAGATTTAGAGTAGCTTTTGTCAGCGCAGACTTGATGGGCTGAAAGATCTCTTCTGTACAGTATGATTCTATGAAAAGGAGTTGCAAATAGTTGATTAACAGTCTTTTAACTGTTTCATTTGTGAATTCCTGTAACCCTGCTTGTGGCCTAAATGTTTCCATTGCATCTGCCACTCTTTCTATAACCACATAGCCCCTAGCAACCACCACCCACCTTCCCAACCCTCCTGCTCATCACTTCCACCTGCTATTCCCTGTCACTCACTTGTGAGTAAGAGCTTGGGAGAGGGGTAGGGTGAGGAAGGGCATGGTTGAAAGAGAGGATCAGGGAGAAGTAGAAGTAGGAGAGCAGAAAGTCAACAAATGGCAATTTGCTTTTTAAACTGAGCATGTTCAGTGATTACAGTAAAATAAAAAACAAGACAGCACTATTGAGGAAACATTCCTAACTTACCAACTATACTATTCGTGGCAATGTTATAGATGATGATCTCTTTAAGAATGAACCAAGACATGCTGTAGGTATAATTGGGGGGACCTAATAGATATTGGAGTAAACATTTATCAGTCAGGAAAAAGGGGTTCTTGTGACAAAGTGGTACTATCTCCATCTCTGAGCGAGTAGGCCTGGGTTCAGGTTTCACCTGCTCCAGAGTTGTGTAATGCCATTGATTTGAAAATACCTCCCCAAATTTCTCTGAACATCACTACCTGTAGCTTCATGATACGAAAAATGAGCCAGGAGTCCCAGGTTCAAATTCTACCTGTTCCAGAGGTATGTCTTATCATCACTGAACAGGTCAATTGTAAGACACTTAAAAAAAAAAGCAAATTTTCCCCAGTAAGGGAGCTATTTAGGAAAGAGAAAGTGCAGATTGGAGTTAGCATTGACCTATGTAATTCAAATAAACAGCTGTAGAAGACAATGTTATAATCCCTAATGGTGTTATTGCAAGGCAAATTCCAGACTGAAAACTGGCTTACTGAGTTTCTTTTTATTTAATGAGTTAGACTTTCCCTCAAAAACAAGTGCACAATACTGCAGATCTGGTTTTAACAATAAAATAACAAGATTATTACGCAAAAGAAAATAATATAAAATAAACTAAACCAAACTATTTACATGTAATAGAATTTGTAAGTTTTCCAAGTTTGCAGCAGTTTGCAATGCTGAGTGGAAGGATGAACTATGGAGAATGCAGAGATGCTTCAGTGTGATTTGAGCAAGTGGGCAAAAGCATGGCAAGTGAAGTAAATATGGATAAATGTGAGATCATCCATCTTGGTAGCAAAAAGGCAGATTATTATCCAGTTGGGAAAATGGAAATTGCAGTGAGAATTGGCTGGCCTTGTACACCACTTCCTGAAAGTAAGTATGCAGATACAGAGGGGGTGAAGAAGGTAAATGGCATGTTGGCCTTCATAGTGAAAGGATTCGAGTTAAGGAACAGGAGTGTCTTGTTGCAATTGTGCAGAGCCTTGCTGAAACCACACTTGAAGTACTATGTGTAGTTTTGTCTCCTTACCTGAGGAAGGCTGTTTTGGCTATGAAGGGAGTGCAGCAAAGATTTACCAGACTGCTTACTGGGATGGCAGGACTGACATATGAAGAGAGACTGTATCTATTTGGACTGTATTCAATAGTGTTTAGAAGAATGAGGCTCTCCATAGAAACATATAAAATT
This sequence comes from Chiloscyllium punctatum, assembly GCF_047496795.1. Lineage (NCBI taxonomy): Eukaryota > Metazoa > Chordata > Chondrichthyes > Orectolobiformes > Hemiscylliidae > Chiloscyllium > Chiloscyllium punctatum. Next base: position 52,530,163 of record NC_092743.1, on the reverse strand, counting down.
CCAACAAGATGACACAGTGTATGATGACTGAGAAACCCAAAAGAGGTGACTCCGTTTAAGAATACAGGGTAAGCCATTTAGGACTGAAATGAGGAAATGTTTTTCACTCAGAGGTGAACCTGTAGAATTCTCTACCATAAAAAATTGTTAAGGCCAAAACATTGAATGTTTTCAGGAAAGAGTTTTATGTATTTTTTGTGGCTTAAAGGGATTGTGGCGAAACAGCAACGGGATACTGAATTGAATGATCAGCTATGATCATATTGAACGGTGGACTAAGCTCAAAGGACAAAATAGCTTGCTCCCTCTTATTTTCTGTGTTTCAATGAAAGAGTTCAAAACACATAGTAAAAATACTTTGCTATCACTACAACCTCATAGTACTTAGAGCAGAGAACTGTCTCTGTATTCTATCATGTATTTAGGTTTCACTTAACTATTGCTTACAATTCCAGGTCTTGAGAGTGTGCTAGCCTTTTCCTTAGATATTCACACTAAGAAAGTCTCAGCTTTGAATAGCCCTTTCAGGGTTCCAACCAAACATCTCTAGCCTGGAAATTCCAAACTAAACCCTTACATTGGGGTAACCTATTTCTGACTTTTCTTCACTGACATCTTGCTCCAAGAAACCAATCATGCTTCCAGTTTCAGCTAAGGGTTATATGTACTGAATCCAAAAGTTTTCCAAGCCGTTGGTCTTCCCTGTCAGCAAAAAGGAAAACTATTCCTGATTCTTCTAACTGAAAACAGCTAAATACACTTCAACATTTACTCATAAAACTCTCCAACGCAAACAAATTCCCATTAGGACTCCAAGATCTCTTTCTCATATTGGTTTAAAAAAAAGGGCTCAAGAAATACTAACAAGTTAATCATCAAATCCCCTCATATACATAGACCAAAACTCATAGTTCAAAATTTGACCTCTAATGTAAATGTTGTTAATGGATGTATATAAATCACATGCCTTGCATAACAACAGACTGACTCCTTTCTGCTTTCGTAAAAGAACGACTAGCAGTTAGAAGAATTAGAACTTGCTTTAAATGCTGAACCCTGGTACAACTGACAATATTATTGATAAATTTTCAGAAAGTGGGTATGCCTCACAATCCAAATTCACAGTATCAGTTCTGGAGAAGAATATCCAAACTCAGGCATTGGAATAGTCTGACAGATTTAATGTTAACCTTGAAATATATAAATTATATTCTTATATATGTTGAAAAGATTTCGTTTAAATCAATAGTTTCAAACAATAGCAAAACTAATATTTGCCAAAAGAAAAACTAATTTGAAGTGCAGCATGGTGGCTCAGTGGTTAGCACTGCTGCCTCACAGTGCCAGGGACCTTGGTCGATTCCAGCCTCAGGCAACTGACTATGTGGAGTTTGTACATTCTCCCTGTGTCTGTGTGGGTTTTCTCTGGGTACTCTGGTTTCCTCCCATTGTCCAAAGATGAACAGGTTAGGTGAATTGGCCATGCTAAAATGCCCATAGTGTTCAGGGATGTAGAGTCATAGGGTAGGCCAGTGGGTCTGGGTGGGTTACTTTTGGAGCGTTGGTGTGGATTTGTTGGGCCAAATGGCCTGTTTCCACACTAAAGGGATTCTATGACTCTGTGAAATGTTTTAACAAAGCAGTGGTGTAATGTGGGAAAATGTATTACATTGCCATCTGCTGGCCATTTGGGAAATTAGCATGACAATTCTGTCAGATCCATTTTACATCTGGAAAAGGGAATTCAAAACAGAAATGATTACTCAAATCTACGATGAAAAGAGTGACAGCAAGATTTTACAGACAACAGAGCTACACAGAAACAAGGCTTCATCAAATATAAATATTAATGTTCAGTATTTAAGACTGTTTAAAATACAACACTTTTTTTTCAATACAACCAGTGCTGTAGAGTATCAAAATTTAAATTTTAACAGTTTTGTTAACCTATTGCATACTTAACAAATTGAATGAACCCCTCTTAACAATTTACCAAAATATAACATAAATAACACTTCAGAGTTCCTCATCTAATTTCCGATTTAAATTTCACTAAATTTAAAAGACAAAAGATCCAAGAAATAGTTGTATATCAGGAAATGGAAGGGAGGGAGGAACTCAAGAAAATTAGTCACCAAGAAAAGTACTGAGCAAATTGTTGGAGTCTTGGACCAACAAGTCCCTCGCTCATGATTGATTTCTTCCTAAGATCTTGAAAGAAGGGGCTAGTGAATAGTTGATGCACTGATTTTAATTTTCCAAAATTCCCTAAAGTCAGAAAATGTTCCTTTTGATTGGAAAAGAACAAATAGAATTCTATTATTCAAAGAGAGGGGAAGAAGAAAAGCAAAAACAGACAAGTTAACATCTGTGATGACAAATATGTTGAAAGTGATTATGAAAGGGATATAGCTGGATACTTTGAAAAATTAATAGGAATCAGGCAAAGTCAACATGATTTTGTAAAAGTGAAATCAATTAATGGTAAAACGTTGAACCAATTTATTGAAGTTCTTTAAGAATGTAGCATGACCCTCGATGGGCCGAACAGCCTATTTCCTCACTGTAGGAATTCTGTGATTCAATACGGTGCTGATAGAGGGAAACCAGTAAATATATTGTACTTAGATTTTCGGAAGTTATTTGATAACGTGTCACATCAAAAGTTATTCTGAGAAATAAAAGTTAATGGTGGAGGGAATAACATATTGGCATTGATGGAGGAAAAAACTGAAGAACTGCAGATGCTGGAAATCATTAAAAAAAAGTGAAATTTAGCTCAAGCTGAAAGAACAGCATCTAATTTTCAGCTTGGGAAGTCTGCAGCCTTCTGGACTCACTATCGCGTTCAACAATGTTAACACCTAACTAGGAAAGCTAATGAAGTGTGATCATTTTTTCTGAGGGGAAATGATTAAAAAACATAGGGAGGTTATACTTTATTTATACATGGCTTTGGTGAATACAGTATTGGTCTCCTTATTTAAAGAAGGATACAAATTTAGGGTGTAGGTTTGCTCGCTGAGCTGTAGGTTTGATATCCAGATGATTCATTACCTGGCTAGGTAACATCATCAGTGGTGACCTCCAAGTGAAGTGAAGCTGTTGTCTCCTGCTTTCTATTTATATCTTTCTCCTAGATGGGTTTCCTGGTGATGTCATTTCCTGTTCGTTTTCTGAAGGGTTGATAGATGGCATCTAGATCTATGTGTTTGTTTATGGCGTTGTGGTTGGAGTGCCATTTCGACTGGGACAACACATCTATCCTGAGACAGGCTAAGCAAAGACATGCCAGAGAATTCCTAGAGGCCTGGCACTCCAACCGTAACGCCATAAACAAACACATAAGATCTAGATGCCATCTATCAACCCCTCAGAAAATGAACAGGAAATGACATCACCACAAACTCCAGAAACCCCATCCAGGAGAAAGATATAAATAGAAAGCAGGAGACAACAGCTTCGCTTCACTTGGAGGTCACCACTGATGATGTAACCTAGCCAGGTAATGAAACGTCTGGATATCAAACCTATAGCTCAGCGAGCAAATCTACACCCTAAACCTCAACCTGAGCTACAAACCTTTACAAACCTTGCAAAAAGGATACAAATGTTTTAGAAGCGGGACAAAGAAGGTTTGTAAGATTAATTCCTGGAATGGGTGGGTTGTTTAATCAGGAAAGGTTGACGAGTTGGACATGTATTTGCTGAAGTTTAGTAGATTCAGCAGTGACTAGGCTGAAACATGTATAGTAGAGAATGTGGTGCTGGAAAAGCACAGCAGGTCAGGCAGCATCCGAGGAGCTGGAGAGTCGACATTTCAGGCAAAAGCCCTTCATCAGGCATATGTTACATCCTGTCTGATCTTGACATTTTTGTAGAGAATCTAGAATTGGGCAATGTTTTAAAATAATGGCTGCTCATTTAAGGCAGTGATTAGTGAAAGTGTTTTTCTTTTGATTGTTGTGAGTCTTTGGAACTTCCATCCTGAAATGTGTTGAAAACAAAGTACTTGAATGTTATTAAGGTAGAAGTACCTGGGAATACAGGAACAGGAGAAGGCCATTCAGCCCCTTGAGTTTGTTCCACCATTCAGTGAGATCATGGGTGATCTGTGGCCTTATTCCATATTACTTAGTTAATTTTTTGTTAAGCAAAATTATTATCTCATCCTGAATCTACTGCTGTTTGTGGAAGAGAATTCCTATCACCTACCACCCTTTATGTGAAGGAAGTCCTTCTACACTTCTAACCTGATGGTGTGGCCCAAATTCTCAGACTGTACCTCCTAGTCTAGAATCCGCAATTAATGGAAACAGTTTATCTTCATCTACCCTGTTTTTTCCTGTTAATATATTGAAAGCTCAGATCCGATCACCCTTAACCTTCTAAACTGATACTGATTAGGAATGATCAGCCATGATCATATTGAATGGCGGTGCAGGCTCGAAGGGCAGAATGGCCTACTCCTGCATCTATTGTCTATTGTCTATTGTCTAACTCTATAAGCTATCCTTGTAACGCTGAAGTCTAAGTGTGATTCTTCTAAACCTACATTGTGCTCCTCCAAGCCAGTATACCCTTCCTAAGGTATAGCCCCCAGATCTGCTGAAAGTATTACACTGTGTGGGGTCAAACTAGAATTTTGTATAACTGCAGTATAACTTCTACATCCTTGTCCTCCAGTCCTTTAGACATTAGCCTTCTTGATTAATTTCTGCACTTGTTGGTGACAATTTAAAGATCTATGCATCTGAAGCCCTAAGTCTGTCTTTGGACATCCACTGTATTTAACTTCATACCATCTAGAACGTGACCTGGTCTATCCATTATTGCTACAAAATGGGCAACCTCACAAATGAAGTGGATCGATTCTTGTTAATCAAGAGGATGAAAGGTTGTCAGGGGTAGCCAGGAAGGTGGAGCAGTCAAATCCTTCACAATGTTATTGAACAGTGGAGCTGGTTTGAGGGCCAACTGTTCGACTCCTGCTCCTTTAAAACAACTTTAAACATCTGGATTGTTTTGCTTTACAATAGATTGTATTTTATTAGTAATTTATTCATTACTATTCACTGTTAAAGTATTGCGTTACTATTGTATATCTTCATGTATTGAATTCTCAAAACTTTTGCTGCCTGTACTTTCAAGAGTTTTGCATTTTTGAGTTTTGATATTGGTAAACAAGCAATTTTTTGACATATTTATTATATCAGAACATTTGTTCAAAATCACTCAGGGCTGCAGCAGAAAAAATTCATTCCATGGATAATGCCTTCAGACATCAGCTTGAGACCGTACAGGTAGCTCAACAGGCCCAACTTACACAACTGAGCAATGAAAAGCAAAAGGAAATTGAAGCAGCAAAAGAAAAGGTAACACTTTCCCTTCTTTATACACTGGTAGAATGACTTTATATAAAACTTAATCATATCTCAAGGATGTTCCAAAATGTTTTGCAATCAATGGATTACGGGGATCCTGAATCTAAGTAAAGGAAGAAACAATGGTATGAGGTGCAAACCAGCTATGATCAAATGGGGGAGCGTTACAGGGTAGATAGGCAATGGCAAGCATTTATCGAGTGCGTAGAGAAAATGCAAGCAGTTCTGAAAAGAGCCACTGGATTTAAAACATTAATTCTGCTTTCTCTCCACAGATGTTGACAGACTTGCTGAGTTTCTCCAGTAATTTCTGTTTTTGTTAATTCCTGTATGGCACATAAACAAGATGGGAAAGGTGGCCATACCATGGCTAACTTTGGGAATTAAGGATTGTATTAGATCCAAGTAAAGGCCATACAATTCGGCAAAAACAAAACCAACTGACCTGAGAATCGGTAGCTGTTTAGATTTCATTAAAGGAGGACAAAGGGTTGATTAACAGAGGGAAAACAGAACCAGAGTAAGCTTACTGGGAACGGAGAAAGATTAATGAAGACAATTTAAGCACAAAAGGGTAACTAGGGAGAGAATAGTGCCCCTCAAAGATCAGCGAGGTAAAAACAATGACTGCAGATACTGGACACCAGAGTCTCGATTAGAGTGGTACTGGAAAAGCACAGCAGTTCAGGCAGCATCCGAGGAGCAGTAAAATCGATGTTTTACAGGAATACAGGCAGAGACCCTGAAGGGTGGAGAGATAAGTGAGAGGAGAGTGGGGGTGGGGAGAAAGTAGCATAGAGTACAATAGGTGAGTGGAGGAGGGGATGAAGGTGATAGGTTAGGGGGGAGGGTAGAGTGGATAGATGGAAAAGAAGACAGGCAGGTAGGACAAGTCATGGGACAGTGCTGAGCTGGAAGTTTGGAACTGGGGTGAGGTGGGGGAAGGGGAAATGAGGAATCTGTTGAAGTCCATATTGATGCCCTGGGGTTGAAGTGTTCCGAGGTGGAAGATGAGGCGTTCTTCCTCCAGGCGTCTGGTGGTGAGGGAGCGGTGGTGAAGGAGGCTCAGTACCTCCATGTCCTCGGCAGAGTGGGAGGGGGAGTTGAAATGGTGGACCACAGGGCGGTGTTGTTGATTGGTGCGGGTGTCCCAGAGATGTTCCCTAAAGCGCTCTGCTAGGAGGCGTCCAGTCTCCCCAGTGTAGAGGAGACCGCATTGGGAGCAACAGATACAACAAATGATATTGGTGGATGTGCAGGTAAAACTTTGATGGATGTGGAAGGCTCCTTTAGGGCCTTGGATGGAGGTGAGGGAGGAGGTGTGGGCGCAGGTTTTGCAATTCCTGCAGGGGAAGGTGCCAGGATGGGAGGGTGGGTTGCAGGGGGGCGTAGACCTGACCAGGTAGTCACGGAGGGAACGGTCATAGCGGAAGCTGGAAAGGGTGGGGAGGGAAATGTACTCTGGTGGTGGGGTCCATTTGGAGGTGGCGGAAATGTCGGCGGATGATTTGGTTTATGCGAAGGTTGGTAGGGTGAAAGGTGAGCACCAGGTAGCTGTGGGAGTCGGTGGGTTTGTAAAAAATGTCGGTGTCAAGTCGGTCGTCATTAATGGAGATGGAGAGGTCCAGGAAGGGGAGGGAGGTGTCAGAGATGTTCCAGGTAAATTTAAGGTCAGGGTGGAATGTGTTGGTGAAGTTGATGAATTGCTCAACCTCCTCGCGGGAGCACAAGGTGGTGCCAATGCAGTCATCAATGTAGTGGAGGAAGAGGTGGGGAGTGGTGCCGGTGTAATTACGGAAGATGGACTGTTCTACATAGCCAACAAAGAGACAGGCATAGCAGGGGCCCATACAGGTGCCCATGGCTACCCCTTTGGTCTGGAGGAAGTGGGAAGATTCGAAGGAGAAATTGTTAAGGGTGAGGACCAGTTCAGCAAGACGAATGAGAGTGTCGGTGAAAGGGTACTGTTGGGGATGTTGGGAGAGGAAGAAACGGAGGCCCTGGTCATGGCGGATGGAGGTGTAGAGGGATTGGATGTCCATGGTGAAGATGAGGCATTGGGGGCTGGGGAAATGGAAGTCTTGGAGGAGGTGGAGGGCATGGGTGGTGTCTCAAACGTATGTGGGGAGTTCCTGAACTAGGGGGCATAGGACAGTGTCGAGGTAGGTAGAAATGTGTTCGGTGAGGCACGAGCATGCTGAGACAATGGGTCGGCCAGGGTGGTCAGGCTTGTGGATCTTGGGAAGGCGGTAGAAGCGGGCAGTGCGGGGTTCCAGGACTATGAGGTTGGAAGCTGTGGATGGGAGATCTCCTGAGGTGATGAGGTTCTGTATGGTCTGGGAGATGATGGTTTGGTGATAGGGGGTGGGGTCATGGTTGAGGGGGCGGTAGGAAGAGGTGTCCTCGAGTTAGCATTTGGCTTCAGCGGTGTAGAGGTCAGTGCGCCAGACTACCACTGTGCCCCCTTTAACTGCTGGCTTGATGGTGAGGTTGGGATTGGAGCAGAGGTATTGGAGGGCTCCGCATTGTGAGGGTAAGAGGTTAGAGTGGGGAAGGGGGGTAAACAGGTTGAGGTGGTTAATCTCCCAGCGGCAGTTGGAAATGAAGAGGTAGAGGGTGGGTAATGGGCCAGCAAGGGGTGTCCAGGTGGATGCAGTGTATTGGAGGTGAATGAAGGAGTCCTCAGAAGGTGGGCAGGAGTCCTGATTATGAAAGTAAGCTCGGAGGCAGTGGAAGAAGTGTTCGACGTCACGGCGTGTATTAAATTCATTGATGCATGGGCGGAGGGGGATGAAGACGAGCCGTTTGCTGAGGACTGATTGTTCGTGCTCAGTAAGGGGGAGGTCAGGGGGAATGGTGAAAACTCGGCAGGGCTGGGAGCTGGGATCTGGTGTGAGTGTGGAGCTGGGAGTGGGGGCGGAGCTGGTAACTGGATTGGGTGTGGTGGTGGGGGAATGGGGGTGGAGTCATGAGCAGGGGTGGTGTTCCCCTCCGGATTCTGGGGGGTGGAGATGGTGGCAGTGGGATCTATGGGGGGCGTGTCAGCAGAATGCCGGTGGGGGCGGAAGTGGTGGCAAACATGGCAGTGGGGGGGGTGGAAGTCACTGAGCGTGTGAGATCAGCGATGATGTGAGGGGCGGAAGTGATGTCACATGTGGTCCATGAGGAATTGTGAGGGGCGGAAGTGTCTTTGGAAGCGGCCATGATGGGGGCGGAAGTGACATTGTCAATCAGCGTGGGTATGGTGGCTGCACGAGCCGCATGGCTAATGGTGTCTGAGCAGTTCCAGAGGCCGGGGGAATCTACTGGAATGTTTGAGGAGCGCTGGTTTTGGAGGTGGGTAGATAAAAGTTTGTTGTACTTACAGTTTTTGATGTTTGAGACGGTGTTGAAATACTATTTGTTGAGAGTATGAATTCTCCTGAGGATGTAGTACAGAGTTGGGTCCTTTGCAATTCTGAGAGAGTGTGGCCCTCAGCTGAGGCAGAGCTGACTGTAAAGAGGTTAGGTGCTGGCGGTGCATTGCTGCGAGCATGGAGCAGAGGATCTTGAGGGAGAACCATTGCTGGTGTTTTTGAATCTGTAGTCTGTACTATTTTTCCTGTTTGGTTCCGAACTCTGCTGGTTTAAAGGTGGTCTGGAGTCCGTGTGGGATGAGTTGGTTATGGAGGCAGGCACTGAGATAGCAAATGTGGCTGTGGTAGCGTTTGTTTCAGGACATGGTTGAAGAGCTTTGGGGCAGAGGAAATGGAGGGTGGTGGAGGGTTGTTTTTCAGACTGGAGGCCTGTGACCAATGGAGTGCTACAAGGATCGGTGCTGGATCTGCTACTTTTCGTCATTTATAGAAATGATTTGGATACAAGCATAAGGGATATAGTTAGTGAGTTTTGGTGTCATCTGCAAATTGGAGGTGTAGAGGATAGCGAAGAAAGTTACCTTAGATTACAACAGGCTATTCATCAGATGAGCCAATAGGCTAAGTGGCAGATGAAGTTTAATTCAGATAAATGCGAGGTGCTGCATTTTGGGAAAGCAAATCTTAGCAGGACTTACACACTTTATGGTAAGGCCCTAGGGAGTGTTGCTAAACAAAGAGATCTTGGAGTGCAGGTTCACAGCTCCTTGAAAGCGGAGTCACAGGTAGATAGGATAGTGAAGAAGGCATTTGGTATGCTTTCCTTTATTGGTCAGAATACTGAGTACAGGAGTTTGGGAGGTCTTGTTGCGTCTGTACAGGATATTGGTTAGGCCACTGTTGGAATATTGCGTGCAATTCTGGTCTCCTTCCTATCGGAAAGATGTTGTGAAACTTGAAACGGGTCAGAAAAGATTTACAACGCTGTTGCCAGAGTTGGAGGATTTGAGCTATAGGGAGAGGCTGAACAGGCTGGGGCTGTTTTCCCTGGAGCATCGGAGGCTGAGGGTGACCTTCGAGGTTTACAAAATTGAGGGGCATGGATAGGGTAAATAGGCAAAGTCTTTTCCCAGGGGTCGGGGAGTCCAGAACTAGACGGCATAGGTTTAGGGTGAGAGGGGAAAGATGTAAAAGAGACCTATGGGGCAACTTTTTTGCGCAGAAGGTGGTACGTGTATGGAATGAGCTGCCAGAGGAAGTGGTGGAGGCTGGTACAAATGCAACATTTAAGAGGCATTTGGATGGGTATATGAATAGGAAGGGTTTAGAGGGATATGGGCCGGGTGCTGGCAGGTGGGATTAGATTGGGTTGGGATATCTGGTCGGCATGGACAGGTTGGATCAAAGGGTCTATTTCCATGCTGTACATCTCTATGATTCACTCTATAATTTAGATCCATTATAATCAGGACAGGGGAAGTTATAATGAGGAAAAAAGAGATAGCAAACCAACTAAATATATATTTTGGCTTTGCCTTCACAAAGGAGAACGCAAATCACGTCTCAAGCATGTTTAGGATCACAGAGTCTAATAGATGGAAAATCTAAGGGATATCAGTATTCATAGGGAAATAGTATTGGGAAAATTGATGAGATTAAAGGCCAGGTAGTCTAAGGAAGTGGGCCTAAACATAATGGATGCTTTGGTGGTCAGCTTTCAAATTCTACAGACTCTAGAACATTGAGAAAACTGATAGCATTAGGCAGAATCAACATGGATTAATGAAAGGGAAATCATAATTGACAAATCTACTGGAACCTTTTGAGGATGTAACTAGTGGAGATGATGGTAGCGAGATGGTGCATGTAGATTATTTAGACTTTAAGAATTTGATAAGATCTTGTAAAGGAGATGTAAGGTTAAAGTGCATGCGATTGGGAGTACTGTACTGTCATGGATAGGAAACTAGTTGTCATATAGAAAATTGAGTACATTCCAGCAATGGTACTGAATAGTACTGAAGACTTGTGCTCCATAACTTTTCACACCCTAGCAAAGCTGTTCCAATACAGTTACAACGTAGGCACCTTCCCGATAATGTGGAAAATGAGATGTGTTGCAAGATGGCAGCAGAGTAGGATGCTCCAGAGGGAGCTTGTCCACTCTGCCCATGCCGCTTGTTTTTTTCCTTCTCTTCTCTTTTACTTCCTCAGAGTGTTTTCTTCTTCCTTTTTTTTTTCTCCCTTTGAGTCCTGGCCTCCAGCAGCAACTCCCAGCCTGGTGCTGCAGCCTCCCGTAGCTACCTCCCGACCCGGTGCAGCAGCCTCTCAGTGTGGCATGTCAGCAGCACTGTGTGGAGCCAGGGCCCAGTGCAGTTTGGAAGCTAAATGCCAGCGTGATCTGCTGTACTGAACTATTTTCTGTAATGCTGGACATTTTATTTCTGTAATAAAAGAACCGGTGCCTAGATATTTTTGTACCTAAGTTGGCACTGCAATTGGCGATGTATAAACATTTCACTATCCTCGTTGAGTATGTGTGACAACAAAGGCTACTGTATTTGAAATTGCCCAAGTGTATATTCTATATACAAAATGCAGGACAAATCCAACCTGGCTAATTGTTGTCCCACCTGTCTACTCCCAGTCATCAATAAAGTGATGCAAGATGTCATCAACAGTGCTATCAAGCAATATTGGCTTTGCAATAATCTGGTCCCTGACGCCCTATTGGGTTCTGCCAGGACCATTCAGCTCTTGACTGCATTACCGTCTTGGTTCAAACATGGACAGAAGAGCTGAATTCCAGAGGTAAGGTGAGACTAACAGCCCTTGATAACAAGGCTGCATTTAACTGAGTGTGGCATTGAGGAAGCTTAGCAAAACTGGAATCAATGGATAAACTCAAAGGGGGAAAACTCCACTTGGAGTCATACTTGGCACAGAGCAAGATGGTTGTGGGTGTTAGAGATCAGTCCTCTCAGCTCCAGGACATCTCTGAAGGAGTTCCTCGGGGTAGTGTCCTCAGCCCAGCCATTTTAATCTACTTCGTCAGTGACCTTCCCTCCATGAAAATGTCAGAAGTGGAGATGTTCACCAATGATTGGACAATAAAAATCAAAAGAACTGTGAATCAGAAACAAAAACAGAAGTTGCTGGAAAAGCTGAGCAGGTCCAGAAGCATCTGTGAAGAGAAATCAGAGTTAACGTTTCAGGCTCAGTTCTGAGGAAGGATCACCGGACCCAAAACATTAACTCTGATTTCTCTTCAATGATTGCACAATGTTCAGTACCACTTGTGACTCCTAAGATACTGAAGCAGCCCATATTCAAATGGAACAAGATGTGGACAATATCCAGGCTTGGGACTGACAAGTGGCAAGTAGGCTTCTTGCCAGACAAATGCTAGGCAATAACCACTTCCAATAAAATACTATCTCACCACCATACCTTGACATTCAATTTTATTACCATCACTAAATCCCCCATTATCAACATCCTAGTGGTTCCCATTGACCGGACTTGGAGATATATCACCATTTCTTCACTGTCACTGGGTCAAAATCCTGGAATGCCTTTTCTCGGAGAATGTGGATCAACCTACAGTGCATGGACTGCACCTGTTCAAGAAGGCAGCTCACCACCATCTTCTCAAGGGCAACTAGGGATGGGCAATAAATGCTGATCAGCCATTGTCTCATTCAGTAAAAATAAACGGTCATCTTCCGAGAGGCAGCCAGTGACTAGTGGGCATCACAGGGTTCAGTGCTTGAACCTTAGCTATTAATATATATTAATACAATTTATATTAATGATTTACGTAAGGGAGCTAAATGTTAGAGTTCCTGATTTGCAGATGAGACAAATCTCTGTGGGAGGGTGAACTGTGAGGAGAATGCAGAGATGTTTCAGTGTGATTTAGACAAGTTGATTGAATGGGCAAATGCATGGCAGATGAAGTGTAATATGAATAAATGTGAAGTTATCCACTTTGGTTACAAAAAAGGAAAATAGATTGTTATCTGAATGGCTATAAATTGAGAAAGGAGAATGTGCAGTGAGGCGTTGGTGTCCTTGTACTCCAGTCATTGAAAGTAAGCACACAGGAACATCAGATGGTGAAGACAGCAAAACTTACGTTGGCCTTCATTGCGAGAGAACTCCAGCAGGATTCTCTCGCTAGAATTGTACAGAGCCTTGGTGATACCATGCCTGAATATGTGTGTAGTTTTGGTCTCCTTATCAAAGGAAAAATGTTCTGGTTACAGTGAGAATGCAACAAAGGTTTACTAGACTGATTTCTGATGACAGGACTGACATATGAAGAGTGACTGGATCGGTTAGGACAATATTTATTGGAGTTTAGAAGAATGAGAGGGAATGTCATAAAAGCCTATAAAATTCTAACAGGATAAGACAGCATAAATGCAGGAAAGGTGTGCCTGAACACCAGAGAATCCAGAACCAGGGGTCACAGTCTAAAGATTGTTGGTAAGCCATTTAGGACTGGGATGAAGAAAAATTTCTTTATCCATTGAATGATGAGCCTAGAGAAAGTGGCTGAGACCTAAATATTGAATGCTTTCAAGAAGGACTTGGATGCATTTCTTTCTTAAGTGTCACGGTTTGGGGAGAAATGAGAACAGAAACTGAGTTGAATAATCATTTTTAATGCCTTACTCCTGTTTTCTCTGCTTATTAAGACATTGTTACAGTTTTTAACTAAATAAATATACCAGCCAAAATATACACAGCGAGACCTCAAAACACTCAAATGAATAAATGGCCAGAGAATCCATTTTCGGTGGTGTTTGTTGAAGCAGAAACATTGGCTAGGATATCCTGTTCTGTCTTCAGTTTTAACAAAAAAAATCATCAAGTATTGCACAGAAATAAGAAATTATTGAAAGTTTTTTTTTCTCCGGGGCTCTTGTGACACAGAATAATGTCCCTACCTCTGGACCAGGAGACCTGGGTTCAAGTCTCATCTGCTGCAAGAGATCAGTTGTGACATCTCTGAACAGATTGATATAGAATATATTTAAACTAGTCAGCAAATTCCAGCCACCCTCTGGAAATCCTTTTCCTCATGTCTCTTCTAATTGTTCTACCAATCACCATAAATGTGTGTCCACTCATAACCGACGTCTCTGTTAAGGAAAACAGATCTTCCCTGTCCCCTCTACCTCAGCCCCTTATTATTTTGTACAAATCAATTAAGTAATTCATCAGCCTCCTGTGCTCTAAGGAAACCTATTCAAGCCTCTTCAACCTTTCCCCATACCTACTATGTTCAATCCCTGGTAACGTTCTTGTTTGTCTTTTTTTTATTCTGCGCAATGTTTGTATGAAAATCATATCGCCAGGAATATTGACTTGCTTTTCCTGACTTCTTTCAACCAGAATGAGACATAAAACATTCAATCCAATGGCAGAAAAATGAAACCCTATGTGATGCAGAGATATGTGACAAGGCAGACCAAAATTGACTCAGTGTCAAGAAATAAAGGGCAATGTCGATGGGTGTTTCTGTGATTGGAAAGTGATTTCCAGTTGTGGTCTACAGGGCTCAGTGTTGGGTCTCTTGCTGGTTGTGGTGTATGTTAATGACTTAGACTGAAGTGTGGGAAGTTTGCAGATGGTCAAAATATGGCCATATAATTGATGGTGAAGACAGTGGCTATTAACTGCAGGTTTGATTGAGGGGATGGATAAGTGGCACATGCAGTCTAACCTGCAGAAGTGCAACGTTATGTTATTGGGGAGATGAAATAAAGTTAGTGAATACATGATAAATGGGAGGGTTTGAGAGCGGCAGAGGAAAGAAATACCTCAGAATACATGTCAAGAGCTCCTGAATTTGACATAACAGTTAGACAAGGTGAAAAAGGAGGTAAATAGGATACTTTTCTTCATTCAATGAGATTTTGAATACCAATGATGTGGAGGTGCCTGTGTTGGACTGGGGTGAACAAAGTTAAAACAACACCAGGTTATAGCCCAACAAGTTTATTTGGAAGTACAAGCTTTCAGAGTGCTGCTTCTTCGTCAGCTAGCCAGTGGGGCAGGAACAAGGGATACAGATTTCTAGTTAAAAAATCAAAGTGTCACACAACTGATGTGATGCATTGAACAAACCTAGATTGCTGTTAAGTCTTTAATCATTTAAAACGGGTTGCAGGTTTTGATTCATTAATGTATAAATCCCAGAATTCCTTTCAAGTCACATTCCCGAGATAACTTAAGATTTTATTAAAAAGGTAACATTTCAGCTCAGATGCATTAAAGGTGTGAGGTTAGAGTCTGTCTATATTCCAGCCTTGAGTCAGACTGGTTCGATTGTCAAAGTAGAAATTTATAAAATTTCACCTGGACTGACTGCCTACAGAATGTGTACTTTTTGAACAAAGTAGGATGTATCTGCATATACAAATATACCCCATAGACATATATATGTGTGTGTGTGTGTGTGTGTGTGAGGGGAAGAGAGAGTGAGTGTGAGTGTGCGTGTGCGTGTGATGGAGTATATGCCTGTGAGAGGGATTGTGCGTGAGTCTGGTGGTTTGTGTCTGAGAGACAGCATGTGTATGAAAGAGGGTCTGTGTGTGTGTGAGAGTGTATTGTGCAATGGGGTCACCTGTAGCGTGACATGAACTCAAGATCCCGGTTGAGGCAATCCTCATAGGTACCAAACTTGGCTATTAGCCTCTGCTTGGCAACTGTGTTGTAGCATATCCTGAAGTCTGCCTTGGAGAACGGTTACCTGAAGATCCGAAGCCAAATATCTTTGACTGCTGAAGTGACTCCCGACTGGAAGGGAACATTCCTGTCTGGCGATTGTTGTGTGGTGAACAATCATCTGTTGTCATTGCATCTGCTTGGTCTTGCCAATGTACCATACCTCTGAGCATCCTTGCATGCAGCATATGAGATAGACAACATTGGCCAAGTCACATGAGTATCTGCCATATATGTGGTGGTTGGTGTCCCTACATGTAATGGTCGTGTCCATGTAAACATTCTAACACGTCTTGCAGTGGTTGTCACGAAGGGGTTGTATGGTGTGTTCAATGTTGTCCTGAAGGCTGGGCAGTTTGCTGCAAAAAATGGTCTCTTTAAGGTTTGGCAGCTGTTTAAAGGCGAGAAGTGGAGGCGTAGGGAAAATCTTGGTGAGGTGCTCATCCTCATCAGTAATATTTTGCAGGCTGCAAAGAATGTGGCATAGTTTCTCAGCTCCTGGGAAGTACTGGACAATGAATGGTACCCTATGGGTCATATCCCATGTCTGTCTCCTGAAAAGGTCATTGTGGCACATTGAAACCGGCGATCAATGAGTTAGGCATTGTATCCTGTTCTTATGAGGGGCCCTTCAGCACCTTCAGGAGTCTGTCACCTTCCTCCTCATCTGAACAGGTCCTGTGTATGCATCGGGTTTGTCCATAGGGGATGGCTGTTTTAATATGTTTAGGGTGGAAGCTCGAAGTGCAGCGGCGTGAGGTTATTCGTGAGCTTGCAGTAGAGTGAGGTACTGAGGTGCCCATCCTTGATGGAGATGTGTGTCCATGAATAAGACTGATTCTAAAAAGTAGTCCATGGTAAGTCTAATAGTGGGATGAAACTTGTTGATGTCACTGTGTAGTTGTTTCAGTGACTCCTTACCATGGGTCTAGAGGAAGAAAATGTTGTCAATTACCTGGTGTAAAGTGTTTGTTGGAGGTCCTGTGCAGCGCAGACGACTTGTTCGAACTTGTGCATAAAAATATTGGCATATTGAGGTGCAAATTTGATCCCCATGGCTATTCCGTGTGTCTGGATGAAGAACTGGTTGTTGAATGTGAAGACGTGGTCGAGGATGAAGCATATCAGTTGTAGGATCAGTGTGCCTGGAGATTGGCAGTTATTGGTATTGAGTGCTGAAGCTGTTGCAATGGTGCAGTCATTGTGGGGGATGCTGGTGTTGAGTGCCGAAACGTCCATTGTGATAATGAATAACCCTGGTTCGACTGGTCCATAGGTGTTCAGATTCTGTAAGAAATCATGATGGATGCTGAGGGTCAATGGGTACAATGGGTTTCAAAATGCTCTCAACACAGCCAGAGAGGTTCTCACACAGGGTCCCATTACCTGAAACGATGGGACGTCCAGGTGTGTTGGCTTTGTGTTTCTTGAGAAAATAATACAAGTTCCATACACGGGAGATACGTGGGATGACAGTGCGTAGGATACCCTAAAGGACTGGATCAAAAGTCCTGATCAATGTTTTTGGTTTACTGCTGTGTTCTTTGGTCAATGGTTGCCTGTAGTGTTCCTGGTTGTTCGGTTGTTGGTACACTTCCTTGCAGTGGTCAGTTCTATTCTGAATGACGATGGTTCCTCCTTTGTCTGCTGGTTTGATGACAATATTGCAATTGGTTTTGAGAGCATGGATGGCGTTGCATTGTGATCAGGTGACATTTTGCTTTACCTTGTGGGTGTGACTGATGAATCTGGCATTGACACATTTTCTGACGTTTTTAGCATACATGTCAAGCCTGGGGCAGCAGCCCTGCAGAGGGGACCAAATTGACTCCTCCCTTGGTTGTTCCATTACGGATCTTTGTGATGACTGTTCTAGTTCGTCAGTTGTCTCATTGGGCTAGCTGCTGAGATCTTGAAAGAATTTCTGGAGTCTCATTTGTCTGATGAATTCCTCCGTGTCTGCCACAAGACCAATGGGGTAGATTTTGGTGGTGGGGCAGAAACTGAGCCCTCAACTGAGAATTTCTATCTCTTCCAGTTGAAGCGTCTGGTCTGATAAGTTGACAATCAATTTCCCCATGGGAGGCTTGGCTACTGCTGGTGGTGATGCCAAGTTCCTCCAGTTTCTTCTTGCTGTGCATTTAGGTGGTGTAGTTCCATCACCTCATCCACTTTGCAATGTCTCGTAACTGTAGTGTTGTATCTTGAGCGCATGCTGAGAATATGGACTCTATCTCAATTTCATGGTATGGCACCTGCTATAGAGTTGGTGCACGGGATGATAAAGGAGTTTGTGAGAGGTGTGACGGTTACCTGTGAACTAAACTCTTTGATGAAGACTTTTAATCCAGTCCTTCAGAGTACCCTGTACACTCTCAGCCAAGTACTTCTTATATAGGGGGCTTCTTGCCTTCTGAAGAAACACAAACACGTATTAAGCAATGGGACCCTGTGTGAGAACTTCTTTGGCTGTGTCAAGGGCAGGATCTGTTCAGATGAGGAGGAACGTGACAGACACCTGAAGGTGCTGAAAGTTGCCCTCATAAGAACAGGATATGATGCCTAATTCATCAATTGCCAGTTTCAATGTGCCACAATGAGAAACCGTAATGTCAGGAGACAGACACAGGATACGACCGATAGGGTATCTTCGTTGTCCAGTACTTCCCAGGAGCAGAGAAACTATGCCACATTCTTTGCAGCCTGCAACTAATTATTGATGAGGTGAGCACCTCACCAAGATCTTCCCTACGCCTTCACTTCTTGCCTTTAAACAAACACCAAACCTTAAACAGAACATTGTTTGCAGCAAACAGCCCAGTCTTCAGGACAACATCGAACACAACACCAGCAACCCCATCATGGCAACCGTCTGCAAGATGTGTCAGAGTGTTGACATGCGTACTGCCACATGCGTGGCAGGTACTCATGTGACTTGGTCAATGTTGTCTATCTCAAACTCTGCAGGCAAAAATGCCCTGAGGCATGATACATTGGCGAGACCTAGCAAATGCTATGACAACAGATGAATGTACACTGCGCGGCAATTGCCAGAAAGGGATGTTCCCTCCCAGCTGGGGAACACTTCAGTGGTCAGGACATTCGGCCTTGGATCTTCAGGTGACCGTCCTCCAAAGCAGACTTGGGGATACAGAAATGCTAAACAGAGGCTGATGGCCAAGTTTGGTACCCATAAGGATGGCATCAACTGAGATCTTGGGTTCATGTCACACTAAAGCTGACCCCACTATACTATACACTCTCTCACACACAAGCACACACATACACATTCTTCCACAAGATCACACACTCACACGCAGACCCACTCTCATACACATGCTCTTTCAGATACACACACACACACACACACACACACACACTCATTCACGTGCACATCCTCTCACAGGCATATAATCCGTCACGTTCACACACATACATACTGTCTCTCTCACACATATAAACACACACATACTCCTTCTCTCTCCCTTACACGTGCGCACGCACACACACATATGTCTATGCGGTATACTTGCATTTGCAGGTTTATATTTGCAGATACATTTTATTTTGTTCAAAAAGCATACAATCTGTAGGCAGTCAGTGACATTTTGTAAATTCCTACTTTGGAAATAGAATCAATCTGACTCAAGGTTAGAATACAGACAGAGTCTAACCTCACCTTTAATGCATTGTCTGAGCTGAGATGTTACTTTTTTTTGATAAAACCTTAAGTTATCTCAGGAATGTGACTTGAAAGAAATTCTGGGAGTTACATATTAATGAATCGAAACCTGCAACCCATTCGGTGAATAAAGACTTAACAGCAATCTAGGTTTGTTTAATACACTGCATCGGTTATATGACACTTTGATCTTTTATTATAAGTTCTGTGTCCTATGATCCTGCCCTACTAGCTACCTGGTGAAGGAGCGCTGCTCCAAAAGCTTGTACTTTCAAATAAACCTGTTGGACTATAACCTGTGTTGTGTGATTTTCAACTTTGACTCCCAAAGCAGAGATGTAATACTGGAACTCCACACAATACTAGTTAGGTCTTTGCCGGAGCTTTGTACAGTTCTGGTCACCACACTACAGAAAGAAAATAATTACTTGAGAGAGAGTGCAGAGGAGATTTGCAAAGACATTGCCATGGCTTGAAAATTAAAGCTAGATTGGTGACACAGTAACTCAGTGGCTAGCAGTGTTGCCTCAAAGCACCAGGGATCCAGGTTAAGTTCCATCCTTGGGCAACTGGTCTGTGTGGAGTTTACTAATTCCCCCATATGGGTTTCTTCTGGATGCTCTGGTTTCTTTTCACAGTCTAAAGATGTGCAGAGTAGGTAGATCGCGCCATGCTAAATTGTCTGTAGTGTCCAAGGGTATGTCCAAGGTGAATTAGCCATGGGAAATGCTGGGGTGCATGATAGGGTAGGGGGTGGTGAGTCAGGGTGGGATGCTGTTTTGAGGGTCGGTGTGAACTCAATGGGCCAAATGGCCTGCTTCCACACTGTAGGGATTCTATGATTCTAGTTTGAATAGGTCATTGTTGTTTCCCTTTGAATAGTGGAGACTGAGGGGTGACATTTAAAGTTCTACACTGTCCTCCTTGCAATACCCTGTACACAATACTTGCAAGTTTTGTGTCATCCACAAATTTTGAAAGTGTCCCCTGCATACCAAGATCTAGATCATTTATATATATCAGGAAAAGCATGTCTATAATATCCGCTCCTGGGGAACTCTATGATAAACTTCCTTCCAGCCAAAAATATCCCAATAACCATTATTCTCTTTTCTATCCCTTGGCTAAATTTCTATCAACATCGCTACTATCCCTTTTATTCCAAGACCCTTAGCTCTCCTCAAGTCAACCGTGTGGCACTGTATCAATTCCCCTCATCAACTCTGAATGATCCCTTCAGAAAATCTCCAGCAAGTTGGTTGAAAGTGATTTTCCCTTAACAAATCATGGTGACCCTTCTGAATCAAATCATACTTTTCCACATGACTATTAATTCTATCCTAAATAAATGTTTCTGACTGTGACTACTCTTCGATATACTACATCTTTCCATATTTAATCCCTTGACCAATTATTTATTTTAAAGCCCTCTCTAATTTCTAGTTGCGTAGTTCTCAAGAATACTGGCCTCAGGACAGTTCAGATGTAGTTCATCCCAATACGCTCCCTGCTTTCCACATGAACTGGAACATCCCCCATATCAGTCTTTGAGCCATATATGTATCTATCTTATTTTATGTACCCTATGCCAATTTGCACGTGGTTCAGATGATAATTCAGATTATCTCCTTTGAGTTCTTCTACTTTAATGCCTCACTCCCCAATCCATATATGCAGAATCTCTTTATGTCCTTGAGATGTCCTGAGCATCTCAACAACATCTGTACTTCTCAACAAATTCTGAACTTTGCTTTTTCCTGCAGAGAACATTGTCAATCCCCTTCACGAAAATATCCCTTACTACCACTATGTTGCATGTTACTTCCCTCACTTGAATAGCTTCCTGTACCATGCTGAGGTTGCTCATCCATCATGCATCCCCCATTCTCAACTAAACAAGCAGAAAGGGCCTCAAATCTACTGGATAATTACAGAGGCTGATACACCTGCACTGTTGCCCTCAGGATTACCTTATCTGCTTCATCCACGGTCACACCCACCTGTTCAGACAACTGACCAAAATCAGGAGACGTGCCTCCTGGTACAAAGAATCCTAGAATTTAAACTCTCACGGCAGTGTATTAGCCTGTCTAAGCTGCAGGCAAAACAAATAACCTGCATAGATAATTATGGAACAGGTTAGGTTTCAAGATCAAAATTAACACAAACTCCCCCACTCAATGAAGTGAATATTGCACTCAGTTCCCTCAACTGCAGTAATTTGTATATTTGTAATTGATAATGTGTTCTGTAATATTTAACAAATGGCATGGTAACTCTTTAAACTCAGTTTATACACTTAAGTTTCTTTATCTTATCATTTTGGGTACATTGTTCTTAGTACACAGCTTGATGTTATACATTTTTCATGTATACTTTTATAAGATAAAATATAAATCCTTTAGGTCTATGAAGTGGAGGAAGAAATGCGACAGCTTCTCCAAGAAACAACAAATGCCAAAAAATCCATGGAGGAAAAGATCCGGAAGCTAACTAGTGCCCTCAATGATATCAAAGAAGAATTATGACACTAAAATAGACAGGCAAGCAATGATAAAATCCAGGTTGCCAAATTGATATTGTTTTGAAAGTTACTGTCATCTCCATTTGAATGCCTGAATAATAAATCTCCTTTAGCTTATTACCCAATTTGATGTGATGTGGAATACAGATTAGTATGACCCTAAACTCAATCCCTGATTTGTGCTGTCTCTTGTAAACCAAATAAACATTACAATTAACTTTAAAATATATAGGCAGGTGGGTAAATATCGAGTACAAACCCCTTGGAGTATTACAGTACTTCTCTGTTTGAACAATATAGCAGCATGAGCAATGGCTAGAGATTAGGAAAGGAATAAAATTGACAAAAATCAATAGAAAAGTTTAGTTGTTTCTTTAAGTTATGGTTCATCATGATTCCAAGATTTTTTTGTGTCATGGATATACTTTAATATGAAAATTTTATGCTGCTTAGAGCTTCTTGCTGTCTTCATTAAGCATCAATTTAATTTGATGTCAAAACATTCATCCATATTAATTTTTTTCAATTCACACCATTAGATTTTTACATAAAAGAAAAATTCAGTCATGCTTACTCACTGGTTAACTGTGTCTAACAATATGATACTGAACCATAAAAAGGTGTAAGACTTTTGACTATCACTGGAGACAAAAATTGATTTGAATGTACATCTACATGAGCATTCATACCTCCTCTTGTAAGGTATGAAAGGGAAGGAGGAAAAGTAAATAGAATATATGTGCCTGGCTGTGCTGTTCATATATAGCATAAATATTTGGGAGAATATAAAAATATAAATCTGACATTTTTATAAGTTACTTTTACTGGTTAGTTTAACCTTCATAATTACATTTGTAAATATGTGTTAAGTTTTATTTATTAAAATATGTAAAAATAATATTTTGTACTCCTCTCAATAAAATTATTAACTTTATCATCTGTTTGTTCATTCCTTTACATTTGTAATGTAATTTTTAAATTATAAGTATTTGATACCTACAAGCTTCCATGTAAAATCTAATTGAGGGAATGGTTGCTTCTAAATTATCGTTCTTTTGGTCCAAAGTCACCATTATAGTCTTTCCAAATCCATTGTCATATCTGCATTAAAAAATAAGAAACAGGAGCAAGAACAGATCATTTAGTCCTTCTACATTGTTCCCTTTCAATAAGAGCATAGCTGATTTCTACCTTAGTGCCACCTCTAGCACTATTCTCGTATCTCTTAATTCTTTTTTTCTATCTTGAGTATACTCAAGTGATTGAGAACTTAAACGGTTGTGAATCTTTTAAATTATCTATCTAAGAAAATCTACCCTTTTCTGAATCCTAAGTAGTTGATCCATTATTCTAAAATAGTAATCCCTAGTTCGAGACTCTGCACAAGAGGAAGCATGCTTCCAGCATTTATACTTTATAACCTTGATATCAAGGGCCTTGTCTTGTCCTGAACCTGTTTTGCAGAGATCTCTTTCACTTTCATCATTCAAAGCATGCCACTCCCCAGACAAGGTTTGTCACAGAACTTGTCATTGAGTTCTTATGTTTCCAGTACCTTGATTCAAAGGATGTGAGCTGGTAGATCTTACTCAGGCAGGTTACTCAATTTGGGACACATGTAGAAAACAGGCATAGGTCAATTGAACAAATCATCATAGATTTGGTGAGTGAGGTGCAGCACAGTTGGTTTCAACCACCTTGTTCATTTTTATGAATTGGTGAATGTGTGGGGGAGTAATCTTTCAACAACTGCAAGCTAGGGGAGAGGTGATGAGCCCAGGAACATATTGTTGTATTTAGTTGAGTGACCACAAGATATGTGAATGAGATGAGCTTTGCCAGTTACATGGTACTCTGCTGTAGTGTTTGAAAGGTCAAATGCTGAGGTCCCAAATGTTATGACAGCAGTGCTCCAGCAAGTTAGGTTAGCGGATTATTGTTAATTTTGATCTTTGGTATTGTTTTCTTCATATGTTCCCAGAAGTACCATTCATGTTGTGCCCTCTGTCAGTAACCAGGTAACCCCAGAGGAAGCAAATTATTTTGCCAGCAAACTGGATTACAAGAGAAATTTACCGAATTCTCAAAATACCCTCTCACAAATTTCAGTCACTCTGGAACTGAACATCTCAATACTGAGTAACAATGAATTAAGTTATCTTAAAGATGTCTTAATTTCTGTATCATTATTACTCTGATCAAAGATTGGAAACCTTTTGCTTTTGTTATCAAATCATTGAAGCTTGATAAAACTTTATGCACAAGTATGCAATGGTACATTATTAGATCCCTCATTGTTTCACCCAGAAGCTAGACACAACTGTATGGTCAGCCTTGATTAACAGTTCTACAGTTACTACTTTGAAATGCAGTAATAAACAATAGAGTACATTCAGGGTAGACAGATATAGCTCTTTCCTTCTGAAATTCATTTAACTTTCCTTACTTTAATGTATAACAATATGTTACTTCTATCTTTCAACATTTTTCCCCTCATCATTTTCACAGAATCATAAAGTCTGATGCAGAAACATGCCTTATGGTCATTAATAACTGTCCATATCCTTTTTGTTTTACATTTCAGTGTGTAGTTTTCAATTACTCTTATTTATTATGAGCATTTCAGTCAAACACTGAGATTTCTCTTTGTATCATATACTGTAATCCTCCTAAATTCAGATCTTTCAACTTCTCATAAACTAGTCCAAGATAGATCATCAGTTATAATATTAAATTCAATATATTGTGAATTGTCTGAAAATCATTTTGTCACTGATGCTGAGCGGAACTTCCCAATATTGTAGTTGAGAGTGTGCTAGAAAAGCACAGCAGGTCAGGCAGCATCCTAGAAGCAGGAGAATCGACATTGCGGGCATAAGCCTTTCATCAGGAATGATAGAGGGCTGATGCTGCCTGACCTGCTGTGCTTTTCCAGCCCAAACTCTTGACTCTGATCTCCAGCATCTGCAGTCCTCACTTTCTACTTCCCAATACTGTAGCAGACTGCAACAGTCTGCTGTCAGGTTTGTACAATTGCTGGGTATGACCACATGGTGGTGTTTGAGAACAAATTATACTTTTCAAGCTGAGATCAACAAAATCAAAGGTAAAGTTGCCATAGTCCCAGCAGACCATACGGCTGCTCTCTCTCATTTGAGAGAGACGACTGGTAGTGAGTTTAAACAGAGGATCACCACGCCTCAGGTAAGGGCAGGGTTGAGAAGGTGGGACCTTCATGGTAACCTCAGCTTATGCAAGAATTTAATTGGCATGTTATTAGCATCATTCTGCATTGCAAACCAGCCATTAAACCAACTAAACTAACCAATTCCCTCGTCCTCACTCAGTAATGGAGTCATATAAGCACAGAAGGAGAAGTTCTGAATGGCTGGGGTGCTCTACAAGATCAATTTAACTTGTTGCACTCACTGACCCTTTCTTTGTAGCCTGCATTTTTGCTCTTCCATTCAAATTCCCTTTTGCATGTCACAACTGAATCTGCCACCACTATCTTTTCAAATACAGGTCATTCTGCTATAATACGCATTTCATCAACACAAATTCGCTGTAATGCAATTAACAATTTGGGGTCATTGTTTCTAAAGCATGAAAATTTCAAACGTGTGTTGGCAGTAACGCAATTACATCACCAACGCTTTAAACGTTGTTTCTAAAATGAGATTTTTCGATAACACAGGATTGCACAAGAATGCAGTATCACGTTATAGAAGAACTGATTGTAGTGTGTCTAAGATCATAAACAAACCCCTATGTGAAAATATGTTTCCTCATTTCAATTTTCACTTTTTTTTAAATTACAGCAAATCTGTGTGCTCTAGTTTTCGCATCTTCCTCCAAACCAAAAACAATTTTTGAACTTGAACACTTTTTTTAAGGTTCCTCTTAATCCTCTCAATTCTTTGTTTAAAGAAGAACAATCCCAGTTTCGTCAATCTATCAAAATAGGTAACTGAAGTCCAAGATGATTCACATGAATCTTTTCTGACCTCTTTCAGGCTTCACATTCGCCCAAAGTAACATGTCCAAAATTGGAAATAATACTCTAGTTGATGTTGAAACATTGTTTTGGAAAGGTTCATCATGACTTTGTTTTTGTGTTCTGCGAGTGATCTTAAATGGAATTATTCCTATCCCTCTGGTTACTTGTCTGGTCTCAGTCGGTCCCAGTATTTTCAAACAGTTTACTGCAGTTAATACTTCTGTTCAATTCAAGTTGTTCTTTTCAGCAATATCACCGCAATTAACAATATTGATATAATTAGCAAGTACTGGTAAACCACGTGGTTTCCACATAACAAACACTACTCTGAAATGTAGGTGAATTTTGACAAGAATGTTCGTGTTTTCTTTTAGACCAATATATTGAAGAACCAAAGAACAGGTGATTATGTACTAAGAAAGGAACTGGGAATTGTGTAATCAGTAAGGATTATTGGAGTTTTTTGAGAATATAATTAGTAGAATGTATGAGAAAGAACTGGTGGATGTGGTTTATTTGGATTTTCAGAAGGCTTTTGATAAGGTCCCTCATAAGAGGATGGTGAGTAAAATTAAAGCACATAGGATAATGTGTAATATATTGGCATGGATTGAGAATTGGAATAAATGAGTTTTTTTTTCCCAAATGGCAGGCAGTAACTAGTAGGAATATCATTGCTTGGGCTTCTGATATTCACAATATCTGTAAATGACCAGGATTTGGAAACCAAATGAAACATTTTCAAATTTGACAGTAACAATAAACTGGATAGGTTTGAGACTTGAGGAGGATCAAATGGGACTTCAAAGTGATTTAAACAAGTGAAATATAATGTGGCGAAATGTGAAATGCATTTTGATGTGAAAGGAAGAGTATTAAGGAAGAGTATTAATTAATTGGAGGTATACTGTGAAGTGTGGGTGTACAAAGGGGTCTGGGTTCACTGCATAGCAGTCAATGGAAGTAAACCGGCAGATGCAGCAAAAAATTGGAAAGGCAAACGGTACATTGGTCTTCATTGCAAGGTGATTTAAGTTCAGAGGTAGGGATGTCTTACTGCAGTTATACAGGGCCTCAGTGAGACCACACCTGGACTATTACATGTAGTTTTGGATTTCTGCTAAAGCTTTGCCCCCTGTTCTCGCCTATTTATACCTTCCACAATAATAAAGCATTCAGTCAATCAAGGCCCAACCCACAATCTCCCAGCCTGTCAACCATTCAGATGCAGAGTGTAGTCATAGCATGGAATCAAAAAAAGGAAACAAAATTAGAAATAAATAGGTGCTCATGCTTAATGTTCCTTCATTAGAAAGGAAACCCGAAATAGGGGTCTCCCAGGATTCTGATAGTGCCCGACTTGAGGAATTCTCTCTCCCTTACATCTAACTATTAGTACCCAGCTATGATTTTCAGCAATATTTACACCAACAGAAATAAAACATCTGTTAACAAACAATCATAGAAATATACCACACTGATGTAGACTTTTTCTCTCTCATGAGCACGCGCATACAGACACAAGTCCAAAGTGGTCAATTTGTAATTACGGATACATTGTGCATTTTTTGAACAAAAAATAGTCTGCAGGTAGTCAATACATGTGATATTTTGTAAACTCCATTTTGGAAATAGAACCAGTCTGACTCAAGATTGGGCTACAGACAGACTCTGACCTCACACCTTTAATGCATTGTCTGAGCTGGAATGTCACCTTTTGTTATAAAGCCTTATGTTATCTCAAGAAGGTGCCATACAGGAAGTTCTGGGATTTACATATTAATGATACCTGCAACCCATTCTAAAAATGAAAGACTTAACAATCCAGGTTTGTTCAATGTATCATTTCAGTGGCAGGACACTGAATTGCCTTATGATCTTATTCTCCACAACCAACTGATGAAGGAGCAGCGCTCTGAACGCTAGTCCTTCCACGTAGATCTGTTGGCCTATAACCTGGTGTTGTGATTTTTAACTTTGTCCAGGTGAGGGTGGATTGGCTGAGTTTTGAGAAGATTTGTAGCTCAGGTTGAGGTTTTGGATATAGGTTTGCCTGCTGACCTGAAAGGTTCATTTCCAGATGTTTTGTTACCTTACTAGGTAACATCTTCAGTGGACCTCATGCAAAGCAATGCTGAAAATTCCTGCTTTCTATTTATACAACACAGTCCGCCAATTTCTCAGCAACAAAGCCAAACAAGCAGACAAAACACATCCAGAAACCCTAGCCTCTCTCTCCTACATCAAAGTCATCTGTGAAATGACTGCCAGACTACTTGTCAGACCCCTTGGCATCATGGTAGCCCACAAACCCACCAACACACTAAAACAGCAGCTAATGAAGTTGAAAGACCCTATACAGACAATGAGCAAAACTAACGTCATTTACAAAATACCGTGCAAGAACTGTAACAAACACGACATTGGACAAACAGGCAGATATCTAGTCACCAGGATACACGAACACCAACAAGCTATAAAAAGACATGATCCTCTCTCACTAGTATCCTCACATACAGATGAAGAAGGACACTACTTTGGCACAATACATCCATCCTAGGACAAGCCAAACAAAGACACGCACGACAATTCCTCGAAGCATGGCATTCCAACCGGAATTCAATTGACAAATACATTGAAATAGACCCCATCTAGCACCCCCTGAAAAAAGGAACAGGAAGTGACTTCACCACAGGAAATGACATTACCAACCCAAAGAAACCCAAACATATAAATAGAAAGCAGGAATTTTCAGCAATGTCTCATATGAGGTCCACTGAAAATGTTACCTAGTAAGGTAATGAAAGATCTGGAATTGAACCTTTCAGATCAGTGAGCAAACCTACGTCTAGGATCAGTCATGATCAGATTGAAAGCAGAGGATGCTGAAAGGGGTGAATAGCCTACTCCTACTCCAAATTTGTATGTTATTATATATCCACTTTAAAATGGCATGCTTCAGTTAAACTGCCTTCCTTCCCCACTTAACTGACCAGTTTCTGTGCATCTTTTGTATGACTGTCTGTCTGATGTCAGCATCTGCCAAAGGAAGCCTCACATAACAGCATCGCTAAAGGCTAGAGGCCTTGGCTCACCATTCTGCAAAGGTATTTCAATCAATCAGGCTTCCTAACCTAAGTCAGTGAAATCTTTCCAAAAGAACGATTAAGCATTAAGCACACTGAGGGGAAAGCTGAGCTTTAAAAATAATCTAAACATTCAGTTAACTGCCAGCCAATATAGTTAACAGTTGCTTTATATTTTTACAAAGTTTCCAACAGAGAATAAACTTTTGGTAACCCAAAGATGCTGATTTCTTGTCACAGTTATCATTTGCGAAAGAATAAGAAAGCCATCGCAATTCTGACCCAAAGTATAATTAAATTGGTTAAAGCCTTAAACAGCTGCACGAGTCAGGAAAGCCTCCAGTACAACCACGAAGCAAGGAAACACCTTTACAGCTACAGAATACAGGTAATGTTTTATGCTGCAAAGCACCAGGAATCCTCTATTACAGCCATGAAGGATGGGAAAACCATAACAGCTACTAAGTAATCGAAGTTCTCCAGTACAGCAGCAAAGCATGTTTTTTTTTACATGGGTGTTATTTGCTGGCCAGCATTTATTGCCCGCCTCTAATCACCCTTGAGAAGGTGGAGGTGAGCTGACTTCTTGAACCGCAGCGGTCTATGCACTGAAGGTTGACTCATAGTGCCATTAGGGAGGGAATTCCAGGATTTTGACTGAAGAACAGTGAAGGAACAGCGATATATTTCCAAGTTAGGATGGTGCATGGTTTGAAGAGAAACTTGCAGATGGCAGTTTTCTCATGTATCTTCTTCCCTTGTCCTTCTAAATGGAAGTGGTCATGGGTTTTGAAGGTGCTGTCTAAAGATCTTTAGAATGAATGCTGATTGATGTGGTGCCAATCAAACAGGCTGTTTTGTCCAATATGGTGTCAAACTTCTTCAGTGTTTATTGAGCTGCACCCATCCAGGCAAATGGAGAGTATTCCAGCATGCTTCTGATTGATGCCTTGTAGATGGTGACCTAGCTTTGGGAGGTCAGGAGGTGAGTTACATGCTATAGTATTCCTAACTTCTGACCTGTTGTTGTAACTCCTGTATTTACAAGGTGAGTCCAGTTCAATTTCTGATCAGTGGTAACGCCAGGGGTGTGGATAGATGTTAACACCATTGAATGTCATGGGAAGTGGTTAGATTGTCTCTTACTGGTGATGGGCATAGCCTGGCATTTGTGAGGCATGAATGCTACTTGCCACTTCTCAGCCCAAGTCATAGAGTCATAAAGATGTACAGCATGGAAACAGACCCTTTGGTCCAACTCATCCATGCCATCCAGATATCCTAACCTAATCTAATCCCATTTGCCAGAACTTGGCCCATGTCCCTCCAAACCCCTCCCATTCATAGTCTGGATATTGTCCTGATATTATTGCATTTGAACATGGACTGCTTCAGTGTCTGAGGAGTCATAAATGGTCCTGAACATTGTACAAATATCAATGAACATCCCCACTTCTGACCTTATGAGGGAGGGAAGGTCTGAAACAGTTGAAGATGCTGGGCATAGGACAATACCCCGAGGAACTCCTGCACAGATGTGCTAGAGCTGAAATGACTGACCTCCAACAACCAGAATTAATTTCCTATGTGTCAAGTACTGAGTCTTTCCCCTGATTCCCATTGGCTCCAGTTTTGCTGGACCTCCTTGATGACACACTTGGTCAAATGCTGCCTATCATTCTCAACTCATCTCTAGGATCCAGCACTTTTGTTCATGTTTGAACCAAGGCTGTAATGAGATCAGGAGCTGAGTGACCCTGTAGGAACCCAAACTGTGCAGGTTATTGCTGAGCAGGTGCAATTTGATAGACTGTTGATAATGCCTTCCATCACTTTATTGATGATCGAGAGTAGAGAGATGAGGTGATAATTGGCTGGCTTGGATTTGTCCTGCTTTTTGTGTACAGGCCATTCCTGGTTAATTTTCAACATTCTCTGCTAGATGGCAGTAACTGCACAGGAACACCTTGGCTAAGGGAGTAACAAGGTCTGGAGCACAAGTCTCCAGTGCTATTGCTGAAATTTTGCCAGGGCCCTTGGATTTTGCAGTCTCCAGTAGTTCCAACTAGTTCTTGATATCACATTGAATGAATCAAATTGGCTGAAGATCAGCATCTGTGGTGCTGGGGACCACTGGAGGATGCTGAGATGGATCATCCACTGGACAATTCTGGCTGAAGATTGTTGTGAATGCTTCAGCCTTATTTTTTACACTGATGTATTGGGCTCTTCAGTCATTGAGGATGGCGATATTTGCAGAGCTTCCTCTGGTGTAGCAGGACTGGAGAGCTCAGATCTGTTGATAGTGCTTGCTGCTTATGCTATTTGACACACATATTGTCTTGTTTGGTAGCTTCACCAGTTTGACACCTCATTTTTAGGTATTCCTTGCTGGTTCTTCTGCACATTTAATTGAACCAAGGTTGATCTGATGACTTGATAGCAATGATTGAAAGAGGGATATGCCAGGCCTTTGGGTTGCAGATTGTGTTGGGAGTAAAATTGTGTTGCTGTTGATGGCCCACAACACCTCATGGATGTCCAGTCTTGAGTTGCTCAATCTCTTTGAAGACTATCCTATTTAGCACAGTGATAGTGCCACACAACACGATGGAGGTTATTCTGAATGTGAAGGTGGACTTCGTCTCCACAGGACTGTGCAGTGGTCACTCTTACCGATACTGTCACGGACGGATGCATCTGCAGCTGGCAGATTGTGAAGAATGAGGTCAAGTATGTTTTTCCCTTTTGTTGGTTCCCTCACCACCTACTGCAGGTTAGCAGTTATGTCCTTTCAACACGGCTCAATCACTAGTGGTGCTATGGAGCCACTCATGGTGGTGGAAATTGAAATCCTCCACCCAGAGAACATGTTTCTTCTTTGCCACCCTCGGTGATTTCTCCAAGTGTTTTCAACATGGAGGAGTACTGATTCATCAGCCGAGGGAAGACAGTATATGTCATCAGCAGGAGATTTCATTGTCAACATTTAACGATGCCATGAGACATTATTATGTCTGGAGTCAATGTTGAAGACTCCCTGCTGACCTTGTATTGCTGTGCCACCACCTCGAGTGGACCTGTCCTGCTGGTTGGACAGGACATATCCAGGGATGGTGATGGAGGTATCTGGGACATTGTCTGCAAGGTATGATTCCTGCAAAGCGAGCTATCATTACTACAGAATAAAAATCTTTAAAGAAGACAAAATAGCTCTTTACATTAGAAAGCTATGACATCAGAAATAGTTTTGCTAAGAAGATGTAATTTCAGAGGTGGGCCACGCAGAACACAAAATTGGACATCCTGAAGAAAACAATTCTTGCGATATTGAAAAGCTTCTAATCTGGGTAGAAAGACAGAAGATAAACCAGTAAATACACTCCTGTACATAATTAGGAGCATAGCAGATAATGTTCTTGCTCACTGGTCATGTAATTTGTTAATAAAACATGAGATGAATTTGACAAAGCCTTTACAATTCAGTCAACCACAGAACTGATAAAATTCCTAAGGACAAGGTTAAAAAAATGGTGCTATATCCATGTGACTCTATGAATACTTCCATTAGTGATCTCTACAGGCTATTAGAGAGATGCAACATGGTGACTTAACTTCAGAATTCATAAAAGACCAAATTCTTACAAGCACTACTGATGAGTCTTTGTCAAGCTTATTAGAACTCAAAGAGGACTTAAAAATAGAGAAATTCACATGATGAATGT
Organism: Chiloscyllium punctatum; assembly: GCF_047496795.1. Lineage (NCBI taxonomy): Eukaryota > Metazoa > Chordata > Chondrichthyes > Orectolobiformes > Hemiscylliidae > Chiloscyllium > Chiloscyllium punctatum. Next base: position 52,497,668 of record NC_092743.1, on the reverse strand, counting down.
AGCAGATGTCTAGAAGCAAAATTGACAGATCCTCAGAGGGGAAGATAAAAGTTGGCACATCTGATCCAAAGAATCTATTAAATTTCTTCAGGTACAAAGCACCAAAAGACAATTTATGCCAATGCAGTAGTAGGACATAATGCTGGACACTAAATACCCATGCCAACTCTGTGGAACAAAATAACTTCAGATGAGTGATTACCACCCAGCTTTTAAAATCAAATGTTTTCTGTGGCTGTGCTGGTACACAGCCATAGAAAAGACCAAAGAATAACTCACAAGAAGAAATGAACGAAGTAAAACACTTTGCAGCAAAGGATAAACAAAGCTTCCTAGAGAAAATCAATGACCCGAAGTGGACGTTTAGGCATCCAACCAATTTTTTGTCAATGGAAATCTTACTAATTTCAATTTGGAACACGGGAGCTATGTCATAATATTATCAGATAGTAAGCCTCGATTTACCAAATACTACTTAAAATTGTAAGAATATCAAATACATGGTCCAACTGACATTGCACTTAACAGTAAAGAGTCAAAAAGTGTGGTGCTGGAAAATCACAGCAGGTCAGGCAGCATCCGAGGAGCAGAAGAATCTTGAAGGCTGCCTGATCTGCTGTGCTTTTCCAGCACCACACTTTTTAACTCTGGCTCTCCAGCATTTGCCATCCTCACTTTCTCTCACTTAACATTTAAGGTATGCCACAAGCAAAATAGGCTTTACCAAATATTAGAAACCTAGGTGGATATCAACAACCAATAATTTTCACTCTTGAGTAGAATAACATATAATTTCATTCAAAAGGTGGAAGAGTTAAACATAAAATGGTCAAGGAAAAGCTGGTAGAAATTTTTCTGGGTTCCATTAGCTCATTGTAGCACCGAAATAAAAAAGCAGACTCTCCTGGTATTATCTATTTATACAAAAATTAAAACTCACACATAAATAATATGAAAAGCTGAGACTATAACAATTCCGCTGAAATGTTTCCAATGCTTTCAAAACAGAAGAGACTTCATATTCCAAGTGGGAGCAAGGTTCAAGAAGTGCAAGCAATGAAGCAGCAACTGAATTGCTTACACCTTTTGTGAATATGTGCAATGAGAAAGAGAGACAATGGAAGCATCTATAACCGAAGTGGATAGCTATGTAATCCTATTTAAAGTCTGCTATTAGGGGCTGAGGTTATTCGGAAGGGACAAGGTTAAGTGTAATGACCTCACCTTCCATAGGACAATCACCAAAAATAATGAAGGGTAAAACATCAAGCAGGAATGAGTCTCCAGTTACCACATTTGAAGAAGTGATCAAGCTGATTTTACCAATAATTCAATCACTGAGGCAGAAAGCCCAAAATATTAAACAATTTGAAGCAATATGCTGACCTACTTCAACAAAGAATTCCAAGTAGAATCAGATTCACTGAAAGAACTGCGAAAGCTGGAAATCAGAGACAAAAACAGAAATTACTGGAAAAGCTTAGTAGGTCTGGCAACATCTGTGGAGAGAAATCAAAGTTAATGTTTTGGATCCAGTGACCCTGCCTTAGAACTGATGGTAGCTTTAAAAATGTTGTTTTTTATGTATAAGATAGAGTGTGGGGAGGAGGCAAGGAGTAAACAATAGATAGGGATAGGGCTCAAAGGGAGAGAAGGACAGTTGAACTGACAAAGGAGTGGATAACAATTAGGAGAAGAGGGTGAATAGCCATTAATGAGGAATGTTAGTGGATAACACTGGATTGCATGTAATAGCAGACTCTGCGATAACAAGGCCTGGAGTGTAGGGTTGGGGTGAGGACACAGGAGAAACACAAGCCCTAAAGTTGTTGACTTGATTTGGAATCCAGAAGACTATAGAGTGCCCAAGTGGAATATGAGGTGCTGTTATTCCAGCTTGCACTAAGCTTCACTGGAGCACGCAGCAAGCCTGAGTCGGAAATGTTAGTTAGGAAACAGAGTAGTGTGTTGAGGTGGCATGCAACTGGGAGATCAGGTTCTTTTTTGCAGATGGAACGTAACGTGCTGCAAAACTATAACCCAGTCTATGCTTTGTTTCCGCAATGTTGTGGAGTCACGAGCAATTTGAGTCTACCAACAATTTTCATAGTACTGTTTATTTGATAAAATGATGTGGGGCTTTTCATATCAATTTTATCACACAAAATTTGACACCAAATCAGAAAAAAAGTGGAGCAAATGTTCAAAGCTTGGCCAAAGAGGCAGGATTTTAAGGAACATCATAAAAACAAGTCAAAGAGGGTTATAGGTGCAGGCAAATAACAGAGTAGTCACTAATGATGAAACAATTCAAATCCAGGATGCTCAAAAGCTAAGAATTGCAGGAATCCAGACATTTTGCAAGCTTGTGGTGTTGGATGTGATTTCAGCAAGATAGTTCTGGTGATAGAGAGATCCAATATACCTTCGGAACATTTTGTTCACTGTTTTTTGCACAAATTCTGCCAGATCTGCTGAATTTCTCCAGCACTCTTATTTTACAGATTTACAGCATCTACAGTATTTATGTGTGTGTGTTTCTAACTTGATGTCCCCAATGTTGAATTGGAGACAAATTCTGTCCATGCAATGCTGCGTGTTGGAGAAGCAGTTTGATCAGTTTAGAAACACTGGAATAAGGTCAGGCTGGGCATCCATGTGTAAACTGCCTGTACAAAGTTAAAAATCACACAACACCAAGTTGTAGTCCAACAGGTTCATTTGGAAGCACTAGCTTTTGGAGCACTGCTCCTTCATCAGGTGGTTGTGGAGTACAAGATCATAAGACACAGAATCTATAGCAAAAGTTTACAGTGTGGTGTAATTGAAATTATATATTGAATTGTTGGATTGTTTAAGTCTCTCATCTTTTAGAATGAACATGTTGGTTTCAGTTCTTTCATATGTAAATTACAGAATTTTTTTAAAGTTACATTCTCAAGTGAACTTTAACAATTGGTGTCAGTTCAGCCCAGATAGCGCATTTAAGGTGTGAGCTGCCCTGTGTGAGACTGTCTGTGCCACAATGGTCAGACTAATTCTAAACGGATTTACAGAATCTAACATGGATTTAGGCAGTTTTTGAGCAAATTAAAATGTAATTCTGCAAGTACAAATTCACCCCACAAACTTATATGTGTGAGTGTGTGTCTGCATGTGGGTGTCTGCGTGGGTGGAGGGGTTATGAGTGTCTGTTAGACCTGTGTGACTGTAAAGGGGTGTCAGTCTGTGAGAGGGTGCGTGTGTGCCTATGGAAATGTATGTGGTTGTACACCCCGGCATCTTCAAATCATAAACTGCCTGTGGCGGCCTATGGAATTCTGTTCAGACTGTAAAGTTTGATTTCATTAAACGCTTCTTTTCACTCGTACCTAGTGCCACGACGTGGGACCGTGACTAAACAACGTTCGACCTATTCCACCAACTGTCACCGAGACATTGTGCGCTGCCCCGTTACTATGGTGTTGCTGTGTCGCAGACGTCACTTCCTGGATTTTGAACACAGTTCCGCGGTGCCTGATTGGCTGGATGGTCTTCAAAGTGGGGTGGGTGGTGGAGCTATAGCCGTGGTGACGTCACAATTGTCCGCGGTGATGGCCGAGTCCGGCCGTGAGGAAAGCGGTTGGAACGGCACGGGTCATGGAATCCGAGGTTCGGGCTCGAGCCCGGCCTCAAGCCGCCACGAGAAGAGTCTCGGGCTCCTTACCACACGATTCGTGTCGTTGCTGCAGGAGGCCAAGGACGGTGTGCTGGACCTAAAGCAGGTCAGGCCAGGCCAGCCAGCCGGGGCAGGGGAGGGAGCACATGTGTGAAAACAACCTGCGAGGCAGCACCTGCTGCTGACCAGTCCAACAGTTTCCTCACTATTCATGAAGCACAGTCTTCACACGTTTTACTTCATCCTTGCTGGTTCACATTTAGCGGAGCTGGAGGCTCCCCAAAACCGAGTCATTTGTGACACAGGCAGTCTCTATGCAACCATGTACAATGTTTTCTTTAATTTTCAAGTTGGAGCTGTGTTGTTTTATAAACCAGGGAATGATCGCTCTCAAACTTATAAAATATTTTGTGCTGACTCTGGAATGGTTACTAAGCTGATTCATTACCAAACGTACATTAGGCAGCTGTTTCAAGACCAAGTACTAGTTATATATTATTAATCGACCTGTTGAGACATGTCTGTGTCTGTTTCGACACAGCTCTCGGACAGTTGGAACTTGAACCCAGAGGCAGGGGCACTACCACTTGCACCACAAGAGACCACAAAGAGCAATTTTATAATGCCTTTACAATGGCTTGCTATTAAAATTGGATGACCAGTCGAAGATATTAAAGAAGGGTGACTTAAAGTTTTGTGTAGTGCTTTTTTTAAAAATTATGGACACGAGTATAGAATGAAAGAAGGATGAAATCCAAGAATGAAAACTTTGTTAGTGTGGATGGGGTCTTTGTAGCACTCTCAAAGAAGTTGCATTTAAGAGGGGTAAAACAGAGAAATTTAAATTCTGTTATTTTTAAATCCTGAGCATTGGCAGCTGCTTACCTCTTTTGGCTCACTCATGTATAAAGTGTCTGTGAAATTGCCTGGAGTATGAAATTTTTAAATGAGGTGCTATTCCGGAAAACATTGTGATATTTACATTTAGTGTTCACAAAGGAGCAGATCAAGTTTTTCAAAGTAGATAGGCTGATGTTGGACACAAAGTGGGTAATCCAGTAGCAGTGGAAGCTTTTTTTTCAACTTTTTTTTAATGGTTATGATTGAAGTTACTTGGGCTGCTGAAGTTGTCAGCGGTCATGTCCACCCAAGATAGAAGTAGGGAAGAGTTGCAATCACAATAGGATAGAAGTTAAACATAGCAAATTTATAGTGGGGCCAAAGATGAGATCAGTGTTCCCAGTTTTCATTTGGAGGGAATTGCTGTTCATCGAAGACTGAGTGCTAGACTATACAGAGAGAGATGGTGAATAGGAGGTCAAATTGTATTTGGAGTGAAAGTGATCCTGTGCCTGTGGATTATGTCACCAAAAGGATGGTACCACAGAAAAAAAGCTGCAGATTGATTTTGAGAAGGTACAGCATTGACTTGAGTTGAAATGAGAGCTGTTAGGATAGATAGTTTTGATATGATTCCATATATAGGCGTAGAATCTTAATGAGGACAGTTTCACCAAGATTGATGCAGTGCAGCTTAATGGATAGTGTGGCCAATTGTAATGAAATTTGCAAAAGAGACTGGAGGAGTGATGAATTATGTTCACAATAAAGGAACGTCTCTCAGTTCTGATTAACATTTGTACTTCAACCAACACTATGAACAATACATTATCTACTCATTTATCTCTTTAAATGGAACCTGTTGCATGCAGGTTAACTCCCACATAAATTGAAATGAAGTGCTTTTCAGCTAAGTTTGTGTTTTGTTTAACTTGAAATATTTTTCAGTCCTGATTATTTTGTAGTTAATGTTGTATTACATTCTCTACTTAAATCTGCATCCTTTTTTAGACCAACATTTCAATGACTTCTCATCAGGATCATCTGAAATGTTTGTCTATGGTTTATTTTGGAAGATGAATGAACTTAATTTATATTTTTTGAAAGTCTGGTAAAGCGATTCTAGAATTAATACTGGGGTTTTGGATTTTAGACAGAATTGTCATGTTTGATTTCCTGTGATTTTTGTTTTGTTTACTGATGACTTTTGTCATTAACAGGCTTTTTAAAACTGTAAATTGAAGTGCCAATTTTAATAAACTCTTGTCTGCATGAACAAAGCAGAAGAAAATTAAGTAGAACCTTAATTGCTTGGAACTTTAACTTACATTGAAAATATGTTAATGTATTTGGGAGGACCATAACTCTTAAGATCAGCACTGTTCGTCCTAAAGAAACAAATTGCATTTTCATAGTGGCTTCAGTGAACGCATTCTTGATGAAGGGTTTATGCCAGAAATGTTGACTCTCCTGCTCCTTGGATGCTGCCTGACCTGCTGTGCTTTTCCAGCACCACACTTTTGACTATGATGCCCCAGACAATTTACAGCCAAATATTTTTGAAGTATAATTGCTTTATGTAGGCATAAAATAAAGTATGACTAGCTTTGCTGCAGCTCTCATAGGGTTGAAATAATGATGGGAGGAGACTCAGCAGCCAGTCTGTACAATGCAAGTTCTCCAAACAACCGTGTGAAAATGACAATTTTTTTTTAGTGATGTTGATGAAGCAATAAATATTGGCTTCAACATGAGGGACAACTACCAATTTAAATTCCTTTCCCATGTCATAATTAAAATTAACGTGCATTAACACTTCTAAATGTGCTGAATCAAAATAATCTTCTGTGAAATAATAAACCCTCAGATCTAGAATGTTTTATTATGAAAGCTGGACTGTAGAATGCCAAAAGGGGCTGTTAGCAACACATTATACACATCCATTCCTCCTTCAAGATGAAAGTCTGCTGGAAAAAGTATTTAGGACTCTTTAAAAGAGCATTGCTAAAGTTATAGATTTTCCTTGGGGGATGATGGCAAGATAATTAATTTCAGAATAGAAAAGATCTTCCAATCAAAATTTCAAGGAAAAACAATGACATGGTACATAAAGGGCCACTACCCTCCTCCACTGAGAATAATGTTTTGAATCTTTCTCAACCATACGAGAGACTGGACAATACAGCACTCCCTCGCTACAGTACACATCTGACGATCAATATTTTATGCTCAAGTCTTTGGAGTTGACCTTCTGCCTATGATAGTGCTATCCACTGAGCTTCAGTTGAAACTGCAATTGCTGATCTTATTAGTATTTTATAATTTCTGAAATATTGTTGCTTCCCAATCCCATCCTGTTCTCCCGAGTCAGAGACCAGCCTGTTACTGTACAATGTTTTGTTCTGCTTGAAATTTTCATTGGAGGATCTTTTCTATTCTGATATGAATTATCTTGCCAACTTCCCTTGCAAAAACCAAATACCTTAGTAATGCTTTTTTAAACAAATGCTGATATTTTTTCCAGTAGATTTTCACCTTGAAGGTGGAATGGATTTGTGTAATGCAATGCCAACAGTCTCTTTTGGCATTCAACAGCCCAGCTTTCAAAATAAAAACATTCTAGATTTGCAGATTTATTATTTTACTGGAGACTATTTTGATTCAGCTCTTTAGAAGTGTTGATGCAGGTTGGTTTTGAGTTGTACATGACCAGGAGAAAGAATTTAAATTGATTTTGTGAACTAACAATTTTTCAATCTTTTCTTGTGCCCTAAGAAAATGATATCAACAACCTTGGCTTTGTTTGTTGAAGCACCTATCTCCAATATCTCCACAATAAAGATATCCCTTATCATTCTTGTACATGATATGCTTTTAGAATTGTGGGGACTGCAATTTTATTCAGTAAAGTGTGCGGAATCTTGCTTCCCTCTCCACCTGACCTACTGAGTATTTCCAGTATTTTCTGTTTATACTTCTTAGTTTGTGCTACTCTCGCTTCCATGTCTATTTTCTTATTGTACAATTCCTTTAAGAAGAGAATATGAACTCTAGACATCTACCAGTTATTCCCAAGCACACTAAAGTTGTGCTATGTTATGAGCATCTTGCCAAATGAATCGTGAATCTGATATTTATTTTTCATGTACTTAGAAACCCTAATACAAATCAAAATATAACTTAACATTTTAGTAAAAATAAATGTATTCAGTGTTTTCTTGCTTTTTATCAACAGGCTGCTGACACGCTTGCAGTGAGACAGAAAAGAAGAATCTATGATATCACCAATGTATTGGAAGGAATTGGATTAATCGAAAAGAAATCAAAAAATAGTATCCAGTGGAAGTAGGTTAAAGTAACACCATTTTTTTTATAGATGCGTATGTATGCACTTAAACTCTGAAATTATAATGAAGTCTACAGATATAAAAAGCCTGCAAAGGAGCAAACAATGAGAAGCAAAGGACCAGATTTCAGGAGATATCAATGTTGTGAAATGTGCAGACACATTGCAGATTAAATTTAATGCAAAAAGCATAATGGTCATTTTTGAATGAGAAATGTGAGGCGATATTAATGGTAGAATTTTAAAGAGCAGAGAGTGCTGGACGTTCACATTCATATATCTTCAAAGACTTTATACTGGTAGGCAATAGAAGGAGAGATGTATCTTGCAGAAGCGAGGAATTGTATTCAACCTTGATTTACTGTTTAAGCCTCTGCTGGAGTACAATGGCCAATTATGGACAACCCACTTGAGCAACGTGTGAAGACCCTGGAGAGGGTGCAGTGAGGGGTTTTACGAGAATCATACCACCGCTTGGTATGTTGGGGGGGGGAGTTCAGTTGTTAAGACTGCAGCAATGCTGGAATTGTTTCTTACGGTGTAACAGTGAAAAGAAGTAGTCAAAATTACGAAGGACTTTGATAAAATAAGTAAGGAAACACTCCTTCCATTGGAAGAAGGGCTGTTATCAGAAGACACAGAGTTAAGATAATTGGTAGAGGAACCACATGGATTGAGAATTTGTGAAATTCCAACAATACTTAGAAGCACAGCAATGGCCATCGTAAATCAGCCCTCTAAATTGGCACCATATTCACCACCTTCAACATTTACTCTCTCCACCACTGATGCAATAGTACCAAATAAATGTGTGCTCTCCAAGGAATACTGCAGAAAAGCTTCTTCGACAGCACTTTCCATTCCTCTGACTCTAATACCTATAAGAGTAGCAAATAAATATGTGTGTCACCACCTGCAAATTTTCCTCCAAATTATGCAAAACCATAAGCCCGTAAGGTATAGGCATCGAGTCTGCTCCACCATTTCATCAAATGGTGATCTATTTGTCAAATAATTCTCCTGCCCTCTCCCCATTGATCCCCTTACAAATCAAGGGCCCAACTATCCTGTCTTAACTACACTCAATGACTTGGACTTCACAACCTTCTTATGCAGTAGGTTACACAGATTCACCACCCTCTGGCCAAAGAGGTTCGTCCTCATCTCTGTTCTAAATAGTAATCTATTTACTCCGAGGTTGTGCCTTTGGATCCTAGTGAATCCTAGTGGAAATGTCTTCTCTATGTCTGCTGTATCCAGGCATCTCAGTATTCTGTAAATTTCAATAAAGTTGCTCCCTTGTCCTTGTAAACTCCAATGCGTACTAACTTGGAGTCCTCAACCACTCCTTATATAATAAGCCCTTCATTCTCAGGACCATTCTTGAGAATCTCTTCTGGACCCTCTCCCAAGATTAGCCCATCCTTAGATACAGGATCCTAAACTACTCTCAATATTCCAAAGGCAGTCTGTCCAGAGCCTTATGCAGTCTTAACAGCATATCCCTTTTCTTGTATCCTAGACCTTTTGAAATGTGTGCCAACATTGCATTTGCCTTTCTAACTGCCAAATGAACCTGCATGTTGACCTTAAGAGAATCCTGAACGAGGACTCCCAAGCTCCTTTGTGCTTCAGATTTCCAATGCCTGTCCGTATTTCTCTATTCTTCCTTTCACTCTCCCACATTGTATTCCATTTGCCACTCCTTTGTCCACTGTCCTAGTCTAATCAAGTCCTTTTGCGGAGTACCTGCTTTCTTAACACTATCTGTCCATCCACTTTGTACAACATATTCTGACTTGGAAATATATTGCTGGTCCTTTACTGTCACTGGGTCAAAATCCTGGAACTCCTGAGCAGTACTGTGGATTTATCTGCACGACATGGACTGCAGAAATTCAAGAAAGTGACTTTCTACCATTACCTTGAAGGGAAATGAGGGATGGGCAATAAATGGTGCCCTTGCCAGCAACACCTGCATCCCATGATAAAATGTTTTAGAAATGTGATTTTTTTTTGCCAGCTCAGTGCCTGGGGAAATGGCAGAAACATTCAATAATAAATTTCAAAAACAATTAGAAATACAGTCAAAGAGAAACAAAAATGCTGAGTGACGGGAAAACAGCAACCAAGTAGCACTGGATGACTCTTCTGAAGAGTTGGCATAGTCACAGTGCCATGGCTACCTTCTATGCTATGTAATTGTGTTTATTTGTTGGTACATAATATAACATTACACACTTGCAGATGCATCACTTAATATTTCTGCCCTGCCTATACTTTGCCTCTTGCTCAATTCTATATCTTCTCAACTCTAACACCAAGATGAGTACTGTATTCCACAGCATCCATGTATCTGAGTTCTATAAAAGTTCCATCTCTCAAATGATGTCATCTTCTGCTACTCAGGCCTTGTGCACCAATCAGTTTTTGTTCTCTTTCCGCTCTGTTTCTGTCAAATAATCTCTGCAGGACAGAAACTTGTAGCTATTTCACTAAGGTTTCCCTTTTGTGCTTTAAGTCAGTTCTTATCGACAAATGTAATTGTACTTTTCTCATGGAGGTTGGTGTCTCAAGAAATGCTAATCTGTTATTGTGTCTCAACTTTCTGGTCACACCTCTACTGTTACAAGTCATGCCCACTGCTCTCAGATTTCTAGGCCACTCTCCTAGTACTTTTAAATCCCATAACTACTCCTCCTACAACTACCTGCTCCAGTACTGATGCATACTTTCATGCTTTTTGGAAAAAAGTGTTTCTTTGCCAAAATATACATACAATTTAAGTAAATAAATGAATTAATGTTAAGGCTGTTAATCTTATAGTAGACGTTTTCAGTTTCAATTTTATGTTATTTCATTAAGTGTATAATGCACTGAAATTAAAATGCAGTTACCTTTGTTTAATTACAACAATTGGTGGTCCTGATAATTTTGTTACTATATTCTTACAAATTTAGCCATAGATACTTTAGCAGGTTTACTGGAATCAGTAACATTTGCAAATAGTGAGTGTCTGTTTTTATGGAAGTTGACTCTTTAATGGAACTTTGGGTTGTAATTGAATTGGTCATTGAGACCCTCCGGTATCTATCTTTTTGCATGCATGTTTCTTCAGATGGTATGCTGAGTTCACACTAGGTGAAGTAAGGCTTGATTCAATTTACTAACCCGTTATATTTCACAATAAAGTAAATGTGTAGAGCAACAGTTATGATCAGAACCTCTTAAATTAGCAAAACTCTTCATGTAATATAATAATGAATGTGCTATACAACTTTTTCCCTTCAGTGATTATCTTAAGCAGGATAAATTCTGCATTTTTTTGCTACTATACAGGCCAAAATATCCAGGATCCTTCCTGGGTCATTTTACTGCTTGCCTGTCATCCTCTCTATTAAGCTGTTAAAAAGCCTGACTCCTGTATTACGTTTTGGTCAAATTCTCTCAAAAGTGTAGAACCCAACAGCAAGCTTTGCATTGACTGCTGCCCACATTAAGTTAATAGGATTGTAATTACAGTCAATGTATAAAGCATCTGTTAGAATCTTTGGTTAACTGCTTGTTTCCTAAGTGCTGGTTATTATACCCCATCTGAAATTAATGCATATAGTATCAGTCCTGTTGCCCTATGAATTTATTCCTTCGAGTACTGTGATTGTTTCAGTAGTAGCAATCTTGATGTCTATTACATCAAGGTCCTAATGTGCCAACGTAGTCTGAATTCTTTATATAAAAAGGTAACTTGACTGTAAAAGCACATCCTCCAGCTTGCCAGTACCAAGTACAATGTCTGTTCATGTGGTGTGGAAGCTGTTGGAGAAAATACTGAGCAACAGGATTTATTCAGACTTGGAAGCAGATGGGCTTGTTAATGATAGGCAACATGACTTTGTGCAGGGTAGGTCATTCCTGAAGAAGGGCTTATGCCCGAAACGTCGATTCTCCTGTTCCTTTGATGCTGCCTGACCTGCTGCACTTTTCCAGCAACACATTTTCAGCTCTGATCTCCAGCATCTGCAGTCCTCACTTTCTCCCTGCAGGGTAGGTCATGTCTCACAAACCCAACTGAGTGTTTTCTGGTGGATTATATAGATTCTAGTAAGGCGTTTGATAAGGTACTTCATGGCAGCCTGGTACAAAGGGTAGAGTCTCTTCGGCATCCAAGATGTGCTGACTAGATGGATACAGAACTGGTTTGGCCACAAAAGACAGAGAGTAGTGGTGATAGGCTGCTTTTCAGAATGGAGATCAGTCACTAGTGGTGTTCCACAGATATCAGTGCTTGGATCTTTGTTGTTTGTAATGTATATAAATGATCTGGAGGAAAATGTAGATGGTTTGATCAGGAAGTATGTGGATGACACCAAAATTGACAGAGTTGCAGACAGTGAGGAGGATTGTCAAAGGATATACAGAGGAACCTTGATTATCTGGCATTTGGTTATCCGAATATCGGATTATCCGGCAAGGTGGCAAGTTCCCGATGCTCAGCAAAACTATATTATCCGCATTCAATTATCCCGAATTCAGTTAACTAAACAAAATGCTCCACACCTGTGTCCTTCAGATAATCGAGCTTCCTCTATAAAGCTAAAGTTTTATATAACTGTTTCATAATTTGCCAGCTATTATATTTGATACCATGGCCAGTGAAGACAAGTGTGTTGTATGCCTTCTTGGCCACCATATCCACCTGCTTTGCCAGTTTCAAAGATCTGTGGACCTGTACACCCGATCCCTCTATGTCAATGCTCCTAAGGGTTCTGCCATTTATTGTATAATTCGCACCTGAATTTGATCTTCCAAAATGGATTGCATTTGTCCAGATTAAACTCCATCTGCTATTTCTTTGCCCAAATCTGCAATCTATCTATATCCCACTGAATAGCCTATCCTTAATTACCATTGAGAGAATGCTGAGCCACCTTCTTGAATTGCTGTGGTCCACATGATTCAGGAACACACTCAATACTGTTAGGAAAGGCATTCTTGGATTTGAATTTGAGGGTTACAGTTAAAGAATGGCAATTAAGCAAGGATGTTATGTAGCATGGAGAGGGGAGGGTGCATAGTTGCATGTAATATTGTTGCTGTGTATCTGCTATCTTTGTCCTTCTAGGTGGTTGAGGTTGTGGTTTTGAAAGATCCTTTTGAAAAAATCTTGGTGAGTTGCTGCAATGTATCTTTTAAATGGTACACATTGTGATCATTGTACATCAGTGGTGGAGGGAATGAAAATAGAACATGGTTAATAGAGTACCAATCTAGTGGGCTGCTTTGTCCATAGTGGTGTTGAACCGCTAGAGTGTTATTAAACTGCACTCATCCAGGAAAGTGGAGAGCATTCCAACAACTCCTGAATCATGCCTTGTCAATGGTGAATATGCACTAGGGAGTCAGGAGGGGAGTTACTGTGAAATCCCAGATTCTGACCTGCTCTTGTAGCTGCAGTTTTTATTTGGCTGGTCCAGTTCAGATTTTGTGGTCAATAACGATGCCAGAATGTTAATTCTGGGAGATTCAGTGATGGCAGTACCATTGAATGACAAGGGATGAAAGTTAGATTGTCTCCAATAGAGATGGTCATCTGACATTTGTATGAAGAAACTGTTACTTGCCATTTATCAGTATAAGCCTCAATGTTGCCTAGGTCTTGTTTCTCTTGGAAACCCACTACTTCAGTGTATGAGGAGTCCAGAATAGTGCTGAACGTTGTATGATCATCAGTGAACATTTCCAAATCTGACCTCATTAGCAGCTGAATATGATTGGACCCTGAGAAACTCCTGCAGAGATGTCCAGGGGCTAAGATAATGGTCCTTTACTAACCACGTCTATCTCTTTCTTTCTGTGCTAGGTGGGACTCGAACCAATAGAGAGCTTTCTTTTTGTTTCCAATTGCTGTTGATTTTGCTAGCGATTCTTCATGCCACACATGGCCAAATGGTATCTTGCTGTCAAAGCTTTTGTTCATGTTTGGACCAAAAATCTAATGAGGTTAGGAGCTGACTGGACTTGGTGGAACCTAGACTGTGCACCAGCATGCAGATTTTGCTGAGCACATTTAATAGTTCTACCAATGTTTCCTTCCATCATTGAGAGTAGATTAATGCAGTAGTACATGGCCAGTTTAGACCTATCCTTTTTTGATGTGGACAGGAGTAACTTGAACAATTTCCCACATTGGTAGGTTGATGTCAATGTTGTAATTGTACTGGAACAGTTTGGTTAGGGACATTGCTCATTCTGGGGCAGTACTATTACTGGAATATTGGCTGAATCCATAGCCATTACAGTTTCCAGTGCTTTCTGCTTTTTTTTATATCACATGGAGTGAATCACTGAAAACTGACATTTGTGATGCTGGGGACCTCCAAAGGAATCAGATTTAGATCAGCCACTCTGGCTAAAGATGATTGCAAATTATTTCGCCTTACATTTTGTGTTGATGTTCAATCTGCATGATGCTGCTCATTGTGTGCTGTTTTGTGCACTTCTTGTATATACAATGGAATCTGGACAATAACATGCTGAATTTTGACTGAGACATTGTGTAGAATAAAAATTTCTTTTCGTATTAGAATGTCAAAAGCTATTTGAAAATGTAAAGTTATTTTTTGTCATTCATGTAGGAACACAAAATGCTGGAGAAGCTCTGGTCTGGCCTGGCAGCATCTGTAGAGAGAAAAGCAGAGTTAAAGTTTCAAGTCCAATGATTCTTCTTCAGACTTGGGAAAGAATGGAACCCTGTTTTGAAGGAGAATCATTATGCTGGAAACATTAACTCCTGTTTCTCCACAGATGCTGCCAGACCTGCTGAGTTGCTCTGTTTTTATTGCAGATTTCCAGCATCCAAAGTACTTTTGCTTTTAATTGATCCATCAAATAATGTTGTCCTCCATTATATAAATGTTATAAAATTACTACCCTACTTCAAATTAGGCACATGTAACTTATGTTTCTTTTAATAGGGGTGTTGGTCCAGGATGCAACAGTAAAGAAATCATAGATCGATTGAGGTACCTGAAGGCAGAGATTGAAGAACTGGAAATGAAGGAGAAAGAACTTGATCAACAGAAGATATGGCTACAGCAAAGTATTGAAAATATAACTGACAATACACACAATAATAGATATCCTTTCTAGTTACAGAACACAGTGTGCCTTTTGCATGATGTCAGCTTTCAAAGACATGTAATTCTAAATGCCACATACTCATATCTTTAAGTATTGCTCACTGCTGTTCCAGGCACATTGAGCTAAGAGGCATGGTCACGTCAAATTTCTGATTTAGAGAGGCAATATAGGTGTGATTGAATACCGATTCATACTTGTAATCACCTATAAATTGTAAATCTGTGATCTAAAGCAAATTGGGAAAATTAACACAAGTTAGATACTCAGTTGTTGGGAGTCTGAAATAAAAACAATGGAAAATTTTGAAAACATTCAGCTTATTGGGCAGCATTGTAGAAAGAGAAAAACCGTGTTTCAGATCAGTGAATTTTCAGAGGAAATTAGCAAAGTAACAGATTTTAAGCAAACATTGAGGCAGGAAAGTGAGTTTTTTTTAAAAAGGCATTGACTGTGATATGGTTAAAGGCAGGGCTGAGAAATTGACAAAAGAGACAATGGTGCAATATAAAATAAAAAGTAGTGAGAAACAAAGGATCCGAAGGAGATGTAAGCAGAATCAATTTCTGCAATTGTTGTTGAAAACTGCAGGGACAGAGGCTATGATCTGAAATTAATGAACGTGTTGAATCTGGAAGGCAATGAAGTGCCTGAAAAAAAGCAAGAAGCTGTTCCTCAAACTCAGGTTGATGATCTTCACTTGAATAGCACAAGAGACTGAAGGCAAAATAGGATTAGGCTACTGTTTTTGAATAACAAGCGTGTTATTGTAGTCAGACATTAGGACTGAATGAAAATGCTCTACAAAGTAAGTTAGAAAATGAGCATATTTTTTCTCATTGTAGAAGAGACCACGTCATGAGCAGCGAATACAAAATACCAAATCTGAAAAAAAACAAGTCAAATTCTTTTTGTATCTCGAAGGAATAAGAGAAAAGAACAGGTGTTGCATTTTTTGTACTTGCAAGGAAATGTGCCATAGAAATGCAGGTGGTGTTAGGAGGGATTGAGTGGAGCAAAGTGGTGTGGAGGAAACTGCACTGTTTGGGCTGCTGTAAGAGGTGAGGAAGATGATTGGTGATATTATGAAAATAGCAAAGTCTTGAGATGTTATGTGAAGTCAAGGTAACTCAGTTGTGCTTCTTTTGGGAAATGTGTGGGAACCAAAATGCAGGAACTGTAACTGACATGGTCACTGCCAACCATGGTGAAGAGGGATTTTTCAGAAGCACTGGTATGGCAGATGATAATAGGGAATACGGAATGGAGTCTCTTTAGGAAGTAATGCGTGAAGAAGTTTGGACAAGATAGGTGTGGAAACCGTTGAATGTGGAGTAGATATTTGATAGCTTATTCTCAGAAATGAAGACACAGAAATGCAGGAAAGATTTCATCAAAGAAGGTAAGGAAGAGGTAGAAATTGAAAGCAGGGTAAATAAAATGTTCCAGTTTGGAGTGAGAGCAGGAAATGGCACTAATCCAATGAAAAAGGAAGTGTTGGGGAGAGAACCTGAGTGGGACAAGAACAAGAAATCTTCTTTATATTCTACTGAAATAAACATAGTACCATATAGATGTGGATAACAACACTTCTTAATTTGAAGGGAGTGTTAAATTGCAAGAAGTTGTTCAATGTGAGAACAAGTTCAGTTAGGTGGAGTGTGGTGACAGATCTGAACTGGTTGAGTTCCTGTTCAAGGAAGAAATATTGTGTCGTTAGGCTGTTTTGATAGACAGTAAGAGATGTAAAAAGAGAGGTGGTGTGTTCGTACTGCAAAAAAAACAAATCTGGAGTCTAGAAACTGTTCAGTGTTGGAGGAGGTCAAAAGATTCAAGGATGGAAATAGGAAGAAACGGACCACAGAGAGAGAAAGTAATTGAGATAAATCAGTCCTATAGGACAAGATCAAGGCAAAACAATGGACCTACCAAGGAAATCTTTTTTGAGATAGGAGCAACTAGAAGTAAATTGTTGTGGGATTTGGTATTTAGAGATTGGAGAAGGTGGTGAGATAAGAGTTTCAGAGAAGAAGCGGTGAAAATCTTGCAAACAAGGTTTAATTTCTATTAGAGTCCGCGTGTGGAGGGAAAGACCAGCGTGGGAAATCATGTCTCTCAAATTTGACTGAGTTTTTTGAAGAAGTAATAAAGAGGATTGATGAGGGCAGAGCGGTAGGTGTGATCTCTATGGATTTCAGTAAGGCGTTCGACAAGGTTCCCCATGGGAGACTGATTAGCAAGGTTAGATCTCGTGGAATACAGAGAGAACTAGCCATTTGGATACAGAGCTGGCTCAAAGGTAGAAGACACAGGGTGGTGTTGGAGGGTTGTTTTTCAGACTGGAGGCCTGTGACCAGTGGACTGCCACAAGGATCAGTGCTGGGTCCTCTACTTTTTGTCATTTACATAAATGATTTGGATGCGAGCATAAGAAGTATAGTTAGTAAGTTTGCAGATGACACCAAAATTGGAGGTGTACTGGACAGCAAAGAGGGTTACCTCAGATTACAACACGATCTGGACCAGATGGGCCAATGGGCTGAGAAGTGGCAGATGGAGTTTAATTCTGATAAATGTGAGGTGCTGCATTTTGGGAAAGCAAATCTTAGCAGGACTTATACACTTTTGGTAAGGTCCTAGGGAGTGTTACTGAACAAAGAGACCTTGGAGTGCAGGTTCATAGCTCCTTGAAAGTGGAGTCACAGGTAGATAGGATAGTGAAGAAGGCGTTTGGTATGCTTTCCTTTATTGGTCAGAGTATTGAGTACAGGATTTGGGTGGTCATGTTGCGGCTGTACATGACATTGGTTAGGCCACTGTTGGAATATTGCGTGCAATTCTGGTCTCCTTCCTATCGGAAAGATGTTGTGAAACTTGAAAGGGTTCAGAAAAGATTGACAAGGATGTTGCCCGGGTTGGAGGATTTGAACTATAGGGAGAGGCTGAACAGGCTGGGGCTGTTTTCCCTGGAGCGTCTGAGGCTGAGGGGTGACCTTATAGAGGTTTACAAAATTATGAGGGACATGGATAGGATAAATAGACAAAGTCTTTTCCCTGGGGTCGGGGAGTCCAGAACTAGAGGGCATAGGTTTAGGGTGAGAGGGGAAAGATAGAAAAGAGACATAAGGGGCAACTTTTCACGCAGAGGGTGGTACATGTATGGAATGAGCTGCCAGAGGATGTGGTAGAGGCTAGTACAATTGCAACATTTAAGAGGCATTTGGATGGGTATATGAATAGGAAGGATTTGGAGGGAAATGGGCCGGGTGCTGGCAGGTGGGACTAGATTGGGTTGGGATATCTCGTCAGCATTGACGGGTTAGACCGAAGGGTCTGTTTCCATGCTGTAGATCTTTATGACGAAGGGATGAGCTTGGAAGAGATTGGATCAAAGCAGGTGAAAATGAAGAGAGGATCTGGAAAGGCATTGCTAAAGGTAATGATTCAGTACAAGTGTGATACTTAAAGGTGTTTATCGATCTTTGACAATCTCCTTAACTTCTTACATTGGCTTATACAACACATGAAGATGTCTGCAAGTGTTTTCAAGGTTTGTTAACATTTATTTTTAACTTCCTCTTTTTCTATCTTTTCCAAACCTGCATCTGTGTATTGTCAGTGTGTTCTCACGTCGTCACACTCTGAGCTAGCTGCTGTACAGTAGTGATATGGTCCAAGGATACCTCTACCTTTGCCACTCCTAGTGAAATGATACATCCTCCATCATCAAGAAACTCCCTAATTCGCAGCTCGGTTGCATCAGAATTGAACTCAATTCAATTTTGAATAAACATACTTTACTATGTATTTCAGTAGCTGTTTTTGTTAATCTCCTTCTAGAATCATGTGACATCCTATGTTGCTGTGATGCACGTAAACCATCTATTTTTCCTCTTCAACATGTCTGTAGTCTTTATGACTGATCACATCATCATCCTCCAGTACTACTTCAACGTTTATTTAGCAAGCTGAGATCATGCAGTCTTGGTTCTATTCTCATCCATCTAGTTGTTGCCAGTTACCCACTTAGATTGACTTCTCTTCCTGCTCTTGCACTGTTAACCTCTGGTGGTCCAAAGATCAATTATTGAGGCCACTCCTGTTTCTCAAACATCAGCTGGTCTTCATCTGAAAACAGTGTCAGAATCAATGTGTACAGTGACCCCAGGTGCTCTATCTTACTGTCACTTGATTTCACTGCTGTCTTCTCATTGCTTCTCTACCACCTGACTTAAAATTGGGAAGATCAAAGTTCATTATGTTTGGTCCCACCACAAACTCTGTTCACTAAAACTAAATGAACTGCAGGTCCTGTAAATCAGAAACAAAAGCAGAAGTGCTGGAAAAGCTCTGTAGGTCTGGCAGCATCTGTGAAGAGAAATCAAAGTAAACAATTACGGTCCAGTGACCCTTCCTCAGACCTTTCTGTTCACTAGTTGCTGACTCCATTCCTCCTCTTGGCAAATGTCTGTGGCAGAACCAGCATTGATTTTTGTGTCATATTTGACTTGGATGAGTTTTTTACCACATATCTGTGCAAACAACGTGACCACCTCCATAACATTGCTTGACTTCTCTGTCTTCCTGTTCAATAGCCCCAAATTAACCTCTGAAACACCACATTCATGATTGTTACTTCCTAAGCTTGTCTATCTAACATATACCTGGTCTCCAATAATCTCAAGGTCATCCAAAACTTTCTCAATATCACATGACCTTGTGTGGTACCCATTGATTGTTTGTGTAGCAGCTCTGTAATTTTAAAATTCTCTTTTGTGTCTTTAGATCTCTACTTGACCTCATCAGCTCTAATCTTGTAATTGAGGCATGCAACTTTGAGATGTGAACTCTTTCAATTCTGTTTTTTTTTAGCATCCTTAGTTTTAAACACTACCCCACTGGTGACCATGTGTTTAGCTGCCAAGCCCCTACATTCTTGCATTCCATTCCAAAATCTGAGCACTTCTCTTTCTCCTTCAAGGTATTCCTTAAAACATAATACTTTTATCAAGCTTTGTATCCTTGACACTAATAGCTACTTGTGTTGCCAGGCCTCTGTTTTGTTTGAAAATACTCCAATGAAGCATCTTGGAACATAGAATTTTGCATTTCAATGTTTTACATGATTCAATTAGTGCTGTGGTTTTCATTGTTTTCCTGAGTCATAAAGGTTCATAGTGTGGAGGCTTGAGAACAATTTAACAAAATTAAGTGCATGTTCCCTATAATCTATATAGATTATTGACACATTAGGAAGAATTAATTTGAGGAAGAGAACAGAATTATTATAGTTTGTTTAAAAGTCACCTGACAGCAGGTTATAGTCCAGTAGGTTATTCAGCTTCCTTCACCAACAGGTGAAGGAGCTGACCTGTGAAAGCTTGTGATTTCAAATACACCCGTTGGACTATAACCTGGTGTCGTGTGACTTCTGTCCACTCTAGTCCAACACTGGCATCTCCACATCATTATAATTTTAGAAAGAAAGTGACACCCATATTTATGTTAACTCTTGAAATGTCTAGTTGTTGAGATGGTGTGGTTTAGATTTTCTAAATGGCTCTAATGGTATTGCCTAGGGCTGCAACTTGAACGTTGTTGTGTAAGTTTCATGATATCTTCTACTAAAACGTAATGGAACACTTTTTTTCTGTGTTACTATACTTGCATCAGCAGCCTGAGGAATTTAACTCATGTTGCTTACCATAGTTGAGTGGAAGACCACATTGTTGTTTTCTGTTTATTAGAAGTATGAGTAGAGGTTGATTCCAGTTCTATGTCAGAAGTCTCTAAAAGTTTAAAGCGAAGAAAAAGTGGCCTGGTATGAGATATTAATGATTTCAATGGCCTGCAGGAAATTTAACATTTGACTTTCTTTTGAAATTCTTTTTTGAATTTCTTTATATCTCTCGTATCGCCTTCAAATTAATACAATGAGTCAAGATGTTGCAATGTAATGTTTAAAAATGATTGAGATCAATTGAATGGTTTGGTTGTCAGAAGAAACATTTCCTAATCTTTTGAGAATTAATATTTGAAGTTATTGTTTTTAAAGTGTATGTTGGTCTCAGTCCATTTATAGAATTATGATAAATATTTGTTTGAACCACAGAACTTTGTTTTCTAACTCATTAGTGCTTCCATAACAGGTGATACACTTCTTGCTATCCAGGCCCCATCTGGCACACAACTGGAAGTTCCAATTCCTGAACTGGTATGTTTTACCCTGCACTTACTACTTTTTAAGATTAGCTTGCTTATTTTGTGATTTTGCATTAACGTTTTCATATCGAGATGAAGGCATGAATATTTGCACTTTATAATACACATTTTAATGAGTATACAGTTAAGTTAACTTTGCTGTAAAGGTTTAAATTTAGATCCGGCAACTTCAGGCTAGTCAGTTTATCCTCCATAATGGGAAAGCTTTTTAGAAACAGTAATTCAGGGCAAAATTGACTGTTGTATGAACAAATGAAAGTCAGTCAAGGAAAGGGAGCATTAATTTGTTAATAACAAATTGTGTTTAGTTAATTACTTAACTTTTTAATGACATAACAAAGGGTCGACGAGGATAAGGCTGTTGATGGATTTCCAAAAGGTGTGATAAAGTGTTGGACAATAGATTTGTGATTAAAATTGATGGAATAAAAGGGACAGTGGTGATAATGATGCAAACTTTGAGTAAGAGGAAATGGCACTAGTAAGCAATTGATTTTCAGACTGGAGAAGGAATAGAGTGAAGGTCTCCATGGATCAGTAAAAAACGCTGTTCTTTGTAATTTAGATTAATAATCTAGACTTGGCTAATCGTGCAAAATTTGTGGATGCAAAACTTGGAAGTATTGTGAGCTATGGGGAGGTTATGTTCAAGTACCTATTCAAGAAGGCTCAGGGAATCCCTGATGGACTCGACCTGTAAACCATTCTTGGTTGTTCCCAGAGGTCGTATTCTGTGGTAGTCTGGAATATAAAACTTTTACAGATAGTTTAATTTAAATTATTACCTTTATTTACCAATGGCATCAATGTTACACTATAACATTGATACTTACAAGCCAGGCTTAAGTTAAGGTTCTAAAGCCATTAGCAGAGTAGCAGCACTAGCTCTTACCCCTAAGAGTGCTCTCAGGCAACTCCCCTTATTCCTGAAGAAGGGCTCATGCCCGAAACGTCGATTCTTCTGCTCCTTGGATGCTGCCTGACCTGCTGCGCTTTTGCAGCAACATATTTTCAGCCCTTATAGCTGCAAACAAGCTGTCTTGATACAGGAATTGGTATTAAAATTACAAAAATGCCACATGTCCTTAATCAGATAAGCAGCAATAAAATAGCAAAAGTTTGCAGTGGAAGAGAAACTCGTTGACTAATTAAGCTACATGCACATCAAAGTGGGAAGCCTTGATCCAGCCAGGCCAAATGATCAGTTGCTTTGGCTAGATAACCTTCCCTTTTAACAGTACATCATAACGAGGACTAGTCTAAACTATGTGGGAAAGTTCATAAGATAACCTTGCTCAGCAAACATGTCCAGTATATTGTCCTACAAAATGGCTTTTTCTTTTAAAATCATCTTAGTTTCCCAGAATGCAAATTAAATTCATAACATTCCCAGATCTCGAGCTCTAGGGAGCAACACACAAACATTCAATCCATGACAAGCTAGTGTTCACTCACATTAGACCACAAAGATTTAATCTTTACACCAGCTAGCATCCTGCCTGTCTGTCTCTGCCCGTCTGTCTCTCTCTCTCTCTCTCTCTCTCTCTGTGTCCCTTGAACCCTTTGGTCAGTGAATGTAATTTACAGAAGAATGTTTTCTGTCTCACACTCACACATGAACATCTTCCAACTTCCTTACTATGTCAGTTTCAGCCTTCATGTTTTCCTAGTCTGTAAGAGTAATGAGGCATTCACATTCCAGAACAGTCAAGATGAGGGAGCTGAGTTTCATAAATTCAAATCTGCTCAGTGTGGTATATATGAAAGTGTATCAGGGCTGTTCTATTCCATGCATATTCCACTCAGCTTATTAAATTACAAGTTCTTTTCCTATTGAGAATGAGTTTTGTTAAGAGTCTTCAATATAACCAGAATTGTAGTTATCTGACATCCAACTGTGAAATATGTGCAATCTTCCAGCCCCCAGCATGAGAAGGAAGTACTCCACAAATTCTCCAAGTAAATAAATGTTATCACCTTATTTACACTGATCCATTGACACTAAGAACAGATGTTCCCCATTCTTCTGAACAAATGGGCCCCCTCACCGTGGTCAAGTGCTTTCCTGCATCTCCTGTAGCAAATGTGTCACATGTAAAGCTACAAGCTTTTGCAGTTAGTCTTAAGTAGAAATAAACAAGTTGGACTAGTGTCAGAGCAAAAAAAAAGTGCATGTGTTATTTTGAATTCAGTTGAAAAGTACTTCTGGTTGTCATGAAAATGCATGATCTAGTATTAAAATTCCTGAGAATTAAAGAGACATTCTTTGCATTCTTATAATTTGAGAAGAAAGTGATGCCCATGTCTGTGTTAACTCTTGAAATATTTAGATGTTAGGATGGTGTAGTTTAGATTTTATAAATGGCAATAATAAAATTCTGTGTCTATTGCTTGAGGTAAACGTGTAGCTTAAATAAAGAGTCTGTTTATAATACCCATCTAAAGAACTTGATGGTTAAATAATTGTATATAGTTTGAAACAGCTATAAAATAAAAATACATTTATTTCTGGTAATTCAGTTTTAAAAAGATGCTTAAAATATATAGCAATCCCACCAGAAACTGTAAAGAGAAAAACAGGTGATTGTTTGAACTTATATTCTTATTTAGTAATGAACAAGAATAAACAAGGTCCTTTATGGGTGAAAGAGTGGGAATGGGGCAATGGTAGAACTGGGTGAGAAGAGATTGTGGTATGCCCTCTAAATGGTGAAGCCCAAAGATATTTCTACATTGTTAAAGAACCAGCAAGGTTCTTCAACAGCCAGTTAATAAGCAGGAATGCACAATCTGCCCACTTGTAGTCACAACAGCACTCCTGGTAATTGAGCCCTCTCTGAGCTCTGAAATTATCAAATCCAGGGATCAAGGGGGCTGGGATCAGCTGAGGATATCATCAGAAATCAGATCAGATTAAAGAGAGGATGATAATATTGGATTCTGGAAGAAGGGTGATCTTTTCATTTGATATGGTGTTTTAAGGGGAAGCACTCTTGTTTATGGCTGGCTCTAGGTTGGGGTAATCAAGGTCAAGGTCAGTGAGCATGATTCACAAGCACAAGCGTCTGAGTTGCTTGCAATCTTGTTGTTAAGAATATTTAGTGTATAAATTGGAATTAAGAAGTTAAGTATTAACCATTGGAATTTTTAAATGTTTGTTTTCTCTTCTTAATAAAAGGGACCAAATGGACAAAAAAAGTACCAGATTAATTTGAAGAGTCAGTCAGGACCTATTCATGTTCTACTTATTAATAAGGAGTCCAACTGTTCAAAGCCTGTAGTGTTTCCAGTTCCACCACCAGATGACCTAATGCAATTGCAACAAGAGCTTGCAATACCATCATTACCAGAAAAACCAACTTCAACTCCACTTCTTTCAGACCGAGTTTTCTCCCTAAAGGAACCGTACCTTGTTCAGGTACCCTTACCCAAACAGTCTTCTGGTGAGTTGTGGGGAATTAGTGACTTACATTTACGTAGGTTATGCACAAAAGATGCCTGGTCTTGCGTAAAATTACATATCCACAGAAGGATTATAGGGCGGCACGGTGGCTCAGTGGTTAGCACTGCTGCCTCACAGCACCAGGGTCCCAGGTTCGATTCCAACATCGGGTGACTGTGTGGAGTTTGTACATTCTCCCCATGTCTGCGTGGGTTTTCTTCGGGTGCTCTGGTTTCCTCCCACACTCCAAGGATGTGCAGGTTAGGTGAATTGGCCATGCTAAATTGCCCATAGTGTTAGGTGCATTAGTCAGGGGGAGAAGGGGTGTGGGTGGGTCATTCTTCGGAGGGTCGGTGTGGACTTGTTGGGCCAAAGGGCCTGTTTCCGCACTGTGGGGAATCTAATCTAATCTAAGGATTATATGTGACAATATAAAATTCAACTAGGAAGGTGAAGTCAAGTTTAAGTTTGAGCTACTAAAAATTCTCATGCTCATCATTTTTTGTCATAAATTTATTATATATAAATATATTAATGGACCAACTGTCTATTGGGACTATTTCACATTGCATAAAGTAATATTCCTTGAAAAATCTTGGATCTTGATTTGCCTTGCTATAGAACTACTGTTTTCTTCATTTGTCCTTTACTTGTAAGGAATAATTAGGCAATGACCATTGCCATGTATTGATTTTAAATGTTATAACTGTTTTAAAATCAGATTGTGGCCAGCAGCTGCCTGGTATTGGATCAGATGTCTCTTACTCAAACATGAGAGATACACCAGACATTTACAAAGGGTTGACAACTGAATCACTACAGAACGTTCGGGAACAGAACGGATTACAATCACTGCTTCCTTTAGACGTTGGGAGCATTCTCAAACATCCTCCAACTTCGTATGACCAAATCAAAACAGAAGATTCAAGTGGTAAGGAAAATCTAGGATAAAGACTATTGACTTTATGTAGTGCAAACAGCCACATTTTCTTTTCTGATTCCACTTTTATTCTTGTTTTTCAGGTTTGTTTAATTTATTTTGGTCTAAAGTATCAGTCAAACTAATGGTACAATTTTAAAATTGTACCTGCTTTGTCACTTTGGGCTGCAAAAATTAAAATGGGTTCTCAACACTAATGCATATCTGGTTGGAGCTAGGTCGTTGTTGCTAAAAAACAAATATTTTTCTTTCTGATTTGCATTGTATGCTGTCTTCAGAGATATTATTGACTATGAAAGCGTGGGCTAGTGCTGTCACTTTTGTTTGAGTTCTTTGCCTCTGGTGATTGTTGTTTTGTTTACTTTAATGTGACATCTGAAAAATAGCTGATTCGTTAAGATAGTTGGTATCACCTTTGAAACAACCAGTATAGTTGCTATATTTGAGTTGGGACATGTGTTAAACAAACTCATAAAGGATTGACTAACATCAATAATTTGGTAATAGTGTTCCTTTGACAGTGCTTTTGCCCTCCTTGGATTAGTTGACACAGTCTAAGTACTGTACTTAGTACTTTCAGCAACTACAGCATGGAGGAGATAGAGTTGTACACACAAGTCTGTGCATTGATCAAATAATCTGCTGTATCCTGAATGACGTTGAGCTGTTCAAATGTTGGTTTAGCTGCCCAAACCAAGCAAGTATTCCTTTCACTTGTGAGTTCAGCATATTAAATATTAGATAACCTCTGGCATTAGGAACTGAGACTCTTGTTGTGTTTCAAGGGTGACATATTAGTGCTCCCAATAATTTGCAAACTTGCTGGGCAATTTTATTTCAAGGATTAACACTTTTCATCAATATGTAAACTATAACTAGACAAGTAGTTAATAGTGTGAAGTTCACACATTTGTGGGAGAATGCAGGATTGAAGTAGAATACAATGTGTTCATTTTTGGTCAATTATTAAAAGCTTATGGAATCCACTGTCTGTAAATTGCAAATTACTAATTCTTAATTGATTTGAAAATCAAAACAACTTTGATCAGTTAAGTGTTAGCCCACACATTTTACATTAGTCCTGAGACCATTTGCAAAGGAATGTAGAAAGCTACTTTAGTCCATCTGGCTGATTCCAGGAATTGGATCCCCATCTAAAATTCTCTGAAACTTGTTTGCCTGAGCACAAAAAAGAGTTCCTTACCTTTCCCGCACTTAATATTATGATAGGAAGGGTTCTATTCACTACATTCAAAGTGTTGGAATTCAAGTATAATTGATATCATTAAATATGTGTAACCCAATTATTTTTGTATTTGAACAAATAACATCAGATGCTAAAGAAAATTCTCTTAATGCTACCTGTTATCAAGATGCAAGTCAGTTACATGTATTTGGATGTCAGTCCAATAGCAACAACAATAGATAACCCAACACAATTAGTTGAAATGATGAGTATACCTTCATTGCCTGAACAGAAGTGCACAACTCCCTGCAGATTTAATCCTGGCAAGTTTTTGCTTTTGGGACTGTACCTGATGTACACGTTGACTGTTATAGACATGAAGATACCATCAACCATAACCTGATATTATTGTTCTTCCCCACGCAGAAATTCCTTGGGCTCTGCCAACTTTTATGAATGAATCAATTTATAAATATTGTAAATATAACCTGTCATGAGACAACCTGCTAACCCATATTGGAAGAAACTAATCTGTATTGCACTTTATGCAGTATTAAATTTTCACTTTTGAATAAATTATCTTTACCAATTTTATGAATAAAGTGTATGTGAGGGAAAAATTCCTTTATAATTTGAAACAAGCTGAATTTTCAGCTTCAGAGGAGGGTGGACTTTAAATTTCCCTCCACTGGCTAACATGCTGATTTGTTGCCACAGTCCTGTCCCAAGTAGGAGGCTTACCTGGGGATAGAATGACAGCAGTTAGCCATTTGTCTGAATTAAGTGTCCTGTTAACTTGGCCAGAGAAAAGAGATGGCACAGTTTCTTAACGATTTCTCCCATCACCCCATTCACAGCCAAATGACCATACGCCTTTGAGAGAGGCTTCAACTTCATATGGACAGTCTAGTACCTGTGATCATTAATTTTCAGTACCCATCTGCCAATCTTTAACTGAATGGTGAGTGTACTCTCTGAAAGATAATTGGCTTCTCAGTTAAAAATCAGGCATGAATGCATCTTGTCAAGCAGGGGTGGAACCTGGAATTAGACAAACCCAGGTAACATTTTAGCCAAATAATTTTGCGATCTTTTGGAAACGTCTGGTTGCATGATATTCAATTTTTTTTTAATGACCTGTATGTTTTTATTTAAATTTCAGGAACAATTGATGGAGACATTATGGATGAATTTATATCATCAGATGGTAAGTTATATGTTGCTGTAAAATTTGCATTTTTTAATTTTTTTCAGAAGACTGTTGTATCTTCCACAAGTAGAACCTTGCTGAGTCTTTGACAGAAATATAATTTCCAGGTGAATGACAATTTTTCTATTGATCCATATGGTGAAATGTATAGCACAAAAATTGTGTAACATTTAAGATATTTTGATCAAATGAATCTCGCTATTGTATGTAAGCCATCATTCTATACAACATCCTTGACAGAAGAAGCAACATTACAATCCAACAAACAAAAGCACAAAGGTATCTGTTTTAAGAGTTTCAATTTATGCCTTATCCCTCTAAAGCTTTCCTATTCATGGCCAAATATCTTTTAAATAACGTAATTGTACCTGCCCCTACGACTTTCTCTGACAGCTCATTCCATACATACATCCCCCTCTATGTGGAAAAAGTTGCCCCTCTGGTTCCTTTTGAATCTTTTCCCCCTCACCTTAAACCATTGCCCTCTAGTTTGGTCTCCTCTACCCCTGGAAAAGACCATGGTTATTCATCTTATCGACCAAACACAGGCAAATGGGACTGGTTGAGCTTACGATATCTGGTCAGCATGGACTGGTTGGACCAAAGGGTCTCTTTCCATGGTGTATGTCTTCAACTCTAGTGGACACAATTTTTAGCATGGAAATAGACATTTTAACCGATTGGATCCATGTTGGTGTTTATGCTTCAGACAAGCTTCCTATTACCCTACTTCATTTAAATTCTTTTCTTTTCCTTGTGTGTTTCTTTGGATTTTCCTTAAATTCATCTCTTCTAGTCAAACGCTCAAATAGTCCTTCTATTAGTGAGTTCTAATTCTTATTATTCTGGGGTAAACATATTTCCCTGTATTCATTGTTAAATTTGAGTGACTATTATAGATGTAGCCCCTAACTCTGGTCTCTTTTGCACATGTTTTGTTTTGCACACATCTAATTTTGTTCTTGGTGTGTGCCCAGTGTGTTGCAATGTGTAGTTTCCTTAAGGTGGGCTCATTATAAAGGGAACATTGTTTTTCTGTAGCTTCATACCTGCACTCGCACTCATACCTTCGAATTATCCTGCCAAATCCTTTTGTAATCTTAAAGACCTCTTATAAGATCATTCCTCAGCCTTCTCTTTTCTAGAGAAGACAATTCTACCCTTTTCGGACTTGCTCATCAGTATATATGCTCTGTTCTAGCATAATCCTAATGAATCTTTTTGTGTGTTCTTTGCAGTGCCTCCATATTTTGTTTTAAATAATATGGAGACCTGAAATGTTCAGAGTTTTCCAAGTATCATCTCATCAAGCTGCTGTACACATATTTAACATTACTTTTCTGCTTTACAGTTCTACTAATCCATAATCTTCAAATGGAAGTGAGGGTGCAACCACCTAAGCCACGTAATATTGAGCAAAACTCTGTCCTCAGTGTGACAAATGTTTGTAACAGTTAGCCAGATAGAGTGATGGCAGCCAAAATAATTAGATGTTCAGAGTGAAGGGAGATGCCCTGGCTGATATTTTTGCATCATCGTTAGCCATGGGTGAGGTTCTGGAAGACCGGAGCTTAGCAAATATTGTGCCATTATTCAAGAAGAGCTGCAATGAAAAGCCTGGGAATTATAGACCAGTTAATTTGCCACCTGTGGTGGATAATTTACTTGAGATTCAGAGAGATAAGATATATATGCATTTGGAAAGACAGGGTTTGATTAGGAGTAGTCAGCTTGGCTTTGTGAGTGGGAGATCATGCCTCACAAATTTATTAAAGTTTGTTGATGAAGTGACCAGGAAGGTTGATGAGGGCAGGGCAATAGACGTAGTCTATATGAATTTCAGTAAGGCCTTTGATAATGTTCTACATGGTAGGCTGCTCTGAAAGGTTAGATTGCATGGAATCCAGGACAAGCTGACAAATTGGATACAAAATCAGCTTGATGGTGGGAAGCAGAGGGTAATAGTGGAAGGATGCTTGTCAGACTGGAGGCCTGTGACTAGTGGAGTGTCTCCAGGGATCAGTGCTGGGCCCATTACTGTTTGTTATCGATATCAATGATTTGAATGAGAATGTACAAGGCATAATTAGAAAGTTTGTTGATAACACTAAAATAGGTGGTATCATGGGCAGAGAGGCAGGTTATCAGAAATTGCAACATGACCTTGATCAGCTGGGGAAGTGGGCCAAGAAATGGCAAATAGAGTTTAATATAGATAAGTGTGAGGTCTTGCAGTTTGGAAAGTCAAATCAAAGTAGGAGTTTCAGGGTGAATATTAGGACCTTAAGGAGTGTAGTGGAACAGGGGGACCTTGGAGTTCAGGTTCACAATTCACTGAAAGTGGAGTCTCAGGTAGGCAGGGCACTGAAGAAGGCTTTAGGTACACTGGCCTTTATCAGGGCATTGAGTATAGAACTTGGGAAGTTATATTGCAGTTATAACAGGATGTCAGTGAGGCAGCACTTGGAGTATTGTATTCAGTTTAGGTCACCTTGTTATAGGAAGGATCTTATTAAATTGGAAAGAATGCAGAAGAAATTTACAAGGATGTTGCCTGGACTCAATGATCTGAGCTTTAGGGAGAGGTTGGACAAGCTAAGACTTTTACCTTTAGAGCATAGGCGAATATTATAGAAGGGTATAAGATGATGAGAAACATAGATAGAGTGAAATGTACTCAGTCTTTTTCCCAGGGTTGGAAAATCGAGAACTAGAAGGCATCAGTTTAAGGTTAGAGGGGAAAGAATAAAAGGGAATCTGAGGGGTAACTTTTTTATACAGAGGGTGGTAAGCATATGGAATGAGCTGCCAGCAGAAGTGGCTGAGGAGGTACATTAGCAAAATTTGAAAGGTTTGACAAATACATGGATAGGAAAGAATTAGAAGGATATGTGCCAAGTGCAGGGAAGTGAGGTTAATGTGGATGGACATTTGGTTGCCACATGGCCTGTCTCCCTGCTGTAGGACTCAATGACTCTATGCCATAATTGTAGAGTGCAGGTTATTAGTAGAATGAGCTTTGAGTCAAATAGCCAGTTCTTAAACTGATGCTCAGTGAGTTTGTCCAATCCAGATCTTAGTTGTACAATCTGGAATAAAATACCCTTTTAATAAAAGAGCCATGGAAACCTTGGATTTTTGTCTGTGCACAAATAGGAATACGGGTTAAGGTAAGTGAGTTAAAATTGGACTGGAAGTGCACCTTTATGACTTGGTTGAGAACAGAATTTGGTTCATACAATTGTGCACCCTACTGAAGCTCACCTAAATGAAAAAACTATTTCGCCAAACTATATTTAATGAAATCCTCAACAAAGAAGTGAGGAGCAACCACATGTTTTCAACAAAGGGGAGATAATTCATGGCAAAGGGGAAAAAAAAGTAAATGCTTGAATCTGGTGACTGAAGTTTTGTTTCAGTTTCCCCAAATAACATGGTCTGTTTATCCTGCAGTCTTTCCCCTCCTTCGACTTTCTCCTCCGCCAGTTGATGAATACAGTTTCAACCTGGATGAAAATGAAGGTGTCTGTGATCTTTTTGATGTGCAGATTTTAAATTGCCAGTTTTAACCATTGTGATCGCCATCCCAAGATATTGAATCTACCTCTGGACCACCTGTTCAGCCTTCATGAACTACTTTGTTTCTATTTGTGAAGTTCACTACAGCATTATGGTCAAGACAAAAGTTTAAGGTTTCTGAACTTGTGTCCTTTACGTGTTTAAGTCCTGTATGGACATCTATTTTATAGAATTGTTCAGTTTGTTTCTTCGTACTGCCATGTAGCAAACAATTTTTTTTCCTGCTGTTGAATGTGATACTGCCATGGCATAATCTCATGTTGCAAAAAAGATTTTACTTCACTAATGACTTTTCAACTGCCTTTTTTAATAGGATAGCAGGGAAATTTGATTATTTTTATATACTGCACACTTTTAAGTGCCTTTTGGTTCTTGCACTTTAGGAGAGTTTTTTTTTGTCTTTATAATGTACAGGAAAGTCTATCTCAGTTTAGAACTGAACTTAAGTAGTCTCCTGATGTGCTGTTTGTTGAGCAGAAAAGATGTTTGTTCTTATAAACACATGGTCTTTTTAGGCCAGTTTCACCATAATTCTGCCAGTTCACATAGTTCTATGTTGAAGGTAATGTGTGTGGAGGAACTGTGTCTAATAGTAGAACCTGGCCAAAACACTTGATGTTAATGCAGCTATAACATTTTTCACTTCTTTTATTTCAAGGGTTGTGGGCATTGCTGGCAAGGCCAGCATGAAATACCCGTCAGTAATCTTACATGATATACTAATGTCTAGTAAGCATCTGGACAAGTAGATGCACATTAGTGTGATAATCACAGTGCAGATTACAGCAAATGTAGAGTCAATGAGTTGTTTAATTTTCGGTAGCTTGTTGCTTGTAAGGCAAACAACTTAAAATATATCCTGCCTTCTCTAACTGTTCAGTGTTCAAATGGATTGTGACACAACTTGGATGGTTCAGTTAGTTCACTGTTTATTTGGGCCAGACTACCTTGTATATCTCATGAAGTGTTTACAGAATGTGTTTTGTAAAAGAGGTTGACATTTTCCCTAGGACCACCTGTCATGTAGAATTACAACAAAGAAATTCTTTGTAATTCAGTTTTTATATTGACCAAAGCTGTTGTTTTTTCTAAAAAAAAGGCACAAAAGATTAAAGTGTCATATCTCTGCTTTTGCAGTCTTTATTTAATTAAGTCTGGTAAATTAAAGATTGCCTATTTATCCTATTTCTTGCAGTTACAGCAATGGAATTTTATTATGGAAATTTTGTTTTCTGGCTGTTGTAGTCATTTACTAGGTTGTGCAAAAGGTCCAGATTTCTTATCACCATTCAATGTAATTTCTCCTTGGTCTGTATTTTTGCTTTTAGCTTAATTTAACCAAAAGGAACCACAAATACCTTCTAAAGTTACTTCTATCAAATGTACCTTGTGGCATTTTTTTTTTGCTGCACCTTGCCAGCTTTGAATACCAGGTGACTATACTATGCAGGCTACCTTATGCATTGCTCAAAGCTGGAGTTCTGGGAATTTGTAAAGTGGATATTGTATTACAAAACAAAATAATATGGTTCTGAAAATCTGAAAGATAAACAGAGAATTGTGGAAATATTTGGCAGTTGAGAGCATGTGTGAGGAGTGAAGTGGAGTTAATATTTCAGGTTCTTCAGTTCAGAAGAAAAGTTATACTGGACTCAAATCGTTAACTTGTTTCTCTCACCGCAGATGCTGCCAGACTTGCTGAATTTATCCAGTGTTCTGCGTTTGTTTCAGATTTTCTACACCAGTAGTATTTTGCTTTTATAAAAGTAATCATGAAGTGGAAAAAATCTGACACCAGCTCTTATTTTGCCAGCCTTAATTTTATGTGCTGTACAGCAGAATACTACTCCTCTGTGTGGGCAGTGAGTAGCCACACAAAATACTTGGACACCATTCAAGACAGATAATCAATGCAGATAATCCATGATACCCTGAAATCAATCATCAATGGTTCCAAGCCCTACTTAATATCTGACTTCCTTGTGTGCTGGTGGTGAGAAAATTTGACCGTGCTGAACCCCCCCGCCACAGCACAAACAAGGCAAACCATGAAGAACTTCAGAATCTACTGTGTGCGCTCAAATAATAAACGATACTTGAGCTCTGTGAACAGTTTGAGCAGGATTTTCAAAGAGGACATGGTAGAACATTAGGCATCTATGATGGCCCATGTGCTTTTCTTTTGCAAGAGACCTATTTCATGTTAGGTTGATGGTCCCTTTAAAATAATTTTCCTGAAGCATTATTTCTAAATAGTCACCGGCTTCTGATAACTGATCATATGAACAAGTTACCTTGGTGATAATGCACAAAGAAAGAATCAATCCCAAGTTAATTTCAGGGGTGCATAGGTTATTGAGTGTTGTTCTGTACTCATGAACTTTAGTTTTGTTTCAGAATAT
The DNA here is from genome assembly GCF_047496795.1 of Chiloscyllium punctatum. Lineage (NCBI taxonomy): Eukaryota > Metazoa > Chordata > Chondrichthyes > Orectolobiformes > Hemiscylliidae > Chiloscyllium > Chiloscyllium punctatum. Next base: position 52,463,706 of record NC_092743.1, on the reverse strand, counting down.
ACTGAATGTTGGGAGCATCTCTTTCAAATGGGAATCATTTGGAAGGCGGTGGTGACCAGTCGGGTTTTAATGTGCTGTACTGAATGATTGAACTTCTGGGCCAGCTGACCTGAAAAATGAAAGAGTTCGAAACACATGACTCCAGATTTAGGAACACTGGAACCAGGAGAGTTCTGACCTAAAGTGACTACACTTAAGAAGCTAGCAAAGCCTGTGTTGTAAGCAGTGAGTTTACAAACTTGGGATGACAGAAAGTGATTTGAAGAGAATACCTTTACAGTAAGTAAGCAGAACTTTCAACGAAAAGAGCAGGTGTTTAATTTTTGCAAAATATCTGACTTCAGTATTTTTCAGTTGAAAGTTAAATTGAGTATAGTTGAAAATTGAGTTCACACATTCAGTTTAGATTAATCTTGTGTCAAACTGCAAGATGTTAAAGCAGAACAATAAAGTCACAACATAATGTTTTGGGTGATTTACCTTGATTCCTGTAGAAAATTTTTATTGTCCACATTCATTCACAACATAGTGTTGGTGTGATTCAGGTGAGCTCAGTTGCATGTTGGGCTCATAGAATCCCTATAATGTAGAAGAAGGCCATTTGGTGTATTGAGTCCACACCAACCCTGCAAAGAGCATCCCTACCCAGACCCACCCCATCCTTGGCACCCTGCGTTTCCCATTGCTAATCCACCTAACCTGCACATCTTTGGACTGTGGGAGGAAACCAAAGCACATCCATGCAGACACTGGGAGAATGTGCAAACTCCACACAGGCAGTTGCTTAAGGCTGGAATTGAACCTAGGTCCCTGGTACTGTGAGACAGCAGTACTAACCACTGAGCTACCATGCTGCCCACAATTGACTAACCTTGAGAGTTTATTTGTAAAAAGGTGTGATGACTTTGGTGTGGAGAGGGTGAATCCAGTTGACTGCAGACTACTGTTTTTGGAGGACATCATTCCCTGGATGCTGTACTTGACACTTTTTGTTGATGGTATCGGTGTATCATAATCACAATAAGACATTTTGTACTTTGCCATAAGTACAAAGATATCAAGATAGTCATTAGCATTCATGTTCTTTGATTTCAGACTTGAGACAAACCACCCAATAATACACAATGCTGTGATTTTGTCCATATTTGACATCCTGTGGCTTTCTGTAAGAAGGTGGTATTCAGGCCACTGGCTGCTGAGAACATCATAGATTAACTTGATATGACAGGGCTGATAGAAAAGTTTGGTACAAGTTGGGAAATTCATGATCCTCTCTAATGGTTTAGTGGTTCCCTGTTACTCAGTGTACACATTCACAATTAGCCTCTTTAATGGATTTTTTATGGGTGCAATCTCATCTTGCTGCACAATAAATTGTTTGGAAGAAGGAAGAGAGGTAACAAAATTTCTCTAAGAAACCATAGAAATATTATAGTGTAGTTCACAATGCTGCCTGAGTTAACACAAACAAGCGTGTTGTTCCGTTTATGGAGTTGCTAAACATCTAGTTCATTGTTTTGCCCAATTATGATGAGCTGACTTTTAATGCAAAATACAAATTTTAATTGTCATGTCATCCTTCAAGATTTGGGATCAAATTTTATTTAACAATTTATGAGCAGTATATTTGACCAACTCATTCAAACTCCCCAATCCCACTGGTAAAGTTCTTTGCCAAACCATCAGTCTCCTACAGCATTTACTGACACTTCAGACATGCATCATTGTTGTAAAGTGCTTTCATGATTGGTGCTCATGAAAAGCACTTCATAAATAGGTGGTAGTGGTATAACAGCAATGTCACAATGACCAGAGGGCATAATTTTAAGGCAAAGTGCAGAAGGTTTAGAAGAGACAAGGAAAAAACATTTTCAGCCATACAGTGATAGGAATCTGGAATTCACTGCCTGTAGGATTAATAGAGACAGAAAACCTCAGTTATGTAGATGTGCGCTTGCGATGCCAGGGTATACAAGGTTATGGGTGAAGTGTTGGAAAATCAAGTTAGCATACTTCAGTGCTGATTTTTGACTGGCAGATGTGATGGGCCCCAGGACTTTTTTCCGAGCTATAGATCTCTGACTGCCTCGATGACTATAATTACTCATCCAGAAGCTGACGCTAATGTTTTAGGGACATTTTGGTGGAATTTAAATTCACATAATAAATTTGGAATATAAAACTAGATTCAAATAATGGTGACTGTAACAATTAACTACTGTAATTTGTGTAAAACATATCTAGTTCACTTATGTCCTTTACTAAAGGGAATCTGCCATCATTGTTTGGCCAACATGGCCCCAATAATTTCTTTAACTCATAACTGCCCTCTGAAATGGTCTAACAATCCACTCAGTTCCAGAGTAATTTGGGGAAAGTGTTACATCTGTTGAATGGGAAAAGAAATGCAAATCTTTAGTTCTTTCCTTGGCTCATGCTACTTCTCTTTCTCAAATTAGCATTTTTCATCATTCTGATTAAAATAGCTTGGATGCTGGCAGAATCTTAATCTTGCATTTTCTTCAGTCCTGCCTGTTGACCTGTTTTTCTAATCACCCTTTTCAAAGATGTTATTACACACCTCTGGAGCAGGTGGGACTTGAGCCTGAGTCTCCTGGTTCAGGGTTATGGACATTACCACTGCACCACAAGAGGAACTGCCCCATTTCTTTGATTTAGACATTTTCTATTCATTTCACCTTAAAATCTTAAATATTTTAGTTGCTGCCTTAGTATTAGAATAAATAAATTTCTGGGGCAACTGCTACCAATTGCTCTTAATTTTGAGTCTTCATTGAATCTCGAATATCCAATATGAGTTTGATATTACTTTATCTTTAGAAGTCTCCCTCCAGTATTTGATTGTGTAAACAAACGGTGGCCCAAACATTGGCGTTTTTTGAACTAGTTGTTATATACTATAATATTTGGACATGTTTGCACGTCTTCCAAGGGGCAGACTTTTTATTAACAAGAACTAGCAATTATAAACTAATAAGATAACTTACTTTGAACTGTAATATATGATCAATGTCAATTTATTTTGTAGTAATCTTCCTAAAAGGCAATGAAGCACAATTACAGAGATACTCTTCAAACCACTTGCCTGATTTGAACTGTTCAAGTTTGGGATAAAGTTTTCCGTTCTCAGATGTCACTTCCATACTAGGTTTCACATATCATTCCAGCATCAGGAATGTTGGGATCATTTCCTGATCTTGACCTTGTTCCAGGGGCATAGTTATTGTAGATCCAATTTTTTTGTCAGTGGTGGGCATATTAGCTAGAAGGTAAATTAGTTGTCAATTATTGGCCTCAAGTGTTAAAATTGAGACAGAAATGAAGAAGTGTGATTCCTCTTTAAACATTCCAAGGCACCCGTTACTGCGACTGCCTTTTACAGCAGAAAATACAAGCTCCAGAGATCCAGGAAGGGAGAGCAAGCTGGGACTTGGTGTAGGGCTGCCTCTCAACATTCTGATGCTAACCTCAAGGGCCTTGTAGACGTCATGTGGTAAAAGTGAGGTCCTTCTTTGCAGTGGATAAAAGAAGCTATCCTTCCCATCATGACTTCATTGCAGATAGCTGAGAAGATCAGCAGCATAAGTTCACAAGAATTGGTTGCAGAGTTTAAGAATATTCAGTTGTCTTGTATCTCTCAAGGTGAATGCCGGAGTTTCAGAACAGGACCTTGAGTATTCAACCTCAAGTGGACATATCAGCTCAGGAACCTGGGTGTCCTGCTGCTGCTAAATATAAATAATGTGTGCCAGGGACTTGCTGAGTACTTCAACATAGCCAACGGTGAGACATGCAATTAATCTAAATAAGCCAATGGCATTGGTTGCAGAGTCAATAGTGAGCTGACTGAGCTTTGCTCCATTTTATACTTGTAGAAGCATACAGCACATAAGCAGTGAAAGAGCTCTGACTGTGAGGAGGAATTCCCTGTCTCCATACAGGCAAGAGGGACAACTATAATCTGGCAGGGAAGAATAGATGGACACTACTGCAGCAGACAGTGAAAAGATATTGCAATCTGTAGATAAAGATGAGTGTTATCCAATTGTCCAGCTGATAGCATGCCAAAAACAAGGCTCCTGTTCAAAGCATGGTTCCAATGCTGTCGTCTTTTAACTCCCACCTCTTCCTATGGTGGAAGGAAAATGAGAATCCTGTAACACCACGAGAGTAGACTTCTGGATTTTGTTTTAGTTCACTCGTGGGGCATGGGCATTGTTAGCCAGGATAGCATTTATTGTCTGTGTCTATTGTCCTTGAGGAGGTAGAGCCTCCTTGAACCACTGCAGTCCATGAGCTGTAGGTGGACCCACAATGCAGATAGGGAGGAAATTCCAGGATTTTGACACAGCAACAGTGAAGAAAAGGAATCTATTTCTGAGTCAGCTTGGTGAGTTGTTTGGAGGGGGGCTTGCAGATGGTGGTGGTGTTCTCGTGTATCTGCTGCCCAGGTCCTTCTAGACGGAAGTGGTTGTGAGCTTGGAAGATTCTTACTAAGGATCTTAGGTGAATTTTACAGTGCATCTTTTAGATGGTAAAATAAACAAAACTGTGAATGACAAGAGATCTGAAACAAACAAAAAATGGAAATTGCCATTGAAATTGAACAGGGCTAACAGCAACCTCTTGCTTTTAAGCAGTGACTCCTAGTTTCAGATTCGGCCATCAGAAGAACCATCCATCTGAAAGAACCTGAACAGTTACCTGATGAAAGCTTGTACTTCCAAATAAACCTGTTGGGACTATAATCTGGTGTTGTGATTTTTAACTTTGCTCACCATTGGGCAGAGCATGGCTGTTCCCTACTGAGTTTGATTCACCTATAAATATGCACTCTCTATTTTTCAACATTAGCTGTATCCTTCAAACTGGATATTATGAATTTACAACCGACATGATTTTTTTTTTAAAAAAACACTATCATGTTGACATATGCAATATGTTGTGCTTCAGCTCATTTCTCTGACAAATTGATTAAGACATGAATGGTTTCCATCCAAGTTAGTACAAAACCAAATATTTCCCTTAAAGTGGATTGAATTGTTATGTGAACAAGACTGGATGGTTATGTTTTTAAAATAAATCTATGGATTTGATAAATTGCAGGGCATCATAAGTGAGCAAGGTTATGCGCATTTGACTGGCTGTGCTTTTTCAACTCTGATCTCTCATTCTCTAAACTCCAGTGAGTCGAGTCCCAACCTATTTAAGCCTTTGCTCAGAACATGTGGGATGATCCAAGTGAACCTTTTCTGAACTGCTGCAATGAAATATTTCCTTAAATAAGGGAGCCCAAACTGCTCACTACTCCAGCTGTGTCACCTTGTGCAGGTGTAGTAAGACTCTCATACTCCAACCCCTTGTAATAAAGGGCCAACATTTCATTAGCTTTCCTGATTAGCTGCTGCTCCTGTGTGCTAGCTTTCTGTATTCTGTGTACAAGTACCCCCCCCCCCCAAGTGCCTTCTGTTCCAGTTTTCTGCAGATTTTCTCCATTTAGACAATACTGTTCTCCCTTTCAAAATGAACAACTTCATATTTTCCTATATTATTCTATTTGCCCACTTCCTTAACATATCAATCTCTCTAAACTGTTGAATCCCTCTCACAACCTGCCTTTCCACCGATTTTGTGTGTCTGCAAATTTGACTGCAGTACATTCACATCCTCCCTCCAAGTGAACAGTTGTGGCCCCAACACCGATCCATGTGGAACCTGGTCATGGGTCACCAACACAAAAAACATTTGTTCCCACTTACTGTTTCCTGCTGTTTAGCCATTCTCTACCTATGCTAATATACTATCTCCAACATCATGGGTTCTAATCTTATGACTTAACCTTTTATGAGATACCTTGTCAAACACCTCTGGCAGTCAACACAGCTACCAGGTCCCCTATTTCTTTGCTGGTTAAGACTCCTTGCTTGAACATGAACAAGTTAGACACTATTTTGCCTTCATGAAGCCATACTAATAGTGATTTTCCAAATGTTCTGCTATTACTTGCTTAATAGTCAATTCTAATACTTTTTCGACAATGGATATCAGGCTAATTGGCCTCAGTCGTTTTGAATAGGGGTTTTGCATTAGCTTTTTTTCCAATCCTTTGGTACTGTTCCAGAATTAAAGAACAAATGGAAAATTACAACCAATGCATTCACTATCTCTAACTTCCTCGTTGAGGATCCTAGGATGCAAGCCATTAGGGGACGGGGACCTATCTACCTTTAGCCTCATTAATTTGTCTAATGCAACTTCTTCATGATATGGTATTGTTGTCTAGTTCCTCCTTAAATAAGTTAACAACTGCAATGAGAATGTTATGAATGAATTTCCCAGGTGTCCCACACTACTGAGGCATTCAAATCACTACAACCACACAGCCTTAAATTTATTTGGAAACAGGTTACAATAATATTTAATACTAAACTTTTTTTAAATTTCAAAATTATACTTTATTCCTAAAATGTATAAATTTACCACTGAAGTTGTTCAGCTCTGTACAGTAGCATATGAAGAAATAAACATCGGAGTTTGATTCCATCCAGCAAACAAAACCAAAGGCATTTCTTATTTGTATAAGATTATATTTATATATATTTGAGGTATTGGGAGGGTCTGGTAACTGAATGGACCCCCATTTAACTTCGGCAGAAAGACCTAGTCAGTGGTATTTCCCCACTGTGCCTTGGTGGCAGCTTTAGTGGTAGAGGCCAACTGTAAGACCAGAAAGTTTCAGGCAGATGCAAAGAGGGTCTCTCATCAAGTTGATGGTCCTCCATGCAGTTGATGTTTGGCTCTGTATGCATTTGGGGAATAGACAGTTAAAGTGGATTCCTGTGCCACTGAGGTGCTTAGGACAAACCGTGACATATACCACTGCATCTTTCTCCAGACTTACTTTACAAAGACACATTCAGCAGATGGGTGACAGTCCACATAATTGCAACCCCTCCTTCCTGATATGTCGCAGTATTTTGAAGCTCAGACTCCAGCTCCAGTTAAGTTTTTAAGCAACCAATATTTGCTACAGCTGTCACTAAGAATTACAACAGATTGCAGGTACAACACATCACCCCATCTTGCATGTTACTTAGGAATTTTAAAAAACAAACTGTCTTTTAGTGTTTAATTTGTAAATATTTCTCTTATTGACATTCAATCTGAAAGTCGCCAAATTAACAACTATTACCAACCAATGAATTTAGAGTTTCTCTGATGTCACTCTTTGCTTTGTGCTTGGCCCCAATTCGTGCTTTTTTTTTAAAACAAAAAGCTGACAAACTTTGTGCAAGCAGAAAGCAACTTTTCCCTTCTACACACTGAACAGCAAGCCATCTGGTTATCTGGAAATACTGTGGGCAGAATTTTCCAACCTGGTGAAGTACACTTGTTGATCGGGTCATCAGAAAGTTTGAAGCAAAATTAAGCACATTGAGACAACTGACTTATGGGTTCATGAGAAATTCATGCAGGGCTCAAAAGGGTTTGAAGGTCAAAATTGGCAAAATTCAGGCTATAGCCAAACCACCAGATGGCACCACAGCAAGTAAAAATTTAAACATGGTGCATGAAGATACTGGAGTAAGGAAGCACCCATTAAAAAATTTAGAACTAAATTTTAGGAGTGCACCTAAACATACAAAGTTCAGAGAGGAAGAGTCCATTTGGCTTCTCAACCTCATTCCATCATTCAATAAGAGCAACCTCAAGGCAAAGTTTCCATCTACACTTCTTGGATACATTTTCACCATGAGGGGATCCAAGATGGCGGCGACCCAGCAAGTCTGAGTCTACAGTGTTCCTCCCAAGACTTGGGCAAAGCGGATCACCCACCCCCACCGCACTCACTAAATCATTTAAAATAACTTTAATTAGTTGCTCAGTGTGGAATTTAAACAATTTAATCTGCAGCAAAAATGACTAAAGGGAAGGGAGCCCGCAGCTCTCAGCAAGCAGGAACCCCTTCCCCACCCTCTCCAGCTGCAGCAGAGGTGTCCGCAGTCGCCCCGGGGGCCTTACCTACAGTGGCAAGCCTCGTGGAAATCATCTCTAAACTCGATGCAAAGATCGACGCTTTCATTGAAGGATCCTGAAGTCGAAGGGACTCACTCTCGGCCACGTTGCAAAAGCACGACTGAGACATTAAAGAAATCGAGCGCCGAGTCAGAGGGGCGGAGCTAAAGGCCGCGACCTCCGAAACTACAGCACAATCAGCTGTGGATCGGGTTTGGACTCTCAAACAGCGAGTCCAGACCTTAAAGAATCATATTGATGACCTCGATAATCGAGGTCATCGAAAAAATATTCGTTTGCTGGGCCTTCCCGAACCGGAAGAGGAAGGCCAGCTTACAGCGTTTCTTGAGCAGTGGCTGCCACAGCTTTTAAATCTGGAAGCTAGATCAGGCCAGGTAAGGGTAGAATGGGCCTACCGGGTCGCAATACGCGGGCCCGGCTCGAACCAGTGCCCTCGCCCGGTCCTGTTCTGGCTGCAGAGCTATAGGGAGAGGCAGATACTCCTAGAAGCCTCTAGAAATCTTGGAAAAGGTTCCCAAGCCATTATCTATAAAGGATCCAAGATCATGTTATTCCAGGACTTTTCCCCAGCTCTGGTCCGAAAGAGGAAGGCATTTGATGAGGCGAAGAAGTGTTTAAGGGACTTAAATATTCAGTACTCCTTATGCTACCCAGCAACGCTACGCTTTAACCATGAAGGATCCGTGTATAACTTCGGATCACCAGAAAAGGCTAAGGAATTTTTGGACCCTCTTTGATAAATTGTAAGAGACAATGGATTTTGGTTTGCCTTTCCCCCACTCCGGTTTATACCCCCCCCCCCTTTTTCTTTTTTCTTACCTTACTGTTTAATGTTATCTTGAGGGGTGGGGAGAGGGATTTATTTATTTGTTCTCGATTTAACTATGTATGTATGTATATATATATAATATATAAGCCAGGGGGTTTAGTTAATGTTGGTGGGGGGAGGTCGTTACCTTATTCTATTTTACCTCTGTCTCTAGGAGCGGGGTTGTTTTCCCTTGCTATTTTGTATTATTATATTTAATTATTATTTGCTGAGGTTGTAATTTTATAGTTATATATGTTTATACATGGTATTAACATTACCAAATATATCCAGGTGTTGGGGGGGGGGGGGGGGGGTAGCGTGCTCACTGTTAACTCTAGCTTTGTATTATATCTGAATTCTCCTCATCCTATTGAGGAGCGCCTGGGTCAAGGGTGGGGCATTGGTTGGGAGAGGATACGATGGACCTTTGGAAAGGAAGTGACACCCCCTGGGAACAAGGGGGAAAATCTCCATTTAAATACTTTTTTTTATTATTTAGCAATAGTTTTTTGTTATACTGTTGTGAGTGTATTAGAGAGCCTTTATTTTTGTGAATTTTATATGCTCTATGCTCGGGATGTTCTGGATAGGGTTTCCCCTCCCGAGGGGTCTCGGATTTGCCCGGTTGATCAGTCGGTTAAGTGGTGCACCTGGACAGTCAAGGGGAGTAATTCGCCAGTCAAAAGGAAGAAAATATTATCAAATCTTAAGAAAGAAAGAGTTGATATAGCTCTCCTACAGGAGACACATCTGTTGGATAAAGAACTCTTGAAATTACAACAGGGTGGATTTGATCAGGCCTTTTTTTCTTCTTTTAGCTCAAAAAGTAGGGGAGTTGTTATTCTTATTCGGAAGAATTTCCCTTTCAAAATCCTAAATCAGATAAAAGGCGGATCTGGACGATATATTCTGATTAAAGCACTTATAAATGGAGAAGAATATGGGATTTTAAGTTTGTACTGCCCCCCAGAACACCCCTTTAAATTTATCACGGAAGCCTTCTCAAAATTGATGGCTCTTGATGCCTGTCATACAATTATAGGGGGAGACTTTAATTGTATTATGGATCCAGAAATAGATAGGATTCCCAAGAGTACTGCGGGAGTATCTCCCAGATCTAGAAAATTGGTGGATCTGAACAAAGAATTAGGATTAGTAGATGTATGGAGATGTCTTCATCCACAGGGCAGAGATTTTTCTTTTTACTCCAATCCACATATATGCCATACCAGAATTGATTTGTTCTTTGCCCCCTCGATTTTTTTTAAATTCCATATCATCCTGTAAAATCGGTAGCATAGTAATTTCCAACCATGCTGCTGTATATATGGAAACCAAGGTGAGGAATAATGGGACATCCCCTCGGCATTGGCGTATGGACCCCTTCCTAATGAAAGACAGTAAATTTGTAAAGTACTTTTCTCAAGAATTTAATACTTTTTTAGAAATTAATTTAGGTACGGCTAGAAACCCATCAATGATGTGGGAGACCATCAAAGCTTACGCGCGAGGTTTGATCACCTCCTACTCAGCGACCCAGAAAAAATTAAAGGGAGAACAGCGTCTGCTCGAAGCTCGCTTAAAAGCGGCTGAAACAGCATACACTGACAGATCTTCTATTATTAAATTGCAAAGTATTACGGCCCTTAGGACAGCTCTAAACACTACGCTTACCCAAACAGCTAAGAGGGAAATATTATTTGCAAAACAAAGGTAATATGAATTTGGCAACAAACCAGGAATATACTTAGCATTTCTTGCAAAGAAAAAAAAGGCCCCTCAAACTATCATGTCTATCAAGGAAAGTACGGGTATGTTGACTCAATCATAAAAAGGTTAATGCAATCATTAGAAAATTTTATTCTGATTTATATAAATCGCAGGATTGTGAAGACAGGACTAGGAGGATGCAATCATTTTTTAAAAATTTGACCTTTCCAGGCCTAACTCCAGAACAGGTATCGGTCTTAAATGCTCCCCTAACAGTCCAAAAAATACTTGACGCAATCAGGCAACTTCAGAGTGGTAAGGCACCTGGCCCAGATGGTTTTCAAGCTGAATTCTATAAAGAATTTACAGGAATATTGGCTAGTCCACTTATGGACATGTATAACTATGCATATAGTCAGGGCTGTCTCTCTCCTTCGCTGAAAGAGGCAAATATCTCTCTTATCCTCAAAAAAGGAAAGGATCCAGAAGATTGTACGTTATACAGACCAATATCCTTGCTAAATGTAGATTTTAAAATCCTTTCTAAAACATTAGCATTGAGACTAGAAAGGGTACTGCCACATATCATAAAGGAGGATCAGACGGGGTTTATTAAGGGCCGTAGATCATCCAATAATATTAGAAGGGTTTTGAATATGATTCAAGCCTGCCATCAGGGAAAGATACCAGGAGTAGTCGTTTCATTAGACGTGGAAAAAGCATTTGATAGGGTTGAATGGTCATATTTGTTTTACACATTGGAAAGGTTTGGCATTGGAAAGGTGTTTACCAAATGGGTCTCAACATTGTATAGTGACCCCAAAGCAGTTGTGGTTACCAATGGATTAGGTTCGGATAGCTTCAGTGTGGGTAGGAGCTGCCGTCAGGGATGTCCTCTCTCGCCATTGTTATTTACGCTAATAATTGAGCCACTAGCAGAAGCTGTACGGGCTGATCCTAATATAATGGCCCTGAGGACTGGTACAGGTAAACATAAAATTACCCTGTATGCAGATGATGTTCTTTCATTCCTCAGTAATCCTCTGATGTCCATACCTCGCTTAATCCAAGTTATTAATACATTTAGCGCATTCTCAGGCTATAAAATTAATTTCTCAAAATCGGAGGCTATGCCAATGGGTGACCTTGCTATGATACCCCACTTAATAGACGGATCCCATTTTCCCTTTCGTTGGTCCCTGGAGGGTTTCTTATATTTCGGTATTTTTATCACCCCAGTATTTGGTCAGTTATACAAGGCTAACTTTGTGCATTTACTGGAAAGGATAAGGCAGGACCTCCAGCGATGGGGAGACCTTCCAATTTCCTGGCTGGGTAGAATAGCACTAATTACAATGAATGTCCTGCCCCATCTCCTATACCCTATGAGAATGCTTCCGGTGATGCTGCAGAGGCTGGCACTACGTAAATTATATGGCTGGTTGGGTTCCTTTATCTGGAATCATAGACGTCCCCTCATTAAGCTGAAGAAGCTACAGCTTCCACAGGCAAGGGGAGGATTGGACTTCCCAGATTTTAGGAAATATCAGTTAAGTTCCTTATTAAGTTACATAGCTGATTGTCCAACCAGATTGGGTCTTGTTTGATTCACACTGAGGCTTCTCAAGTAAAATGGCCACTTATTAACCTTTTATTTTCAGACAAGAGGAAAATCATTACGGATCACTGTAAAAACCCTATAATACTAAACACAATTAAAGCTTGGAATATAATGCGGCAAAATGAGGGCAACTCACATAAGTCACCCCCCTATGTGCCGCTAGTCGGAGCATGGGGATTCCAACCGGGGTTTACAGACGCCACTTTTAAACTCTGGAGATCCAGGGGTATCTCATGTCTGGGGGACCTATTTAAAGATGGGGTCTTGATGTCTTTTGAACAGCTGCGTCAGAAATTCAGATTACCTAATAAAGACCTATATCAATACTTCCAAATTAGAGACTGTATACAGAATAAGACTACGTTATTAGATAGTCTTTATAAATCAGATAGAGAATGTAGAGTACTACGACCAATGAGGGTATCATCCATCAATACCATTTATCATTTACTACATGATGAAGTATCGGGAGATATGGACAATCTGCTTAAAACATGGGATCAGGAATTGGGATTAGAAATCTCTGTAGAAACGTGGAATGACATTTGGGAAAACGCCAGAAGAATCACCATCTGTAACAACTCAGGCTATCCAGCTGAAGATACTTCATAGGGCCCATATAGCACCGGATCGATTGGCAAAATTTAAGGCAGGGGCATCTCCAATGTGTCCCGAATGTAGAGGTGGGCACTCTTGTACATTGCCTATGGACCTGTCATAAGATCCGTAGATACTGGACTAAAGAAATTTTAAGAACGGAAATTAAACTGGACCCCGTATCTCTCCTTTTGGGCTTTTCGAACTTACCCTCCTTGGATATACATGGGAAGAGACTATTTTCTATTCTCTCTTTCTGTGCAAGGAAAAATATTTTGGTGAACTGGGTGGCTGAGGGCCACCCTGCACTTTCAAATTGGCACAGATTAATTATGGAATGTATTCCCCTTGACTTCCTTACAAATGTGGTGCACCAAAAGACCGAATTATTTTATAAAATATGGCAGCCCTTCTTGAATTATATGAATACAGATATTTCAGCTATCCTAACAAGGGCTTTTATTTAATCGAGATTACGAACCTGGCTGGTCCGGGGCCCCTTGGGGGAGGAATCCCGCATGAATATGGGTTTTGTTACATTTGATGTTAACACATTCCGAACATGTATCTCACTACCCAATTTCTATGTTATCCGCTGTCTTTTTTTTCTCTTTCTCTTATTTGAAAAATGTAAGAGACTTAAATATACACTCTGGTTAGTTGTAGGTTAGATTAGTAGTGAGTTGAGTTTTGTCTATTTTTCTCGGTATTTTCCTTGTGTTAAATTTTGGTTATTATATATTTAAGATTTAATTGTATATCAATGTTTGTACTTGAGAGTTTTGTTTATTTTGTAAACTTGTAAAAAATGTTAAATTTCTAATAAAAATATCTATTAAAAAAAAAAATTTCCACCTTTCCTTACCAAGGATCTATCCGTCTCTGCCCATAAAAGCATTCAAAGATTCTGCTTCCATTACCTTTTGAGTAAACATTCCAAAAACTTGCAACCCTCAGAACAAAGAAAAACGCATTTGTTCGGTCTTAAAAAGGCAACCTCTTACTTTTAAGACTACCTAGTTTTAGATTTGGCCATCAGAAGAATCATCCATCTAAAAGAAACTTGAACCTAACACCTAGTTAGAATATTTGGAAATAAGGCCTGAATAGGGAAGATCCAATTAATTAGTCAATTAAAAAGATCATGAACAGTTTTGGATATTAAAATGGTTAGAAATTAATCAAACTAATTTATAACATTACAAATGTGCTTTTTCATCAACTGCATCTTCAAATGCAGATATAAATCTAAAATAAGTTTACAAATAAAGTTCTAATTTCTCTAAATTGTTAAGAATTGTTACATACATAGAACACTAAATAGTTTGTTTTGCATTTCAGGGGTGTGGTTTTAAATGCTATACTTAACACATTATATAGTGATAGCATTATCTTGTTTGAAGTTTTAAAAGCATTACTAAATGATACATGGTTCTGAACAGATGGAAATACTCCCTTTTACAGTATTTTAATATCCTCCCCTCCTTTTCAAGTTAACATATTCACCACAGATACATTCTTATAAGCTGAACAGCAGCAAATGGTGTCAAAATAATTTCCTCTGCTTCTGTTGGTGCAGAATTAGTATAACGCTGAAATCATGTGTATTACTTTCTATGACACACCTTAATATTTTTATAATACTGGTTGGTCTTCTTTGGCTTCTTGTTCCTGGTACTACTGTATGCAGAGCCAGCAAAACAAAACCTTCAAACATGTCTAAATCTTAACCAGTTCATATGTTATAGGAGCAGAATTAGGCCTTTCTGCCCATCGAGTCTGTGCTGCCATTCAATCTTGGCTGATATGCTCCTCACCCCCATTTTCCTGCCTTCTCTACATATCCTTTCAATCCATTACCAATTTAAAAAATTAACTCCTCCTTAAATTTACTCACTGCCCCAGCATCTACCACACTTTAGGGTGGCAAATTCCACAGCTTTACAACCCTTTGAGTACTAATTTCTCCTCAATTCTGTTTTAAATTTGCTACCATTTATCCTAAGACTATGGCCTCTCATCCTAGAATGCCCTACAAGAGGTAGCATCCACACCTTTTATCATCTTGACTATCTAGATTTGATTCTTCTAAATTCCAGAGAAGCATATTATGAAGATTAGGCTACAATGAAAATGGTATTATTGAAGAGCCAAACTTTAGACACTCAAGATATCAAATCTAAAACATCCAGAACAAAAAGAGATACAGCTTAATCTTCACACTTACAGCCTTGGTTGCTAGCCTACAATTTTAACTTTCACACGAGACTAAGTTAACTTTACAGCAGTCACATAATTAATAATATAATTTCATAACTTTAACACTGTCCAAATAAAGGTTGATTTTAAGTAAAACAGATACACTTTTTCCACAGTTCTTAATTTTCTTGTCATTCTTCAATTAGTTTTATGTATTTGTAAATCCTTTATTTTGATATAATGTTTCCCATGTCTTCGGGGATTACTGTCCTTTCTGGAGGTATTTATCTATTGCCTTAAAGTGGTGACAAAGGCTTTTTCCCCCTCAGTATTCAGAACCCAGGATATAGAAACTCTGGATTAATGTCATTGAAAAAAACTAGATCAAAATGAAGTCACCAATCAGCTCAGTTGTTGGTGAAGTCACCAATTACACTTGTCACTTCCCAATTCTAGAAATGTTCCAGTGGCATGAATCAATTAGCGTATGCACACAAACAAAATAATTAGGAGCAAGAGTAGGTAGAGTGGCACCTTAAACCTACTCCACCATTCAATAAACTAACAACTGATCTCAACTCCATATTCCGGTCTTGAAGACCCTTAATTCTTTTGAATTTCACTTTGTAATCTCCAAATCTTTCAAAGTTCCTTCAAAGGGCAGAGATTTACAAAGTGAATTCCAGAGTCCAGGAGTATGATAGAAAGCTCTGCCACAAGTTGGAACAGCATGGACCAACTATGCACCTTGATTCCTTGACAGAGGTCTTATTTTTCAATATATGTTATTACCATACCTATTAGACAGATTGAGACAGTGAACAGTTTTGTTCCACTATCCTAAATGAACATTTCAATTTTCTCATTTGTCAAAATATTACAGAAAGTTCTTGATGTCAAAACTAATTATACAATGTACTGTTGTTCATTGAGTGTTAAATGCAAAGTTAGAATGGACATAGAGATGTACAGCATGGAAAAAAATCTTCCAATCGGTCCAAATCTTCCATGCCGACCAGATATCCTAACCTAATATAATCCCATTTGCCAGCACTTGGCCCATATCCCTCTAAATCCTTCCTATTCACATATCCATCCAGATACCTTTTAATGCTGTAATTGTACCAACCTCACTTCCTCTGGCAGCTCATTCCATACATGCAGCACCATCTGCGTGAAAGAGTTGTCCCTTAGATCTCTTTTATAATGATCCATAATTTTCTATAACACAGATGAATGAATGGCATCTGGTGTTCATTAGAAGTGCTCATGCCCATCCATCATTCTATTTTGCATCAAAACATTGCTGATGTGCAAACTGATAACATTACGTCGAAGGAACTAGGCATACAAAGCTAAATTAGCTGGGCAAATCACGACGTATCATCTTACCCATTCAGATCACAGGATTGTGAAATTAACAGTGCAAAGACTGAGAAGAAAGTATATTGGGTATTGCATTTATCTAGTCTCAATCAGGTGGAAAATGAAAAACACAGACAGTTAAGAAAAAAAAAGTGGACGGAGGTAAAAAAGAACAATATAACAGACACTGTTTAACTATTAGCCATCTCACAGGTAAAGTTCTCTTCCACAGACAGCAGTGAAGAGTGGCTCACTGATCTTACTCAAGGGGGAGTTACAGCCTCGTTTTACTCAACAAGGAAGTCAACAGCTACGGAAGGGAGAGGGGGAAAGTGGAGTTGAGGCCATAACTAGATCATTCATTATTTTATTGAATGGTGGAGCAAGTTCAAGGCCAAAAGGTCTAGAGTGGTTCTTCTAATAATTTAAATGCCTCAGAGATTAATTGGCAGGAAGCAAACTTTAACACATCACTAAAAGAACTCAAACAACCAATATGGGTTTAATTGTGTGATAAATTGCAACATAGCTTCAAGTATCCTAAGATGATGCCTCAGTCAAAGAACAGAAACTAAAGGCAAGTTGTTAAGGATCATACAAGGAGACAATCATAGTCATGAATGATTCCTGTTCATTTCTGGACTGTGCAGATCAATAGAAAAGGCTGCAGAGTGCACACAGACTGCATACGATAGTAACATATATGACTACAGTTCTACTATGGTTGTTGCACATATCCTGTGTGAAACTGCAAACTAAATTGCATTCATTAACTGTTATGACTATTCTAGCAGTACCAATACTCCAAGTCTCTGTTCTTTGCCTGGCTGTACCTGCAATGGTTTCGGTTCAACTTGTATTCCTCCTTGATTAACCTCTTGGTTCAAGTATAGTTCAAGTATGAACTGTGCCATTATATGGAAATAATTTTAAGACACTTTAACCGCTTCTCTTATTACAAGACTTCCTGATCTGCTTAGCCACAAGACGAAAAAATTCTTGGAGTTGCTTGCACTTCAGAAACAAAAGGGTGTACAGTACTCTTGACGGCACAGCAGCCAGAAAGGGGGCAGCTCAGAACATTCTAGCCATACATGCCCCTATTGAGAAGTCATAATTAGTAAGCCTGAAAAATTTACTAGTGTCTTATCATTTCAACTTCTGACTACACTTACTTAGAATGGCCTCTTTTTTTAAAGTAGTCTTACTGTATTTTGTTTACTTCCACCATTTGAGCAGTTCTACGTGAAGGGTGACAAATACAAGAGAAAATAATTAATTACTGCCTTCGAGTATAAAATAGATGCTAAAACCAACTGGATTATTGTATAGACAAAGCAACTCACTGTTGGAGCTATAATAAAGTAAGTTAGATTTAATTTTTCATACTTTAAGAGTATTCAAATTCTCCTCATTTTCACCATTACTATTCAAACAAATATGCAATGTAATTTTTTTTTAAAAATCACATTTACAACTGAAGTTAATTTCCTAAATATCTGCTAAAAGCATTCTTGTGAATGATCTCCAAATTGGTTTCTTTTCTAGAGAAAGATAAATGTATTTTATTGAATGTCTCTAGTTTGTTTAAAAAAAGAATGAAGAACCTCATCAATTTTTATACCAAAGAAAACTGACTAATTATTTTTGACAGTGTGTGTGGCATTGACTTATAGGGTTAAAATTCTCTAACTTCAACCCAAAAGGCATTGTCCACTATACACTTTTTCTGATGTACAAGTCCAGCTAAAGTAATCTTTGAACTTCATAATTGAGAAAACGATTCAGTGGTAGCATCCATATTCAGCACTTCAGCAGGTGGCGACCTGGGTATCTGAAATAAAGCAAAATAGGACTTTAAATTACTAGGGTTGCAACATATTACAGTCAATATCTATTTAGTTGTAAATGCATATTGATACCAAATCCCCAATATAGTCATTACTTGCGTGCTACATTATGATTTAAGACCTTTTAAGATTACATCCCATGTAGCTGCATGCTTTTAAAACCAAAGCAAAGAACTGCACATGGAGAGCTGACATAAAAACAGAATAGAAAAATCAGAGTTCTTAAGAGTCACCAAACTCAAAATGTTGTTTTGCTTTCTACCCACAGATGTTGCCAGACCTGCTGTTTTTGCTGGTAAAACTACTGGTCCTGGAAGCAGCAGTTAAAAAAATAGTACAGCAGTCTGCTGCTTTGTCTGGCAAATACGACATACGAGTAGCTAAACTGCATTAAACAGCAAGGTCCAATGTTTGATTCCCATCTGTCCTGAGTTAGCGGTCTTTGTAGCTACAATAAATGTCAGGAAACCCCGAGTCACAGAGTGTCTCCATTCATCAATGACACTTGCTGAAAGGTGGAAATGTGAAAATCTCAAACAAAGACAGAGTTGGGATGAGGTTTAGCCAAATGTTCACCTATATTGCAATGCTCACTTTATAGGTCTACACATGATAATTCGTGTACAGTTGTACAATAACAAAGTTGTTAAAACATATCACAGTAAGGACCCAATGCCTTTAAAAAGAGAAAAGATGGAGAAAGAAAGTGCCCCCGTTCGATAGTCTGCATGGAGGCACTCGTACAAGACAAGCTGCCAATGCCACATCAGAGAAGCACCTAAATTGTAACAAACAGAACTGAAAACGTTTGCAGGGCTGAACTTCACAGGAACTGATTTAACCCAATTCACTGGGGGGAGCTTCTTGCTTTACTTGAAAACTGTCAGGACATGAAACCAGATAAATCTTACAAATAAATCAAACCATAAACTCAGCCAGACTATAAATTAGTTGCAGGGGTATCCATAATCTCCTAAAAGTTTTCAAGACTTGTTTAGGATAAAATAATCAGTTACCTGCAGTGGTTTCTTTGAAGATGTTGAAGTGTCTTTGGATAGGTTCTGGATCTCTTTTCGCACTTCTGAAAAAGCTTTATTGACTTTACAGACCTTTTCATTATTCACAATGTTAATCTGTTCAGAAGAAAATATAAAGTTTAACTCCTTGTAGGCAGTGAGCTACTCCTACACTGCCTGAGCAGTAATTTCATTATATGATCGATGCACACATCAGATTTTTAAAAATGCAAAGCTGGTGACTTTCATAGTCACCTGTGGTGAAGCATTTCAAAGCAATGCTGGCAGTCTTACTCATATCACTCATATTTTGGTAAATTTAAGCTGACAACCCTGGTTGGGTTTCTTCAAAGCTTATTAAATTGATTTTTAAAAGTACTGGAAAGTTCAACTTCTGGAATAAAAGAATGTATTTCTCGCACCCTCCCCCTCCCATTTATCAGTTTAAAAATTGCTTGAAATTTATGTTGATATAATAGTTAAGCATATAAAAAAAAGGAAGCATTTTCCAATGAAAGTCAAGCAAGCAAATTCACAAATAGTGTATTTAAAATAACTAAACAGAAGCACTGGATTAAAAAAATGAACCAAATTGTTCTTATTCATTCAGAAAGATAATCTGCGAGGACAGCAGAGGTTTGAACAATACTGTATTAACATTGCTTGGAAATCATCAAGTCTAGCAAGTATACCATTAGTCTGATTCCCACGTTCTCACAATGCCCATTCTATTTGCTAATATCAAGTGCCTGAATGACATTAAAAAGCATTAATATGAAATGCAGGATTAGTATGCAGTGTGCGGATGACTGCAAGAAAGGACAATTCAAATCACTAACATTTGCATTATGAGGTCACTGGTTTGGGTCACTCAGTGTCAAAAAGAAAGAAAAAGGGATGAACAGTCACCAAATTCTAGCACAATGCAGGCTATTCTTGAGCTATTGTGGATATAACCCTGTCGACAGCTACTCTATAATGACTGCAACTGTTAAAGATGGGTTGTGCTTCAGAAACTGTGAACATATCCTATCTGCCTCGATGGCCAAATCTCTCAGTGGCTGCTTGTGTGTTGGCTCTTCTGCTTTGAAGAGCTTCCAAAACAGAAATGATAGTGGAAGCAGAAGTTTTAATCTCATAACCAGACAGCGTGCCAAATGTGTCAAAGGCTACTTCTGTGACCAAACCAGTCAAGCAAACAGGCACATGCACAGAAGACAACACAAATATATATTTTAAATTGAACAAATACTTTTTAGATTGCATCACTTTCATGTCTGGAAATGAGGAAATATTATTTTTGAAATGTTAAATATAAAAATGTAAAATCAACAGTCAGCTATAAAGGCGCAGATTAGATTAGATTCTCTACAGTACGGAAACAGGCCCTTCGGCCCAACAAGTCCACACCGACTCTCCGAAGAGTAACCCACCCAGACCCATTCCCCATATTTACCCCGGACTAATACATCTAACACAATGGGCAATTTAGCAAGGCCAATTCACCTAACCTGCACATCTTTGGATTGTGGGAGGAAACCGGAGCACCTGGAGGGTGCCCATGCAGACACAGAGAATGTCTGTGTGGGGTTTGCACAGTCACCCAAGGCAGGTACTGAACCTGGGTGCCTGGCACCGTGAGGCAGCAGTGCTAACCACTGAGCCACTGTGCCACCCACTAATAAAGCATATCAAAGAGGAAATACATTCACAAAGGAATCAATGCAGTAAATACCATATTATGATCAACATTTAGCCCAACAGGATCACCGATTAGCAGACAAAGACCAACAATGCAAAGAGCCCACAATAAAAACGGCTTGCAACTGGTTCACCCATCTAAGTGAAGTCATTTTAAAATCATATTGGAGTTCAGAAGAAAGCGGTGTGAGGAATAGACATAATTAACAGAAAGCAGGCAGGAAAACACAACTTCATACCTCCACTTAAGAACATCAGTGATCAAAAACAAAGACATCAAACTTGGAATTATGGTACAATAACCTTGGTCACTTCATTTGATTTGACTAATGGGAAAGATTGTATGGTGTTCGAAATATCCTTATTTAGAGAGACTGCAAACTGAGAACAGAGCTGAAATCCATCATTAAAGGAGAAGTTGTAGTTGCAGAAAACATACTAAATAAATAGCTAATATGCTGAAAGAGAATCATAGATATGTACAGCATAGAATCAGTCCCCTCAGTCAAACTTGTCCATGTTGACTAGATATTCTAAATTAATCTAGTCCCATTTGCCAGCACTTGGCCCATATCCCTCTAATCTCTTCCTATTCATATCCATCCAGATGCCTGTTAAATGTTGTAATTGTACCAGCTTCCACCACTTCCTCTGGCAGCTCATTCCATGCTCACACCACCCTCTCCATGAAAACGCTGCCCCTTAAGTCTCTTTTAAATTAGATTAGATTTTTTAAAATTAGATTACTTACAGTGTGGAAACAGGCCCTTCGGCCCAACAAGTCCACACCGCCCCGCCGAAGCGCAACCCACCCATACCCCTACATCTACATCTACCCCTTACCTAACACTACGGGCAATTTAGCTTGGCCAATTCACCTGACCTGCACATCTTTGGAGTGTGGGAGGAAACCGGAGCACCCGGAGGAAACCCACGCAGACACGGGGAGAATGTGCAAACTCCACACAGAGAGTCGCCTGAGGCGGGAATTGAACCCGGGTCTCTGGCGCTGTGAGGCAGCAGTGCTTACCACTGTGCCACCGTGCCGCCCTCTCACCATAAATCTATGTCCTCTGGTTCTGGACTCCTCTACCCCAGGTAAAAGACCTTGTCTATTCACCCTATCCATGCCCCTCATGATTTTATAAATCTCGATAAGGTCAGCCCTCAGCCTCCAACGCTCCAGGGAAAACAGCTCAGCTGATTTAGCCGCTCCCTATGACTCAAACCTTCCAACCCTGGCTACATCCTTGTAAATATCTTCTGAACCCTTTCAAATTTCACAACAGCCTTCCTATAGGAGGGAGACCAGAACTGCACACAGTACTCCAAATGTGGCCTAACCGATGTCCTTTACAGCTTTCCAACTTCCTATACTCAATCCACTAATCAATAAAGGAAAGCATACTACCTTTAATGAAGTTTCTGATATCAAACAGTACTCAATAGCCCTACTGAAACTTAAAAATCAAATATGCCTCCATTAACTGTGTTTTGCAATTCTCCTCCATGCCCAAAAATTGACCACCATACAATCCTCTTACTTCTCTTCTCCTTTGTACTGAATTGGTTCCAATCTTAACTTTATGAACAACGAACAAGAGTAGATCACTCAGTCCCTCCTGCCTGCTCCCCCATTTAGATCAAGTTGATCTGATGGTAACCTCAAATCAGCATGCCCACTTTCCCGATAATCCCTTAACAAGAAATTATTCGCCTCTGCACCACTATCCATCTTAAAAATATACAAGGACTATGATTCCACCATCTTTTCAGGAAGGGAATTCCAAAGACTCTTAAATCTTGGAAAGAAAAAGATTGCCTAATCTCAGT
The DNA here is from genome assembly GCF_047496795.1 of Chiloscyllium punctatum. Lineage (NCBI taxonomy): Eukaryota > Metazoa > Chordata > Chondrichthyes > Orectolobiformes > Hemiscylliidae > Chiloscyllium > Chiloscyllium punctatum. The sequence continues at coordinate 52,440,945 of NC_092743.1, read as the reverse complement.
TTTCAATGGGCAATCTTTGAATTTTAAACAGTAACTTCCATCCAAACAGCATTGTGGGTCAACCTACACTCAACAAACTGCAGCAATTCACCACCAAGAAGGATGACCAAGAATTGCTGGCCCATCCAAAGATATTCACATGCCATAGATAAATTTTTAAACTCATCCATATCTTTATAAAATGCAGATTAGGCTGGTTTTACACATTCCAATCCTGTCCTGGTAGGTCAGCCATTCTGGTGGTTCTTCTCAAGAACTCAAATTCCAATTCTGCACAGAACTGGCTCTTCCTTCATGCTTTCCTCGATCTTTAAAATGCGACTACCATTTGAAATCGTTCCTTTACAAAACCTCAGGCAGCACCAATGTTGAAACATCTTTTACATGCAATCATGTTGAATCTTCTAATTATAAGCTGATCAAAACTACCCAAGATTTGGGTTTGAATCCAATCCCACCAATCTAACTGCAAACATTCAATTATCTAGATATGCCTAACGAGGAACACAGGACCTGGGAGCGAGAGTAGCAAGCCTGCCCTGTCATAAGAGCATGGCTGATTTATTATTGTTCAGTGTGCATCCAGGGGATCTGTTAGTGACCTCTCATCTTTCCAATTGCTTATCTCAAACCAAATTGTAGTGAGCCAAAGTTCTCTCTCATTGGGACTGCACGTGGCATAGTGGTTAGCACTGCTGCCACACAGCACCAGGGACCAGGTTTGATACTAGCCTCTGGCGACTGCCTGTGTGGAGTTTGCACATTCTCAGTGTCTGCGTGGGTTTTTTTCTGGTTTCCTCCCGCAATCCAAAGTTGTGCAGGTTAGGTGGATTGGCCATGTTAAAATGCCATAGTATCCAGGGATGTACATGCTAGGTGGATTAGCCATGAGAAATGCAGCATTAGAGGGAGAGTGTGGTGCTCTGGGTGGGATACTCTTTGGAGGGTCAGTGTGGACTTGATGGGCTAAATAGCCTGCTTCCATACTTGTAGGAACTCTACAATTCTATTGTATTAATGTCATCCTTAATTAATACAGCTACCCCACCAACTTGTTTTAGTTCCCAGCCTTTTTTGAAAGGTCAAACATCCTTTGATTTCCAAGCCTTGGTTTCCATGAAATCATGTCTCTATTATGGCTACTAGGTTATATTTCTCTTTTCCTTTCTGGTCTAATAATTTATCCATTTTGTTGTTATGATTGTTACATTATTAACCGATAATTAATTTTCCAGAAGCACTAGCTGCTCTGGATCATTTGCTGTGTTGACACAAGGTTTCAGCTTCCAATGAAATGGTTCCATTCCATGGTTCAGGGAGCTACTTCTTTTCAGTGATTTTATTGAAGTGATTCCCAAAACAAAAGATTGTCATCAATTTGAATGTGCTTTTCATAATAAACGTTGAGTTTATTTTGGAACACAGTCATTCCCCTTTGAAGAGTACTGGGTCAATGAAAAAATTATTGGTAGTGTGGGTGCGCAGAGGGATCTTGGAATTCATGTACATTGAGCCCTGAAAGTTGCCACCAAGGTTGATATAGTGCTGTTAAGAAGACATATGGTGTGTCAGGTTTTGTTGGTAGAGGAATTGAGCCTCAGAGCCATAGGTCATGTTGCAACTATACAAAATGCAGCCACGTGGAATATGGTGTACAGTTCTGGTCACTCAGTTATAGGAAGAATGTGGAAGCATTGGAAAAGGTGCAGAGGATTTACCAGGACGTTGCCTGGTCTGGAGTGAAGGTCTTATACGGAAAGGCTCAGAGACTTGGGTTTGTTCTTATTAGAGAAAAAGGCCGCGAAGAAGCGATTTGATAGAGACATACAAGGTGATCAGAAGATTAGGTAGGGTGAAAGTCTTTTTCCTTGAATTATGGCATTGGCTTGTAGGAGGGGGCATAGCTACAAATTGAGGGGTGATGGATTTAAGACAGATGTCAGAGGAAGGTTCTTTACTCAGAGTGGCAGGTAGTGCATTCCATGCCCTTCCCAATGTAGTTAACTCAGCCATATTAGAGGTATTTAAACAGTCCTTTGATTAGCACATGGATGATGATGGGACAGTGCAGGGGATGGGCTTAGATTAGTTCATAGGTCGGCGCAACATCGAGGGCCAAAGGGCCTGTTCTGCGCTGTATTGTTCTATGTTCTATTTCACTTTAATATCCCACTTTAAGATCAGAATACTGGAAAGAATTATGAAAAAATGTACCACAAATTATATCCTACAGTATTTTTTTTAAATCAACAAACTACAGTAGATAAAATATAGTAACAGGCCATTTGCTTCAACTTTTCCACAATTATCTTTCATCAATGCCATCTAATCCAGCAGCATAATTTTCTATGTTTTCTCCTTGAAATGGTTACTTAGCTGCTTATTAAGACACACCTGCAACACAATGCAGGAGACCTTTTCCCAAACTACCCAAGATTCTCTTTCAAAACGTGCCAGCCCAAGAGGTTCCTGAAAAACTGGTAAGTCTGAAAATAAAACATCTAAGTGGAAAGAAGCAGTGCTTCTATCAGGACATTTTCCCAAGGCTTTCACAACTTTGATGGTCTTTTTCACCCGAGACTAGATAAACTAGTGGCCCTTTTGAATCTGTGCTCAGCAACAAGGGGTGCAAAGTGTGACTGCAGATGTCACTCTGGTCTTCAGAGGATGGCAATGAGACAGCTTTCTGAAGATTTATCTCCAATGCCAGCATTAAGGGGTCATATGTCTAGCACTCCGTTGTTGCAGTGAACAGCTTGCTCCTCGGGGACTGCAACTTATCAAATCACTAGAGCTTCATAGATCTCTCCCAGCGACAGTGAATCTGGATAGTTGATGAATTAAATTGCAGGCCTTCACTAGATTCAAAGGTGCTTGAAGTGAGAACTCAATGCCTGCTCTATAATTCTTGTAGGTACTGGAGTTTTGAGATATTGGCTGCTTTGCGGGGTCTGTCTGGAGGCATAAACAGAAGTTCTAACTTCAAAGGATAGCCATGATCAATTAATCATCCTGATTCCATTAGGACTGGTCAAGTGCAGTGGTGTATGACACAGCTCTCAGCGTTTCCAGAAGGGTTGAGATGAGAAACTGGTCAGCATCACATTCTTATTAGCTACTCGTTCAGTTAATAAAAACCTTTACCTTTAATTGTGTGGGTTCCTGAATGAGGCTTTCAGTGTGACATGCAACTTGTCAATTGCTTCTTGCATCTATAGCAGCCCTGATAGTCTGAGTCGCTGATTCTATCGATGAGGAAATTAACTGCATGGTTTCACTGAAGACCATCTCAGTTGCCTTCCTTATACAATGATGAACTCTAGTCACTTTATTGTACTAAAGATCTCCTCTTATCACCAGAGGAGATTAGTTCCCAAAGCATAGTCTGATAAAAAGACAATCACTCCAGACCTGAGGGAACAGATAGACTGCAATTTGTAACCTTCAATTAAGCAAAATCATTCAAAAGTGCCTGCCAGACTATTCAGACAAGTAGCCAGATTTAGAAAAGTAGTTTTATTTCAAACACCCGTAACAAATATCAACACGCTCCCAGAGATACAGACCTGCACTGTTAGATACCCAAATGAGATATTAATATCTGACACTCAACAGGATCATCCTAATTTCTGAAAGGTAGTATCAGAAACCCAATAATATACATGCTACAAAAACAAAAATTTAAGGTAGCAAATCAACTAAAGAAAGCCAATGGCATAAAGACATACATCACACCCTTGTGGTTCCCAAGTGACAGAAATTTTAAAATGTACAGGTTCGAAGTAAGTTCTCGCACAATAGTGAAGTATTCACTAACCTTCTTGAGACTTGTAGTTACAGGTTTGGTTTTACTTTTGACCTTGAGATTTTTGCTTTTGGCAACTTTGAAGACATCTTTATGTTTCTGTGCCTTTGATTTGTTCTTTGCCATTTTGATAGGTTACTGGAAGGTAAACAAACAAACAATCACAAGATCAATTCAATACTGTTTATATGTGCTTATGGACCATAAAACTTACTGGTGTCCAATCTTGATGGAATTCTAGGCATTTCTTCCTACTCCTCCTCACTTAATAAAGACTGACACAGTTACTTCCCTCTTTTCTGCTACTTGTGTCAACTAATCAATCTATCCTCATTTGTGTTCAGAAAATGTCCCAAACCAACCTAAGAAATTCAGAGAGGCAGAATATCTCTTTATTCTAATACATTGTGCTAATTCTACCCATCACGATAGCTGAGATAAGGTTTCATGGCTGTGAAATGCTTGGAAATCTAGCACTTCACCGGTTGATTTCCACTGATCGTCCAAACAGAACCAACTGACTGGTGTGCAATTTGCCTGCAGATTTCACTGAAGACAGACGGGCAGAATTTCAGTCCCTGATGACAGATCTATTTCAGCAAACTGCAGTGGTGAATTAGTGTTGAACCCTATTGCTCAGGTTTTGCTAACTATATTGCCAACATTCCAAAAGGACTGGACTTTGATGTAAGTGCAGTGTCTCAGCCAGATCTGTTCACCTCTCTAGAACCGAGCAACAATAAAGCCTAATCCTTTGATATACAAGTAATAATTTTTCAAAATAAATTAACAGCTGGATTGCTGATCAGAACCAAGGAATTTAGGCTATAAATTATAAACTATTGAATAAATAGTAATTAGCACCAGAATCTCAATACAGGACCATTAAAATTTTGAAACATTTACCTGACTCAGTTACAGAGAGATAATAAAGTGAACACAAGACCCAGCGCTGACCTGGAGATAAGGTGAAATAACATCACAGCACAAACTCTTCCTAACTGTTCTGTCAATAGCTCTATGCCCTAAGCACTGCAACAATTCAAAAATACAATTCACCATCACCTTCTTCAGGCAACTGGGAAGAGACAATATATGCTGGCCTAGCCAGTGACTAAATATCCCATGAAACTATTTTGTTAAAAATGTCTTTTTTCTTCTTATTAAAATCAATTAATAGTCCAATGCATAGAGGAAAGGCAGGACAGCTCAGTACCACCAAATACACATTTTGTTTCAAGTGGGAACTCCACAACAATTCTCACCTCCTAGACAACCACATGTGCAGAAACTGTCATGAGCTGGAGCAAATATTAGCCTCAGTGTAGACAGAGAAGTAGCTGGCACTATTGTGGTAGATTGCAGGGCTTACATGGATAGTGCATTTCTGTGTAGCCACCGCAGAAGAGGAAGAAATGCATGCTAAGCTATCAAATAAGATGAAGCAGGTAGCACAAGAATTGCAAGAATCTCATGAATGCATTTCACTTTCCAACTGGTATTTAATTCTGAATACTAGCCTGTGGAATGGTTCACCTGGGGAGTTCAATCCAGAGCCCAGTTCTTGGACCCCACCCTGACTTAGTTGTACAGAGATGGCAGGCAAAAAAAAAAAAATGGGCATGCAACAGTGATGGGGGATTCTAAAGTTAGGGAAACAGTCAGACACCTTGTGTCACAGGTTAGAACACAAATTGGTACGTTATCTCTCTATGCTGATGTCACCTAGCAGTTCGAGGAGAAAGTGAGGACTGCAGATGCTGGAGATCAGAGCTGAAAATGTGTTGCTGGAAAAGCGCAGTAGGTCAGGCAGCATCCAAGGAACAGGAGAATCGACGTTTCAGGCAAACGCCCTTCTTCAGGAATGAGGAAAGTGTGTCCAGCAGGCTAAGACCTAGCAGTTCCACAGCATTCTGACAGGGGCCACTGATCAGTCCATTTAGACAGCTCAACTGTACCAATAACTTGGGTTGAAATGGGAAAGAGATCCGTCAAACAGATTCTAGAGATTTACAAATGAACTAGCTAGATCTTAGAAGCCACGATTAATGGATCACTCCCAGTGTCATGCATTACCAAATACAGAAATAAAATTACAAGAACAGGTGAATACATGGCAGGAGAAATTGTGCAGGAGGAAGAGTTTTTGATTTCTGGGACTTTCCAACAGGTTCCAGGGAAGTGGACAAAATTACAAGTTAATGGATGCAGGACCAATACAGTTATATGGTGGTTTGCAGGTACTGTTCAGGACATGTAAATTAACATGGCAAGGAAATGGGCACCAGGGCATAACAGGTGAAAGGAATATACAAGCTGCACAAATAATTGAAAAATCAGAAAATTCTAAGTCCATTTGTAGTAAGTTGGAATGTACTGTTATGTTAATCACATACTTCTGAGTACTAGTTATGGTTGGAATGTTGGAAATTCAGTAGCCAATTTGCACAATACAAACTCCCAGTGTTGTGATGACATCTAGGTAACCTTATGTTGACTAAGAGGTTAAAACAAAGTCAAGGTACCCAATCAATTCAGAGGGCAGCATCTTTCTCAAGTTAATACTTCACCTGAAAGGCAACACTTCAGACAGTGCAGCACTCTCGCAGTATCGCACCGTCGTCCAGTCTGTTTGTTTTGTTGAAGTCCTACAATGGATTGAACCCACAATCCTCTGACTGTGAGAGGCAAGTGTAACATCAACTGAGCCATGGCTGACAAGTGAAAAATGATTAAGTGGTAAAATTTAAAACACTACAAAATATATAGCAGAAATACCCCCCTCTATTACATGCTCAACTAATTCTTGATATAAAATAGAATTTTACAGTTTATCAAATGAAAACGCACCACCTTGATAAACCCGATAAGTTATTCCAACAGTAGGTCCACCCGGCCCAGTGGAGGGATCTCCCCTTTCCTTTTGTACATAGACTGTAATGTTGGAACCTACCCCCAAGTGGAATTGAGGGAACTCCTGGCCAACACTACCACGTGCTCCAGGACACAGCAACGTCACAAACAGCGCGCCACTCACTTCGGAAAGACCCCCAGAGGGAGGCTGCCCGATACACTGCCTGTTTTATAATGAAGCAGAGACGAGAATGTCGGTGTGCGAGAAGACGGAGGTTGTTATTGCTCTAACTTGATTGTGTTCCAGAATTAGTGACTTATCGCATTCAAGTCTGTGCACATACATACAGTTCTGAAGAGGAGCCGCAATAGATGGAAACATTAACTCCGTTCCTCTCTTCACAGATTCTGTCAGTCCTGCTGGGTTTCTGCAGCTCTCTTGGTGTTTCACATTTCCAGCATCCGCAGGGTTTTCCTTTTATAATGTTAGAAATGTTAGCCTCTATTGTTATCTGTCGGACAGACGCTGACAAGTTGCGTCTTGTCATTGAATGAGAGACTTTCATTCCTGTAGCACCGTTCACAACCTCCAGGCATTTTATAGCTAATAACTTTGGAAACTGTTGTCGCAAAAGCAGCCAGTTTGCACACAAACAGCATTGTGTTGACCAACAAGAACAGATCACAAAATAGAGGTGGGGTGCCATGTTTGCATGAAAGCATTAATCTGTGTCCCCTACCATCTGTTCGCTGACAAGATCCCATAGATCTATTTGAACACCAAAGCAATTTATCTGGTGGGTTTTTTTCAAATTGCTATTTCTGAAACCTTGTGGCTGCAATGTTTCCCTACCTAACATTTTAAAACTAGTTCACTAATTCGGAAATGCTTTGGGAGGTCATAAACGATGCTAATGCTAATTTATTTTCTTTCTGTCTTTATCTCTGCATTCAATGCGGTGAAGACACTTCTACAGTGTTGTTAAGTGTAGATTTCTAAAATTGTGACTAACAATAATAAAAGAAAGGTAATCTATTTTTAAGTTGGGAAATGTGATTTGGAGGGGAACTCACAGGTGGTGGTGTTCCCATCTGCCTGCTGACCTTTCTTACTCGGGGTAGAGGCTGCGGATTTAGAAGGTACTGTTACTGTACATTTTGTAAATGGTACACACAGTAGAGGAAGGTGATGTTTCAGATGGAGGGGTTGCCAAACAAGTGGACTGCTTTAATATGATTTGGACGTGCTGGTGTTGGACTGGGATCGACAAAGTTAGAAATCACACACACCAAATTATAGTCCAATAGGTTTATTTGGAAACACTAACTTTTGAGGTGGTTGTGGAACAGGACCATAAGGCACAGAATTTATCGCAAAAGGGTTACAGTGTCATGGAGCTATAATGGTATATTAAACAAACTTAGATTAAGTCTTTTACCTTTTAGAATGGGATATGCTAGTTTCGGTTCTTTAATATGTAAATCCCAGAACTCATTTTAAGTAACATTCTCAAAATAGGTTCAGCTTTTCTAACAATAATTGCCATCTCAGTTCTGACAGTGCATTAAAGGTGTGAGGTTAAAGTCTGTCTGTCCCAATGTTGAGTCAGACTGGTTCTATTTCTAAAGTGGGACTTACAGAATCTTACATGAACTTTGAGCAAAATAAAAAGTAATTCTGCAAATACAAACTCACCCCATAAACTTATGTGTGTGTACATGCAGGAGAGTCACAGTGAGTGTTGGCATGTGAAAGAGTATGTGTGCAAGCTTGGTCAAGTATGTGTGTGAGTGTGATGAGGTACAGGCCTGTGAAAAGGTTCATGCATAGGTATGAGTGTGGGGAGGTGCACGTGTGTGTATATGAGAGAGAGCATATGCATGAGAGATGGTGTGCGTGGGTGTATGAGTATGGAGGAGTGTGTGAGAAAGAGTGTGTGTATTGTAGTGGGGTCACCTGTAGTGTGACATGAACCCAAGGTCCCAGTTGAGGCCATCCCCATGCATAATGAACTTGGCTATCAGCCTCTGCTCAGCCACTTTACATTGTTCCTTGTCCTGAAGTCTGCATTGGAGGATGGTCACCCGAAGGTCTGAGGCTGAATGTCTCGAACCACTAAAGTGTTCCCCAGCTGGAAGGGAACACACTTGCCTTGTGATCATTGTGCGGTCTGAGGAAGAAGAGAAATTGTTGGGCTTTTGTAACTAATGCATCCACATGAAGAGTCCGAGAAAGCTTGTTGTGGATGACCACTCCCAGGAGCTTGACACTCACAACTCGTTCCACCTCTGTACTGTTAATGTGTAGGCGGGCATGAGTAACATCCCACCGAAAGTCAATAATGAGTTCCTTGGTTTTCCTGGAATTGAGAGCTAGGTTGTTCTTAGTGCACCATTTTTCCAGGTCTTCCAACTCCCGTCTGTAGTCTGTTTCGTTGCCATCTGAGATTCGACTGACCAATTTGTGTCATCAGTAAAATTGTAAATGGCATTAGTCTGGTATTTGGCGACGCAGTCAAGGATACACAGTGAGTACAGTATCGGCTGAGTAAGCACTCCTGGGGGTCTCCAGAGCTGAGTGTTAGTGAGGCTGAAATATTGTCCCCAGTCTTCACTGATTGTGGCCTGTGGGTCAGGAAACAGAGGATCCAGTTGCAGAGAGTGGGGCTTAGTCCGAGATAACTAAGTTTAGTATTCAAACTTGAGGGGATAATAGTGTTGAAGGCAGAACTGTAGTCAATGAGTAGGATTCTTACATAGCTGTTCTTTGGTGTCAAGATGTTCTAGGGAGAAGTGATATGGCATCTGACATGGATCTGTTGATCTGATAAGCAAAGTGTAAAACATAATGATTACAACAGTTTGGAATTATAAGATTACAAATGCAGTAAAATTTTTCAATGTAACCTTTGAAAAACTTACAACTCAGAGATGTATCTCTGGATTGCCTACTGTTTACTCTGCCAGTATGTGGTACTGGTATTGATCTTGTAGATAGATTTATGCATTTGTACCAAAACTGAGGTATTGCTGAAATATTACTGCCATTCATTCCAAAATTATTTTCTCAGAATATCTTTAATCTGTGGAATTCTCTTCCCTAGAGAGCAGTGTAGGAAAAGTCAATGTATAGCTTTAAGGATGAATAGGATAGATTGTCACATGACAAGGGAGTTAAAGGAATTAAGGTAGGCAGGAAGGTGTAGTCCTTAGTCAGATCAGCCAAGATGTTATCAAATGGTGGAGCAGATTTGAGGGTTGATTGGCATATTCCTGACTCCAATTCATATATGTGTTCATATTAAGTTACAGAAATAAAAACAAAATACTCTGGATGCTGGAGATCAGAAATAGAAAAACAGAAAATGCTGATGAAACTCAGCAGGTCTGACAGTATCTGTGGAGAAAGAGTTTCTTCTGAACAGGACACATTGGAGTTGAAAGGTTAACTCCGTTCCTCTCTCCAAAGATGTTGCAAAACCTGCTGATCTTCACCGGCATTTTCTGTAACTATCACAAATTACTGAAGCTACTTTCTAAAAGATTTATAAAATTGGTATTCATGCTGCATGTTTAGCACATATTATTCTGTTAACAGTTTACATGAAGACACAAATCATTAGTTTAAGTTATCCAATAGTGTACTAACTATCTCTATTTTCAGAAAAGTAACTCTGATTGCAATAACTGAGTTAAGTTAGTTGTACCTTTCTTTGTATTGTAACTGCTTGATTTTTGCTTGTATATGAAAAATGGATGTGCTGGGTGCAAATTAAGCTTGTTTTTCCTTTTTGATATATGAAGTGCAACAACAGTCACTAAATGTTTAAATTACACGCGAGGAAACTAAATAATGAACATGTATTGGTGTAGAATATCTTATATCCTCTGGACATTCCAAAGTTTTTAACAACCAACAAAATACTTTTTGATATAAACAATGTACTTCAGAAGATGGCGATCTGAGATAAAAACATGAAGTGCTGCAAAAAGTCAGCAAGCCTGGCAATATCTGTGGAGAGGGAGAAAAATAAACTGTTTTAAGTCCAATCTAACTCTTCTTCAATGTGGTCATTATTGTAAGGATATGAAGCAACCAGTTTACAGTTAGCAAATTTCTACAAACTACAAATGAGATTAATAACCAAATATTCTTTTGTTTAATAGGTATTGGTTGACAGATATTGGAATTACTTCCCTGCTCTGCTTTGAGTAATGCATTGGGATAATTTAAACCCAGCTAAGAGGATAAATTTGTTAGTTTACCAGTTGATCCAAAGTATGGCATCTCTGATAGTGCAGCAATACCTTCTGTACTGTGTTGAAGTGCAGGCCTAGATTAGGGTTCAAGTCTTTAGGCAGAACCCTGACAGGGGAGGGGAAGGGAATATATGTTTGTTGTGATATCCCGCTGGAGGTGAGAGAAATGGTGGCTTACAATCCTTTGGACACAGGACTAGTAGGATGGTAGGTGAGGACCAGGGAGACCCTATCATTGTTGTGGAAAGGAAGGACAGTGGTGAGGGGTGTGAACAGGAGATGGGTTGAACACAGCTAAGGGCCCTGTCAATCACAGTAGCAGGAAATTCTTGGTTGAAGATAAAGGTAGACATTTCTGGGGCCCCTGGAAGGTGGCATCATCAGAATAGATGTGATGAAGGCTGGGAGAATGGAGTAGAGTCTTTACAGGAAGCAGGGTGTGAGGACATATAGTCGAACTAACTGTGGAAGTCAATGGGCTTATAATGGATATTGATGCCTATTTTTACCTCTCTGACATTGTTATCTCTGGCCCGCTAATGTCACCAGAATGCTTATCCATACCATCATCAGCTCTAAATTCAACTTATGTATCGTCCACTTTGCTTGTCTTCCGACCTGTGATCTATACAATTTTAAAAATGCTGAATTACTTCGTTATTCTACAATAAGCCCCAATTACCATTACAATTTTTGACTTACCCTGGCTCCCTGTCCCACAGTGGATCGAATTTAAAATTCTCATCCTCCTATGTTTATCTCTCTAAGGCCTCACCCTGTTGTAAATTTGCAATCTTCTTAAGCCTTATGTTGGTCCCTATGCTATCTGGTCATTTAACTGTGGCTTCTTACATTCACTGTCCTGTAATGCTCGGAACATTTTACAATCATTTTGAACCCACTTCCTAAAACATATTTTCTTCTTCCCCAACAACTACCTAAATTTAAAAAGTTTCTTAAAACTTACGTCTTCAGTTAACTTGCTTAGCCATTCCAGATAAGATGCCTGTGCATCTTTTCTCCGCTTTACCTTGGAATATTCATGTGTATGGGAGGTACTATGTACAAGTGAGTAACTACTATTGATTGCCAGCTCATAGGCCTGCTGGTCTAAGATACATGCAGCAGTGCAGGATTTTGTGCTATCTACAATATAGGTTGTGTCCAAAGGTGTCTGTGCTCCCTGTAGATGGCCAGAACGTAGCCTCACCCAATCATGCACCTAATCGGCAAGTTTCCAGCACTTAGTGCTTTAAACAAAATGCAATGAAGGACGGAGGGTGTTTGGTAGTTTGATTCAATTTCAGCTGTTTTATAAACATTTAGTGTTTTTTTTGCAGTCATCATTACCCTGAATAAATCTTAGCTGGAGATTTAAACTGAATGAAATGATTGTGACAACATACACAACAACATTTGTAAGCATAATTGAAGGACTAGGGAGACCCTATCATTGTTGTGGGAGGGAAGGGAAGTGATGAGGGCAGTGTACAGGAGATGGGTTGAACACGGCGAAGGGCCCTGTTAACCACAATAGCAGAGAACTCTTGGTTGAGGATAAATATGGACATTTCTGAGGATAAATGATGCAAATAAATGTGATAGAGACGGAGAAATTGTGAGAATGAGATAGTCTTTACAGGAAGCAGCGTGTGAGGTATAGTCAAGGTAACTGTGGAAGACGGTGGGTTTATAGTGGATATTGGTGGCTAGCCTATCCTCAGAAATGGAAAAAGACACATCAGACAAAGGAAGGGAGGAGCCGAAAGTGAAATTGATAAAGTTTTCCAGTTCTGAATAAGAGAGGGAAGCAGCACCGATGATGTCATCAATGTACCACAGAAAGAGTTGTGGATGGGGGCCCAAGTAGGACTGAAACAAGGAATATTCCCCACACCCCACAAAGAGACAGGCATGGGGCCCATGCAGATACCTTTGGCCACACCTTTGATCTGGAGAAAGTGAGAGAAGTGAAATAACTTGTTCAGAGTGAGGACAGCTGACCAGGCAGAGGAGGGTGGTGCTGGGTGGGGACAAAGCAGGCCTTCTTTCCAGGAAGAAGTGAAGAGCCCTGACACCATCCTGGTGGGGGGGTGGATGTGTAAAGGGCTTGCACATCCATGGTAAAGAGAAGGCAGCTGGAGATCGCAAACTGGAACTTCTGAAACTGACATAAAGCATCAGAAGAATCAAAAATGTAATGGGAAGCAACTGGATAGGAGGAGAAAAGGTCACAGTAGGAAATGATATGTTCTGTAGGGCAGGGGCAGGCAGAAACAATGGATGTGCCCAGGCAGACCTGTTTGTGGATTTTGGAAAGAAGGTAGAAGCAGCTGTACTGAGTTGGAGGTGGGGGGGAGAAGATCACCAGATGAGATGAGATTGGTAAAGAATGATGACCAATGGTTGGGTCATGGTTCCAGGACAAATAGGAGGAGGTGGCTGAGAGCTGGCACTCAGCCTTTGCAATATAGAGGTCAGTCTGCCAGACTACAACAACACCATCCTTGGCCTAATTACAAAGTTAGGGTTGGATCTGAGAGCACGGAGTGCTGTCAGTTCAGAGGGATATAGGTTAGAATGGGTGGGGTTAGACAGAGAAATTAAGGTAACTAATGCCACATTGGTAGTTCTTAATGCACAAGCCAAATGCAGGTAAAAGGCCAGATGTCGGTAACTTTAAGTTTTTGGAGCTTTTCTTCCTTACCACCTGAAAGGAAGAAAATATGTTTCTTGACAAAGAATGCTGTTCGTACAGTGGACCCATTTTCTCATTTTCACAACTATCATTTACATGTATTTTACATTTACATTTCTAATGCTTCTTTACCACAACTAGCACACTCTTGTCTTTTGCTTTGGTCACTCACAATCTGTCCCATTCGCTTCTCCTCCCTCTGAAAACAGCATAAAGACCACAACTTTCCAGCCCTTTTCAGTTTTGAAGAAGAGGAATAAGGGATTTGAAACTTTAACTCTGGTTCTCTCTCCACAGCTGCTACCAGACCTGCTGAGTTTCTCCAGCAATTTCTGTTTTTATTTCATGTTTAAATGATTCAGACTTCCCTTCTGTTGAACAATGACACAACAGAGGCCATTATTTTTTGATTGCTGTCAAAGACTCAGCATCATTGCCAATGACTCTGGCCTCTTGATGGTTGCTTGTAGATGTTAAATTAGGTTTTTACAACCTCAACATTCTGCTTGACCCAGAATGGAGCTCAAACTCCATTTTGTTTTCATCAACATCACTATTTATTTTTTACCCCTCTGACATTGTTATCTCTGGCCCACTAATATCACCAGAATGCTTATCCATGCCATTGTCAGCTCTAAATTCAATTTATTTAATGTCCACTTTGCTTAAAATTCTCATCCTCCCCTGTTTATCTCTTCAAGGCCTCACCCTGTTGTAAATTTGCAATCTTCTTAAGCCTTATGTTGGTCCCTATGTTATCTGGTCATTTAATGGTGGCTTTTTACATTGACTCTGCTGTAATGCTAGGAACATTTTACAGTCATCTTGAACCCACTCCCTAAAACATCTTCTCTTCTTCTCTAAGTGCTACCTCAATTTAAAAACTTTCTTAAAACCCACCTCTTCAGTTAAATTGCTTAGCCTTTCCACGTAAGATGCCTTTGCATCTTTTCTCCTTTTTACCTTGGAATATTCATGTGTATGGGAGACACTATATACAAGTGAGTAAATACTATTGATTGCCAACTCAGTGGCTTGCTGCTCTAAGATACATGCAGCAGAGCAGGTTTTTGTGATATCTACAGTATAGGTTGTGTCCAAAGGTAGCTGTGTTCCCTATAGATGGCCAGAATGTGGCCTCACCCAATCATGCACCTAATCAGGAAGTTTCCAGCACTTAGTGTGCGTTCTAGGTCTTGCTACTTTAAACAAAATGCAGTGTAGGATGGAGGGTACCTGTTCAGTGTTTGGTAGTTTGATTCAATTTCATCTGTTTATGAACATTCAGTGTTTTTTTTATTTCTTTGCAGTCGTCATTATCCTGAAAAAATCTTAGCTGGAGATTTAAACTAATTGAAATGATGTGACAACTTTTGTATGCATAATTGAACTGACAAAACTTTTATAAAAATGGAAACAAAGGAATAATTGCATTCAAATAAATTATTTGATTCTGATTATATTACTAGCTCAATTTCTTAATGGATAATTTATGACCTAGCCATAAAGTACAAGTATTTCCTTTTAACAGAGTTTTTAAAAAATCATCCTTTCTTAATCTATTTTCAATCTGTTTATTATTATGAACCTGAATTATGCAATAAATCCTTAAAATGAATGTTTAACATGCTTGTTTGGTATTTCCTTCACCATTGGTTTTATAGAAGTATTAAGCCTAGCCTTCATAATGGTAGACAGGAATCTCAAGTTATTGCATAAGGAATGTATACGCATGTACCCATAAAATAAAAACAGGGTCTATATAACTTTCTATCATTGTCATTTCTTATCCTTACATTGAACAATATTACCTTGTGACTGTAGTAATATTGAAACCATGTTGTCAATCATCAAATTACGTGCAATGTCTTCACAATAAAAAAAGATTAGTTTTAAAGTTGATATAAAAATATTCAAGACATTTTCTGTTCTTCACATTTATTTTGCTGTACAATCTTTCAAACTAATACACGTTGTTTAATATCTACAAATGATTGATTACTGATGGAACTACTGTTTCTGAAGCTACTGTACCTAGAAATATTTAATATTTGTATTTTGTTCTGTGCTACATAGAACTTTGAAACCACTTAAGTGACCAATATAAATTCCTACAATTGCCAACAGATAACATATAATTTTATATGTTATCTTTTATCATGTTTACTAATGTCAGCTGATTTCTTTTAGTACAAGGTTGGGTTGATGTATTTTAATGTTCTGTGTATGCTCATTTATAGAAGCTTTATGATATTACTGAAAATCTCTGAAAGATATACAGAACATGTTTTAACAATTTGTGTTCAAAATATATGCATCTTGATTTTTTTTCAAAGTGTACTTTATTGCTTTGCTGTTCTCCAGAAGTTGAAAACTGAACAGTTGATTTGGACAGCAACTACATCTGCTTTCCGTCCATTAACTGATCTTCTATCTAAAGAAAAGCATGGCCTAATTAGGGACAGTCAGCATGGCTTAGTACAGGGCAGATCATGTCTTATTAACTTGATTGAATTTTTCGAGGAGGTGACAAAAATGATTGATGAGGGTAGAGCAGTGGATGTTGTCTACTTGGATTTTAGTAAGGCTTTTGACAAGATTCCTTGGTAGGCTCATGGTAGACTCATCCAGAAGATTAAGATACATGGAATGCATGGTGTCTTGGCTGCATAGGTTCAGAATTGGCTCGCCCATAGAAGGCAGAGGGTATTGGTGGAAGGGTGTTTTTCAAGCTGGTGATCAATGACTAGTAGTATTCCGCAGGGATCCTATGGGATCCTCTGCTGTTAGTAATATTTATAAATGACTTGGATGAAAATGTAGATGGATGAGTTAGTAAGTTGGCAGAAGATACAAAGATCGGTGGAGTTGTGGATAGTGTAGAAGGTTGTCAAAGGATACAGCAGGATATAGATCATTTACAGCTATGGTGGAGAAATGGCAGATAGAGTTCAAACCGTGTAAATGCGAGGTGCTACACTCTGAAAGATCAAATGTGAAGGGAAAGTGTACGGTTAATGGCAGGATTTTGAACAGCATTGATGTACAGAGAGATCTTGAGGTTCAAGTCCATAGCTTCCTGAAAGTGGTCACACAAGTGGATAAGAAGGTAAAGAAGACCAATGGCATGCTTGCCTTTATTGGTCACTGAGTACAAGAGTCAGGATGTCACTTTGCAGCTTTATAAGACTTTAATGAGGCCATACTTGGAATATTGCATTCAATTCTGGTTGTCACATTACAGGAAGGATGTGGAGGCTTTGGAGAGGGTGCAGAAGAGGTTTACTAGGATGCTGCCTGGATTAGATGATATGAATTATAAGGATAGGCTTGAAAAACTCAGGCTGTTTTCTCTGAAGGCTTGGAGGGTGGGGGAACACTTGACAGATTGTCTATTTATGAGATGCATAAATAAAGTTGATGGTCAGAATCTTTTTCCCAGATCTGACATATCTAAAACTAAGGGGACATGCATTTAAGGTGAGAGGGAAAATTTCAAAAGAGATGTAAGGGGCAAGTTCTTTTAGCACAGAGTGTGGTAGGAGTCTGGAACATGCTGCCAGGAAGGTGATGGAGGCAAATATGATAGGGACATTTCAGAGACTTTTTGATAAGCATATGCAAGGATTGGAGGAATATGGACCAAGGGCAGACAGAAGGAATTAGTTTATTTGGCACAACATCGAGGGTCAAAGGGCCTGTTCCCGTGTTGTATTGTTCTATATTCTATGCTAATATATTACCTTTTACTCCAAGACCACTGAACTTTCCCATTACCTTTTTATTTGGCACCTTATCAAATTCTTTTGGAAGTCCAACTATACGATTTCTATTGTTCCCCCTTATCTACCCTATTAATTAGATCCTGAAAAATCTCTAATAATTTTGTCAAATAGTAAAACCATATTGACTTGTTCTAATCATGCTATATTTTCCAAGTCCATTTTTAAGACTTCCCTAATGATAGATTCTAGCACTTTTTCAAAGAATGATGCTCGGCTAACTGAGCTGCATTTCATTGTTTTCTCTCTTTCTCTATTTATATGAAAAGCGATGAAGCATTTGCCAACTTCCAGTCTGAATGAGGTATTCTCAAAGCTATTGGATAAGTATAGCCATTACACCCACTGCCTATGCACTATAAGTTTTAAAACCCAAACATGAAGGCCATTTGGTCCTGGAAATTAGTCAGATTTTAATTTTTAAATTTCTCCAACCCTTTTTCTCCGCTGATATTTCCTTTACTCCCTCATTCATTTTAGCCTCAAGGTTACCAGCTAATTTTAGTATAAAACCTGTGAAGGTAGACACAGAATATTTGTTCAATATCTCTGCCGTTTCTTCATCTGTATGATAGTTCCCTGGTCTCTGCTTCTAAAGGATTAACATTTACTTTGGCTAGTCCCTTCCTTTTAATATACTTATAAAAGCTCTTACAGTGTATTTTTATATTGCTCATTCATTTACTCTCCATATTCTATTCATTATGCTTTTTGGTGGTCCTTTGCTTATTTCTTAAATATTCCCATTTCCCAGACTACCGTTTTTTGCAATATTGTATGTCTCTTCTTTTAATCCTTCACTCCCTCGAATGGGTCTTGTTGAGTTTTTTTTTGTTTTACAATGGAATGTATTTTCCTTGATCAGTTTCATTTGCTTCTTTAAACATTTGTCACTGTCATTTACTGACATACCTTCTAGTTTATTTACCCAATTAACTGTTACCAGATTTCCCCTCATACTATGTAAATGACATTGTTTAAGATTTTCATTTGTGATCAAGTGTAAAAAGTTCTAATTTCCCCAACATTTTGTTGTTAGTTAACCAGATGACGGAAGGTTTGATTTATGAATTATCCAGGCCTCACTTTGACTCTATCTTCACTGTCCCTTTTGTTTCATCTTTGCACTGCTGCCTCACAGCACCAGGGTCCCAGGTTCAATTCCAGTCCCAGGTAACTGTCTGTGTGGAGTTTGTACATTCTCCCTGTGTCTGCGTGGGTTTCCTCTGGGTGCTCCGGTTTCCTCCCACAGTCCAAAGATGTGCAGGTTAGGTGAATTGGCCATGCTAAATTGTCCATAGTGTTAAGTGCGTTAGTCAGAGGGAAATGGGTCTGGGTGGGTTACTCTTTGGAGGGTCAGTGTGGACTGTTTGGGCTGAAGGGCCTGTTTCCATACTGTAGGGAATCTAATCCTGTGAGATCCATGTTTCTCTGTCACCATTCTGCTTGTAGTGTCACTTTAGCACATTGCAAGGACAATGCCGTTGCTTTTCCTTCTGGTCTGGAGTGTCAACAAAATATCAATTAATTACATCAATCCACTTTATTAATCAGTATGGGCCATTGGACTGAGATTTTAGTCACTCACCCTAGTAACAGCACTAACATTGTGTCTCCAGGTTAAAACGGTTTGGTTTCAGCTTTTATGTCTGCCTGCTTTTTCATTATCTCTCTGGGACGTTTTAAGATGTTTCTCAGCCACTAGTGAAATATAGATACATAGTTGCATACACATTTTGCTTTTAAAAATTGCCTTAATTAGTTTACTACTCTTTTCAACTTGGGTTCATAGACTAATTAAAAGGCTGAATCTTCCTCTTTTTTTGGCTAAATCTGATTTTCGCAAGTTTTTTGGAGAGATTTCTGCTACAAGAATGGGCAGAGCTACTGTGCCCCTATGGGCATTCCTCACATTCAATTCCAGCCCCTTCTTACCATACACCGTCGCCAGAACAACTCACCAGCCAGTGGATATCCGCTAAAAGTAATGACCCTTGTGCCATTTTTCAAATGCCTAACAGCACCCGGATAAGCACTGCCATTCTGAAACTGGCCTGGTTGATGAGGTACATACAGGGGACAGATTTTGGACAAGGGAAAAATGGAATTGTGGTTCTCTGATAGGAACCTGGCTTGTCCTGGTTCTGGTCCTTGTGAATGGAGTGGTGCTGATGATGGCCATCCTCTTCTGGAGGCCCAACAGAGGGGATCAAGCTACCAGACCCTGGCAGCCTGTTCCAAGGTTGCCATCTGACTCTGTGTGGTCTCCAACAGTCTACTAGAATGTCCAGTAGTGCTGTAAGGTCTTCGCTGTAAGTTCTACATTCTTTTCTCTGCTTCCTCACACTCACTCTATCTTTGCTACTGTGCCCAGCTCCCACCAACCTGCAGGAGGAACAAAGGGTCCCCTCAGAAGTCTCCAGTGTACTTGAATCTCCTCCAACAATAGGAATTTTTTAAAAATTACTTATGGGATGTAGATGTCACTCACAGGGCCAGCGTTTATTGACCATCCCTAGTTGCCCTTGTGAAGGTGGTGGTGAGCTGCCTTCTTGAACTGCTGGACTCCATGTGCCGCAGGTGGAGCCACACATGGATGAGGGAGGGAGTTCCAGGATTTTGACCCAGTGACTCTGAAGAACAACAATATATTTCCAACTCAGGATGGTGAGTGGTTTGGAGAGGAACTTGTAGGTAGTAGTGTTGCTATGTATCTACTGCCCTTGTCCTTCCAAATGGGTTTAGAAGGTGCTGCCTAAAAATCTTTGGTGAATTTCTGCTGTACATCTTGTAGGTGGCACACACTGCTGCTCCTGAGCATTTGTGGTGGAGAGAGTGGATGTTTATAGATGTGGTGCCAGTCAAATTGACTGCTTTATCCTGGATGGTGTTAAGCTTCTTGACTGTTGTTGGAACTGCACCCATCCAGGCAAGGGGCATGATCCCATCACAATTCTGACTTGTGCCTTGTAGATGATGGACAACCTTTGGGGAATTAGGAAGTAAGGGTTCCTGCTCTTATAGCTGTTGTAATTCTATGACTTGTCCAGTTCAATTTATTAATCCAGATCAATGTGAACTCCCAATGTGTTGATAGTGAGGGATTCAGTAACGGTGATACATTGAATGCCAAAGGATGACAATTAGAATCCCCCTGGTTGGAGATGGCCATTGCCATCTTGTCAACCGAAACCTGGATATTGTTCAGATCTTGCTGCATTTGTAAGTGAACTGCTTCAGCATTTGAGGAGTCACAAATGGTGCTAAATATTGTACAGTCATTAGTGAATATCTTCATTTCTGACCTTATGATGGAGTGAAGGTCAATGCTGAAGCAGCTGAAAATGTCTGGGCCTCAGACAGTATCTTGAGGACCTTCTGCAGAGATATCCTGAAGCTGGGATAACTGACCTCCAACAACCATGACCATCTTCCTACATGCCAGGTATGACTCCAACCAGCAGAGAGTTTTCCCTGGTACCCACTGATCCCAATTTGCTCAGGCTCCTTGATGCCACACTCGGTCAAATGCGGCCTTGATGTCAAGGGATGTTACTCTCACCTCACCTCTGGAATTCAACTGTTTTGTCCATGTTTGAATCAAGACTGTGATGAAGTCAGGAGCTGAGTGACCCTTACAGAACCCAAACTGGGCGTCACTGAGCAGGTTATTGCTGAGCAGGTGCTGCTTGACAACACCTTCTATCACTTTACAGTTGGATTTGTTCTTTTTTTTGTGTGTAGAGGGCATACCTGGGCCATTTTCCACAGTGTTGGGTAGATGCCAGTGTTGTAACTGTATTGGAACAGCTGAGTTAGGCAGCTGACAAGAATGTCTGTTTCATCGAGATACAACTGCCCCTGCTGTTTCCTGATCAAAATCCCAGAGTCAAGAGTTGCCTCTGTTAAAAGTCTCCCTCTACTTCAGCTGCAGATTAGGGAGTACACAAAGATGTAGTGGGAGGAGGGTAAGAAGAAAACTTGTTGAAGGCATTTGGAGATGGCACAGATGAAAACACATTATACTTTGTAAGTATCTTTGTCTAGCCAAAATGTCACTGTTACAGCATGAGGCCATAATGCCCTGGCTGAAAGTTACCATGGCTGGATGTCTGTGCTGAGAACCTGCTGCAGCAAGAGGAACAAGGTGTGTACAGGACTGTGGGTACTGCTGGCACCTTTTGAGCATCTTGGTATGACTTCTGTATTTTTTTTGTGGCCTCTGTTTCTGAAAGTGTTGATGTGAGTGAGTTGGTCAGTGATATCAGGAGCATGGAGGTGCAACACAAAAAGCTGAGCCATTCATTAGGAATGGCCAAGGATTGGGGACCCAGCAGGTATCTGTCATGTGCAGTGCATTTGTCTGTGTGTAATGTTCTTCCCCCTTACATCAGTGGGCTTTAGAACCCCTTCCTCACAGGTTGAATTGCTCACCCCATCAGCTCCAAGTGTAATTGTAGCCACTTTCTTCCCCATCTTGATTTGCAGCATTATGAAAGGAGACAGTAAGGTCACTACCTCAATTTGTCAATGAGACCCCGAGCACCCAAATCCTCTTCCTGATAGATGGTCTTGTAAATCCCGCAGGCTTCCCACCTCTCCAGGTCCCCACCAAACCTGTCTACATAAGCCTATACCTGTATGCATTCCCCCACTCCACCCCTGCCCATGCCTTATGAAGTGACCATGCCAGACATGCTCATACACTGATTTACACCCCCACCACCAATACCAGGGGTTCCCGACAATGGAGGAACCTGGTCCTGCATAAGTCCTTTTCTATCTATGCTTTAATATCCCTCTTTTGCAGATTCTCTTGCGCCACCCCCCCCTCAACTATTGCTTCACAATTGTCCTCCCCACTTGCCACAGCGTGCAGCCCCAATCCCGATGAATAGTTCCTGAAGCTCCTTCCCATTGCAGTGGTCACCCTTGCACTCTCCACAAACTCCCTTCTCCCTTTGTTTCTGTGGATGGATCTGACAGGCTGACCATAGCCCATCCACTTGAGTAACCTATGTGAATAGTCCCAGGCAAAATGGGCCTGGACCTCTAACTGCTGTCTGCACATTGTCCTGACCTGAACTGATAACTATGGAGCTACTGATACCCACCCATGAATTGCAGTGGCATCAACGCCCTTACCAAGGCCTCCTTGATTGGATGCCTGACAGTGATAAATTAATGGGCTACTCCTGACTGTGCCGGGATCTCCCAATTGAGATGTTACCATGGACTTGCATGAGAACTACTCCTCTAAGACTTTCAGATATGGCTGTTTGCTTGCTGCACATGCAATGTGTGTTTGCCAATGTGAGCTGCTGGCTCAGAGTGCAGGTATGCAATTAATGTAGCTTACTAACAAACAGCAAGATTGCTAGACTGAGGGCTGTCGACCAACAAGGCAAGCTGCCTGATGTGTGACTGCGCTAACTGCCATGACACAGTAAGGATTGGATGCTGTGACCATACAGCTAGGTGCTAATTGAGCAAGCAGCTAGTTCAGTGTGTGAGGTGGGTGCCTGCCCCTATGCAAAGTGCCCTTGCAGCAGCACTTCAATGTTCTACCATGTGAGCTGAAGCTTCCAGAGCTCCCTGTCAGTGTTGTATTGATTCTGTTAATGAATCTTGCACCTTGTCTAGATCTACTACTTGTTCCTTTACATTCCCTTTTATATCGTATCATCATTCTTTTTGTCATTGAATCTCTCCTGCTTTGCACCCTATCATAGACTTTCCCTTTTGTTCTTTCCTCTGTTGTGCTGCCTCTAAAATCTGTTACATCCCCAATTGTTTGCAGTTCTGATGAAAGGTGAGTGAAACTTTGTCATGGATTTTATCCTGAAGCTGAGCTCTGAGTAGAGGATGGAGCATTTATCAAGATGTTGGACAACTGGAAAGAACAGAATCCCATATCTTTCTGATTGCTTTGCTGTGGTGTTTCCATCCATCGGCAGCTGATAGACATGCGGAAAGTGTTTAACCTAAAACACACAAGATCGAGTATTGAAGGATGGGGAGAGAGAGTATAGCAGATATTGGATTATCTGATCTAGAACATAGGATCATGTGAACAGGAGTAGGCCTTTCGGCCCTTTGAGCCTGTTCTGCCATTCATTGAGATCATGGCTGATCTGTGGCCTAACTTCATATACCTGCTTGTGGTCTATATTCTCTAATAATACCTTTGCTTAATAAAGACTATCTATCTCAGGTTTAAAATTAACAACTGATCTAGCATCCACTTCTGTATTTGGAAGGGAGTTCCAATCTCCAACTCCCTTTATATGTAAAGATGCTTCCTGACATAGCCCTAATTCTCAAACTATACCCCTTAGTTCTAGAATCTCTAATCAGTGGGACTAGTTTGTGGTTATCCATGCTGTCTTTTCCTGTTAATATCTTTTAAGTCTTTGATCAGATCACCTCCTTACCTTCTAACTTCTAGACAAAACAGACCAGAGTTATACAATCTTTCCTCATAACTTTAACCTCTGAAATGCAGGTACATGAATGTTGTACTCCCTTCTAAGCCAAGATATCCTTCAGAAGGAATGGTGCCCAAAGTAAGATGGGAGAGGGATTTCCAAATTGCATTTAAAGTACAGGAGTTTTCCCGAGAAAGGAGTGTGAGAAAACGAGTCATGTTGCTGGGGTAGTGCAATCCAAGGGTGATAGTGCAGTTCAGTCATGTGCAGGGTGTTCCACCGCAGGGAATGCAATGTGGAGCTGGAGTCCAGTTTGCTGATTTGAGGAGAGGTGAATAATATCTGATACTGCTTGGGATCCATTGGCAGTTGGAGCAGGTGTCAAGGTGATAGGAGGTGAGTTTGGATTGGGGTTTCGGGGTAGTAATCGCTGTTTAATTCACGATTACTCAATTGTAATATAACTCCTAGTATAACTAAGTCAAATGCCGTCTTGACATCAACAGCGTCTCTCTTACCTCAGCTCAGGAATTCAGCTTTTTTATGTGTATGTTTGTGCTATGGTTATGACAGGATCTGGAGTCAAGTGGCTCTGTCAGAAACCAAACTCAGCATCTATCAGAAAGTAGGTTATTGGTGAATCTGTGCCACTTCATTGCAATGATGACACCTTCTATCAGTTTGCTCATGGGGTGATTGTTGATCATGTTGAAAGTATCCTGCATATTGTGGACAGGACATTCCTTGAAACTGGCATCTGCGATGGTAGGAATCTCAGGAGAAAGCAAAGATAGACCATCTGGCAGAAACATTCCTTTGACTAAAAAGTCGTCCAGGTCTTTCAGCCTTTTCTTTCACTAGTCCCTATTCCCATGATGTCCTCAGATTGTGAGCTAATTCTGATAATGATTTTACATGAATGGACTGTTTCCTTGTTGATTGTAAAGTACATCTGGCATTTTCAGATGGTGAGGTTTCTCACCCCATCACCCAAAACGCCAACTTGAAATGCATCCCTGTCAAGCACAGCTGACCCACATCCTTTTAATAGTAAGAGGAATGTGTTAATTGGCTGAAGGTGGGACTTCAGTCCCTCTCTGGTGCTCAAGTCCCACCTCAGGGCCTAGCTAGCTAGTCTAATTGACCAGCAGCTCTGCATTCTCAGCAGTTTCGGTGGCAGCAATGGCTAGTGCTGCAAGCAGTCCCCAGACTGAGGTAAGACCCAGGGGTGGGATGGAGAGAGGGATGCAGCTACCTGGATGGAGAGGTGGAGTGGAGTTGGGGGAGGAGAACCAAGAGGAAACGGCATTCGCCCCTACCATGTCTCCTGAGGCTAGAGCAGGGTGTACTGCCAGGTATTCCTCTGCTCTCACCAACCTCAATATTGAGGGTGGGCAGTGTTGAATTGTAGGGACCTCATGTAGGGGCACAGTGTAGGCAGCACTGTAAAATTGTGGATGTATTGGCCAGTGAGAGTGCAGGAGACAGGTTCCAAAGAGAGATTTCTGGGCTGCACTCCCCCAGCAGGACACTAAAAACCCAGCTATTATTCTAGAAAGCTTTCCTCAATATATTGTTGTAATTAATTGTCTAATTATTGGCTATGACTCTACTTGAACTCTTCTGTTCCAGTCTGTAAGAAAATTAAAATCTCTGATTATAATCATGTGTTTTTGTTGCATGTTTCCCAGACCTCTGTAATTAAAGTTGCTGAATGCAGCACCATTGGCAGGAGATATGTTGACAAGTCTGAAAAATCTTGTGATTCTTTGCTGTTCCACCTTACCCATTGTTATTTAATTCAGGTTAATTCTAATTGGTTTGTTGTTTAATTGGACAGTTGATGCTGTTAAATGAATTCATCCAGTGGCCAGACAATAGCACATGTTGGACTGGGAAATATCTGCTGGACAACAATTCTTGGACTTTCTCATAAGCCCCAAAGTATTAAGGTCAGTCAAAATCTTTATGTATGAACTCATTACCCTAAATGGAATCTTTTATTTACACTTTGTCTTAATTGTACCTTTTACTAATATCATTGCTCCTTTTTTCCCAATCTCTGTTTCCTTCCTAAAGATCCTATAGCCTGGATATTTCTAGCTTCCAATCATGCTAAGTTTGCAGTCAGATCTCTGTAATGGTGATTGTATTGCATCCTTTGAATTATATTTGTATTTCTGACACATTAGATTTATCTAATGCTACAAGCATTTTATGTACCATCCTGATATCTGGGTAACTGTTCCCATTCTACCTAGTTTTAAAATTTTTCTCCAAGCCCTCTTTTCCCCCAATTGTACAGCTGTCCTAGTCCCAAAAGTGGTCCCAGTATCCCAGGAATCTGAAACCTTCACTCTCTTATCATCCTAAAACATTACCAATCCGAATGATTGTCTGTCTGGCCCAGTATTTTGCATTGGGAGTAATCCAGATATTACAACCTTGGAGATTCTGGTCCTTAATCTAAACTTAATTCACTGAAATCTCTTTCTGGAACATTGACCTCTAATTTCATCATAGTTTCTTCCATGAATCTTGACCTTTGGATTCTTGTTCTCTGTTCATTCTGCCATGGCTTAAACTTTGATGTTTAGGAAATGACTTAACTTGGGGCTCTGGATCATGTTTATGAATAGAACTAGGGGCAACCTTTTCACACAGAGGGTGGTTCGTGTGTAAAATGACCTACCAGAGGAAGTGATGGATGCAGGTACAGTTACAATTAAA
Source organism: Chiloscyllium punctatum (assembly GCF_047496795.1). Taxonomy (NCBI): domain Eukaryota; kingdom Metazoa; phylum Chordata; class Chondrichthyes; order Orectolobiformes; family Hemiscylliidae; genus Chiloscyllium; species Chiloscyllium punctatum. The sequence goes on along the minus strand of NC_092743.1, from coordinate 52,414,389 downwards.
AGACATTTGGACAGTACATGAATAGGGAAGACTTAGAGGGATATGGGCCAAATCCAGGCAAGTGGGACTAGTTTTGTTTAGGAAATTTGGTCGACATAGACAAGTTGGACAGGAGAGTCTGTTTCCATTCTGTCTGGCACTGTGACTCTATAACTATCTGACTGTAGAATACTCCACAATTTTTCTTATTACCTCTATGGTTTCCCAAATATGTAACTACTAGCTGCTCACTGCCTTGCAGATACCTGCAATGATCCCCTTGTGTTTGTTCCCATTATTAGTATCAAAGAAGGTATTAAGCATGAGTCCAGCTCCATAAACTATACCTTCCTATCTTGTCTGGCCATGGCCACACATGATCCCTTAAGTAGCTCCACCCTCAGGAAGCTGTTCCATCTAACTTTCTCCCTATCAAGTGTTGCTGAGTAGGCCAACCTTATTTTCAAGTTGTGCAACTTTCTTCCTAAGGATTTCAACTAAACTGTATCCATCCTGGGAAGCATGATTTTATGTAGATCCTTATCAAGCAAATCACACACATGACTCTACTCTGATTTTGCTATGCTTATTTCTATACTCCAGCCTAATAGAAATTGTTTTAAAGTTTTTGAGTGCTTACTATTTATTCACTTTTTTAAAAATTAACTCTTTTTAACTTAACTTCTTAACTGAAAGTATCATTCCGTTCTACCCTCTTGAAGCTGTTCTACAGTGCAATAGATTTGAAGAGAAATCCTGGTGATAAACACTGGACCTCTCCTCTTCTGCCAGGTGCCTGTGTCAAATGGATCAAAATATTGATACACTGAGCACACTCAGTATTTTACTGTTACAATAAATGTAACAAAATCTAATTCCCCAACTGTCAACCAACAGGTGTGAAACTTCACTGAGTCAGCAACCCCAATAAGAAAAGCTCACAGATCCAACAGATTTTGGCTTTACTGTGTCTTCTCTGTGGGTTCAGGGGGACAAGGAATCAATCCCTAGTCTGTCCTGATGTTGTGATATGTTCCAGACAAATGCACATCAGTCAGTGTGCATGTCACTTTCTCTATGGTTCAGTTATGTTTATTGTTTAAAATCTGTAGCATGTCTCAAATGGTGCAGTTGAACAGCACATTTTATTATATGAGCACAGGCCATTCAGACTGGCCAGCCCATGTTGGTGTTGATGTTCCACTTGAGTCTTCTCCCATTTTTCTTCGTCTAAATTTACCATCAGAACCACTAATCCTATTAATCCTTAAATGCTGGTTGAGCTTCTCCTTAATGCATTTCTTTTGTTCATGCAGAATTCTGTAAACCTGTCATAAAATGTATTCAATAAACATCAATCTTCATTTGCAATCAAATTTTATAATCTTAGAGACAATGGAATTGTCAGCTTTATTTCAGCATTGAAACATATTATGGGTTGAACAATTGATTTGGTATGGTTTTACACTTTAATTTTACAACAATGGCATTAGAATAATTGAATCTGTTGGAAGAATGATTTTATATTTCTGCTTTGTATATAGATGATCAGGTAAAAGTCTGCAATTTTCAAATGATAATCTCCCGTTTTTGTTTTGATCCAGAATCCCTTTGGGAGAATAATAGAAAAATGCATTTATTTCAATAACTTTGCTAATCTGTAGATGCTAAGTTTGTCTCTGTTATAATTACAATGTCAGTAGTGAAAATACATTACCCTATTACAACAATGCCTCAAGCTACTGTATTTGTGTGATCTTATACCGACATCAAAAATTATTTCATTGCTCATCCTGTACTCATATGATGTAAAACCTTTGAGTGACACACCATGTTTAATAATCTTGTTCACCGTCTGCAGCTGATTAAGATCTTAGGTCTCTTGTACCTTTCTTAGCTATTTCAAAACTGTTTGTTGGGTGTCTCTCATCTTTCTTCCTACATACAATTTTTAGCGATATTAAATTTCACCTACCACTATTGTGCCCACACACATTCTTTTGGACTTTTTCTGTAATTACCAAGGCTTTTTATTTTCACTGATTCTTTCAATTTGGGTAATTTGCAATGAACTTTTGAATCCAATTCCTGGATATAAATAAGAAATCTGTAGTCCCAATACTTTAGGATTCCTAAGCTTTCTTTGGCTTTAACATTCTTGCTGTAACCAATCCTTACTGTTTTCTACCCTGCTACCAATTTCTTCTCTATCCTCAAGATTTGTGGAGTAACTGCAGTTAATAACTAAAGGCTTTTCATCCTGAAAATTGACAAATACAAATTTGGTAGACAATATTTTAGGGTTCACTAGTCTAGGAATTTGAGAAGTTACAACTTGTAAAGCTTTGTTATCTATAGTTTAGTTTATTGTTTGCATAGATGTTATGAAGTCATTGTACATTTTGATTGCATGCATGATAATTGTAGGAGAGCATATTGATGCACCCAATTTTCTTGGCATAACTGTGGTTGTGAGCAATGCAGGTTTAGGAGATGAGGCATTCTGTATTAATGGAAAACAATGTATTCTAATGGCCATATTAATTGAGGTTATGACCACTTTTGGTCTGTGTGGGTTGTTCGGTGACAATGTATGTGTTCAGTGAGTTTCTCATTTCCATCACTGTATTTGCATTTCCCTGTAGATGGCAGCAGAGCAATGGCCTTTTATTAAATAATCAGCGGGTGGCAATTTACTTAATCTTTTTTGCACATAATGCGAAACACGCTCAATAAGTGGTTTATTAACGAACTTAGAAAAAAATCTCGGAAATGTGAGTATGGAAACAGTCATCTGTATTCACCTCTGTCCAGTACAGACAGCAGAATTAATTTAACAACACTTTTAAAACATTAGATCGGGGATTGTTAGACTTCTAATGAAGTGAAACATTGCCTAGGTCGTAGTGCTCTTTAGGATCGGTCAGTTTAGCAACTCTGTTGTGCCAGAGGCTTACTTGTAAACATTTTCTGGTGCCCAGTGTTCCTGAAACTGCACCTTACGCTATTTAAAAGAGCATGTCAAATCCTACATAAATCATTCAGGTCATTTGCAGGCACATACAGTTGAAATCAAACACAAAGGTTGGGAATAAGATGGTATCATGAACTATTAGGCATTCATAGCTACTTATTACCTGATGATTAACATTCAGAAGCTGCCATCAATGCCAAACCTGCTGCAATGTTAACACAGTGAACAGAGAATGTAGTTTCCTATGGAACATAACCGAAAAGTACCCTCCCCGAAATTAAACTTATCAGTGCACGCTGATGTCGAGGATGTAATTCAGGATTGGCCGTGTAAACAGTAAAAATGTCTATTTGTCTCTGATATAAGAAAATGCACCTTTGCCTGGCAATAATAGCAGTTTCCATGTGGTAGCTGCAGAAATCCAGATCGGGTGATCAGGGTGCATCTGGGCAGTGGGAGAGCTTGCAGGGAGCTGTGAGCTCAATACTGTGACACCCCCCTCACTGCCCACGGCCAAGAGGGCTGTGGGATACAGACCCTGATGGGGTGCTAGAGCCATGGATTTTGTAACAAACGCTCTGCTGGCAAGACCTGTGTGAAAAAAAATGCAATGTGAAAACAAATCTACGTTTTTTGAACCTCATCCCGGCTCACTCCATCCCACCTCCCCTTCCCCCCGCCCATACTGTCCCACCTCAGCCTCCTTTTTGCATTACTATTGGTGACATGAGGAATACCAAAGCGGGCTGATCCAATGATGTGGAACCGTGCAACCTATAAAAGCTGGTCCGGAGCCAATCTTCCGGACAAGGTATCGGCTTCTGTCATCAGACGTAGCGTTTAGTGGTTTGTGTGTGCGCTCTTGCGGCTGGGACTGCAGCGATGGCAGGATGTTCCTGGGGATACGGACCCAAAAACGGTGAGGCTTTTCCCGCAGTGTCGAGCTAACTGGGTTGCAGTCCCCGGACAGGACTGGGGCTGAACGTTGCAGCCCCCCCCCCTCCCCTTCCCCCGGGACAGGGACATTGCTGGGTTATAGCCCTTCCCCCGGGACAGGGACGTTGCTGGGTTATATACCCCCCCCCCGGGACAGGGACATTGCTGGGTTATAGCCCTTCCCCCGGGACAGGGACGTTGCTGGGTTATAGCCCCCCCGGGACAGGGACGTTGCTGGGTTATAGCCCCCCCGGGACAGGGACATTGCTGGGTTATATACCCCCCCCCGGGACAGGGACATTGCTGGGTTATAGCCCCCCCCGGACAAGTACATTGCTGGGTTATAGCCCCCCCCCCCCCCCCCCCAGGACAAGGACATTGCTGGGTTATAGCACTCCCCCCATCCCCCCGGGACAGGGACATTGCTGGGTTGTAGCAAACCCCCTCCCCCCGGGACAGGGACATTGCTGGGTTGGAGCAAACCCCCCCCCCCCCCCCCGGGACAGGGACATTGCTGGGTTGGAGCAAACCCCCCCCCCCCCTCCCCCCGGGACAGGGACATTGCTGGGTTGTAGCAAACCCCCCCCCCCCCTCCCCCCGGGACAGGGACATTGCTGGGTTGTAGCAACCCCCCGGACAAGGACATTGCTGGGTTATAGCCCCCCCCCCCCAGGACAAGGACATTGCTGGGTTATAGCACTCCCCCCATCCCCCCGGGGCAGGGACATTGCTGGGTTGTAGCAACCCCCCCCCCCCCCTCCCCCCGGGGCAGGGACATTGCTGGGTTGTAGCAACCCCCCCCCCTCCCCCCGGGACAGGGACATTGCTGGGTTGTAGCACCCCCCCCCCCTCCCCCCGGGACAGGGACATTGCTGGGTTGTAACCCTCTGGGACAGGGCTGTAACTGAGAACTATCAGACATTCTCCATATCAGGCAAAGTAGCGAGATTTACATTGCACAGAGAGAGAGAGAATGTGCTAATGCATCTCTAGTAGACGTGCTGGCCTTTTTTTTTCAGAAAAGGAATTTCTTCCGTCTCTCTGATGTTAATGAAGTTGAATTCTAAAGCTGTTTCACCTTTCTTATTGTGAAAGGTTTCTGCAGGAAGAAAAGTTATTTAGTTTAAGATTAATCATTGATGGGATGAAGGAAAGTGATCCTTCAAGGCTGCTTTTGCTCATGCAGCTCTGAAACTTTACAACTGAATGCTGTTTGGTGTCGGGTTCGCAACCAGAGAGAGAGAGAATCATTTAAGAGGGGCTCCCCCCACCTCTCTCTCTCTCTCTCTCCGTCCTTCCCGCCCCCAGCTCCAGCCTCCTGAGAATGCATTGACCTTCATGAGAGAGGATTGTAGGTGACCGGCTGTAATCTCCTCCTGCAGGGCCAGACCATTGGCACGAACTGGGCTTCCCCATAGCCAAGGAGGGCACCCGCCAGTCACCCATCGAGATCAAGAATGCGGAAGCCAAGTTCGACCAGAACCTGAAGCCTCTCAATCTGAGCTATGACCCAACCAGCTCGAAAAGTATCTGCAACACCGGCACCACCGTCCAGGTGGATTTCGACGATTGCACAGACCGGTCAGGTTGGTCAGATGTGGTTTGACGGTTTTCGCTTCCCCCTCCCTCCAGCTTGTTAATGGATATTTGTTATAACTGGATATGACACATTCTGAGCTGGGGATGAATTAATATATATATATATTATATCTATCTATCTAACTTTCGATCAAAGTGCAATATTTAAAGTTCCCGAATTGCAACGCTGTTGTGAGAAGGAAGAGTAGAGACGAGAGGAAGTTAACGACGTGGCTGTTCCGTTTTTGCTCATCCACATTTGTAATTCTTCAAACCCCGGGTGGAAATGCGGAAAATGGCCTCAAAGTGACCTGGTTGCAGTGGGTAAATTTTAAGCGGGGAAAGTCAGTCGCCAAGGGAGCTGCGGGAACGAGAGGGATAGGTTTCTTTGAAAGGCTGGATTGAATGACTGAGCTGTAAATCTGATTTGACCATGTGCAATTGAAATCCATTGCAACCAAAAGTAACCTTTTTTGGAGGTGAGCAAAACGTGGCTGCTTGACTAAATTGTAATATTTGAACATCCTCTGGTCTCGCAGTCAGTTAGGAAGGTGATGGCGTTAGGATTTGCATTGATAGTGTAAAGCTCCCTTTCAGATTAAACTTCATTTTGAGGAAAACCTGCAGGGTATGGGGACTATAGCCCTTTTTCTGGTCTTTGCTTTTATACAGTTACTGAAAGAGCTGCATCCTGAAGGTGTGAGTCAGTGGGGAGAGTCTTGGGTTCTTTTTAAGAATTGCAAACTAAAGATATTACATGCAAGGTTTGGTGTTCTGCAAAATTTTGTAGCTTTGTATTGATACAAAATATAAGAACAAGATCAATTTGATATTCTGTTATGACTTGTCTCAGTATAAATTAACAGCCTGGATTTTGAGGGCATGCTGTTATTCCAGCATAAATGGGAGTTGTGCATAAAGATGGATGGGGCATTTTGTTTTGTAGCATACTCCAGAGGAATTGCCTAAGAGGTTGAAGATTAGTTAGAGGGAAATGGGTCTGGGTGGGTTACTCTTTGTAGGGTCAGTGTGGACCAAATGGCCTGTTTCCACACTGTAGGGAATCTATTCTAAACGTCAGAAAATAGCAGTTGAGTGTTTTGAAAAGGTGGTAGTGGTTGTCTTCCTCTGAGAATTCTGTGCAACTAGAGAACGGTCAGAATGGAAATATGGTCCATGTTTGAGGGAGACATGAGCAGAATTTCTTCTCAGAAGTACCTTTAAGTAGAGCTGGAGTGATGATCTGACAATCCAAAAATCCAGCCTGTCACTTCAGTTTATTCCTTGAAAATGTCTTGTGTGGAAGTATACATACAAGTATACATGTGAGGTTACTATTACAAACTCCTCCCTGTGCCTTGGATGCCATTTTGAATTATTTTACATGCAGCTAAGTTAATTCACAACTTCCTTAAGTTTGGATTCTTTGTCCCATTCTCCTATTGCTCATCCTCTAGTTAATGGTCTCCTGTTTCCCGTCTCTTCTCAGGAATGAGAGGGAGGATATGGGACAAGTGAAAAAATATGCCAGAACATCATTGAAATTAAACAAGGGGAAGTGGGAAGTTGGGAGCTGGAAAAAGATGCCACCATTTTTTAAAATTCTTAGTGAAAATTCAGTTTGCTGCTTCTGTCACCTATTACACGACCCTTTTTTCAGTGTTTATTTTACATTCTTTACTCTAGGTTTTCTGTTTGCTTCTTGATGTTTTGGTGGATAATGCCAGATTTTCAACCTCTGTACAATTTGCTGAACCAGGTGATAGTCTTTTTCTGCCTGTCATTCTGGTTTTATGTAATGAGATTGGGCTATAAAAGTAGCAGTGGTTTTATTTCCTCTATTTGAGGGAGAGGTGGCATAGCATGGTACATCATCCCACTGTCAAAATTCTTGCAGCGACTGGAAGTCTGTCAATGTATTTATTATTGGTCTTATAATTTTATCTAGGTCACAAAGAATGAATTGGTGGTCTTATTATGAATGTACATTTGTTTGAGGAAATTTCAATCGTACTCCAACAGCAAATTTAGAGGTGGTTTGTACAAACTGTGTTTGATACTTTGTTTGCAATGTAACATTCATGCTTTTACTTTGTTTTAGTGCTGACAGGTGGCCCTCTTTGTGGAAAATATAGGCTACGTCAGTTGCACTTTCACTGGGGAGCCTGTGATACTCATGGCAGTGAACATGTAATTGATGGAAAAACCTTTGCTGGAGAGGTGAGTGTGCAACAATGACTTCTGAATAAGTGAGGCACACCTTGTTTAAAATCAGATAATTTTGCTTCACACTAGACCAGTTTTGCTGTACATGCCTACCTTATGAATGCGTAATATTGATCTTTTAACAAAAAAATCTGTTACACTTAACTCACGGGATGTGGGTGTTACTGTTTGAGGCCATTGGCCATCCCTAAGTGCTTTTGAGAAGGTGGTGGTGAACTCTCCGTGAGCCACTGCAGTTCATGAGATTAGATTCCCTACAGTGTGGAAACAGGCCCTTTGGCCCAACAAGTCCACACCGACCCTCCGAAGAGTAACCCACCCAGACCCATTTCCCTCTGACTAATGCACCTAACACTATGGGCAATTCTTAGCATGGCCAGTTCTCCTGGCCTGTACATCTTTGGGCTGTGGGAGGAAACCGGAACACCCGGAGGAAATCCACGCAGACACCGGGAGATTGTACAAAAGCCATACAATCTCCCAAGCCTGAGATTGAACCTGGGCCCCTGGTGCTGAGACTGCAGTGCTAACCACTGAGCCACCGTGCTGCCCTCATTTGTGTGTCAGTTCTGTAAGTAGATGTATTTGTTTAGAAATCCTTTTCAAATTTCTTTTATTGTCATGATATGTTTATTCCTAGGTGCTGCAAGTTATTTCTGAGCCAGTTGAATTTTTGCTATTTATAGTTACAGGAAATGTTCATTCTTATCACAGCAGGATGCTAAATCCAGGAAGGAAACCTATCTCAATCTTTGTGATGAGACAGTGATGCATTAGAGCTATTTAAAGTGGTGGACTAATGAGAGAATGAACTTTTAGGTTCATTTAACATAAAGTAAAAGCGCTGAAAATATCATGGTCAGGAAGGATCTGCAGACAGAGATTGAATCTTAATGTGTAGGAGCACATGGTGTGTGAGCAGGTGGAGGGGTAAAACCAGGTAAATTTGGCAGCATGTTGAATCTTCATTCACAACTATTTGCTGCAAATGAGGAACTTTCTGCAAGTGGTGGGTTCAGTCACTTAGTGATGTTAATATGCAGCTTCCAAGCATAAGTTCCAAGGACGCCTTGAAACCTGGTAGTGGCAATTGAGAGGCTGAGGATTTGCAGTGGGAAATATGCCAATAAGTACTGATTCCTCATAACTGTTTTCTTACCTATTCATGTGAAAGGCTTTGGTTACAGTTCTTATGCTGGGAAATGACTTTCCAAACTTCCCTGTAGATTCTTTCTTCGGATCTGCACTCTGAAGCTTTGATCAGCATCGACATATGCTGTTATTTTGATCCTCATAAGGGCCCAAATGGACAACAGCAGCAACAGACCTGCAGCTTCACTAGAGAGAGAGAGAGGATTAGCTGTGATACAACTTGCAGGAGGCCACATTGTATCATCCTCTGTGCCAATCAGATGATAAGCTTCCTGGACACCCTCTGAAGTCTCTGGGTGTTGCATCTGCTGATGGCAGATACTTGCAATCTGCTGCTGAATTGATTTGTTGACCATACACCACCAGTGGCTGTCCTCCATTTGTTTTTATTTCTGGCTCCTTCCAGGATTCAACGGTGAGACACAAACAGGATCTTACAGTTGACAACTCACAAATGCATAATATTGCAGGCTTGTCTACGAGGACACCAGTTTGAACAAGAAGTTTGGGTTTGCAGCTCTGGTTAGATTCTCATAGGTGCAGGGTTTATTAACATTGGCAATTGAGTCACTCCCAGGTCACCAGGAGTAGGAGTGGTCACTAGCTGAGAAATTCCCACTCTTGTTTGTTATATCACAGGCTCTGCAAGGTTCCCACAGAGTTGTACCAATGCATTCATCCTGCAGCAACCCACCTTTCCTGTCTGTGCATTTCTCATCAGAATCTCCAGCTGGTTGCTCAGAAATGAGGAGGGATACTGTTTTAATATGAGAAACCCAGCCAAGAACAATGACACCTGCTGAACTGCATCAAGCAAGCCATTGCCGTACTGGAAGGCACTAGGCATCTTGGGATGCACTTCCAAACATTATCAGGCTGTCCAAAATCATCTGTCTGCAGTGTTTTATACCAACAAAAGAAAATACAACTGTGGGAGAGCACAGTGTGACCAAAGTACCATTGCAGCATATGAATGCCTCATTATCATATGGATGGACCAAGCACATCTTGGAAAATTGCTTCCTTACATAAAGTTATCCTGACGCAATCTTATTCTTGATATTTTCCCTAATCAACCTGTATAGCAGTGTTTATTAGATAATTCTAGAGCAGGGGTCTTCCTTTGTTCAGGACTGGAGATAGGGTCATTACCAATGCACCACAGGAGGCCCTAAAATGGTGTTGTATTCCCCACCCCTGTTGTTTGGGCGTTAATCAAGTGAAAAGGACACTCATCAGTCAGCAACCAAAATGGAAGATTGCAAAATGATGGGAAGAAAATAATTTTGCCTCTGAAATAAAATCAACTTTTAAGACTTTGATGTAACCCTGTTCCCACATCTAATGGCATTTAGCAGTGATCGTGTGTCTGAGACCCTGTTCTGGCAGTGACTACTTTTACTATGATCTCTGGAAGTTGGTGCCTTTAAGGCACTCATCAAAAAACAGCCTTCTAAATCTGTCTGGAATAGACGACCATTTGTATAAGACATGCATGGTTCTGTCTGATTTTTATAAACTTTTTTTGGGGGGTTTAGGGTAACTGGTGAAGATGGATAGAGAATCATAGCAAAATAACATTGAACTAATTTAATCTTTCCATATATCTATTAACTATTTATTTTGTTGCCTTTGTCATTGCTTAAAAGTTGAACAACTTTTTAACATTAAATATAAAGTCTCAGAACATTTTACAAACAATTTTGCACAATTTGTGTTTAAACAGAAAACTGGGTCCAGAATAGACCATTCAGCCCTTCAAGCCTGCTCTGCCATTCAATATGATGATGGCTGATGACCTAATTCTGTTCTCTGTTCCTGCTTTCTCCCTATTCTTTGATCCCTTTTTAACCCCAAGACCTGTAACTACTACTTGAAAGCGTTCAACATTTTGGCCTCATCCACTTTAAGTGGCAGGGAATTCCACCTGTTTCCCACTCTCTGATAAATAAGTCCTCATCTTGGTCTATCCAATATATTTCAATTATGACCATGATTCTGGACTGCACGGTCATTGGGAATATTCTCCCTGTGATTACCCTGTCTAGTTAGTCTTCCAGCATGGAAGCAGATCCTTCAGGCCACTTACTCCACACTGACCATGTTCCCAAACTAAAGTAGTTCCACTTGCCTGCGTTTTGGCTCATATCCCTCCAAACCTTTCCTGAACCTGTCCCAAGTGTCTTTTTAAATGTTGCCAATGTACCTGCATCCACCACGTCCTCTGGCAGTTCATTCCATGCACACCTGTTAGTGTTTTATAGGTTTCTTAAGATATTCTCTTTTTTCCATCCCCTTCTCATATTTATCTAAACTCTAGTGAATATAGTTCTAATTAATGCAGTCTCTCTTCATATGTCAGTCCTACCATCCCAGGAATCTATCTGGCAACTGGTTTAGTTCTAAGTGACCAAAATAGAAATTGAAAACCTTTCAATAAAAACTGAAATGTTCATACTGGGTACATTTTTACATACACTGTTTTCCCCCACTTGCAAAAAAATGAAACATTTCTACTTTGCTTCTTGCAATGAAGAATGATGACTTGTTGTACCATCCAGCTAAATCTGAACTTTCTCACTGTCCATGAACAGCCCTGCCCTGACAGAAATGCCAAAAACTATCTTCAATCTGATTGTCTATGATCTGTGAACCTGAATTGTATGAGTTTTAAGATGCAAATATACTTTAATTGAACCTGTCATATTTCCAGCTTCACCTGGTGCATTGGAATGCAGAAAAGTATTGTGAATTTAATGAAGCTCTCAAAGCTCCTGATGGTTTGGCTGTTATTGCTGTCCTCCTAAAGGTACGAAGGCTTCTTTCAATGTACTGTCTTTGTAATATGCAGATAATAATTCTCATTACTTTTATTGTACAGAAATACATTTGCATGCATCTTTGAAATGCTAAATCTTTAGTCCATGATAGGTAAAAATAGAACTGAGGTGATATTTGATTGATATTGCGTTAAATAGAACTTGCTATCAAGTGTGTTTTTAATTAAATGCATTTTTTCCTGTTTTATGCACACTCCCAATATTTCAGTTTCATTCTAACTGTGCAGTGGGTACTGAGTTCAATAACTCTATATGTAGCGGCATATTAGCAGGGATCAAGTCATTTCAGTTAGTAGCAACATGGACATTGGATAGAAATGTTACAGGCTCATCTCAGAAGATGAGGGGGGAAAAACCAAGCCGCCTTTTGTAAAGACATTGAGCAAAATTCACATTCCACTCTCCAATTTGATTGGCATAATTTCTGCATAATTCACTATTGCCTGATGTGTTTGCTGTCCTTTTTCAGTAGTGCGCATTGATGACAAGATCAAGAATTAGGAAAATTCAACATGATTTCTAACCAAATACACGATTCTTGTAATTTTTAAATACTTTTTCGTTTTGGCAGTTCATGTATACTGTATAGTATGACCAGTGCTGTGTTTATACATTGGATAGTGCCATGTTCATTTTAGAAAGGATGTTACTGTTAGGACACAAGCAATTTGCTCGAATGGTACTCAGTTATGCACAGAGGATCTGCCTTTGAACTCACTTAAGAGGTGATCCAACAGAAGAAATGCAAAAAAAAAATCTGTGTTGATCAAGTGAAATGTGGAAATCCTTTTCCACTAGCAGAAAGAAAGATCAATGATTGGAAAATAGACCCAATAGACCAGCAATAAGCAAGAAAGCTTTCTTGTTTTTTAAAAAAAAGGAATTCTGATCTGGAATGCACTGCCCGAGAACTTGCACAAAAGCCCTTTTTCCCCTCCCCTTCTGAGATGAGCATGTAACATTTCTACCCAATGTCCATGTTGCTACTAACTGAAATATACCTGTACAAATCTCACCGTGCCTTTGTTTTTGGAGTTTGTTTGGAATTTGTTAGAAATTTAGCTTGCACTGCACAGTGATTTTAGGAGTCTTTTTGTTTTCTTGACCAGTACAGCTGTAAAATCTTAGTCCATGCCTTTTTTAAAGTTCATCTATCCTTTTCTGTTGTGGTCACAATACCGCTTCTTGTGATGTTCAACAGTGCAACCACATTGATGTTAAACCGTGGATAACTTTGAACAATATTCAAATGAAATCCAAATTGAGAATAAGCATTGTGAAATCTGAGCTGCTTAAAACACTTATTGTTTTGGAAATCTTTAGCAAATGAATATTCAAACTATTAGATTATAATTCAGTTACTAGTGATTTAAAAAAAAAATTAATGAAGCAACGGTTAATGTATGCTTTCAATTCAGCAATCATTATCATAGTTTTCACAGTTGTAAAATATTTACTTTGTATTATTCTTGCACAGGCTTTTAGCTGTAAATTCCCCATGAATGTTTGCATTGCATTAATGTCCGATCACCTAACTTTAGGTGTCACCTTGAGTGTTATGAGTGGCATTGGAGTTTCTAACAAAATATGATTAGCCTTCAGCCTCCTCCAAGTCACTGCATGAATTCAAGACCAGGTTCTTGGTTGGTATATGTTTAGGTGTCTCGTGATATTTCTGCATCATGAAGTCAGAAGGGAAGATATTCACTTGTGGTCTGTTCTGTCTGTAATAATTCTGATAACTAGTCAGGCTATTTTTGCAAGCAGCCACATCTGGACAATATTGAAGCCCAAATTGATAAAACATTATGTAGGTTATATTCACTTTGTTTCTACAAAACATGTTTCCAGTGACCTGCTCGATGACATAATTCACTTCCTTGGAATTAAATTTGTGCTCATTTTTGTGCACAATGGTTTGATTTGTCTTAATTTTTTTAATCCTCAAATTTGATTTAATCAATGCATCAGATGAGCAACCTTCAGCTGAACTCTAAAATACCAGCCATTACTTCAGTAATTGTTCGTGGTAGCAGCATGTGAAGTTCTGAATAGCCTTTGGTTAGGAAATGGAGCATGAGGTTGTTTTTTGACGGTAAAATGCAATTTCATAAAAGTAAAACTTTAGCCTAGTATTTGTAACCCATTTTTAGATTCCTTAGGACAATATTCTTTCTTTGCTTAAATATGAAGGGTTTGTTTCTGTTGTATGACTATGACAATCCTGAATAACCACTGTAGCCATATGAACTATCTATCGGTGTCCTTTGACTTTCAGGTATGTGAAGCAAACCAAGCTCTGCAGAAGATTGTCTGTTCTTTGGAATGCCTTAAATCAAAGGTACAGTAGGTCCTGTTCTGTATACCCAGTGTAGAGATATAAAGTGACATCTATCTAAATTGTAACTTTTTGGTGCAATTATTTCCTTAAATGGAAATTTCTCAAAACTATTCTTTATAGTACAGATACTGATTGAAAATTGAAGTAATATTTTGTCATACTAGTAACAAATAGATGATCAATTAAAAAAAAAACTCTGCATGCTGTTTTGAACAAGTTAATTTTTTTAAAAACGCTAAACACACCTCATTTATTTGCTCCTAATGTAACAGTGCAGGATTTCAATATTCACAAAAGCTTAGCTTATGTTAGTATTCCATATCATCAGTGGTTACTTTGTAGGAATTCTATCCTACACTAGAGATTTTTATACTCCTGAAGTCGGCATCATTGGCAAGGCCAGCTTTTGTTGCCCATCTCTGATTTCCTTCAAGCTGCCTCCTTGAACTGGTGCAGTCTTTGCTGCTGGCTGGAGAAGAGATGCCAGAGAGGAAGGGAAGAGAAAGATCCAGGAATTTGACTCCCCAAAAGTGAAGGATTGGTGATATTGTTCCAACTGGGACGGTTTGTAGCTTGGAGGGGAATATGCAGGTGGTGTTCCATGTACGTGCTGTCTGTTCAGTTGATCGAGGTCATGGTTTTGGAAGACAAATTAAAAGGCTGAGTTGCTTCACTGTGTACCATGTACAAGATACAATGTGTAATCATGGTTGGAGTGAATATTTGGAGTGGGATTAAGAGATAAATGTCATTTCTTATTTGTAAATCATTGGCTACGCACTTAAAGATTTCACAAATATATTGTAAAAAAATCTATGTTCAAGTATCAGCAGTGGTGTCTGTCTGCAACAACTGTTAATGTATCTGCAGAAGAAAAATAACTGCTTTAATTCCTATATGTTTATGTGACTACACATGGGGATTGAAGAATTGCTAAAGTGTTTCATACCCTTGTTTCGGTTTTACTTGATAAATAATGTATAAAGCAGTGAGTTTTGAGAAGATTTGTAGCTTAGGTTGAGGTTCTGGATATAAGTTTGCTCGCTGAGCTGGAAGATTCATTTTCGGATGATTCATCACCATACTAGGTAACATCATCAGTGAGCCTCCGAATGAAGGCCATTAAGACATACATTAATGACATACATTCTGTCTATCTCTAAATTCTTTTACATGTAAATTTGTAATGCCTTAATGAGACACTTTTTCTGCCAGTGATAGGATTATATTTTAGTCTTCTCTGCATGGATAATACATTGTGACAAGTGGAAATTGTTTTCATTATAAATAGTGTTATCAACCAGGCCAAACCTCCTCAAAACAGTCAAGAAGGTAGCCCAGATCCTAATGTTATAGTTGTTTTAACAAAACAGAATTTATTTACAGACTACTGAATGAAACACAAGCAAAATAAAACAGAATTTAGAAAAACAACCGTTTGAAAACCTAACCAACACTATATTCCCCGCAACTTAACAAAGAGCTGTTCCAATTTCCTGCAACATCCCATAAATATGCCTCTTGGCAAAAAGGTAAATTCAAACACAGGTTCTTACAGGAGAGAGACATTGCAGAGAGGATCAGCAGAAATCATTGGCTGAAATATGGAACCTCTTTTTTTTTTCCCCAGCAACTTCTCTGGGTCCCCAGCTAAAACTAAACCAAACTAGAAATATCCCTGAACTAGGAGAACTGGTTACTCGCTTTTCATTGTAAAAGTGTTTTCTTTTTTTTTGAAAAAAAGCCTAAAAAGACTTTTTCCCTGATTGTTGCTTTAGGCAGTATTTAGGAGAAAGTGAGGACTACAGATACTGGAGATCATAGTCAAGAGTGTGGTGCTGGAAGAGCACAGCAGGTTTGGAATTGATGAAGGGCTTTTGCCTGAAACGTTGATTCTCCTGCTCCTCAGATGCTGCCTGACCTGCTGTTCTTTTCCAGCACCACGTTTTCGACTTAAGCAGTATCTGTCAGCCATTAAAGTGGCCTAAATCCAGACAATTCTGAACTTCTGCCTTTTATAGCGCTTTCTGGGATAAAAAAAGGACAACATAACCTTGTTAAAGCAGCAGCATTGTCACAATTTGAGCACTGGAAAATGATTGCTCTACTTGCTATCAGCATGAGATTTTTAAATTGTAAAACTGCAGCCTAAACTGTTCTTGGGTATGGTGTGAATTGGCTGCTGACTCACTACTAATGATATTTGTATGTCTGCAAGGACCACTTTCTTTCCCGGTACTATGGATGACAGTTAGTGGAAAGCCAGTCACACCTGGCCTATGCACAATGTGCAAATATGTAGCTGGCCCCTGTATCGCTAATGCCACTACTTTACTTTCACTTCTCCTTCAAACTATACTTTAGGCGTTCATCACCAAGATATGTAGATGTACTTTAGTTTACACTTTAAATTTAGTCTGTCCTTGTTAAATGTCTAGTTTAAACTTGTTTATAAATACACGCTCAGACACTTGATACCAAACAGCTTTCCAATTCAAGGGTTCCAAACTGTAGAGTGTTATTAATTCTGAATTCTAATCATGGTGCTCTCTCTATTTTTAGGGTGCCAAAACTGATTTTAAAGACTTCTCTGCTTGCTCTTTGCTGCCTTCTTGTCTCCAGTATTGGACCTATCCTGGATCCCTGACCACTCCTCCTCTGTGTGAGTGTGTAATTTGGCTTGTGCTGAAGGAGCCAATCAGTGTCGGTGCAGACCAGGTAAATCATCTATTATAGACCATGGTTTGTCTAAAAATATCAATATTCGTAAAGTGGTTACAACATAGGGTATTTGGCCCACGACAAGCTTGACCCCCTGCAAGAGCAATTTGAGTGCCATGTATCCCCTAGGGATAGTTGCTCCCTAGTTAAGTTATCCAGAACCTTTTGATTTTAAATTCTTTATCAATTGCCTCATCTCTAAGAAGAACAGTCTAACTTCTCCAATTAGCTACTCAACTGAAGTCCTAAATATGGTGATTAAATGTCGTGTCATTGATCTCCTGCAAAATATTCAATATTTCAAAGGCCAGTCAACATCTTAAAAATTAGTCAAATTCTCTGAATTGAATGCTTTAAAATTGAAATAAAAATTAAAATGCCTTCAACTTTAAGTTCCTAGAGATGTTCTATTTTGGTGGAGATGAATAATGACTTGTGTTTTATGTGAAATGTTGTAAGTATTTTTTACACTGCATTAGTTAATAGATTAATAAAGTATTCAAGAAAATGCTTCAGTTAGCATTAGAAGTTCTATAGAATTACAGATTGTCATTCCACATCAAGCTAATATTAATCAGTTTTGTTGTAAGAAGCAAAAATCTAACCATTAAGATAGGAGATGATTAATATTGTACTCTACTTGCAATAAACTTTCACTGACCCCAGAATGCAAGAGTTCCTTGTTTACGTGAATATCCCAATTTCCACACCATTCAACCTGGCAGTTCTTTTCATGAGCAGAAGATCTCCAGCATAGAACTGACCTTTTGTTTTAGGATACCAAAAGCACACTAGAGAATCTTGACTATGATAACATTTGATTGGATAATCATTTGCCATATATACTCAAGCTTTTTATTTTAGAAGATTACCTATTGCTTCTTGTTCACTCACTGCCTTCCCCAGACAGTGGTGTGTGTGCTTCCTCAGCCAATGAAAACTGAAACTTTAAGATTTGAGAGTGATGACTAAAATGTTTTTATAGTTTTCTTATTTATAAATTGCAATAGAATTTGGTCATAATCTTTAACACAGAAGCTGTAAATGGCAGTTGGCTGTGAATTCTGCTTGATTTGTGGGTTCAGCTGGAGGTGCACTGTCTACTTGGTCAAAATCAGTCATAATTTTCAGTTAAAGCTGAGATTGAGGGGGCTGGTCAGATCGTGCACTTTAGTTTCCACTTTAGACTTAGTCTGACCTTGTTAAATTTCTAGTTTAAATTCGTATAAAAATATATAATCAAGCCATTTGATATGAAACAGGCTTACAATTCAAAGGCTCCAAATTAGATGAAAACAAATAGATGTTGGTTGCCTAATTTACATAGCACAACTGTCCAGTCTGTATTCACCACTTGATACTAAAAAATGGGAACACAGACTCCCAAATCTTGGTATCCACGTCACATATGTAGCAACATTTTTAATGTGTATGACTAATCTATTTGCAAGGTATTATTCATTAATATGGTAATTGAGAAACCTATTCAAAGTCCTCAGTTAATCATTTAGATAAATGTTTCCCCAACCCAATTAGTTAATTTATCACTTGATAGAAGTGAAACAAAATAACACAGGAGCTGAGAAGGTGCACACACCCAATTATTGTGACTGAGGTTGGGAGGCTCTCTTTCTTGACTAAGATGTTAATCATTAAAGCTGACTACAAGGAGGCATCACTAGTTCATTAGTGACAGACAAAGAATCCAGGTTGATCTTGTCTGGAAACTCAAATTCGTGTGAAGACTAAAAACAAACCTGAAATTCCACTTGGACTTGAAAAGATTTTCACCCCCAGGGCATATTTCGCTGAAGGTGTGGTCGTCCAGTGAGTCACGAGTAACTACATGTACAGGAAATGAGATCCATGATACATATTTAACATTCTCCCACGTCAGTGAAAATGATGATATCAAGAAAGGTTCTCCCTTATAGCGAAACAAATTCTGGTAGCCAAATGTTTTAACTTACTAGATACTTTCGTGAAGCTGTTTTTCTTAAAGAACAAGGGGCAGAGTTGGCGGAGAGGTCTCAATTTAATTTATTCTTGTATTGTTTTTCCAGTTGGCAAATTTCCGCAAGCTGGAATTTGGACCATGCGAACCCATGCAAAACAATTACCGACCTCCCCAAGCTTCGAAATGCAGGGAGATCCGGAAAAACTTTGAATAAAGGTTTGAGGGCAGTCATCAGCTTGCCTTTCTGAACTGTCCCTGTGTAGCCTGAGCAGCAGTAAATAATTCCCCTGGACCCTTGTCCCAGCCCCTCACTGACCACCACCTCCTTGTGTAGCCAGAGCGGACAAAAAGGCAGACAACATCTCTAAGCACAAATTAATAAAAATGCATCATCCAGATTTGGCCTTAAGTAGCCACTGGATTGTTATCGTGTTCCTGGAACTTCATGAGCCTTACCACTTAACAAAATCTGAAGCAATATTTCATCTGTTGAAAAAGGCACTCTTTAATTTAGTGAAGGACTAATCTGTAGCACTGAATATATTGTTCAAGTTTAATGAAATTGTTTTTTTAGTGATGTTAACTGTAAAGCAGTTCCTAGTTTAAAAATTATATTAAAGAGCAATAATTTACAACTTACTCATCCATGGAATTATCTTTTAACCAATGCAATAAGAGTTGTAAGCCATAAGATTTAGTAAATAAAACACTTTGAATTGCTATGCTGTATCTTTGTTTTTGCACATTCTGGCTCACCAAGCATTGCACTGTGAAAATATCCTTAGATACAATATTAAATGGTTTCATTGAATTAATCAATGTTTAGTGATAAAACAAACACTTTTTTAAAGGCCATTCTTTTAACTTATTCAGCATCCCCAGAGTATTGAAATTGGGCCTTATTATTCTTGTCCTGTATATTTCATTTAAAGTCACTTGGTAGTACAGAACTTGAGTACTACTAGAAAAAGACATACTGTTTAAAACTTTTAATCTTACTGTCCTGGATATTTTGCAAGCATGTAAATCCAATAGAAAATCAAGCATTTGCTTTTTCCCTCGAATTTGTATTTAAAAATGATTTGACTATGTTTTCTCTTCCTCCTTTTCCACCTTCTCTAACTACTTTGATTTGATTTAACAAGTAATGGTGTTATTCATATTACTTTAGCCAGTTGCATCAAATACAGCTAAAGGACATATCCCTTCATATTGTGTAGTGGAGGACAATTGATTAGCACTTGAATCTTTTCTCTTTTCACTCTTCGCCTTGTTGCATGCAAATCCCAGTGGAGGGCTGGGAGGCCTGTCAAATGATCAATTTTCCCCTGATAATTGCTGCTGATACTAATGATCATAGAGTATCAGAAGGTATGTAGTTCATGGTAGTGTGTCATACACTAGATTTTCCTGCCTTTCTTAGACATCCCCTTGGTGGTAGATGCCCTTGTGAGTTGGCCTACACCAAAAATGACCTGATACAAGAGTTGGTAGGTGGAATTCTTTCACTGATCTTTTCCAGTGGGTAATGAAGAATCCGGGCCACTATTTCTAGCTCACCATGTATAGTCTATCTCTATCTTCCCTTGCAGAGTTAATGAGCTGTCTTGAAATAGTTCAGTCTGTGAAAGGTGCATACCATGCTATTAGGGAGAGAGTTGCAGGATTTTGACCCAGTGAATGTAGAGGTGCAGCAGTATATTTCCCAAGTCAACGTTGAGTGTCTTGGGGAAGTTGCAGGATGGTGTCCCAATGAATCACATTTCCTTCCAGTTGGTAGTGGTCACAGGTTTGAAAAACAATACTTAAGGAACCTTGGTGATTTGCTGCAGTCCATCTTGTAGGTGGTGCACTCTGCTTGACAGTGTCAGTGTTGGGAGAGAATGAGCATTGAAATAGGGTGCCAATGAAATCAGTTTTTTTTTCCAGATGGTATTCAGCTTATTGAGTGTTTTTTTTGTAGCTATAATCGTTCAGACAACGAGATAGTGTCCAATTACACTCCTGGCTTGTGCCTTGTAGTGCTGTACAGGTTTTGGACAGAACTAATCTGCAGAATTCCCCCTCTTGAACTAACCCCTGTGACTACAGCACTTGTTGGTCCACTTCCGTTTCTAGTCACTGGTAACCTCCAGCATCTTGATAATAGGTGATTCAATAATAAAACCATTCTCTCATTGAGGATGGTCATTGCCTAACACACTTGGGTAGTTCAAATGTTAATTTCCACATATTAGCCCAAGCTTAGATGTTGTCTCGGACTTCGTACATTTGGACACACTGTTTCAGTAAATGAGAAGTTGTGAATGGTGCTGAATATTGTTCAAATCATCAGTGAACATTCACATGTCTGACATTGTGGTGGTGGATGATTGTTGATAAACCAGCTGAAGGGAGTTGTGCCTAGAACACTACCTTCAGGAATCCCAGCAGCAATAACCTGTGGCTGAAATTACTGACCTCTAGCTACTACCACTTTGTACTAGATATGACTAATCAGGAGATTTTCCCTCCAGTCCCACTGATTTCAGTTTCACATGGGCTACGAGATGGCATATTTGGTCAAATGCAGCCTCAATGTCAAGGATAGTGGCACTCACTTCCCCTCTGGAGTTCAGCTCTTGTATCCAAGTTTGGATCAAGACTAAAATAACATTATAAGCCAAGTGCATTTGGTGGATCTCAAGCTGACCATCAGTAGCTCATGAATGAGTATGTTCCTCTCGATTGTGGTGTTTGACATGCAAGTAGTCCTGTTTTGTAGCTTCATGTTGGCACCTCATTTTCAACAATGTCTGGTGCTGCTTATGACATGCTCTTCTATGCTCCTCAGTGGATCAGGGTGGCTAAACTGATTCAGGGGTAACTAGAATGAGACAACATATTGTGATTGAGAACAAGTCTCCTGTTGTTGATAGTCCACAGTGCATCTTAG
Source organism: Chiloscyllium punctatum (assembly GCF_047496795.1). Classification (NCBI taxonomy): domain Eukaryota; kingdom Metazoa; phylum Chordata; class Chondrichthyes; order Orectolobiformes; family Hemiscylliidae; genus Chiloscyllium; species Chiloscyllium punctatum. Next base: position 52,392,750 of record NC_092743.1, on the reverse strand, counting down.
ATACCAATGTGGAGTTGCTAGATCTGTTTGAAGTCGGTCCCAATGATCACTGCCTTCTATTATGTTTGGAGCACCAACACAATGTGAAGAAAAAATTTTGTCTCCACAATGACTGTACAGTCATCACTCCTACTAATGTTATTGTGGACAGATGCATATATGACATAGGTGAACAAGGTCTTGAGATGTGCATGTTTTATGTTCTTTTTGATGTAGATGTGTTAACATTGGCAAATAGAGCTCTGATAAGGATACTACAATCTTTCACACTTCACCTAAGTGTGCAATTCTGTACATTTGTGAGTGAGTGCTGGCTGGTTGAGGGTGCTTCCTCGTCAAATGAGATATAAAACAATGCACCATGTGTCTTCTCAGGTGGATTTAAAGGATGCTATGGTGCTATTCAGAGGAAAGCAGGGGAGTTTTCTGATGACCTGGTCATTTATTACTGTTTATGGGAGTTTGCTGCGTGTCCCGATACTTCATAATATAGTAACTGCAGTCAACTTATTCTGTAAAATACTTTGGTATGTACTGAGGTCATGAATATGCAAAATGAATGCCATCTTTTCCTTATTTGTATTGATTACCTAAAGCAAACTTCTCTTCAGGAGTAATGAAATGCTTCAAAATAGACAGCTACTAAACTTGATCATCCACCTTCCCTCATAACCCCATGTTATTGGGGGAACCCCCTTTCAAAACTCTAATCACTCTTAATCTCTGTTTCCAAGCAATTGCATTATCTCTAAACAATCTTCCATCGCAAGTTCATTTATATATTATTGGATGAGCACTTGAAACATAACGTTCAAGGCTATGGGCCAATTGCTGGAAGGTGAGATTAGATTTAGAGAAGCCTGCAGACTTACAAGCCAAAGGACCTCTTCTGTACCAAATAATTCTACAGATGATCTTTGCACAACTTCATGCTTCAAACTCTTCAATTAGATTCTGTTCAATTAAAATTTGTCTCCTCTATTCTATCTTGTTCACCCAGAAACCTGCTGTTCATTCAGCTTTATAAACTCTTTTTCTCCAATCCCTCAAATTTGAAATTCTTGCCCCATCATGACCTTTTCACTCCTATTGTTGTTAACAATTGCAGCTGTACAAATTTTGATCTACTATTCCGTGCACACCTGCCTTTACCACACTCACTCTGGAATTGCTGCTCTAAATTCTTGATGTCTGTTCTCCTAAATCATCTACTTTAGACCATCCTCGAAATGATTAGATTTTCTATAGTGTGGAAACAGACCCTTCGGCCCAACAAGCCGACACGAACCCTCCAAAGAGTAACCCCCCCCCCTCTCCCGACTAATACACTTTAACAACTATGGACAATTTAGCATGGCCAATTCACCTGACCTGCACATCTTTGGACTGTGAGAGGAAACCCAGGCAGACACAGGGAGAACGTGCAAACTCCACACAGATGGTCATCCAAGGCTGGAATTGAACCTGGGACTCTGGCGCTGTGAGGCAACAGTGCCAATCTCTGAGCCACCATGCCACCCATACTCCCCCTTCGATCACAGTTGTGGTCACTCCTAATACCTTTTGCATTTGGGCATTTTTAAAAATTATACTTCAGTGAATCACATTATGATTGTTATCAGTATGCGATGCTTTCTATGTTAAAGATGATTTTTCGAGAATGGTTGTTGGAATGTTAAGGAGAAAAAGCACTGGATAAATTCAAACATTGCGAGCTATGTAGAGATGGAATGTTGGCTAAGGCTGCTTGGAAACCAGTCTAAAAAATGATAAGTTAGCATGATAATTAATTCACATTTACACTATACATTCCCTTGTGGACTAAAAAGCACACTGGAGAACTGGTCCAACTGTGGCCAACAGGAAAGTTAAAGGTAGCAGTAAAAACCAAAAACATTGAAAATTCTCAACAGGCCAGACAGCATCAACGGAGATAGAAATTTATCGATGGCTCAGGTTGATGACCATTCAACAGACGGTTAAAGAAAATAGTGTCCAAAGTTGCCAAATATAAACTTGGGGATTTTAGAATCCAGCAACATATGACCAAGGAAGAACAAAGAATAAACAAGCAGGGGGCTTAAAAAGAGACAGTAAATATTTCTCTTAGTTATGTAATTCGGGAAAAAATTAGGGAAAGTAAACATGAGCTCAGCAGAGACTGGCAAAATTACAATGGAAAATAAAGGAAATTGCAATGATTCTATGTTGTCTTCACAGTGGAAGTGAGAGAAGCTACTGTAGAAATAACGGGGAGTCAAGTGAGAGAAATGGAACCTAAAGGATTTAGTATTGAAAAGCAGTGCAGTAAGTAATGAGACTCAGTATCAAAAAGTGGAACTGTAGCTAACTTATCCTGATCTCAGTTGAGCAGACACATTTGACTCTATTATCAGGGATGTGGTAACAGGCCACTTTGAAATTTAAACATGATTAAGCCAAGTGAATATTGGTTTATAAAAGTGAAACCATGTTTTACAAATCTGTTCTTTTGAGCAATAACTTTTACTGTCAAGAAAGGGATATCAGTAGATTTCGTGGTAGGTTGTAAAATTGCATCAACGATTTGTATTCATGTATACAATGTAATAACATTTCCTAAGGCTCTTCAGAGTATTATTAAACACCTTTAATTTCAAACCACAAAGGAAGATATTAAGTAGGATGTCAAAAACTTGGCCAAAGATGTAAGGAGTAGATTTAACTCCTACCTAGTTAAGAATAAAGTAACAAAAAATAGGAGAGAAAATTGAAACAAGTGGGCCTGGGCACCTGAGTTTGATGGTAACATTACCAAAGATTGTTTAATGGACAGAAAACAGAGTGTAGAAATTAATGGGCTATTTGAGGTTGACATGGAGTAAGTAGTTGGATAACGTAAGTACTACTTGGGCTTCAGCTACTTACAATCTATATCAATGATACAGGTTTCAAAGAAAAGTCATTGTACTCAAATATTAATTCTCTTTCTCTTTCCACAGATGCTGCCCAACCCTCTGGGTTTCTCCGGCATTTTCTACTTTTGTTTCAGATCTCCGGCATCTGCAGTGTTTTGCTTTTAGTGAGCACTTAAAATAATGACAAAAGAAACTTCAACCTGCGCTATTTTGAGTTTCTCACTGACCTTAATATTTAATACAAGCAGCAAAACGAAGTTTCACTCTGTTCCACAAACTATTCCTTTACAGATATTTACTTCCTGAGATATTTTACTCCCATCTCAAACTTTTTAAAGATTTTAACTTAATTCCTTCCTTCCAGTTTCTTTTCTTTTGAATGCGGAGATAGTTTTATGATCCTTATCCAAGTCTGCTGACATGAACCTTTCATTAATCTGACGGCCTCCGCTTTCTCAGTTCTGACAATATGAAGATATTTATCTTAACTCTCCTAGCTTAAAGCTTCACAAAATTCAAACACTTTGGTTAAGCTAACTGGTTCCCCCGAGCTATAAACTTTATTCTTCTATTAAAAGAAACTGTTCTTATACCCAAAACGTCAATTCTCCTGCTCCTTGGATGCTGCCTGATCAGCTGTGCTTTTCCAGTGGCACACTCTTTGACCACCATCCATTAGAACCAATTTTGAGGATCATTGAATGTTTAAATTTTACTGTGTTATGACTTGGTTTGGCTGTCTGTCTGTGAGTGATAAACATATTGCTTCAAGATCATTTCAGCATTGAGCATGTTATTTAGACTGACAATTCAGCAAGTTGGTAATGGAGAGCTGTATAGCTGACAGTGCTGCCTATTGAAAAAGCATTGTACCAAGATCTCGCTGGCTGTCCAGGTGGAAAGAGATAACTGAGGAGGTTGGAGAGGAATTTTTGGGGTTTGTAGAGGTGATCTTTCAGGAATCGCTGGAGTCAGGGAGGGTCCCAGAGGACTGGAAAATGTAACACCCCTGTTTAGGAAGGGAGGGAGGCAGATGACAGGAAATTATAGGCCAGTAGCCTGACCTCAATCATACATTAGAGTCCATTATTATGAATGAAACTGTGAAATACTTGGAAGTGCATGGTAAAATAGGGCTGAGCCAGCATGGCTTCAACAAGGGGAGGACATGCCCTACACATCTGTTAGAATTCTTTGAGAAGATAAGGAGCAAGTTAGACAAAGGAGAGCCAGTATAGAGTCATAGTCATAGAGATGTACAGCATGGAAAAAGACCCTTTTGTCCAACTCGTCCACGCCGATCAGATATCCCAACCCAATCTAGTCCCACCACCCAGCACCTGGCACATATCCCTCCAAACCCTTCCTATTCATATACCCATCCAAATGCCTTTTAAATGTTTGAATTGTACCAGCCTCCACCACTTCCCCTGGCAGCTCATTCCATACATGTATCATCCTCTAAGTAAAGAAGTTGCCCCTTAGGTCTCTTTTATATCTTTCCCCTCTCGCCCTAACCCTATGCCATCTAGTTCTGGACTCCCTGACCCCAGGGAAAAGACTTTGTCTATTTATCCTATCCATGCCCCTCATGATTTTATAAACCTCTATAAGGTCACCCCTCAGCCTCTAACACTCCAGGGAAAACAGCGCCAGCCTGTTCAGCCTCTCCCTATAGCTCAAATCCTCCAACCCTGGCAACATCCTTGTAAATCTTTTCTGAACCCTTTCAAGTTTCACAACATCTTTCCGATAGGATGGAGACCAGAATTGCACGCAATATTCCAACAGTGGCCTAACCAATGTCCTGTACAGCTGCAACATGACCTCTCAACTTCTGTAGGTAAAAACAATGACTGCAGATGCTGGAAACCAGATTCTAGATTAGAGTGGTGCTGGAAAAGCACACAGTTCAGGCAGCATCCAAGGAGCAGGAAAATCCGATGTTTCGGGCAAGAGCCCTTCATGAGGAATGAACTCCTTTACTCCCAGCTCCTGTACTCAATACTCTGATCAATAAAGGAAAGCATACCAAGCACTTTCTTCACTATCCTATCTACTTATGACTCCACTTTCAAGGAGCTATGAACCTGCACTGAGTAGGTATGATCTATTTGGATTTCCAGAGCCCCTTAACAAGGTGCTGCATAGGAGGCTGCTGACTGACAGAGGTTGGAAAGTAGGTATTTTCAGGATGGCAGCTGGTGACTAGTGGAGTTTGCAGGATTCAGTGTTGGGCCCACAACTATTCACGTTATACATTAACGAAGGAACTTAGGACATTGCTGCTAAGTTTGCAGGTGACACAAACATAGGTGGAGGTACAGGTAATGTTGAGGAAGCAGGGAGGCTACAGAAGGACTACGACAGACTCGGTAATGGAATACAAAATGGGAAAGTGTGTGGTTATGCACTTTGGAAGAATAGAGGCGTAGACTTTTTTCTCAATGGGGAAAGGCTTCAGAACATTGAAGCACAAAGGGACTTAGGTATCCTAGTTCAAGATTCTGTTTAGGTTAACTTTAGGTTCAGTTGGTATTTAGGAAGGCAATTGTGGGATCATGTTCAAATAACGAGTGAAATCAGTGTGTGGTGAAAACAGCCTCTTTATTCAGCACATGTTTGAGGCAGCAATAGAATCCTGAAATACAGTTCTTACAAGCGCCCTTTTATACACAGTTCTTACATATATTACTTTAGTGTTATTGTTTTACTAAAGTACAAAAATGTTTGAAGGGCTTCTGTCCTGGGAGACAGGAGATGGGTAAAAATGTGGTAAGTGCTGGCTGCTACTGTGGATGGGATGTCTGTCCGGTCTGCTTGCGTAATTAGGAGGTGTTAGCTGTCTTGTCTTTTAATTTAGTAAATGTTAGTAAACCGATTACTGTAGCTGGGTTGTGGGATTTATTTACTATTCGCCAGTATGATTTTCCTTCATTCATGCAATGTTATGGAAGCGATGTTTTGTCAGTTAGTTTCTTAAAGGGATAATGGCCCAGTTAAAAGGTATTTAACAGGTACTTAATCTATTCAAGTCCAGGAGTTGGATAGTGAGGGCTGATTAATATTACACTGTTTCGTAAAGACTTGATCTGTATGCTGATAAGGTGTGGAAATGCAGTAATGAGTTTGAAAGGGTTGTTTTTAAATTTGGATACTACAGAACTGTGGTTTTATGAAAGAATAAATGAAACCATGTTATAGTAAATAACAGGTTAGTAAAGGGTTATGAATAAATGAACAGGTACCCGGTATTAATGAACATAGCGAGCTGGTGAGTGAGAAAAAAAGATAACCTATAACACAATATCTCACACAATGTTAGCATTCATTTCAACTCGGCTTGAATACACAAGCGGTGAAGAACTGCCGAGGCTGTATAACGCTCTGGACAGGCTGCATTTGGAATATTGTGAGCAGTTTTGGGCCTCATATCTAAGGAAAGATGTGCTGGCGTTAGAAGAGATCCAGAGGAAGTTCACAAGAATGATCCCATGAATGAAGGTCTTGTGATATGAGGAACAGTTGAGGACTCTGGGTCTGTACTGATGGAGTTTAGAAACATGAGGGAGGTGGATCTCATTGAAACTTTCAGAATACAGAAAGGACTGAATAGTGTGGACATGGAGAGGATGGTTCCACTTGGAGAAGGTGCTTCCACTTGTAGGAGAGACCAGAACCTGAATGCACAGCCTCAGAGTGATGGGACTGAGATGAAGAGGAATTTCATCAGTGGAATCTGTGGAACTCATTGCCACAGAAGCTGTGGAGGCCAAGTCATTGAGTGTCTTTAAGACAGAGATTCGTAAATTCTTGATTAATTAGTGGATTAAGAGTTATGTGGAGAAAGAGGAATCATATGTTTGAGAAATAAATCAGCTATGATTGAATGACAGAGAAGACCTGATGGGCTGAATGGTGTAATTCTGCTCTGGTATCTTAGGATACTTATGGCTGTATTGCAATTACACAGAGAAGCTGCTCTGAAGATATTTCTGTGTTTCCAACACACATCCCTGCTCCCAATGTGTCCTCTAGTTACTATTGGGACCAAATGCACATGCATTTACAGTGCCATATGACATTTTGTTTTGCCTATGTGGTATTTACTTTTAAAATCCAGCTTATTATAGAAAAGATTGTTCCGTCGTCTACCAAACAGGCTGAGAATGTTCTGCTTCAGCTTTAATGCTGTAACTTTGTTAGTCAATAGACATAAAGAGAATGAAGTGAGAAACTCCCTGAGGGAATATTGTTATATCCTTTGATCAGATGAGCCACTGCACATCTTCCTTAGTGAATTTGTAACAATTAGAGGAACATAAAAACAGAAGTAGGCTATTCAGCAACATGCCCCCGCCCTGAGCTTATTCTGTCTTTTAATGTAATCATGGCCTCACTCCATAAACCTGCCTTTGGTTCATACCCCTTAATAATTTCCTCAACTAAAAGAAAATCTCAGACTTAAAACAAGAACATGGAAATGCACAGGTTGAGAAGTCACCACTATAGGCTATCTGACCGGTTTCAATGCCATAAGTCATGGTAATACATAACATCAATAGCCAATGGATTCCAAAGCATTTATTCAATTCTCTATTGAATTTCCTCATGTAATCAGCTCCAGTTGTAAATGATTGGTTATTAAATAAATCAATTATGTCTTCAAACCACTTGCTGGAAAATATTTATTCTCAAAATTCTCTCATTATCTTATTTGTTGGGAGGAGAGGTACTAGTTGTACTTTGTTAGTATTTGGTTTTACTCGATCATCATAGCGGCTACAGATAAATACTCTTTACCTGTTCTTTCAGCTGTTGTATCACTCATATTTTTATTGTGGGCGGCGCGGTGGCACAGTGGTTAGCACTGCTGCCTCACAGCGCCGGAGACCCGGGTTCAATTCCCGCCTCAGGCGACTGACTGTGTGGAGTTTGCACGTTCTCCCCGTGCCTGCATGGGTTTCCTCCGGGTGCTCCGGTTTCCTCCCACAGTCACAAAGATGTGCAGGTCAGGTGAATTTGGCCATGCTAAATTGCCCGTAGTGTTAGGTAAGGGGTAGATGTAGATGTAGGGGTATGGGTGGGTTACGCTTCGGCGGGGCAGTGTGGACTTGTTGGGCAGAAGGGCCTGTTTCTACACTGTAAGTCATCTGTAAGTCATCTAATCTAATCATATCTCACACTGAAGGTGGCAGGAAAAGAAGATCGTGGTGGGCATTAGGGTCAGTCCTCAGGCGAGATTCCGTATGGAATAACTCACATCATCAAACTCCCCTCCTTTATTCACCTATCCCCTCAAATTGTCACGAAAAGGTTAATTTTAAATGGGTCACTTCCTTGTGGATGACTTGCTCCCAGATCAAATGAAATAATGTTTTAAATGGAAGAAATTTCACCAGGCTTCCTTGAGTTAACAAAAGCTTAGTTTATTCATTACCAAACGTAGAAATAAATATTCTTTATTCTTCATTCATTCAGCCTCAGCTTACATTTGTTTCATTCAATAAACTTTTGTTGGTATCACTTCAGCAGGGCATTCAGTTTCTAAACATAACTCATTCAGTTGTGTTAAAGACTGCCAAATCCATCGTCATAAACTACATGTGGAAATTTTTCAAGTGTCAAGTTTATTTGTGCAATTATTATATATTTTCAGAAGTTTCCCAGAGGTTATACAAACATCCACATTTTCTAAATGGTGTTGGATAAATAGTTGGAGACCTCAATTCTTCATCTTTCTACTCTGTAGCCACAAGTATGAAGAGCTTTTCTTTCATTAGATGAGATCATTATCTGTGGTTTAAAGGTTTTATTCAGTGTCTGCTCCAAGGCACTGGCATGCAAGCATTTATTTTTATCATTGCAACATCTGAAAAGACCCAGGTCACTGAGAATAACCTGATTTGAATCAAATCAACAATCCTTTTAACAAGATAGTTATCAGCTAGTGATAAAATTCCTAGCTGAGAACTAAATAGTCAAGTTTAATGTGCAATGCATTTTCTGAAATTCTTTTTCCCATTGGTATTTGGCTGATATATTTTAAAGTTTGAGCTGTAATGAACATATGATCATAACCTAATTTGTTTGCTAAAAAAAGTTCTGTCTGATTTATTTTTATTTATCATAATTACCACGCGACTACTAAACATTTTCATTGTTATTCTGCGTTTAGGTGATAAATACTATGTAGGAATGGTGACATTTTCTTGCCAATTTTGTAATTTACCAACATTCTTTTGAAGTTATCACAGTTACCTGTGATCTTTGACACATTCTGAATGAAAGAATTGCAAAACTGAGCAGTGGCTAACTATCTCTTAATATTTTACTTTTTCAAATTTAAAGTGACTTTTCAGCTATTAATTGTAATCTTGTAGAGGAAGATGTCAGTATATGTTGTCGTTAGGATCAGAGTAGTTAGTGTATATAACAACTGAGCATGTAAAACAGCAGGAAGCTGCCACTCCTAGATTTCAATGTTCCTTCTCTTACACAGCATTGCAGCACAATCAAAGGGTAAAAAATCTATTTCACCCCACACATGGCATTGATTGCTAAATTCAATATATAATCAGCTTGAAAAAAACTTCCGAACTTTAAGTTCTGTGCTGTGCATTGGTTACTTGTTCCAGTAAATCGCTGAACATTTCCAAATCGAAGGTGACAGTTATGGAACTTCCTGCATTGAACTATGAACACAGATTCACACTAATTCTGATGCAACTACTGCATTGTAGACTTATAGTAAATTATCTTATATCTTCCCATGCTTATGTGGAACTGTTCAATGCAGATTGAAAAGGTTCAACTTTCAAGATTAGATTGGAATGGGTGGGTGAAGGAAAAGGGAACAAAGGTATGTGTGGGACCCGGCTAGGTTGGTGCGATTAGCACTATTTGCTTGTGTGGAGAGTAAACATGGACATTTTGGGCTGTGACCGGTTTCTTTGTTGCGATTTCTGCATTTTTCTATTGATTCAGGATAAATATAGAAACATCATAGTGGCAAATAAACCTTTATTATACAGAATTTTGACAACAATGAAAGACAACTTGGTACATAAGTACCAAAGTCACTATGGAGGCACTGAATGTGATTTTGAACAGAGTATAGGGTGAGCAAGCAGAATATAATCTAATTCTAAAAAATTAATTTCATTTGTATATCACATTTAATATTGAATTGAAATTTGCTGTTGATGTTCTAAATTTCAGTCGCGCTTAAGCAGAGATGTACAGGCTCCCTATGTGGTTGAGAGTATGATCTAGGGTAAACAACTGCAGAAAGTGTATGCATCTCGGGGAGTGTCCACTTAGAGCTATTGAGCTGGAGTGCCTTCTGCTGACATTGAGATGCATCAAACACAAGGAATATTATCTGGATATCTTGAGATGGTCACATCCATTAGAACAGGGCCAAGACAGTGTGGCTGCAGCTGAGGCAGTTAAATTAACCCAAGGGCAACAGTGCACTTTGCAATTGTCCAACAGGTCTGAGATTCTCTCAAATGTTTTGAATGAGAAAGGAGGCTACTGGGAGTGGTGGGGGGGGGGGGGGGGGGAGAGCGGGGAGAGCGGGGTGGTGGGTGGTGGTGTTGAGCGAACTGACCATGGCACTATGGTTGAGGAAACCATTAAAGTGAGCAAAAAGAAATCTAGAGATAATAGTGGTGAATTTATTTAGGGGGATTGACACTGCTCTCTGCAGTAATGTCTAGAAAGCTGTGTTGCCTTCCTAATTTAAGGATATCTGCTCACGGCTTGAGAGGAACCTATCCAGTTGTGGTCTATGTACGTACCAAAGACATAGGCAAGAGAAGGAAAAAAGTTCTCCATAGCCTGTATGAGGTACCAGTAAACAAATTAAGAAGCAGGACCTCAAAGGTAATCTAAGGATGATTACCCAAGCCAAGTGCATATTGTCATATGGCAAATAGAAATACAGAGATGAATGCATGTCTCAAAGCTAGACTGTTTAGCAAGGTTAGATCATATGGAATCCAGAAAGAGTTGTCCATTTGGATACAAAATTGGCTTGAAGGGACGAGGCAGAGGGTGGAGTTGGAGAGTTGTTTTTTTTAGACTGAAGGCCTGTGCTTAGCAGTGTGCCATTAATGGGTCCATTACATTTTTTCATTTATATAAATGATTTGGGTGTTGAAAAAGGAAAAATGGTTAGTAAGTTTGCAGATGACACTACAGCTGGTGATGTAGTGGACAGTAGCAAAGATTATCTCAGAGTACAGTGGGATCTTGATTAGATGGGCCAATGGGCTGAGGTGTGGCAGATTGAATTTAATTTAAATAAAGGTAGATAAATTTAGATAAATACACTTTGGTAAAGCAAATTAGGATAGGACTTATACAGTTAATGATAGGATCCTGCAGACTGTTGCTGAACAAAGAGACCTTGGGGTGAAGGTTCATAGTTCCTTGAAGGTGAAGTTGCTGGTAGACAGGGTAGTGAAGAAGGTGTTTGGCACGCTTACATTTATTGGTCAGTGCATTGAGTAATGGAAGTAGGATGTTATGTTGTGGCTGTACAGGACAGTGGTTAGGCCATGTTTGGAATACTATATGCAATTCTGGTCTCCTTTTTATCGGAAGGATGTTGTTAAACTTGAAAGGGTGCAGAAAAGATTTACAAGGATGTTGTCAGGGTTGGAGGGTTTGAACATTAGGGACTGTCTGGATAGGCTGGGGCCGTTTTCCCTGGAGCATCGGAGACTGAAGGGTGACCTTATAGAGGTTTATAAAATCACAGGGGACATGGATAGGGCAGATAGCCAAGGTCTTTTCCCCAGAATTAGGGAGTCCAAAACTAGAGGCCTTGGTTTAAGATGAAAGGGGAAAGATGTAAAGTTGACCTAAGGGGCAACATTTTCACACAAAGGGTGGTCCGTGTATGAAATGAGCTGCCAGAAGAGGTGGTGAAGGCTGGTACAACTACTACATTTGAATGGTACATAAATAGGAAGGGTTTCAAGGAATATGGGCCAAATGTTGACAAATGGGACTAAGTTAATTTAGGATATCTGGTTGGCATGAACGAGTTGAATCAAAGGGTCTGTTTCCATGTTGTACATCTCGACTAGTATGGGAGAAGGGCATTCCAGAGGTTCTGCCATTTTCTGCCAAAACCAGTCACAAAGGCTTTTGGCAGAAAAATAAAAGTTCATGGTGTTGGCATGGATTGGTAGCTAACAGACAACAGAGCATTGGCATAAATGAGTCTTTGGTAGAATGTATCAAATGTACACCACAGGAATCAGTGCTGGGGCCTTTTACAATTTATACATGATTTGGAGGTGCCAGTGTTGGACTGGGGAAGACAAAGTAAAAAATCACACAACACCAGGTTATAGTCCAACAGGTCCAAATAAACTTGGTGTTGTGTGATATTTAACAATTTATACAAATAGCCTGGATGAAAGGATAAAAGGCATAGTTGCTAAATTTGTTAATGGCCACACAAGTAGGTAAGAAAATAAATTGTGAGGAGAAACTAAAAATGCTACAAAGAGATGTAGATAGATTAAGTAATTGGGCAAAGATCTGACAAATAGAGTATAATGTGGGAGAATGTGAAATTGTCCATTTTGGCAGGAAGAATAAATAAAAATCATATTTTCTAAAAGGGGAGAGATTAGAGTCATAGAGATGTACAGCATGGAAAAAGACCCTTCAGTCCAACCCGTCCATGCCAACCAGATATCCTAACCCAATCTAGTCCCACCTGCCAGCACCCGGCCCATTTCCCTCCAAACCCTTCCTATTCATATACCCATCCAAATGCCTCTTAAATGTTGCAATTGGACCAGCCTCCACCACTTCCTCTGGCAGCTCATTCCATACACGTACCACCCTCTGTGTGAAAAAGTTGCCCCTTAGGTCTCTTTTATATCTTTCCCTCTCACCCTAAACCTATGCCCTCGAGTTCTGGACTCCCCAATCCCAGGGAAAAGACTTTGCCTATTTATCCTATCCATGCCCGGCATAATTTTGTAAACCTCTATAAGGTCACCCCTCAGCCTCCGACACTCGAGGGAAAACAGCCCTAGCCTGTTCAGCCTCTCCCTATAGCTCAAGTCCTCCAACCCTGGCAACATCCTTCTAAATCCTTTCTGAACCCTTTCAAGTTTCACAACATCTTTCCAATAGGAAGGAGACCAGAATTTCTCACAATATTCCAACAGTGGCCTAACCAATTTCCTGTACAGCTGCAACTTGACCTCCCAGCTCCTGTACTCAATACTCTGACCAAGAAAGGACAACCGCACCAATCAACCACACTGCCGTGTGGCCCAACGTTTCAACTCCCCCTCCCACTCAGCTGAGGACATGGAAGTCCTGGGTCTTCTTCACCGCCGCTCCCTCACCACCTGACACCTGGAGGAAGAACGCCTCATCTTCCGCCTCGGAACACTTCAACCCCAGGGCATCAATGTGGGCTTTACCAGTTTTCTCACTTCCCCTTCCCCACCTCACCCCATTTCCAAACTTCCAGCTCAGCATTGTCCCTATGAGTTGTCCTACCTGCCTATCTTCCATTCCACCTATCCACTCTACCCTCCTCCCTGACCTATCAGCTCCATCCCCACCCCCATTCACCTATTGTTACTCTATGCTACTTTCTCCTCACCCCCACCCTCCTCTCATTTATCTCTCCACCCTGCAGCTACTCTCCTCTATTCCTGATGAAGGGCTTTTGCCTGAAACGTCGATTTTCCTGCGCCTCAGATGCTGCCTGAACTGCTGTGTTTTTCCAGCACCACTCTAATCCAGAATCTGGTTTCCAGCATCTCCAGCACTTGTTTTTACCTAATAAAGGAAAGCATACCAAACGCCTTCTTCACTATCCTAACTACCTGTGACTCCACTTTCAAGGAGCTATGAACCTACACTCCAAGGTCTCGTTGTTCAGTTACACTCCCTAGGACCTTACCATTAAGTGTATACGTCCTGCTAAGATTTACTTTCCCAAAATGCAACACCTCACATTTATCTGAATTAAACTCCACCTGCGACTTCTCAGCCCATTGGCCCATCTGGTCAAGATCCTTGTTGTAATCTGAGTTAACCCTCTTCGCTGTCCACCTCCAATTTTGGTGTCATCTGCAAACTTACTAACTGTTCCTCTTATGCTCACATCCAAATCATTTATGTAAATGACAAAAAGTAGAGGACCCAGCACCGATCCTTGTGGCACTCCACTGGTCACACGCCTCTAGTCTGAAAAACAACCCTCCAACACCACCCTCTGTCTTCTACCAATTCTTTGAGCCAATTCTGTATCCAAATGGCTAGTTCTCCCTGTATTCCATGAGATCTAACCTTGCTCATCAGTCTCCCTTGGGAGACCTTGTCGAACGCCTTACTGAAGTCCATATTGATCACATCTATCGCTCTGCCCTCATCAATCCTTTTTGTTACTTCCTCAAAAAACACAATCAAGTTTGTGAGGCATGATTTCCCATGCACAAAACCATGTTGACTATCCCTAATCAGTCCTTGCCTTTCCACATACATGTACATCCTGTCCCTTAGGATTCCCTCCAACCACTTGCCCACCACCGACATCAGGCTCACTGGTCTTGGTGCCCTTACCACCCTTCTTAAACAGTGACACCATGTTAGCCAACCTCCAGTCTTCCGGCACCTCACCTGTGACTATCGATGATACAAATATTTCAGCAAGAGGCCCAGCAATCACTTCTCTAGCTTCCCACAGAGTTCTCGGGTACACCTGATCAGGTCCTGGAGATTTATCCACTTTTATGCGTTTCAAGACATCCAGCACTTCCTCCTCTTTAATATTTTGCAAGATGTCATCATTTATTTCCCTACAGTCTATATCTTCCATATCCTTTTCCACAGTAAATACTGATGCAAAAGATCAAATATTGCCATTAGCTGTAGCGGGATTCAAACCATCAACCCCAGAACACGATCAGATTATTAGTCCAGTGACGTTACTGCTACAGCGTGAGTGGAGGATTAAATACAGCAACGCTTAACATGAACTTTAACGCTCTGCAGTGCAACTTGCAACTTGCACAAAAAGCAGTAGTGGGATTCGAACCCATGCTTCCGCAGAGACTGGAACATAAAACCAGCACCTTAGACCGCTCGGCCACATTACCCCACATTGTAAAGATTAGATTCCCTACAGCATGGAAGCAGGCTCTTTGGCCCAACAAGTCCACACTGACTCTCTAAAGAGTAACCCACCCAAATCCATTTCCCTACCCTTTATTTATCCCTGACTAATGTACCTACCACTATGAGCAATTTAGCATGGCCAATTCACCTGGCCTGCAGGAGTAAACTCATGCAGACACAGGGAGAATATGCAAACTCCACACAGACAGTCACCCAAGGCTGGAATTGAACACTGTCACTGTGCGGCTGCAATGCTAACCACTGAGCTACCATGCTGCCTGTGGGGCTCTGAGATATGAAAGCATCTGGGTTACCTAGTGCATGAATTACAAAAGGTTATTGTGCAGGTACAGAAAGTAATTCGGAAAAATAATAGAATGTTATCATATTGCAAGGAAAATTGCAATACCAGAGTAGTTAGGTTATGCTTCTGCTTTACAGGCTATTGGTGAGACCTCGTCTGGAGTACTGTGTACTGTATTGTTTTCCTTTTAAAGGAAAGATGAAATTAAATTTGAAAGTAGTTTATAGATGGATACCAATGCCTGGAATGGGTGTGTTGTCTTACGAGGAAATATTGGACAGGCAAGGCCTGTATCAGCTAGAGTTTAGCAAAGTAGGAGTAGACTTGATTGCAAAATAAAAATTCCTGATGGGTTTTGACAGGGTGCAAGTGAACAGGAAAGTTTCCTCTTGTTGCGGAATCTTGAACTAGAGTTCATGGTTTAAACATAAAGTGTCACGTAAAGTGTAACGTAAAGAGAGATCAGGAGAAATTGTTTCCATAGAGGATTGTGAGCCTGTGGAATTTTCTTCCCTAATAGTGGAAGCAGACTATTGTATTTTTTTTAAGCAGAGATGGATAGATTCTTGATAAACAGGGGCATGAAAAGCTATTGGGATTGGGCAGAAACATGGCATAGTCAGATCAACAATGATCTTGTAGAATGGCAGGTCAGTCTAAAAGGGCTGAATAGCCTACTCCAGCTACTAATTTGCATATTTATCCTTCCATTTATAAAAAAAATGTCTTGTTGCCCATTTTCTCAACTTACCCTGCCATCTGCAAAGATTTCTGAACATATAACCCTAGGTTTCTCTTCTATTCCACCACCTTTAGAATTGTACCCCTTCTTTAAATTACCTGGCTTAGTTGTTCCACCAAAATGTTTGAATTTTGGGCCAATAAACCCAGCAGATCCCAGGTCAAATGTAAAATTTCATATGGAACCCATTTTGACATTATCAGAAAACTCAAATATGAAGGAAGAAAGACAAGTCAGCCTTACAAAGCTGTTCTCACTCATACTAGGATTTCTAAAACAGCAAAAAACACCAAAACAGCAACATTCAAGAAGTAATTCCACTTCTCACTGAGCACGTTTCCCCTCATGGGAGAGTTTAGGACCACAGGACATCGTCTCAGAATAAAGGGGTACCAATTTATAACTGAAATGAGGAGGAATTTCTTCACTCAGACAATTGAAGTTCTTGGAACTCTTTGCTTTTTGAGCTAAGGAGGCAGGGTCCTTGTGTATATTTAAGGCTGATATCGATAGATTCTTGACCATTAGGGGAATCAAGGGTGATGGAGAAAAGGCAGGGAAGGAGTGATGAGGAATGTTGGATCAGCCATGATCCTAGTGAATGGTGGGACAGACTTGAAAGACCAAATGGCTTACTCTTGTTCCTATTTACTATGGTATTATTATGGTCTTATGACTTGTCATTTACAGTGTACTTGATATTTTTAACCCTACAAAACATATTTACATACAGCATTCACTTCTGGATTAGAGGTAAGCATCTTCAGCCATGTCTTCATTGTAAATTTAAAATTAAAAGCAATCCAAACACATTGGCTGAGCCCTGCGCTAACAGAACTGAGAGGTGCTCAGCTTGGTTTAGGACTTAATCTTTCATGATTTAAAAATAGCAAAATGCAGATTAACCCATATGTAGTGCTAGTTGGATAAGCTTACTGGCTTTTATTATCAGCAAGATTGAGGTAGTAAATGCCCAGTCAGGACCATTATGCACAACTTAAAAGGACAGGAGTAGACAAATCGCAAAACAGCATTAATTGCCCTCTCCCACCCCCCCACTACAAGGGGGAAGCAATATTTTGTGATCATCACAAACAAAAAGTAAATGTCCTTCAGTTCTTTTCTTTTCATAACTTTGAGAAAACATTGGCCAGCAAGATTAGTGAGAATCCCAAGATATTTTACAAGTGTATCAAAGGGAAGTGGATAACCTGGGAAAGAATAGGGCCCCTCAGGGTCCCAGGGGTAACCATGTGAGTAAAGCTGGAGGATATTTGTAGAGCGTGAAATGAATACTTCACATCTGTCTTCTCCTGGGAGAGGAGGGATACAGATACAGACTTCAGAAAGCTGTGAAGTTCTTGATTAGATTGGTGTAGAGATTGAGGAGTAGTGGAGGATTTGGAAGATTAAAAGTAGAAAATTCCCCAGGTCTGGGTGAGTTGTATAACATGCTGTGGTGAGGGAGGAAATTACAGGGGCCCTGACCTAAATTTTAACCAGCTCTGGTCACAGGCGAGGCACCAGAGGACTGGAGGGGAGCTAATGTGGTTCCAATTTACAAGAGGAATGGTGGAAATAATGGTAGGAATTAGAGACCAGTGAGTTTCACATCAGTGGTATGAAAACTGTTGGATAAATTCTGAAGGAGTGAATTAATCGCGTCTTGGAGGGGTACAGTTTGATCAGGGATAGTCAGCATAGTTTTATCAGAAGGAGGACTTTCAATTTAAAAACAATATAAATGAGAACGTAGAGGAGTGATAAGTAAATTCAGGATGACACAACAAGTGGCTGGGTCCCTTACAGTGAGCGAGAAGGCCTTAGGTTACAGGAAGATATAGATGGGTTGGTCAGTTGGGCAAATCAGACTCTAGGAAACTCAGAGGAATATTGGAGTGCTTGTCCACAAATCCATGAAGGCACCAGGACAGGGAAATGGGGTAGTCAAGAAGGCATACTAGATACTAGCCTTTATTGTTTGAGGCACAGATTATAAGAGCTGCAAGGTTATGTTGAAGCTGTATAGAACTTAGATTAGGCCTTAGCTGGGGTGCAGTTCTGATCACTGCATTATAGGAAAGATATGATCGCACTGCAAGGGGTCCAGAGATAGTTCATTAGGATATTGCCTAGCTGGAGCTATGATTAGAGGCTTGATAAGCTCAGGTTATTTTCTTTGGGGTAGTGAAGGCAAAGTGAGGGACTTCATTGAGGTCTTTATGGTTATGAGAAGCATGGACAGGTGGATAGAAAACAGCAGTTCCTCTTAGCTGTGAAATATTGTGTTATGAGATATTGTGTTACAGGCTACCTTTATTTTCTCACTCACAAGCTCGCTATATGCATTAATACCCAGTTCCCATTCATTTATTCATAACCCTTTAGTAACCCTTTATATTTATTATAACACGGTTTCATCCATAAATTCATAAAACCACAGTTCTGTAGTATCCAAATTTAAAAACAATCCTTTCAAACTCATTACTGTATTTCCACACCTTATCACCGTACAGAATAACCCCCATCCCCAACAAGTCTTCACAAAACAGTATAATATTAATCAGCCTTCATCACCCATCTCATACAGAACAATACCATCCCCATCAAGCCTTTATGAAACATTATTATGTTAATCAGCCCTTACCAACCATCTCCAGGACCTGAATAAATTAAGTACCTGTTAGATACCTTTTAACTGGGCCATTATCCCCTTAAGAAACTGATAAAACATTGCTTACATGAAATTAATACTGGCAAATAGTAAATAAATCTCACTATACAACTGCAGTAATTGGTTTAATAGTCTTTTATGACTATTTTAAACTTATTTAGAGCATATAGGCCTAGTATTTTTGTTAACATTTACTAATTTATAGGACAAAAGGGCAAACACCTCCTAATTACACAAGCAGACTGGACAGACATCCCATCAGAAGTAAAAACAATGACTGCAGATGCTGGAAAGTAAATACTGGATTAGTGGTGCTGGAAGAGCACAGCAGTTCAGGCAGCATCCAACGACCAGCGAAATCGACGTTTCGGGCAAAAGCCCTTCATCAGGAATAAAGGCAGTGAGCCTGAAGCATGGAGAGATAAGCTTGAGGAGGGTGGGGGTGGGGAGAGAGTAGCATAGAGTACAATGGGTGAGTGGGGGAGGAGATGAAGGTGATAGGTCAAGGAGGAGAGGGTGGAGTGGATAGGTGGAAAAGGAGATAGGCAGGTCGGACAAGTCCGGACAAGTCAAGGAGACAGTGCTGAGCTGGAAGTTTGAAACTAGGATGAGGTGGGGGAAGGGGAAATGAGGAAGCTGTTGAAGTCCACATTGATGCCCTGGGGTTGAAGTGTTCCGAGGCGGAAGATGAGGCGTTCTTCCTCCAGGCGTCTGGTGGTGAGGGAGCGGTGGTGAAGGAGGCCCAGGACCTCCATGTCCTCGGCAGAGTGGGAGGGGGAGTTGAAATGTTGGGCCACGGGGCGGTTTGGTTGATTGGTGCAGGTGTCTTGGAGATGTTCCCTAAAGCGCTCTGCTAGAAGGCGCCCAGTCTCCCTAATGTAGAGGAGACCACATCGGGAGCAACGGATACAATAAATGATATTAGTGGATGTGCAGGTAAAACTTTGATGGATGTGGAAGGCTCCTTTAGGGCCTTGGATAGAGGTGAGGGAGGAGGTGTGGGCACAGGTTTTACAGTTCCTGTGGTGGCAGGGGTAAGTGCCAGAATGGGAGGGTGGGTCGTAGGGGGGGTGTGGACCTGACTAGGTAGTCACGGAGGGAACGGTCTTTGCGGAAGGCGGAAAGGGGTGGGGAGGGAAATATATCCCTAGTGGTGGGGTCTTTTTGGAGGTGGCGGAAATGTCGGCAGATGATTTGGTTTATGCAAAGGTTTGTAGGGTGGAAGGTGAGCACCAGGGGCGTTCTGTCCTTGTTACGGTTGGAGGGGTGGGGTTTGAGGGCAGAGGTGTGGGATGTGGACGAGATGCGTCGGAGGGCATCTTTAACCACGTGGGAAGGGAAATTGCGGTCTCTAAAGAAGGAGGCCATCTGGTGTGTTCTATGGCGGAACTGGTCCTCCTGGGAGCAGATACGGCAGAGGTGGAGAAATTGGGAATACGGGATGGCATTTTTGCAAGAGATAGGGTGGGAAGAGGTGTAATCCAGGTAGCTGTGGGAGTCGGTGGGTTTGTAAAAAATGTCAGTGTCAAGTCGGTCGTCACTAATGGAGATGGAGAGGTCCAGGAAGGGGAGGGAGGTGTCAGAGATGGTCCAGGTAAATTTAAGGTCAGGGTGGAATGTGTTGGTGAAGTTGATGAATTGCTCAACCTCCTCGCGGGAGCACGAGGTGGCGCCAATGCAGTCATCAATGTAGGGGAGGAAGAGGTGGGGAGTGGTGCCGGTGTAATTACGGAAGATCAACTGTTCTACATAGCCAACAAAGAGACAGGCATAGCTGGGGCCCATACGTGTGCCCATGGCTACGCCTTTGGTCTGGAGAAAGTGGGAGGATTCAAAGGAGAAATTGTTAAGCGTGAGGACCAGTTCGGCCAAACGAATGAAACTCTATGCTACTCTCTCCCCACCCCCACCCTCCTCTAGCTTATCTCTCCATGCTTCAGGCTCACTGCCTTTATTCCTGATGAAGGGCTTTTGCCCGAAACGTCGATTTCGCTGCTCGTTGGATGCTGCCTGAACTGCTGTGCTCTTCCAGCACCACTAATCCAGTAATCCCATCAGAAGTAGCAGCCAGCATTTAGCACATTTTAACCCAGCTCCTGTCTCCCAGGACAGAAGCCCTTTAAATCTTTTTGTGCTATAGATAAAAAATGTAACACTAAAGTAATGGGATTTTAATATATGTAAGAACCGTGTATAAAGGGGCTCTTGTAAGAACTATACTTTAGGATTCTATTGGCACCTCGAACATGTGCTGTGATTGCTAAATAAAGAGACTATTTTCACTACTCACCAATTCTGGTCGTTATTTGAACACGATTCCACAAGCTGAAGGATCAATAACAAGGGGGCACACTTTTAAGGTGGAGGGCAGGAGGTTTAGCAGGGATTTAAGGAAAATCATTTTCGTCTAAAGGATGATGGAGGTCTGGAATGCACTGCCTGAGACAGTAATTGAGGTGGGCAACTGCACAGACTTTTAAAAGCACTTGGAAGAGCTCTAGAAATGTTATAATGTTCAAAGCTACAGGCCTAGTGCTGGTAAATATGACTGGTTGTACTCTGAGGTAACCTTCGCTGTCTACTACACCTCCAATTTTGATGTAATCTGCAAACTTAATAACTATACCTCCTTTGTTCACATCCAAATCTTGCAAAGTGCTTTAACAAACAGTTTGACTATCAACCTCCAAATGCTTTTAACAAATGCCAATTGATGAGAGGTGGTGAGAGTGCACTAGAATTCTGGGCAACCATGTGATGGAAAGAAAATTGTAGCCTCTACCAGCACTATTCGCAGCTCCAGACTACAACATTTATGTAAAACGTTTTGTACGTATCCTTCACAAAGCCAGGATTATTGTTCGGCTTTTAGTAGATCAATATCTACTCGACTCTTGACTGGAGGAATTTGTACTTGCTACAGAAAATCAGGTTGTAAATGACCTGTAACGTACCACACTGTGCTATGACTGCAAGTACAAATTCCTCCAATCAGGAGCCCAATAGACATTGATCTACTAAAAAGCCAGAACAATAATCCTGGCTTTGTGGAGGATATGTACAGAACGCTTATTAAAAGGGAAATATTCTCCTAATGTCAACCAAATCTGCCTGTGGTTGTTCCTCAGCCTCAAAATGCCAACTGAACTCTGTAAGTGGGTTGTGTAGTTAACTCTTAAAATCAGTATTAAGCTTGTCTATACATTGAGTTTTAAATGCTATTGACTTCACTAATGATTGAACCAGATGATCCTCAACACTCACCTGGATGTGGGCATCTCTTCACCTCACCCAACGCTTAAGCTCCTGCCCGAAACGCCGATTTTCCTGCTCCTCGGCTGCTGCCTGACCTGCTGTGCTTTTCCAGCACTACTCTAATCTTGACTGTGATCACCAGCATCTGCAGTCCTCCCTTTCGCCTCACTGGTCTATAGTTCCCTGGCTTGTCCTTACCACCTTTCTTAAACAGTGGCACCACATTAGCCAACCTCCAGTCTTCCGGCACATCTCCTGTGACTATTGCTGATATAAATATCTCAGTAAAAGGCCCAGCACTCACTTCCCTAGCTTTCCACAAAGTACTAGGATACACCTGATCAGGTCCTGGGAACTTATCCACTTGTACACGTTTCAAGACATCCAGCACTTCCTCCTTTGTAATATTGACATTTTTCAAGATGTCACCATCTATTTCCCTACATTTTATATCTTCCATGTCCTTTTTCACAGTAAACACTGATGCAAAATACTCATTTAGTATCTCCCCCATCTCCTGCGGCTCCACACAAAGGCTGCCTTGCTGATCTTTGAGGGGCCCTATTCTCTTCCTAGTTACCCTTTTGTCATTAATGAATTTATAAAAACCCTTTGGATTCTCCTTAACTCTATTTACCAAAGCTATCTCATATTCCCTTTTTGCCCTCCTGATTTCCCTCTTAAGTATACTCCTACTGCCTTTATATTCTCCTAAGGATTCACTCGATTTATCCTGTCTATGCCTGACATATGCTTCCTTCTTTTTCTTAATCAAATCCTCAATTTCTTTAGTCATCCACCATTCCCTTTACCTAATAGCCTTTCCTCTCAGCCTTTCCTTTCACCCTAACAGGAATACACTTTCTCTGGATTCTTGTTATCTCATTTCTGAAGGCTTCCCATTTTCCAGCCGTCCCTTTACATGCAAACATTTGCACCCAATCAGCTTTTGAAGTTCTTGCCTAATACCGTCAAAATTGGCCTTTCTTCAATTTAGAACTTCAACTTTTCGATCTGGTCTATCCTTTTCCATCACTATTTTAAAACTAATAGAATTATGGTCACTGGCCCCAAAGTGCTCCCCCACTGACACCTCAGTCACCTGCCCTGCCTTATTTCCCAAGAATAGGTCAAGTTTTGCACCTTCTCTAATAGGTACATCCACATACTGAATCCAAAAATTTTCTCGTCCACACTTAACAAATTCCTCTCCATCTAAATCCTTAACACTATGGCAATCCCAGTCTATGTTTGGAAAGTTAAAATCCCCGGCCGTAACTACCCTATTATTCTTACAGATAACTGAGATCTCCTTACAATTTTGTTTCTCAATTTCCCTCTGACTATTAGGAGGTCTATAATACAATCCCAATAAAGTGATCATCCCTTTCTTATTTCTCAGTTCCACATAAATAACGTCCCTGGATGTATTTCCAGGAATATCCTCCCTTAGTACAGCTGTAATACTATCCCTTATCAAAAATGCTACTCCCCCTCCTCTCTTGCCTCCCTTTCTGTCCTTCCTGTAACATTTGTACCCTGGAACATTAAGCTGCCAGTCCTGTCCATCCTGAGCTATGTTTCTGTAATTGCTATGATATCCCAGTCCCATGTTTCTAACCATACCCTGAGTCATCTGCCTTCCCTGTTAGGCCTCTTGCATTGAAATAAATGCAGTTTAATTTATCAGCCCTACCTTACTCTCTGCATTGTCCCTGCCTGCCCTGACTGTTTGGCTTGCCTTTGTTCTCAACTGTACCAGTCTCAAATTGATCTCTTTCCTCATTATCTCCCTGGGTACCCCCCCACCCCACCTTACTAGTTTAAATTCTCCCGAGCAGCTCTAGAAAATCTCCCTGCCAGTATACTAGTCCCCTTCCAATTTAGGTGCAATCCGTCCTTCTTGCACAGATCACTTCTACCCCAAAACAGCTTCCAATGATCCAAAAATGTGAATCCTTCACCCATACACCAGCTCCTCAGCCATGCATTCATCTGCTCTATCCTCCTATTCCTGCCCTCACTAGCTCGTTAAACCAGGCGTAAGCCAGACATTACTACTCTCAAGGACCTCCTTTTTAAATCCCTACCTCACTCTGCAATCTCCCTTCAGAATCTCAACCTTTTCCTTTCCTAGGTCATTAGTTCCAATGTGGACAATGACCTGCTGCTGGCCCCTCTCCCCCGTGAGAACATTCTGCAACTTCTCTGAGAAATCCTTGATCCTGGCACCAGGAAAGCAACACACCATTCTGCTTTTTCACTGCTGGCCACAGAAACGTCTGTCTGTACCTCGGACTAGAGAGTTCCCTAACACAATCGATCACTTGGAATCCAACGTACCTCTCATTACATTACAGCCATGTTCCCCTGAGAATCCATCACCTCCTACATTTTCCAAAACAGCATACTTGTTTGAAATGGGGATAACCATAGAAGATTCCTGCACTACCTGCCCACCTTTCTTACCTTTCCTGGAGTTAACCCATCTATGTGACTATATCTGAGACTTGTCTCCCTTTCTATAACTGCCATCCATCACATCTCCTCCCTCTTGGAAACTCCTCATTGCCTCTAACTGTCTCTCCAACTGATCCATTCGATCTGATAGGATTCGCAACCCTCGACATTTATTGCAGATATAATCCTCAGTAACCTGTAAACTCTCCCTGAACACCCACATCCGACAAGAAGATCATATCACTCTACTAAGGACCATTTTTGCTTCTTTCAATCTATAGACCCAGAAAATAGCACTGTCTTATTCCTCTGCAAAACACTGCTCCAGGTTAAATTAATATTTATGGCTTATATTTTAAGATTAATCAAGAGGCATAGTTCAATAAAACATATAATCAAGAAAAAACCCACTCTACTCACTACTGCAGACACACTTTAAGGCCACACTTAAAATTTCTGTGCTATGATCTCCCCCAAATAGGTTCCTCCAAAATCAGATATGAATTTCACCATTTTAAAAATTTTCCCAGACACACTCCAATGTCCAGCGATACATGAATTGAACAGCAAAGGCAGTAACTGCTAACTCTGTCAGTTAGCAATGTGGGTTTCTTTCTTTCTCTCTTTCTCTCTCCTGCACTGACCTCACCATATGCTTCCTTTGTCTGTTTTTCTCCCTTTTAAAAGTGCTGTTGTTTTGACATTTTTTCTCTCCAAAGTTCCAAAACACTGCAACAGCATATAAAACAGTAATTGCTGCTCCTGGAATTTGAGGAAATCACCTCTATCACCTAAAATACCTCAAAAAAGGAGCAGCTGTTACAGCCAGAAATTTTTCCTGTCCTCCATCTTGGATTACCCAGAATCCTTTTTGAATCAGGAAATTTTCTTGAACACACTTAACAAATTCCTTTCCATCGGTCCCAGTCTGTGTTTGGAAAGTTAAAATCCACTATCATAACCACCCTATTATTCTTGCAGATAACTGAGATCTCCTTACAAATTTATTTCTCAATTTCCCGTGGACTATTAGGGGGTCTATAATACATCCCAATAAGATGATCATTTCTCTCTTACTTCTCAGTTCCACCAAAATCACTTCCCTAGATGTATTCCCAGGAATAACCCCCATAAGTACATGCTATCCCTAATCTAAAACACTACTTCCCCTCTTCTCTTTGCCCCCTTTCTAACCTCCCTATAGCATTTGTATCCTGGAACATTACGCTACCAATCCTGTCCATCCTGAGCCACGTCTCTGTAATTGCTATGATATCCTTGTCCTATGTTCCTAAACATACCCTGAGTTCATCTGCCTTCCTGTTAGGCTTCTTGCATTGAAATAAATGCTTCTCCTGCATTGAGCTTTTGGTTAGCTGGTGGAAAGTGGCTCCAGGAAAGAACTCTATTTCCTTGAGATGTTGTTCAGAGGGTTAATAATTAATTCTTCCTCAGTGATTCAATGAATTAGATTTAACAAGAAATTGTGGCTAGAACTTAATGCACTACAACAATCCCCTCTTCCAACCAACTGGGGGCAGATTGGCAGGAGGGAGGTGGTCTGTAAAATCTGATGCCATATTACTGGTGCCGTAGCTGGTGCCTACCTGCCTCGCTATGATTTTAACCCATAACAGAATGATATTGAGCAGAATACTTACCTATGGGCCAGTTGAGACTCTTAAATGGCCTATTAATGGTTATTTAAGTAGTTCCTCTGGTTAGGAATTTACCTTCAGCGAGGAAGCTAATGATAGCTTCAGCCTGCCAAGTGAAACATGGGCAAGGCGGGGTCTGGGAATTGCAATTCCTTTCCAATCCATCTCTGCATATCAAAAGCTCCACTCAGCAAAATTCCCAATTCTCCCTGACCTCACCAACTTCCTTCAAAGAGGTTATGAAAGGATGGAGATAATTTATGTTGTTTGACAAAGGTGAACTTTGCTTTCTCAATGTTTCTGCCAGTATTCATTAAAGTTTATTTTAGCTCCAGTAATTACTACCTTTGGTCTCTGCATTCTTTTAGAAATACAGCTTTTATTGTTCCTCTGGAGTCATGTTTCCAGCAGGAAAATTCCACCATTGTTCATCTTCCTTTGGACCTCTTATTCTCTCTGCCACCCATTCGGTCTTTCTCGCGGTGAAATATTTGTTCAAAGCCACATATCTATAAAATCCTAGCAAGATAATCTGACTCCAAAACTCCCACCTGCTTTGTTTCTGTGTTAATTTAATTGATGGACTGCAGTGCAAAGCCACAGCAAGCACTGCTTAAGGTGTGAATTGCAAGTCCTAGTTTCTACAACGTATAATCTTGTAGTATGTCTCCTGAAGGGAGATGTCTGATTGATCTGATCCATTGTGAAGAATGAAGGTAGCACCACACTATTTAAGTAGTGAATGAGAGAGAAAATAGAGAACTACAATCCTGTCTGTTTTATATCAGTAGCAAGGAAAATGCCAGAATCTTTTATAAATGGATACTTGGGTAATAATGATCTGATTGGACATAGTCAGTACAGATTTGTGACTGAGAAATAGTATTTAACAAACCTTTTGGAGTTTCTTGAGAACTTTACCAACAAAATTGATGAGGTAGAACAGTTGAACATTAAGTGTACCTGGAGTTTCAGACAGCATAACATCAGCGGACCATAACATACAGGAGCCATATTAGGCCATTGAGCCCATTATGGCTGAAAATGTGTTGCTGGAAAAGCGCAGCAGGTCAGGCAGCAGTCAAGGAGCAGGAGAATCGACATTTCAGGCATAAGCCCTTCTTCAGGAAACCAAAACATTGATTCTCCTGCTCCTTGGATGCTGCCTGACCTGCTGTGCTTTTCCAGCAACACATTTTCAGCTTTGATCTCCAGCATCTGCAGTCCTCACTTTCTCCCATTGAGCCCATTGTGTCTGCTTTGACATGCAGTCATGGCTGCTATGTTTTTCAGCCCCATTCTCCTGCCTTCTTTCCGTAATCCTTAATCCCCTTACCAATCAATAATCTATCTACCTATGTCTTAAAGACATTCAATGGCTTGGCTTCCACAGCCTTCTGCAACAGAGTTCCACAAAATCACCACCCTCTGGATGAAGACATTTCTCCACAATCTCCTCAGCTATCTCATTCAGAACTGTGGGGTGTAGTCCATCTGGTCTGGGTGATATATGCACCTTCAGACATTTCAACTTCTCCAGTACCTTCTTTTTAGTAATGACCACTAAACCCACATCTGCCCTTTTACTGTCTTGAATTTCTGGTATGCTGATGATGTCTTCCTTTATGAAAGCTGATACAAAGTACCTATTCAGTTCCTCTGCCATTTCTTTCATCCCCATGATTACTTCTCCTGACTCATTTTCCAGTGGTCCAATGTCCAATGTCCATTCTTGCCTCTCTCATTCCTTTTCAATACCAAGACACCCTCTAGTAACCTTCCTTATATTTTTAGCTTTCTTACTCTCATATTTTATCTTCTTCCCTCTTATTGCTTTTTAGTTACCCTCTGCCGGTTTTTAAAGCCTTCCCAATTCTCTGGCTTGCCACTAATTTTCACCTCATTATATGCTTTTTTCATTGCTTTTGTGCTGTCCCTGATTTCCCTTGACAGCCATGGTTGCCTCATCCTCCCCTTAATATGCTCGAATTTACCCCAAGAAACTCTTGCCTTTGCTGCTCCACCATCTTCCCTGCTGGGCTCCCCTTCCAATCAAAGGGGATGACTGCTCCCTCATGTTTTTGTAGTCACATTTACTCAGTAGTAATACAGTTACATCTGGTTCCGGCTTCTCTTTCTCAAACCTTAGGTAAATTCTACCATATTATGATCACCACCCCCCGCGGGGCACCTTCACCTTAAGCTCCCTAATTAAGTGTGCCTCATCAAACATCATCAAAGCCCGAATTGCTTGTTCCATATTTGCTTCTATCACAAGTTGCTCCTTAAAAACCATCTTGTAGACAGTTCATGATTTCTTCTTTTTGCAATTACTACCAACCTGATTTTCCAAGTCCATCTGTATATTGAAGTCCTTCATAGTTATTGTAATAGTGCCTTTCTTACATGTTTTTTCTATCTCCTGATTTATTTTCTTCCTCACATCCTGATTACTGCTAGGAGGCCTGTATACAACTCCCATCAGGCAAGTTTTTGGTTTGCAGGACCACAACCTTACCCCCACAAACTCTTCACCTTCTGACTCTAAATAATTTCTTGCTATTGATTTGATTTCATTTTTTACTAATGAGACAACCCTACCCCCTTTACCCATTTGCCTATCCTTTCTGTAGGATATGTATCCTTGGATATTTAGTTCCCAGCCCTGATCCCCTTGTAGCTACGTCTCTGTGATATCCACAACATTGTACCTGCCAATGTCAATCTGCTCTAAAAGCTCAGTTATCTTGTTTTGTATATTGCAGACATTGAAGTACAAAGCATGCAATTAAGTTCCCCAAAAGAAATTGGTCTGCACAATTGAAGGTCATGGGATTGGGCATTATATACTGCCATGATTCAAGAATTGGCTAACAGACAGAAAACAGAACAAATCGGTCATTCTCATGTTGGGAGAGGGTGACTAGGAGTGTACTGCTAGGATCAGTACTTGGGCCCCTGCTGTTCACAATATATGCTAAGTATTTGGATGTGGGAAATATATGTAAAATCTGCAGAGCTGAGTGGCGATGTGTGTTATGTGGAAGATGAAAAGCGGCTTCAGGGAGATTTGGACAGGCGTACTGAATGGGCAAGAACATGACATATGGAAAATAGTGTGGAAAATTATGAGGTTGTCTACTTTGGTCAGAGGAACAGTGTACAGAGTATTTCTTATACGATCAAAGATTCAAAAATGCAGATGTATAAAGAGTCCTAGGAGTCCTTGTCAAGAAGTCATACAAGGCTAAAATGCAGGAGACCAAGCTATTAGGAAGGCTAATGGAATGTTAGCCTTTGTTGCAAAGCCACAGTGAAGTTTTGTATAGAAGCTTGGTTAGACATCATCTGGCATGCTGTTTGTAGTTTTGGTCTGATTTTCTCAGGGAGGATATTAATATCTTGGAGGGCTTGTTTCCTGGGCAGCGGGATTGTCCTATATAGAAAGGTTGGGCAATCAGGCCTGCATTCTGCGGTGTTTTGAAGAATGCGAGTTGATCTCATAAGAAACCTACAAAATATTTAAAGGGATAGACAAAGTAGATACAGATAAGGTGCATTTTTTGTCACACAGATACAAATCTTTCCAGTATCTTCTCTGAGATGGACTGTAATGAGGTGGAAGTCTACAACTAAAGGACAAAAATTGAAAAGAAAATGCAACTGCCATCTAGGACTGAGGAGAGTTGAAGTTTTTTTACTCAGCAGGTTGGAAATCTTTGAAATTCTCTACCCGAAAGGGCTGTGAAAGCTCAGATGTTGAGTATGTTTAAAGTAGAGATTGATAGACTTTTGATTACCAATGGCATAAAGAGTTATGAGAATGGGGTAGGTAAAAGACATTGAAGTGTTCAAACAGCAATGATCTTATTAAATGGCAGAGCAGGCTTGATGGGCTGAATGGCCTGGTCCTGTTCTAATGAAGTGATTTCAAGATAGTGAATGATAGATTTTGAGATATTGAAAATATCATGGGATATGGGAATACTGTAGGAAAATTACATTGAGGGAGAAAATCAATTACAATCTAGTTGAACGGCAAATCAGGCACAAGGGGCCGAATGGCCTACTCCTGGTCTTTTTCCCAAATTCCTATAATTGTAGGCTAATCCCTTTAACAGGGCTCAGTTTTGGGGAAGTCTGGGAATTGCCCCCCCCCCCCTTTCACTGCATTCCTGTCTGAGTTATGCTGGGACTGCATCACAATGGCTGTGGATACTTGGTCCGAAAACATAAGCTTTATTACATTAATAACTTATTCACAATTTTCCGATTAACAGTACAATACAAAAGAGCTTCTAATAAAATTTTTCAATATTGTTGGTGAACTTACAGTTCCAGTTGCTGTGGGGAAACAGACATCATTCGTTGGCTGTTTTACAACTAAATTGATTGCTGTTTCTACTGTGTCGAGGTGACCTACAAACTCCTTCCACTTAAACAACTCTACAACATGCATTCAATAAAAACAAGATTAAGATGAAAAGTCTCTAAGGTATTTCATTTATCCTTTGTGGTCTGCTCTAAGTCTTACACATGAGCCACATGTCAGGGGTAAATGTCTGAACTGGCTTGCCAGTATCTTTCACAGAATCCGAGAATCATACAGCACAGAAGAGGCCCTTCAGCCCATTGAGTCTGTCCCACCAAAATTACACTAAATCTACATTAGTCTTAACTTTCCAGTATTAGACCCACAGCCTTGAATGTTTTGACATTACCAATACTCATTCAAGTACTTTTTGTCACACAGATACAAATCTTTTCAGTATCTATTCTGAGGTGGACTGTAATGAAGTCTCAACCATTTCACAGAGGTGGCACCCATTCCTCCAGATACCAACCTAGTTTTCAGAAACTGGTGCTCTGTTTTCTCTTTGCTGGGGCAAGGTTTCTAACCAAGGAGGATACTGAGCCAGGCATTCTATCCTTCTGGAGACAAATATCTTGCAGAATGTTAACCTGAGAGTCAAATGTGCACTAGAAATACCTTAAAACCCTTCACTGAACCTGTGGTTCAACATCAGTCTTGAATGGCTCACAACTCCTGCCTTCAGCCATTGGATTAGGCACCCACTGTAAACTTGGCTTCTGTGCCACTGATTCCATTTCCTCCTCCATCCACTCACTTGAACTGAATCAGACCAGTCCTGCACTATTAATACCTAATCATATTGATTATGAGCCTGCTGAAAAATTAACCACCTCAGCACTTTTGTCACTGAAACCTTCTAACATGTCTTTCTCAATCTCACATTCTACCATTTCAACTCTCATTGTTGGTCTCCCATATTCATTAATTCCACTTGTCTCAAAACTCACTTCTTTGGATGAACTGTGCTCCACATGGCCTTCGACACATTCCCACAATATGTTCCTGTTCTTCAAATACTTAATTGTAAATTACAGGATATCCCTGAGTTACAAACGGCTGACATATGAGCTCCCATACTTTTGAACCGACCCTAATGAAACCTATGATCCAATGGTTTGTACTAACAAACGAGTGGGCTACAGTACAGTACCTGTACATACTGTGAGTGATGCTCAAAACACAGTGTTTTCAGCGGGTCATCGGCCCACTGTCACCGCCATTTTAAGTCGTGTGTTTTCCCTCGTAATCGTGGCTTCAAAGCGTAAAGCTGATGTAAGCGGTGATGCATTGAAGAAAAGGCAAATGATGACCATCGAAAGGAAAGTGGAAATAATAAAACAATCAGAGAGAAGTGAAACGCCAACAAACATTGGAAAAGCATTAGGCTACAGTCGGTCAATGAGCAGGACAATTATAAAGGACAAGGAGAGAGTAATGGAGCATGTAAAACGCTCTGTGCCAATGAAAGTGACAATTATCACTAAGCAACGCAGTGGTTTAATTATTGAAATGGAAAGGCTATTGAGCAAATATTTAATGTAGACGAGACCAGCTTATTTTGGAAAAGAATACCTGAAAGGACATGCATTTCAAAAGAGGAAAAAACTGCTCCAGGGCATAAGGCATCCAAGGATAGGCTAATGTTATTGCTTGATGGTAACGCATCTGGGGATTGCAAGCTTAAGCTTATGTTTGTGTATGGCTCTCTAAATCTGAGAAAATGAACCATCAAGACATCTCTTCCTATTATTTGGAAGGCCGTCACAAAGACTTCAGTAACAAAGGCTCTCTTTGAAGATTGGTTCCTGAACTTTTTTGTTCCTGCTGCTACTTGGCCAAGCAGATTCCTTTCAAAATTCTCCTAATACTTGACAACACCCCCAGACATCCAAGTACTTTAGATGACTTTCACTCCAATGTAAAGGTTGTCTTTTTACCCCCCCAACACCACATCACTACTTCAGCCAGTGGATCAGGGAATCCTAGCCTCCTTTAAGGCTAACTATTTATGCCGGACCTACTCACAAGCAGTCAGGGCTACCCAAGATGATGCAATGACCTCAAAGGAGTTCTGGAGGAATTACAACAACTACAGTGGCATCAAAGGCATTGCAGGTTCATGGGAGGAAGTGAAGAATACCAACATGAAAGGGGTCTGGAACAAATTATGCCCCAAATTTGCATATAACTTTACAGAGTTTACAGCTGAGGACATTGCCAAAGCCAGGCAAGCTGTGGTTGATATTGGTCCACGCCCCCCACCAACCCACCCTTCCCATCCTGGCACCTTCCCCTGCCACTGCAGAAATTGCAAAACCTGCGCCCGCACCTCCCCCCCCCATCTCCATCCAAGGCCCCAAAGGAGCCTTCCACATCCATCAAAGTTCACCTGCACATCCACAAATATCATTTATTGTATCCACTGCTCCCAATGCAGTCTCCTCTATATTGGGGAGACTGGTTATCTTCTTGCAGAGCACTTTAGGGAACATCTCCAGGATACCTGCACCAACCAACCTCACCACCCCGTGGCCCAACATTTCAACTCCCCCTCCCACTCTGCTGACGACATGCAGGTCCTGGGCCTCCTCCACCACCGCTCCCTCACCACCCGATGATGCCTGGAGGAAGAATGCCTCATTTTCCACCTCAGAACACTTCAACTCCAGGGCATCAATGTGGACTTCACCAGTTTCCTCATTTCCCCTCCCCGAACCTTAACCCAGTTCCAACCTTCCAGCTCAGCACCATCGTCATGACCGTTCCTACCTGCCAATCTTCCTTCCCACCTATCCGCTCCACCCTCCTCTCTGACCTATCACCTCCATACCCACCCCCCAGCCACCTACTGTATTCTTTGCTACCCTCTCCCCACCCCCACCACCCTCCCATTTATCTCTCCACCCTGGAGGCTCCCTGCCTCAGTCTTGATGAAGGGCTTTTGCCCAAAACGTTGATTTTCTTGCTCCTTGGATGCTGCCTGATCTGCTGAGCTTTTCCAGCACCACTCTGATCTAGACTCTGATTTCCCGCATCTGCAGTCCTCACTTTTGCCTGCTGTGCTTTTCCATCACCACACATTTCAACCCTGACTTTTATCCAGTAAGCTAGAGGAATGGTAAGAAATCTGTACGGGAGTAGGCCATTCAGCCCATCGAGCCTGGTACCACTCAATACAACCTCCAACTTCAACTCCACATCTCCCACCTGCTCCCCATACCCCTTGATTCCCAGAGAGGTCAAATCGCTTGTCTGTCCCAAATTTAAATATATTCAATTGCAACCCCCACCCTCCCGCTCCCCCATTCCCACTAATGTGAAAGCAGAAACCACCCTCCTCTCCCTCTCCCCTGTCCTCCCACCCTCCACCCCCTTTCTCCCCCATGGAACAACTTGCAGAGCCATCCTGGGGTTCTAGTGTGCTCGCAGACGACGTTACTGCTGATCCACAGATACAGACACACACATATACAGACAGACAGACACACACACACACACATAAACACACACAGATACAGACACATACACACACACATATAAACACACGCATAAACACACAGATACAGACACACACACATACACATAAACACACACATACAGACACACACAGATACAGACACACACACATACACATATAAACACATACATACACACATAAGCACACACATACAGACACACACAGATACAGACACACACACATACACATATAAACACACACATACACACATGAACACACAGATACAGACACACACACACATGCACATAAACACACAGATACACACACACACATAGTCAGCCTCTCCCCAAACACATATACAGACTCACACACAGATACGTAATATATAGGTTTAGGAGTTTCACTTCTATAAATATTTAAACCAAGCAGACGAGGTAACTGGTCATGTGAATATGAAACCCTCAGTAGAAGGATTCTTTAACTCAGAAAGCAAGGCCCAGGTGTTTTCAAATAGCCAATGCCTGGGTTCGAATACTCGAAGTTGAGAGTGTGTTACTGGAGAGGCGCCGTGGGTCGGGTGGCATCCGAGGAGCGGGAGGGTCGATGTTTTGGGCATCAGCCTTTCATCAGAAATTCCTGGTGGGGTGCTTGTGCCCGGTGCGTTGACTCTCCTGCTCCTCGGATGCTGCCTGATCTGCTATGCTTTTCCAGCACCACACTCTCGACTCTGATCTCCAGCATCTGCAGTCCTCACTTCCCCCTTCGAACACTCAAAGACAACTGCTTGTGATCATTCAAGCTTGTTGTCAATAAGCTTTGTTTCTAGATGTATATGAGAGATCAGGTTCAGTTTCTAGATGAATATAGATGAACATGTTTCAAGGAGGCTTTAATCTTTAAGAATTACACCTTCCTATGCCAGCAGGGCTTATAATATAAGGCCTCCAGAGATCATACAGAGTTACTCGTGGGAAAACTGGCCCTAGATACAAGATGGAAAGCATCAATTTTCCCATCATATTAATGAGGAGCTTCCACCATCTATGGTCAAACCCATCAACAGAGGCAGATAGAAGTCCTTTGTATTTCCAATATGCATAATTAATGTAGTTCACTTTCCTCTATGATATGGTAGATGGGGAGTTAGAACGTTTGTGGCCTGTTGTTTTGGGGTAAATCCTGACAATGGCTTGGTGTGTCATTCCTCAAAGATGTTGTCTAGACATCACCATTGCAGTCCACTTTTAGAACCTTCCAGAAGCTTGGTCAACATGCAGATCCAAAAGTCACATGTCCCGTGGCAGCCATCTTACAGACCAACAATGTCCTTTCCAGCGCAGGGGATGCAGATTCTATCTTCATTAGGAGTTGAAATCACCCTGTCCACATCTGCTTGGAAACACACCACACATCACAGCCACCATACTCATTCATTTATATCAAGATTAATGCAAATGGTAAATTGACCAGCCATTGTCCAATACCAGCTTGATATCTAAATAGATCATTGAAATGTCCCCATTACTAGCCCGATTGCCCCTCTGGATTGTTCCATAAAATAGACCTTGTGGTAAATTTAGCTCTCTAACTCATCAAATGTATCAAAGGAGACTGGAAGTATTGGTAGCTGTTTTAAATCTCTCCAGTTTCTGTTTCAGGTAGAAAAAGAGGTAAGATGTAAGATTCACTGCCCAACTCACCATTTTACTCTATCGTTCAAAGTCAAAGTTATCCCCACACAGACTACAAGGGGTTTCTTAAGTGAAAGTGTGGAAGGGGTAGATTTTAATGGTGTCTGTTCCACTCACTTGTGCTTGATGCTTTGAAGACATAATTGTTGGGGGCTTAATAGACTCTACAGTAGCTCTGCTAATTGTAGTATTATCTTTTCTAAAATGAATTGAGGGTTGATAGATATAGGACAGATGTCAGAGGCAGTTTCTTTACTCAGAGAGTAGTAGGGGCATGGAATGCACTGCCTGAACCAATAGTAGACTTGCCAACTTTAAGGGCATTTAAATGGTCATTGAATCAACATATAGATGAAAATGGGATAGTATACATTAGATGGGCTTCAGAGTGGTTTCACAGGTCAGCACGACATCGAGGGTCGAAGGACCTGTACTGCACTGTAATGTTCTATGCTCTATGTTTTATGTAAACTGTTCGTAACCGTTCTGACTTACAAATTTGACTTACGAATAGCCTTAAGAACGGAACTCGTTCGTAAACTGGGGACTTCCTGTGTCATCATTTTGTATGCTCCATCCATTCCTAGACCAAGTCTGTGATCGTCCTGCTGGATGTTCTTTCCTGAGCACTCTGACTCAGATAGCATGTACACTGTAAGAATCATGCTAATATTTTGGATCCGCTGCCTCAGTCTTAATCTTTGAAACTTGGTTCCTAAACTTCTCTACTTCTTCCTTCACCTTTTGGAAATTTCCACAAGAACCTTCTCATCGATTAAGATTTCACTCAGCTTTCTTAATCTCTTTCTTCCAGGCTCATTGTTCATTTTCCTTACATCCATTTGTAGGCTATGTTGTAGTATTTCTTAAAACTCGAATTGCTATATGAATGAAGGCAGCCATTCATGCTTTAAGATTGTTTTAGAGTCATCGAATCATAGAGATCTACTGCACAAAGGAAGACCTCCTGATGCATTGTGTCCTCACCAGTCAAAAACAACCACTTCACTATTTTAACCCCAATTTCCAGCATTTCTGTAGATTTGTAACAAAATGAGATATCTTTGTGAACTGCATAATGTTTCAATATATTCCAAGAGGATCTCCTGCTTATTGTACTTGTAAAGAAGCACTTGTATAAAGAGACTGTACTGGCACCATACAGTCCAAAAAGTATTATTCTGTAGACAAGTACATTTGTCTCCATTTTCAGGGCACAAAATCTAACTAATAAAAAACAAACAAACAGGAAGTTAATCAAGTTTTAATTGTTAAGGCCATAAGACCACATTAAATAGGAACAGGAGTAGGCCATTCAGCCTGCCGAACCTGCTCTATCATTCAATAGGATCATGGCTTGATCAAGAATCCATCTATCACAGCCTTAAATGTACGAAAGGACTCCACGCCCATTGCTGTCTCGAGCAGGGAGGTCCAAAAGCCCACAGCCCTCTGAGAGAAGAAATTCCCCTTCAATTCAATCCTCTGATCTTCGACTGTCCCATGAGGGGAAATATCCTCTCAGCATTTACCCTGTCAAGCCCTTTTCTGGATCAATGAGATCACCTCTCATTCTTCTAAATTCCAATGAGTCGAGCCCCAACCTGATCAACCTTTGCACAGCCTTCGAAAAATGCTAGTGAACCTTCTCTGCACTGCCTCTAATGAAATTATACTTTTCCTTAACAAAGAGAACACAGCTGTTCACAATACTCCAGATATGGTCTCATCAGCACCTTGTATAGTTGCAGCAAGAGATCCCTACACCCCTGTACTCTAACTCCCTTGAAATAAGGGCCAGAATTCCTTTAGTCAGTTTTGGTAAGACTAGATTAGATTACTTACAGTGAGGAAACAGGCCCTTCGGCCCAACTAGTCCACACCGACCCGCCGAAGCGCAACTCACCCATACCCCTACAATTTACCCCTTACCTAACACTACGGGGAATTTAACATGGCCATTTCACCTAACCTGCACATCTTTGGACTGTGGGAGGAAACCGGAGCACCCGGAGGAAACCCACGCAGACACAGGGAGAATGTGCAAACTCCACACAGTCAGTCGCCTGAGGCGGTAAGAAACTGACCAGGTTGTGATTTTTGATAGTACAGACTACAGATGTCAGACATGGAATAAAATGACTGGAATTCTTGTGCATTGAATTGCTATGAAGATAGCTTGCTTCCCACATCTATAAGTTTGAATGGATATGTCTTTTTATCATTATACTTTGAGTCTTCCAAGGTATTGCTTATTACAAACCATTGGATTTGTTACTTATACTGATACTATGCACTGCTACAAAGGTAGAGCTGTGATTAAATTTGGTCTATTTCTTTAAGGATATAAAGCCTATTTGCTATAATTAATCACAGCTTGAAGTCACTTTCTGTTCAATAGATATTTGATTTCACTACTTTATTGACTGAATTATATTCGTTAGTTTCAGGTTGTGCTGCAAAAGCTGCCAGCTTTTAAGATTCTTTAATGATAATGTATGGAGTATGATATTGCTACATACTGATTTAAAAAACAGATTTCCCACCGTAGTGTACACAGTTAGTAAAAACAGAAAATTACCCAATTGGAAAAAAAAACTTTAAAGAATTTAAGAATTAGTAGCAAACAAAATGCCTAACAGTAAAATAATTAACAAGGAAATGAAAGGATAACAAATTAAATGGCTAAAGTATTTTTTGAAAAGGCTAAGACTTCAATTTATTTTATTAATAAAGTAAGGATCAGCAGCTATAAGAAGAGTTTATGTTTACTCAGGCATCTGACATGTTCAAGATTTACATTGAATATCTTGCACAAAATAAAAGAGTCATTTAACTTGAGCATCTCATGCTCCATTTAAACTTTCTCACAACTCTATCGGCACATCTGATATCCCTCACATCCTTATCTATCTTCCTATTAAAAGCATCTATAATTTCACTACAATTGCTCCCTGTGGTAGCAATTCTATCAATTTCAAGGAAAAGAACTTGCTTTTCAATTCTGTAATAAATTTATGATAGATAGTCATCAGGAAATCATCCTAATACCAATTGTAAAAGGAGACTTGTGGAAATCTGGAAACATGCGAATGCCACTTTAATGTCTTTAATCACAATTTCTGAGCCCCTTTAAAAAAATCACTTGCAAGAATTTTAAGAAGCAGCTGTATTCTCTTAAACTGGTTACCAAAATCTGATGTGGACTAAAAACCAAACCTATTTGGTTGCTCTTTCCTCATTTTCAACTAGAGGTTTGGAAATAGAAGATAGAACAGAACTTTACAGCGCAATACAGTCCCTTCAGCCCTCAATGTTGCGCCAACCTGTGGATTCAATCTGAAGCTTATCTATCCTATATCCATTTTAATCCATATGTTTAACCAATGACCGTTTAAATGCCCTGAAAGTTGGTGAGTCAACTGCTGTTGCAGGCAGTGCGTTCCACGAACCTACTACTCTCTGAGTAAAGAAACTACCTCTGACATCTGTCCTCTATCTATCAGCCCTCAATTTAAAGCTGTGTCTCCTCATGCTAGCCATCACCATCCCAGGAAAAAGGCTCTCACTGTCCGCCTTATGTAATCCTCCAGATTATTTTATATGTCTCAATTAAGTCATATTTGAACCTTCCTCTCTCTAATGAAAACAGCCTCAAGTCCCTCAGCCTTTCCTCATAATACCTCCCCTCCATATGAAGCACCATCCTAGTAAATCTCCTCTGAACCCTTTCCAAAGCTTCCACATCCTTCCTATAATGCGGTGACCAGAAACTGTACACAATACTCCAAGTGTGATCACACCAGAGTTTTGTACAGTTGCAGCATGACCTCGTGGCTCCAAAACCCAATCCCTCTGGCAATAAAAGCTAACACATCATACGCCTTCTTAACAACCCTATCAATCTAGGTGGCAAATTTCAGGGATCTATACACATGGACTCCGAGTTCTCTCTGCTCCTCTACACTACCAAGAATCTTACCATTAGCGCAGTATTTTGTTCCTGTTGCTCCTTCAAAAGTAAATCACTTCACACTTTTCCACATTAAACTTCATTTGCCACTTCTCAGTCCAGCTCTGCAGCTTATCTATAATCCCTCGGTAACCTGCAACATCTTTCAGCACGATCCACAACTCAACCAACCTTAGTGTCATCCGCAAATTTACTAACCCATCCTTCTACACCCTCATCCAGATCATTTATAAAATGACAAACAGCAGGGGCCCCAAAACAGATCCTTGCAGTACCCCACTAGTAACTGAACTCCAGGATGAACATTTCCCATCAACTACCACCCTCTGACTTCTTTCAGCTAGCCAATTTCGGATCCAAACTGCTAAATCGTCCTCAATCCCATGCCTCCATATTTTGTACAATAGTCTACCATGGGGAACCTTATCAAACATCTTGGTGAAATTCATTTGCACCACATCAACCACTTTACCCTCATCCACCTGTTGGTCACCTTCTCGAAGAACTCAATAAGGTTTGTTAGGCACAACCTACCCTTCACAAAACCATGCTGACTATCCTTAATCAAATTATTCTTCTCTCGATGTTGTGGGGAAAGCATATAAAATAAATTCCTGAGATGTGAATTAATATCGGTACTAAGATGGCCATTAACCTAAAATGCTTTTCAGTCATACCCACTGGTTTTCCTAGATTGCCTATTTATTAGATTAAGGCATTTTGACTTGAGTTAACAGCTATGCTCATCACTGAAATCTACGCATGGCAGTGACATTTCTGAATGTATGGAACACAATGATCTGACCTACACTTAATACCCACTGTTCCACAAAGGGTCCAACAATGTTTTTTAAAAAAGGAATGATCACAATCTTTACATGTTCTGACCATTATTTTGAAGAATGGCAAGTTCTGAAGTTTGGTATGGCCTTGTGCCAAAGTTGTCAGGTGTGAGAGCATGTTCCTGTAATAAATACAGGAGATATTACAAAAATTGGAGCAATATCATTAAAACTTACCTGAATATTTGTCTACACATGTCTGAATTTTTTTTCCAACAATGCTGCCAGCTGTCCAATGCAGCTTGGAGGAAGCATTGTTGTGTCTGAGGAGAATATGGGAGATGAATAAAATTATGAGAGCAGAGATAAGGTAGACAGGAATGGATGTTTCCATGTGGTAGAAGAATTCATGATGAGAGGCATAGACTTCAGATGAAGGGCAGGAGGTTTAGAGGGGATATGAGGAAATTTTTATCATCTAGAATGTGGTGGGAATCTGGAACTCACTGCCTGTAAGGGTGGAAGGGGCAGAAACATAACACTAACCCTCATAACACTTAAGAAATATTTAGATGTGCACTTGTGATGTCAAGGCATACAAGGCTATGGGTCAAGTGGTGGAAAATAAGATTAGAATAGTTAGATGTTTGCTTTTGACCAGCATTGATTCGTGATATAGACCTCTAAGATTGTCTGAGTCAGAAGTCATGTTTTCATGAATCTTGAACCCAAAAATTAGAATTGATAATATAATACCGAGAGGATGCTGCACTGCCAGAGGTGCTCTCTTTCAGTTTAAACTGAAGCCTTGTCTATTTCCCCTCAAAGAATTTCAAGACACTAACTTTGAAGAAAAACAATGGAGATTTCTTCATTGGTCTGCGCAGCATATTATACTGACTGCAAAAGAAACACTAGCTTATTTGATCATTATCAAATTTCAATTGGTGGACATTTGCTGCATTATTTCTAGTGCTGAAATTCTGACATTACAACAGAGACAATGGTCTCCGTTTGGCTGTAAAGTGCTTTGAGATGTCCCGAGGTTGTAAAAGGATACCTAACCTCCAACATCAGTCCGAACAACATATTTGTTTGTATCCACAACTTGAGGCACATCTTTATTCTTCATCACAGCCTGAAGCTCATCTCCACTACAGGCCCAGCACCTTGTCATTTCTACT
This sequence comes from Chiloscyllium punctatum, assembly GCF_047496795.1. Lineage (NCBI taxonomy): Eukaryota > Metazoa > Chordata > Chondrichthyes > Orectolobiformes > Hemiscylliidae > Chiloscyllium > Chiloscyllium punctatum. The sequence continues at coordinate 52,351,130 of NC_092743.1, read as the reverse complement.
TGTTAAATAGCAACAAGCTGATCCCACTACACCCTAGATTGTCCGTGGGCTGTCATGACCCACTCAATCCCTGGGGCTGCTCCCACTTCAACAGACAATTACATTCCTTGCTTCTGCGTTGCATTTTCTGTTTGATTGCTCCACTCCTAAATCTATCCAAGAAATATCCAGAAATAAATGCAACGTTTTACTTTAACACCCATTATCATTTGGTTTCTGAAATTAAAAGTATTTCTGATTTCACTAAATTAGACATCACTTTCATTGAATAATGTTTTAGTGCAGGTGGCTGTTCAACTCTTTTATCCATGTCCTTCTCAACGTATATTTCTAGAACCCACAAATTTTAAAAAGGCAGAAAAATGTTATTCTTGCAACTACGTAGTTCTGTTCTGACTATGCTCGGAACTATTCAGGTTTAAGAGGGACAAAGTTAATGCATGAATGAAGGTTTAAATTTAATTAACACTGACTTTGAAGGCATGAGGGAGAAACTGACCTCAGTAAAATAGGCAGGACAAGGATGGATAAGACTGATGATGAACTGTAAGAGGGGTGTTCACTGATGGACAATCTAGACATGCACCTCCCTTGTTATGCATTGCTATGCTCTCAATAAAGACTGACGATCAAATAAGCTAGGAGCTAATTTTATATTTGTGTTTGAGAAGACTACATTCATAATTGCACTAGGGAGTCACGTTTCTATGTAATATGATAAGGACTTAACAAGTCTTCTAGCCAGGCAGCAAAAGTTAGAGTTAAACAAATAATTCTAAACTTTCCAATCCTAAAATGTAGTTTCTTGAAACACATGGGAGCCAAGAGATGATCAGAAACATTTCCTAAAGGGTACCATTTTACTTTTGTATTTAAACAAAGTTGTGAACAAATAAACGGATAGATCATGTAAACTATTAAGGAGAAGCCCGCTTGTAAGAAAAAATAGCAATCCCTTGGAAACTGGGGAGAATTTCTGTTTATTTTCAAAATAGTATCACAGAATTTTTACAGCCTCTTGAAAGGGTAGACTTATCATTATTAGTTTAATGTCTTATCTAAGATTTGGCACCTTGGAGAATGAAGCATTCCCTTAGTACAACACTAGAGTGTTAGTTTAGATTGGGTACTCAAGCCTCTAGAAGACAGCTTGAACCTACTACAACCATGTGAAAGAACAAGCACTTACACTTTGGGGTGGCATGGTGGCTCAGTGGTTAGTATTGCTGCCTCCCAGCACCCGGGACCTTGGTTCGATTCGCAACTTGGGCAACTGTCTGTGTGGAGTTTGCACATTCTCCCCATGTCTGCGCGGGCTTTCTCCAGGTGCTCAGGTTTCCTCCCACAATCCAAAGATGTGCAGGTCAGGTGAAGTGGCCATGCTAAATCACCTATAGTGTTAGGTGCATTAGTCAGGGATAAATATAGGGTAGGGGAATGGGTCTGGGGGGTGAGGGTTTACTCTCCCAAGGGTTGGTGTGGACTTGTTGGCTGAATGGCCTGCTTCCATGTTGTAGGGAATCTAATCTAAACTTCTGTATCACATATGTGCATTGTTGACCTATACGGGAAAATATTTGTGTTTCTGAGCATTCCATTAGAGGAATTCTAATTGTTCCTTAGAACAATAAATAAAGATTCACTAGAGTAATACCAGGAATGAAACAAAAGTTTCAGGAGAACTTGACTTTTCTTTAGAATAGGTACGAATAAAGCAAATCCTAAATTATGAAAGAGGTTTACAGAGTAAGTAGTGAGAGGTTGTTTCTGCTGATGGAGAAATTGAGGGCATCGACCCCAGATCTTAAAAGTGATGGAGTTAATTGGAAGGCATTTTTTCATTTGGAAGATTATTTAAGAGTATGTAAGTGCATATTGAAGCAGAAATTATAGTATACTTTGAACGGGAATTGGAAAATATTTAATAGGGAAGAATATAAGTGAACAGCGAGAGAAAGAAGAAAAATACATATAAATGGGTTAGATTAATTAAGGGTTTACATATACATTGCAGTGTTCAAATCTGAACATTTACCACCTCTTTTTGTGCAGGATTTCTGGTTATCTGTTTTTCTCATTTTAACTTTTTGTCAATCATTTCAACCAAAACTTGAATCATAATTAGTAGTTAAGTTTTAATTATCTAAATTATTATTTAAACCTACACTAAGCTATTGATCACTGCAGCAGATTTTCAGTTTTTAACATATTCATTATAACCATAAGCTTTTGTATAAAATTCAAAGTTTGTTCTTTAACCTGTAAACAACAATTTTCAATTTTACTTTGTGTGTTCTATCACCTTTCAATTGAACATTCAGATAAGCTATGTTTCACGTAAGGATCATATGAGTTAACTTGAACGTGTTGCATCATACTACAATACTTATGTGATATAATGGGCCAAAAAAAAAGGCTGCATCGATTTTGTGAGTTTCGTGGAGGATTTCTCCCTGTGAACTCTGGCAAATTCTCTCCTGCAATTCTCTATTGCTCACCTCTTGACGTATGCACCACCCCTCTATTGTACCACTCGTGAACTCTCCTGCACTCAGCAGTGGCGAAGCTCCACAACACTGCCATGCCCTTTTGGGATTTCTCCCGCTGGTGTCATATTTAAAACCTTTCTGTGCACCAGGTCAAGGTCTACTAGCCATGAACTGCCCTTCACAGTAGTAGGGAAAATGAAAAAGAGAAGTTTCTAAGTCTTTCCTTTGGAAGTTGAATTTCATATTTGTATATGTATAGTCCCTTTACATCATCAGCTACTGGTCGACTGTGACTGTAACTGCAGCTACAAGAATCAACCTAATCATCTTAGGAAGTGCTACTCTTTCCTTAATGCCAGGTGTAGCATAATATCTTGTCATTAGTTAATCTGGGAACATAAAATATTGCAAAGTGTTCAAGTGGTTGAAAATGTTAACATTTATTGATTAAAACAAAAACTCCATTGTCTTCTGGGAATAAACACATTTCAGGACACAGCATATTCACAGTCAGTGAATGACCATTTCACTCAACTCAGTACCATTAGAAGCAGATGTCAATTCAAATCACTGACAAATAACCAGTTGAGGATAGTCCTCAATGTAGTGGGACATAAAAGGCTTTGACAAGGCAGACCAACAAATGTCTGCTAATGGATCTTTGACATAGGAGACCTTGTTGTGATGTCAGCAGCCATGTCACACAAATACTGTAGGAGATTGCAAGTGTTGTATGATGACAAATACCTTGCCCAAACCCCCAACCTCCACCTCACCAAGAAAGGCAACATCGCATGTAAAAGCATGTTGTCAAATGCTTACATGTGAAGGGGAGAGGAAATCAGTTGCACTCCTTGGTGCAGCTTGTGAGACCTTACTTTGTCGTTGTGAATAGCAGGCCGTAGGTGTCAGTTTTAAGGTCACCTGTGATCACTTCAGCTCTACAGAGATGACTCTGATCAATTTGTAATGATCAACAACATGGTCAAGTTTGCTTGAGGCCAGGATTTGTATCCCACGCCGTTGGTCACTGCATATATTTCACATGCAGGGTAATATGACCACAGGTAACTTGTACTGTGTAAGTGTCTCATTAATGCAATAATCCCTTGTGCTGCCTCGCCTCATTCACAAGTAGATTCCAGGAGTTCAGACAGAAAAAGAAAGACACTGTCACTCCCAGGTATAGTGGCCGTCATTTCTCATTCACAATGTGAATTTACATTTCAGATAAAGATGGAAAACAACACAGGTCACACTTTGCAGAGTGATGTCATAGGCTCAGTCTGGTAATCAAGGTGACCCCTTCAACTTTTATGTTCCTTTCTTCCCTGCACTTCATGGAGACCCCAACTGTTTTGATTTCCTATATTTTTCTCGTTCAGTTCCAGGCCTGCAGATGCAGTATGCCCTGTCAAAGCTTGAGTGATGGCGACCATTGAAAACCATTAATCCCCTGCAGCAACTCATGTCCTAAGATGCACTGCTTTCACCCACCCTTATATATTGAGTTGCCTACACTCTCCCATCACAATTATTGACCTCTCTGTATCTAACCCCCAAAAGCAGCTCCCCCAAACTGCCCTGACAGCAGTGGCTCCTCATAAAAACCCCTTTGACTTTCTGTGGGGACACTCAGGAGTGATCATGGCTCAAACCCCCTTGACCAAACTCAAAGGACAGCATCGACATACGTCTGCCCAGTGATGCAGTAGCAAATAGCATACATATGAAGAGAGAATAGGTATGAAGAGATGCTATCATGTGCAAATAGGTCTCTCAGCACTTGATATGAGATTCCCATCTTGCTGTTCAAACCTTAGGTGGAAAATCTAATCTTTTTTTCTCAAGGGTGGTAATGCCATTTTCTGATCTTGCTATATTTTTCAACTGATTTTGCCAACATTGTGTAGGAGCTTGCAAAATTCAGTGCATTGTAAACTTTATGATCAATGCAGAATATCAATAAGCTCAGCTTCACAAACTAATATATATAGAAGTAAATCATAATTCATATCCTTAGTTCTCCTATTTCATCAATTTATAGGATTGGTTTGTCTGGAATGCCATTGAACACTGAGCCATATATCTTTATGACTTTGATGTCTTATTTAAAAATTAGGATGCCATTCTACGACACACCCAGTCTTTCTTAAGTTCCTCTTGTGTTTATGTGCTCCTTTCTTCCTTGTTTCACTTGAACCCTATCAACTTTCATATTCATGTTCATATTTTCCAGTATCAAGGACACTTTCATAACTTCCAACACCACTGTGTTTTAATTATCCTAGATTGGGAATCGATAATACTGAAATGTCACGTCCCACTTTTTGGTTTCTGTATCCTTCCTCGTGCTTTCTTTAAATTACATTATTTATTTAATTCAATGCTACCTTTACTTGTAACTACTGTGTACCCTCCAGCCATCTTTTGTCTTCTTATCTGCTACATTACTTTACAAAGTGCTACTTCTTTTATTATTCACTAAAATTTGCTTGCTTTCTCATTTTCAGTGGGATATATTCCCAATTGTCCTGTAACCACAAGGCTTTATGGCTTCTATTTAACAATATTATGCCGCTAATATCTACCTCTGATGAAGGGCTTATGCCTGAAGCATCGATTTTCCTGCTCCTTTGATGCTGCCTGACCTGCTGTGCTTTTCCAGTACCACACTCTCGACTCTGATCTCCAGCATCTACAGTCCTCATTTTCTCTTGGGAGTCATGGCCTATTATGGGGGGACAAAAAAAAGCAAAAAAAAAAATTGGAGATCTGAAACAAAAACATGTTGGGAGCAGTCAGACGACCAGCTGCTAGCTGTGGAGGAAATGGAGGAGTCAATCCTTTATTTAAGCTGCAAATTATCAATGAAAATCTCTTACAGAGGAACAGAAAAAAGTAAGAGAGGGGAAAACATCAACATGCAAAAGGAAATAGATCACTTGTAAGTCTAAATGACTGAAATACAAATGAAACAAGGTTGTTGGAGACAATATGAGGGAAATGATATACATTTATGAGATTCGGAGAATGTGTGAATAACTGATGAGGTAGGGAATAAAGCAGATAAAGGTGGAAGCATGCAATATTGACAGAGGAGGCACCAGCACCTAAGGAACTCAGAAGAAGGAAAATACAAATCAGCTTCAAGTTGGTGTTCCAACAGTTTTGTTTTTTGGACAATCTGGAAATTATACACTATAGCTTTTAAAATTGCATGAGTTAGGTCTGGGTTTCTACTAGAGTTGATTTGCATAAAGACGCTGTAAAATCTACCATCAACCAATGCAATCAGATAGTGGAATGGGATGTAATGACTTCCTCCTTGTCTTTTTTTGCCTGTCTCCCTTCATTGTTCCTTCTTCTCTCCCATTCCTCCTTATTTCTTTCAGTCTGTCCCTCACCAACTTAATCACTTTAGCTGAGTAGACTTTGAAAAATAAATATGCAATCTCTATCTGAGTAATCTGAATTAAAATAACTTAATATGACTTAAAAATCCAAACTATTTACTATTTTCATTGAGATAAATGTCATATTTTCTTATTAAACCGAATATATTTGATGTGACAATCTTTAATTACATGCCTACTGGTGTACTGAAGAAGATTAGAACTATTCCTAATCAGTGCAATTGGCAGAAATTTGTAATTTTGAAGAAAAATAAACAATGAATGACATACTGGTGGGGCTTGTTTTGTATAACTCAGATACAATGTGACCCGTATGTTCATTTTCAAGTTTTACATTTATTTTACTGTTTATCTCTCTTGGGGTCAAGCTAGCTATGCTTGTGGGTGCTACGTTAGCTGAACAGATCTCGAACTAATGTAAAAGATCACATAAACTTGATATGATCCGCTTTAGCCGCAACCCTCTCACATTTACAATGCCCCAATATTTCACATTGGTTCAATTGATTCCTCCCAGAATGTGTTAACATTAACTGGTGACATAAATGGAAACTTTACAAAGATGTTGCCAGGGTTGGAGAGTGTGAGCTATAAGGAGAGGCTGAATAGGCTGAGGCAATTTTCACTGGAACATCGGAGGCCGAGGGTTGACCTTATTAAGGTCTATAAAATCACGAGGGGCATGGATAGGGTAAAAAGACAAGGTCTTTTTCCTGGGAGTCCAAACTAGAGGGCAGAGGTTTAGGGTGAGAGGGGAATGATTTGAAAGGGACCTAAGGGGCAACTTTTTCATGCAGAGGGTGGGGCGTGTATGGAATGAGTTGCCCAAGGAAGTGGTGGAGGCTGGTACAATTGCAACATTTAAAAGGCATCTGGATGGGTATATGAATAGGAAGGGTTTAGAGGGATATGGACTAAGTGCTGGCAAATAGGACTAAATTGATTTAGGATATCTGGTCGGCATGGACAAGTTGGACCGAAGGGTCTGTTTCTATGCTGTACATCTCTATGACTCTATGAACTCTATGATTCTATGACTCTATGACTCTACCTCCGAAACAGACAGACAAGAGGCTGGAAGAGCACAGCTGGCCAGGCAGCATCAGGAGGTGGAGACATCGACATTTCCGGTGTAACCATTCTTCAGGACTGGGGGTGGGTGTGGGGGGTGCTCCAGATAAAGGGGATGGTGGGGGCAGGGTGATGAAGTGGGGATGGGTGAAGACAGGTAGAGGGTATGACCGGGTTAGTCAATGGGAGAAATGAATCTGGTAGGTGGCTGGGAGCAGTGGAAGGGAGGGGGTGGGGCTGGGAAGGCACTTGGGGATGGGAAAGGAAGTTATTTGAAATTGGAGAACTCAATGTTGAGCCCTCTGGACTGCAGACTGCCCAGGCAGAAGATGAGTTATTGTTCCTTCAATGCTGTGGTTGATTGTGGCAATGGAGGAGGCCAAGGATGGTCATGTCAGAAAGGGAGTGCTTCAGGGAATTCAAATGGACTGTGACTGGGAGATCTAGTCGGCCCCTGCGGGCTCAGCTGCGATGCTCGGTGAACCATTCCCTAAGTTTACGTTTGGTCTCCCCAATGCAGAGGAGACCACATTGGGAGCACCTGATACAGTAAACCAAATTGGAAGAAAGGCAAGTGAACCTCTGTCTCACCTGGAAGGACTGTTTGGGGCCCTGGATGGAGGTGAAGGGGTGGTGAACTGGCAGGTTTTACACCTTTTCTGGTTGTAGGGCAAGCTACCTGGAGGTTTAGTGGGGTCAGTGGGGAGTGTGGCACAAACCAAGGATTGGGGAAGGGAACGGTCCTTGCAGAAGGCAGAGAGGGGTGAGGAGAGGAAGGTGTTCTTGGTGGTGATGTCTAGTTGGAAATGGCGTAAATGTTTAAGGATGATGCGTTGGATAGAGAGACTGGTGGGGTGGTAGGTGAGGACAAGGGGGACTCTGTCTTTATTGTCTGTGGGGGGTTTAGAGCAGTGGAATGGGGAATGGAGGTGGTGAGGTTGAGGGCTGTCTGATGACGGAAGGAGGAAAAGCACGTTGTTCGAAATAGGTGGACATCTGGGATGCTTGCGAGTGGAATGTCTCCTCATCCGAGCAAATGTGGTGGAGGTGGAGGAATTGGGAGAATGGGATGGAGTTCTTGCAGGATACTGGGTGGGAGGAGGTGTAGGCCAGGTAGTTATGGGAGTCTGTAGATTTATAGTAAACGTCCGCCTGGAGACTGTTGCCAGGGATGGAAATGATAAGGTCAAAAAGGGGAGTGAGGTGTCCGAGATAGACCAAATGAATTTGAGGGCAGGGCGAAAGTTGTGGGCGATGTTGATGAACTGCTCTAGTTCAGCCTGGGTGCAGGACGCTGCACTAATGAACTCATGGATGTGTACAAGGACTGCACGTCCACAGTGAAGATAAAGCACTGAGAGGCGGAGAATTGCAAGTTGCTGAAGAGTTGGAGGGCATGATTGGTGTCACGGATGTAGGTGGGAAGTGCCTGAACTAAGGGGGAAGAGGATGGAGTCAAGGTAGGACGAGATGAGTTCGGTGAGGCAGGAGCAATCCGAGACAATGTGTTGGCTGAGGTAGAATAGAACATAGAACAGTACAGCACAGAACAGGCCCTTCAGCCCACGATGTTGTGCCGACCACTGATCCTCATGTATGCACCCTCAAATTTCTGTGACCATATGCATGTCCAGTAGTCTCTTAAATGTCCCCAATGACCTTGCTTTCACAACTGCTGCTGGCAACGCATTCCATGCTCTCACAACTCTCTGTGTAAAGAACCCGCCTCTGACATCCCTTCTATACTTTCCTCCAACCAGCTGAAAACTATGACCCCTCATATTAGCCATTTCTGCCCTGGGAAATAGTCTCTGGCTATCGACTCTATCTATGCCTCTCATTATCTTGTATACCTCAATTAGGTCCCCTCTCCTCCTCCTTTTCTCCAATGAAAAAAGTCCAAGCTCAGTCAAACTCTCTTCATAAGATAAACCCTCCAGTCCAGGCAGCATCCTGGTAAACATCCTTTGAACCCTCTTCAAAGCATCCACATCTTTCCTATAATAGGGCAACCAGAACTGGACGCAGTATTCCAAGTGCGGTCTAACCAAAGTTTTATAGAGCTGCAACAAGATCTCATGACTCTTAAACTCAATCCCCCTGTTAATGAAAGCCAAAACACCATATGCTTTCTTAACAACCCTGTTCACTTGGGTGGCTATTTTAAGGGATCTATGTACCTGCACACCAAGATCCCTTTGTTCCTCCACACTGCCAAGAATCCTATCCTCAATCCTGTACTCAGCTTTCAAATTCGACCTTCCAAAATGCATCACCTCGCATTTATCCAGGTTGAACTCCATCTGCCACCTCTCAGCCCATCTCTGCATCCTGTCAATGTCCCGCTGCAGCCTACAACAGCCCTCTATACTGTCAATGACACCTCCAACCTTTGTGTCATCTGCAAACTTGCTGACCCATTCTTCAATCCCCTCATCCAAGTCATTAGTAAAAACTACAAACAGTAGAGGCCCAAGGACAGAGCCCTGTGGAACACCACTCACCACAGACTTCCAGGCAGAATATTTTCCTTCTACTACCACTCGCTGTCTTCTGTTGGCCAGCCAATTCTGTATCCAGACAGCTACGTTCCCCTGCATCCCATTCCTCCTGACCTTCTGAATGAGCCTACCATGGGGAACCTTATCAAATGCCTTGCTGAAGTCCATATACACCACATCCACAGCTCGACCCTCATTAACTTTTCTGGTCATATCCTCAAAGAACTCGATAAGGTTTGTGGTAGTTGGGCTTGTGTATCTTGGGGAGCAAGTAGAACTGGGCAGTACGGGGCTGGGGGACTATGAGTTTGGAGGCAGTGGAGGGGAGATCACAGAGACAATGAGTGCATGGACATTGTGTTCGATTTTGGCCTGATGGGTCATGGTGGGATCATGGCCAAGGGGAGGTAGGACGTGGTGTCAGAGAGTTGGTGCTTGGCCTCTGCGACATAAAGGTCAGCTCTCCTTGGTCAGCAGGTTTGATGGTGAACTGGAGTTATTGTGGAATCTAAATTGAACAGCAGCCAGCAGCTATCAGCTACAGAGAACAATGGAAACCAAGGTCAAAGAAGTCACAAAGTTTCAGGTGGAACCAGTTACATCCAACCTGAGGGTTGTGTATTGGAGAAGTATTGATCAGACTTTCTGGCACCTTGACTTCCAGCCAGTGCCTGAAGCTCTGCACTTTTTACCTCCTCAGTGCGGCCCCATTGGATTGTTTGAATCCTGCTCATGACTCCATTGGCCAAAAACCATAGAACATTCTGGAAGGTCTGTGGTAAGAGGGATAAAAGCACACACATGTAAAGATTCACAGCAAGACTCATGCCTGTAGACAGTACAGAAACCCAAGAAGACCCAGGAGTAAATCTGCCCCTACCTGCTCGGTCCACCTTCATGGAAAAGAGCCAGTGGCACATTGAAAAGGATGGACAGTCCAAAGGCTCAGTTCAAACACGTGGATTGTGGGAATAATATCCATTCTCAGAAGGATAGAACTAGATGGAGAGTAAATATTACGGGCATTTGGGAAATGCTCACATGGTGTTTTTTATTAAGGAACATTTCATAAATAAAATTGAGTTGAACTGCAAATTAAATTCTGTGTCCCTATGTCCACCTCGCCGACCAGAGTGATTGTATGAAGTATTTTTAATTCATAAGCTGATTGAAGTGTTCAAAGCATGGACAACAAAAGGTCAGATGATTTGCTTGCTATACATTAATGAATATGATTTCATTATCCAATGATGTTGTGACTGTATATCTCCTTCCCTTTGCAGCTATTTCCATTGCGTGTGAAATGCACAGTATTACATTTGTTGGTTGCGTAGAGATATGGGAGTTAGCTTTGTCACATGAGTGTTATCAAAATAATGTATGCAAACCTTTGGGTGAGGAATTCTTATCTGTAAGTACTTTGAACTGCAAGCTGCTTTGTGTACTTTGCCAATACTAATTTTACCTTGATTTTATTTTCCTCAGCTTGACACTTTATCTTGCACAGTGAACTCCTGGGAAGCTTGGTTAGAAAGAGTAAGAGCTGTGACCTGAAATTATTCATGAATTTCTAAGCCACAAACATATTAAACCCATTGGCTGACTGTACAGATCATGCACTCACAACCATATCATTTTGCTTGCACTTCCTCCTGTTGACGCTGTTATCAATGAACAAGTATCCAATTCAATGAAAAAAATCCTTAAACATCTGAAAATATATTACTAATTTATGATTGAAAAGGAGCATTTATTTTACAAAATGACAGGAGAAATGATCAGAGGAGCATTCTACTTAAATATAAGTAGAATTATGAGTTTATTATAATTAATTATGTAGAATCAATCTGAAGAAAGAAATATGAAGTTGTAGCTCGAATCCATTGAAAAAATGTTTGCATTTACTTCACACCTCTCCATGCCACAAGATCTCCAAAGCAGTTCCTCATCAACAAATTAGCTAATGTTTAGAGTGCAAGGCTCCATATATAGCAAAGAAGCAACTTCCTTTGATGCGAAGTTGTATTCTCAATTAGAGTCATACAATCATAGAGATGTACAGCACGGAAACAGACTCTTTGGTCCAACTTGTCCATACCAACCAGATATCCTAACCTAAACTAGTCTCATTTGCCAGTATTTAGCCATATCCCTCTAAACCCTTCTTATTCATATACCATCCAGATACCTTTTAAATGTTGGAATTGTACCAGCCTCCATCACTTCCTCTGGCAGCTCATTCCATACACGCACCACTCTTTGAGTGAAAAAGTTGTCCTTTTTAAATTTTTCCCCTCTCACTGTAAACCTATGCCCTCTATACAGGTCTCCCCATTCATCAGAAAGATGTTGTGAAACTTCAAAGGGTTCAGAAAAGATTTACAAGATTGTTGCCAGGGTAGGAATGTTTGAACTATAGGGAGAGGCTGAAAAGGCTGGGGCTGTTTTCCCTGGAGCATTGGTGGCTCAGGGGTGACCTTATAGAGGTGTATAGAATCATGAGGTGCATGGATAGGGTAAATAGACAAAGTGTCTCCCTGGGGTGGGAGAATCCATTTTGGAACCTAAGAGTGATAAAGGTGCTACACTTTAACAAATTTAAGCTTTCAGCTTTCAGGTAAAAAATGAAGTTGAAGGCAAGTATTAAGAAAGAAATATGGTTGTGAAAATATGCCTTGGATAAAGCTAATAGAAGGGGTACTTCTGACAAGGAAAATGAAAATCTCAAAAAAGAAATATACAACATCTTGAAAACTGGCATTACTGGAAGATATGTTACAAGGAGGAGAGCTAATCTCGGAACTTCACAATAAATCGATCAGTGTCTAATGATGGAAGTATAGTTCATTAACTGTTCAGATGGAAATTCTTCTTCAGAGTCTCCTTTGCACATATGAAGAATTCTAAACACCATTGTTCCTGATTGAGGCAATACTTAATTCACTTACCATAATGTGATAAATAAATTCAACCTTGTAATACATTAGCTGTAGTAAGTCTCCTTAGTCCTCTGGGTTGAAATATATGATGAATCAATAATATAGTTTCTTAATGTTATTCTCTTCTATATTCAATTTTTGGTCTTAAATTATTATCTAACATGCTATAACAAAATGATATTATGTGGAAATGTAGTATCATGCTATACACGCTATCTATATGCAATTTTCTCAAGGGTAAATCAATAAGAATAAGACAATCCACTTTTCCAAGGGCGGAGTATGTCAGTGCAGTCAGGAGCAGATGGGTCACATTTTTTCCCCCAAAATGGAGAAACTTGCGTAGTTAGAGGTGGCTGAGGAGCTGAGCAGCTGAGACCAATCTTGGATATAATACATGAAGTGATTTTATGTCCAAATTTCCAGGTCAGAAAAAAAGTACTTTTGCTAACTTTGCGACAAGGGATCCAGCTCAGGACTATTAACATTTAAAGAGAAATCTGAACACTTCATTTTATCAGAGAATCCCTTTAGTGTGCAAACGGGCCATTTGGCCCATTGAGATCACAAAGGATATCCCACCCTGAGCCACCAGTTTATAGTCCAACAGTCCATAACCCTGCATTTGCCATGGCTAATTCACCTAGCCTGCACATCCCTGAACACAATGGGCAATTTAACATTGCCAACCCACCTAACCTGCACCTTTTTTTTGGGAACCAAAGGAGCCGGAGGAAACCCACTCAGACACAGGGAGAATGTCCAAACTCCAAATAGGCAGTTACCCGTGGCTGGAATCAAACCCGGGTCCCTGGTGCTGTGAGGCAGCAGTGCTAACCACTGAGCCACCATGCCACCCAGTTTATTCAATCTAAGCCACAAGATTACACATTTTAATCAAAAACAGGTTGCATTGTATAGAAAAGATTTAAACAAAGCAAACCATCTTAGGTTATAATTATGTAAGTTATGCATCCAATTTGTCAATTATTTTCCTTAAAAGAAACTTTAATGTTATTTACACACCCACAAACAAAAACAGAAATTGCTGGAAAAGCTCAGCAGGTCTGGCAGCATCTGTGCAGAGAAATCAGAGTTAACTTTTCGGATCCAGTGAAGTCAGTTCTGAGGAAGGGTCACCAGCCCTGAAACATTAACTCTGATTTCTCTTCACAAATGATGCCAAGCCTGTTGGGCTTTTCCAGTAACTTCTGTTTTTGTTTCTGATTTACAGCTTCTGCAATTCTTTCAGTTTTTATTTAATGTTATTTACTTTTATGTGGCCAGCCATAAATATGCCACAGTCCTCTGCAGACAACTTTAATTCCTTTCAGCTTCAGTTATTCCCAGAAGTAGGATCTTACACTTCTACCTCTTGACTGTAGATGTCTTTCACCCTTGATCTGTTTTTTTCCCCCAATACTTTCAAGCTCACCTACTGGCCATTTATTTTCCCATACTGTGTGGGGAGTCATATTCCATGGGCCCCATATCATCAGTGCAAGTTTGTAGTGTGGAACTAACTGTTCATTGAACTTAGAGGAAGGTGGATGTGACAAAATTCTTAGCGTACTGTGGGGGGGTCAGTGAATAAACTGCTTCAACCTTTTCCAAACCAACAGACAGAAATTGGAATGATGCTGTGGAGGCTGCACTGTTAGAGGCTAAGAACAGGAAGAAGACAAAGACCTGCTATTATTCTTCTCTTCAGTACTGGGATAAATGTCACCCTAATAAAGGTATCAATTATCTTTGTCTTATTTCTTTTCTCGCTCTTTTGCCACAACTTGAATTTGAACCAATGTACAGTTGAATCTTACAAAAGTACAGGCAGTCAGTGGCTTCCATTCTGCAGTCCTTTCACATGTCAGTTTGTACACAAGTCAGACCATGATGCGGAGCAAGTACAAGGAAATGTTTGCATGTCAGGCCTTTAAAATCATACCTCTGCTGGGGATCACAATCATAAGTACAAGCATTCATAAGTCAGATGTTTGTAAATCAGGGACCGTTGTATAATGCATATAATTCCTGTAAGAGCTCAAGTGGTTTACTCTACCACGTCTGTCCAAATCACTTTTCCCAATTTCGGGCAGAAATAGTTCAGGATAGAAACTCGGTGCAATCTCCAATCTATTGAAATTACTGAGTTGGATCAGTGATGTGTCTACTTTCTGCTTTTGCAAGCCCTGGGTATTTTGAGAGTCTAATTTTTCAACTAGTCACTGTTTTCATTTTGCTTTTCAATAGAAAAAGAAATCTTTTGTATGGTTTACTGTTCTTTATTGCACTTTGGTTGGCTCAAACAATAGTACAGAAAACTGACCTTTTCAATCTTAAGTTAGTTATTAGAACAGCTACTTTAATATATAATGATCGTGACTGTGCAGGGGACCTACAAGTAAAAGATCAATACATCACATTTCAAACAGTACCACATACCACAATGGTTGCCAGACACTTCACCTACCATAAATAGCCACAGTACACAAAGCAGTGGAATTCTGTTTCAGATTTCTTGACAAACTTGTCATACATTTCAACATCAACCAATGCTCAGCTTGACCCCATTGTAACAAACCCTCTTCTACTTAAAGGACAAATGCAAAACCTAATAGAAGCATCGGTACCTCTCAGGGTTGTCCCATCATTCAAGTCAAAAAGTCGATGCTGGGGCAACATGATTTATCTGTTGACCAATTGGCTAGTGACCAAGATACATAACACAACCACAAGTGGCCAGCATGCATATAATGAGATTCATCTGTCACAGAAACGTTATTGAGAATTAGGAAACTCCAGCAGTAATTCCACCATTTGTACCTATCTGAAGGAACGCTGCAGTAATTGTGTGAGAAATTTATATAGGCAAGGGGAAGTAGTTTGTCATCATGTGAAGAGATAAATCCTCTAAATATTATGCCAGATCGGTTCCTGTCACCTCCTGTACACTTGCAGCTTTATTAGTTAAATAATTGAAATCTTCAAATATCAATTGATTTGAATTTTTCGATTTTAATAACCTTATAATGTATAAATTTATAGTCTAAACTGTCAGTAACTTGCTGGGGGTCAACCAGATGAGCGCATAGTATGAATAGTTATTTCAGTAAAACTGACCGGCTGGTCAAACTTTCATTAATAAAACTGAGAAAATGCTGTTCATGGCATTTCCTCCAAGAATGTACTTTCACTGTTAGAGTGGTGATGGCCAGCTTCTTAGTGATCATTTCGCCTCTCTTGCTTTTCACATAGCTGAAGCAGCACTTCCATGGCATGACCGTGGCATGGGAGCATTACTTGCCTCCGTGTGAATAGAAACAAGAGGATCAGCAATCCCAACAGCAGCAGCACCATCCACCTTCTCAGCCATTAAACAGAGGTGGCAGACTCAAAGGTACAGCTCCAAGAAAGTGAGATCCCCAATATAGTGTCAGTAAGTATTATGTTCTTTATCTCAATATAAATGCATGAATAATACACAGGGTTGGTGAAACTATAGTATGAGTTCTTTATTTGAAGACACAACTCTGTATAGATAAAGTTCAGAGGGAAACAGTGAGAAACATGATTGCCATCAACCATTGCCATTGTCAACCGGGTGCAATGTAATGACTGTAATGAGGTCAGCCAGATGGGCCTCATAGAATCTGAGTTCCCTGATTGGGGCTGTTAATTTAGCCCAATCAGGGAGCACTGGCTGACAGATAAGAACAGGAGCAGTCCCCTGCAACCGCAGATTGCGGTGGTTCACGGACTCCCAGCCCAACTGCTTGTTCTGTGGAGTCCGTGGACCATGTATATATTGGGTGTGGGCGTTTGCACTCCCTTTTTGATTTTCTCAGAAACCTTCTCCTCTGCTTTTGGCTGCACTTCAGTCCCACGCTCCTGATCTTCGGGCACCCGGTACGGAGGAGGGAGGGCAGGTCCGAGGACCTCCTCGTGGGTCTGCTCCTGGGCCTGGCCAAACTGGCCATCAACAGGTCCAGGCAGCGGGCCGTGGAGGGGGTCGTTAGGGCCGACTGCCTGCCCCTCTTCCGGGGTTACGTTAGAGCCCGGGTGTCCTTGGAGAAGGAGCATGCGGTGTCCACCAACACCCTGGAGTCGTTCAGGGAGAGGTGGGCGTCGCAGGGAGTGGAGTGCATCATTTCTCCCTCCAACTCTATTTTGATTTAGTCCCTACCCTCCCCTTCACTGTTTTGATCACACAGCATTGCCCTGTGGAAAAAAAAAAGAACAGGAGTGTCAGACATCCTGTTCACTCTGAGATCTGGTTCTGAGAACGTTGGATCAGTGTCACGGATTCTCCATGTGTAAATAAAGGGTGACTTGGTGACTGGATACTGGCCTCTGGAAATATTTCATCAAGTCATTGGACTTATTACACCCCATCAAGGTATGTAAACATTTTCAGCAATTTAAGATATCGTCCCTTAAAGGTGCATGCATATCATAGCAATAGGCAAAAGATCAAGTCTATTGAAATATCTGTGCAGCAGTGTTTTAGGATGATCAGATTCTTACACCAGGTCATTGCAGATATCTGCAATTTACAGGAGTTGAGCTTTCTTCCCAGTAAAGCAGATGAGAATGCCTTGCTTGTGGCCTAGAATCGGCCTTTCATCGGAAGTTGATGCATTGTTTTATTTGGGGCTATCATTTGAAAAAGTTCCACTCACAGACATCTTTTATTCAATGACTAACACCTCTACAAAATAAGAAACACAAATACGGTCTGCACAGAATCTGCTTATCTTCAATCTATTGAATCTTTAAACATCTTCACCTTGCTAGATTAAGGATGTTTGTCCTATGTGAGTTCAGAGAAGAAGCTAGATGTTTCTAAACCCTTTGCTTTTTTGGTTTCATGCTCCCTCATAATCTCCACACATGCATCTCAATGATTGGTTCTTTGAGGGTTATCTACAGCCCTTGCTGTACTTTATTGATCCACAGGTTAGTGCAGTTACTTTATAACATAGAACATAGAACATAGAACATAGAACATTACAGTGCAGTACAGGCCCTTCGGCCCTTGATGTTGC
Source organism: Chiloscyllium punctatum (assembly GCF_047496795.1). NCBI lineage: Eukaryota > Metazoa > Chordata > Chondrichthyes > Orectolobiformes > Hemiscylliidae > Chiloscyllium > Chiloscyllium punctatum. The sequence continues at coordinate 52,333,669 of NC_092743.1, read as the reverse complement.
GCCGACCTGTCATACCAATCTGAAGCCCATCTAACCTACACTATTCCATGTACATCCATATGCTTGTCCAATGACGACTTAAATGTACTTAAAGTTGACGAATCTACTACCGTTGCAGGCAAAGCATTCCATACCCTTACTACTCTCTGAGTAAAGAAACTACCTCTGACATCTGTCCTATATCTATCAACCCTCAATTTAAAGCTATGCCCCTCATGCTCACTGTCACCATACTTGGAAAAAGGCTTTCCCTGTCCACCCTATCTAACCCTCTGATTATCTTATATGTCTCTATTAAGTCACCGCTCAACCTTCTTCTCTCCAACGAAAACAGCCTCAAGTCCCTCAGCCTTTCCTCGTAAGACCTTCCCTTCATACCAGGCAACATCCTATAAATCTCCTCTGCACCCTTTCCAAAGCTTCCACATCCTTCTTATAATACGGTGACCAGAACTGTACATAATTCTCCAAGTGTGGCCGCACCAGAGTTTTGTACAGCTGTAGCTTAACCTCATAGTTCCGGAACTCGATCCCTCTATTAATAAAAGCTAAAACACTGTATGCCTTCTTAACAACCCTGTCAACCTGGGTGGCAACTTTCAAGGATCTGTATGCCTAGACACTGAGATCTCTCTGCTCATCTACACTACCAAGAATCTTACCATTAGCCCTTTGCTACTTTGCATTCCAGTTACTCCGACCAAAGTGAATCATCTCACACTTGTCCGTATTAAACTCCATTTGCCACCTCTCAGCCCAGCTCTGCAGCTTATCTATGTCTCTCTGTAACTGACAACATCCTTCATCACTATCCACAACTCCACCGACCTTTGTGTCATCTGCAAATTTACTAACCCACCCTTCTACGCCCTCATCCAGGTCATTTATAAAAATGATGAACAGCAATGGACCCAACACCGACCCTTGTGGTACACCACTAGTAACTGGACTCCAGGATGAACATTTCCCATCAACCACCACCCTCTGTCTTCTTTCAGCAAGCCAATTACCAATCCAAACTGCTACATCTCCCACAATCCCATTCTTCCGCATTTTGTACAATAGCCTACTGTGGGAACCTGTGGGATAAGGGAACCTTATCGAATGCCTTGCTGAATTCCATATACACCACATCAACCGGTTTACTCTCATCTACCTGTTTGGTCACCTTCTCAAAGAACTCAATAAGGTTTGTGAGGCACGACCTACCCTTCACAAAACCATGCTGACTCTCCCTAATCAAATTATTCTTTTCTAGATGATTATAAATCCTATCTCTTATAACCTTTTCCAACACTTTACCAACAACTGAAGTAAGGCTCTCTGGTCTATAATTACCAGGGTTGTCTCTACTCCCCTTCTTGAACAGGGGAACCACATTTACTTTCATCCAGTCTTCTGGCACTATTCCTATAGACAACGATGATTTAAAGATCAATGCCAAAGGCTCGGCAATCTCCTCTCTGGCTTCCCAGAGGATCCTAGGATAAATCCCATCCGGCCCAGGGGACTTATCTATTTTCACACTCTGTAGGATTTCTAATATCTCTTCCTTGTGAACCTCAATCACACCTAGTCTAGTAGCCTGTATCTCAGTATTCTCCTCGACAACGTTGTCATTTTCTAGAATGAATGCTGTCGACAAATATTCATTTAGTGCTTCCCCTATCTCTTCTGACTCCACACACAACTTCACCCTACTATCCTTGATTGGCCCTAATCCTACTCTTGTCATTCTTTTATTCCTTAAATACCTATAGAAAGCCTTAGGGTTTACCCTGATCCGATCCGCCAACAACTTGTCATGTCTCCTCCTGGCTCTTCTGAGCTCTCTCTTTAGGTCTTTCCTGGCTACCTTGTAACCCTCAAGCGCCCTAACTGAGCCTTCACATCTCATCCTAACATAAGCCTTCTTCTTCCTCTTGATCAGAGATTCCACTTTCTTTGTAAACCAAGGCTCCCACGCTCTACAGCTTCCTCCCCGCCTGACAGGTACATATTTATTCAGGACACACAGGAGATTTTCCTTGAATAAGCTCCACATTTCTAATATGCCCATCCCCTGCAGTTTCCTTCCCCATCCTATGCTTCCTAAATCTTGCCTAATCGCATCGTAATTGCTTTTCCCCCAGCTGTAACTCTTGCCTCGTGGTATATCACTAAAGTAAACATAACAGAGTTGTGATTTCTATCACCAAAGTGCTCACCTATTTCCAAGTCTAACACTTGGCCGGGCCCCAGTACCAAATCTAATGTGGCTTCGCCCCTTGTTGGCCTGTCTACACACTGTGTCAGGAAACCCTTCTGCACACACTGGACAGAAACTGACCCATCTATAGTACTCATACTATAGTGTTCCCAATCAATATTTGGAAAGTTGAAGTCCCCTATGACAACTACCCTGTCTCTCTCACTCCTATCGAGAATCATCTTTGCTATCCTTTCCTCTACATCTCTGGAACTATTCGGAGGTCTATAGAAAACTCCTAACAGAGTGACCTCTCCTCTCCTAACTTCAGCCCATACTATCTCAGTTGACGATTCTCCTAACATCCTTTCTGCAACTGTAATACTGTCCTTGATCAACAATGCCACACCTCCCCCTCTTTTAACATCTTCTCTGTTCTTACTGAAACATCTAAATCCTGGAACCTACAACAACCATTCCTGTCCCTGCTCTATCCATGTCTCCGAAATGGCCACAACATCGAAGTCCCAGGTACCAACCCATGCTGTAAGTTCACCCACCTTAATCCGGATGCTCCTGGCATTGAGGTAGACACACTTCAAATCAACTTCTTGCTTGCTGGTGCTATCTTGCATCCCTGAAACTTGATTTCGGACCTCCCTACTCTCAACCTTTTCTATACTCGAACTAGAATTTTGGTTCCCATCCCCCTGTTGGGTCAGTTTAAACCCACCCCAATAGCCTTGCGAATTTCCCCAGGATATTGGTACCCCTCTGATTCAGATGAAGACCATTCTGCTTGTAGAGGTCCCACCTACCCCAGAAAAAACCCCAATTATCCAAGAATCCAAAACTCTCCCTCCTGCACCATCCTTGTAGTCACGTGTTCAACTCCTCTCTCTCCCTATTCCTCACCTCACTAGCACATGGCATGGGCAACAAACCAGAGACAACAACTCTGTTCGTCCTAGCTCTAAGCTTCCATCCTAGCTCCCTGAATTTCTGCCTTAAATCCCCATCTCTCTTCCTACCTATGTCGTTGATGCCTATGTAGACCACGACTTGGGGCTGCTCCCCATCTCCCTTAAGGATCCCAAAAACACGATCAGAGACATCACGAACCCTGGCACTTGGGAGGCAACACATCAACCAGGAGTCTCTCTCGTCCCCACAGAACCTCCTATCTGTCACCTTAACTATGGAGTCCCCAATGACTACTGCTCTGCTCCTCTTCCCCCTTCCCTTCTGAGCAGCAGGGACAAACTCTGTGCCAGAGCTCTCTGCCCCACTGCTTTCCCCTGGTAAGTCGCTCCCCCCCAACAGTATCCAAAACGGTATACTTATTGTTGAGGGGAATGGCCACAGGGGGTCCCTGCACTGCCTGCCGGTTCCCTTTCCGTCCCCTGACTGTAACCCATCTGCCTTTTTCTTATACCTTAGGAGTGACTACCTCCCTGTAACTCCTCTCAATAATCCCCTCTGCCTCCCGAATGATCCGAAGTTCATCCAGCTACAGCTCCAGTTCCCTAACGCGGTTTTCAAGGAGCTGGCATTGGGTGCACTTCCTGCAGATGTAGTCAGCAGGGACACTAGTGGTGACCCTTACCTCCCACATTCTGCAGCAGGAACATTCAAATGCCCTAACATTCCCACTATTCTAAATTCCCAAAGAGACGGGTGAAAAAATAAGGAATAAAAAGTAAACTCGTTACCTTACCAATCTGGCGGACAGAACCTTTTTTTTGGTTAGAGGAGGAGGATGGGTGGGAGACACTACCCGAGTAGTGTTTCAGGTAACGCAACCACACAAATACATGACTTCCCAGAAGTCCTTCACTCCTCCCTCGCACCTCTCAGCAAATGGAGGCCCGACTCCCAAGGTAAGTCCCTTTTTATGCGGGAAGACGCACCCTTCCTGGCAGCCCTTGCCTCACCACTCCTTCTCTCCTCACACCTCTCGGCAAATGAAGGTTAATACCTTACGATAGTTGGATGCGCTGATTCCTATTTTTAGCTAATAACTGCCTCAATATGACAAATATTAGAAAGTGAGGACTGCAGAGGTTGGAGATCAGAATTGAGAATGTGATGCTGGAAAAACACTGCAGGTTTAGCAACATCAGAGGAGCAGAAGAATCGACGTTTCGGGTATAAGCCCTTCATCAGGAATTCACACTCTCGACTCATTATGACAAATGACTGAATCCTCAAAAATATTCCATTGTATTCTTGTTTCATCAGCTTGCAGTTTAATATGTCTTAGCTGTGAAGAAAGTTCATTTTATTAGGGATGTTTGAAACAATAAATGCAAAAACGATCGCTAGAGAAAAAGGGCTAGGTAGACTGATGGGCTAAAGATTGCTTAGATTTGAGAAGAGTCCCAACGGTTTGGAAAACGATCAATATAACACCCTATTTTTAAAAAAATGCGGGAGCCAAAAACCAGGACATGTTAGGCCAGTTAGCTTAATATCTGTCATTGGAATATAAAAGGTATAACACCTGACCATTTAGAAATACATAGCTAAACCAAACAGAGTCAGCATAGATTGGATGATCATGCCTGATAAATTCATATAGCTCTTTGAGGATGTAACAAACTGGTAGATGAAGGGGATCTAATAGATGTCAGTCACTGCACATGAATCGTTTAATAGGTTAAGAGCCCATGGTGTTCAAGATAGTTTGTTAGCATGGATAGTGGATTGGTTAACTAATAGAAGACAGAGTTGGGATAAAGAGGGCATTTTCAGAATGGCAACCTGTAGTAGATCAGTGCTGGGCCACAATTGTTTACAATATATATTAATGGCTTGGATGATAGAAATGAATGTACTGCTGACAAGATTTGTGGATGGCACAAAAATAGGCGTGTGGTGAGGATGGCACAATAAGTCTACAGAGGGACATAGGATAAGTAATGGGCAAAAACGTAACATATGTGGGAGCATGTGAGGATATGATCTTCGACAGAAAAAAGAACTGAATATTACAAAAATTTTAAAAGTCTACAGACATCTGCAACACAGGGATTTGGGGGTTACTGTGCATGAATCACATAAAAGAAGCATCTAGCAGATAATAGGGATGAAAAATGGAATGTAGGATTTTATTTCAAAGGGAATGGGGTATAAAAGTAGGAAGCATTCACAAAAACTATACAAGGCACTAGTCAGACCACAAAGAAATGCTATACATTCTAGATCCTTGTATCTAAAGAAAGACATACTGCATTGGAGACAGACCAATGAAGGGTCACTGGGGTCATTTCAGATGTGGAGTAGGTTAGGCCTGCACTAATTGGAGTTCAGAAGAACCTCATTGAAACAAATTATATTTTTAAGGGGGTTGACAGGGTAGATACAGAAAGATTATTTATCCCGTGGGAGAGTCTAGGACCAAAGGACATACTCTCGAAACAAGGGGTCACCTATTTAATACAGTAATGAGGAGGACTTTTCTCTCTCAGAAACCATCATGGACTCCTGGCCTCAAGTGAAGCCAGTACAGAATGGAGGTGAGGTCCTGGTGTGGACTGGAAATAAGGCTTACTGTGGACTGGTGGCTAATGTTGTCTTCTCTGCTTGGAAGGACCGTAATTCTGAACTTTTTATTTTTTACTCTCCCTAATTTATTCCTATGATTTTGGTGTACCTATATATCTTTTGTACTTAAGATGGTGCGATCTGTAATATTAGTCTTTTTATCTCTTTAATTTTCTAATTTATTCCTTTGAATCTGCATCTCAGTACCTTTGTAAATTTGCTACTGTACTCATGTGACAATAAACCTAATTCTAATTCTAATAAATCTGTGCAATTCTTTACCTCCAAGGGCTGCATCTTGAAGTATATCCATGATTGAGAGGCAGGTTTTTAACCATTAACAGAGTCAAGGGTTTATGGTGAGAAGGCAGGAAAGTGGAATTGAGGATTATCAGATCATCCATGATCTCATTGAATTGCAGATTCAAATGGCCTATTTCTGTTCCTATATCATATAATCTTATGGTCTTAAAACATGGAAGCAATCAGTGTGCCTTAGCAATGACCATGATAGCTTGAAGCCAAAATTGAAATCTGCATTTTTTAAAGAACTATTGACTTCCCCGTGTAGTGAAAATTGAAAGCAGATGGCTGCATTATTCAATTAATGAAGCAGCATTCACACAAATGCCCCTTTCAAGGTCCCAAAGTTGATAGCTGCAACTACCTTCCCCTCCAACCTTGTAAATTAAGGAAAACAGCTGGCTCAAAAGCCCATTTTGTCTACAGTCATAGCCATTTTGTGGAGTTATTGTGCAGCGTATACAATATGACAAGTTCCCAACTTTGTGTTCATATATGTGATTTACAGACCCCACCTGTGGTGCACCAAGTTGCCGTCATTCTTCATGTTCCCTTTTTTATTGCTGTTCCTGAAACCCCTATGATCTTTCAGTTTCCCCTTGTTTAGGTTGAACCCCTTTACATTGCTATTAATGTGCCAACTCTAGTCTCAGAGCCCATGATGCTAGACATTCCAACTCCCTTTGAAGAATATTTTTACGGTGAGAGGAGAAAGATTTAAAAAATATATGAGGGGCAACGTTTTTTAACAGTGTGGTTTGTGTGTGGAATAATTGTCCAGAGGAAGTAATGGATGTGGATACAGTTGCAATGTTTAGAAGAATCTGAATAAGTACATAAATAGGAAAGGTTTGAAGGGATTTGGACCAAGTACAAGCAGATAGGGGATTTATATTAGGATTATGGTCAGCATGGACTGGTTGGATCAAAGGTTCGGTTTCCATGCCCTATGAATCGATGACTGTAACATCTAAACCCCTCCCATTTACTATGAGGTCTCACTTATCCATCTCCAATTGCCCCTATTCCAGTGACCATTCTCTCAATGGCTCAGTACAATAAAGTTTATTCCTAGACTTGATCCAACCTCATTCTCCAGCCCCTGACTAACCTCTCTTTACTGACTCAATTCCCAGATTGACTTGGCAGGGCAGACTGACTGACTATAACCCACACAAGGCCTGATCTCTGAACAAGATCTTGACTGACCTCCATGCAATTCCTGGATTGCTTGCACTTGACCTGCAGGATTGATTGTGGCCCAATCTCGAGATATGAAAGGCGCAGATCATCAGAACATATGCCTGACTGACCGTGACCAACCTTTGAAACTGAAATCATACAAGACTACAGACTGAGGTTAGACATAATTCCTGACTGAGCATGGTCATAGCCCATTAGTGACCAGGCTTCCACCCTTACTTTACCAAGCATTTCTCTCCTTTTGCATTCACACATTTCCATTAACCTGAAGCAGATGCAGTGTGCTTGCTGCAAATGGTGGTGGGGCCTGCTGCAGCATTGACGTTGATGTAGCACTCCGTGCACGTCAGCACATTCACCCTCACTATCACCTCTACATTTACTCTTCAATGCCCACCATCACCACAAACTGCCTTCCTCTTCCTCTTCCAAGTTATACCACAGAGGTTGGCTGCTTATCACTCAGCGATAAAGACCTTCTGAGCTATTAAAAGTATGCTAAGGCAAATACTGGATGCTTCTAAGTAATTGCTAAAGTCATTGTGTGCTAAAAACCATCTAAGACCCATAAGGTGTCTGATTTCACATCTGTGCAAAAAAATCAGTCAAGATACAAGAGCTGCCTGCTGTTCCTGAGCACCCAGCAATGTGGCAGACGTAAGTAAATCGCAAGTGTCCCTCAGTTCTAAAATAAAGGGTTAAGGCTCTGAAGTGATGTGTGCATTTGTCTGAGAGCAGGCATGGTGATGTGGTGAGGCTGGCCCTTTGCTGAGTTACATGGATGAAGAGTTGATTGTGATCATTGACCACACAGGAACCTTGCGCAGAAGAAGTGTTTTCACATGGACGGAAGTGAGATGCAGACACAGCGAGCTGCAATGGACACTGATAAGGCAAGTTGCCAGGTGCCCACTCTGTTTGAACTGTGTGGTTTTTATGCCAGTGTTTCTGAATAGAGGAGAAGAACATTGTTAGTGCAATGTTTAATAGGACAAGTCAGAATTTGAATGAGATTCAACTCCATGGAAGTAAGTGACCAGAGGATAAGGTTGTGAATTCACCCGGTTAGGATTTGAAGACTATACTGGGTTAGTTTTTCTCACGTTGATGGTTTGATTTTTGTCTCTTGCCCAATTAAGTCGTCTCATTTTTGCTATATCATGGAGAGGAAAATTCTGCCTATTTTTTCTCTTTTCTCTTTTAATTCTCTTTTAATTCATCTTGAACTAACTTACTTACTTTAGTTCTCACCCAAAGTTACAATATCTGCAAAGTACAATATATACAATTGCTTTTTACTTGTTGAAAGGTGGGGGGGTGGAGTTGATCACCAATAGCAGGTCCCAGTCTTGCAGTCGCAATGCTTTGTAAACGCTTGAGCTAATTTCTAATGGCTTCAGCTCCTTTTCAGACACATGCTCTTTTAGTTTAATGTGTAAAACATTAGCAATTAACTTAAAGTGCTTTGAAAAATTCAAAAATGTTGTTTGTCATGATAATGCAAATATGGACTTAAATAGTCTTAAAAGTGGAAAATCTTTGACCTAAAGTGGCTGCAATGATCACCTGATCACAGATTGAAGCAAGTCCAGGAGACAAATGTAGAATACATGAAACTGTTTGCACTGAAATTACCCTTTTCCTTAAAATGTAATCAAAAGTTTTCCTGATTCTGGAAGTATAATCTTAATTTTACACAAACATAGTAAATCATTTACTTTCATAATATTATGCAGCTGAGAAATACTGTTGCATTGTGCTAAACTTAATGTGATATTACTCAGGAGCATGGGAAAAATCATATTTTAAAACATTTTAAAATCAAAAATGGAGCTCAAGTATCTTAAAATAATGTAAAGAATAAATGAAAACATATAGAGGCATATCAATATATACTTATATATTTCCAATATTCAAAGTTAAATAGATTTTAGCTCTGTACACATATCAACAAGTGGTTCCCATACTGAAAGTAATGTAACAGCCTCTTTTCAGACATATTTCATTTGCAAGTCAGGACAACTCTATCTTCACACACACTCTCAGAATCTCTTCAAAAAAATAAAAACAGCTTGCTGAAAATGCTTATCATATTTCTTTCTCATAAAAATTTGGGTTTTAACTATGTGCTTTTTGCTTTCTTCTTTTCTGAATGATTTGTTTTCTCCCAAGCACCTATCTCAGACATGAGTGCAGATTGCATACATGTTGTGAAAAGCCTACATTTAGCCTCATATCCACCTGCATTATCTCTTTTCTTTTTGTGGTGTATTGTCAGTCTTGTCTCTTTGAGAATCTTAGGTTGGTATGCTTTTTACTACTCCGCTTTGAGAGCTAACAGCCAGAAAACCAATCTCCTGGCTCAAATTACCAATCTCATATGCAATCTCTTTCTCTCTCACTGCGTAGGAATAATTTACTGCAGATGCTGGATCTGTACTGATAACAACAAATGCTGGGGATCATAGGCGGTCAGGCAGCATCCATGGAGAGAGAGCTGAAGTGAAAAATGAAGTGTCATCCAGACTCAAAATTTTAGCTTGCTCATTTCTCCATGGATGCTGCCTGACCTGCTGTGATCGCCAGCATTTATTGTTTTCTCTCATCACTATTTGAGGACCCAGTTCACAACTTTGAGGATGCAACTTCTGACATTGAGGAGATGGTCCTTTTCCAGGTACTCTGTTGTGGCTACCAGACAAACTATTAACTAACATGTTATTTAGTTATGTATTAGTGCTTTAAGTCCCTGCCTACACACTACTTTATGAAGAATCATGCATGATTTTCACAACTCTCTACTGGGAGTTGGAGTGAAGTTTGTGCACCTGAAGTTACTTTAACAGAATTAAGGAATACATGATTCATCATTTAACCTGGGAATACATCATTTAACCAATAACACAAAAGTTTATTTGAGACACAGAGCAAGACCTGTCCAATAACTTTTTCTGTTGATAAAACTAACAATCACCTAAAGTCTGTTGAATATTTAAACATCCCATTTGGAATAAAAGAACTGGATATTAATATGTCATTGTATTCATTGTATTCACATTTCCTTCAGAATTTTCATTTGAACAACTCATTATTTAGTTCCTGGAGCCACTTCTGTCCTCGTTTAAAAGTTGCCTTAGCCTGACAAATAAATAGATGTTTATTTAAATAGATTTTAAAAAAATATTTCAGTTTCTCACCTTGCAGTTTAATGTGGCTTTTTTATTTATCCACTGATAAAGGTCAACATTTGTTGCCTGTTCCTGACTGCTCTTGAGAAGGTGTTGGTGAGCTGTCTTCTTGAATTGCTGAAGTCCTTGAGGAATAGCTACACACACAAGGCCATTAGGGAGAGAGTTCCTGGAATTTGATCCAGCCACAGAGAAGGAATGGTGATACGGTTCCAAATCAGGATGGTGTGTGGTTTTAAAGGGAGATTATAGATGGTGGTGCTCCAATACATCTACTGTGTCCTTCCAAAGGTAGATGTTGGATATTGGAAGATGCCATCAAAGGAGCTTTGGTGAGTTGCTGCAGTGCACCTTGAGGATAGTACACACTGGAATGCACATGCCTCACTCCAATGCTTATTTTCTGTAATGCAATTTCATTCCATAATGTGTATCTTCTAGAGTAGTTCAGGCATGTTGTGAGTTAATTTCAAAACATAGCAGCCTCTCCTGCTGCATCTGATGAACCAAAATATGTTTTATAATATTCAATCACAGTCACAAAGGTGACTGTTATGTGACCAGTTACCCTGCAAAAAGTCAGTATTTGCTGCTTTTCACTGCCAAGGTTTATAATTAACATACTTCAGGAAACTCCTTATACATCCGTTGGAACTCACAGCTATAATTAGTGAAGCAATTCATGTAGAAGTTTTGAACCAAAAGGTTGGCATGTATTCCTATAACAACAATAACTCATAGCCCACGTGAAAAATAAGAATAGCAAAACATTACAATTGTACATTGGTTTTAATGTGCAAAACGTTGCAAGAACTTTCACATCAGGACATGACAAATAAATAGAGTTAAAAGAAACATATCTTTACTGTTTGAATTTAAATTTAACTTGTGAAACATTTCTTGGATTTGCTATGTAGATGACACCTTTGTCATCACAAAACGAAACAAGATAGAAGAGACATTTAACATCCTCAACAACACCCTCACAGGCATAAAGTTCACCATGGAGGAAGAAACTGACAACAAACTCGCATTCCTGGACGTCACAGTAGAAAAAAAGGATAAGGGAGAATTACAAACCTGCGTATACAGAAAACCGACAAACACTGACCAAATACTCAACTACACCAGCAACCATCCCAACACACACAAACGAAGCTGTATCAGAACACTATTCCACACACTGCAGCACAGACGAACTTCGAACAACAGAGGAGAACCACCTATACGACGTATTCAAGAAGAACGGATACTCAAAAAACACAGTGCACAGATTCCTCAAGAACAAACCACAACAAACAGACAAAACACAGCCAGAAACCCTAACCACCTTACCATATATCAAAGAAGTTTCAGAAATGACAGCCAGACTACTGAGACCCCTCGGAATCCTTGTAGCACACAAACCCACCAACACTCTCAAACAAAAACTAACAAACTTAAAAGACCCAATACAACCCATGGTCAAAACCAACGTCATCTATAAAATCCCATGCAAGGACTGCCACAAACACCACGTAGGACAAACAGGAAGAAAGTTAGCCACTAGGATACATGAACACCAGTTAGCCACAAAAAGACACGACCCCCTCTCCCTCATAGCCCTACACACGGATGAAAAAAACCACCATTTCGACTGGGACAACACATCTATCCTGGGACAGGCTAAGCAAAGACATGCCAGAGAATTCCTAGAGGCCTGGCACTCCAACCACAATGCCATAAACAAACACATAGATCTAGATGCCCCTATCAACCCCTCAGAAAATGAACAGGAAATGACATCACCACAAACCCCAGGAACCCCATCCAGGAGAAAGATATAAATAGAAAGCAGGAGACAACAGCTTCGCTTCACTTGGAGATCGCCACTGATGATGTTACCTAACCAGGTAATGAAATGACTGGATATCAAACCTACAGCTCAGTGAGCAAACCTACACCCTATATATGTGGGGTTCTGCAACTTGGGTGAAGTAGGCCTGTCCTGTGACAGGACCTTCTGCCTAGGAGTCTTGGGCAGGTGACCCGGGGGGGCCCAGACACTCTGAGCATGTTCCACCTAAATGTAGGTTCACCTTCCCAAGCTTCAACTCTCCACTAAGTTGGGGATTTCAGGCATGGTGGAGGTTGAGGGACTGGCGACCTCTGACATGTCCTGTGAGAGGAGATGTCCAGGGTGGAGATCTGTTTGTGGCTCTTCCTCTGACCGGGAGCCTACTGATATGACCTTGTCTCCTGATGAGGAAGAGGATCCTGGAGAGAGCTCAAAGTCTCTTTCATTGATGCTGAATACCAATGTACAGAGTGATGGACTTGAGGTCTGTGCACAAATCCTGTAAACCGTGAGGAGGCTGCACTTCGATCTCATTGTCAGCTGCCAACCTATTCATGGCATAACCTGACCAAGGTACAGGTATCTTTGATAGACTCCTGCAACATTTGATTCACTTCCCAAATGATTGAGAACGTGTCTGCTTCTCCTGTCTCTGCCTGTGCAGAATTCTCATTTTCTGACCTAACGACTCCTTCCTCCCAGGGATGAGCTATTGTTTGGTCTCTAACAATTTACTGAGTGCTAGTGACCTGGGATGTTTCCTCCTCTGCTAATTGCAGTATATGCCAGTGACATGCACACCAAGGTGTGCTCTTCACTCTAATCCTGGAAATGTACTGAGGTGTCAGTATCTGAGCTGACGCATAATGTAGGATACAGCTTTCTTCCCTCCTTTCTTCTATAGCTCACAGGTCTTGGTAGGAGGGAGTGGAGAATCAGAGTTAGAGTGAGTTCAGGGTGAAGATGGTGGTACTTACTCTGGAGGAACACAGAAGGTCATTAATCTTCTTCCTGCACTACTGGGCATTCCTCAAATCTGTGCATATGGCATTTGTGATTTCTTCCTTTGATGTGGAGTAGTGAAGATGATGCACTGAGAGCCTGCTCTCCGTTAGGCTGTGTGGACACCACTGAGACTTGCAGAAGACAAGAGAGAAAATGATCTGCGAAATTGAAGCTAGATTTAAAAGGGACCTAAGGGGCATCTTTTTTCACGCAGAGGGTGGTGCGTGTATGGAATAAGTTGCCAGAGCAAGTGGTGGAGTCTGGTACATTTACAACATTTAAAAGACATTTGGATGAGTACATGAATAGGAAGGGTTTAGAGGGATATGGGCCAAGTGCTGGCAAATGGTTCTAGATTAATGTAGAATATCTGGTCAGCATGGACAATTTGGACTGAAGGATCTGTTTCCGTGCTGCATGTCTCTATGACTGTAAGTTAGGACATGTTAATAATACATTTGCAATGGTGATATATGGAGGATAGCACAGCACTTAATAATGCCTCTCACTTGGATGCTGGGACATGGAAGTCTTGGCATCATCACATGAGTGCTCATGGTCTTCTCCTACTAAAGTAAGGATTCTCTCCTCACTGGTGGTGAGGAGTTGAATGCTGGGAACCTCATCCATTTTGCCTCTCCCCACCCTTTTGTTTTCTGCAGGAAGAAGACAACAGAAGAGATTGAGATGAAAATGATTGATACAGCTATTAGTAATGAAACCAAGTAGGTGAAAAGTTTTCTTAATGCGTGAATAGGAAAGGAATGCCAGGTTAGGAGTCTTTGGGTTAAGGGTGGAAGAGAGTGATTGAGGGAAGATGTTGCATGCAATAGTGAGAGCTATAGCTCACAGGTCTTGGTAGGAGGGAGTGGAATAGCAGAGTTAGAGTGAGTTCAGGGTGAAGATGGTGGTACTTACTCTGGAAGAATGCAGAAGGTCATTAATCTTCTTCCTGCACTACTGGGCATTCCTCAAATCTGTGCATATGGCATTGACACTGTGGTAATGTTGAACCAAGCTGGTGTTGTGGTCTCTTCTTGGTGTTCTTGAGGAAGGATGATAGTCCTCTTTGCCACCATTCCTCCAACCAGGGTGTCTAGATGCCTGACAGCAAATTGAAATTCCAGTTGGCCTTTGTTAGGAAAATTCTTTCTGAACTGCAAATATGAATGGCAATTCCTGGTTTGCAGAGAATGATGTGGTGCCACAGCGAGGGTTCAAATCTGGTGCTGGCAGTGGAAATCCTGGAAGGTTCCAGCAATGCGAGTTCTGGCCCTGCTGCCGAGCACAAGAAAGTGTGAGAATTCTGCCCTTGAAGCTGAAGTGAGCAATGGACAATGGAAATCTCCCTAGATCTTATAGAGAGAAATTCTCCATAAAATTTCCCAAAGTTGGCACTCAGCCAATTCTTGATAAAATTCAAACTGTTGTTTCTGTTAGTTGGTCTTCTTTTTAACTCTGCATTTGAAGTTGTAACTTCAAGCACCATAGGATCTGAAGACATTTTGTGTTGGTCTACCATGTGATGTATTGGTGTTTGTATATCTTAGAAAATTGATGAATTCAGTGGTTTCCTTGAGCGAGGCTGACTTCCTGTTCCTTTCATTCTCTTGTTCTGTTTTCAGTTTCAGCATCTATCATTTTTTGGATAGTTATTTCTATTCTGAGATCCCTTTTTGATTCCAACAGATGTGAAAGTAATGCATCAGAAATTTCAATGACAAATCACCATAATCACAAACTCTGACAATGTAAGAAGATCATTAACAAAGTTACTCTCCTGGAAGCTGTAATCTTCTACTGAATCTTGGTCTTTCCATTATATGATTAATTGTTAAATGCCTTTATTAAAGGCATCCATTTCTTTTCTTATGTTCTGCTATTCTGGACATAAAGAATAAAGAAACATGTTTACTTGTACTTCTCTGGAATTGTTAGATAGTCCTGATGCAATCTTGCACCCCATAAGTTGTCTTTCCATACAATCTAGTTTAATTCCCTGTCTGAATTATCTGTGATCTTCAACCTGCTTGAAAAGTGTAAGAATTGCACGGAGGCCATATCCACTCACCAAGTCACCCTTTATTTATATTTGTATTGGACTTGACATTGGTCTGGCTTCCTCAGACCCAGCTGTTGGAGTGAACAGAACCTCTGACACTCCTGTTTATTTTTCTCTCACTGGCCCAGCTCCCTCAAGAGCCAGCTACACTCTTGTTTTTATTTTTTAATTTTTTTTTTCCATTACCCCCGCACTACCACCTAACCGCGGTAGTGCTTATTTTTTCCCCAACACCCATGTTGTGTGGGTGCAGGTGTGTGATGCAGTGAAAGACACAAGGTGCACGAATCTTTATTCAAATTTCCACCACCAGGAAGAAAGGAAACACCCGAGTGTCCAGTGACAAGCAGTGCCCTTCACATCAAAGGGCAATGCTGCGTGATCAAACAGTGAAGGGGAGGGTAGGGATTAAATCAAAATAGAGTTGGAAGGGGAAATAATGCACTCCACTCCCTGCGGCGTCCACCTCTCCCTGAACAACTCCAGAGTGTTGGTGGACACTCCGTGCTCCTTCTCCAGAGACACCCGGGCTCTAACGTAACCGTGGAAGAGGGGCAGGCAGTCGGCCCTAATGACCCCTTCTACGGTCCGCTGCCTGGACCTGTTTATGGCCAGTTTGGCGAGGCCTAGGAGCAGACCCATGAGGAGGTCTTCAGACCTGCTCTCCTCCCTCTGTACGGGGTGCCCGAAGATCAGGAGCGTGGGACTGAAGTGCAACCAAAAACAGAGAAGAAGGTTTTTGAGAAAATCAAAAAGGGAGTGCAAACGCCCACACCCAATATATACATGGTCCACGGACTCCACAGCATCACAGACCAAACAGTTGGGCTGGGAGTCCGTGAACCACCACAATCTGCGGTTGCAGGGCCTGCTGCGTGCAGCACCCTCCACCCCAGATCCCCGAGAGAAAGGGGGAGGACTCCCGCGTAGAGAGCCCTCCACTGGGGATCCCCACCGCCCAGTGGCAAATGGGCATGCCAAGGCGTGTCCGGATGGTGGATGAGGGAGAAGAGGTGGACAGTGTGCAGCAGCATTCGATACAGGACCCGCCTTTTTATGTCCTTAAAAGGGACAAAACTAAAATTCTGGAGGCGGCTCAGGTTGTGGGGCACAGGCTCCCGTGGGAAGTATGGGACCTCGGGGCCAATGTGAAATTCCGTCCGGGCAGGGGTAAGCACGGATGGGATTCCACTGCATACCTGAGCATCCTCCAACTGGTGCACTATGTTGGATCCGAGCACCGCTGTTTTAAGGCGTCAGATGGCAGTGGCCACATACTGGACGTTTACCGCTGCCCTGCTCACTATGTCCTGCGGCAGCGTCCAGCCCGGGCCCCCCGCCACCCAGCACGTTCCGACTCTGGTCACTCTCGCCACCACAGCCGACACTCCTGTTTATATCTGTCAGCCAGGGCTCCCAATTTAACAGTCCCAATCAGGGAGTTCATATTCTATGAGGTCTACCTGGCTGACCTCATCACAATCACTAAAAAAAGTTCTCCACTGTCACTGTATTGTACTAATATTACTTACTATTTAAACTACTTACATTAAAGCTGTTTAAGCATTCTTTTTAATTCTTTGTACCTGTGGCTGGTTTCGCTGTTCAGTCTTTTGAATGGTATAATCCCTTCAGTTGCATTAAATGTTTTTTCAGCAAGCATTCTTTGAATATTGCAATTTATTTTTATGAAAACAAGTTGCTAATAATGCTTTATCATGACAAAACTTTGTTGTTTTAATGAAGATTTTAACTTTTTATTTTTCCTTCCAGAAATGCTCTTTCATTCTGTTAACCTAAATTTGAAAAAAGTTCTAAATATCTCAGAATTTTTTTCAAGTATTTGCAGATTATCAAAATGCCTTAAAATTCAGCAATTCTGTATTTTCCTTCTTTCCAAGATGGAGGTAAGGGCTATAAATAAGCTGTTCACCCCCCTTCTTCAGGAGTATCATGCTGTTTTTATCAATAGAATAATTTGTATCCTTTTTGCTTCTTCTCCATGAAATTCAAACCTTTTTTAAATTGGGAAAGTGCTGTGACACTGTGTCCATGCCTTTAAGACTATTTTTCTTTTAACAACAAAAATTTAAAATGATGATTTTTCATACACATTTCTTCTGCCTTCAACTTTTTCACCCTACTTGAATTGTAGTGCTGCTTTAAGTCATTTCTTTCCAGGTGAACACTCTCCACAGATATTTTCTCAGCGTTTTCTAAAAGTTATAAATTATTTTAGCAATGCCCATTTACTAACAATTTAAGCCTTGTTTTAGCTGTTCCATCCAGAAACTTTTCGTTACTATCAGAATTTTTGCCCTTCCCGAAAGGGAATTACTGTTCATATGTCCAACATTGGCGACTTTATCAAGAGCTTATGATTTGGAATTTTTTCCCTTGTTTTTTGGTGAGACTCTCTGCAGTCTTTGCAGTATAATGTCATTAGGTAAGTAATTTGGCAGACTGGCGCCAAGATGTTTTATTTACTTGAATATAATTATATTGCAGCTTAGCATTTACATGTACAGCTGACAAGAGCGGCATCTTGCTTTGACACCAAGTCTGCAGATAACTCAGTCACAGAGCAGGAAGCTTTCAGCTCTACTCCCCTGCTTGTGCTGAGCCAGCTGACATTAGCTGATGCTGCAGGTCAGTGTGGAGCAGTTGGTTTTGGTGTCCCTAATTTGGAAAGGAGAAAATCAGCTATTTCCAACTGTTTACCAGCTCTGAAATTGTATGCATGTGGATGTCCGAGTCAGTCAGACCTGAAATTTCTTTGATGCCTCCATGGAAACGTAGTTTACTTAATTTTACTTTAATGTCATGAACATTGACCTATGAAGAAGTATTATGTTTTGAAATGTCCACTTTGACTTAAGGTGAAATGGAATGTTCTGAAAAGGGGGACGGTGAAATCATATTAAATGTCTCAGCTTAGAGACAAGCTCATATGATTCAGTTGAGAATGTGGTGCTGGAAAAGCACAGCAGGTCAGGCAGCATCTGAGGAGCAGGAGAATCAATGTTTCGGGCAAAAACCCTTCATCAGGAATGAGGCTGTGAGCCGAAGGGGTGAAGAGTTAAATGAGGGTGGGGTGGGGTGTGGGAGGTTGCTGAGAGTGCGATAGGTAAATAGAGGTAGGGGTAATGCTGAAAGGTCAGAGAGGATGGTGGAGTGGACAGATGGGAAGGAAGATAGACAGGTAGGACTGGTCATGAGAGCGGTGCTGAGTTGGAAGGTTGGATCTGGGATAAGTTGGGGGGAGGAGAAATGAGGAAACTGGTAAAATCCACATTAATCCCATGTGGTTGAAGGGTCCCAAAGCAGGAGATGAGGTGTACTTCCTCCAGGCGTCGGGTGGGAGGGGGAGGGGGAGTTGAAGTGTTCGGTCACGGGGCAGTGGGTTGGTTGGTGCGGGTATCCTGGAGATGTTCTCTAAGCACTCTGCAAGTAGACATTCAGTCTCCACAATGTAGAGAAGACTGAATCAGGAGCAACGGATACAGTGAATGGCACGTGTGGAAGTGTAGGTAAAACTCTAATGGATGTGGAAGACTCCTTTGGGGCCTTGGATGGAAGTGAGGAGGGAGGTGTGGGTGCAGGTTTTGCAATTCCTACAGTGGTAGGACAAGATGTCGCGAGGAGAGGGTAGGTTGGGCGGGGCAGTGGGTGTGACCTGCTGTGCTTTTCCAGCACCAGACTGTCAACTCTAGTCTCCAGAATCTGCAGTCCTCACTTTCACCTATATGATTCAGTTGCCCTGGGAAAGAAAACTTGCCCTGGGGCGAGGGAGCTGTGGGTGCAGTGGTGTTTGGCATTTTAGTGTATTTTCATAGTATTTCACAAAAAAAGGGACAGCTTCTTTATTGAGACACAGAGACAAAGAAGTTGCTGCCATGGAGAATCAGGGAACTGATTATGCATTTAAAACAAAGAAGGATGTTTTTGTAATCTTGTTTCCTGTTAAGAAGAAACAGAACAAACATAGAACCCTTGAATTTTCAGGGAATGTGGAGTTGTCGAATACGCCTAGCTCATGATACATGGATCTGGAAAAGTACACTGAAATCTTTGACTTAGTCTCTGGCATTTAACTTTAGATTGTTTCTGAAATGCTTTATATCTGGCAGAAGAGTGAAACACAGAGAAAAAGTTTAATAAAGCATATCTCAATCACGTGGGTTAGTTAATGTGGAAGAACCTTTTCTTTAGTTTGAGGTATTAGTTGATGAATAATTAATGTTTAAACCTAATTGATTTTAGCTTGCTTGTTACTGTAAAAGTTTTAAAAAGTGAAATCCTACCCTTCTATGCATTCCATTGGTCACTGGAAAATTAATCTAGTTTTTAAAAGGCTACTTATTTCCATGGGGATCGTAAAAAATCATCAAAATAATTGAACCACGTCCCAAAAATGAGACATGAGAGGAGAGGGAATTAAACTAAAAATGGAAATTGTTGGAAAAATTGTATTATAACACATGAGTGAATGTAGCAAAAAATAGGCAACACTTCCACTGTGATTTTAACATAATGGAATTTTGCCTTCTATTTGAGATAAACAACACTAAAGGAGTACAAAGGTGGTTACAAGACTGACCAATCATGCAGATTTTGAGAGGGCTTCTAAAATAGACATTGGTGAAGAGGATTTAAGGAGAAATTTCTAAAGTTCAGCACTATGATGTTGGCATATTGCAGAGGTGTACAAAGAGACATAGTATGAAAGAAGCATAGCATGGCTGGAAAATTGCTAACGTGACACCCCTGTTTAAAAAGGGAGTGAGGAAAATTATAGACTGATTAGTCTAACCTCGGTTGTGGGTAAGATCCTGGAATCTATCGTGAAGGATGAGATTTCTGAATACTTGTAAGTGTATGGCAAAATACGGCAAAGTCAGCATGGTTTCATGAAGGGGAGATCATGCCTGAAAAATCTGTTAGAACTTTTTGAGGAATTAATGAGCAGATTAGACCCAAGACAGCCAATGGACTTCAAGAAGGCATTTCACAAGGTACAGGAGGCTGCGAGTCAGATAAGGGCCTATGCTGTTATAGGCAAGGTGCTAGCATGGATAGAAGATTGGCTGTCTGGCAGAAAGCAGAGAGTGGGGATACAAGTGAATTTTAAAGTAACCTTGCAGGTTAGGAAGGTAAATGCAATAATGTCATTTATTTTGAGGGGACTTGAATATAAAAGCAGGGATGTACTTCTGAGCCTCTATAAGGCTCTAGTCAGACCACCTTTAGAGTATTGTGTGTAGTTTTGGGCCCCATATCTCAGGAAGGATGTACTGACCCTGGAGTGGTTTCAGAGGAGTTTCACGAGAATGGTCCCAGGAATGAAAAGCTTAACATATGAGGAACATTTCAGGACTCTGGGTCTATGCTCGATGGAGTTTAGAAGAATATGGGGGGTTCTAATTGAAACCTACAGAAAACTGAACGGCCTTGACAGAGTGAATGTTGGGAAGATGTTTCCATTGTTAGGAGAGACTGGGACCTGAGGGCACAGCCTTAGAGTAAAGGGAAGACATTTTAGAACAGAGATAAGGGGAAACTTCTTCAGCCAGAGAGTAGTGAATCTATGGAATTCACTGCCACAGAAAGCTGTGGAAGCCAGGTCATTGAATATTGTTAAACAGAGATAGATATGTTCTTGATTGTCAAGGGGATCAAAGGTTACAGAGAGAAAGTGGGAGAATGGGGTTAAGAAACTTATCAGCCATGATTGAATGGCCAAGCAGACTCGATGGGCTGAATGGCTTAATTTCTGCTCCTATGTCTTTTGGTTTTATAGTCTTATGGACTCTGTAATTGCATTTCAAAATATCTTGAGTCTTCTTATTCACTCCTGGGATGTCAGTTTTGCAGGCTGGTCTAATTCTTTTGTCCATCCCTAGTTGTCCTTGAGAAAGTAGTGGTGAGCTGCTTTCTTGAACCACTGCAGTCCATGTGCTGCAGATGGACCCACAATGCAATTAGGGAATTAAATCCAGGAATTTGATCCAGTGAAGGAATGGTGTTATATTTCCAAGTCAAGATGGTGAATGGCTTAGAGGGGACTTGCAGGTGTTGAGGTTCCCATCTGTCTGCTATCAACATCCTTCTAGATGGAAGTGATTGTGGCTTTTGGAGGTGTTGTCTAAAGAGCCTTAGTGATCATTCCTCACTTTGATTCCTCACAGATAATAGAGTTTACAAGGTGAGAAGCCAGAAAAATTGCCCTCAATATTAATATTGATACTCAGGTGAGAGTTTCATGAGGGTTACATGTTAAATGTTGAGAAACACAAATCTGCTACTTTGATGATGGCAGGTTTTGTAGAGTGGGAATGCCCTGTTTTGGAGAGACAGCACCCTTCACAGAATTGGAATCACAGACTGTATATGGTTCAGCAGGTGCCGACTCGGTCTATCACACCTGCACCAGCTCGTTAAATGAGCATAATTACCTAGATCCTTCAAGCTGCTGTTTCCCTATATATGAAGACATTTTACTTTTTCCAAATAACCATCCCATGCCCTCTTGAATGCCTCAATTCAAACTACCTCCAATGCACTTCGAGGCAGTACATTCCATACCCTAACAACTCTCTGAATGAAGCAAAATTTTCATCACTTCACCCTTGCTTCTTTTGCAGATCATTTTAAATCCATGCTCTCTTTTACTGTATGGGAACTTTTCTCCATCTACTCGATCCAACCCGCTTGTGATTTTGAAAACCTCTTGTTAGATCTCATCTCAGCCTTTTGGACTCCAAGGAGAAGATTCTCAACTCCTTCAAACTATCCTCATAACTGAAGTTCTTCATCCCTAGAAGCATTCTTGTAAATCTTCAATTTCATTTTCTTTAATAAATCAAGCTTCTCCAGAGCAATTAGGACCAGGAATTAAATTTAATGGTTGCCATGTTTCTGAGGGCTTAGGAAATTAGAATGCAAGAGGGAGGTGAAACCAAACAATTCAAGCAATTAACTGCCTTTTGCCACATCCATTTTGGGCCTGGTACTGGGCTTGGTTCCAGCCTTTGGGCTTTTCTCTGGTGAATGTTGCATCTCTGTACCTGCTCTTTTGATGCCTCCCCTGTCAATTCTCAATCTTTACCTCCCTCCCTCTTACAATTGCCTTTTGCATCTGGACCTCCAAGCCTTATTCTATCTCCTTTCCTACTCTGTTTCCTGAATACAGCTTCTGTCTCCCCAGCCATAGCTTCTCCCATTAGATTATCTGTCTTATAGCTGCCCTGACAGTCAATTCAGTCAGTATTGAGCAGAGAATGGACTAAGAAAATATAAATATGTTTGTCCAAACATCTGTGTCTCTGACCGTGCCTGTTTTCACCCATGCTGTCCTCCTCCACTCCCCATAAATAATGGGGCAACACTTACCTCTAAGCTTTTCACAAATGTAGAAGGGTGAAGGTAGTGTTTTAGAAAATGCTAAATCACTTATGAAGCCATAAATACAATAATAAATGTCAATTCACTAAAATGCACTTTGGAGATAACGCACATCGTGAGATAATCATTTCATCTTTTTCCTGTCCAAGGGGCTGATTTGTACTGGAGTAAACATTCCAGAGAAATGGAAGACCTCCAGTTCTCTGTTGACTGGTCATTGTCCTTGCATGTACAAACTCCATGCATCATCACATTACCTATCCATGTTGAGATTCCCAAGTTCTGAAGAAGAGTCTTTGAATTCAAAACACCAACTCTGTTTCTCTCAGCACAGATCTACTGAATTTTTCCTGAAGTCTCTATGTTTTATTTGGGCTTCATAACCTTCACTGAGATTCACATGTTCATTGTGTGTGAATCAGAAAAGGCTTGCATTATCACTTCTAATTCCTCAAGGACACCTTGTTTCCTTGCTTTGCCTTTGAGAGTGGAAGGCAATAGCAAACCACCGCTGACCAACACTGCCAAGAGAAAAGCTCAGGGTGAAGTATCAGCAGATCACAAGTTAAGGAACTACCTTTGGGTAGAATATACATGACATGGTATCCCAAGAATACCATGACCAATTGCAGTATCACACATGTAGAATGATAACTTAGAATGACAAATATAGCAAGTTATCTATTATATATGACAATTATAACTAGTCTCTCTCCAATTTTATCTAACCTCCTTATATCTGTTCATAAAATTCTCTGACTAATAGGAAAGACAATAATTCCATTTTGGACCTTACCAGACTTTTCTTGACCACACGATACAAGAGAGCACATTAGAAACTCATTATCACATTTTGTGATCATTCTCTTCTTTCTCCTTACTCATGGCCATGTTTACTCCTTCCAATAGTGAGTAGAACTTGTAATCTGTGTGGGCACTTACAAAACTTATGTTATATCTAGTTGTCTACGTGTCAGTACAATTATATGTAATTTATAATCAGTTTATCATTTTCATAACTTTTAATTCAGTTGGAAACTATATTTAGTATTCAATGGATATTTTGTTCCTCTGAGTTTGTACCTCTAAATGTTGAATGATTTTGGCTAGGAATAAAGGTCATTTAGTTGACCTAAAAATAAACAAATGAATACCATTCTATATTCTGTATTTTTGATTATGGACTGAATGAAAACAAAAAGACTGTTTTAAAAACAAATGGCTGTGGAAGGTATTGCTGCACTTCTCAAAACAGGTTACTGAAACTCATTGTGTGTGGTGTTTACACTGCTGCTTTTTGAGGAAAGCTGTTTATAGATGGCCCAGCACCGGAGAATGTTTTTAGACTGAGTCTTGGCCAGCAACAAGTTGCTGATTGATTTGTGCAATTTTGTCGAGTTATGAATATCTAAGGTCATCAGTTCCAACAAATCTCATTTTGGTTCTTGTGTTGCTGAATACCTTGTGATAAGAATGAAAAAGTGAGAAACCCTTGAATTTCTGGAAGGGGAGGTTGAATGTCTGCCTCTTTGCAGTAAAAAAAGACCTGAAGGCTGAAGAGAAGTGGTTATTTTCTGCCATCTTTTGTAATTTGTTGTCCTTAACCAGTAACTAAGAGACTTTGCAGTTAGTGTTCCAATTCCCCTGTGCCTCCTGTGAAGAAGTGAAACAGCCTGGAAAGTAGAGAATGAAGAACAGAATGTCCTGGAAAGTGAAAAGAATTATTTCAACAATCCTGTGGACTGATAATTGAACTACGGCTCCTAGTTTATTTCCCTTCAACTATGAAGCCAGCATTTTTGTTTTGTATGCATTTGTCTATATATGTGTACAGGGGTTCAGAAGGAAATTAGACATTTAACTAGTGGAAGCATGCATTGATAGTTCATTGATAGTTTATTTATAAATAGTTCTAGTTAAGACCCCAGTCAATGTTTTCTGTTCACTTGATTTCTGCAAAGGTCAGGGGCTTTGTGAGCTTTGATTAAATGATTAGTTTTTGTGGTGACCCCTGAGGCAATGGGACTTGAAATTCAGTGCACTTTCCCATAATCTTACAGTAGCAAAAGAGAACAATCAGGGTTAGACGAACATTAACAATCAAAAGCATTGTGTATTGTGCTTATACCTATTATATCTTCAAAAGAAGATATAATAGGTATAAACATCAAAGTAATGACATAGTGTTAATTGAGTGTCAAAGAGAATTATGATGTAATGGAGAATCCTTGAAATAATATGGGCTTAAAGGGCAATCAAAACCATTAGGATTAGGAGAAAGTGATGATAAA
The DNA here is from genome assembly GCF_047496795.1 of Chiloscyllium punctatum. NCBI lineage: Eukaryota > Metazoa > Chordata > Chondrichthyes > Orectolobiformes > Hemiscylliidae > Chiloscyllium > Chiloscyllium punctatum. Next base: position 52,308,642 of record NC_092743.1, on the reverse strand, counting down.
ATAACTGGACGTAGATTGCAAGAAGGTGAATTGCAGCACTATGTGTAACCATTGATAAAAAGAAGAGACAACATCAGAAGGAGAATATTAGTAATGGCTAGGGAAGAAAATGTGAAGAAGTTAAATACACACAGGCAATTAAGGCAAAACCGAAGTTGGCTTCAAATAATAGGCTGAACATGTACTTTCACTGACCCACAATGATTGCAGTTTAATTAAGACTGTAGTTGGACCCAAAGCAAATATAGAAAAATGCTTTTGAACATGTAATATTCCCTTGATGAAGGAATGGCAATCTACTATTTGCTTATATATGGATGTAAACAGTTTTTCCTGGTTTGCAAACTCATCTAGCAAGAATGCATGGTAGGAATTTATGCATGGAGGTCTGGAGACCCTATCAGATTATTCACACATTACAGACAAGAACTCTAGATGATCTACTGAGATCTTTGATCAATTCCCTGATTTACACTTTCAGTTAACATTTAATGTTGGCACACACAGTCACATGATGTTAGAGAACAACTTTTGAGATAAAAGAAAAACAAAGTTAGTCATTTAATACTTTTAGTTTGGGGCTGAAAAATAATATGTATTTTTCAAAACCACAATTCACACTAATCAACAGTTTCCATTTTTTATTCATTCGTGGGATGTGGGTGTCGCTGGCTAGGCCAGCATTTATTGCCTAGGCCTGATTGCCCAGAGGGCAGTTAAGAGTCAGTCGCATTAAACTCTGACTGACCTGAAGCTCTGGTTACTTCACAGCAATGTGATTTTGTGGTCTTCATCTAAAAAGCTAAAAACTTCACTTTAGCTTTGGAACAATATTTATGATATAGAGTTATGTTTCGATCACAACCCAGCTGTCATTTCACAGTCAACCTCTTTCATATTTTGAGTGAGCTCTAACTTATTGAGGTCAGCAGAGTGGAATTAAAGGTCAACAGCAGCTTAAGGAGTTTGGAACCAGTAACTATTATGCAATGTAGACAGTTAGTTTTAAAATAATACCTGTCAGGTTAGCAAAAGCTCAGCAAGACTGAATTCTTTTATATGGCAAGACGAAATAAACCATAGAGCTCTGCTACTTTAGAATGACTACCCCATTGCACTATGTAAAACTCACTGATTAACAAATCAACTCCCAGTGTGCCAGTTTACATTCCCAGGTTCCAAATGCATGTATTCTGATATTTTAATTAGCTTTCACTCCGGGAATAGTCCCATATAGCAATTGCTTATTATACGTTTGCCACTCACATTTTGGGAATGCACATGCATTACTGCTTTTCGCCATTATAAAAAATGCTTTGATCTTTTTTCTTGCATTTTATTCCCCGCTTTCCAATTCATGGAAAGCAGGTATGAAAGAGTCAACATGTGTAGCCCCACCAACTATCAGACCTTTCCCCCAATACTCCTTGAGAAGCGAGGTCAGTAAGAGTTACAAAGTCATAGCATCATAGAGATGTACAACATGGAAGCAGATGCTTCAGTCTAACTCATCCATGCCAACCAGATATCCTAAATTAATCTAATCCCATTTTCCAGCACTTGGCCAATATCCCTCTAAATCTTTCCTATTCATATATTCATCCTGGTGCCTTTTAAATGTTGTAATTGTACCAACCTCTGGCAGCTCTGGCACACGTACCACCCTGTGCATGAAAGAGTTGCCCCTTGTGTCCCTTTTAAATCTTTCCCCTCTCACCCTAAACCTATGGCCTCTAGTTCTGGACTGTCCCACGCCAAGGGAAATGGCGTTTATTTACCCTATCCATGCCCCTCATGATTTTATAAACCTCTATAAGGTCACCCCTCAGCTTCCAATGCTCCAGGGAAAACAGCCCAGCCCTATAGCTCAAACCTCCCACTCTAGCAACATCCTTGAAAAAGTTCAAAAAAGTTTCACAATATCCTTCCTATAGGAGGGAGACCAGAGTTGCACACAATATTCCAAAAGTGGACTAACCGATGTTCTGTACAGCCACAACATGACCCCCAACTCCTATAGAGAATGGAAGACTACTTGTCAGGCTACTGACAAGTTAGGAATACTGTGTACAGTTCTGGTGCCACATTATAGGAAGAATGTGAACACAGAAGAGTGAGAGAGCACAGAAGCAATTTACAAGAATGGTTCTAGGGATGAGGAACTTCAGTTATGAGGCTGGATTGAAGACGTTGGGACTGTTCTTCTTGGATAGGAGAAGATTAAGAGGAGATCTGATCAAGGCCTTGCCAAAAAAGTTGAGGTTTCAAGGTGTAGGTTTGCTCGCTGAGCTGTAGGTTTGATATCCAGATGTTTCATTACCTGGCTAGGTAAAATCATCAGTGGTAACCTCCAAGTGAAGCGAAGCTGTTGTCTCCTGCTTTCTATTTATATCTTTCTCCTGGATGGGGTTCCTGGTGTCTGTGGTGATGTCATTTCCTGTTCGTTTTCTGAGGGGTTGACAAAAAAACCCACCATTTCGACTGGGACAACCACATCTATCCTGGGATAGGCTAAGCAAAGACATGTCAGAGAATTCCTAGAGGCCTGGTACTCCAACCACAATGCCATCAACAAACACATAGATCTAGATGCCACCTATCAACCCCTCCAAAAACGAACAGGAAATGACATCACCACGAACCCCAGGAACCCCATCCAGGAGAAAGATATAAATAGAAAGCAGGAGACAACAGCTTCACTTCACTTGGAGGTCCCCACTGATCATGTTACCTAGCCAGGTAATGAAACATCTGGATATCAAACCTACAGGTCAGCGATCAAACTTACACCCTAAACCATTGTTGTAGGCTGGATCTCAAACAATGACAAGACAGAATGCAGGAAAGAGATAAAGTGTTTGCTTGGTGACATGGTGTAAACATAATAATCTCTCTCTCAACGTCAGCAAAATGAAAGAGCTGGTCATTGACTTCAGGAAGCAGGGTTGAGGGGATGCCCCTGTCTACATCAATAGTACTGAGGTGGTGGTGAGTGAAAGCATCAAGTTCCTCGGAGTGATGATCACCAACAATCTGTCCTAGGCCACTCATGTTGACGCGACATTCAAGAAAGCACAACAATGCCTCTACTTCCTTAGGAGGCTATGGAAAGTTAGCATACCTGGAAAGACTCTTCACAATTTTTACAGATGCACCGTAGAAAACATTCTATCTAGATACATTATGACAACTGCCCATACAGAGAGTTGTGAACACAGCCCTGTGCATTTGGCAAACCAACCTTCCATCCATTGATTCCATTTATATTTTCCACTGCCTGAGGAAGGCAGCCAACATCATCAAAGACCCCTCCCACCCCGGTTATAATCTTCTGCAACCTCTTCCATTGGTCAGAAGAGACAAAAGTTTAAAACATGTACCAATAGATTCAAAAATAGATTCTTCCCCACTCACATTAGACTTCTGAATGGACCTTTCGAATTTTAAAATTAATGCTTATCTCATTCTTTGTGCAGCCGTATTCCTCACTCCTTATGCTCTCTGTGCTGTATGCAAAACAAAACTTTTTACCAAGGAACATGTGACAATAATAAATCAAATCAAATCAAACATTCAATGCACTGTCCTCATCTACACTTCTGGTCACCTATTTGAAAAATTCAATCTGGTTGCTTAGACATGATTTCCCATAACAAAATAATGCTGACTGTTCTTGATTAATCCCTATCTCTCCAAGTGCAGATTAATTCTGTCCTTCAGAATTGCTTCCAATAGTTTCTCCACCGCTGAGGTCAGATTATAGTTTTTTGGATCAAACATTTCTCTTTGACTTTGATGTTAATGAAGTAATGACACCATGATGGCTAACTTCCCTTCTATAGAATCCATTTACCAGGCCCGCTGTCAAGGAAAGGCCGCCAGCATTCTCAAAGATCCATCCCACCCAGGCAATGCTTTTCTACAACCTCTATCATCAGGGAGAAGGTACAGAACACACGCACCAGCCGGTTTCGAAACAGTTTCTATACTTTTGTTAGAATACTGAATGGACTCATAAACTTGTAGCATTCACCTATACCTATGTTTTTGTCTTAGCTGCTGTTTACCTATTATTTACATATCTATTGCTATTTAACTATGTGATCTGCCTATATTGCTCACAAGACAAAACTTTTCACTGTGCCTCGATACACATGACAATAAATTCAATTGAATTCAATTCAAAAGGACAGCAAAGAAATTCTCTGGTCTCAAGATAAGTTTCAACTGATATTTCTCTTTTCCTTGGAATATGGTCTTGCTTTCTTTGGTGAGTCATGTCTCTCTACATTTCTTGAAAAGAGAAATGACAGGGTCTCAATTGGAGCAGAGACTGTATCTTATAAGAAGGTATGAATTTAGCTGTCAACATGAACACAGTCACTGTGATTTTAGCAACTAGTTTGAATCAATTAGAATGGCATGGGGTGGGGAGAGAGGGGGAAGGTGGGAGTGAAATGGAGTAGTGGAGACGTACAGAGTTGAAGTTTTGCAAATACTTTTCTCCTTTATAAAGGTAATAGTAAAAACAAACAATTATCATTCTATCTAATTAACCCATTAAAAAGGTTCCATCCCAGAAAGGTATATGGCTTTTCTGGAATGCAGTAGATGGATAATGTTTCAGGCGTAATGAATGTGGGCAGGCCTTTTTGAACAGCTGGTCTTTTACTGCCTGCCATTTTCTATGAAACCTTGTGACTGCTGTTTTTGCTATTGTTTCCCAATCTAATGTTTAGTGCCATGAGATGTAGGAGGAAATGGAAAGATGACAATTAAAGGAAGTTGTCAATAAGGGTGCAATAGCTAATGTCATTTGGTGTTGGCTGGTTAGATTGGAATCCTTCTGAGTAGGATGGTCAGATTGGATTGGGTGGAGCAAGGAATCTTCTTCAATAAAGAATAGTGAACTAAAACTAAATGCAGAGAATGGGACTGTCAAGAGAAAATATTTGTAAATTATTGTTAACATCGACTGAAAGCAAACTGATGCCAAAAATACCAATGGAAAACAAAAGCACTATGGAACAAAACATAACATGTGAAAGATTGGTTCATAACTGTAAATAAAGCTGTCAGTCAGGCTGTGCTCCTATATTGGAAACCTTTCTAATCGGTTAATTAGATTGAATGATAATTACTTGTTTTTACCGATTATCTATGTATCAAATTCCCGAATGTCTGCTGTATAACATACTCAGTCTCATTTCATTTCTCAACATGAACATCTTAACACTTCTTCCTCTTCAATTCATAATACTACAGAAACAAATTAAAGCTGTTAGTTTTAATAATGTTCTATTTTTAGACTTACTGCTAGACAATGAATCAAAATACATACAATCATGCAACCAATCCAACTGCAAGTGATTAGATATCAACTGCAAACTAGTAAGAATCTTAAGTGATACAAGGCCATAAGATTACTCAAATGACATTTTTGAATTAGTTTTTTTACCTTGTTTTCCAGAGGAACACTGATTGCACAAATTGAAATCCACATAAAAGTGAAAAACTACAACATTAGTGCAACTGAAGAACACAGTAGATGTGTCGTTGATTAGTGATTACCAGGCATGAGGAATCAAAACCATCTTCATAGCAGGGCACATCTTATTGATGCTGCTTGTTGGTAGCAATAACAGCAAAGCAGTCTGAAAATTTGCAAAGTGTTTCTTCAGTTTTGTAGAAGGGTAGACTATACAAGGCAAGGAAACAACTGGTGTTGATAATGCACAAGACACGACAGGAGCACTAGTCTATTGCCATTTGAAAACTATTTATGTATTACTCACAATCTACAATAATCCAGCACAGCAACACATAATGATGCCAGATTTGAAACTGACTGGAAAAATGTAGAAAATCTGTGGACTCTTTGGAATATAAGCTAGCAAATAGAATTACAGTAGGTAGCAGTTTAACAGAGACAAGAGTCTCTTATGGTCGATGTTTTAACTATATCAAACTTTACATTGCAGATTGCTCAATAACTTTCTACTACTGCCACTTAGCTGTTCAGAAGCATAACCTAACTAGGCCCATGTTTGCTGAGCATGACAAATTTCAAAGTTGGAAATTCTCAATCATGTGCTCAAGCACTTTGAGGTGGGAATGCATCTGTAATGTTCCATGCTTTATCAGCATTGTGTAATTTATGTTATGGCTATCTCAGACATTGTTTGTTGTGAAATTGTCTTGAGATTGTACAGACAGAGATGAATTAGCCTTCATATTGGTGAACAAGAATGTTCTGTTAATATATGCCCTACAAAAAAGAGTCAGGTAGGAGGGAGCACTTCTTGAACATTTCTGGCTCAGTCCTATTTCCAAGTACGTTTGGATGTCAGCTGGCATCACTGATGCTGTATCCTATAATTAGCAAATTGAGTTAACCATTATCCTGCACCTTCCTACATTTCATTCTATCCCTTTCAATCATTATCTTAATATTTAACAAATAACATTTTGCTCACAATCCCTCCCATTTACTTACCTTAGAGTCATAGAATCATTTAGCACAGAAATAGGCTCTTTCATCCAACTCATCCAAGTTGACCAAGTTTCCCAAACTAAACTAGTCCCACTGCCTGCATTTGGCCCATATCCCTCTGAACATTTCCTATTCATGTAACTGTGCTGATGTCTTTTAAATGTTGTCACTCCCTCTTCCTCTGGCAGTTCATTCCAAATATGAATCATGCAGTGAGTGAAAAAGTTGCCCCTCAGTTCCCTTTTAAATCTTTTGCCTCTCACCATAATTAGTTGGGTAACTTGCCTGCATTGAGGAGCTTTCTATAGCTCTCTATAGTGAATGATTATGGCACTGGGTTCCAAACTAAGGTTTCTCTTTGCCTGGGCAATGATCAGGAGTGGTAGATGCAAGCTCTGGAGTGGACAGGAACAGGATTGGATCCTTAGGAAAGATTAACTGGTCAATAGGTGGCTTCAAGGCTGCTGCACACCCCTGAAGCTGAGGCTGCCCTCCCAAATTGTTGAACTCCTGAATTGTGGAGTGTAGGAGATTGTAGAAGATCCTTCTTTATTAAACATTAGATGACTGCGATCAGCCTATCTTTAATAACACTCTATCCATTGGATCTTCCATTCCACTTTCTAAATTGTGAAGAGTTCTAGCCCCAGAACTGACCCAAGGCACACCAATCATCACATTGGCCATCCTGAAAAAGACCCATTTATTCCTATTCTCTGCTTTCTGTCAGGCAGCTAATCTTCTATCCATGCCAATATGTACCCTGACACCGTGAGGTTTTATTTTTCCTAATAACTTTTGATAAGTATCCTATCAAATGCCTTTTGGACATCCAAGTAAAATATATTCACTGGTTTCCCCTTTATTGGTACATGCTATTTCTTCAAAGAACTCTAATAAATTGTTTAAATATGATTTGCCTTTGACAAAACTGTGTTGGCTCTACCTGATTACCTTAAACTTATCCAACTGCCTTGTTACAACATCTTTAATAATAGCGTCTAATATTTTCCCTATGACATAATAAGCTAACTGGACTGTAATTTCCTGTTTTCTGCATCCACCCCATCACCTTTATACATAAACAAGTTACATTGCCTATTTTCCAATCTAGGAACCATCCCCAAATTGAATAAGTTTTGGAAACTTACAACCAATACATCAAGTATCTCATCAGCTACTCTTTCTGAGACCCTAGGGCAAAATCCAGCTTGTTCATAGAGTTGAAAAGGACTTGTCTACTCACAGTTCCAATAATTTCCAAACAGTCTTTTGACTGTGAAAAAATCATCTGAGTATCAGGAGTCATCATGCAGTTCGACAACTTGGTCCATAAAAAAAATCTTCATTAACATCCATCTCCTGGAAAGTAATAAGTTATTGCCATTTATTTTTACTGTTTTTCCTATTTCTGGGGACAGTTCTACAGAAGGCAAAACTCTGAAAAAGAAAACTGACCTTGTTTGAATAATGTTGGATACAGAAGACAAATACAAAAGAACAATGTCACCAAAGCCACTTCGGATCACTATAAAACTGAACCAATTGTCAACTTGAAGCTTTGTCCTTTGGGTGGTGGGCATAGCAGGTAGATGTCCGTGAACTTTTAGCAAAGCTGGTCATAAGTAAACCTATATCAATGATGTGACACGAACATGTTTTCAAACTTTTGATGAGATTGGAAATTAGAAGTAAGATGGATTATCTTCTAAGAATGTGAACAAAGCTGTTTAAGCAACTGGCCTGCGGGAGTAACAGATTCAATTGTTGCAAAACATTGAACATAAACTCTTTTCAGATTTATGAGATTACATTAGATTAGATTACATCACATTACAGTGTGGAAACAGGCCCTTCGGCCTAACAAGTCCACACTGACCCGCCGAAGCGCAACCCACCCATACCCCTACATTTACCCCTTACCTAACACTACGGGCAATTTAGCATGGCCAATTCACCTAACCTGCACATTTTTGGATTGTGGGAGGAAACCGGAGCACCTGGAGGAAACCCACGCAGACACAGGGAGAACGTGCAAACTCCACACAGTTAGTCGCCTGAGGGGGGAATTGAACCGTATGTTGGATACATTGAATTTTACTTTGGTTGCAGCTCTATGAAGCCTACCAATTTTCCTTTGTAATTTGCACCTTTGTAAATGGTGACTTGAAAATTATTGACGTTCTGTTTATAAATACTGGTTGTGAATGAATTTTATAAGTAATTCCATGTAATCTTAAAAATCAGCAGGAATGAAATAAGCTTGAATCAGTGAAAAGGACACTCAGTAAAGGGCATATCACTGCCCCACTGTGTTTACTCAACATTGCTAACAATTACACAATTCTTCCAAGAGACTTTTCCTTGCCTTATTGATGCTTTATAAATATATAGCTTAAAAAATAAACCTTTTTTATTAGGAGCTTCCAACTTACTGACGAAGCTCCAGGTTGATCCACTGTGTTTTGAAAACATTGCTCACATTTCGATAGTTGTGACAAACTATATTATAGCAGTTAAGACAATCCACAAGCCCATGAAACAGCATTTTAAAACAGGATAGCACACAGCACCTGAAAACAAAAGCCAATTTGCCCTTTCTCCATTTGTAATGCATGGATTCTTTGAAACACCCCAAGATCCGAATTGAGATTTGCATCCTTGTTACAAATGAATCTGTTCTGCCTTGGGCCATATCTGTCCACACGTTTTATTGACATCTGACCATTAGGTTTTGAGATGTATTGTTAGCACACACTAGCAGAGACAGAATCATAACTTTCTCCTCCTTTTAGTGGCAGGGCAATACTATGGGTTCATTTTCTAATTTTAGGATACGCAGGGTAACCAGGGATGGTTGAAGTAATGAGATGAATCAGTAGTGGAGTGGCTAAGTCTATTTCTGGCTCACTTTTGTTAGATTTATGCAACCATTTTATACAGAAAAATTCAAGTCCATGTTTTCAAGAGCTATTAGAAATCTATAATTTTAAAGTTTACTGTAACAAACTTTTATTTTAATATGTGAAAGGATTAAATTAAATGCTTTCTCAGGTTGGTAGGTTTCTGCTATGAGACTGAATCAGGTCAATTCTCGACTTGCGGGTTTTTGAGCATGTGGAACAGGGCTTGGAGTACTGAATTTGCTTCATTTGCTTTTCTTCTCTGCTGCTGTTGTGCCTATTCATCAAGGATTTTGGACTCACACCATGATGCATTTGATGGACAAATTGTGCTTTCTGCATGGTAAAATCGAATCCAAAAGCAATTGTTCACATCAATGTTCATGCATCTGTGTAATGTATAATTTTTCTGTTTCTAACGGTAAGAATCCACGCATCTATCCCTGACTCAGAAAATATTTTGTTTTTAATACAATCTGATTAAAAGGTAAGCCTTCAACAAGACAAAACAGCTGGATTTTGTGTTGATATTTATTGATGCCTATTTTTGAACTACAAGGAGCTATAGCTGGGAGGATAAAATCTGCGTGAAGGTTATTTATATGAACATCTGCCCAGTGCACTCTGCAGCATCACAGCAAGCTGCAATCCTGGAAAAATCACTATATGTTAATGTCTACTGGAGCAGAGAAAGATCATGTGCTTCTCAAAATTTGTTTCTCTCATGCTATCAATGTTAACATTGCACCCCTCTGAAACAACACCAATTAAAGAATTTGCCAGTAGCTTGTATTATTGTTTAGTCCCATTATTATCAGATTTTGTTTGTAACTTTCATTGTTCACAATAGCAAATAAATATCCTACTTAAAGGAACAGTACACTTACATCAATGGGTTTGGCAGTCATTTTTGATGGGCCATTTGAAACAAATGTGCAGGGATTGAGCATTTGCTCCTTCACGATGCCAAATGGTGAATTTTAAGATAATATACATTCTAAGTAAAAATAAAAGGTGCAAGTGTTTGGTGGTAAGACTCGGGTTTAGCTTGTATGTTCCAAATGACTAATAAAAAGATTGGGGTTTGGGGAAATAGATTGTTCCTTCTAAAGCGGGTTCGAAACAGGGAAACTGCAAAAAAAAATCATTGAGTTGTAATATTAAAGTGCAAAACTGTTTTGCATGAGTGAACTGCGTTTTAATTGAAGTGTGTTAGAGCTGCATGATATAAAGAACTAAAAACCTTTGTTGTGCCCAGCCAAGGGTGGCAACAAGAGAGGAGCCACTTCGCTCCTCCTTATGTAGCCTGAACATTAAGTGCTGGTGAAGTATTTCTTTCATCAAGACAATGTTTCTCTAAATACAATATTTATGCTATAAGATTAAAGCTGTGAATTCATAATATAGATCCAATTATGTAATTTCACTATAATCTTACTATTAAAAATCTAAAGAGCTGGGAGTTCCTCAGATAGTTAACACAGAGTCTTCAGAATTCTCAAAAATAAACTAGTAATAAACCAGGGACACAAAGGTTGATTTCCAGTCAGAGGTCTGTATGCAAAGAGAGAGATTAAATCAGATTTGCCATCAGCATTAGTTAGATATTTAAGATACAAAATTCATTCACTCTAATTTTTGAGCATAAGGGTTACAATTTCCATCTCCTATTCTCAATACCACTGTGATCTCTGCATGTAGCAATGCATTGTTACAAACCGCCCAATATTTTATTGAAGTTATACTCAATGTTAACAGTAAGTGGAACAAACGATTGTTGGAATAGAAATTCTTGTAAACTGAATACTGAGACATCCAGACTAACCAGTGCACGACTGAAGCTATTAATGGTGTAGCTAGGAAAGAAAAGAGATAGTGGGATCCTGTAAGGGCCAGGACCACCCTCAGAAATGAATGAGAGCAGCCAACCGGTAAGGTCAGCTCCTGGTATCTGAACTCAGGATTTGACAGCAGTTCCACAAAGCATCTAATTACTTCATGGAGGTTTATTTAAGTTAGCAAAGGTACCTTTATGAAATGTCTCCTATGCACCATGACATCAACTTCTCTCCCTCAATTCACTGCATCCCATCACTCAGCCTTCAGCAGTTCCTGGCACCCAGCACTTATGCCTGCCATCCCAATACTCCAGCTTAACCTCATGCACCCAGCCATGGTGTCGTCTTCATATTCCCTTCTAACCACCAGCATGTATCTTTAGCTGTTTGGGAATAGCAGTCACGTCATCCAAACACACGACTACCAAACCACTCTCACTCTTGTTGGAAAAGATGGCACACTTTAGAAGGAAGCACAGCAGATCTGACAGTGGATGTGGACACTTATATCTCCCGATGTCTACAAAGGAGATGGTTGTTCGCTGCATGCCTGCAGTTTTCAGTAATAATATCTGTAATCTTTACTGTCATCAAAAACATTGAAGATGAGAGCTCCTTCATAGAGTCATAGAGTCATAGAGATGTACAGCATGGAAACAGACCCTTCGGTCCAACCTGTCCATGCCGACCAGATATCCCAACCCAATCTAGGCCCACCTGCCAGCACCCGGCCCATATCCCTCCAAATGCTTCCTATTCATATATCCATCCAAATGCCTCTTAAATGTTGCAATTGTTCCAGCCTCCACCACTTCCTCTGGCAGCTCATTCCATATACATACCACCCTCTGCGTGAAAATATTTCCCCTTAGGTCTCTTTTATATCTTTCCTATCTCACCCTAAACTATGCCCTCTAGTTCTGGACTCCCCGACCCCAGGGAAAAGACTTTGTCTATTTATCCTATCCATACCCCTCATAATTTTGTAAACTTCTATAAGGTCACCCCTCAGCATCCGACGCTCCAGGGAAAACAGCCCCAGCCTGTTCAGCCTCTCCCTGTAGCTCAGATCCTCCAACCCTGGCAATATCTTTGTAAATCTTTTCTGAACCCTTTCAAGTTTCTTGCCGATCTCATCTCTTGTTGCAGCCTCACCTTGCTCCATGGCATGTTGAGTGAGTTACAGATTGTGTGATCATGCATCCCTGGTTTCCCATTCTAAGCTCTTTCCTTAAACATCCTTCCTGCTCAGAGTTCCTGCTTTCTATTGACCGAGAATTGCCAGCTGTATAGTTACTACAGCTCAAGGAGGCAGGAGGAAAGTAGCAGCACTTCTAAATGAGGGGGTCGATTCTCTGCATTTGGAGCCACCAGCTGAGATTCTCGTGCTGCACTTACCTTAGAGGCTAGGGTAGAGATGGAAACAGCACGTGTTAACTCATGATTGCAAGCAGAACAGGATTGAATGATGGTTCATGCTGTAGCTCATTGGAAGGCAGGTGGCAGATGGCTACTGCTGCAGAGAACTCCAATGATGACCATTACAAAAAGCATGCAAAAGACTGATGAATGTACAAGAACATTAAGATTCTGAGTACATCGGTTGGTCTTCCAATAGCCCCTTTTAACTGCCAGATTGCCGGGCGGAGTCTAGCTCTAACAAGCAGGAGATATTGAAGAAAGTTTGTTCTCTCTGCAATCTTTTCCCCTTCTTCCTGCAATGCTGCAAATCCAGATACACTGTCACTGCTGCTATTGTATCGGACCAAAGCACCTCCACAGATGATGGAGAGTGCTTTCAGACACTTGCCAACAGAAATGTTTCTGTAAATGTTACTCACCTGCAAACGGGATGCCTGGCCCTTCAAATATTGTGCTGGCTATCTTGCTGCTCCATCATTGCTATCTAACATTGGCATTACCTGGAGGTCCATTGTCTAAATGTGGATAGTGCCAATTCAATTCAAGCACATACAAAGTAGGCAGCTAAAGAATGTGGGATGGTTGCTGCTTGTATGACCAGCAGCTCTCCTATGCCCAGGGCTAGCATGGTTGGCCAATGCAATAGTATCCTAGAATCTCCATACTGTGGAAACAAGTCATTTGTCCAACAAACCCACGCTGACCCTCCGAAGAGTATCCCACCCAGACCCATTCCCCTATTAGTTTTACATTTTCCGCTGACTAATGCACCTAACCTACGCATCTCTGAATATTATGGACAATTTAACATAGCCAATTCACCTAACCTTCATATCTTTGGACTGTGGGAGGAAACTGGAGCACCCAGAGGAAACCCACGCAGACACTGTGCAAACTCCACACAGACAGTTGCCCAAGGCTGGAATCGAACCTGGGTCCCTGGCACTGTGAGGCAGCAGAGCTAACCACTGAGCCAATTGCCTTTTCTGTAATACCTGGAAGGCACGAGTAGAGCAGTGTCCAGAACACCTTTACACATGTATAATAAAAATTTAAGACTGATATTCTATAAAATGAACATTATATGCCACAAGATTCAACTGTTCACTATGATTCAGTGTGTAGCTGATTCAGCAGCACTGACCCATGTGGAGGTTGAACTAAATCTGCTCCCATAGTTTCTGTCATTGTACCTATGCATATACATTGGAAAAGAACTGATCATTTGAATGTGTTACCATCATTAAATTACTGAAATATTACAACATACTGTGGAGAATTGGTGGTGTAGTGCTTATGTTACTGGATGAGTAATCCAGAACCCCAGACCAACGTTTCAAAGACATGAGTTTAAAGACATCCCACCATGGGTGTAGCAGGTGGTGAAATTCAAGTTCAACCTCTTCACATGTAGGTCTGCCATCCCAGAGACACTGTATTGGTTAGGACTATATTCAGTGGAGTTTTGAAAAAAAATGGAGATTTTGTAGAAACTCGTAAAATGTTAACAGGACTAGACAAGGTAAACACAGGAAGGGGTTTCCAATGACTGGGGAGTTCAGGACCAGGGATCACAGTTTAAAGATACAGGGTGGGGCATTTCGGTTTGAGATGAGGAGAAACATCTTTACCCAGAGAGTGGGTGGCCTGTGGAATTCACTGTCATAAAAAGCGATTGAGGCAAAAACATTAAGTGATTTCAAGAAAAGGTTAGATATAACTCTTAGGGCTAAAGGGATCAAAGGTTATGGGGAGAAAGTGGGATCAGGATACTGAGTTTGATGGTTAGGTATTCGGTAATACCAGAGATTGCAGATCCCATGCCTGGGATGGCAGAATACCCTTCCTCAGATACAACCAAAACCTTCTTCCTCAGAAATAGAGACAAAACAACACAATAGTTCATGTATGTGTCATGTATGTAGTTTTGGTGCCAACCTTTTAAGAGAGCTGATTAGGTGACCCAGAGGGGCAGAGCTTGAGTCCAGACCAGAACTGTCTATTGAGATGTGAGCATTGTGAACGTGTCCTTGTTTAGATTTCCTGTTTGTCGACCTGGTATATAATTCCTGGTTCCAAATGGTCTCACCAAAGCCCTGCACAATTGCAGCAAGACATCCCTGCTCCTGTACTTGCACCCTCTTGCAATGAAAGCTAACACACCACTTTTCTTCCCATTGCCTGCTGCAGCTGTGTGCTTACTTTCAATGACTGGTGTATAAGGCCACCCAGATCTCATTGCACTCCTCCCTTTTCCAAGCTAATACATTTTAGGTAGTCTCCAATGACACTGCACCGCACTAAAGGGTGGCATGGTGGCTCAGTGGTTCACACTGCTGCCTCACAGTGCCAGGACCCAGGTTCAATTCCTGCCTCGGGCAACTGTCTGTCTGGAGTTTGCACATTCTCCCCGTGTCTGCGTGGGTTTCCTCCAGGTGCTCCGGTTTCCTCCCACAGTCCAAAGATGTGCAGGTTAGGTGAATTGGCCATGTTAAATTGCCCATAGTGTTAGGTGCATTATTCAGGGGTAAATATAGGGGAATGGGTCTGGGTGGGTTGCTCTTCGGAGGGCCAATGTGGACTTGTTGGGCCGAAGGGCCTGTTTCCACACTTTAGAATCTAATCTAATCTAAAGTACCTAATTTATCATGTGGAATAGCTATTCCTGTGCACAGATGTACTTAATTGAGAACATTGAAGTGCAGTTTTTGGATTTGTGAAAGCACTGCAATGTTTAGGGTCCATTCATTCTGCAATCCCTGGTATTACTATCTTCCTTCCCTGAGGGATCTTTTTGTGCAATGCTGTAGATGCAACACCTGTCCTTTCGCCTCCTCCCTTTTCAGCATCCAAGGCTGCGAAAATTCCTTCCAAGTGGAACAGTGATTTACGTGTACTTGTCAATTTAAAATATTTTATGTGCTGCTCACGACGTGATTGCCTCTACCTTGGGGAGACCAAACATAGACTGACAGACTGACTGCCTAGTTGAACACATCAAGTCAGTCTGCAAGCATGATTTTGGTCTTAGCTAAAAACAGAAAGTGCTAGAGAAACACAACAGGTCTGGTAGCAGTTCTGGTGAAAGAAACAGAACTAATGTTTCAAGTGCAATATGAGTGCAATCTTCAGTTCTGAGGAAAGGAGAGGAGGGTGGCGCTTTTGGTAAAGTTGAACATTGCAGTTCTTAAGAAAGAGGATGTTTAAGAGCATTCAAGGACAGAATTAATTTGGCTTGAGCTGAGGAATAAGGTATTATATTGCTCAGTGCAATAAATAGACTGCAATAAATTAACTGTTGGAAATGGTAGAGAGTAACAAATCTGTAAGGAAATTTTAGAGATGTGCAAAGACCAGAGTTCTTATAATGAGGTCTCTAATTGCCTTATATCAATTGGGTTAGTGATAGTGTACGGGGAGTGAGCTCTATTCCTGATGAAGGGCTTTTGCCTGAAACGTCAATTGTCCTGCTCCTCTGATGCTGCCTGACCTGCTGCGCTTTTCCAGCACCACTCTGATCTAAACTCTGGTTTCCAGCATCTGCAGTCCTCACTTTTGCCTATTCCTAGAATGTGTTCAGGTGTTCCTAAAGTGAGTATGTGTCCAGTCCACCTAAACCAAGTACAGCAAATTTGGCCTTTGCTGAGCCAAATACAGCAAGTGACAGTGGGAGAATATTTTAGGGCAGTCACTCTTTCATCTTAAGGTTTAGGATGATGGTGGAAAATGACGCTGGTTAGTCCAGATTAAGAACAATCAGCTGGCAGAAAGCAGACCTCAATGGGCCAGATCAGGAGGTTGGGGACCATGGCTGCGCTTTAGACCATTCTAAACCTTCTGAACTCAATAATGAGTTCAACAACTTTCAATCATAATAATCTTTGCCTCATCCTCTTCTATGTCTTTTTTCTGTTTCCTTTAGCTGGCTTGTTTCTGCCCTGCATGTTGCTTACAAATTGTTGCCAGATATCGATTCACACATCTTCTGGACACAATGTTTGTGCTTTCACTGCAATCATGATCATTCTCTTTGACTCTCACATTGTGAAATCATTTGTTAATTAATCTTCTTTAACCCTATCACAGACCTTGTCTTACTTTATTCCTGCCCCTCAAATGGTTTAAAAGCTCTTTCATTTCTAACTTCCATCTGTTCTAATGAAAAATCATAGATCCAAAAAATCTGTTTCTCTCCACATTAACTGCCAGGCCTGCTGAATATTTCTAATGCCTTTTATTTTATTTCAAATATCCAACATCTGCAATATATTTTGCTTGTGTATTGGTTCAGCATGGTGTTCGTTAAGCGTTGACTTACCACCGAAGTTGATGTATGACCAGGTTATGTCATAGTTTTTAAAAATGTGACATTGGTAAGAGAAAACTTCCAACCTCACTAACACCATTGTGTTCACCATCAGTGACAGAAGGCAGAACTCTCTGCATAAGTAGTCAAACACATGCAGATAGTGATGATTAATGGCCTCTAGTGCTTATAACCATAATAAAGAATGAAATCCCAGTGACAAATCAAACAGAGGAACGGCATTAAGCTTCCTTGCAAGATCAGCAACTTTATCCAATTAATAGCTAAACCATGCAAACTCAAAAGCCATATGTGTAATCCACAGTCTGCATGAAGTTAGCTAATCTCAGCCAAGATGGAAGGTTGTCTCCCTGGAGTCAGGATTAAGGTTATTTATCTTCATAATGTGCACTAATCTCCTTTATCTGGATATATAGGGCATGGTTTCAAAGATGGCAAATGTCACTAAACTCAAAAACAGTGTGAGGAGGGTAGTCACCAGCTCCAGGGGGACACAGGAACATACAAATTATGAACAGGTGTAGGCCATTCAGTCTCTTGAACCTGCTCCATCATCAATAAGATCATGGCTGATCTGATTGCAAACTCAAATTTGTATTCCTGCTATTCCTGATAATATTTCAACTTCCACTTAACAAAAATCTCCACCTCTACGTTTAAAATTCAAACTCAAATTTCTTCCCTTTCTGAATAAAGGAGTTTTATTCACTGCCTTCCAATCTAATGGCACTGTTCTGGAATCAAGGCAATTTTGGAAAATCAAACCACGCATCCACTCTCTCACTTCTTTTAAGATTTTAAGGTGAAGGACCCGGGCTGTCAGCTCACAGCTCCATCAACTCACTCCGTACCATTTCACTGGAGATTGTGATACAAGAAACTGTGATTGTTGCATCTGTTTGCTGGATGCTACTAGATTAGATTAGATTAGATTACTTACAGTGTGGAAACAGGCCCTTTGGCCCAACAAGTCCACAGCGCCCCGCCGAAGCGCAACACACCCAGACCCCTACATTTACCCCTACCTAACACTACGGGCAATTTAGCATGGCCAATTCACCTGAACTGCACATCTTTGGACTGTGGGAGGAAACCGGAGCACCCGGAGGAAACCCATGCAGACACAGGGAGAACTGGTTCTTTTCGAACCCCAAAATGCCTCTGATACATGTACACTCATGGTATAAATTGTACTGAATACCATATTGGTGAAGGCATTACCATATGCTCAGTGAACATTTAGTTGAAGAATGATCAACAAAGCAACTCACAATATCAGTCAACCTGCATTGCTGAATGGACGTTAGTGAAGCCTTTTTGGAGGTCTGCTAACTTAACTTTGCACATATGTGTGTATATTCACAGCCACAAAGAACCTTCACCAGTGCTATTGATTAGCTGTTAGATGCTGTTGATTGCTTATTTTATATCTGTTCATGAGATGCAAACTTCACTGACTAGGTTAGCATTTATTGACTCTATCTATTTATAACTTTGAACTGGTTTTTCTGAGTCCTCTGTCTCCGTGCTCACTTCTTTGGGCAGGAATTCCACCCGAACCCCTCTGCATCCGCCACCCCAATTTGATTGAACCCTTTGTCCACCTCCAGTATTCACCCTCCACTAGGACCCCTTCCCCTTGCCTCTTACCTCCCCTCCTTCCCTTCATTCAAAACTGCTGGCTTGACATCAGCCATCTCAATTTCTCTACCTCTCTCACCCACTCTAACGTCTCCCATTCTGAAATTACCGCTCTTTGCTCTCTTAGGTCCAATCCGAATTTTGTTATCAAACAGACTGACAAAGGTGGTGTTGTTGTAGTCTGGCACACTGATCTTTACCTTGCAGAGGCTCAACACCAGCTCTCGGACACTTCTTCCTCACACCCCTGGACCATGATGCTGCACCCAAACATCATGCCATTGTTGCCAGGCATGTCACGGCCTCATTAACCCTGGAGATCATCCCCCCACTGCCTCCAACCTTAGAGCCTCCCAACCTCGGACAGTCCGCTTCTACCTCCTTCCCAAAATTCACAAACCAGACTGTCTCAGCAAGCCCATTGTATCAGCCTATTCCTGCCCCACTGAACTCATTTCCTTCTACCTTGACTCCATCCTCCCTCCACTTGTCCAGGTCCTGCCCACCTACATCCACAGTTCTGCTGATGCCCTCCACCACATTGACAATTTCCAGTTCCCTGGCCCTAATTGCCTCCCGATCACCATGGATGTTCAACCCCTCTATCCCTCCATTTCCCATTAGAATGGTCTGAGTGCTCACAGCTGCTTTGTCAACCAGAGGGTGAACAATCCCCACCTACCACCACTTTCTTCCACTTGACTGAACTTGTTCTCTCACTGAACATTTCCTCCTTTAACAGTCCTCATTTCATTCAAGTCAATGGAGTGGCTATGGGCACCTGCATGAGTCCTAGTTATGCCTGTCTCTTTATGGGGTATGTGGAACAATCTTGTTCCAGTCCCACACTGGCCCCCTCTCACAAATCTTTTCTCAGTACATCATTGACTGTTTTGGTACCTCTTCATGCTCCCGCCATGATCTTTAAATTTTTTTCAATTTGCCTCCATTTTCCACCCTCTGTAACTTTTATGTCATCCAATTCTGATACTTCTCTTCCTTTCTTTTAACTCTCTGTCTCCATTTCAAGGAATAAACCATTCACTGCTATACACTACAAAGCCACTGACTCCCATAGCTACCTTCACTACAGCTCACCACATCCTGCAAGGATTCGATCCCATTCTCCCAGTTCCTTCACCTACATTATATCTGTTCAGATGTTGCTACCTTCTAAAGCAGCGCTGCTGACATGGCTTGTTTCTTCCATGACAGTGGTTTTACACCCACTGTGTCAACCACCTCTGAACTATCCCCCGTGCTTCTGCTTGTGCTCCTTCCCATCACTCACAACAGCATGGTCGCTTTCCCCTTGTCTGCACCTTTTATCCCACCAGCTTCTGCATTCAAAGGATCATTCTCCATCATTTCAGACAACTCCAACGGAATGCCACCACCAAACACATCTTCCCCTCACTCCTCCACCTGCATTTCACAGGGATCGTTCCCCTTGGGGACACCCTAGTTCATCCATCTACCACCAGCACCACCCCAATCCTCCCACAGCACCTTCCCATGTGACCTCAGAACACCTACCCCTACACCTCCTCCCTACTAACCATCCAAGGGGCTAACCAATCTTTCCAGGTGAAGCAGCATTTCCCCTGTACCTCCTCCAATCTGGTCTATTGTATTCATTGCTCCCAATGTGGCCTACCCTACATTGGAGAAACCAAATGTAGACTGGGTTTCTGCTTTGCAGAACACCTGCATAAGATGATTGTGATCTTCCTGTAGCTGGTTATTTTAACACAGCATCCTGCTCACATGCCCACTTGTCTGTCGTCAACATGCTGCAGTGTTCCAATGTGTCACAGCGCAAACTGGAGGAACAACATCTCATCTTCAGACTAGGCACTTTACAGCCTTCTGGACTTAATATTGAGTTAAACACCTTCAAATCGTACCCAACTCCCATTTCTTTCTTTTCTTTTAGTTTTACTTGTTACATTTTCCGTCACCATGTCCTCTCTCTCCTCTGCCGATTCAAGTGGGGCTGTCTATTCTTTCAAGTTTGGCAGACACACCATTGTTCTGCCATTCTCACATACCGATCACTTAATCTGAACTTTCAATATTCTTTCTCCCACAGCACTCTATGTCCCACCATCTCCACAGCTCACCACAATCCCCAACTGTAGCATAAACGCTGCCCCGTCCACACAACACATCAGCTCTGATGAAGAGTCGTCTAGACACAAAACGTTTGTTTGCTCTCTCTCCATGGATACGCCCTGACCCGCTGTGATCTCCACTCCAACATTTGTTGTTTTCAGTGCCACTTGAACTGTTTAGCTTGCTAGGGTCATTGCCTACACATTTCCCTGCAAGCCACTCACCATCCTACTTTTGGAAATACATTCTTTTCATTGTCACTGTGTCAAAATCCCTGGAACCGCACCAACTCCCTCCCCCACCATGGCGTTGTGTGTCTATAGCACACAGACTGCAGCAGCTTAGGAGGGCAGCTCACCATCACCTTCTCAAAGGCAACTCGTGATGGGTAATGAGTGCTAACTCAGCTAGCAATGCCCACATCCCATAAGAGAATATAATAATAGACTGTCAGATAGCAGTTAAGCATCAACCACTGTTAGTCTGGAGTCACATGTAGGCCAGACCGGGTAAGAATGACAGATTATCTTCCCTAAAGGACATTAGTGAACCTATTGAGTTTCTACAATTAACAATGGTTATATAAATGCCATTAGATTAACTTTTGATTCTAGATTTTCATTGATACAAGTTTCACAATGTGTCATTATTCAAACTCATGTTCCCTGATCGTTAGAATCTATAAATATGAAGCTGGAAGAGCACAGCAGGTTTGACAGCATCTGAGGAGCAGAAAATCAATATTTTGGGCCAAAACATTGACCTTCCTGCTCCTCAGATACTGTCTGACTTGCTGGACTCTTTCCAGCTTCACGTTTATTGACTCTGACTTCCAGCAACTGCAGTCCTTACTGTCTCCTATTCCCCTGATCATTAACCTGGGTCTCGGGGGTTACCAGTGCAGTGACAATACCCAATATACCGCTGTTTTTTTAGATCTAATAACAATTCTAAAAGTGTTTGGTGCTTTATGTGGTTGTTTATAGACATTTTAGTCTACAGGGAGTGACATAATAGGTGCTGAAGTAATTTAGGCTGATTTCAGGGTTTATGCACAAACGAGATGCTGTGCATGAGTGGACACTCCACTTGGAATCTTCTCAGACTTGGAGCACAATCATGATTCATACAGAACCAGAAGAAGATGGAGGAGAAACATCTCACCTAAATGCTATATCCAGCTAGTGATTAGACATCCTGAAGATCGCACAAGGAATAATGTGTGAGACAATATTCTCACTGAGATCTGACAGCCTTAGAGTATAGATAGACTACATTACCAGAGACTGAAGGTGACTTCAGAGGTGAATCTTTATGCACCTGTTCCTAGGCTGCATTTGGAGCTATTTGTAAAATCTCATAGCTTGCCATTCACTTTTACCATGGGAAGGCTATTGAGATGTATTACTGAATGAGAGGTAGCTACACTTTATTCTCACTTGCCAGAAATAGGCAGGCAAAGTAACTACAGGGATTCACCATAATTGCATCTTTCCTCATTGTACATAGACTTCAAGCATAAAGCTTTTCTGTCACTCACATGTTATTACTGATGTATATTAGAACTGAAAGGGATTTACTTTCTTGTGTGTAACCACATATTCCCTGTTTAATAGGTAGGGAATTATACAGTCAATGTCTGACATTCCAGAAATAGTCATGAAGCCTTCACTGTGTAGCTGACAGCTGCGCCAGCTCCACTTGACCACCACAGCAAACCAAAGGGTGACTCTTGGCTGATAACCTGATGACACGGCTAATGATTCCACTGTGTAACATAGTGACACTTGTATAGCACACATACAGGGAAAGTCATGCTGCTACTCAAGATGTGTTATAGCAGACAGCAGCTAACTGGTATTCTGAAACAACACCTCTACTGCCTGAAATGCTCTGTCAGAGTTCTGCAGCACTTTCTGTGACAGTCAAGACCCATGACAGTCTGTTGCACACCACATGACTTTGATCTCATGAGGAATCTCTCTTGACACCTAATAAAGCAGCTGAGATACAGGGGCATAAGCAGAAGGAGACAGAAGAAATGGAAGAGGAAAGGGGAAGGCCATCTAGACAATTCCTTTTGTTTGCTCTGTCTGTGGAAAATTCATCCAAGTTTAATGTCATTAAATAAAATCCCAATTCCAAATACACCAATGGTTCAACACTGTACATTTTCTCACTAAAATGAAAACACCACAAAATCACCATTCACAAGTGAGACAATATCATATTGCAACCACAAGTCAACTAATCACCCTTGTGCATCTCTTAGCACTTTCCTGCTGTATGCCTCTGCCTGGCTTAGTTCGCCTGCACAATTCTACTCCATTGATTGTATAATGTCTGGTGAAAGACTGCCGATTTTCTGCGACAAGGAAAGTTGGATCTGCAGGACCAAGCCTGGTGGTTCTTGATGATCTAGATGCACACTGCATCACTTCATCACTTGTGCTAGCAATGGTCTGGCTGGGTTGCTCAAAGGCAAGAGCAGAGCATTGACACATAAGTAGGGCTGGGTGGATGAATGCTGACACGTCGAAAGAGAACAATATGTCCAATGTAGCCACTGCCACTCCCTTTGATCGGAGATTGCTATATGAGAGTTTGCTGGACTGTTGTGATACTCAGGAAGTCTCTTTGCACACTGAAATCCATAAACATGTTGCCAACAGTCTGAGTTGGCATGTTACCACGTGCAGGCACTCCTGTTCCCCTCTGGTTAGATGTTGTGACTTCTGATACATGTCATCTTGTTCTGAAAGAAAGAAAGAAGTATTTTAGTGCATGCTGTGAATCTGATCGGATGCTGTACCGATCATGGTTCAATATGTAAAATGTATGAAACTTTTGAAATGTGAATGCAAAACATCCTGCAGTCTATGCGAGGCTGCCTATGAATGTTCAGAATGTATCCTGATTGTTTCAGTTCATCATCACTGGGCTCCCATGACATAAACAAATATCAATTGCCTTTGACCCCTGGCTTTGACAACTGTTTCTTCCAACAAATAATGCTAGTCTTGCTGAAGTGATCAAGGGAAAGCAAACTTGACATTGACCAGTCGGAAGTCCTGGACCTTTGGTTGTGGTCGTTCTTTTTTGTGTGACATGTGACAGGATTGGAGCACAACATTCTAATTGTGGGTTAAGTGTTGCATTGTAATTCATCATATTTTCTGATGCAAGATAAAGAGACTTGTCATCTCTTTATCTCTTTGCTGATCTTAAGATATTTTTAAAGCATAAATCATAAAGCGAACTGAGCTAATGGTAAGACTCTTGGTAGTATAGATGAGCAGAGAGAGCTCGGTGTCCATGTACATAGATCCCTGAAAATTGCTACCCAGGTTGATAGGGTTGTTAAGAAGGCATACAGTGTGTTAGCTTTTATTGATAGAGGGACTGAGTTTCAGAGCCATGGGGTCATGCTGCAGCTGTACAAAACTCTGGTGCAGCCGCACTTGGAGTATTGCGTACAGTTCTGTTCACCATTTTACAGGAAAGACGTGGAAGCTTTGGAAAGGGTGCAGAGGAGATTTACTAGGATGTTGCCTGGTATGGAGGGAAGGTCTTATGAGGAAAGGTTGAGAGTCTTGAGTCTGATTTTGTTAGAGAGAAGATTGAGAGGTGATTTAACTGAGACATATAAGATAATAGAGATTTAGATTAGGTGAACAGTGAGAGCCTTTTTCCTCTGATGGTGATGGCTAGCACGAGGGGACATAGTTTTAAATTGAGGGGTGATAGTTATAGTACAGAGGTTAGAGGTAGTTTTTTTACTCAGAGAGTAGTAGGAGCATGGAACGCACTGCCTGCAACAGTAGTAGACTCGCCAACTTTTAAAGCATTTAAATGGTCATTGGATAAACATATACATGCAAATGGAATAGTGTGGGATAGATAGGCTTTTGATTGGTTCCACAGGTCGGTGCAACATCGAGGGCCGAAGGGCCTGTACTGTGCTGTAATGTTCTATGTTCTATGTTCTAAACTGAGCAGTACCTGAGGCTATTGGTTAGAAGAATTTGGCAACTGAAGATACACTGATCTTTGCCACTCATGTGAAGTCACTGAATGTCTTTCAGCACTACGTCAAAGTCTTTAGGGGTTGACTCCTGGCATTGAGCACTGCAGATATCTGGGTTAGGCATACAGCCTAACTGCTGATATTCTATTTCCTGCATCAAGCCTTCCAATTATCTGAAATCTATCCAGGCCATTCACTCCCACCTGGTTTGATTCCTCAGTCAGCATCTTTGTCTGCATGACTCCTCACATAGCACTCAGCATAACGAACCTCCACCCTGCAGGTTAGACTTAGGGTTAGTTATTGCCTTGATAACTGTTGGAAGAGAGGGGAAAATTGATGAGAAAGTTATTTTAAAAGAAATATTAGGTAAATCTAAAACTTGAAAAGCATAATATGCAGTGACTTGATATTTACAGCATCAGGGTTGTAAGATACAGGTTTCAGGTAGTTTAAGTCATAGGTTGTATTTCAAGACAATCAGTGGTATTGCACAGTTCGGTGCAATCGATAACTGTCTGAAGTAGAGATTTCCAGGCATTCACTACTCTCTGAGACAAGAAATTCCTTCATATCTACATTTTAAATGATTATCCCCTTATTTTGTAACCACGTCCCTTTATTTCAGATTTCCCTACTCCTTACAGTCTTAGAGTATTTACAGCCTAGAAAGATGCCCTTCAATATATCATACCTGTGATGAACATCTAGCATCATTCCATTTTCATCTCACTTTACAGCACTTGGCCTGTAGCCTCATATATTATGGCATTTTAAGTGCTCATTTAGATAGTTGTGAAAGGTCTCAAGGATTCCTGCCTCTATGGCAGAGAGCTCCAGAAACATACAACTCTGTGTATGTAAACAGTTTTTCTCAAATCCCCTCCAAACCTGCTGCTCCTTATCTTAAAAATGTGTTGCCTGGTTGTTGACCCCTCTACTTAGAGAAAAACTATCTTCCTATCTACTCTCATAAGTCCGTGTAACTCAATCAGGTCCCCCTTCAGCCTTCTCTGCCCTCAGAAAAGCAACCTCAGGATATTTAGGCTCTCTTCATAGCTCAATTGCTCCAGCCAAGACAACATCCAGTGAATCTCTTCTGCATCATCTCTAATGAAATTATATTCCTCCTATAGTGTGGCAATCAGAACTGCACACAACTGTATAGTGAAACCATATTCTTAACATCTACCCTGTCAAGCGTCCTCAGAAATGTATATCTTTCAATAAGATTGCTCACGTATATGGAATAAGCTGCTAGAGGAAGTGGTGGAGTCAGGTACAATTACAATACTTAAGAGTCGTCTGGATGGATATTTGAACAGGAAGGGCTTAGAGGATATGGGCCAAATGCTGGGAAATGACACGAGGTCAGATTGGGATGAAACAAAAAGGTGGGTGACAATAATTCCCTGGTGAATTTTCCTCGGCAATGCATCAAATAATCAAAGTCAGCAATCAGGTTCTATGAGGCAACATAAGCTATGGCTCCCTTTGAAACTTGGCATTTAGAAAATGAAGAACTTCAACAACATGTCTCTTTTTTCAATAATGAGTTGCACAATTTTTGTTTTGTACTAACTAGCAATATAATAAAAGGAGATCAGCACAGTCTAGTTGATTTGAATGTTCTGTTGTCTGTACTGTATATTCTATGTAATGATTTTCTGCAAAGGGTAATGTGATAGCAGAAACTATATATATTTTTGTTAAATTAAAATGTGTGTAAATAAGTTAAGTTTAATTAACAAATAAAGAAATATTATTGATTTTTCCCATGTTGAAGTTTGTAAAAATCCATTTTTTTCTGGGGTCCAGTAATTAATACATAATATGAATTCTTGCCTTCAAATTATTGTGTATCTGCGAGCAGTGAGCATACTTATACACCACATGTACAGTGAAAGATAGTCACAGAATGGCAATTGCCATTGTTTGAAGGGGAATGAAATGGATTAATATTAAATAAATACTATGAATGACCTCAGTGGAAGAGGAGAGAGCATACGTATCTATCAAATGTTCTGGTTCCAATTATGTTCAATGACCTGAGTATGATTTGTTTCCCATAAGTTCACAATCAAATAAACAGCTAACACTCAATGTTATGATGAAAACATTGAGAATGGTCACTTGAGAGGGGATTCCTTATCCCTTTTGAAATCCCTTCACTTCAGGGAAGGGAAGAGGAAGTACGTTAAAATTAGAAAGCAAATTCAGGATAAAAGACTGACTGAAATCTGAAATAAATTTACATCAACCTTAAGTGCATGACTTACCCCATAATTGCCAGGAAAAGGATTATGTTTGTGCTACTGGTGCAGGAGCACACAACATGATGCTGGATGTGAAGGGTGAGAGCCTGTTGGATTTTCCATCTATTATGAATTTCAGATTAGCTTGGGCTGCTATCTCTATGTTTAATAATATAACACATGCTTCCAGCAGCGCTGCTGTACCCAGAATTATAAAATTTGTTGATGTGCAAATATTGCAGCAAGGATAGAAATTGCACAGAATAAGCAAACACAGCATACAGAGATTACGATGAGACACATACACACAAAATTTTAATTTCATCTCAATCAGTCTGCCACTTTTTTTTAGTTCAGTCAAAGGGATTGGATCTAAAACATTAATCTGATTTTTGTCTTTTCCGGTGCTTGCAAACCTGCTGTGCATAGATAGCATATCTGTTTTTCATTTAGATCTACTTGCTTCATTGTTTTCGTCACTGATGTTTCAATTCCTCATCTAAACTGGTGCCAGAGTTAATAAACAAGCTGGAGAGAAGCCAACTCACAGCAAAACCTGATTGCTTCAGAAACTCTCACTCACCAAATCTAACAAATGACTTCTTACAAAAAATACAGTGGAACATTTGGGTGATTCAGTGTGTAATATCTAGAGATGTTCACATGGCTGATCAAGTGGATCTGATGTGAGATTAACACATTACACTTCCCCTAGTCTAAAATGCAAGCACATATGTTAGAAGGTAACACACAATGTGGCATAATGTCACAATAAATGGCAATAAAACTTTTACATCTCATATGGCCCACATCCTCTTCCTATATTGTTTTTAAAAATTTAATGCCTGGTTGAAACCGTGTTTTTTATTCTCTCTTGAGCTGTTGGTGTCAGTGGCTGGTCAGTTACCCATCCCTAGTTGCCCTTGAGAAGGTGCTGTTGAGCCGACTTCTTCAATTGCTGCAGTCCCTGCTGTAGGTAGCCCCACCATGTCTTTAGGAAGGGAATTCCAGGATTTTGACCCAGTGACAGTGAAGGAATGGTGAGTGGCTTGGAGAAGAACTTGCAGGTGGTGGTGTTCCTGTGCATCTGCTGCCCTTGTCCTTCTAGATGGAAGTAGTTGTGCATTTGGATGATGCGATCTAAGTATTTTTAGTGAATTTTTGCAGTACACAGAGTCGAGTCATAAAGCATAGAATCAGGTCCTTTGATCCAACCAGTCCATGCTGAATATAATCCCAAATTAAACTAGTGCAACTTGCCTGCTCCTGGCCCATATCTCTCCAAATTTTTCCTATACATGTACTTATCCAAATGTCTTTTAAATATTATAATTGTGCCCATATGCACCATTTCTTCAGGGAGTTCATTCCACAAGTGAACCACCCTCTGTAAAATATTTGCCCCTCATGACTTTTTAAAAATCTCTCAGCTTAAAAATATGCCCCCTAAACGTGAAATTCCCCCATCCTAGGGAAAAGGCAACTACTATAGATAGTATACATTGTTGGGGTTTCATTTACACAGACGAAGCAAAATTTAATTACAGCATTCAGAACATCTGCTCCTTTACACCATAATTAACAACAGAAAAGCAATTTGTTCCTAAAACATCATCCTGTAGACATCCAAGATCACTTAATGAATGACTCAGTGCAAAACTGCAATCCTGCCTGTTTCTTGGGTACATTTAAAAGTCTTTTGAGCTGCAAAATGGTGACTATTGTATTGGCAATCTTTTGTGTCAAGTCACTGGTTTGGATCATCCTATTAATTTGTAAATCTCTTTAAATGTGTGTCCCTCATTGTTGTTCCTTTTCCTGTCAGTAACAGTTTCTCTTTCAATGTAGTTTATTCAGCCCACTCATGATTTTGAAGGCCTTGATTATATTTTAATCTTTGCCTTCTTCTCTTCAAGATGAACAGTCCTAACCTTTTCAGTCTATCCTCATTATCCAAGTTTCTCATCCTTAGAATCATTCGGCATTCTCTCCAATGCATTCACATCCTTCCTATAGTGTTAAGTCCAGAACTGTGTACAATACTCCTGACAAGTTCAGCATCACTTCCTTGCTTTAGTACTCTATGCCACTATTATTAAAGTTGAGAACTGTATGCTTTACTTACTGACCTCTCCATGTGACTTTCTACCGTCAATGATTTGTGCATAAAACACCAAGGACCCTCTGCTCTTGCACGTCCCTTGAGAACTCTATTTTTTAGAACCCTCTATTTCAATGTTCTTCCTACCAAAATGCATCACTTCATGCTTCTCTGCATTGTACCTCATCAGCCATCTACCTGCCCATTCCACCACGTTGTTTTAGAGTTCTGCACTGTCCTCATAATTTACAATTCCTCCGAGTTTCATGTCATCAGTGAACTTTGAAATTGTCCCTGTACACCAAGATCTAGATCAGTAATATATCACGAAATGCAAAGGTCTCAATTCCAAACTCTGGGGAACACCACAACAAATCTTTCTCCAGCTCAAAAAGTATCCATTGCCCATTCCACTCTGTGTCTTACCAAGTAGTTGATTTTGTATCCATGTTGTACTGTCCCTTTTACTCCATGACCTGTAACTTTCCTCACAACTCTGTTACATGGCACTGTATCAATGCCATCTGAAAGTCTATATACATGACATTTATAGCATTTCCTTCAACAAGCCTTTCTGATACGTCTTCAAAAAAATCCAGCAAGTTAGTTAAATATGATTTCCCCTTGATAAAACTGCACTGATTCTTCCAAATCAACCCACCTTTTCCTATGTGACAACTAATTCTACCACAGTTAATTGTTTCTTTGAATTGTCCCACCACTGAACATAAATTAACTGGTCTCTTAATACTGGGCTTATCATAGAGTCATAGAATCATAGAGATGTACAGCATGGAAACAGACCCTTCGGTCTAACATGTCCATGCCAAACCAGATATCCCAACGTAATATGGTCCTACTTGCCAGCACTTGGCCCATATCCCTCTAAACCCTCCTCTTCATATACCCATCCAAATCCCTTTTAAATGTTCCACCACTTCCTCTGCAGCTCATTCCATACACGCACAACACTCTATGTGAAAAAGTTGCCCCTTAGGTCCCTTTTATATCGTTCCCCTCTCACACTAAACCTATGTCCTATAGTTCTGGACCCCAGGAAAAAGACCTTGTTTATTTATCCTATCTATGCCCCTCATGATTTTATAAACCTCTATAAGATCACCCCTCAGCCTCCGATGCTCCAGGGAAAACAGCCTATTCAGCCTCTCCCTATAGCTTAAATCCTCTAACCCAAGGAACATCTTTGTAAATCTTTTCTGAACCCTCTCAAGTTTCACGGCATCTTTCTGATAGGAGGGAGACCAGAATTGCAAGCAATATTCCAGAAGTGGCCGAACCAACGTCCTGTAGAGCCGCAACATGACTAGTCAATGCTCTGACCAATAAAGGAAAGCATACCAAACGCCTTCTTCATTATCCTATCTACCTGCAACTCCACTTTCAAGGAACTATGAACCTGCACTCCAAGGTCTCTTTGTTCAGCAACACTCCCTATGACCTTACCATTAAGAGTATTAGTCCAGCTCTGATTTTCTTTCCCAAAATGTAGCACCTTGCATTTATCTAAATTAAACTCCATCTGCCACTCCTCAGCAATTGGCCCATCTGATCAAGATCCCATTGTAATCTGAGGTAACCTTCTTCGCTGTCCACTACACCTCCAATTTTGGCGTCATCTGCAAACTTACTAATTTTACCTCTGATGTTCACATCCAAGTCATTTATATAAATGACAAAAAGCAGTGGACCCAGCACTGATCCTTGTGGCACTCCACTGATTACAGGCTTCCAATCTGAAAGGCAATCCTCCACCACTGCCCTCTGTCTTCTATCTTCAAGCCAATTTTGCATCTAAATGGCTAGTTCTCACCTTATTCCTTGAGATCTAACCTTGCTAACCAGTCTCCCATGGGGAACCTTGTCGAATACCTTATTTTGAACAAGGCAGTAATGTTTGCAATTTTCCAGTCTTCTGACATATCGTCCAAGTCTCAGGAAGATTGAAAGATTTTGGGTTAGTGACCCTACAATTTCCACGTTCACTTCCTTCAAAATTCTTCATGCATCTCACCCAGTACCTACATTCTATTCAACTCTTCTTCCTTAACACCTTTGAACACTTTGACTATTTCTTCGGTCACCATGGCCAAGGTAATAATTCTGTCTCTTTAGTAAAGATAGATGAAAAGAATTTATTTCACACCTTAGCCAAGCCTATTGCCACTTAGTGTAAATTCCCTATTTAATCCCTAACTGGCACTACACCTTTGCCACTCTTGGTTCTCAGTTTACTTTGTCCCTGATACCTACCATAAGCATACTTTTTCTCCTTTATCTTGATTACTATTTTCTTTGGCTTCAAGGATCTTTGGACTTGTTTGCTCTACCTTTCCCATTTGAGGGAAGATAACCTCAATTTTATCTGAACCATCTCCTCTTTAAAGGTAGCCCATTGTTCAATCACTATTTCTCTTGCCAACCTCTTGTTCTAGTCAGTCTTGTCCACCTCCATTGATGTCTACTTTCCCTAAATTCTGATTGCAGGACCATATTCCCTTCCTACCTGAGTCATTGGCACCAACATGACTCAAAGCATCTGGCTTTCCAACATTGCACACTTCCCCACCACACCCCAGAATAATGTCCCTCAGTAGTTCTGTGACATTCCTTGACCCTAGTATGAAGGAGGTGACATTTCATCCTAGAATCACATTGATGGCTACAGAAGCGCCTGTCTTCTTCCATAACTAATGATTCCCGTATCATTATCAGCCATTCTTCCTTCTTCTTTTCCTTCTGTACAGCTGAGTCACTCATAGTGCCACAAACATGGCTGTGACTGCAAACCCCTAAGGACCCAATGATCTGATTAGCTTCCAAAATGGAAACCAGATTTGTGAGTGGAGCCCTAGGGGATGGCTGCACTACCTGCCACTCTCACTTTGGTTACTCATTCTCTTTATCTCCAAGCCCTTAACCTGCAATGTGGCCATCTCTCTGAATGTGCTATACATTAGCCTCACAGATTTTCCACAATGTCTCCAGTTGTTGCCTTAGCTCTGAAAAATGAGGTTCATGTTTCTGCAGCTTGCACATATAGTTGCCTCGGACTCCGTTGGGTCCCTGACATTTTACATATTACAGGTCACATAATTCACTTGACCAACCTGTGCTGCCATGTCTTGACCTTAAACCTAGACTTAATTAAATAATTACTTAAAGTAGGTTAACTAGACCATTAAAAAAAAAGTCAATTAAAAACTACTTAAATTCTTATTTACTTAGTTTTGCACTTGCTTCTTTTATCTTAATAGTATTCTCTCTTTCTTATCCTACTTTGGCTTAACTATATTACCTTATCAGATCAATTATATTTGTTGCTGACTGCTTCCTTCAGGCTGTTGCTTTGATTTTAGAAATGCTTGGCACTTCCTATATTTGTTTAAAGTTCCAAAAGTACACAGGGAGTGATGTGGCAAGTGCTAAAAGTAAATTTGCTGAGTTCAAGGCTCCTGTACAAGCCAGTTGCTCCCAGAGGAGACTGTACTAGTTGGCATGCCCCTCGGAATGCAGCATGACATTGAGAATGTAAAGTGGGCAAAGAGTAGGGCAAACTGTTGGGAGAGGCAGGAGGGTGAGAGAAAGAGATGCCCAGCAGGAGGGAAGATTCAGCCAGGCTTTTGGGATAGTAAATCACCTATGTAAACCTTCATGAGAAACCTTGGTGTGTCTCGTGTCTTCTGCAAGGGTGACCTCGCTAAAATTACCAACTTCTGGAGCCTCAGTGGATGGCAAGGATTACATTACCAAGTGCCTGTCATGCAGATCTTTGTGATTAACGTTTCTTTTTCCAGACTGGAGCTGGAGATGTTTGCAACATCTTGCCATCCATTACTTTATCAGAATGCAGCAAAATAGACACAGGGGCTCGAGGTGGTCTGCTGCACGCTTGACATTGTTGGGATAGCACTTGTCAGCAGCTATATGATGAACAGCTGAGAGCAAACATATGAGAGGGAACAGGGGAATCATTCAAAGGAACAGTTGGAAAAGGACAAAGAAGAGAAAGGGCAGTGACCATGTAGAAAGCTGACTTGTGATTGGATGCTTGTGCAGAATTTATCCAAATGCAATATCAACAACCACAATATGAATTCCCCATTTGCCTTCCTCTTTCATTGACTCTAATGCAAAAAAAAAGCAAAACAAAATAAACATTTCAAACCAAATTCCTGTGCATTCCTTAGTGCCTCCCATCTGTCAGCCTTTGCTCTCTCAGAGTTGCTGGTTGCTGACTTTCAATGAGGGAGACAGCAGATGGTCCTGAAAGGTGCCTTGGGGATCACTGGACTTTAAAAAGTGTGGCTTTGACTGTCCCATCTTGGCTGGTTAATCACACATCTCAGCCTCTGTGCTTGTTATCAATGGCTACCAAATTTTGTCCCCTTCATATTCACCACAAGCTAAATGTATATTCAAGCTGACTGATGTTAAGTTCAACTGGTATGTGTTTAATCAGAGTTTTGCTTGTAACCAAGTTTTCTTGACCTTGTCTGCTAATATGAATATTTATTGACTGTAACTTATTAACTTAATGTCTTATCTAATCTATTAAAACAACTGAAATTTCTTACTAAGTTATCTGTTTTACTTAGAGTCCCTACAGCTTAGAAGCAGGCCATTCAGCCTATCAAGTTCACATGGACTCTCTTAAGAGCATCCCACCCAGACCCACAACACCCTGTCCTACTCCTACATTTCCCTAATCTAACTATCCCTGGACACTATGGGCAATTTAAATGCCCTACTCATCTAACCTGCACATCTTTAGACTGTAAGAGGAAACCAGAGCACCCAGAGAAAACCCATACAGACATGGGGAGAATGTTCAAAATCCACGCAGACTGTTGCCTGAGGCTGGAGTCAAACCTGGGTCCCTGGCAGTAAGGCAGCAGTGCTAACCACTGAGCCACCATGCCACATAAAGTCTAACACCAGAGGGAAGTCATGTTGAGATTTTACAGAATATTGGTGAGGCCTCTTCTAGAGTACTGTGTCCAGTTCTGGTCACCCAGTTATAGGAAGGATATTATTAAGCTGGAGAGGTTTCAGAAGAGATATACCAGGATGTTGTTGGCTATGAAAGGTTTCAGTTATAAGGAGAGGCTGGATAGGCTGGGACTTTTCTCATTGGAGAAGAGCAAGTTGAGAGGCGACCTTATAGAAGTTTATAAAATCATGAGAGGTATAGATAGAGTTAATGAACAGCTGAGAGCAAACATATGAGAGGGAGCAGGAAGATCTCTTTTCCCTAGGATGGAGGATTTCAAGACTATGGAGCACATTTTTAAGAGGAGAAACTTAAAAAGAGATGAAGGGCAAATCTTTTACACAGTCGGTGGTTTGTGTATGGGATGAACTTCCTGAGGTAGTGATGGATGTGGGCACAGCTATAATGTTTAACAGACGTTTAGATAATTATAAGTCAGAATGATTTGGAGGGATATGGACGAGTAGTAGGCAGGTGGGACTAGTTTAGTTTGGGATCATGTCCAGCATGGACTGGTTTGACTGAAGGATCTGTTTCTGTGCTATATGAGTCTCTGACTCTATGCATCACAAACAGATTAAATGAAAATGTTTAAGAGATAGCTATATGTATAGATTTAATGACTGCTTTGAAAGCACATTAGACAAACTGACAAACATGGTTGCTATAATTGTGACTAGTCTAAGCAGCAGACTTTGAGAAGCTTGAAAACAATTAACATCAGCCAGACAATTAATGCTTCATATGCACAGAAACCTAGAGAAACCAACAGGAATAGGCTATTCAGCCCTTAGAGCCTGCTCTGCCACTTAATTTGATCGAATTACTTGGGAAACATGGACAGGTTTGGACAGAGCCAGCATGGATTTATGAAAAGTAAGTCATCCTTGATAAATCAATTCAAATGTTTCGAGGATGTAATTTGCAGAGTTGATCAGGGAAGCCAAGGGACATGGTTTATTTAGACATTCAGAAGGCATACAATAAGGTGATTAGTGGGGTATCGCAGGGAACAGTGCTTGGACACCACCCATTTACAGCATATATTAATGATTTAGATAAGGGAACTAAATGTAACATCTCCAGTCTTGCAGGTGAGACAACGCTGGGTGGGAGTGTAAGCTGTGAGTAGGATGCAGAGATGCTTCAGTAATTTGGACAAGTTGATTGAGTGGGCAAATGAAGTATAATGTGGAGAACTGTGAGGTAATCCCCTTTGATAGCAAAAACAGGAAGACAGACTATTATCTGAATGGTTATAGGCTGGGAAAGAGGGAAGTACAATGAGACCTGGATGTACTTGTTTAACAGTTGCTGAAGATAAATATGTAGGTATGACAGATGGTGGAAAGTGAGGACCGGGAGACCAACCTGAGGGAATAAAAGGGGTTAGGGCAGGTGCTGGGAAAATGGTCATACATGGCTAAGGGCCCTGTCAACTATGGCATGGTTCCCTCCCATTGAGGGAAAAGATGGACATTTCTGAGGCACCGCTGCGGAAGGTGGTGTCATCAGAATCAATGTAACAGAGATGGAGAAACTGGAATAATGGAATAGAGTCCTTACAGGAAGCAGGTTGTGTGGGTGTAAACTCAAGGTAACTGTGGAAGTTGGTGGGTTTTTAATGAATTACCTTAAAGGGGGAGCAGGCTTGAGGGGCTGATTGTCCTTTACTGCTTCAAACTCCATATCCCTTGGTTCTTTTGTACTTAGGTTGTTGCTGATTGAATAATCTTTTCATCCTTTTTGAATCAATCCTGTCTTCTATGTTTCTAACTATACCAGTGCTGCAAAACGTTCTCCCCCCACGTCTAAAACTATGAGAAATATACCCAACTTCTGACTTAATCTTATAGCAGTGCTTTTGCAATCCTTATGGTATCAGAATCCATAAACAGGGAGTGGGACAAAATACTTTTATTTATAGATATTTTTATTAGAAATTTAACATTTTTACAAGTTTACAAAAATAAACAAAACTCTCAAGTACAACATTGATATACAATTAAATCTTAAATATATAATCACCAAAATTTAACAAAAGAAAAACACCAAGAAAGAAAAAAAACAAAACTCAACTAACTACTAATCTAACCTACAACTAACCAGAGTGTATATTTAAGTCTCTTACATTATTCAAATAAAAGAAAGAGAAAAAAAACCAACGGATAACATAGAAATTGGGTAGTGAGATACATGCTTGGAATGTGTTAACATCAAATGTAACAAAACCCGTATTCATGCGGGATTCCTCTCCCAAGAGGCCCCGGACCAGCCAGGTTCGTAATCTCAATTAAATAAAAGCCCTTGTTAGGATAGCCGAAATATCTGTATTCATATAATTCAAGAAGGGTTGCCATATTTTATAAAATAATTCGGTCTTTCAGTGCACCATATTTGTAAGGAAGTCAAGGGGAATACATTCCACAATTAATCTGTGCCAATTTGAAAGTCCAGGGGGGCCTCAGCCACCCAGTTTACCAAAATATTTTTCCTTGCACAGAAAGAGAGAATAGAAAATAGTCTCTTCCCGTGCATATCCAGGGAGGATAAGTTCGAAAAGCCCAAAAGGAGAGATACAGGGTCCACTTTAATTTCCGTTCTTAAAATTTCTGTCAGGGTACTTGCTACTTTAGTCCAGTATCTACGGATCTTATGACAGGTCCATAGGCAATGTACAAGAGTGCCCACCTCTATTTTACATTTGGCACACATTGGAGATGCCCCTGCCTTAGATTTTGCCAATCGATCTGGTGCTATATGGGCCCTATGAAGTATCTTCAGCTGGATAGCCTGAATTCTGTTACAGATGGTGATTCTTCTGGCGTTTTCCCAAATGTCATTCCACGTTTCTATAGAGATTTCTAGTCCCAATTCCTGATCCCATGTTTTAAGCAGATTGTCCATATCTCCCGATACTTCATCATGTAGTAAATGATAAATGGTACTGATGGAGGATACCCTCATTGGTCGTAGTACTCTACATTCTCTATCTGATTTATAAAGGCTATCTAATAACGTAGTCTTCTTCTGTATATTTGCCTCTTTCAGCGAAGGAGAGAGACAGCACTGACTATATGCATAGTTATACATGTCCATAAGTGAACTAGCCAATATTTCTGTAAATTCTTTATAGAATTCAGCTTGAAAACCATCTGGGTCAGGTGCCTTATCGCTCTGAAGTTGCCTGATTGCGTCAAGTATTTCTTGGACTGTTAGGGGAGCATTTAAGACCGATACCTGTTCCGGAGTTAGGCCCGGAAAGGTCAAATTTTTTAAAAATGATTGCATCCTCGTAGTCCTGTCTTCACAATCCTGCGATTTATATAAATCAGAATAAAATTTTCTAAAGATTGCATTAACCTTTTTATGATCATGAGTCAAAATACCCGGACTTTCCTTGATAGATGTGATAGTTTGAGGGGCCTTTTTCTTTCTTTGCAAGAAAGGCTAAGTGTCTACCTGGTTTGTCGCCAAATTCATACAACCTTTGTTTTGCATATAATATTTCCCTCTTAGCTGTTTGGGTAAGCGTAGTGTTTAGAGCTGTCCTAAGGACCGTAATCCTTTGCAATTTAATAATAGGTCTATCAGCGTATGCTGTTTCAGCTGCTTTTAAGCGAGCTTCGAGCAGACGCTGTTGTTCTCCCTTTAATTTTTTCTGGGTCACTGAGTAGATGATCAAACCTCGCGTGTAAGCTTTGATGGTCTCCCACATCATTGATGGGTTGCTAGCCGTACCTAAATTAATTTCTAAAAAAATTTTAAATTCTTGAGAAAAGTACTTTACAAATTTACTATCTTTCATTAGGAAGGGGTCCATACGCCAATGCCGAGGGGATGTCCCATTGTTCCTCGCCTTAGTTTCCATATATACAGCAGCATGGTCGGAAATTACTATATTACCTATTTTACAGGATGATATGGAATTTTAAAAATCAAGGGGGTAAAAAACATATTAATTCTGGTATGACATTTGTGTGGATTGGAGTAAAAAGAAAAATCTCTGCCCTGTGGATGAAGACATCTCCATACATCTACTAATCCTAATTCTTTGTTCAGATCCACCAATTGTCTAGATCTGGGAGATACTCCTGCAGTACTCTTGGGAATCCTATCTATTTCCGGATCCATAATACAATTAAAGTCTCCCCCTATAATTGTATGACGGGCACCAAGAGCCATCAATTTTGAGAAGGCTTCCGTTATAAATTTAAAGGGGTGTGCCGGGGGGGGCAGTACAAATTTAAAATCCCATATTACTCTCCATTTATAAGGGTTTTAATCAGAATATATTGTCCTGATTCGTCTTTTATCTGATTTAGGATTTTGAAAGGGAAATTCTTCCGAACAAGAATAACAACTCCCCTACTTTTTGAGCTAAAAGAAGAAAAAAAGGCCTGATCAAATCCACCCTGTCGTAATTTCAAGTGTTCTTTATCCAACAGATGTGTCTCCTGTAGGAGAGCTAGATCAACTCTTTCTTTCTTAAGATTTGATAATATTTTCTTCCTTTTGACTGGCGAATTACTCCCCTTGACATTCCAGGTGCACCACTTAACCGACTGATCAACCATAATCATCTGGGCAAATCCGAGACCCCTCGGGAGGGGAAACCCTATCCAAAACATCCCGAGCATAGAGCATGTAAAATTCACAAAAATAAAGGCTCTCTAATACATTCACAACAGTATAATAAAAAACTATTTCTAAATAATAAAAAAAAACATATTTAAAAGGAGAACTTCCCCCTTGTTCCCAGGGGGTGTCACTTCCTTTCCAAAGGTCCATCATATCCTCTCCCAACCAATGCCCCACCCTTGACCCAGGCGCTCCTCAATAGGATGAGGAGAATTCAGATATAATACAAAGCTAGAGTTAACAGTGAGCACCCTACCTCCATCTACCCCTCCCCCCCCAACCCACACCAACACCTGGATATATTTGGTAATGTTAATAAACATATATAACTATAAAATTAAAACCTCAACAAATAATAATTAAATATAATAATACAAAATAGCAAGGGAAAACAACCCCGCTCCTAGAGACAGAGGTAAAATAGAATAAGGTAACCACCTCCCCCCACCAACATTAACTAAACCCTCGGCTTATATATATATATACATGTACACATACATACATTTTTATATACACATATATATACACACACACACATACACACATACATAGAATAATTTTAAAAAACCCAAGGGGGGGAGAAAATCGTTAAATAGAGAACAAATAAATAAATCCCTCTCCCCACCCCCCAAGATAATATTAAACAGTAAGGTAAGAAAAAAAGAGAAAGGAGGGGGGATATAAGCCAGAGTGGGGGAAAGGCAAACCAACATCCATTGTCTCTTACAATTTATCTCAGAGAGTCCAAAAATTCCTGAGCCTTTTCTGGCGATCCAAAGTTATCCATGGATCCTTCATGGTTAAAGCGTAGTGTCGCTGGGTAGCGTAAGGAGTACTGAATATTTAAGTCCCTTAAACACTTCTTCGCCTCATCGAATGCCTTCCTCTTTCAGACCAGAGCTGGGGAAAAGTCCTGCAATAATATGATCTTGGATTCTTTATAGATCATGGCTTGGGAATCTTTTCCAAGATTTCTAGAGGCTTCTAGGAGTATCTGCCTCTCCCTATAGCTCTGCAGCCGGAACAGGACCGGGCGAGGACACTGGTTCGAGCCGGGCCGGCGTATTGCGACCCGGTCGGCCCATTCTACCCTTACCTGGCCCGATCCAGCCTCCAGATTTAAAAGCTGTGGCAGCCACTGCTTGAGAAACACTGTAAGCTGGCTTTCCTCTTCCCATTCGGGAAGGCCCAGCAAACGAATATTTTTTCTACAACCTCGATTCTCGAGGTCATCAATATGATTCTCTAAGGTCCAGACTCGCTGTTCGAGCCTTTAGCTCTGCCCCTCCGACTCGGCGCTCGATTTCTTTAATGTCTCGGTCATGCTTTTGCAGCGCGGCCAAGAGTGAGTCCCATCGACTTCGGGATTCTTCAATAAAAGCGTCGATCTTCGCATCGAGTTTAGAGATCATTTCCATGAGGCTTGCCACTGTAGGTAAGTCCCCCGGGGCGGCTGTGGACACCTCTGCTGCAGCTGGAGAGGGTGGGGGAGGGGTTCCTGCTTGCTGAGAGCTGCGGGCTCCCTTCCCTTTAGTCATTTTTACTAAAGATTAGATTGTTTAAATTTAATATTAAATAACTAATTAAATTAAACAGCTATTTTAAATGATTTGGTGAGTGCGGTGGGGGTGGGTGGCCCATTTTGCCCAAGTCTTGGGAGGAGTACTATCGACTCAGACTTGCTGGGTCGCCGCCATTTTGGATCCGCCCCCCGGAACAAAATACTTAAAAAGGGAAAAAAAAATTAAATCACTATCTGCTGATGGACAAATAGTGAAAACAGAGAGAGATCAGTTTTACAACTCACACTCTGCCCCAAATAATATTTACTTTTATTATACTCACAGTGGTGGAACTTCTGCCTTTGTGAGAATGTAAATGGAGTGCAATTGGATGAGCATCTTGTTATATTCTCTCAGGTCCAGATATCTCTGTGGGTACTTGACACCACAGCCACTGACTGATTTATTTATATTTATTGCATTGTAAGATAATAAATTAGTTGATAGTGCTGTCACTAGTTGGTGGGAAAAACTCCTGATCATATCTATTTTGAGGTCATTAACGTTTTTTGTTTTTTTTAAAGAACATGATTACTGCAGTTACTCATTCCTTTTAAATTGTGATGTGCAAAATCCAGCTTCCCACCCTGTCAACAATAAATTTCATTTTGGATGGATATGAAATGTGGAATTAGTTTAATTGATTCCCCTTTTTGCTTGGGTTCAACTTTATCTTATTTTAGTAGATTCAGTGGACAATGCTTAGTGTTTGATGTTCTACGTGTGAATCGATCACACAGATATCTTAGGAGAAGAGCTTATAGACATACATTGTACAGAACGTTTACCGTGGAAGACTTTGAAACAGGGTGCAAAGGTGTTTATGCTGGTTGCAGTTCCCATGCTTTTACTGTAGAAAAACCACTAAGTTTTCTAATGAAAAGATCCTTCCACTTTATTGATGTAAAATGTCAAATCCTATTTTGAACCAGATGCAACTCTGACAGATTTAAAATGGAAATCAGATGTTTATTGTGAGTCCTGCCAGATTCACAAGTTTCTGATGTTCTAGGACAAGAGTCACCCTCCAACATCTAATCTAGCTCTCATTTGTCTGCACAGATTAAAGCTGGAGATTCCTGTTGGGTTGATGAGGTTCTCGAACACTTTAAGATTAATAAAGAGGAGATATCGGATATTTTAGCAAGTATAAAGGTGCTTAAATCCCCAGGGCCTGATGAGATGTATCCCAGGCTGCTGTGGGAGGTAAGGGAGGAGATTGCTTGGGCCCTAGTGGATATATTGAATATTTTGCTGGTCATTGAGAAGTGCCAGATGACTGGAGGATAGCTAATGTGGTGCCTTTGTTAAAGAAGGGCAGCAATAGGCCAGATAATGACAGACCAGTTAATCCAACATCAGTGATAGGGAAATTATTAGAAAAAAACTGTGAAAGACAGGATTAATCAACACTTGGTGAGAGATAATCAGAGATGGTTAGATGGATTTGTTAGGGGGAGATCCTGTTGGAATAATATAATTGAGTTTTTTGAAAAGCTAACTAATTGTGTTAATAAGGGAAGTGCAGTTGATTTGGTTTACAGAGGAACCTCGATTATCTGAAGGACATGAGCAGGGAGTATTTTGTTCGGATAATCGAATGACCAGATAATCGAATGCCGGATAACATAGTTTTGCCAAGCATTGGGACCTTGTGATCTTGATCAGATAATCCAAAATTCGGATAATAGAATGCTGGATAATCGAGGTTCCTCTGTACATGGGCTTCAGTAGACCTTTAACAAGCTCCCACATGGAAGGCTGGTCAAAAAGCAGAGTTGACCTAGTGGTAGAATCACTGGAGTTTTAATCCAGAGACCCAGGTAATCCTACCACGGCATTTGGTGGAATTTGAGTTCAATAAAAATCTGGAATTAAGAGTCTAATAATGACCATGAATCAATTATCGATTGTCAGAAAAAATACCCATTTGGTTCATGTCCTCTAGGGAGGGAAACTGCCATCCTTAGCTGGTCTGTCCTTCATATGTCTCCAGACCCACAGCAATATGGTTGACTCTTAGCTGATGTCTGGGCAATAAGAGATGGGCAATAACTGCTGGCCTGGCCAGTGACATCCTCATCCTGTGAATGAATAAAAAAAGTAAGAGTCCATGGGATTCAAGGCAAGTTGGTAAACTGATCCAAACTTACTTTACAAATAGTCGGCAAAGAGTGATGATGGAGGTTTGTTATTGTAATTGGAAGCCTATAAATAGTGCTGTACCACAGCATTCAGTGCTGGGACCCTCGCTGTTTGTTATTTACATTAATAACATGGGTGTGAATGTCGAAGGTAGAATTAGTAAGTTTGAAGATGACGCAAAAATTTGTGATGCTGACGCAAAAATTTGTGATGTTGTTGATAGTGAGGATGATGGTCTCAGGCTACAGCCTCAGGCTCAGCTGATAAATTGGGCAGAGCAATAGCAGATGGAATTTAGTCTCGCTATATGCGAGCTGATGCATTTTAAAAGGTCTACTAAGGTAAGGGTGTACACAATGAATAATAGGTCCCAGAGAGCACTGAGGAACAGAGGGACCTTTCTTACAAGTTTATAGACCCCTGAAGATGTCAGCACAAGTGGACAGGTTGTGAAGAAGGCATATGGGATGCTTACCTTCATTTGCCGGCACATGGAATATAGGAGCAAGGAAGTCTTGTTACAACTTTATAAAACATTGGTTAGGCCACAGATGGAAGTCTAAGTGC
This sequence comes from Chiloscyllium punctatum, assembly GCF_047496795.1. Lineage (NCBI taxonomy): Eukaryota > Metazoa > Chordata > Chondrichthyes > Orectolobiformes > Hemiscylliidae > Chiloscyllium > Chiloscyllium punctatum. Next base: position 52,265,594 of record NC_092743.1, on the reverse strand, counting down.
TCAATCAGACTGCCTCTGATTGAAGTATACAGAAGTATGAGAAGCATAGACAGAGTAGATCATGAGAATTCAACCCCATGATGGTAGATGTGTCTAAGACCAGACGGCATAAGTTTAAGATGAGGAGCAACTGGTTTAAAGGAAATGTGAGAAGGAATTCTTTTTCACCCAGAGGTTGGTGTTATATGGAATGTGCTGCCTGACAGAGTGGTGGAGGCAGATAGCCTCACCACAGTTAAGAAGCATCTGGATGAATACTTGTAATGCCAGGGCATAGGGTTTGGTGTTTGTTAGTCAGCATAGATATGGTGTACTGAAGGGCATGATTCTATGACTCTCAACGACTATGACTCCCCAACCAGGGAAAACCTCTTCCCTCCTGCATCTATTTTGTTACAATTTTACATATTTCAGTCCGATCCCCTCTCCTCCTTCTGAACTCTAATGAATTCAGTTCCTTGAGTCTCAAATTCTAATTACCGATCTACCACCACTGATCTTCCCTGATTTCTCTGGCTAATTGATTCGCCGCTGTTTTAAAACTTTTCATGACCCTGCCTCTTCTGAGGGAGACAGTTTCAATGTCTCACAAGTCTCTGAGAGAAAGGATTTCTACTCATCTCTGTCCTAATAGGGTGACCCCTAATTTTAAAAATAGTGCCCTCTAGTTTTGGACTGACTCATAAGAGGAAATGTCCTTCCCACATCAACCTTGATAAGGTTACTGAAGACCTTAACCACTTCAATCGATTCATCCCATGTCCTTCTAGAGAGCATTTGATTTTAGGCCAGAGAAGGTGAAGTGAAATGAAATCAATTCAGAAAACCTGTGTTGAACAGACAGTCAGTCAAGTCTACGTGAGAGCAAAATGACAGTTTATTTCCTGATTTAGTGTAGCAATTGAATCAAAATCTTCTTTGAAAGGTGACATCACAGGAGTGAGTCTTGAAATTGGAAACTGCCTCAGAGGGAAATATATCACTAACTGAACCCCAGGTGTCTCAGGATTTCTGTATTTTTTCATCCAACCTTGAGAATGCATGTCACTGAAACACACTGGTGACAGGACCATTCATCAAGGTGGAAGCACTTGTTAAAGAATAACAAAGGATTGCTTGTGGAAACTTTCAGTCATGCATACCTTGGGACTTGATGCAAATATTGCAAATCCTAGTCCATCAGCAGAATTATGGGTCATGTTTTTGCTCAATTGCGGACCTGTTACACCCTGGATCTTTTACTAATTTACATTCTCTGGTTAGACTGAATATTCTGACACTAGAAGCAGTTTATCCTATACAACTAGCCAACACATTTCATATTTTTGAACATATTATTAACCTCGTTGCTCTCAGGAGATCAACACAATCTTTCTTGATGCCCTTTCCTCTTCCTGGTACCATTATAATGTGGCAAAAAATGTATATTGTAAAATATTGACTATATGTACATTTTGATGCAAAATCCTTTATAAAGTATTTTAGATATATAACCATTCTGGTGGGTAGACATCATTTGGTTTATTATTACTACCAATAGAAACCTGAAGTCACCAGGTTCAAATTCAGGTTTCTGCTGTTAACTGATCTGAAGCAGAATAACAATGAGTGTTGTCCTGCTCCCCTCAGTGTCATTAGAGGGGCATAGAAGAAAGAACTTGTTGTTATGACTCCTTGAAATTGTGCATTGGTTCTGGATAAGACACAAATTGGCTGTTGTAGCTGCTTGAAAATGTGCTGAATGTATGCCAGCATTCATGGTATTAAAGCTCAACAAGAACCAATATCCTCAGGTGAAGAACTGAGAGAAATGGAGAAACACAACTATGTGAGTTGATTCGACTTTTCAAAACACATAATATAATACACAAAGTTGTAGAATTAAAACATGTATGCAGAATTCTCCCAATTTTACCTGTCTTTCAGACTCAAGTTGACAGAAAGCATGGGCCAGGTTTCTGTGCTTAATAAAAAATTACAATTTAATACAAATAAGCAGATTCAAGCTACAGATTATGAACCTTTGGAATTTAACTCTGCTAATAAGAATGCTAACATTGTATATATTACAAATATATTAAGGACAAAAGGGTAACTAGGGAGAGAATAGGGCCCCTCAAAGATCAGCAAGGCGGCCTTTCTGTGGAGCCACAGAAAATGGGAGAGATACTAAATGAATATTTTGCATCAGTATTTACTATGGAAAAGGATATGGAAGATATAGACTGTAGGGAAATAGGTGGTGACATCTTGCAAAATGTCCAGATTACAGAGGAGGAAGTGCTGGATGTCTTGAAATGGTTAAAGGTGGATTAATCCCCAGGACCTGATCAGGTGTACCCGAGAACTCTGTGGGAAGCTAGAGAAGTGATTGCTGGGCCTCTTGCTGAGATATTTGTATCATCGATAGTCACAGGTGAGATGCCAGAAGACTGGAGGTTGGCAAACGTGGTACCACTGTTTAAGAAGGGAGGTAAGGACAAGCCAGGGAACTATAGACCAGTGAGCCTGACCTCGGTGGTGGGCAAGTTGTTGGAGGGAATCCTGAGGGATAGGATGTACATGTATTTGGAAAGGAAAGGACTGATTCAGGATAGTCAACATGGCTTTGTGCATGGGAAATCATGTCTCACAAACTTGATTGAGTTTTTTGAAGAAGTAACAAAGAAGATTGATGTGGGCAGAGCAATAGATGTGATCGATATGGACTTCAGTAAGGCATTTGACAAGGTTCCCCATGGGAGACTGGTTAGCAAGGTTAGAAGGGCTTATGCCCGAAACGTTGATTCTCCTGTTCCTTTGATGCTGCCTGAACTGCTGCACTTTTCCAGCAACACATTTTTAGCAAGGTTAGATCTCATGGAATATAGGGAGAACTAGCCATTTGGATACAGAACTGGCATAAAAGTAGAAGACAGAGGGTGGTGGTGGAGGGTTGTTTTCAGACTGGAGGCCTGTGACCAGTGGATCAGTTTTTGTCATTTCCATAAATGATTTGGATGCGAGCATAAGAGATACAGTTAGTAAGTTTGCAGATGACACCAAAATTGGAGGTGTAGTGGACAGCAAAGAGGGTTACCTCAGATTACAACAGGATCTAGACCAGGTGGGCCAATGGGCTGAGAAGTGGCAGATGGAGTTTAATTCCGATAAATGCGAGGTGCTGCATTTTGGGAAAGCAAATCTTAGCAGGACTTATACACTTAATGGTAAGGTCCTAGGGAGTGTTGCTGAACAAAGAGACCTTGGAATGCAGGTTCATAGCTCGTTGAAAATGGAGTCGCAGGTAGATAGGATAGTGAAGGTGGTGTTTGGTATGCTTTCCTTTATTGGTCAGATTATTGAGTACAGGAGTTGGGAGGTCATGTTGCATCTGTACAGGACATTGGTTAGGCCACTGTTGGAATATTGCATGCAGTTCTGGTCTCCTTCCTATCGGAAAGATGTTGTGAAACTTGAAAGGGTTCAGAAAAGATTTACGAGGATGTTGCCAGGGTTGGAGGATCTGAGCTACAGGGAGAGGCTGAACAGGCTGGGGCTGTTTTCCCTGGAGTGTCAGAGGCTGAGGGGTGACCTTATAGAGGTTTACAAAATTATGAGGGGCATGGATAGGATAAATAGGCAAAGTCTTTTCCCTGGGGTTGGGGAGTCCAGAACTAGAGGGCATAGGTTTAGGGTGAGAGGGGAGCAAGGTTAGCGGGATTTCCCACGCACAAAGCCATGTTGACTATCCCGAATCAGTCCTTTCCTTTCCAAATACATGTACATCCTGTCCCTCAGGATTCCCTCCAACAACTTGCCCACCACCGAGGTCAGGCTCACTGGTCTATAGTTCCCTGGCTTGTCCTTACCGCCCTTCTTAAACAGTGGCACCACGTTTGCCAACCTCCAGTCTTCTGGCATCTCACCTGTGACTATCGATGATACAAATATCTCAGTAAGAGGCCCAGCAATCACTCCTCGAACTTCCCACAGAGTTCTCGGGTACACCTGATCAGGTCCTGGGGATTTATCCACTTTTAACCATTTCAAGACATCCATCTGTAATCTGGACATTTTGCAAGATGTCACCATCTATTTCCCTATAGTCTATATAATTGTTCACAGGCACAAAGCTTTTGTCATTGATAATTGGCCACTAGTTCAATTAGCTACTTGTTGCTGGCTACATTTCTATTTGTACATACCCTTGGCTCCATCTTATTTGTACCTTCCCCTGCTACATTTTGAACAAACAGCAGTGTAGATATGCAAATAGCATCTATAATGAACATCAGGTCGTAATCCTTCAGGATTACTGTTCAAAACAGAAACCTTTGATTAGGTTTTCAGTTCTGTTATTGGCTTCTGTAACTTGATGTAAAATTTTAACATCTAATATGATTGTGAAATTCTTTGGGATGCTTTACTCCACTACAGACACTACATAAATATGGCATTGTTTTTGCTGTTTTCTCCAAAATCCTCCAGTTATAATATTTTCCAACCTCTTCTGTTGGGCAGAAGATAAGCTTAAACATATGTACCAACAGATTCAAGAACATCTTAGATTAGATTACTTACAGTGTGGAAACAAGTCCAACAAGTCCACACCGCCCCGCCGAAGTGCAACCCACCCATACCCCTACATTTACCCCTTACCTAACACTACGGGCAATTTAGCATGGCCAATTCACCTGACCTGCATATCTTTGGACTGTGGGAGGAAACCGGAGCACCCGGTGGAAACCCACACAGACACCTGGAGAACGTGCAAACTCCACACAGTCAGTCGCCTGAGGCGGGAATTGAACCCGGGTCTCTGGCGCTGTGAGGCAGCAGTGCTAACCACTGTGCCACCGTGCCGCTCCTTTATTATTAAATTTCTGAATAGATTTCTCAAATTTTAAAATTAATATTGATCTCACTGTTTGTGCACCTTCTCTTGAGCAATAACATTGTGTTCCTCGCTCTGTTCTATTACCTTTATGCACTTTGAATGGTATGATCTACCTGTACTGCATGCAAAACAAAACTTTTCACTGTACCTAGATACATGTGACAATAATAAATCAATTCGAAGTATTTCCCAATGACAAACTGTCCATTCTTTACAAATCTTCTCATTGGTTTCTCTTATTGGTTTTCTCTCAACACCATAGATTACACTGGAAGAGATTCACCAGAATGTTGCCAGGGCTGGAGAGATTCAGCAATGAAAAGGGATTAGATAGATTGGGACTCGGGCTCATCATTGAGTTCAATAACTTTATACCCTGTTTTTATGCTTTGTTTTCAACTCATTCTCACACACAGTCTCATTATGCCATTGGTTGCTTTTAGCACAGATAACCCATTCACACTCACTCTAGGCCTATCAACAGACCACATAGGTTACCTTTAGCACAACCTAGTTATTCTCTCCTACTCAGCTCTCATGATCACTTATTCGGTTTCTCTTCAATCCTACTATCAATAATCCCGTCGATGCCTATCCCTTTCATGATGTGGAGGTGCCAGTATTGGGCTGGGGTGGACCAAGTTAAAAAGCACATGACACCATGCTATAGTTCAACAGGCTTATTTGGAAATACAAGCTTTCGCAGCGCTGTTCCTTCATCAGGTAGTTAGTGGAGTAAGACACAGAAGTTATAACAAAAGATCATAGTCTCACATATTCATGCAATATATTATGTGCTGTTCATCTCTATGACTCTAAAACTCTTAACCAGGCTTCCTTGAGTTACCAAACATTGAATTTATGAGGAATTAGAAATGCAGCATACTTCTAAACAGATTAGAAATAAGATAAAAGTAAAAAGAACTTTATCTAAATTTTTCGTAGTGTGGATATTTGAATGCTATGGCCGCTTTTGGGTACAGGTAGTATTAACACTAGTAGTTGAATAAATGGTTTCATGACCTTAATTTTGTTGATCTGTTGATATTCTGTTGTTCTGATTCCTCTCAATTGTGATTGAATTGCAGCTTTCGGAGTGACAGTGAATTATTTTGTGGTCCTTTTGACTGGCTGTATTTTAGCACCTAGCATACAAGAGTCTCTTACAGGGTGACTAGGGGATATTTCTCTGACTATGACCTTCACAGCTTGCTAATGCATGAACTCAAGTTAGTACACATGAGAACATTCAGTTCCATTAGCACACTGCTGTGGAGTTGAAATTAGCATGCAACCCCAATCTTTGTGCATTATTCAAAGGGACAGTATAACATATATCTGCATTTTGGGACGTTATACATAGAGTCATAGAATCATACAGCATGGAAACAGACCCTTCAGTCCAACACATCCATGCCGACCAATTTTCCCAACTAAACTAGTCCCAATTGCCTGTTGTTTGGCCAGATCCCTCTAAACTGTCCAAATGTTGTAACTGTACCTGCATCTCTGTTTTCTCTGGCAGTTCATTCCACATACAAACAATCCTATGTATGAAAAAAGTTATTCCATAGGTCCCTTATAAATCTTTCTCCTTGCACCTTAAAAATATGCCCCCTAGTTTTAAACTCCCCCACCTTAGGGAAAAGACCTTTGCTATTCACCTTATCTATGCCCCACATGAATTTATAAACCTCTATAAGTTCACTATACAACCTTTTATGCTCCAGTCAAAAAGGTTTCAGCCTATCCAGCCTCTCCTTATAACTCAAATCAAAAGTCTAGTGAGTATGAAGGGGTGCGGCTTGTTGTTCTACAGGGGGCGGGGTGGGGCGGGGTGGGGGGGGAGCGGATTAATCCATCATTGTTTTTGTAGTCTCAAGAATCATAGTTGAGTCTGTTTTGACTTGCCTCTTTCTTTGTTGTTATGCAGTTCCCTTTGCATACCTAAATGCTACTTATCATGGTTTTTTCTCTCTTGTCCCCTCCCTCCTCTCTCTCTCTCTCTATCTCTCTCCCCCTCAATTGCACTTCTTGACTCAGCTGTTGTCGTGCACATTTCCCCACATGGGCCAAAATGCAGGAGGAACAGTGAAAGTGCCCACTTTTAAAGACTTTGCCAAATGCTGTTTGCTTTGCAATTGTCCATTAACACCGAGCATCTTATGCTGTAATATCTTTGCGTATTTAAGAATGTACTTGTGCTAGAACATAGTGGTACTGAACCAAATCTAAGTCAATATTCTGATTCTCACACCTATTGCAGGGAAGGAGGGCTTTGCAGTGCTCAGCGGGAACACCAAAGCAGCCCAAATGCTGATGAAAACACACTGTAGGCTGAAATGAATTGCCCTTTCCCAATATATGTGGTTCTCTCCCAACTCTTTCAATTACCAATTTGTTGCTTTCCCTAGTTTACTTTTCTGCCTTCTTTGACTTTCTCTCTTGCTCTCTCTCTTTCTTGCTTTCTCTTGTGAACTAGCTCAGACCGCTCAAAACATTCTTAAGCAGGCAGCCCCAGATCATAACTTTGCAATTTCTTTCAGTCAGCATACTGTGAAAATTATCCGGAGTAAGTTAGTTAGGTTGACTACTAGATTTTAAAACAGACAAAAATTTATTTACAAAATTACACAATGAAACACAAAGGACAGAATAAAGAACCCCTACAGAACTTTACCTATCCAACTAGACTTAATTATACTGTTCCAAATATACACAACAGTCCCAATGAGCATGCTCCCTTTAAAACTCAGTATAAATGGAACACATGCTTACAGGTTGAAGTTGAAGAGCAGAAAAGATAGAGTTTCCACACAGCTCCCTGATGAACTTCTCAGTTCAACACTGAACTAAAACTGCTCAACCCAGCTAAAGAGCTGGCCATTCCCCTTTCATTATACAGGACACTTCTAAAACATGACCACTTTGGCCTGAAGTCTCATCTGTTTACATGTAAACAAAAGCCTCTCAAAATGCTTTTCACCTCTGTACCAAACCAGACTGATCGGAGCCTGGCCCGGTTTATTGCCCCTCTGAAAGAAAATCAAGGACAGAGTCTCCTTGAGCCAATGAGCAGATTTTAGGGAAAAAGGGACTAGCTTAGTGACACTCTCCAGTTGCCCTCTCCGAGTCACAGTTTGTGGATATTTTTCCTTATTTGGATAACTTTAGCCTTCAGAAGCGGCAATGAAGCAGTGTGCTCTAAGTAGTCAGGAGACCAGCAGAGCTTGGACAATCTGGATTGGCTGCAATCAATATGAAACAAAAATAATTTCTGCCAGTTGGAATACTCAGGGCTAATTGCTCATTCTGGTATACTCTAGCTCAAAGAGGTATGATTGGAAACTCTGTGAAACACATTTTGCATTTGCTTTTCACATTCTTTGCTCCTTGAAGTCTTATTTTTGTCTGATTTTTGTCTTACACAATATAGAACAGTTTCCCATCCCTGGCTTTCTCTTTGTGAAACTCCATTGAACACTTTCCATGGTTTTAATACACTGCTGAGTCCGCAACGCCACATAGGACTCAAATTGACCTAACCATTTATCTGTACGGATTTATTATGACAAAGCATTGCATTTTTCTATGGCTTTATCTACCTTCATGCCACTTTCAAGGAATAATGAATTTGCACTGAGTAATTTTCTTGTTCTCTAATTAGAATTTAATTTATGTCTCATTGCTTGATTCTCCTCCCAAAATGTATTCTCATCTTTCACTTTAAGTTATGTTCCCTCTGTAATCTGCCTGCTCAGTCATATTAGATTAACTACTTTATAGAAACAGGTCCTTCAGCCCAACAAGTCCACACCAACCCTCCAAAGAATAACCTACCCAGATTCATTCCCCTACCTTGTATTTACCCTGAACAAATGCACCTAAGGCTATGGGCAATTTAGCATGGTCAATTCACCTGGCCTGCGCATCTTTGGATTGTGGGAGGAAACCCATGCAGACACACGGCAAATGTGCAAACTTCACACAGACAGTCGCCCGAGACAGGGATTGAATCCAGGTCCCTGGCGCTGTGAGCTGCAGTACTCACCACTCAGCCACCATGCTTTCTGCGCATGTCATTAGAAATTATATATCTTTCAAAGCTTCTTATTATACAATAGTTCCTAATTGCTGCATAGTCTTTTCCGCCAAATTATTTTTCCTGCTTTATGTTGTTCATTCCACCATAACAGCTGGTGTCATTTAAATTCAAATAACAAATCTGAGATTTAAATCTAACCTCAGGACTGGTGACTTTGAAACATTGTTGATTGTTGCAATAACCCATATAATGTCCTTTAGGGAAGGAAATCTGACACCCTTACCTGGTCTGGCAGGCATGTGACTCTAGATCCTTTGTAATGTGTTGACTCTTAACTGCCCTCTGAAGCGTCTAATAGTTCAAGAACAATTAGTTATGGATAACAAATATGCTGGTCTTGCCAGTAATATCCACACCCCAGGAGAGAATAAAGAAAAAAATAAATCAACCATGCTTCCATCTGGCTCCACATCCTTATTATTCTTTAAATTTTTATCATTCACCTCCTTCTTAATATAATTTTGTTAGTTTCAGTCTATCTTTCAGTACATTCCTTTTCTTATCTGATTATTTTTTGGCTTGTTTGTTTTTACATGCCTTGCTGCCTTATCAGTTTAATCCTCCCTCACTACTCTGTTCACCTTTGCTGCAAGGGCATTCATACAATTTAGTTTAGATGGAGCCTGTTCTATCTGAGCATTGACTTTCCAACGTTCCAGAAATATGCATACCTCTTTGCTCTGTCTCTAGACATGCATTAATCCACAAATTTATTTTCCTGTAACTATTCTTTGTTCATGGGATGTGGGAGTCACTGGCTGTATCAGCCAGTATTTGCTGTCCATCTGTATTTGCCCTAGGGAAGACAGTGTTGAACTGTCTTCTTAAATCACTTCAGCTAACTGGCTTGCCAGCCATTTCAGAATGAAATTAACAACCAATCATGTTGCTTTGGTCTGGAGTCACATGTCAGTCAAACCAAGTAAAGATGGCAGTTCTCCTTCTTAAAAACATAATAATGATCCAGATGGGGTTTTACAACAGCTGTCAGTTGCTATATGATCATTAGACCACTTTTAAATGTCAAGTACTTTATTAAATTCAAATTTTACCATTGTGGAATTCATATCTATGTCCCCAGATTAGTAATCTTGTGAAATGAGCACTATGGCACAAACTCCCCTGAAACAAAATCAACATAATCTTCCAATTTAACTGAGGACCTCACTCCTCAAGGACACTTGGCAAGATCTCAATTCTTCCCTTCCCAATTTACATGAACTGTAAGACCTTTTTGCGTTCCTTTCCAGAACTTTCTACACCATCTCTGTGTGAACAGGACAGCACTACAAACTTCAGGTGTATTTCCCTAATTATAGAACTCTTCTATTTCCCTAATGATAGGATTCTCACAACTATAGCTCTCTTTTCCAATGGGTAGTCTTTCCTCTAGATTATTATGCAGTTGCTTAATCAGTTCCCACCATTGTGTCTTAGTCCACTTTCTCATCAGAGCTATTAAGAACGGGAAAGCTTTTTGAATAAACAGATCCTAAGGATTTGGTTGTAATAGGTCTTCTATTTCCTTCTTCATGGGGTTTATCTGCCATTAGGAGCACCACTGTTTGCAAAGACAGTGAGATAAAAACAGAAGTAGACACTTCACACTGGCAAGTCTTTGCTAGATGCAACAGGTTAGACCACAAGAAGCCAGTTTAATGTTTTCTTTAGGGCAAGAAGGTGACTCATAGATACGCATTATGTTTTCATGTTACATGAAAAAAAACGTGTTACCTCAACTGAGTGAGTCTGACCACAATCATTTTCTTTATGTTAATCTGCAGTGGAATAAATTATTCATAAACGGCAGCACCTTTAAAAGGATTTTTTAAAAATTGTAAGGTGCAATAGTTACATCCATGCATTATACTATTGTATAGTTAGATTTTGAGAACTTTCTGACAGATAAGATGCTGGGACTAATTGTGGAAGTGACAAACTCTGGTGTATTCAGGAGAATATTTAAATCTTAACGATACAATTCAACTGCATTAATGAGTAAAGCTGAACTAGCTTTGGGATGACTGACCATACAAAAGCCACTCACTCTATGGAGTTTTACATTTAACTGAATCTGTCACATCTGCCAGAGGTACACTGCTACAAATGCCATCGACTTTTCATGATGGGCCAAAAAGATGCTTTAAGTCCTAACTGCTTCTGCATTTCTCTCATCTGGCATCTGGTCTACAATATTTCTAATTGCTCAGAAAATATACCAGCATAGCTCTCAGCTTTCTCTTGCTACATCCAAATGCTTCTTCACAACTGAGGGCTACCTGCTGCACATCCCTCCAGCTTATCTTTCAGAACCTCAGAATCAACGCCAACAGGTTAAACTTTGCAATGTTGGCTTGTTGCGATAAGCTTGAGCTTATGGCAACATATAACTTTGTGGACCCTTCAAGGGAATTGAAAAGGAAGAAGCATTACAAGATCCCATAATACGATGCCTTGTAAACATATTAAGATAAAATCTTTGGTAAGTCATTGTCTGCATCATTGTGAGGACTCAAAAGGAATGAGAACACAAAACAAAGTAAATGGCAAATCTTGTTCTGAACAACTGATGAAACTTTTGAAAGCCAGTCTACATTTGAAGAGTTGAAGGTTGTCCTGAAATCTGTTATTCTGGTCCATTTGAAATTTGGAAGATTTTTTATTTTGCTTGTTAACAATATCTGGAGGCTTTGCACTTATTTAGCTTTGAAGAATAAGACTCGGTAGGTTTTGACAATAATCTTTCAGCTCCATCTCTATTCAATGTGAAACTCACAGATTGGTATTCCTATGGGTGGTACTTTGAAACATTCAGCCAATGGCACAAGCCCTCAAGATACTCCCTATGATTGGTAGCACATGAATTATTTCACCTATATTCACAGCCTGACTATTTCTGAATTATTTGGCAAATGATACAAAGGAACAGAAATTGTTCACGCATAGAATAATACAGCACAGAAAAAGGCCTGTGTGCCATGTGCCAACGCTGTTTGCTTGAAGAACCTATCCAAATACAGATCGTTCTGGTATAACATGTGTTCTGCCAACAGGAATTGGCAATAATGCGACTGACAAATTGTGGACGTTGTTTGGATAATGGGAATGTTCAATTGAACGGGTATAGTGTTCTCCTTTAGTACAATTTTTGTAGTGATTTTCTATAGCACAAACCTCTACAATGTGAGGTTGCAAAGGAGCACAACTGTTATGTTAAACTAGAATGCCCTGTAATTCCATTATTTTATGAGATCAAAATATGGCAAAGCTGAAAATCTGAAGTGAAAACATAAAATGCAGGAAAGACTCAGCAGGGCTGGCATCATTCTGGGGAGTAAAATGGATGTGTATTGCTGCAACTCTTTTCCCCCTCAATAACCTTCAGCAGGCGAGCCATTCTCAAACTGACTTTAAACTGACTAATTGATAACAGGTTGAGGGTTTGACATTGAGGGTCTGTCGTTGAGGATCTGTCACTGAAGGTCTGTCACTGAAGGTCTAACACTGAGAGTCAGTCGCGGAGGGTCGGTCACTGAGGGTCTGTCACTGAGAGTCGGTCACTGAGGGTCGGTCACTGAGGGTCTGTCACGGAGGGGCTGAAGCTGAGGGTCAGTCACTGAGGGTCTGACACTGAGGGTCAGTCACTGAGGGTCTGTCACTGAGGGTCTGTCACTGAGGGTCTGTCACGGAGGGTCAGACACTGAGAGTCTGTCACGGAGGGTCAGACACTGAGAGTCTGTCACGGAGGGTCGGTCACTGAGGGGCTGAAGATGAGGGTCTGTCACTGAAGGTCTGTTGCTGAGGGTCTGTCACTGAGGGTCTGTCACTGAGGGTCAGTCACTGAGGGTCGGTCACTGATGATCTGTCGCTGAGAGTCTGTCATTGAGGGTCAGTCACTGAGGGTCTGTTGCTGAGGGTCTGTCACAGAGGGTCAGTCACTGAGGGTCTGTGCTGAGGGTCTGTCACAGAGGGTTGGTCACTGATGGTCAGACACTGAGGGTCGGTCACTGAGGGTCTGTCGCTGAGGGTCAGTCACTAAGGGTCTGTCACTGAGGATCTATTGCTCAGTTGAAGACTGGAAATTAGCTCGTCCCTCAAGAACTGCTGGACTATTTAATCGGTTGGCAGCTCTTGTTGTCTCAGCAGTGCCAGCGGAGTGTACTGGATTCTGCTGGAAGTGCAAGGAAACCCTCAAAAATGTGCAGGGGTACTGGAGCCACATAATTCAGGTATCTTTGAGCAGGGAGGGATCAGGAATTATAGGAAGCAGGGTGAGGGTTCTGTGTATGTACACATGTGTTAAGATTGTGGGGGACTGCGTGGAGGGGATGTGGGATGGGTCTTTTGAAGCCAGACAGAGAGGTATCAAAGTAAATAATGTAATTTGTTGGGGCTGCCTCCAACATGTCAAGAGCCTCCTCCTCCCAAAAAGGATGGTGCCTTTCCTTTCTCTCCCTCCCTTTCGCAAACCATGATTGAAAAAGAGCCTGCTGTCCTTCCTGCCTTCCCACCCATAATATAGTGGAGATGGAATGAGATCTTCAATTGACCATCAATTGGCCAATAAAGGGCCCCAATAACCCTGTGGCTGGATGTGCTTGTGGATATCTTACCCACTGACTGTGTAATAGGGAACAGGTGGGGATGAGCTAGCTGCTTTTATGCGTCTTTTGACAAAGATAGGTCCGGGGGAAGGTAAGGTAGGATGGGTAATGGGGGCATAAAATCTCACCTAATATTTCAAGGTCACTGTTATTGCAATTATATTAGTAGATTGATCATTGAATGTTGGCACTGCCCATCCACTAGACATCCTCTGGACTAGGCAATATTGGCAGTATTTTGCTAACTATTTTTCTTGTTCAATATTCCAGTAACAAATGCTGAAGGCAATAACAATACAAATTCAGGTAATTTTTGTTACAGTTATCCCTCAATCAAAATGTAACATAGAGGCTACTTTCTTGCTGTTCTCCTTCCTTGCTAACTTCTCTTAATTCGTATCCATCTTCTCCACCACTTAATTCAGGAAAACATCCCACTGCCTTCCACTTTTTACTCTGCAGACAAAAACACTGCTCAAAATTTAACCTCCTTTCTTTCTTTTATGTTTCTGACTTCATAAACTTCCATTTCCCCATCCCTTTTATTGACAACTATTTCTCCAGTAATTTTCATTTTTAAAGTCATTGATGTCACTCCCATTCCTTTCCTCTTCATTGTCATATGTTCCTTCTACTCTATTGACATTATCACCAAATTCCACACTGTTGCCTCTGGAGATCTCCATTTTTTTTACAACAATTCCCCATTACACACACCCCCCCACTCCACCCCCTCCCCCCCCCCACCAAGTATGCAACCCCTCTCTTAATTTCTCATTTATCTGTTCCCCTTGGTGACATCATCCAATATCACGATGCTAGGTTTCAGGTATATGCTGATGACTCCAATTCTATCCAATGGTCATTGATACTCCACTACCTCTGATTTGTCATGCTTCATATTTGACCTTCAGTATTTGATGAGCTGAAATGTCCTGAAACAAAATATTGGGAAGATTGAAGGCAATGTCTTTGACCCCTGCCAGATTCTCCATTACCTGGTCATTATCCAGTGCCTGCCCTGGCCATTATTTGAAGCTCTCCCCAATTGTTTTTGACCTCAGAAACCTCAACCCCCTCTTCATCTAGTCGCGTTTATCCATCACCTCTGTTACTCTCTGACCATACATTGTTTTTTGGTATGCCAAAGGCTAGTGCCAACATGTTCAGTGGTCTCACCTGTATCTATCTCTAAATATTCCAGTCTTTGAACCTTTAAGATCTTTGTGCTGCTTCCATTTTGACCTCTTGCACATCCCTATGTTTCATCACTTCACAGTTGGTAGCTGTACTTTGAGATGCCCATAGGCCCTAAGCTCTAAGATAACTCACTAATGACTTTCTCTGAAAGTCCTTCAAAAAAGCTCCTGCTTTCTCCTTCTCTGTCCTTCTTAAGAAGTCTGGTAAAAACATATCAAGTTAAAAATCACACAACACCAGGTTAGAGTCCAACAGGTTTATTTGGAAGCACTATCTTTCAGAGCACTGCAATACCACCTGATGGAAGTCCTCCCTAGGTGGAATTCTGAACTTGAGAAAACACGAGAAACTGATTGATTGAAGTGTAGTTACTCAGAAACTATGGCTCACTTTATTGCCACCTCCCAAGACGTGATGCAGGAGATTGTAATCGTCATAGCAAGATACTGTTTCCTACAAATGGCAGGAAGGTGCCTGTCAGTGAAACCAAAGACGTATAACCAAGGTAGTGAAGGCTATTAGTAGTAGGAACCTAGTGCTATTCTCCTAGATTCAGTAGTTTAGTCACATAATCAGCATAGGGATACTGAATGTGTTGGCACATTTAACTATATCTTGTTTATATGATGATGAGCCCTCATTCTGCTTTATCAAGTCTTCTCTAGCATACCACTCCTCAAGGGGAGAAAGTGAGGACTGCAGATGCTGGAGATCAGAGTCGAGGATGTAGTGCTAGAACAGCACAGCAGGTCAGGCAGCATCCGAGGAGCAGGAAAATCAACATTTCGGGCATAAGCTTATGCCCGAAATGTCGATTATCCTGCTCCTTGGAGGCTGCCTGACCTGCTGTGCATTTCCAGCACCATACATCACTCCTCACACAAATTCACCTTGCAAGGCCAACCACCCTTCTCAGTCTATACACTTCAATATGTTCTCATCTGTTTATTCACCAAAATACTCATCCTCTTCTTTATAGAGTGTCATGCTTCTTCCTTATAGTCATCCTCAATTAAGAGTGAATGTGGGTACTGCAGATGCTGGAGATTAGAGTCAAGATTAGCGTAGTGCTGGAAAAGCACAGCAGGTCAGGCAGCATCTGAGGAGTAGAAAAATTGATGTTTCGGGCAAAAGCCCTTCATCAATTAAGAGCCACCATCCATTTGGTTAACAACATTTACAATCTGGGTTCTAAAAGTACAGAACATCAGGGTTAATCAGAGAGATGGAGTTGGCTCTTTAACCAATTCAGAAATTCTGGATGTAGGTTTGCTTGTTGAATTGTAAGATTCATTTCCAGACATTTAATCACCCTACTAGGTAACACCTTCAGTGGGCATCTGGGCGAAGCGCTGTTGATAATTCCTGCTTCCTATTTATATGTTTGGGTTTCTTTGGGTTGTTGATGTCAGAACATTATTTCAATGAGCCAACACACACTGCAACACAGAGGAACTATGCAGAGCAGAGGAAAATCACCTACACTGTGTATTCAAAAAGAATGGGTACCCAATGAACACAGTCTGCCGATTTCTCAGCAACAAACCCAAACAAGCAGACAAAACACGTCCAGAAACCTTGGCCATTCTCTCCTACATCAATGACATCTTGGAAATGACTGCCAGGTTACTCAGACCACTTGGCATCATGGTAGCCCACAAACCCACCAACACACTTAAACAGCAGCTAAGGAACTTGAAAAACCCTATACAGACAACAAGCAAAACCAATGTCATTTACAAAATACCGTGCAAGAACTGTAACAAACACTACATTGGACAAACAGGCAGAAAATTAGCCATCGGGATACATGAACATCAACTAGCCACAAAACAACATAACCCTCTCTCACTAGTATCCTTAAATACAGATAAGGAAGGACACCACTTCGACTGGGGCAACACATCCATCCTAGGACAAGCCAAACAGAGACACACATGAGAATTCCTAGAAGTATGGCATTATACCTGGAACTCTATCAATAAACACATCGATTTAGACCCTATCTACCACCTCGAAAACAAAGAACATGAAATTACATCATCACAGGAAATGATATCACCACTGGAAATGACACCACCAACCCAAAGAAACCCAAATATATAAATAGAAAGCAAGTATCAGCAGTGCTTCGCCCAGAAACCTACTGAAGATGTTACCAAGTAGGGTGACGAAACGTCTGGAAATGAACCTTACAGCTCAGCGAGCAAATCTACATCCAGAACCTCAACCTGAGCTACAAATCTTCTCAAAATTCAGAAATTCTACACCCTTCGAGCCTGCCCACCTGATGAAAGAGCAATGTCCCGAGAGCTTGTACTTCCAAATAAACCTATTGCACTATAACCTGACATTGTATGATTTTTAACTCAATTCAGAATGGATAGCTATACAAGTGGAGCTGCTGGACATTAGGGAGTCATGTTATGCTTTGCCATCAGACATGGAAATATACTGGATCTTCCATTTATCAGGTAGCAGAATGAAATGTTAATGACAGGGACGGGTATCATACACACATAGACTCGATTTCAACCCAAATGAAATAGAATCAGAATGATCTTACGCACATAACGATCACTTTAAACTTGCCTTGACACCTAATTTATGATTTTAAATTCCAATGGGGTCTTTACTAAGGCAGAAAGCGTCTTCCTATCTACCCTATTTACTCCTCAGAACCTTGTACACCTCAATTAGGTCACCTGAACAGCACATAGTTAGGGACAAGGAACAGTTTGTGCCGATTTTTGTCAGCAAGTACTAACTTACAGACCAGAACAAACCATTAACTGCCAATGTGAAATATGGCAGTTGTAGCTTCAATTTAAAAGAACACAATGGACCAACAATGTCTCCTCTCTGAGGCATTTTTATTGAATATGAAAATGAATATGATCTGAGTATGAATGAATGAATTGAAACAGCCCAACTTTGGGATGTGTCACTATAATGTCGGGTAAAACCAGTTCAGCTGAAAATTATCAAAAAGGAGGAGCAAACATTCTGCAATACATTGCTCTGCACTGCCCGTAATTAGTCATTGTGCTATTTTGAGTGGGAGTGGCAGCTTAACAAATTTTCAGGGATCTTCTACTCACTAAGTTTCATCATGTTAATTTTCAAAAGCTTAACCTGCTTTTAGTTTTCTGGAATAAATCCAGTGAGTGTGAGACAAGAGATAACCCTCAGTGATTGAAACGGTCAGTGATTGAAACCCTCAGGTGACCAAGAGACCACCGCCTATTCACATGATAGTTAGACTAAAGTCAAAAGGGAGCAAAGTTGATGGCACAGTGGTTAGCACTGTTGCCTCACAGCACCAGGGTCCCAGGTTTGATCCCAGCCTTGGGCAAATTGTCTGTGTGGAGTTTGCACATTCACCTCGTGTCTGTGTGGGTTTCCTCCCACAGTCCAAAGATGTGCAGGTCAGGTGAATTGGCCATGTTAAATTGCCCATAGTGTTAGGTGTATTAGTCAGAGGGAAATGGGTCTGGGTGGGTTACTCTTCAGAGGGTTAATGTGGACTGGTTGGGCTGAAGGGCCTAGTTCCACACTCTAGGGAATCTAATCTCAAAAAGCATCAAATTCTGTTGCAAAGTCACAAATTCCTGAACATTTACTGTTTGAAGATGAGGTTAGCTTTTTTGTTCAAAATGAGATGACTTTAGATTTCATGGAATTAAGTTTAAGACTCTGTAATGCAAATTGTAATGCTTGTCTTGAAACATGATCAATAAAGTCTACCACTCCTTGACTGAATGCCACACTAGCCAGTTGAGATATTTGGAAATATCATTGAGATATTTCCAACATTTTGAATATTAATTTGAAAAGCAAATGCACAATCCTGCCAATAATGGGAATCTGAAGTAAGCAAGAAAATATTGCAAATAATTACAGAATGTCTGGCAGAACCAATGGAGAATGAAAAATCAGAATTAACATTAGGCACTGTCACCCATTGTTAGAACAAGGAACAATTAGAAATCTATTGGATTTGAGGCAAGGTGGGTGGAAAGTGGGTAAAAGAATTATTGTCACATTAAAGCAAACTAAATCAAAATAATGAGAGATAAACCAAAACAGTGAAAGAAAGGATTAAAAAAATGGGAGTAGGGGTTAAAATTATTGAACTAAATGTTTCGTCTGGAGTGCTATAAGATGCTTAGTCAGAAAAAAATGAGGTACTAGTTAGATTCCTTGCCTTTTGATGCCATTGTGATGACTAGCGTAAAAATGGGCAGTGTGCTTGAACTATTGCAACAAGAAATACCGCTGGATCTTGTGCCGATCAGGCATTTCAGTGGCCACTAGCTGTGCTTCCCACAGGGAACAATTCATGGTACAGTGAGGTCCTCGGAGCACAAGGCATTGGAAGTATATTATATTGCATGGGGGAACGGGCTGGGATCACAGGAAGGTGGGGGTGTCAAGGGAGGTCAGAGGCAAAGGTGGGTGTTTGGCTTTCAATGGCTATTTTGTTGATTCTCAGGTAGGGACAGGTCATAAACCTCAGGAAGACAGTTAGAGTGATAGGGCCTTCTAAGATTTATACACATCAGGAGGCTCCCAATATTCTCGAACTGCCAGGAATCATGTTAATCCAGGTGGTGGCCTGGAGAAATCCTGAAGTGGCCATTAATTGACAATCTAAGAGTCACAATTGATGACTTAATTCCTGTGGTTGAGGGAGGCAGTGGGGATATCTCTAGGCACGAACCCCCTCTGAATTTGTCTGCTCATGTCATATTCCTTGGTGCTTTTTCAGAAGGGAAGTATTTGATAATTGTTTCTCATGCCTACTTGAGCTTATTTTTAAATTCCTTCATAGAATGAAGGCATCACTGATGGGGGCAGTAATAATTGCCCATCCTTAGTTGCCCTTGAGAAGGGGATGCTAAGTTGTCTCTTGGACCACTTCAGAGGATTTGATGCAGGTAGACCCGCAATGCTGTTATGGAGGGTCTTTGATCCAGCAACACTGAAGGATTGGTGATTTCAGATTCAAGAGTGTTGGAGTAGCAGAGCTGCATGTAGGCTGTTGTCCCTGGCTCATCCACTCCTGCATGCTTTCTTTTTTTCTTTTTACTTCTGTTCTTTTCCTATGGCTTAACATCCTCAGCAATTGTAGAAATCAGAGTCAACAAGGACGGAACGATTGTGTGAGCAGAGATCATGGGGAATATCACACTGGGGAGAGATTACGGTGAAGAGAACATCAGTGGGTTTAGTCTCTGCAGAGAGAGAGAGAGACGTAGGAAGAGTTTCGCAGTCAAACAGGAGAAGCACTCCTGCTCCCCATGGTCTAAATCAGTGCTTGGCTATTGGATCTGGCACGTCTTTCCACAATTTGGCAGCTGGGTTTCTGGAGCCCTTGTAAACTCAACCTGTGGTCATTAGATTTAGCTGCTGCCAAAATGTGAGGAGTACACCCTCATTAGCATATTAAATACACTGAGCTGGTTTACTGAGATACTCTCATCGTGTACACAAACTTGCCTGTTAGTCTTAAAATAGACACATCTGCAGCATGTAATCACATTTTAAGCCCTTTAATTCGTGATGCTGTCCCATTGTCTATGTAACAATTGTGCCTGCATACTGGGGTTAGGGGTCATCTTTTCAGGGCTGTTGTTTAGGTTGGTGTGTATACCTGGGACTTACGGAAGGATGTGTCGCTCAGTTTGATATCAGTGGAAGTAAAATATAAAATGTACAATCCTAAGCTATGTCCTTGCCCATGTGAAAATGTGATCTGCAATTTTGATCCACATTCTGGACCATTGATTATTTGCACTGGCTGTATTAACATTCAAACAACCTTCCTGAACACCCCAAAACACATCTTACGTTAACTTAGTCTGACACGATCCATACTGTTATTCAAGGTGACTGCCAGCAGTGTATCTGATTAATATTTCCACAGAAAACAGAACAATATGCTGCCAGCACTCTTATTGTTTCTTTACAGATATTACATCTGAATGAGACATAAACAGCAACCTGACTTGACTGTAAACAGTGTCATCAAAGTCCAAGAGTACATTTAGTATCGGAAGAAGTTGTTCTAAAATTCTAACTGCAGAGCTCTGTTTATTACTTATCACTCCAAAATTAATATTCACAGAAATTTTATGAGCTAATTTCTACTGTGGAGCAAGAATATGTTGCATTTATTTAACCTGAAGGTATGACGGTTAAATGGTTTTGGCATGAATAAGATTACTTACAGTGTGGAAACAGGCCCTTCGACCCAACAAGTCCACACTGATCCTTCAAAGAGCAACCCACCCAGACCCATTCCCCTACATTTACCCCTTCACCTAACACTACGGGCAATTTAACATGGCCAATTCACCTAACTTGCACATCTTTGGACTGTGGGAGGAAACCAGAGCACCCAAAGGAAACCCATGCAGACAGAGGGAGAATGTGCAAACTCCACACAGACAGTTGCCTGATGCGGGAATTGAACCCAGGTCTCTGGCGCTGTGAGGCAGCAGTGCTACCCACCGTGTCGCCCACGAATTATGTAATCAAATTTCATCTTGGCCAGTGGGGTAACTAAGCTAATTAAAATTTGGTGATTCTTAGATTGCTACCACATGGGACAGCAATCTAAGTTGTCAGACTGTCATTAAGTTTCAATTGGCTCAGCAAGGCTTTGAGTGAAGTAAACCTGTTGCCTCTGCACAGTCTGACCATATGTGACAACATTCCACATGACATAGTTGATTCTTAACATTTTCAGATCATTAACATCTTTAACATGATTAGGAATGGGCAATAAATATGCCACGGTTACCTACATCATGAGAATTAGTATGCTTATAAATTATAAACTGAAAGTGCTGGAGAAATTCAGGAGGTCTGGTAGCATCTGTGGAGACAGAAATAGAGTTAATGCTTCAAGTCCTATATGACTTTTACTCTTCTTCTTGGTCTAAAGAGACCTACTGAGTTTCTCCTGCACTTCCTGTTTTATTTCAGATTTACAACATCATCTGCACTTGATTTAATATAGTATTTTTAAATATTGTATAATATGTTTTGCAGTTCTACCCATCCGTCTGTACACTGATCCATAGTCAATAAACATCAATTGGCAGGCCATTGACTTCTGATTTTACATTGCTGCATGATTAAAGTATCAGACCTAGTGTAGTTGGTGCCAGTCTTCCCTCTAAATCAGAAAGTTCTGGTTTCAAGTCCCATTTCAGTTTGTAAGGACAAGACCAAGTTGAACTGCAGGACTGCTGTACCATTGGAAATGCTGTATTTCAGCTGAGATGCTAAACCAGGACTTTACCTTCCTGTTTGTGTGGATGCAAAAAGATCCCTGATACTCTTTTAAAGAGGGAGGGGGGCACCCTAGTCTCCTGGTCAATATTTACTTCTTGATCAATGTCACAATAATGGTTCATCTGATGATTATGCGAGTTTGCTGTGCAAAAAATGATTGCTGCATTTCCTAGAATAGCACAGTTTAAAAGGATGCTTTGAGATGTCTGATGCTGGTGACACATAGATGCAAACTTTCTTTTTACACATACTAAATATATCGTAACATGGAGTTTCTAAATGAGAATACAGAAATGTTTCTGTATGTAGCACTACTTTCAGCTTATTTGATTGGAATTATACAAATATTATGTTCAAATGGTAGCTGGAAGGAAACTTTTATGTCTTGCAGCCCTCCTGCCATGTTACCATTTTTCTTCAGGGCTTTCAGGTATATTGAAATCAATAGCGGGGGCTGTGCGTGTGGTAACCACATAGTCCAATGGATATAGTTCAAACATGGACTGCAACATAATTTTCAAGAGGAATCTCATGCAGTTTTTGATGTGGCAACAAATGGAAACAAAGACCAGGTGCAGGCTATTTAGCCCTCCAAGACTGTTCAGCTACTCAAATAATTAATTTATATCTAATCTGTATTTATTCACTGCTCTTCCAAATCCTTTAATACTCTTTTACCAGTTCCAAATAACTACTGTTCCAGATTTTACTGGACCATATTGTTCCTGCAAAAAGACATGTCTTCAACTTCCTGTTCCTTTCCAAAGTCCTGGAACATGTTGTCATTTACCAAATTCATTCCCATCTTTTCCAGAACTCCATATTTAAGTTACTGCAATCAGGTTTCCACCTCTGCTACAGTACCATGCTCTTCTTGCCAGAATCAAATGGATTTTCCTTGGTTTGAACTTCCAAGGGTCAGGGATGGGCAGGCACAATGGAGTTAGAGGGTCTAGCTACCTCTGGATTGACCTGAGAGGAGACTTCTGAAGGGCCACTAGTTTCTTCACTGGATAGGTGCCTCCTGACACTGCCCTGTCTCCTTGACTATGCACCTTTCCATTGGCCCCTGAGGATACTGGACCTGGCTCTCCACACCCCCCATCCATCTGCCCATGGAGGTAGCCATACAAGCTTGAGGCAGCTGGGACCCCATAGAGTAACTACATTCCAGCAGCCTCTCACACACCTGTCCGCTGCTTCTATTCTTCCCAATGCCCAAGGAAAAAGTCCCTGTCTGTCGATCCCACTTTCTGATCTGCCTGGGACTTCAGGGAGCTTCTTCCTCAGCCTACTGTGGAGCTTACCAGATTGTGCTCTCAACCCTTCTGAACATGATGCTCCCACCGAGGTGTCAGTATTGAGCGAGTCAGGGTTGAAGGAGGTAGGCTTGCCGATGTTCCCTCTGAGACTCAGCACTCTCTTCCTTAGGGTTTGAAGAGCTTCTTTCTAAGGAGCTGGCTCTTTCTCCCCTGGGACCGTGGACATCCCTCTGGTACCTATAAGAGAGAGGAGCTGTCACAGCTCATGGTTAGAAATGGTGTGCAATGAAAGCTGATTGGAATGAGATTGACGAGAGATTTGTAGTGGAATGAAGAGTGATACTTGCTTGTGGGAAGTAGATGTCTCAGCAATCCTGGTCTTCTCCTGCAAGGGATATGAGGGGATGAAGAGCCTGACGTTAGGCAGTCCTCCTTCTGTCCTTTCTGTCCTATTGTGGGCTCTTTTCTCCTGGAATGATAGAGGAAGGAATGGAGTGAGATGAAAGTCGGCAACATGGTTAGTGTTGGTGCAGGGAGAAAGGTCATGCGAATTTAGTGAGCTGGAACAGAATAGAAGCAGCAGACAGGTATGTGAGAGGCAATGACCCTCATAGCCTAGAGGCTGCTGGAATGTAGTTACACTATGGGGTTCCAGCTGCCTCAAGCTTGTATTGCTACCTCCATGGCAAATAGGTGGCAGATGTGGAGAGCTAGGGCAAAATGAGAGCAAGTGAGGGAAGACATTGCACACAGCAGTGAGAGTTGTAGAGCCATGAGCTTTGATGGAGGTGGGTAAAGTACTGAAATCGAGTGAATGTTAGGTAGCAGTGTGGCACTTCCCTGGTGGAGTCAAGAAGGTCATTGACCTTTTTCCTTCTTGTGGCATCAATGGCTGTTCCTCCAGACTATGAAGTCTACCTTAATCCAATTGGTGACCTTGGACCAGGCTGCCCATGTTTGGTGGTATAACTTCCTCTGCCAGTCCTCTGAGAAGAGGTTGCTCCTCTTCTGGACCACCCCATCCACCAGGACCACTAGGCCCCTGTTGAATAATCATGAGCTACTTTCCCCTCTTCCAACATCTTTTGACTTAAATGTCTGCAATTGAACAGTGCAACTTTGGAATGCTAGTGCTTGTCTGATTGCAAAGTGATCATTAAATATGGTGCATGGGACTAGGAATACTAGTCGTTTGGCAGATAAAACTGCTGATTGGTGAGTTCTTCTGGGAGCAGCATGTGGTAAGATGGGGCTAGAGTTGGGTGAGAGAAGCACAACAGTGAGCGGGATAGGAAGTTAATGAGGCAAATTTGTTGAGATACAGCACAAGATCTTTTCGCCTTGTGGTGAAAAATCCTCTAAAAACCCTGACAAACTGACACTGAGCCAAAAAAACCTAAGATTCAGCCCATCATTTATAAAACCATTGAACCCCTTGAGTAGATTACAGCATTGGAGTTCAAAAACAGATTAGTTTGATTAGTTCATTAGTGCTGCTGATTATTCCTCAAAATAAAACCAACCTCTCAAAATCCACAGTGTCTTAATTGATGAAATGTTCATGAAAAGCTTATTCAGTTTATAATTAAAAAACATTAAACACTTCGGAAGGGCTGTCAGTTAAACTTAGTTTAATAGGATTTTGGACTCAATGAAAGATACGTTATTATGTTATGAAAATAGGTTCACTGTCCTTTAGGACAAATTAATTTGTTGATGTGCCATGTAAATCAGAGAACAAAATCTTTCAGAAAATCTCTTCAAATGAGATCGCTTTGTTATGTTTTTGTTCTTTGCTGTACAGTAATTTGAAAAAAGCCCTTCAGTTAATTTACCAAGGAATATCAGAGGCAGAAACAGATTGGAAGATTTTTCCTTTGTATGGACTTTAACTCAAGTAACACTAAGCCTGTCTTGCAGAATTCAACTTTTGACACGAGATATGAAAAGTAGGAGCTGGAGCTGGAATTGGAAGAGGAGGGAATAAATGGAGAAGAGTCTGTTCTGGTCAAACAGGTCAGTAATGATCGTGCCATGGATCAATTTTATTAATTTGTTGATTGCTTGATTTATTTCTTGGATTTTCAAGAATGTTTTTGATATATTTAACCAAAACACATTGCTGAGACACCATGCAAATAAAAGTATCCTTGTTGGTATATTTATAAATTGAAACATATATCGACTCTAATTTTAACTTTAAGTTAGCTGTCAGTTTATGGGTAACAAGGTGAGTTCAAAATTGATCTTCTGTTTCAGAAGACAAGTCCAGGGTGAGTCTACTCCCAAGCCACATGACAATCTCTCAGGTGTCAGCTTTCCCATTGTATTTGCCATTGGAAAACTGTCCATTTCTGAAAGGCAACTTTCAAATGATCTGCCAGGTGTGGATTTCATAAGATGGGTTGATCACTTTAATAAACTATGAAGCTCACTTCAATTTGTCTTGGGATTAAAGTCTGTTCTTTATTATATTTGTAGTTCAGTTTCTAGTTTCTTTTTTTATAGCTTGTTTGTCGGCAATAGTAGCAATATTGTTCAGGGAAAGGTTGAATGATTTTAAAGCTCTTTAATGTAAACTCAGGGGTGGAGAGGTGACAAGTGCTGTTAACACTGTGGGACTTTTACTGGCTTTTCAGATGAAGGACTGGGGACCTCAATGATAGAGTTTCTCTGTCAGCTTGCCTGGCTGGTCTAGCGGAAATGGTTTCTGTATGCTATCAATTTATCATCTGCTCTGGCCTTTGTCTAATTCTTTCTGATCTAACAAGACATCATTTTGTTGCTGGGCCTCCACGAACTCCAAACCTCTTTGCATTTTCAGGTTGTGTAGAATTCGGCAAACTGCAGTGATACGGAGCAGAATGTCTCTCCCTGGTGATGTGTAAGCAATAACGACAACACTGGGAAAATATGGACAGAATGAGAAAAGTCGGAATCTCAACATTGGGAAAAGTTTTTTGCTATTTTTCCCTTGAGCTTTAAATGGTAACTTTGTAATTTTGCCATAGAGCAGAGTTTACTTTATTTCCTCACTCACTTTCCCTGAGGAACTAGATTGTGCAAAATCCCAACATGTAGGTCAGACTGAGTACCTGGTAGCTACTGATTGATGGCTTTCATAAAACTGGCCAATTGTTTCTTCAGCACAATGTCACTGCCTGCCTTATGTCCATTCAAATTGGCAAAATATCATTCTGCCTGAACTTGAAATAACTCTCACACTAATTCAGCTCTTTAGCACTTTACCTTGGAGCTCAGGGACACCTACACCTTACGTGTTTCTGCAAGGTCATTTTGTGCGCATGGACATAGATGCATCACATGCAACACAACAAATTGAATCTTATGGCTTTCATGCTTGCTTTCTTAGCATTCACTCACTTTGAGCTTACTTGGAGGCTGCTAGCCACAGTATACTTCACATTACTTTCCTGGCATACAATCACTGACTTCAGCATTGCCTGACAGCGCCTGTGTGACTCACATTTCTTTATAGTGCATTGAGTCTTCAGGGCACGGTTAGTGGTTGCCATGCTCTGTGGCTTGGATTATTTTTCAGCAGAGAGGGAGAGGCAGTTGAGAGCACTGAACATACGACACCATGTGCGTTAATACGCACCTGCAGCTTATGCCACCAGTTTATGCAGCAAACATGCTGCATGTGCTTCAAGCAAAGAGCCATCTGTGAAAATTGAAGTAAAGCAGTCCTTAGTGGGATGTGGTGAGAGAATACCGTTGGTCATGGGCTTCATTGAAAGGACTCAGTCGTTCACTGGGCTAGTCCAATTCCAGTCCAGGTAGAAGGCCATGGTCAGTCAGGCACTTTGTGCTACTGGAGTTTGAGGATCCATGTTCCTCGTATTCTAGGCATTGGGCTACAATCGGTCTACAAACAAGGACTGGAATTACAGGTAGGTCAGTCAGGCAATTGAAAAGACACCAGTCCTGGGGCTGAGCTTTGGTTGATCGAGGCAGTTGTGCCAAGAAAGTCCAGGCTATGGACACAGTCAGTGCTGGGTTTTGTTCAGTAATAGTCAAGGGTTTTACTGGGGGCAGATGCATCCAGGATGTAATTAACGCCATTTTCTCTAGAGCAGTGCTCCTTATACCCTTCCCCTGGTAGTGAGGAGTGTTAAGCAGCTCGACCAGTAGGACTTTCCACCTTCATTGGCTTCCCCTCCTGGAATCACCCAATTGCAGAGATCATCAACAGAAAAGGCTTTGGCTCCAACAATCGTCAAACTATATGTGACAATTAATGCCAAATTTTGGAGATCTGTGCAAGATATCCTGAGAAATGCTATGACTCTTTTTAGATTAGATTACTTACAGTGTGGAAACAGGCTCTTTGGCCCAACAAGTCCACACCGACCCGCCAAAGTGCAACCCACACAGACCCATTCCTCTACATTTACCCCTTCACCGAACACTACGGGCAACTTATTATAGCCAATTCACCTAACCTGCACATTTTTGGATTGTGGGAGGAAACCAGAGTACCCAGAGGAAATCTGACACGGGGAGAATGTGCAAACTCCACACAGAGAGTCGCCTGAGGTGGGAATTGAACCCAGGTCTCTAGCGCTGTGAGGCAGCAGTGCTAACCACTGTGCCACCGTGCCTTACTAGAGAACTCCCAGGTTCATGCATTCATCCAATGTCCCTTGGTCATGCAGAGACACCCAGGTAAACCTGGTTGACGAAAAACTGGGGAAAGCCAAAACTAGCAAATTTCTGCCCCATTTGTCTACTCTTCATCATCAGTAAAGTGATGGAAGATGCCATCAACAGTGCTATCATGCAGCAATGCTCAGCAACAACTTGCTGACTGATGCTCAGCAACAACTTTATGACTGATGCTCAGTTTGATTTCTGTCAGTGTCACTCAGCTCCTGACCTCACTGCAGCCTCTGTTCAAACATGGACGAAAGAGCTGAATTCCAGAGGTGAGGTGACAGTGACTGCCCATGACAACAAGGCCACACTTTACCAAGTGTGGCATCAAGGAGCCTGAGGAAAACTCGAGTCAATGGAAATCAGGGGAAACTCTCTGGTAGTTGGAATCATACTGACACAAAGAAAGATGGTTGTGGTCGCTGGAAGATGGTCATCTGAACACTAGGACATCTCTACATGAGTTTCCTAGTCTAGTATCCTTGGCCCACCTATTTTCAGTTGTTTCATTAGTGAGTTTCTCAATATTATAAGATCAGAAGTGGGGATGTTCTTTGATAATTGCACATGTTCACCACCTCAGCAACTTCTCAGCTACTGATGCAGTCAAGTCCAAATGCAGCAACCTGGTTATTATCCATACATGAACTGAAAAATGGTAAGTAACACATCCACCACACGAGCCAGCAATAACCATTTCCAATAAGAGAGAATACAATCATCGCATTTGACATTCGATGGCATTGCCATTACTGAATCCCCTATTATGAACATTTTGGGGTAATCACTTACCAAAATCTGAATTGAACCAACTGTTCTCTTTATCTCAGAAAAGATGCCATTGTCACAAAAGCTCACTAGGCTTATATCTGGGATGATGGGGCATGTCCTATGAAGAGGAATTGGACAAACTGGACTTGTATTCTCTAAAGATTAGAGATTAAATGTATTCTCTGAAGGTTAGAGATTTAATCTGGTCAAGCTGTCTAAAACCAGGGTTTACAATTTTATAAATAAATTGGATTCCTCTTTAGTCTGAGATGAGGGGAAATTATTTTATTCACAGGGTGATGAACCTTTGGTACTATTCTGCAGAGGGCTGGGGAAGCTGAGCTTTTGAGTATGTCTGAGGTGGAGATTGATAGGGTTCTGATTACCAGTGGAACACAGCATTATGGGGATGGGGTGAGTAAACGGCATTGTTCAATCAGTCATGATTAAGTTGAATGGACTAAATGACCTACTTCTATTTAGATTTCCCTGTATAAGTATTGTGGCTACAAAAGCTGGTCAGAGGCTAGGAATCTTGCAGTTAATCTTCTGACACTCGATATCCTGTCAAGGCACAATTTAGGAGTGTGATGGGATATTCATGAGTTGCCTGGATGAGTGCAGCTCTAACAACACTCAAGAACATTGAGACAATTCAGGACAAAGCAGTCTGCTTGATTGTCACCACATGCACAGAGTTAACAGGCACAATTTAATTTGTTTACCCAAGGTGAGTTCGTAGATGGGAGGGCCTGCTTGATCAAGTCATTCTTGACTCAACCCTCCCACTCCTCCCCCCCCCCCCCCCCGCCTTCTCCACTGATCAAGCTCAGGGAGGGATGGTGAAGGATGGCACTAATTGCAGTGCTTAATGAAGGTCCATTGAAGAGTCTCATCCATCACCGCTGAGTTGATCCAGCCCTCTTGGGTTTCCCAATGGCATTTTGGAAGGAATAAGTTGCAAATGAAGAGGGATGGGTGATGTGGATCTCTCACCCTCAGCCAAGTCTCTGCTGTCAATTCCCCTATCCATCCCCCGCTGGTCACCCCAATCCCCCATTCTATTCTGTTTGGGGGTCCATGGTTAAACTCTCCTGCAGCCCTGATTTTAATATAGACAGTGGCAGAGACAATACTAGGGAAGTGACAGCCCCTCATTGCCAGCAGGTTTCAACAGTATGATTCCCATCCTTAATAGAGTGGGAAGCTGGTGTGGTCCTCATAAAGTGCCCGATTGCCTGGTAATGACACAGAGTCCCCACTGGTTCTCCAACATACAGGCAAGGACACAACTGAAAGTTCCAGCACTTTCTATCACAGCAGTTCCTGACCCTGGTATTTCTCCCTCATTTTGTTTGAGGCTTGGCTTTTCTCATCAGATTACTGCTGCTACATAATTTAAGGGCTGTAGTTGACATTGGCTAGGTTCACTAGTGACACCATAGAGGTGTGAAGCAGGTAATGAAGTCTGATAAAGCAATTCCAGAAATAATGTTTAAATCTGTGCTTATAATACAGATTTAAAATTCTCATGATGTCCCTGAGTACTAATGTCTAACAGAGGTAAACAACAGTAATGCAAAGGAATGAAGCACTATCCATAATGTCTCGATATAAAACTCATAATTTTTCCATTGTTTTCACAGGAGAAGAGAGCCCCATGCCTGGGAGAGGACAAGGACTGATGGAGAATTATTCAAATGGAAAAGTGCCCAACTCGTTGGTTACAATACAGATGCAGACTAGACTGTCATCAATCATGCAGATCCCTTTGGCTTTGGGGAGGGGGCATTTGAGGTGGTATGAATACGAGGCATTCATCATTCAATTTTGGGAAGGGAGTGTGGTCCGGTGGCTGTGTGGCTGAGGCAGTGGATGAGTGATGAGTCTTGCCTAAAGGATGGGAATGCATCACATGCAGTGATCTCTTTTCAAACCTCATCTGCAGTGTTGAGTGGTGCTGATCTCTCCTCCAAATGGTCAACCATCAGGCCCAAGGCTCCTCAGAGGAATACTGAGGGTGCAGCCTCCCATCTGTGCCTTGCACGTTTGATGAGTTCTGATACTCGCTCCTTGATGACGATGTGCACGTTGGCCGAAAGAGAAGGACATGCTACTTTAAGCACCACACAGGAGCTGGACCGGCTTCCAGGCCTCCTGTCATGGGAGGAGTGTGGGAGTGCACGTCAATGCTGAGCTTCAGCCTTACGAAGAGGAGCAGGAATTGCCTGTAATGTGGCAAATGCTGGATGCGTATTGGGAGTTGCATGAAGATCTGACACAGCTTCAAGAACATATGTGTGCACTTCCCAGATTGTGGAAGAGTATATCCAGGCAATATGTCCTTCAATCTCCCTCCTGCAGCTTGTTTAGAGTTTAAATACCAGCTTGGAATGGTTGTTTGAAATGGCCTATTTCTGAGCTGTATATCCAATGTCAACTTATGCAAGAGCACATGAAAATTCAGCTGCGTACAAATTACCTTACTCTTTATTTAGCAATCTGTATTACATTATGTGTGACATTGTATATAATACATATATATGTAAAACAAGGAAGTTCACCCATTAAATTGAATATGTGACTCAGTGTTATGGTTTTACAGATTTGCTTTACACATTTATCACAACTAAGGCTGAATTAGTTCCTGATTCTTGGAAAGTGAATGACATAGTAAGTCAATATTCAAACAGGATATAAATGAATAGACTGCCTCATAAATGTATTGTAAATATCCCACTCCCAGAAGTATTGGTGCATTGCAAACTCAAATACATTGATCTTTTTGACTTTGAGTTTGTGAGTTTCGTCATTAGCGAGATGTTAGCAAATAGGCTGACAGCATATTCCATCTGCTGTGCATAAAGCTTCCAGTCATATTGTGTAACAAAACTGGCTCAGTTGGAACTGTCACATTAGCCACTGCTAACTAAAGTTTTCTGAAGAGGAAGTCAAATTTCTCAAACAAGCTGTTTTGTTCTTACTTTTCATTCTTACAGAAATTATTCATTTTATAATATTATTAACTTTGCTGTAGTTAGCATTGTCATTAATGTATTTCATCCAATTCAGACAATTAAGGTCATACCTGAAGTAATGTTCTATAACATCATGTTACTATTCTGGACATCTCATTATTATAAATTCTATATAACTGATAATCATTGCATAATTTTCTTTGTCATGAGGAAATGCTAAATCTTTTAATACTATTATTGTTACTGATCCACAGTTATTTCCATAGTGCACATGTAAAGAGCTATTCCATTTTGACTACTCTGGTAAGAGTCAAGCTAATTCCCAGATACAAGCGTACAACTTGAATCAGGTGTGTAATGTGATCTGTAACCTCCAATGTTCAGGGAAAGGAGTGAGGGAACTGAAAGCACAGTTTTAAAGAGTAAGGGATGAGAATTCTAAATTTCCCAGGTACATGGAGATCCCACTAATTTAATATCAGATCCCCATTATCATCTTTTAAATTCTGTTTACCACCACAATGATGCCGAGATTAGCAGCCTGGCAGCAACAGGAAAGTCTAGCTGGGAACTGGAGACAATCTTCAGAGTTACTGTGCATGGTAATAGTGAACTGGAAATCAAGCCTCACTATCTCTGGAGTGATCGCAAATGTAAAAAGATTTAGTTAAACTCTCCAAAGTTCCCAACCTAACTTCTGACAAACTCAGGGTACAAAAATGCACTCATCAGGTTTCATTATGTAACAAAAAAGCAACTGTTCATTCTGAACAAATTATCTTTAACTAATGGTAATTAGGAAATATGAATAGCTAAGATAACTTTACAATTTAACTCTATCCTTTCTTCAACTTCCCCATTTGCAAACACGACAACACAGAGAGTCAAGCAGGACATGGATATTATCAGGTTTGAAAATATCTTCCCTTTATTAGTCCACAGCCCAAAGCTAAAGGAAGTATAAAGATGTGGTCTTTACAGCAACAAGCAGATAAAATTTGAAATTAGAGGAAGTGGATGGAGGGGTAAACTCCAAGGTCATCAGTAAGGAAGAGGAGATAGAGGGAACAATTTCAGATGGGAAGGAAGTTAAGTTTTGGGGTGGGCTGGAAACTGTTGACAGATTGTGGTGTGGGGAGCCTGGGGGTTGGAGAGGGGTTTAAGGCAGATTGTGGAGCATGAGGTTCAACATCAGGGAATTTGAGGGTTGGCAACTGAAAAGGCTAGCAGCCAAACATTGGAGGCTGGAGAGGCCATGTCATGACCGTGAGATGAGGTCTTGGTTTCCATGATTGTTTGGTGAGGAACACTCCTCCCGTTACTTGCTCACAAAACCTCCAGTGAAGAACAATATTCTTTAGCTGGCTACTCCCAGCTCCACTCAGCTCTCAGGTTTCCCAGGACCTGGGAACAACAATCAGTAACTGTTCCTAACTACACTGTGAGAAACTGATTTAAACATCATCACAGGAAATGACATTACTACCCCAAAGAAACCCAAACATATAGATAGGAAGCTGAAATCATTAGCAGTGCTTCGTCTGGATGCTTACTCACCACCTAGTATGGTGATGAAATGTCTGTTAATGAACATTTCAGCTCAGAGAGCAAACCTACGTCCAGCACCTCAATCTGAGCTACAAATCTTCTCAAAACTCACTAAAACTCACTAACTGATTTAAATATAAAAGGAAGTGTCCTACCTTTCCAGGACTGGACACTGTCATCATAAAATTAGCTGTAAGTGTGCACATGATGGTTGGTGCCTCAGTTCATGATTTTAAGTGTTTATTTTAATTTCCCCCAAAGTCCTTGCCTGTTTGTCCATTAGTGACAGACATCATCTGTCAACAAAGGCACAAATTTAAAACATTTTATATATTGGTTTTTATCGATTTTATATTTAAAAATGACCTTGTGCTTAAACCACGTATAACAACCTGAAGAGAATGATGTGAATTACTGCATATCTCTTTAAGAAAGGCTCACTTTGGTTTTGCCTTATTGTTATTTATTCGCAAAGAGATGAAAATAGAAACATTTACCATGGGGGGTTGAAAGCAGGGGTGGCTGACCCCACTTCACTTGGTCATGGAGCCTGAGTTTCATTTTGTCAACAGCGACCAATTAAGTAGCTGTTGCCAGGGCTACTACCCTGTTAAGGAAAGTGCCGTGTCTTCTGGAACTGTCAGCTCATCAGAGAGTCAGCAAACTTCAGCAATGTCACTACTAGCAGTGGCCATTGTTGGGAATGTATCAGGAGGAAAGGGTCATATTAATGGATGTCCAACCTCAAAGTAAGATGAGTAGGTTTTGGATCATCTGATGGTGAGGGGCTTGGGTTGGCGACACTGACAGGAAGCACAACTGATAATGTGGGAGTGACCATTGCCAATGAACACAGTTCTGTTGGCCAAAGGGTGCCCTGAAAAGGAGAGCCACTCGAGCCCACACAGCAGCAGGCAGCAACACAAGTGGACTTTAGAATAACTTAACTATTGGAAACCTTAACCGACCAAATGCAGTAACTGTTACTAATCAACTGTACCAATACGTAACACCCCTTAAACACACCCCTTGGTGAAAAGGTAAATTCAAACACAAATTCTTACAGGCAGGAGGGAACCACATCCAAAGAGATTTCAGGAGAAAATCAGAGGAGTTATTTACTGAAGCTTGCAACTCCCCTGGACTCACATATCTTGTGATTGCTACAGCTAAACAAACTAGAAAACACCTGAACTGGGAAACTGGCCACTCATCTTCCATTGTTAATCTAGACCCTTTAGTACCTCTGTTTTTATGACCTTTCTTCCAAAAAAATCCAGGACAATATAAACTTTTTAAAGTGACAGCATCGTCACAGTCGCTAAATTTCAATCTATTGTGACAATGTGGTGGTACAACATTATTCTAACATCAGTTGATATTTCAGCATCTGATTTTCCAACAAAAACTTCTCCTTGCAAACTAGTAATAACATTTGAGCTACACATGCAAATGGAGGCCCTCTAATGGTTGCCACCACACTTATCTAGATTGACCTTGTGGATTCAAGAGTATTTCTCATACTTTCTCAGCATCATATATGCTCTTTCAGGTTTTCACAGGCAGGTTTGGTGTCAAACTTGTGCTGTACTTAAGCTGTCATATCCCTGGTTGCTGGGTCATATGTTGCCCCTGCTTAGAGATGAGAACCAATACATATAGGGTTCAGTGCATGCCTAAGATGTTGTATAAAACATTTATAAACCAACTAGTCAGCAATTCTGTTGGGTCTTTTATGCCTATCGTGCTAACTTTATTTGTTTTTTTATGAAAATAAAATTTTAAAACAGGATGTAGCTGTAAACACACATAGTTGTCATACTGTTTTGATGAAAAGTCATGGACCTGCACCATGAACATAACATTAACTCTGTTTCCCTCTGCTGATGCTGCATGACGTGTCAAGTGTTTATAGCTTTTATTGTTCTTATTTCAAAATGTTTGCATCGGAAATATTTTGCACTTGCACATATATGAATCATTTCAGTGTTGTCTAGATATTGTTTTTTCTTATTCACTCATGGGATGTGGCATCTTTGGTTGGCAGCATTTATTGCCTGTCACTAGTTGCTCTTGAGAAGGTTGTGATGAGCTGTCTTCTTGAAACGCCGTGGACCATGTGCTGTGAGTAGACTCACAATGCCACTAGGGAGGGAATTCCAGGATTCTGACCAGCAAAATCAAATGTAATTGCAGACT
Source organism: Chiloscyllium punctatum (assembly GCF_047496795.1). Lineage (NCBI taxonomy): Eukaryota > Metazoa > Chordata > Chondrichthyes > Orectolobiformes > Hemiscylliidae > Chiloscyllium > Chiloscyllium punctatum. The sequence continues at coordinate 52,230,066 of NC_092743.1, read as the reverse complement.
TCTCCAGAACCTATCTTCAGAGAGAGAAGCCGAACAGGAAGATAGATTCTGGAGAGGTCCGCAATCATGTTCGACTTGATTGGTGATGTTTAAGTGGTATGATGGAAGGAACATGCTCGATCAAAATAATTTGACTTCCTCAGTCTTAGAGATTTTCACAAAAGTTAATGTATTGTGGTCAATATAGACTGTGCCTCTATCTGTACACATTTTGGGCATACATCTCAAAGTGTTTAAGAGCCAGCAATAAATAGCCTAAAGGTTTCCTTCTCTATCTCTGAAGTATCTTTAGTTTTTATTTGGAGAAGTCCTGATATCTGTATTTTAGAATCTTCTTCCTGAGGGCAGACACTCTACTACTCTAATGTCACTTACATCAATGGCTACCTTAAAAATGTGGTTAAAGTTTGGAGCTGCAAGCACAGGCTCACTTGTTAAATCGCTTCCAGGTTTTTCACAAGTAATTTGGCATTTCTCACCCGTGGCTTCCATTGCTTTTTCAGATTTGTCTGCAGTGCAGCCATGCTCAGATAACAACTCACCAGACCCAGTACCAATCATGTGCAGGACAAAGGAAGTGTACAGGATTCTATGCAGAGACTGCATGAAGCGTTATATAGGACAAACAGATAGACAACTAGAGGTCTGCATTCATGAACATTGACTCGCCACTAAATGCCACAACCAGCTGTCCCTAGTATCTATACACACAGACGACAAGGACCACAAATTCGACTGGTGCAACACAACAATAATAGGACAAGCCAAACAGAGGACAGCCACAGAATGCCTAGAAGCATGGCACTCATCCACGCACTCCATCAATAAGCACATTGACCTAGACCCAATGTATCAACTACCGCAACGAACAACCGGAACTTGCAAACAGAAGCAGCAGGAATGAAACCAAATAAATTCCAATTGACACAGTGCAACAGCACTTCACAGGAGGCTCTATAGCACTGAGGCTATCACCTAGACAGGGGATGAAATGTCTGCAAACTAACTTCCCAGCTCAGCAAACATACCCATAACAATTGCTACTGTGTTGATAGAACATAGAACATAGAAAAGTACAGCACAGAACAGGCCCTTAGGCCCATGATGTTGTGCCGAGACTTAATCCTAATGTAAAATAGAGTAACTTAATCTATGCACCCCTCAACTCACTGCGATCCATGTGCATGTCCAGTAGTCGCTTAAATGTCCCCAATGGCTCTGCTTTCACCACCTCAGCTGGCAAAACATTCCAAGCATTCACAACTCTCTGCGTAAATAACCTACCTCTGATGTGTCCTTTATACCTTCCTCCTAATATCTTCAAACTATGACTTCTCGTACCAGTCAATCCTGCCCTGGGGAAATGTCTCTGGTTATTGACTCTATCTATTCCTCTCATTATCTTGTACACCTCGATCAGGTCTCCTCTCTTCCTCCTTCTCTCCAGAGAGAAAAGTCTGGGCTTATTCAACCTTTCTTCAGAAGGCAAGCCCTCCAGTCCAGGCAGCATCCTGGTAAACCTCCTTTGCACCCTCTCCAAAGCCTCCACATCTTTCCTATAGTAGGGCGACCAGAACTGGAAACAATATTCCAAGTGTGGTCTCACCAGGGACTTGTAGAGCTGCAGCAAAACCTCGCAGCTCTTAAACTTGATACCCCTGTTAATGAAAGCCAAAACACCATATGCTTTCTTAACAACCCTATCCAGTTGGGTGGCAACTTTGAGGGATCTATGTACTTGAACACCCAGATCCCTCTGTTCCTCCACTCTACCAAGAATCCTGTCTTTAATCCTATATTAGGCATTCGAGTTCGACATTCCAAAATGCATCACTTTGCATTTATCCAGGTTGAACTCCGTCTGCTATTTCTCAGCCCAACTCTGCATCCTGTCTATGTCGCGCTGTAGCCTGTATTAGCCCTCTATACTATCAATGACACCTCCAACCTTTGTGTCATCTGCAAATTTACTAACCCATCCCTCAACCTCCTCATCCAAGTCTTTTATAAAAACTACAAAGAGCAGAGGTCCAAGAACAGAGCCCTGTGGGAACCCACTCAAAACTGCCTTCCAGGCAGAATACTTTCCATCTACAGCCACTCTCTGCCTTCTGTCAGCCAGCCAATTCTGAATCCAGATGGCCAAATCTTCTGTATCCCATACCTCCTGACTTTATGAATGAGCCTACCATAGGAACTCTATCAAATGCCTTGATGTTCGGGTTGAGTTGCCCAATGAATATTCCCAAGAAACTCAGGATTTCTTGTTTTGTTGAGGGAATGAGGAATTGTTCCACTGCTTGTCTCTTTGTACCCTTGGGCATGCTCATCCTTGACTCACTATGGGTGTCCTAGATAGGCCATTTGGGCATTAGCAAACCTGCTATTTGTGACACCGACCACTGGATCAACTGACTGTATTTTACTGAAGAGGGCATCCTCTCTCTCTAAGTGTTGCTGCACACTTAGAGGAGGTACTTTAGGTGCACTCAGAAGTTGAAAAAGCCCACCACTACTTGGTTCATCAGCCATTTGGGACATTGCAGAATTTGAATGGTATATCTCGAAACTGGTACAACCCATCCAGACTTATGATTAGATTACTTACAGTGTGCAAACAGGCCCTTCTGCCCAACAAGTCAGACTGACCCTCCGAAGAGCAACCCACCCAGACCCATTCCCCTACATTTACCCCTTCACCTAACACTATGGGCAATTTAGCATAGCCAATTCACCTAACCTTCACATCTTTGGACTGTGGGAGGATACCGGAGCACCTGGAGGAAACCCATGCAGACAGAGGGAGAATGTGCAAACTCCACACAGACAGTTGCCTGAGGCAGGAATTGAACCCGGGTCTCTGGCGCTGTGAGGCAGCAGTGCTAATCACTGTGCCACTGTGCCACGCCAGAGACTGAAACTATTTTTGTTTAAGTTCTGCAGGTAACCTACCAGTACCTTTTGCATAAATTTATCTTGATAATGTAGGCTGCTTTCTATGCACTCTTCCAGCTGGGGTAGGATAGAGGTTGGCTCTGGTCATTGCAATATTTTTTAGCCAGTCAGTGCGCAGAATCATGGACCTGACCAACTTGGGCATGAGCATAGCTGGGGAGCTCCATCATTTGCTGCTGGGATCGATTAGTTGATCCTCCAGCATGTAGTTCATCTCCTCCTGAACCTAGATCAGCTTTGCTGGGTGTAGCTGATAGAGCTGTTCTCTTATGGGAGGGGCTTCTCTCACACCCAAATCATGTGGAACTAGAGTGGTGCAGCTTATCTCTGTATAAGCTCTTAAATACAATCTGCGAGCTGTTTTCCAGCTAGGTGGGCAAATAAGGATTGTCAGTTTGCTATCTATTGAGGGCTGGCCTTATAGAGGTTTATAAAACCATGAGGGCCATGGATATGGTAATTAGCCAAGGTCTCTTTTCCAGGGTAGGGGAGTCCAAAACTAGAAGGCATTGGTTTAAGGCGAGAGCGGAAGCTTTTTACAGGGACCAAATGGGCAACATTTTCATGCAGAATATGGTGTGATGGAATGAGTTGCCAGAGGAGGTGGCGGAGGCTGGTCCAATTTCAACATTTAAAAAGCATCTAGAAAGAGATCTTGTTGTGAATGAGAACTTTGAGGAGCTGGGATACAGGCTTGACCAGATCAAGATTGATGAAGTTGATGGGCTGTAAATTTTGGCAAACATTAAGATTGATAAGTCCCCAGGGCAAGACCAGATTTATCCTATGCTGCTCTGGGAAGTGAGAAAGGAGGTTGCTAAGCCATTGGCAAAGATCTTTGCTTCCTCACTCTCCACGGGAGTCGCACAGGAGAATTGGAAGGAGGCGAATGTTGTTCTCTTTTCAAGAAGGACAAAAGAGAAATCCTTGGCAATTACAGACCAATCAGTCTTACATCTGTGATCAGCAAAGATTTGGAAAGAATTCTGAGGGATAGGGATTTATGATTATTTGGCAAAGCATAGTGTGATTAAAGGCAGTCAGTGTGGCTTTGTGAGGGGCAGGTCATGCCTCACAAATCTTATTGAGTTCTTTAAGGAGGTGACAAGACAGGTCAACGAAGGTTGAGCAGTGGATGTGGAGTATATGGACTTCAGCAAGGCAGTTAATAAGGTTCCCCATGGTAGGCACATTCATAAAGTCAGGAAGTATGGGATACAGGGAGATTTGACTGTCTGGATTCAGAATTGGCTGGCTGACAGAAGGCAGAGAGTGGTTGTGGATGGAAAGTATTCTGCCTGGAGGTCAGTGTTGAGTGGGATCCTGCAGGGCTCTGTTCTTGGGCCTCTGCTCGTTGTAACTTTTATAAATGACTTAGATGAGGAGGTTGAGGGGTAGGTTAGTAAATTGAGGGGTGCGTAGATTAAGTTATTTTGTTTTACATTAGGATTAATAGTCGGCACAACATTGTGGGCCAAAGGGCCTGTTGTGTGTTGTACTTTTCTCAATTCTATGTTCTATGGGTACATGAATAGGAAGGGCTCAGAGGGATATGGGCCAAATGTTGGCAAATGGGGCTAGATTAATTCAAGATATCTGGTTGGCATGGACGAACTGGACTGAAGAGTCTGTTTCCATGCTGTATGACTCTATGACTCGATTGGTTAGCCAAGTAGTGGAGGATGCAAAGAGTTCAATGTGGGCCTTACCCACATCTCCCTCCTGCCTTCATCCCTCTCTCCGCCCTCTTCATAGTCTTCGTCCTCTAGGTTGATGGTTATGGGACAGACTGTAATTCTGTCTCCTTCGCAGTGGGTGGAGTTGCTTTTCCAAGTTGATATGACATAGCCTTGGCTTTTTCCTGTGATCTTGGATCTCAATCAGATTCAATTCAGTTTGCCAGCTGAGAGGGCAGATAGATCTCACATTAATGCTAAAGCATGTCTGGTCCAACACAGCAGCACTTCCATTTTTGCACTAAAGCATTGGTTGAGACCTGCTGTGCAAGTCCCTGGATTGGGACTTGAACCTACAATGCCATAGAATTCCTACAGTGTGGAAACAGGCCCTTCAGCCCTACAAGTTCACACCAACTCTCCAAAGAGTATCCCATCCAATGCATTCCCCATTAATCTACATTTACCCTGACTAATACACCTAACCTACACATCACTGAACACTATGGGCAATTTAGCTCGGCCAATTCACCTAACCTGCACATCTTTGGACTGTGGGAGGAAACTGGTGTAACCAGAAGAAACCCATACAGACATGGAGAGAATGTGCAAACTTCACACAGACAGTCACCCGAGGCTGGAATTGAACCCAGGTCCCTGGCACTGTGAAGCAGCAGTGCTAACCACTGAGCCACAATGCCTTTCCAACTCATCTGAAACAAACACAGAGAATGCTGGGAAAGCTCATTATATCTGGAAGCATCTGTGGAGAGAAATAGGGTTAATGTTTCAAATCCGGCATGATTCTCCTTCAGTAACTAGACTTGAAACAATAACTCAGTTTCTCTATCCACAGATGCTGTCAGACCTATTGAGTTCCTCCAGCATTCTCTGGAATGTTTCAGATTTCCAGCATCTGCAGTATTTTGCTTTTATTAACTAAGTTATTAAATGGGATTTAGAGTCTTATTAAACAGTACATTGAGTAGAAGAGAAAAGGGAATGAAGAAGATGGTTTAGGCAACTACAATTTTGAGGGATTTTGAGCACCAAGTTGCAAGTTAAAAGAACTTATATTTATTTAGTGCTTTCCCAAGAACCCCTTTGAGGTCCCCAAGGTACTTTGTCATCAATGGCACGTTAAAGAGATAACGGACTCTTAACCTGCTTTTGAAACATTGCTTAAGGGATAAAGCGATGATGAGAATAAAAATGAAATTCCCTTCCAATAATAGTGCCATAGGAACTTTTATAGCCACCTAAACATTCAGATGAGGCATTGCTTATAGCACTCACACAGCACTGTATTGAAGTATTTGCCTTGATTATATGTTGAACTTGTGTAAAACTTCCTGAGAGCAAGCCAGACTCCACTACACCTAGAAGCCATAACATTGTTTTGCATGGCTCAAGCAATTAGGAGCCTGAGTTCATAGCTTCCACATATTCCTGACTCTCAGGATGTCCTTTCTCTAAGGGTCCCCAGTCAATCAAAGGGCTGGCAATTCTCAGTTCCAGTAGCACCACTGGAAGAGATGGCCCCTGGTAGCATTGCAACCAGTTCCAGACCAAGTTAGCGATGGAGAAGTAGGCAAGTGACTCAGGATTGTTGGGCCTAGTCAAGCAGGTTCTGTTAAGTTGGAGATATGTTGATCTAGAGGCCATGTTGGGAAGGTAATCAAGTGGAGACAGCCTTTTCTGTTAGAGAAGCCTTCAGTGAGACATGGGATGCTGAACAAAAGGGATCATCTCTCTCTGCCTCAACCCTCATTGTTAAAACTATTCCTTTAATAAATAAAGGTCTGCAGCCTGGCTTCTGCTGTTAGATGTTCATACCAAATAAGAAATGGGCTTCCTTCTGTATTAGTGCTGTTGCAGGAGGTAAAATGGTGGAACCCACTGACCCCTACACATAGATAAGATTTCTTAGTCTAAAAAAAACGTTTTAGCGTTTATAAAACTATGATTTTTTAAAAATCAGGCACTCTTTATTTGAACTATAAGATGCCTTTGACTGCGGTTTCACTTTTGAATCAGAAAGTAGGCTGTTAGTTGACTTTTATTAAAAGAGTAGCGGGGCATTTTCCTTGATGGAACCTAAATGTTAAGCAGAATGAAATTAAGTCTACCACCTAACTGTTTAATCTGCAGGCTCTTCTAACATAAATTGATATTTACAGTTTTCTTTGATAGCAGGCCTGTGGTCGAGCTAATCTTCAGTTAGGTTTCCATGTTTCTTGGACATTTTACAAGCAGCCACTGCTGCTTATCGTTATGCTGCCACCATAATTTGGCACCTTGATGGAAGTTTTGCATCCAGCAGAGTGTTTGTACCTGATGGGCAATCCTTATGATAGCTCCTGTAACATTATAACTTGGCATGTGTAATGTAGTATATATAAATATAGGCAATATTGTGCCTGGTTTAATAGTAAGCTATTTGGTTACAAAGAGCAGTATGTTTCAATTAGCATCTCATGGTTCATTTGACCTCTGTTAATTTAGAGACTAAGACCTTCATGCCCTCACTTCACTTCATGCCCTCATGATTTAGTACAGCGAAGATGCTATTAGTATGTCTCTAAAAGGTACACTGCACTAGCTGTGTGACACATCACAATAATTGATGCCACGTATAGTTATCTTGATGTTAAATGTATCACCCTCAGTTCCCCTCTTGAGTTCAGTAATTTTGTCTTTGTTTGAACAAAAACAAGAGCTGAATGAGTCTATCAGAACCCAACTTGAGTGCCAGTGAGCTGGTTACTGGGGAGGTAAAAACAATAACTGCAGATGCTGGAAACCAAATACTGGATTAGTGGTGCTGGAAGAGCACAGCAGTTCAGGCAGCATCCAATGAGAAGCGAAATCGACGTTTCGGGCAAAAGCCCTTCATCAGGAATAAAGGCAGTGAGCCTGAAGTGTGGAGAGATAAGCTAGAGGAGGGTGGGGGTGGGGAGAGAGTAGCATAGAGTACAATGGGTGAGTGGGGGAGGAGATGAAGGTGATAGGTCAGGGAGGGGAGGGTGGAGTGGATAGGTGGAAAAGGAGCTAGGCAGGTCGGACAAGTCCGGACAAGTCAAGGATGTGGACTTCAACAGCTTCCTCATTTCCCCTTCCCCCACCTCATCCTAGTTTCAAACTTCCAGTTCAGCACTGTCTCCTTGATTTGTCCTGGTTACTGGTGAGTTCAATGCTGCTTGATAGTACTGATGATGACATCTTCCAGCAATTTTCTGATGATTAAGAATAGACTGATGGGACTGTAATTGACTGGGATGGATATCTCCTCCTTTGGATAGAGCACATCTGGGAAATTATCCATTTCGTCAGGTAGATATCAGTATTTAACTGTTTTCGACCAACTTGTCTAAGTTAGCTCTGGAGAATGTCTTCATTATTTTGGCCAAATGTTGATGGGATGTATGTCTTTTGCAGTATCCAGTGCCTCCAGACATTCAACTTTCATTATTGAGAGGCCATCAATTTAAAATCTTCACTGAGGCAAGGTTTTAGTCTTTAGTTATTTAATTGTTGAGCGTTTGATTGTTCTCAGAATGCAGGAAGGCAGTAATTTTAAAAATACTGGAAATAAAACTCTGTATACATAAAACTAAGTGTGTCAGCACAGTACATCTTCAAGACATGACACACAACAAGAGGATAAAAATATTTCTTTACACAGATGGTTGATGGGACATGAGATGATTTGCCATAGGAGCTTTCCAGACAGAAAGCAACATTAAGGAAAAAAATCGGTAAATAGTTGAGGCAGAGAAAGAAACAAATCTTTGGAAGAAAGTGGGGCAATGTTTTTGTGTTACTTTCACAAAGAACCAATAATATGTAATTAACTAATTGACCTCCATATTGGCCTATGATATTGCATCTATATCTTCCTTTATTCTAGGAACAGCAAAATAAGGATGTTTTAAAATGCAAACTCTTTTCTGTCTCAAAAACCCTAGCTGAGAACTGGGTCAGATTGTGTGTCAGAACCAACTATGTGATTTGATCATTGACAATATATTTGTCTGTCTCAGCATTAGCATTTCGTGTACACAGCAGGCTTTGAGCATAGCTTCTCATTAACATGCAATGCTATGATTGTCTTTGTTCTGATTTTGATGGCCAGTTCTGCAGCTGGTTGCATCCTGAATGTGGGAATAAATGTGACAAGCTTTCACTGATTACTTATTTCAATTGACAGAGTCCATTCTCCATTCCTATTGCCCAAGTCATTGTGCAAAGCAGGATTCTTGAAGTGCTGTTGGTAATGCACTTTCAAACTACATTATTATGGCTGTGGAAAAGGACTATGAATTCATTAACATCCTATTATTTGTACTCTGAAAGCAATAACAACCTGCATTTACCTAGTATTCTTAATGTCCTGAGGTAACTCACATATTGACATCAAGCCAACAAGGCCAAGATTAGCAGCTGTGACCTAAAGGTAGGTCAAGGAAATGGCTTTAAACCAATTAATGTACTTAAGTAATTAATTAAATAGGTTTGAATTTCCAGTCCAGTCAGGTACATTGAGATGGAGAAAATCTCCAGCTGTTGCTCACCTAAGTCTGTTTCCGATTCCTTCATATTGTGAAATGTTTGAGCAGAATGGCTGGAATCTTAACCCTAGTCCACATTTGTTTCACATGTTTCTACGCTACATAGATAAGTGAATTTTCATCATACAATTTACTTTACATCATTTAAACCTACAGTAATGTGACATGCAAAGAACATGCACATTGTTTTGACCACCTAAGGGTTGCTTAAATTTTCAGTGACCTCAACATTTACTAAATCAGTCACAGAACGAGCAATTAACTATCCTGTGATGCTTGATAAGATTAAAAATAAAACTATGTTTTTCATTTGCACCCATACCCCATCCCTCCAATGCTAATGACAATATAAACCTGCAGAGTTTGCCCTCATTGTGGTAGCCATTCTCCAATGGCTACTTGTATGGCAACTTTGAGGCAGCTGGTGAGGACAACCAAAAGTATAAAAAGCCCTTACTCTGGTCAATCAACTGCATTCAAATATGCCCTGTTGTGATGAATGAATCCCCTGACACAATTAATCCATTGGAATAAATGGCCTATTTTTACTGATTTGTTATGATCTTATGCATTAAGGTTTCATAAAAACAAATAATCTGTGCGATGGCATGCAACTATCTAATCTATTAATTGATTCATGTGGATAACATCATTAACAATATCCTCATCTGAGAGATCAGTGCATGAATGGACTGGAGTGCAGGTAATGCAATATTCTGAGCTGAACAGAAAGCAGTTAACAACGATCAAAGTCATATTTTAGTAAACGTGTCAGATGAAAATCTGAAAATCTGAATTATGATACCAATATTCTTATCAGTTGGTTCATCATTAATATTTTCGTGTTGAAATAGGATTATGTCAATATTCATTTTGTGATCACAAAATAACACAATACTCTCAACTTCAAGGACCATTGTCTTGAATTCCTAAAACATTTATGATTGAGTATTGGCTCAGGTCATTTACCAGGCATTAGATCCTTACATATATAATTACAAGGCTGAACATTTGAATGAGTTGTACATTAGGAAACTATATAGCGTGAATCGTATTAAAAGCCATATTCCTCAGCAGATCTTTAGCAACCAATAGATGGTCAATTTTCTTCATTGAACTATTTTTAAAATGAGGCCTAAGCTTAGCGTTGATGGTAAGTTAAGGCATTCAGTAAATTTTAAAATGCAATTATGGGAAATAAGTAGTTCAATGACCAGAAACCACTGAACCAATCCCATTTACTCAATGAAACTGGCGGCCTTTTTGTTCTACAAAAATTCCAATGAATTTGGTGGCAGTGACATAGTAGAAATGGCGACTACTTGTGTTATTCGAAGAAGCGAACAACCTCAGGAGTTGAGACTGGTTTAGAGTCAGTAATGGATTGGCAGGGATCATAAATGAACATGAGTGACATTATGATTTAAATCTAACACTTGTTATAATCTGTCCTGGGTAAGGTTTCTCAATTTATTACAGTCTCAGAAGAAACTCAGTAAAGCTTCTGTGTGAGAACACAACTCCCTTCCCTTTCAGTTGGTTACACCAAAGCTAATTAGAACAGAAGCAGATTGGATACCCCAAACTGTTAAGCTTCTGGGTGAAATGGTGTAAACTTGCTCACCTTCGTCATTTACACAACACTTAGTTGGTCACAAGATTGATTTACAAAGGGTCCCTTCCCTTGTAGATATTTATCTCCTAGATCCAAAAGAATTTATGTTGCAAAATGAGCCAATATAACCAGACTTTAATCTCACAGAAGAGCATGTTTATTAGTTTTATAAATAATGGAGCAACGTGTAGATACATAGATTGAAAATAGGAAATGAGTATTAAAAAAAAAATTTCAAAGTATACAGAACAGTGTCTAGATTGTTCATGAAGGGCAGATTGTGAAAGATTGGTAGTTGATCAATCAACTTCATGATGCTTGGCTTTGCAGGTTAACTGAGTATCGTTTGTCCTATTTCCTGTTGACTGGCTTCCAACGTTCTACAAGAGAAGTCTTTCTTTTGTCCTGTTTCCTTTTGACTGGCTTGCTGGCTGGTTTCCAGCATTCAGAGTGGAAGAGCTCTTTATTTGGAGACTAATAGATGGTCCTTTGACTGTGATTAGTGCTTGATCAAAAGCTAGTATGCTCAAGTATTTCAGCTCACTTTTAACCCCTGTTCCTGTGATTTCTTGAAAGGGGAAAACTCAAAGATATCTCTTGCTGTGTTTTCTCCCATCACATTCACAATCTGAGATAATCATAAGAGATTACAGTTCAGTAACTGCATTTCTCTATTTGAAACTTCCATGATACCTTCAGGCGCAGCATTCCATGGTTCGTTAACCAGACAGCCATTGAATATATCCACATTCATCTTTTGGTGCATCTCCTTTTAAAACAAATCCATGCTTTGTTCAGTATGCCCATAGGTGAACTTGAATTATGATCCATGGTCAAGCCAAGTTGTTTGTATTGGAATCAGCCAATATCGTGAAGTTTCCAAAAGCGTAACAATTCTGTTGCTTTGTACACCCAAAAACCTTCACATACATCAAATGAGATAAAAATCTGACTGAAATGTTCTCTACTCTGATAATCTGGCTTGCTAACCTCCATAGCGGTGAATTTCTTCATCATTGATATGGCTTCCATGAAAAGCAATTTGTGGTTGATGGAGACATAGTTACACAAGAATCTATTGGGTGAGCTTAGAAGAATATCATTGCTTTAAATTCCTTACAAAACAAGTATAGTTAACCATCGTACATGAAAATTGGAGTGTAACTTTTGTAATGACTTCAGCAATAGCTAGACTGTAAATTGAACCTCAGTTCAAAATTCACTTGAACCTCAGATTTGCTGCATGTTTCATCAATGTTTCACCACACTATCCAAAAATTGTATTGACTGCAGGTACACTTGCAACAAGAAGTAAAGCAAGGCAGTGTATTAGCATACCAAAGTAGTAAAGGAAAAGAGTGTACCGCATGAAATAGCATGGGACTTTATCAACTTAGTCTCCAGGCACTTCTCAGTGGAATTGAAATCAGAAGAGAGACAGAGTTTTGCATATGAGTGCCAGCAAATCAGCTTGGTATGTCACTGTACCACTTGCATTGCACTGCAAGGTGTGGCTACTGATAGCACCTTCACTCTCTCTCACTTCTTTCACCATGCTCATCTCTCATGTACCCCACCCCCAGGATTGTGAAATACTGCCAAAAATCTTCCAGAAAACCTCACCAGAGTAACAATGGTAATGCATTCCACCTTCTCCTGCTTGAGACTATTGCTGCTTGCTTGAGGTATGATTTATACAATGAACCTATCAAAATAGATTCTGTTTAAGCAAAGCTCAGCTGGTCACCATGTTGGAATCTTGGACAACAGCTACCCAACTCTCCTTTGATGAAATAACTTATATGTACACCCAAAAACCTCATCCACTGCCTTATCAGCTCATACTCCTACCTTTTTCTTTAGCTCTTCAATATTACTGCAGTATAACTGCTAACTATCCTCACATTTATGCTACATACTTCTTCTTTTCTTTCTCTTAGTACTTTTGCTTCCCTTACTGTTCAAAAATCTATGTATCTGTTCCATTAAAACATTCAATGTGGAAGCTTCAACTGCTTCACTAGGCAGGGAATTCACAGATTCACAACCCTTTGGGTGAAGAAGTTACTCCTCAATTCTGTCCTAAATTTGTATTCCCTTATTTTGAGGCTAGGCCCTCTAGTTCTAGTTTCACCCACGAGTAGACTCAACCTCCCTGCTTCTAAGATATCTATTCCCTTCATAATTTTATATGTCCTAGAAGAGTCCCCCCTCATTCTTCTAAATTCCAATGAGTATAGTCCCAATCTACTCAATCTCTACACATTAGTCAATCCTCTCAACTCTGGAATCAACCTAGTGAAACTCCTCTGCACCCCCTCAGTGACAGCACATCCTTTCTCAAGTAAGGAGACCAAAACCGCACACATTACTGCAGGTGTAGCCTCACCATTACTCTATACAGCTGCAGCATAACTTGCTTATTTTTAAACTCCATCCTTTTAACAATGAGGGATAGTATTCCTTTTACCATCATATTACCTTCTGCATCTATGAACCAACATTTTGTGATTCATGCACAAGGTCAACCAAGTCCTTCTGCATAGAAATGTTAGCAAACCAATCGCTTTGGTTAGGCTATATGAGTAAGAAAATAGTGCTGGGGAATTAATGGGGTTAAAGGCTAACAAATCACAAATTAATCTACATCCGAGTACTGAAGGAGGTGGTCCTGGATATATTATATGCATTGGAGGTTTTCTTCTAACCTTCAATACACTCTGGAACAATTCCAACAGGCTGATGGGTGGCAAATATAACCCCACTATTTAAAAAACGAGGGAGAGAAAAAAGCAGAGTAATTAGTTTAACATCAGTAATGGAGGAAATACTAGAGTCCATTCTCACAACTGTGATACCAGAGCATTTGCTACATAGAATTCCTACAGTGTCGAAACAGGCCCTTCTGTCCAACAAGTCCACATCGAACATCCGAAGCGTCACCTACCCAGACCCATTCCCCTACTCAGTTATCCTATATTTACCGCTGACCAATGCAGCTAACCTACATATCCCTGAACGCTATGGGCAATTTAGCATGGCCAATTCACCTAACCTGCACATCTTTAGACTGTGGGAGGAAACCAGAGCACCCAGAGGAAACCCACACAGACACGGGGAGAATGTGCAAACGCCACACAGACAGCTGTCTGAGGCTGGAATCAAACCCAGGGTCCCTGGTGTTGTGAGGCAGCAGTGATAACCACTGAGCCACTGTGCCACCCGGACCAGACCAGTGTTAAGCAATAAATTAATCATGCAGTCCTAGGATATTACAATTTTTGATATATGCAGCCAAAACAAATGGTTACCTTTAGCTTAAAAAATATTTGAAGCGACTGAAAATCACCTTGGTAATGATACTTGATTCTGTCCCTTAAGTGGAACTTTCATTCTTCAGATATCAGTCCAAAATTATTCGCAGTTCCCACTGGCTTCAATTGTTTCTCCTTTCCCAACCAGATAACTTCAAATTTCTGATTGGACTTTCACAGTGAGGGTCACCCAATCACTTTATCCATCTGGCTTAAGGTAGGCAAACCTACAGATTTCTTTAAAATTTTATTCCTTTAGTCAATGTAAATGTACTGGAAATGTAAGGTAATAGGGTAGAAGACTGAGTCTGGGTGGGATACTCTTCAGAGGGTTGGTGTGGACTTGTTGGGCCAAATGGCCAGTTTCCAAACTGTAGAGATTCTATGATACTAACTCTTAAAGGGTTATGCATTGTGTTTGGATCAAGTGCTGGTAGGAAGTGAATTTGACTTGTATCAAACAGTGAAACAGTGAGGGAGAGCAAACATTGAGCAAGTCAGTTCCAAGATTTTCAGCAATTTCACTGGAGGTCTTGGTGTTGTGAAGAAGATGGGATGTTCTGTATTTGAAGAGGGGCAGATAGCTTTCCAGATACACAAGGAAAGGGCAACAGCACAGGCAGCTGGTCAATGCCAGCGATAAAGTCCTGAATCCAGTGCCGCATTAAGTTCAATGTTTTCACACGAGTGGTCAAAGTCATTGAATCATCTTCAAATGTTTTATCTTACCAATTGTACCTTTAATCTCAAGTACTACTCAATTAGCCACACATTCAATACTCACCAACCAATAAATTCTATCAATCAGGATACTTGCCAAAAATTCAAATGCTCCACCACACCCACAAGCATGGTCATGGTGTAGGACTGCTTCTCATCTTGCCTCTCTCTGCACTATAGTCCACTTACTTTTACAATCACTGGAAGGTCAAAAGAAGCGACAGAGGACATTGCTTCGGCTGACATGCTTTGCCATCGTGAACAGAATAAATCATTGCCCATATATATTTAGAGTCAAATAATTTGTCATCAACTTAGAACCAGCTTGAAAATTATGGATCAAAGTGACCTAGTTTCCGACATTACATATAGAATGGGATACGCTTCATTAAACAAATTTCACAACTGAGATTCTATTCCTTCTGCATGATAAGCCTGGCCCTGTTTCTGTACATTCTAACTAGTTTAAGTAGTGATTGAGCCTGTGTGTAAAATGAAAGGTATTTGTCCTCAGAAAGATGGTGCGATGTACTTCTGAGGGATTAGTATTCCAGGATGCAGGCTAACATTCTTTTATCTGTAGGCTCAGAATTAAGGGGTGCCAATTAAAGATTGAGAAGAGGAGAAATTTCTTCTCTCAGAGGTTTGTGTGAGTCTTTGAAAATCCTTGCCACAGATTGCTGTAGGGGTAGAGTCTTTGTGAATATTTAAGGCTGAGATAGATTCTTGATCAGTAGGGAATCAAGGTTTACGGGTAAATATAGGAAAGTGGACATGAGGAATGATGTGTCATGAACCTATTGAATGGCACAGCAGGCTTAAGGGGCTGAACAGCCTGCTCCTGTTCCTATTTCTTACAGTTCCTATGGTCTTATAGTTCCTATGGTGTTATGGAAAAGAATAAATGGTTACCTTAAACAGGTACTTTAATTTTTATGTCTTTCCCCAAAAAGAAAATAATAAACTATTGAACTGAAGTTTCGGTAAAGATTTGCATTGCATTGACCTAATTTGAATGAATTCTCACCTAGTGTGTCATCTACAATTTTCCTGTAAAGCTGTGCACAGAAGTATGTGGGTCACGTCAAATGACATATGTTAACCAACACAGGATTGGGAAATACAGAAATTTTAAATGCTTCAACTTAATGAAAAAAAGTTTTAATTCTTCTCATGTTTTGCCTTTACATCTAGGCTAAAATAATTGTGAAGGAAACCTTTTTAAATTACTGATTGGTATGAAATCTTCCAATTTACTAATGGAATACAGAATAGGTTAATGTACTCCTAATATCATAGTTAGGAACGTACCAACTTCGAGAAAGTGAGGACTACAGGTGCTGGAGATCAGAGTTGAGAGTGTGGTGCTGGAAAAGCACAGCAGGTCAGGTAGCACCTGAAGAGCAGCAGACTTGACATTTCGAACTTAAGCCCTTCATCAGGAACTTATCAACTTAGTTAGGAATCTGCCACTGAAGCAATAAGACCTTTCTTGTTTATTGAGACAGCATGCTCCTCTTATTAGGACTCCCAAGGTAAGTACATTGAATTAGAAAGGCTTTGCTTTATACAGATTTGCAAACAAAGGAAAATGACTGTTCACAGCAAAGAAATTGCATACCAGTAAAATGTTGCCAACTCTGTGCAGCAATAGATGTTTGGCAGCTGAAAATTAAATAGCAAACGAAAGATCATGGAATTCACAATTAGTGCAGAGAAAGGACTTTGGGGTAAAAATTACAGATCATTTTAGGGCATATATAGAGCACACAGTCCAGGGCTTGTATGAAATTTGTTTTGATTCAGCAGTTTGGTCAACCAGTTTGCCTTTACAGATGTTCCTTGTTCCAGCAATTCATGCGTACTTATTTCAATCTAATCTATTGTATTTACTCTTTATAATGTAATTTCCGCTACATTAGTGGGACCAAGTGCTGATTTTATGACCACTTCGTGGAACACCTCCACTGTTTCCACAGAAATGAGTCTAACTTTCTAGTCACTGGTGGAAGCAAGGGCTTACATGAGGAATAACCTTTGCATGTAGCTCGTGAATATAACCAACTATACCTTGTCTGAGGATATTGTGGACGCAGTGTCAATTGAGGCTTTCAAAAAGGAATTTGAGCATTATCTGAAGAGGAAAACAAATTCAGGATTATGTTGAAAAGCCAGCTGAATTACATTAGATATACTGCTATTTTTGAGGACCAGTACATGACATGTGCATTTAATGGCTTCTTTCTTTGTTGTAACTATTACCTGATTTTAAGTCTCTTGAGAACCAGTGTCTCAAAGGTCATAGCTGGAGGGCTTCATTGAAACTGTTCAAAGGCTTCCCAATTAATCAGTTTTGCTGAAGAGTTTCTTCTTACTATCCAGTCACACCACATTCTTCCCAAATCCTGCTCCAATACTCTGGGAATATTTTACACTGTCTCACCATAAATTCTAGTTTCTCCCTCTTTACTTCTTTAAATACTGAAGTTCCAAGCCAAAGGCACAATTCATTGAATCTAATGACCCATGGAAAACTATAAATAACGTATCCATAATTTATTTCTTCTATTCTCTGACATTTCCTATTAACTGAAATAATTGATAGTTAATGACCATTCTTAGGGCCTAACACTTATACACTGACACAGCAATAACATCTCCCCATGTATTCTCCAAGGTAATAAAAATTTGGAAACTGCCACTTTGAAGCTTGCTTTCTGTATCCCATTCCAGCATAAACAAAATTTAAAAATCACATAGGTTATAGTCCAACAGGTTTAATTGGAAGCACTAGCTTTCAGAGTGCCACTCCTTCATCAGGTGGTTGAGGAGCGGCATTTTGAAAGCTAGTGCTTCCAATTGAACCTATTGGACTATAACCTGGTGTTGTGTGATCTTTAACTTCGTACACCCCAATCCAATACCGGCATCTCCAAGTCAGCATAAACAAGGCACTATCAACATTTAAATTCTGAGAAATCTAGAGGAAACAATTGATACTGCTTCTAATTAATTATGTGAACATGTTAATGGCATATTTTAAAGAATAGAATGTGTGTTTGCCTCAATATTATAAAATTGAACTAACTTTTATGGCCATGCATATTCCTATAAAGAGTGGTTAACAGTAATGGTGTAAGGATACGCAGCAATACTGATCTTGAGCCAAAAAGTGAGCTTCAAAACGTCAAGAAAATTGTTGTGTCAACATTGATTTAGTTAATTGCAAACAAATTAGACAATGAAGCAATTCTATAACATTTCCATCACATGATGAGGATACATCTGATGCAAATAATAGTTGTTAACTCTGAGTTAAATGTGGATAGATTTTTATTTCCTCAGACCTGAAAAATGAACATTCTTCATCTGCAGCAAAGAGAAGGGATTTGCAAAATGTTATGACAAGTCTGTCAGTAGTTCATGATATTTCATGCACTGCTTCCAACTGAAAACAATGGACGCTTATACTTGGTAGAGGTTGAGCCCTCCCATGCTAGTGTGTGGGAAGAGAGAAATCCTGTCTGAATTTTCCGTGTCTACCCCCACTGAAGAGTCCAGCAGCCTCGAGGCTGAGTTTTGACAGCACAGACCACAGCAAGGTCTATAGCTATGTTCAAGTTTATTTTCCAATTTCCAGTTCCTGTGCCTAGAGTGCAAATGACCTGAATTATGGACATGATGTGATCCTACTTCCCAAAGGTCCAAAGGTGCTGTTACTAGTTGAGTATTCAATGGCCATCCACACAGAAAATCTACCTGATTATTAGTTCAATACCTCAGAACAAAGCAATTTCTTACACAAGGTCTTCATTGTAAAAGGATTTTGAAATATAGTAGAGGATTAACTCATAAATTGACAACACTGCCTATTGTGAACAAGCCCAACTATTAAGAAAGGTGAGACAGGTTTTTTAACCAGCCCACATCGACACTCATTCCTACACTCCTCTAACATTGCCTCGGACTTGGTTAGGGAGAGATAATTCTTGACCATCCATATTGCTAGGAGATAAAAACATGTTGGGTTTGGAGAAGGCTTAGTGAATTTGGGAATTACATAGCTTTGGTACTAGGGAGTTCTTTTTTGATACCCAACCACCTTCTCATGAGGTAGAATCCCTCACTTCATGTTTCCCTCGTTACCTTGTCCAACCATGCTACTGTCCATCCTCCGTCCATTTCCTTAGGAGTGTCAGCCAGCCTGGTCCCAATGAGACCACAGACTTATACCCCCGCACCAATTTTGAATTCTTTCCTCTTGGCGTCACTGTAGCACCAGCAGTGGCCACTGCTCCCGATTGTGCTGTTGGGACACAGCAGCTGCCTGTCCCCTGATTGACCAGAAACTCCCTGAGACCAGAGCTTCTTAGTAAAAATCAGAATGTTTGTCATTAGCCATCAGGACCCAGTGTAAAATTCAGCTCTTGTTCATTGAAGTCAAAATTTGTAGCAATTCTTTCTATTTATCATTTCCCTCTTTATTGTTCCCAAACACTGATTGAAATCAGTTTTCTTACTCAAGGAAGGGATCAACCATGGAACATTCTTTGTTGGTGTGTCTTAGTATCACAACACATTACACCTACTACAACATTATCACACGAGCAAAACCAATCGTATCTTGCAATACTAGTAGTCAAGACATTTAATCACTGATTTGTTACTTACTTTGTATATCTAGGTTACAAATTGTGAACCCAGCTTGACTGCTTCAGAACATAGGAACATATGAGCAAGAGTAGGCCATTAAGCCCCTCAATCCTGTTCTATCACTCAGTAAGATTATGGCTGATCTGTGACCTAGTCTGGATCACGTTGGCATAAGTAGGGAAGAAGTATTAGGTATGCTAGAGATTATTAAGGTGGACAAATCCTCAGGACTGGATGGGATCTATCCCAGGTTGCTGAGGGAGGCGAGAGAAGAAATAGCTGGGGCTCTTACAGATATCTTTGTGGCATCCTTAAATACAGGTGAGGTGCCGGAGGACTGGAAGGTTGCTCATATTGTCTCCCTGTACAAGAAGGGTAGTAGGGATATTCTGGGTAACTACAGACCAGTGAGCCTGACGTCGGTGGTGGGGAAGTTGCTGGAGAGGATACTGAGAGATAGGATCTATTTATATTTGGAAAGAAATGAGCTTACCGGTGATGTGCAACATGGTTTTGTGTGGGGGAGATCGTGCCTTACCAACTTGATAGAGTTCTTCGAGGAAGTGACCAAGTTGTTAGATGAAGGAAAGGCAGTTGATGTCATATACATGGACTTTAGTAAGAAGTTTAATAAGGTTCCTCATTGTAGACTAATGGAGAAAGTGATGTCACATGGTGTGCAGGGTGTTCTAGTTAGGTGGATAAAGAACTGGTTGAGCAACAGGAGACAGAGAGTGGTAGTTGAAGGGAGTTTCTTGAAATGGAGAAATCTGACCAGTGGTGTTCCACAGGGGTCAGTATTGGGCCACTGTTGTTTGTAATATACATAAATGGTCTGGAAGAGGACACTGTTGGTATGATCAGCAAGTTTACAGATGACACGAAGATTGGTGGAGTGGCAGAAAGCATAAGGGACTGTCACAGAATACAGAGGGATGTAGATAGACTTGGAGAGTTGAGCGGAAAAGTGGCAGATGACTTTCAATCCAGACCAATGTAAGGTGATGCATTTAAGCAAGTCTAATTCAAGAGCGAATTATACAATGAATGGAAGAGCCTTGGGAAAAGTTGATGGACAGAGAGATCTGGGAGTGTAGGTCCATTGTACCCTGAACATTGCTGCACAGGTGGACAGAGTGGTCAAGAAGGCATATAGTATACTTGCCTTCATTGGATGGGGTATTGAGTATAAGAGCTGGCAGGTCATGTTAAAATTGTACAAGACATTGGTTCGGCCGCATTTAGAATATTGTGTATAGTTCTGGTCGCCACATTACCAAAAGGATGTGGACGCTTTGGAGAGGATGCAGAGAAGGTTTACGAGGGCATTGCCTGGTATGGAAGGTGCTAGCTATGAAGTTGAGTAGGTTAGGTTTATTTTCACTAGAGAAAAAGGAGATTGAGGGGGGACCTATTTGAGGTTTACAAAATCATGAAGGGTATAGACCGGGTCGATAGAGACAAGCTTCTTCCCAGGGTGAAGGATTCAATAACGAGAGGTCATGCTTTCAAAGTGAGAGGTGGAAAGTTTAAGGGGGATACACACGGCAAGTACTTTACACAGAGGGTGATGGGCGTTTGGAACGTGTTGCCAGCAGAGGTGGTAGAGGCAGGCACGGTAGATTCATTTAAGATGCATCTGGACAGATGCATGAGTAGGTGGGGAGTAGAGGGATACAGATGCTTAGGAATTGACCGACAGGTTTAGACATTACATTTGGATCAGCTCAGGCTTGGAGAGCCGAAGGGCCTGTTACTGGACTGTAAATTTTCTTTGTCCTTTTTGTTCTTTGTTCTAACTCCATGTACCTGCCTTTGGCCTGTTTCCTTCAATACCTTTGCTTTACAAAAAAAAATCATCTATCTCAGATTTAAAAGTAACACCTTTTACCAGTTTATCTGTTGTCCTAATCACAAAGATGAAAATATTCTTAGACTATGGCTTTTAAGTAATATTGTTTTGCATTCTACTGTGACTATAGTGAATATACAATAGTTGGGGTTACATTTTAATTTTTTTTATTCCAAGTATCGCACTGAACTCTTTGTTCACTAATATATGTCATCTGCTATTAAGTCTACCTACCATTATGGATTATTTTAAATGTTAAGACATAAATAGCATTGTGTATAATAAACATGAGAAGTAGCAAATCAATATACTATAAATGTTACAAGTGAGTATCAAATCAAAAAATGACTAACTCTAGGATTACTGTCAACTTTTTTAGAAATTATTAAAATTTTCTTTTAATCAAGATTTTTATTTTAAAAATGTGCTGCAAGATACTGAGCAATTGCTTTAATTATTAATGAAAAGGTGAGTTAGACTAACAAAGTGACATATTTATCAACACAACATATTCTATGTACTCAGGAAAATATAATTTGATGGTGACTATGAAGCTATCACTAATTGTCATAAAAAAATTACTAATGACTTTCAGAGATGGAAATCTGTCATTCTTATCTGGTCTAGCCCATTTATGAACCCAGATCAACTGCCCTCTGAAATGAGGACAAGCCTCTCAGTTCAAGGGCAACTAGGAATAAACAACAAAAGCAGGCCTTGCCAATGATACCCACATCACATTAAAGAATAAATAAAATAAAATCTATTTATTTTACATGTCTCAAGATATATAAACTACCTCCACACTTTCCGGTTCACACAGAAGTTTGAAGGAAAACAAATGGTGATCTATGATGTGTCTATTATTCTAAAAATAATACTTTGTAGTCAGTGCATCATTAGTTGGGATGAAGTTAAATATACAATTTAAATTTTGTTCTCAGCAGGGTGCAAAAGCCTTTCCTAAAATGAAATATTTGTTTACTTTCACAATGCTAGTAACTACAAATATGAGAAACATCTGTTTTTGGCAACTAATGTGTGTTTCCTCAATAGCTTTTTGCATTGATCATTGTTATGTGCCCCGCCTTTCCAGTCTGCTGTGCCTCCAAGTAGATGACCTACTTGTAAACAACATTGGTTTTCTATGATACATTATATGCAAGTGGCTGCACAACCATCATGTGATGGTTCTCAGAGACATTACTGGAAAAAAGCCCAAGGGAAAGTTAATGCAGTCAGGACAAACATCAATTAGGTCCAGTTCCACATTCACTCCAACCACATTCTGATGCTAATATTAATATTTTTAACTTTCCTAGCTTCACAATATTTAATGTATTAGAACAAAAAGTTTTTTTATATCTATATACTATCTTCTGACACCACCTCACTATCTGGCTTGGCTCAACTGCTACCTCTGTATCAGGATTTTGAGGTGCTGGTGTTGTCCTAGGGTGTCCAAAGTTAAAAATCACACAATACCAGGTTATAGTCCAACAGGTTTATTTGGAAGCACTAGCTTTCAGAGTGCTGCTCCTTCATCAGGTGGTTGTGAAGGATCAGCGTTCTAAAAGCTAGTGCTTCCAAATTACCCTGTAGGACTATAACCTGGTGTTGTGTGATTTTTAACTTTATATCAGAAAGTTGTCAATTCAAGCCCGACTCGAGACTTAAGCACATAAACTGACACTGTAGTGCAGTCACAAGTGAGTTTAGTTTTGTCAGATATGCTGCCTTTTGGAAGAGACATCAATTTACTATCCTGTTTTCTCCTCAGTAGATGTCAACAATGATAAGAGAATATTTGAAAAAAGACAAGAAAGTAGTCCTGGACACTATCTCTTCCTCAAAAGCTGCATGGCTATTTAAGAAGTATTTTTTTTAATGATCTCATTGTATAGAATTTTACAAAAGCTAAACAAGCTGCCTTCTTGAAGCAGCTGTAAGTGACTGGTTAAAACTGACTACTGAGAAGCCAGAGGACTTTTCTTAATGTGTAGACTAAATAGCACAGAGTCTGGTTTGACAGTGACTTAAAACTCCAGATTTGGCGAGTGAAGGAATTCTATGCAATAGAGAATACAGTATATGTTGTACTGGCCTTTCACTGTCAAAGAATAGAATGTAGAACATAGGGTCTTCCATATCTGAGTGGACTATGATACCATTCTAAACTAATCTCATCTGCATGCATTTGGTTGCTATCCTTCTAATCCCTTCATCAGGAATAAAGGCAGTGAGCCTGAAGCGTGGAGAGATAAGCTAGAGGAGGGTGGGGGTGGGGAGAAAGTAGCACAGAGTACAATGGGTGAGTGGGGGAAGGGATGAAGGTGATAGGTCAGGGAGGAGAGGGTGGAGTGGATAGGTGGAAAAGGAGATAGGCAGGTAGGACAAGTCCGGACACATCATGGGGACAGTGCTGAGCTGGAGGTTTGGAACTAGGGTGAGGTGGGGGAAGGGGAAATGAGGAAACTGTTGAAGTCCACATTAATGCCCTGGGGTTGAAGTGTTCCGAAGCGGAAGATGAGGCGTTCTTCCTCCAGGTGTCTGGTGGTGAGGGAGCGGCAGTGAAGGAGGCCCCCCACTCTGCCGAGGACATGGAGGTCCTGGGCCTCCCTCACCACCGCTCCCTCACCACCAGACGCCTGGAGGAAGAACGCCTCATCTTCCGCCTTGGAACACTTCAACCCCAGGGCATCAATATGGACTTCAACAGTTTCCTCATTTCCCCTTCTCCCACCTCACCCTAGTTCCAAACTTCCAGCTCAGCACTGTCCCCATGATGTGTCCGGACTTGTCCTACCTGCCTATCTCCTTTTTCACCTATCCACTCCACCCTCTCTTCCCTGACCTATCACCTTCATCCCTTCCCCCACTCACCCATTGTACTCTGTGCTACTTTCTCCCCACCCCCACCCTCCTCTAGCTTATCTCTCCACGCTTCAGGCTCACTGCCTTTAGTCCTGATGAAGGGTTTTTGCCCGAAACGTCGATTTCGAAGCTTCTTGGATGCTGCCTGAACTGCTGTGCTCTTCCAGCACCACTAATCCAGACTCTGGTTTCCAGCATCTGCAGTCATTGTTTTTACATCCTTCTGATCCCTGCCCATTCATGTGTCTATCTAAATGTCTCTTAAACATTGCAATTATATCTGCTTCTACCACCTCCTCTGGCAGGACATTCCCGCACCAACCATCATCTGTGTAAAAATCTTGCCTCAGACATTACCTTAAACCTTTCTCCTCTCATTTTAAACCTGTGCCCTAGTATTTGTAAATTTCCACCCAGGAAAAGACTTCAACTACCCATCCTATCCATGCCTCTCCTAATTTTATATGTTTCTATCAGATTGTCCCTCAGCCTCTGATGCTCTCACGGAACCAATCCAAGTTTGTCCAACCTCTCCCTATAGCTATTACACTCCAATCCAGGTAACCTCCCAGTAAACTTCTTCTGCACCCTCTCTAAAGTCTCCACATCCTTCTTAGAGGGTGACAACCAGAACTGCACAAAATCAAGAGAAGGAGCAAAAGACAGATAAAGATAAAATTCTAACGACATTAAATTAGTTGAGTAGGTGGATGATTTTTTGGTAAATTTTGTTTCTCTAAACTAGAACCAGGGAGATTTAACTAAAATACGACATTTAAAAACTAGCTATTTGAAATATTTAACATTTTATCATATTTCTATAATTGAAATTCTCATTTGACAAATAAAATACAAAAGAGATGGCAAGGCAGCTGATGTGATACAGATGCAAATTTAATCCACAGCAACCACATCTGCAGTAGACGCAAGTATTTTGAGGAAATTCGGAACAGAGTTGCAGTTCAGTTTGCAGTTTGTGCTTTGGATGCTGTGATGCATCAGGAAAGGAGAATATTACCTGGATATTACTTTGCCCTCGGAAGTAGTCACATCTCTTGGGTTGTATACTTCAGATTTGGTCCATGGTCAAGGAGTGAAGCAAATGTGGATCCAGAAGCAAGCACTGGAGGAGACTCAACCTTTGCAGTTGCTGAACAGGTATGAGGTACTTGCACCTTGTGTGGATAGAAGCAGGAACTGGACAGCAAATGAACTAACTGACAACAGTTCTATGGTATAGGAGACCATTCAAATTGAAGGAATACAAAGGGATATAGCAGCAGTATGGGAAGGTTTATTTCGGGGGTGAGGTATAGCAAACAGGAAATGTATGCTAAAAGTTGTGTTGCTGTTCCTATACCAGGCGTAAAGACATCTTGTCATGTCTGAGGGGGGAATTGCATTGTGAAGGGAAGGGTCCAGTTGCTGTCGTCCAACTAGTGCCAATGACCAAGATAGGGCTAAGAAAGAGGTTCTGCTAAAGGAGTACAAGCTACTAGGGGCTAAACTAAAGAGCAGATCCACAAATGTAATCTCTGAACTCCTACCTGAGCTACGAGCAAACAGGATGAATGAGATCAGAAAATTGGATGCATGACTAAAATTGGAGAGAAATAGATTTCAATTTAGGAGACACTAGCACCAGTACTGGAGAAGGGGAAGCTGTAACACTAGAATGGTCTTTACTCACGTGCACTGATGAATTGTAGAGATAGGCAGGGCAACACTACAAATGGAGATGCCCTCTGAGGATCAAGTCCTTTTAATTTAAAATAGCCATGACTCTCCAGTGAAAACACAGCCATCCAGGAGAGTGGGCCAGTGTTCTCCCTGTGGCTCAGCAGCCATTAGCAGTTGGGGATGGCCTCTGTCATATGAGCAATTGTCACTCCATCTCTTCATTCCCTGTTTGAGTCTACCACTTCCCACTCAATGTGGTCCAGTGTGATTTCTGGGTCACCTGCTTTGATAAATGAATTTTTTTACCAGAGCCATATGAGGCTTTAATGTGACTCTAGTTACCACTGATTGTCCTGATCTGGCTGCCTGGCAGAGACCAACATAACAAGATTACAAGTCGACCCATCTCAAATCTTAGCTTTGACCTACCCAAAGACTCTGAAAATGCATGTGGACAGTGAGAGAAAGAAACATGCTGGATGGGCTAAAGTGTAAGAAAATACAAGTTCATTCACATTGGTATGCAAAAATAGAAAAGCAGTGTATTATTTAAATGGAGAGTAGCTATGCAATGATACAGAGGGATCTGGATATCCTTATGCATGCATTAAAAAAGGTGAACATGCAGGTTGAATAAGTAACTAGAAAAGCATATAGAATGTTGCCCTTATTGAAAATGGGATAGAGTATAAAAGTTAGGAAGTCTTAGTATGAGTTTGGAGATACACTGTTTTGGAAAACCTCAAGTTTACTATGGAAGTCAGCCAGGAGAACATTGGAATTGTTTAGTCTAGAGGTAGCAAAGGCATAGTTGGAAGTTTCAACAGCAGATGAACTGAAGCAATGGGGAAACAAGGAACAGTACAGAAGCAGAATTGTCAGTACTATTGATAGAATGCATTTGGCCTTCCAACATTGTCTCTGGGGTGGATAAGATGTGGAAGTTGCAAGCCACCTGGTTCACCCTCAGGTAGTGCCCAGAGAAAAGAGTGGAATCAGTTACTGGGAAATGCCTCTAATACAGGGACCAAAGACGATGACTTTCATCTTTCCAATCCTTTACATACTGAAATATTTTTGAAACAGAGCCACATATTTTAGGAAGTAGAAATTATTCATCTCAGAAAAAAGGTCCCTCTGTTCTATTGAAGTATGCACTTATGTTCTCAACTCTCTGAAGTGCATTTTCAAATCTATGACCTTTTTACACAGAGGCAGGAATACCACCATGGAGTCATAACAGAGCATATTATGGTTTTTTTCACCACTTTCCTGTTCAAGATAAGCTTACTCAGCATTGTTCAACATAGTGTAATTATTAGGCAAATTTTATGTTACAATTCAATAGTTTCTGCTATGATTGGCTTAAATGTAACTTGATTAAAAATGTCTTTTTTGAAATGTATTAACATTATCAATGCATGCCATAAACACACAAGTTTGGACATGTTGTATGATCACTTATCAGGCATTTGCACTTGATGAATATAAGTAGTGATAACATCATACCGCAACATGTTGGCAAATGGGATTAAAAAGGTCCCTTGACTTTAGTTGGCATTGTAAATGGCACAAATTAGCAAAGAACTTGAAAGCAAGTTTTGAAAAACATGCAAGATCATCACCTACGGATCCCCAGACAGGCGTTAATTGGAACACATTAGAAAAACTGAGCCATGCACAGTGCTAAATCCTATGAGACCATTTGGCTTCATCACTTGAAACAGCAAGAGATAACATATTGTTCCCCTGTCAAAAAACAGAAAAACAGAAGAAAAAGAAAGGAAAAGAGAACAGCAAATTGGTAATTTCCTGATTTCATGCTGTTGGTAGAAAAGAAATCCAGGCACATGCTGTTTACAATTTTCTAGCCATTTAAGGACTTGGAAAAAAGTACACAGCAAGCACATACATTTTTCAACTGTACATCTGCTTAGTTAGTGTCTGGTGGCAGGGAGGTATTTGAAAATTACTTATTTTATATAATTACAAAATCATCACATTTCTGTACAAACCACATCCCAGAATACTTAAAATACAAGGGGACAACTGAATTTCACTTGACTTCTTTCAGGCCTAGGTGATGTCATGAGCTAATGTCTGATCAAGGAGGCTAGGCTGACTTGAACAGTTGAGTGTGAACGTTCTGCCCCTCAATCTCTGCTGAACTCCTCAGGTTGTCACTTAGTGTTATAGAAACTGGCCATCTCCACATCCTGAAATGCCAGTCCCATTCCTTCCTAGCATCACTAGCAGGATTTGCAATGAGACACTCCAGCAGCTCCTCTCCGCATCACTGAGGGTGCTGTTGCATTAGACACATGGTGAATTGAAGAAGGCATAACTTACTCCTGTTTTGTATGATCCCGAGGAATGTTGGTGATGGCTCCAATGACAAGGGGTTGGAATTATATGAATAAAACACAAGGGTAGGCCACTTGGCCACTTTGAGCCTGCTCTGCTGTTTGGTGCAATCATGACTGATTTGATTTTAAGGTCAAAGTTAGAGTGGTGCTGGAAAAGCACAGCAGGTCAGGCACCACCCAAGGAGTAGAAAAGTCGACATTTCGGGCAAAAGCCCTTCATCAGGAATAAGGCTGGGAGCCTTGGGGGTGGACAGATAAATGGGAGAGGGTGGGGCTGGGGAGAAGGTAGCTGAGAGTGCAATAGGTGGATGGAGATGGGGGTAAAGGTGATAGATCGGAGAGGAGGGTGGAGCGAATAGGTGAGAAGGAAGATTGACAGGTGGAACGGATATGAGGATGGTGCTGAGGTGGAAGGTTGAAACTGGGGTAAGGTGGGGGAAGAGGAAATGAGGAAACTGGTGAAGTCCACATTGATGCCATGGGGTTGAAGGGTCCTGAGGTGGAAAATGAGACGTTCTTCCTCCAGGGGTGAGATGGTGAGGGATGGCAATGGAGGAGGCCTAGGACCTGCATGTCCTCGGCTGAGTCAGAGGGAGAGTTGAAATGTTTGGTCACAGGGCAGTGAGGTTGATTGGTGTCGGTGTTCTGGAGATGTTCTCTGAAGCGCTCTGCGAGAAGGCGTCCATTGAGAAGTGTCCTCAATGTGGAAGAGGTCGCATTGGGAGCAACAGATACAATAAATGACATATGTGGAAATGCAGGTGAAATGGATGTGGAAGGCTCCTTTGGGGCCTTGGACGGAGGTGTGGGCACAGGTTTTGCAATTCCTGCAGTGGCAGGGGAAGGTGCCAGGAGGGAGGGTGGGTTGTTGGGGAGGCATGGACCTGATCAGGTAGTTGCCGAGGTCTGATTTTAACTTCAACTCTATATTCCTGCATACTCCTGATGATATTTCACCCCTATTGTCATCAGCAATCTAAAAATTTAAAATTTTGCAGCTGCTGCCTTTTTGACAAAACGGATTCCAAAGACTCAATACACAGAGAAAACCTTTCCCCTCATCTCTTTCTTAAAGGGGCACCCCCTTTATTTTTAAGCTGGGATCCTAGTTCTTCCACAAGAGAAAATATCCTTTCCACATCCACTGGGTCAAGTTCCATTAGGATCTTACATCTTTCAATTAAGTCACCTCTGATTCTTTGAAACTCCAGAGGGTATCGGCCTTGAATTCAGTCATATAATTTATGACTTGCACTCATGTAGCTTTTGAAAAATGTCTATCTCCATGAGGGCTGACTCTTGTGCTAACTTAGTATGATCAGTGTTTAAGCATGAACTCCACCATTCTGAGCCCAACCATCATCTCCAGTCAGACCCCTTATCTGCATGATTCGAGAAGGAAGGGCTGTTTTTGTTCCCAGTTCTACATGCATCCATTTCTAAACACAAACTGTTTCTTGTTGAATGATGCTCCAGATGGCACTTACACACCAACAGGAGTGTTGTGCGTTAGTCAGTTTTTGTAAAGTGCTTTTAATTCCCTTGCTTAGGAAAATCTGGAAGAAATGCTGTGTACTTTGACTCTTGTTGCCTGAGGAAGAAATATCTGATTGGCCTTCAATGTGTTCCTGTATGTGTTGGTGTAATTTTTTTTTGGATTGTTAGTGGATCCCAACTGCATCACCTACATGCATCACGAGATATCGCCATTTTTAACATTTTAGGAAAATTTAGTTTGGGTGCTTTTGGAATACTGCATGCAATTCTGGTCTCCCTGTTATAGGAAAGATGCTGTGAAATTTGAAAGGGTTCAGAAATGACTTATAAGGACATTGCCAGGCTTGGAGAGTTTGAATCAAGGGGAGAGGCTGAATTGGCTGGGGCTATTTTGCCTGGAGCGTTGGAGACTGAGGGGTGCCTTATAGATGTTTATAAAACCATGAGGGGCATGGATAGAGTAAACAGACAAGGTCTTTTTCCCAAGATAGGGAAGGTCCAGAACTAGAGAGGTTAGGTTTAAAGTGAGAGAGGAAAGATTTAAAAGGGAGCTAAGGGGCAATTTTTTCATGTAGATGGTTGTGTGTGTACGGAATAAGCTGCAAGAGGAAGAGATGGAGGCTGCAACAATAAGTACATTTAAAAGGCATCTGGATGGGAAAATGAATAGGAAGAGTTTAAAAGGATGTGGGCCAAATGCTGGCCAATGGGACTAGATTAATTTAGGATATCTGGTCAGCACCAAAGGGTCTGTTTTCATACTGTACAGCTCTATGACTGTATGACTCTATAACCTTGTGGGAGAAAGTGAGGACTGCAGATGCTGGAGATCAGAGATGAAATTGTGTTGCTGGAAAAGCGCAGCAGGTCAGGCAGCATCCAAGGGGCAGGAGAATCGACGTTTCGGGCATGAGCCCTTCTTCCGGAATGAGGAAAGTGTGCCAAGCAGGCTAAGATAAAAGGTAGGGAGGAGGGACTTGGGGGAGGGGCGTTGGAAATGAGATCGGTGGAAGGAGGTTAAGGTGAGGGTGATAGGCCGGAGTGGGGGTGGGGGTGAAGAAGTCAGGAAGAAGATTGCAGGTTAGGAAGGTGGTGCTGAGTTTGAGGGTTGGGACTGAGACAAGGTGGGATGAGGGGAAATAAGGAAACTGGAGATATCTGAGTTCATCCCTTGTGGTTGGAGGGTTCCTAGGCGGAAGATGAGGCGCTCTTCCTCCAGCCGTCGTGTTGCTATGGTCTGGTGATGGAGGAGTCCAAGGACCTTGGTGGAGTGGGAGGAGGAATTGAAGTGTTGAGCCACGGGGCGGTTGGGTTGGTTGGTCTGGGTGTCCCAGAGGTGTTCTCTGAAACGTTCCGCAAGTAGGCGGCCTGTCTCCCCAATATAGAGGAGGCCACATCGGGTGCAGCGGATGCATTAAATGATGTGTGTGGAGGTGCAGGTGAATTTGTGGCGGATATGGAAGGATCCCTTGGGGCCTTGGAGGGAAGTAGGGGGGAGGTGTGGGCGCAAGTTTTGCATTTCTTGTGGTTGCAGGGGAAGGTGCCAGGAAGGTGGCTCGGCAGAGGTCTCACCTTCATTCCCCTGTGCTCTTGGGTTAACGTGTTCAACACGCGGCGAGACATCGAACAATTCTTCCGCCGCCTTCGCCTCCGTGCCTACTTCTTCAACCAGGATTCTCGCCCACCCTCTGATGACCCCTTCTCCTGCCTCCAACACACCCCATCCACCTGGACACCCCGTGCTGGCCTTGTACCTGCCCTCAATCTCTTCATAGCCAACTGCCACCGCGACATTAACCGCTTCAACTTCTCCACCCCTCTCACCCACTCCAACCTCTCACCCTCCGAATGTGCAGCCCTCCACTCCCTCCGTTCCAACCCCAACCTCACTATCAAACTGGCAGACAAGCGAGGCGCGGTAGTAGTTTGGCGCACCGACCTTTACACCGCTGAGGCTAAATGCCAGCTCGCGGACACCTCCTCCTACTGTCCCCTTGACCATGACCCCACCTCCCACCACCAAACCATCATCTCCCAGACCATCCATAACCTCATCACCTCAGGGGATCTCCCATCCACCGCCTCCAACCTCATAGTCCCACAACTCCGCACCGCCCGTTTCTACCTCCTGCCCAAAATCCACAAACCTGACTGCCCCGGCCGACCCATTGTCTCAGCCTGCTCCTGCCCCACCGTACCCATCCCTGCATACCTCGACACGGTCCTGTCCCCCTTAGTCCAAGAACTCCCCACCCACGTTCGGGACACCACCCACGCCCTCCACCTCCTCCATGATTTTTGCTTCCCCGGTCCCCAACGCCTTACCTTCACCATGGACATCCGGTCCCTGTACTCCTCCATCCCCCATTACGAAGGACGCAAAGCCCTCCGCTTCTTCCTTTCCCGCCGTACCAACCAGTACCCTTCCACTGACACCCTCCTTCGACTGACTGAACTGGTCCTCTCTCTGAACAACTTCTCTTTCCAATCCTCCCACTTCCTCCAAACCAAAGGAGCAGCCATGGGCACCCACATGGGCCCCAGCTATGCCTGCCTCTTCGTAGGATATGTGGAACAGTCCATCTTCCGCAGCTACACTGGCACCACCCCCCACCTTTTCCTCCGCTACATCGATGACTGTATCGGCGCTGCCTCGTGCTCCCACGAGGAGGTTGAACAGTTCATCCACTTTACCAACACCTTCCACCCCGACCTCAAATTTATCTGGACTGTCTCAGACTCCTCCCTTCCCTTTCTAGACCTTTCCACTTCTATCTCGGGTGACCGAATCAACACGGACATTTACTATAAACCGACCGACTCCCACAGCTATCTAGACTACACCTCCTCCCACCCTGCCCCCTGTAAAAACGCCATCCCATATTCCCAATTCCTTCGTCTCCGCCACGTCTGCTCCCAGGAGGACCAGTTCCAATACCATACAACCCAGATGGCCTCCTTCTTCAAAGACCGCAAGTTCCCCCAGACGTGATCGACGATGCCTTCCACCGCATCTCCTCCACTTCCCGCTCCTCCGCCCTTGAGCCCCGCCCCTCCAATCGCCACCAGGCCAGAACCCCACTGGTCCTCACCTACCACCCCACCAACCTCCAAATACATCATATCATCCGTCGTCATTTCCGCCACCTCCAAACGGACCCCACCACCAGGGATATATTTCCCTCCCCTCCCCTATCAGCGTTTTGAAAAGACCACTCCCTCCGTGACTCCCTTGTCAGGTCCACACCCCCCACAAACCCAACCTCCACTCCCGGCACCTTCTCCTGCAACCGCAAGAAATGCAAATCTTGCGCCCACACCTCCCCCCTTACTTCCCTCCAAGGCCCCAAGGGATCCTTCTATATCCGCCACAAATTCACCTGCACCTCCACACACATCATTTACTGCATCCGCTGCACCCGATGTGGCCTCCTCTATATTGGGGAGACAGGCCGCCTACTTGTGGAACGTTTCAGAGAACACCTCTGGGACACCCAGACCAACCAACCCAACCACCCCGTGGCTCAACACTTCAATTCCCCCTCCCACTCCACCAAGGACATGCAGGTCCTTGGACTCCTCCATCACCTGACCATAGCAGCACAACGGCTGGAGGAAGAGCGCCTCATCTTCTGCCTAGGAACCTTCCAACCACAAGGGATGAACTCAGATTTCTCCAGTTTCCTTATTTCCCCTCACCCCACCTTGTCTCAGTCAAATCCCTCGAACTCAGCACCACCTTCCTAACCTGCAATCTTCTTCCTGACATCTCCACCCCCACTCCCACTCCGGCCTATCACCCTCACCTTAACTTCCTTCCACCTACCGCATTTCCAATGCCCCTCCCCCAAGTCCCTCCTCCCTACCTTTTATCTTAGCACACTCTCCTCATTCCTGAAGAAGGGCTCATGCCCGAAACGTCGATTCTCCTGCTCCTTGGCTGCTGCCTGA
Source organism: Chiloscyllium punctatum (assembly GCF_047496795.1). Lineage (NCBI taxonomy): Eukaryota > Metazoa > Chordata > Chondrichthyes > Orectolobiformes > Hemiscylliidae > Chiloscyllium > Chiloscyllium punctatum. The sequence goes on along the minus strand of NC_092743.1, from coordinate 52,196,342 downwards.
CCTGCTGCGCTTTTCCAGCAACACATTTTCAGCTCTATAACCTTGTGAGCAGAGAGAAAGGAAATAATGTTTGATAAGTAACTTTTCAGCATTTCACTGAAGTGAACAACATATTTTCTTTAAATATCAAGAGCAGAAAATGCTGGAAACAAATGCAGGAATCTTGCTTAATTAGTATGTTGTTCAGAATCTCTGTATCTTATGGGGAAAAGCAGAGATTAATGTTAAAATGCTCAAACACCCAGTACAGACATGATGGACCTAATGGCCTCCTTCTGCACCATAACAATTCTGTGATGGAGGCAGTCTCAAATACGACACTCAAGAGGGCATTAGATAATAATTCAAAAGAAATGATGTGCAAGGCTATGCAGAAAAGGCAGGAGATTGACAAGGAGTCAAAAATGCTCATAGCTAAGGGTGCTCATGCACCCTTAATGCTTATGGGCAGCATGTTGGCTCAGTGGTTAGCACTGCTGCCTCACAGCACCAGGGACCCGGGTTTGATTCCCGCCTCGGGCGACTGTCTGTGTGGAGTTTGCACATTCTCCCCATGTCTGCGTGGGTTTCCTCCGGGTGCTCCGGTTTCCTCCCACAATCCAAATATGTGCAGGTTAGGTGAATTGGCCATGCTAAACTGCCCATAGTGTTATGTGCATTAGTCAGGGGTAATGGGTCAGGGTGGACTTGTTGGGCTGTAGGGCCTGCTTCCATACTGTAGGGAATCTAATCTAATCTAGTACAGACATGATGAGCCAAATGGCCTCTTCTTGCTCTGCATACATTTTCTGATTCTTTGAGATCAATAAAGGAAGGAAAGTAACCAGATCACCACAAACACACACGCACATGAAAAGGAATAGTTGTTTAAGTTGGAAACAACAGATGGTTAAAAGCAGAAATAATAATAGCATATGACAGTCAAATGCATATCAAAGGAAGGCAGGAAATAAAAGATAATGACAAGCTACAGGGATTGTGCAAATAGCTGACGAGGTGTGAAAAAGGCAGAGAGAAATGAGACAGAAAAAAATTGGGGAAGCAGAGCTGAAGCAGCCAATGAGCTAGGTGAAGCGAACGAGCAACTAGACGACAATTCTGCAAAATGCCCCATCACCAATGTGTTTCAATGGACCATCCTCACCCCATGCACCAATTAAATCCTCCACTTCCATCCCATTACAACTATTTCACACTGACATCACTTGCTGCTGAAGGGGAATTTGGGCAATAGATAAAAGGAATGGATTAGCTGGTATTATTGGGCAGCGTGGCATTTCAACATCTGCAGTTTTTTTGCTTATTATTTTCTACTGCCAATGACAGGTCATCGTAGCATGATATAATTTCCTTAGTTCATCATTACTCATTTCAATTTATGTCCATTCTAATATTTTCAAACAGAATTGATTTCCTGTGTCATCTAAATCACTTGAATATAACTGCGACATCATCAAACGTTTTATTCAGCATACCAAAACTATGAATTCATAAGGGTAAGCTGTACCCTCTGACTTTGATATTCCACCACTGTTCTCACCTGCTTTGAAATTTATGGGGAGCATCCCACTTTTGTTTTAGAAACAAGTATTCCCTGCATCTCTAATAAATCACAATACATACTCCTCATTTGTACGCTTGTCGTTTTTCTTATTGTTAAGACGCTCGATTTCTATTTCATATTGCAGACCATAGTTGGAATAAACATGGGCATGCGTTGGCTTTCTGAAAGGATCAGTGTCAAACTTAATCACAATGCGAAAGTGATCTACTTGCAATGATCTGGGCAACCACTGGCATCAGTTACTGGGAGGAGGTGACGGATGGGTCATCATATCGAACTGTTACAAGTTATGTTTTGTGATGATTTGAAGTAGCTTTCTAATCACTTGAGACTCAAAGTTCAACGCTAGTCACATATAAACAAGATCAGGTAACAATGAACTTTTGGGTTTTTGCTTTTATTGATATGAACTTTAGATAACTAACTCTCTACTTATACATTATTTAAATTCCCAAATGGTCTCAAGGAAATTGGAATTGAAATCCTTTGAATTATTAATTGTGTAACATAATCATGGTGCTGAAATTGTTAGCTCATACCCAGCTCCCTAAGTAGGGAGGACATTTTCAGTCTTAATTTTGTTTCCAGATGGACACACATTATTCTGTCCCAAAGGCAATTTTTTAAGGTTTGCTTACACTCTTAAATTTTATTTAACATTTTAAATAGAAAACAAAAGAATCAGAGGGTCAAATGTAAATCATGATGTCTGAGTATTTATTTTAAACAGCAAAGACTCACTTCTACAGTTTAAATTCACATTTTGACATAAATGCACAATAGTGCAGAACTGAGGTCAATGACTTCCTGTGCTCCAATAATAAGTGCTAAGTGCCATCATTTCTCTCTGTTACCTCACACTCATTTTAACTCTGCCACTGTGCACAAACCTCACCAATGCCATGGACTACCAACCTCACTATTGCAGGCAGCATATCAATTCAATGGCTCTTATCTACCTCATCCTCCTCCACAATGACTAACTGTCCTGCCCTCTGGTTGAAAAGCTATGCAATCCACAGAGGCTGGCAGCCTGGAAGCTGTTTATGCTGCTGACACATGGTTCTGGTGTGATATGGCCATAGTACCATACCATATGACAAACTGTCCACCCTTTGACAGATAACTACTGAGAACCATAAGAAAACTGACTGACCATGTATCTGTACCAAAAGGCAAGGTGAGACAGAAGTACTGTGAGCTTTAAAATCTAGCTAGGGAGTAAGGTACAAAAGACAAGGCAGAGATGATGTAAGCATTGAAATAGGCGTATAGTGAGTGAGCATTAAGACAGCCAAGTGAGGCGGTCTGAGATTCACGCTGCTCTAATCCATTAGGTAGGTACCTACTTCTGTGCTTCTGGATTAGTGGTGCTGGAAGAGCACAGCAGTTCAGGCAGCATCCGAGGAGCAGTAAAATCGACGTTTCGGGCAAAAGCCCTTCCTACTCCTGTGTGCAAAGTGTCCTGTCAGCACCATTGCAATTATGGGTGCCATGCACTCCATTGTGCAGTATTGATATCCAGAGCTATATTGTACATAGATCGGAGATGTGCCGTGAGGGTGCGATGAGGCTGGTACACGTCGGTTGCCAATGTCCGTGGATGGTTGGTACAGGTGGTGATTCATGGAGGCCCTGCTTGTTGATCCTACTCTGAGATGTTGCTGATTGGTGTCCCAAGATGGAGAGCTATCAACAATTAACTCTACAAGCTAAAACTCCCATCCTACACACATGTGCGGACAATAAAGAAAAACATGGGTGTTATGCACAAAGGGAAAGATTGGAAAAGCTATTCATTGTCCCTGACCCCAGGGTTCACTGAAATGATCCACGTACATTTACTTACTTGCAGAAGGCATGGGGTGCCACTGGTTTACACGCTGATTAAAAAAACTCAGCATTTACAGGAACTGAGGGGAAATAAACAGGCTATCTTCAGGCTTGAAATGCTTTTTACTGTACAGCAAAAACAGCCTTTTCCCTTCTGGAGGTCTCATGGCTTCTGCCTTTGGCTTCCTGGGAACCAATCACATAATGCCGACAGACAGAAGGCCTTTGTCATTGATAACTGGTTACCGTATCACAGACCAATCAGCTACTTGCCCACCATTCGCAAACATCCCTCTGGCTCCAGCTCATCTGTAACTAGACTTGCCCCACTGCTTTAGCAAGCAGCTTTGTAAACAATACTCACAATGGTTATCAGGTAACTTGTTTTTTTAAAAAAACTGCAGCAATTCTTTAACAATCCTTGGCATTTGAACTAGTTATTTTCCTATTTCAGTCCACACTTAAAAATACAGAAAAATGATATGACCATATAGTTGCACCATGTAGTTACTATCTGGCAGCTGGGAGAATGGGAAATTGCATGTAAGTAAAGTGAGCTTAATTAATAATATGTTAATATATACTAACATATGCAAATAGGCCTTTCACCATTCACGAATGATAACCTCATCTTGCTGTTCAAGACTTGGTTGGAAATTGGGAATATTTCTGAATCTCATTGCAGCCAATCTTACCCTATTTTCTTAACTCTTTTTACATATTGTTCAGTGGAAGGGAAGATTCCTTCCTATGTATTCCCACAGTGCCAGAAAATAACAGAATTTATTACTGTCAGTATAATATATGTAATTCAATGGTATACAGCTATTAACACATAAAACCCTAGAGTACAATAGTGTTGATCTCGGCTTCTGGACAGCTTTTTCCACACAATGCCACATTACAGCAATTAACACTTTTCCAAAGATCAATTTAGGAATGAGGTGAAGTGCAAAATTAAGTTAATGCAAGTTGCTGATGCACTTTTTGGACCTGATGTCAGTCATTTGAGAGCTGTTTAATTGACATTGTTGAATAAGCTCATTAAAATGCAATTTTGAGCTAACCTTGCTGACAATCATGACAATTATAATATCCTGATATTTTAGCACTCACATTAAACTTTCAGAAAAAAGTTAGATTTGAAGAACATAAATAACATAAGCTGGTCCATGAAAATAGAGGAAAGGAGCTTAAAAAACAATTCAGTTTAGTTCTCTTATAATAATACTTCCCATTTTTACATTAATTCACAAAATTAGGAGAGGGCTTCACATTACCACACTGTAGTCTCTCTAAGTAAACTGCCAAAGTAGGGGAGCTGTTGGTTTATAGGACTATTTTGCATTTTGAGTTCAGATAAGGCTGTTCAACTGCTTTTCATCTAGAGAGGTCAGAGAGAGAATACTTTCATCTTTTCATTTTAGATTCTACCCCCAGATCAGAGATGCAAGAGCAGTTGCCTAACTCAACATATCTTCGAATCCTGAGGGCTGATCACTTTATATATTAACCTTGTGAGCAATGATTAAGAGGACTCTGAAATACAAGAATTAAAAAATACATTAAGAAATATATTGTGCTTGAACTTGGAACGTGCAGCCATCTTAACAAAATAAAATTAACATAAAAGCACAAAAAAAGTAGATGAACATCCTGTATTCTAAGGATGCCTGAAAGTGTCATTCACAGACATTAGCAGTGGGAAATGGCAAACTCCTTGGACTGTCAGGGCACTTCTCCACTGCATTAGTCAGGGTGCTCAGAAAGTACAGACTAGCAAGGCAGGGCATGCCAGCAACTAACATTGAAATGCTGCAGCAAGGACAGATTGGATTAGGCTGAGCTCAGGGCTGCTCAGTTGCTTTCTGAGCATTTGCTCACCTAGCACAGCCCAGTATGCTCGCAGCATGTATGCCTTGCCTTGTCATGTCAATTAGCACAGTCATACAAGGAGGCAGCTTGCTTTGCTGCTCAGCAATCCTCATTCAAAGGGGTGACACCTTGCTGCATGGCAGAATGTTATGTCAATCTCACACCAGCAACATGCGCCAGCGGCTTATGCAGTAAACACATTGCATGTGCACTGTGCAAGCAGTCATGTCTCAAAGTCTTGGAGGAATGTCCTCACCAAAGTTCATGGAGGTACCTATCAGTCAGCAGATTCTGGCACAATAAGTTAAGGACAGCTTTATGTACCAGTCCTGGACAGAGGCCGCAGTCAGATGTCTGGCTAGTGTGATCTCAGTTAGGGGTCTGTGCCTCCTTAATCCTGTGGCTCCCCATCACCTAGGCTGGGGGTACAGCGAATAGTCAGTGAGATTTTTCAGAAACACAGACCTGTCGGGTCCCTAATCTCTGGCTATTCTAAAGCATTGTCTTGTCACTCCTTGTTTCTGCTGAATCACCCTGCCTCAGACATTGCTGACCAACTCATTCATACCATCACATTCAGACATAGAGAGCATGAAAGAGTAGGAATACTATAGGAGGAGGGCCAATGGTGCCAGCCCTGCATATGCTTTGTAACTATTGATTTCAGATGATGCAGCAGACTCTCAGCAAAGGCATCCATCAATGGAATATTCTGTGTGACTGTGAATTTTAGTCTGATGAATTAAAACTGAGATTTAGGACTACACAGAGAGTCAAACAATGCAAACACTTACAGCATAGTGTCATTTTTGTTGCTAAAATGCCTCAATAGGTATTTTGTCTTTTTATCCCCTCCGTTACCTCTGAGTGGGCTCCTTAGAGCCACACCTAAGTTGGGCAGTATCTCTCAGCAGTGGAACCAGTTGGCCTGGAGATTTGGTCAGGTAACCCTCAGGAATGCTTGTGCCTGGACGACTCAGCTATGCCAAGGGTCATCTTGCCAGATGCAAGTTGACCCTCCAGGCTGTGATTTTCTAAGGGTTGGAGGGTCAGGCAAGGTTGAGGTGAAGGGCCTGGACACCAATGGTGTGAACTTCTAAGGGTTGGAGAGTTAGGCAGGGTTGAGGTGGAGGTCCTGTGTCCTGAGTGGAGATTTCTAAGGGGAGTGCAGGTGAGGTCACTTGTGAGTGCTGTTTACAGGGCCCCTTACATGAGTTACACTTGAGGACAGTGCATTCAGGAAGAATCATAGAAAACATAGGAAAAGGACATGAAAGAAAGGTACTGCAATATTCTTGGATAGCTTTAAACTATGCTGAGATTTGGAGAAACGAGTTGCCAAAGGAAAGCCTGTAAAATTATTTCATACAGTGTAAAATGGTCCCATTAATTTATTAGCGTAGGATGATCTAAAGTAAACCAAGGAGCAGACTTTCCTCAACCTTGTAATGTGCAGTGAGAAAGGATGTATCAATAACCTTATAGTAAAAAAAAAGACTTCTCGGTGACAGTGATCACATCACGATAAATGTTCGTGTTCATTTTGAAAGGGTGAAGTGAGTATCCATGTCTTGTGTTTTTATCCTAAATAAAGGTTACTATGATGGTATGAAGGCAGAGCTGGCCAAGATGGATTGGGAAGCTAGTTTAAATCTAAGACAGTACATGTTCAGTGACAACCTTTTGAGGAGATATTTAATTACTCTCAGCAAAGATATATCCCCTTGAGAAAGAAGGGCTCTTTGGAGAGTATGCATCATCTGTGTCTCAATAAGGAAGTTCAACACCAATAGTTGGTTAGAAAATCAGACAGATTTTAAGAACCAGCAAAGTATTACTAAAAGGTGATAAAGAAATGGGAAGCAGAGTGTAAGAGGAAGCTACACAGTTATAAAAAACAGAATGGAATTTTCCCCTCCCTGGTCTGGCATGAGTGAGGCAAGATAACATGAAACAAATGAAGAGATTGGACTCTCAACATCGAGAAAACTTTTCCCAATTTTCCCTTCAAATGACAACAGGAGAATTTTGCTTTTGAGCAGTGACTACCTTATTTGCATGCAATTGCATCTCATCAATACACCAACTCCCCTTATTAATCTGCAACTTCAAATTCCCCCCTCCCTTTCCAAGAAACGACACAGTGTGAATTTCCAACAGAAGAGTGGTTACCTGACAATTGCAGCTCACAGAATGTTTGTTCCAGCCTTTGTGGAAATGTTTCTTTATAACGTGTTCCATGGCCACTCCCCTCTTTAACCTTTCAGAGACACAAGTTAGGATTGGCAAACCACCAACCCCATCATATCAATGCACCTGCTCTTGGACCAACTCAGAAACTGTATCAGCCCTTCGACACTTTACTTTGGAGCTCAGGACCACCTATAACTTACATGTGTGAAGGGATCTCTACACATATGATGCAATTGTGCAGGATATAAGTTATGTCTCTTAGCTCACTTCCTTAACACCCACTCACTTTCCACTTATTTGGAGGCTGCCAGCTTCTGTCCATTTCACATTGCTTTCTTGGTACACATTCACTGGCTTCTATACTGACTCACATTACTTTCTTAGCGCATAAGTTTTCAGCTATGGGCTACAAGCCTTAGTGGCTTGCTTTGAGTTTTAGCACAGAGGCAGTCACCTTGTGATGGTGAACGGCACTGGACAGTCAATCTACCAGTCAGATAATCGGACATGTTGCTATATGGCACCTTGCTATATCAACATTACAGCTGCAGCATGTGCCAACCTTACTTGGTAAACACACTGCATGTGCTTCAAGCAAATGGCAAGTGTGAAAAGTCAATGGGGAGCAGTCATTCGTAAAAGGGACTGCAGTCATTCAGGAGGCTAAGCAAACACAATGAGTGTAGTATTGAGAACTTTGGTGAGAGATGTGTGCAGTAGCAGAGTTAGACAATGGGGGGCCATTGATAGTGAGATGACAGAGAAAGGGTGGTGGGACCTATACTTTCAGAACACAGAAAATCATTTATCTTCTTTCTACACAGCTGGACACTCATTTACTCCTTGGACTGGGCTACAATTGTGCCCAGGCTGGCCGAGTCTGGAGGCATGGTCTTCTGAGGCATTTGGCTGTAAGAAGGAATGCCTTCCCCTCCAGCACTCCATCCACAACACCTCTAGGTCCCTGTGTGTGAACTGGAGAGTGAACTATCTTTTCCTTTGTGCTATGTTTGGTGACAACAGTCATTATGGGGGTCAGTTTTGGCTTGTAATTTTCGAAAAAATGTTCATAATTCATGGGTGTTGCTGGGCATTTATTGCTCATGGTGAGCATTTATTGCTCATCTCTAGTTGCCCTTGAGAAAATGGTGGTGAGCTGTCTTCTTGTACCACTGCAGTCCATTTGGTGTAGGCAAACCAATAATGTCATTAGGGTAAAGTACCACATCTGAAGTGTTATGCAGCTGGGCATTGAATATGGTATCAGAGCCATAAAAGCTGAAAGGTTCCAGCAGTGTCGAACACTTCCACCTCTCTAGCCATGGAATTGCCCAAGAAGTATACTCAACAGCACAGTGAATATGATTAAGAGACCCAGAAGATTGTGAGAAAAGTTGTTCTAAGCCATGGTGGACTGGACACCATGAATCCCACGCTACAAAACATGTTAAGTGCAAATGAGGAAATTTTGCTCTTAGTGGAAGTTTCTACAAATACTTGAATAGGAAGTCATGATTCGGTGATGCCGGTGTTGGACTGGGGTGTACAAAGTTAAAAATCACACAACACCAGGTTATAGTCCAACAGGTTTAATTGGAAGCACACTAGCTTTCAGAGCGACGCTCCTTCATCAGGTGATTTTGGAGGGCTCAATCGTAACAGAATTTGTAGCAAAAATTTGCAGTGTGATGTAACTGAAATTATACATTGAAGAATTGATTGTCTGTTAAGTCTTTCATCTGTTAGAATACAGTGATAGTTTCACTTCTTTCATGTGTAAATCACAAAACCCTTTTTTTTAAAGTTGCATTCTCGGGTTAGCTGTTATCAATGGTGATAGCTAGACAATATGTTGAATGTGTTAGCCCCCTGTGTTCTCTGTCTATGACCTGATGTTTAGATTGATTCCGATCTAAAACGTGAGATAACAGAGCTTTACATAAATTCATGTAGTTTTTGAGCTCAGAGTTCTACATGAATGTATGTGGTTTTTGAGCAAAGTGCAACGTAACTCTGCAAGTACAAAAAAATTCACCACAGTAAATATATGTGTGCATGTGGGTCTTTGTCTGTCTGTGTGTGTGTCTGTCTGGGGTGGGGGTTGTGAGTGTGAGAAAGTGTGTGTGTAGTGAGTGCAGAGTGTATTAAGCGTGTGAAGGGGTGTGTGTGGGTGTCTGTGTGTGCGTCTGTGTGTACCTGTGTCCGTGTGTATGTGAGAGTGTGTGTGTGTAGGAATATCTGTGTGCGTGTGTGTGTGTAGTGCAGTGGTGATCACCTGTAATGTGACATGAACCCAAGGTCCCGGTTGAGGCCCTCCCTATGGGTACCGAACTTAACTATCAGCCTCTGCTCAGCCAATTTCCTCTGCTGCCTATCCCGAAGTCCACCTTGGAGAATGGTCACCCGAAGGTCTGAGGCTGAATGTCCTGGACCACTGAAGTGTTCCCCAACTGGGAGGGAACCCTCCTGTCTGTTGATTGTTGTGCAGTGCCCATTCATCCGTTGTCGTAGCCTTTGCTCGGTTTCCCCAATGTACCATATCTCAGGGCATCCTTACCTGCAACGTATAAGATAGACAACGTTGGCTGAGTCCCATGAGTACCTGCCATGTACAAGGTGGGAGGTGTCCCCACGTGTAATTGTGGTATCTATGTCCACAATCTGACATGTCTTGCAGCGTCCACCGTGACAGGGTTGTATGGAGTTGTCCTGAGAGCCGGGCAGTTTGCTACGAACAATGATCGGTTTGAGGTTTGACAGTTGTTTAAAGGCAAGTAGTGGAGGTGTGGGGAAGGTCTTGGTGAGGTATTCATCCTCACTGATAATGTGTTGCAGGTCATGAAGAACATGGCCTAATTTTTCAGCCCCGGGGAAGTACTGAACAATGAAGGGTACCCTGTCAGTTGCAGCCCGTGTCTGTCTCCTGAGGAGGTCATTACAGTTCCTTGCTGTGGCACGTTGGAACTGGTGGTCGATGAGTTGAGCATCGTATCCTGTTCTTGTGAGGGCATCCTTGAGTACTTCCAGGTGTCCGTCACGTTCCTCCTCATCTGAGCAGATCCGGTGTATGCGTAGGGCTTGTCCATAGGGAATGGCTGTTTTAATATGTTTTGGATGGAAGCTGGAGAAGTGTAGCATTGTGGGGTTGTCTGTGGGTTTGCGGTAGAGTGTGGTGCTGAGGTGTCTGTCCTTGATGGAGATGCATGTGTCCAAGAATGAGACAGACAGTCGACAGTAGTCCATGGTGAGTTTGTTGGTGGGATGAAACTTGTTGATGTCACTGTGTAGTTTTATCAGTGACTCCTCGCCATGGGTCCAGAGGAAGAAAATGTCATCAATGTACCTGGTGTACAATGTCAGTTGGAGATCCTGCATAGAGAAGAAATCTCGTTCGAACCTGTGCATAAAAAATGTTGGCATATTGGGGTGCAAATTTGGTCCCCATAGCTGTTCCGTGTGTCTGGATGAAGAATTGGTTGTCAAAGGTGAAGACGTTCTGGTCAGTGTGTTTAATTCTCGGATATGTTCTTTGGTTGGAGCAGCTGGTAGTTGCCTGTAGTGTTCCTGGTTGTTCAGTTGTCGGTACACTTCCTCGCAGTAATCTGTTCTATTCTGAATGACAACGGGTCCTCCTTTATCTGCTGGTTTGATGACAATGTGGAGAGGATCTCCAAGAAGATTGCACATATCGACACAGACATCAAGTTTCTACAGGAATGCAGGTAAGCAGGAAAGATCCCGAAAGGATTACGGATCACGAACCCACTTAGGTCGACCTACAACACAGACTATGCAGAGAGACTTTGCCACCGCACCTCTCGTAAGCTTCTCAATCATCTCATGCACCAACTCTACAGCAGGTGCCACAACCTTGAAATTCAGATGGGAGTCCATACTCACAGCCTGCACACAGGATACATCAGTACAATTACGTGACATTGACAAACAGACAAGGCGACAAAACTACACCACGTACATGCACGCTAAGAACAAAAAAACTGGAGAAGCTTGGCATTCTTACCAGGAACTGTAATGACTTCCTCAGGAGACAAACACGGGCTGCAGCTGACAGGGTACCCTTCGTTGCTCAGTACTTCCCAGGGGCTGAAAAATTACGCCATGTTCTTCGTGACCTGCAACACATTATCAATGAGGATGAGCACCTCACCAAGACCTTCCCCACACCTCCACTACTTGCCTTTAAACAACTGCCAAACCTCAAACCGATCATTGTTCGTAGCAAACTGCCCGGCTCTCAGGACAACTCCATACAACCCTGTCATGGTGGACACTGCAAGACATGTCAGATTGTGGACATAGATACCACAATTACACGTGGGGACACCTCCCACCTTGTACATGGCAGGTACCCATGGGACTCAGCCAACATTGTCTATCTTATATGTTGCAGGTAAGGATGCCCGGAGGCATGGTACATTGGGGAAACCGAGCAAAGGCTACGACAACGGCTGAATGGGCACTGCACAACAATCAACAGACAGGAGGGTTCCCTCCCAGTTGGGGAACACTTCAGTGGTCCAGGACATTCAGCCTCGGACCTTCGGGTGACCATCCTCCAAGGTGGACTTTGGGACAGGCAGCAGAGGAAATTGGCTGAGCAGAGGCTGATAGTTAAGTTCGGTACCCATAGGGAGGGCCTCAACCGGGACCTTGGGTTCATGTCACATTACAGGTGATCACCATTGCACTACACACACACACACACACACAGATATTCCTACACACACACACTCTCACATACACACGGACACAGGCACACACAGACGTGCACACAGACACCCACACACACCCTTATAGACACACACACTCCCACACATGCACCCCCTCACAGACTTAAGACACTCTGCACTCACCACACACACACACACACTTTCTCACACTCACAACCCCCACCCCAGACAGACACACACACAGACAGACAAAGACCCACATGCACACATATATTTTGTGTGGTGAATTTTTTTGTATTTGCAGAGTTACTTTGCACTTTGCTCAAAAACCACATACATTCATGTAGAACTCTGAGCTCAAAAACTACATGAATTTATGTAAAACTCTGTTATCTCACGTTTTAGATTGGAATCAATCTAAACATCAGGTCATAGACAGAGAACACAGGGGGCTAACACATTCAACATATTGTCTAGCTATCACCATTGATAACAGCTAACCCGAGAATGCAACTTTAAAAAAAAGGGTTTTGTGATTTACACATGAAAGAAGTGAAACTATCACTGTATTCTAACAGATGAAAGGCTTAACAGATAATCAATTTTTCGATGTATAATTGCAGTTACATCACACTGCAAATTTTTGCTATAAATTCTGTGTTACGATCGAGCCCTCCACAATCACCTGATAAAGGAGCGTTGCTCCGAAAGCTAGTGTGTTTCCAATTAAACCTGTTGGACTATAACCTGGTGTTGTGTGATTTTTAACTTTGAATAGGAAGAGTAACTAAAACTAGTGCTGGTCCTCTGCAGTGAGTCTGGGTAACTGATTGTGCAAAGCAAACAACTTGTGGAGGGTTTGAACAAGTGTTTTGTGTCCGTCTTCACAGTAAAAAATTAGAAAAGGGAGCGATGAACTTAAACAATCACCATCACCAGGGAAAAGGTGCTCAGAAAATGATTGGACCTAAAAGCAGACAAGTCCAGGTGTCCCTAAGACCAGATGGTCTTCATTTTCCTAACCCTTGGATGACATGGGCAAAGATACGTCAGTTGGGAAAATATGGTAATATTAGAAAAAATGAGCTTCTTGATGTCGAGAAAAACAACATCTGATTTTCCACCCAAGGTTTGAGCAGCAAGATGAGAATCTTATGAGTGAGTAATGAGAGGCCTACTTGCATGCATTTACATTGTATTAATCTTGCCTTGTTTATACACAGATTCCTGTTCTCCTGTACAGCACGAGAGAGCATAGTGACAATTCCCGACAGGAAGATCAGAGTAGGCATTTGGCAGGTCTAACTCGCCATTTGTTCCTCCTCAGCTTGGGCAGAATGTTCCATGGGGAGTGACCAGTCTGCACGTTCCATCCATGGATGTTAGCATCAGCCTTGCACTAGCCTCACCACATTGCCCTAGCAGATCTCCAACTAATTTGGGGTACAAATCTCCACTTCAATACTACACTTAGGAGCGTATCGATACCTTTCATTCTTGTGCTGCTGCCAGACCACTTTGTACATCGTGCCACGCATCTATCTCATTCATTGGAGCAGATTGCATCTCAGGGCTCTGTACCTACTTTCATGCTAACTTGGATGCTCACAGCATCTCTGCGGTACCTTACATTTTGTTGCCTCTTTCAGAATTTACAACCTAACAATCATAGAATCGTAGATTTGTACAGCACGCAAACAGACCCTTTGGTCCAGCCATCCACCCCAAACATAATGTCAAACTAAAAAAGTCCTACCTGCCTACTACTAGCCCATATTCCCCAAACCTTTCCTATTCTTGTACATATGACTTTTAAACATTGTAACTCTACCCACATCCACCACTTCATCAGGAAGTTCATTCCACATGTGAACCACACTCAGCATAAAAAAACTAGCCCCTCATGTCTTTTTTTAAGTCTGTCTGCTCTCACCTTAACAATGTGCCCTCTAGTCTTGAAATCCCTCATCCTAGGGAAAGAATAACTACCATTAACCCTACCTATATCTGTCATGATTTTAGAAACTTATATAAGGTTGCCTTTCAACCTCCTAAGCTCCAGTGCGAAAAGTCCCAGCCTACCCAGCCTCTTCTTATAACTCAAAGCCTCCATCCCCTGCAACATCCTGGTAAATCTCTTCTGAACCATCTCCAGCTTAATAATATCCTTCCTATTACTGTCCTTCTGCCTTTCCTTAACTTTTAGTGCAGACACAAAGTCAGTTATTTTGTTATGGTCATCAGCAATAATCAGTCAAGGGCTGCTCGTGTTACGATATGGCGCTATGCTACATTAATGTCACACCTATTGCATGTGCTAGCAGGGTTGATGACAAAAACGCTGCATGTGCTTCAATCAAATGACAATGTCTCAAAATCAAAGGGGAATAGCCCTCAGTCAATGAGGAATGTCGTCAGTCAGTCATGCCATAGTCAGTCAAGGACAGCATTTGATCTCAGTCCATGGGCTTGGATGCTTTCAGTCAGCCACTTGGGCTAGCCTGGGTCAGGGGTTCCCTATCATTTCAGTCCTGCAAATTCAGTGCAACCAGTCTCAGACATCAGTTAAGAAAATGCACTGATATCAGTCATAGATCTGGTCACTTCTCAGTCAGGGCTGTCTTTTCAATTTGCACCATTGTCAGTCTTGGGGGTTTGTTCACTGAAAGTCAAGGCTGCTTAGTAGGGGGGCTGTTGCTGTGGAAAAGACATTGGGGTAGTAAATTGTGGCAATTGAGGCAGCATGCTGGGATGTAGAAGGGTCAATAATAATGACAGTAACATATAAGTTAGAAGATGATGGTACGTTATGGACATGGGTTACTTCAGGAGGGGCATGTTATCAATGGTCACTGTTACTTGGGCTTCAATGGGGGAGCAGTGCATGTATAGTTCAGGGAGACCTGTCGGAAGATAAAGACTTAAATGAAAAAGTTGAAAACTCATAACTGATAGGGAGTGCAAGGAAGAAAGGGATACAAGGTTTGCGAAGTCACCTAGATGAACAGGTTGAGCATGAAACTGTCTCTGCGAAGCATGTCCTGTGTTGGCTTTCATCCTTATTCAAATTACAACAGCACAATCGAAATGAAAAATGACTACCAACCCACTGGAAGTGGGTGGAGTAAGTGGCCTGCTCTGTCCAAGCAAATGGACTCTACTTGTGAACAAGGTGAGGCTTTTCAAGAGGCAATTGCATTAATCAGGCACTCTCACATATGGACTAAAGACATCTGTGATAATAAAATCCTGCATGTGAAATACATACAGTATCCAACTGTGTGGGATTTAAACCTTGACCATGTCATTTATCATTACAAATTGATCACAGTCATCGCTGAGAGGCAGAAGTAGGTCATAGGTCACATTAAAAGTTTTACCTGTGAGCCCCAATTCACAAAGACAATCCAGAAGCTCATAGGGCTGAAGGAGACTGCAGAGTTGAACTCTATATGTTTGCTAACATGCTTTTATATGCAATGCTGCATTTCTTGGGTATTGTGGGGTGGAGGTGGGCGAAAGGTTTCAGTAATCCTCCAACACTCACAATTACATCAGAATAAGGCCCACTACGTCAAAGGAAAAGGCACAGGCATTTCAATAGCCTCTGGCTTTCCCTCAGATGCAAGGCAATATAGAATGTGTGCA
Organism: Chiloscyllium punctatum; assembly: GCF_047496795.1. Taxonomy (NCBI): domain Eukaryota; kingdom Metazoa; phylum Chordata; class Chondrichthyes; order Orectolobiformes; family Hemiscylliidae; genus Chiloscyllium; species Chiloscyllium punctatum. Next base: position 52,180,538 of record NC_092743.1, on the reverse strand, counting down.
TAACAATTCCCTCCATCCAGATCATTAACATTGTTGTGTCTGTCTGGATGTGCTTGGAGGGGAAAGTTTATAAAGTGGGTTGGATTTTAAGTAGTAGAGTTATATGTTGAAATTTCACAGTTGTTTACAGTTGGTTAGAATGTACTTATTTTTCAGAAATAGTAGCTCTTGTTAAGTCCAGAAACTTTGTCTCTGTTTCCTGATGAAGGGCTTTTGCCCGAAACGTTGATTTTACTGCTCCTCAGATGCTGCTTGAACTGCTGTGCTCTTCCAGCACCACTAATCCAGAATCTGTTTTCTATGAAGCTGGTCTAAGAAAACAGATAAATCAGGATGGAATACTCTCCACTTGCATAGAGACGTGTGGCTCCAACAAGATACAAGAAGCCTGCCAACATTACAGGTATCCTACTTGATTAGCACCTAATAGACCACGTTAACTCCCTTCAACATTGATGTGTCGTGACAATTCCAGAAAGAGCATTGATTTCCAATGTGATACCAGTGAGGCATGTCAGCAGGCCTCCTTTTATTTTGAAAAACATCAACACATTATTATTACAGAATACATGTGATTCATGGAGAATTGTGTGGCACACATCCGCTATACCCTCTCTATAGAAATACCTTTTGTGATAATATAGATGTTGCAACATTTGCCTCTATGTGTAAGGAGATTAGATTTCACAGCACAATTAATCAAACAATGTAACGTGACCTATACGAACAAAATAGCAGAAGCTGAATGTTGCAGTGACCTTTTCTGTGAGAAGGGCATAGTTAATGGTAGATGACACAATGTTGCTCAGCATATCAGCCAAATGTTTGTTCAATTTATATTAATAAAAACAGCAAATTAGAACTAATTAATGAGACTAATTTTTTACTTCAAAATGCTTGGAAAAATCTTGATTATTTTATTACCCATCTATAACTGTTGTGGAGAAGGATATGGTGAAGTGCCTTCATGGTACCTTGCAGATCTTAGAGTATAGGGACACTCATTGTGCTGTTCAGAAAGAAACTAACCATGGGAAAGCCATCAGCAAGTTCCACTCTAAGCCACTCACCATCCTGACTTAGAACTACATCACACTTCCTTCCTTAAACACTCATTGTGCTGTTCAGAAAGGATGTTGAGTGGCTTAGAGTGGAACTTGCTGATGGCTTTCCCATGGTAAGCTGCTCTTGACCTACAAGGCAGTAATGGTCATGAGTTTAGAAGATGCAGTGGAGGATCTTTGGTGAGCTATTTAGTTCACCTTGTAGATGGCACACACTCTTGCCATGGCACATCAATGTTGAAGGGAGTTAACATGGTCTATTAGGTGCTAATCAAGTAGGATACTTGCAATGTTGCCAGACTTCTTGTGTTTTGTTGGAGCCACACTTCGCTATGCAAGTGGAGAGTGTTCCATCACACTCCTGACTTGTGTTTGTAGATGGTGACTGGTGTTGGAGAGTCAGGTATTTGTTGCAGCACTCTTAGTCTCTGATCTGCTCTTGCAGCCATTGTATTTACACAGCTACTATTTCCTTATTCCCCATGATAATCCTATCCCTGCCTCTAAGAAACCAAAATTCATTTTAACTACTCACCTCCTCTTTTATATATTTGTTAAAGCTCTTACAATAGGTTTTAATATTCCTTGCTGATTTATTCATATATTCTATTTCTTCCTTTATTAGTAAATTTTGGGCATCCCTTTGCTAGTTTCTAAATTCTTCTAATCTTCAGACTTTCTACTATTCTTTGCCATATTATAAATCTGTTCTTTTATACCAATACTACGATTAATTTCCTTAGTAAGCTATTATCTTCCTTACTGGATTAATAGTTTTTTAGTGGAATGTGTTTTATTGTACTTTTTGAATTGTTTCTTTAAATGTTTCTCACTTTTTAGTTATACTGTGTCTATTAATCTCTTTACTTTTTTTTAACTTTAAGCAGCTCTCCTGCCTTTGTAATAGCTTTAAGCATGGTTCAAGACTCTTGTTTGGAAATGGAATATTTTTCAAAGTTTTCGTATTATGATCGCTTTTCCCATTGGATCATTTTCTGTGATGTTATTAATTAACCCTGCCTCATTGCTCAATGCCAGATCTAAAATAGCTTTCTCCCAAGACACTGCCTAAAATGACTTTATCCTTCGTTGGTTCATTGAAAGGGTGAGGCAGCACATTTACTCATGTGAATGTAAATTGATTAAAATCTTTTCAAACAACGGAAAAATATTAAATTTAGTGGAATCAACAAAAGTAAAATTCAAGTGAAAGTGTACAGCCTGGGTGTAGGTTTGCTCACTAAGCTGGGAGGTTCATTTCCAGACATTTTGTCACCTTACTAGGTAATATCTTCAGTGGGTCTCCGGGCGAAGCACTGCTGATAATTTCTGCTTTCTATGTATATGTTTGGGTTTCTTTGGGTTGGTGATGTCATTTCCTGTGGTGATATCATTTCCTGTTCTTTTTCTCAGGGGGTAGTAGATGGGGTCTAACTCGATGTGTTTGTTGATAGAGTTCTGGTTGGAATGCTATGCTTCTAGAAATCCTTGTGCGTGTCTCTGTTTGGCTTGTCCTAAGATAGATGTGTTGTCCCAGTCGAAGTGGTGTCCTATTGTATGTAAGGATACTAGTGAAAGAGGGTCATGTCATTTTGTGGCTAGTTGGTGTTCATGTATCCTGGTTGATAGTTTTCTGCCTGTTTGTCCAATGTAGTGTTTGTCACAGTTCTTGCATAGTATTTTGTATCATGTACAGGTACAGGTGTACAGCCTGTTGCGATGCTTGGGTACATACGGGGCTTATAATCATTGTTGGGATCTCAACATCTGATTTTCATGAGGATGGATTCAAAAGTCAACAGGAACTCCCATGCTCTTGCTGCCATTGTGTAAATAATTAAAAATTTTAATGTCACTAATTATGTGTATTTTATTCAAGGATTCTTGCTTTAATAGCTTTGTAATTGTGCCAGACTTTGTGTGTTTTATTGCAGCCACAATTGTCTATGCAAGTGGAGTGTATTCCATCACACCCCTGACTTGTGCTTTGTAGACGGTGGCGATTTGGAGGTCAGGTTAATAGCCCACAGGCCCACCCCCTAAGCTGAAATGGTTGCTGAGGTGACCAGGTGGCATGGTGGCTCAATAGTCAGCACTGCTGCCTCATAGCGCCAGTGATCTGGGTTCGATTCCACCCTCGGGCAACTGTCTGGAGTTTGCACATTCTCCCCGTGTCTGCGTGGATTTCCTTTGGTTTCCTCCCATAGTCCAAAGAGGTGCAGATTAGGTGACTTGGTCATGCTAAATTGCCCATAGTGTCATTCATCATTAGATTAGGCGCACAGCACCAAATTCCCAGGTTTGATTCCAGCCTCAGGCGACTGTCTGTGTGGAGTTTGCACATTCTCCCTGTGTCTGCTAGGGTTTCCTCCAGGTGCTGTGGTTTCCTCCCACAATCCAAAGATGTGCAGGTCAAATGAATTGGCCGTGCTAAATTGCCCATAGTGTTGGGTGCATTAGTCAGAGGGAAATGGATCTGGGTGGGTTACTCTTCGGAGGGTCGGTGTGGACTGGTTGGGCTGAAGGGCCTGTTTCCACAGTGCAGGGATTCTAACCTAATCTAATCTAATTTAATCATTAGTCAGGGGAAATGTAGGGTTTGGGTGCAATACTGTCCAGAGGGTTGGTGCGGATGTACTGGGCCAAGTGGTCTGTTTCCACACTGCAGGGATTCTATGAGCACACAGCAGGGATAATTTTTCAACAAAACTGATAGGGCTGGGCAGTCTTTAATCAATGGCATGGAGGAAGTTCAACAATGGCTAGGTGGAAAGGTGGTGCTCACCATATGATCTTCATTTCTGGGAACCCCAGGTGGGACACTCACTCCGTACCTCTGTAATTGAGCCTCTTGATGAGTCCAATGGGCTCCCAATCAGCTAATGGCCATGTCATTTGGCTGGGACTAAGATCAGCAAATTCTGCTCATGTTAGTTACTTCCATTCATTAGTTGGTAGAAACTATTGTCATCCTGTAGACTGAGTTTCTGCAAGGCTCAGTCATAGATCCCTAGCTTTGTATTCCAAAAAGCAGTTTGGAAGTGATAGGGTGATAATGAACAATAGAACTGTGGACTACGGAAAGATATCAATGGACTGATCAGGTGGAGAAAAACAGTGGAAAACAAAATGAAATTCAGAAAAATGAGAGGCAATGCATGTAGAGAGGGTAAACTAAACAAGTGAATACACAATAAATAATATTATAATGCGAAGTGTGAAGGAACAGGTTTGAGTGTATGACCACCATTCTTAAAAGTAGCAAATCAGGTAGAAAACATGGTTCAAAAGTATAGAAGAATGGCAAAGAATCCATAGCAGGGAGGTTATGGGAGAATCTATAAAATGTGAGATTAACCACAGCTATGGCTCTGCATATGGCTTTGGTCACCACATTTCAGGAATGGTGTAACTACAGAAGCTGTGGAGAAAATTTGAAAGGATATTGCCAGGAAATGAGAATTTTAGCTGTGAGTATGGATTGGATCAGCTGGGCTGTTTTCTTTGAATCAGGGAAGATTTATTTGAGGTAAATGAAATTATGAAACGCCTGATAGAATGGATAGGAAGAAACCTTTTTTAAACAGAGAAATTGATAATCAGGCAGAACAGGTTTAAAGTAAAGAGCAAAATTTACTATTGGAGAGGAGTTGCAGAGAAATTTCTTCACTCAGAGAATACCCAAACGTCATCTTAAAAATCAATTGAATTAGATGTGAAAATCATTGCTGGAAGATACATGAAACTCTCCCAGAATTTAAACAGTACTTAGATATGCAGTTGAAGTGTCGTCATTGATAGAGGTACAAACCAAAAGTTAGAAAGTGGGAATAGGCTGGTTAACTCTGTTTCGGCCACACTGGCATGATGGGCTGAACAATCTCTTGCTGAGCTATTGTTTTTCTATTTCTACATATTGAAATCTTCCAACTAATAGCCCAGATGTCCAATGAAAGTTTCATTCTACCACTCAGTTTCCTACTCAATATATACATTTTAGCAGAAACAAACAGCATACTCTATACGGTATTTTTTATATCTGTGCTATGAATTGGGGTTCAAAGACCAATTAGCATGTGAAACACAAATGCACTTATTTGATATTTCTCTGTCTTCTCACCAGTCATTAACCTACTTATTTTAAAACAGCAGACAAGATTTTCCAGCACACTTTTTTGCCACAGTGGTCATCCATCTGCCACTGAATGAATCTATTCATTAAACATAATTGGTACTGAATAATGATCTTTCAGTTCTGTAAGTTCTATACACCACACAGCATCAGCCATTAGTGCATCATGTATTGACTGAGTGGGCACATCATTACTTCAAGGACTTTCAATCACTGGACTTTTTCACAGTCACCCTTTTCCCTGTTTGACCCACTGGCCTGCTTTTCCTGTTGATAATGAAGTATCACTGTTTGCTGCTATATGAAATAAAGAATCCATTCTCAACTTTTCCATAGCCTGCTGCAGTACTTGTTCTCCTGAATACCACAGTGGTCCAGTGGCAAATGCTCGTCCAAGGCTCAGAAAAGGGTGTATTCCTGGTGAGGTCATTCCTCCATTGATGACACTAAAAAAAGCTATGTCTCTTAAGATCAAACAGTCAGTTGCTCAGATTGGTGTTTCATGGCATTTTGTGATTTTAAGTAGTCTTGAAGATGATAAATACCTTTCAATACATTTATGGAATATGTAAAAATGTTTAAAAACCTTTAAGCACTTCAACAAACCTTTACGTTTGTAATCATGATTAAATACTTCTTTACACTTCAAAAGATTATTATAAATTTTAAATGTTTTGAAACTTTAAAGAAAACTTTTAACTACATTAATAAACTTTGAATGGCAAAGTTTGCATTCCTGTTTTGGAAGCTGACCTGCTGAATGATAGCCAAAGTAGAGTTAAGAAGCTGAATGAGCTTTTGTGATCAATACACAGTCCTGCCCCCATTGAATTCATGTAATTTTTGAAAGGATGCATAGATACATCAATATTTGATTGTGCCAAATGCTGGCACAGAGCCAGGTTCCGAATGTTCTGCTAGTTCAGAATTGTCCGTATGACCTTCAAATATGTTTAGTGGTGGAAAAGCTTCCCCTATCAATGTTTACTGTAGGTCACATTCATTGCATACTTATCACATCTCCTAAAGTTGAACACAACTGATATGTGTTACTACAGTATGTCTTTCATTCATCATGCTCAGTTTAAAAGTGAATCGACAGCGAACCCAGCTTTATCACCTTGATCGATATGTTGTTTGGCAAATGCTTTGATATCTGTCACTCTTCGTCAATCGCATATACTGAATGTTCTTAAATTTATGTGGCAATTCAAATATTTTTACAGTCCCAACCTGAAAATACCATGAGTGTGCAGAATGGTTTTATCTTTTCAGTTTGTTTTGGGTACTGCTTCACTTACATTCAAGAAGCACTCAACTCAGAGAAATGTCATATTAATGCAAATCAGCAGATCATGGCTATGACATATAAATTTGGGAGTCAATTTACATTTCACCTACAGATGAATATACTTTTGCTACTGCTGATCTTTTTTTATCAGGAATAGTTTAACACAAAAGAAGTCCTTGAACCATTAGTGTGCTGCAGTAAAGGAATTGACAAGGAGAATATTCCACAGCTTCCTGGCACTGTAAGAACTGTATACATCCAATTATTATTGGATAGCTCCCTGGGCTCTCCAGGCTCTTCTTCCTAGGTTCTCCTACTCTCCAGACCTCTCTTCCAACTACCCCATTGGCTCATCTTCAGATTCTTGCTCCTCCCACCCACACAGGCTCCTCAACACTTGACATAAATTAGAGTTTTGCTGACTCGCATTCTGATTCTTACACTGAACTGTGAAACTTCTATTTCCTGCTTGAGATACGCCCACAGTACAAGTAGCTGAGAGATGGCATGATCAGCAACTGTGGCTTGGATGTTCGTTGGCTAAATGTTTTCTTTGGCTTGAATGGTTTAAAAAGGGACCAAATGGTAAAAAGGTAAAACTGAACAGAAATTCAGGCTAAACATGAAAACAGACAGTCTGCTGTGTGAGAACTAAAATAAATACCGAGTAGAATCCCGGATCCAGACATAAGTAGAGACAAAATAACTGAGTCCCAAGACCACAATATTTTATTAGCTTGAATTAAGCTTTGCATTGGAATGTTTTTCAGCTGACAAGAGTGTTAGAGCAGCAACTCAGCGATCCTGGATTCTGAACTGACAGATGGGCACATGATATCTTTTGCAATAAGGTCATTCCAAGAACAGTAAGGCAACGATTGTTTTCAATCTTGTGTCCCTTGACTTGTTGAATAAAGGAAGCATAAATATTGTTTTTTTATGTACACATACTGCAAAGGTAATTGACCTGATGAGGTTAGAGGTCACCCTATAGTCAAGCCCTTGCAGAAGAATGGGGGCAGAGAAGGTACCATGCATGTCTGTGCTGCACTGATTTCTGCAATGGTGCTTAAAGCACAGTCATTTTGTATTGAATATTAGAGTGATGCTGTTGTGCTTCAACGCTACTGCTCAGACCTTAAAATGTGTCAAGCTTTACTTATACAGAATAAATATAATCACTGCCACCAGTAAGGATCGTCACTTTGAACATTTTCAGACTTTGATAGGGAAAGGGTTAAAAGGGTTAGTTAAATCTGAAATGCCTAAATTCAGGGAGTGGTGGCTGTGATTGCAAGCTATTTGTGCACAGCAATGGTTGGTGACACTGTAGTTGTTATCCTCCTTGGTCTACGACCATGACAGGAAATATGGAGCAGTGTGAGGACAGGAGAGGACAAAGTGCCTGGAGGGAAAAGAGGAAAAGGGAAAGAAGGGATCAGCCAGGAGGTCCTGTCCACATTGAGTTTTCAGGATGTACTTCACTCAATCTCCACCTGAGCCATGAGCAATGTATTCAATGTCTTCAAGTCATGAAGGTGATGCTTATGCTTGGAACAAGACTTGCAGGCTCACAGCCATGTGGCTCCATAGGTAACTGCAGACCTGGATTCCTTTGTGCTGGGATCCTGCCAAATTGGAACAAGTCTCATTGATATCATCTCCCTTTGTCAGAGAGTCGACAAAGACCCAGTTAAGCAACACCTCAATATGAAAATTCGGAACCTTATTTTCAGATGATTCAATGACCTCAGTCATTCCTAGGTCTTTAATTGCCTCTAGTCTTAAAGCTTTCTTAAAGCTTTAAGCTTTCAGTCTTAAAGTCTTAAAGCTTTCAGGGCAACATCATACAACCTTGTCACAGTGGAAGCTGCAAGACGTGTCAGAGTGTCAATGCAGATAACACCATTATGAGTGAGGCACCTCCCACCATGTACGTGGCAGATACTCACGCGACCAGCCAACATTGTCTATCTTATACGCTGCAGGCAAGGATGCCCTGAGGCATGGTACATTAGCAAGACCAAGCAGAGGCTATGGCAGCAAATGAATGGATACTGCACAACAATCAACAGATAGGAGTGTTCTCTTCCAGTCGGAGAACACTTCAGCAGTCCAGGACATTTGACCTCGGACCTTAGGGAGACCATCCTCCAAGGTGGACTTCGGGACAGGTAATAACGAAAAGTGACCAAGCAGAGGCTGATAGCCAAGTTCAGTACCCATGGTGATGGCTCCAACCAGGATCTTGGGTTCATGTCACGCTACAGGTGACCCCATTGCACTATACTCACACACAGACAGACAGGCATACAGACAGACATACAAACACAGACACTCCTACAGACACATACACTCTCCTACAGACCCATACACTCATGCAGACCTTCTCTCATACGCTCACACATATACTCCCACACTCACAAATGCATCCTCTCACAGACTTATACCCTTTTATACTCACACTCGCACACATACACACACTCTCTCAAAGACATTCATAACCTCTGCTCACCTACTACCCCCCTCCCCTTTAACACGCACAGACTCAGTTTTGTTCTCTCAGAAATGTTTCCCCTCACATAATTCCCTTTAAAGTGTATCTCTGGTGCCATCTGGTGAGCAGGTAAAAATGAAAAACACTTACAAAACAGTACAAAGAGTGGAAATTTTGATCAAGAAAGATAGAATTCCATTTCTGCGGTGTCTTTCACAGCCTCAGGAAATCCAAGCAATTTACAGCCCATTAAATAACTTCTGTTCTGAAGAAGAATCATTCATTTTGTTTCGCTCTTTCCACAGATGCTGCCAGAGCTACTTTGTTTATCTAGCATTTCTGTTTTGTTCAATAACTTTTTGAAATGTGGACACTTGTACAATTTCAGGAACGAGGCAGCTATTTTGTACTCAGCAAAAAACATTCCAAGGGCAGCATAGTGACTCAATGGTTAGCACTGTTGCCTCACAGCACCAGGGTCCCAGGTTTGTTTCCAGCCTCAGGCAACTGTCTGTGTGGAGTTTGCACTTTCTCTCTGTGTCTGTGTGGGTTTCTTCCGGGTGCTCTGGTTTCCTCCCACAGTCTAAAGATGTGCGGGTCAGGTGAATTGGCAACGCTAAATTACCCATAGTGTTAGATGCATTAGTCAGAGGGAGATGGGTCTTTGAAGGGTCGGTGTGGACTGGTTGGGCCAACGGGCCTGTTTCCACACTGTAGGGAATCTAATCTAAACAGCCCAATGATAAGAACCAGACAATTTGTTTTAGTGGTGTTTAATTTTTGAATGAGAAGTAGGAGCTATGAGTCTGGAGGTAGTAATTCCTTTCCTTCAAAATAATGGTGGGGGTTAGTTTACATCCACTTGAGAATACAACAGGTCCTCAGTTTAACATCTCATTCAAAAGACAGTATTTGCAACAATGCAGAACTCCATTTATCAAGGATCAGCCTAAATCTTTTCTCTGGCATAGAGATTTGAATTCATCATGAATCAAAGACTAAAGGACTACCAATTCAACGAAAGCAGAATTCACCTGGACAAAAGAAGGAAGACTGCTCTGTTCAGCTTTCATAGATTGGTCCAAAATTCCACTTTGCTGAATGATTTTTAAGCATTTGCTGGAGAATTTTCATTCAACATTGGTTGAAATGAAATAACCCTCACCCTAACCCCAACCCTAACCCTAACCCTAATCTTAATGAGTAATAAAATGCCTGCACATTTGTGTCAAAACAAAATTCAGACTTTTAATCCTCTTGAAGCCGCAAAGAATGTTGGATCATTCAACCTTATATTCTAATATACAGAAAATTGTGTGTACATCGTAAACTAAATTGGGAAAGGAAACATTATCCAACAACACTTTCTAGAAATAATTTTACGGGGAAGTCAGTTAAGGGTAAGATTAAACTGAACCATAATAATCCTCATGTAGAATTTCCCACCTGTGTACAATGATAAGACAATGCAAAAATGGCTGAGTGGAGTTAAATGTTATTGTTATAGCTTATGGGTTCATTTATTAGCACATACCCATTAAGTAGAACTTTCCAGTTTGAGCTTCAATAAGCTGAGGATCTTTAGGTGCTGGAAAAATATAAGTTAACAATATCTCCATTACATATCCCAGAGATACTTCTTATCTGATAACCTGGTGAACTGGCATTATCATATGAATATAAGCAGTTGGAATACTAAAAATAGTTTGTGAAAAATGCAAATTTATTTAAAACTAGAAAAGCTGTATGTTAGTTTTCCCATGAAGATTTTTTGTTACTTCTTTGTCCAGTCAACATGGAAATTTTCACGTATTCAAAATTTACTCCTAATATGCTGTTTAAGCTTAGATGTTCAATTATTAGCTCACTTCACTTATTATATAAAAATATGCCAGCACTTGTCATTTAAAAAAATTCATAAGAAAGTATAATTTCACAAATTTAATTGGACAATCTATTCACATGTGAGAATCTACTTTAGTATTATCAGGAAAAGTAATGGTTGCCTTGGTAAGTAAATGCCCATACTGTACTGCTGTCGAGAAAAGATGGCACTTCACTGGTTTGACTTTTATTTAAAGTGTGACAAACAGATTAAGATAGTCTCTAGCCTTTCAAGAGTCTTTTCAAATGTTGAGCTGAAAATGAGTGTATCACCCAGATACTTAAGGACAGACGAGAAATTGAGTTAGCAAAGAGTTTTATCTATCACATACATGAAGGTGACAGGGGCATTCTTGTCTATTCTTAAAATCCCACAATGGCTGTTCAGAATGCATCTTGTTCAGCAATGGGTAGTTATAACTGTGGGCCAGATTGTGATTGCAGAAATAAGTGCACCTCTGAGAATTGTAATGCTTCCTCACTCTTAAGTAAAACACAAACTTCGTTATGAACTAACTCACTCTCTCTCTGTTACTAGGGGTTGGAGATTTTGTTCCTTTTAATGCATCCCTGTCCACAGAATGTGGTAGTTGAGATCATGCACCAGGGGCAGCATTGAAAAGAAAGAGCTTTGGTCTCACACTGATGTTTGTTAGTCAATACCCACTGCGATTGAAACACTGCACATTAGCACCTTCTTGTATAAATATCAAACACCTCCCTGGAACATTGTTGAATATATAAACTAAATGTAAAGTTTCGTGTACATTATCCCAACAATACTTTTTTAACCACAGTCTACAATTACACAACTCTGACATCATTAATGTGATTCAAATTAGTGCCAACTTTTTTCAATTGATTTTTGTCTTGTGTAAGGCATTGTGAAGCATGGTTTGTAGCTATACAAAAGAATTGGATCATAAAATAACAACAAGGGAGGAAACATGCAAATGTGAGAACTTCTGCTAAAGTTACAACACAGTGGTAGAAACTCAAATAAATTGCATGCACTGTATCGGTTGAAGGTGTCACCAAAACCAATATGCAGATTCAATTTCATTATTTTATACAAGCTGCAGAGAGAAGCCTTTCACTTCATCAATTCAAACTGATTTCCAAACAATGTCCTGATCATTAAAGGACATCTTCACATCCAATATTATACAGCATTCCAAGTTAGTTCTTTAAACTCTAGTTAGCTATTTGTACTTCTTACATAATGTCAGTATGAAGCCATTATAGTGGCAAAACTGAAGAGATATCGTTACAACTAAATCAATGTAAACTGATAATGATGCTTCTTCTTTTGGAATTCAAAAGGACACAATATAAACTGCACAAACTAGTAACTCATCAAATGGAGACAGAAGAAATCACTGTCTGATAAAGGAGTCATGATTTAGAGATGCCGGTGTTGGACTGGGGTATACAAAGTTAAAAATCACACAACACCAGGTTATGGTCCAATAGGTTTAATTGGAAGCACACTAGCTTTCGGAGCGCTGCTCCTTCATCAGGTGATTGTCAATCACCTGATGAAGGAGTGTCGCTCCAAAAGCTAGTGTGCTTCCAATTAAACCTGTTGGACTATAAACTGGTGTTGTGTGATTTTTAACTTTGATAAAAGAGGCAGCTACTGAAAGATGGCTACTTGATAACAGCTCCGACAGCCCAAGTTACATAATACTTTTCATGCAATAGAAATGTGGAAACAAAGTTTGGGAAATACTTCATATTTTCTTGGTGATATCACATTTTTCTTAATTGCTAATGTTAAGAGCTCTCAAATACATTAGCATTGCTCGTTGTTCCTGAAACTGAGGTGGCCAACTGTTCCTGAAGCCTAGGAGAATATTTCAGAAGGTTGCACTGCTTCGACAGGATCTCGAAATTGGGGCTCATTTTAGCAAACCTTTTGTACCGAGCCTACCCTGTCAGATCATACATCAGACTCCGTTTATTCGACCACAGGCATGGGATGAATCTCCTGTAGCTGCTCCATCATATCCCAGGTGCATTTCACTGGGCTGGTAAGTAAAACACTGGATGGCAGCATAAATAAGAATATAGCTGGATGGGAAGAACCATCTATTCATCTACTTCATTCTTCTTCCACTTCCACTATAGATGTTTGCGTTGGGTTATTTAGAATGATGCATTTTTCCCTGAGGGGAAAATAAGAGACTCTTCCCATTTGGTTTCAATTCCTTATGAACTTGGTTTTGTCAATCTGTATAGAACCTCTCACCTAGAGTGGCAAAACGCACTCCTCTGCCACTCCTCTTCCTACAGCTGCTTTCCATTTTGCAGATTCAGGCAGATTAACTTTGCCTATGAGCTTTCAGGAATACCGTCTTCCCCTGTCCAAACTCATTCCCGTCAACATATGAATCAGATAGACCTTACAACCAGGTAGAAATACCGATTAGATATCCTTGACAATCCAACTCTCTTTCATCTTAGAAAAAAAATGAAATGTTTAAAGCACAACTACTTACAACAAAATGTTATCAACACTCTTATGGGACTTTGAAGACTCACAGTCTATCCAGTGTTAACATACAGGTTGTGGCCATTGTTTTCAATTGTAAACATGTTTTCTTCCCAGTAAAATAATCTGAACCCTTTTTGATCTCTATCAATCAATCTCCCCAAGGCTTGTTGTCAGGCAGACCTCAGACAAGACCAATTCTCATTTTCTCTTAAATTAAAGGCATATTTCCATAAAAATGTTAAACCGCATAACTATAATAATTCCTACAGCTGTCAAAGACATCAAGATATCAAAGGCAAAGTCATATAGTCAAAAGAATTAATGATTATATCAAATTACTAAATTACTAAGATAGCAATACTTGTTTACCACAAATACTTAATAGGAGCTACCAAACCTAGTTCCAATCAAAAGGCAGGTATGAATAACTAGTTAACAATGACCAAAACATAATAATATTGCTGATTTTCAATCAAAAATAACAGATCATCATATAATCATTCAAACTGTTCAAATTTCATTCTTCTTTCAGCAACCATTTTTTTCCCTCTTTGGTCTATTGTGTATTGAGAAATGTTATATAAACTATGTTAATAATACCAGTCCAGTAAATGTTATGCATTATACATTCAAAATGATTGCCAGAGGTTTCTTATACAAAGGCTCTGCTTTTTCTCTGAGTGTGCATGGTAGATAAGTTACTAGAACTATAGTTTGCATCCTGCTAAACTGAACCTAAAATGTCAAATTTTTACTGACAACTCATTTCATGAAAACCATGCAAAAATTAACCCATCAACTAACAATTTGTCATGCTGACAAATTTAGTTTACATGAAGGCTTTTCATTTCTTTTGGAACTGCAATATGTGAAATTTAACAAATTGCCCCTAGGTGACAATTAGATCTGTGCCTACAAATAAAGAAAAAAATGTAGTTAGACACGTTTATAACTGGGAGACCAGGTGAAAACATTTTAAAGCAATACCACTTTGCATGCTTGAAGGCTTTTAAATAACCTTTTCTGTGACATCATCAATTGAGATGAAATTTAAGTGCTAGTGGCGAGGACATGAAGTTTGCAAAGGGTTAATGGGGTGGTGTTTGTTGCAATTTTTTTGATGCTGAGTTTAGATAAGAGCAGGAATCAGCTAGTCAGTAAATCTCAGATTATGGTGAATGATAGCATAATGAATCAAATAACTAGGGCTGTAGGTGGGGCTTTAAACTAAATGGGTGGGGGAGGTGGGGAGGTGGGGAGGCTCAGTTATAGGGGAAATTAGAAAACTGAAATTAAAAGAGGAGGTAAGATTGCAGAACTCAGAAAAGGTTATTAAAATCTGCAGCACAGACACAAATAGGACAGGATGTGTGGAAAGGATTAGTAATCAAAACTTCAAGCACACTGGACAAACGAATGACAATGAGAAGAGGGATGGGCAATACAGGACTGAAGGTGTTATATCTGAATGCACACAGTATAAGGCATAAGATAAATGAGCTTGCGGCACAGATCAAAATTGGCAGATATGACGTAGTGGGCATCACAGAGATGTGGCTGCAAGGGGATCAGAATTAGGAGCTGAATGCTCAAGGATATACATCCTTTTGTAAAGATAGGCAGGTGGGCAGAGGGTGTGAGGTTGCCTTATTAGTAAGAAATGAAATTAAATGAATAATAAGAAACAAAGTAGGGTCAGATGGTATAGAAGCTGTTTGGGTAGAATTGAGGAACTGCAAAGGTGAAAAAATACATAGTTAGACTTATGTACAGGCCTCCAAATAGAAGTCAGGAGCTGGGGCACAAGATACACTAGAATATAGAAAAGATGTGTAGGAAAGGCAAAGTTACAGTGATCATGCGGGAATTTAAAATGCAGGTGGACTGGGAAAATAGGGTTGGTAGTGGATTGCAAGAAAAGGAATTTGTGGAATGTCTATGAGATAGCTTTTTGGAGCAGCTTATGGTGGATCCCATGAGGGAATATGCAATACTGGAGTTAACATTGAACAATGAGGCAGACTTGATAAGGGAGCTTAAGATGAAGGAATCCTTAGGAGGCAGTGATCATAATATGATTGAATTTACTCTGCAATTTAAGAAGGAGAAGATAGAATCAGAAGTAATGGTATTACAGCTCAATAAAGGCAACTACACAGGCATGAAGGAGGAGCTGGGTAGAATTGACTGGGAGAGGACCTTAGCAGGAAAGACAGTGAGACAGCAATGGCAGGAGATTCTGGGAGTAATTTAGGACACATAGCAGAGGATCGTCCTGAGAGAAAAGAAGCATGGTACAGGGAGGATGAGGTAATCATGGCTGACTAGGGAAGACAGGGATAGCATAGAAGCAAAAGAGAAAGCATATAATATGGCAAAATGCAGTGGGTAACCAGAGAATGGGGAAGCTTACAAAGACCAACAGAGGGCAACAAAAGAAGAAATAAGGAGGGAGAAGATTAAAAATGAGGGTAAGCTAGCCAGTAATATAAAGGAAGACTGTGAGAGTTTATTTAGTTATATAAAGGGCAAAAGAGAGCTAAAAGTGGACATTGGACTGCTGAAAAATGACATTGGAGAGATAGTAGTGGAGAATAAGGAAATGGATGAGGAAGTGAACAATTACTTTATGTCAGTCTTCACGTTGGAAGACATGAGTAACATCCCAAATATTCAAGAGAGTGGGGGGTGGGGGGAGGCAGAGCTGAGTGTAGTGGCTATCACCAAGGAGCAGGTGGTAGACAAACTGACTGGACTGAAGGTGAATAAATGACCTGGACCAGATGGACTATACTCCAGAGTTCTAAAGGAGAAAGCTAAAGTGATAGCTGAGGCAATAGTGGTGATCTTATAGGAATCGCTAGAATCAGAGAAGGTCACAGAGGACTGGAGAATCACTAACGTGACACCCCTGTTTAAAAAGGGAGTAAAGCAAAAGACAGAAAATTATAGACCGATTAGCGTAACCTCAGTTGTGGGTAAGACCCTGGATACATTGTGAAGGATGAGGCTTCTGAATACTTGGAAGTGTATGGTAAAATAGGACAAAGTAAGCCTTTAGAAGTAACAAACAGGTTAGACCAAGGACAGCCAATGGATGTTATCTACCTAAACTTCAAGGTCTTTGACAAGGTGCCACACAGGAGGTTACTGAGTAAGATAAGGGCCCATGGTGTCAGAGACGAGATGCTCGCATGGATGGAAGCTTGGCTGTCTGGCAGAAAGCACAGAGTGGGGATTAAAGGGCCCTTCTCAGGATGGAAGCCAGTGACAAGTGATGTTCCACAAGGCTCAGTGTTGGGACCACAAAGTTTCACTTGATACATTAACAATCTAGATGAAGGAACTGAGGGCATTCTGGCTATATTTGCAGATGGGAAGGTGGGGAGGCTGCAGAAGATTTGGACAGGTTAGGAGAGTGGGCAAAGAAGTTTCTCCTTATCTCTGCTCTAAAGGGTCTTCCCTTTACTCTAAGGCTGTGCCCTCAGGTCCTAGTCTCTCCTCCCAATGAAAACATCTTCCCAACATCCACTCTGTCCATGCCATTCAGTATTCTGTATGTTTCAATTAGATGCCCTCTCATCCTTCTAAAATCCATCAAGTATAAAACTAGAAAGCTTAACAGTTCTTCATATGTTAAACTTATCATTCCTGGGACCATTCTCGTGAACCTCCTCTGAACACGATCCAGGGCCAGTACATCCTTCCTGAGATATGGGGCCCAAAACTGTGCACAATACTCCAAACGTGGTCTGACCAGAGCCTTATAGAGCCTCAGAAATACATTCCTGCTTTTATATTCAGGCCCCCTCTCAAAATAAATCCCATCAGTGCATTTGCCTTCCTAAACTACTGACTCAACTTGCAAGTTTGCTTTGACAGAATCCTGGACTATAACTCCCAAGTCTCTTTGCACTTGATGGAGTACAGTGTGTGAAAGTGTGAGGTCATGCATTTTGGTAGGAAGAATAGAAGTCTGAAGTGCAAAGAGACTTGGGAGTTATAGTCCAGGATTCTGTCAAAGCAAACTTGCAAGTTGAGTCAGTAGTTTAGGAAGGCAAATGCACTGATGGGATTTATTTTGAGAGGGGGCCTGAATATAAAAGCAGGAATGTATTTCTGAGGCTCTATAAGGCTCTGGTCAGACCACGTTTGGAGTATTGTGCACAGTTTTGGGCCCCATATCTCAGGAAGGATGTACTGGCCCTGGATCGTGTTCAGAGGAGGTTCACGAGAATGGTCCCAGGAATGATAAGTTTAACATATGAAGAACTGTTAAGCTTTCTAGTTTTATACTTGATGGATTTTAGAAGGATGAGAGGGCATCTAATTGAAACATACAGAATACTGAATGGCATGGACAGAGTGGATGTTGGGAAGATGTTTCCATTGGGAGAAGAGACTAGGACCTGAGGGCACAGCCTTAGAGTAAAGGGAAGACCCTTTAGAGCAGAGATAAGGAGAAACTTCCTCAGCCAGAGAGTAGTGAATCTATGGTCTTCCCTGCCACAGAAGGCTGTGGAGGCCAGGTCATTGAGTATATTTAAGACTGAGATAGGTAGGTTCTTGAGTATCAAGGGAATCAAGGGTTACGGGGAGAAAGTGGAAGAATGGTGGTGAGAAACTTATTGGCCATGATTGAATGGTGGAGCATACTTGATGGGCTGAATGGCCTAATTTCTGCTCCTATGTCTTATGGTCTTATGAAGGTGATGCTCATTTAAAACAGCACAACGTAAAAGTCCTGCCTTGGCTGTTTTATTCCCTCAGGAGAAAGTGAGGACTGGAGATCAGACTCGAGAGTGTGGTGCTGGAAAAGCACAGCAGCTCAGGCAGCATCTGAGGACCAGGAGAATCGACATTTTGGGCATGATTCCTGATGAAGGGCTTATGTCCAAAACGTCGATTCTCCTGATCCTTGGATGCTGCTTGACCTGCTGTGCTTTTCCAGCATCACACTCACTTTTACTCCCTCTACAAATTTTCTAAGAACTGCAAATCCACTTTGACAAGTAAAAGAGTTGGGAGGAAAGCTCAATAGCTTATTGTAATATAAGTCACTAAGAAATTCATTTTGGGGAAATGCAGGATAAAATATAAAACAATGAAAAGTTTTGCAACTTCAGCAACCATTGCAAATTGGCAGAGGAGACAAATCCCCAAAGATATTCCACCATTACATAACCTTCAAGTAAGAAGTCAAGAATGATGGAAAAAAAACATGTTTTCTAGAGGTAGGCAAATTATATTACCATCACTTGAAATTTAAATAATTCAGTATGTTTACTTTGTGCTATTATGTTTTATATACCTGTCACAAATTTATAGCTTTCAATAATAGGTGAACTATCATTGTGTTCACTGTCATGAAGGAATTAAACAGAGTGCAAAAGAGAAATGTTCCTACTGTGTAGGATCTGAAAACCAAGAGGCACAGAATCAAAGACTTGCAGATGGTGTCGTATCTATGTATTGCCAACTTTGTCCTTTGTAGGAAGTAGATGTTACAGGTTTGGAAGGAACTTGGATTGCTGCACTTCTCTTGAAGATATGCTACAGACTATTGTCACTGTGTGTCAGCGGTGGCACAAATGAATGCATAAGATGGTGGATGGGAAGTCCATCAAACAGACAGCTTTGTCCTAGATGGCGTTAGGTAAATGCAGCATATTCTATAACACCCCTGAAGTGTGAGAGACAGACACACAGAGAGAAAGAGGGTGGGATCAATAATGTCAATGCTGTTGAATGTGAAGTGTACATGGGTAGATCCTCTTTTTGTGTGGCAAAAATCATTCTGTTCATTTGTCAGCCCCATTTTGAATGTCATCCAGGTCTTGCTGCATAATATGTAAATGGAGTCCTTCAGCATTTGAGTGTTGGAATGGAATGATGTCCCTATGCACTGGGATGAGTGTTACAGGACCTCCAACAGCAAGTGGTAATAGTGATAAAGGGCATTGAGCCAGGGAGCTGGGCAGTTTGCCAGGTTTTCCACAAGTAGATGGCAATGATAAGGGAAGCCACCAGAAGCAGTCAAACAGACTCTCACTGGAAGAAAAGGTGTCTTTGATGGAAGGGTCAATGGAATGAAGCACATAATGACAAAGGATTCCTAAGACCAATGTAAGCCACAGGTTTCGTTCCATACACAAACTGCAAATAACTTCTTGTTTATCTTTAATTATTCTCCTGTTCATATGACCTGAAGACAATGGAATAAAGAGCCCTTGCTTCATCATTAGATTACTTACAGTGTGGGAACATGCCCTTCGGCCCAACAAGTCCACACCCACCCTCTGAAGAGCAACCCACCCAGACCCATTCTCCTACATTTACCACGACACCTAACACTACGGGCAATTTAGCATGGCCAATTCACCTAACCTGCACATTTTTTCGACTGTGGGAGGAAACCGGAGAAAACCCACACAGACACAGGGAGAACGTGCAAACTCCGCACAGACAATCACCTAAGGTTGGAATTGAACCTGGGTCTCCAGCGCTGTGAGGCAGCAGTGCTAACCACTGTGCCACTGTGTCACCGTGCCACCCGTTCTATCACCTTCTGGTGTTCCGAGTGTTCAAATTTCTACATACAATGTTTTAGCGAAAGAGTTTCTGTGAAGGAGATCATAGCATACTGCTGTGAGATTTTAAAAAATCATCCATGGAACATGGCCAGCATTTATTGTCCATCCCCAATGGATGTGGTAATGATCTGCCTTCATGACCTATTGTAGTCCATGGGGGAGGAGATAGGAACAAACATAGAACATAGAAAAGTACAGCACAGAACACGCCTTTTGGCCCACAATGTTGTGATAAGATTTAATCCTAATGTAAAATATAGTAACAACCTAAGCACCCCTCAACTCACTGCTATCCATGTGCATGTCCAGAAGTTGCTTAAATGTCCCTAATGACTCTGCTTCCACCACCACCACTGGCAATGCATTCCATGTATTCACAACTCTCTGTGTAAAAAACCTACTTCTGACATCTCCTTTATACCTTCCTCCTAATATCTTCAAACTATGACGTCTTGTACCAGTCAGTCCTGCCTTGGGGAAATGTCTCGGGCTATTGACTCTATCTATTCCTCTCATTATTTTGTACACCTCTATCAGGTCTCCTCTCTTCCTCCTTCTCTCCAGAGAGAAAAGTCCAAGCTTAATCAACCTCTCTTCATAAGGCAAGCCCTCCAGTCCAGGCAGCATCCTGGTAAACCTTCTTTGCACCCTTTCCAAAGCCTCTGTATCTTTCCTATAGTAGGGCAACCAGAACTGGACACAATATTCCAAGTGTGGCCTCACCAGGGACTTGTAGAGCTGCAGCAAAACCTCTCGGCTCTTAAACTCTATCCCCCTGTTGATGAAAGCCAAAACACCATATGCTTTCTTAACAACCCTATCCACTTGGGTGGCAACTTTGAGGGATCTATGTACTTGAACACCCATATCCCTCTGTTCCTCCATACTGCCAAGAATCCTGTCTTTAATCCTATATTCACTATTCAAGTTCAACCTTCCAATATGCATCACTTCGCATTTATCCAGGTTGAACACCATCTGCCATTTCTCAGCCCAGCTCTGCATCCTGTCTATGTCACGCTGCAGCCTGCAGTAGCCCTCTATACTATCGATGACACCTCCAGCCTTTGTGTCATCTGCAAATTTACTAACTCACCCCTCAACCTCCTCATCCAAGTCATTTATAAAAACTACAAAGAGCAGAGGCCCAAGTACAGAGCCCTTCAGGACCCCACTCAACACTGTCCTCTAAGCAGAATACTTTCCATCTTCAACCACTCTCTGCCTTCTGTCAGCCAGCCAATTCTGAATCCAGATAGCTGAATCTCCATGTATTCCATACTTCCTGACTTTATGGATGAGCCTACCATGGGGAACCCTATCAAATGCCTTGCTGAAATCCATATACACCACATCCACTGCTTGACCGTCGTCGACCTGTCTTGACACCTCCTCAAAGAACAGTACAGTTAAGAAGTGACTTCAGGAATTTGACCCAGAGACAACGAAGGAATGGCAATATGCTTTTAAGTCAGGTTGGTGTGTGGCTTGGAGAGTAGTTTGCAACGTGGTTATGTTCCCAAGTATCTACTTACCTTGCTCTTCTAGGTGATAGGGGTTATGGGTTTGGAAGGAATAATTGCTAATCTTGCTATTGACAACATAGAGGAGAATGTAGTGTCCCTTCCAATGCTGTATTTGCAGGTGGAGGGCAGGGTCACATAAAATAGAACAGATGGCTAGTCAGCTGTCTTCCTGTCCACCCACAAATTACAGTAGCTGGGTAATTTATAAGCTACCCTTTGAATAATAGATGCCCTTTGCTAGCCAATTAATATCTAGTTAGGGGCTTGTTTATGAACTTGCCAGGACAATAATCATGGCTGACTTTATTACTGGGGGGATGAGCAACATGCCCCCCCAATACTTTAAAAATCAAATCCTGATAGCCTTATTGATATGCTGAAAGCAAATAAATCCGCTGTCACTTATGTTTCCTGCATTTGTTATATTACTCAGCTGTGAAAGAAATGGATGCTATTCAACATGAACTTCAGTTTCCATGAACATTAATGTCTCCATTGATTGAAGGGAGTGAATGTTGAAGTTGGTGGAAACCAGGGGACTACTTTAACCAGGTTGGTGTCAAGCTTCTTGAGTGATGTTAAAGCTGCACAGGCAAGCAGGCAGTGTTCCATCACACTCCTGACTTGAGGCTTGTAAATTAATGGGCAGTAGGGAGTCAGGCAGTGACTTACTTGCTGCAGAATTCCTAGTTTCTAACCTTATCTTGTAGCCACAATCCTTATATGGTTGATTCAGTTCATTTTCTGATCATTGTATAACACATGAATGTTGATTCAGCAATTGAACATCAACAGGTGATGGTTTAATTCTCTCTTGTTGCAGATGGTTATTGTATGGCATTTGTGGGGTGCAAATGTCCATTGCCACTTATAGGCCCAAGTCTGAACATTGTCCAGGTCTTGATGAATATAGACGTGGACTATTTCAACATGTGAGGAATCCCAAATGGTGTGAACATAGTGCAACCACCAGAGAAAATTCCCACTTCTGAGTTATATTTGATCATCAATGAAGCAGCCTGGGTTGGGCCTAGGAAAATACTCTGAGGAACGCTTGCTCTAACATTCTGGACTGAGATGATTAAGCTCCAACAACCCACTGAGTTGGGTATGAGTCCATTTGATAACTATATTTCAGACAACACTGGCAAGAACATTTCAAAATGAATAACACCTCAGAATTTCTTTTCATTTATACAAATAATTAAAGAGTGTAAATGCACTAAAATGCTCTACATCTAGAAGATAAAAGGATTATTAATGGAGAATTTTCTTTGTATCATAAAATAACTTCCTGTGATTGAAGCTGATGGGAAAACTTACTGTCGAAACAAAAGTTACACTTCAAGCAATAAGTATAATACCGTAATGAAAAGAACAGAATCAATAGATGTTCACAAATGATTTACTGAAGCAATTAACAGAAAAATTCTTTTAAAATTCATGACACATAAAAAGAAATAATTTTATCGGTGAACACCATAACATTAATCCTGCCACAATTACCTCTCCCCTTGTGATGGGATAATGGCTGAGGAACTAATGGCAGTCATATGCTGGTGCTTTAAAAATATGTCTTTACTGTCCCCTTGTGGTAACAGGAGATTTCAAGATATTGTTTGAATCCAGTATGACAATCAGGAGAAGAGCAAATTGCTTAATTCCCAACAAAGAGACAGTAAAGCATAAAAATCCTCAAATAAGAGACAGTAAACCAATATTTTGCTCTGGGCTCCCACAAAGTAAACAATGCTCCTCCCCCCACCTTGTACATACTGTATATGTGTGCACTAAAAGAAACCTTCTTTATTCAGCACTTTTCACAACCACTATTCATTTCAAAACACTCAGCCTATGTAATCTTTTTTGAAATGCATTCATTGTCATGTAGGAAGGATGCCAGCAAATTCCCACAAATGGCAGTTCGGTTATGATCAAATAATCTGTGCTCAAGATGATGATTGAGGATCAAGCAGCAACCAGGGCATCAGATATAACATCCTTTCCCTCTTGCCCATGGGATCTTTTACATCCACTCATGACCTTAATCTCCCATTCAGAAGGCAGCACCTCACTTTCTAACCAGCCTGTCCAGAGATGTTGTTTTGTACCTCTGGAGCAGGTGAGATCTGAACCTAGGCATGCTTGACTCAGAGATACGGACACTACTACTGCATCACAACAGTCCTACTAACTAAGCCACAGCTGATAGATTTAAAGCCACTTGAAGAATTATTGTAACGTGTTTCTTTCATCTAGTCACTTTTTGTTTAGGGCTGTTGTGGTGCAATGGTAGTGTCTCTCCTTCAGAGCTAGGAAACACAAATTGAAGTCCCACCTGTACCAGAGTTGAGAAATAGCAAGTGTGAATAGCAGTTTTTTAAAAATGACCTGCCTGTTAAATATTTGCAATTCATAAGAAGGTTAGCAGCATATTGATCTTTTACTGAAACATAAAGTATTAACACATCCCAGTGAGCAGCTATACCTTGTGGACAGCTTTATCCATTTCTAATTATGCAGTAATATTTAACTCCTTTCTTTTGTATCACTAGTTAAAGTTCAATTGTATTGGAAACATCGGATTAAAGTGATATCCCAGACTTTGCATAATTATTTAATTACCTATCTGGTGACAGTGTATTGATCAGATTCCTAACAGTGTGGATTAAAGCAAAGTTCTGAGCACATCCATTTGTGTATTGGAATTGCATTTATACTCTAGTAGTAGCTGACAGCTGGTTCCAGCTAACAGTATCCCTTTTCTCTATCCAGAGATGCTGCCTGACTTGCTGAATAATTCCAGCATTTTCTGTTTATATTGCCATTTACACTGGTTGTATAATGCAATTTCCTTGTCGAAATTTCATAAGGAAAACTCTGAGCAAACCTTAGACTCTATTTCATATCCCAATCAAACTGTTCCCGATGTGGAGTCAAACCTAAGCAGAACGAGACTTTGGGAATCTGTGTCCTTGAAAAGTCCATATTTGACTATCCTGGGGGATATTAACTCAGTTGGCCAGAGGTCTGGGTTCAATCCCCACGCCAGCTGAGGTTACCACAAAGGATTCTCCTTCTCAACCTCTTGCCTCACCTCAGATGTGGTGATCCTCAGATTAAACCGTCATCAGTTGTCTCTCTCTAATGAGAGAATGGCCCTATGTTTTGCTGGGACTATAGGTCTCCTGACTGACCTTCACTTGACGAAGGGGCATCGCTTCGAAAGCTTGTGATTTCAAATAAAGCTGTTGGATTTCTGACCTTGTCCACTCCAATCCAACTCTGGCACTTCCACATCATGACCTCATACACTCCACCTTTAGGTTTAACCTTTAGCTAGAAGCAGTTCCAATGCAACATGGAAAAGTGAAGTTTATTATTTATTGCAGTAATAATTATGGGTGAGATTTTAAAGCAGTCAGTTTAACATCCAATAAGTATTTTAAATAGTCTAAGCTCCATTCCCTCCTCATTGCTGTACAATGGATAGTAGAGAGAATGGAAAGTGGGAATGTTTTCTCTTGCATTTACATTGAATTCAGTGATATATAACATTGGTTTACGTTGTTGTCACAGAAACACCTTCAGTATAATCAACAGTAGTTGCTAGCCATGTTAGCATGCTGAGCTGTGATAAAATGTAAACATTTTGATTATCATTAAAGCATGCTGCACAAACAGGAGGGAGGAGTGGGTTTGGGTGTCTCCTGTTATCTACAGCAACTTTTTAATCCACCCAACAATGGCATAAATATTTCTAAGAAATATCACGGTATAAGAAGGCATTTTCCCAAACATTTCTGTTTTATGCCATCAGCAGTTTTGACAAAAAGAAAGATTGGTGAAAATGTTACTTGTACTGTAAATAGGGAAGGATAATTTCTTCTTTATTTCAACCATGCATGTTTCACAGTTTTTATCTTCAATTGCCTAATGTATGCATTTATACAAACATTAATAGAAGTTCCTAAACTGTGCAAAGGAGACAAACAAAATGACAAGGATTGAGTTTTGAAGGTTGAAAGGCTTTTGAGAAAGCTCAAAGTTTGGGAGAAGATTTGTAGCTCGGGTACTCGTTGTTGTGGTTCTGTTCGCTGAGCTGGGAATTTGTGTTGCAGACATTTCATCCCCTGTCTAGGTGACATGCTCAGTGCTTGGGAGCCTCCTGTGAAGCGCTTCTGTGATGTTTCCTCTGGCATTTATAGTGATTTGTATCTGCCGCTTCCGGTTGTCAGTTCCAACTCTCTGCTGCAGTGGCCGGTATAGTGGGTCCGGGTCGATGTGTTTATTGATTGAATCTGTGGATGAGTGCCATACCTCTAGGAATCCCCTGGCTGTTCTCTGTTTGGCTTGTCCTATAATAGTAGTGTTGACCCAGTCGAACTCATGTTGCTTGTCATCTGAGTGTATGGCTACTAAGGATAGCTGGTCATGTCATTTCGTTGCTAGTTGGTGTTATGGATGCAGATCGTTAGCTGTCTTCCTGTTTGTCCTATGTAGTGTTTTGTGCAGTCCTTGCATGGGATTTTGTACACTACATTGGTTTTGCTTATTCTGGGTATCGGGTCCTTCGTCCTAGTGAGTTGTTGTCTGAGAGTGGCTGTTGGTTTGTGTGCTGTTATGAGTCCTAGTGGTCGCAGTAGTCTGGCTGTCAGTTCAGAAATGTTTTTGATGTATGGTAGTGTGGCTAGTCCTTTGGGTTGTGGCATGTCCTCATTCCGTTGTCTTTCCCTTAGGCATCTGTTGATGAAATTGCGCGGATATCCGTTTTTGGCGAACACATTGTAGAGGTGTTCTTCTTCCTTTTTTTGCAGTTCTGGTGTACTGCAGTGTGTTGTGGCCCTTTTGAACAGTGTCTTGATTCAACTTCTTTTGTGTGTTTTGGGGTGGTTGTTTTCGTAGTTTAGGACTTGGTCTGTGTGTGTGGATTTCCTGTAAACCTTTGCGGTGAATTCTCCGTTCGGTGTTCTCTGTACCGTCACGTCTAGGAATGGGAGTTGGTTGTCCTTTTCTGCCTCTCTAGTGAATCGGATTCCTGTGAGTGTGCCGTTGATGATCCAGTGTGTGTTCTCTATTTCTGTGTTTTTAATGATTACAAAGGTATCATCTACATATCTGACCCAGAGTTTGGGTTGAATTTGCGGTAAGACTGTTTGTTCTAACCTTTGCATTACTGCTTCTGCTATGAGTCCAGAGATGGGTGAGCCCATGGGTGTTCCGTTGATTTGTTCATATATTTGGTTGTTGAATGTGAAGTGTGTTATGAGGCACAGGTCCAGTAGTTTGAGTATGCAGTCTTTGTTGATAGGTTCCCCGTCTTGTTGTCTGTTCTGTATGTCCAGCAGGTTGGCTATTGTTTCTCTGGTTAGGGTTTTGTCGATAGAGGTGAACAGTGCCGCTGTTACATTGAATGAGACCATAGTTTCTTCCTTGTCTATGTGTATATTTCTGATGATGTCCAAGAATTCCTGTGTTGACTGTATAGAGTATCTGGATCCACTGATCAGGTGTTTCAGTTTCTGCTGTAGTTCTTTAGCCAGTTTGTGTGATGGTGTCCCTTGTAGTGATACTATGGGTCTGAGTGGATTGTCTGGTTTGTGCACTTTAGGTAGTCCATAGAATCTGGGGGTGTTGTTGCTTTCAGGTTTCATTCTCTGTAGGTCAAACCTGGTTATCTGTCCGTTTTTTTGTAGGTTCCTCAGTGTGTTGTTTGTCCTATTGGTGAACTGTGGGGTGGCGTCAAACTCCCTCTTTTGGTAAATGTTGGTATCTGCAAGTAGTTGTTGCGCTTTTTGGATGTACTCTGCTTTGTCCAGGATGACCGTCATTCTGCCTTTGTCTGCTGGTAGTATGATTATGTTCTTATCATTTCATAGTGCTTTTAGTGCTTCCCTCTCCTTGGTGTTGAGGTTATGTGTTTATCTTTTCCTTGTTATCAGGGGTACGATACTTTGTCTCACTGTTTGTTGTGTCTCTTCTGTCTTTTGAGAAAGCTTCTTAGATCTGCATATTCTGGAAGAGACCAGACTATACTAGACTTTGAATTGTGTCATGTGACACAATTAGTTAATAACCTCAGATGTTGAAGGAAAATATCAAAATTAAGGGAAAAAAACATTTAATGGTGCAAAGATGAGGGGTAGGTCGGGGACTAGTTAGAAGTCAAAGCATGATATGATTAAAAGATTTATGAGGAGAAATAACTTAAACTATGAGAGGAAGCTAGCGAGAAATGTAAACACAGCTAGCAAGATCTTCTATAGGTATTTAAAAAGGAAAAGAGGAAGTAAAGTGTATTTGGTCCTCTAGAGGGTGAAACTGGTGAGTTAATACTAAATCATACAGAAATGTCTGGGTAATGAATAACAACTTTGCCTCTAACTTCACTAAAAAGGATGCAAAAAAACATTCCAGGGACACAAGTAATTCAGGAGGTTGATGAAAGAGGAACATAGTGAAATTATAATCACTAGGGAAGCAGTACGTACCAAACTGATAGAGCAGTAGACTGACAAATCTTTGAATTATGATGAACTTCACCCTCAGGCCTTTGAAGAGTTTGCTCATGAGATTCTAAATGTGTTAGTGTTAAGCTTCCAAAATTCCTCAGATACTGGTAAGTTAGACTGAAAAATAGCAAATATTCAAGAAAGGAGGGAGACAGAACCAGGAAGCTATAGACCAGTGAGCTTGACAAATCAAAAAATCTCTTCAGGGTGGAAGCAGGCCATTTTGCCCATCAAGTACACACTGACCCTCTGAAGAGCATCCTGCCCAGACCCACCCCATCCCTGTAACCCTAAATTTCTCATTGCTAGCCTGCACATCCCTGGCCACTATGGTCAATTTAGCATGGGCAATCCACCTAAATATCTGCACATGTTTGGATTGTGGGAGGAAACCCACACAGACATAAGGAGAACATGCAAACTCCATACAGACTGTCGCCCGAGGCTGGGATCAAACCTTGGCACTCTGAGGTAGCAGTGTTGACACTGTGCCACCCATGTCACATATAATGTTTTAGAATTGTCAGTTAAGGACTTTGGTACCTGTTCACTATCATTGTTGCTTTGTGAAAGGGAAGTTGTGTTTAACCAATTTATTAGATTTCTTTAAAGAAGTAACATATAGAGTGGATAAGGAGAGCCCATTGATGTACAATATCTCGATTTCCAGAAAGTCAGAGTTCATCACAAGTGTCATATCAGCATGGATAGAAGATTGGTTGTCCGAAGGAATTATTTTTCAGATTGGCAGGATGTGACAAGTGGAGTCTCTCAGATGCATTTGCTGGACCTTCAACATTTTACAATTCACGTCAATGGTAGCTGAAAGTAGAGATGACACAAAGATAGATAGGAAAGATAGATGGTGTGAAGACGTCATCATCAGGATGCAGACTAATATAGGTTGCATGAGCAAACATCTGAGGAAACTGTGGGAAAATGTGAAGGTGTTTTGGCACGAAGATTAACAAAAGCAGAGTATTACTAAACAGAGAATAACTAGATTCTGGGATGCAGATGGCTTTGAGAGTTCTTGAACATCAGCTACAAAAGGTAGTATGGATATACAGCAAATGATTAAGAATATTAATAATGCATTGCCCTTTATTACCAAAGGAATTGAACATCAAAGTAAGGAAGTTATGCTTTAGTTACCACAGGGCATTAATGACGTCACATCTTGAACACTGTTTGTAGTTTGTTGTTCTTATTTAAAGAAGAATATAAATGTGTTGTCGGCAGTTTAACCAAGTTTACTAGATTGATGCTTGGAATGAGCGTGTTGCATGAGAAAATAGTAGATAGCCTGGACTTGTTTTCACTGGAATTTGGAAGAGTGAGAGGCTATTTTATTGATGTTTGTAAGATTCTGAATGTTCTTGACAAAGCGGGTATGCAAAGGATGCTTACTATTGTGGGCGAGACCAGAACTAGAACATACTGTTTTAAAATTAAGGCTCACCATTTTAGAACTGAGATGAGGATAGTTTTTCTATGAGGCTGGCATGACTTTGGAACTCTCTGCCTCAAAAGATGCTGAAGTCAGAAGCATTAAATATTTTTCTAATGCAGATGCTTATTAGGGAAAGGAGTAAAAAAACTTATTGGGGGTAGATGGTAATGTGAACTACACAACATAAATGATTCAGCCCTGATTTCTTGAATGGTGGAACAGACTTGAAGGGCTGAATGACCTACTCCTGATCTTAAATTGTATGATATTTTATATATATTATAGACATTTGTTAATTCCATCATTGAGGACTCACTTATTGTTTGCACTGAAATCTCTTACTCACCTCTGTCACTCACTTCCTGTGGAACCACACTGACCTAATAGTCCTGAGTGACCTTTATATTCATGTCGGAGGGCAAAGTCTCGCTATGTAGAATATCTCACAATAAGCCACTTTAGAAGAGTTCAGACATTTTTAGAGTCATAGAGATGTACAGCATGGAAACAGACCCTTCGGTTCCATCCGTCCATGCCTACCAGATATCCCAACCCAATCTAGTCCCACCTGCCAGCACCCGGCCCTTATCCCTCCAAACCCTTCCTACTCATATACCCATCCAAATGCCTCTTAAATGTTGCAATTGTACCAGCCTCCACCACACCCTCTGGCAGCTTATTCCATACACGTACCACCCTCTGCGTGAAAAAGTTGCCCCTTAGGTCTCTTTTATATCTTTCCCCTCTCACCCTAAACCTATGCCTTCTAGTTCTGGACTCCCCGACCCCAGGAAAAATATTTTTCTATTTATCCTATCCATGCCCCTCATAATTTTGTAAACCTCTATAAGGTCACCCCTCAGCCTTCAACGCTCCAGGGAAAACAGCCCCAGCCTGTTCAGCCTCTCCCTATAGCTCAAATCCTCCAACCATGGCAACATCCTTGTAAATCTTTTCTGAACCCTTTCAAGTTTCACTTTCCGAGAGGGCGGAGACCAGAATTGCACGCAATATTCTAACAGTGGCCTAACCAATGACCTGAAGACCGCAACATGACCTCCCAACTCCTGTACTCAATTCTCTGACCAATAAACGAAAGCATACCAAACGCCTTCTTCACTATCCTATCTACCTGTGACTCCACTTTCAAGGAGCTATGAACCTTCACTCCAAGGTCTCTTTGTTCAGCAACACTCCCTAGGACCTTACCATTAAGTGTATAAGTCCTGCTAAGATTTGCTTTCCCAAAATGCAGCACCTTGGAGATTTTATTGTCCACAGAGTATCTGAAGGTGTGAGCTGAGAATGGTACCATTATGTTGACACAATATAGCACAGAGACAGGTCATTTGGCCGTGTGGATTCATGCCTTTGTTAATTCTGCATGTGAGTCTGCGCTTATCACTCTTCATCTAATACCATCAGCAAATCTTCTAATTCTTTCTCTATCATGATCCCACCAAAGTACTCCTTAAATTACATCAGTAAAGTTATATTATATTACAGTGAAGGTAACAAGACATCTGGGATTTTGGAGAACAATGTGACAAAGAGTATATTTCCTTAAATGAGATTTAAGGACTAAGAAGGAGGATGAATTATGATGCAGGCGTCACTGGCTGGGCTGGCACTAATTGCCTGTCCTTTGTTGCTTTTGGGATTCACCATAGGTTGTTGTGGTGTAGATGCAGAGTCCCTATCTAACAGGTCAGGAGGCTCAGGTTCAAGTCCCACCTGCTTAGAGTTGTGTAATAACATCTCTGAGTATTTTGGTAAGAAAATGGCTACAAGCCAAGTGCTGGAAAATAGGATTAGAATAAATAATTGCTTGATACAATCATGATGGGCTCAAGGGTCTTTTTCATGTTATAAAAACTCTATGAGAAGGTGGTGGACTGCTGCTTTTTTGCAAATGTTACAGTGACCACAGCTACATGGGCCATAATCATTGGCTCCTTCAAAAGAATGTCCAGCAGCCACTCTGTGACATCCTTGACCCTGGCACCATCCTAGAGTCATGTCTGTGATCACAAAAGCACCTGTCTGTTCCCAGAGCCATCTATGGTGCCATGAAATTAGCTTTACCTGCAATCCTCATGTCCTCACCAGTTTCTGAAATGCTAACTCATTATTGAACTGGAGCCTTGGGGATTCTTGCACTACCTGCCTGTTTCTCATGGCATTTCTAGTGGTTACAATTTCAGTTTGTGTTTCCATGCTTTTAATGTATAGCGTGACCACCTCACTGAACATGCTGTCCTGATAGCTCTTGGTGTCATGGAGGTGACACAGTGAGGCCAGTTGCCTTTTGAGCTCCACACCATCAAGCTCCAGTTTCTCATGTTGATGGTATTTCCTGTGCATCTGGTCATCCAGATCACTAAAAGTGCTACTGGTGGTGTCCATGAACATTACAGAATACACATTCCACACAGCCCTACCCTGCCACTTTACTTCACTTATGTTAACTTTATTCAATTTGGGGCAGCATGGTGGCTCAGTGGTTAGCACTGCTGGCTCATAGCACCAGGGTCCCAGGTTCGATTCCAGCCTCAGGCAACCCTCTGTCAGGAGTTTGCACATTCTCCCTGTGTCTGTGTGGGTTTCCTCCCACAGTCCAAAGATGTGCAGGTCAGGTAAATTGGCCATGTTAAATTGCCCATAGTGTTAGATGCATTAGCCAGATGGAAATGGGTCTGGGTGGATTACTCTTTGGAGGGTCGGTGTGGACTTGTTGGGCTGAAGGGCCTGTTTCCACACTGTAGGGAATCTAATCTGATCTACTTATAATAATTGGGTTTCTTTGGCTTTAGCTTAATAAACATTACAATAATGATAAACCTTACTAGTACTGATAAACTTGATGAATGCTTAACTAGTTGGGGCCTAATCAAACTCCTGCAATACAGCTACAACACTGGTATCTACTTGATAATACGGAAGATTTCCCAGGTATATCCTTTGCACAAAATGCAAGAGAAATCCAACCCAAGCCAATACCTTCCTAACAGGCTACTATTGGTCATCAGCAAAGGAGTGAAAGAGATCATTGACAGTACAATCAAGTGACTACAAGGAAATAATCGACTCACTGGCACTTAGTTTGGATTACAGTTAGTGTATGATATATTGGGACAATGTCCCTTTAAGACATGAGCACTGCTGGAAAGTGCTCCGTTAATGCTTATTTACTTGTTCAGACTTGTTTGAGCTTTTACAGAGTGCTGAGTTTCAGAATAAAAGCCTCCCTGTTGAGTCGCAACAAATGACAGTTTACATGTTCTAAGTTCTGAATGGAGCCTGGTAACAGCCCAGTACTGAATAAATAAAGCCTTGGTCCAAAACTAGACTAAAGAGCTGAATTCCAGAATGGAGGTCAGAGTGACTGCCTTTAACATCAATCCAGTATTCAACGTCAAAGAATGCTAGCAAAACTGGAGACAATGGTAGGCATAGGGAAAATGCTGGTTGATGTCATACCTAGCATAAAGGAAAATGGTTGTGGCTTTGCCTGAGGCCCACTGAAGATGTTACCTAGTATCTTCCAGCTCAGCGAGAAAACCTACATCCAGAACCTCAACCTGAGCTACAAATCTTCTCAAAAATGGTTGTGGCTGTTGGAAAACAACTATTTCAACTCCAGGATATTGCTGTAGGTGTTCCTGTGGGTGGTAACTTAGGCCCAAGGTTTCAGCTGCTCCAACAATGATTGTTCCTACAGCATATGGTCAAAAGTGGAAATCTTGCTGATGATCACACTATGTACAATACCATTTGTAACTCCTCAAATACTGAACAAGCCTTAGTCCATATTCAGCAAGACCTGGACAATTAAGTCATGAGCTAATAACTGGAAAGTAACATTCATGCCAGACAATGACAATCATCAACAACAGCGAATCTAATCTTTGTCCCTTGATGTTTAATTGAATTAAGTCAGAAGTCATATGACACCAGGTTATAGGCCAACAGGTTTATTTGAAATCACAATCTTTTAGAGCGCTGCTCCTTTGTCAGGTGAAGTGAATTTAATTGAATTACCATCACTGAAACCCACAATCAACATTGTGGGGGCTACCATTGACCATAAACTAAACTGGACCAGTCATGAAAGTACTGTGGCCACAACAGCAGGACAGAGGCTAGGAATACCGCAGCATGTAATTCACCTCTTGACTTCCCAAAGCCTGTCCAACCACCTGAAAGGCACAACTCAGGCGTGTGAAGGCGTACTCCCCACTTACCTGGATGGATGCAGCTCCAACAACACGCAAGAAGCTTGTAACCATCCAGGACAATACAGCTCATTTGATTAGTATCCCCAACGCAATGTTCAACATCCACTCCCTCCACCACCAATGTACAGTGGCAGCCATGAAGAAATTCACCAAGACTCCTCATTCAGCACCTTCTAAACCATGATTACTACCATCTAGAAGGACAAGAGCAGCAGCTACATGGGAACTCCACCATCTGCAAGTTTCCCTCCAAACCATGCACCATCCTGACTTAAAAATATTGTCACTCCTTTGCTGTTACTTGGTCAAATCCTGCCGTTTCCTCCCTACCATCACTGTGGGTCTACCTGCATCAAATTGACTGCTGCAGCTCAAGAGACAGCTCACCCACTCCTTTCCCCAGGGATAATAGGTATGGGTAATACATGTTGACAAAAACAGTGATTTCTACATTCCATGATTAAAAACAATTGGACCCATTACCAACCCACTAAAGCAAAATCAAAATTAAGGTTACAATATTTCACAGGTATCAGTTCCATAATTCCAACTATGAATTCCAAATGAAACATTTCTTTTTATGGGGAATTGTTGCCATTCTGATGAGTGGCAAAACCATCTCAGATGAGAT
Organism: Chiloscyllium punctatum; assembly: GCF_047496795.1. Taxonomy (NCBI): domain Eukaryota; kingdom Metazoa; phylum Chordata; class Chondrichthyes; order Orectolobiformes; family Hemiscylliidae; genus Chiloscyllium; species Chiloscyllium punctatum. The sequence goes on along the minus strand of NC_092743.1, from coordinate 52,146,220 downwards.
GCATTATATTTATCAAAATGTCACACACATGTGACAATGTATATTTGTGATGCAGATAATCTCTTTGTGAGGCTACTTAATTCGTTATGTGTATGGAAAGCTTGCTAAAGCCCTCTAATAAAATTTCAAATTTCCTTTAATATAAATTTTAGAGCTTCTGCAAGAATCAGGAAGACTTCACAAACTAACACTCAATTTGCTTCAGTGCATTTACTATCTGGAAAGCAAATGTACTTCTGTCCAGATCACTGTAAAAAAAAGCAGCCAAGATCATTTTTGCTCACAACCATATGTAAAGCTTAAGTATCCTTTCTACCAAAGAAAAGCAAATATTATTAGCTAAGCCAATTCAGCACCACACTGAGCTTTCGGATCCAACATATCTTTCAGGTCTGAATGACCTACTCCAATTTTTAGACTCCTATGATTTAAAAATTAACTTGACTGAGTGCAGTCAAATGCCAAGGATGTTACAGAATGTCTTCTGTAGCCCATAAGGAAGCCCAGATTAGCACCAACAGCTGGTTGGATTCAGTATTGAGTTGATCAAGGAAGAACTTTGGCAATTCTCCACGATGTGCAAGTGATCAAATTGTTGACATGACATTTAAGTACAGAATCGGTCATGATAGATAGATATTTTGAACATAATAGAAACGGATTATTGAAGTTTGACCTTTTTTATCATTCCTGATATTTGTTCCAATTATACTTAATATGCATTAAATTTAAACTTGGCCATTGTGGTAGCTAACAACACAAATCAATTTTTATACATTTGTTAGCCATAAATGAACCGAGCCCAGTTGCTGTCATAACACATATTACGTTGTACTTATCACTGCACAGCAAATTAGTTTAGTATTTCATTTCATTTTGGGAGGCTTAGCTTTGCCTTGCACCATTATAAAACCTACAAGGATTTCAGAAAGTACATAATTCCCTGGTGTTCAGAAAAGTTGAAGATATGTATTCAGGGTGGACTGGTCTTGACTTACAATTTTCAGAAAAAGGTGAGGGAAGCAATAATGCACAATTATAAACCATTCATGGGGCATTCAAGGAATCTCTTAATTTTCCATATGTGTAATGCCAGAGTGTGAAAAGATTGAGGTTGTTGTGTTATGTTTCACATATAGTACCTCATTACACTCTTAGGCTCATGCTATCATTACTGAAACATAGCAGGTGACCTGAGGATATAAGTATCTCAGACTTCATGTTAACTTGGGACACTTTGAAAACATAGCACACTGGTGAAAGCATACTGCTGTTTGTAACTAATGTGCCTGCGAATGCAGTATTGAATATATTAGTGAGATGTTATAAATATCTGTTGGATCTTTTAATATCACATTACTTATGTCTAATTATTATGCTACAAGGGAAACATAAGTGTTGGAGCATCTGGTAAAGGTACACTGCTGGAGGCAAAACATGCATCAGGCACTAGCCAAGCTTTTGGGTTTTTGGAGTCAGTAGGGTATGTATAATGAAGTCTCATATGACATGTAACAGTACAGCACAGGAACAAGCCCCTTGGCCCACCATGTCTGTGCTGACCATGATGCCATTCTAAATTAATCCTATCTGCTGTATTCCCTCTCTGTTCATGTGTCTGTCTTAATGCCTCTGAATGTTGCTTCCACCTGGCAGCACATTCCAGGTACTTACCACCTTCTGTACTCACTTTAACCTCTCACTTTAAACCTACACCCTCTAGTATTTGAAATTTCCACCATGAAGAAAAGATTCTGACTGTCCACCTTATGCTCCAACCCAGTCAATATCCTGGTAAACCTCTTTTACATCCCCACCAAAGTTTCCCCATCCTTCCTATAGTGTAGTGATCAACACTGCACGCAAAACTCCAAATGTAGCCAAACTAAGTTTTCCCATTCTTGTATAAATCTCAAGCGTCTGGTACCAATTGATAGACTAATTTATCATTTATTCACTAGTGAAGCGAATGTCATAAACATTCCCACACAAGTCTCCAGACACATGAAATTCAAACAGAACTAGCAAGAAGATAGCAGAGGGGCAAAAAAGGCAAGCTGATTTCCCAGGCCTTCAAAGGCCAAGCTCATAGTTAAGTTTGGATGCCCCCGGGATTGAATCTGCAAATATCTACATCTTTATCTGCTTTCCTCCTAATCCACAACTTTTCAAAAGTTCAGAAATGTGGAAAAATCTAGCCTGGGATTCCCTTAGCAACATCAGTACAAGAAGCACAGGGATTTTACTTTTGGCAGGAAGAGTGTTTTATTCTGTGCTTTGAATTTCCTGATGTTGAGTTTATCTGAAAAATTGAAAACATATACCACTGCCCAGTGTTCATTTACCTTATGGTGGTATTACAAAAGAAAATTGGATTGGAATTTATACAAATCATATGGGATCTTTTTACCAAAATATCTTTCAGTGTTCCTGTCTAGCTTTGAGTGATTTTCTGTGTTTATTTCCTGTGCGCTTTTAATAGCTATAGCTACAGGTGAAACCAAGGAGAGGTATAATAGTTAACATAAATGGTCAGGAAACAAATACAGTTATAGATCAGAAGTTGGAAATGAAGTGAGGAAACGATTGTGAAAACAAAATGAAAGCGAAGTACAGCAGATGCTGAAGATCTGAAATAGAAATAGTAAGTGGTGGGGAAACTCAGTAGTATCCGTTTGGAGATGAACCAACGTAGTATAAGCAATATGTCTACTCAATCTTCCAACTGACTATCGTCCTTTTTCACCACACTGAAGACTGTTCACCTTTGATTTTTACATTTGGCCGTTTGCTTGAAGTGCATGCAATATGTCCATCGTAGGCTGCTGGCATGGACTGCAACTGAGACATTAATGCAGCACCTTGCTGCACAGTGACATCTTCAATCCCTTACGGTTCAGTACTTCCCCACCGTGACAAGCTGTTAATCCTGGTATGCTAAGTCTGTGTAGACATTCGTTCCCAATTGCTAAGCAAATCTTAGTGACTTCCTTTTTTTTGTGTAGGCATATCCAAATCTACAAACCAGAGCTCTGAACACTGTTGAAATATTCTTATATCATGTTAGGCAGAGTGACATTGCTGCTCCTTTGACAAGGTTAAGGTGGCCTTAGCTATTTTCAGAGGAATTTGTAAAAGACATGGACTCCAAAACACCTGGGTTTGGATCAGTTTTAGGGCCAGTTTGATTAAAGCTAATAGGTACTGCCTTAGGCAAAATACTTTTAAGTTAAAAAAAAAGTTTATACAATGAGAGTGGCTGGTTCTCCCAGCTCAGTTTTGCTTTGGTCTGGCTATTCACTGAAAGCAGTCAGGCAGTTGTAAAAGCTGCTGGACTCAAAGAAGCAGGTCCATGCTGATCCTCTCTCTGACTTCTCTCCTGTAAGATAATCTGTTTTCTATTTACCTTTTGTGCCAAGAGATGTTTACAGGGATTGTTACAAGTATTTGGAACAGCATCATTGAATTGGGATGATCCATTGTATTTTTGGATAGGTTAAGTTATTCTCTGTTCTGTTCTGTTTGTGTTTCATTCAGTAATCATGTAAATAAATTATGTTTTGTTTAAAACTAAGTGGTTTGACCAACTGCATCCCTCCTGGAATATTTGTGTTATATCTGCTTAAAACAACTAGCAAAGTTAAGGTCTGGGCTACTTTCTTGAAATGTTTTGAGGGGATCTGGCCTGGTCCATAACAGCAGTTTAAATCAGGGAATTTTGTGAGCATTCTGACAGTATGCTTTTCACCTTCCCTATTTGCTATCAACCGGGCACACTCAACAAAAGGCAGCATCTTGAAAGCTAGTGCTTCCAAATAAACCTGTTGGACTACAGTCTGGTGTTATGTGATTTTTAACTTTGTCCACTCCAGTCCAACTCCGGCACCTCCAAATCAGTTGCCTTTCGATAGGCATTTGGTAGCTTACCAGCAAGCTGTGTTTTCAGTACTCTCTGACACTTGTTATGACACACTTAATTTAAACCAGCAACACAGAAAAGATTTATCCCGTGCAGTAGTCTGTGAAAATTCGAGAGGCCAAGAACTATCCTAAAGGTCACTATTTAAAGTAAAAGTTAACAACTTTATTTCTTAAAGTATTATAGAGAATTATTAACTAACAACTATTTGCAATTCCTTTTTCTAACCTATCTTTTACCTTCCCCTTCTACAATACTAGTCCAATAAAACCCCTGATTAAGATTTACCAAAAATTCAACTTTCAAAACCAGCAAGCTGCTAAATCCTCCTTTTATATCTTCCTCTGTCTTCTTTTCTTCTTAGGGATTTCTGTTTCACAGGTCAATGATCGATAAAGGTACCTTTAAAAGAGCTAATTTTCTGGGCAGTCTGCAGATGTTGGAGGCTTGGCAGTTCTCCCCAACTGTTCAGTTTTTCCCGGTCTTATACTCCCAGAGCATCGGATTGTGTCATTAGCTTTTAATTTTGTCAATATATTAAATTCAAACTTGATTGGCTTTTGGTTTTTTGGGGGTATAATTTAAACTGATTGGCCTAATTCAAATTTGTTTTTGTCTCCAGGCAACCAGTTTCATAGCTGCATAAGGTTACATTATATCTTGCTCAGAACACTTGGTGCTGTCAGGTAGTTCTTCTAGCTTTTAACTTTCTTAAAGGTACAGTACACCCACATCTTCATAACACAGTATATGAATAAAGATATTCAGGGCTTTTTCCATGGACTTCAATATGATTTAAGTGACTGTTGGCCATTTGTTCTGTCTATTCCTGTCTATTTGTCCCCTCCTTTCTTTGATGAAGGGCTTTTGCCCGAAACGTAGATTTTCCTGCTCCTCGGACGCTGCCTAAACTGCTGTGCTTTTCCAGCACCACTCTAATCTAGAATCTGGTTTCCACCATCTGCAGTCCTTGTTTTTACCCATTTGTTCTGTCTGTAGATTAACTTATTTGCTGACTGTTCAAGCACGATATGCTTCATCAGCAAGATGTTTTCACTGCTGCCCATCATGCTATATTATTGATTATTGACGAATAACCAATTGCTTGTCAAAAATTTTAACTTTGAGGTTAGTTTGTTTAAGATAGTAACACCTCATTATAAGTTATATGCAGACATTACCACAAACCGACAGTTTTCTGAGCACTTAGCTTGTAAATTCATAGTAGTCAAATTGGCAGGCAGAGTCACAACATTGTATACACACTACACTGAGAGTCCCTATGTATGAAGTCTCTTTATGGGAAATTACATACGCAACATCACAATAACAGCAGTATGCACAATTTAAAAAATTGTCACAACTCCTTCGACAGCACCTTCCATAGCCATAATTTCTATTTCCTTGGAGGACAAGGACAGCAGATATATGACCGTTTCACCATGCAAGTTCCTCTCCAAGCCCCATATCATTTTGACTTGAAACTATAGCGCCGTTCCTTCATTGGGTAAACAGCATGTGGGCTTACCCAAGGCCTGCAGCAGTTCAAGAAGGTGTCCCAATACCATCTTCTCAAGGGCAATTAGAAATAGACAATAAATGCTGGCCTAGTAAGCGATACCCATGACTTGTAATTTTTTTTAAATGACCTTAGAAGAAGAGATGAAACTGATGTAAAGACATTTAAGATTGAAAGTTGAAGATAGAGAGGATAAAATTTTTGTTCCAGCAAAGTCCTTTGAGGTCAAGTGAGCAGGGAGAAATTGAGCCCTAGAATTCCAAATACATTAAAATTAAAACCTGCTGAAAGTTTCAGTCATTTCAGGACTTGTGGAAATAAATCTGTATACAGTATATAACATGAGCAACTCTTCAGAATTTATGAGAGCAGGGCAGGAGCAGGTCAGCAGCCTCAGCAGCTAACTGTAGGACTGTATTCATCACAGTTTTAATCAGGTTTCTGCTGATTGATGCCTTGCTTGAAAATAACTTGCTTTCGCGGTGGGTAACCGGCCTTGGCCAGTACGCTTGTCATCAGAGGGGATTTCTGCAGCTATTAATGAGCTTCCTGCGCGACTTTGTTTCTTTTCCCGACTCACCCAATTTCTGCCACAAGGAAGTGTTTGAAAAAACTGCTGTAATGTTTTCAAGTTTGCCATAGAAACCATACTCCAGCTCAACTTTTTAGGAACAAACATATATATAAATAGAAGGAGGAGCAAACAAAACTGCTGATGTAACAAGTCTGGTTCAGTCATCATGCAAGAAAATATGATGGTTCCTTTTATGAGTAGTCATGCATTCGCTGAAGAGAGGCAAAAGAACAATTGATATTTATGTAGTACCTTAATGTAATGAAACATCCCAAAGGATTCACAGGATCAGTAATATACATAGTATATTACCACAATTCTGTGACTTTCACCTTGGTTATGGAGAGAGATAGGTGTGTGCAACAAGGTAGGTTTTACAGTTGGGGGAAGGGTAAATACGATGCTGCAAGACAAGATCTGAGGAGCATAAGTTGGGAGCATAGGCTGTCAGGGAAGGACGTCGTTGAAATGTGGAACTTTTTCAAGGAACAGATACGACGTGCCCTTGATATGTATGTACCTATCAGGCAAGAAAGAGATGGTCGTGTGAGGGAACCTTGGTTGACGAGGGAGGTTGAATGTCTTGTAAAGAGGAAGAAGGAGGCTTACATAAGGTTGAGGAAACAAGGTTCAGACAGAGCATTGGAGGGATACAGGATAGCCAGGAGGGAGCTGAAGAAGGGGAATAGGAGAGCTAAGAGAGGGCATGAAAAATCTTTGGCAGGTAGGATAAAGGATAACCCCAAGGCCTTTTATGCGTATGTGAGAAACATGAGAATGATGAGAACGAGAGTAGGTCCGATCAAGGACAGTAGTGGGAGACTGTGTATTGAGTCGGAAGAGATAGGAGAGGTCTTGAATGAGTACTTTTCTTTAGTATTTACAAATGAGAGGGACCGTATTGTTGAAGAGGAGAGTATGAAACAGACTGGTAAGCTAGAGGAGATACTTGTTAGGAAGGAAGATGTGTTGGGCATTTTGAAAAACTTGAGGATAGACAAGTCCCCGGGCCTGATGGGATATATCCTAGGATTATGTGGGAAGCAAGAGAGGAAATTGCAGAGCTGTTGGCAATAATCTTTTTGTCTTCACTGTCAATGGGGGTGGTACCAGGGGACTGGAGAGTGGCGAATGTTGTGCCCCTGTTCAAAAAAGGGAATAGGGATAACCCCGGGAATTACAGGCCAGTTAGTCTTACTTCGATGGTAAGCAAAGTAATGGAAAGGTACTGAGGGATAGGATTTATGAGTATCTGGAAAGACACTGCTTGATTATGGATAGCCAGCACGGATTTGTGAGGGGTAGGTCTTGCCTTACAAGTCTTATTGAATTCTTTGAGGAGGTGACCAAGCATGTGGATGAGGGTAGAGCAGTGGATGTAGTGTACATGGATTTTAGTAAGGCATTTGATAAGGTTCCCCATGGTAGGCTTATGCAGAAAGTCAGGAGGCATTGGATAGTCGGAAATATGGCCAGTTGGATAGAGAACTGGCTAACCGGTCGAAATCAGAGAGTGGTGATAGATGGTAAATATTCAGCCTGGAGCCCAGTTACAAGTGGAGTTCCGCAGGGATCAGTTCTGGGTCCTACTTGGAAGAGGGAGTCGAAGGGTGGATCAGTAAATTTGCAGACGATACGAAGATTGGTGGAGTTGTGGATAGTGAGGAGGGCTGTTGTCGGCTGCAAAGGGACTTAGATATGATGCAGAGCTGGGCTGAGGAGTTGCAGATGGAGTTCAACCCTGTCAAGTATGAGGTTGTCCATTTTGGAAGGACAAATAAGAATGTGGAATACAGGGTTAACGGTAGGATTCTTAGTAAAGTGGAGGAGCAGAGGGATCTTGGGGTCTATGTTCATAGCCCTTTGAAAGTTGCTACTCAGGTGGATAGAGCTTGTAAGAAGGCCTATGGTGTATTAGCGTTCATTAGCAGAAGGATTGAATTCAAGAGTCGAGAGGTGATGTTGCAACTGTACAGGCCACATTTGGAGTACTGTGTGTAGTTCTGGTCACCTCACTTTAGGAAAAATGTGGAAGCTTTGGAGAGGGTGCAGAGGAGATTTACCAGGATGTTGCCTGGAATGGAGAATAGGTCGTACGAGGATAGGTTGAGAGTGCTTGGCCTTTTCTCATTGGAACGGTGAAGGATGAGGGGTGACTTGATAGAGGTTTATAAGATGATAAGGGGAATAGATAGAGTAGACAGTAAGAGACTTTTTCCCCGGGTACAACAGAGTGTTACAAGGGGACATAAATTTAAGGTGAAGGGTAGAAGGTATAGGGGGGAATGTCAGGGGTAGGTTCTTTACCCAGAGAGTGGTGGGGGCGAACAGTCTGATAATTTAGCAACAGCGAAGGAGGTGAAAGAGTGAGGTAGAACTGGGTGTCATGATTCTACATTTGAAAACTAATGTACATGCTTTTGGATGATTTTGTCAAGGGGCAGCACGTAGATCAGAAATAGGAGGGGGCTAAGACCCTTGGGGAACATCACAAGTAATGAGGCAGATGCATGAAAATAAGCCATTGCAAGTGATACTCTGATGATAAGTCAGGAGTGTAATGGAATATCCCCTATTACCTGGATGAATACAGTTCCAAAAACATTGAAGTAGCATGATACCATACAATTCAAAGCAGCCTGCTATATTGGCACCTCATCCATCATGTTCAGTATTCACTCTATCAATCAATAATGCTCAGTAGCTGCAATATGCACAGATCAAGCCAGAAACTATCCTGATTTGGAAACATATTACCATTCCCGGTCAAAATCCTAGAAAACCCTCCACAACAGCCCACTGTGTGCATAACTACACACCAAGAATTGAGATAGTTTAAGAAGTCAGCTCACCATCACTTTTCAAAGGTTAATAGGGATTAGCAATATATACTGGTCTACATATACCCACATCCCATGAACAAATTTTTTAAATAAGATCGGTAAAACGGAACCAGCTGACAACAATTCCACCCATCTTGGCAACAGGGAAACATTAGGAAGTATTGTTGGAGGATGATATGGGAATCATGGCAAAGGCTGCAAAGAGATTAAGAAGGATAAAGAGGAATTTTTTCATTTCCCATGATCATATTTGCAAATTTGATAGGAGCTGTTTTGAATGTGTGGCGTGGACAGAAACCTGATTGGATGAATTTGAACACAGAGTCCAGGGAAAGATAAGAACGAATTTGGGAAGCAGTTTAAAGGAATTTGGAGAGAAAAGAGAAATTGGAGTTGGAATGGTAGGCTGTAGGGACAACATGAATCCGGGCTTTATTCAGGAGATGGTCAGAGGGTCAACAGGTGAAGAGAGAGAACTACTATAAACCCAAATCAAAACAACACAACTCACAAAAGAAAATTTATGTAATTCCTCATCAGCCCTAAAGTAAACAATTTCCCAATTCCCAGGAAATTCCCTGAGGTGGGGAGTCCAGAATTAGAGGGCATAGGTTTAGGGTGAGAGGGCAAAGATATACAAAGGACCTATGGGGCAACTTTTTCACATGGAGGGTGGTGCGTGTATGGAATGAGCTGCCAGAGAAGTGGTGGAGGCTGGTACAATTGCAACATTTTAAAGTTATCTGGATGGGTATATGAATAGGAAGAGTTTAGAGGCATATGGGCCAAGTGCTGGCAGGTGGGACTAGATTAGGTTGGGATACCTGGTCGGCATGGTCGAGTTGGACCAAAGGGTCTGTTTCCATGCTGTACATCACTATGACTCTATGACAATGAGCACAAAGTCCAGTCCCACCTCCCTTCCACTGTCACATTATTAAAATGACTGTAAATGCTGAAATCAGCTGGAAAAGGATTAATAGTGTCCAGGTGAAAGTGAGGACTGCAGATGCTGGAGATGCTGGAAAAGCACAGCAGGTCAGGCAACATCCAAGGAGCGGGAAAATTGATGTTTCAGGCAAAAGCCTTTCATCAGCAATGAGTGTTTGTTGAGTCCTTAATTGGCATTAATGGACAGTTAGATAATATCTTCTACTCCTTTAAGTAAGAGACTTTGGGACAACTTAAAATGACAGCAAACATTTCAAGCAATGGTTTCTAATATTTTTGGTTCATTTTGTTGCAAACTTCTATTCTCGAAAATTAGTATTCAAAACATCCCACTAGTGGCAAAAGTATGCCATTGCATGTACTTTTTCTACAAGCATATTCATACTTTCTTAAATGGCATTTCTTTTCTCACAATGTAAGTTGTAGATATGACAACTTTCTGTCAGATAGTGCTACACTGCCTTTTTTAAAAGAAGGCAAGATTTTTTCAAAAATCTGCAGATCAATTCAGACTTTGAATTCAAATTTCAGTCATCATTTATAGAAAGTTATATCCAGGTAACTTGCATTCTAAAATGTAATGCCTAGTTGCCTTGTCATGAGTTGCAAAGGCAATAGGAATCCAGCTGATATCAGAATAAATAAAGAACACGTAGCATAATAGCCAACCGGACTATTAGAGAGGGGCTGAAGATGTAAAGCTGAGTTTATTATGAAAATTCAGCAGTAAATTTGGATGATGGGATCTCTTTGAGCACAGTGATCAGGATATCCTTAAAGCCAAAATGGGTTATTCCCCCTGGAGAAAATGCAATGAATGAATTGATCACAACAGTCTGGATGTTAGTGACTAAATTGCTGAGAGCAAACCATTACATAAAAACCACTGCCCAGAAATTGTTTAAGCAAATGGGAAACGAACTTAATCATAACTGCACAGAGTGATATCATAAGACAATAAAGTGCAAGGCAATTTTGTAAATGTCAGGGAAATGTAAGAAAAGGATATAAAAGGAACAGAGATCACTACTGCAAAGTACTGAAGAATTATTTTTTACAATAATAATGTTTTCAGCCCAAAATGGTGGTAAAACACATACACTTTATTGTGTTTTGTTCTGTAAAATGCAAGTTTTTTAAAAAAAATTGAAGTGGAATTAACTTATTATCTTGTGTAATGTTGTCACCTACAGGCTGTAAACTCTATTACTTCTCTGATGCAGTTTGCCAGTATCCATTCCAATGATTAATTCTTATCAAACTTAAAAATATCAAATATTAGCCTGACTAAATATTACCAATGTTAAGAGCTGGTTACCAATTTGAATTTACTGACCAAAATAGGTGATGTCTATTAGTACTATAGCACTTTTTGAACTAGAAATATTAAGCTTCCCTCCAAGCAATGAAAAAAATCATATACAGGGAAGCAAAGAATAAAAACAGAAGTTGCTAAAAAAAAAAGCTCAGCAGGTCTAGTAGCATCTGTGAACAGAAATCAGAGTTAACGTTTCAGGTCCAGTGACCCTTCCTCAGAATTGATGGTAGTGAGGAAAATTTTGGTTTGTATGCAGAAGAAAGGGTTGGGGGAGGAGTTAAGGAGTAAATGATAGGTAGGGATAGAGCCCAAAGAGAGAGGAGAATAGTTGGATAGACCAAGGAGTTGATAACAATCTGGCTAGGAGGCTGAATAGCTGTTAGTGAAGACTGTTATTGACTAACAATATAGGATGAGTGTAATAGCAGACTATGTGGTAACAAGGCCTGGTGAGTAGGGTAGAGAGCGAGGACATGGGACAGTTCAGGCCGTAAAATGATTGAACTCAATATTGTGTCCAGAGGGCTATAGAATCACCAAGTAGAAAATGAGATGTTGATCCTCCAGCTTGCACTGAGCTTCAGAGGAACACTGCAACAAACCTGAGACAGAGATGCTGGCCAGGGAACAGGGTGTTGTGTCAAAGTGGCAGACAACTGAAAGCTCAGGGCCTTTATTGTGGACAGAATGTAGATGTTCTGCAAAGCAGTCACCCAGTCTAAGCTTTGTTTCCTCAATGTAGAGGAGACCACATTGTGAGCAGCGAAGGCAGTAGACTGGGAAGTGCAGGTGAAGTGCAACTTCACCTTAAAGATAAGTTTGGGCGCTTGGATACTGGGGACAGAGCACATAAATGGGCAGGTGTTACACCTTCAGTGGTTTCAGGGTAAGCTGCCGCGCTGTGTGTCTGTGGGAGGGTGTTGGGAGTGAAGGGAGTGTGGACCAGGGTGCCCTGGAGGGAATGGTCCCTGCGGAAGGTGGACAGGGAGGGGAAGGGAATCTGTATCTGGTGGTGGCATCTCGCTGGTGCCTGATGATCTTATGGAAGAAGATGCTGGTGCGATAGGAGGTAAAGGTAAGGGGAACTCTATCACTGTTGTGGGAGGGAAGGGAGGTGCTGAGGGTGGAAGTGCGGGAGATGGATCAGAGCCAACTGAGGGCCCTGTCAACCATGATGCTGGGGAATTCTCGGTTGAGGAAGAAGGTGGACATTTCGGAGACTCTCTTGTCGAAGTTGGCCTTATCTGAACATATGCGACAGAGACAGAGGAACTGAGAGAATGGAATGGAGTCTTTACATGAAGCAGGGTATGAGGACGTATAGTCCAGGTAACTGTGGGAGCCAATGGGTTTATAGGGAAGCAAAGAATTCATTTGACGATGTGTAGTAACAAGATAAACGTGATAACAAAGGATTTCGTCTTGACATTGTGCACACTATATAGCTAAATGTTGAGAGTCATTTAGTAACATTTTCATTAGCTTTTTCCTGTAACTGCATTGATAACAGGGAAAAACTAATCCAGAGAAACATTACTTAGTCCAAATGAATTTTCAAAGTTTGTATTTGCCTGCTGCTTTATTTGCAATGTCTACCTAAACTAAAAACATTGGCCACTGGGTGGCAGAAGTTCATTACTTTAATCATTGAATATTCAAGGTAGTAAATTGGCTGATTTTCAAAGTACAGTCAACGTTTTATAATCCAGTATCTATGGGATTAGGAGTGTGCCAACTGGTCAAAGATTCTGATAATCAACAAGTCCACATAATCAACATAGAAATACACACTAAGTAATAGAAACAGAATCCGGGGGTATACTCATCACTGTTTTACTTTATTTACAGCATAATCACTTCAATAATAATGCAACTTTGCCTGAAATAAAACTTACCAGCAGAGAGATTTCTTACTCACACCTTCAACTGACTCCTCGACCATCTCAGTACTTAAAGTCATCGAGTCATGGAGATGTACAACATGGAAACTGACCCTTCATCCACGCTGAGCAAATATCCTAAATTAATCTAGTCCCATTTGTTAGCATTTGGCCCACATCTCTCTAAACCCTTCCTATTCATTTACCCATCCAGATGCTTTTTAAATGTCATATTTGTACCAGCCTCCACCACTTCCTCTCTCAAAATCAAATCATCCATTGACGTTTTGTGTGGCTATTGAATTGAACATTGAGGCAAATAAATTTTAAAAATACATAGTAATTGTACAGAATAATACAGTAAACTTTGCAGTATTTGGGGTATATAATTTTTGCCAGTTTATCGAGAATGCTGCTTTGTAAGGAGTTGGTTAAAACAAAGTTTGCTGTAATTGCTCTTCTTCAATTACTAATACTTTCGGGGTTTTTCTGAGCAGGTTGATTAAAAATAATTAAAATGTAAGAATAAAGGGAAAGGAGGTGGTTTAGTAGTAATATTACTGAGGTAGTAGTCCAAACACCTTGGCTAATGGCCTGCATTCAAATCTTGTCATGGTAGATGGTGAAATTTGAGTTTGGGGCAGCACGGTGGTTCGGGGCGGCATGGTGGCTCAGTGGTTAGCACTGCTGCCTCACAGCGCCAGGGACCCAGGATTGATTCCAGCCTTGGGCGACTGTCTGTGTGGAGTTTACATGTTCTCCCCGTGTCTGTGTGGGTATCCTCTGGGTGTTCTGGTTTCCTCCCACAGTCCAAAGATATGCAGGTTAGGTGAATTGGTCATGCTAAATTGCCTGTAGTGTTAGGTGCATTAGTCAGGCGTAAATGTGGGGGAATGTGTCTGGGTAGGCTGCTCTTTGGAGGGTCGTTGTGGACTTGTTGGGACAAAGGGCCTGTTTCCACACTGTAGAGAATCTAATCTAATATTTACAAAAGAATATAATGCTGGAATTTAAAGCTAGCCTAGTGGTGACCATATAGTCAATGTCAATTTTTGCAAAATATCATCTGGTTTACTGCCCTTTAGGAAGGAAATTCTATCTGGTCTAGCCTACATTTGAGTCCAGACCCACAGCAATGTGGTTGAACTTAAGTGCTTACAGAGTTAAAAAATGAAGGTGTAGCCAGTGATGCTCACATCTCAAAAACAAGTAAAAGAGTATTCCAGTGATTTTCTTAAAATCGAGAAAAGAAGGAGAAGCCAATTCACTCTTTGTATGTTATGATCTGCCTGTACTATACGCAACACAAAACATTTCACTGTATTCAGGTACACGTGACAATAATAAATCAAAGAAAATGAGAGGAGTTAAAGTAATAGTTATTCAATGTGAGGATGAACTCAGTCAATTGGAGGAGGGTGGTGGTGGATGGGGATAGTTCAGGCCGTTTTTGCAGGAAAAAGTAGAGAGCCCTGAGACCGTCCTGTTGGGAGATGGATGTATAAAGGGATTTGTCTAGTTTTAAGGCTGCCCAAAACCTCCAATATCTGTTCACTCCAAATGTTAATCTAAAATTTCAAAGTCACCTCTCCAAATTCCTTCAGTGAAGTCAGAAATGAAGTATTTAGTTAACACCCAGCATGTCCTCTGGCTCCATACATAGATCTCTCCTTGATCTTTATAAGCCCTGCTCTTTCCCTGATTATCCTCTTCACCCTAATATACTTACAGAATATCTTGGGATTGTCCCTAATCTGACCTGCCAGTGTTTCTTCATTTTGGATTAGTGGTGCTGGAAGAGCACAGCAGTTCAGGCAGCATCCGAGGAGCAGCAAAATCTATGTTTTGGGCAAAAGCCCTTCATCAGGAATAAAGTGTTTCTTCATGCCCACTCTTTGATCTCCTAATTGCTCTCTTAAACTCCACCCTGCACTTTCTAAACTCCAGTAGGCCCTCGGTTGATTTGCTCACCTTGCACCAGCTAAAAGCCTTTATTTCCCTTCTTATCCAGTCCTGAGTATTCCGAGACATCCAGGATTATAGAATCTTAGAATAAGACAGCATGAAAATAGACCTTTTAGTCCAGTTTATGCTGACAATAATCCCAAATGAAATTAGTTGCACCCACCTCCCCTTGGTCCATATCCCTCCAAACATTTCTTATTCATGGACCTATCTTTTAAATGTTATAACTCCACCCACAACCACCACTTCATCTGTAAGTTCATTCCGCACATGAACAACTCTGTGTAAAAAGAGTTACCCCCATGTAATTTTTTAAATGTTGCTCCTCTCACCTTCAAGATATGTCCCCTAATCTTGAAATCCCCCACCTTAGGGAAAAGATACCTGCCAGTCACCTTATCTATACCTCTTATGATTTTATAAAATTTGATAGGTCACCTCTCAACTTCCAGTGAAAAAAAATTTCAACCTACCCAGCCTCTCCTCATAACTCAAAAACTCCATGCCCAGCAACATCCTGGTAAATCTTTTCTGAATCCTCTCCAGCTTAATAATATCCTTCCTATAACATGGCTACCAGAATTGGACAGTACTCCAGAAGAGCCTCTAGGGTTCTCTAGGCTTATTGCTCCTACATGTCACCCTAAAGACAGTATGTTGGGTGTGCACTTTCCCTGTTTCCTTTTTGAATGCCCACCATTGTTCTACTAAAGATTTTCCCAAAAGTAGCTGTTCCCAGTCTACTTTGGCCAGATCATGACTTATTTTAATAAAGTCTGCCTTCTCCAATCCAAAATATGTTTTGCAGACCATCTCTTTTCTTTTCCATAGCAAACTTAAATCATATTGCATTATGGTTAAAATGCTCCCTAACTGCCACCTTGATACTTGTCCGAATTCATTGCCCAGAATTTGGTTCAGCACTGCACTAAATCTTTTTGGATTCTCTAGGTGTTGATATGAAAAGCTCTCCCAAATATACTTCAAGAAATCCACCCCCTCTAAAATCTTTAAACTATGGCTATCCCAATTAATGTTGCAGAATCCTTGAATATAATTATCTTACTTTTATTACATACTTCAATGAATTCACTGCATATCTGCCTCTCTATTGCCTGGAAGCTGTTTGGGGACCTATATTAACATAGGAATGTGACTGCCCCTTTTTATTCCTAAACTATATCCACAAAGCCTCATTTGAAGACCCTTTTAAGATATCATCCCTCCTTACTGCAGTAACTGATTCCTGAATGTATAATGCAACAGCACCTTCTCTTTTACAGCCTTCCCATCTTGCCTGAAGGTCCAACACCCTTGAATGTCGAGTTACTAGTCCTACCCCTCCCTCTGTGATGGCAACAATATCACAAATTCACATGTCAGCCCATGCTTTTAACACATCTATTTTACCTCTATACTCCTAGCATTAAAATAGAGGCCATCCACTCTCACCTTACTCCACAACATAGCTGAACTCTCTCTGTTCTGACTCCTTTACAATGTTATGCTGTATACCTATTGCATTGGCTCAAACATCCCAGATGTTGGTAAGAAGGGCTTTGCAGAGTTGATAGGGTTGTGTTTACTATTGCTGTTTGCAGTGCCAAGGACAGTGCCAGTTAGTCTGTCCAGTTCCTTTCCTTTCTTTAGTCTTTGTAGTTGTTAGACACAACTCAGTGAATCACCCCTTTCAGGGGGCAGTCAAGAGTCAACCCTATTGCTGTTGGTCTGGAATCATATGTAGGTTAGATAAGGTAAGGATGGCAGATTTCCTTCACTAATGGACTTTAGTGAACAAGAGAGGGTTTTATTTTAGTGACAACTGACAGTCGTTACGAGGTCATCATTAGGCTAGCTTTTAATTCCAGATTTTTTCCCTAATTTAAATTTCACCATCTGCCATGGTGTGTTCAACGTGGAAAACATGTTCTTTCCTCTCCAATACTTCAGGTTTCTGTACAAGAAGTTTTTCCTTCCACAGCTAACCAACTTCCAGTTCAAGCCTGATCCACTTTGTCACTGGGCATTCCTCACTAAATGCCTCTTGGCCACATAGAATCCCTCCAGTGTGGAAACAGGCCCTTCGGCCGAACAAGTCCACACCAACCCTCTGAAGAGTATCCTACCCAAGCTCATTCCCCCCTCGACCAACACACCTAACCTATACATCCCTGAACACAATGGGCAATTTAGCCTGGCCAATTCAACTAACCTGCACATCTTTGGACTGTGGGAGGAAACCCACACAGATACAGGGAGAATGTGCAAACTCCACACAGACAGTAGCCTGAGGCTGGAATGGAACCTGGGTCCCTGGCGCTGTGAGGCAGCAGTGCTAACCACTGCGCCATCTTGCCAGCATTGCTCACTCTTTGTTCTTCCTGCCGGAATGCTGCTAATTGGCTGCAACTTTGTTCAGTGCATCAATAAAAGGTGGGAGTGGGAGTTGGAGGATGGTGCACCACTAGGTGAGCCCCCACTGCAACCTGTAAATTCAGTCCTGGGACATTAATTTCACTAACTCCAGTACATCCATGATTTGGTAACGGCGAAAGGCTGTAAGAATCCACAATGTATGTAGCAGTAATACCCTTCAGTTTTTCAATCTGAATTGAGACAAAAAGATTTATAAAAATGTACTGATGAGTTAAATACACTGCTAATCCCATCAGGTTCAAAGACCGCACCAGGTTATTCTCCGGAAATACAGTCTGCAGACACAAATCCCCAAAATACAAAGCCCTCTGCAAGCGCCAGGCTAACAGAATCACCCTGAGGAGCCAACAATCACAAGTGATTAGCTCTTTCCATCCTAATGCTAATCATTTAGTATTTTTCCCCATTCACTGTTTCCAATCGGGCCTTGGCGATGAACCCTGGCCATCTGAAAACAGTGACTCAGAGAGGGATTGTCTGCAACACAGGTCAGTGAAGTCAATGTGGTGGCGTCAGGATTTGACCAGTTCGGGGTAGAGGCCACAGTTTGTGCAGGGTGAGCTATTTAGGGCGGGGTGGGGAAATCAATTTGCTCAGTTTAAGGAGCCAATGCAATTTGCGCCAGCTGCTGGATTGTAAAAAGCCAACAACCACAGATGCTGGAAATCTGAAATTGAGACAAAGTGCCAAAAATAAACACACGTGTCATTCTGCTGCTGGGCAATGATTTATTGCAAATGTTGAGATAAGCGGTTGAAGTCACAACTCTTTTGGGGGGATGTTTTGACGAGTTTCTTTCTGTCAGATTACTCGGTCCACCCACTCTATGAGTGAATGATAGAGGCACCTGTAGGATGGCTGGCAGATCGCTTGGGGGCAGTGCGATGGCACAATGTCGAGTGCTGCTGCTGCTGGCTTTGACCTGGCAGTATGCAAGCACACGGTGAGTGAGGTCTTGGGTCGACACCGGCCAGATGCAGCTCGGTGAACGCACAATGTCCGAGTGATGGGCTGCGGGACGAGTAAAGTGCTACCAGAGCCGCCGAGGAACTGCTACGCGGATTTCGTGAAGACTGTGGTGAAGTGCAAGCCGAAGGTGTGCGAGGTGGGGCCGCTGACAGCGGGATCCAAAGGAGTGGACAGCGGGCAAAACGATGCCAGCTGCCCCAATGGAGCAAGGAGGACCCGGGTGGCCAAGTACAGAGCCAAGTTCGATCCCAAAGTCACAGCCAGGTAAATCGGAGCGCGAATTCATCTCTAAATTAGATACTTAAAGTGAAAACCTCAGGTTTATGCTGAGGTTTCGCTTTAATTTCCTCCAAATGTCTCGTTTTGCTGAGAAACAATTACTGTGGTTTTATCCATAAAATTGCTCCTGCCCTTTTGCGTCGCGTTTGACAGTAAAACGAGATTCAAGGCTTCTGAGGAATTGCTAAATTTGAATGGTATTTTTAATACGTTACTGTGTCTCTTGAAATCATGTCCGCATTCATGGGTCAGTTTGGTCCGATCGTGAAAACATTGCCATGTTTTAATAAATCAGTACAGATGGAAATGTATCTCAGAAATTCAGAATGAACTCGTCTAGATCTTTCCTATTTGTATTTGATAATGTTCTTCACCAAATAATTGGTTTTGAGACAGCCAGAACTTTCGAACAACATGCTTCAATTGCGTTTCTAATCTTTCTTCATCCCGATCACATTTCGTTTTCTTATGAAAAATGATTTTCTGAATATATCAAATATTAAATAAATAAAATCGTCATTTCAGTTCTCCTGCTGTTCCACTTTCCTGAAACAACGATAACTTAAAGGAAAAATAATTCCCCCACCAAGATGATTTTTCCAATTCCTTGGGTTCCACTTTATTTTCAGGACTTTGCTGTGCGTGAACTCTTTTATTCTCTGAACATGATTCCCTTCATATTTTCCTGCTTATTTTGTCTGAGGCAATAAACTATTGAACTCTAGAAAATGAGGCTGGAGAAATAGGAATGGGAGCAAAAAATAGTGGAAGAACTGAATAGGTAGTTTGCATCAGTTTTCACAGTGGAAGACACCAGCAGCTTAGCAGAACTCTAGCAGTCAGGGGACAGCTATGAGTGGAGTGACCATCACTATAGACATGGTGTTGGGGAAGCTGAAAGTTCAGAAGGTGGATAAATCAGCTGGACCAGATGATCGATACTCCAACATTCTGAAGGAGATAGTTGAGGAGATTGAAAAGGCATTGTTGGGAGTCAGGGAGAGTCACTGAAGACTGGAAAATGGCTAATATAGCACTCCTGTTAAAGAAGGGAGGGAGGCAGAAGACAGGCTGGTTAGTCTGACCTTGGTCATTGGTAAGATTTTAGGGTTCATTATTCAGGATGAGATTGTGCAGTACTTGGAAGTGCACGGTAAGATGTGGGAGACTAGTTAGCAAGGTTAGATCTCATGGAATACAGGGAGAACTAACCATCTGGATACAAAACTGGCTCAAAGGTAGAAGACAAAGGGTGGTGGTGGAGGGTTGTTTTTCAGAGTGGAGGCCTGTGACCAGTGGAGTGCCACAAGGATCGGTGCTGGGTCCACTACTTTTCGTCATTTATATAAACGATTTTGATGTCAGCATAAAAGGTATAGTTAGTAGGTTTGCAGATGACACCAAAATTGGAGGTGTCGTGGACAGCAAAGAGGGTTACCTCAGATTACAACAGGACATTGATCAGATGGGCCATTGGGCTGAGAAGTGGCAGATGGGGTTTAATTCAGATAAATGTGAGGTGCTGCATTTTGGGAAAGCAAATCTTAGCAGGACGTATACGCTTAGTGGTAAGATCGTAGGGAGTGTTGCTGAACAAAGGAGACCTTGGAGTGCAGGTTCATAGCTCCTTGAAAGTGGAGTCACAGGTAGATACGATAATGAAGAATGAGTTTGGTATGCTTTCGTTTATTGGTCAGAGTATTGAGTACAGGATTTGGGTGGTCATGTTGCGGCTGTACAGGACATTGGTTAGGCCATTGTTGGAATATTGCATGCAATTCTGGTCTCCTTCCTATTGGAAAAATGTTGTGAAACTTGAAAGGGTTCAGAAAAGATTTACAAGGATGTTGCCAGGGATGGAGGATTTAAGCCAAAGGGAGAGGCTGAACAGGCTGGGGCTGTTTTCCCTGGAGCGTCAGAGGCTGAGGGGTGACCTTATAGAGGTTTACAAAATTATGAGGGGCATGGATAAGATAAATAGAAAAATCTTTCCCCTGGGGTTGGGGAGTCC
Source organism: Chiloscyllium punctatum (assembly GCF_047496795.1). Lineage (NCBI taxonomy): Eukaryota > Metazoa > Chordata > Chondrichthyes > Orectolobiformes > Hemiscylliidae > Chiloscyllium > Chiloscyllium punctatum. The sequence continues at coordinate 52,125,556 of NC_092743.1, read as the reverse complement.
AGAACTAGAGGGCATAATTTTAGGGTGAGAGGGGAAAGATATAAAAGAGACCTAAAGGGCAACTTTTTCACACAGAGGGTGTTACATGTATGGAATGAGCTGCCAGAGGCTAGTACAATTGCAACATTTAAGAGGCATTTGGTTGGGTATATGAATAGGAAGGGTTTGGAGGGATATGGGCCGGGTGCTGGCAGGTGGGACTAGGTTGGGTTGGGATATCTGGTCGGCATGGACAAGTTGGACCGAAGGGTCTGTTTTCGTGCTGTACATCTCTATGACTCTATAGGGCGGAGTCAGCACAGCTTCATCAAGGGGAGATCATGCCTGACAAATCTGTTTGAATTCTTTGCGGAGATAAGGAGCAAGTTAGACAGATGAGAGTCAATGAACGTGATTCACCTGAATTTCCAGAAGGTCTTTCACAAAGTGCGACACAGGAGTCAGCTCAATAAGATAAGAGCCCATGGTGTTAGGGGCAAGGTACTGACATGGATAGAGGATTGGCTAACTGGCAGTGAGTAGGGATAAAAGGGTCTTTTTCAAGATGGTAGCTGGTGACTAGTGGAGTTCCGCAGGGGTCTGTGTTGGGACCCACAACTATTTATGTTATACGTTAACAATCTAGATAAAAGAACTGAGGATGTTGTTGCTATGTCTGCAGATGATGCAAGGATAGGTGGAGGGGCAGGTTGTATTGGGGAAATGGGGAGATTGCAGAAAGACTTGGACAGGCTAGGAGAGTGGGTAAAGAAGTGACAGATGGAGTACAATGTGGTAAGTTTGAACCTTTAGAACTGAGATGAGGAGAAATTTCTTCAGCCAGAGGGCGGTGAATCTGTGGAACTCAGTGCTGCAGAAGGCTGAGGAGGTCTAATCATTGAGTGTATTTAAGACATAGATAGGTTCTTGGTTAGTAAGGGACCAAGGGTTATGGGAAGATGGTAGAAGAGTGGGGTTGAGAAACATATCAGCCATAATCAAATGGTACAGCAGACTCAATGGGCTGATGGGCCTAATTCTACTCCTATGCCTTATGGTATAACTTTGTCCATTGTGTGCACATTGGTAGGTTGAATAGACGTGTTGACTGTTTTCTAAAGGGGGAAAGGCTTTAGAAATCTGAAGCAAAAGGATCTTGGGAAATCTGATTCAGGATTCTCTTAAGGTTAATATACAGATTCAGTTGATGGCTAGGAAAGCAAATGCAATGTCAGCATTCATTTCGAGAGAGCTAGAATACAAGAGCAGAGATGTACTGCTGGGGCTGTATAAGGCTCTGGTCAGACCACGTTTGGAATATTGTGAACAATTTTGGGCTCAGTACCTAAGGAAGGTTGTATTGGCATTAGGGGAGGATCCACAGGAGGTTCACAAGAATGATTCTGGTGATGAAGAGTTTGTCATCTGGAGTGCTTGAGGATTCTGGGTCTGTACTCAATTGTGTTTAGAAGGATGAAGGGGGATCTGATTGAAACATTCAGAATACTGAGAGGCCTGGATAGAATGGACATGGAGAAGATGTTTTCATCTAGTAGGAGAGACTAGGACCTAAGGGCACAGCCTTAGAGTGAAGGGAACTGAGATAAGGAGGAATTTCTTCAGCTAGAGGGAACTCATTGTCACAGAAGGCCTATGGAGGTCAAGTCATTGAGTATATTTAAGACAGAGATAGGTAGTTCTTGATTAGTAAGGGAATCAAGGGTTACAAGGAGAAGGCAGGAGAATGGAGTCATCAGCCTGAACAACTGGCAGTACAAACTCAATGGGTTGAATGGCGTAATTCTCCTTTGTGTCTTATGGTCTAATTTTATCTATATTGATTTCAGAGACAAAATACAAAATATTCACTACTAAATTGGTTTAAAACTCCAATCAAACTACCCACCTAATGTCATAGTTAAGGTAATTTCCTCAGGGTTGGAGAGGAATGGTATTGGCGAGGAAGGATCATCATCATTCATAAAGGTACCAATGGCATAGGTAGGATTAACATGTTCAGCTGAAGAAGTCTGAGTAACTAGGGGAAAAAAATCAAAAAGCAGAACTACAAAAGTAGTAACCTCCAAATTACCAGCGGAGCAATTAACAAATTGACACATAGTCAATAAAATTGAAGAGTTGATGCGTGGCTGAAAGATTGTTTTGGGAGAAATGGATACTGACATAAATTATAGGGAATGGAGGAATTTTTCCATGAGGACATGTTTCAATTCAACCATGCTGTGGTGAATCAAATAATTAGGGCTATAGAGAGGGTTTCAACCTAAATCATGAGGCAAGAGGTGGTGGAGTAGAGTTCAAGAGAAGGGAAATTTAGAAAGTTAAAGAAAAAGACATGACAATATGTTGGGTAGTATTTGGGTAATGATTCCATTGTGTAAAAGAAAGGAACAAAGTGTAAAGGTACACCAGTAAATAAGATCAGAGTAATGAGGAAAATATTAACAAGACAATATGTTTCTAGCTTTCATAACAAGATAGATATACAGGGAGAAATAAATAATGAAAATCTGATAGTCAAAGTGAACTGGCATATATTAGGCTATAGATCAACAAAAACTCAGTGGCAGACATTTAAGGGAACATTTCAGAATACTTAGATTAGGCTCATTCCCACTATGAAGAAAAATAGTGAAGAAAGACAACAGGTGCTTCCAGAAGATGTACAGAAGTAGGACAATTAGAGAACAGCAAAAAGTTAAATCGCTACTCCCATAAAGCATTTGTAAGTTAGAAAATGTTTTTGGAGGTGCTGGTGTTGGACTGGGGCATAAAAGTTAAAAGTCACACAACACCAGGTTATAATCCAACAGGTTTATTTGTAAGCACTAGCTTCCAACCACCTGATGAAGGAGCAGCACTATGAAAGCTACAAGCAACCTTTCAATGTAAGTGGTTTCATATCATTGTGAGCCTGTAAATAGAGTGCTTACTTTCAAACTTAAATATGTGCCATGACCTCTAGCTTCTTCAAATAGCAGAAGGAAGTAAACGATCTGCAGTCAATTGATAACTGGTCAAGAAACAACCAATTATGGTGCATCTGTTCACAGAATAGTAAGTCATGAAGCCACAGGCCAAGGAAGAGTCAGATAGTGAACAACCATTTAAAGGATGACTGATAGAAGATCTCATAGACTCATGGCATTGCCCCAAGCATTGACAGAATCCACCGAAGTCAGCTCTGTTCACAAAGGAGAATTTTTTTTCATGCTGTCGATAAGATATCGTCCCTGCAACCTCAAGTCCGCTCCACCAAATACATCATGAGTAGAAGAGTAACCAAAGATGCACCACCATTTATCACTATTCCTTTGAAGGATCGCCAGGCCAAAGGTTTACTGGGTTGGCATTGAAAATATATTTTGAGTGTCAACAGCATTTTACAATTGTAGATGACTGACTAGTGTATGATAAAAGACTGTTTTTTCCCCGATTTAATTTGGTAAGTTGTCCTGGAAAAGATGCATAAGGGAGACCTGGGGATTGTCAGGTGCAGAACCAAAGCTCAGTCAATTATGTGGTGACCTGGGCTCTCCAAAGATATTGAGGATTGCCTTTAACATTTTGAAACCTATGACTGTACAGTGTTGATAGAAATACTTGCTACTCAACATCACAGAGAAAAATTCAATTGGCAAGTATCAGCAAAGTTTGCAAAGAGATGCAAATGATGAGAAGGCCAATGAGCAGATGAACTCCACTTGAGTTCACTGAGTCATTAACTGAAATTATTCAGACGTCAAGGTAGCATAGAGAACAAATCATTATGGCAGACTTAAATCTGATGGTAGGTGTTGACAAGACCCAAGTTCACTTAGAGCATTTAATTTCTTCATCTTCCAAGAATTAGTTATCAATACCAGTGACAGAGATCATGCCATGTAAGGAACTATCACTCACGAGCCGGAAGTGAATGTATTGAGATTACCAATAAAGTGAGAGAATGTAAGTATTCAACCAAACTAATAAGGTGAGGCACACAGCCTACATACTACACCACAGAATTGACAAGAGAGAGTCAATATTTGTTCACATAGATTGAAGATGGGCTGCATATGACTACATAGATGACTACATATGATACTTCTGAAATGGGTGGACCAATGTCCACAAATGCAGGACATAGTCAAAAAAGACTTCCCTGGCTCAGAGGTCCAGAATGCTGTTAAAAAGAAATTGCCTAGCTGAGAAAGAAAGAAAATATCAGTTTCAACAAGACAGCCATCCTCTGCAAAGGGAATTCATGAGATTAATAGTTTTTTCAAATGTTGAAATGGAGCAGAAAGAAATATGTTGTAAGTGAAAGAAAGTGAGGAGATTAAGGGTCTTCCTGTTTGAAAGGTCTTTACAGATCACACACTATCAATAATAGAATCAAAATGAACCATTCTCAAGTCAAAGGTTGACCAATATTCCAAGTCCAAAGAAATTGAATCTGGCAGATTTGTGAAATTACCTAGACTGCCCTTCTTTTTGAAGTCAGAGACTTGAGGGGAGATTGGATGATGGTAAATGTAATTGTATTCATAAATGTAGAAATATTAATAATAGAAAAAAAATTGACTGGTGAGCTGTTTTATAATATATTGGGATTTAAAATGTTAAAGATACAAAAACTATGTCTATCAGACTAATGTAACCTGTTCCTAATCATTAACATGCAATGAACTACTTCTTAATTAAGACAAGAGCTTCTTCTCATTAGACTAACATGTGATTTTCCTCTGTCACACCAGACCAGTCCTCATTATTGACCAGGCCTTTACAACCCATAATCCCACTATAATCATGCTTCCCACCTGTAGAGCTTGACCCTCCCACTGTGATCCTGCTTCCTCCATGTTTCCCCAACAAATTTTCAGAGGACCATGCTACATGCCCAGGAAGCCATACTTTGATCTCCTTGAACATGGTCCATTGGTCAGCCATACTCCAATCCCATTCCATACCCACCATAGTCTTTCTGTGGTCAGCCATGTTTTGATCTGCTTTCATTGATGCTACTTGAGTATGCGTGACTTTTTAAAAATTCACACATGAGGTGTGAGCAATGCTGACTGGGCCAGCGTTTATTGCCCATCCTTAGTTACCCTTGAGAAGGTGAGCTGCTTTCGTGAATGCTGCTATACATTTAGTGTAAGTAGACCTACAATGTCAAAAGGAAGGGAGTTCCAGAATTTTGACACAGTGATACTGAAGGAATGGCGATATATTTTCATGTCTGAATGATGAGTGGTGTGGAGAGAAACTTGCAGGTGGTACTACCCATGTGTGTACTACTGTTGTGTTTTAGATAGTGGATTTGGAAAGTGCTGTGTATGCACTTTGCTGAATGCATTAAATGATCTTCCAGCTGCTTGCAATCAGGAATATATATAATTCTCCTTCAACGGGCAGCACGGTGGCTCAGTAGTTAGCGCTGCTGCCTTACAGCACCAGGGACCTGGGTTCGATTCCAGCTTCGGGCGACTGTCTATGTGGAGTTTGCACATTCTCCCTGTGCCTGCGTGGGTTTCCTCTGAGTGCTCCAGTTTCCTCCCACAGCCCAAAGATGTGCAGGCCAGGTGAATTGACCATGCTAAATTGCCCATAGTGTTAGGTGCATTAGTCAGAGGGAAATGGGTCTGGGTGGATTGCTCTTCGGAGGGTCGGTGTGGGCTTGTTGGGCCAAAGGGCCTATTTCCACACTATAGGGAAGCTAATCTAATATAATCTAAATCTGTTGCTGCCTAAATTTGTTACTTTCATTCCAGCTCAAAGTTTACCTCCCACACAATTCCCATTTCCAGTGTCTACATAAAATCCCCCCAAAGAGATTGAGTGGGATATAACTATGTAAAGTGGGTGGTGAAAATATGGCAGGTGGAGTGAAATGTTGAAAAATGTCAGGCTGTTCCAGGATGAATAGAAAAGTAGAATATTATTTACTACAGAGAGACTACAGAATGCTGTGGTACAGAGGCATCTAGGTGTGCTTGTACATAATTTACTAAAGCATAGCTTGCAAATTCTTCAGGCAGATTGCAAGTTGAATATTGGTATTTATTGCAAAGAAAATGCTGTACTAAAAGTAAGGAAGTCTTGCTACTAATGCATATGCTGCATTTGGATTTTCAGAAGCATCTTCACCATCTTTAATGCTTTTGCCGAGCAGTATTGTGAGTTTCTTGCTAGATAGTGGCGAGTTGCCAGTGAAGAGAGAATTAGCATTTCTAAATACCTTACTAAAGCTGTGACACCTCTCATTAGTACTCAGCAAATGGCAGATGAAGTATATGTGGATAAATGTGAAGCTGTCCACATTAGTAGGAGAAATAGAATGACAGTGTTATTCAAATGATGATAGATTGGAAAATGTTAATGTGTAAAAGGGACCTGAGTCTCCATGTATAATCATTGAAAGCAAGCAAATCGATGCAGGAAGCAATTATTTATTTCAAGAGAATCTGAGTACACTGGGCCTGAATTCACTGGAATTTTGAAAAATGGGAAGGATCTCAATAAAACATTAAATTCTGACAGAACTGGACAAATTGCATGCAGGGATGATGCTTCCTCTGGCTAGGGTCATTGTCACAGGATATGTGGTACATAAGAGCATAAGAAATAGGAATTGGAGTAGGCCATTAAGCATCTTTTGCCTGCTCTGTCATTCTATAGGATGGGTGCAGATGTGCCCCAGGCCCTCACTCCTCCTTCACATCTTCTCCTCATGGCCCTCATATCCTCAATATTTCAAAAATCTATCAACCTCCTCTTCAAATAGTCTCAGTAATCTAGCCTCCACAATTCCCTGGGGTAGAGAATTTCAGACATTCGTTACCTGAAAGAAGAAATCCCTTCACATCTCAGTTTTAAATGAGTATCCTCTTACTACATTCTGTAGTTAAAGATATCCACACTAGTGGAAACATTTTCTCAACATCTACCATGAAAAGCTCTCTCAGAAATGCTCACCCCCTCACAGACTCTCCACTCACTGCACACACACATACACTCTCTCTCACACTCACAACCCCCAACCCAGACAGACACACAGACAGACACAAAGACCCACGTGCACACATATATTTTGTGGGGTGAATTTGTATTTGCAGAGTTACATTGTACTTTGCTCAAAAACTGCATGAATTCATGTAAAACTCTGTTATCTCACTTTTTACATTAGAATCAATGTAAACATCATGGCATAGACAGAGAAAACAGGGGGCTAACACCTTCAACATATTGTCTAGCTAACACAAATTTTACAGCTAACCTGAGAATGCAACTTTTAAAAAAAGATTTTGTGATTTACACATGAAAGCAGTGAAACTATCATGATATTCGAACAGATGAAAGACACAACAGACAATCAAGGTATTTTTCAATGTATAATTTCAGTTACATCACACTGTAAATTATTGCTATAAATTCTGTGCCTTATAGTTGTGACCTCCACAATCACCTGATGAAGGAGCGGCACTCCAAAAGTCAGTGTGCTTCCAATTAAACCTGTTGGACTATAACCTGGTGTTGTGTGATTTTTAACTTTGTACACCCCAGTCCAACACCAGCATCTCCAAATTACCTAAGGAAGGATGCCCTTGCATTGGACACAATTCAAACAATGTTTCCTGGATTGATTCCTGTGACAAATGTATTGTCTGAAGAGAAGTTGAGCAGATTGAGCTTCTACTCACTTTGATTTAGAAGAATGTGAGGTGACCTTTTTGTAACATTTAGGGGAACTTGACAGGGTAAGTTGCTGAAAGGATTGTTTCCCCTCATGACAGGGTCCAGAACCAAAGGCACATCTTCAGATTAAATATTAAATCTTCCATTTAAGACAGAAATGTGAAGGATTTCTTCCATCAGAGAGTTATGAATCTTTGGCATCTACACCCTGGAGAATAATGGCATTGAATATATTCAAAACTAAGTTTTTGAATGAGAAGTGAGACAAGTGTTATGTGGGCCAGGCAGTAAAGTGGAGTTGAGGCCATGGTCAGAACAGCCAATAAGTGGTGGAGCAGGCTCATGTGGCTAAATGGCCTAATCCTGCTTCCAGTTCTCACTTTCTTATTCTAATACAACCGTTTCTGCTTACACATCTCCCCAGGCCTTCACGGCCTTTAGTCCTCTGGAATTTTATTTCAATTTCTCTGCCTTCTTGCCTTCAGTCAAACGCCCACTGAAAAACCCATTGGCTTGGGCATATTGATCATGCCTCTGAATATTTTTTCATTTCTGGTTGACATCTATGTTTGTAAGTTACAGAAGAAAGTGAGGACTGCAGGGGCTGGAGATCAGAGTCGAGAGTGTGGTGCTGGAAAAGCACAGCAGGAAACTGATGAGGGGCTTATGCCCAAAATGTCGATTCTGTTGCTCCTCGGATGCTGCCTGACCTGCTGTACTTTTCCAGCACAACTCTCTCGTTAAGTTACAGGCACTATATAAATATATGATGATCTTCTTCATTCACAAAAAAAAATCCAGGTGCAATGAACTTTGTGGCTCATTGGGTGGGTTTAAAATATTCTTTTTCATCAGTCAGATCTTTCTGGTATACGGCAGAAGGGTTTCCCTTGGCCTGAGCTTAAGATCCAGGACCAGACAAAGCTGGACCTTTGCAAACAGTAGAACTGGTTGCACTAATCTGTCATTGCATATATTGGCAGGTGAATTAGACTCACAATAAGAACAATTGGTTAGTAAAGCACCTTGTCTGATCCACATTCTCATGCAATCAGTGAATACTAAGTCAGAAAGCAATAGGTTTGGAAATCTGGAAAGTGGTTGGTATTCTAATCGCTGGCCTTTCCCCAATGCTGAAGCATCTGTTTTATCAGTGAGATGTAGTTGTATAATTCAACTTGAGCATTTTATCAACACTTGTACAGAATCTAGATATGAGAGCAGACTTTCCTATATCTAGTGTTTGGTACATGCCATAACTGGGTTCATGGAGGCAAAAATGTGCTGACAGATCTACCATTTGTTAGAATATGGTGTGTATGAAGAACGTGATTGAGCAAAAGGAGGACCAGAATCTCAAAACCATAACTAAGACTGTTGCGCATGCTTCAGAGATTTGGACAATAGCAGGTGCCTCAAAACACTGGAGAAGTACTGGCTCGCTTTTAGGATGGCCTCTGTATAAGGAGGCAGTGAAATGGTACCTTCACAAGATCCTCCAAATCTGTTGGCAGGAAAGGCAGACCAACAACAATGTCATTGACCAAGTCAACATGCCTAATGTCGGCACATCAAGATTATCAACACCACCTCTACAGGGCGAGATTCGTTATTCAAGTAACTGATTTACTTCAAATTCAGTTATGGCAGGAGAAACCTAGAACTCTAGAAACATTTTAGAAATGTCTTCAAAGCATCAGTGAAGAGATTAAACATCCCCAACTAATCTTGGAAGTTTCTGGTTTGTGACTAAACGAAATGGAAATGATTTATTCAAGAAAGCACTGAATATATTGACAGAATTCATCAGGAATAAACAAGGATACGGTGAAACTTCAGAAGCATGCCCAAAATCTCTAAACAACTCATTTCCCATTCCTTTAATCACTTTCTGCCCTGCTTGTGGCAAAGTCCACAATTTGCAGATTGGATCTATCAGCCATCTCAAACTACATGCAATTAGAGTGGAAGTAAGTCATTCTAAGGGATTGAACATAGAACATAGAACAGTACAGCACAATACAGGCCCTTCAGCCCTTGATGTTGTGCCGACCTTTTATCCCACTCTGAGATTAAACTAATCTACATATCCTTCATTTTACTTTCATCCATGTGCCCATCCAAGAATCGCTAGAATGTCCCTAATGTATCTGATTCTACTACCACTACTGACAGTGTAAGAAAAGGTTTAGATGATAATGGATGATAATACTTATACAATTTATCATGAATTGTGCTACTAGTGATGAATTCCTGGTATCTGCAGTTTATCTTATGAGAATTTATATTTGTTCTTGTTAGTTGTCCAACTTGTGACCACCATTTAGAAAAAGAAGAGGTAGGCAGAGTCTATTGTAGCCAGGTTGGCCCCAAGATGACAGTTTAGATGATCAAAGATTAGAGGCAGGTTCACTAAGGTAAAGTATTTCAGAGCCTTGCTTATGGTTGATCAATCAATCAAAACCTAAAATTATGATCAACATTGAGACACATGACACCTCAAACATTATGAAATTGAATCATGTGACCTGGCATTCTCAGTAATGGTAACAACAGGTACATCTTGGAAAATAAAGAAATCATCTTATTTGCTTATGGACTACTGTGTATATACACATCTCTAATTGTTTTCCATGTTAGTAGTGAAAATGAGCTGCAGTATATGTTATTGGTTAACAAGTGCATTCCATTTGATATTATGAATGCTGGTTATGTAAATATAATTAAGCTTAACTATTAGAATGGATTTCCCAAATGAAACCAGCAAATTGTATACTGTTGACTTAGTTTCTATCTTTTAACTATTATATGCAGTGGTCTAATATTACAAATATGGCTTGACTATGCTGTTTGCATAAAGATTTAACCTCAGCAGTAACTCGTCATATGGAATATTAGAACTGGTGTATTGTAAAGCATTCCAGCTACATCAGTGACCATCATTGATAAATCTATACTGTTCATCTTCATCAGGTATGACATCAAGGCTCTTATTGGGCGAGGAAGCTTCAGCAGAGTGGTAAGAGTTGAACACAGAGCGACCAAACAACCTTTTGCCATAAAAATGATTGAAACAAAAGCTAAAGAAGGAAAGGAGGTCTGTGAGTCTGAGCTGAGCGTGCTTCAGAGAGTGAGCCATCGCAATATCATTCAGCTGATCGAGGTTTTTGAGACTCAGGATCGTATCTACATGGTGATGGAACTAGCTACTGGTGGAGAACTTTTTGACCGTGTAATTGCCAAAGGATCATTCACAGAGAGAGATGCAACAAGGGTATTGCAGATGGTTTTAGATGGGGTCAGATACTTACATACCTTGGGAATTACACACAGAGATTTGAAACCAGAAAATCTTCTTTATTATCATCCAGGATCAGATTCCAAGATCCTTGTCACTGACTTTGGACTAGCCAATTCTGGGAATAAAGGTGGAGATTGGTCCATGAGGACCACTTGTGGCACACCAGAGTACATTGCACCTGAAATTTTGTTGAGAAAACCTTACACCAATGCAGTAGATATGTGGGCTTTAGGTGTAATCTCCTATATTTTGCTGAGTGGAACTATGCCGTTTGAAGATGAAAACCGGACCAGACTTTACAGGATGATTCTCAAATGCAAATACAGTTATATAGGTGAGGTAGGTGAAACTTCTTGAATTATTAGTTTAAAGCTATAACTTTCACTTTTCAAGTTCTTAAAAACTTAAGGTAAAATTTCTTATTTATGTTTATTTTGCAATTCAATTTACAACTTCTTATACAGACTTGTGACATTCTAGTACATACATCTTTTAGCAGTTCGAGACTTGTCAGTAGATATTGTTCATTTTACACCATCACCAAAGTCAAAATTACCTGAAAAGCATTTTTTAACAAAACTGGGATACTAGTCGCTTATTTTTTCTCTTGTAAAGCTCTCATTAAAGAATTAAATAAAGTGAAACTTGTATAGTCATTATTTGGTAAATTGACCATATCAATTCTAAATAAGGTCAAGTTAACAAAAAATATTTGAAAAGAAAAGCTCAATTGATATAAAAAACAAATAGAATTCATGCAAAATTCTCTTAACATGTTAATGCTTTTTAAAAGATGCCCAATGTATATTTTTTGTGCACTTTGCTGCTTAGTGGCAGAAATCTTCAAATAAATTGCCACTTATTCTCATAAGCTATCTACTTCGGATGCTTATGGAGAAGCTGCACTGATAAATGAAATGAAAACGATGAGTTTGTTAATAGTATTTTTAAAAATTGATCTGCATTAAAATCTAGTGATCCTTACTTCGAAGAAGTGTGGAGGCTACTATAGAACTTGACATTGAGTTCGTAATTATACTGCATTTAGAGACTTCAGAACTATTGAATCTCATCTCCTGAATCAGCTATTGTCAGAAATGGTTCTCATTCATTTATCACTTAGTCTTAAGACCTAAGTAGACTCTAAATAGGAAAAAAAAATACAGTGCTGACTTCAACATGTTACCAACAGCACATTCAATACATTAAAACAAACTTTAAGTTCTTTACAACATTGCACATTATGATAATTTTAGCAAAAATCTAAAAGTGAGGTAAAAAGGGTGTAGATTCAATAGATTGGCCAATGCCTGTTCATGCATGGCTATTCAAATAACATTAACTTTCTGCTGTCAGTGTGGTCTGCACACCATACAATTGAACAGCATTGTGTAGGATTTACAGTGCTAGGTACATAGGTCATACATCGCAATGATAGACTGCAAAAAGCAAATAGCATGTTCCTTTGGTTGTTCGTAATAGACAGAGTACAGGCTATGATCAACCAGTCTGTGCTTGCACAAACCTAAATTAAAACATTTGTTGTTAAATATAATTTTGAAATTGGACAGGACTTTCTGAACAATGTGGAGTGTGCTAACAGCTACACTAACAACCAATCTGCTGTAATCAGTCAACTCATAACTGCTCATTTACTCTTGCGAGCAGAGATATATATTCATTTCCAGGGACATATTCTCCATAAACAGAAGGAATGTATTAAAGCCAGGAGTTTCTGCACCCACGAGTTCTCCATTGCTATATTAACAACAACTCCTGGGCCAATCAGAATCATTTTTTCAACCAATCAACACCCTTTTCTTCTGTAATATAAATTATTATGTTTGTTTGCAATGTGGAATTCTTGAACTTGTTCTAATAAGTATAAGAATAAACATTTAAGCCACATCTATCTCTCCCTCTTTCATGGCTGTTTGTGGATCTTGCTGTTGGCAATTAGTTGCCATTTCTTTTACATTGAAAAGAGAATGACCAAACTCAAAAATTGTTTGATTACCTGTAGTGTTTTAGGATATCCTGTGATTGCACTAATATCCTGAATCATCTTCCATTGTGGGATGCAAGGAAGCAATTGTTGCCCAAACTGGGCCTGTTGCTATAAGAAACCTCTTTTGAAAACCAAGCAAGTCCAAGGTCTGAATCTTCTTGGTGATTCTCATGTATGGTCACAAGCTTGCATTCTAGACACAACGATAGCTCTGCTACTGCTGGACCACTCATTCCCACCAGGGAGACTGCTTGTGAATTCCATATGCAGAGGAACTTCAATTATCTGAATGAGATGGGCGGGCACTATTTCGTTCGGATAATTGATTTTCGGTTAATTGATTCAATCTCTCCTCTGGGGCTCAGAGTTTTCTGAAGTTTCCTTCTTCCTTGCTCTGCCTATCTTGCTCCCTCTCTCTGTCTCAGGGTTTGTTTCTGAGCAGACACACACCTATGTGTAATGGACCTGTGGCATTGCTGAAGCTAACCCCCCCCCCCCACCCAAAATCAGTTCAATGGGATTGACACAGCGAGCACTTGCAAGGTTCATTCCCCATTCAGGAGACTAGACAGCAGCACATGCAAGCCCCCATCTGCCCACCCCAAACCCCGCCTGCTGTCCACCCCCAACTCCATCCCCTACCCACACCCCCATCTGCACCCCCAACCCCATCCAACACTGACCCTGTCTGCCCCCACCCATCATGTCCCCCCACATCCACTTCCCCATCCCCCCATCAGCTTCCATGATCACCCCCCCCGCTGCAGTATCTTCAATACTGCAGTTTTGACACCCTTATTTGAGAAAGGATGGATATTTGTTTGAGGTGGTTCAGAGAAGGTTTACTATCTTGATATTAGGAATAACAGGGTTGTCTTAATTGTACAGATTGGACAAGTCATAGAGTCATAGAGATGTACAGCATGGAAACAGACCCTTCGGTCCAACCCGTCCAAGCTGACCAGATATCCCAACCCAATCTAGTCCAGTGTTGACAGGAACTTAAAGGAGTGAACGATGGCTAGAATGAAGTACTTAAGATGGTCTTGACAAGGACATGGAGAGAATGTTTCTGCTTGTGCGTGAGTCCAGATCAAGGGGGAACTCTTTAACACATAGGAATCACACTTTGAGGTCAGAGTTACACAGAAATTTGTCAGTTACATGACTTTGAATTCTCTGCCTCAGAACATAATGGAGGAGGGATCATCAAATATTTTTTAAGGCAGACACAGATAGATTCCTTTTAGATAGGGGAATCAAAGCTTTTAGGGGATAGAAAAAATATGTGGGATCTGAAATCCAAGATGTGATTTCACAAATTCCCTGCATAACTGAAACAAAACATTGTTACTTTTCTGTTCAATTCCTCAGCCTTCCATACACCTTTATAATTACTTAATCTGTATATTAAATTCTTGTTATATCTGCAGTTATTCTCCATTTAAGAAATGCTCTTTATTTTTCAATATAAAAGTAAGCAGCTTTACATTTTTTTCCTACATTATCCTCTATCTGCCAGAGTTTTGCCCACTCACTTGGGCGGCACAGTGGCACAGTGGTTAGCACTGCTGCCTCACAGCGCCAGAGACCTGGGTTCAATTCCCACCTCAGGCAACTGTCTGTGTGGAGTTTGCACATTCTCCCCGTGTCTGCGTGGATTTCCTCCGGGTGCTCCGGTTTCCTCCCACAGTCCAAAGATGTGCAGGTCAGGTGAATTGGCCAATCTAAATTGCCCGTAGTGTTAGGTAAGGGGTAAATGTAGGGGTATGGGTGGGTTGCGCTTCGGCGGGGCGGTGTGGACTTGTTGGGCCGAAGGGCCTGTTTCCACTCTGTAAGTAATCTAATCTAATCACTTCATCTAACTCTGGAGCCCTCTTATTATCTTCTTCACAAAACATTTACATCTACCATGTGTTTACTCTCCTCATACAGGTCATTAACATAAAATGTGAAAAGTTGAGACTCGACCTGATCCCTGTGTGACTCCACTCATCATATTTTGTCCATCTGAAGTACAGCTTTTGTATGTACTCTGCGTTTACTGCCATCTAGCCATTCCTCTATCCAGACTAACGTGTTACCCCTGGCAACTTTGAGCTCCTGCATTACACAATAAGCTTTTATGTTGCATTTTGTCAAAGTCTCCTTGAAATCCAAATTGTTCTAAAAGTCATGTGTTACTTTTTCAAAGAAGTCCATAAATTGGTTAAACATGATTTTCCTTTCAAAAACTATGCTGGTTCTCCCCAGTTACCTTGAAATTTTTCAAATGCCCAGATACCTCATTAAGAATTGATTCCCACATCTTCCCCACTCAACTAACTTAACCTATAGTTTCTGTTTTCTGCTTCAGGCCCTTTCTGGCATAAAGGAATTATGTTTGCTGCTTTCCAGTCTGACAGAACCTTTGCTGAATCTAGCAAACTTTAAACTTGATACAAACCTATTGACTACCGCATTAGGAAACTTTTTCTAGAAACTCGGATGTTGATCAAGACCCAGGAACTTGCCAGCCCACAGCTCCATCAGTTTTCTCTGTATCACTTCTCTGGTGATTGTAATCTCACCAAGTCCAAACATCTTCAGCTGATTCGACCATGACCTTCCCTCTCTTGTAAGGTCAGAAGTAAAGATGTTCACTGATGATTGCACAATGTGCAACACCATTCATGACTCCTTGAATACTGAAGCAGACCATGACTACATGCAACAGAACCTGGATAGTATCCAAGCTTGGGCTGGTAAGTGACAAATACAAGGGCCACGCAATGTCCATCTCTTGCTAGAAAAATTCTATCCATTGCCCCTTGACATTCAATGGCATTACCATCACTGAACCCCCTGCTATCAACATCCTGAAGATCACTATTGATCAGAAACTGAAATAAAAAGTGTGACTACTAGAGCAGGTTAGAGGCTAGGAATCCTGCAATGAGTAACTCACCCCCTGACTCCCCAGAACCTGCTCACAATTTGCAAGGCACAAGTCTTGAGTACAGTAGAATACTTCCCATTTGTCTGGATGAATGCAACTCCAATAAGACATAAGAGGCTTGACAACATGCAGCACCACATACATAAATCCTGGAGCTCCCTTCCTCACAGCATTGTGCTTGAACCTACACCAAATGGAATATAGCAGTTCAAGAAGGCAGCTCACCACCACCTTCTCAAAGGCAACTAGGGATGGGCAAGCCTACTTTCCATGAATGAATTAAAGAAAGTTTGTCTCTCCCTTCCAATTCTTGATTCACAGCTATTGCTGGAAAGTTTTTTGTATCCTCTGTTGCAGGACTTCCAAGAGTAGGGTTGCAGGCTGAAATTTTTGGGTCACAGGCTTTGAGGCAAGATGATTGTGTAGCTCTGATTGAGATTACAGCTGTACACTTTCTTCCCACTCTTAACACGATTTCTTCAGTGTGGGGATGAGGTCACAACAAGTATTTGAGCCATGGGCACTGCTTCTTTGCACTGTTCTATATTTCTTACAAATCCTTTGCTTATTTCATCTATCATTTCTTTATTTACACTTATTAAATCCCCATTACGCTTTTGCAGAGCTATTATGGTAAAGAGGGAGGCCGTTCAGGCAAATATGACTGTATCAGCTCTCTGAACATTTTGACTTACTGCTAATCTCCTGCCTTTTGCCCCATACCCTGCCCGTTGTTGCTTTATTTAAGTAATCATCTAATGTTCTCTTGAATACCAGGATTGAATCTGCCTCCACTACATTTCCAGGCAGTACTTCTATAGTCTACCCATTCACTGAGTCACAAAGATTTTCCTCATTTCACTTTTGCCGGATACTTTATACGGGTACACCATGGAGCTCAAGCTTGTGCAGCGGCTGATTCATCTTCCATAAATGTTTGATGAGGTCCCGTGAAGTATCCATAACTCCCACATATGATTCAATTTGGCCTAGCTTCCCTTACATTTAATTTACTATAATTTACATAATTTGAATGACTAACTTATTTTAATTTTTACTGTTTATGATATGTTGGAAGTTAGTGAAAAGTGGAAATTCTTAGCCATCACAAAATTATCTCCCGCACTGGGCCTGTAAACCTTTTACCTTTCCCTTTGTCAGGTATAAATGATCATTTAAATCACACTCTCCCAGTGTTCCTCTGATAGTGCGTTGCCAAGATAAGTCCTTCCCTACGTCAGAACAGAACCCAATTCAGCCAATGAACCTACAACATTCATGTGTTGTCAAACTTTAACTTCTGCTCAGAACGCAGTCCTCAGTCTCAAAGCAGCAGCAGCCCCAAGTGCCTCCAATCTCTCACTCTTACACTGGTTTTATAGTCTCTAGTGCCTCTGATCTCTCACTCTTACATTGACTTTATAGCTTCTAGCGCCTCTGACTTCTCACTTTTGCACTGATTTTATAGCCTCTAGTGTTTCCAATTTCTCACTCTTACACTGATTTTATAGCTTCTAGTGCCTCTGATTTCTCAGTCTTACACTGATTTTTATAGCTTCTCGCGCTTCTGACTTCTCACTCTCACTCTCACTGGTTTTACAGGCCCAAGCTTCTCTGATCTCTCCCTCTCATTCATGCTGGTTTTAAAGCCCCAAACTCTTCTGATGTCTTGCTCTTCCTTGCACTGATTTTATGGCCTCAATCTCATGTATCCTAGCCCAGTATCCTAGTACACGTTAGCTAACCTTCTCTCATGCCCATATAGTTGCTCTTTCTTATGTTTAAGTTCTAGTCTTAGACCAACTCTTGATCCTTTCAACCCTATTATGGTCACTGCTAATTAGAGAAGTTTTACTCTTGACTCTATTAATTAATCTTGTCATGTTACACAATACTATTTTTGATATAACCTGCTCTCTGTTCAGTTTCAGAACATGCTGTAAGAAATGATCACATTTTATGCGTCAATGTGGACTTTGTTATGAATGCTATGTGCATTCAGATATGGAGCTTTAGTTTTAACTTTTTGTTGTCTATATAACATCTAGTCTTCACAACAGGCAAATTCTTCAGTTTATTCTGTCTATCCTTTCCTGTTATTCCCTGACCCTCATTTCCCGTACTACTATTTTGCTGTCCTGCCTGACTGTATCCCTTAATTTGCTACATCTATCCAAGCTTGATCCTTTATTCCAATTGTTTAGTTTATAACCCTCTCTGCCTCCCTAAGTATACAACTTATTAAAACATTAGTTTCTAGCACTAGTCTGGTAGAGACTGACCCAATAGTACAGGTCTCACTCTGATGCCAATGCCTTAGGAAATGGAACCCACTTTTCCTACACCAAGTTTTTTCATTTCATTACTTCTACGTGCCTTCTGCCAATTGGCATATGATTCAAGTAACAATTCAGATTATTACTCTTGAGATTTGACTCTTCCATTTAGTGCCTAGCCCTTCATACTATTTCAGCATAACTTAAACAAGGCCAACACAAAACAAACGTAGCTAAAAGGAACTGACAAATTAAGTTAAGGGGTAGGTCAATAAAAATATAGTAGCAGACATTTAAGGGAATATTTCAGAATACACAGAACTAATACATTCCAGTAAGTAAGTAAAGTTCCAAGGGAAGCATAGAAATGTCTAAAGGTGGATGGCAGGTCAAATGATTGAATAGAATATGAAAAGAACAAAGAATAACAAGTGATTAAGAAGAATGGAAAAAAGGTTGGGAGAAAGCTAACTAGAAATATAAAATAGAAGTATGAATTTCTATGCATATTTTGAAGGAAAAATGGTAGTAAAGCAAGTATTGATCTTAGGAAAAGTGTGTCTGAGTAATTAATAAGGAAAAATAAGATGACAATAGAAGAATTGAATTGCATTTTGCATCAATCTTTATGATAAAGAGTACAACTAACTCCTAGAAATAGCTATAAATCAGGAAATGGAAGGGAGGGAGGGACTCAGTAAATTGTTGAAGCTGTGACTTGATGCTCCATGGTCCATGATAGACTTCACATAGGGTCTTAAAAGAAATGGCTAGTGAGATAGTTGATATGATTTTTCAAAATTCTCTAGTTTACAGAAGGTTCCTCTAGATTGAAAAATAGCAATGTAGCGTCTTTATTCAAAAGAAGTGGGAGACAGAACGCAGGAAGCCTCAGGGCAACTAATTTAACATATTAAATAGGGAAGAATTTAGAAGCTATTGTTGTATACATTTTAACAGGGCACTTACAACAATTCATGATAATCAGACGGAATCAACATAGTTTTGTGAGGGGAAAATCATGTTCAACCAATTTATTGGAGTTCTTTGAGGAATAGGATGTTGTGGGTAAAGGGTGACCAGCGAGTGTCCTGTACTTAAAATTATTATTTCTAAAAGGCATTTGATAAAGTGCCACACCAAACATTATTGTGAAATAATAGGGAAACTAAAAGCTCATGGTGTATTTGATAATGGAAGATTGGCCAACTAGCAGGAGACAGAGTGTCGACATAAATAATTAATTTTCTGATTGGTAAAATCTAATGAGTGACATGTCACAGGGACGAATGCAGTGGCCTCAACTTTTAACAATTTATTTTCATAAGTATGGGACCAAAATATGGCTGCTAAATTTGCTTATGACATAGAGATAGTTTGGAACATAAGTAAGAAATGGCACAAAACGATAAGTTAAGTCAATAGGCAAGCTTGGAAAATGGAGTATAATGTGGGAAAATATGAAAATGTCCATTTCAGCAAGAAGAATAAAAAAGAAATATTATTTTCATGGTGAGAAATTGCAGACCTCTGAGGTGCAATGGGATCTGGATTTCCTGATTACTGAAGATTTTGTGCTGGTGTCACTGGTAAAACACGGAATTAATTATGACAAGGCCACATTCCAGACTTTCATCAGGAGGAGGATTCCATATGAGTTTACTTTCCCTTATTCATCATTGGCTATCATACCCTTCCAGAGATTCATATCCTTCCCAACTCTGGCACTGAAAACTCTGAGGAGGATCAGTTTCTCACTGGCTGGGGCTTGGGGTAGGAACTCAAGATAGTTCATTGTTAAGATTCTTCTCTCACTCTCAAGATTTCTCTGTTGTTCCTGGTCTCTGCTTCCATGATAAGTTGGATAGCTTTATACAAAGTTCAACTTTCCTTGAACTTTAAAAGATCTAACAAATACCGATTGAATATTTGAATGACAATTCAGTCGCTTTTGAATTCTGATTGTAAAGCTCCAGATACACAGATTTCATCTAATGTGGAAAGGTAATCAATGAAATTCTCTCCAGATTCTCCTTGAAGTTCAACTCTTCTGTTAAATCTAGCCTGTTCAAGAATTCTGTTTGGCCTTGAGTAAAAGTGACCATCGAAAGCTTTCGTAATGTTATCAAAAGTATTGATACCTTCTTTTATTTTCAGGTGGTTTATAACATCACTAGCTACAGGACCTATTGAATATTAACTTGTTTGATTTCTGATTTGCTGTTCAATTTTGAAATCATTTATATTTTAGGAACTGCTGAAACCTAATGTATTCTGTTAGGACTATCTCTAATCTTAAACCTTACTGTAAGTGTTATGTTTGCTTTATAATCTATAAACTGTTCTTGTTTTTTTGTTGATACCATATTTTAAACTACAGAAAGGAATTTCCTCACTTATATCCTCTTCGCATTTCATTTTTCGCAAGATTACAATCCTTAATCCAAACACTCTAAAGTTGCTTTCAATTTCCAATAGATTCATATTTTGCCATTTCACCAATAATTGGAGTGACTGTCTGGAGGCTCTTCTCTCAATTTTTGGAAAGTTTCTCAAATCTACCACAGCAGTAAAATCTATTTCAGAGATTACTTCATCAGGATTATTCTCCTGTATTCCGTAGATGACTTGCAAATGCATCTCTTTGACGAGGATCAATCTCCTTCCTGCCTTGGTAGTCCATTATCTCTGTTGACCACCTAACTGGTATTCTTTTCCTTTTTCTTTGTTTCTTCTGCTCCCAAAACTTGGATTTGGCAAGTCTAATAATTAGCATAGCTGACCATATTTCCCTGTATCAGAACTTCACTGAATCATTACAGTGTAGAAGCAGGCTATCCGGCCCATAGAGTCCACACCAACCTTCTAAAGAGCATCACAATCACATCCCATTCCCTGTAACCCTGCATTCTGATGGCTAATCCATCTAGCCTGTGCATCTTTTGGACTGAAAGAGGTAACCAGACCACCCAGAGGAAATCCACATAGATACGGGGAGAATGTAGAAACTCCATACGGCCAGGAGTCACCTGAGGTTAGAACCTGGTGCTGTGAGACATCAGCGCTAACCACTGAGCCACTATATCTCCCTCAACAATTCCCGTTATTTATTTAGGTTTATTGTCAGGCAAAATTCTGAATAGTCACTGGATCAACATCAATTTTAAATTTAATTTTAAAGATTTGTCCAGTTTACAGTGAACAGTCTCTACGTCACCCATTGAAGGTCTCTTTAATTAAATATAGAACTTTATTCGCTGTTTTTTGTTTCTCTATTTTAAGTACAATGTTGACCTTGATCTTATTATGGTTGTAATTGGATAAATAATCACATAATTGTACGCCATTAAATGAATTTGGCTTATCACTCAATAACAAATCTAATATGACCCTCATTGTATTAGTTGTATCTCATTTTGACACAAAATTCTGAGCTGGACAGGAAATTTTCAGAAACAAGCATATCTCTTTATTCCGTTAAAACCCTGCTAAATTGTTGACTTTACTACGTTCTTGTATATTCTATGATTCCTGTATTGTGCCCCTTTATAGCTACCAACCTGCCTATACTGAACTCCCAATAGTTTTAAATCCTTTTCTGTTTTGAAATTTGACCATAATGATTCCACTGCCCGTTCTTGTTAAATCGTCTTTTATTATAGAAATAACATAGTTTTTAATTGCAAATATTACCGCTTCCCACCAGAAAGTTCCCTATGCTTCCTGTAGACTTGGTAACTTAGTATATTCAGCTCTAGTCCTGGTCATTCTGCTACCAAATCTCAGTAAATTAAGTCAAGTTCTACCTTCTATTTGGGAATTTGCACCTGCAATAAATTAAAATGAAAAGTAACTTGCAAGAGAAAAGTGATTGGTACCAGTTGGACTTTATGAACTACAAAGTTCTTGATTGGAGTTGTTAACCTGGGCCAATCAGGAAAGCCTTGGTTGACCAATATAATCAGGAGATTAGAATCTCCTCAGTTGAGGACTGACCGTGAGCCGACCGTCCACAGACAAAGCATTGTGTTTAGTAAATAAAGGGTGACTTGGTGATGGGCAATTGGCCTCTTTGCTGTTATTTCAGGGACAGTTCATTACTTTACATCATGGAAAATGTTCACTCTTAATTCAATATTATTATTTACTTCTTACTGTATAACTCCCCCTATGTGCTTATGATTAGATTCCAGTCTTGTCTCTGATCTGGCTTCAAATTGAAGTGTCTCTGAACCTTCTTGCTAATGGGACTGATTGTATATTTTAAGTTGACTTCACCAGTAGTGAGGTTCATGAAAGGAGGTGCACTCTTCAAATTCAGGATTCGTTCATAGATATTTTTAGTCAACCTGTTCAGACATATAACAACACACCTCTGGAGCAAGTGGGAACTCTTACTTCTCTGTGATTGTTTTCTGTGTATAAAGCCTGGGAATGGGAACAGAGAGCTTGGGTTACATTCATGTGCATGTTGTTTTCTTTCTAAATGTTATTGCCTCCCTTTGAGCTGCCATCTATTTCATGAATGCAAGCAGAAGCATGTGACAAGTTGCATGAACATACAAAATAGGGACAAAACTGACCATTGGGCCTTCCAACCTGCTTTGCTTTTCAATCAGATGATGGCTGAGTTGTTTGTGTTTTGAATTCCACATTCACATCTATCCTCATAACCTTTGATTCCCCTGCATAACAATAAATCAACCAAAATATTTAAACATTCAGCGATCCAACCATCTGCTGCCTTCTGAAGCAGAGAAGTCCAAAGTCACACAACCTTCGGAAAGAAAATAAATGCTTATCTCTATCTTAAATTATAAAACAATGTCCCTTAGTTCTGAACTCAACCACAACAAAATAGTCACTGCATTTTCACTAAGTTCTTCTCTCCCTTCCACCTCCTGATTTTAAGGTATTACAAAAATATTTTTGGATGCTTTCTAGTGAATACAGAAGCAAAATATTTGTTAATTTTATTGACTGTTTCCTTAAATCTCCATTGTCACTCTCTAAATAACCAAAATTCACTTTCTCCTTTTTAAATTCTTATAGACTCTGTTGCTATCAATTTTGACATTCCTAGCTAACCTTGCTTCATACTCTAATTTCTTGATTAATTATTTCTCTGCAATTCTATATATCCTAACCTTTACTCATCTTTGTACAGTTATATCCTTTGACTTTAAATTTGATATTTTTCCTAACGTCTCCATTTAGCCACAGATAATGGCTTCTGCCATTAGATTTTTGATTCATAACAGGATTGTACATGTGCTGAGTACTCTGACATATCCCCTCAAATGTCTGCCATAATTTCTATTGATCTATCCCATAGCCTTGTATGCCAGTTCACTTCAGCTAGTTCAATTTTCATGCTTTGCTTAGACATTCAGTTTTGTGGGCAGATTGGTGTTTAAGTTTTAAGACAACATTAAAATATTTTGGATCCGAACAAACTGAGATCAAAATCAGTTTTTATTTAATTTCCCATGTGTACAGTGTAAGCAAATGCTCTTGGAAGTGGAAATTCTATGAAAGCTAGAAAAGAACAATAGCAGTTGTGAGTCCGATTCATTGATTTGGATTTTTCACAAACTACATTTACGGTTCAGAGACAGATTGTTGAGCTGACAGATCACGTCAAGCAAAAGAAATGTATAGGAATGTACAAAACCAGAAAACGTCTGCAATTTTTCAGTTAGTCAGGAGCAGAAGGAGGAGAGAGTCAGCTCCATGCTGCTCAGAGGGGCTGGGACTTAGAGAGGTCCCAGGGGAAGAATCTGCTCAGTGTTACTAAGACCTGAGGCTAACATAAACTGAGGAGCAGCGCTTGCTCAATATAACTGGGGTCATTGGGATCGCAAACCCAGAAACAGTGTTGGCAGCAGAATGGCTGTGAACCTGTGACCATGTTTGTGTTTAGACACAAGTATGTAGCCTGACAGGTTGTGGGGTTGTGCACAGTCTCAGTAGGAGGTTAGTTCAGCTGGAAAAGGCGACCAAGGAAGCGATTTCCTGAAGCAGATTTGAGAGAATTCTAGAACAGTACATCTTTGGGTTAAGGTTGTACACTTGGAGTTCAGAATAAGGAGAAATGTTGTCAGCTGGGAATTTGATAACTCATTGAAAGTGAAGAGGTCCAATTCCTCATGAGATACAGAATCTGATAAAGATTGTTATGATTAACTGACATTTGAGTGGGCTGCTGAAAATAATTACAGCACCTATCTTGGTTGTATCTGCCATTTAATATTCAGCTTGTGGCATGTTCAATCACAGTTTGCCTAGTAATTCGTGTTTACCTACTTCTGTTTCCTACAACACTACATTCAAGCAAAAGGAATGTATAGGAATGTACAAAACCAGAAAACATCTGCAGTATTGGTTAAAAAATGCTCTGAGGCTTTCTGAGGAAAGTAACTGTAGAAATAAGTCTCTTTAGATTTTGATGTCAAGTACAAGTAGGCAACCCTTTATCCGAAATCTAGAAATCTGAAAAACTCCAAAAGCCGAAGGTTTCTTCGTGAAGTTTTGTTTTTCTTCTCCATAACAATGTTGTTCGACGTGCACAACGACTCGATGTGTGTCACTTGGATGTGACGTGGTGGGGGGGGGGGGGGGGCATGGCCCCACACTGGCAGGCCTCGATTCTGTCTCAGGGCCTGTAGTACTCACAGTGAGTCTGCTGTTCAATAAGATTTTTTAAAATTTCACCGTTAAACTGTCACTTATTCCAAAATTCAAAAAATTCCGAATTACAAAATCCAGCTGGTCCCAAACATTACAGATAAAGGATTGTGTACCTGTAATTCAGTTTTTAGGATTTCATGTTCCATTGCCAATGTGGATTGCATCTGCATCTTGTCTCACCATCGGATTCACACTCAATCCCTTTAGGATCAGCTATAGTGCCAACACAAAGCACCTACTGAAATTCCATGATTTTTGTCTCCCTTATTCTAAATGTAGACACTCAGTCACACACGTTCCAAATATCAACTCTATTTCCCTAGGTTTTTCTTACAACCCAAGCTGCTGTGTGATTAACGGCAGAGGAGATGCTTTAATTTCCAATGGAAAATTTGAAAAAGAAGAATTTGCATAGTAATGCTCAGGTGGGAGTCCAGTCGCTGCATAAGTATTACCACAGTTGGCAGAACTGGGGAGACAGGTAAAGAATGCCTGAGTTACAGCTTTATGATATTATAACCATAGGCACCATTGAAATGTTCAGGGCAGTAAGGGGTCATTCAGTTCATTGTGTTTGCACCGGCTACAAATGGGGGGGCGGGGTGGGGGAATGAGCCGAATTCCACCTTCCAGCAACTGGTCTTTGCTTTGCATGTGACAGAATTTCAGATACAAATCTATTTACTTTTTAAGTGAGTTGATCTTTTCTAACCCTGCCATCAAACTGAGCAGAGAATTCCAGACACCAATCACCCTCTGCATGAAAAAGAATTTCCTCATACCCCACCAATCCTTCTATCAATCGCCTTAAATCTGTTCTCCCTGGTAAATGTTCTCTATGCTAGGGGAAACAATTCTTTCTGGTCTTCTCTATCTAGGCTCCTCATTATTTTGTAGTTCTCAATGAGGTCACCTCTCAGATATTTGTGTTCGAAGGAAACAATACAAGTGTATCCAAACTTCCATCAAGGCAGCGATCTTCAAGTATTGACTATATTCTTATAAATCTCATCAGCACTCTGTCCTGTGCAGAACCTGAATGACCACTGGACCCAAAACATTAGCTCTGCTTTCTCTCCGTAGATGCTGCCAGACCTGCTGTGTTTCTCTGGCACTTACCATTTTATTTCGTATTTCCAGTATCCTTTGTTCTTTCATGTGAAGTGATTCATTTTGGAAGGTCGAAAATGAATGCTGAATTCAGGGTTAAAGACAGGATTCTTGGCAGTGTGAAGGAACAGTGGGATCTTGGGGTCCACGTACATAGATCCCTCAAAGTTGCCACCCAAGTTGATAGGGTTGTTAAGAAGGTGTATGGTGTTTTGGCTTTCATTAACAGGGGAACTGAGTTTAAGAGCCGCAAGGTTTTGCTGCAGCTCTATAAATCCCTGGTTAGACCACACTTGGAATATTGTGTCCAGTTCTGGTTGCCTCATTATAGGAGGATGTAGATGCTTTAGAGAGGGAGCAGAGGAGATTTACCAGGATGCTGCCTGGATTGGGGAGAATGTCTTATGAAGAGAGGTTGAGTGGGCTTGGGCTTTTCACAGTGGAGAGAAGAAGGAAGAGAGGTGACTTGATAGAGGTGTATAAGGTAATGAGAGGCATAGAGTAATGAGTTTTGAGAAGATTTTGATAGATAGAGTAGATAGCCAGAGAATGTTCCCCAGTGCAGAAATGGCTGTCATGAGGGGTCATAATTTTAAGGTGATTGGAGGAAGGTGTAGGGGAGATATCAGAGGTAGGTTTTTTACACAGAGAATGGTGAGTTTGTGGAATGCACTGCCAGCAGAGGTAGTACAGTCAGAGACATTAGGGACATTTAAGCGACTGCTGGACAAGCATATGGATGGCAGTAAATTGAGGGGCATCTAGGTTAGATTGATCTTGAGCTGAAGGGCCTGTACTGTACTGTACTGTTTTATGTTCTATGTTGTGTGTTCATTTTTAGCCTTTTTTTACGCCATCTGCAATTTGTCCAATCATGCCTTCCACATTTAAGTCCAAATTATTAATTGTAAGAACCAG
Organism: Chiloscyllium punctatum; assembly: GCF_047496795.1. Taxonomy (NCBI): domain Eukaryota; kingdom Metazoa; phylum Chordata; class Chondrichthyes; order Orectolobiformes; family Hemiscylliidae; genus Chiloscyllium; species Chiloscyllium punctatum. Next base: position 52,098,635 of record NC_092743.1, on the reverse strand, counting down.
CAAGGGATCCAACTTTGAGCCCTGTGGAATGCAACAGATGGAATGGTTTTCCATCTGTGAAAATATCTATCAATGATTACCCTTCATTTCCTGTTACTGAGCCTGTTGGTCCAACCCAACACGGTCCCCTGTATTGAATTTACGCTCCAGACTAGTTTGCAATGTAACACCTTGTCAAGTGCCTTATTAAAATCCATGTAGGCAACATCCACTGCGCTACCCTCGTCAATGCTCCTTATCACTTAATTCAATTAAGTTAGTAAGATGTGGACTTCCCTTAGAACTATCATACTGATATGCCTGATTAACTTATGTCTTTTGAAGTTACAGTTTATCATGTCTCAGAATTGATTTCAGTAATTAGCCTATCACTGAGGTTAGTGGACTGACCTATAGTGATTTGGCACATCTCTTGTACTCTGTTTAAACAAGTGTACTATCTCCAAAATGGTCACTCCACTGCTACTTCATCCAATTGCCCAGCTTCAGTTTCAAAGACTAAATCAGGAACTGCACCTGCCTCTTGTTGGGCACGTTACATGTTGGCCAAAAATGCCATTAGTTTTTGCAACAGCAGGGAATGTCAAATTCCAGTCTTTATTTTTCTTGATACGCAGAGACTGTACAGAACTGATGTCGTACCTGTGAATTTAGATAAAGATTTTTTTAATGAATATATTCTTGCAATAAAAAGAAGTTTCATGCCGGCTTAAAAAGCTCTCTTGACTGATTGTTCAAGATTTTGTTCTCTCTGTGCTGTTGCACTGTTCAGTGTTGTCAGAGTTCAACTATTATCGCTTTTGCACTCAGAACTGTATGTACATATTTGTTCTCTGATGCCCCTCCCCCCCCCCACCCCATACTATTTTGGGGGTCATTGAGTGATACAGCATAGAAACTGGCTGTTTGACCCAGCATGCCAATGCCAGCCAACAAACTACACTAAGCCCATCTTCCTGCCTACTATCCCCTCGCATTTTAAGTGCTCATCCAAATACTTCTTAAAAGTTGTGAAAGTACTTGCCTCCACTACTGTCTCAGGCAGCATGTTCCATATATCTATCAACCACTGGGTGAAAACATTCCTTCTCATATTTCCTTGGAACCACTTGCTCTTCACCTTAAACTTATGTTCTCTGTTCGAAGACATGTCTGCGGTGGGGAAGGATTCTCACAATCTACGCTATCTATGCTTCTCATAATTTTGTAAGCCTCAATCAGATCCACACACACCCTCCCCTGTTCCAAAGAAAATAAACCAGCCTATCCAGTCTCTCCTCATAACTGAGTCTTTTCATCCCAGGGAATATTATGGTGAAACTCCTCTGCACCCTTTCCAGTGCAATCACGTCCTTCAGATAGTTTGGCAACCAGAACTGCACACAGTATTCTACCTGTAGTCTCACCATTGTCTTATAAATTTGTAACAAGATTTCCTTGCTCCTGTATTCTATCCCCTACCTAATGAAGGTAAGCATCTCATATGCCTTCTTCACCACCCTGTCCATTTGTACTGACACCTTCAGGGATCTATGGATTTGTATGTTGTTCCTCAGTGTCTAGGGACCTTCTATTCATTGTCTTCATCCTTCCCCTCATTAGACCTCCCAAAATGCATCAACATCACCTTGCACTTATCAGGATTAAATTCCGTCTGGTATTGCTTTGCTCAATTTACCAGCTGATCAATATAAGACTGTTGTCTGAGACTATCTTGCTCAATATAGCCATGGAGAGGGAAGGTATTTAATTGGGGGAGGGGAAGTTGTGCTGCTATTAGACAGGAGCTGTGGAGTATAAATTGGGAACAATTGTTCTACAGGAAATTCACAACAGAAATGTGGAGGCTGTTTAAGGAGAACTTGTTGCAAGTGTTGGATAACTTTGTCCCATTGAGACAGGCATGAATTGGCAAGATGAAGGAGCCTTAGATGAAAAGAGAAGAGGAGCTTCTCATCAAGAGGAAGAAGGAAGCAAGGATTTGGCACGGCTTTAGAGGATTACAGGATAGCTAGGAAAGAACTCAAAAATGGACTGAGAGCTAAGAGGGGGCATGTAAAAGCCTTGGCGACAAGGATTAGAGAAACACCAAAGATGTTCTACACTTACGTGAGGAATAAGAGAATGATCAGAGAGAGGGTAGGACCGATCAGGGATAGTGGAGGGAACTTGTGTCTGGAGTCTGAAGAGGTAGGGGAGGCCCTAAATGAGTTTTTTGCTTCATTATTCATTTCAGAGAAGGACATTGTTGATAGTGAGAACACTATGGACCAGGTTAATAGGCTTGAATAGATTGATATTAAGGAAGTGGATGTGCTGGAAATTTTGGAAGCATCAAGATAGATAAATCCTGAGGGCCAGACCAGATATATCCAAGATTGCTATGGGAAGTGAGGAATGAGATTGCTTCTGGTGATGATCTTTACATCCTCACTTTCCATGGGAGTAGTACCGGGTGTTCAAGAAAGGGAATAGGGAAATCCCTGGGAAAGGATTCTGAGAGATAGGATTTATGACTATTTGGAAAAACATAGCTTGATTAAAGGTAGTCAGCATGGCTTTGTGAGGGGCAGCTCATGCCTCACAAGCCTTATTGAGTTCTTTGAGGAGGTGATGAGACAAATTAATAAAGGTCGGGCAGTGGCTGTGTTGTATATGGATTTCAGTAAGGCATTTGATAAGGTTCCCCACATTAGGCTCATTCAGAAAGTTAGGAGGTATGGGATACAGGGAGATTTGGCTGTCTGGATACATAATTTGTTGCTGAAAGAAAACAGTGAGTGGTAGTGGATGGAAAGTATTCCGCCCGGAGGTCAGTGACCAGTGGTGTCCCGCAGGGATCTGTTCTTGGGCCTGTGTTCTTTATAGTTTGTATAAATGACTTGGATGAAGAAGTGAAAGGGTGGGTTAGTACGTTTGCCGATGACATGAAGGTCCGTAGTTTTCTAAATAGTGTCAAGGGCTGTCGCAGGCTACAACAAGACATTGACAGGATGCATAGCTTGGCTGAGAAGTGGCAGATGGAGTTCAGCCTGGAGAAATGTAGTGATTAATTTTGGAAGGTTGAATTTGAATGCTGAATACAGGGTTAAACACAGGATTCTTGGCAATGTGGAGGAACAGCAGGATCTTGGGTCCACATACATAGATCCCTCAAAGTTGCCATCCAAGTTGATAGGGTTGTTAAGAAGGTGTATAGTGTTTTGGCTTTCATTAATGGGGGGACTGAGTTTAAGAGCCATGAGGTTTTCCTGCAGCTCTATAAATCCCTGGTTAGACCACACTTGGAATATTGTGTCCAATTCTAGTTGCCACATTATAGGAGGATGTAGATGCTTTAGAGAGGGTACAGTGGACATTTACCAGGATGCTGGATTGGAGGGCTTGTCTTATACAGAGATGTTAACTGAGCTCAGGCTTTTCACAGTGGAGAGAAGAAGGAAGAGAGGTGACTTGACAGAGGTGTTCAAGGTAATATGAGGCATAGATAGAGAAGATAGCCAGAGACTTTTCCCCAGGGCAGAAATGACTGTGATGAGGGGTCATAATTTTAAGGTGATTGGAGGAAGGTGCTGGGGAGATGTCAAGGGTAGGTTCTTTATGCAGAGAGTGGTGGGTGGGTGGAATGCACTGCAAACAGTGGTAGTAGAGTCAGAGACATTAGAGACATTTAAATGACTGCTGGACAAGCACATGAATGGCAGTAAATTGAGGGGTGTCTCAATTAGATTGATCTTAGATTAAGATAAATGATTGGCACAACATTGTGGGCCAAAGGGCTTATACTGTGCTGTCCTGTTCTATGTTCTATGTTGTTCGAATATCAACAACACCAATTTTCATGTCATCTTCAAACTTACTAATTTTACCTTCTACATTCTCACCCAAATCATTAATGTACATAACAAGCAACAAAGGTGTCAGCACCAATCTCTGTGGTACACCGCTATTCACATGCAGAAACAAGATTGCAAAACAAAACCTCCACTGTCACCCTTGCCTCCTATTTGTAAGCCAATGTTGGGTCCAATTTGCCAACTTGTCTTGGATCCCATGGATGATGCATCTGGTACGGGTGGAAAGCCAGCTTTTTGTGCTGCCTTACCAGCACTCCAGGCTAGCACCATAAAAGTAACTTGAAAAAATTACCTATCTGAGTACTGAGTTAGGAAGTGCAGAACAAAATCTGCTCAGTTTCATACTAAAACCATGGGCTCCTCTGCTGTCCACTGCCTTGATCTGATTGCTTTCCTCCATGATTGCTGCTTTGACTCTCGTGTGGCACCTTTCCTGTTTGTCCCTTCTTCTAAGACCTACCTGTCCAGAATTCAAATTTACTTCTTGACCGAATTCCTTGAAGATCATTTTCTGCTCCACGGTTCATACCAACTGGCCAGGCTATCCAATTTCTAACTCAGATTTCTCCAGTTTCCTCATTTCCCCTCCCCCCACCTTGTCTCAGTCAAATCCCTCGAACTCAGCACCGCCTTCCTAACCTGCAATCTTCTTCCTGACCTCTCTGCCCCCACCCCCTTTCCGGCCTATCACCCTCACCTTGACCTCCTTCCACCTATCACATTCCCAACGCTCCTCCCCCAAGTCCCTCCTACCTACCTTTTATCTTAGCCTGCTCCTCACACTTTCCTCATTCCTGAAGAAGGGCTCATGCCCGAAACGTCGATTCTCCTGTTCCTTGGATGCTGCCTGACCTGCTGCGCTTTTCCAGCAACACATTTTCAGCTCAGTATCCACTTTCTAAGCCATTTTGTCCTCAGTAATTACTTTACCCTTTCATTTGAAATGTTGGACTGTTTGTATCATGAAATCTTCAAATTCTTTTGTAATTATGCTCTGGTGTAATCCTACACAAACAAGCTCGGAGCCTGTGTTTGTTCCGGTATGACATCACAGTGCAGAAATCACCATGAAATGTGAGCTAACTCAGAGCAGTAGAGCATTAAATTTTCTTTTCTCATGAAACACTCCTTCAACCTTCAGAAATTTCTATTTGTCACACAATTCATTTTTGTTGTTCCAGGAATAATCCAATCAGTTCAAGTTTGTACAGAGCTGTGTCCTGTGGAAACTAATCAATATCATTTTGCAGGAGTGAGATTCTGAATGCGCTATAATGAACCATATTCTCACACTGCAATTTTGGTGACACAGGTGGTGCGGTGGCTCAGTGGTTAGCATTGCTTCCTCACAGCATCAGAGACCTGGGTTTTATTTCTGCCTCACGTGACTGTCTGTGTGGAGTTTGTGCATTCTGCCTAGGTCTGTGTGGGTTTCCTCCAGGTGCTCAGGTTTCCTCCCACAGTCCAAAGACGTGCAGATCAGGTGAATTGGCCATGGGAAATGGTCCATTGTGTTAGGTCCATTAGTCAGAGGTAAATCTAGAGTAGGGGAATGGGTCTGGGTGGGTTGATCTTGGGAGGGTCAGTGTGTACTTGTTGGGCCAAGTGGCCTGTTTCCACACTGTAGGGAATCTAATCTAATATATTGCAACGTGACAGTCATTTCTTAAAGTTGTAAAATTTACCTGTAAACTTCTAATATTGTTTTCAATTCTGCTCACCACATAACAGGAAGGATGTGGAGGCTTTGGAGAGAGTGCAGAAGAGGTTTACCAGGATGCTACCTGGATTAGAGGGTATGAGCTGTAATGGGAGGGTAGAAAAACTTGGGTTGTTTTCTCTGGAGTGACAGAGGCTGAGGGGAGACTTGATAGAAGTCTATAAAGTTATGGGATAAATAGATAGGATTGACAGTCAGAATCTTTTTCCCCAGATTTGAAATGTCTAATACTAGGGGCATGCATTTAAGGTGAGAAGGGGAAAGTTCAAAGGGGATGTGAGAGGCAAGTTTTTTACGTAGAGAGTGGTAGGTGTCTGGAACCCACTGCCAGGGATGGTGGTGGATGTTGAAACAATAGGCATATTCAAGGGACGTTTAGATAAGCACATGAACATGCAAGGAATGGAAGGATATCGACCAAAGGCTGGTATAGGGATTAGTCTAATTTGGCATCCTGTTTGGCACAACATCTATGTTCTATGAAATCTGGAACCATCTGGAAATTGAGATGGAATTATGGGCTGGGAAAATCAGTATTTGTTGTAGTGAGTCTGGAGTGTTTTCTCAGCAAAATACAATTTGGAGTCTCCTACTTGTCTTTAAGGTCCACTTCCAACGTTGCTGAGCCCAGTTTTCTTTTGGTTAACCACCTATCCAAGCACCCCTCCCGAATCGCACACCCCCCCCCCCCCACAACCCCCATGGACAACACTCCACTCCCCAACCTCTGCGTCTTCCCAACTGGTTTAGGGTCTCAGTTGCTGAACCCACCTTCTCACTAATCCAGAAATACAAATGAGTGGATGACCTTCAGAAGTGACAGTTCCTGAAACATTTGTTCCCCATTTGACATCAGTCAGGTGTTTATCTGGTCATGATGGCAAATGTCTCCTTTGTTAGCATCTTTGGAGAAAATGTTTCTGGGAAGAGGCACAGATTAGTGCAAGACGCTGCTGTGTGTAAATGTGTGAGGGGGTCATAATCAACCTAGCTGCCACAAGCTACCCTGATGTCACTGGTACAAACCCTTTCAAATGTCATCCATCATGCAAGGGTGATCATAGTCGCTGCACGTGGATGCAATGCTCACTAAATGTCCTTCCTTTCATAAACTCTCAAACCTCAGTCTCCCTGAGTCAAGAAAGGCGTCTCTGAAGCTGTGTTTGGAGAGCAGCACAATTTTCATCAACCGCCCACTAAGTGATTCATCTGATACAATATCCCCACTCCCATTATCTAGATCCCCTGACTAAACGTTTTGAACTGATGTATTTGTCAGATGTAACTGGTAATGAATGTATCATCATTTGAGAAAGAAGAGAAGATTTAGTGTTTCAGAGGAAGTGAAGGTCTTCCTCAGTCATCATCTTCCCACAGTATGTCAGTTTTCCCTAATATTTGTCATCATTCTTTTCCTCATCATAGAATCCCCTACAGTATGGAATCAGGTCATTCAGCCCACCGAGTCCACACCGACCCTTCAAAGAAAATCCTATCCAGACCTCCCCCCCTACTCTAACACTGTAACCCTGCATTTCCCATAGCTAATCTATGTAGTCAGCTCATCCCTGAATACTATGGGCAATTTATCATGGCCAGTCCACCTAACTTGGACATCTTTGAACTGTGGGAGGAGACCAGAGCAGCCAAAGGAAACCCACACACACGCGGGCAGAATTTGCAAACTCCTTGCAAACCCTGGGTGAAATTGAACTCAGATCCCTGGCACTGTGAGGTAGCAGTGCTAACCAGTGAGCCACCATGCTGCCAGAACACAACTAACCTGTGGAAGGTGAGGAAATTTAAGAAGGAAATACTTCTGCTCATCTAGAATTTTGCACAATCTTAGAATGTCCCAAAGCACTTGACAATTAACATAGGAGACAACTTGCCAATCAGCAGAAAGCTTAGAATTCACTGGTATCCTTTGTATCAATATAATCTTTAAAGATGCACTGTGCGCCCAGAGAAGCACTGTCCATCTGGAGCTTCCCAGCACAGTTGCTGATATTTGCATCGGGATAGCAGACAGTGAGAAATCAGCACACAACATTCTGGGCAGGGTCCAGGAGGTCCTACTGGATGGTTCTAACATAGGACTTCATCCTCCCACAGGACCAGCAGTTGTTGATAACAACACCAGATCATGTCAGTCTGGTCTGAGGTTGTCACACAGATTAAAGAAGTCTTAGCTATCTGGAGGAATATCCAGCAAAGGAAGAAGGTCAATGTCCTTCTCCACTCCACCACCTCTGATACCTCCCACTCACTCACTCATTGGTACTAATCCCAACTCCCATCAAGGCTCATTCTCCACCACTCTCACTAATGCCTACAATATCTTCCTCACTCACTTTCATGCACATCAACCTTCAATGCTACAAACTCTGCCTGCCCTCTGTGCTGCCTACTCACTCATTCAGGACACCTCCCTTCCTGCATCAAAAGCATTTTCCAAGAGGAAAATAGCCCACTAAAGAGCAGAAATAGTCAAATAGGGATGGAGAGTGCTTGTCATTCAGCTCCTCTCCCCTTATAAGGAGAGATCCTGTCCGCAATCACCCAAGGTGGTTGACTGATCATCTCCAAGCCCAAGAATGAGGCTGCTCTTGAATTACTGTGCCAGGAATCCCTGAACAAAGGCTGTACCCTTTGATGTGACTGAGGGCTGCTGACAACTATGACAGGTTTCCTCGCTTTGTACTTGCACTACATGGTTTGGCAAGACAGCAGTATTCAGAGCCTGGTATCTCTAAATGAAGGGGCAAAGCAGACAAACACAAGGCAAGGCAAGGCAAGGGAGGGATGCTGTGAGCATGCAGATCGGCTCAAAGTGAGTGAAAGCTAGTGAAGAATCCAAAGTTGCAAATCCAGGAGCTGGATGTGTGCCCCCTGAGTGCATAATGTCCTTACTGCAACTTTATAATGACAGTTGAAGTGCAACCTCAGGCACAGCATCAATGCGCAAAAGTGTCCTGTAAGTGGTTTGAAGATGTGCCATGAGGGTTATTAGAGGATGATAAATGTGAATATAAATGTCCATGGAAATGGATTGCATATGCCTAGTACCTATGGAGCCTGTCCTGAGATGTTGTTGCCAGGATGATAGGGAGAAACCATGACTAAAAACAGGATTGAATTGACACATTTTAGGAATTAACCCTTTTTCCACCGAAAGCAGCGGATATATAGATCAATGGTTTTACTTAACAGAAAGACACTCTCCGGCCTGTTGGCCCATACCAGTCAGGAAGCACCTTTGTATTTTAGTACAATTTTCAGCACTTGGCCCATAGCCTTGTACACTATGTTGTTTTAAGTGATCATCTAAATACACTGTAAATGTGGTGATTGCTCCCCTCTCTGGCACCCTTTCAAGGAGTGAATTCCAGATACTCACCACTCTCTGAGTGGAAAATTTCTTTGTTAAATCCCATGTAATCTTCCTGTCTTTTACCTTAAACCTATATCCCCAAATAAAGGGAGAATCTTTTTCCAATCTACCCTGTCTATGCCACATATAAATTTGTACACCTCAGTCAGGTAGCCTTTCAACCTCCTCTCCGAAAGGAAAACAACTTCAGCCTAAGTCTCTCTAAGTTTTTGGGTAAGCAGTGATCCTCCAGTTTCTTTAAGGGATCTCACAACTCTGAATTTCACAGTTCAAGTGTAGTCTTTCCTGAGACCCCAGGGCGCTAGCTCAGAAAACACCCTTAGTCAAGATTACATCCAGAACTCCATTTACAACTCAGTTAACTGCCTTTTATTGTGAGGATGACTGTAGATTTCACATTTAGCTTCTGGTTGTTTTCTCCTCACTGACTTTGTCTTTTACTGAATACCAGCTCCCAACAGGCTGCATCATAGATAACAGAGCTAGCATTTACTCTGTTTCAGGTCTGTTTTTATTTCTCGGCTTACAAGTGTTTATAACCAAAATAAGAAATAAAGCTGGCACAGTCTCTGATCTAAATTTCTCAATCCAGATTGCCTGTTGGTTAAGCCTTAACTGAATTCACAGAGATAGCTCAAACAAAGAAGCGCTATTAGAAGATAAAAAGTTCCACCCATCTCCATGGTGCCTGAACAATAGGTGTCATATTTAATTGAGTGTGTTAATCAAGTGGACCGAAGGGTCTGTTTCCGTGCTGTATGATTCTATGACTCTATAAGTACTCTGACAGTGGAAGTTTGGACAAAATATTCAGGAGCAGCCATCATGTGTCAGAGGTTTGCTTCAGATTGTGTGTTCAGGTAATCATTGTGTGGAATCTCGCTTCTTCCTTCAGTCGATAGGAGAAATGGGCCACAGCACAAAGGAGAGGGTCAAGGTCAGGAGTGGAGTGCCTCCGCAGTCACGTGCTGATGCCTACAGAGAAGAGCCACTCAAGCTGGCTGGAGAATAGTCATGGATGTTGAGATTAGAGTCGTGCGCAAAGTGAATGAGGAAGCTTCAAGCTAATATGTCCACCTTTGGACAAATGGTGATTCACCGTGGGTTTGGAAGGGAGGAAGGAATGGGAAGGTCCTTATCTCTAAGTGTTTGTGTTCTCTCATGCAAGTTTATACACTACAAAGTATGGTACGCCATATGGAACTGAGCTTTGCAATCCATCTCTGAGGATGAGAATGAGGATTGCTCAGAAGTTGCAATTTCACATCATTTCCACGTGTCCTCCCCTAGCACAGAGAACCTTTTGCCAGTGGGTCTGCAGTCACGACCAGATTCAGGATCACACGCTGGTGAGAGCATTACAGATAATGCTCAAACAGCTAACAGAGACTGTGATAGCTGAGGCCCCTGACAGTCGGAGGACTGTGGGAACAGGCTGCTTACGGTCTGCTGGTGTTTGTTGGAGTTGCAAAGAAAGGTAGGAAAACAAATCATGGAGCTTCCAGAGGCTGCCAGCAGACATGTGCAGAAGGGGGAGAAATCTGTTCGAGAAATGTATGCTGCCATGACACAGGCATATGAGCACATGGTGACCTGCAACCTGGTGACTGTGGTGCCAGGTTGGAAAGCCAGTTTAAGCAGACCAGTGTGCATCAAAAGGGAGGAAGAGCAGCTGCCTAGCAGACTGGGAGCCTCACTTCCAGCTTTTCAGAATCTGACAGTCGCTCCTCAGTTCTTCTTTCAGTAACCCAAGTACCTCCAATAGTCACAGGGATTGAGCAGAGTCCTGCACATGCTCATGAGCCCTTCAGCCCTCTCGGCCTCAGGCAGCCTACGAACTGCTGCAAAAGCTATTCCAAGCTAAGGGGCAACCCCATCAACAGGCTCTCTCCACTACCTCTGCAAACACTGGAGTTGCACTTTTTAGAATCACTTGTAAGTATGTTAAGAGCATCATGACAAACTGGGATTGGAGTGGAGTTGTGAAAGCACAAGTGTTAGGAATCTGCATATGTTAATGATTGATATTAACTGTTGATCCATTAAATTGTGTTTACCTTTCAAGTTGTGAGTCTTTGATGCAGTGAATAGATTTTTGTTGGTTAGATCATATCCTTTGCATCCGTATCTGCCAGTCTGTCTTGGGAGAAAAGCAAAAGCTGTTCATTTCCTTCAGTGTGGCCTTCTCCAAAGATGAAGAAGTTTGTTCTGGACTTTGTTTTATTCACTCATGGGACATGGACATTACTGCTGTCCACATTTATTTCCCATCCCCAGAAGCCCTTGAGAAGGTGGTGGAGAGCTGCCTTCTTGAACCGCTACAGTCTTTCATAGAATAGTGTGGAAACAGGCCCCTTTGGCCCAACTAGTCCACATTGACCCTCCAAAGAGTAACCCACTCAGACCCAATCCCCAATCCTATTACATTTAACACTAACTAATGCATCTAACCTACACATCCTTGAACACTATGGGAAACTTAGCACAGAATTGAACCTGGGTCACTGGTGCTGTGAGGCAGCAGTGCTAACCACTGAGTCACTGTGCCACCCCAAGACAATCTGTCTCCTGTAGGTCGACTTGCAATACTGTTGATGAGTATAAAGTGAAAGGGAATGTTGTGCTAATCTGGCCAGGAGTTTTCAATGGGCACACAATGCAAGGAGTTCTCTACTATCCAGAGCTTAGTTAACACCCTGTTTATACCCTGATCATTCTCTCCCCCTACCACTGGCACACAGTGGCAGCAGCTGTCGATCATCAGCAACTTACCAAGTCTCCTTCCACAACACATGAATCATCTAGAAAGACAAGAGCACCAGCTGCATGGGAACATCACTACGAAAAGTTCCACTCCAAATGCCACACACCATGATTTGGAAGTAATTTGCCAATCCTGGTACTCAAAATGCTTTCAGGCAATTTAAACTATATACAGGAGGATACAGATTGAAATGGAGTGAAGAGTTCACATTAAAAGTATCGTCTGCAGGCTAAAGAATTTATTAAGGACATACTGAAGATCTGTAGGATAATTTGACAGGTTAGGTATGCAGCATTTCCAAAAAGAATAACCACTGAATGAATAGAGCTTACATGTAAACAAAAGAACACTGTAGTTATTGTTTGAGTGTATTTAGTCACTGCATGACTGTAACAATACATCTGGCTGGCTTTAATTCCATCTCCTGTGCCCCTAATGCCCCCAAACACCTCCCCACCCCCACTGCCACCCCACAAAGAAAGTTCTTTATTACTTGTGTTCATACTTGCTCAGGTTTCTCCAACTTTTAAATTAACAAAGCCCTATTTCTTAGTGAGTGCATTAGAAAATCTAGCTGTGAAATCTGTCAAAGACTGTATCCTTTTGTGTTGTAGCGGAGCTGATAAAGTGATAAGGACTATATCCTCCAGACAAGTATTGTTTTACCTCCTCGTTATCGGTATCATCTAACATTGATTTATGTCTCTGTTGTATGTCCTCTTTGTTGTACTTGCATGCAGAGAGAATGAAACCTGCATTTACCAGTCATTGAAAGCAATATATGAGCATTTGTCAATTTCATGCCCTGATGGATTTTAATTATAAAATGTGAGACAAAGGAGAAATGTGATCGAAGCTAGTTCAGTGCGATAGGTGGCTGAAGTCGCAAGAGAAGGGAATGATTTATAAAAGTGAATGCAGTGACTAGAAGGCCACAGTGAAATCCAAAACAGTTTCTGAACTTCTTGGAGCATAAGAGATACAGAGCATAAGGTGTAAATTATGTGAAAATTCCACCAGTTTCAAAATACATTAAACTCTAATGAAACTGGGTGCTAGCAGATGATGCATCCATTTACAAATAGGTGCATGAATATAAATTAAATCAAAAGCTGCTGACCCAGAGGTTTTGCCATTTATACTGGAACTGCTACTGACTTTTATCCACAACCTTGTCAGCAATATCAGCTTTGATTTTGACTTTGGCTTCACAATTAGGAAGCTAAGAAAGAAATCTGCAATCTACCATCCAGTAGTGAATCTTCCTTTAGCAATTTCAGGAAAGCAATGGCTCAGTGATATTATTACTGGACTATTAATTTAGAGATTATGCTGGGGACCCAAGTTTAAATCCTGCCATGGCAAATTTGAAATTAACAAGACAATGAAATTTAAGAGTCTAATGATCATCAAACCATGTTGATTGTTTGAAAAACCCATCTAGTTCACTAATACCCTTAAGGGAAGGAAACTGCAACTCTTGACTGAACTGGCCTCCATGTGACTCTGTGATAGGCAATTAATGGCAGCAATACTCATGAGCGAATGAATTAAAAAATCCTTCTGTCGTGGAATCCTTACTTTGGGATTTACTCAGAATACTTGTTTCTGTGCTTATGATGGAGTGAGACCAAGAACATGAGGTAGAGGATTCACATACAAGATAAGACTACCTGAAAAGGGAAAAGACTACCTAGAAACTACCCTTCTACTAAAGTTCACAGATCATTATTGTTTCCTTGGGATTGTAACAAAAGAGGTTGGTTTAAGGAAGCAACACTTCAGTCAGGAAACATTTGAGGATTTTTATGTTTGCTGACAAAATTATTTTCAAACGTCTTCCCAAGCAACTATACTATGGAGCACAGGATTTTATGCAGTTTATACTGCAATGAGTAGCGTGATGGCTCAGTAGTTAGCACTGCTGCCTTACAGCACCAGGGACCTGGGTTCAGTTCCAGCCTCGGGTGACTGTCTGTGTGGAATTTGCATGTTCACCCTGTGTTTGGGTAAGTTTCCTCTGGGTGCACCAGTTCCCACCCACAATCCAAAGATGTTCCCAGGGTTGGAGGGTTTGAGTAATAGGGAGAGGCTGTTTTTCCTGGAGCGTCGGAGGCTGAGGGGTGACCTTATAGAGGTTTACAAAATTATGAGGGACATGGAGAGGGTAAGGGGGGGGAAGAGACCTAAGGGGCAGCTTTTTCACGCAGAGGGTGGAACATATATCGAATGAGCTGCCAGAGGAAGTGGGGGAGGCTGGTACAATTGCAACATTTAAAGGCATTTGGATGGGTATATGAATAGGAAAGGTTTGGAGGGATATGGGCCATGTACTGGCAGATGGGACTAGATTGGGTTGGGATATCTGGCCAGCATGGATGGGTTGGACCAAAGGGTCTGTTTCCGTGCTGTACATCTCTAAAACTCTATGAATCAATGTACCAGTTAGATGAATTTGCCATGCTAAATTGCTCATCATGTTTAGGGATGTGTAGGTGAGGTCCATTAGTTAGGAGTAAATGTAGATAATAGGGTAGGGGAATGGGTGTGGGTGGGTTACTCTTCAGAGATTTGGTGTGGACTTGTTGGGCCAAATGGCCTGTTTCCACACTGTAGGGATTCTATGATGATTCATTCATACATCTTCTTCTCAAACGATTAACTGCCTAACATGTTCACTTCTATCTGTCTACTGTCCTATTCCATGTCATAGAATAGTTTCACTGTGAATGCATAGATGAACTACCATTGTGTGTCAGCACCACTGTACCAACCTCTGTTGCCCCTGGGGTATTGATCTTAAATTTTTTGCTTATGCTGACTGGACAGAGGTGATAGATGAGAGCTTGATTGACAACAGCATTTTGCTAAACTATGAAATTGTCAGTTTCTTGGGACCAAGTTGGACTTAGTCTCAGGATTCCTGAATTACAACAGAACTCTCCAGCATGCTGCAGGTCATGGTCTAGTATGCTAACATCTTCATGAGCAAGTATCTTGTCTGCAAAACTTACATGAGTTCTCCTAAACTCCAAATCTTCCTCATAAGATAACCCACTGCCCTACCTCCCATCCTAGGATTCAGTCAAGTGAATCTTTTATGAACTTCTTCTCACACATAAGGATTCTTTCTAAAATAAGGAGATCAAATCCGTACAAAGTATTCCAGATGTGGCCTCACCAACACTCCACACAATCAAAGCAATATGTCCTACTTTTATGTTCCATTCCACTTGCAACAAAGAGCATATAATTTTTTCTGTGATTCATATACCAGGACACCTAGGTGCTTAAGTACCTCAGAGCTCTGCAATCTCTCTCCATTTAAATAATGTGGTGATTTTCTATTTTTCCTGCCAAATCTTCTGGCAAGATGACGGGCCTCTGAACTCAGGAGTTCATCTCCTCCATCCACTTTTCTTTCCATTTCTTTTCTTTTTTTCTTCTCTCTTTTTTTCTCTTTTATTTTATTTTTCTTACCTTTTGGTGAAGAGCTTGGTCATGGTGTTGGCATTGGTAGCGACCAGTGGGCCCAGCAACTTGGACTGGTGGCAGTGATGTTGGAGGCGGGTTTGGGTTTCCGGCAGCTTCTGTATTGTTGAGGTGGTCCGGTGCTGACTCATGGCTCCTGCAGCGGTGGCGTGTTTGTGTTCCTGATGGTGTCTATGTCCAGTGCAGATTCATGAAGGGGGGCTTGAGCTCAGTATGAGACCAGGTGGCATCAGCAGTGGCTGCATTGGCGAAGTGGGCCCACAGCAGACTCATGGTGGTGGCGGAGTCGAGTTTGAGCTGGAACGGAACAGCGCAGTATCGGTGGCTTCACATTGGGGAGATCCATCAAGGACTCATGGGGCAAGGGCACTGAAAAGTGGCAGTGTGATGAAAGTGACTCATGCCTGGCTACCAGGCCCATGGCCTTTGTAGAGCAATTAACAAGAAGGATGTAAAGTTAAACACTTTTTCTTTATTTCTGAATTTTTCTGGCTTATATTCTATGTTTTGATTTATTTTTCAGTGTTTAAGATGGCACCAGAGAGTAGCGACAATTCAACACTTTTTATTTTTTGTAACAAGATAGATGTGACAATAAATGAAATAAAGTGAAATAGAATGAAAAACATGTTCACAATTTTCCACGTTATGCTAATTTATGCTAACTCCTTACATCCTTTTCACAACTTACTTTCCTACCTATTTTTGTTTCATTAGCACATTTAGTGTAGATTAGGTTTGTTCATCCAAGTCTTTACATTGATTTGAAATAATTGAGGCCACAGCACTATTCCTTGTGGCACACAGATCTTCTCATCTTCTCATCCTGCAAACCCAAAAATAATCCATTTATGCTCACCTTCTACTTCTTATTAACTAAAGAAATTCTTGAGTTTTGGCAAGTAACCTTTGATGTGGCACATTGTCAAACACCTTGTGGGAATTAAAGTACTTCTGCCGTTCCTCATCCATACTGCTTGCGACTTCCTCAGGTAATTCCTATAAACTAGTTAAACATTATTTCTCTTTCGCAAGCCATGTTGACTTTGCTTGATTTCATAGTGTGCTTCTTAATAAAAGATTCTGGCATGTTCCCTTTGATAGATGAACAACATCTGGTTTATGTTTTCCTGCTTTCTCCCTCCTTTCATGAAAAGAGGAGACACCTTCACTATTTTCCAATTTGATGGGACCTTCACAGAATATAAGGAATTTTGGAAAATAAAACTATTTCTACATCTACTATTTCATAGTAACTCACTTACTTTAACACACTAGGATGAAATCCATCTGCCTCAGGGGACTTGGCAGATTTTATTTCTAATTATGTTTTCAATACACATTCTTTTGGTGATAGTAATTGTTTTGAATTCCTCACTTCCTTTTATAATCTGATCACATGATTTATTGGTTCATATTCATACTTTCTACAGTGAAGACATTTGCAAAATATTTGTTCAATTTATCTGCCATTTCCTTATTTTCCATTATTAATTCCTAAACTCACTCTCTGGAGGAGTAATACTACTTTCCCTAATCTTTTCATTTTTGAATACCAGTATTACCTCCTACTTTCTATTTTTATATTTATAGCTAGCTTTTTGTCATAATCTAATGTCTCCCTCGTATTAATCTTGGAGTCATTCTTTGATAAAATAGCCTGCATTAAGGCTATATTATTGAATTACTATCAAAACATTATTGAATTAATGAATAATTGCATGCAACATGACTATACTAAGGCACATTTTCTAAAAAGATTTCTTGACAATTATTCTCAAAATAAGGATTTTCTCTGCATACTGTAAACAGTAACGTTTTGAAGAAATAAAGTTTCCTTTGTTAAAACTCAATCTGCAAAGGCTTGGCTTTCCCCCTCTGTTCTCAATTGCAACCTGTTTTCAGTCTCTTTGAAAAACACAGCAAAATTAAAATTCCACAATCCTGCTCTGCTGCTCATTACAGCAGGGCTCATAATCTCTCATAGTAACCCAGCCAAAGTATCTGAAAGTTGAGTCAAGTTGTTATAATAAGTCAACATGTTACTTGGATGAAGCAAATGGAAGCAGCTGATAAGTCCTAAAGTCGTGGAAACTATAACTGCAAAACATTAAAGTACAGTAACAAATGATTCACCCACGTGAGCTGTGCTGATGTTGTACTTCACAAAAGGTTTACCTCAATTTTACTGTTATTGATTGAAGGGAATGTCATGGTGATGTAATGGGTTGTACCAAGAAACAGAGAATGTTAATCCAAGCACTTGGTTGACTTGCTTTGAGGTCTTAATGAAGAAAAACATTTTAGCGAGATTACCAAGCCAACCTGGATATCCTTGAATGTTACATTTGTGGCCTTTCTGGTGTCTTTCTGGCATTCACCAAAGTTCAGAGCCCCCCTACATAGAAATGGCACTTTACTTCCTCTAAGGGTATTGGGCAATGAAGACAGTATTATGTGGTGATGAGATTGTTTTAACTTTGTGACTTTTATAACTGATTACTCATAGAAATGGTTTTAACTTCTTATCATTGAGAAGTATAACTTTATTATGTCTTGAACATGGAATATTTGCAGAAGTTTGATCTTAGTTGTGATATGAAATGTGAGTGGAGTCACTGTGCAGTCTAGTTAAACAGGGAAGCCATTGTAATCATTCAGTAAAAAAGATTAAGATAAAAATGCTAATTTCAGAGCCCAACAATGCATTGTGTTATACAGCGGTTTTCATAGTAGATCCATTGCATGAACGGTACACTGTGTTATTTACACTGCAGCAGCAGAGCATTGAAGTGAAAGCGTGACCAGATTAAGTAAAAACACAAAATTCTGCAGATGCTGGAATTGTAAAATGAAGACAGAAAATAATATCAGTCTACTGAATGAACATCACTGTAAGATCTCAAGTGGAAATCCTTCTTCAAAGTTGGAAAGTTAAAGGGACACAAATGAATGTAAAAGGAGAATAATTAAAAGATACTTTGAAATCAGACAAACCTAAAAGTAATGCATGATTGGAATTTTGATTTGAAATATGTTTCTGTTAATTAATTGACTGTGTTTAAAATACCCCATTCAGGAACTCTTTTCGGGTTTGTCTATTTTAGAAAAAAAATCTTGTTACACTTCTATCCATTTGGCTGTGAAATGATTTGTAATATTACAAAGACATCTCAGATTTAACTATGCTACTAATTTATGACCATTTAATAGGTATCCTTTCTTAATATAGCCAACACAGCCTTTGGATCAACTCTGACATTTCTAGATTTTCTCCAAAATATGGCATATGAGCTTATTGAAATAATGGAGACATATATTTTGTTGCACTGAAGAACAATGTCTGCTCCATTTCCATGGAGTTAACAGCAGATTGCAAGTTGTGTAGTCTTGACTGTGCCCCATGTGTGAACAAGCTATGTTCAAGAAGCTGTGTCAAAGTAAACTTAAAACTGAAAATATTGTAAGGGGCCTAGCAGCTCAGAAAACATAATTGGAGAAAGAAACAAAGTTACTGGACTGAGTTTGACAAGGGGAGTGGAGACCCTGGTGTCAAGATAAAAAGTGGAGTTCAAGCCTGTCAGCAACAGGACATGCTCATCTACTTTACCAGAGACAGTCTCTGAGCTGACTGCTTATGGGTGGGCCATCCAATTAAGGGGGCCACAGGACTGCCTTCTCTGCCTGCAGCCATCTCTTTATCATCAGATATCCCCTCCCTCCCTCCCCAGCTTCCACCAAGCTGTCGCAGGGTAGTCACGAGCATTTAGCTGTTGGTCCCCTTTGAATTGGGGAGGGAGAGGTCACTCTGTCATTGTCAAAGTGTTGTAAAGTCTTCCTTATTTGGACCTTTAATTAGTGGGTAACCTCTCTGAAACCAGTATTTCAGCCCAGTGACTGAACACATCAGGGAATGGATCTTAAGAAGACTCCCGAGATTTTATCAGCTTCCTTGTTGCCTCCTAGGAGCCAGTAATATCCAAAACCAATGTTTGAGTTTGGTGACTATTTACCAGAAATGGAAAAAAAATTGTGATTTAACAGGTTCCTGGTTTACAAAGTGATAACCCAAGTAGGTGCATTTTGTTCATCTGTGTGATATTAGTGGAAAACAAAGCTATTAAATAGTAAAAAAAAACTCTTGTTGTGGACATGGCTATCTGCAAGGCAGATTATCTGAAATATGTTCACATGTGTACAAGGCTCTGATCTGCTCTCACATCCATTGCATTTATATGGCCTCTTGGGAGGCATTTCAAACAGCAACGAGAAAAGTTAAGTATTAATAACGGGGATCAGCAGACAGTGCAGGGATGATCAGATTCATAGAATGCCTACAGCAAGGACGCCATTTAGCCCAGCATATACACAGCACCTTTCTGTAACAACTCACCCAGACCCATTCCTTGCCATTTTTCTGGGGTCCTGCAAATCTTTTCTCTTCAGATAATTATCTAATTGTCTTTTGAAGCCCTCAATTAAACAGGCTCTACTATACATTCAGGCAGTGCATTCCTGATCCTTACAATTTAATGTGTGGAAAAAAAGAGTTTTCTGCATGTTGCCTTTACTATTCTTTTGCCAATTGATGAAGGGCTTTTGCCCGAAATGTCGATTTTCCTGTTCCTTGAATGCTGCCTGACCTGCTGTGCTTTTCCAGCACCACTCTAATCTTGACTCTGATCTCCAGAATCTCACTTTTGCCTCAGGTTGGTGACCATTGGTTCCTTATTCTTATGTCAAAAGAAACAGTTTTACCCTGTTAAGACCCCTCATGATTTTGAAGACCATTTTGAAATATTTTTGAAGCTTTGATTCTGCAAATACTTTGGCAACATAGAGTCATAGTCATAGAGATGTACAGCAACAGACCCTTCGGTCCAACTTGTCCATGCCGACCAGATATCCTAATCGAATCTAGTCCCATTTGCCAGTGCTGGTTCATATCCCTCTAAACCTTTCCTGTTCATACACCCATCCAGATGCCTATTAAATGCTGAAATTGTACCAGCCTCCACCACTTCTTCTGGTAGCTCATTCCATACATGCACCACCCTCTGTGTGACAACATTGCCCCTTAGGTCCCTTTTATATCTTTCCCCTCTCACCCTAAACCTATGCCCTCTAATTCTGCACTCCCCTACCCCAGAGAAAGAAAACCTTGTCCATTTATCCTATCTATGCCCCTCATGATTTTATAAACCTCTATAAGGTCACCCCTCAGCATCCGATGCTCCAGGGAAAACAGCTCCAGCCTATTCAGCCTCTCCCTATAGCTCAAATCCTCCAATCCTGGCAACATCCTTGTAAATCGTTTCTGAACTCTTTCAAGTTTCACAACTTCATTCTGATAGGAGGGAGACCAGAGTTGCATGCAGTATTCCAAAAGTGGCCTAACTAATGTCCTGTACATCCTCAACATGACGTCCCAACTCCTCTACTCAGTGCTCTGACCAACAAAAGAAAGCATACCAAGCGTCGTCTTCACTATCCTATTTACCTGCAACTCTACTGTCAAGGAACTATGAACCTACACTCTGAGGACTCCATCTGCCACTTCTCAGCCCATTGACCCATCTAAGCAAGATCTCATTGTAATCTGAGGTAACCTTCTTTGCTGTCCACTACACCTGCAATTTTGGTGTCATCTGCAAACTTACTAATTATACCTCCTATGTTTAAATCCAAACCACTTATTGAATGAAGAAAAGCAGTAGACCTGGCACCGATCCTTGTGGCACTCCACTGCTCACAGGCCTCCAGTCTGAAAAACAACCCCCCACCACCACCTTCTGTCTTCTACCTTTGAGCCAGTTCTGTGATAAATGGCTAGCTCTCCCTGTATTCCATTTGATCTAACCTTGTTAACCAGTCTCCAATGAGGAATCTTGTCGAATGCCTTGCTGGAGTCCAAATAGATCATGTTTACCACTCTGCCCTCATCAATCCTTTTTGTTACTTGTTCAAAAAACTCTATCAAGCTTGTGAGACATGATTTCCCATGCACAAAGCCATGTTGACTATACCCAATCAGTCCTTGCTTTTCCAAATACACGTACGTCCTGTCCCTCAGCATTCTCTCCAACAACTTGCCCACCACCAATGTCAGGCTCACTGTCTATAGTTCCCTGGCTTGTTCTTACCAACTTTCTTAAATAGTGGCACCATGTTAGCCAACCTCCAGTCTTCTGGCACCTCACCTGTGACTATCGATGATACAAATATCTCAGCAAGGGGCACAGAAATCACTTCTCTAGCTTCCCACAGAGTTCTAGGATACACCTGATTAGGTCCTGGGGATTTATCCACTTTTATGCATTTTAAGACATCCAGCATCTCTTCCTCTGTAATATGGACATTTTTCAAGATGTCACCATCTACTTCCCCACATTCTATATCTTCCATGTTCTTCTCCACAGTAAACACTGATGCAAAATACTCATTTAGTATCTCCCCCATCTCCTGCAGCTCCACACATAGGCTGCCTTGCTGATCTTTGAGGGGCCCTATTCTCTCCCTAGTTACTCTTTCGTCCTTAATATATCTATAAAATTCCTTTGGATTCTCCTTAATCCTATTTGCCAAAGCTATCTTCTGATTCTCCTTAACCCTTTTTGCCCTCCTGATTTTCTTCTTAATTATATTCCCACTGCCTTTATACTCTTCTAAGTATTCATTAAATCTCTGCTGGCTATACCTGACATCTGTTTCCTTCTTTTTCTTAACCTAAATATCAATTTCTGTAGTCATCCAGCATTCCCTACAACTACCAGCCTTTCCTTTCACCCTAATGGGAATATACTGTCGCTGGACTCTCATTATCTAATTTCTGAAGGTTTCCCATTTTCCAGCCGTCCCTTTACCTGCAAACATTTGCTCCCAATCAGCTTTTGAAAGTTCTTGCTTAATACCGTCAAAATTAGCCTCCCTCCAATTTAGAACTTCAACTTTTAGTATCCTTTTCCATCACTAATTTAAAACTAATGCAATTATGGTCACTGGCCCCAAAGTGCTTCCTCACTGACACCTCAGTCGCCTGCCCTGATTTATGGATCCACATTTTCCAATCAATTTGTATAACTGAAGTTCCTCATCCCTGAAACCTTCTCTGAACCTTCTCCAATGTCTTCACATCCTTCCTGAAATGTGGTGCCCATAAATGGATGAAATGTTCCCATTGAGGATGGATCAGTGTTTTAAATATGGAAGGATTGTATTAAATCAGAGAGGGTTCAGAAAAGATTCACCAGGACGTTGCCAGGACTAGATGGTTTCAGTTGTAAGGAGTTGCAGTCCATCAAAAATAAATTATGCCTGTCACCCATAGATTACCAAAACAGGGTACCAACCCATCTCTGTCCACAATCTCTTCCCATACTGCAACTGTAGATGGCAGCTCCTGGCTTGCAACAATTAACTTGCTGCCCAGCTGGCACTTTAAATATGGTGCCTAGACTGGGAATCTCAGAAGGTCCCAACAGTGATGAGTCCATCCACTATTGGCCAGTGCAAAGTAGTGTGAGTGTCGCTTCATAGAGACATGGTACATACACAATGAGGTGAGCAGTGTAATGTTGGGTTAGATAATTCACTAGAGCTCATGGGGAGAGACCATCTATGAAATTCCCCGAAATTGACACTTCACTGTTTTTTTTTAGTAAAATTCAGCTCAATGTGTCCAGCACAATAAAATGAATTAAAACTCAATTCATTTGTCAGGAAGTGATCTGTGGACACAGTTCTGCTTCCTTTCTACTGAAGTAATTCAAAACAGCAGTTTAAGCTTCATTTAGTTGACAGTCTTCAACTTGAATAAATTACCTCAGCCTTTAGATAACTATGTTCCAGTACTAGGTGAAAACGTTGGAAAACATTTTCTTGCTAACTCTTTTAAAACCATCAGCATAGGAACGTTGGAACATGAGTAGGCCATTCAATCCATCAAGTCTATTCCAATATTTAATAAGGTCTTAGCTGTTAGAAAACTTCATTTCCTTTGACCCACTATTGATAATCAAAAATTTATCAACCTTCACTTTAAAAAGACTCAAAAACTGAATTTTCATGTCTTCTCAGTTAGTGAATTCCAAGGATTCACCACAGTCTGAACAAAATAAATTCTCTTCATTCCTGTTTTAAATAGCATACCACTTATTTTTAAATTGTGTCCCTGGTTGTAAACTCCCCAGCCAGCAGAGATATACTATCTACATCTAACCTGTCCTATCCCTTTAAGTGTTTTGTAAATTTCAGTGAGATCTCATCCTTGAAAAATGTAGAGAGTACAGTTCCAGTTTGCTCAATCTCTCTTTATAAGACAGTTCTGCCATTCCAAGAATAAGTCTGGCCAAATGTCATTGCAACCCCTCAATGGTAATAATGTCTTTCCTGAGATAGAGACCAAAACTGCATACAGTGCTTCAGGTGCAAACTAACCAAGTTCCTTTACAATTGAAGCAAGATTTCACTACTGCTGTACTTAAATCCTCTTGTGATAAAGCTTTCCTGATAGCTTGCTGCACTTGCAAGTGAGCCTTTTGACAAGGAGACACAAATCCCTTTGCACATCTACACTAACTACCTCTCACCATTTAAGAAATACTCTACGTACCGATTTTTCCTACCACGTTTTTCCGCATTATGTTCCATGTTCTTGCCCATTCACAACACACATTCTTTATTAGCTTTGTATTATCTGCAAATTTGGAAATATTATATTTGGACCCTACATCTAATTCATTGATATATGTAAGGAACAACTGATTCTTGTGGTATGCACTAATCACAACTTGCCAATGCAAAATGACCCATTTGTTTTCTCTGTTAGCAAATCCTTAAACCATGCCAGTATATTACATCCTATATCACATGCTTTAATTTTATTAACCAAACTCCTGTGGGGGACCTTACCAAAAACCATCTGAAAATCCAACAATACTACATCCATTTATCAATTCCGTAAGTAACATTCTCAAAAAGGTTCCATTCACAAATCCACGTTGACTATCAGGTCATTTTTATGTAAGTGTCCAATTATCAAGTCCATTATGAGAGATTTTAGTATTTTGCTTACTATTGATGTAAGGTCGATGGGTCTGTTAATCTTGTTTTTGTCCCTTGCTACTACCTTCATTGATGCTGGAATGTGCACTATCAGGGGTTCCTTCGTCTTTCAAGCCCATTAATTTTAATAACACAACCTTCTTACTCATACTGATTTCCTTCAACTCATCATTCTCCCTAATTGGTTGGATCTCTAAGTCTGAGATTTTTTGTATTTCTAAATTCTCAGATTTTTACTATTTCTGGCCATTTTATTAATCTTTTCTTTTAATCTTACACAATCCTTAGTTTACCTTGCCATCTTGGGTTTGATTGACATTTTATAAATTTTTACGCTTCATGGAATGTATAGTTGCTGTGATCCACTGACAGTCTTTATAAAACTGTCCATTGCCCATCTACAGTCATCTTTTAAAATGTATTTTCCCAATTCACCTCCACAAATGTGTGTGTGCCTCACTCTTTCATAATTTTCCTTCTTCAAATTTAACATTTCTTCAGATTGTTTCTACTTTACTTTCAAACATAATGTAAAAATCTATCATATTGTGTTCATTCATCCCGATAGATTCTTTTACAAGCTTATTAATTAGTCCTGTTTCATTATATAATACCAGATCTAAAATAGCATGTCCTCTAGTTGGCTCCTCGGCATACAGTTGTAAAGAAAATCCCTAACACACTCCAGAAACTCATCCTCCACAGCTTTTGTGCTCATTTGCTTTGCCCAATCTTTATGCAGATTACAGTCACCCATGATAACTGTGTTTCCCATGCTACGTGCTTCTTTCATTTCCTGATTTATATCATGCCCCTCACTACTACTTGTACTCAGTGGCCGATATATAACCCGAACCAATGTCTGTTAGAGAAGTGATTGCTGGGCCTCTTGCTGAGATATTTGTATCATCGATAGTCACAGATGAGGTGCCGGAAGACTGGAGTTTGGCTAACGTGGTGCCACTGTTTAAGAAGGGCAGTAAAGACAAGCCAGGGAACTATAGACCAGTGAGCCTGATGGTGGTGGTGGGCAAATTGTTGGCAGGAATCCTGAGGGACAGGATGTACATGTATTTGGAAAGGCAAGGACCGATTAGGGATAGTCATCATGGCTTTGTGCGTGGGAAATCATGTCTCACAAATTTGATAGAGTTTTTTTGAGGAAGTAACAAAGAGGATTGATGAGGGCAGAGTGGTAGATGTGATCTATATGGACTTCAGTAAGGCGTTCGACAAGGTTCCCCATGGTCAACTGATTAGCAAAGTTAGATCTCACAGAATACAGGGAGAACTAGCCATTTGGATACAGAACTGGCTCAAACGTAGAAGGCAGAAGTGGTGGTGGAGGGTTGTTTTTCAGACTGGAGGCCTGTGACCAGTGGAATGCCACAAGGATCAGTGCTGGGTCCTCTACGTTTCGTCATTTACATCAATGATTTGAATGTGAGCATAAGAGGTACAGTTAGTAAGTTTGCAGATGACACCAAAATTGGAGGTGTAGTGGACAGCAAAGAGGGTTATCTCAGATTACAACAGGATCTTGACCAGATGGGCCAATGGGCTGAGAGGTGGCAAATGGACTTTAATTCAGATAAAAGCAAAGTACTGCATTTTGGGAAAGCAAATCTTTGCAGGACTTATACACTTAATGGTAAGGTCGTAGGGAGTGTTGCTGAACAAAGAGACCTTGGAGTGCAGGTTCATAGCTCCTTGAAAGTGGAATCGCAGGTACATAGGATAGGAAAGAAAGCATTTGGTATGCTTTCCTTTATTGGTCAGAGTATTGAGTACCTGAGTTGGGAGGTCATGTTGCGGCTGTACAGGACATTGGTTAGGCCACTGTTGGAATATTGCATGCAATTCTGGTCTCCTTCCTGTCAGAAAGATGTTGTGAAACTTGAAAGGGTTCAGAAAAGCTTTACAAGGATGTTGCCGGGGTTGGAGGATTTGAGCTGGAGGGAGAGGCTGAACAGGCTGGGACTGTTTTCCCTGGAGTGCGGGGGCTGAGGGGTGACCTTATAGAGGTTTACAGAATGATGAGGGGCATGGATAGGGTAAATAGACAAAGTCTTTTCCTGGAGTCGGGGAGTCAAGAACTAGAGGGCATAGGTTTAGAGTGAGAGGGGAAAGATGTAAAAGAGACCTAAGGGGCAACCTTTTCACACAGAGGGCAGTACGTGTATGGAATGAGCTGCCAAAGGAATTGGTGGAGGCTGGTACAATTGCAACATTTAAGAGGCATTTGGATGGGTATATGAATAGGAAGGGTTTGGAGGGATATGGGCCAGGTGCTGGCAGATGGGACTAGATTGTGTTGGGATATCTGGTCGGTATGGACGGGTTGGACTGAAGGATCTGTTTCAATGCTGTACATCTCTATGACTCTATGCTGATGTTTGCAGTTTCTTAGTTCCAGCCAGATAGATTCCACACTTGTTCTTCCAGTCTCTTCGTAATTTATTGATCCATTGTGTATTATCAGTATAACTCCACATTCTTTTCCTTCTTGTCCACTCATCCTAAGCACCACATATTCTTGAATGTTCAGTTCCCAATCCTGGGGACCATGCCGCCATGTATCTGTAATGACAATTATAACTATTTGAGTTGGAGGTCTGGATTAGGAATTGGCTGGCTGGAAGAAGACAGAGGGTAGTAGTTGATGGTAAAGGTTCATCTTGGAGTGCAGTTACTAGCGGTGTTCCGCAAGGATCTGTTTTGGGACTATTGCTGTTTGTCATTTTTATAAATGACCTGGAGGAGGGGCTAGAAGGTTGGGTGATCAAGTTTGCGGATGATACAAAAGTCGGTGGAGTTGTTGACAGTGAGGAAGGATGTGTCAGGTTACAGCGAGATATAGATAAGCTGCAGAGCTGGGCAGAAAGGTGGCAAATGGAGTTCAATGTGAGTGAGTGTGAGGTGATTCACTTTGGTATGAGTAACAAAAAGATGGGGTACTGGGCTAATGGTCGGATACTTGGCAATGTGGATGAGCAGAGGGATCTTGGTGTCCATGTACATGTCCATGATCTCTGAAAGTTGCCACCCAGGTAAATAGTGTGGTGAAGAAGGCATATGGCGTACTGGCTTTTATTGGTAGAGGAATTGAGTTCTGGAGTCCTGAGGTCATGTTGCAGTTGTATAAGACTCTGGTGCGGCCGCATCTGGAGTATTGTGTGCAGTTTTGGTCGCCATACTATAGGAAGGATGTGGAGGCACTGGAACGGGTACAGAGGAGGTTTACCAGGATGTTACCTGGTATGGTAGGAAGATCATATGAGAAAAGGCTGAGGCACTTGGGCCTGTTTTCATTGGAGAAAAGAAGGTTTAGGGGTGACTTGATAGAGGTGTACAAGATGATTAGGGGTTTAGATAGGGTTGACCATGAGAACCTTATTCCACGTATGGAGTCAGCTATTACGAGGGGGCATAGCTTTAAATTAAGGGGTGGTAGGTATAGGACAGATGTTAGGGGTAGATTCTTTACTCAGCGAGTCGTGAGTTCATGGAATGCCCTGCCAGTAGCAGTGGTGGACTCTCCCTCTTTATGGGCATTTAAACGGGCATTGGATAGGCATATGGAGGATAGTGGGCTAGTGTAGGTTAGGTGGGCTTGGATCGGCGCAACATCGAGGGCCAAAGGGCCTGTACTACGCTGTATTGTTCTAT
The DNA here is from genome assembly GCF_047496795.1 of Chiloscyllium punctatum. Classification (NCBI taxonomy): domain Eukaryota; kingdom Metazoa; phylum Chordata; class Chondrichthyes; order Orectolobiformes; family Hemiscylliidae; genus Chiloscyllium; species Chiloscyllium punctatum. The sequence continues at coordinate 52,070,676 of NC_092743.1, read as the reverse complement.
GTTCTATGTTCTATTTACATCTATATTTGCCTTTAGATGATGGCTCAGTGGTTAGCACTGCTGCTTCAAAGCACCAGGGTCCCAGGTTCAATTCCTGCACATTCTCCCTGTGTCTGTGTGGGTTGCCTCCGGGTGCTCTGGTTCCTCCCACCATCCAAAGATGTGCAGGTTAGGTGAATTGGCCATGCTAAATTGCCCATAGTGTTAGGTGCATTAGTCAGGGGTAAATATAGGGTAGGGGAATGATTCTGGGTACATTACTCTTCAGAGGGTTGATGTGGACTTGTTGGGCTGAAGGGCCTGTTTCCATACTCGGGTCATCTACCTTGTTGTGAATGATATGTGTATTCAGGTAGATTGCCCTTAGCTTTGTCTTTTTGACATCGTTCTCTGTTGAGACATACTCAATGCTCGGCTCTACTTCTGCTGTCTTCACATCTCCCTTGCAGCTTTTCTGTTTGCTGTTACCAGCTTAACTTCCTTCTGATTTGGGTTATGCCTCAGCCCAGAAGAACACTCAGTGGTTGCCGTACATACACTTCAACCTGCAGTGCGTCATCCAGCCATGGGCTCTGCACAGGGGTGGCTAGGTGATGGGGAATGAAGCACTTTGATTTGCCTTCTGGTGACCCTTCTCCATCATGCAGCAACAGGGAGAAGCCAGCAACCTCAGGGATGTCAACTCAGGGCATTGCAAGGGTGCATTGCCACTCCTTCTTCCCTTGCCAATTTACTCAGTCATGGGCAGTGAATATCCTTGGCAATTAAAGCTAGCTTTTATTATCCACGTTTATGGCCGAGAACCAAAAGACATTTAAGAGTCAGCCACATTACTGTGGATTTGGAGCCAGAAGTGGATCAGACCATGTAAGGATGGCAGGATGCCTTCACCTAAGGCTATTTATCAGTGAGGAGTGACAACCAGCGAAAATTGCACGCGTCAACAGGCTCAGAAGTCCCATACTTCCCAGGCCTTACCATAAATGAAAAGACTCCAGCACTTATGCAGGAGACCCTGACCAGCCTGGAGCACTCTCGGCCTTAGCCCACCAGAGTGTAGCAACCAAAGCTATCTCAGGCAACACAGTACGCAGCATTCCCCTGCATCCAGCTGTGGATGTTCAATTAGCTTCAAAGCATAAGCGAAGAATGAGTGAACTTGCATTGTAACAGCATGGTGTCCAATCATCTCTTGATGTGTTCAGCTATAATTACATTTGCCATTTGAAACATTTAATTCCTGTGTGTTATGTGTTCATGATCATTTGAGTTTTGCAAACTAATGGGGCGTTTTAGGAAGAAACTCTTAATAATAGATCAGTTTGGAACAATAAATGAAGAAAAGGACTCACTCCATTCACATCCACTTGCCTTCCCCAGCATTAAGCAGTGCCTTTAATCCCTTTCCCAGCCAGCACCCAATCTCAATGCACCGATTCCCCCTCTCCCCATCCCAACAAAATTCGCCATACAGGAAAATTTGATGGAACAGGATCTTTAACCAGTTTTGAATCTGAAGGCATATTTGCTGTGTAGTTAAATCTAAAGATAATAATGAGCATGAATGGGTTTGTGCCACTACACCTTGGGCAGTACACACACCACCCTCATTTGCTTCCAACTTACCTAAATTTCATCCTGTTATTGGGAAGCAGACATCCTTTGCAAACAATGAATAGTGCACTATTCTGTTCACATTGCTCCATTGCCTGTTTAATATTATTGCCATCAGCAAAATACTGGAAACACTTAAAAAAAAAGGTCCTATGATCATGAGTAAAATGGTTACTGTATTTCAACCATACATAGCTTAGACTTCTCCTTCCAGCATTCCTCCCAATCCCCCCTATCATTCCCTGTCCACACACACACACTGAACAAAAGATATAAGACAGTGAGGAATTGGATCTCTGTGTAACCCACTCCTATGTGGCATGGGAATATCCGTTGGATTTTTCTTCTCATTTTTGATTCACTAAAGTAATCTGTTGAATGGACATGCTAACCTGATTCAAAAAAAGCTTTTGCTTCTAATGTTGCAACATTACAACATTAACATGGGATTATTTTACCAAGAGTTTATATAAACTGCAAGAGATTTCTTTTGTGTGCTCTGCCTGACATACAACATAGACAATAGACCATAGACAATAGGTGCAGGAGTAGGCCATTCTGCCCTTCGAGCCTGCACTATCATTCAATATGATCATGGCTGATCATCCTTAATCAGTATCCTGTTCCTGCCTTATCTCCATAACCCTTGATTCCACAATCCTTGAGAGCTCTATCCAACTCTTTCTTAAATGAATCCAGAGACGGGGCCTCCACTGCCCTCTGGGGCAGAGCATTCCACACAGCCACCACTCTTTGGGTGAAGAAGTTTCTCCTCATCTCTGTCCTAAATGGTCTACCCCATATTTTTAAGCTGTGTCCTCTGGTTCAGCGCACACACATCAGCAGAAACATGTTTCCTGCCTCCAGAGTGTCCAATCCTTGAATAATCTTATATGTCTCAATCAGATCCCCTCTCAGTCTTCTAAACTCAAAGGTATACAAGCCCAGTCGCTCCAGTCTTTCAGTGTAAGGTAATCCCGCCATTCCAGGAATTGACCTCGTGAACCTACGCTGCACTCCCTCAATAGCCAGAATGTCTTTCCTCAAATTTGGACACCAGAACTGCACACAGTACTCCAGGTGTGGTCTCACCAGGGTCCTGTACAGCTGCAGAAGAACCTCTTTGCTTCTAACCTCAATCCCTCTTGTTATGAAGGCCAGCATGTTATTAGCCTTCTTCACTACCTGCTGTACCTGCATGCTTACCTTCATTGACTCGTGTACAAGAACACCCAGATCTCTCTGTCCTGTCCCTTTACTTAAATTGATTCCATTTAGGTAGTAATCTGCCTTCCTGTTCTTGCCACCAAAGTGGATAACCATACATTTATCCACATTAAACTGCATCTGCCATGCATCTGACCACTCACCTAACTTGTCCAGGTCACCCTGTAATCTCCTAACATCCTCATCACATTTCACCCTGCCACCCAACTTAGTATCATCAGCAAATTTGCTAATGTTATTGCTAATACCAACTTCTATATCATTAACATATATTGTAAAAAGCTGCGGTCCCAGTACTGATCCCTGCAGTACCCCACTGGTCACTGCCTGCCATTCTGAAATGGAGCCGTTTATCACTACTCTTTATTTCCTATCAGCCAACCAACTTTCAATCCAAGTTAGTACTTTGCCCCCAATACCATGCACCCTAATTTTGCTCACTAACCTCCTATGTGGGACTTTATCAAAAGCTTTCTGAAAGTCCAGGTACACTACATCTACTGGATCTCCCTCGTCCATCTTCAGAGTTACATCCTCAAAACATTCCAGAAGATTAGTCAAGCATGATTTCCCCTTCATAAATCCATGCTGACTCTGACCTATCCTGTTACTACTATCCAGATGTGTCGTAATTTCATCCTTTATAATAGACTCCAGCATCTTTCCCACCACTGAGGTCAGACTATCTGGTCTATAATTTCCTGCTTTCTCTCTCCCACCTTTCTTAAAAAGTGGTACAACATTAGCCACCATCCAATTCACAGGAACTGATCCCGAATCTATCGAACTCTGGAAAATAATCACCAACGCATCCACGATTTCTCGAGGCACCTCCTTCAGTACCCTGGGATGTAGACCATCAGGCCCCAGGGACTTATCAACCTTCAGACCTAACAGTCTCTCCAACACCAATTCCTGGCAAATATAAATTCCCTAAAGTTCAGGTCCTTCAGCCACTGTTACCTCAGGGAGATTGCTTGTGTCTTCCCCAGTGAACACATCTGAAGTACCAATTCAATTCTTCTGCCATTTCTTTGTTCCCCGTAATATATTCCCCTGCTTGTCTTCAAGGGCCCAATTTTAGTCTTAACCATTTTTTTTTCCTTTCACATACCTAAAAAAACTTTTACTATCCTCCTTTATATTATTGGCCAGTTTACCTTCGTACCTCATTTTTTTCTCTGCATATTTCCATTTTAGTAATCCTCTGTTGTTCTTTAAAAGCTTCCCAGTCCTCCGTTTTCCCACTTATCTTTGCTATGTTTTACTTTTTCTCTTTTATCTTTATATGTTTCTTTACTTCCCTCATCAGCCACGGCCACCCAAGCCTCCTTCTAGGATCTTTCTTCTTTTTTGGAATGAACTGATCCTGCATCTTCTGCATTATACACAGAAATATCCGCCATTGTTCCTCTGCTGTCATCCCTGCTGAGGTATTGCACCATTGAACTTTGGCTAGCTCCATAGTTCCCTTTATTCAACAGAAATATTGTCACTTCCGATTGTACCCTCTCCCTCTCAAATTACAGATTGAAGCTTATTGTATTATGGTCATTACTTCCCAATGGCGCCCTCACTTCGAGGTCCCTGACCAATTCTGGTTTGTTGCACAATACCAGATCCAGAATTGCCTTCTTCCTGGTCGGCTGCTGCACTAGCTGTTCTAAGAATCCATCTCTGAGACACTCCACAAAGTCTCTTTCTTGAGGTCCAATACCATCCTGATTCTCCCAGTCTACCTGCATGTTGAAATCCCCCATAACAACTGTAGTAACATCTTTGCGACAGGCCAATTTCAGCTCCTGATTTAACTTACATCCGACATCCAGACTACTGTTTGGGGGCCTGTAGATAACTCCCAAGAGGGTCTTTATACCCTTAGTATTTCTCAGATCTATCCACACTGACTCTACATCCCCTAATTCTAGGTCCCCCCGCGCAAGGGACTGAATATCATCCCTTACCCAACATGGCCACCCCACCCTCTCTGCCCGTCAGTCTGTCCTTACGATAGCACATGTAGCCTTGAATATTCATTTCCCAGGCCCTGTACACTTGAAGCCTGGTCTCAGTTATCCCCACAATATCGTATCTGCCAATTTCCAAAAGAGCCTCAAGTTCATCCATCTTATTTCTAATGCTTCGTGCATTCATGTATAGTATTTTTAATTTGTTACTGCCCTCACCCTTCCCATCAACTCCTATTTCATTCAACCTTACAGCATGATCCCTTTTTGAGTTTTCTGCCTCATTGATACAGTTGTCTTTCTTGACTTCCCTTGTTCTAACTTTCCCTTCCATTTCCTTCTTAAACATCCAGTTTGTCCCCTCCCCTCCCGCTACTTAGTTTAAACGCAGCTGTGTTGCAGTAGCAAACCTGCCTGCCAGAATGCTGGTCCCTAACCTATTAAGGTGCAAACCGTCTCTCTTGTAGAATTTATGCTTACCACCAAACATACCCCAGTGATCCAAGAATTTAAATCCTTGCTTCCTGCACCAGTTCCCCAGCCACACGTTCAAGTCCATTATCTTCCTGTTTCTGGCCTCACCAGCCCGAGGAACTGGAAGCAAACTGGAGATAACCACCCTGGACGTCCTGCTTTTCAGCCTTCTTCCTAGTTCTCCAAAGTCCCGCTGTAGTATGTTCCTCCTCTTCTTCCCGACATCATTTGTGCCGACATGTACCACCACCTCTGGCTCTTCACCTTCATCCTTGAGGATTTCCTGCACTCTGTCTGTAATGTCTTTAACCCTGGCACCAGGAAGGCAACACACCATCCTTAAGTCCCGTCTGCTGCCACAAAAACCCCGGTCAGTTCCTCTCACTATGGAGTCCCCATTATCACGACTCTGTGCGATGTCCGACTCTTCTGCTCTGCCTTCACGCCAGCTTTTGATTGACAGACCTGGCCGCCTCGCGAACTGGCAGTGTCACCTGTCTCTACTGTTTCCAAAAGATTCAACTTGTTCCTGACAGGTACTTCCCCCGGGGTCTCTTGCACCTGTCTCCTCTCTGCCTTCCTCATCGTCTGCTCTCTTCTGCTCTCTTCTGGTATGATTGGTGTAATAACCTCGCTGAAGGTCTTGTCCAGAAAGATCTTGTTCTCTCGGATAAGCCTAAGGTCCTCGAGTTCTTTCATCAGTGCTGAAATACGCTCTGTCAGTAGCTGAACGTGCACACACTTTCCATACTTATCACAAGCCAGACACACCAGAGTCGTTGACCTCCCACATCAAGCACATAGCGCACTGAACCAGCTTGGCAGTCATGTCTTCACCCTCTTCAACTGTGGTGTGATCACTTCACTCAACCTCCTTGTCAAAGACTCCTGAGCTAAAGCCTCACTCTTCACTCCACAGGAACTTCCTTGGACCCTCTTTTTGGGGCAAGTCTGTGGACTTTTAATTTAGGTTAGAGGAGGAGGGAGGGAGGGAGGCCCTACTTTGTAGGACCTGGGGTCTAGAACACACCCACTCAAATAACAATCACTTACCTTTCCGACCGGCTTTGCGCTCTGCCTTCACTTCCGCCCAGCTCCCGCCGCTCTCTGATGCGAAAAAGCATGGTTTATGAAGGACGGTTTTGGATTTCTTTAAACATAATATTCAAAGCAAGTTACAATAGAAGCCACAAATGTAGCTGATTCTTTCTTCTTCCTCAGCAGTATGCCGAGAACAGGTTTACTGTACATTCATAGAATCCCTCCAATGCATAAGCAGACCATTCAACTCATAGAGTCCACACTGACCCTCCAAAGAACATCATAACCAGACCCATCCCTTTACCCTATTCCTGTAACCCTACATTTCCCATGGCTAATCCACCCAAACTACACATTCTAGGACACCATGGGAATTTAGTATGGCTAATGTATCTAGCCTTCACATTATTGGACTGTGGGAGAAAACCAGAGCACCAGGAGTAAACCTATGCAGATGTGGGAGAATATGCAAGTCCACACAGACGGTCACCTGATGGTGGAAACAAACCTGGGTTCCTGTTGTTGTGAGGCAGCAGTGCTAACTACTGAGCCACCATGTCACCCTAAATGCATTCTTAATGCATTTATGGACTATTCTACATTATCTTAAGCTTTAGCTTTATTGTCTGTATCTTCAACTATTATTCCAATACTTCCTGTTTTAAACTGATTAGGATTAAACAATGCAAATGTTGCTATCTTACAACTCAACACTAGATTATCGTTACATTTAAGACTAGAACTGCTCGGGAGGATTTAAACTAGTCAGGTGGGGGGTGGGATCCAGGGAGATAGTGAGGAAAGAGATCAATTTGAGACTGGTACAGTTGAGAACAGAAGCGAGTCAAACAGTCAGGGCAGGCAAGGACAAGGTAGGACTAATAAATTAAACTGCATTTTTTTAAAGAAAGGGGCCTAACAGGGAAGGCAGATGAACCTCGGAGCATGGTTAGGAACATGGGACTGGGATATCATAGCAATTACAGAAACATGGCTCAAGGATGGGCAGGACTGGCAGCTTAATGTTCCAGGATACAAATGCTACAGGAAGGATAGAAAGGGAGGCAAGAGAGGAGGGGAAATGGCATTTTTGATAAGGGATAGCATTACAGCTGTGCTGAGGGAAAATATTCCCAGAAATACATCCAGGGAAGTTATTTGGGTGGAACTGAGAAATAAGAAAGGGATGATCACCTTATTGGGATTGTATTATAGATCCCCTAATAGTCAGAGGGAAATTGAGAAACAAACTTGTAAGGAGATCTCAGCTATCTGTAAGAATAATAGGGTGGTTATGGTAGGGGATTTTAACTTTCCAAACAGAGACTGGGACTGCCATAGTGTTAAAGGTTTAGATGGAGAGGAATTTGTTAAGTATGTACAAGACAATTTTCTGAATCAGTACGTGGATGTACCTACGAGAGAAGGTGCAAAACTTGACCTACTCTTGAGAAATAAGGCAGGGCAGGTGACTGAGGTGTCAGTGGGGGAGCACTTTAGGGCCAGCGACCATTATTCTATTAGTTTTAAAATAGTGATGGAGAAGGATAGACAAGATCTAAAAGTTGAAGTTCTAAATTGGAGAAAGGCCAATTTTGACAGTATTAGGTAAGAACTGTCGAAAGCTGATTGGAGGCAGATGTTCGCAGGTAAAGGGACGGCTGGAAAATGGGAAGCCTTCTGAAATTAGATAATGAGAATCCAGAAAAAGTATATCCTGTCAGGGTGAAAAAGAAGGGCTGGTAGGTATAGGGAATGCTGGATGACTAAAGAAATTGAGGGTTTGGTTAAGAAAAAGAAGGAAGCATATGTAAGGTATAGACAGGATAGATCGAGTGAATCCTTAGAAGAGTATAAAGGAAGTAGGAGTACACTTAAGAGGGAAATCAGGAGGGCAAAAAAGGGACGTGAGATAGCTTTGGCAAATAGAATTCAGGAAAATCCAAACAGTTTTTACAAATACATTAAGGACAAAAGGGTAACTAGGGAGAGAATAGGGCCCCTCAAAGATCAGCAAGGTGGCCTTTGTGTGAAGCCACAGAAAATGGGGAAGATACTAAATGAGTATTTTGTATCAGTATTTACTGTGGAAAAGGATATGGAAGATATAGACTGTAGGGAAATAGATGGTGACACCTTGCAAAATGTCCAGATTACAGATGAGGAAGTGCTAGATGTCTTGAAATGATTAAAGGTGTTTAGATCCCCAGGACCTGATCAGGTGTACCCGAGAACTCTGTGGGAAGCTCGAGAAGTGATTGCTGGGCCTCTTGCTGAGATATTTGTATCATCGATAGTCACAGGTGAGGTGCTAGAAGACTGGAGGTTGGCAAACCTGGTGCCACTGTTTAAGAAGGGCGGTAAGGACAAGCCAGGGAACTATAGACCAGTGAGCCTGACGTCGGTGGTGGGCAAGTTGTTGGAGGGAATCCTGAGGGACAGGCTGTACATGTATTTGGAAAGGCAAGGACTGATTGGGGATAGTCAACATGGCTTTGTGCATGGGAAACCATATCTCACAAACTTGATTGAGTTTTTTGAAGAAATAACAAAGAGGATTGATGAGGGCAGAGCAGTAGATGTGATCTATATGGACATCAGTAAGGCATTCGATAAGGTTCCCCATGGGAGACTGATTAGCAAGGTTAGATCTCATGGATTACAGGGAGAACTAGCCATTTGGATACCGAACTGACTCAAAGGTAGAAGACAGATGGTGGTGGTGGAGGGTTGTTTTTCAGACTGGAGGCCTGTGACCAGTGGAGAGCCACAAGGATCAGTGCTAGGTCCTCTACTTTTTGTCATTTACATAAATGATTTGGATGCGAGCATAAGAGGTACAGTTAGTAAGTTTGCAGATGACACCAACATTGGAGGTATAGTGGTCAAAGAAGAGAGTTACCTCAGATTACAAAAGGATCTTGACCAGATGGGCCAATGGGCTGAGAAGTGGCAGATGGAGTTTAAATCAGATAACTGTGAGGTGCTGCGTTTTGGGAAAGCAAATCTTAGCAGGACTTATACACTTAATGGTAAGGTCCTAGGGAGTGTTGCTGAACAAAGAGACCTTGGAGTTCAGGTTCATAGCTCCTTGAAAGTGGAATCGCAGGTAGATAGGATAGTGAAGAAGGCGTTTGGTATGCTTTCCTTTATTGGTCAGAGTATTGAATACAGGAGTTGGGAGGTCATGTTGCAGCTGTACAGGACATTGGTTAGGCCACTGTTGGAATATTGCGTGCAATTCTGGTCTCCTTCCTATCGGAGAGATGTTGTGAAACTTGAAAGGGTTCAAAAAAGCTTTACAAGGATGTTGCCAGGGTTGGAGGATTTGAGCTATAGGGAGAGGCTGAACAGGCTGGGGCTGTTTTCCCTGGAGTGTCAGAGGCTGAGGGGTGGCCTTATAGAGGTTTACAAAATGATGAGGGGCATGGATAGGATAAATAGGCAAAGTCTTTTCCCTGGGGTGGGGTCCAGAACTAGAGGACATAGGTTTAGGGTGAGAGGGGAAGGATATAAAAGAGACCTAAAGGGCAACATTTTCATGCAGAGGGTGCTACATATATGGAATGAGCTGCCAGAGGAACTGGTGGAGGCTGGTACAATTGCGACATTTAAGAGGCATTTGGATTGATATATGAGTAGGAAGGGTTTGGAGGGATATGGGCTGGATGCTGGCAGGTGGGACTAGATGGGTTGGGATATCTGGTCTGCATGGACAGGTTGAACCGAAGGGTCTGTTTCCATGCTGTACATCTCTATGACTCTTTGACTACAAATGAAAGGCCATGTTTTTTTAAAGTTCCTATGCTTGAAACTTACTGTGTTAAAATTCATAGGGGAATACCTACTTCCTACCATTCAGTGCATCACTGCGCCATCATAAATAAATGTACAGTTATTATGAATAATGTATTGTCAATGCTATTAAGACCAGTTATTGTCACTGGAAAGAAGCAACAGATGCTTTGATACATTTTAAAATGCTGCTATCTCAAATTCCTAACTTAATTTAATTAAGACAAAATGTACAGCCAATTGTTCAACATCAGCAAGAGAAGAATGGATCTACATTAGAGTTCTAGTTGCATATCCAATCATAATGTAAGCCCAAATTCTTCCTTTATTAGATGCACTGACATTTCCAGCATCTGTTTTTAATTTTGATTTCTAGCATTCACAGTAGACATAGCACAAATTTGCACAAATATTGTCTTTGACGTTGATAAAATATCATTATTCACAGAAGCATAGCCAAAACAATCATTATGGAATCACAGAAGGAGATATTACAAATGGTAACCAAAGCATGGTCAAACAAGAAGAGTTTTAAAGAGGTTCAAGAAGAATAATAGAGAGAGAGAGAGAGGCAGTGCCATCTGGGTGGTTGAAGGCTTGATTGCCAATGTGCATGAAAGAGGTTGGAATAAAAAGGAGAGTATAGAAGAAATCTAAAAACACCATAATGGGATGCTCAGGAGAGTGTGGATTTTAGAGTTCCAGAGGTTACAGGAGAATGTTAAGAATGCAATTTCAAACATTGATCAAAATTTTGATGTGTAGTCAGAGATTAGGAGCTAACAACACTGATGATGGACAATTAGGACCTAGTGCAGAATAGATTATGGGTAAAAGAATTCTGGGTGTGCTGAAGTCTACAGAGCATAAAGGATGAGAGGCCAGTCCAAACAAATACTAGAATAATCAATTCTGGAGGTGACAAAGTCATTGGTGAAGTGAGGGCAGAGGTGAATAATGTCACAGATGTCAAAATAGGTTACAAAGGCCTGGGGTTAAAAATTTAGCTTAGAATAATGGAGTCAGTAACGAGGTCAGAGTTTATATTGGGATCAATGATTTCCATTTTCCCTTGTATCTAACTGGAAGAAATTACAGATCATAAGATGTAGGAGCAGAACTAGGCTATTTATCCAACAAGTCTGTTCTGGCAGATATGATGATTCTCAAAACAATGTCCCTGCCTTATACCTGTAATCCTCAATTGCCTTACTGAGTAAAAATCTTCCACGTCAGCCTTGAATATATGTAATGATCCAGCCTCAATAGTCTTTTGCAGTAAATAATTCCACAGGTTGACTGAGTCTTAAATGAATGACCCCTTAACCTAAGATTATGCCTTCTGGTCCTCGATTCTCCTAGAGAGGAAACATTATTGCATCTAACCTGTCAAACCCCCTCAGAATCTTGTATGCGTCAATTAATTGCCTTCTCACACTTCTGAACTTGAATGAGTACAAGCTCAACCTGGATGACAGGTCTGACAAAGGAAAAGAGATTGAAGCAGCTAGGACTATATTCACTGAGAAGAATGACTAAAAGGATGAGAGGTGATATCATATTTTATAAAATTTTAACAAGAATAGACAGGGTAAATGCAGCAATGACATTCTTGATGTCCAAGGAATCCAGAGCCAAGGGTCACAGTGCAAGGGTAAGGAGAGGCCATTAGGATTAAGATGAGGAGAAATTTCTTCACCCAAAGAGTAATGAGCCTGTGGAATTTCCTGCCACAGAGAAACCAGATGAGGCCAAAACATTGAGTATTTTTAAGGAGTTAGATATAGCTCCTAGAACTAAAAATGATCCAATGGTATAGGAAGAAGTCCTGAACAGGGTATGGAATTGGATGACCAGCCTTATGTTGAATGGTGGAGCAGACTGGAAGGGCTAAATGGCCTACTCCTGCTCCTATTTTCTATATTTCTCTGTAACCTACTCAAGCTGTCCTCATAGGAAAATCTACGCGTATCTGCAATCAATCTAGTGAACCTTCTCTGATCTGTCTCCAATGCCAGTATTACCTATCCTTTGATAAGGGGACTAAAATTGTTCACGGTCTCCAGATATGGCCTGAATATCGCCTTGTATAATTTTAATAAAACCTCCTCATTTTTATGCTCCAACACCTTTGAAGTAAAGGCCAACATTCCATTTGCCTTCCGTATTACCCACTGCACTTGAATCACTTTTTGTGATTCATGCACAAGAAGCACCAAATCCCTTTGCGCTGTAGCTTTCATAGGTCTTTCCTCATTTGAATAATATCCATTCTTAATATTTCCTGCCAAAACAGATAACCTCACATTTTCTCACATTATATTCCATCTGTGAAATTGTTGCTGATTCACTTAACCTGTCTGTATCTCTGTAGATTTATTGTGTCATCCTCACTACCTGTACTTCCCTTTCTACCTACCTTTGTGCAATTTTCAAACTTGGCAATAGTGCACTCACTTCCATCATGTATGTCATTAATGTACATTGTAAATAATTGTGGTCCCAGCACTGAGCCCTTTGGTACACCACTAGATTCAGGTTACCATCTTTAAAATCACCCCTTAATCCCAACTCTCAGTCTTCTATTAATCAGCTAAAGTACTGCAGGGTACCTCAAACACCATAGACTGTAATCGTATTCAGAAGCCTTATGTGCTAAATCAATAGAGCTTTCTCCTGTGCTAGATTACAATTGTATACTAACCAAAAAATCCATTGTAAAGGTAGAGCAGTTGAGCAGAGCAGAACTGGAACATTAAAGCCATCCCTCACTGACAAACTGGAAAGTGCGGTTGGGATAGAATTCAAAGCAAAAAACAAAGGAACAAGAAATTCTAAAAGAAAAAAATGACTAACAATCTGGACATTGACTGGGGAGAGCCAGAGGGACATGTGGGATTGGAAACAGACAAGGTAGGCTGGCAAGGATTCTGCCCAAAAAAAGGGAGACTAGAATTGACATTCCAAACAAAGAAAGAAGAGGGAGGAGAGAGAAAAAGAAGGGAAAGAGAAAAGTAGTTTGGGAAAAAAAAGACGAATGAAGAGTAAAGTAGGAAAAGGCGAAGATAATAAATAACAGGGGCAATGGAATGTCAATCCAAAATATTTGTATTATGAAAGGAGGTTCCCTTTAAACTCAGGGAAGGTATTGATAGGGAATGATATCATCCCCAATTCAGACTCAATTGAGCTGCTTAATTTTGCTGAAGGGATCCCAAACTTTGAAGCAAATGAGATAGACATTTTTCATTTCATTTGAAAGTATTGCAAAACAAACAAAATTGTCACAGGAAGCTATATGACATTAATACAAAGTGCTATGCACCTAATGCTTGTGTTTATCATCATCCTGGGCATTACCACTGACCAGAAACAGAACTTCCTGTGACTGAAGCTAAAACATTCTCAACAGTATGCATTTAGCATTAGCAAACTCATCTTTTGTGCTCAAAATTTGATTTTCTATATTGATCAGTTTTTATTTCATTAGCCATGTAAATATTGTGTCTACATAAACATGCCAGAGACTAAAAATCCTTCACCAAGTACCTCACCTTCTGATTGCCCAAAGTCTGTCCACCAACTATAAGGCATAAGCAAAACAGAGAACAAAGGTTTCAAAAGCTGAACAAGCAGCTGATGAGCCTGTCCACAAATTTTTACCACAGTGGAAACCATTTTTCCATCATTCAACAAAGCTGAGAAGGATAGTGAAAGGAAGAAGGGCCCGATGCAAGAAAGGACAGCAGCGAATGGAAATGCATCTCTCCTCAAGCTAGAAAGGAAGATGTTGAGACTAGGAGTGATGTACTGTGTCTGTGTACTTGCATTGCAAGAAGATAGATGACCTTCATGCTGATATTGGAAGTGGAATGATAAACCAGTGGCAAGGGTACACAAGCAGATTGTTCTTTCAGGACCAAGTAAATTGGGGGATACTACCTCGGTTTGTCATGGAGATTCTTCTATGAATACTGCTAAAGTGAGTCAAGTTACTAGAATTTTGGAGGTTTTGACTGTAAAGTGGAAGTATTCCTATACTTTTTCAGTGAAGCAAATAAACAAATTAATATTTGACAGACACTGTCATTGATAGTGCCTGATGATTTGATTCATATTTCAGTAGGTTGTACCAAGTGAAGTCATGAAATGACTTAGTAAACTGTGTCAGTACTGTGGAATTGTTCCCAGCTTACCTTTGAAAGGATAAGTTTTATATTGAATGAAGATTTGGACAATGGACACATTAACATTTGGACTAGGGAGGCATGGTGGCTCAGTGGTTAGCCCTGCTGCCTTACAGTGCCATGGACTGGGTTGACTGTCTGTGTGGAGTGTACACATTCCCCCCATGTCTCCGGGGGTTTTCTATGATGCTCTAGTTTCCTCCCACAGTCCAAAAATACGCAGATTAGGTGGATTGGCCATGCTAAATTGCCATTAGTGTCCAGGGTTTCCACTGAGGTAAAAGTTTGTGTACAAACTCATCAGCTGCTTGTCCAGCTTTTGAAACCTTTGTTCTCCATTTTGCTTCTGCTTTACAGGTGGTAGACAGACTTTGAGCAATAAGAAGGTGAGGTACTTGGTGTAGGAATTCTAGTCTCTGGCATGTTTGTGTAGACACAATGTTTACATGGCTAGTCCAGTTCTGTTTCTGGTCCAAGCTAGGTGGAGTAGCCTTGGGAAATGCAGGATTAAAGGGATAGGGTAGGGGGTGGGTCGGGGTGAGATGCTGTTTCGAGGGTCGATGTAGACCCAGTGGGCCGAATGGCCTGCTTCCACACTGTAGCGATTCTGTGGAATACATGGCAGTGACTGTAGCAACAGTTGCTTCATCATATAGATGTTGCTAAACTCCATAAAATGTTTGTGGCTAATCAATAAGCTACTGATGAGCAATTCAAAAAAAAAACTGATCAATGTAGAGAATCAAATTTTGAGCACAAAAGATGAGTTTGCTAATGCTAAATGCCTAGTGTTGAGAAGTAAAATATATTGATTGAAAACTTGAAAAGTCTCAGTCTAAATCTGCGAACGCATGTTTGACAAAAATAGACCTTCTGTTAGAAAATGATCAAGATGGACAGTTCACTAGAACATCAACATGAAAAGAGCAATGAAAATGTTAAACTCCGATGCAATCTTCAGGATAAGAAAGATAGGATGGGTGTATTGCTGAACAGGTCCAGACTTTAAAATCTGTTAAAGAAAGTAAATATAAGAAACATATTAAAGAACAACCAGTAACCATGGCAATAAACATAAAAAATGGATGGAATGCTCATATGAAGTTGTCAAACATATGCAAAGTTTCTATGGAAGACTGAAACAAAGGTGACTGAACAGTTGCTAAGCTGAATGAAGTAATCAACAAACTTGAAAATTAATTGGAAATTAAAAGAGAAACAAATATTTGTAAGAAGTAGTGGAAGGCAGGGAAATGAGGGTTGCACATTTGAAGCAGAGTAAGAAAATTAAAATCAGCAGAAGGCAGGTCTCTCACATAAAATAGAACATCATTTGATTAAAAAGAATAAAACTCCCTCAATGCAGATTATTCAACTGGTGTGAATTAAAACAATGAAATGCCAAAATCTCTTATGATGGAAGATAATTTTGAAGCTGATTGTCAACCACAATACGGAAAAGCTTTTCGTAGCAAATCTAAAAGACCCATTGAAAGTATGTTTGTAGAAGAGTAAGAAAACCCCTACCTGGATTGGAATGCATACAAAATAGAAAATGCCAGAGAAACTCAATAGGTTTGGCAGCATACGTGGAGAGAGAAAAACAGCATTAACATTTTAGGTGCAAAGTAAGGTTTTTTTACTTTTAACAAAATGGAAGGAGCAGCAAGCAGATCAGATTTTAAAGGTCCCCAGGGACAAAAATAATTTGTGAACTATTATTTCTCCTGAATGTAATTGTTACTTAACCATAGTACTTTTTGGATAATATTCTACAGAGTTTTAAATTTTGTCCCAGATTTGGTGGTTGTGTGTATTATTTTTCAGGAAGAATAGTTGTATGTGTTTGCACAGCTTAAATCTTTTTTAAAATAATCTTTATATCTTATCTTGGCTAAGTTTGTTTACAATAAACTAATTTTTGATTTGTATTTAAGGACCTGACCTGGATTGTTTCTTATACTAGGCTGGATATCTATATTATATAGACTGATTGGCAATATCATCTCTCTTTTTAAATTATTACTTCGTTGTACTGGATTAGTGGTGCTGGAAGAGCACAGCAGTTCAGGCAGCATCCAACGAGCAGCGAAATCAACGTTTTGGGCAAAAGCCCTTCATCAGGTTGTGACCAGTGGAAGAGTGTGGAAAGGAATCAGGTCACCCTTCCTAACTTGATGGTTGCTAGAATCAAAGAAAGTATTGCATTTGTGTCCATCAAATTTCATTTAAGTATCATTAATGTGCATGTTAATAGTGATATTGTCAAAGGACAGCATGCATATGGGAGGAGGAGTAGGTCAAGGTTTGAATATTTGGCAGACTCTTAAAGTGGCATGAAAGGGTAGGAAGAGATGCCATTGCTACAGATGTTCAAGATATTTTTTGATAATAAATAGCAAATGTTGTTCATTAATTAGCAATTAATTGTTTTGTACCACACTCTGCCGTAATACTGATCTTGCTTTACAATCAACTTTTGTTACAGCCATGGCCAAACGTTTCTAACCTTGCCAAGGACTTCATTGATAAACTAATTACAATAGACCCCAGTGAGAGAATGGCAGCTGCACAAGCTTTGAAACATCCATGGGTTGTGACAATGGCAGCTTCATCCTCTATGAAGAACCTGCATCGGTCAATCTCTCAGAATTTGATGCGGAGGACATCATCCCACAGTCCAAGCTCTAAGTCGGCACAGTCCAGCAAGTCAAGCCGTTCCAGCAAGTCACGTCGTTTACATGAGAAGGAAATCCGGGAGTTTAATCTGTGGTACCAGCAACATATTGATGAGTAGTGATCAATGGACTGTCAATCAAGGTTCTTACTGCTAATTAAACTATACTTCATACCAATCATTGAATCATCTAGATTTTCAATGATTGGTTGACCATTTTAATGAGCCCAAATAAAGTTTGAACAATTCGTAGACATAGCTGTAATATTGCTGTTAAACTCACTGTTGAACAAATGTCATATCAAAATAAATAGTTTTATCAGTATTTTAGCAACTCTGTTTAATCAGTGTCATCTTTAAGATGGATGGATGTGTTTCTGCCTTCAAATGTAAAACTCAAAGCCTTTTTCACCTTCTCTGACTTCCATTTAGCACTAAGAATTCTTGGGTTTGAATTTATTGTAAATATTTTTATTAGACAGGAGATAGGGGAAGCAAGCCAGCTATCCCCAGGATGAAAGCAAACTGAGGCCTGAATCATTCTGATGGTCAGCCTAATTTCTAGAGCTGTCGGAGCATTCCATCAAATAGGAAAACTGTTGACTTATCTTCTGAGCAGTTAGTTTAGTGGAACAAGAGCTAAAAGAGCATTAATGCCATTAAGACCTAACTCATTTTTGGAATCGCCTCATGGGGTCCTTTTTAAGGTGTTCTATTTTTGCTGCTCCATATCCTAAACCACTAAACAGAGCATTTGGAGCATAAGCTCGACCCAATGGTGTTTGAACTTGACAGTCTTTTTGATATCATGGGACCAGGAGTTGTACTTTCATATGAGGTTCTCTCATGTATTTGCCAAAGCGTTTGGCCACAGGTCTCAGTCAAAATGACAGTGAAAATGATAGTATGACTAGGGACTTCTACCCTTTTTACTCGGATGCATGGCAGTGCCATTCCTGACCAAAAATCACAGACCAAAATCAGGACCAATATTCTCATAATGGTAGTTTTCAAAAAACCTGGCTTGCAAAGTATTTCTTATACATTGGCATAAAAATTCATAGTTTCTTTGTTCTTAACATTTTTCAGCTTTTTATATTAAATGCATTAAAAGTTTTGCAGGGGATAAAAATGATCCTGAATCTGCTGAGTTAAGTACTTGTATCAAATATAGAAATGTAGTTTAAATATTTGACTAGGTGACTAGAGACATGATCCTACATTTGTTGCAAATATTATTGCTTATGAATTATTCACACAATTAAGTAAAGTCTGGTCCACATGAATTAAATTCCATAAATATGCTAGTACTCAAAAGTAAAATCTTTTGAGTAAATGAACTCCAAAGTGTATCTGAGCAAGAAAGGTGGACACACAAGTTGTAAGTTCAACCATTTTGAGAATTATGTGCTGATTCAATTCCTGAAAGTAAAGAATGTTGACGCAATTAGATGACCTAGATATAATTTTTCTAAGTTGGAGCCTAGTCAGTCCATAATATCAAACGAGTCTGTCAAAGCTACAAATGTGTTAATTGCATTGAAATATTGAACAAACCCATCAGAGAATTTTGTGGATAGTTTTAAAATATTAAAGAATTGTTGTAGTTGTTTTGCTGCACTATTGGCAAATATTCCAAATTAAACAAAGACCTGGATATTTTCCCTCCCAAGAAGTGCATCAGAACAGTATATACTTTTGGAGTCAGTCATCAAGCAAGTGTCAAAAAATGTCAAAAGGGAGTTATAAAATCGGTAAGATTGATGAGAAGACCTGTCAAACAGACCTGCCAAGACTGCAAAGTTATTTAAAACTCGATCCCTTTTAATCTGTGCAAAAAGGTTGGAGAATTAAAGAAAGATTGCTTTCAATTTCACTGTTTTTATGACCTAAGCCCACGGATTTCTGTTACTGGATTAATGTGGCATGACTAATTTGACAAGGATCCATTAACACTGTCACCCATCTCACCTTCCATCTGGGGACTTTACAGCCTTCAGGATTCAATATCGAATTTAATAAGTTTAGAGCCTGAACACTTCCTTCCATGTCTTTTATCCACCTCCAAACCCCAGTTTCTGTTATACCATGGATTGCTTTCAGCACAGACAACCCATTTCTCCCCACTCATACTCTCCATTATCACCTATCTAGCTTTTCTTCTTCTCTGGCTTCCTATCAACAGTCCCTTTGTCTGCCTAACTTTTTCCCCTCTCTGTTTCTGTCTCATGGCTCCATCCCAACTATCTGCTCAGTCATCCCTCTGTCCCCAACCCCAACCCCTGTCATTAGCATAAATAACACTTTTCCTAGCTACTATCAATTCTGAAGAAGGGCCACTGGACTCAAAACATTAACTCTGTTTTCTCTCCACATGTACTGGCAGACCTGCAGAGTCTCTTCAGCAATTTTTGTTTCAGATCTCCAGCATCAACACTTCTTTGTTTTATATCATATCCATTAACACAATGGGGAGCTTCCATCTGAAAATCTGCATAACAATAAACAAGTGTTTCTACACTCTTTGAGGTGAAACTTCTTCATGTAGATTGGTAAAATCAAATTGGCAGATGTAACCACAAACAAGAATTCATAGAGTATATTTGGGATAGTTGTCTGAAACAATATGTAGTGGAACCAACCAGGGATCAGGCCGTTTTGGATCTGGTAATGTATAATGAGGCATGTTTAATGAATGAGGGTAATCACAAGAAGAAGGCACAGTTGGCTGAGAAAGGCGTTTAGCAGCAAAAAACATTTGATGAACAATGGCAGACGTTTAAGAAAACAGTTCATGTCTCACATCAAAGATGTGCTCCACTGAGAAAGAACAATTCTACAGAAGGGAGTAATCAACCATCCTTAATCAAGAAAGTTAAGGATAGTACCAAATTGAAAGAAAGAACATACGATGTGCTAAGATTGATGATGTGGAGGTGTCAATGTTGGACCGGGGTGGACAAAGTCAGAAATCACACGACACCAGGTTATCATCCAACAGGATTATTTGAAATCACAAACTTTCAGAGCATAGCCGTTTGGTCAGGTGTAGTGAGAGAGAAGAGCACATAGACCAGAATTCATAGGCAGAGAGATCAAAGGCAGAGAGATCAAAAGATCATACAAATGGTGTGAGTGAATAATAAGTCTCTGCAGGTGTCCAAGAGTGTTAGATGGTGTGAGTAAAGTGTCAACAGCTAAATAACAACTGAAGGGATGGCCTTTAATCCAACTAAATGAGGCAGAAAGATAACTACAAAAAATGTAAAATAACGTGGTGCTGGAGATAAACTAAATGACAGTAATAACATGATAGGTATAAGAGTCACATGCTGAGGAGTTAACTGAAATAATAAATAATCCAAAAATGTATGAACTAATTAAGATAGAGAGATCATAACAAGTTATCAAGGTGACGATGTCAAAACAGGGCCGTAAGGAAGATTTTACAGATACAGAACAACGTGGTGGGGTCACAGGTACCACCACATGAACCCAAGATTTGAGGCCATCTTCATGAGTATTGAACTTTGCTATCAGTTTCTGCTCAGCCATTCTGCATTGTTGTGTATGCCGAAGTCCGCCCAGGACAATGCTTACCCAAAAATCATAGGCTGAATGTCCTTGACTGCTGAAGTGTTCCTCAACTGGGAAGGAACATCCCTATCTGGCATTTGTTGTGCGGTGTCCATTCATCCATTGTTGTACAGTCTACATGGTCTCACTAATAGTTCGTAATAGTTCACAGCAAACTATCCAGCCTTCAGGACAACATCAGCCACAACACCATACAACCCTGCCAAGGCAACTTCTGCAAGACAGGTCAGATCATCGACAAGGATACGACCATCACACGTACACAGCAGGTACTCATGTGACTCAGCCAATGACGTCTATCTCATACACTGCAGGCAAGAATGCCCCGAGGCATGGTATATTGGCGAGATCATGCAGATGCTTTAACAACAGATGAATGGACACTGTGCAACAATCATCAGACAGGGATGTTCCCTCCCAGTGGGATAACACTTCAGTGGGTCAAGGACATCCAGCCTCCGATCTTCAGGTGACCATCCTACAAGGCGGCCTTCAAGATACACATCAACATAGAATCACCAAGCAGAAACTGATAGCCAAGTTCCAAACCCATGAAGACGGTCTCATTCGTGATCTTGGATTCATGTCGCAGTACGTGTAACCCCACCATGCTGTTCTGCATCTGTAAAATCTTCCTTACTATCCTGTTTTGACACTGTCACCTTGGTAAGTTGCTGTGCTCTTTTTACCTTATACAGTTTATACAGTTTTGGATTTCTCAGTACACCCTCAGCATGTGATTCGAGACTGGAAATTGCATTACCTTCTTAATCATTTACTGCCCTCCCTATCCATTTTAACTAGACAAAGTTCCTACATGGTCAGGCCAACAGCTTGTCCCAGGCTGACTGGGTCCTTGTTATCATATTAAAATCGATGTTGCTGTGTAACATCCAGTGCAATTTTGATTCCAGACTTTAGAATGCACCATAGTGCCTAGAGGGATATAATGAAATATATAGTAGGTCAAAGTTAAACTTTATTTATAAACTGTGCACTAGGAAAAACAGGAAAATTTGTCAGGCTTTATACTCTTGGAGATCAGAGGTGTGGAATATGCTTCTTACTCCACATATCCAATTCCCACTCAGAGCTAAGCTCTGCTGCTAATGCTTTTAAAGTACTTGTGTAATGAGGTGTAGCCAGCTATGGTGAAAAATGCACAAAGTAAATGTAAATTCTATTCTTTTTCAGGTTAAAATCTGAAGAGTTCATCAATTTGATCGAACTTGTAGAAGTAAAATTTGAGGTCATTAAACAAGATCAAAATTTCAGCTCTGAAGAAGAGTCATCTACACTCAAACATTAACTTGCTTTCTCTCCATGGATGCTGCCTGACCTGCTGTGATCTCCAGCATTTTTTGCTTTCAGTACAGATACCAGCATCTGCAATAATTTGCTCCTAGATCTAAATTTGATCTCTGGTTTGTGTTGCAGTTACTGGTCTCAGCCAAAACAATTATGGGAAGAGTGAAATCAGTCATATTTCCCAGTTTCATTCAAAGTCCTGTTAGAAACTGTCATATGGATTTAGAATTAGTTTTTAGTCAAATTGCTTATTAAAACAGTTAATCATTTGGGTAAAGACCTAGAGGTCAGCTGACAATCATCTGTTATTGAAAATTAATCACATCTGAGAGAAAGATCAAACTGGATGAATAAAGCAATGTTAGAGTTGTTTAAATTTTATATTTAAATGACTAAGACTGTTCATTTTTTGATATATTGTCTGTCTTGAAGTACATTGCTTCCGTAGAGCAGCACACCATAAATAAAATGAATGAATTTTGACCACTTAACTAAATTAGTTTCCCTCAGAAAATGATTGCAAATTCCTCAAGCTGTTACAAGGTAATTGCACTGGTGTTGCTTTGTTTAATTTCTGGGTGGCTTTTCACGTTTAGGTAATTCGTGACCTTAAAATTTAAAAAAGATAAAAATCTCAAAGTAACCATTTGGTTTGGTTTGTTGGTCTGGAATGGTCAAGCAAGCCGAGAGAACCATCTTGGGGTGGTGGGACGGGGGTCTTCTTCGGGACCTCAATGTACTTTAGGGTCCAGAATTGATGAAGCCCAATGGAAACAAAAGGGTGTCATGTTAGTTGCCTGCCTCTGTTCAGTGGTCTTGTCCATGCCTGGATGGCCCTGGTAGAGAAGCTCCAGTTTTGACCTGCACTCTCTGTGGGCATTACTAAGACATTAGACTATGGTGCATTCTAAAGTCTGGAATCAAAATTGCACTGGATGTTACACAGCAACATAAATTTTAATATGATAACAAGGACCCAGTCAGCCTGGGACAAGCTGTTGGCCTGACCATGTAGGAACTTTGTCTAGTTAAAATGGATAGGGAGGGCAGTAAATGATTAAGAAGGTAATGCAATTTCTAGTCTCGAGTCACATGCTGAGGGTGTACTGAATAATCCAAAACTGTATAAACTGTATAAGGTAAAGAGAACACAACAACTTAGCAACGTGACAGTGTCAAAACAGGATAGTAGATGGACTGGTAGATAGCAATGTTATCATTTGGTTTTCTGAGTTTCCCTTTGTTTTGTGGATCATTTATCTTGGTTGTTATTTTATTATTTATGCCTGAAAGGGAGCAGATTTGAACAGCACTGTGACACCTAATGTAATCCTTTCAAGTTTACAGAAAGGGAAACTGGAGTCCTGCTCTAAACAACCAAAAATCCGGTCAACAACTAATCTGTTTGCATACCTTGGGAGTAGGAGGGGAGCAATACCAGGCTTTGTTCAGGTCTGTGTTTTTAGATGGCCTGCTTTTATTTTCCTGAGCTTTATATTTAAGTCCCATTTGAAGAAATATGCAGCTGAAAAGTTTTGGATTTATCACTAGTATGTTTAATTTCAATTGACATGTACGCATCAAAAGGTAATAATTTCTAAATATGTCATTACTAATTGCAGCCCTCCAGTTTTACTTGATGTCTATTGTACAATTAAAGCAAATCTAAGGAAATCAACAGATCTTAGGTAGCATCGAATATTTGTGTTTTGTGAGTCTTGTAAAGCTTCAAACGTGCCACTGCCTAATGTTCCAATAGCTCAGAAATCATACTGTGTGATCTAAATATAGAGGGATGCGATGTTAATCCAGAGACCCAGATAATGTTCCGGGGACTGGGGTTCAAATCCTGCCATGGCAGATGGCTGAATTTGAATTCAACAAAAAATCAATGTGCAATTAAGAGTCTAATGATGTCCATGAATCCATTGTTGATTGTTGGAAAAATCCACCTGGTTAACTAACTTCCTTCAGGGGAGGAAACTGCCAGCCTTACTTGGGCTGGCCTACATGTGACTCCAGACCCACAGTAATGTGATTGACTCTTAACTGCCCTCCTGGCAATTAGGGATGAGCAATAAATGTTGGCCCAGCCAGCGATACCCTCATTCCATGAATGAATTTTAAAAAAGGCAACATTTCTTTCCTGTCAGTGAAGTTCATTTGCTGTGATAGCTTCTCATACTTGAATATGTGCACTACTTTTAGCCAGGTGTTATTTTAAAAATAGCACATACATGAATGTAGCTGGGATGGGCTATATATCTGCACTTGAAATCCATTATTGTAAGTATACTCCTTTGTATATTGCTTTGTCTTTTTAGTGCTGGTTTCATTATTAAAACATCCTTGCAACAATTAAAGGAGCAGAGTCAGACATCATAAACATATGAGGATTAGAGTGGTGCTGGAAAAACACAACAGGTCAGGCAGCATCCGAGGAGCAGAAAGGTTGACGTTTCGGACAAAAGCCCTTCATCAGGAATTGCCTGAAATGTCAATTTTCCTGCTCCTCGGATGCTGCCTGACCTGCTGTGCTTTTCCAGCACCACTCTGATCTTGACTCTGATCTCTAGCATCTGCAGTCCTCACTTTCGCCCATATTATACGGGTGGACAATAACCTTAAAAGGTATGATTTTAAAGTCATAGAGATGTACAGCACAGAAACAGACCCTACGGTCCAACTCATTTTACCTGCACATCCACTAATATCATTTATTGTATCCGTTGCTCCCGATGCGGTCTCCTCTACATTGGGGAGACTGGGCGCCTCCTAGCAGAGCGCTTTAGGGAACATCTCCGGGACACCTGCACCAATCAACCACACCACTCTGTGGCCCAACATTTCAACTCCCCCTCCCACTCTGCCAAGGACATGGAGGTCCTGGGCCTCCTTCACTACCGCTCCCTCACCACCAGATGCCTGGAGGAAGAACGCCTCATCTTCCGCCTCGGAACACTTCAACCCCAGGGCATCAATGTGGACTTCAACAGTTTTCTCATTTCCCATTCCCCACCTCACCCTAGTTCCAAACTTCCAACTCAGCACTGTCCCCATGACTTGTCCGGACTTGTCCTACCTGCCTATCTCCTTTTCCACCTATCCACTCCACCCTCTCCTCCCTGACCTATCACCTTCATCCCCTCCACCACTCACCCATTGTACTCTATGCTACTTTCTCCTCACCCCCACCCTCCTCTAGCTTATCTCTCCACGCTTCAGGCTCACTGCCTTTATTTCTGATGAAGGGCTTTTGCCCGAAACGTCGATTTCGCTGCTCCTTGGATGCTGCCTGAACTGCTATGCTCTTCCAGCACCACTAATCCAGAACATCTGGTTTCCAGCATCTGCAGTCATTGGTTTTACCTCCGGTCCAACTCGTCCATGCCAAACAGATATCCTAAATTAACCTAGTCCCATTTGTCAGCATTTGGCCTGTATCCCTCTAAACTCTTCCTATTCATGTACCCATCCAGATGCCTTTTAAATGTCGTAATTGTACCAGCCTCCACCACTTTCTCTGGCAGCTCATTCCATATATACACCACCCCCATATGAAAAAAGTTGCCTCTTAGGTCCCTTTTATTTCTTTCCTGTCTCACCTTACACCTATGCCTTCTAATTTTGGACCCCCTTACTCTGGGGAAAAAAAACTTTGGCTATTCACCCTATCTATAACCCTCATGATTTTATAAACTCTATAAAGTCACCCCTCAGTGTCTGACAGCCAAGGAAAACTAGGTTCGGCCTATTCAGCCTTTCCCTATAGCTCAAACCTTCCAATCTAAGTGACATCATTGTAAATCTTTTCTTCACCCTTTCAAATTTCACAACAACTTTCCTATAGCAGGGTAACCAGAATTGTATGTAGTCTTCCAAAAGTGGCTGAACCAATAGACCATATTCATAAGAACATATGGACCAGGAATGGGCCATTCAGCCCATCTAGCCAGTCCTGCCGTTCAATACAATTATGTCTGATGAAATTTCAATACCTTTTTCTCATCCCATCACTATAATCCCATTTGCCACCAGTAATCAGGAATCTATCAATCTGTACATTAAGTATACTCAAAGACAAATCCTCCACAGCCCTCTATGGTAGAGATTGTCAAAATTGCACAATCTTCTTAGTAAACTAATTGCTCCTTATCTCAGACCTAACTGGCATACCCTACATTCTTAAATTGTGCCCCATCTGTTTAGATTCTGCAGGCAGGAAGAAACATCCTGCCCTGTCTATCCCTTCAAGTACTTTGTACATTTCAATGAGATCAGCTTACACCTCTTCAAAACTGTAGAGAATGCAGGCCCAATAGAATGCTTATGAATGAAGGCAACACCCTTTAACCTGAACTGTCAATGTTTAAAAATGACATAATTTCAAAATGGATCAAAAACATAATCCTTTCAGTGAAGGTACAAAGAGAATGGGGGAATGTCAATATTATCTAAATAGGTACCATTTGTATGAAAATGGGATATACATGTTCAGTTTTGGCTTCTTTTTTACTGTTATTCTCATTATCTAAGTGTGATAAGTGTGTTTTTGTTTAGTTTTGTTGTGTAGATGTGACTCAAACATTTTTATACTGTGGTCAATAATTTATTATACAAGTTAGAAGAAAGTCCTTTGTGTTGTATGTGTACTATGTGTTACTTGATAATAACTTTGAGATTGGCTTTAGATGATAGATTTTTGCTGCATGTTTTTGTATTGAACAAAAATGGAACTTTTTGTTTCAATAAATTAATCTCTTAGTGGGTGTGTGTATAATCAGTTTTCATTTTGTGCATGATCGACCTACACCCCATACCCTACATTCCTGCTATAGTTGATGGTAAAATTAATGAGCGTGATTATATTTCAGCTGAGAATAGAATGTACTAATATCATTGTTTATGACAAAATAATGAAATACCATAGATTTTTTTCTCATACTATGGCAATTGCTAATTAAAAAAATATAAGACGGCAGAAGAAAGAAAAGTGGGACCATCTCAATTACTTCAACTGTTTAGGTTTTGATGGACCATTTTAGATCAATGCTCTCTTATCATAGTTATTTTGAAGATTGGGTCCTATGGTTCAACAATACTTGCCTCATTTATTCTCTGGTCTTCATCCTCACTAGTGCTCAATGACAACTCTTCTGACGGAAAATAATTATTTTCAAGTAGATGCCTCTGTGTCAATGCTGGTAGATATAAGATACTAAGACAAAGCTGCTGAGTACATGACAGGAACTCTGGAAACACCCAATACTAATGATCTGGGACAGTCATGGATCTTCTCCATTTTCTTAAGGCAATTCTTCGCAATCAAGAATGATTTGCTTCCATTTCAGTTTGATGGGTTCTGATATGCCTAATAATTCCAATGCACTAACTGCAGATTCTGCAAATTGTGAGGTAGGCGGTGCTTGAAGGGTTGGTTACTTGGCCGTTTAAAAGGTTGTGCACTCCAACTGAGGCCTCAGGTTCACCTTCCATTACCAAAGAGGTCTCTTGATGTGTCTATAGTATTCTGAGATGACCCTCCTCAAAGAACAAAGAAAATTACAGCACAGCAACAGGCCCTTCGGCCCTCCAAGCCTGAGCCAATCCATATCCTCTATCTAAACCTGTCACCTGTTTTCTAAGGATATGTATCCCTCTGCCCCCAGCCTAGTCATGTATCATAGATACATCTTAAATGACACTCATGCCCACCTCTACCACCTTCGCTGGCAACATGTTCCAGGCACCCAACACCCTCTGTGTAAAGAACCTTTCATGCATATCTCTCCCTTAAACATTTCCCTCTCACCTTGAACTCAGGACCCATAGTAATTGAGTCCCCCAATCTGGGGAAAAAGCTTCATGCTATCCACCCTGTCTATATCTCTCATGATTTTGTAGAGCTCAATCAGATCCCCCCTCAACCTCAGTCTTTCTAATGAAAATAAACCTAATGTACACAACCTCTCTTCATAGCCAGCGCCCTTTATAACAGGCAACATTCTGGTGAATCTCCTCTGCACCCTCTCCAAAGCATTCACATCCTTTTGGTAACATGGCAACCAGAACTGTACACATTACTCTAAATGTGGCCGAACTAAAGTCTTGTCCAACTGTAACATGACCTGCCAACTCTTGCACTCAATACCCCATCTGATGAAGGAAAGCATGCTGTTTGCCTTCTTGACCACTCTATTGATCTGCATTGCAATCTTCAGGGAACAATGGACCTGAACACTCAGATCTCTCTGTACATCAGTTTTCCCCAGGGCTTTTCCATTTACCATATAGTTCGCTCTTAAATTGGATCTTCCAAAATGCATCACCTTGCATTTGTCCGGATTGAACTCCATCTGCCATTTCTTTGCCCAACTCTCCAATCTATCCACATTCTGCTGTATTCTCTGCACTATCTGCTACTCCATCAATCTTTGTGTCATCTGCAAACTTGCTAATCAGATTACCTATACCTTCCTCCAGATCATTTATGTATATCAGTGGTCCCACCATGGATCCATAGAACACCACTGGTCACAGATCTCCATTTTGAGAAACTCCCTTCCACTATCACTCTCTGTGTCCTGCTGCCCAGCCAGTTCACTGTCCATCTAGCTAGTACACTCTGGACACCATGCAACTTCACCTTCTCCATCAGCCTACTATGGAGAGCTTTATCAAACTGAAATCTGTGTTTATGACATCTACTGCCCTTCCCTCATCATTCAACTTTGTCACTGCCTCAAAGAATTCTGTTAAGTTGGTAAGACATGACCTTCCCTGCACAAAACCATGTTGTCTATCACTGATAAGCCCATTTTCTTCCAAATATAAATAGATCCTATCTTTCAGTATCTTCTCCAGCAGCTTCCCTACCACTGACGTCAGTCTCACTGGTCTATAATTATCTGGATAATCCTTGCTACCCTCTTAAACAAGGGCACAACATTAGCAATTCTCCAGTCCTCAGGGACTTCACTTCTGTTCAAGGATGCTGCAAAGATTTAGTTAGTCACTGGTGAGGGTCTCCCAGTCAGCAGGTAGTTAGATCTCCACAAGATACTTCGAGGACACTTTTCACTGTCTTCTTGGGAGTCTCCTGCTATAACTGAGCTCTCAATAGAGCTGTTGCTTCGAGCATTTGCTTTCAGACATATGGGTGACCTGCTCTACCCAGTGGAACTGGTTTTTTAAGGAATAGTGCTTCAATGATGGGCAAGTTGGTTTGTGAAAGGATAGTGCTGTGTCTGTGTTGCCAATAAATTTAGAGGGTTTTGTGAAGCTACAGTTGACATACTTCTCTGATGTTTTCAGATGCCTGCTGAAGGCTGTCATAGTCCCAGAAACATATAGGAGAGCAACAACACTGCTGCACAGTAAACTTAGATCTTATTCTTAGGTGACAAAATGTGAAGACACCTTGACCCTCTTCATGAAAGTGCACTTTTTAATTCTTTCCGGAATTGTGAGCAAGGCATCATTTCTTGTTCATTCCTAATTTCCTTTGAACTGAATAGCTCAGTAGGTCATCTCAAACAATAGAGTCAACCACATTGTTCTGGGTCTAGAGTAGGCCACACTGGCCAGATATGGCAGATATCCTTTCCTAAATGGGGGCAGTGAATCAGATGGGCTTTTATGACAACTGATAGTTTTGTGGCTTGCTAATAAGTGAAATTGTCCTTTAACTGACTGCATCTTTTTAAACAATGTTCTACAATTGGATTCATTTTTTAAAGTGGTAGACCAATGAAGTTCAAAATTTTGACCACCATATGACCTTGAATGGCTAGGGAAGGAGGAAT
The DNA here is from genome assembly GCF_047496795.1 of Chiloscyllium punctatum. NCBI lineage: Eukaryota > Metazoa > Chordata > Chondrichthyes > Orectolobiformes > Hemiscylliidae > Chiloscyllium > Chiloscyllium punctatum. The sequence goes on along the minus strand of NC_092743.1, from coordinate 52,040,984 downwards.
TTGAACAATATCATTGGTAGTTTTGTATCAGCAGCTATTAACATCAACATGCCCCAATGAGAGGAGGATTGTCTCAGTATAGTTTTACCATTCCATTTTAACACCAGGAACATGACATCATTAGTGCAAACAAGGACTAAATCTCAAATTATCCATAATCCTGTCCAATAACTATCACATAGCTGATAACAGTTGGTATAAAGCAAATCTGCTTTAAGGTCTTGCAAAACTCAGATGAATTCTTGCGAAAGCAAACTATTGAATAATTATCAATTGATTATGGTGAGGCTCAACATTATACCATGTATTTGAGGTCTAACTCTATTTAGTCTGCTCTTTGAGTCCAAGCGACTTTCTTTATTTACAGCTTGACAGTTATGTATATTGTCTCTGAACTGGAGCGGAGTTATACCTCCTTCTGATCTCACTCCATAATTATGTGACACTGACATCAGCATCACAGATTCTGCTGAAGTTATAATACTCTACATCTCTGCCCAAGTCTTTATCCCTTTTATGAACTGTTTTGTACCCCAGATCTTTGACTTCACAGGATGTGTCTTCATGATGTTTTGACCAGAGATTTCTACCTGATCTAATTCTAGAATCATTCTGCAAGCTTGGATGCTCTAGTCTCTTCCTTTCTATGAATAGAGTCTTTCTGTCCTAGGTGGTTGTAATTTTTTTTACTTCTTCTAAGAAGTAGTTCCACATTTCTGTTGGCTTCTTATTCAGTTGTTACAACTTTACCTTATTATCCCTTGAACTGGTTTAACCCTGTGTGATATTGGTTGCTGTGTTTTTCTATGATCATTCTGCCTCTCTATTGATATCTTACACATATTCTTTCCCCAGGCTGTATCTCTAACAACTATCATGTTCTCTACATCTTACTAAAACTTCTAGCTTAGTTGTCTCATTGCTCTTCTTGGCACCTTTCCATTCTGTTATGGTCATTCTCAGTGATGTTTGGCTCTGGCTTCTGATACAGAGGTAGAAGTTGAGTTGCGTTTTCAATCTTCAAGTTACCATTAACTCTGATAGTGATGAATCATTCCATGGTAATGGTGATATGAAGATTAATTGTGCTGGATTTAAATCTGTAGTTTTTTTAATGTCTTGATTATCCAAACTCCTCAAACAGTTTCTTTATTTGCTTGAGGATGGTGGAACAAATTTGTGGCATGAATAAAATCATATTTGAGTGCAAAATCTATTTAACAGTTCATTTGCAAACTACCAAAAGTACATTTGGAAGATTTTCTTGAGTGATTTTGTCATTGTGTCTGCTGTAATTTTGTGTAAACATAAACCACATTGGATCATTGTCTCTGACAATAATGGAGATCTTGTCTTTTAACTCAAGTAAATCCATTCCCAAGCACTCTCATGCACTTTAAGAAAAAGATAATGGTAGCAGGGGTTCTTTCTTGTCTTGGCTGTTCACTGCACACAAAATGAAATTGTTCATTTTCTATTCTAAGGCTGTCTGCCTTTACCACCACACTCACTGTGCACTCTTGCATATTAATTTTAGATGAATTCATTAAATAACTCAAGTCTCAATGTTCTTGGTAATCTTTTACTGATGGCTACCATGTTATCTGAGATAGAGAGATGTCTATGCTGTTCACAGTATTGGTATAGTATGGTGCTATTTGATGCATAATTTGGCCAGCCTTTCTAACAGTACTTCTTTATCTGGATACACTGTTTGTCACATAATTGTGCTCCACAAATTTCGTGAATTTTCTTACAGCAAATATTTAATGACTTTGATGTGTGGGCTTCAATCTTTTCAATGAAGTCTAAATAAGTTTTCTCCACTGCACCCACTGGTATCTTCAACAGTCTGCTGACATTTGGTGCTTCACCTGCATGTATTCAGTCATATCTGATTAGTCTCAATTTGAAACATCCTTTAAATGAGCAGCATCTTGGCCATTTCTTTCACGTTCAGGCGTTTTTGCTACTTCCTGATTCCAACATGGAAGTTGGATTTTACACAAAGTTCTATTCATGACTGAGACAGTTTGAGAATTTAGATAGAAGAATAAAATTAGGATAAATAAAATTAAAGATGTGACTGCATGGCTCAATGTTTTGTTTAGGAGAAATGGGTTTTGACTTGTTGGGCACTTGCACCAAAGTGAGACTTGTTTTTCTGGGACAGTTTTCACCTAAACCATCTTACGATCAGTACTAGAGTGAGTTGTATACTGTGGGCAGTAAAAGAGAGCGTTAAACTGAATAGCGGAGGTGAGGGATCATATATAAAGAAAGAAAGAGAGAGCTTGATAACAACTAGGAAGATGCTGATCAGAATGTGACGAGAATGATAGATTGCATCAATTTAAGAGTGTAACATTAGATAGGGAGGAGATTACAAAAGTAGTAAAAGGACAGAACTCAGGCTCTGATTTTGAATGCACATAGCATATGTAACAAAACAGATAAATGGACAGTGCAAATAGAAATAATGGGCAGATGCTTCTTCTCCAGTTTGTATGTTCAAGGGCAAATGATTCCTACGTATTGGCAGGATCAGGCATTTGTTTAGGGAGACAGTCAGTCTGTCCTTGTAGCATTTTTTCTGTCATGCTAGTGATCACTTATGATTGTGGAGCTTGGATTTGAGTACTTGGTTAGGGAGTCTTGTCAGGCATGCAGAAAACAATACCTTCCTAAAAGGAAGAATGGATTGACCATAGCTAATGAAGGAAAGTAAATATTGTATCAAATTGAAAGAAAAACACACAATCTTTCCAAAATGAATGGCAGGTAAGAAGATTTGACAGTATGTAAAAGCAATAAGAGTAACTAAAAAATTAATAAAGGCAAGAAATGAGTATGCGACTATGACCATGCTTTAGCATTGTAAGTTGATCATTTCAGAGGACTGTCTCACAAGAGGTTGGATGCCAAGCATCTCCATTGGATGCCTGAAATGCAATCAATGCCTGTCACTTCAATGCAGATACTAATATAGCATTACTGGTACCACAGCGGTACTGCCTTTCACACATCTGCCTGGGTTCACACATCAAACAGAAAAGCAACTACAACACTCAGCAGCCCACATACCATCAGCTCACTGACCTTTCACTGCAATCCGAAGAGTTTATACAGCTTCCTCTCCAAAGACTTCACTGGGAGAAGAACACAACCATGGAACGTCGGCATTTTGAGTTAAGGCTCCTTTGAGTTCAATCTAGCTTCTGTGCTGTGGTTTGGCCTGCTTGGGCAGGCTTGTTGGCCCGGTTGGGCTATACCAATGACACTGAAAGCAGTTGACAACACACACAATCAAACTGCATATAACTGAAGCATCTTATGAGTTGATCAACATAGAATAATAGAGAGTCATACAGTACCACAGCATAGAAACAGGCCCTTTGGCCCAAAATGGTCCATGATGACCAAAATGTCCATCCACAATAACCCCATTTCCACGCACTTGCCCCTAATCCTTCAAAGGAGAAAGTGAGGACTGCAGATGCTGAAGAGTCAGAGTCGAAAATTGTGATGCTGGAAAAGCACAGCAGGTCAGGCAGCATTTGAGGAGCAGGAGAGTCAAACTTTCGGGCATAAGACCTTCATCCTTCACTCTCACTTGGTTAAAATACTGGAATGCCTTCCTAATAGCCTTTGTATGTACCCAAAGGACACCAGCAGTTCAAGAAGGCAGCTCACCACCACCTTCTCCAGAGCAATTAGGGACAAGTAATGAATGCTGGCCTAGTCAGACAAACCCACATGACTTTGAACAAATTAAAAAGATATTCTCTGTCATTCTGGATAGTCTCTTACCTGATTGGATGCTAGTTCAGCAGATGAACAGGTTACTTAGCTAAGGAGCCGAGTCCTCTGATTAATATCACTTCACACCTCCCCCACCTCTCCTGGGCCCTGGGCCAGAAATACTACAACACAAAACTTACTGGCCAGCTGTCCATTGCTTGTCAGTACCATTGGGAGTAATGGAAGCTACTATTAATGTATTCAGCAGAGGTCCGTTGATAGACCTGGGTCATAGGTGAATGAGAGCAAAATGGAAGGATTGGAGGGCATGGGGAGAGGGATAGTTACTGGCTAGTGTGGTGGTGCTGTAATTGAAGAATGGGCAGGGAGTGACTCTAAACAGCTTCCGCCTTCCCAGTGTTGTGACTCTCAAGCAGTTACAAATAGCTTTTGTGGTTTCAAGATTTCTTTCTCATGGTGTTCAGGTGATTTCTCCCATTTTTTTTGCTAGTTTCAGCTCAATGAAATAAAATACCTGCAAATTTTAATTTTGATGAATCATTGTTCCACAAACCAATGTCAATTACAGCCAGTCCCCGTGTTATAAATGGATTGCATTCTTGAGTACATTTATAAATCAGTTTAGAGTCAAAGAGTCAAAGGCAGCATGGAAACAGACTCTTCAGTCCAACTTGACCAGATATTCTAAATAAATCTGGTCCATTTGCCAGCACTTGGCCCACATCCCTCCAAATTCTTCCGAAGAGATATGAATGCCTTTTAAATGTTGTAATTGTTCCAGCTTCCACTACTTCCCCAGGCAGCTCATTCCATACATGCACCACCCTCTGCGTGAAAAAGTTGCCCCTTAGGTTCCTTTTAAATCTTTCTCCTCTCACTTTAAACCTATGGCCTCTAGTTTTGGAATCCCCCCCCCACCCCCGCCAGGGAAAATACCTTGTCTGTTTGCCCTATCCATGCCCCATCATGATTTTATAAACCTCTATAAGGTCACCCCTGAACCTCCGACATTGGAACATAATGCAATACAATATAAAATAGCTGTTTTTAAATACAAATATTCACATGTTGAATCTTTAAAATTGATATGAATATGAGCTCTCACTCATGAGCAGGTCATTAGTTAACATTTGTAAATCAGGGACCTCCCCCCCCACCCCACCTCCACCCACCCCCACCCGTGTGCTGAATTTCTTGTGATGAGCGTGGCAGAACCTTTTGAGTCTTCACACTTTTTGAGGTTTCAATGGACAGTCATGGAATCCATGAATTATTTAATGACATTTTGTGATTGCCTCTTAAAACGACAAAGTCTGATTGTCTGAATTTGGCTGCAGTTGAATCCACAAGAGAAGTCATGTGATTTTTTAGGAGCTATTTTCCAAGACTCCATCCGTCTATTTCAAAGAGACTAGTTTTCGTAACTACACATATATGAAATATATCATAATTATTTGTCAATGGAAATATATATTTATATTTCACAATCTCAGGATAGCCCAAACACTTTATTACCAAAACAGCAATTAACTAATAACTAGATATTTTGGTGTATAGCTGAAAAAAGAATATTTCATCAAAGCTTCAGATCTTTTACTCATCAGGAGAATTCACAAGAATTCCAACTTAAAGGGAAAAACAACATTTATATGAGGGAAGAATGTGAACTGATCGACAAAAAGACCCTGATTAGTGTAGGCGTTTCCATGGAGAATGCATCAGTTAATGATGATTGACAGTTAATGTAAGGTTTTGTTTAAATTTTAAACCAGATAGGTTGACTCTGTTTGGTCAAGGTATTACCCTGAGAAATTAACAAGGAAATGTTTGCAATATATCTTGTTGGGTTGAAACTGGTGCAGTAGGTAAACATTTCCTTTCTGCCTGCAAAGAACAAGGCCTTGTTATTAATATATGTAGCTTACAGTCTGCACAAGTATTTCACACTGTAAGCTCAACTGACAATCCTAGTAATCTTTTAGAGATATTCGTTGAGGGATAAATATTGACTAAATAGCATACATAAGTCCCATCCTTCTTCAAATTAATTAGGTGGGATCTTTTATGTCCATTTGAGAGCATGAATAGAACCATGGCTTAGCACTTAAAAGTAAAATAACACACATTCAGGTCAGGTATGTCCTGAATACATATAACTGTACTGTTGTCTAAAATACACAGTATGGAATACATGTTAATTTAAGAATCTTAGTTTTCTCCCTCTTAAAGAAAAAGTTTTTTTATACAATGGCTATAATGTGCATTAAAATAACTGAAATAGCTTTTGTTGATATATTTTGGTTTGCTCTTGCTAATTCATTCCAATATTTTAACACTTGAACAGAATTAGTATAAAATGTAAACATGTATAAATTTGCATTTTAATCTTTAATCGGTAGTTAACCAATTAATAGACAATTTATGCTGTCGCGTGTATCATCACCAATGTGTGTCAATCTAATTTAATCCAAGCATGATAATACAATAAAGTTGCGTTGTTTGTGTTGTAGAAAGTGTGAAACCACAAATCATGAACAAATTGCTCAATCAGAAGTAAGTTTTTTTTAAAAAATGCAGTAATGGATATTTTTGACTGTGAATGATACTATGACGTATCTGGGAGAGAGGTAGTTAAGTTTACCTTGCAATACATCATGAGCAGCAATAGCTTCCTAAAGTTAATTTGTGTAACTTATGAAATGGGCACTATGAAATGGAATTTTTCATATCATTTTCATGAAATTGGACACCTTTGTTTTTGTCTTCCCAGTATGGGATGTTAGGAGTGAGACCCATATGATTGTGCCACCTAGTGGAGAGAGAAAGCAATAATTTACTCTCAACCTGTAACACGTAATAAACAAGTTTCAACTTGTTGCACTGAGTACTTTATTTAAAATTATTTCAATCACAGCAAAGCTGATATTTTAATGTTAGAAGCGTAATTTATCATCAAGTAATTAAACTATATCTAATAAACTAATTCTTCAGTTAACTCAAGGAAACCTAGTTAAATTGGCTCGTTTTAAGACATAAATTAATTTGATCTTGGAGCAGCCACAAGGCTGCTTTTTAAGCTGACCTCGTTGCAAACAACCAAGGGGACAGATGAATAAAGAAGGCGAGCCCATTCCGCCTTCCACATCTGTGAGCTTATTAATTTGTTATACTCATCAGCGGACACATGCTGGCACAGCGGTGATCACTGCTGCCTCACAGTGCCAGAGACCTGGGTTTGATTTCAGCCTTAAGCAACTGTCTGTGTGAAGTTTGCATGTTTTCCCTGTGTGTGAGTTTCCTCTGGGTGCTCCGGTTTCCTCCCACAGTCCAGAGATTTTTTTTATTTAAAAAAAAACTTTATTCATAAAAATATTTTGATATCGAAACAATTGGTGATGCCATTCATATGTATATATTGCATTTCTTTGCACACACAGGTCAGACTGAATCATTTGTATATACGAGTCTGTATGTTGACCATCCAGATGTTTAGCTGAGATGTCAGCGGAGCCCAATTATTGAGTGGGCCCACTGTTCTTCTTAGGCAGGCAGATGTTACACAGTGGTCTTTCCCCACCGCGCCTTGGCGGCAGCCGCCCCAAGCTTCAGCACGTCCCTCAGCACGTAGTCCTGGACCTTGGAGTGTGCCAGTCTACAACACTCAGTCGGGGTCAACTCCTTCAGTTGGAAGACCAACAGGTTTTGGGCAGACCAAAGAGCGTCTTTGTCCGAGTTGATGATCCTCCAGGCACAGTTGATGTTCGTCTCGGTGTGCGTCCTGGGGAACAGACCATAGAGCGTGGAGTCTCGCATCACGGAGCTGCTCAGGACGAACCTCGACAAACACCACTGCATTCCTAACCAGACTTCCTTTGCATAGGCACATTCCAGAAGGAGGTGTGTGACAGTCTCATCCCTTCCGCAGCCGCTTCGAGGGCAGCATGCGGTGTGGCAGAGAGTCCGGGCGTGCATGAAGGATCTCACCAGCCAAGCCATGTCTTGGTGCGTGTGGGAAAGTTCTGGCGATGAGGTATTCTGCGAAATGACTTTGACATTCTGCTCAAGGAACCGCTCAACAGGATCCACCCTCGCCTTTTCCCAAAGGGTCTCAAGGACACTACGCGCTGACCACTTCCTGATAGACTTGTGGTCAAAGGTGGGTTTTTTTCATAAATTTCTCCATGAAGGATAGGTGATATGGAATGGTCCAACTACTTGGAGCGTTCCGCGGCAGCAAGGCTAGGCCCATCCTTCGCAACACCGGGGACAGGTAGAACCTCAGTACGTAGTGACACATGGTGTTTGCGTACTGGGGATCCACACACAGCTTGATGCAGCCACATAGTGTGGGGGTGGCATTGGGCATGTTTTTTCCCCTGTTGCCCAGATCTTTATACATTGTGTCCCTCCAGATCCGGTCCACCTTTGATCTCCACATAAAGTGGAAGATGGCCTGGGTAACTGCGGCAGCACAGGTTCTGGGAATAGACTAGACCTGTGCCACATATAACAACAATGACAGTACCTCACACCTGATGACCAGGTTTTTACCTACGATGGAGAGCAACCGTTGCTCCCATTTGCCCAGTTTCTGCCTCATTTTGCTGATACGCTCCTCCCAAGACTTGGTGCACGCCCCAGCCCCCCCTAACCAAATACCCAGCACCTTCAGGTGGTCAGTCCTGACAGTGAAGGGGAAAGAGGATTGGTCGGCCCAGTTCCCGAAGAGCATGGCCTCACTCTTGCCTCAGTTTACCTTGGCCCCCAAGGCCCGTTCGAACTGGTCACAGATACACATGAGTCTGTGCACGGACAGCGGATCCGAGCAGAAAACGGTGACGTCATCCATGTACAGGGAGGCCTTAGCCTGTAGGCCCGACTGCCAGTAATAGTTACCCCTCCCAGGCTCGTATGCTTCCTGATGGACTCAGCAAATGGCTCTATGCAACACACAAACAAGGCAGGGAGACAATGCAGCCCTGCTTGACTCCAGATCTGACTTGGAAGCTGTCTGATTCCCACCGATTGATTGAGACAGCACTGACAATGTTGGTGCAGAGCAGTTGGATCCAATTGCAGATTCCCTCTGCAAAGCCCATTTGGGAGAGAACATCCCTCATATACGTATGCGATATGCTGTCAAAGGCTTTCTCCTAGTCCAGGCTGATGAGGCAGGTGTCCACCCCCCGTCCTGCATGTAGGCAATCGTATCCCTGAGGAGTCCGAGACTCTCGGTGATCTTCCTGCCCGGTACAGCACAGGTTTGCTCAGGGTGAATCACCGATCCCAGAGCAGACCTGACCCGGTTGGCAATGACCTTTGCCAGGACTTTGTAGTCTACATTTAACAGTGAGATTGGTCTCCAATTTCTAATTTCCTCCCTCTCCCCTTTCTGCTTGTAGATGAGGGTAATGATGCCTTTCCTCATGGATTCGCTCATGGTACCTGCCAGAAGCATACTGACATACACCTCCAGCAGGTTCTGGCCAATTAAGTCTCACAGAGCAGAGTAGAGCTCGACCAGTAAGCTGTCACTTCCGGGAGTTTTATTCTTTTTGAAGGGCTCAAGGGGGCCTTGGTCAGCTCATCCAGACATAGCGGCTGGTCCAGCCTCTCCCATGTTCTGTCGTCTAAGACCTCAGTGATAGAGGACAGGAGCGACTGGGAGGCCGCTCTGTCAGTTGGCTTCAAGTCATACAGACTGGCATAGAAGGATTTGCTGATCCTCATGATATCAGCCTGAGATGATGTTACTGAGCCTTCTTCCTTCAGGCTGCTGAGCACAGAGCTCTCTTTGTTCCTCCCACAGTCCAGAGATGGTCATGGTTAAAAACCCCATGCAGGGGTAGTGGGCAGGGGAAGTGGGTCTGTGTGGGATACTCATCTTCGGGTCAGAGTGGACTTGATGGGCCAAATGGCCTCTTTTTGCACAGTAGGGATTCTATCATTTTAACATACTCATTTGGGCAATCTGATCTTTGGTCTGCTAATAATTTGTAAAAATTATAAAATAAAACTGGATTATTAAAAAGGAAGGAATATATAAAGGTGAACATTCTAATGTGAATTAGTATTTCTTTGCAACTTTGTGATTTACATCAGTCTTCACTTTGTTTTTATTCATTCATAGGATGTGTTTGTATTTTGGCAAGGCTGGCATTTATTGATCATCCTCACCATCTTTGAGAAGATGTTGGTGAGCTTCCTTTTGAACCGCTGCAGTATACTAGATGTAAGTAACGTATTTGCTGTTCGTGAGGGTACCCTAAGATTTTGCCTTTGACAATGAAGCAATAGCAATATATTTTCAAGTCATTATGGCAATCTTGACTTCTTAATGCATTCGTTTTATTTACTTGAATTCCCCCCAACCTTTGGGGTTGTAAATTATCCCATGTTCTGGCTTTTGGTGGATTAATCATTCCATTCCAAGCCTCACATCCAGCTCACAGATGATTAAAGATGGCACCAACACCTGGCGACTCCTTGCCAGCTCCCTACAATAGATCTAACTCTAATATTTCTTATAACTGTTCTACCCTTCTAACCTATATTTTAAGTTTGTACAAATTCCTCACTCTGTCCAAGCTTTTTTACATTATGATCTACATGTCCTTGCTTACTATGTACTGCTTGCAAAAAAATGCTTTTCACTGTTCTGAGGTATATGTGACAAAAAAAATCAAAGTTATCGATCAATTTACAGCTCCTTCAGCAATTGGGCACAGTAGATTCAACTCAAAAACACAAACATCAATCATTGATGTGTAAGTTAAAAGGAGTTGTTAAATCCCACAAATCTTATCATTAACATTGGATGCTTCCCTCCCAAATTCATTTTCAGTCCTACAATCTACCTGCATCTAGTTTATGCCTTGAATTTGCTCGTGACAGGGATAGGAAACTATAGTTAGGAGTATTAGATAATGGGATTACTTTCTGTGGAGCAAAGCATGCTTCAAAATTCAAAAGACATTTGAAATAATTAAAGGCTTGGATAAATAAGAAAAGACTATTTCTCCTTACAGGGATGGTAATGATGAGAAATCATTGATTTTTCAGATTATTTCTAACAAAGGTGGAGAGAAAGCTTACGGGATATTTCTTCACATAGTGGAAATTTTGGAATTGTATATAACAGATAGTTGTTGAAGGAATGATATTTACTGCAGTTGTATAGCATGCTAATGAGGCCACACCTAGAATACTGTGTGCAGTTTTGACCTCCATACTTGAGAAAGGATGTATTGGCACAGTAGGGTGTGGAGACAAGCTTCACTATGCTGATTCTGGAATTGACAGGGTTGACTTATGTGAAGAGATTAAGTAGATTGGGACACACTCATTGGAATTTAGAAGAATGAGGGGGATCTTATAGAAATATATGAAATTATGAAAGGAATAGATAAGACAGAAGCAGAAAGGCTGTTTCCACTACCAGGTGAAATTAGAATAAGTGGGCATAGCCTCAAATTAAGGAGGAGCAGATTTATGACAGAGCTGAGGAGGAACTTCTTCTCTCAAAGGGTTGTGTATCTGAGGAATTTCTTGCTGAGTGAAGCAGTTCAGGCAAAGGTAGTACAGTTTTGAACAGTAAAGGAATTAGGCGAGTGTGTAAGTGGAGCTAAGTCCACAAAAAAGGTCAGACATGATCTTATTGTATGGTATATGAGGCTCCAGAGGGCAGATAGCTTACTCCTTCTCCTATTTCTTACATTCTCATGAAAGAAAATTTGATAAAGTCATTGAAGCAACCAATGTCATGAAGTAGACATTCATGAAGTTCGCAACCTTCATAAAACAGTGGAGATACTAAAATTGAACACTGGAATAATAGACGAAGGAGAAGTTGAAATCTTTGAAGTCACTAGTGAGTTCATTCAGAGCAGATGGATATGTTGAAACTTCACCTGTGACTCTACAGGCAAGACAAACACACATAGGATTTTCAATTTGCAGATGACCTCTACTCAATCCATAAGCATGACCTCAGGTTTTGGACAGTTTGTCATTTTAATTTCCCCCTTGTTCTCATGTTGATGCCTTTGTCCTTGTCATGCTGCACTATCCCAGTGAGAGTTAACATAATTCTGAGGAACAGCACTTCATCTTTCAATTGGGTGATATGGGTTTTGCCAATTGGTTACTGGGAAAAGTTAAAAACAATGACTGCCGATGCTGGAAACCAAATACTGGATTAGTGGTGCTGGAAGAGCACAGCAGTTCAGGCAGCATCCAACGAGCAGCGCTGATCCAGTACTGGGAAAAGTTGCCCACATTTGTCTTTTGAGCACAGGTTGTGCTGGGAATAGTAATTTATTTTTCTTTTGTATTGCATTAAAAAAGCAGCAATACGATGCAGGAGTCTTATTGTGTTCCGTGATACTTAATGATCATTGATTTCATCATATGTATCATAACTGCTGCTAAAGTGCTTGAGCATGCGCAAGAAGAATGATGTGATATTGCTCACTTCGTACATATTTCTTGAACTGGTTTGTCGATGAACTGTATTCTGTTGCCAGACACTATCTAATTTAGAATACTGAATAAACTGACAATTGCGGTCATCGTATCAGTGATGTTATGGCCATTGTGTTGGTAAGTCACTGAACAATGGAAATTTGGAGAAGTAATCAATCACAACTATGTAATCTTGCCCATGCAATGTGAACAGCTCTGTTAGTTTTTCCAAGGAGTCGATGGAATACTGTGTCGATGTAGAGGCTTCCTTCCCTGCTGAAGTTGATATGTTTGGTGTGCCTCATTTTCATTCATGAATCATTGAATACCCTAATTTATCACTGGTAAATACAGAGATTCACATGCTAGCTTTCTGGTGATTCAATATCAATGTATCGCTGAAATAACTTGGACATGATATCCTGATGGAATGCATTAGAATTAGGACTTGTTTACCCTTGAAAATAACTTGTGATATATCAAAATAATTTCTGTATGGTCAAAATGAACAAACCATTTCAGAACCTTCTCTAGTCATGTCAAGCCATCCCTGGATGATGGACATTAGCAATTTTTGTCGTCGCTCAAATTTGGCAATTGTGGTTTGTAACTCTTCATATTGATCCTGGCCAAACTAAAGCAGATCAACATTGAGAATATTCTCAGTTTTGTAGTTCAAAGGGAATATCTTGCTCTTTGTGTGAGTTGGACAATCTGCTCAGAATGTCAGATGCAATTATCCTGGTATACACAAAAACATAGATTGCTGTAGAAGCTCAGCATACCTGGCAGCATCTGTGGAGAGAAAACAGTCAATTCAGAACTGTGTTCTGAAGAACGATCACTGGACTTGAAGTATCAACTGTGGACAGAAAACAAAGTTATTGCCAGACCTGCTGAGTTTCTTCAGCAATTTCTGCTTTTACGTGTTTCAGATTTTCAGCATCCACAGTTCTTTGTTTTAGATTCATCTTGGCTTACATCCCATTTGAAAGTCATTTCCTTTCAGAATGTTGACTGATTCACTTGTGCAAAGTTTGGTCTATTCTGCTACAATGGATGTGGTTTGAACCTCATGAATTATGACTATGCTGAGATCTGATTTGTGTTTACCTAATGTAATCATTCATCAATCACGGCTCCTTCAATTAGATGCATCCTGCCACAGTGCTTTGCTTCACAGTCTCTCATCTGACTAGACTTCATAGCCATGGATATGCAATGTTGTTGTCTTGGATTCAATATCTTACTGATTACCCTTCTAACAAAATTAATTATCTCTTTGGAATAAAATAAATTATACAGATGAGAAGAAAACTGAAATAATTTCATACAAAAACTGAAATTGCTGCAGAAACTTAGCAGGTCTGGCAGCAGCTGTGGAGACAAAGCAGAGTTAATGATTTGAGTCCAGTGACCTCTCCTCTGAGTTCTGAGTCTTCACAGATGCTGCCAAATCTGCTGAGTTTCTCCAGCACTTGCTGTTTTTGTTTCAGAGCTTCAGCATCTGCAGATCTTTGTTTTATTTTAGTAAGAATTTGACCTTGGCCTGTTGGATCCATTTGCCGTTTTGAAATTGTATTACACCATTTTCTGAATGCTTTCATTAATTTTGTTTTGCCTGTTAATAATAATATCATCCCCGCTCTTCAGAATGGAACAAAAAATTTTCCGATGAAAATTCCAGCCAAATCAAATGCTGTGGTTCATAAATCAATGGGCATGAGACCAATTTTCAGAGTTACACTAATTATATATGGATTATTGTTTATACATTGCTTTAGTAACCATAAACTCCACAATTCACAACTCTGAACTCAATCCTAGTGTGCAATTAATAACCTTGGCTATATCACAAAATTATGAAATTCTAGAGGCGCACTTAATAGAAAGACTGACAAAGGATTCATGCAATTAATTATGAAAAGTAAATCAAATTTGCCTCTGCCAAAACTGTTATGAGTGCTTATTTATTTAGCATGATATGATTACAGATAGGAATGATTATTACAAAATAACTAAGCAATACATTCTCCCTTGGAAATGTTGCTCCATGTTTTCTGTAAGGTTTTTCAGATGATTCCTGTGCTATTTCTGTCCTTGCCTTTGTCAGACCAAATTAGGCATCTTTCTCAACTGGTGACAATACTGAGCATGAGAAATAAGAAATAGAAACAGGAATAAGCCATAGTGCACCTCGTGATTGCTCTGCTGTTCAAAAAGGTTATAGTTGAGCTGCTGGGATTTCATCTCAACTCCATTTTTCTACTTGATCCCCATATCACAGGATTAGCTTTGAGTTCAAAACTCTGTATATCTTTGCCTGGAATACGCTCAGTGACTGAGTGACAGCACATTTTGGAGAATTTGAGGTTCCCAGCTTCTGAGTAAAAAAAATATTTTTATCTCTCTACCAAAATATCGTGAGACTGTTTCCCCAGAGTTCCATTCAGCTCTGATATCTTCTCCATTCAAGGATAAAGCTTGTGAGCATCAATTTTTAGTTCATTCTTGCATTGTAAGTATCACTGGCAAGGCTGCATTTGTAAATCATCCATAATAGGCCTTGAGAATATAGTGATAAATTACCTTCTTGAACCGCTGCAGTCTGTGTTATATCAACAGCCACTGTGCTATTAGGAAGGAAATTCCAGAATCTTGATCCAGCAATAATGAAGGAATGGTGATTATAGTTCCAGGTCAGGATGGATTAGAGGGAATCGGATGGTGATTTTCCCACTCACCTCTTGCCCTTGTCTTTCTAGGTGGTAGAACTTGTAGGGTTTGAAGGTGATGTCAAAGAAAGCTTGACAAGTTGCTGCTGAGTGTTTTCTAGATGATAAACATTGCATTGACCCTGTGAGGTTCTCAAAGCCTCTTTGTGCAAAATCATCTGGTCTTTAGATCATCAGAGAATGAAGATGTGTGATGGGACCCTATTAGAGCCCTGACTCACAGACTTATGTAGGAATTTTCTAAGAAGTTTCAACTTCTGATGGTTTATTCCCTGCAATTCATAACCTTGGCAATATGACAAAAAAAATCAAATTTTAGCGACGCCACTTAACAGAAAGACCAACAAGGATTGACTCAATTAATAACGAAAAGTAAATCAAATTTGCCCCGGAACTGTCATGAGTGCTTATTTATTAAACATGACAACTATAGATAGGAATTATTTTTGCAGTGAGTTGCTGCAGAGTATTTTCTAGATGGTAAACATTGCATTGATGCTGTGAGGTTCTCCGAGCCTCTTGTGCAAAATCATCTGGTCTCTAAATCATTGGAGAATAAAGGTGTGTGACAGGACCCTATTGGACCCTATTGGAGCTCTGACACACAGAATAATGTAGGATTTGGCCAAGAAGTTTCAACTTTTGACGGGTTATTCCCTGCATTCCCCACCCCCATCCTCCCACACCATCAACTCCCAGACCCTGTTCAAATGTCTCTGAATCCGACTTTAAGTCAGAATTTTCCCTGCATCTGATCATTGTGGACAGTGGCAGAAACATTAGAAGATATTGTGAGAATATGAAAAAGTGATTTTCTACAGCAAGAAGAAAAAAACCTGATTTTCCTTTCAAGGTTTCAATTTCCATAAGATTCTTGTTTAAAAACCTTCTTTCACAAGCATCTGGTCTGACCTATAAGGTTTCCACCAGGCTAGCTAATTTAAAATTAACCACCACTTCAATGATCAAGAATATAAGTATTTTAAACCATAGAGACAAATTTCAACCAAGGACTATGGAAAAATTATCTGATTGAATCTGCTCTTAATGGCAAAGCATAGATCATTGAGCAGCTGAGTTAAAAAGCTTGATACCATCCAAGACAAAGCAGGTTGCTTGATCAACCACTTTCATTATTCATTCTCTCCACCACTGATGTACAGTCACAGCAGCTTGTACCATAGACAAGATGCATGCAGCAATCTGCCAAGACTCCTTTGAACAACACCTTCTAAACCTGTGATCTCTATCACCTAAAAGGCCAAGAGCAGCAGATGGATAGAAGCACCAAGTTACTCTTCAAGATACATACTATCCTGACTTGGAATTATGACTCCATTCTTTCACTGATACTGAATGAAAATGCTGGAACTCATTCCCTAACACCAGATGTCGCCTAATAATATTTCAAGAAGGTGGTTTGTCACCACATTCTCAAGGGTAATTAGGGATGGCCAGCAAATGCTAACCTTGCAGTGACACTCAAATCAATAATAATGAAAAATAAATCAAGTTTTTTGGTTGCAGAAACAAATTCACTGCCGACATCCGGATTAAGTATATTGCAGTTAGAACCTTAATTGATCAACTAATGTTGCTGACAGAGAGCTTCAAATATAGCCAGTGTAAATTTGGCTGCATAAAACCCAAACATTTTCAGATCAAAATGTTTGAAAGTGTTGTCCAGAACTCCTCAGAGTTTCAATTTGCCTGATGGAAAGTCACCATATGGGCACACATATCTCAATGAAATTATATGATCCATATTTTATGGGTTAGCCCCAGTAATTATTCCAAAAGCAAGTGAATATAATGTGATCTTGCAGCCCCTTTTTTTTTCATTTTGTTTACTAACCTTCTTTGACATTTTCGAAAGGAGTAGTCAAATGATACAAGCTTTGGTGGGTGATACTAGTGACCATTCAGCCCACGTGGCAGAATTTAGCGTGAGCGTTAGATTTAAGGCTGGATTAGAGTGCAAGAACACACCACTTCCACCACTGATGTTCTCATATTCTATGTCTGCAAGTTATGATTATGAGAGCTCGCCAGCCCCTGAAAATATTACCGTACTCTTTGTTATGGCTTTGGACTCCCATTTTTTAAAATGACTCAGGCCAAAAGGGTTTTACCTTCTCTCTGTACTGAGTGGTAGAACTAATGTTGAATTGTTCTTTGTTTCCTGAATCCTAGACAGATTGCCCAACATCCATCAAGGGAAAATGAAAAGCGTGCATTTAACGAAGTCAATGATACACATCAATATCATTCAATTCACAGTTATGAGTACTTATTATTTAATTGGAATTTTCTTATATAATCCTTCCAAAACAGTTTCACTGATTAGACTCAGTTAGGAAAATTATTTCATTTTTGACCCTGTGGATTATTTGTTGTAATTGTTTTCAATAATGTGAATTCAGTAAAAAAAAATGGAAAATTGATACTAATGGTTCTTGCACATTAGTACGGAAACCAATTCATGTATCCCATGCCTCTTACTTCTTTCATTCATTATAAAAAAATCCTCCTTTTTCTCTCCCTTTCCTCTGATCTATTTCTATCATATGCCTGTGCCAATTATTTGAAGAGCATTCTTTAAATTAATTGTGTTGTTGTTTCTCTGCACTTTCTTCAGGTTCATCTCTTGCTGTTCTCTCAGCATCCATGCTTATTTCTTATATTTCATTCCCTTGCTGTTCCTTTTTATTTATTCATTCATGGAATGTGTATTTTGCTTGCTGGAAAACATTTACTGCCCATGCTTAGTTTTCCTAGAGAAGGCTGTGGTGAGCTGTCGTCTTGATATGCTGCAGTCCGTTTGGTAAACGGAAGCCAAAAATGCCATAGCTGGTGCAGTATTTAATGCAGGCATCAGGGTTCTTGCATGCAAGACAGCAGCGTTACCCCCTGTGGTGAGATTGCGGTATTAATTAATGCGCCTCCTTCTATGGTATAAAAGACCCTGGGAGCAGAAATCATGCCCACCAAAATCTGCCAGCTAATCAAAAGACAACAGCTGTCCAATGAAGGCAGGAATTGGCAGAACCGACAGCAGCTGCCAGCAATGCACCCAGTTAGAGACATAGGTATGTCAAAGAACCCAGGTTACTGTCAAGTGGGAGCACCAAGGGCACTGCAGGGTGGAGTCAGGTCAGGGAAAGTGGGGTCAGCAGCAACGACAACAGCCTTCCCCACCCTTGACTGCAATGTTCTGAGGCCTTGCCCATTAAAGGGCACCAGTTCACAGCAGGGCAAGAAGACTGCCCAGCATGCCTACCCACTCCAGAATATTTGTGGCTGAGATGGGAAGGCAGCAGATCCCAAATCCGGCACCACTAGGCAGATTAAACACTGCCCTTCTAATCCCACTGCAGGGGATTGTTAAATTCTACCTCATCCCTTTGTTTTCTTGTTGAGTTCTGACATAAAGGTGCATGAACATGCAAAGATAAATCAGAAATTAATCAAGCTCCAAAAGGCTGCTTCATAAAATAGGTAACATTCACTTATAGAATCATGTTAAACTTTTTGCTTGAAAATTATCACTAATGTTGCTGGAGTTTGTGCCTAAACCTCAGGATGAATTCAGCGAAATGAGATTGCAATCTGGCTCAATCCTTTTGTTCATGTTGCATTTTGAATATTTTTCTCAGAGTGATAGACTTGTTTTAGAATATAACATGAGAACATAAGAAAGAGGAGCAAGAGTAGAATATTCAGTCGTTCAAGCTTGCCCCACCATTCTGTAAGATCGTGGCTGATTTGTCCCAGGCCACAGCTCCTCTTTTGTGCCATTTCTACATCAATTTTAAATACTTTCAGAGATCTGGTCTCCACTACTCTCTGGGGTAGAGAATTCCCAACCCTCTGGGACAAGAAATTCCTTCACACCTCATTTTTAAATGAGTGTCCTCCTTATTTTGCAACTATGCCCCTAGTTTGAGATTCTCCCACTAGTGAAACATCTTCTCAGCATCTAAAAGTCCAGTATGACTCTTCTTCTGATGAACAGTCCGATCAAATTCAAAACATTAACTGTTTCTCGCTACACAGAAGCTGTCAGACCTGCTGAGTGTCTCCAGTGCTTAGTTTTTAGTTCAGATTTTCAGCATCTGTGGTATTTTTGCTTTTATTCTCAACATCTACCCTAAGCCTCCTCAGAATCTTGTATGTTTCAACAATTCAGCCCTCATTTTTCTAAATTCTATTCAATAAAGTCCTAACCTGTTCAGTCAGTTTTGATGAGTCAATTCCTGCATCCCAGGAATGAACCTAGTGATTGTTTAAACTGTCTCTAATGCCAGGATATCCTTTCTTTAATACTGTACACAGTGCTCCTAATGTGGCCTCACCAATGCCCTGTACAGTTGTAATAAGACTTCACTTTTTTAAAACTCTAACCCCTTAGCAATAAAGGCAAAAATTCAATTTGTCTTCTTGCTACACATAGATGTTAGCTATTTGTGTTCCATGCACAAGAGCCCCCAGATACCTCTGTGCTGAACCTTTCAGGAGTGTCTCTGTATTTAAATATTAGTCTGCCTTTTGGCTCTTCCTACAAACTGCATGACCTCACATTTTCCTACATTAAATTCTGTCTGCCACATTTTTGCCAACTCAACCTATCTATATGCCCTTGCAGATTCCTTATGTTCTCAATACAACATACCCTTCTACTATTATTGTATTGTCAACAAAATTGGATACATTACACTATGTCCCATCCTCCAAGTCATTAGTAATAAATAATTGAGGTCCAAAGTCTGATCCTTGTGACACTCCAATAGGTATGTCTTTCTAACCTGATAATGACCTGACTCTGTCTTCTGTGTATTGACTAATCCTCAATCCATGGTATTACATTACTACTAGCAGCATGAGCTCTTGACTGTACAATAACATTTAATGTGACACCTTATCAACTGCCTTCTGCATATCTATATCCACCAGTACCCCTTTATCAACTCTACTTGTTTTATTCTCAAAGCATTATAGCAAATTCGTCAAACATGATTTTTCTTTCATAAAAGCAGGTCAACTCTATTTTATTATGTTAAGCTTTTCTAAATATCCTACCATTTCATCCTTAATAATGGACTCAAGCATTTTCCCATCAACAGATATTAGGCTAATAGGACTATAGTTTGCTGTTTCCCACCCTTCTGAAACATTAACATTTTCTATTCCTCCAGAATTCAGTGAGATCTGGAATATTTCAAGTAATGCCTTCAATATCTCTGCAGCTATAGAGATTTTCCAGCATAGAAAGGGCCCTTTGGTCCATCATGTTATGTCTGTCATCGTGCTTATCATCAGGTATCCATCTATCCCAATACCATTTTCCAGCACTTAGCCTTCAAGTGCTCATCTAAATGGTTCTTAAATGTCTTGATGGTTCCTGCCTCTACCACCCTTTCAGGCAGTGAATTCCAGATACCCACCACCCTCTGGATGTAACTTTTCTTCCTCAAATCCCCTCAAAGCCTCCTATACTCCTTATCTTAAAATTGTCCCATCTGGATATTGACCCCTCAACTAAGACAAAATGTTGTCTATACCCCCAGAACTTGTACACCTCAATCAGGTCCCCTCTCTGCCTACTCTGCAGTTCCTGACTTGTTGCAATTGACCTGCTGCTCAGCTGAGCTTTAAATATGGCTATGAAATAAATCGCTAGGGCTCATGGAGAAAAACCTTCCATGGAACTCTCCAAAGCTGACACTTAGCTAATTTTTAGTAAAATGTAGCATACAGTTCTTAATATGAAGAAAGTACTTTTCAAAAAGTCTGCATTTGAAGAATAAAGGCTGAATATTATGTAAGGTTTTGGCACAGGAGACCTTGAAACAGCATAATTTCCCTTCCAAATCAAAGCCAACAACCCTGACACAGCGCAAGCTCTGCATCACCTTTTAAAGTTGGCAGCAATGTCTGTTTGCAATGTTTTTGAACTTGTAGAAATGTACTTCAGTTTTGTCCCAGCTCCAAGTCTGCAACATAAGATAAACTGCCAAAGCAGCATCTGTGTTGTTTTAGAAGTACAATGACTATAAAAATGACTTTAAAACTATACAACCCTAACATTCAATTTGATCTTTGCCTACATATTATTTCGCCTTTTATTGTTTAAATGCAATGAATAAATAACAGGTTATGTAAGAGTGTGCCTGTAGTTTCTACAAGATGATTTAACCTCAAGTAAAAGATTGTGACTTTGAATGACAGCCAGAAGCCTCATTTGAATATACTTTCCAATTCAAGTTGGGATTCAGCATTATTTTTCTTTCTTGTCTAAGTTATTTTATATTTTTAGCCATGCTGTTTACCACTGTTTATTTTCTGTATACTATGCATGGTCACAGGCTGGGAGATAAATAGCTCTTTTTAGTGTTTATGCTTCATGTGAGCAATAATCTATTTCCACATTCCAGCCTGTCTCATCTCCCACTTATCCCCCTTTTCCTTCAACCTGTTATCCAAGCTGTTCTTAAATGAATGTTTAGCCTCTCCCTTAATCACTAAAGAGTACATCAATTCAGAGTTCTCTGTAGTAAAAAAGGTTTTCATTCAGTCATGTCTATGTTTCCTTGAAGTAGACTTCTCAACCATCAGAAACAGTCTGCCTTGTTCAACCTTCCATAATTTAAAATATTTATTGTTATATTGTTCTTTTATTCAAAAATATTTAAATAGTTGTGTTCATGTACATTTTTATATCCGGAATGCTACATCGTTCACTGCTGCACTATAGTCTTCTTATCAAAAATGATTTATCTGACCATCATACATAGAGTCATAGAGATGTACAGCAAGGAATCAGACCCTTCGGTCCAACTCATCCATGCCGACCTAATCTAGTCTCACCTGCCAGCTCATACCCCTCCAAACCCTTCCTATTCATATACCTATCCAGATGCCTTTCAAATGTTGCAATTGTACTCGCCTCCACCACTTCATCTGGCAGCTCATTCCATACACATATCACCCACTGTGTGAAAGTTGCCCCTTAGGTCCCTTTTTTATATCTTTCCCCTCTCACACTAAATCTATGTCTTCTGGTTCTGGACTCCCCCACCCCGTGGAAAAGACTTTGTCTATTTATTTTATCCATGCCGTTCATGATTTTATAAACCTCTATCAGGTCAACCCTCAGCCTCTGACTCTCCAGGAAAAATAACACCAGCCTCTTCAGCCTGTCCCTATAGCTCAACTCCTCCAAACCTGGCAATATCCTTGGAAATCTTTCATGAATCCTTTCAAGTTTCACAACGTCCTTCTGATAGGAAGGAGACCAGAAAAATATATTCTATCAAGTTCCACCATTGAGTTTAAAAACAATTTTCCTTTCATCTACTAGGAATCACAAAACACAAAACCATTGTCAAATCATCCTTTCCCTCCTATTTTCCAATAAAATTTGAATCAATTTTTCAAGATTTGATTCATATTTGTATTTCCAAAGGGAGCATCCCAATTTATCTGTGTTTTATTCCCTTAGTGTCTCAACATCCTTCCTATTGTGTGAGATCCACAAACATGCAAAGAATTCCAGTAATAGTTATAGTAGTGTATTGTCTAGATTCACCATTGCATCTTAACTGTTAAATCTTATGCATTTTGTGATGAAATCCAGTACTCCACTAGATTGTTTTATGGTCTTGGCTATTTAAGGTATTTCTTTAATTTGGCTGTTCTTCAGAAATGAAGAACATTCATATTGGACTTGAAACTTGAACTCTGTTTCTCTCTCTACAGATGCTGTCAAACCTGCTGAGTTTCTCCATCATGCTCTATTTGTTTCAGATTTCCTGCATCTGCAGTACTTTTATATTACTCACTATAATTATTGTAAATCTGAAATCCATAATTTCTCTGAAACTCAACATAGCCCAGATTTCCTCCAGCCATTACTTACAATTTTTTTTAACAAAAATGTAGCATCTCATACTCTCTGGCACTAAATTCCATAAACCATTTCTTTATTTAGTTTATCTTCCAGTAAAATAACCTTACACTTTCATTTAGTCTGCAAATTATTGAACTGTGCCTCCTTTTTTAGATCATTTGGACACTGTTCCCTCTAGTCATATTTCATGTGTGAATCACAGTGCAAAGCTATATTCCACTACACACTGTCAATGAGTTTCACTATAAGTGCATTGTTCCATCATGCTCGATGGATTTTACTTGTCACTTAAAAAATAAATTCTCGTGGTTGCTACTTTCAGAATTATATTTTTCAAAAGCAGATCTTGTAGTAATATTGTATGAAAATAATTAATATGCAAATGATGCATTGCAGTTAAATGTAAAATTCTAAAAAAACCACAAACAGCACCTTCTGTCAGGAGAGACCCAATTCAATAATATTATTCCTTTTATTCCTTCATTTCATGTTGGCAAAAAAAGGGAAGTGAATGCACAATACTTAGCAAGACCACTGGATGATACAGGGAGCACCAAGAAGACAGAAATAATTGATTGACCAGTTCAACCTAACAGAAGAAGGCTGCCATGAAGAATTGTCAGGGAAACAGAGCAAAATAAAAGTGTCGAATTAAAATACATAATTGACATGACTAGTCAGTATTCACCAACATAATAAATGGTAATGTCTCCCCGCAGTAACTACAGTAAATTTTGAAAACAATTTTAGTGAACAGATGTGCTACGAAATTCCCAAGTGGGCACCAATGGAAGGGTTGCTGTTGAGCTTTCTGTTCTGTGTTTGGTGCATAACAAGGTGCAGCTAGAAACGACTGAGATAAAATTAACCTCAGTACTTGTTTAGAGCACAGAGAGACTGTGGAAATATTTGTTCATGGTTCCAACAGAAAATAGGTCTTCTATTGTTTTATGGATGGTGGTAATAATTATCATAGCACTTAAATTTCCATATGAATAAAACAAAGTTTCAAGCCTCATAACCATTCTCGATTGTTGGGAATAACTACATGCTCAAGATACTGAAATGTTGGCTGCAGAATATTTTGGAATGTTTACTTTGGCTGTACCATCATCAGTCTGGTATAGAACCCTATCCTCATCCCACTGTGATAATGATTGCTGGTAATGAGTAGGGAAATCTCTAGCTGCATGTAGACAACAGGAAATGTTTTCCGTCCCAGCATAAGTAATAGTTCTTCATTCTTCTCTTGATCTTTCCCTTGATTTATCAGAATTCTAGAAAATTGCACCATTGTAGGCACCAGTTTTGTAATGGTTTGCTTTGGGGCTATTATTACAACCCCACTGGAAATATACTATAGAAATACTATCCACAAAAGACTAGACCAAGATCCCTAAAGCATTTGAGGTTAATGATCACTTCTGCTCATGTTGTCAGTTTCCTCACATGTATTGCATTCAGTGTTGAGATCAACCATTTCTGTTGTGATACTGTTTTCAAAAATGTGTTTAAAGTAATTTTTAAAATTTGTATTTTGTAGTTTTAATAAACTATATTTTCATTTCAAAACAAAAGCAGTCAGAATCATACAATGACCTGATAATTTGTTTACACCAATATTGCTTTAGAGAGTTAATGGTGTCAAAATTAAAAAAGATCTCAGTTCCAACTCGAGCAACCAAGATCAGTTGCTCGGTCATATCTTTTTTAACTTTCTCTATAATTGATAGATTTATTGACAATGTCTCTCTGAATTTTTATCTTTTTTATCTCCCAAACTACAATATGTCAATCTGATTCTGCTGATTCTGACTTTGAGCAAAATTCTGCAATTCATCCATGCAGTTTCAGTTTTCCATCTTGATATCATGTAACAATGTTATGGCATTGGAAGTAACTAGATTTACAAGGTGGGGTAAGAATAATGAAATGACTAGTCCCAGATCGAAGAAGCTTCACATCATTAAAATTTTGCACCCAGCAAAATGCCTTGAGTGTGTAGTTATTACCAGAGGCACTGGTGAGGTGATGGGGATCAATGGTCACGTGTCTGATAAAGCCTCTAAAACAATAAACATGTCAATTATTTCTGAGATTGAACCATTCCAACAACAGCCAAAAAGGCTTTCAACTGACCTTGGGCCTCAGTGTCTCTGGAAGGAAAACTAAGCTTTTTTATGGGTCCATTTCCTGGCATTGTTGACTTGGAAAGGGTTTGGGTTCAAGACCTTAAACCCACAGCTTCTCAATGCCAGTCTAACTATGTACCTGATCAAAAGGTGAACAGACGGTGAAGGAAGTATGTCAAATATTTTTTCTTAATTAATTTCTATGAATGGCCCAGCCTGTGCACTTTAAAAGGCAGAATAGGTATCCATTTTGTCAGGGGTAATCTCAGAAGTAACATGGTAACATTAACAGATTCTTTACTCCAGGATAGTTGAGGTTGAGTCATTGAATATTTTCAAGATTGAGTTGGACAGATGTTTAATCTATAAGGAAGTCAAGGGTTCTGGGAGGCAGGCATGAAAGTGACACCAAGCTACAGTCAGATCAGCGGTGATATTATTGAATGGTGGAGTCGATTCAAGTGGCCTACTCCTGCT
This sequence comes from Chiloscyllium punctatum, assembly GCF_047496795.1. NCBI lineage: Eukaryota > Metazoa > Chordata > Chondrichthyes > Orectolobiformes > Hemiscylliidae > Chiloscyllium > Chiloscyllium punctatum. The sequence continues at coordinate 52,015,506 of NC_092743.1, read as the reverse complement.
CCTACTTCTCATATTCATAAGGTATCAGATATACCCAGCATGGCCCTCAGGTTAATGGCCCTCTGTCCTGTGTTCAGCACCCTGTAAATTAGTGTTTCCCAAGGCACTCAACCTCAGGATTATTGCGTCTAAAATACTTGTAATCTTGTAAATTACAGAAGAAAACATGAGTTGGGGAGAAGCTGTTTTCTGAAAGCTGTAGAAAATGACAGAGGTCAGTAGATTCAAGGTTGAAAAGTGTGTTGTTGGAAAAGCACAGCAGGTCAGGCAGCATCCAAACAGCAGGAGAATCGACCTTTCAGGCATAAACATTTCATCAGGAATGATTCTCCTCCCTCTCGGATGCTGCCTGACTTGCTGTGCTTTTCCAATGCCACATTCTTGACTGATCTCCAGCATCTGCAGTCCTCAATTTCTCTTCCTCAGTAGATTCAGGGCTGGTCATTCTTCTCTACCTTTAGCTCAGTGGTTAGTACTGCTGCCTCACAGTGCCAGGGATCCAGGTTCGATTCCCGCCTTGGGCAACTAAACGTGTGGAGTTTGTATATTCTCCCCATGTCTGCGTGGGTTTCCTCCCACAATCTAAAGATGTGCAGGTCAGATGAATTGGCCATGCTAAATTGCCCATAGTGTTAGGTACATTAGTCAGGAGTAAATATAGGGTAGGGGAATTGGTCCAGATGGGTTACTCTTTGGAGGGTCGGTGTTGATTTGTTGGGCCGAAGGGCCTGTTTCCACACTGTAGGGAATCTAATCTAATCTACCTCCTTGGTGGATCTTCACCTGCTGCTTCTGGCTCTGCAGGCTTTGGTACAGCTTCTGGAGATGGTTGTTCTGGCTGAAATAGCTGTCAGGGTTGCATCTGCCATCAGTTTTCACGCCAGCTTCATCCCTGTAAGTGACTTGCAGGCTCAGCCTGAGACAGAAGGTGATCCTCCATTTTCCCTTTTAGGTTGCTGTCCTTGTGATCTGAAGAGCTTTCCATTTCTGTTAATCCCCACTGTATAACTGTAATGTTCCAATCTATGCCCTGAGCACATGGCTTTGTGAATTGCCATCCGTTATTATCCAGATATTCTCCTATGTTGAGGCAAGAGTGATTGTGACTTGTGAACCCTACAGCCCCACCCCACCTCCTGCAGCTTTCAGTCCACTTCAGTGCTCAATTTCTCATATTGCCCACTTTCACTACCATCATTCCTTCAGCAAACTGGTCAAGTCAAACCCAATCCCAGAATTGAGTTCCCACTTTCCCCAGGACTTCATGGATTTTCCCTGGCAAATAGCCTGAATATTATTGAGCAAGCACTCAGGATGGACTGTGACCCACCTTGGAAGGAGTCATGAAAACATCCCCAACTGAGAACCGCCCAGATTGGCAGAGTCCAGAATAGCCTGGATTAGGCTGTAACAGACTGATATCACCCCAACTGATATCCTAGTACTCTCTCGACTGGTTGGACGTGCCATACAGAACTGACTGCGGCCAATTCCCAGATTGCAATGATGTGGATCCCTGGACCCAAGTATGACTAAGAGCTTCTTTGACTGCTGTCAACTCACTTGACTGGAATTGGATGAGCCTTTTGGTTGACTGAGATGGCACTCCCAGACTAAATATAGTTTCCTCTTGAACCCATTAAGGACTAGACCCCTTTGACTTTCTGACATGGAAGCCTGGTTGAAGCACATTCAGTGTGTTTGCCGTCTGAGCAGCAGACACATGCTGTAAGTTTGACACTGACGTAGTCTGGTGCCATACGGCAACATGCCCACTCTCTTGATTGTTCAGTGTCCTGAATTGTGACAAGTGATCTGCCTCCCCTCTGCCCTAAAAGGAACATAAGCAACACAAGGTGGCAAGGAGATTGGAAAGAAGAGCCTATTCTCTAAAAAGCAATGAAACCCAAATAGACCTGCAACCTCCAAGAGGTTGCAAAATGAGGGAGCATAAAGAAAGTAATCTAAGAACCTTAAGATGCGTCATGTGTAAATGCATGAGTTGCATGTGTGTCCCTGTGTGCAATGAAGCATGCAAAGAAATGGTGCTGAACATGCAGTTGTTTGAAGGCCCAGAGAAGTTAGCAATAAGCTGTTTCTGTCAGGTATCTCTTTGACTTGTATGATAGAAATTGGCAAGTCTAGTTTCTCAGGGAAAGAGGAGAGAATTGGAAGCTGCCAAAGTGAGGTAAGATTAGATAGTAATGAGGTGTTAATACATGTAAATAAGGCAGTTACCATTCATTAGTGAGATCCAGAATTCACCATTTAAACCCGAAGGAGAAAATTGGAATTTTCTTTCTCTGTCAAGAATATGATTTTTTCCAATTTTCTCTGTACCTTCCCAAATTTCTTGCTATTGTCCAAGCTGCTCAAGGGAGTGGAAAATTCTGCCCAACATTTTTCAGCGTTAGTGTATTTTTTTTCTCTTTCCTAGGCACTTTCTTAATTGACTTAGGATATTTCACGATGTGGAGGATGCTATACAAATATGAATAACTGTTTCTGCAGTTGGATGATTATTTGCAGAATAATTGGTGTTTTGCAATGATAAGCAACTGGTGTTTTACATAAGTTGTTGATAAATAATGATAAGCAGTAGAAACAGCACACTACGTCTCATATTTTGTGCAATGTAACCAAGAGTAGAAAAAACTATTGGCTATGCTTTCATTTGTGCTTTTATTTTATGAAGGAAGTACAAGCATAAACAACATGCAAAACTCACAGCAAATGGATGTTTGCTCATTTTGTCCTGCTACTCAGAACAGTGCTCTAATCCTAAAATAGATTTATATGGAAATTAACATGGAAATCATTTTTAAAAGGCTGTTTATGAGAAATACATGCAAAACAAGACCAGCTGAATGGGGAGGGAGAAAGGGATCAAAATATGAGTTGAATACCTGGCATGCTTCAGTCTTAACTGAAAGATTTTAATTATTGCCACATCACAAGCTAGATAAACTAATTTATACAGCAAAATAACTTAATACATTTTAACACTCAACATACAGCTTGAATAGCTCTGTCACTGTACCATGAGCATTCACTTTCATGCTAATGATTTAAGAAACTTTTAAGAACAAACTTTATCAAAAACCAATGGGAAAACAAAACAATGCTTGATCCTCTTCAAAGTTTTAAGGATTTTTAAAAATCCATTAATTATATCTTTCTGTATTTTGATTAAAAACAAACTAATTAGTATATTAAAGATTATTATGTTAATAAATCTATTAGAACTATATCCACCATAATAAAATAAAGAGTCAAAGAGTCAGGCAGCATCCGAGGAGCAGGAGACTTGACGTTTCAGGCCTTTATCAGGAATGTGAGGGGGGGGGAGAAAGGGGGCTGAGAGATAAATAGGAGGGTGGGGGTGGGGTTGGGAGGAAAGGTAACTGGGAAGTCAATAGGTGGGTGTGGGTGAGGGCTAATTGTGATAGATCGGTAGGAAGGGTGGAGCGGATACAAGGGAAGGAAGATGGACAAGTAGGACAGGCCAAGAGAGCGGTGCTGAGTTTAAGGGTTGGATCTGGGATGAGGTGAGGGGAGGGGAGGGGAGGGGAGATTTGGAAACTAGTGAAGTTGATGTTGAAGCTGTGTGGTTGAAGAATCCTGAGACAGAAGATGAAATGTTCTTCTTCCAGTTGTCTGGTGGTTTGGATTTGGCCGTGGAGGAGGCTCAGGACTTGCATGTCCTTGGGGGAGTGGGAGGGGAGTTGAAGTGGTCAGCCACAGGGCAGTGGGGCTATTTGGTGTGTGTATCCCAGAGATGTTTTCTGAAATGCTCTGTGAATTGGCGTTCTGACTCCCTGATGCAGAGGAGACCACATCAAGAGCAACGGATACAATAGATGAAGTGGGTGGATGTGCAGGAAAATCTCTGCCAGATTTGAAAAGATCCTTCAGCAGAGGTGAGGGTCAACATGTGGACGCAGGTTTTCCACCTCTTGTGGTGGCAAAGGAGGGTGCAGGGAGTGGAGGTTGGGTTGGTGGGGGTCATGGACCTAATAAGGGAGTCATGGAGAGAATGGTCTCTGCAAAAATCCAATAGGGGTGGAGAGGGAAATATATGTCTGGTGGTGGGGTCTGATTATAGGTGGCAAAAATGGCGGAGGTTAATGAGCTGTATCCGGAGATTAGTGGGGTGGAAGATGAGGACCAGGAAAGCTAAAGCAGAAAGATAGTCTATGTAAAATCAAAATTGAAGTCAAAGCAAACTCCTGGTTTATAAAAGACAACAATAGAGTCACAAAATCATAGAGATGTACAGCTTGGAAACAGACCATTCAGTTCAACTTGTCCATGCCGACCAGACATCCTAAATTAATCTAGTTCCATATGCCAGCACTTGGCCCATTTCCTCTAAACCATTCCTATTCATATACCCATCCAGATACCTTTTAAAATGTTGCAATTGTATCAGCTTGCACCACCTCCTCTGGCAGCTCGTTCCATACATATACCACCTTCTGCATGGAAATGCTGCTCCTTACGTCCTTTTTAAACCCTTCCCCTCTCACCCTAAACCTATGCCCTCTAGTCCTGGACTCCCCAAACCCAGGGAAAAGTCCTTGTCTATTTATCTTATCCATGCCCCTAATGGTTTTATAAACATCCATAAGGTCACCCCTCAGCCTCCGACGTTCCAGGGAAAACAGCCCCAGTCTATTCAGCCTCTTCCTGTAGCTCAAAACTGCCAGCCATGGAAACATCCTTGGAAATCGTTTCTGAACCCTTTCAAGTTTCACAACATCCTTCCTATAAGAAGGAGACCACAACTGCACACAATATTCCAAAAGTGGTATAACCAATGTCCTATGTAGCCCAAACATGGTCAATAGTCAAAGGATTTTTATTTTCAAACAGTTTAACAGAGCATTTCTTGATGGTGGATAGTGTAATATGGACTAGATGTATAAATACTGCAATAGAAATATCGGCTGAAATGTAAAATATAGATTTAAATTGTGATATTATGTAAGTAACTTAACCTGCTCTATCATTTAAACTTTAAATTGAGAAAAACCAACCTATTTATTTTTATTCATTATTCATTTTAGAATGGCAGATATCCTCCTTACACCACTTTCTTGAACTGCTTTTTGTGATCAAATGGCAGTTGTGAACATCAAATCCTGTACATGTTGTATGACAAATAGTATCAGCACAGTTTAGAAGATAACATTATTGAATACGAGCAAAAGTGTAATATGATCCCTTGCAAAAACTCCTTCAACATCAAAAGCTCTCAATTCTGGTTTGAAATCTAATTTTCATGCAACTTTAAACAGGCAACAATGAAAATTATTTTGTGAAAGATCACTTTTACTTGTTCATTATTTTCTTATCTTAAGATGTATATTGATGGTGACATCAGAATAATTAAAATGATATCTGCATCAATTAGTTGCAAACACAAAGTCAAAACACTGGTCGTCATTCAGCATCTCTTTATCTGTTAAAAAATAACATGAGATTGACACTATTGCCCTATTTTGTTGCACTGTTGCATTTCAAAAACTATGAAGGATTACTGATGTCAGTTCCTCACCGTGCTACAAAGAACTTTATTTCCTCAAGCTTGTTAACAGTATCTTCTGGCATTTGTATTACTCTGCTAGAAATTCCTAACTTCAGTGAAAGGGTTGCAAGGTGTGTTGCCACAATTTTGGCCATTGGTGATTTGATTATCCAGGCTTATAAACAAAAAGGAATAAACATTAGAATCCAATGATCATGTGAGGGCTTACTGGAAATAACCAGCAAGTGTGAAACAGGATGCCGTGACGAGCAATGTCGGACCTGTTACATGGCATATCTTATCAGATCTTAAGCATGTTGCCTTCTCCTGCATCTGTTCTAATGGGCTGCAAATAATAAGAGTTGCATTGAGCCTGACTGTGATCTCACACTCGGCATGGCACAGAGCAATTTTCATACCCAGAAGGGCCAAGCAGGGAAATCTTCATTGTATTCAGCTCAGCCAGTGCGAGACAGAGTTTCCGGTGTTGAACCACTCAAGTCACTTTTCTTGTAGACTTTCAAAATGGAATTATTTTCATTTTGTTTTGACAAAATTAAATTCTCCGATGCCTCCAATAGCCCACAAATGCTGTCAAACAACTTAAATCTATCTTTAGCCTTTATAAAAACTCAGTACTTATTCCCATATATAACCATAGAGTCATAGAGATGTACAGCATGGAAACAGACCCTTCGGTCCAACCTGTCCATGCTAACCAGATATCTCAACCAATCTAGTCCCACCTGCCAGCACCCCAGCCCATATCTCTCCAAACCCTTCCTATTCATATACCTATCCAGATGTCTTTTAAATGTTGCAATTGTACCAGCCTCCACCACTTCCTCTGGCAACTCATTCCATCCACGTACCACCCTCTGCATGAAAAAATTGTCCCTTAGGTCTCTTTTATATCTTCCACTCTCACCCAAAACCTATGCCCTGCCCAGGGAAAAGACTATGCCGCTCATGATTTTATAAACCTCTATAAGGTCACCCCTCAGCCTCCTACGCTCCAGGGAAAACAGCCCTAGCCTATGCAACCTCTCCCTGTTACCCAAATCCTCCAAACCTGGCAACATCCTTGTAAATCTTTTCTGAACCCTTTCAAATTTCACAACATCTTTCCAATAGAAAGGAGACCAGAATTGCACACAATGGCCTAACAAATGTCCTGTACAGCCGCAACATGACCTCCCAACTCCTGTACTCAACACTCTGACCAACAAAGGAAAGCATACCAAACAGCTTCTTCACTATCCTATCTACCTGCAATCCAAGGTCTCTTTGTTCAGCAACACTTCCTCAGACATTATCATGAAGTGTACAAAGCCCTGCTAAGTTTAGTTTTCCCAAAATGCAGCACCTCACATTTATCTAAATAAAACTCTATCTGCCACTTCTCAGCCAATTGGCCCATCTGGTCAAGATCCCGTTGTAATCTGAGGTAACCTTCGCTGTCCACTACGTCTCCAATTTTGGTGTCATCAGCAAACTTACTAACTGTACCTCTTATGCTCACATCCAAATCATTTATATAAATGATGAAAAGTACTGGACCCAGCAACAATCCTTGAGGTACTCCACTGGTCACAGGCCTCCAGTCTGAAAAACAACCCTCCACCACCACCATCTGTCTTCTATCTTTGAGCCAGTTTTGTATCCAAATGGCTAGTTTTCCCTGTATTCCATGAGATCTAACCTAGCTAACCAGCCTCCCATGGGGAACGTTGTCTAACGCCTTACTGAAGTCCATATAGATCACAGCTACTTCTCCGCCCTCATCAATCCTCTTTGTTACTTCTTCAATCAAGTTTGTGAGACATGATTTCCCAGGCACAAAGCCATGTTGACTATCCCTAATCGGTCCTTGCCTTTCCAAATATATGTACATCCTGTCACTCAGGATTCCCTCCAACAACTTGCCCACCACCGACGTCAGGATCTCTGGTCTATAGTTCCCTGGCTTGTCCTTACCACCTTTCTTAAAAAGTGGCACCACGTTAACCAACCTCCAGTCTTCCAGCACCTCACCTGTGACTATCAATGTAAGAGGCCTAACAATCACTCTCCTAGCTTCCCACAGATTTCTATAATACACCTGATCATGTCCTGGGGATTTATCCACTTTTATGTGCTTCAAGACATCCACAGCACTTCCCCCTCTGTAATATGGACATTTTTCAAGATGTCACCATCTATTTCCGCACATTCTATATCTTCCGAGTCCTCTTCCACAGTAAATACTGATGCAAAATATTTGGTTAATATCTCCCCCATCTCCTGCGGCTCCATACAAAGACCGCCTTGCTGATCTTTAAGTTGTGCTATTCTCTCCCTAGTTACTCTTTTGCCCTTAATATATTTGTAAAAACCCTTTGGATTCTCCTTAACTCTATTTGCCAAAGCTATCTCTGTCTCCTTTCTACCCTTCTGATTCCTCTCGTAAGTATACTTCTACTGCCTTTATACTCTTCTAGGGATTCACTCAATCTATCCTGTCTGTACCTGTCTATACCTGACATATGCTTCCTTCTTTTTCTTAACCAAACCCTCAATTTCTTTAGTCATCCAGCATTCCCTATACCTACCAGCCTTCCCTTTCACCCTGACAGGAATATACTTTCTCTGGATTCTTGTCATCTCATTTCTGAAGGCTTCCCATTTTCCAGCTGTCCTTTTATCCGCAAACATCTGCCCCAATCAGCTTTTGAAAATTCTTGCCTAATACCGTCTAAGTTGGCCTTTCTCCAATTTAGAACTTCAATTTTTAGATCTGGTCTATTCTTTTCCATCACTATTTTAAAATGAATAGAATTATGGTCGTTGGCCCCAAAGTGCTCCCCCACTGACACCTTAGTCACCCTAATCACTTACCTTCAAGTGAAATCTTATCTTTAAACATCAACTGTAGCCCATTAAGATATCTGAAGTTTAGTGTAAATTGGCAGATCTCCTGTGACCTTTCTCTTGCTGAGTCAGGCTATGCTATCTACAAACAACTGTGATGTTGAAGTAACGTATGTGTAATGATATGTATTTTTATTGCAATAATTTTTGGATAGTTTGGGATTGAATTCAAACTCCGCCTGTTAACCAGAAATGGGTGTGGCTTCTATTTAGTAGGGAATTGTTTAGGAAATATAAGTGGGGTTGATATATATACTGTAATTGGCAGGATATGACAACTGGTGTCCCGTAAGGAGCTGTATTAGGGCCCCAACTATTTTGATCAATGTCTTGGATTAAAGAATACAGACCTCTATATCTAACATTGCTGATATTCAAATGCACAGTAAGTCATGTCAGTGTGCGCAGGAAGCTGCTTATGGACATTGATAGATTAGGTGAGTGGGCAAAACTCAGGCAAGTTTAAGTTTTATGTGGAGAAATGTGAGCACATCCACTTTGGTTCTAAGAAAGATAGATCACGGTATTTTCTAAATTATAAGAATCTAGGAGCAGCAGAGGAACGGAATGCCCATTCATTAAAGATTGACAGATACAAAAACACTAAAAGGTGAATGTAATGCTAACCTTATCCTGTTGGGATCTAAATTTTTTGTACTATTGTATAAATAACTAGTTTATGGTTCTAGTATCATGTTCATCACTGTGGGATAGTCTCTGCCTTGGTGTTCACTTTGCAGTTTACATTGTAGCAATATTTCAATGCAGTTTCACTAAAGATTCAGCCTTTCGACAGCAGGCTGGCTGTTCATGTGTCTGCAAACAATGTTTTGAACACAGGCTGTAGTCAGCTTGTGTGCAGGATGCCAAACAGGAGCATGGGAGTCATTTGGGACAGAGTATAATAATGCAGATGAGATGGGTATACTAAATATGTCTGCTACCCACCTCAATCTGTGTCCAAAACACAGGGATATCCAATTCCTCGACATTTTGGCTTGGCAGTAGTTGGAAAGAACTAGAATTTAGCTGTTTTCAGAAATGGTCCTGAGCTAAAATAGTACTCTGACTAATCCAAGCTTTGTATACTAGCCTCGAGCTAATTACATCTAAAATCCTGGAATTAATAGCATTAGGGTTTGATATGTTATCACTAATAAGGGAGAATCTGGAGAGTGACAGAACTCAAATATGATAGATCAGGGGAATATTGGGATTTCTATGTCTCTGCTGGAATCATGATGTCTGTTAGTGTGATGGGATTCAGAGAATACAATGTATTCCTTGGAGAGAAGGAAGTGCCCTGGACTGGCAGCATTGATTTGTAAGGTACTAAAAGTTCTGCCAACACTGAATTCAGAGCTTTTTGACTGATTCCTACAAGTGCCTCTCAGTTGTTATAACTTTTTCTCAAAGTTATTGGTTAATAATTTAGTTCATAGTTTCAACTCCAAACAGAATAAATATATTGATCACTGACAGATCATGATGATGCAGAGGACATTACCACAATGGACAGCAATTAATGTAATTTCATTAAGTCGATTAAAACCATAGTCACGCAGACAGATTTAAAATACGAGGCAATTTCAATTGTAGAAGAAAAGAACAAGTGTATTTTAATGTTGTTTTTCAAAATTATAATGAATTTTGACAGAAAAGGAGAAGTAATTAATTGGATGGGGAAATCAATGTCAAGAAGTCATCAGTTTAAAATTGTCATAAAACAAGAGATTAGGTTTTACTTGCACATTGATTTGTTGCAGTATTTAATTGTTTTTGCCATGAAATGATAAGTGACAGCATAGTAACAGAAGATAACAGAAGGATTTTGGATTGACCCTAACCCAGAATTTAATTTAGGTTAAAATTTCACAAGAGTAGTGAGGAAGTGTTGCGTTATTCTAAGTTTTGTCTCTTAAGATGTTATATCAGAACTGCTCCCTGGATGTAGCAAGAGGAGAAAACTTGGTAAGTTGGCCCTGTAAAGGTACTCCCCTCCTTCTCACCACCTCACCAAATAATTGAAGCCAGGTGAGACATTCTCAACTCACCAGCAATAAAGCACTGAAATGATCAATTAACTGCCACTGAAGGACCTCGACTTGGCACCTCCTCAAACTCCCCACACATACTCTCCATAGAGGATTCCCAGCTGAAGATGTAGGTGGCTGGTTTCCCAAATGAATAACCAGGGTAATATACAAATGGAGTTGGTAAAGGTAGCCTGTTTACTCCAACCTAGTGGCAAGTCAAAGCCTTTGATAAGTTGAGAAGCCCACTACTCAATTTTTAATCAAGCTGATTGGACACCTGACAAAGGAGCAATGCTCCGAAAGCTTGTGATTTCAAATAAACGTGTTGGACTATAACCTGGTGTTGTGTGACTTCTGACAGTGTTCTGGTGCATCTTAAAGAACATGTCTCATTATTTAATTAGCCTTGGTTAACTGACAATTTATGGGTTTTTGCATCTTGAAGGAATCGATAGTTGCTGTAACTCATGTAATAGCTCTTTAAAGACTATGCATTGCTGATGTACAGTAATGTCTTTTAATGTATTTTACAAATTCATCTCAAGCAATTTGTGCTTTACACTTGCATGATCTACTTTATTCAAAATTAACTGTCTTGCTTCTGCATACATTACCTCACTGTCAAAATTTTATCATATTGTGGTCACTTATCCCCAGTTAGCTGTTTTTCATTATTTAATGCTATCTTGAAAATAGGATGCCCTTTTCTTGGTTCTTTAACATTCTGCTGCAGAAAACTATTCCTAGCGCATTCCAGAAACTTGTTTTCCGATAGTGCTCAGTTGGTTTACCCAGTCTGTATACAGATGGAAATCGCCCATTATGACTATGTTGCCCATGATATTTGTTTCTCTCATCTCTTGATTAGTACGATGCCCCACACTACCACTACAATTTGGTGGCATAAAAGTAACTCAAATCAATGTCTCCCACCCTTGCTACTTCGTAACTCCACCCAAACAGATTCTACATATTGTTCTGAGTTCCTCCCTTACTAATGAAATGATCCTATCCCTTACTTTTTCAGCACAACGTAATGGCTCAGGTTCACATAGTGGGTAGTGCTCGCAAATACATCTCACCTTTACTGTATGGGTGTCTGTGTAATGCTATTACAGTTTGAAGAGTCTCAAGTCCTTTCCAGAACAAAATATTCCCCTGATACTTTGAAACATGGCCATTTGTTTAATGCACATGCAGTGTGTTTGGTATGAACACTGTTGGACATGGTTCAGGTGTCAGTTTGGTTTTGCATGGTAACGTATAGAAACATGCCCTCCCCCTTGAATGCTGACTAATGCCAAGCATGGCAAGACAGAAGAACTGCTAGGGTGTCAAACACCAAACACAACAAGTGGCAAGTAATATTCGTGCCAAGCCAGGCAATGACCATCTCCAGCAAGACAAAACCTAACCATTGTCCCTTAATTCAACATCATTGAATCCCACACGACCAACATCCCAGGATTTATCATTGATCAGAAACTAGCCACATAAGAGCATGTCAGATGCTTAGAATTTACCGCAACTTGGACAATTTTCCACACTGTTTGATAGATTCTAAAGTTGTAGCTGCACTGGAACAGGTTTACTAGAGATGCAGCAAGGTTTGGAGCATTTATCTTTGATACCATCACTGAATGGTGTCAGAGTCCATAGCATTTGGATTATCCAGTGCTTCTATCCATTTCTTGATATCACATGAAGTGAATTGAATTGGTTGAAGACAGGCATCTATGATGCTGGGGATATCTGGAGGTGGCTGATCTAGGTCATCCACTGAAAGCTTCTGGCTGAAGATTATTGTAAATGTTTCAGCCTGTTTTTTTGTACTTAGGTGCTTTGCTTCCCCATCATCTCGGATGCAGCCTCCTCCTCCTCCTCCAATGAGATGATTGATTATCCACCACCATTCATAACTAGCTTGGCAAGATTGCATAGTTAAGATTTGATCTGTTGGAATAGCTTAGCCCTGTCTATCACTTGCTATTTATGCTGTTTGGCACACATGATTAGGTTAGATTCCCTACAGTATGGAAACAAGCCTTTCAGCCCAAAAGGTCCACACTGACCCTTTGAAGAGTAACCCACCCAGACCCATTCCCCTACCCTATATTTACCCCTGACTAATGCACCTAACACTATGGGCAATTTAGCACGATCAATTCGCCTAACCTGCACACCTTTGGACTGCGGGAGGAAACAGGAGCAAACCCACGCAGACATGGGGAGAATGTGCAAACCCTACACTGACAGTGGCTGGAGGTTGGAAACAAATCTGGGTCTCTGGCGCTGTGAGGCAGTAGTGCTAACCACTGAGCCATCATGCCGCCCCAAACATATGGTTCTGTTTTGGAATTGCATTTAGAATATACTTTGTAGCTTCACGAGTTCGACACCTCATTTTTATGTATCCCTGGTGCTGCTCCTGGCATGCCTTCCTGCATTCTTCATTGAACCAATGTTGATCTCCCGACTTGATAGTAGTGGTAGAGTGGGGGAATATGCCAGGCCATGAGGTTGCAGATTGTGTTGGAAAGAATTCTGCTGTTCTAATGGTCATTCTTGAGTTGCTAGAACTCTTTGAATGCTATTCTATTTTCACAACTGAAGTAGATAGATTCGCATTAAGCAAAGGGTTGATTGGCTACCGAGCACAGGTGGGAATGCGGATTTGGGCTGATAATCAGATCAGCCATGATCTTATTGAATGGCAGAGCAGGATCAAGGGTCTGAATGGTCTATTCTAGATCCTAATTCCAAGCTAATGTATATATAGTATAAAGGGCAGAGATGACCCAGAGTTTCTAGAATGTGTTTGGAAGAACTTTCTGCAGCATTATGTGTCCTGTCCAACAAGAAAGGAAGCACTGATAGACTTAGTTCTTGGAAATGCAGTGGGTCAAGTTATCAAATGTCAATGAGAACATGTTAGAGTTGTGATCAGTGCACCATAACATTTGTGATGACTTTGAGAAAGGATAATGAACAATTCAAAATGAGAATAATTCACCTAAGATAATCAGAGGGTTTGAACGGGTGTTCAGTGAGAGCCTTTTTCTGAGGATGATGATTGATAGCACAAGGGGTGATATATATAGGTCAGATGTCAGAGTTAATTTCTTTCCTCAGAGAGCAGTAGGGGCATAAAATGCACTGCCTGCAACAGTTGTAGACTTGCCAACTTTACGGGCATTTAAATGGTCATTGAATAGGCATATGGATGAGAATGGAATAGTGTAGGTTAGATGGATTCAGACTGGTTTCACAGGTCGGCGCAACACTGAGCACCGAAGGGCCTGTACTGCGCTGTAATGTTCTAATTAATTGGGAGAAAACCAACTTTAATGGCATAAGAACAGACTTGGATCTAATTAATTGTATCAGATGTTGGCAGGAAAATCTGAGCTGAACAATGGGCTGACTTCAAAGAAGAGATGGTTGTGCAGACTAAAGATGTAACCCCCTCAAAAAGGAAAGGTAGGGCAAAGAAATCCAGAGCTCTCTGGATATCACAAAAAGATAGAAATTATGATAAAAAAAAGAAGTGTGCTTGTGACAAATGTTAGGTAAAAAGTAAAAGAACCAAGTTGAATACAGAAGGTTTAGAGGGATGGAAAGAGACTAGCAATTAATATGAAAGGGAATTCTGACATTTTATGTAAGCATATGAAGAGTAATAATGATGTTATGGGGAGGCGACAGTAGTTTAATCATTGGACTGTAAATCCTGGGACCCAGGTAATGTTCTGGGGACCAGGGTTCAAATCCCACCATAGCAGATGGTGGAATTTGAATTCCAGAAAAATCTGGAATTAAGTGTCTAATGATGACCATGACTCCATTGTCAATTGTCGGGAAAAACTCATCTGGTTCATTAATCCCCTTTAAAGGAAGGAAACTGACATCCTTACTGGTCTGGTTTATATGTTACTCCAGACCCACAAAAATGTGGTTTACTCTTAAGTGCTCTCTGGGCAATAAACGCTGGCCTAGCCAGCGAAGCCTTTAACCCATGAATGATTGAAAAGAAAGGAGTGGGGCCGACATGTAAAGGCAGAGCGTATGACTGAAATAATCTGTCAAATTTGTCTTACCAACAGAAAAAGATGCCAACCAGGCTACAATATAACAGGAGGACATTCAGCCATTTGAAGTGTTTAAAATTAATAAGTAGGAGGTAATGGATAGTCTAGCTGTACTTAAAGTTGACACTGGATAAGAACCACATGAGATGCACCCAAGTGAGGGAAGTGAAAGTGGAAATTGCACAATGGCATCCTTAGAGTTAAGTTAAAAATCACACAACACCAGGTTATAATCCAACACGTTTATTTGAAAGTACAAGCTTTGGAAGTGCTGCTCCTTCATCAGGTAGCGAGTGGGACAGGATCTTAGGACACAGAACTTATAGTAAAAGGTCAAAGTGTCATATAACTGATGTGATGTATTGAACAAACCTAGATTGCTATCAAGTCTTAAATTGCTTAGAATAGGGATGCATGTTTTGATTAAGTAATATGTAAATCCCAGAACTTCTTTCAAGTCACAGTCCTGAGCTAACTTAAGGTTTTATCAGTACAAAAAAAAGTGACATCTTAGGTCATTAACCATTGAGGTTAGAGTCTGCCTGTATCCCAACCTTGAGTCAGACTGATTCTATTTCCAAAGTAGGAATTTATAAAATGTCACATTGACTGCCTGCCTACAGATTGTGTGCTTTTTGAACAAAATACAGGTATCCCCTGTATCATAGAGTCATAGAGATGTATAGCACAGAAACTGACCCTTCGGTCCAACTCATCCATGCTGCCACGATATCCCAACCGAATTGAGTCCCATTTGCCAGCACTTGGCCCATATCCTTCTAAACCCTTCCTATTCATATACCCATCCAGATGCCTTTTAAAATGTTGCAATTCTACTCGCCTCCACCACTTCCTCTGGCAGCTCATTCCATACACGCACCACACTCTGCGTGGAAAATTTACCCCTACAATCCCTTTTATATCTTTTCCGTCTCACCCTAAACCTTTGCCTTCTAGTACTGGACTCCCCCACCCCAGGGAAAAGACTTTGTCTATTTATCCTATCCATGCCCCTCATGATTTTATAAACCTCTATAAGGTCACCCCTCAGCCTCCAACGCTCCAGGGAAAACAGCCCCAGCCTACTCAGTCTCTCCCTATAGCTCAAATCCTCCAACCCTGGCAAAATCCTTGTAAATCTTTTCCAAACCCTTTCAAGTTTCACAACATCCTTCCAATAGGAAGGAGACCAGAATTGCACACAATATTCCAAAAGTGGCCTGACCAACATCCTATACAGCTGCAACATGACCTCCCAAGTCCTATGCTCAATGTAATATGTTCCAAGACCTACCGCGGATGCCCGAAACCATGGCTAGTAGTGAACCCTACCAATTAAACGGGAAATTTACCTCCCCAGCAGCCCCCGGAATTACTTTGGAATGTTCCATGTAATATTTTTGGGCTGCAGTTGACTGCGGATAACTGAAACCGTGGAAACTGAATTTATGGATATGGGGGTAGAATGTATCTGCAAATGCAAATTCACCCCATAGACATATATATATATGTGTTTGTGTAAGGGAGAGAGAATTTGTGTATATGTGTGTGTGAAAGGGAGTGTTTGAGTGTATGTGTGTCCTTGATAGAGTGTATGCGCGAGTGTGACAGAGAATATGCGTGTGAGAAGGTATACGTGTGTGTGTGTGTGTGTGTGTGTGTGTTGTGTGTGTGTGTGAAAGTGTACAGTGTAGTGGACTCACCTGTAGTGTGACATGAACCCAAGATCCCAAGATCTTTTACAATGAAATCTGGTCTTATGATCCTGCCCACGAGCTACCTAATGAAGGAGCAGTGCTCTGAAAATTTGCATTTTCAAATAAATCTGTTGGACTATAACCTGGTGTTGTATGATTTTTAACTTTGTCTACTCCAGTCCAACACTGGCACCATCACAACTTAGATTTAAGGATTGTGTCAGACAATTGGATAATGCAAATATTATACACTTATTCAAAAAAGGGTGTAAGGATAAGTCAAGCAATTACAGTCAGTGATGATTGGGTTTGGTGATTGGGAAATGTTTAGAAAGAACAATTCTTGTCACAAGTAATCATTACATGGACAAATGCGGATTCATTAAGAAGAGTCAACATGGATTTCTTCAGGGTGAATCATGTTCAAGTAGCTTACTGGAGATTTTTGAAGCGATTGTAGAGAAGTTTGATAAGGGCAATACTGTTCATGTGGTGTACATGAACTTTGAGAAGGCATGTGATACAGTTCAGCATAGCACACTTGTGCACAAAGTTAGTATTAATGAAAATTTAAAAAACAGAGAAACATGCATATTAACTTGTTGAAGTGACAGAAAACAGAGAGTAATGGTTAATGGTTGATCTTCATGCTTGGTGAAGATATATATTGGAGTTCCCCAGTGATCGGTGATGGGGTCTTTGTTGCTCCTGATGTATGATAGTGATCTAGATCTTGGTGTAAGGGGCACACTTTTAAAATTATGGATTATATGAAACATGGAAACATTGTAAACTGTGGGAAGACTATTTTCCAACTTCAAAAGGATAGATGAGTTGGTAGAATGGGTTAGTAGGTGACAAATGAAGTTCAATATTGAGAAGTGTGAGGTGGTACGTGTTTGTGGGAAAAAGATGGAGAGACAACATGAAGTAAAGGATATGACTAAAGGACCAGAGGGATCTGGATGTATATGTACAAAGTCATTAAAAGTGGCAGGACAGATGCAGAGTTCAGTCAATAAAACATATTGTATCCTGGGCTCTTATTACTAGGGCATAAAGTATAAGATGAAGAAAGTTGTGTTAAATTTACGTAAGACACTCATTTGGCATCAGTTGGAGGATTGCATCCAATTCTGGAGGGCACGGTTTTGGAACTACATGAGGGCGTTGTAAAAAGTGCAGAAGATATTTCTGAAAATGGTTCCAGTGATGAGGAATTTCAAATGTTAAAATAGATTGGAGAAGCTGAGACTGTTTCCCTTGGCGAAGGGAACATTTGATTGAAGCATTCAAAACTACAAGCAGTTAGGAAAGATTAAATACAGAGAAAATGGTTTCACTTGTGAAAACATCATGAACAAGAGGAAACAGATTTAAAGTAAACACGGCAAATGTGATATGAGGAATTTTTTTCACACTGTGACTCATTAAGGTCTGGAATGTACAGTAGAAATTGTTCTTGGCTAGTGGTTCGAAACAGGCTGTGTCAGACCAACTGCCTGGTGCTTGGTGTTCACTTGAATTGTAGAGAAATACAGAATGGTTGTGACACAGAAGGACACCACTCAGCCCACTATGTCACCATCAGCTCCCTGCAAGAGCAACTCAGACAGTCGGACTCCCCAGTTCTTTCCCGATATTGCAAAGATTGGTTCTCTGTTTGAGTGCTTATCCAATTTCTTTGCAAATACTAGCTTTTAATCTGCTTCCAACATGCTCTCATGAAGTGCCTTTCTGATCATAACCACTTGCTGAGTGAGGAAGGTTTTCCTTAAATTGCTGTTGGATTTTTACCAATCATCTTAAATTTGTGCCCATTGGTTCCCTTTTATCAATGGGAACATATAAACACACAAATTGGGAGAAGGTTATTGAGACCTTCGAACCTGTTCCAGACGGGCTGATTTGGTTATGGCCATGGTTCTGCTTTCCTGCATATGCCAAATGTCCTTTGACTCTCTTGTTATTCAAGAAACTGTCTACATATTTGACTTAAAAAGTTGTTCATGTCTCCATGCTTTCTGACTAAGTGAATTTCTAAGATTCTCAGCCCTCTGAGCAAAAACAAATTCTCCTTACCTCATTTATAAGTGAGAGACCCTTCATTATCAATCTTCCTTTGTTCTAGTTTCTCCCACAAGAGAAAACATCCTTTCAACATCCGCCTATCAAGTCTCCTTAGGATCTGTGTTTCAGTTTCTCATTACTTACATTTCTCATTCTTCGAAATTCTTGGATGCAGAACAAACCTGTCCAACCTCTCCTTTTATCCTTGAATGCATATCTTCTTGTCCTAGTGGCTTAACAACTTTTAGTACAAACAGCCTTTCTAATACCTCCTTTTCATTTAGTTTTAGCCATGCTAGTATCGCAACTACTCCCTCTTTCACTGTAACACATCAATGGAAATAGCTATCAGACATTGCATGTGTTGCCAATGTTACACCATACATTTTGCCACACTGTTCACAAACTCCGCATTTATTTGGACCTACTGTCATGTGACCAAAGCCCAAGGTAAACTTTTCCAATGAACAAAGAGGGATAGGGAAAGCAACTAACCCAATACAATAATTCTATCCCATCTCATTATGGTGCAACCTACTTACACCATCAACCTTGTGGAAAAGTCTAGTGAAGAGAATAGAAGTCAAACCAAGTAAAGAAAATAAAGCATTCTTTGAAACTGCTTTTTGACCCCAAAAGCAAAAAAGCAATATTCAGGTAAGTAGAATGATGAGTACTATTAGTCCCAGTTAGCCTAAAACTTAAAATGCTTTCCACGTCTGAGAATTGTCCGGCATCCATTTGAAGGACGTAAATAAATCTACACAACACTCACACCGAAAGCCTATTCCACAGTTCAGATTCTCTGCCAAACAAATACTCACTGTCATCTGTCCTAAATTTCAGTTTTCATGCTCAAGAGTTATTTCTTCCTGCTTGAGGACTTCAGCACTTAAGTGCAGTGCTGAAGGAGTACTCCACTGTTAGAGATGTCATCTTTTTGATGAGATGTTAAACCAATGCCTTGTTCAATTGCCTATTCATGGGGATGAAAACGTTTCCACAGCACTACTTCAAAAAGGAGCAGTGGAGTTATCCCTGGTGTTCAACATACAAACATGAATATATGACTAAAGAGCAGGAATTGGCCATTCAGCTGCTCAAGCCTGCTCTGCCATTTAACAAAATCACGGCATATCTGGTTGTAACCACAATCCACATTCCCACCTACCCCAAAAATCTATCAATATTCTTATTTATCTAGCCTCTATCCAGATCTGCCTTATAAGTATCTAAAGACTGCTTCCACTGCTTCTCAAGAAGAGAGTTCCAAATGACATTCTGTGAGAAAATAAATTTACATAATTTCTGTTTGAAATGGGTGATTCCTTGTTTTTAAACAGTGACTCCTAGTTCTAGATCCTGGACATTATTTATCTCTCAATCAATATCATTAACACAGATTATTTGGTCATCATCACATTGTGCATAAAATTAATTGCCTTATTTCCGAGGTTACAAGTCACTATGTTTCAAAATGCTTCACTTGCTGTAGAATTGAAGTATCTGGAGTTGTAAAAAGATCCACATGCCAGTCTTTCTTTCTTGCCATCTCATTCAAATAAACTGTCCAATGTGCAGAATCCAATCATTATTTTAAGCACCTTGATGGTTTCCCCTCAAAGTATTTTCCCAAAGTCAATAATTCCAGTTCCCTATTCTGATAACTAAAGACTCATAAACTAAGTATCATCTGAGTGTCCCTCTTCCAGACTTTTTTAAGGCCTTGAAAATTTTCTTCTATGTAAACTATCAAAACTGGACACAATATTGTAGATGTAGCAGAATCAAGGCATTTTTCTCAGTAAAAATAGTACTTCTCGTTGTAAAGTTAATTGTTCCAGCTAAACAACAAATCCATTTTTGCAATAACCTTGTAGCAGTGCTCACAGACTTTCCATATTTCGTGAAATAAAATCCCCAGATCTTTCTCATGCTCAGAAGTCTAAACTAAACAACTATAAAAGTGTGCGCAAACTTAGAATTACAGTTCAAACACTTCGGGCTGCATTCATCAATATTGAAAGACAAAAGCTGTGAGCACAATGGCTGGCATGTACATATCTACTTATAGAATATTCATCTTGTCCAAGATTCTAAATTCTGTCATGTGTCAAGGTTTTCTTTATGCATTGCTTTTTATTCATGCATTTGTTCATGGTAGTGGTTTTAAAAGTACTTTTCATCTTTGTTGCATTTATCTTTGCCTACTAAGTATTAAAGAAGTAGACAATTGGAAAGAAAGTGGATCAATTTTTTCTTTTATTTTAACTAATGGAAGAAAACATGCACAGATTCTTTTACATGGATGTGCTTAGTTTGCCCAACTTTGCTACATCCCATTATTATAATAGATGTGAAAACAAGTTCAATGAAATCTTCCTTATCATCTCACTTTCTAGAATAATCAAATTTACTGAAACAGACAGAGAAAATGTGGAATTTGTTATCCTGAACAGAGCCATATTGGGATTGGCTGTGATGAGTCCAGTTTTCAGAAGAAGCCCTGCAAGACGTAGTAGATCCACTGTTTTCATTCATAGAGGCATAACAATAAGGATTGTTATGCCTCATAACAATACAGCGTGTTTGTGGAGTGGTTACACTCAAACAACACATAGCTAATTATGTTCTTCTAATGGTCAGAATTGCCAAAGGTCCTTTAGAGTCAGAGTCATAGAGTTCTATGAAAAGAGGTCCTTTGGCCCATTGTGTTCACGCTGTCAATCAAATATCCATCTATCTTTATTCCATTTTTCAGCAGTTAGCCAATAGCCTTCTTTGCTATAGCGTTTCAAGTGCTCATCTAAATACTTGAGGGCTCCCACCTCTACCATTCTTCAGGTGGCAAAATGTTTTGTCAAATCCCCTGCTCCTTAGCTAAAAACTGTGCCCCCTGGTTATTAGCCACTCTGCTAAATGGAATAGTTTATCCCAATCTATGCCGTCTGTCTATTCCTTGAGAATGTTGTATATCTCAATCAGGTCCATCCTCAGCTTTCTCTACCTGAAGAGCAACAATCCTTAAGAGCAATTTAGATTCTCTTCATCGCTGAATTGATCCAGGCCAGGCAACATCCTGATGAGTCTCTTCTGTACCCTCTCTAATGTAATCGTATTCTTCTGTGTGAAAAAGTTGCCCCTCAGTCCTCTCACCCTAAACCTACGCCTTCTAGTTTTGAACTGCCCTACTCTAGGGAAAATACCTTTGCTACTCACCTTAAATATGCCCTTCATGATTTTATAAACCTCTATAAAGTCACCTCTCGCATCCCAGGCTCCAGGGCAAAAAAGTCCCAGTCTTTCCAGACTCTCCATATAACTCAAACCCTCCAGTCCTAACAACATCCTTATAAATCATTTCTATACTTTTTCCAATTTAATAATATCCTTTCTATAGTATGGCAACCTGAACTGTACACAATACTCCAAAAGTGGCCTCACCATTGTCCTGTACAGCCGCAACATGATGTCCCAACTCCTAGACTCAGTGCTCTGACCAATGAAGGTAAGCATGCCAAATGCCTTCTTCAACACCTTTTCTATCTGTTACACCACTTTCAAGAAACTATGTACCTGAGCCTGTGAAGGTAAGCATGCCCTACCATTAACTGTGTAAGTCCTGCCCTGGTGTGTCTTATCAAAATGCAACACTTCACATTTATCTAAATTCAACTCCATCTGCTTCCTCATCCATTTTCCCCGCAGATTAAGATCCCATGGTATTAAGTAACCTTCTTTATTGTCCACTATATCACAAAATTTGATCTCATCTACAAACTTACTCATCATGCTTCCTATATTCTCATCTAAATCATTTATGTAAATGACAAATAACAGTTAACCTTGCAACGATTCCTGCAGAACATCACAATTACCTTGTACCTTGCTGGTCACTATCAAATTCTCCCTGACTGCCACATCTATCACTTGCCTGGCTTTGTTCCCTAAAATTAAGTCCAGCACCACCCCTCTCTTGTATGGCTTTCTAAGTACTGGATTAAAAAAAACTGTCCTGAAAACATTTTAAGAATTCTGCCTCCTCTAAGCTTTTTAGACATTGTGCATTCCGGTTAATACTAAGGAAGTTGAAATCCTCTACTAATATTACCCTACCATCTTCACACCTCTCTGAGATTTGCCTACATATCTGTCTTACTATCTCTGCCTGTTTGTTTGGGGCCTCAATAATACACCCTCGCAAAGTGATTGCCACTTTTTGTTTTTAAGTTCTACAGATGTAGCCTTATTGAGTAGTTCTCTAAGATATCATCCCTCTTTACTGCAGTAATTAACACCTTGATTAACATTGTGACCCCAACTTCTCTTTAACAACCCCATCGCACTTAAAGATTCTGTATTCTGGAATACTGAGCTGCCAGTCCTAAGCCTTCCTTCAAACGTCTTTGTGATAACAATAATATCTCAAATCAATGCATTAATCAACACCCTTAGCTCATCTGCCTTACTTGCAAAACTCCTTGCATTAAAATAAATGCCATCCAGCCTTGCTGAGTCCCTTGTGCCTTGACTAATTTGGTCTGTTTCTATACTTGTCTGTGCATTCCTGCTGTACCTCCATCCAAATACCCAACCCCATGACAAATTAGTTTAAGCACCCACCAACTGCAACCGCAAACATCCCCTTAAGGATGTGGAATCATAGAATTTTACAGTAAAGAAGAAGACAATTCAACCTATTCTTCTAAACAACGTCTTCAGCAATGTTATTAAACACATGTGGAGTAGGAGGAACTTGAACCTAGGTCTCCTGGTAGGGGAGCAGGGACACACCCACTGCATCATAAGAGGGCCATCTTCTTATGTTAAGTATCCAAAATAGAGGATTTGAACCTGAATTGCCTGGCTCTGAGGTAGAGAAACTATCGGCTCCCGAAAGAACCACCCACCTAGTCTCATTCTACGACCTTGTCTCCATAGCCCTCAAAATTCAACACTCTCAAATATACATCCAGCTCTGCTCTGAAACCTCCTAGGGACTCCACTGCCACCAATATCCACGGCAATGAATTCCAAATCCTAAAATACTTTGAGTAAGTAGGTTTCTCCTCATCTCACTTCTAACTCTCTTGCTGACAATCTTGAAATTATGACCCCTAGTTATTGCCATACCCACTAGTGGAAACAGAATATCCTTCTTTACTTTGTCATATTGATTCATTCTTTGTCAAATATGGCTCCATATCATACTATTTGCACATAAAAAGGTGCTATAATGCCTGTTCTTGGTACAGTCCTGGATACTTCAAATTTCCTCAGTCTGGAGAGGGATACACAAGCACGTAGTGTGTAGGTCCACGCTCCTTACCATATTGGATAATAAGCTGCCTGTTTGTACCAATATAACGTACTCAATGTCAATGCATTTCTAGGTCACAAATTCCACAGACTCTTAGTGTACAAAAACAGAGAATGCGGCAGAAACAGAGCAGGTCTGACAGCACCTGTTGAGAGAAAAACAGCATTAATAGTTTAAATCCAGTGAACCTTTGTTAGAACTGTGAGTGGTGTTGAAATGAGATCCACTGAAGATCAGCTTCAGATGTGGCAGCTCCTAGATAGCTGAAGTGAATGAGTCAGGAAATGAATCCGATTAGGAGTTGAACTTTAACAGTAACAGAGGTCTACACTACTTTTAATCCAGCAGGAAAGGCACTATTCTCTCAAAGTGGAAACTAGCAAAAAGGAGATAATAAAACAAATGCATGACAATATGATTTAATCCTTTGGAAGAAGAGCTAGCATTTCCACATGAAATCAAGACCCTAAATCTCACCTGCTCAACTGAGTCCAATTGTGCACCACTAGCTTCCGAGGAGAAAGAAATATCAAACACTCTCGGCACCACCACACCACCTCTTGAGGGAAGAGCTCCTTGTTTCCAAATGTGAAAGTTAATTGTCTGAAATGTGCAATGACTAAGACACTGCAGCAGTTGAACATCCATAACTAGAGACTGTTTTGGATCCTAGTGATTATCTCCAATGACCTGCTTGTGGATGTGAACAGATTGATCTTCTCATGGATTTGGACAGGAATGATCAAAACATTCAGATCCCTTTTTGCTTTCATTAGGATCAGCACCAGAGGACTTGGAGGCTGTGGGCTTTCATATGCCACAGAGGCCATGTTCTGACCCTCAAATCCTACTGGTGTGAAGAAGGTGACTCCTCATTCATGGCATGTGGTTGAACAAAAAGATCTTTGCCAATATTTCCTGGGGATAAAAGACTGAGAGGGAAGCAAGGACAGCTGCTGTAACTCATTCTATTAAAGCAATCTGCAAATCAGGTGGTTATCATAATGGAGAAAAGTGGTGACTCAGCCAAGAGAAACACACACAAATGTATGACAAACAACCTTACCATTGAAACATACTCCTGGATTTGGATGAATGGTTGAACCTTGCAAAATTTAATGTGTAGCACCAAAGTGTTGCCAGTTGCAAAAACTCCCCATCCTTGAGGAAACAGAGCAGAAAATGCTGCTCGTCCATTGCTCATTAGTGATGTTGGTGGTGATATACTTTACATATTTCTTCTTTCTGGGTGGTTGTGTTTTCAGTTGTCTTATTTGTAAGCATTTCCTCCCAAAACTCCTTTGCTGTCTTCCTATCTTTCTTCACTGGGGACCAATATCCTGGAGGGAAGATTTGCGAGAGTTACTTGGGAGGGTTTAAAATAGTCTGGCAAGGGCATGGGATCCAAAGCAGTAGGGAGTTGAAAGAGAAGGTTGAGGACAGTACAGAGGATAATGAAAGCAAATTAAATAATAAAGGCAGTGTTGACAATCTGACTACAAGACAGGGCACACATGAGCACGGCAGGAAGCAATGCAAGTCTGGGTTAATCTGCATTTATTTCAATGCAAGTGGCCCGA
Organism: Chiloscyllium punctatum; assembly: GCF_047496795.1. Taxonomy (NCBI): domain Eukaryota; kingdom Metazoa; phylum Chordata; class Chondrichthyes; order Orectolobiformes; family Hemiscylliidae; genus Chiloscyllium; species Chiloscyllium punctatum. The sequence continues at coordinate 51,990,275 of NC_092743.1, read as the reverse complement.
CAGGTAAGGCAAATGAACTTGGGGCACTGTTGAAAATATGGGACTGGAATATTATAATTATTAAAGAAACATGGCTGAGGAAGGGTCAGGACTGGCAGCTCAATGTTCCGGGGTACAGATGCTATTGGACCGATAGAAGGGAAGGCAAGACAGGAAGGGGAGTTGTGTTTTTGATTAGGGAAAACATCATGGTAGCACTGAGAGAAGACATTCTTGAGGATTTGTCCACTGATTCTATATGGGTAGAACTGAGAAGTAAAAAGAGGGAGATCACTTTGATAACATTGTACTATTGGCCTCCCAATAGTCAGTAGGAGATTGAGGAGCAAACAGGTAAAGAGATTGCAGATAGCTGCAAGAATAACAGGGTTGTAAAGTAGGGGATTTTAACTTTCCTAACATTGACTGGGACTGCCATAGTATTAAAGGCTTGGATGGAGAGAAATTTGTTAATTGTATTCAGGAAGAATTTCTCATGCAGTATGTAGTTGACCCTACTAGAGAAGGGGCAAATCTTGACAAAAATAAGGCAGGGCAAGTGATGGAAGTGTTAGTGAGGAAGTACTTTGGGACCAGAGACTATAATTACATTAGTTTTAAAATAGCTATGGAAAAAGACAGGTCCGTTCAACAATTTAAAGTTCTAAATTGGGCAAAGCCAATTTTGATGGCCTCAGACAGGAACTTTCAAAGTTGATAGGGGGAGGCTGCTTGCATGTAAAGGGACAGCTGGTAGGTGGGACGCTTTGAAAAATGAGTTAATGAGGGTTCAGGTTCCTATTAGAGTGAAGGGGTAAGCCGCCAGGAGTAGGGATCCCTGGATAACAAGAGCTATTGAAGCTTTGGTCAAGAAAAATAAGGAGATATATTACATATATAGGCAGCTGGGATCAAGTGAATTCCTTGAGGAGTATAGAGGGTTTTTATGGATACTTAAGAAAGAATTTGGGAGAGCTAAAAGGGGACACGAGATGGATTTGGCAGATAAGGCAAAGGGGAACCAAAGAGATTCTGCAAGTACATGAAGGGCAAAAGGGTAACTAGGGAGAGAATACAGCCTCTTGAAGATCAACAACTTTGTTGATGTGTGGAGCTGCAAGAGATGGGTAAGATCCTAAATAAGTATTTGTCGTCAGTATTTACCATCAAGAAAGGTATGGAAGCTAGGGAACTTGGGGAAATAAATAGTGATGTCTTGAAGAGAGTCTATATTACAGAAGATGAAGTGTTGAAAGCCTTAAAAAGCATTAAGGTAGATGAATTTCCAGCACCTGATGAAGTGTATCCCAGTACATTGTGGGAAGCTGGGGAGGTAATTGCAGGGCCTCCAGCTTGATTTAATTTGATGTATTTATTGTCACATGTACTTCAGTACATTGAAAAGTTTTGTTTACAAGCAGTACAGGAAGATTATAGTAAGCAAGGACATACAGATCATAGGGTGAAAGAAACTTAAACAGAGGTAGGCAGGTTATGTCCCATAGAACATGCGCTGGGCAAGATCAACATTAGCAACATCTGCACTATTTGAAGTTAGAGGGCCCATTCATCAGTCTAATAACAACTGGGAAAAAGCTGTTCTTAAACTGCTAGTGGATGCGTTCAGGCTTCTTTATCTTCTGCCTGACAAAAATATTTGTATAATTGACAGCCGCTTCAGGTGAAGTGCCTGAAGGTGGCTAATGTTGTGCCATTACTTAAGAAGGACTGCAAGGAAAAGCCTGGCAACTGCAGACTGGTGAGCCTAACATCTGTGATGGGTGAGTGGTTAGAGGCGATTCTGGGAGTCAGGATCTCCAGGTATTTGGAGAGGCAAGGAGTCATTTGGGATAGTCAGTATGGTTTTGTGTCTGGGAAATCATGTCTCACGAATTTGATTGAGTTTTTTGCGGGGATGATCAAAAACCGAGATGAGGACTATGTGGTAGATGTTGTCTACAAGGTCTTTAACAAGGCCTTTGACAAGATACCATGTGGTAGCTTGTTGAGTAAGGTTGAATCTCACAGGATCCAGAGACAGCGAGCCAATTAAATCCAGAATTGGCTTGAAAATAGAAGACAGATAGTGGCGGTGGAGGTTGTTTTTCAGACTGAAGATCTGTGACCTGTTGTGTGCCACAGGGATTGGTGCTGGGTCCATTGTTATTTGTCATTTATATAAATAATTTGGATGAGAATTTAGGAGGTATGGTTAGTAAGTTTGTGGATGACACCAAGATTGATAGTATAGTGGATAGTGAAGAATGTTATCCTTGAATTCAGTGAGACCTTGATCAACTGGGTCAGTGGACTGAGGAATGGCAGATGGAGTTTAATTTAGATAAATGCAAGGTGTTGCATTTTGGTGGATCAGACAAGGGCAGGATTTACTATGATGCTATGCAGATTGGAAGGTTTGAGTTATAAAGAGAGGTTGGATAGACTGAGAGGGGATTTATAGAAGTCTATAAAGGGGAGTAGATAATTCACAATTCTTTAGATTGGATTACTTACAGTGTGGAAACAGGCCCCTCGGCTTAACAAGTCCACACCAACCCGCTGAAGCGCAACCCACCCAGATCTAGTCCCCCACACTTACCCCTTAACCTAACACTATGGGCAACTTAGCATGGCCAATTCACCTAACCTGCACATATTTGGACTATGGGAGGAAACCCGAGCACCCGGAGTAAAACCCACGCAGACACGGGGAGAACGTGCAAACTCCACACAGACCATTGCCTGAGGCAGGAATTGAACCTGGGTCTTTGGCACTGTGAGGCAGTAGTGCTAACCACTGTGACACCCGTTAGATAAGCCAAGAGATTTTCCCCATGTTAGGGAAGTCTAAAACTAGAGGATATAGGTTTAAGGTGAAAGTTAAAAGATAAAGTAGGGTCCAGAGGAGCAATTTTACAGAGAGTGGTTAGTGTCTGGAATGGCCATCTGCTTTTATATTTCCTCTAGTTAGGCATTAAAAATATTTTGATAAAGCACCTTGTTAAGGATAATTTGCTTAGTCAACGGGGTTTTTAATGCAAGTTATTGTGGTTGTAGTCGGGGTGGCAACGATACCAGCATAAGTCTTCTATCAGTTTTTGAACTCCTTGCCACTAAAGAGAAACTTTTATCGTGTGCTTTCCAGATGTAGGTAGACGTCAGTACTGGAGCGCAGGCTGTGGGGATGAGTCAACTGCAGACAGGTTTTGACAAAATGCCTATCATAGTTATTCCTGTATCTTCAGCATATTGATACTGGGGGCGAAGAATTAATAGAGTAATTGTCCCAGACACTAGATGATTTAAGTAACTGCTTTGTTCGGAACGTGATTGTGGCAAGGGACTTCCAGGAAGTCATCAGAAACCCTTTACGGATGTCCTCAAAGACGTGAAACTTTCTCATGGGAGTCCCTTGCTTGTCGGGAGAACTAAAATGCAGGCGGGAGGCGTTGGAGAGAGCACGTAAATCTCCGAACACCTAATCTGCTCGACCCTTCAAGCACAACTTGTTGTGCGTGTGGCAAAGTCTGCAGATCAGAGAAACGGCACACTGGACTGGAAACGTTAACTGAGTTTCTCTCCACAGAAATGCCGGACCTGAGGCACCTCTGTGTTTGCATTTCAGAATTGCAGCATCGCCGGCATTTCGCTTTTGTTTCTCGAACAGGCAATACCGCCTGAGAATGTTTGTGGTCGGGGCCTGACCACCTTTTGCTCAGCGCAATTGGCCGGGTCCCTGAGCACGGACACGCTGCTGGAACTGGGGCTGGGGCTGCCCTCACAGTGACTCTGTGCGTCGCTGGACAACACGCGCGAGGAGCACCGCCCTCACGTGCGCGTGGCACGGACCGGCGGGGCGGTGCGCGTGCGTGTGCGTACGCGCACTCACGAGGTGACGGTGCCGCGCCGGAGATGGGGATTGGCGAGCGGGGCTGCGCGGCGGAGCCTAGAGACAGGGAGTGAAGGGGAGTCGGAGCGGCAGGGCCAGGGCCAGGGAGGAGGAGGAGGCCTTTAAACAGGTGAGCGGCGCAGGCCCCGGGCAGCCGGGTTGCCAATGGTGACCGTTTGCCTGTGTCTGCGGTTTGGATGTTGTTCTCCCCTGGCCCACTCCTCGCTCGGTCTCGGCTCTTGCCGGAGTTGTCAGTGATGGAGATGGAGGAGGCTGCAAGCCGGGCCCTGCCTCCCCTTCTCTCAGGGCAGGCGGCGGCGGAGGAGGAGGAGGCCGAGGCCGAGGCCCGGACCCCTGAGCCTGCGGAGGTACCCCCGGCCAAAGGTCTGGGGAGGGGGAGAGAGAACATGGAGCTAGCTGCTGATCCGGCTTTCCAGCCGACACACTCAATCCGGATTGTGCAGAATAGATATGTTGTATTAATTTAAAACTTATTGTCAAAGCAGTGGACATTTGCAGCATGCTATCCCTCTCTGGGACTGTTTGTTTTGTTTAAAATTGCTGATACATGGATGAGAGTTGGCCTGGGCCAGCCGGGAGAGATGGGTTTAGTATGTGTTTGGGACTCGAGTGGATACTTGTCTGGTCTCTGTCTTCGAGTCGGGAGGATGAGATGGTTTGTGGGGGTGGGTGGTCGTTGTTTGTGAGAAAGGACCATTGCAATTCCAAATGCATGCTGCCCTCCTGGCAATCACAAAGTATCCCTGACCATGACGAAGCAGCAGCAGCACGTCTTAATACTTGTACACAAGCGCTTTTGGCCAAAATCTTTCTCGGTCTTCGTGCTGTTGGGCATTACAGTCCAGGGCATCCGATGTGATCGGAGAGAGAAAACGGCGTTTGCAAGTTTTACCGTTTGACGAAATGCATTTTTCTCTGGGTGTTTTTAAAATGTTTTCTGAATTCCTGTCAGCTGTAGTTGTCTCCCCGCCCGCCCCTTGCTGACAAGGTCCAAGATCCGAGAATTCCTTGATTCCTCTGCCTCTGCTGACAGAAGTAGAATATTGCAGCATCTTATTACTGGGCCGTTTTGGAGGCCTGGTACTATTTGCGAGTGTGCAGCCCGATGAGCTGTTTACAGCTTTATAATTACTGTGTATAGATGGATTTTTAAACCTCCCATATGAAAAGGAAAATTATAGCTGTCGTGGTGCACTGTCCTTGCCCAAATAACAGCTGCCACAATTTAGGAAAGCCCTGTAAATCTACTGAATTTACAGATGTATGTTTTAAAAGAAAAAAATGTTTTCTGTAAAATCAAAGAAATCATAACATCAAATTTAATCATAACTGCTACAGGAAGATGTGTGTTGAGTGCAAAGCCCCCATTTCTGTTGTGTTTAATAATGCATTAGTTTACTGTTTGGTTTGTTTATGGCTTATACAAAGGTTATTGGTTGTCAGCATTCAAATTAATGTCCAAAATAGTCTTTGTAGTTGAAACTGTTTCTTACATTGCAGGTCTTGCATTCTGTTCATGCTAAGCATTTATGTTGAGAGCTTTTTTCAACAAAAAACTTGACTTGTGTCAAACCTGATACTTATATTTATATTGAATGTTTGATTTTCATACACAGCTCGTGAAGTTTAGTTTGCTGAGGCCACCTGGACAATTACTTTTAAGTTGCAGATGTTTGCTAAATCATCTCAGCTAGTCTGTTTGTACTACTGTATAGGACTGCATGAGTCCTTGGTTTGACCAGTGACAGAGTAAAGCTTTTTCAGTTACTGCACTTTGGAGTTGTTGCATTTATGGTCTTGCGTATTTGATTTTCCTATAAATCAGAAAAGGGTAAAAATAAATACAAGAACACCTTTTCAAAAAAACTCTTGTGGTTTGACATCAGTTTAGCTCGATTTTTAAACTGTTATTCAAGAAGTGGGCAATGGATAAAGCAGGGAATTCCAGGCCAGTCATTCTAACTTCAGTAGTAGGGAGACTATTGGAAGCAGTTCTGAAGTACATCATTAATCTGCCTTTTGGAGAGACAAGAATTCACCAAGAATAGTTAGTGTGGTGTTAAGAGGAGGTCGTGTCTGTCCAATTTCTTTGAATTTTTCAAAGAGGTGTCTGGGTATGTAGATGAGGGCAATTCATTGGATGTGATCGATTTGAAAGTAAGGTCTCGTATGGGAGACTGATAGCAAAGGTTGACCAGGGGAAAGCCTATGAGATCAAAGGAAATTTGGCTAATTGAATCCAGAATTGACTGAATGATAGGAAGCAAAGGCTCATGTTTGAAGTGTGACTGGAAGTCTGTATCTATTGAGATTCTGCAGACTTCAGTATTGTGGCCCTTGCTGTTTGTAGTATATATAATTGGTTTAGACTTGAATGTAGGAGGGTTGAGCAGCAAGTTCACAGTACAAAAATTGGTGAGGTGGTAAATAGAGAGTTGGATAGCCTTAGATTACAGGGGATATCGATGAGCTGATCAGTGGCAAATTAAATTCAATCCAGATAAGTGTGAGGTGATGCACTTGGTCAAGGAAACTCAGCAAGGGATTACGCGATGAATGGGTTGGACCCTGGAAAGCACTGAGGGTCAGAGGGAGCCTGGTGTGTCTCCACTGGTCCCTTGAGATAGCGGGACAGGCAGATAAAGTGGTTAAGAAGTATATAGATACTTGCCATTATTATTGAGATTTTTTAAAATTGAGGGGCATAGACCAGGGTAGAAATGAAGTTTTTTTCATTTAATTAGTTGTTTATCTTTGGAATCTACTAATTCAGAGAGTTTTGGAGATTTGGCTGTTGAATACATTTAAGGCAAAAGTTGTTATAATTTTGGGTACTGAGGGAAATAAGAGAGTTTTGGTGGAACATCAGAATTTTTCTTATTCATTCATGTGATGGAGGTGTTGTTGGCTGAGCCAATATTTATTGTTCATCCCTCGTGGCCCTTGAAGGTAGTGGTGAGTTACCACCTTATACCAATGATTTCTTTGTGCTGTGGTTTGACTCAAAGTGCTGTTCGGGAGTTCCAGTATTTAACCCAATGACACTGAAGGAACAGCAATATATTTGCAAGTCAGGACAGTAAATGGCTTGGAGGGAAAGTTGTAGGTGCTGGTATTCCAATGTATCTGTTCTCCCTGTCCTAATGGTAATGGTCATAGGTTTGGAAGGAGCTGTCTAAGGAATTTGGTGAATTTATTACCTGCAGAGCAGGTTTGAAGGATCGAATTGCCTCCTTCAGTTCCTGTTTCTTATATCTTAGATAAAATGGACATATTTTGGCACCCTGACATCTCTCTCAAATATATGAAGGCAAGAAGGCCAGGGAAGTCTTTATTTTTACAATCGTGCTGAGGGCAGTCATATTGATTACTGAAGATGTCATTAAGGAAAAGCACAAAACTAAAAATCTGAAACAAGAATTGTTGGGTATTTGTTCAAGGCAATAATACAAATGAGTAATTTTCTTACTTGAAATGTCATTTGAAATGTGCTGGAAACTTGACGATTGAGAGAGAATAGCACCTCCTGAAGTAACAGGAACAAAGGAACCTTGTAAAACAAATGTCAGGGAGAGAAAGTTGGAAGGTGAGTTATTTGGTGTTGTATCATGCTTCTCCTCTTGGTTGACTGCTATGTGAGAAATTAATTTAGGTATCACCTTGTCAAAAAATGGTTCATACCATTAGGAAATCGGGGGTGGGAAAGCATTAGTTACAAAAATGGAAAACAAAATTATAGTAACACTGTTATGTGTTTATCTTATGAAGAATATCTTACACTTTCTATTGAGAGACTGTTTACAGTATAAAAGTAAAATTGTCATAGTCCCAGAGGACCATAAAGCTGCTCTGTTAGCAGAGAGTTGACTGGTGATAGTTTAACCTGAGGGTCACCATGCCTCAGGTGAGGTTGAGAAGGGGGAGCTTTCATGTTATCTCGTCCAATACAAAAATTGAAGCTGCTCTGCATTGCAAACTAGCCATCCAGCCAACTGAGTAATCAGCACCTGGTTATGTATGTGAAAACAATAGTTGAATTTTAATGTTTTCCATGCAGTGTTATAGCATCGTTTTGCAGTCTGCTGAGATGAATCTGAGAAGTGATAACACTCATTTGTGAAAGCCCAGTTGTAAAGACGTAAAAAATTGACAGTAATGTGTCAAAAAAACTATTGGAAAAAGGCCTGAAATTGGATATTTGGAATTATTTTCTTGAAAGTGATGATTTTATTTTGTCTTCACCTTTGCAGCAGTGCAGGTCATTCTGCTATAACGAGTGTTTTGTTAATGCGAATTCGCTATGACGAGATTGACGAATTGGAAACGCTTTCTAAAGTACGAACCTTTTAAAGAGTGTTTTGGTTATAATGTGATTCCCGCCCTATTAGTTTAAATGGTACCACTATTACGTGTTTTCTGTCGAACATGGGATTGCACAAGAACGGAACTACCTCTTATAGCAAAACTGACTTTGTAATCAAATTGATCAACCAGGTGTTGCTTTGTGGTAGATGTTATTTATTTGGAAAAGGCATTGTAAAAGCAATTGCTATTAGATCAACCGCACCAAGTGCCATGCTAGCTCAATTGAATAGTGTCTATTCAACACCAATTTATCAATTGGAAAAACACCAGCTTTTGGTGCAGAATGTATTAGCTTATCTAAAACAGGAGCCAGGTAAATGGGCTATATTTCCTACCATAAACAAGACTTCTTTCCATCAAATATTTGTGAGAAATAATGTTTTTCTTCTATGGGAAGGTCATAATGTATCAATAATTTGATATAAGCATAGATTTAAGATTTCATTTTTCACAAACCACCATGAATAACAGTTCCATGTTTTTCCAATTGGACTTGCATGTAATTTATTCAACAACAATACTTGGTTTCTGATCTTTTGAATTGACCTTGGTAGGACAAGGGATGTTATTGTTGTAAGATTAGGGTTTAAAAATTAACATTAGGAGAAAATATCCTGCAGAGGAGGGGGGAATAGTAATTGGTTGTCATTTATTACCAAATAATTTTTTAAAAAATACTTTTTATTTCTTGTTTTACCCTCACATTACTTTTGGATGGTGCTTTACCATGAAATTTCTCCAAATATTTTACAAATAATTTCTGTATTCTTGTTTGGAGTAAAATGTGTGAATTTATCTTTATTCTAGTGTACCCGATGCAAGTTGTATAAATACTAATAATTCCAGAGCTTAATTACAAAAAATTCCAGATCTCAATAGGCACTTGTGTCTCTACTGCTGAGCCAGGAGGTTCAGGTTCAAGTCTCTCTTGCTGTAGAAGTGTGTATTAACGTCTCTGAACACGTTGCTTTAAAAAAAATCTTCATTCTGGATCTTAGTGCTCTGGTGATATGGTAGTGTACCTAACTCTGGACCACAAAGCCTGGGTTCATATCTGCTTCAGTAGTGTGTAATGTCCTCTCTGGTTGATTAGAAAGTATTTAAAATTAGATAGCTACTTGTGAATTAACATAAGAGGATTCAGAAAGTGAGTAGAAAAGTGAGATTAGACTGCTTGCTGCAAGGGGAAATCGAACAGTAACAAGTTTGAAGGGCAGAATGGTCTGTTTCTGTATTGTAACATTGATAACTGCAAAAAGGTTAAAGTTATAATAATATTGTTTAATTCCAGATCTTCGAGGCTCTTGTAGTGCAGTGGTGATGTCCCAATCTCTGGAGCACAAAGTCTGGGTTTAAATCCCACCAGCTTCAGAAGTATGTAATGACAATTCTGAACGGCTTGATTAGAAAATATTTAATTCCAGACCTCTGGTTTCTTGTGGCGCAAGGTAGTACCTCTGCTTTTGGGCCAGAAGATCCAGTTTCAAGTTCTGTCTGTCAGAGGTATGGTATCACATGTCTGTATGGGTTAATTTAAAAATCTTCCAGATCTCAAAATCTAATGCAGAATCAGTATAGAGTTTGTACTGTCAACTATAAACCAGTGTGCACCGGAAACCTGAACTGCTTTGGTTTGCAGTTGACAGTATAAACAGGGCATAAATGATAAAGTTAAACTTTTTTTCAAGTGGCAAATGAGATAAACAGAATTACACACTGTTCTGCATTGATTTAAGATGAAACAGATCACAAGATCCAATTTAATTCTAATCTGATGAATCATTATGTCAACATGTAAAGCCAATTAGAAAGGCATAGAACTGAAATTCATAGTGACTTCTCAAAAATGAAAATTTAATCCTGTTTTAATGTATAGAAAAATTGAACAGTGAAATTAATGACGTCCAGTTAGGAAATCCTTGAGTTTTGATTCAGGAAAAATGGTGGCAGCTGACTTCCAAGCTACCTTTGTGTTAATCAACTTGGACAGACTGAGATATTCTGGAGTAATAAATCTGTTTTCCACATCTCCTGCACCACCTTATTGCATGTCTTGAAACAAGTATTAAATCAGAACTAATACGTTAAATATCACCTCGGCTCAGTTTCTTCTCAGTGAGTTGTAACTACCTGCTTGTGGACTGAATCTAGATGGATGTTTCACTGGGGTACTGTGGGAGTATTATATTGTCAGAGAAGCCAATTTTGGCAGACTTATTAAACTCAAGTTCAAGAGCATCTTCTGTTCTTCATTGGTGTCTAACCCATGCTCATCCTGCAGCTAATATTATTCAAATCAGATTACATGCTCATTCATTTGATTTTTTGGGGGGGAAACAAAACTGATTTATTTGTCTTATAATGGTTAATATGCTTCAGGACTAATCCAGTGGTTGTGAAATATTTCATGATGTCCCAGGGCTGTGATAGAGGGCATGTGATAGACTTGTTGCATAAATAAAGTCCCTGGCATTAAAGTGGCACTGCAATGAAGATATGGATATCACTTTCAGCCAGAAAGCAGATCATTGTAGTCTTTTGGACTGTATTGAAATATATAGTTTGAGATTTTACAGAAGATTTGTAGCTTAGGTTGCTAGTTTGCTCGCTGAGCTGATGGGTTTGTTCTCCAATGTTTCATCACCATGCTAGATAACATCTACAGTGAGCCTGTGGTGAGGGGTTAGTGTCTTGTCTCGCTTGCTATTTATGGATCTTGGTTTGTTGTGGTGGGTGACATCATTTCCAGTTCTGTTTCTGAGAGGTTGGCAAATGGGTTCCAAATCTTTATGGAGTTGTTAATGGAGTTCTGGTTTGAATACCAGGCCTCTAGGAATTTCTGCACGTGTATCTGTTTGGCTTGTCCCAGGATGGATATATATTGTCCCAATGGAACTGGTATCCCTTTTTGTCTCTGTGTATGGATACCAGTGATTGTTGGACGTGTCTTTTAGTGGCTAGTTAGTGCTTTTTTTTTTTGCCTAGTGGCTAGTTTCCTGCTACTTTGTCCAGTGTAATGTTTGGAACAGCGTTTACCTGATAAGCGCAGTCTGCCAATTCCTGCACAACAGACCTGAACAGGAAGACAACACGCCCAGAGACTGTAGTCACCCTACCATAGATCAAAGACATTTCTGAAATGACCACCAGACTACTCTGGCCCCGAGGCATCATGGTAGCCCACAAACCCACTATCAAACTAAACAACTACTGATGAAGTTAACGGGCCCTGTACCCACAACCAGCAGAACGAATGTGATATACAGATTACCCTGCAAGGACTGCACCAAATATTATTTTGAACAAACCGACCAGAAACAAGCCACCAGGATACATGAGAACCAACTAGCCATCAAAAGACATGACCAACAATCACTTTTATCCATACACACAGACGGAGAGGGACACCAGCTCAAATGGGATAATAATCCATCCTGGGATAGACGTGCAGGAATTCCTTGAGGGCTGGCATTCAAACCAGCACTCCATTAACAACTCCATATAGATTTGAACTCCATTCACCAACCTCTCAAATACAGAACTGGAAATGATACCACCAATACAAACTAAGACCCATAAATAGCAAGTGGCACAAGACATCAATGTTTCACTGGAGGCTCACTAATGATATTACCTAACATGGTGACATAATGTCTGAGAACAGTCCCATCAGCTCAGCAAGCAAACCGATAACCTAAAATATATAGTGATATCTATTAGACTTTAGTTTCGACCACTGCTCTTTTGTTATGTTAATGATCAGGTATTGTGTATAATTGTATGTAGATGTATCATTTTCAAATTTAAAGTTAAATCACACAACACCTGGTTATAATCCAACAGGTTTATTTGGAAGCACTAGCTTTTAGAGCGCTGCACAAACCCATGATGAGGGAGCAGCGATCTGAAAGCTCGTGTTTCCAAATACATCTGTTGGACTATAACCAGGTGTTGTGTGATTTTTAACTTTGTACACTCCAGTCCAACACCGGCACCTCCAAATCGTTTCAAATTTTATGATTACACAAAGCATGACCTGCAAGGGTAGAGCTTAGAACACCAAAGGACAGAAAGCTAGTGGTATGTTGGGAAAGGCCTAAACAAAGGAAGTTAGAAATGCAAGTAATAAAGGTACAGCTGCAATTCTGGGCAACTCTAATTTACATATAGATTTGGCTAATCGAAAGAATTGAGTCAATATTGTTGAGGAATTCCTGCGCTGTGTATAAGCTGGTTTCTGGATCAATATATTGGGGAGCTAACGAGACAGCAGGCCATTTGAGACTGTATTATGAAATGAGAAAGGAATAATTGGCAATCTAGTTGCTCAAGATGAGGAAGAATGATCATTAGGTTAGTATTCTTTCAGGTGGAGAGTGATGTAGGTGGTTCTGAATCAAAATGAAACTACAGTGGTATGCACTATAAGTTGCAAAGGTAAATTGGGGAGCGCTTCTTAAATGGGTGATAGTGGATAGGCAATGACAAATTCATGGAGGAATTGCAACAATTGTTAATTCCTGACTGGCACAAAACCAAAACCGGAGAGGTTACCTGGTCATATCTAACAATGGAAATTAGGATAGTATTATATCCAATTCAGGGTGTACAAAATGTCTAAAGAAAAAGTATCCCTGAGGATTGGGAGTAGTTTAGATTTTAGCAAATGTGGGACAAAGGGATTGATTTATGAGAGGTAAAATAGGGTACAAGAAACACACAGGGATCATACAAACAGTAATTTCTTTTATAGAAATGTGAAGAGGAAAAGCTAAGTGAAGGTCCCTTACAGTCAGAAACAGGGAAGTTACAATGGGGAACAAAGATGGCAGACTGATAAAATACAGGCTTTGATTCTGTCTACACAATTGAGTACACTAATAATGCCCCAAAATGGGCACTTCAGGGTCTATTGAGAGGGAGGAACTGGAAAAAAAATAGTAGTAGTATGGAAGTAGAGTTGGGGAAATTCATCATCAGTTTAATGGCTAATTAAATCCCAGTTTCCAAGAGTCTTGTCTCTTCTGAAAGCCCAACTAATCTACATTCACTAGCTCTCACTTATCAACTTTTCTAGTTGTGTGCTTGAAAACCTCCTGTAGCTTTGTCCAGCATGATTTCCCTTTCATAAGTCCATGGTGACTATGCGATCATACCACTGTTTTCCATGTGCTCTGCTATTAAATCTTTTAGAATGGACTCTAGCATTTTCTCCATTACCAATGTCAGGTCTATAGATTCCTGTTTCCTCTCTGCATTTTTTTAAACAAAGGGGTTGCATTAGCTACCCTCCAATCTATAGGAACTGTACCAGAGACTATAGAAATCTTGAATGATGTCCACCAGTGTATCCACAGTTTCTATAGCCACTTCCTTGTGCATTCTGAACTTTCAGAAAATTTTTGATAAAGTTCCTCATAAGAGGTTACTGTGTACTGACATAGATAGAGAACTGTTTGGCAGACAGGAAACAAAAAAACTGGAATAAACAGGTTTTTTTTCCCCAAGTGGCACACAGTGAAGAAAGCAAATGGATTGTTGGGTATTGCAGGATTAGTGCTTGGACCCCACCTACTCACTATATATTAATGATTTAGATGAGGGAACTAAATGTAATATCTCTTTAGTCTGCAGGTGATACAAAGCTGGGTGGAAGGGTAAATTGTGACGAGGTTGCAGCAAATCTTCAGTGTGATTTGGGCAAGTTGATTGAGTGGGCAGATGATTTGCAGATGAAGTATAATCTGGATAAGTGTAAGGTATAGCAAAAAACACAAAGCAGATTATCTGAATGACAGTAGATTGGGAAGAGGAATAGTGCAACAAGACCTGTGTCTTTGTAAACCAGTTGCTGAAAATAAACATTCATGGTGCAGCAGGCAGTGAAAAAAGCTAATGGTATGTTGGCCTTTATAATGAGAGGATTCAAGTATAGGATCAGGGATGTTTTGCTGCAATTGTACAGGGCCTTAATGAGACTACGCTTGAATTACTGTGTGCAGGTTCTGTATCCTTATGTGAGGAAAGATGTTCTGGCGATAGAGAGAATGCAACAAAATTTTACCAGACTAATTCCTCTGCATTGGGGAGACAAGATGCCTACTCGCAGAGCGCTTCAGAGAACATCTCCGGGACAGACTCAACAATCAACCCCACCACCCCGTGGCCAAACACTTCAACTCCCCCTCCCACTCTGCCAAGGACCTGCATGTCTCCATCGCCACTCCCTTATCACCCGACGCCTGGAGGAAAAACGCTTCATCTTCTGCCTCAGGACCCTCCAACCCCACGGCATTATTGTGGATTTCACCAGTTTCCTCAGTTTCCCTATCCCCTCCCCCACCTAACCCCAGTTCCACCCTTCCAGCTCAGCACCGTCCTCATGACCTGTCCCACTTGTCAATCTTCCTTCCCACCTATCTGCTCCACCCTCCCCTCCGACCTATCACCTTTACCCCCACTTCCAAACACCAAATGCACTCCCAGCTACCTTCCCTGGCCCACCCCTCTCCCATTTATCTCTCCACCCCCAAGGCTCCCAGCCTCCTTTCTGATGAAGAGCTTTTGCCCGAAATGTCGACTTATTTTTTGTTTTTTTTTTAAAAATACATTTTTAAAAATGTTTTTTCCTGCTCCCTGAATGGTGCCTGACATGCTGTGCTTTTTCAGCACCACACCCTTGACTCTAATCTCCGACATCTACAGTGTTCATTTTCACCCACCTCGTTCCTGAGATGGCAGGACTGATTTAATGAAGAGAGCTTGAATTAGTTAGGATTATATACGTTGCTGTTTGAGGAATCCGATAGCCTATAAGATTCTAACTGGACAACACCGGTAAATGCAGGAAGGATGTTCCTGATGACTAGGGAGAATCAGGAGTCACCGTCTAAGGATATGGAGTAGGCCATTTAGGACTGAGATGAGAAATTTCTTCACCAAGAGAATGGTGAGCCTGTGGAATTGTCTGCCATAGAAAGCTGATGAGACTGAAACATTGAATACTTTCAAGAAGGAGTTAAATATAGTTCCTAGGTTGAAAGGCTGAAAATGTATGGGGAGAAAGCAAGAATAGTTTGCTGAGTTACATAATGAGCCATGACCATATTGAATGGTGGAGAAAGCATGAGCAGAATGACCTTTAAGATTGTAAGACTATACTGGGGATCATCTAATGAACTGCCTCCAACTAAAACTGTGCTGCAACTTCCTGCAGTTTTTCTCTGTTTATGGTCTTCTCTTGCTCCTAAATTTTATGTTTCTAAAGTCATTTAAGTGATGAATAAAATAATGGCTGACTTCGTAAAGATGTAGAATGGTGAAATTGAGCAACTTAGTTGGGAAAGCAATGAGGTGGTATTAATTAATTTTGAGTAATGAGAATGCAGCAAGAGAGACACCTGTAGGTTCATGTGGTGAGACAAGTTTATACATCTTTCAAAAGTGCACAAGAGGATTGTTAGCTTTCTAAATACATGTTTATAGTTACTGATTTGGGAGTCAACAACACTTTCAAGATACTGGTTAGATACTGTGTCCAATTTTTGACTTTAGAAAGAAAATCAAGATCTTGGGGATTTGCTAGAATGAACCAGCGAAGAGGGATTTCAGTTATGTGCGGAGACTGGTGTAGTCTGGAATTTTCTTGCTTTTCAGTAGAAAAGGGTAAATAACAATTTAATAAAAATTTACAGGCATTTATGTAGCCTCTTTCATGATCACTGGACGTACCAACATTCTTTGCAGGCGTTATTGCAGTGAAATGTCAGCCTAGATTCTTCTGGTGGCACCCTGGATCTATAATCTGCCTGTCTGCCCCACGTTTGAGTGTTATGGAGTTATTCAGAATTACAGATGGTCTTGGTCTTGATAAAGTAGCGAGAGAGAAAAAGAAGATGGAGTCCAATGTCAGATGGACCTAGATTAAGGTTGTTGGGAAAACTACAGCAGGGTTAGACTTACTGTAATTGGGAATGCATTGCCTGAAAGGTTGGTGGAATGGGGAATCAGTCCAAGCTTTCAAGAGCTAACTGGATCTCATTAAAAAGGAAATATTTACAAGACTGGAGGAAAAGATCAGGGGATTGGTATCTCTTGCAGCATGCCGTCACCACAGACTGGATGGACAAAGTTGTCTCCTAATGTGCTGCATAGTTCTGTGCAATTGAAGTTCTTATTAACATAAGAGAAAAAGTAAACACGTTTCCCTATTTTGGGTATTTCCAGATACTTTGGGCATTTATCTTAGGCTTTCAAAAAATTGAGATTTAATCCAACTTGGTTTTATGCTTTTCTTGTTTTTGTCTATATTTTGAAAATTCTGGTTCTTTAAACTTGACATAAATACTTCAAAAGTCAATAAATATAAAAAATTGCCTATTTGTGTTTGCAGTGAGTTTCAGCATCAATCTCAACTCACTTTGTAGTTTTTCCTCAGTATCTTTTTTTAACCTCTTCTGTATAAACTGTATCCTTAACCATATTCGCAGCTTCATCCTTTCCTGTTTTGTGTAGTCTCTGTGCTCATTGTGTTGTCTACGGACAAGGAAATCTCTGACAATTTCCATGTGTTTCTCACTACTTGCATCCTCTGAGCCTTCCAATCACTCTGATTTCTGTACCAACCTTGTAACATTTTCTGATCGACCTGTTCAGAGGTCGACATATTTCTGCTGCAGGTGGGACTTGAGCTGAACCTTCCTGGCTAAGGTGCAGTCACTAAAATTGTACCATGAGGCTATTTTAAAAAAAAATGGCAAGTCATTTATAGCCGCAAGTGCAATTCAGGCTCCAATTGTCAAACTTATTTCTGAGCAATTGAGATGATATTTCTGCAGTTATCCTGTCTGCTCGGTTATTGCCTAATCCCTGTCATTGTCCGTGGCGCCAGTGAAGTTCTTGCTCTCTTCTATCCTGCTAATTTTTCCATCCTGGTCCAGTATATGCACATCTCATTTAGTCATTGCGCATTGCCTGATACGACTGAATGACTTTAGCACTATTGGGCTTTACTAATTTCTGCTATAACTGGTAACCACTCCAGGGCACAAAGATAATTTTAACCTTGTTTATTCTATTAACAGATCTTTTATTCAATCTCTTTACCATGTTTTCTTCATCTCCATCTTCACCTTTAACAACTGTTCAGAATTCATATGTTTACCAGTATCATGATGTTTATGATCTAATTTTAATACCTGGTACTTGCATAGATTAAAATAATTTAAAGGCAAAATGGCCACAGTTATCAGTTGATCACACAGGTTAGCCAAGTTTCAAGAAACTCTTAGAATAAACAAAATCATCTGAAAGGGTTTAGAGAGATATGGGCCAAATGCTGCCAAATGGGACTAGATTTATGTAGGATATCTAGTCGGTATGGATGAATTGGACTGAAAGGTTTGTTTTCGTGCTATACATCTCTATGATTCAATGTCTATCGGTGCTGAAATTAACATTTTTTATCAAAATACACTAAAACTATTCCACCCAGAAAAGCATGAAGAAATCCCCATTTCTCATTTTATGAAGTCATACAACATGGAAACAGACCCTTTTGATTGAACCAGTCCATGCCAACCATAATTCCAAACTAAACTAGTCCGACTTGCCAGCACTTGGCCCATGTTCCTCCAAACATTTCTTATTTATGTACTTATCTAAATGTCTACCTGCATCCACCACTTCCTCTGGAAGTTCATTCCACATGTGAACCACCCTCTGTGGGGCAAAAAAAAATGGCCTTCATGTCTCTTTTAAATCTTGCCCCTTTTCCCTTAAAAATATGCCCCCAGTCCTGAAATTCCCCCAGCTGAGGAAAAAGGCATTTGCCATTCACTTTATCTATACTCTAATATTTTATAAACCTCCATAGGATCACAACTCAACCCTCTACACTCCAGTGAAAAAAGTCCAGGCCTCTCCCAATAACTCAAACCATTCATTCCTGACAGCATCCTGACAAATCTCTTCTGAGCTGTCTCCAGTTTAGTAGTATCCTCCCTATCCAGAATTGGACATGGTACACCAGAAAAGGCCTCGCCAATGTCTTGTACAACCTCCACATAATGTCCCAACTCATATACTCAAAGGTCTCAGCAATGAAGGCAAGTGTGCTAAATGCCTTCTTAACCACCCTATCCATATGTAATGCAAACCTCAAAGAATTATGAACCTGAACCCTTAGGTATCTCAGTTCTACAACTCTACCCAGAGTTCTTCTTTTCATTGAAAAAAATCCTGCCTTGTTTGTTTTACTAAAATGCAGTACCTCGTATTTATACAAATTAAACTCCATCTGCCACTTTTCAGCCCATTGACCTGATAGATCAAGATCTCTGTAATCTAACATAATATTCACTGTTCACTATATCACCAATCTTGGTGTCATCTCCAAACTTATTAACCATGCCTTCTATATTCTCCTCTAAATCATTTATACATGGTTAGGGTGGATTTTACAAGGCCCCTTGCAGAAATACTTGTATCATGACTAATTACGGATGAGGTGCTGGATGACTGGAAAGTGGCTAATGTTGTGCCTTTATTTAAGAAGGGATGCAAGGACAAGCCTAAGAACTATAAACTTGTGAGGCTGACTTCAGTGGTGGGTAAGTTGCTAGGAATAATTCTGAAAGATAGGATTTATATGCATTTGGATAGGCAAGGAATGATCAGGGATGGTCAGCATGGCTTTGTGCAAGGGAATTTGTATGTCAGAAGCTTGATTGAGTTTTTTTGAGGAAGTAACTAAGAAAATTGAGGGCAGAGTATTGACGTCATTTTCTTGGACTTTACTGAAGCCTTTGACATGGTTCCACACAGGGCCATAGAAATGGACAGCACGAAAACAGACCCTTCGGTCCAACTTGACCAAGCTGACCAGATTTCCTAACCTAGTCTAGTCCCGTTTGCTAGCACTTCGCTAATTTCCTTCTAAACCCTTCCTATTCATGGACCCATTCAGATGCCTTTTTAAATGTTGTAATTGTACCAGCCTCCACCACTTCCTGTGGCAGCCCATTCCATACATGTATCGCTCTACATGAAAAAGATGCCCCTTAGGTCCCTTTTAAAGTTTTCCTCCCTCATCCTAAACCTATGCCCCCGAGTCCTGGACCAAAGCCACCTTCACTATCTTATCTACCTGCGACTCTACTTTCAAGGAGTTATGAACTTGCACTCCAAGGTCTCTGTGTTTTTAAAAAAAAAACTGCCCAGGACCTTACCATTAAGTGTATAAGTCCTGCTCTGTTTTATCTTTGCAAAATGTAGCACCTCACATATATCTAAATTAAACTCCATCTGCCACTCCTCAGCCTATTGGCCCATCTGATCAAGATTCCATTGTACTCAGAGGTAAATTTCTTCGCTGACCACTACACCTCCAATTTTGATGTCAGCTGCAAACTTGCTTACTGCACCTCCTATGTTCATTTAATAAATGACAAAGCAATGGACCCAATACCGATCCTTATGGCACATGACTGGTCACAGGCCTCCAGTCTGAAAAGCAACTCTCCACCTGTCTTCCACCTTCTAGCCAGGTCTGCATCCAAATGGCTAGTTCTCAGTGTATTCCATGAGATCTAACCTTGCTAACCAGTCTACCATGCGGAACCT
This sequence comes from Chiloscyllium punctatum, assembly GCF_047496795.1. NCBI lineage: Eukaryota > Metazoa > Chordata > Chondrichthyes > Orectolobiformes > Hemiscylliidae > Chiloscyllium > Chiloscyllium punctatum. The sequence goes on along the minus strand of NC_092743.1, from coordinate 51,970,399 downwards.
TGTCGATCATGCCCACTTCTCTGACCTCCTCCATACTCTTTGTTACTTTACAAAAATTTCAATCAAGTTCATGAGACATGATTTTCAGTGCACAAGGCCCTGTTGACTATCCCTAATCAGTCCTTGCCTTTACAAATGCATGTCAAACATGCCCCTCAGGATTCTCTCCAACAACTTGCCCACCACCAATGTCAGGCTCACCGTTCTTTAGTTCCCTGGCTTTTCCTTTCTTAAATAATGGCACCACGTTTGCCAACCTCCTGTCTTCTCGCACCTCACCTGTGACTATTGATGATACAAATATCTCAGCAAGAGGCCCAGCAATCGCTTCCCTATCTTCCCACAGAGTTCTAGGGTATATCTGATCAGGTCCTGGGGATTTATCCACTTTTATGCATCTTAAGACATCCAGCACCACCGCTTCTCTAATATGAATATTTTTCAGCAAGTCACCATGTTTCCCCACATTGTATATCTTCAAAGTCCTTCTCCACAGTAAACACTGATGCAAACTACTCTTATCTTCCCCCATCTCCTGTGGTTCCACACATCGGCTGTCTTGCTGATCTTTGAGGGGCTCTATTCGCTCCCTAGTTACCCTTTGTTCTTAATGTATTTATAAAATCCTTTTGGGTTCTCCTTAACCCTATTTGCCAAAGCTATCTTATATCCCCTTTTTGCCTTCCTGATTTCCCTCTTAAGTGTACTCCTACTGCCTTTCAACTCTCAAGGATTCACTTGATCTCTGCTGTCTATACCTGACATATGCCGCTTTCTTTTTCTTAGCAAAGACCTCAATTTGTTTCGTCATCCAGCATTCCCTTCACCTACCAGCCTTTCCTTTTACCCTCTCAGGAGCATACTGTTGCTGGAGCCTTGTTATCTCATTTTTGAAGACTTCCCATTTTCTAGCTGTCCCTTTACCTGTAAACATTTGCACCCAATCAGCTTTTGAAAGTTCTTGCCTAATGCCGTCAAAATTAGCCTTCCTCCAATTTAGAACTTTTAGATCCGGTCTATCCTCTTTCATCACTATTTTAAGACTAATTGAATTATGTTCACTGGCCCCAAAGTGCTCCCCCGCTGGCACCCTCAGTCACCTGCCATGTTTTATTTTCCAATAGTAGGTCAAGTTTTGCAGCTTCTCCAAGTATGTACATCCACATACTGAATCAAAAAATTTTCTTGTACACACTTAACAAATTCCTCTCCATCTAAACCCTTAACACAATGGCAGTCCCAGTCTATGTTTGGAAAGTTAAAGTTCCCTACCGTAACCACCCTATTGTTCTTACAGGTAACTGAGATCCTTACAAATTTGAGTCCTCACTTCCCGTTGAGTATTGGGTAGTTGGGAGGGGGGTGATCTATAATACAATCCCAGTAAGGTGATCATCCTTTTCCTATTTCTCAGTTCCACCTTTCCCAGGATGTATTTTCAAAAATACCCTGCCCAAGTACAGCCATAATGCTATCACTTATGAAAAACATGACTCCCCCCTTCTCTCTTGCGCCCCCCCCCCCCCCAACTTTTTAGCCTTCCTATAGCATTTGTATCCTGGAACATTTAAGCTGCCAGTCCAGTCCATCCCTGAACCATATCTCTGTACTTGCTATGATATCCCAGTCCCATGTTCCTAATTAGGCCTTTTTGTGTTTAAATAAATGCAGTTTAATTTATCAGTCCTACCTTGTTCTCTGCTTTTCTCCTTCCTGACCTGACTGTTTGTTTGACTTGCTTTTTCCTCAACTGTACCAGTCTCAGATTGATCTCTTTCCTCACTATTTCCCTGGGTTCCAACCCCCTTCCCCCACAATTTGCAATCCTCCCGAGCAGCTCTGGCAAATCTCCCTGCCAGTATATTAATCCCATTCCAATTCTGGTGCAATCTGTCCTTCTCGTATAGGTCACTTTTACCCCAGAAGAGATTCTAATGATTCAAAAATGTGAACTCTTCTCCCCTGCAATAGGTCCTCAGCCACACATTCATCTGCTTTATCCTCCTATTCCTACCCTCACTAGCTCGTAGCACCAGAAGTAATCCAGATATTACTACCCTCGAGGACTTCCTTTTTGAATTTCTGCCTAACTTTCTGTATTCTTCCTTCAGTATGCCATCCTTATCCTTTCCTATCTCATTAGTTCCAATATGTGCAATGACCTCTTGCTGGTCCCTCTCCCCTTTGAGAACATTCTGCACCCTCTGTGGTATCCTTGATCCTGGCACCAGGGAAGCAATGCACCATCCTGATTTTTCGCTGCAGGCCGCAGAAATGTGCATCTGTCTGTGCCTCTGACTAGAGTCCCCTATTGCAATCGATTGCTAGGAACCTGATGTACCCCTCATTACATTGGTTTCTGTTACCAAGAATGGCTCTGGTCTGTTTGTGCCATTTTTCCCTGAGTCCAACATTCCCTACATTTTCCAAAATAACATACTTGTTTGAAATAGGGATAGCCACAGGAGACTCCTGCACTACCTGCCTGCCCCTCCTACCTTCTCTGGAATTAACCCATCTACCTGACTGCATCTGCAACTTCTCCCCTTCCTATAACTGCCATCTATCACCCCCCTGCTTCGTAAATTCCTTATTGCCTCTAACTGCCATTCCAGCCGGTCCATCCAATCTGATAAGATTCACAATGAAAGACGTTTCCTGCAGACATAATTATCAGTAACATGGAAATTCTCCCTAAAGTCTCACATCCAAAAGGAAGAGCACATCACTGTACTAAAGGCCATCTTTGCACCTTAACAATCCACTGACCCAGAAAATAACTCCATCTTATTGATTTAAAAAAAAACTGTTCCAGGCTAACTTAATGCTTATTGCTTAAATTTTTAAAAATTTAATCAAGAGACCGATCTCAATAAAATACATAATCAAGAAAGAACCCACTTTACTCACTATTGTAGATTTACAGCAAGGCAACACTTAAACTATGCATTTATCTGTTCCTATGCTATGAGTCTCCCACGCAGGCTCCTCCACATCAGCTGTGAATTTCACTGTTTGATAATTTTTCCTAGATGCACTCTGATGTCCAGAAATACTTGAACTCAAACAGCAAAGGCAGTAACTGTGCAGATTTGCTGCTGTGTCAGTGATCGCTGCCTTTGTCTGTCTTCCTCCTTTTTAAAGTGCTGTTGTTTTTAATCTTTTTTTCTCCCGAAGTTTCAAAACAAAACATGGCAGACTAATTAGTAAAGATGGATCACGTGGGATTCATAGTGAGCTTGCCAATTGGTTATGAAATTGGCTTAACGACAGGAGATTGAGAGCGATGGTGGAGAGTTGTTTTTCAGACTGGAGGTCTGTGACCAGTGCTGTTCCACAGGGATTAGTACTAGATCCACTTTTGTTTCTCATTTGTATAAATGATTTAGATGAGAATAGAGAAAGTATGGTTAGTAAGTTTGTGGATGATGTCAAGATTGGTGGTAGAGTGGATAGCGAAGAAGGTTATCTAAGGAGTACAAAAAGCTGTTGATCAATTCGGTGAATGTGCTGAAGAATGGCAGATGGAGTTTAATTTGGATAAATGCAAGGTGTTGCACTTTGGTAAAACAATCAAGGGTAGGATATGCAATTAATAATAGGGCCTTGGGTAATGTTCTAAAACAGAGAGAACTAGGGGTTTAGATAAATAGTTTTTTTCAAGTTTGCATCACATGTGGTGGTCCATTTCCATGCTGTATGACTGAGTTGGATGTGGTGACCCCATATAATATTTTAAAATTTGGTGACAGAAAAATACATGGCAATACTAGTTGTGAGAAGGATGCAAGGAGACTTCAAGGGAACATTGACAGATTAAATGAACGTGCAAGAGCATGAAAGTTGAAATATGATGTGAATAAGTGTGAAGTTATCCACTTTAGTAGGAAAACTGACAGAAATAGGCTGTTGCTTAAATGGTGAGATGTTGGAAAGTGTTGATGTCCAAAGTTGATCTTGTTTTGAGTTACTGAAAGCTAATATCTAAGTGCAATAAGCAATGAGAAAGGCAGATAGTATGTTGGCCGATCCCTCAAGGGGATTTGAATACAAATTCATATCGTCTTGTCTTGATTGTATAGAACTAGGTGAGAGTATTGGAGTATTGTGTGTAGTTTTGACCACCTTATCTAAAGAAGGATATGTTTGCCACAGAAGGGAGTACACAAGATGTTTATCAGACTATCCCTGGAATGTTGGATTTTCTTATGATGTAATTTATAAATGCGGAGAGTGGTGGATCTTTGGCATTCTGTACTCCAGTGGGCTGTAGAAGCTCGATCATTGAGCAGTGTCAAGGCAGAAATTGATATCCTTTGTCATTAGTATCCAGAAAAATGATGGAAGTTGTGGGGGAAAATGGCATTGAGATGGAAGATGTTGTATGACAGAACATGCGTGAGACCTAATTCCTATGTTCTTATGCTCCTAGGTTCCTATCTTTTCAAGTAGACAGGGCAGAATTAGTGGTATGTTACAAGAATCAATACTGAGGTCTCAGTTATTTACAATCTATGCTAGCTTTTCTGAAAAGACATGGAGTAATGTATTCTAGCTTGCTGTTAATACTAAGCTGCATGGGAATCTAAGCAGGGGGAAAAAAAAAGGCTGCGAAGTGATTTGGACAGTGATGTAGTAACTGGCCAACAAGATAGCATATAATCGTAGAAGCCCTACAGTATGGATGCAGGCCATTAGGCCTATAGAGTCCCATAAAACAGAAATGAGAGTTTATTTACTTTTCTAGTAAGAATAGAAACACAATAGTTTTAAAAGGCATGGAAAATTGTAGCCATAAAAAATTGTCAGGGGACTTGGGTTTATTCAGGCAAGGAGCAAAGAACTTTAGCAACCAAGTACAGAAAATGAATAGGCAGGCAAATAATGTTTGCCTTTATTTCAATGGATTTGTAATAGAACAATAAGGAATTACACAGTTGTAAAAAGTATTGACATCAGCTGGAATACTGCACACAGTCGAGGAAGGATATACTTGCATATCATGAGATTGGTTCCTTTGATGCAAGGCTAAATAAATTGGGCCTATGCTCTGGAGTTTAGATGAATAAAGTATTTTTTTACTGAAATGTGCAAGTTTCTGAAGGTGTAGACACTGAAGTTGTTTCTGCTTGCCAGTGAATCCAGAACATTCGATCATAGCATTAGCTTATGGTTTTGATTCCTTTTTACTAATGAGATATTTCTTCACTTAAAGGGCTGTGATCTTTTGGATTTCTGTACTTCAAAAGGTTTTGAATGCAATCTCTATTGAAGACTAATATAGACATTTTTATTCTTTTGAATCGAAGAATGTGTGAAGTAGGTGGAAACAGCAGGTGCAAGGTGCCATATGGTTTACTTTTCTTACAGTATTTCCTTATTCTTAAATAGCTTCTAAAATTTTCCTTATGATGGGTGTTAGGCTTAATGGCCAAAGGTTTAATAACTTCTGCCTTCCTCCCTTTTTGAATAAAGGAATAACATTAGGTGTTTTCTAATCTAAAGGACCCTTCCCAGAATCTAACTAATTTGGGAAAATTAAAACCAATGTGTAAAGCATCTCTCTAACTGCTGCTTATAAGACTCTAGGCTGAAATCCATCAGGACCAAGAGACTTGTCAACTTGCACTTCCAGCCCTTGACTCAGTACAACTTCCCTTTTCATTGTAATTTTCGAGAGTTCCTCCCTCCTTTCAATTCCCGATTTATATTTCCATGATGTTACTTCTATCCTCTCTAGTGAAGACTGATGCAAAATATCTGTTCAGTTCATCAAATCACTAGCACTAAACATCCCATTACTGCTCAGCTCATTTGCTCGTAATTAAGGGATGTTTATTTATTAAGATATTTATGACTTTCTAAGCTGTCATGGCCATGTATATCCCTGTACCCCCAACATGCACTCTTGCATTCCCCATCGCTTTGAGTGAAGAATTGAGGAAATTCTTATGCATTATGCAGATGGCACTACTAGAGAACGGTCAAAACTTGACCTTTTGGGAAATAAAACGGGGCAAGTGACAGAAGTGTTTGTAGGGGCGCAGTTTGAAACCAGTGACCATGATTTCATTAGCTTTAAAATGACTGGAAAAGGATAAATCTGGTCTGCAAGTTAGAGTTCTAAATTGAGGCAAGGCTAATTTTGATGGACTTACAGAAACTTTCAAAAGTTTATTGGGGGAGGCTCTTTGCAAGCAAAAGAACATCTGGTAATTGAGAGGCTTTCAAAAGTGAGTCAGTGGTTCAGGGTCAGCATTTTCCTGTTAGAATGAAGGGTGAGGCTGGCAGGAGTAGGGAACCCTGGATAACTAGTCATTGAGGCCCTGGCCTTAAAAAAAGGAGGCAGCAAATGACACGTATAGGCATCTGGGATCAAGTAAATTCCTTTGGTATAGAGGGTGTTGGAGTATACAGGAGAGCTGAAAGGGGACACATTGGCTGTGTATGACCCACTTCCCTTTGGTTTCATTCTTTCTGATACTTTACATTGTCACCAGCTTCTAAGTTAGAGACTGTGTTTCTAACATCTTTGTCGTCTTTGAGAAAGTATGCAATAGAACAATAACAAATTCTGTAAGGGAGGTAACTAAATGTTAACGGTGGGAATTTCTGCAGGGGTTTTCTAAAGATCTACTGTGACATCAAGAGAGCTGGTGTAAGCTCTGTTTGCACTTTCTGGAAGTTTGCAGGTAGACAAGTGGAGATCTGTTTAGAAATTCACTTCCTTATTGTGGAGTAAAGGAAGAAAGCAGAAATGAATGACTCTTTGTTTTTTCTGATTATAGAAACCTATTCCATCCTTCAGATGTCTCAAAACTTCTCATTTATCATATTACTTTTGCAGTGCACACCATTACAGCAAACTTTGTTTTAACTGGCACTCTTGATAAACTGGCAAAATTTATATAACTCAAAAACTGCAGTTTACTGTATTATTCTGTCCAGTTATTATAGATCTGTAATTTATTTATGTAAATGAATATACTTGTTCATTTGAATGGCCGCATGAAATGTCAACAGTTGATTCAATTTTGAGTCAATTTCTCATTAAACAATGTAATCTACCCTGATGTCTGTTTCAAGTGAGAAGGCTCTGTGCCAGTAAGTTTTATTTAAGACAAAGTAGGCATTATTATTGTGACCTCTGTAAATAAAGTATAAATGATGTATATGTTTCTATTACTTAGTGTGTTTCTTTTTACATTAATTATATGGACCTCTTGATTATCTGGAATATCTTATCAACTGGCACACTCCTGGTTCCATAAGTGTTGATTAGTAAAAGGTTTGCTGTACATGGAAAATATAATACAAACATACAAAAAATGAGCAGAATTAGACCATTTGGCTCCTCAGGCCTGCTCCACTTTGAAAAGGTCATGGCCTTATCTATTTGTGTTCCAAGTTCCACATTCCCATCTACTCCCATTAGCATTGATTCCCTAACCTAACTAGAATCTGTCTTCTGTGTTAAAAATGGTCAAGGACCCGACTTTCTGAGGAAGCAAGATCCAAAGCCACACTTCTGAGAGGAGAAAAAAAGAAGACTCCCTTATTCCTCTCCTAAAAGATGACCCCTTGTTTCTCTTAGCAGCAAATTGGACACAGCACAATGTTAAAGACACAGTTGGCATTAATATTCAACTAATATCTCTGTGGTGTTGGTTAAAGGAGGAGTATTGATGAGGACACCTCGAAAATGGCCTCCTTGAATAATGTGGAATCTTTTTATTACCTTCTTGCAGTTTCTGGTTAATGCCAAACTTCGAACAATGGAGCATTATTTCTGCACAGTTATTACACAAACATACAAAAATGTTGATAGAAAAGGTCAGCAAACCTGTTTGTACATTCCACCTTGTCTGTTATGTATGGCCATGTGACTTTATGAATTACAAAGGTATTCCTACACACCAGAGACTCAGTTAAGTGATTGAAATTATTTAAGATGGCGACATTAACTCTGAATGTATTACTGGATGCCTAGTTTTCGTTTGATGTCATGTGCTCCAAGAAGCAACTAGTTTCGCTACTTTCCAGGTTTACAGCAAATTGCGTGTCCCTCTAGCACAAATAATTTATTCTTAAGTTTACTATTCTCTAGGAAAAGAAGATCCACCTAATTTGTACAACCTATATGACTATGTCCTCCCCAATCTATCTAATTGAAGTAGCTTATCAGCGTGAACGTAATCTGTTTCCTTTGGTCTTTTGTAGACATCACTCAAATTGGCTGTACCTTCAATTATACAAAGAAAATAAGCAGTGTTTTAAGCTAGTCACACAAGCTAAATTATTTCAAAGTGGGAATTAATATTATGGTGTTGCTCTTTTAAACTTTCTTTAATGCTTCTGTCACCTATCATGAGGTTTAAGGTAAGGCGTAGGATTCTACATTTGTTCTAATGTACAGAATGTGTTTACTTCATGTCCTGTAGAATATTTTCAGCTGTATCGGTGGAGCTTATGAGGTTACAGCAATGAATGATTAGAAATAATTCTGGGCGGTAATATCCTCATGGCCAATGATTTAATTAAATAATTAGCCATGAAAAATGTTGCAGTTTTATGTTGTGAACTTGCAGCTTCTAGGAATCTGATTTAAAACTGTTTTTTATTTAATGTAGGATGAGCTAGCAGAATGAGATTTTCATCGCATCTGATTGATTTTGCTCCTCTGGTCCAATGTTGAAGATGAAGGAATAGTGTACTAATTGTTATTTTGATTTTGCTCTTTTTTTTGGAAAGATCATCCAGGTATTTTAACATTTCTATTATACATTGTGGTTTATTGTACATGCTGATGTTGAATAACATAGTTCTGTACAATGAGAAATTCAAAACATAACCAGATCAGCTGTGCTCTAATTCAGTGATGCATCAGGCTTGAGAGGCCAAATGGAATGTTTCTACTCCTAGTTTGTATTTAACATGATACAGAAGGAAATGGTTAGGTTTGCAACTGATAGGTGAAAATTTGAATTTAAGAACTGGTTATGAGATATAAAAGAGACCTAAGGGGCAACTTTTTCATGCAGAAGGTGGTACGGGTATGGAATGAGCTGCCAGAGGAATTGGTGGAGGATGGTACAATTGCAACATTTAAGAGGCATTTGAATGGGTATATAAATAGGAAGGGTTTGGAGGGATATGAGCCGGGTGCTGGCAGGTGGGACTAGATTGGGTTGGGATATCTGATCAGCATGAATGGATTAGACCGAAGGGTCTGTTTCCATGCTGTACGTCTCTATGACTCTAATTGATCTGGAAATGAATTGTTAGATGCCAGAAATAAAGCTTCTAACTAAAGTAGCAGAGGTAGACAAGCAGGAGGCTGGAAGAACATAGCAAGCAAGGCAGCATTAGGAGGTGGAGAAGCCAATGTTTTGGATGTAATCCTTCTTCAGGACTGGGGGTGGATGTAAGAGGAGCTGCAGATAAAGGGGGTGAGGGTTTTTGGAGGGTGGTTAGGTAGGGATAGACTAACACAGGTAGTGGGTGTAACCTTATTGATTGGGAGGAATGAATCCAGTTGGGTAGTTGGAAGGAAGGGTTGACCAGAGGTAGGGACAGTGGATGGGAAGGGAGGTTATCTGAAATTAGAGAACTCAATGTTGAGTCCCCCAGGTTGTAGGTTGCCCAGGCGGAAGATGAGGTGGTGTTCCTCCAATTTGCATTTTGATTCGCTGTGGTTAGCACTGCTGCCTCACAGCGCCAGGGACCCAGGTTCAATCCTCATCTCGGGCAACTGTGTGTGTGGAGTTTGCACATTCTCCCTGTGTCTGCGTGGGTTTCCTCCGAGTGCTCTGGTTTCCTCCCAGAGTCCAAAGATGTGCAGGTTAGGTGAATTGGACATGCTAAATTGCCCATAGTGTTAGGTGCATTAGTCAGGGTGGGTTGCTCTTGTGAGGGTCAGTGTGGACTAGTTGGACTAAAGGGCCTGTTTCCACACTGTAGGGAATCTAATCTAGTCTAAAATATACAATACACCGTACTTTAGTGAGTTTGTAGCATTTTTAGTTTTGGAGATGAGGGATTATTTTCTTCACATATGGATCTGTCCCATGAGTGTTTTTTTGTTTTAGCAGGTACTGTCAACAGTGGCACATGACAGATGGAAGTAAAGTTATTGTAAAGTCAGGATTATTGCCTGAGGCATGTGCAAATTGGCTTGGGGATAAGAAAATTAGGAAAGTAAACACGTAGCTAAGGGAGTGGTGTGGGAAAGAGTGGTCCCGTTTCAAGGGGTATTGGCATCCGTTTTCGAACTGGGGAGATCTATACTGATGGGATGGTCTCCACCTGAACTGATCCTGAACCAGTGTTCTAATGAAAAAGATAAATAGGTTGGTCACTAGGATTTTAAACTAGTGAGTTGAGTGGAAGGGAAAGGGAAACCGACAGGAAGTATAATGATAAGTAAAAAGGTAAGCAGCAAGTTAGTATGTGTGCAGGAGGCTTTAAGTACAAGGCATACTATGAAAGAAGTAAAAATGAAGGATTACTTGAGATATTATTAGTGATGTTGGAAGTCATGAGAGTAAGAAAGCTAACGTAAGGGCACTTTACCTGAATGCTCGTAGCATTTGTAACAAGGTAGATGAGTTAATGGCACATATCATCGCAAATGAATATGATTTAGTAGCCATTATGGAGACATGATTACAGGATAGTCACAACTGGGAGTTAAATATCCAGGATATCAGACTATTCAGGAGAACAGACAGGAAGGTAAGGGAGGTCGTGTAGCTCTGATTTTCGAGGATGACATCAGGGCATTGCTGAGAGATGATATAGGTTCTATGGAGAATAAGGTTGATTCCATTTGGGTGGAAATTAGAAATTTTAAGAAAATAACTCTGATAGGCGTAATGTATAGGCCACCAAATAATTAATCACATTGGTGTGGGCAATAAACAAAGAAATAACTAGTGTCTATAAAAATGGTACAGCAATTATCATGGGGGGGCTTTTAATCTACATGTCGATTGGTCGAACCAGATCGGTCAGGGCAACATCGAGTAGGAGTTTGTTGAGTGTATCCTGAATAGTTTTCTTGAACGGTATGTAATGGAACCGACGAGGGAGCAAGCTATCCTCGATCTGGTCCTGTGTAATGAGACAGGAATAATTAATGACCTCATAGTTAGGGATCCTCTTAGAAGGAACGAACACAGTATGGTTGAATTTAGAATATGGATGGAGAGTGTGAAGACAAGATCCAGTACCAGGGTCCTGTGCTGAAGCAAGAGAGATTACAATAGAATGAAGGAGGATTTAGCTGAAGTAGACTGGAAACAAAGGTTTTATGATGGAACAGTTGACGAGCAGTGGAGGACTTTCAAAGCAATTTTTCAAAGTGCTCAGTGAAAGTATATTCCAGTGAAAAGGAAGGACTGTTAGAGGGTAATCTTACATCGGTATCAAAGGAAATAAATGGCTATCAAAGTGAAAGAGAAGGCATACAAAGTGGCAAAGAACAGCATGAGACTAGAAGAAAGATTGGGAAAACTTTTTAAAGGTCAACAGAAAGCCACTAAAAGAGCGATAAAGAAAAGTAAGATAGATGTAGAGTAAAATTAGAGCAGAATATAAAGACACAAAGCAAATGTTTCTATGAATATATAAAATGAAAAAGTGGCTAAAGTAAACATTTGGTCCTTGAGAGGATCAGAAGAGGCATTTAGTTATGGGATATGATGAAATGGCTGAGGAATTGAACAGGTATTTTGTATCGATCTTCAGAGGAGGATACTAATAACATGCCAGAAATTGTCGAAGAGATGAAGGAAACAATAAATATTATGGAAGAGATAATGTTGAGCAAGCTAATGAAACTAATGATAGAAAAATCTCCTGGCCCTGATGAGCTGCATCCCAGGGTACGAAAAGAGATGGTGGGAGAAATAGCAAGTGCACTGGCGGTAATTTTCCAAAATTCGCTCAACTCTGGGGCAGTCCCAGCAGATTGGGAAAGAGCAAATATGACACCACTGTTTAAAAAGGGAAGTAGACAAAAGATGGGGGATTCTAGACTGGTTAGCTTAACCTCTGGAGTAAGGAAGATGCTTGAGTCTATTATCAAGGAAGAAATAGCAAGGCATCTCGATAGAAATTGTCCAGTTGGGTTCATGCAGGGCAGGTCGTACTTAACAAATCTTTTGGAATTCTATGAAAACTTTACAAGCAAGGTGGATAACAGAGACCCAGTGGATGTGGTGCACTAAGATTTCCAAAAGGCCTTCAACAGAGTGTCACACAAGAGGCTGTTGCATACGGTAAAGTATTAGCATTGATATAGGATTGGTTGACTAACAGAAAGCAAAGAATGGGGATAATTGAGTGTTGTTCTGGCTGGCAATCTAGTAACTAGTGTTGTGCCTTGGAATCGGTGTTGGGACCACAATTATTCACAATTTATATTGATGATTTGGATTTGGGAACTACGTGTAGTGTGTCAGTTTGCAAATGATACTAAGATGAGTGGCAGAGCAAAGTATGTGGAGGATTGTGAAACTTTACAGAGGAACATAATACTAGGAGTGGTCAAAAGATCTGGCAGATGGAATACCATGTTAATAAATGTGAAGTCATCCTTTTTGGTAGCAGTAACAGTAAAAAGAATTATTACTTAAACGATAAAAAGTTGCAGCTTACTGCTATGCAGAGGGACTTGGGTGTCCTTGTGCATGAATCAAGGAAGGTTGGCCTGCAGGTACAAGAAGTAATTTGGAAGACAAATGGAATTTTGTCCTTCATTGCTAAAGGGATTGAGTTTAAAAGCAGGGAGGTTATGTTGTAGTTGTACAGGATGCTGGTGAGGCTACACCTGGAGTACTGCATGCGGTTTTGGTCTCCTTACTTGAGAGGATTTACTGGCACTAGAAGGGGTGCAGAAGGAGGTTCACTCAGTTGATTCTGGAGTTGAGGTTGGCTTATGAGGAGAGACAGAGTAGACTGGGATTATATTCATTGGAATTTAGAAGAAAGAGGGGGGATGTCCTAGAAAAATATAAAATTATGAAGGGAATAGATAAGATAGAAGTAGTGAGGATGTTTCCACTGGCAGGTGAAACAAGGACAAAAGGGCATAGCTTCAAGATTACAGGGAGCAGATTTGGGACTGAATTGAGAAGAAACTTCTTCACCCAGTGGGTTGTGAATCTATGGAATTCCTTGCCCAGTGAAGTAGCTGATGCTTCTTCAGTAAATGTTTTTAAAGCTAAGATTTTTTTGTACAGTAAAGGAATTAAGGGATACAGTGAGAGAACGGTAAGTGGAGGTGAGTCCATGAAAAAATCAGCCATGATCTTATTGAATGGTGGTGCAGGCTCAAAGAGCCTGATGGCCTACTCCTGCTCCTAGTTCTTAAATTCTAAGTTATTGCTCATAGAATAAAAGGGACAGTAACGATGTGGATACAGCATTGGCTGAGTGATAGGAGATAGTGTAATGGTCAACAGAAATTTTTCAGTCTGAGAAAAGTTTGCAATGGAGTTGCCCAGGGTTCTTTTGCTTATCTCGACATATTAATAATCTAGATCATGGGGTGAAAGTGACAGTTCCACAGTTTGCAGATGATATGAAACATAGAAACATTGTAACCTGTTCGGGGGAGTGTAAAACTTCAACAGGGAAACAGAGGTTGGTGGGGTGGGAAGTGGCAAATGAGGTTCAACATGAAAATGTGAGAAACGATGCATTTTCATCGGAAGAACATAGTTAATTGTTGTGGTTCTGTTCGCCGAGCTGGGAATTTGTCTTGCAAATGTTTTGTCCCCTGTCTATGTGTCATCCTCAGTGCTTGGGAGCCTCCCGTGAAGCGCTTCTGTGCTGTTTTCTCCAGTATTTATAGTGGCCTGTCTCTGCCGCTTCCGGTTGTCAGTTCGAGCTGTCCACTGCAGTGGCCGGTATATTGGGTCCAGGTCGATGTGTTTGTTGATCGAGTCTGTGGATGAGTGCCATGACTCTAGGAATTCCCTGGCTGTTCTCTGTTTGGCTTGCCCTATAATGGTAGTGTTGTCCCAGTCGAATTCATGTTGCTTGTCGTCTGTGTGTGTGGCTACTAAGGATAGCTGGTCGTGTCGTTTCGTGGCTAGTTGGTGTTCGTGTATACGGATCGTTAACTGTCTTCCTGTTTGTCCGATGTAGTGTTTTGTGCAGTCCTTGCATGGGATTTTGTACACTACATTGGTTTTGCTCATGTTGGGTATCGGGTCCTTTGTTCTGGTGAGTTGTTGTCTGAGCGTGGCTGTTGGTTTGTGTGCTGTTATGAGTCCTAGTGGTCGCAGTAGTCTGGCTGTCAGTTCAGAAATGCTCCTGATGTATGGTAGTGTGGCTAGTCCTTTGGGTTGCGGCATGTCCTCGTTCCGTTGTCTCTCCCTTAGGCATCTGTTGATGAAATTGTGAGGGTATCCGTTTTTGGCGAATACTTTGTATAGGTGTTCCTCTTCCTCTTTTTGTAGTTCTGGTGTGCTGCAGTGTGTTGTGGCCCTTTTGAATAGTGTCCAGTTGCAACTTCGTTTGTGTGTGTTGGGGTGGTTGCTTTCATAGTTTAGGACTTGGTCTGTGTGTGTGGCTTTCCTGTAAGCCTTTGCGGTGAATTCTCCATTCGGTGTTCTCTGTACCATCACGTCTAGGAATGGGAGTTGGTGTCCTTTTCTTCCTCTCGAGTGAATCGGATTCCTGTAAGTGTGGTGTTGATGATCCAGTGTGTGTTCTCTATTTCTGTGTTTTCAATTATTACAAAGGTGTCATCCACGTATCTGACCCAAAGTTTGGGTTGAAGTTGTGGTAAGACTGTTTGTTCTAACCTTTGCATTACTGCTTCTGCTAGGAGTCCAGAGATCGGTGAGCCCATGGGTGTTCCGTTGATTTGTTCGTATATTTGGTTATTGAATGTGAAGTGTGTTGTGAGGCACAAGTCCAGTAGTTTAAGTATGCCTTCTTTGTTGATAGGTTCAACATCCTGTTGTCTGTTATGTCTGTCCTCACAGCCCTTGTGCCTCACAACACACTTCACATTCAATAACCAAATATACAAACAAATCAACGAACTGACAACCGGAAGCGGCAGAGACAGGCCACTATAAATACCGGAGAAAACAGCACAGAAGCGCTTCACAGGAGGCTCCCAAGCACTGAGGATGTCACCTAGACAGGGGACGAAACGTTTGCAAGACAAATTCCCAGATCGGCAAACAGAACCACAACAATGAGCACCCGAGCTACAAATCTTCTACCAAACTTTGAACATAGTTAATATTAAATGATGTTTAGGAGCAGAAGGCATTGGTCTTTATGCATTGATTTTTGAAGGTGACAGGACAGATGAATGGAGCAGCTAATAAAGCATACAGTATTTTGAGTTTTATTTATAGAGTTATAGAATAAACGAACAAGAGAGTTTATGCTGAATTCATACAAGACACTGGAAGTGTTGGGGGAGGCAAGTTCCATTGACGCATTCAAAGGATATTAGATGGTTATTTTAATATATGTGCAAGAGTGCGGAGAATAGTTGGATAGCATGAGGCATAATACTCATTCAGCCAACCAGTGCAGACATGATGAACTGAATGGCTGCATCTAATCTCAGCAATTCTGATTCATTTGAAGGCCGTAAAGGTATACTGTATAAAGGTAAAAACAATGGTATACTGAATGGAGATGGAAACTATGAACATTATTCAGAGCAAATATCCTTAATTTGTTTCACTTGAGAGGGATGAAACAAATACTGCAGTTCCGTAGGGATAAAGAGGGTAAGGGAGGCAATGTTTAGTCGTTTAGCATCCTTGGCAAAGAATAAATCACCATGTTAAAATTAAATGGATCTTCGGAAGCAAATAAAAGCAAGAAGGAAAGAAATCGCAGCAGTCCTGACCATGTTTTTCAAATCCTCCCTTGCTCCGAGAATGGTTCCATTATTCTGCAAGAGTATGTACTTAACCCCTTACTATGCTCCTCATACACACTCAATTGTGTGGCCAAATTCCTCCCAACTCCATTCGCAAGTTTTCTGACCGCACCACCATTGTAAATCGGATTTCAAACAACAGCAAGACAGAATACAGAAAAAGATTTAGTGCTTAACAACACGATATAAAGGCAACAATCTCTCCGTCAACATCAACAAACTAAAGGAAGTGATCACTGACTTCAGGAAGCGAAGTGGAGGGCACTCCCCTATCTGCATCAATGGTGCTGAGGTGGAGATGGTCAAGTGTCAAGTTCTTGGGTGTGATGATTGCCAGTAATCTTTCCTGCTCCACCCACGTTGCTGCAATTGTCCAGAAACCTCAACAACAACTCTACTTCCTCAGGAGGCGAAAGAAATTTGACATATCCTCGAAGATGTTTTTACTGGTTTTTATAGATACACCATAGAAAGTGTCCTATCTAGATGCACCACAGCATGGTATGGCAATTGCTCTTTCCAAAACTGCAAGATACTACTGAGAGGTGTGAATAAACTTCAGTCCTTCATGTAAACCAGCCTTCCATCCAATGACTCCATCTATATTTGCCACTGCCTCAGAAAAACAACTATCATAATTAAAGACGACTCCTTCCTCGGATATACTCACCTCTACCCTCTTCCACTGGGCAGAAAATATGAAAGTTTGAATACATGTGTGAACAGATTCAAGAATACCTTCTTCCCTGCTTTGGATGTGCTGGTGTTGGACTGGGGTATACCAAGTTAAAAATCCCACAACACCAGGTTATAGTCCAACAGGTTTATTTGGAAGCACTAGCTTTCTGAGCACTGCTCCTTCATCAGTTGGTTGTGGAGTGTAAGGTCGTAGGGCACAGAATTTATAGCAAAAGTTGACAGTGTGATGTAACTGTAACTATATATTGGAAAAGATCTGGATTGTTTAAGTCTCTCATCTTTTCGAATGGGCATGTTGGTTTTAGTCCTTTCATATGTAAATCTCAGAACTTTCTCGAAGTTACATTCTCAACTTTAACAATAGGTGCCATGTTGGCCCAGATAATGCATTGAAGGTGTGAGGTACAATGAGGTGTAATAACAGGGTATGATGTTCAACTCATCGACCGCCAGTTCCAATGTGCCACAGCAAGAAACTGTAATGACCTCCTCAGGAGACAGACACAAGCTGCAACTGGCAGGATACCCTTCATTGACCAGTAGTTCCCAGGAGCCAAAAAACTACGCCATGTTCTTCGCAGCCTGCAACACGCCAATGCGGATGAGCACCTTGCCAAAACCTTCCCTGCACCTCCATTTCTTGCCTTTAAACAGCCACCAAACTTCAAACAAATCATTGTTCGCAGCAAACTGCCTAGCTTTCAGGGCAACATTATACAACCTTGTCACGGTAGATGCTGCAAGATGTGTCAGTGTTGCCAGAGATACCACTATTACATATGGGGACACCTCCTATCATATAAATGGAGGTACTCTTGTGACTGCCAATGTTGTCTATCTCCTACGTTGCAGGAAAAGATGTCCTGAGGCATGGTACATTGGCAAGACCAAGCAGAGGCTATGGCAACAGATGAATGGACACTACACAGCAATCAACAGACAGGAGTGTTCCCTCCCAATCGGAGAACACTTCACTTCAACCGTCCGGGACATTCAACCTGGCACCTTGGTGATCATCCTCCAAGGCAGACTTCGGGACAGGCAATTATGCAAAGTAGCCAAGCAGAGGCTGATAGCCAAGTTTGGTACACATTGGGATGGCCTCAACCGGGGCCTTGGGTTCATATTACACTGCAGGTGATAGACAGTGACACAGACGCAGACAGATGGAGCCACAGACAGAGAGAGAGACACACGCACTCGCTCTCAGACACTCAAACCCCCCACCGCTCTCACCCACACGTATGCACAGGTTTGTGGGGTAGATTTGTATTTGCAGAATTGCATTTTATTTTGCTCAAAAACTGCATGAATCAGTGGAAGATTCTGTAAATCTTTTTTTAAGATTAGTATCAGTCTGAACATTGGGGTGCAGACAGCCTCACACAGGGCACCTCACACCTTCAGTGCATTATCTGGCCCAACATGGCACCTATTGTTAAAGTTCACTTGAGAACGTAACTTTAAGAAAGTTCTGGGATTTACATATGAAAGAAATGAAGGCAACATGGTCATTCTAACAGATGAGATTTAACAAATAATCCAGGTTTTTTTCCAATATATAATTTCAGTTACATCACACTTTAGACTTCTATAAATTCTGTGCCCTACAACCTTATACTCCCCAACCATCTGACGAAGGAGCAGCCCTCCGAAATCTAGTGTTTCCACATAAACCTGTTGGACTATAACCTGGCGTTGTGATTTTTTTTAACTTCCTTCCCTGCTATAATCTGACCTCTCAAATATTAATGATCATATTTCGTTCTCTCTGCACCTTCTCTGTGGCTAACGCTGTATTCTGCACTCATTCTGCTGCTTCAATGCACTTTTGTAAGGTATAATTTGCCTGTGTAGCATGTAAAACAACACTTTTCACTGTATCTTGGTAGATGTGAGAACAATGAATTCAACAAGCAATCAAACTGGAGGGTTTCACTGTTGCTGAAAAACAGGAGTGAGAGAGAACCCAAGTAATTTCAGACATACCAGCTTAGCCTCAGTTGTACTTATTGGAAAATGATCCTGTGACACTAGAAGTTGTCATTCAGAAAGGCATGCATTTATAAAGGACAATCAGCATGGAATTATTTGAGGAATTTTGTGATTGATTAGTTTGATTGAAATTTTCAAGGTGATAGTGAAGAAGGCTATTGAAAGTTGTGAATTTGATGTAACATTTTTGTACAGATTTTGACAAGCTCTCACCTAACTGGTCAGAAAACTGACAACTTATTTTAAAAACTTCCTTGAATTCGAAGGAAAGTGGCAAGTTGGATCCAAAATGTGCTGTATCAGGGAGTGATGAGTTAGTGTGTGTTTTTTTGGACTGGAAGACTGTTTTCCACACAGGACTCCGCACTGAACGTTTTGCTGCTTTAAACCAATGATTTAGGCTTAAACATAGGGAGTTTCAGAAGTTTACACATGCCGTGAAAATTGTGTGATGGCTGTTTGAGTTGATCAGTTGGATGCAATAGTGATAAATGCAAATCGGTCCAGAAAAACAAGAAGTAATTAATCTGGGGGTAGCAATCATGGTAAGTATATGCACAGTAAGTAGTAGGATTTTGAGAACAGGGACACTTTGTACTTTATGCACTCTTATCCCTGATGTTACCAGGACACTCTTTATTATGGTCAAAGAAGCATATGCTAATTTAAAAAAAAATTAGCTGGGGCCTAAGACTGAGCACAGATTGGTTAGGAAAGTAAATAGAAGAATGAGGAGGTTATGATAGCACAATGTAGGACATCAGATTCCAGATAGAGTACAGTCTACAGTTCTACATTACAAGAACAATGTGATTGGATGAGAGAGGATTCAGAGGAGTAACTGAGATGTTGCCTGCAATGGAAAATTTTGACGGAAAAAATATTGGATAGGCTTGTTTTCTTTGCAGAGCAGGAGGCTGAGGAGGGATATATTTGTGTATAAAATTACACTAGCATGGACGGAATGGAGAAGGGGACCTATTTCCATTCGCCAGGAGGTTAATAACTTTGATAGCTTTAAGGAAATAGTTGAATATATCCTCTAACTGAAGGGTGGAGTCTTGGACTCACTTCCTTGCAGGATGTTTGGGAGAAATGGTCATTGCATTAAAAATAGACTTGGCTGTCCACCTCAGGTAATCTGATTATACAATCACTGAATCCCTACTGTGTGGAATCCCAACAAGTCCACACAGAGCCTCTGAAGAGTAACCCATCCAGACCCATTTCCCTATCCTATATTTACCCATCAAATCACCTAACCTACACATCCCTGAACTCTATGGGCAATTCATCTAATCTGTACATCTCACCTAACCTCCCACATTGGATTGTGGGAGGAAAGCAGAGCAAACACACACAGATGTGGGGAGAAAGCCACCTGAGGCTGGAATTGAACCCGGAGCCCCAGGTCTGTGAGGCAGCTGTGCTAACCACTGAGCCACCATGCCGGTTCAATAGATGGACCATAATCTGGAAAATTTGATAAGACTGGCAAGCTCTTTTTGGCCGATGGAAACATGATGGGCTGAATGATCTTATATATCATAAACTGTGATTTGTTTATTTGTTGAAGAAATTTGAAGAATTTCGCTCTGCTTGATGTGAAATTTATGCAATGAATCATTAGTAAACCAGTACTATGGATAAAAAGATATGTGAAGTAAGTGAGTGCTTTTAGATATGATTTTTGGCGTTAATTCTAGTTCAGTACAAATATATCAACACTTTCAGAAATCAGCCATATTTAGTAAATGACTTTATTTTATCATTTTACTTTCTAAAAAAGCTATTTTTGCATAACATCAGTTTTTCCATTTTACTCTAAATCTGTTATGGATGTAATGGTGAAAACATTTTAATTTTAGATCTTTTTTAAAATGTTTCTTTTTTAATCTTTTTCAAAATGAGTAGTGTTTTATTTAATTATAGTCTCTCTTTCTAAATACTTGTTGTGTGCCATATAGTGTTCACTGTAGAATTCCATTTTCACAAAACCGATTGCGTGTTGCTTCTTGTCAAAATTCAGTTGTAAATTTTGTTGAAAATCTTCTGCAAATGAGCTTTACATTTGAAAGTTTTTGTTATCTCAGCGTGAGAGTAACGTTTAAGTGTTGGTTTTGATAGATGTTAGGCTAACTGTGCAGTGCTCTTCCCAGCCCCATGAGGTTTGGCAACTTACCAGTCTTAACTAAGTTGCTGTCCTGTGAAAACTTTGGGAACTGGGAGGCAAAAGTATGGCATTCAGCCTGTTGAGCATATCTGTCACTCAACTGAATTGTTTTTTAAAGTCGTTCATGGAATATGGGTGTTGTAGGCTAGCATTTGTTATTCACCCCTGACCATGGAAAAGGTAATATTGAAATGTTTCTCAAACTAATGTATTCCTTGAAGTATAGGAATATGTCCAGTGCAGTTGGGAAGGGAGTTCCAGGAGTTTGACCCAGCAATTGAAGCATAATATCATAACATTTGCACCAAGCAAATGCTAGGGAATGACCATCTCCAATGAAAGAAAATCTAACACCACTTCTTGACAAATGATGGTAATACCATTGCTGACTCACTGGTTACCTTTGAGTAGAAACTGAGCTGGACTGGCCATATAAGTACTGTGGCTACAAGTGTAGGGAAGCAAAGAATACTGCAAATAACTTGTATGGACTAGGCAAGACCACACAAAACAGCCTTAAGCAGGCAGCCTAGACCGTAACTTTGCAATTTGTTTTGTAAGTGTACAGTGAAAATTACTCTAAATTAGCTAGGTTGAGTACGAGGTTTTAAAACAGACAAAAACTTATTCACAAAATTACGGAATGAAACATAAAGAACAGAATGTAGAATACCCACAGAACTCGGTCGATCCAAACTAGACTTAATTGTGCTGTTCTGAAAATACACAACAGTCCCAATAAGCAAGCCCTTAAACATGAGTAAAAATGAAATAGAGGCTTAGAGGTCGAAATTAGAAAGGCAGAAGGAGAGAGAGATTAGCAGCCTGTTTCCACACCGCCTACTGCTGAACTGACCTAACTAAAGTTCTGAATTGATTTGCATAGCTAGAGAGCTGGCCATGCTCCCTTGACTTATACAGGTTCCTTCTAAAACATAAAAGCTTTGGCCTGAAATCTCGTGTTTACATGTAAACAAAAAGGCCTCCCTGTCATTCTGTTTCCCTCTCCCCATATCAGTTGAAGCAACCGCTCAGAGACAGTATGGCTTTACCACCTCCATCTTTATTCCAAGCCCTGGAGGGTGATCATTGCAATCAACAAGCATCAGCAGTAAAGATTAAGTCATCTGGTATTATACAGTGAATGTTCTTAACCTTGTTAACTGGTTTCACATAATGAATGCTTTTTCATCTTGTTAAATGGCTTGACATAAGGAATGCTTTTTCACCTCATCAACTCACTATCCTTGCCTCCAGCAGCTCATTGTTTACTGCAGGTTCTTAACTGATCTAAGGCATCAGGTTGATGGGAACCTGCAACTTTCCATCTAGCCACTCACCACCCTGATTTTCTGACAACTGGAAATTATATTTGCCTTGAATATCCTTAATTACTGGCCTCTACCATTTGGACTAGACGGCTTCAAAGATTTGCCAACCTCTGAGTGATGAAATCCCTCCTTATCTCATCTGAGTTAGCCTGAATCTTATTCTGAAACCATGGCTCAACAATGTCAGCTAAGAGAAACATCCATCCTGCATCTACCATATTAAACCATGAAAAAACCATCCCTTTTATTCTTTTGGAATGGTCCACTTCCTCAATCTCTCTTTATAGGAAAATCCTGCTATCTCAAGGATTATGTGAGGAACATAGATAAATACTTGAGCTTCTCTTCTGAATTTGTACTACCAGTATTTGAGTGTTTATTGAATTCGAACACTAGCTACTTTGCATGCTTTTGGACCTATAACTGTATTGAACTATTTAACTATGTTAAAGGTCTCAAATAAATCGAAATTGTTGGTTATGCTTTCTCTACCAATTTCTATTAAAGCCACCAGAATTATTAATGAATGGAATCTTTTTTAATGCAGGGTATTTATTCAAAGCCTGAGGGTTGCCAAACTGCACAGGTAGAAGCCAAAAATCCATGTGCTGGTCTAATCGAAGTTTCTTTTTTGGATGCAATGCAGAGATTAGGTAATTGTTCTGTTGACTTGAAATTGATTGTCGCCAGAATATTTAATAATGAACGATTGAACAATCTAAGTGAACTGACAAGAAGGTTGAAAAGTTTCTTCATTCTGATATGTAGTTCAGTGCAGTGCAACTATGTTGTAAGCCATCTCTATCAAAATACTTAACGTATGAATGTCTGTCTGCTTGGTTCAGTAGTATTGTTCTCTGTTGAGTCAGCAGCTTATGATTTAGAGATTCACTTTAGATTTGCATGTGCAATTTTGATTGCTCATCAGTGATGCAGTGAAAGAAAGCTGCAGTATTTGGAGGTAGCTGCATCTACCTGCTCAAGTGAAGTCTGTATGTTGATTTGTATGCAGTTGGAACACAATACAGTACAGTATAAAATAGTCATTTGTAAAAACGAGAAAAAGTTTGCATTTCAGATCTTTAAAACTGCTATTAATATACCGCTGTATGGGATCCTGTTCTTAAGTCAGACATTTGTAAATCAAAGACTGCCTATAATTCAGGCAAGTGACACTAGATGAAATGTTTATGCAGAGGACCGGTACAGAAGTCTTTTGGTGGCCATCTCTGGGGTAACAGTTCTGTGATCCATTGATTTCTATCCCTGCTTTGTTATTTGCGCTGTCACTGGTAATATCTGGGGACGTGGGATCACCTTCTCCATTGACACTGAGTGACATCTGTCTTCATCTCTCCATTATGTTTTTCTCTATCTCTAGGCTGTTACACTACTTGCCTGATATTGTATTGGATAAGCCAAAATTCTTCCTTTATGGCATTAGGAAAACTGAAACTATGTTCTTTGGTTCCTGCCATAGACTAGTTTTTCCAGCTGTTCTGTCACCTTCCCTTTCCACTGTTTTCACTCTTTACATGTGCCTTTATCATTTCTTGTGAGGATCACCTTGTCCAGCAATTCTCATACTGCAACCTCCTGGAAGATGTGATCTACAATCCTATAAGTGAACCAACTGGAATTTAGGCCATTTTTATCAGCTGCCTTTCTTCCATTGGTTTATAGGGGAAAGATTCTAGGAGTTAAAAGCTTACTTTCAGAATTCAAAGGTCATTGATTTTTAGTTTACATCATACGTTAGGCTTGAGTAATTTTGTCTATTTTTGGACTGATGCATTGTGGATTTAAGTACAAGAATGATTTGTGAAACTTATGGGTGCTATTCTTATATCCCATAGGTGGTTCTTCTCTATACACTTAGCACTTTTAAAGAACAGCTTTAAGTTGTCTGGATTGCTTGGAAACATTTATATTCTGAGGGAAATATAAAAGCTTGTTTGTAGTCTTGTACTATTCAGTATTAACCACCCAAGGAGTCAAACTACATGTCGGCATTCAAATACATACGCGCAATTATAACTTGACTAAGTATAGGGTGCAGTGAGTATGTAGCTGATCTACTGGATGTGAATGAGTATGGAAATAGAAATTAAAATTCTGACTGGAATTCTAGAAATAATATCTGCAGAGATTACAGTTGTGAAGGGATTGCTAAATTGTAATTTTACAGTTAAATTATTATTTGGTTTCAATGCTTAGTCTCTTGTGCTGAAAATAAATAGTTTCTTCCCAGGATATCATCATCGTCACAAGCTCCTGGAATTTTACAATTAACTATTATGACATTGCACTTGTGGAGCTGTTTGATGTATTTGGGAAAAAGCACTTACAGAATTCTTTATTCCAGTAAGTGTGGAAATCTAAAAGGTTTTGGCAGCCTACCAGAACTACTATAGCTCCTTATTTTTGTAGCCATTTTCTGAATCTTAGATTTTAAAAACAAAACTGCTGAACTTGCTTGCATTTTCTTTTTTGTTCTAGCAGCATTTCTTATATTATCAAATCATTATGCGTTTTTGAATAGGCTTGTTAGGAGCCAGTTTTGTCTTGTTCTGTTTTCCTGTCTATTACCATGCTTTTCCCCTGACACTTTTTGTTTTGGGAAGAAAATACTGCTTCCCCCAAGTTGACAGAAGCTTAAAAGATGATCAGACAAACAATGACTATTTCAACAAAATTACTTGGCATACAGCCAGTGAAACATGTGAATTTATTGCCCTTGAAATCTAAATCCAATACAACAAACCTAGAATTCCACAGGTTGCTCAGTTCACTTTTAAAAGTACATTATGAAGAAACTGCATATCCAAAATGTCAAATGACTTTGCATATCGGATTCAACATTTTCTCTCTCTTCCCTCCCTCTCTCTCTTCTCTCTTCTCTCTCTCTCTCTCTATCTCTCTCTCTCCCCCCCACAGATATTGTCAGACCTGCTGAGTATCCTGGCACTTTGAGTTTTGAATGTTTAGCACTGAATCACTTTGTCTCAACATTCATAAAAAATTATATGAACGAAAATGATTTTATTTAGAATATTCTATTTCATGCAGAAGAAATTGAGTTTTCCAAGTTGAACTACTTGTAGAATATCCCCCTCTCTCCCTTCTTGTCGCATCCTTAGTATCAGAAGATTGCTGATAATAGCTGTCCATGCAACTCTGCTTCTTGCCTAGTTTGATGTTATGGTAATGGCAAGAACCAAGAACTGCCTCAGGTGTAGGAAATGAATTTGCATCACCTATTTATTTAACACTATACTTTCAGCATCTAAGTTAACTGGCCCCTACTACACAATACAGACTATAGAGAGTTGGATATTTTCCCATGGTCCTGCATAAGAGAATGCGTGCAGGATAATTAAAATGAGAAAACTTACCTAACCAATTTTACTGCGATCATTCAGAAAGATCTGAAATTCCTCCTCTAATATATGCTGTTAAAAGTTTCCTGGGTTTCTTTGCCCATTATGTCTGAAAATCGATTTGAAATTTTGCATTTTTGTGTAAGAAATGATTTTCTATTGTTTCCACAGTTAAATGTACAAATTAATTTAACATTATACTTTTCTCTTGACTATCTGGTTTATCTCTAGAACCACAAAACAAACTTTCTTAAATTTCAGATTCTGAACTAGAAGTGTCAGCCTTGTGTGCCTTCCTTGGATTCTGTCTTTTCAGTGAATTTCTTTTTGATTTTAGGTGACCACACTGAATAGGTGTGAAAGGTGATAGAAAACTAGGAAGAAAACGCAACATCCTCTTGATTTGTTTCTGCTGTTTAAATTTAATATCCTAATAGCTTAATTGTGTTGGACATTATAAACTTTTTTTTTATTTGAGTCAAAATTTGCCACATTCAATTTGTCAGAATTGCATCAGATAGCATAGACATTCTGTGAGGTAGTAGGAGCCAGCTATTTCTGAACATACTCTTGAAATTGGTACGGTGGCTCAGTGGTTAGCACTGTTGCCTCACAGCACCAGGCTCCCAGATTCAATTCCAGCCCCTGGCATCTGTCTGTGTGGAGTTTGCACATTCTTCCTGTGTCTGCGTGGGTGTCCACTAATTTCCTCCCACAGTCCAAAGATGTGCAGGTCAGGTGTATTGACCATGCTAAATTGCCCATAGTGATAGGTGCATTAGTCAGAGGGAAATGGGTCTGGGTGGGTTCATCTTCAGAGGGTCGGTTGAGCTGAAGGGCCTGTTTCCACACTGTAGGGAATCTAATAAAAATCTAATCTAATATAAAAAAAATCAATGAAATAACTCCAACAAAAAACTAAAGTAAGTATTTTGGATACTGAATTCTATCCAATTCAGATTAAATTGTCAGTCATGGCTTAGTTGGTAGTGCGTTTGTGTCCGAGTCAGTAGGTTGTTGGTTCAGGTCCTAGTCCAAAGATGAGCAGAGAAATTGAGACTGACTGTTCAATGCAATATTGAAGGAGTACTGCATTCTTGGCAAAGTGTCTTTCAGATGAGATGTTAAGCAAAAGTCCTATCTGCTCTCTTAGATCAAATGCCTTAATAGAAGAGGAGCAGGGGGTTATTGATGGTATACTAGCCAACATTTCTACTTCAATTTGCAACACAAAAACACATTATCTGATCATGATCACATGCTGTTTGTGGAGCTGTTGTGTACAGCTCGGCTGCCACGCTACCTACGTTAGAGGTATGGCTACAATTCTAAAGTATATAATTGGCTGTAAAGTGCTTTGGGACTTCGGAAGGTTGTGAAAGGTGTGTTATAAACACAGTCTTGTTTTTTGGTTTACTGTTTTAGCATGTTGCTTGTGACATGATATTCTTTACTACTGTAAGCATCAACTCTGCTTGGTACCTTAAGCTTTTCCATAGTTCACATGCAGATTATGTTTTTAGGCTTCATATTGATTCAAACTATTTGTAATTTAGATGGCATTGTCCAACCACTTGACAAAAATAAGTTTGGGCTTAACAATATCGCTCAAGCTGGTGCAAAAGTGTTTAAAAGCTGCTGCATAGCAGCAATTGGATACTCATTTAATAAAACTCTGAGGACCTGTGAAAACATTTATACACTGAGAATTCTGTTTCTTTGATTCAGATCCCTTATCGAAGCCCATGTTGCTGAATCTGTTTTGGCCTAGTCAGGTACCATTATCAGACTAATGTGTTGTTTAAAGAAATGCATATGTTTTTTTTAAGATCAGTTGATTTTATTTTTGGTATTATTAATTGAGAGAAACGATTGGCCATTGGAGCAGGAGGAAATTTTGATTATAAAATAGTGTCCTAAAATTGTCGAGCAATCACTTCAAGAAGCCGGACAGTGAATTGGGCCTTAGTTGAGCATCTTAATGAAAAGATGACACTTTGAACATTGCAACATTCCCTCAGTACTGCACCTGAGCTTAACATATATTAGACAATCTGTTCTTGTAGTGAACCTTGAGTACTTAAAGCTGTTAATAAGGAGGAGGTACTGAGTAAGCTATGGGTTCTTAGAGTTCACAATGCACTTGAACTACCTGAGATACATCCAAGAATATTTAAGAAAATGAGAATGAAGATTGCAGAGTCACTAACCATAATCTTCCTTGGACATGGACAGTTCTAAGCCATTCTCCCTCAGATCTTCGTGTGACCATCCTCCAAGACAGACTTTGTAACAACGCAGAATGACCGAGCAGAGGCTGATAGCCGAGTTCGATACCCATGAGGATGGCCTGAACCAGAGCCTTGGGTTCATGTCACGCTACAGGTGACCCCACAACACTATACACAAGCGCGCATACGCATACACCTTCAAGTACTCACACTCACACAGTCCCCCTCTCCTATACACGCTGTCTCTCAAATGCAAGCACATATACCTCCTACACACTCATGTGCACACCCCTTCACAGGCTGTCACACTCGTGTGCACATACACACGTACCCATACACTCACTTGTGCGGTGTCTCCCTCACATATATTCACGCATATGTCTATGGGATGTATTTGCATTTGCAGATCAATTCTATGTTGTTCAAAAAGCGCACAATCTGCAGGCAGTTAATACAGCCAGAACATTTTATAAATTTCTACTTTGGAAATAGAGCCAGTCTGACTCGAGATTAGAATATAGACTCTAATCTTGCACCTTTAATGCATTGTCTGAGCTGAGATGTTACCTTTTTAATCAAACCTTAAGTTATCTTGAGAATATGGCTTGAAAGAAGTTCTGGAATTTACGTATTAATAAATAGAAACCTGCAGCTCATCCTAAAAGATGAAAGACTTGACAGCAATCTAGGTTTGTTCAATATATCGTATCAGTTGCATGACGCAATGATCTTGTGCTATAAATTCTGTCTGTTATGATCCTGCTCCACTAACTACCTGATGAAGGAGCAGCACTCCGAAAGCTATACTTCCAAGTATACCTATTGGACTATAATCTAGTGTTGTGATTTTTAACTTTGCCCACCCCAGTCCAACACCAGCACCTCCTTATCAAAGATAATGACTTACGTGGACTTATATTTTTTTTAAAAAATTCAATACAGTGCTGCAAAACGGATGAGGAAAGTTCAAACTCATGGAATAAAAGGAGACAGTAACAACATGGAAGCAAAATTGGCTGAATGATGAGAAACAGCATAATGATTAATGGATTTTTTTGATGGGAGGAAGATTTTTCGTGACATTTCTCGGGGTTTGGCATTGGGACTCTTGTTTTATATGACTTTGATTTATATTAATAATCTAGGTCTTGGAGCATAAAATATAGTTTCAAAGTTTGTGGCTAATACAAAGTTTGGAAGCATTGTAAACAGTATAGAACTTCAAAAGGACATAGAAGTTTGTAGATTGAGAGGATAGATGGGAAATGATCTTCAGTACGGAGAAGTCAGAGTAAATTTGGTAGGATTGGCAATATAAATAAGGGTACATCTCCAAAGAACAGGAACAGAGACTGGGCATTTATGTGCATTAAAAAAATTTGAAGTTGCAACATAAATGGAGAGCAGAGTTAGTAAAGCATACAGTAACTTAGGATTTATTAATAGTGGCAGAGAATGAGAGCGGGTAAGTTGTGTAAGATGCTAGTAACAACCTCATCTGGAGTATTGTCTACAGTTCTCAGTATCACACTTCAGAAAGGCATCGAGGCTTTGGAGAGAGTATAAGAGGTTTGCAAGCATGTTTTGGGGTTGAGAAGCCTTAATTGCAAAGGTAAATTGTAGAAGGTCAGACTGTTTACCTTTTGAAGAGAATGTTACATGGAGATTTTGAAGCTTTCAAAATTGAGGGGTCTTGAAGAGTGGGCACTTGTAAAAGGGTCGTGAATGGGAGGGTACAGATTTAAAAGGGTCTGCAAAAGAAATGTGATGTTGAGGTGCTGGTATTAGACTGGGGTGGGCAAGGTCAGAAGTCACACGACACCAGCTGAGTTTAGCCAGGGAAGTGTTGCCCCTTTGGCACCCCATTTACGTCAATTTAGTAGTCACTCGTGATCAAAATGCTTAATGTTTAGGCAGCTATTCTCCCCTTTCCTCCGAGTCTCAGCTCTTCTGCCTGTATCTGGATCTAGACGTAATGGAGGTTGTTGGTACTCCGTTTCTGTTTTGCCAGATCTAGTAAATAGATTTTTGGCAAGTTTGTGCAACAAGCTCCATTAATTATTCTTTTCATCTTTTGAATGACGATTGGAGTGTGCGAGAGATTTGGTTCTGCGTTCTGGACAAGGCATACCTGGGCAATTTTGCATTGGCTACTTTGTAGAATTTAATTGCATTGGAGCATCTTAATATGGCTTCAGCTGTATGTAGTTGCTATATTCGTTGGGCCTTTGCTGATCATTTCCTTCCTTTTGTTGAGGGTTGATATTCAGGAGGCTATTTCTTTCTGTTAGATGCATAATTGTCTGCTTGAGTTCATGAATTGATGTGGCAGGACTCATGAGCCATGAACTGATCATTGGTTGTGAAATCACTTAGATGTGTTTACATTATGTTGCTTCTGCTGTGTAACTTCTGCACTGCAGCTTTCTGCACTTAATTTTCAAGTACACTTGATGCTATTCCGCACATGGTGCTTTACCTTCCTCCGTGAACTGCTCTTGTAGTCTTGTTTAATGTTGGTTAAGGAAAATGCAGTGTGCCAAACCATGAATTGCAGATTGTAGTGGTGGTAAATTCGGTTGCTGCTAATGTCTCATGTTTTTGAATAGCTGCTTTTTATGCTGGAATATTTATTTGTAATTTATGAGTTCACACTGTGGAGTATGAAAAATGACATCAGCCATGATTTATGGTTTTAAACCAGGCAATATTTACATTACCAAACTCTTATGGAAATAATTAGGTTTCAAATGTTATTGAGCTTTGTACATGCTCCAGTTTGTGTTATAATTTAAAATGTTGGAAGTACAGCAAATGTTGTTCTAACTGGTATTCTCAGTTATCTGACAAAAGTTATATGCCTGGTATACCTGAAGTAAGTTTACTATATTATCGCAATGTCAGAATAGTCAGTTGAAGGTGCAAGTGAGAAGGCGCTCTGTCTTATTTAGTGATTTATGCTATAAATAAAGTAAAACAGTGATGTCTACACCACCTGCATTATGTTTCTGTTATTTAGTGAGCACTTCTTGATCAAGCAGTACAGTCCTGGTCCCATAGGTTCCCAATTAATAAAAAGTTTGCTATTCAATCTTGGTGTGAAATAGGCAATATACAGTAAGTCTAGCAAAGTCATACTGTTATGTTGCTCTAGGCTAATTTTGATTCCTAACTACATGTAATTTTGCCAGTTTACCGTTCTCCTCCTTAATATCTTAAGATTCTTGTAAATTTCTTTGCACAAGAACTGTTGCAGATCAAGAAGGCATCTTGCCGCCTAGCTTCTCCGGCAATGTGGAATGGGCAGTAAATGCTGGCCAGCTAGTGACATCCATGTCCAATGAGTAAATTTTAAAAATGATCCTGTTGGATGGTGGATATGAAGAGGAAGGATAACATCAAGTTTCATTTTGTTGCAATCACAACTGATTACTGTAAGAAGAATAGTGGATTGTTACACGAGCTTCCTGTGAGCTGGGCATGTAGAGATTTGTTTTGGAGGATTTAAAGAGCCAAAGACCTAACAATGTTACTGGATACTTGACCTAAATTCTGGAGTCCAGAGAGAATGTTCATAGTATCCGATTGTTACAAGGGCTTCTCAAAAAGAGCGAAAAAGTTAAAGCAAAAGCACAATTTATGAATTTGTTTTATAGCTGAATCTAATTATTTTAATTTAGAGATACTAGTGAGTTTTGAGAAGATTTGTAGCTCAGGTTGAAGTTCTGGATATAGGTTTGTGCACTGAGCTGGAAGGTTCATTTCCAGATGTTTTGTCACCCGACTAGGTAACATCTTCAGTGGGCCTCCAGGTGAAGCACTGCTGATAATTCCTGCTTTCTATTTATATGTTTATATATGACATTACCAACCCAAAGAAACCCAAGCAAATAAATAGAAAACCGGAATTATCAGCAGTGCTTCGCCTGGAGGCCCACTGAAGTTGTTACCTAGTAGGGTGACGAAACGTCTGGAAAGAACCTTTCAGCTCAGCGAGCAAATTTAGAGATACTGTGGGAAATTTGCTATTTCTTAAAGTAATTGAGCACAACACAAATATTTTACCTTTTTTTGTTAAAAAAAACTATCTTTTTAACAAGGAATTAATATGTAAGTGTTTATCAGCTGCATGGATTGCAAAGAGGTCAGTTGGTTGGTCAGCTGGTTTGTGATGCAGAGTGATGCCAACAGTGCAGATTCAATTCCTGCACCAGAGGGGTCACCATTAAGGTCTTGTCTTCTCAATCATATATCACACCTGAGTCATGGTATCCCTGAAATTAAACCACTACTAGTTGCCTCTGTCTAGGAGATGGAAGTAGAGGTCAGGCAAGAAGAGGGAGATGTCTAAGATAGACCAAGTGAACTCAAGGACAGGATGGAAGTTTTGGGTACACCACCAACCTAGTTTACTGCATCCGGTGCTCCTGATGTGGTCTTCTCTACATTTGGTGAGACCAAACGGTAACTAAGGGAGTGTTTCACCAAGCATTTCAGCCAGGCCTGGAGGGACCGGCCTGACACCCCCCCAAGTCCATTTCAATTCCCCTTCCCTCTTCCTCTCTGACATGTCCATCCTTGGCCCCCTCCATTGTCACAGCCACTCAGATTGCAAATTAGAGGAACACCACCTTAACTTCTGCCAGGGCAGCCTACAGCCTGGAGGACTCATCATTGAGTTTTTCCAATTTCAAATAACCTTCCCATCATCCCCCAACTCCCATTCTAGCCCTGCCTCCTCCTGACCCTTGCTTTCAGCTACTAACCGGATTCATTCCTCCCATCGACCGACCAGTTCGTATCCACCATCTGTATTCACATATGACTATCACACCATTCCACCCGTCTTCGCACCCATAAACCTTCTCCCGCTGCTTTTATCTGTAGTTCTCTTCCCCCCCCCCCCCCCCCAACCTCCATTCCTGAAGAAGGATTATTCCTGAAACGTTGACTTTTCCACCTCCTGATGTGCCTGACTTGATGTGTTCTTCCAGCCTCCTGCTTGTCTACTTTGGATTCCAGCAACTGCAGTTTTGTTTTTGGCTGTCCATTGTGGGAGCAGCCATATGGTCCTCTGGGACTGAGAACTTTACTTTGGTGGCTCAGTTAGCTTAGTTGGATGGATAGCTAGTTTGTAGTGCAGAATGATACCATTAGCATGGGTTCACTTCCTGAGGTTATCATGAAAGTCTCTGTGGTGACCATCAGGTTAAACCACCTGCAGCTATCTCTCACTAATAAAGATCAGACCTATGATTTGTATCTTTACCTTTTACATAGGCTATAAATCTCCATTAAGTGTGTGACGATTCCTTCAATGATGGTTTATCAGTCTGGATTGTTAGTTACCAATCTAATTAATAATAAATATAGTGCTACTGTTTTGGAGCCCCATGCCAATGTCTGTGGTACAGGAAAGTTTGAAATGCTTAGGATATAAATTATATTATCCATTGAGGTTGGAGTTTATAAATTTAAGGACTTCTTGCTTAGCCTTCGATAGAAACAGGCAGGTCTGAAGTATCTCACCTCAATGCTTAACAAGTGTATTCGCAGAGTGTTTTGATTTCTGTACCAGTAGGGCGTGATTCTGGCTAACCTTACCTGGTAACCTCACCTAGTATTGTTGAATTTGGAAACAGCTGGTGTGGCAGCATATGTGGAGAGAAAGGAAAGTTAACATTTCTGTTTTCTCTCAATGGGTAATTCATATCTGCTGAAGTTTCCTAGCAATTTCTGTTTTTTGTTTCTGATTTCCAGCATTCATAGTTCGTTTTTATTTGGTGAATTTGAATGCAGTGTCCGTGCATCTGAGCAGGACAATTTTTTTTTTAGTTTGTTAATGCTTGCTGGCTATTGTGTTAGATTATTCTGAGAGTATGAGTGAATTTCAGCAGTCAAGTTCACATCTTGCTAGGTGGAGCTATCTACACTTGCTGTAGACAATGTATATGGCATTATGTGTCGCTTTCTACGTGCATACACCATTGCATAAGAAAATCTAAGTAAATGCATCTAGAATCTATGGATTCTCAATGCCATCCTCAGGGCTTTATGAAAGATTGGTAGTATCCCTACCTCTGAACCAGGAGGCCCAAGTTCAAGTCCCACTTGCTCCAGCGGTGTGTCATGACATCTCTGAACTGGTTAATTAGAAAATTCATCAATGTAATGAAACTAAAGTTTTGGAAGCTGTCTGTACAACTACTTGAAGACTGATATGGTCAGAGAATTTTTTTGCAACTCCATGTTACTGTGAAGTGTGCCATTCTGCAGTGCGAGGCTAGTCGTTCCAGTATCACTCCAAGAAGATTTCTTAGAAAAATTGCATCTGGCCAAATGGGCATAACAAAATGTAGAGCTCACTCAGTCATCAGTCTGTTGACCAGGAATTTTGAAGACATGCAAGAAATGATTTCAAATTGAGGTACTTACAATGCATCAATAGAACAATGAACCACTAATGATGTCCAAATTTTACTCAAACCTTAGAATTGATTTATTGTTCGATGGCAAATCTTTCTTGATTGTCATTATTTACTTTTCTGTAAGGGTCTCAGTTAAACAATTATGTACGATGACTACTGACTCAGTCATTTGAACTTTAAAAGAATTGGGAATACGTGCTTATGATTCAGGACTATGTGGAAAATTTATAAGAAAAAGCATAGCTTGGACCTTTTCTGGATTAAACTGTGTTTTATTAAGAAATGACGTTGACAGTTTTTTGCCTGCTGTTTTCGGTAAAAAGAAACTTCAAAGAAAATAGCAAAACAAAGCTTTCAAAGGGATAAGGAATGGGATTTATTACCTTGATTACTGGAAAATCTTGCCTAGAAATCTTGCCGTGGGTGGCACACATGGTTAGCACTGCTGCCTCACAGCGCCAGAGACCTGGATTCAATTCCTGCTTTAGGCGACTGTGTGGAGTTTGCACAATCTCCCTGTGTCTGCATGGGTTTCCTCCGGGTGCTCCGGTTTCCTCCCACAGTCCAAAAATGTGTGGGTTAGGTGAATTGGCCATACTAAATTGCCTGCAGTGTTAGGTGAAGGAGTAAATGTAGGAGAATGGGTCTGGGTGGGTTGCGCTTCGGCGGGTCGGTGTGGACTTATTGGGCCGAAGGGCCTGTTTCCACACTAAGTAATCTAATCTGAAGGAAATCCTTTCTGAACTTAAAATTCTGATTTAGTTAATAAAGAAGAAACCTAGAAGCTGCAAGTCTCAGTATAAGTTCCTGAAAACCTGAGTGTTTCCAAGGAACAGTGAAGCATTACTGTACAGCTCATGGAGAAACCACACCTGGGGTTTTGTGTGCAGTTTTGGTCTCCAAACTAAGACCGACTCGCTCCAACAGAAGAGGAGCAACAGAGGCTCTCCAAACCGATTTTTCTGGAGTGACAAGTTTGTATGAGGAGAGATTGGGTTGACTAGGTTTGTATTCACTAGAGTTTAAAACAATGAGAGAGGACCTCATTGAAAGATATAAATTTCTAAAAGGGCTTGACAGACTGGCTGGTTGCAGGGCTGCTGTTTCCTCTGGTGAGGGGGTCCCGAAAAAGAGTTCAGTGTCTCATAATAGATGATAAACCATTTCAAACGGTTTGTTTTGAGGGCAGTGAACCTGTGGAATTCTCCATTGTCTCTACAGATGTTGACAATGTTACTAAATATATTTAAGAAAGAAATATATTTTAGTTTCTAGAAATATATCTGTCAAGGGGAGAGAATAGAGAATAGGAGTATGGTATTAAGGTAAAAGATCAGCCATGATCGTGTTAAACGATGGTGGGCTTGATGGGCTGAATGACCTACTCCTGCATTTTTTTTTCTATGACACCATCTGGGGCAAACTGCCTGCTTGATTGGCACTTCCTCCACCATCAGTGCAGTGGCAGTAGTGTGCATCATCCACATGGTGTACTTCAAATTTATGGTCTTGTGTTTCCTGATCCTTTTTCCACTGGAAACAGTTCCTTTGGTAGTACATTACAAATCTGAAGTCTATGATATCTAGAAGTACAAAACAAAAAAAGCAAGAGAACATCAGAGCTTTCTTTTTAAGTTTGCCTCCAAGTTGCTCAACATCCTGATAGGAAATATATTTCCATTCCTTCATTTGCTGGGTCAAAATTCTGGAAAGGCCTCCTTGATAACACTGAGTTTACTAATTGCATGTGGACTGCAGTGGTTCAAAAGGTGGCTCGCCACCACTTTCTTGTGGGCAATTAAGGATTGGCAATCTGTACTTGCCTTGGCAAATTATCACATCTCATGTACAAATAAAACAGTAAATTAGCTCTTTCAATTCCCTACAAGTGTTTTGCTCCATTTGCTTCTGAAAACCACAAGTGAATCTGTCTTTATCACCTTTCAGGCTGTGCTTCCACAGCATAAGCACTCAGTATATTTAAAAAAAAGTTGTACCTTGTGTTGCTTCACCATTTTTTTTTATCAGTTACTTTAATTTTGTGTCTGCCATGATCTCATTAAATGGTAGAATAAACTTTATGGGCTGAATGGCTTACCCTTGGTTCTATACTTTATGGTCTTGTGTTTCTTGATCTTTCCACTGGAACCAGTTTCTATCTAGTCTGGAGTCCTCACGATTCTGAATGTGTCTAGTAAATCTCTGTTCAACCTCCCTTTTTTTTTTCAAGCTCAGCAATCCCAGTCTGTCCACTCAAGTACTTTAGTACTTATCATTCAATATTTAGAGAATTATTATTACTACTGAGTAATGACTCTGCCCTGAAAGTTGAGTTTAATGTTTGTAGAATGCTAAATTTCTCTTAGATCATTCCATCAATTATTGTTTGATAATGACATTTCAATTTCTACCTTAATTACATTAATTATCTTCATGTTCCATATCGATTTAATTTTCATTAATTTTAAAACGCATGATTAACCCTAATTTTTCTTACTACTTTTGCTGTCACTGAGAGTTTTCTAATGGGATTGTCTTCATAACTTGCCTCATTACCTCACTGTTGGTGGATGTCAGAAGGTAAGTTTAGATCACAGAACCTGCAGGATATTTGTGGGCAACTTTCCTTGAGGTCAGCAGTCAACACTTTTAGTCTTGTAATTCTAAAGAGAAACATCAAGGCCATGGTACGGAACAGCGATTTAGATAAAGCCAAATCAAATTGTGTCTCATTTTGACAATGTGTTTAATAATGCAACAGGGTATTATTATGAAGGCTGCATTGGGGTAGATAGTTAAAATAGAAGATGAAATATCTGAATGCATGAAGCACTTGCAACAAAATCACTGAAATATAATTAATCTGGTAGCTATTATTGAGATATAATTGCAAGCTGACCAAGTTCAGGACCAATTTCAATCAGTTGGGTCAATGGGCTGAGGAGTGGCAGTTGGAGTTTAATTTGCATAATGTGAACAAAATCAGAAGTCACACAACTCCAGGTTATAGTCCAACAAGTTTGATTTGAGATCACCAAACTTTTGGGGCACTGCTCCTTTGTCAGGTGGAGCAGTGTTCCAAAAGCTTGTGATCTCAAATAAACCTGTTAGACAACAACCTGGTGTCACGTGACTTCTGATTTTGTCCCTGTCGTCTAACACTGGCATCTCACCATCAAGGATAAATGTGAGGTATTGCATTTTGGTATTACAAACAAGGAGAGAAGAATTCATTGTAGGATATTCAGTAGTCAAAGTTATAGACTCAGACAGCATGGAAACAGAAACTTCCGGTCCAGCCAGTCCATGGTGAATATTATCCAAACTAAGCTTGTCCCACCTCCCTGCTCCTGGCTTACATCCCTCCAAACCTCTTCTATTCCTATATCTATCCAAATGTCTTTTAAGCGTTGTAATTGTACCTGCATCCATCACTTCCTCTGGAAGTTCATTCCACACGTGAACCACTCTGTGTAAAATATTTGCCTCTTATGTCTTTTAAATCTCTCTCCTCCAAATATCTCCCCTCGTCTTGAAGTCCACCATCCTAGGGAAAAGACAACTGCCATTAACTCTATTTCTACCCCTCATTATTTTATAAACTTCTATCGGATTACTGCTGAGCCTCTGACACGCCAGTGAAAAAAGTCCCAGCCTTTCTTTATAACTCAAGCCCTCCATACCCAGCAACATCTTGGTGAATCTCTTATGAATTCCCTCCAGCTTGACAGCATCGTAACTATAACTGGGCAATCAGAACTGGACTCAGTATTCTAGAAGAGACCTCACCAATGACTTTTACAACCTCAACAAGACTTTCCCACTCCTTTACTCAAGGGTCTGAACAATGAACGGAAGTGTGCCAAATGCCTTTTTAACCACTCTGTGACAAACTTCAAAAAATTATGTACCTCCACCTGTGTTCTACCTCACTACCCAAGGTGAAAGTGAAGACTGCAGATGCTGGAGAGTCAGAAGTGTGACGTTGGAAATGCACTGCAGGTCGAGCAGCAGAATCGGTGTTTTGGGCATGAGTCCTTTATCAGGAATATGAAAAGGGAAGGGGACTGAGCAATAAATAGGAGGGTGGGGGCTGGGGGTGGGGCTGGGACTGGAGGGAAGGTAGCTAGGAAGGTGAGAGGTGGTAATAGTGATTGGCCGCTGGGGAGGGTGGAGTGGAAGGAAGATGGACAGGCAGGATAAACCAAGAGGTGCTAATTGGAAGGGTTGGATCTGGGATGAGGTGGGGGGAGGGGAGATTTGGAAATTGGTGAAGTCAATGTTGATGCCATGTGGTTGAAGAGTCCCAAGGCGGAAAATAAGACGTTCTTCCTCTGGTTGTCGGGTAACTTGGATGGCCGGTGGAAGAGGCCCAGAACTTGTATGTCCTTGCGAGATTGGGAAGGGGAGTTGAAGTGGTTGGATATAGGGTGGTGGGGTTGTTTGGTGCATGTGTCCCAGAGATATTTCATGACATGGTCCCTGATATATAAGAGACCACATCAAGAACAACAGATGCACTAGATGAGGTGCGTAGATGTGCAGGAAAATCTCTGCTGGATATTGTTATGACACAGAGGTGAACCTATTAAACCAAACACCCAGAAAAGCTCGCCTCACCTCCAAATCTGTTAATGAGTAACAGAAACTCCCAAATTCCACTATTTAAAGGGAATAGCATTAATTTATTTTTAACTCAAAAAGTGAGCATTAAACACCAACTGTTCACAACTGTAAGCCCTTCTTTCTCTAAACTGCTTACTATCTGCCTCCAACTCTATAAACAATATACTGTTCCAATAAGGCACTTATTAAG
Source organism: Chiloscyllium punctatum (assembly GCF_047496795.1). Taxonomy (NCBI): domain Eukaryota; kingdom Metazoa; phylum Chordata; class Chondrichthyes; order Orectolobiformes; family Hemiscylliidae; genus Chiloscyllium; species Chiloscyllium punctatum. The sequence continues at coordinate 51,931,424 of NC_092743.1, read as the reverse complement.
ATTACGTCAACCTAACGTCAAAACCACACTGCCATTGTTGTCCTCTGTGTCTGTCTTCTTCCATCAGAGAATCTCTCTGGGTCGTCGTCTTCCTTTTTACTGCGTGTATGTTTCACATGAAAAGGTACCTTTGAGAGTGTATCCTAAATTCTTGGAGAGCAAGATGTTAACTTGCCATGCTTTTCTGTCTGGCAGTTGCTCTTTGACCAATTTTCAATGTCTGCATTTTATAGCCCCCAACATTGCCTCATTTGGTTTGATGTTGGCAGAACAATAAATTCAAACTTGATTGGATTTTAGTATCTTGGGACGTAATTTAAACTGATTAAACTCAAATTGCTGTCAAAACAGCAACCAAAACGTAGGTATCCAATTTGCAGCCAAATGTTACATATTTTCAATTTTCCAGTACATTCTTGGATTGCCATCTAGTCATTTACACAGGTGCTTGTAATCTATCAGTTCAGAGCAGTATTCACTCTGACTTAAAGGTACAATACACCTCTTCAACTTCAGAACAATATGAAAAGATCCTTTGGGGCCTTGGATAGAAGTGAGGGTGGACATATGGGCACAGATTTACATCTCTAGCAGCAAGGGAATAAAGCTGGGTGGATGGAGGCTTGTGGGGGGTTGGGCGCGTGGATCTAATGAGGGAGTCATGGAGAGAATGGTTCCTGCAGAATGCAGATGGCGTTGAGAGGGAAATATAACTTTGGGGTCTGATTGTAGGTGCGCAAACGAAGGAGGATAATGCACTGTATCAGGAGATTAGTGAGGGAAGATGAGGGCTGGGGTGGGGGGTGTTCCATCTTTGTTGCAGTTGGACGGATGTGATTCATGGGTGGAGATGCACTGGAGGGCATGGTTAATCGTGAGGGGGTAATTGCAGTCCTTGAAATAGGCGGTTATCTCCGGAATGTCCGGGAGTGGAATTGCTCCTCCTGGGAGCAGATGAGGTGGAGGAGGAGGAAGAGGAATTGGGAGTAAGTGATTGCATTTTTATGGGGGTGTGGGCATGTAGTCAAGGTAGCTGTGGGCATCAATGGGTTTGGAATAATGACTCTGTTGAGTTGGTTGCTGGAGGAAGAGACTCAGAGGTCCAGGAAGGAGAAGGAGGTGTCAGATATGGTCGATGTGAACTTGAGGTCAGAGTGGAAGGTATTTGTGAAGTTCATGAATTGTTCAACCTCGTGGGGCCAAGACTGGTGCTGATACATCAGTCAATGTAGTGGAGGAAAAGATGGTGGATGGTACCGGTGTAACTGCGGAAGATGGACTTTTCCACATATCCTATGAAGAAGCAGGCATAACTGAGGTCTACCCCTTTAGTCTGAAGTAAATGGGAGGATTCAAAGGAGAAGTTGTTGAGGTGAGTTACAGTTCCGCCAATCGAATGAGTGTGTCGGAGGTGTACTGATTGGGTTGGTGGGAGAGGAAGAAAAGGCGGATGGACGTGTAAAGGGACTGGATGTCCACTGTGAAAATGAGGCTTTGGGAGCTGGCGAAACAAAAGTCATGGAGGAGGTGGAGGGCGTGGATGTTGTCTTGAACGTATGTGGGGAGTTCCTGGACCAGGGGGGCAGGACTGTCAAGATATGAGGAGATAAGTTTTTGGTGGGGTGGGAGAGGTGAAGGCAATAGGTCAACCAGGACAGTCAGGTTTGTGGATTTTGGGTAAGAGATAGACCGAGGCAGTTAGGGGTTGCGGAACTGAGATTGGAGGCTGTGGATGCAAGGTCCACTGAGGTGTTGAGGCTGTGGATGGTCTGGGAGATGATACGGTGATGGGAGGTGAGGTTGTTGTCGAGGGGACAGTCTGAGGAGGTGTCCACGAGTTTGTGCCTGGCTTTGGTGGTATGGAGGTTGGTGTGCCAAGCTACTACTATTCCCCCTCCCCACCCACCCACCCACATGTTTAATAATGAGGTTGGGATTGGAGCAGAGGGAGTGAAGGGTTGCGCTTTGTGAGGGGGTTCCGCAGAGACCATTCCCTCCATGATGACTCTGTTAGGTCCAAGGCCACCACCAACCCACCCTTCACACGTGGCACCTTCCCTTGCCACCGCAGGTAGTGTAAAACCTGCACCCACTCCTCCGCTCTCATCTCCATCCATGGCCCCAAAGGATCTTTTCACATCTGGTTGAGATTTTCCACAACCCTCATCTACTATGTCTGTTGCTCTCAAAATGATATCACCCACAACATCAAACCAAGACCCATCAATAGCAAGCAGGACAAGACAGTAATGCTTCACTGGAGGCTCACTGATGATGTTACCGAACATGATGGTGAAACATCTGAGAACAAACCCAACAGTTCAGCCAGCAAACCGACAACCTGAACTACAAATCTTCTCCAAAATCTCAAACTATATAATCCACTGGTTTAGTCACGTCTGGAATTTGTTGCCTAGTTCAGTAGAATTGAAGAATAGCATTTTGGGAAGTATTTATTGTGACACAAAATGCTTTTGATATATTCAGAAATCAGAATTTCTGATTAGCAGTAGCATCTCAGCCACTTTTGATAATTAAATACCTACAGCAGTATTTGCATAGCTTTTAGTGAAGTCTTACGTTTTTTTTGCTTCATCTCCTTCTCAGTTCGAGACTGCGACTGAGGTCAAATTTGTATCAATGGCTGGAGTGTGATAAGTTAACTGCATGACAAATTCAACAAAACCTGTTATTGATATAATGACTAATATCTCCAGACACTTCAGAGGTGTAGTGAGACAAAATTGAATGTGTCCTCTGACTGTATTGTAACCCAGTGGATTTGAAAACTCTGCCATGGAAAAACCAAACTGCAATTTATTTTCATGATGTAATTTCAAATGATTGATCCTAATTGTATTTTTTTTAGATTAGATTGCCTACAGTGTGGAAACGGCCCCTTCAGCCCAACCAGTCCATACCGACCTCCGAAGAGTAACCCATCCAGACCCATTTCCCTCTGACTAATGTATCTAACACTATGGGCAATTTAACATTGCCAATTCACCTGACCTGCACATCTTTGTTCAATTCCAGTCTTGGACAATTGTCTGTCTGTGTGGAGATTGCACATTCTCCTCATGTCTGCATGGGTTTCCTCCAGGTGCTCCGGTTTCCTCCCACAGTCCAAAGATTCTTTATAACTTTTTTTAGTTGGCTGAAATAAATCAGAACCCGAATTTAACTTTTTTCTATTTTTGAGAGCTTTGAATTTTGCACGATGCTGCAAAAGTGATACAGCTATAAGGATAGAAGTAAAGATTTTATCGACATAGCCATTAGATTAGATTAGATTACTTAGTGTCGAAACAGGCCCTTCGGCCCAACAAGTCCACACCGCCCCGCCGAAGCGTACCCACCCATACCCCTACATCTATATCGACCCCTTACCTAACACTACAGGCAATTTAGCATGGCCAATTCACCTAACCTTATTTCTTAAGTTCATTGATTTTCCCCAAAAGTTGTCAGTTCAAAGTTGGCTGTGAGCACAGATTGATCAATCAGGCTGCTTAAATATATAAATGTAGTTTGAGCAGTCATCCGATATTACTTGTTGAAAATTTACACGTAAATAGCTTTTATAGCACAGAATTTTATCTAACGTGCATTCATTATAAAATGGACCACCTTGATTGGATATTGTAGGGATGCCAGATTACATAAATGGATTTTGAATTATTTGATTAAATTTTATTGCCTTATTTTGCTGTCGATATTGTAAATCCCCTGCTTGACTACGGTCATCTAGATCGAAGCAGAGCCTTTTTAACTCCTTAGATTCTGGAAAAGTCTCAGAGGATTAGAAAATTGTCAATGTAACGCTTTTGTTAAAAAAGGAAGGAGATTTAAAAAAAAACACGTAGCTATTGGTCAGTTCGCTTAATGTCTATTATCACAAATGTTCGAGTATGCTATGAAGATTGTAATAGAGCATTTAGAAATGCATATGATTAAACCGAGTCAAGGTGGGCAGAGGTCATGCCTGACAAATTTACTAGGTTTTCTTTGGGAGAGTTGACCAGCAGAATAGCTAAAGGGAAATTTTCAGAAGGTATCTGATAAGGTGCCATACATTAGGCTACTTAAGATAAGAGGTAAAAACAATGACTGCAGATGCTGGAAACCAGATTCTGGATTAGTGGTGCTGGAAGAGCACAGCAGTTCAGGCGGCATCCAAGTAGCCTAGAATACCCATTGTACTCTATGCTACTTTCTCCCCACCCCCACCCTCCTCTAGCTTATCTCTCCACGCTTCAGGCTCACTGCCTTTATTCCTGATGAAGGGCTTTTGTCCGAAACGTCGATTTCAAAGCTACTTGGATGCTGCATGAACTGCTGTGCTCTTCCAGCACCACTAATCCAGATACTTAAGATAAGAACCCACAGTGGAGATAATATATTCTCATGGATAGATAATTGGCTGACTAATAGAAGACAGAGATGGGATAAAGAGGGCATTTTCAGGATGGCAGCCTCTAAGTAGTGATATGCCACAGATCAGTGAGTCTATAATCATTTACAATATATTAATGCCTTGAATGAGGAAATAAATATGCCATGCCCACATTTTTGGACGACACAAAGATAGTTGGAAAGGCGCATGTTGAGGATGACTTTAAGTCTGCAGAGGGGTATTTGTAGGTTAATCGAGTGGGCAAAAACTTGGCAGATGAAATATAATGTCAGGAAATATGAGGTTATGTACGGTGGCAGAAAGAATAGAGGAGCTGACTATTATTTAAATAGAGAAAGACTGCAGAAAGCTACGTAACAGAGGCATTTGAGAGTCCTTGTAATGAATTTGAAAAAGCTAGCCTCCAAATTAAATGGGCAGTAGGGAAGACAAAGGGAATGTTGGCTTCTATTTGAAAGGGATTGGAGTATTTAAAAAAGGTTTTGTTAAAATTGCAGAAGGCACTAGTCAGGCCACAGCTGTGAACACTTGGATCCTTATCTAAAGAAAGACCTACCGACATTGATCATTCTCTGCACTGATACCTGGTATGGAGTGATTTTTTTGAGGGGTTGAGTAGGATAGGCCTGTGGACATTGGAATTTAGAAAACTGAGAGGTGATATATTTAAATAAATAAGATTATCAGGGGACTTGACAGGGTAGATGCGGAAAAGTTGTTTGTTCTTGAGGGGAAGTGCAGGACCACAGGACATCATCTCAGTCTAAGGGGTATACATTCAAATGAGAAGGAATTTCTTCTTTTGAGAGGGTAATGAATCTGTGGAACCAGCATTTCTTAAATACTAGTAACGCTGGTTTACTCTGCTCTGATACAGTCTCCTCTACATTGGGGAAACTGGGTGCCTCCTAGCAGAGCGCTTAAGGGAACATCTCCGGGACACCTGCACCAATCAACCACACTGCCCCGTGGCCCAACATTTCAACTCCCCCTCCCACTCTGCCGAGGACATGAAAGTCCTGGGCCTCCTTCACCGCCGCTCCCTCACCACCAGACGCCTGGAGGAAGAACACCTCATCTTCCGCCTCGGAACACTTCAACCCCAGGGCATCAGTGTGGACTTCAACGGTTTCCTCATTTCCCCTTCCCCCACCTCACCCTAGTTCTAAACTTCCAGCTCAGTGACTGTCCCCATAACTTGTCCGGACTTGTCCTACCTGCCTATCTCCTTTTCCGCCTATCTCCTTTTCCACCTATCCACTCCACCCTCTCCTCCTTGACCTATCACCTTCATCCCCTCCCCCACTCACCCATTGTACTCTATGCTACTTTCTCCCCACCCCCACCCTCCTTTAGCTTATCTCTCCATGCTTCAGGCTCACTGCCTTTATTCCTGATGAAGGGCTTTTGCCCGAAACGTCGATTTCGAAGCTACTTGAACGCTGCCTGAACTGCTGTGCTCTTCCAGCACCACTAATCCAGAATCTGATACATGTCATCTGTTTCAGCTACCTGTTTTGCCAAATTTGAGCCAGTCGCCCGGTGGCCCTGAGGTCAGAGGCACTCCCCTTGCGGCACCAGTGCACCCCCAAGCTGCGGGTGGTGAACCCCTTGGGTTCGGGGACGGACGCGCCGGGCTGGGGCAGTGGGAGGAGTAGCTCCGATTCCTCCGGGGGGAGGGGGGTCTTCTCTTTAGTGGGCGGCACGGTGGCACAGTGGTTAGCACTGCTGCCTCACAGCGCCAGAGACCCGGGTTCAATTCCTGCCTCAGGCGACTCTCTGTGTGGAGTTTGCACATTCTCCCCGTGTCTGCGTGGGTTTCCTCCGGGTGCTCCGGTTTCCTCCCACATTCCAAAGATGTGCAGGTCAGGTGAATTGGCCATGCTAAATTGCCCGTAGTGTTAGGTTAGGGGTATGGGTGGGTTGCGCTTCGGCGGGGCGGTGTGGACTTGTTGGGCCGAAGGGCCTGTTTCCACACTGTAAGTAATCTAATCTAATCTAATCATTAAGAATCTCATTCTCTGGTGTTATATTCAATTCTAACACATCTCAGGGGTTTCCAGGCCCACAAAAGCTGTAGAGATGGGGGTGATGTGTAATGTCCAGACTCAGACTATGGGCACATGGCATCAAGGGGAATGTAAATGCATTGAATAAATCTGGAATATTAAGCTTGTCCTAATAATTGCAACCATGGGAGCCATCAACCACGAGCAACAAACTCTGTCCTTGCCAGAGATACCATAATCCATGAAACCACTTTTTTGTTAAAACAAAAATCCCTGCTCTAATAGTTTGACCATCATTTCTTGAAGTAATGTTGCTTCAATCATTTGCAAACAACTTCTGTTTTCCAGGCTGAAACCTTTGCTGCAAGTATCTCCTTGGGCATGGTATTTAATTTTATTTCCAAAAAAAGTGTATTACCTTTTCGAAAAGCTTTCCTTCTTTACTTCCACCGTTATGCATGGTCTCCACCAGTTTGAAAGATAAGAATAGTAAGCGCATGTGTAAAGACATCTATAAAAATATTAGAGACTTGTTCAGCGTAGGAAAGGAGAAAGGGATAAAGTTGCAGCAGCTATATATTTGGAGAGAGAAGTGGAAAATAAGAGCTTTGAAATAAAAATGAATAATTTAGAGAACATTACAGGAAAGGAGAGAATTGATTATAGAGCATTGGGTTGTAATAGCAAGTCTTAAAAGATGGTGTTTTCAATTAACTTTAAACTAAGGCAGTATCTCATGAACTGCTGAATGACAATCGGGCCAGTGTCTGCCCAGAGCCAAGTCTATGATTTGGTTGTCATGAAGATAGAAAGAAAACTTAAAAGCCATAGAACTTCGTGGTGGTTTTCATATTTTGACGTAGGAGCATACAAGGTACAGCTTTTTGTTTTGGGTACAGACTCCTAGTCTTGGTCAAACTGAAGAGGTAGACCAAAAAACAGCAGCTGTTGTGTAAAGCAAAGGAGAGCACTGTTTTTGTGTAACCACCAAGCAGAATGCCAGTGAGATTGAATTTCCTATTTGAAGAGATGTTAAAGATCAAGGAAAGTTCGTCTTTGAGAGGGTAATGAATCTGTGGAATTCTTTATCACAAAGGGCTGTTAAGTTTTGATCATTAAGTATATTCATAACTGAGACAGACCTTTAGTCAGTAAGGGAATCGAGATTCTGGGGAAAAGGCAGGTAAGTGAGGTTGACGAATTATCAGATCAACCATGATGTAATTGAATGGCAGAGCAGACTCTGTGGTCTGAATGGCTGACTTCTGCTTCATCGGAACAAATATGTAACACAAATTATTGCACTAACTTGGAACTATCTGTGGAGATTGTATTCGGGAGATTGATTAAAGGGCCTATTTAAAAAGTTACTGGAAGAATCACCCTGTTGTAGCCGTGATAAGAAAATTGGGAAAGTTTCTTTTCTGTACTTTGTGAATGCATTGTCTACTAAATAATGGTTTCAGAGTTGATTTTTGTTGTTACAGTCAATGCATTTAAATGTACAAGTGCAGTCTTGCTGTGCAATTCTTTTCAACAGTTGCTGGGATATTCCTATCTCTTTTTTTTAAATACATGGTGACTTTGGAGATTGTAACAGCTTTGACAAGGTATCAGCTATGACTTAATACATTATGCATTACATGGCATAATGCTTCTGTTGTTTCAACATGGCATGTCTTACTAAATACACCTTTTGACTATGAAATAAAAACTTGCATTTTTTTAGGCTTCCATGATGTCATAAAACACTTTGCAGCCAATTAAGTACTTTTAATGTACAATATGAGAAGTGATGGCCAGTGGTATTAATGCTGGACTATTAATCCAGAGATCCTACGTTCTGGGGACCTGCATTCAAATCTCAATATGGTGGACGATGGAATTTGAATTCAATGAAAATCTGGAATTAAGAGTCTAATGGTGACCAAGAATATGTTTTCAATTGTTGGAAAAAAATCCATCTGGTACATTGATTTTCTTCAGGGAATAAGCTGTCATCTTTCTTGATTTGGTGTGCATGTGACTTCAGACCCTTAGCAATATGGTTGACTCTGCCCTCTGGGTAATAAAGGATGAGCAATAAATACTGGCCTAGCTGGTGATAGTGAATTTTAAAAGAAGTCTGGTTTAATATGGGAAATGCAGAAGTCATTTCCACACTGCAAACACAGGTGAGGTGCCGGAGGACTGGAGGCTTGCTTGTGTTGTCCCCCTGTACAAGAAGGGTAGTAGGGATATTGCGAGCAGTGAACCTGATGTCAGTGGTGGGAAAGTTGCTGGAGAAGGTACTGAGGGATAAAATCTATTTATATTTAGAAAAGAATGGGCCTATCAGTGATAGGCTACACAGTTTTGTGCGGGGGAGATTGTGCTTTACCAACTTGAGTTCTTTAAGGAAGTGACCAAGTTGATGGATGAAGGAAGGGCTGTAGCTGTCATAAACATGGACTTTAGTAAGGCGTTTGATAAGGTTCCCCATGATAAACTAATAGAGAAAGTGAAGTCACATGGTGTGCAGGGTATTTTAGCTAGGTGGATGAAGAACTGGTTGAGCAACAGGAGACAGTAGTAGTTGAAGGGAGTTTCTTGAAGTGGAGAAAGGTGACCAGTGGTGTTCCACAGGGATCAGTGCTGGGGCCACTGTTATTTGTGATACACATAAATGATCTGGAAGAGGGCATTGTTGGTATGATCAGTAAGTTTGCAGATGACACGAGTAGCAGAAAGCATAGGGGACTGTCAAAGAATATAGGAGGATATAGACTGGAGAGTTGGGCGGAACAGTGGCAGATGGAGTTCAATCCAGGCAAATGTGAGGTGATGCATTTTGGGAAGTCTAATTCTAGAGCGAATTATACAGTAAACAGAAGAGCCTTGTGAAAAGTTGATGAGCAGAGCGATCTGGGAGTTCAGGTTCATTGTACCCTGAAAGTTGCTGTACAGGTGGGTAGAGTGGTCAAAAAGGCATATGGTATGCTTTCCTTCATTGGATGAGGTATTGAGTACACGAGCTAGCATGTCATGTTAAAATTGTACATGACGTTGGTTCGGCTGCATTTTGAATATTGTGTACAGTTCTGTTCCCCACATTACCAAAAGGATGTGGGCGCTTTGGAGTGGGTGCAGAAAAGGTTTACGAGGATGTTGCCTGGTATGGATGGTGCTAGCTATGAAGAGAGGTTGAGTAGGTTAGGTTTGTTTTCATTAGAAGAAAGGAGATTGACGGGGAACCTGACTGAGGTCTACAAATTCATGAAGGGTATAGACAGGTTAGATAGAGATAAGTTTTTTTCCCCCAAGGTGAGGGATTCAATAATGAGAGGTTATGCTTTCAAGGTGAGAGGTGAAAAGTTTAAAGGCAAGTACTTTACGCGGAGGGTGGTAGGTGCCTGGAACACGTTGCCAGCAGAAGTGGTAGAGGTAAACACGGTAGATTCATTTAAGATGCGTCTGGACAGATGCATGAGTAGTGGGGAGCAGAGGGATGCAGATGCTTAGGAATTGGGCGACAGGTTTAGACAGCAGATTTGGATCGGCTCAGGCTTGGAGGGTCGAAGGGCCTGTTCTTGGGCTGTAAATTTTTTGTTCTTTGTTACTTCATACTGCGGGCTCCCATAAACAGAAATTTGGTAATGCTGAGGTAATATATTATTGCAATGCTAAGTATTGACTAGGGCACTAGAGCTAATACTCTACTATTCTAAGTAATAGAGTCGAAGGATCTTTTTTACCTATTGGAGAGAGCAGATGGAGCTGCAATTTAACATCTCACCCGAAAGACGTGACCTCCAGCAGTACATTACTCCTTCATTCTGTGTTAGAATATCTTGATTTTTGTTTTCTCTAGAATGAAACTACAGATTTCTGAACAAAGATTAATCGAGGGATATTGGCAGGTTCCTTTACTACTCTGAACTAAGCAGATATTAGCCTTCATTGCCCTAAACTTTTCCAATGCTGAGTAATGCCATTTGAGCCATAAACTGCGCCAATCACTTCCCAGAAACTAATAAGTCAAATGGTGACCAGTGTTCCTAACTCTGGTTTACCTTAATTATCTACTCGTACACAGTGACACTTGGAAGCAACATTTGAAAGTTCGATTGAGAAAATTGGAATCAGTTGATAAAGTGATAAGCTTTGCCAGAAATGAGTCTACAAAAGTATGATCTACTTTGGACATATGAGGATAAGGATAAGTGCTGCAAGGAGCTGTAAAAGCACAAGCTTTAGTGGAGTTCTCTGGCCCTAGAATGAAGGAAGATATTTGACATTTTTGGGGTGGTTTATTTATAATTATAGGTGCTCTACTGATTGACTTTGACTTGTAGTAAATCTAAGTAATGTGGTCAGGCTAGTCCCAGGCAAGCCATTTTGATTAATGAACAAGTGTTGGCTACCCTAACTTCATTAAATGCTTCAAGATAATAATCAATGGTAGTGACTTGGTGTAGATGTTGTTATAGGATGATTAGTCAGGTATAGAGAAGCCAATGTTATAGTTTTCCAAACACACAAATTGGCAAGAAAAAAAGATGTGCTGCAGTGGAAAAAGACCCCCTGGGATTACTACTGGCTCTTAGATATTCCTACAGGGAAACATTGGTATATACAGATCAAATTCCTTGACCTTTATTGAAAAGTTCAAAAATCAATATACCAAGTTATTTCAATGAAGTTTGAAACGACAGACATTTCACTTAAAACTTGTCTCCATTGTTTTTATCTCTGTCCTCGTCTTGTGATGAAATTCATTTGAAATTTTTTTTTTGTGCAAAGGTGTAGGTGATATGAAGGTTTCAGTTTTTTGTGGACTTTCGGTTTGAAAGCTTGTGGGCGAATGGATTAATTTCATATTCTGTGGAGATGCATGGAATTTTTTAAAGGCTGTGTTTTCTGACACCAGTGCACAAATGCAGTATGCCACTTTAATTCACGTGTGAACATGCAAATTATTTTGAGGGGTAGGGAGAGAATATGGCCTTGGGAAAGGAATGATTGGGACCTAGAAAGAGGATAGGAGGAGGGGCAGATTGGGATTCAGGAGAATAGAGGGGTGAGGAAGTTGGGACCTGGGGAACTGGATCCAATCTGCAGAGAACTGGGGCCTGAGCGGAGAGAAGGAGCATGTCACCTCCATGGCTGCTTCCCTCTTCGGGCATGTTTAATACCAACCTACTGCTGAGCCCATTTCAGAATCACAAACTCTTCTCTGTGCATGAACATTATTCTACCTGCATGTGGTATCTCTCTCAAATTCTACATGATGACATTTTGTATTTGGAACTGTGCGCATGTACATTTCTGAGCACATGTGGACAGTCACAGTTGCTGGTGTCAGCAAACACTGCTTTTTTTTCCAAAAAGTAAGGTGGATGAAAAGCCACATTGGAATTTTTCATTAAACACGATATTACTTGGAAACCACATGGCTTCACCTAATTAGTGAACGTGTTTACTGGAGGTAATCTGACTGGATTTTCTGGCTGTTCTGTTTGAAGAGTCTTTTGCAGGCAATTGAATGCTTTAATTTTCAGTTGGGGAATACGTTCAGAAGGACAGACCACTCTGCTAATCTCTCCTGTGTTTGAAGGGCAGTGTTTGAATCCAGTGTGAAATCTAATTATCATCTTCTAGAAGAGCAACTGGAGGACTACTAAATACAGAGGAACCTCGATTATCTGAACGAGATGGGCAGGCAGTATTTTGTTTGGATATTTGATTATTCAGATGACTGATTCAGTGCCTCTGGGACTCAGTTTTCTGATGTTTCCTTTTTCCTCTCTGTGCCTGCCTTGCTCCCTCTCTCTGACTGGGGGGTTATTTCTGGGCATACACACGTGTGTAAGGGACCTGCAGCATTGCTGAATCCTCTCCCCACCGCTGTTTCACTTCAGTGGGATTGACAGAGTGAACACTTGCTGAGTTCGCTCCCCGTTCAGCAGCACAGTGGGTCAGTGAACTGTTCCCTGCCCTGCTTCCCCGTGCTTTCAATTCTTCAGGTTTTGAGCTGGCAGATGGAGTGAAGTGGCCACATGCCTCTTATCTCTTCTCCCAGTGGGACTCCAGAACCAAATGAGGTAACGGAATGGAGATGGCAACTGGAGTAGCCTCCAATAGCAAGACTGCTGCTGCATTTGGGTGTGAATGCTCTCGCTCTCTCACGCGTTCTTCTTCTTTCCCGCCCCCCCACCTCGCACTCTCCCCTGTGCAGGACAATATTGGAGAGATTATCTGGGGTCTTTATTTGAACATTTTCAGTGCTCAGATTGTCATTCTGCCTGTTTGTTTGGAGGGAGGTCAGGCATTTGGGGACAGTGCCTGGGTGCTCGTCGATGTCCAGGACTCTTCACGGCGGCATTTCAGTAAGCCAAATTCACTTTTAAGCATTGTAAGCAAAAGAGACCATCGTCGCACCAATGTTAGTAACACTTCTTTGATGTAATGTTTTTACGGGACCTTGGGAGTTTCTTTGGATAACTGATATCCAGATAATTGGGGTTCCTCTGTCGTGCGTTTCGTGAGGAAACTGCCATCTAAGATACCAAAGACAACTGCTGTATCTGTTGACCAGACTCTGTCAAATTGCCAGACTGACAAGTATTTAAACATTCTGCACCTTTTATTCTTTTGTTTCCTTCAAGAAGACTAGTGGTTATTGGCCATAAGTGATTTGTTTTCCTCAGCGAATGCCTGCAGAGTGAAGTTCTTTTCATTTTAATTGGTGTGTGTGTGTTTTTTGGATTATTTAGAGGAGAAAACATTTTTATTTTCATATTAAAAGCGATGTCTGTTAATCCATTCCTAATCCTAGTGGAATAAGTTCTGGCTTATGATGATTCAATAATTTTGCATTTATGAAAGGCATTGGTCGATTGATCTTTTTTATTCTAAGTCTTATAAAGAAAACATCCAATTGGCCTTATTGTGACTTGGTGACATAATTACATTTGTGATGTGACCAGGAGTAGCAAGTTTGAAGAAAGAGTGTACACATCCCACCTTTGTAATATTTGAAGAAGCCCAATGTTATCAATGATGGAGTTTTAAAAAAAATCATTCACGTGGTCATTGTAGGTTGAATCAGCGTTTATTGGCCATTTCTTAGTTTGTGAGAGGGTGATGGTGAGCTGCTACCTTGAACTGCAGGAGTCCTTGTGCTGTAGATAGATTCACAATGCCATTAGGGAAAGAGTTCTAGGATTTTGACCCAGCAACGCTGAAGGATTGGCAATAAATATCAGTCTGAGTGGTGAGTGGCTTGGTGGGGGGTGTTCCCAAATATCTGCTACCCCTGACTTCCATGGAGGTGATCCTGGGTTTAAAAGGTTTTGTTTAAGGAGCCTTGGTGCATTTCTGCGATGCATCTTATAGGTGGTATGTTGATTTTGGAGGGAGTGGACGTGGTGTCACTAAAGCAGGTTGCTTTGTCCTGGATGATGTCACGCTTTTTGACTGTTGTTGGAGCTGAATACTTGCTCAGCACCAATATTACCTGGTTGAACAGTTCATCCACTTTACTTACACCTTCCACCCCGACCTCACATTTACCTGGACTGTCTCTGATTCCTCCCTCCCCTTACTTGACCTCTCTATTTCTATCTCGGGCAACCGACTCAACACGGACATTTACTATAAACCGACCGACTCCCTCAGCTACCTAGATTACACCTCCTCCCACCCTGGCCCTGTAAAAACGCCATCCCGTATTCCCAATTCCTTTGCCTCCGCCGCATCTGCTCCCAGGAGGACCAATTCCAATACCGAACAACCCAGATGGCCGCCTCCTTCAAAGACCGCAATTTCCCCTCAGACGTGGTTGTCAATGCTGTCCACTGCATCTCCTCCACTTCCCGCTCCTCCGCCCTTGAACCCCGCCCCTCCAATCGCCACCAGGAAAGAACCCCACTGGTCCTCACCTACCATCCCACCTACCACCCCACCAACCTCGTATCATCCTTAGTCATTTCCGCCACCTCCAAACAGACCCCACCACCAAGGATATATTTCCCTCCCCTCCCCTATCAGCGTTCCGGAAAGACCACTCCCTCCGTGACTCCCTTGTCAGGTCCACACCCCCCACCAACCCAACCTCCCCTCCTGGCACCTTTCCCTGCAACCGCAAGAAATGCAAAAATTGCGCCCACACCTCCCCCCTCACTCCCCTCCAAGGCCCCAAGGCATCCTTCCATATCCATCACAAATTCACCTGCACCTCCACACACATCATTTACTGCATCAGCTGCACCCAATGTGGCCGCCTCTACATTGGGGAGACAGGCCGCCTACTTGCGGAATGTTTCAGGGAACACCTCTGCGACACCCGGACCAACCAACCCAACCGCCCAGTGGCTGAACACTTTAACTCCCCCTCCGCCAATGACATGCAGGTCCTTGGACGACTCCATCGCCAAACCCTGGCCACACGATGCCTGGAGGAAGAGTGACTCATCTTCTGCCTAGGAGCCCTCCAACCACAAGGGTTGAATGCAGATTTATCCAGCTTCCTCATTCCTTCCCCCCCCCCCCCCCCCACCACCTTATCTCAGTCCCAACCCTCTGAGTCAGCACTGCCTTCTTGACTCGCAATCATCTTCCTGACCTCTCTGCCCCCACACCCTCACCTTAACCTCCTTCCACCTATCGCATTCCCAACGCCCCTCTCCCATGTCCCTCCTCCCTACCTTTTATCTTCGCCTGCTTGGCACACCTTCCTCATTCCTGAAGAAGGGCTTATGCCCGAAACGTCGATTCTCCTGCTCCTTGGATGCTGCCTGACCTGCTGTGCTTTTCCAGCAACACATTTTTCAGCTCTATTCTCCAGCATCTGCAGTCCTCACTTTCTACCAGTATTCCCATGATTTAGCACAATAGCTAGAACACCCAACTCCCCAATCCAGGTATCAGCATACTAAGGCTGTAGTAAGCACTACAGTCCATATGAAGTACGCCGCTATAAATAAGCGAGGTTACTTCAACAGCCTATTCTTTCCTGTTAGCAGTTGCATGCTATTTGACATTATATTTGTTCATGGCTAGGTTAGCAGTTATTGCTCATTTCTAGTTGCCCTGCGGAAGGTGGTGATGAGTTGCTGCCTTAAATTGCTGCGGTCCTTGGTGGGTCGATACTTGTATATCTCAATACTTTCTTTGTTTCCTGAATCTCCAACTTTCCTACTACTGTTGGAGCACCATTGCCACAGGGAATGAAATTGTTCAAGCAGAGACCAATCATGTCTCGGCACAATTAGGGCTGGGGAAAGGAACCTTGTTCATATTCCAAGAATATCTTTAAAATCCTCTAATAATTTGCAATTACTCCCTCAATTGCTACCATCACTTTAAAGTATGGCACTAGGAGGAAAATAGGTTACATACATTCTGTCTGTATGTTTGGGAATGGTTGGAGCACTTTTAAATACTCCGTAATATATTGCATAGGTCTTGTCTTTGTTATTAACCTTCTTTTCATAGCTGTTTATGTGAATTCTGTGGGGACGGTGACTATCAGTTTCCACAGGAGCCATGGAAATACTGTGCCTGTTTTTTTTATTTTGTTGATTCTTTTCTATATCATAGACTGAAATAAGTGGTACCTTCATCAGTGGAAACTTAGCAAAACCTTCCTCATAAAGAATATAAACACCTTTTTAATCTAGCAAATCTAAGAATGATTTAAAATGTTACATCCCTTGCGATACAGTTTAGTGCATGTAATGCCAACAAATATTAGTAAATCTGCAGAGACATAGAATAGTAGAATTTCTACAGTGTGGAAGCAGGCCATTTGGCCCATCAAGTACACATTGCCTCACCAAAGAGCAACCTCCCAGGCCCAACCTCTACCCTATCCCTGTAACCCTGTATTTCTCATGGCTAATCACTACCCTGCGCATCCCTGGGCACATGGGCTATTTAGAATGTCCATTGCACCTAACCTAATATTTGGACTGTGGGAGGAAACCAGAGCACCCACAAGAAACCTATGTGGCCACGGGGACAATGTGCCATCTCCACACAGTCTTCCAAAGGTGGAATTGAACCTGGCTCCCTGGCACTATGAGGCAGCGGTGCTAACCACTGAGAGACTTGGAAATAGATTCAGATATAAACCGGGCTGAATGATCTTGTATCAGGCACTGACTGTTTTGTAAAGATGTTTGGTTACTTGGTGCAAATACCCAGTGAATGTAGTTTGACTCCATGCATAAATATATACTATATAAAAAAGTTTCAAAAATAACTTACGTTTTATCTTTGAATACAGAATTTTTTTCTTGTAAGCTGCATTGCATTATAAAGTTCTGAGTTAATATCTGTTCTGTTAACATGGTGAGTTATGCAATATAATCTGTGGTGTATCACAATATGTGGCAATACTTTATATTACCATGAGATAAGCTTAAATGTCTTGGAGTTCAAGACCAATGGAGCTTTGATAGCAGACTGACAGGCATTTAATCTTTCATTTGTGTGCCATGTTACATATTTAGGTGAATTCATTTTATGGATAGATACAGGAGTATGCAGTGACTTCCATTTTTTTTAAAAATTAGATCATCCTGTTTCAAATATGTAAAGAGTAGTTGACATGACATGTTATCCAGTAGTCAGATTTAATGCTGCCCATTTTATGATTTTAAAAAACTGTTAATCTTTGCAAAATTATAATAATGCAAATATTTTCTAATTCATTTATTACTTCGTGATGAATTAAATGTTGGAGGATTCAGTTAAAGTATTGTTCCCTGTAACCTGAAACACCACATTATTTTGTTAAAACTCAAAATTGTAAGAGTCCCAATTTCTGAATTTCTAACTAAATTTGAAAAGGATGAGTTATCTTTACCAGTAACTTTGTGGAAACAAGTTGATTCAGGCCCCTTTTGAATAAACCATTATTTGAAGAGGTGACAAAGTTGATTGAGGTAAGGGGTGTAGATGTCATATACATGGACTTTAGTGAGGTGTTTGATAAGGTTCCCTATGGTAGGTTGATGAAGGTGAAGTTGCATGGGATCCAGGGTGTTCTAGCCAGTTGGATAGAGAACTGGTTTGGCAACAGGAGACAACGAGTAGTAGTCGAAAGGAGCTTCTCAAAATTGAGACCTGTGTCTAGTGGTGTCTCACAGGGATCAGTGCTGGGACCACTGTTGTTTGTGATATACATAAATAAGTTGGAGAAAGGTTTAAGTTGCCTTATTAGCAAGTTTGTAGATGACACTAAGATTGCTGGAGTAGCAGATAATGAAGGGAACTGTCAGAGAATACAGCAGAATATAGACGTACTGGAGAATTGAACGGAGAAATGGCAGATGGAGTTCAATCCGGACAAATGCAAGGCGTTGCATTTTGGAAGATACAATTTCAGAGCGAACTATACAGTAAATGGAAAAGTCCTGGAGAAAATTGATGTACAGAGAAATTTGGGTGTTCAGGTCCATTGTTCCCTGAAGGTGGCAATGCAGGTCAGTAGAGTGGTCAAGAAGGCATACAGCATGCTTTCCTTCATTGAGTATGAGTTGACAGGTCATTGTTACAGTTGTATAGGATACTTTGGTTGAGTCGTATTTGGAATACTGTATAAAGTTCTGGTTGCCACATTACCAAAAGGATATGGATGCTTTGGAGAGGGTGCAGAGGAGGTTCACCAGGATGCTGCCTGGTCTGGAGCATGTTAGCTATCAGAAGAGGTTGAGTAGGTTAGGATTATTTTCATTTGAAAGGAGGTGGTTGAGGGTGGACCTGATTTGAGGCCTACAAAATCATGAGAGGCATAGACAGGGTGGATAGTAAGAAACCTTTTCCCAGAGTGGGGGACTCATTGCTAGGGGTCACAAGTTCAAAGTGAGAGGGGAAAGGTTTAGGGGTGATATACGTGGAAAGTGTTTTACGCAGAAGGTTGTGGGTGCCTAAAATGTGTTGCCTTTGGAGGTGGTAGGGGCAGGAACGATAGCATAATTTAAGATGCATCTAGACAGATACATGAATGGGTAGGGAGCAAAGGGATGCAGATCCTTAGAAAATAGGCGGCAGATTGAGACAGATGATTTGGATCAGGGCGGGCTTGGAGGACCGAAGGGCCTGTTCCTGTGCTGTAATGTTCTTTGTTCATTATGAAGCACTAAAAGAAAGAAAACATTTAATTTATATAGTGCATGTCATAGCCATACACTTTATTACCAATGAAGTACACTTGAAGTGTAGTCTCTGGTTATAATGTAGGAAATGGACTAGCCAGTTTGCTCATAAGTGTGCGAACAATCAGATAATCTGTTTTAGCAGTGTTTGAGGGATACATTTTGATCAGGAATTGTTCTTTATTGGAACAGTGCCACAATAACTTTTAAATCCACTGTAGAGAGCAGATGAGTTTTAATTCATCATTTGAAAGAAATAACTTCTGATAATACAGCAGACCCTCAAGACTGAAGTTTTCGCACTTGAATCTCTGGAGTAGGACTTGAATCCGTCACCTTCTCTCAACAGTATTTGCAGGAACTGACAAACAGTCAGTTTGTACTTTTATTGTGTTTTCTTTATGCGAAACATATTGGATTAAGGGAAACAGGCAGGAAAATGCAATTGAAGTGGAAATCAGATAACTCATAATATGATCAAGTGGTAGAAAAGGCTTTTGAGAGGCTTTATGACCAACTGCTTTCTCTTATGCTGCATTCAGCAAAAATGTTGGTTGTAACAAAATAACTTAACGTGACTTAGGACCTTGTTAATTCTCTTCACCATAAAACAATACCTTTTTCGGAAGCATACGGGCGATTGAGACATGGAGCAGAAGATGTTCACGTTTTATGAGCATTGCTCGTAAAATTTTTAATTAACAATTTGTTTTCTAAGCTGCTTATCTAATTATTCCTTTTCCCTGATCAGTATTGATGGTTTAGTCAACATAATAATTAGTCTAGGAATGTAAGGACTGCAGATGTTGGAGATCAGACTCAAAAATTGTGGCGCTGGAAAAGCACAGCCAGTCAGGCAGCATCCGAGGAGCAGGAGAGTATGTTTCGAGCATAAGCTCTTCTTCAGCAGTGTGTGTGGGGGGAGGGGGGGGGGCTGCTCAAGGGGGTTGGGGCTGGGACTAGGGGGAAGATAACTATAAATGCAAAATGTAGATGAACTTTGGGATGATAGGGTGGAATGGACAGGTGGGAAGGAAGATGGACAGATAGGACACTTCGAGGGCAGTGCTGAGTTGTAGGGCTGGATCTGGGATAAGGTGAGAGGAGGGAGATAATTAAACTGGTGAAATTGACTTTGATTCTGTGTGGTTTAAGTGTCCGAAGGCAGAAGGTGAGGTATTCTTCCTCCAGTCGTTGGGTGGCTAAGATTTGGTGGTGGAGGTGGCCTAGGACTTGCATGTCCTTGGTGGAGTTGGAGGGGGAATTGAAATGTTTGGCCACAGGGCAGTGGGATTGTTAGGTGCATGTGTCCCGGATGTTTCAGAATGTTCTCTGAAACATTCTGCAGGTTGGCATTCTGTCTCCCCAATGTAGAAGCAACCACATCGAGAGCAACGGACAGTGTAGAGGTGGTGTTTGGATATGCAGCAAAATCTCTGCTGGCTGTGGAAGGATCCTTTGGGGCCTTGGATGAAGGTGAGGTGTGGGTGCAGGTTTTACACCTCTTGCAGCGGCAAGGGAAGTTGCCAGGAGTGGAGTGTGGGTTGTTTGGCGGGGGCTCGCGTGGACCTAACCAGGGAGTCGCGGAAAGAATGGCCTCTCTGGAATGCTGAAAGGGGTGAGGAGGGAAACATAGCTCTGGTGTGGGGTCTGACTGTAGGTGACAAATGGAGGATGATGCATTGCATCCATGAAATTAGTGGGGTGGAAGGTGAAGACTAGGGTGGTTCTATCCTCGTTTAATGTTGGAGGGGTGGAGGTGCGGAAAGTGGAGAAGATGCGCTGGAGGGCATTGTTGACCATGTTGGAGGGGAAATTACAGTCCTTGAAGTAGGAGGCCATCTGGGATGTTCTGGAATGGAATTGATTCTTCTGGGAGCAGATGTGGCAGAGGTGGAAGAATTGGGAGTAAGGGATAATGTTTTTCTAGAAGGGTAAGAAAAGCTGTAGTCCAGGTAGCCTTGAGAGTTGGTGGGTTTGAAGTAGATGTCCATGTTGAGTTGGAAAGATCTAGGAAGGTTGGGTGGGGGGGGAGGTAGGCAGGGAGTGTCTGAGATGGTCCAGGTGAACTTAAGGTCGGGCTGGAAGGTGTTTGTGAAGTTGATGAACTGCTCAACCTCTTCGTGCAATACAGTCATCGATGTAGCGGAGGAAAAGGTGGGGAATGGTGCTGGTGTAACAGTGGAAGATGGACTGTTTCACATGCCTGACGAAGAGGCAGGCATAGCTGGGGCTCATGCGGGTATCCATGACTACCCCTTTGGTTTGAAGGAAGTGGGAGGATTCGAAGGAGAAATTGTTGAGGGTGAGGACCAGTTCAGCCAATCGCATGATTATGTCATGTTGGGTTTGCGGGAGAGGACGAAACAGAGGGCTTGGAGGCTTTTGTCATGGCTGATGGACATCTGCAGGGACTGGATGTCTGTGGTGAAGATGAGACATTAGGACCCAGGAAACCGAAAGTCATGGAGGAGGTGGATGGCTTGGGTATTGTTCCAAATGTATGTGGGGAGATTCTGGACCAAGGGGAATAGTATGGTGTCAAGGTATATGGAGATAAGTTTGGTGGGGCTGGAGCAGGCATAAATGATGGGTCAACCGGGGCAATCGCATTTATAATAATCTTGGGTTTTTGTGTTATCATTGCTATTATTGGGTCTGTGGTGTTTTGGGGAGCTTGCTGTGTGTGCAAGTTCTAAAAAGAAGAGAGAATCTATCCATTTCTTCTTGACTTCAATGGCTTGCTTTAGATAAATTCTCCACCAGCGCTATCATGGGGATTGGCTTTGACCATAATTTGAACTGGATCATGCATGTAAAAACTGTAGGTTCAAGTGTAGGTCAGAGGCTGGGGAGCTTGTAGCATATTACTCACCATCTGACTCTTCAAAGCCTGTTAAGGCACATTTAAATGTGATAGAATGCTCTCCACTTGCTTGGATTAATGTGGGTCCTACAATATTCAAGAAATTTGATACCACCTAAGACAAAATATCTTGGCTGATTTGATAGTATACTATGGAAATAGTGAGAACTGCAGATGCTGGAGAGTCAGTGGACAAAGAGTGGAGCTGGAAAAGCAAAGCAGGTCAAGCAGCATCAGAGAAGAAGGGGTTGTCAATGTTTCAGGTTGGAACCTTTCATCAGGATTGGGGAGAGGAAGGGGACTGAGAAATAAAGAGGGAGTGGGGTGGAGCTGGGCAAAAGTGGTTGGGATGGAGATAGATGGATGCAGATAGGAGGTTGCTGTGATTGGTCAGTGGGAATGATGGAGCAGATAGCAAAATGATAGCAAAGAAGGTGGGCAGGTAGGGTCAGGTTAAGGGGGTGGGGTGGAGAGGGAAGGCCAGGCCTGGAATGAGGTGGGGGGTGTTGGGGAGATTTGGAAGCTGATGAATTCTATTATATTGTAGTTGCTTCACTGTTGGGGTCAAAATGGTATTTGCATCACAGTCTGCACTGATTCAAGAACATAGCTCACCATCACCTTTATTTAGTGATTGGCAATAAATGCTTCTATTTCAGTTATGTTAAAGAACAAACTTTAAAAATGGTTGCTGCATTTCCTGAATTCAGTCAGTTACTATTATTCTTCACTGGGAATCTAACCCTATTATTCTTAAAGTCATCACAAAAGTTAAAGATTTTAACAATATCCAATTTATCTGCCTTTTAATCCCATGTTGGCACAAAGCATGGACTAAGTTTATGTACTTAACAAGAATTGCTATTAATTACAAATAGATTGTTGCTCCAGATAAACGGTTATGAATGATCAGAGAATGAATATGAATTATACCTCTTAGAAGCATCACTCTGCATACACATAGGCACAGACCAGAAGGAAAACCTGGCTGATATGTGCAGAGGAAAAGACTAGGAAAGCATTTCGGTGATCCCTGACCACAGGATTTGCTGAGGTGGTTCTTGTGCTGATCAGACCTCGCTGCTTCTAGATCGATCTTCTAATATTTTCATTTGTTTGTCGAAGGTACAGGATCACTATTTCACATTTATAATGATCTTTGACTGACTTACTGATGAAAGGTCACAGCTTCCAGTGACTGGAAAGGGGGAATAAACTGGTTATTTTCAGGCTTGAGATGCTTTTTACTGTAGTGCATAAACAGATTCTCCTCAGAGGTATGATTTCTGCCAAAAGCATTCACGCTGCTAAAAAAAATTCAACCACCTGGAAGCCAATTATGTAGTTGTTGACAGACAGAAGACCTTTGTCATCAATAACTGATCACGAGTTCACAGACCAGTTGACTACTTGTTAGCCAAAGCTCCATTCTTGCACATTCCTTGGCTTCAGCTCATTCTTAAACCAGGCTTTCACTCCTGCTTGAACAAGCAGCTGTTTCAACAGTTAACTAGTGTCACTATACTCGCTTTAAACATTGCATCAATTGTTCAACAATCCTTTTTTGGTCTAAAATTATAAAAATCATTAAAAAACAGTCAAAATACAGAAAAAAATAAAAGATATGGTCTTTGTGCTATGCATAAAACGCTTAAAGGACTTCATTGGCTCTGAGGTAATTTTAATATATCTGAGATTGCAAGCTGCGCTATATAAATAAAAGTAATTTTTCACACTTACATTTTTACTACTTCAGAGAATAAACTGTAACAGTGGATTCTATACGATAATTTAGATAAGTGTGGATATTTGATCCTATATTGTTTCATTTTTGTTGTAGGCTAACATTGCAGCCTGTGACATGGCCACAGCCTGTTCAAGTAACAATCAAAATGGAAGATCACAGTTGCATGTAACTGGTATGTAGTTCTTTTAATTTCACAATATTTTGTTTGAAGCTGCATGCTTTTTATGAAGAAATAAACCATCTCAAATTTGTTCACAGATGTTTGAAATCCAGAGCATTTTATATTAGATGTGATGTTGAATTTTCAATCTGGCATGTTGTTCTAAGACCATTGTTCCAAATGCTCTGTATGAGAAAACGGCTAAGTAGTTGTAACTGCTTCTAAATTCTAGGAACCAGGTCAGGGAAAATTTAAGTATTAATATGCAATATTTGACTTCCTTTCTTTTAAAGTCGAATCGCAATGCATCAGAAGTGAAGTGGTCGTTTGTACAGTATAGTGTTGGTTAGCAGGGGTTTGGGAAACAGGATGTAATATCTGAAGAGAAGAATAAGGTGCACAAGGAATTAGGAAAAACAACTAATATTAGGTAAAGAAATATAAATTATTAGATGGAACTAAAGTCAGAGTGAATGCACTAAATTCTATGTTTGCATGTGTGGCATGCATGGATTATGGTCAATAAGATGGTGAACTTCAGGCCCAAATGGCATGGAGGTGAATATGGTACCAAGCTAATATTGGAGACCTGGCTCAAAAAAAGGAAAGATTTGTATCTAAAAATATTTGGTTTCCAATGTGTTAGCGAAAGAAAGGAGCAGGTTGGCAGAATTTATTACAGTGCTTGTAAATGAAGGTGTTCTCAGGAGGTCAAGTTCAGAGCTTATTTGATTAGTACTGTAGTGACATTGTTGCATTCATAGGTGTATTTTATTGGCCATCCACTAGCAGAAACCAATTTGCAAGGAAGTACAGACGGCACAAAAACTTTGGGGTAGTTATAACAGAAGATTCAAATTGTTGCAATATTTTCTGAGATAGTAATGGAGAGTTTCTGAAATGTAGTTAAGGATTTTTTTCAGTTAGTGCTTATTGGCCAACTAGGAAAGAGATTGTCCAAACTGGACAAAATAATGAGGTGCGGTCAAGTGGCAACATTTAGGAGAGCATTTGTTCATAGAATCATTATGTTTAAGTTTGTTATGGAAAAACCAACAAACACTGATTTCACGTGACTGACAATAGAATCAAAGGGAGGCATGAAGCAATACAATTTTATGCAGTGAATCATCCAAACTTGAGTCGTTGCCAAAAAGTATGGTAAAGTAAGTAAAAATTGAAACATGCTTTTTTGGATAATTATGTGAAAATTTGCGCGGGGAGTGCGACTAAGTTGCTCTTGCAGAGGGTGAAAGCAACATGACATCTTGAACTGCTGACTCCTTTTTTTTCTGTCAAAAGAGCAAGACTTCAGATAACCTAATAAGTCTCCCGCAAAGGCATTTATGGTTAACTTGGAGCCAGTTTTGCAGTTTAGGATGTTTTCTATAGTGGTACTATGGAGCTGCTATGACAGTCAGATTTTGCTTTCACAGCTCGAATTGTTTGATACCTTCAATCTGGTTATCATGTGACATGGGTTGTCCTGGCATTGTAGCTCCACAGCAATAGTCTCAAATGCCTGAATAAATCAATCAACTGTACTCTGAATTTCACTTGGATCAGCTGATATGTTATCAAGTCAGCTAATTTAAAATTTATCCTTCAGTGTCACCGAGTCAAAATCTTTGAATTCTTCCCTGTCAGCATTGTGAGCATGCCTACACTGAATGGACTACAGTGGTTCAAGAAGACAATTCACTGTCACCTTAAAAGGGCAACTGACTGTGGGCAATTCCCAGCCAGCAAAGCCCACATTCCCTCAATGAATAAAAATAAGTATTAGCTGGTGCTACAGGCATATTTCCTCCACTGCCCTTTGAAGTAGTGCTGTGGGATCCTTTGCATCATGCCAAGCAAGTGGATGGGGCCTTGATTTAATAGCTCATCCAAAATACTCCCTCAGTACTACACTAGAGCAGTCTTAGACTAGAAGTATTGTTGCCGCCATCAGATTTGACCAACTTTTGTTTTAAACACGCTGTTTTTGATCTTTTCCATTCTGGAAGAAGTCATTTAGACAGTCACATTTTTCTACGTCTTGTGTCAACTAAAAATATAAACAAGTGACTTATGCACAATGTGGCTTTCAGAGTTTCTCTTTTTTTTGTTATTGAATTAGTTTTTTTGATGTAATTAAAGTCAGGATCTATTGCTGAGCTCTGTATTTTATTCATCTGCCTTTTGTCAGATATCTAGAGTTTGGTAGAGCACCGTCAAAACAAAACTGGAATAATCTAACTTCTGTTCTAATGCTACACCTGAATTCCAGTTTAGTGACCTGTCTCTGTCACTAATGTAAATCTTATATGTCCCATTTTAATTATACTAAGTTATGACCCCAAAACATATCCTGCATATCAGTTAAAAATGGGCAAGGATTATTTGATCTCATTTTGATTTAAATAGTTCATTCCAGGCTGTTTTTGAGATGATTTTGAATGTGATTTTGTGGAGAATAGGGAAGTATGGCAACCTGTTACTCTATCTATATCCCTGGTCAACCAGGTTTAAAATGAATTACATTCAGAACATCAAGGAGTAAATAATAGTGTCAGTCATTCTTCTTAACTAACTGTCCTCCCAAACCAAGTCCTTGATTTTTTTTTGTTCATTATTAAAAGAATTTGTAACATTGCTTGGCTATCTTTCACATCAAAAATTAGAATTATTTTAGCCTTTGCAATGTTCGCACACAATAGCTTTTGTTCTCTAAATTAGTTTAAACATGATCCCGTCTAAATCTTTGGCTTATGTTGCTACAGTTAAAACTGCATGCTGTTCTGTTGATAATGAGTAGCTTTGACAAAATCTATGGAAGTAGAAACATTCCCAGAATAAATGATTGAATTAGACAGGTTTTTTTCATAATTAAAAATTGTTTCTGCTTACTCTTATTAAAGAAGTGTTGTTATGTGAGGTATGAAATCACAAAGTCTAAGCAAAAAACAACTTTTACAGAAGTGTGTGTGCTTTCCCTTAATGTCAGTTTCTCCTATTGAATGATGTTTTAAGTACAATATTGTCAGTCACTGTTGTGGAAGCCTGGTTCACATGACTGTATTTAGTGACAAGATAAGCACAGTTAGGCCTCCCGTGCATTGACATTGCTCTTATAAGTGTTTAGTAATGAATGGAACTGGTTTTGAACAATGCATATTATCGACAGGAGTACAACGACAATTAGTTCACATCAACAAACGCAGTGGGCAAAATAACATCTTTTTAGCAGTACTAAAACATGATGATAAGAGAGGGAATGTGCAAAAAGATATTAAATCAAAAATAGATTTTTGTTTTGTTCATTCATGGGATGTTGGCTTCACAGGCTGGCCCAGCATTTTTACCTATCCCTCATTAACCTTGAGGAAATAGTGGTGAGCTGCTTCCTTGAAATGCTGTAGTCCATTTGTTGTAGGTGTACTCACAATGCTATGAGTGTGAGGAGCTTCAGGACTTTGACTTAACAAGAAATGGTAATATATTTCCAAGTCAGGAAAGTGAGTGA
Organism: Chiloscyllium punctatum; assembly: GCF_047496795.1. Taxonomy (NCBI): domain Eukaryota; kingdom Metazoa; phylum Chordata; class Chondrichthyes; order Orectolobiformes; family Hemiscylliidae; genus Chiloscyllium; species Chiloscyllium punctatum. The sequence goes on along the minus strand of NC_092743.1, from coordinate 51,904,574 downwards.
GTTGGAGGGAAATTGTAGGTAGTGGTGTTTTCATTTAATTGGTGCCCTTATCCTTTGAGATGACAATGGTCATGGGTTTGGAAGGTTCTGTCTAAGGAACCTTGGATAATTTCCGCTTTCATCTTGTGCTACCATATATTGGCTCTGGATGCAGTGAATGTCGTGCGATCATGCAGGTATCTTTGTCCTGGATGGTTTCAAGCTTTGTGTATTGTTGCATCTGCACTCTTCTAGCCCAGTGAGGAGTATTTCATAGCACTCCTGGCTTGTGCCTAGTAGATGGTGGACAGACTCTGGGGAGTTGAGAGGTCAATTGATTACTACATCTCTTACAGCCATATTATTGATATGGCTAGTTCTATTCAGTTTCTGTCAATGGTCACCCTGTACTACACCCCTAGGAAGTTGATTGTCAGGTATTTAGCAATGGTAATGTTTTTGAACGTCTGAGAGTGATAATTAGATTTTGTCTTGTTGGAGATTGTCATTTCCTGGCACTCATGTGATGTGAATTTACTTGCTGTCAGCGTTCCATCTAATTTTCGTTCCATTTGCATGGATCTCAGAGATCTTTGCATGGCAGTGATCTCTGGAACCAAAAATCAATGCCATGATCAGCATGCCAATGGCAATCACCTGCGCTCAGAACCTTAGAGTGGATTTGCATCCATGTGGCTTAGAGGGAACATTGTTGGACATTACCTACGTCTTGCTGAATTTGCCGCGAATTACTTCAGCATTTGAGGATTGTGAGTAATGCTGAACACTCTGTAATCATCAGTTAATATACCCACTTTTGATCCTTCAATGGCGAGAAGTGCATTGATGAAGCAGCTGCAAATGGTTGGACCTAGGATCTGACCATAAGGAACCCATGCAAAGATATCTTAGAGCTGAGATGACTGACCTTCAACAATCAGAATCATATCCCTTTGAGCCAGATATGACCCCAATTCATGGAGAGCTATTGAATTGGGTTTGCAAGGGTACCTTGATGTCTCACTGTCAAATGCATACTTAATGTTAAAAGCAGTCACTCTCATCAACCCTTGAGTTCAGTTAGTTTGTCCATGTTTAAATCACAATTGTAATGAGGTCAGGAGATGAGTGGCCTGGTTAAATCCAAACTGAATGTTAATGATGAGCAGGTTATTGCTAAACAAGTGCTGTTTGATAGCACTGTTGATGACCCCCTTTCATCACTCTACTGATGATCGAGAGTCAACTGATGGGCTGGTGATTGGCAAGGATCATCCTGCATTTTTTTTTTGTTGGATATTATACATCTGGGCAATTTTCCACTTTATCGGATAAATGCCAGTGTTGTGGCTGTATTGGAAGAACTTGGCCAAGGCACAGCAAGTCTTGCCTGCTATTGCTGGAATGTTGTTGGGACCAATAGCCATGGCAGCATCCAGTCTTTTAATGTGGAGTGAATCGAATTGGTTGAAAATGGGCATCTCAGCTGGGACCTCCAGAAGAAGTGAGATTGATCAACCACTCAGCATTTCTGGCTGAAGATTCTTACAAGTGTAGTCTTTTGCACAGATATCCTGAGTTCCCCTAATATTGAGAATGGTATGTTTGTGGACATACCTCTTATGAGTTTAAATGCCTATTACCTTTCTTGATTAGATGTGGCAGGCTTGCATAGCTTAGATTTGATCGCATTTGTTATAGAACCATTTAGCTCTATCCATCACTTACTGCTTATACTGTTGAGCATTCAGGTTAGTTCTGTGCTGCACCTTATTTTTAGATGTGCCTGATGCTGCTTCTGGCATGTCCTTTTGCACTTTGCATTGAGCGAGGATTGATTTTGTGGCTTCGTGGTTTGATAGAGTGGGGTGTGTACCAGGCCATGAGATTGCAGAATGTGTTGTAGAACAGTTTTGCTTTTGCTGATGGCTCAGTGTTTCATGTTGTCCAGTCTTGATTTGTTCAATCTGTTTACTATCTATTCCAGTTAGTAGTGTGGTGGAGCCACATAACACAAGGGAGGGTATGCTTAATATGAAGATGTGACTTTAATTCACTGACTGTGTTGTAGCCATTCCTATTGATACTGTTATGGACTGGTGCTTCTGCACATTCAGATTGTCACCAATGAGATCAGTTATGTTTTTCCACCTGCTTCAAACCTAGTTTAGCAGTTATCTTTTAGGACTCAACCAGCTCAATCAATAGTGATGCTGCCGAGTCACTCATTGTGTCCGACATCGAAGACCCTCACCCAGTATATATTTTGTGCCCTTGCCATCCCAGGAGATTCCTCCTCTCAAATGGAGGAATATGAATTCATCAGCTAGGTGGTCTGGGATGGTGTTCCAATACATAGTTTCTTTGCCCTCATTTCACCTGATACCATGAGATTTTGAGTCTGGAGTCACTTTTGGGGACTCCCAGGAGCAACTGCCTCCTGAATGTTTACCACTTATGCTGCTACTTCTGGTAGGACAGCACAAAACCTAAGATGGTGATTGTGTTGGCTGAAACATTGTTGGATATGATTCCAAGAGTACAACTATGTTGGGCTGTTGCTTGACTTGTCTGAGGCACAGCTCTCCTATGTTAGGCACTAAATTCTAATGTTAGTTTCAGAGGATTTTGCAGTGTTGACTGGGCGAAGTTTGCCATTGTTATTTCAAGTATCTTGATCCATTTAGGTCCATTCCTTTTTAGATTTTTTTTAGCTGTTTGACACAACTTAATGAATTGCTCAGACGTTTAGAAAGGCAGTCAAGAGTCATCAATGTTTCTCTGGGTCTGGAGTCATATTTAGGCCAGACCAGGTAAGGATTTTAATAAAACAGATGGAGTGTTATGGCAGTCAATTGTAGTGTCTTGGGGATCAATAGACCTTTAATTCCAGATTTAAAAATATCAAATTCAACTATTTGCCGTGTTGGCATTTGAACCCGGGTCCCCAGAGCATTGCTTGGACCTCTGAACTACAATGAAAATGCCACGATGTCATTGCCTCCCCACAATAGAAAAGCAGTTGACTGTGAATGCAGTTGAAGGGGAAAATAATAACAATTAATGTAGCATTTTATTTTTGATGGGAGAAGCTGTGATGAATACTTGGAGATATGTAATGAAGAGAAGTGCCCAGATGAACCAGGTGGAGGCATAAAGTGAAAAGTAGGAACACTGCAATCACACACCATTATGACTTGGAACTGTATTGCTGCTCTTACATTGTTGTTGGGTTGCAATCTGGGACTCTCTTAACAACCTGTGGACATACCTAGGCTGCTCATTACTACCTTCTCGAGGGCAAGTAAAGATGCTAACCTTATTAGAAATACTCGGATCCCATAAATGAATTTAAACAAAAACTAGAGGGGAAAGGAGGGCCAACTTATATTGGAAGGTCAAAGAGTGCCTTATTAAATAACTTAGTAGGTAACTAAAATTTATTTTCTTAAATAAATCTGCCATTTTAACTGAAACCCAAGCTTTAAGTTGAGTGTTCCAGTAGCTCAGTTGGGTATGTGTATGCATGTCAGTTGCACCAAGGGAATTATCATATGAGCTTCTCTTTAGGAAATGATAGGGAAATAGGTCTGTCAACTGGGGAGAACTTTATCCAAAATAGGTAAACGTCAAAGGAATATGCAACAGTGTTTTTTTTTTCGTGGCAGATTTGTCCAGATGTTATGGTCTGATTTAATTTGTTGAATTTTTTTTAATTTTAAGATCAATAGGACACCAAATGTGAAGGAGAAAAAGTACCTATCATTGCCAGGCAACTAATATTGAAATTCAGAATTATTGTGAAGAACTAAGAAGGGTCACTGGACCCGAAATGTTAAACCTGCTTTCTTTTCACATATCCTGCCAGACCTACTAAATTTCTCAAAGTATTTCTGTTTCTGTTCTTAATACAGGTGGTGGGTAATATTAAATGATTTGGAAAATGGACCATTTGATTATAAAACTTTGATCCCAACTTGGGCTCTTTTCTCTAAATGGCTAATATGCTGTTCCTGATAAATTATCACATTGTCTCCACAATATTTGCTTCTACTAATATTTTATCTTAAGCTTGTCTTAGGATGAAATAGGACACCTAGATTGTAAACGCTCTCATTCAACAATGGACAGCTAAGGTATGGAGTTTGTGGTGGGGATCGAAACCAGTGGCTCCTCACAATCCAGAATATTCACAATAAGACCAGAAAGTAGAATGAAGAAGGTACAGTTCAAGAACTGAAAAGTAAACAAAAACATTCAATCTAATAATCACAAGAAACTGTGAATACTGGAAATCTAAAGTAGAAACGGAGTGCTGGAGAATTGTAGTAGGTCTGACAGCATTAGTAGTGATTTAAAAACAAACTCTGGTTAACTCTGTTTTCTCCAAGGGATATGTCTTCTGTACTTTCCAGCATTCTGCTTTTATTTCAAAAATCAGTCACATTAGTTATGACAAATGAATAAATAATTGGAATAATCTGCCATTTCAGACAGAACCAAAAGTATTTGGTGTTCAAAACACAGTTAAAAATCACAATGTGATTTTGGACTTGTATTCTTCTTAATCTTTTTTATGTCCTTTATGCTTACTGACTTTCCCATGTCAGGCAAGATCATCAATACTTTTATAATGCAGTGTGTTCCCAAATTTCCCCATTTTTAAGTCTTTCTGTTTTATTGTTGACCAGTTAATGTGGCCTATATTTGGGTCTATTGTCAGGAAGTTGTTCTAATCTTTAGTGCCAAGCCTGACCCAATCTGTGCTCTTGTTGAGTGTCTTCTTCCATTCCCTGACATGAACCACTGTTGCTGACATCCTTAGTCCCTGCTGGCCTTTTCCCTTGCTGACTCTGTTTGCTGCTGACCATCCCTCTTGCTGATCCTCCCAGTTGTGGATGAACTTCCCACTCACTGCTTCTCTAGCATATACAGCTTATCTCTGCAACCCTGCACCCCAAAGCTGCTTTTACTACCTCTGTTTGCTTATCTTACAAGCCCCTTGTTTGCCACAAGGCTTCAGGAGAGGGAAGTGATGGGCACAATTGCCGAAGTGCTAAGGGATGTTAGGGGCACAATTGGAGGTACAGAGGAACCTCAATTATCCGGCATTCGATTATTCAGATTTCTGATTATCCGGGCAAGATTGCAAGGTCCCGTGGCTTAGCTAAACTGTGTTATCCAGCATTCGATTATCTGAACAAAATACTGCTTGCCGACGTCATTTGGATAATTGAGGCTCCTCTGTAATTGTGAGGGCCATGAACACGTCATGAACTGAAGGGTTGAGACTAGGAGAGGCAGTAAACCAGAGGGCTAGGGAGTGGGAAAAGTGATAAATAGAAAGAGTCAGCATTTTCTTTTGTATTTTTAAATTTATTTTTAACTTTATTTCAATAGTGATTTGCATAACTTTGATTTTAAAGTTATACTTTTCAGGATTGCAGCTGTAACATTTAATAAGGGATTTCTCAATGCTTAAATAGAAGAAGGTTAATCTTGATTATTTTGAATATTGGTAAAAATGTCAATATCTTTATATTTTGTTGCTATTAACAGAATAGTGTTTATGATTTTGAATGTCTAATATTTTAAAACTTTAATTGCGGTATAAGATATTTATATGTTGGAAGAAAATATTCAATATGCATAACAAAAGCTGTGCTAAAATGAAATGGGGAACTATTTTAATGACATTTAACATGAATTTTTTAATAATAGAACTTTTCCATTGATCTGTATTATCAAATATTTAAATATATGATCAAATCCAAATAGAATTTGCTTGGAATTGACTAGGGATGTAAGAGGTTTTCATAATTGTATTTTTCTTAAATTTGTACCACAATTTTACTTAATAGTTGCTTCTGCAAAATTAAAAAGAAGAAAGAATTGGTTTGGAACTGCAATCTATGTGGAATTATCAGCAGACGGAGAACTAAAGAAATCTGCAAAGTCACATAGTTCTTCCAATCCAAAATGGGATGAGCACTTAACAATGTAAGCAAAATTATGAAATGAATAATTAACCTTCAATGACTCAATTTATACAAATGTTCATGTAATTTCTTGAATATGTTCCTAACTAATCTCAGAATTACACTGGCTCTGTAGAACTGGGAACACAGGAACAGGTGGAAGCTATTCAGTCTTTTGAGCCTACCCCATGGTTGATGGGCAAATTCCATTTCTTTGGGTTTGTGCAAAGACAATATAGCAAAAATTTAAATCAAAAGTCCAAACATTATTTTCTTTTTATGCTGGCTTTGAATTAAGGCTCTTTTCTCGTGAAGCTATTTCGATATTGGCTGCATTCCAGAATTTCCGCAGCCAACATTATTAGAAACCTAACTTTAGCTTTTCCTGTCGTGCCAATCATCAAATGCGCAACCACAGGAAAGCAGAAGTACAGGATAAAGATAGATTCAGGGAGATCCATGTTAGAATAAATGTAGGTGGCCAGTCAGGAAAGTGAGCTTGATGAGCTCTCATTCTGAACTTTATGTTCTTACGCAGATTTCCTAGTTTTCAGCATGGATTTTCTTTTTGGTTTTCTGCACTGAATAGACTACCATTTGAGTAGGAGAAATCTAATCTTGTGTGATAAAAGCGTATTAAACTCAGTTCACTTTCAACCTCACCAGTTCATTACAAACACGAAATATTGAACTGTTCTCTTAAGTAGTCTTCTCTAGCGATCTCTTCATCAAGAACATGTCATCTTAAAATATTTCCACAGAACATGCTTCCTTTAGGTACTGCAGGCAGCTTTACTTGGTTATCATAAATGTTTAACGCAGCCATTGTGCAACAAATGGAAATTCAGAATTATCATGAATTAAGGTATTATGAAATTAATTCTGTCACACAAACATGCAAGTTACAAAACCTGAACTATTTTTCTGTTTGCAGGAATGTAACACCGTACACCAAATTGGACTTTAAAATCTGGAGCCATCATACGTTAAAATCCGATGCTCTACTAGGGAAAGCCACTTTAGACATCAGCCAAGCTTTGGAATCGCACAACAGAAAATGTAAGTTATACAGTTAACTTAAGCACGCCCATTCTGACGGACCACTGAAACTCATTTACCCTGTAGGGTTTCCTACCACATCATGGATGTTGCTGGGGCCAACTTATAATGTAAGCAGTCTAGCATCAGCTACTCTTGCACCTCTAGCGTCTTTTTGCATTCTCCTTTATTGGCCCTTCAGTCATTGTTGTGTTTTGAGCTGCGTTGTCACAGCACACCCCCACCTCCCATTCTGGAATCTTATCTAAAATCGTTGCTTTGTAACGTCTTTTTCTTCCTATGTGAGTTTCTATAAAATTCATCTCTATCTTTGAGTACACATTTTGATCATCCCTTCCTAATTTCTCCATTGTTAGCTCAACGTCCTTTTTATTTCATTATTTTCTTTAAAGTAGCTTGGAGTTTTGGAGCTGGAACAGGCTGAATGGTGTACTCCTCCTCCTTGTTTATAGGTTTCTGTTATTTTATGTTAATTGAACTGTAGACCGAAGTTATTGTTGTTCATAACTTGGTTTGACATTGTTTAAATTGATTATTTCTAGCTAATGGCTGAAACTTGGCATGTATATTTTGAATGAACTTTGTAACAACATAGTTTATATAACAAAAAAATCAGATGTTTTATAATTCTGATTACACAGTTAAGTTAGTTTTGCTGTGTGTTTATAAACAACAAGCATTTTATTTTAAAATTCACCCTTTGATTTTGAATAGTGGAGAATGTTAAAGAAGTATTGAAGCTAACATTAGAAAACAAGAATGGGACAGTGCAAACTGGGGACTTGACTGTTTTCCTTGATGGTATGACAGTGGATCAGGAATCTGTACCCAATGGCACTGCATCAGCAACCAGTGAGTAACACACACCTAATCTGCTGACTAGTCTGATAAATATTTTGTACAGTTGTTTCAAAATAGTTTTCTAGAAATTGTTAAAAGCATATCTATTTAATCAAATCCTTTTGCACAGAAGTTCAGCAGAATGGAGATGCCATCCATGTAAATGGAGATGAAACCTCCTCAAGGGCTAGAACAAGGTATGTAAAAACAAAAAAAATACTTGAAATGTAGCTAGAAAATTCCTGACAGAGACAAGTTCTCTTTAAATGTCATTTTGGGAGTAAAATAAAGCACTGCAGAAATATGTCTGGAAATCCGGAATAAGTTACGTGCTATTTAATGTAACTGAAAATAAAATAAGCAGTTAATGTTACCATGCAAATGTGCAAAATATACCATTTTTGCTGAATAATTAGCTTATTATGTCCAAATCATTGCATACTAGTAGTATTGTCAATAAATCAATAATCCAGGGGATGAGTCTAATGCTTTGGGGGCATGGGTTCAAATCCCATTACAACAACCAGTGTAATTTAAATTCAATTAATGGGATCTGGAATTGAAAGCCAGTCTCGACTGTTTACTATGAAACTACCATCAATTGTTGCAAGAATCCCATTTTATTCACTGTTGTCTTTAGGGGCTTTCTTTAGAGCAGGAAATTGCCATACTTTCTAATCTGACTTCCAGATCCACAATAATATGGTTTTTAAATTCCCTCTGAAGTGGCCTAGTAAACCATTTACTTCAAGGGCAATTAGAAAGAGGCAACAAATGTTGGTTTTGCCAATGATACATCCAATTAAAGAATAAAGAAAATAAAGTAATCTGGTAAAAACCTAATCTTCCTCAAATGTTTGTACCTATTATGTTAAAAAATTAAGGAATGCTTTCAAAATACGGGTTGACTCCAAAAGTTTGAAACTAGAAGCAGTTTTTTGATTTTATATATTTAGTTCAGTTGTGAGCAGGTGTGTGGGTAAGAGTTTATCTAGCTATTTCATAGACAAAACTTAAGCAAGGTTGAACTCTAAATTCACAATAACAATACAGACTAAAGTCAAACTAAGCTGTTGCAAAAGTTGTTTAGCAAACAGATAGACAAAATATGGTCAGTGAGCCAGTATAGAGGGAAAATGGAGCCTTCCAATATTTTTAAGACTGAGGTAGGTAGATGTTGAGTAACAAGAGGGTGAAAGATAATTGAGGACAGGCGAAAATGAAAAGTAATCAGTTCAGCCATGATATTATTGAATGGCTGAGCAGGCTCAAGGAGCCAAATAGCTACTTCAGCTCCTAATTCCCCTGTTTGTCTGTACAAGACCATAAGATAGATAGACCCCACCACCAAGGATATATTTCCCTCCCCTCCCCTATCAGCAATCCAGAAAGACCACTCCCTCCGCGATTCCCTAGTCAGGTCCATACCCCCCACCAACCCAACCTCCACTCCTGGCACCTTCCCCTGTAACCGCAAGAAATGCAATACCTGCGCCCACACCTGCCCCCTCACTTCCCTCCAAGGCCCCAAGGGATCCTTCCATATGCGTCACAAATTCACTTGCTCCTCCCCACACATCATTTACTGCATCCGCTGCACCCGATGTGGCCTCCTCTACATTGAGGAGACAGGCCACCTACTCGCGGAACATTTCAGAGAACACCTCTGGGACACCCGCATCAACCAACCCAACCGCCCTATGGCTGAACACTTCAACTCCCCCTCCCACTACTCCAAGGACAAGCAAGTCCTCGGCCTCCTCCATCGCCAGACCATGGCCACACGCCGCCTGGAGGAAGAGTGCCTCATCTTCCGCCTAGGAACCCTCCAACCACAAGGGTTGAATGCAGATTTCTCCAGCTTCCTCATTTCCCCTCCCCCCACCTTATCTCAGTGCCAACTCTTGGACTCAGCACTGCCTTCTTGACCTGCAATCTTCTTCCCGACCTCTCTGCCCCCACCCCCTCTCCGGCCTATCTCTCTCACCTTCCACCTATCGCATTCCCAACGCCCCTCTCCCATGTCCCTCCTCCCTACCTTTTATCTTAGCCTGCTTGGCACACCTTCCTCATTCTTGAAGAAGGGCTTATGCTTGAAACGTCAATTCTCCTGCTCCTTGGATGCTGCCTGACCTGCTGCGCTTATCCAGCAATACATTTTTCAGCGCTAATCTCCAGCATCTGCAGTCCTCACTTTCTCCATAAGGTAGAAGAGAAGAATTAGGCCATTTGGTCCATCAAATTGTTCTGCTATTCGATCACGGCTCATATATTTCTCAACCTCATTCTCCTGCTTTTGCCAATCAAAACATTATCTATCTCTATCTTAAATACACTCAGTGAATTGGCCTCTACAGCACTGAGTTCCATAGAAATGCCTCCAAAATTTAGTTCTAAAGAGCTGTTGCTTCATTCTGAGGCTGTGCCCTAGGGTCCTTGTCTCTTTTACTGGTGCAGACATTTCCACATCCACTTTGTGCAAGCCTCTCAATCAGATCACCCTTCATACTTCTAAACTCCATAGACTACAGACCCAGAGTCCTCAGCAGCTCCACATAGGACAAGCCCTTCATCCCTGTGGTCGTTCCTATTGACCACCTCTAATGCCTCTGTGTCCTTCCTTAGATCTGGGACCCAAAACCGCTCAATATTACAAATGTGATCTGACTACAGCCTTGTGCAGCCTCAGCAGTACATCGCTGCTCTTGTATTCTAGCCTTCTTGAAATGAATGCTCACGTTGCATTTTTCCTTCTACAATTGCCAGTTGAACCTTAACCTTAAGAAAATACTGAGCTAGGAATCCCAATCCCTTTGTGCTTCAGATTTCCAAAGTCTTTCCTGTTTTTGCCTGTATTCTTCCTAAAAAAAAGTGCATAACCCTCCACTTTCGCACATTTTATTTCATCTGGCACTTTGCCTGTTCTCCTAGTCTGTCTGCTTTTCTGCAGCCTTCCCACTTCCTCAACATCACCTGCCCTTCCACTTACCTTTGTGTCATCTGCAAATTTAGCAATAATTCTCTTGGTTCACCACATGGACAAATGAACTAATAATGTGAATATTGTGGTCCCAACATGGTCCCCTGTGGAACACTATTCATCATTGACTGCCATCCTGAAAAGACCCCTTTATTTCTATTCTCTGCCTGTCAATTCAAATTGCTTGCTAGGACAGAATTATATCCACTTAGACTTTTTAAAGAGTGCTTAGAACCAGTAAATTACTTTTGATTTGATGTATTATTATCACATGTTTCTAGGTACAGTGAAAACTTCTTCAGTTTTGCGTGCAGTACAGGCAGATCATACGATGCAAAATGTACAGGGTAGCAGAACAGAGCAAAGAATAAATGTTATGGCTGCAGAGAAGGTGCACAGAGCAAGATCAGCATTAAATTTAAAATTTGAGCGATCAATTCAGAAATCTAATAGCAACAGGGAAGAAGCTGTTATTGAATCTATTTTTATGTGTATACAAACTTTTATATCTTGTACCTGACTGAAGAGAGTGGAAAAGAGTATAATTAGGGTGGGAGGGCATCAGCTATTGAATATTTTACTTTTAAAGAACCAAAATCTAATTAAGCAATAAAGATATACATCACTGTAAACAGATGTCTTGCAAACAGGGACTCGAGCTAAAATGTATTGTACTTCAAAAGAATGTGATGGCAGCAATGCTTAAAACAGTGACAACAGAATAATTGTATTATAATGACCAACAGTCCATAAGACCGAAGGATATTGTAGCAGAATTGGGTCATTGGGCTTGTTGAGTCAGCTCCACCATTCGATAAAATTGTTTGCTGTCTTCCTGTAACACGTAATGCCCTTACTAATCAAGAGCCTATCTCTGTCTTAAATACATTCAATGATTTTGCAACAAAAGGTTGTGAAAGCTATGAGTCCCGCATATTCACTACCCTCTGGCTAATAAAAATCTTCCTTCTGTGTTCTAAACACTGAGTCTAGGCTCTAGAGTCCTAGTATCTCAATAGTAGAAGCATCTTCCCCACAGTCGCTCTGTGCAGGCCTCTCAGTATTCCATAAGTTTCAATCAGAACTCCCCTCATCCTTCTAAACTCTTTGAGTACAGATCAGGAGTCCTCAACAGATCTTCATATGACAAGACTTTCATCCTCAGACTCATTCTTGTAAACCTCCTCTGGACCATCTCCAATGCTGGCATATCCATCCTCAGGTACAAGGCCCAAAACTGCTTTCAGTTTCAAGTATGGTCTGACTAGAGCCATAAACAGCCTCAGCAGTACATTTCTGCTCTTGTATTCTCGCCCTCTTGAAATCAATATTGGCATTGCAATTGCCTTCCTATCTGCCAACTTAAACTGCATATTAACTTTAAATGAATCCTTCTAAGTCCTTTTGTGCATCTGATTTCTGAAGCCTTTCGCCATTTAGAAAATAGAGTAGCCTTCTATTCTTCTGACCCAATATGCATGGCCTCTCTCCTTTTCCACATTTATATTCCATCTGCCACTACTTTGCCTACTCTCCTAGCCTATCCAAGTCTTTCTGTGGCCTCCCTGCCATCTCAACACTATCTGTCTCTCCACCTATGTTTGTGTCATCAGTGTTGATAACTAAATTAGAGCAAAATATGTTACATTGTTTGGATGCCATACAGTTGCAATAAGAAAATTATTCTAACACTACCATTATTTAAGAAAGGTGGTAAAGAAAAGCCAGGGAACTATAGACTTGTGAGCCTGAAGTCAGTGTGGGTAAGTTATTGCAGGGGATTCTGAGGGACAGGATTTACATTTGGAAAGGCAAGGGCTAGTCAGCATGGTTTTGTGCATGGGAAATTGTCTCACTAACTTAATCAATTTCTTTGAAGGCTTCATAAAAAGATTTACAAAGATGTTGCTGGGATTGGAGGATTTGAGCTATAGGGAGATGCTGAATGCGCTGGGATTTCTTTGCCTGGACTGTTGGAGGCTGAAGAGTGACGTTATAAAAGTTTATGAAATCATGAGATGCATGGGTATGGTGAGAGTCAAGGTCTTTTTCCTAGGGCAAGGGAGTCTAAAACTGGAGGGCATAGGTTTAAGGTAAGAGGGGAATGATTTAAAAGCAACCATTTTGCACAGGGTGATCTGTCAGAGTAAGTGATGGAGGCGAGTACAATTACTACATTTAAAAGGCATGTGTACATCGGGATGTGTACATAAATAGGAAGGGTTTAAAGAGATATGGACCAAATGCTGGCAAATGGGATAAACCAAAGGATCTGTTTCCATACTGTATAACTCTGACTCTAATTCATGTGCATAACTATTCACTTTTAAAAATGTAAGATTACAAATGCAATGAAGGCTTATCAAAACTGCATGAGCAATTGGAGCTTGCCACAAAAATGCATAATAGAATAAGTATTCTATTGCTATTTATGCTGTAAATCAGGAAGTATATTTTTTACAGAGCCACACACCCGAAAGAAAAATGTTTACGTATGTAGGATCAAATAACAAACAACACATGAGCCTGAAATAAAGCTATAATCAAAATTTGGGAGTGCAGTGAGAATGGCATCAGCCAACGATCGCCCCTTATTAGTTCAGCGTCATTATCAGTAAAACATGCAAATGTGATTCACAGAAGTTTTATAAACCAACATTTGACATCAAGCTCCTTGAAATATTAGAGGCACTGACCAAGTACTTAAATGAAGATGTAGGTATCAAAGTCTTAGAGGAGGCAAGAGAAGTCGAGATTTAGGGAGGGACTTTGGAGCAAAATGCCATGAAAAATGTTCATAACTGTTTTATCTCACTAATGTTTTTCTTACTCATCTCTCATCCTTCTATGACAATTTATAAACTTTGTTTCACTCTTCATAAAATATTTGGGTTGTGTCTCTGTTGTTCATCTCTGTTATTCTTTAGGAGTCAGCAATCTGAAAGATACCTCTTAGGGTGTATTTCCCAGTGTTGGATGCAGGGAAAATTCCCTTGACTTCACATTGTCTTGTTTGTGCTGCTGATATTTCATCTTGTTCACATATGTATTCTGTCTTTTGAATGATTTGCAAACTCATCTGATGCTTCCTGAGGACTTTATTCTTTCCATTTTCTCAGCAAACTTCCCTATGATAAAAATATGAAACTGAGTTATATCTAATATATGTTCTGATAACCTGCTTTTTCCCACCTTCCATCACCCTTCCTTTCCCTGCATGTACGTACTAATCCAACTCATCTGCTGTCTGCAAACCTTTTTTGATTTGTTTATCGGAAGTGGCAAGGGCACATTTATTGACCGTCCCTGATTACACTTGAGAAGGTGAATTTATTGGTCGTATAACCATTGAGCGTATTTAGCTAGGATTGTCTGGACAGAGGTTTGAATCCTTGCGCCTTCTGAATCAGAGGCAGGGATGCTAATGCTAAGCTAAAGATTTTCTAAATAATGATAAATTGAACTACACAAGTTATCAAATCCTGAAAATTTTATTTAATGAATTTGGAATTTGATATTCAGTTACTGTAAATCAGTTGGTTTTCATATAAGCCTTTATATAGCATAACTACTGGTTTTTGTTTTAAAAAGTGTCTTCCAATATTTGTGAACAGTGCTTTGTAATATTGGTATGTAAATATGTTTGTTTCCATTTAGGAACATGGGTACATGGAAGCTATTCAGCCTCTCTCTCATTCTAGATCATAGCCGATCATCTACCTCAACATTTTTCTGCGCTATCTTACATCCCCTGATGTAACTAGTAACTAGAAATTCATCAGTCATAGCTGATAACATAAAATTACAAAGGTGTATTGATAGCCTTGGTGAATGGGTGAAGCTGTGATAGATGGAGGGCAATGTAAGCAAGTGTGAGGTTATTCCCTTTGTACTGACAAAGGTTAGATCAGTACTTTCTCAATGGAATAAAGTTAAATGTAATGGATGCCCAAGAAATTCGGGGGTTCAGGTGCATAGATGTTTAAAATTGCATGGACAACTGCAGAAAATAGTCAAGAAACTTAATGGTATACTGGCCTTTGCGTCTAGTGGACTGGAGTTTAGGGATGCAGAAGTTATGCTGCAACTATACAAAACCCTGGTTAGACACCATTTGGAGTACTGAGAGCAGATCTGGGCACCACACCTTAGGAAGGGCATATTGGCCTTGGAGGGAGCATGACATAGATTAACAAGAATGATACCTGGACTTCAGCAGTCCAGGAGAGATGTCAGGGGCACTTTTACACACAAAGAATGATCGATGTTTGGAGCTTTGTTCCACAATGGCAATTGATAGATCAGTTATTAGTATTAAATCTGAGGTAGATAAATTTTTGTGAAGCAACGATATTAAGGAAAGTGGGCCAAAGATAGGTGTATGGAGTCAGGCCACAGATCAGCCATGATCTCATTAAATGGCAGATCAGGTTCAAGGAATTGAATAGCTAACTCCCATTACCTATGTTCCTGTATTGAATGTACTCTGACTGAGCCTCCACAGCCCTCTGAGGTTCAGGACTCCAAAGATATGCTATCATTTGAGTGATGGGGCTCCTTTTCATCTTAATCCAAACTGGTTTGCCACTTATTCTGAGACTGCTCCCCTCTTGGTTCTAAACTCCTTTTACCATCCAGCCAAGGGCGACATTCTTTCTACATCCACCCTGTTTAGTCCTTTTAAGAATTTTGTAACTTCCAAGGAGTTTAGCTCTCATTCTTCTAAATGCCAGAGCATACTCAATCACCCCTCATTGACCAGATGCTATGAAATAGCTAATTAGTGTATAGAGGAACCTCAGGGTCTGATTGGTGAGCCTTATAGTCAGGGAAAGTGGCAGGACTTATCCACACTTAATTAACCTACCAAAGCCATGGTGAAATGATACGGGTTCAGAAGGAAAAAAATTGGACATAATTCCCATTGTTATCCAGTGTTGAGTCACTGTTCAAAGTGTTCGCATTTGTAATTTGGATGAGGACCAGCCTGGACTTGACTATAGTCATTTCCCTTGGATAGGTAGCACACATAAAAGAACTTCACACAAGTCACCCTCAGAAAGAGGGAGAAAAACAAGAGTAAAAGGTTTCATATATGAAAGATTTATGAGCGCAAGTAAAAGGAGTAGGCCAAATGGAGCCTTGAACATGCACTGCCATTAATAAGGTTGTGGAAGATTTAACTTCATTAGGGAGGAATTGTGAATGAGTTTGAGGTATTTTCATCAGTGACATTTCAGTAGCTTCTCATGTGTTAACTTGAAATTTTGTTTTCAAGATCTAACACAGAAACCTCCAACTGTGCAGATAGTCCATCAACAAGTTCTTCACGGCAGTCTGCTGCTAGTTCTCCGATTGTGAATGGAGAGAGTAATCGTTCTCCGTGTCCTTTAGCTGCCAGGCCTAAAAGTGCAACAGCGCCAAAAAGCTTCACCACTGAAGGCTCCAGCAATACTGGTAAGAGTTTGTGGGTGGTTAGATAAGTGTCAAGAGGAACATGTATTTATGTAGTGCCTTTTACAATTTCAGGCTGTCCTATGCAATTTACAACCAATTAGGTACTTTTGAAGTCTCATTACTACTTTAAAATAGGAGGCAAAGCAGCCATTTTGCATAAAACAAGATTTCACTAACAGCAACGTGATAATAAATATATTGCTACCATGATTGTGTGTTTCAGATCTAATATCTGAGAATACGGTGGAGTCAGATTGTGATTCTCAGTAAAGAATTAGATAAAAATGTGAGGTGCAAACATTTGCAGACCACGGAGGAATGATCTGAGGATTCGGGCCTGGTTGATTTGCAGAGATCTGCATGAGCCCAATAGGCTGGATGGCCACTTCCAGAGCTATAATTATTCTGTGATTATGTTTGTTTATTCACTTTGTTGAGGGATCAGTGTCAGTAGTTGCCCAGTTTGTGACAAAAGGTAGGATATTGAAAGCGGAGGATACCAGGGAGCAGTTGTAAATGGCCTAAAAATGTAAGTTTGTACTAGTTGACAATATAATGCACTTTTACCTACCTGTACCATCATCTAGAAAAATGAACAGAAAAGAGGAACATTGTATTAGGAGGCCTGAAAGATAAATAACTTTTTTGATGGAAATAATGGTAAGTTCAGAAATATTCAATCAAAAGTAATTTTAGAGATTATCTAGAGGTAGTAGTACTCGACTGATGCTCGAAATGATTCACAGGAAGTGTGCTTAAGGTACACATTTCCTAATGTATGAATGCTAACATTTTTAGTACCTTGCAGAAGTAGCACAAACATCAGTAATTTACACCAGATTCTTAAAAGAAAATAGATGGAAGGTTCAAATTTTATACAGACATTTGTTTCACAATAGTGGATAGATAGTTGTCTGATTTCTTATATTTTATTTATTTTTGTCTAGTAAATGGAGAACCAGCACCAACACCAGCAGCCCCTCCAACACCTCCATCGACATCATCAACTTCTTCACCAACAGTAACTGTGACTATGACATCTAATAGTGGAGTTCTCACAGAATCTACAGAAAACTCCATCACCATGGTTTGCACTACTGCTACTAGTACTACTACTACTGGTACAACTTCACCTTCAATGTCTGCAGCAAGTTCAGCAGAGACAACTACAGCTGCTGCAGGGATTAGCACAACATCCACAACCACCACACCTAGCAGTGCAACTGCTAATGCTCCTACAGCAGCCACAACAATGGAGTCCACCACCAGAAACAATACAGAGACAGACAGTGGTAAACCTAGACATTCATCTTCAAATGCATCTGCTGGGCCTGTAAGACAGCAACCGAACAGCATTAGCACAGAGCCTTTGCCAGCTGGGTATGTACTTCATTCTGATTTTGTTTCTAATAGTAATAATCAAACATTGTTGTAAAATTGGAGACTGCAGGTAGTTCTTCTATAATGTGATGGTTGAGTTCTTGTAACCCCATGTTTCAAAAGAAATCGCACTTTAGAAACAGCACTTAGTGTTGGTGATGTAATCGCGTTACAGTCAACATGGTTTAAAAGCTTATGCTTTAGAAACAATGTCTCCAATTTGTTAGTTGCGTTATTGCGAACTCACGCTAATGAAATGCCTGTTAGTAGGACGTTCTGTACTGAGAAAAAACCTATCAAAATATATACCGCTGTCTTTGAATTAGTTTTATTAAACAGTAGTGTGACTCACTTGATTAATTCAAACATGTCTGACTTATCAATTGCTTTTAAAATGTTTGCATCGTATTTTCCAAAATAAGCCATGATTTTGGAATGTGCAAAATTGTAAAGAAGAATCATATTCACAGAGCTGTAAATAGTTTGAACTCTAAGCCCTCAGGGTACATTATTTTCTCTTAAAGTATGCATATGCAATTATTTTTAAAGGTGGAGATTCTCCACAATCCTTGATCAAATCTGATTCTATAACTAATATTCATGTATCGTAAGAGGGCTTTTGTATTTCGTATATTATTGGTTTGTCAACTCTCCCACTTACCATGCCTCTGTTCAGGTGGTGATTCCTATGAGGATGCGGTTTGAGTAGCATTTATTTGTTAGTCTATGGATTGTGTATTCAGCATTTGGTATCTACTTATTTCATGTAGGCCTCTCTAGATAACAAGTAAAAATAGTAACCTGGCACTAACTGTCATCCTTCCTGATCTCACTTTTCAGCTGAACAACCTGTGATCAGCAGCACTGCTCATAGTGCCAGTTGATTAAATTTGGCAAGTTTAGCAAGTGCTAAGAGATTAAATCTGGCAATTTGCTGGCATGTGCTTCACTAACATCTGTGGTTGCATTTAGTTGGTGATCTTTTATATGCATATATTATTGGTTAAAGAAAGCTTTTACTTGCTCCCAATTTATTTTTGATTCATTGCTAATAATATATATTATGCAATGACTTCAGAGAGTATGAATGTTCATAATTGGCTAATCTGGATTGAAATTTCTGCTGAGTATTGTTTGTGTTTTTAAATTTAAAAAAACAAGACATAACAAGTTGGCACTTCGCTAACTCCTGCTCAGTATCCATTTCCCTCCATCTCTCCTTAATTCATCCAGGCATGTTGTACAGTTATTTTTATTTATTCATGGGATAACTGTCCTTGTGAAGGTGGCTGTGAGCAGCCGCTTTGAACTGCTGCAGTCCATTTTGAGGTAGGTGCAACTGCAATTTATGGAGACATTTCCAAGATCTTGACCCAGCGACACTGAAGGAACAACTATATACTTCCAAGTCAGGATGGTGAGTGGATTGGAGAGCAACTTGCAGATAATGGTGTTCCTATGTATCTTTTCCCCTCGTGCATCTGGATGGTAGAGGTCGTGGGTGCTTAGTATGCTGTCAAATGACATTTAGTGAGTTTCTACACTGCATCTTATGGATGGTACATGCTGCGGCTGTTGTGCACTGGTGATGGCGGGAGTAAGTGTTTGTTGATGTGGTTGAAGACTACCTAAGTTTGAATTATTGTAAACTTAATTTGTACTAATATTGTTTATTATTAAATCAAGTATGAGTATTGGGAATTATGTTTTTAGAAATTTAAAGTATTGTTGCAATACTGCTGCTTTCACAACACAAAGATGGCAAGTTATCTAAACATTAAATGCATTTTATAAGTTCCAACAACATTAGGGTAGCATTGTTGAAGGATGTTGTACTTGGTTGCATGTTCTTGATCTAAATTTTATTATCAAGAGCTTTCTTTGTGATGACTTTTCCTAAAAACAAAAGGAGGAAATTAAAGCACTGTCAACTTTAGCTTTATTTGTCCCTTTAATACAAGTCAATACAGAAAATAAGTGCACCAGAACTTAATAAGAAGAGAGAGGAGAAAATTTAAAAATGGTATTGTATTATTTGTGATGTTTTATGTCATATAAAATATATCATCGTCTTTTGTGACTGACTCTGAAAGAGCTATTTGTTTGTGTTACTGTTTACTCTTTCACTGCCCTTTTAATCTCCAAAGTTGTATGCAGTTTGTATGTGTGCAGATTATTTGAACAAACTCTTTCCTAAATTATTTCCATTTTATGAAGATGGGAGCAGAGGAAGGATCCTCATGGTAGAACATATTATGTTGATCACAACACCAGGACTACAACATGGGAAAGACCACAGCCCTTGCCACCAGGGTAAGACATAATAGATTGAATTAATTACATACCTGTGTTTGTAAGTGGCTTTGAGTTATGTCTTTAAACCATGTTTTGTTTCTTAGTTGGGAAAGACGGGTGGATGATCGAGGCAGGGTGTACTATGTAGATCATAACACCAGGACAACGACATGGCAACGGCCAACAATGGAATCAGTCAGGAACTTTGAACAATGGCAATCTCAAAGGAATCAGCTACAGGGAGCTATGCAGCAATTCAACCAACGATACCTCTATTCGGTAGATGTTCCTTCACTTTGTTTCCTACTTGAGTTTGCATAACATTGCCAACAAGACCCATTTCATTTAGATAAAATATTTGCTACTTATCATTGACATTATATGTTTTGTCTATAAAGAATAGCAATACGTTTTTAATTTAGTTAGAAGCTTAAATTTACAACTTGTTTTACTCTGTGCTGCTTACTGATTAAGGCCAAATTCAGACGTCCAATCCCATGCAATGAATGCCGCTGCATAGCGAGGTGATTATTAGCAGCATACTTCCCTGCGGTTTGAAATAGAGGGTGCTTTAATGTAGGTTTCCTTGGTTCCATGGCAATAATGGCCTAGGCTGAACAGGAGAAGGCTAATGATGCTGATCCTTCTTTCTGCATTTTGTAATGCATACTGGTTGAAAACAAAATAATAAACTTAATATTGTTTTCAACAGGCATCAATGTTATCGGCAGAAAATGATCCTCTTGGCCCTTTACCACCTGGCTGGGGTATGTTTGTCATAATTTTTGGAAAGATTATGCTGTACTGTGTAAAAAAAAATGGTATCCATGAAGTAAATGCTTCAGAACACCAATCCTGCCTCTATATCAGAATGGCAGTAATTTGTGTCATTTGTTGAAAAGATACTATATTTGATACCTTCAATAATGTTAGTGAACTATGTGCACATTAATTCAGGTTTACTTTAGCATTATTTAAAAGTTTAACTTTTTAAGTAAAAAGTATTCAATTTGATTGGCATGACTAATTTGCCTCTACTCTTTTTCTCATACTAAGTCAAACGTATTTGAAACAACTTAAGAATTTATTTTAGCAATCTGGTAAGATATAAATTGATGAACACAGCAAAATGGATGGAAACTCAAATCCTGCATTTTTAAGATTTTGTTCTGATTACAATATAATAACTTCATATGACATTCTTTCAGTTGTTACACTGGGTTAGATCAAGGAGGAGAAATGTGGAGTAACAAAATTGGTGAAAATATGCAAGTTTCTACATTGGACCTTACAAATACCAGTGCTGCTTCCCCCCTCCCTCAACCCAAAACAAAACTAAGATTAGTCTACCTTGAAGGAAATAGAGGAATGAAAAATAAAAGTTGTTCTTTGTTTTTCTCTGTGACAGAAAGGAGAGTGGATGCAAATGATAGAGTTTACTTTGTGAATCATAATACAAAAACCACTCAGTGGGAGGATCCAAGGACACAGGGGTAAGTGTCTTGTAAGCATACTCATAGTTAAATAAATATCTTGATAGCTTAATTCCAGCTGAAGCAATGAAAGCTCAATACATGCTTGTATAATTGTTTCAACAGAAGCTTTTGTTTGTCGTAAAAGTCATGTGCTATGTTGTTTCTTTAAGATGTTATGAAAATCTAAAATATTAAATAATTATGGTGACTTGTTAATTTCTAAATTAATACAGCTCAAAATCAATTTTTTTTGTTTTCATGTATCAGATAACTAGCTGACTTATCATAGTTTTACTTCAGGAATTATTTAGAAGTTATGGATAATAAATACATTTTGTTTTGTGACTTATGCTGCTGATTCAGATTGTTCAATGATAAACAATCCAAAATCAAGAAAAATATAGACTCTCTATTGTTTTCAAGAACAGAAGAAATATTAGAGGCGATTATCAGAAGAGAATTATTTGCATGACAATAAAAAAAAGTAGCAGACTTAACTTTGGGAAGAAAAGTATTCTATCAACATGACCTTGTAATAAAGATTAACTCCCAAACAGTTGATTTGACTTTGAATGTAACATATAATCAGGAGTAGGCCACTTGGCCCTTTTTAGCCTATTCCATCATTTAGTAAGATTGTTGCTAATCAGTTATAGACATAATTTTCACTTTCCTGCCTGTACTTCAAAACTCTTCTCTACCTTGTCTGTCAAAAATTTATCTAATGCAACCTTGAAAACGTGTAGAGACCCAGTATCCACTACCTTCTGGGGAAAAAAAATATCCACAGCCATCTGAGAGAAAATAATAGTTTTTACCTTTTTCTTAAAAGGTAAGCCTTTTCTTCTTACTCTCTGTCCCCTAGTTTTTGTCATCTCATATGAGGAGGCATTATTCTGGTATCCCACACCATGCAGTTTCTCAGGATTAGATAGGAAGATCTTGAACCCAAGCCAAACTTACCTTTTAATGGGGAGTGACATTGGCCACTTAGCCAACCCATTCCCAGAGGTGAATTGGCTAATTAAATATTTTAGTGAGGTTGGAAGTCTCTGATTTAACCTTCTTTGTGTCTTTAACTGTGGGAAATTTGGCATTTAAGGGAGAAGCATGGACAGTTTCAGGCAGAAGTTAGGTCCTTCTAGTCCTTCGCTTATCCTTATCTGACAATTTCCTGCTTTATAGAGGAAGGAATGTAACTGAACCTTGTATGTTCTATGACTGTAGTTAATTTTAGTTCCCTATTTTAATGATTCATTATTTGTGCAGTTTACAGAATGAAGATCCCCTTCCAGAAGGCTGGGAAATTAGATACACAAGGGAAGGTGTCCGTTATTTTGTTGATCACAACACTCGAACAACTACCTTTCAAGATCCTCGTACAGGCAAATCATCAGTGTAAGTCCTATTCTTGATCAAAGTTGTAGGAATTAAAAAGTTTTGTGTATTGAAATCGTGCTCTAATTATATTGACATTTTTTTTAAAGTTAGGTCTTTGTAATTTATATTTGAGAAATAGTTTAGATTTTTTCTTTAATTGATTTAATATTTAAACTACTTTGTATAATTTCTTAGAAGTGTAACTTTCTTAGAATGTTGGTGAAAACTTTTAAAAAACAGATTGAGAAAAGATTTTAATTCTACAGCTCTCTTTCTGCCCAGCTATTTTCTTATTGTTACCCTTTTGCACTCCACATTTTCTCTGCTCATTTCACTGAGATCACATTTCATGGGCTTTAAACTTATGTGATGTCCCATTCAGATAGCCACTATTCTTGCTGGAAACACTTAGCAAGTCCTGACATCTGTGGAGAGAAGAACAGAGTTAGTTTCTCAGGTCTGTGACCTTTAGTCAGAGGACATTTAATTTTCTGAATATTAAGCTCGAGATGTTGAATTGTGTTGGTTGCCACCTTGCTGTCAGACCAGTTCAGGCTGTCTAATTCAGCACTGCTTAATGAATAAGCTAGAAATGTCTTGCTCTGCATCCCTCACTAACTTGCAGTCTGAATTCATAGAGTCAGGAAGAAAGCTCTTAAATTTATTCTTGCAAAAGAAGGTTTTTTCCAAAAATGTAATGTTCCTTTTCGTATGATCCAAGTTGATGTTTTTTAAGCAGCTAGATAATTTGGACAATACTCCCTAATCTTTCTCACATTTTGAGGTACAGAGAGAGGGTGTCACTATGTATAGAGAAGTATTATGTTTACCTATATAATTTACATAATGTACATTCTTCTGTCATCACTTGATTGAGACATTTTCATTTAGTGCTTCAGGAAGAATTATCATTTGCCATTTAATAGAGAAGTCCACATGCTTCAATCTACATCAAGTGCCTTCAAGAAAGCAGGAGAGATAAATTAAGATATTAATTTGAAAGTAAAACTTGAATAGATGCCAAAAAGGTGGGAGCCACAATATTTTGTTTTACAAAAAGCAATTTTATAAGCATTTTAAGAAGTTAAAAGATAGTTAAAGGGATGATAGAGCAGATTATTCAGAAAAAAAGCCAGAGAACATGACTGAATAAATATAAATGAAGAGGAAAATTTAATGTTGTAATGCAGGAGGAAGGAGTCAAAATACAGAAAAGATACATAGAAAACAATAGATTGAAATCACTGAGTCACCTAAATTGCTGAGGAAAGTTCAGCTGAAGATATAAGAATATCTAACAATGTTGTTTCAATACTCCTTAGAAATAAGAACGGAAAAGTGACGAGCATTCTAATGATGGGGCAATCGGTCTGAAGTCATTGCAGATGCGAATAATGTGCAATGTAAAGAGCAAAATGGAATCTCATTTAGACAGCCATGGACTTTTCAGGAATAGCTACCAGACTAATTAAACTGACTGAGTTATTTAAAATACCAGCGAGGGTTATGAATCTAACTGGATATTCTAAAGTAAATTAATAAAGTACTTCATAACCGTATGGAGGCCTACACAGAAACAGGCCCTTTAGGCCACTGAGTCTACATCAGTCAAAAGCAAATACAAAACTATTCCAGTACCATTTTCCATCACTTGGCCCACAACTTTATTTGTATTGGCATTGAAGTTTCACAGCTAAATACTTTTGTAAATGCAGTGAGAGATTCAGCCTTTATTACAGACAGTATGTTCCAGATTTCCACTACCTTCTTGCATCTCCTCTAAACCACTTGCTCCTTAGCTTAAACCTATGCCTTTTGGTCATTTACCTTTCCATCAAAGGGTAAATTTTGCTTCCTTTCCACCCTGTCTCACCCCCTCTCACAGCTTCATATATCTAAATCCTGTCAACCTGCTTCACTTATTGCTCCAAGGAAATCATCTTTGTCACTTCATAATCTCAATCTCTCTTCCTAAGTAAATCTCTCCAGCCCAGACAACATTCTGGTAAAACTCCTCTGCACTCCCTCCAGTGCAATCCCTCCTATAATGTGGACTCCATCTCCACACATGTAACAAAAGCACATTTTTTTTAAAAGGGATAGGAAGCAGATTAGTAAGTAGTGAAAGATATTTTTCTGACTGGAGAGAAAAATTGCAATGTGATTTTCCGGAGGTAGTATTAAGACTTTCTTTTCTTAGTGTTTTCTGTTTGGGTATGAGTAGTACAGTTATGAAGCTGTTAGGACCTTGGACAGGGTTAAAAGAATGGTTACCTGGATGATATTAGGAATGAGGAAATTCACTTAGGGTGAAATTGCAAACATGTGGATTGTTCTTTTAAAAGCAAAGAAGCTTAAAAGAGAACAATAGAGGCATTCAAAATTTGAAGGTTTTTGTTTTAAAAAATAAGTAGGGAAAAGTATCCTCTCTGGCAAGAGGTTGGTGGTAATTTATTAGCTTGGACAGAGGATAGGTTGACAAACAAAGTAGAGCATTGGGATAAATGGATTTTTTTCTGGTTAGCAAGATGTAAGTAGAGGAGTACCAGAGGATTCAATCCTTAGGATCCCAATTATTTACAGTCTATATTAATGATTAAGATCCCAGGGATAGAAGGTACTATAGCCAAATTTGCAGATGATACTAAAATAGATGGGACTGTAAGTTGCGAAAAAGAAATAAATTTACAAATAGATATGGATAGGCTCGGTGAATGGGCAGAAAATTTGGCAGAAGGAATTTAACATGGATGTAAGATTATGCTTTTTGGTCTGACGAACAGAAAGGAATCTTACAGTATAAATGGAGAGAAACTTCAGAGTGCTTTTCTACAGAGGGATTGAATATACTCCAGCATAAATCACAAAACAAATATGTAGGTGCAGCAGATAGTAAGGAAGACAAATAGAATTTTGAGGCACATACTACAAAAGGAATAAAGTACAGAAGTTAGGAAATGTTGCTGCAATTTGAGGCATTAATGAGGTCACACCTCGAGCAGTTTTGGTCTCCTTACTTGCGGAGGGATGTAATTGCATTGGAGACAGTTCAAAAGAGATTCATTCGTGATTCCATAGGTGAGGGGGTTGGTTTTGTGAAGAGAAATTGAGCGTTTTGTACTATCCCCTCTCGAGTTTAGAATAATTAGAGGAAATCTAATTGAGGTATACAAGATGTTAAAGGGGATTGATAAAATCGACGTAAAGAGGATGTTTTCTCTTAAGAGCAGTCTAGAACAACAGGTCACAGTTTTGGGATAAGGTGTAGCAGACTTAAATCAGAGATGAGAAGTTACTTCTCTCAAAGGATTATGAATTTGTAGAATCCATTTCCCTAGTGGATGGGGTGGAGCATTAAGTGAATTTAAGGAGGAGATAGACAGATTTTCAATTAATGTGTTGGAAGAGATATGGGGAGCAAGCAGGAAAGTCTTTTGAGATGAGATCAACCGTGGTCGTATAGAATAGTGGACCAGGCTCCAAGAGCTGAAATGCCTACAGCTTCTGGTTCTTATTTTCTAAAATTAGAGATCTCTTTGTGCGCTAGTTTATTAAGGTATGAAATGCACTACTCGAAAGTGGTAGAATTAAATTCTACAGAACCTTTCAAGAACCCTGAAAAATAACTTATCTGTGCTTTTACAAGGAAAAGGTAGAATATAGAGCAAAATTGGACTGATGTAGACATGATGAGTTGATAGGCTTCTTTCTATGCTGTAAACGTTTATAATTGTGTTTTGAGGTTTTGAAAAGTATGTTTTTCTCAATAATACGTTTAGTGTAATATTGGGATTTGTTTTGACACCATGTTGTTTTAGGGAAACAATTGTCTTGTGGTATTATCGCCCAACTATTACTCCAGCAAGACTCGGGTCATTTTCTGGGGACCTAAGTTTGAATCCCACAATGGCAGATGGTAAATTATGAATCCAGTAAAAATCTGGAATTAAGAGTCTAATGAAGGTCATGAAAATGTAATCGATTGTTGTAAAAACCCAACTAGTTCACATGGCCTTTTGAGAAGAGAATCTGTCACCATTATCCAATTTGGCCCACATGTGATTCCAGACCCAAACAATGCGGTTGATTCTTAACTGCTCTCTGCACAATTAGGGATGGGCAACAAATGCTGCTCCAGCGTGTGAAGCCCACATCCCATGGACAATTTTTTAAATCAAGCATTGATTAGTCTAGGATGCATCAGAGTCCCTGGTACTGTTTGCATAATAAGATTTGTCTGTTGTTTTTGAAGGATTCATTATTCAAAATTTACACAATATTGTTTAAAAGTATCTCAAAAGTTTGAAAATTCAATTATTATCAGTTTGTTATTTCTAATGGATGAAATGTAATTTTCCACAGTGCAAAGGGCCCACAGATTGCATATGAGCGTAGTTTTCGGTGGAAGTTGGCACATTTCCGGTATTTATGTCAGGTGAATAATTTTCTTTTTCCACCACACTCTTTTATTCTTAATCCTAAACTTTTAGAATCTATAATTTTTCAGAAATTGAGTGAATGTAATTTTTTGTAATGTAATTTAAAAGTTGAGGATTCAGTTTAAATTGATTACTTTGTTCTTTCAGTCTAATGCATTGCCCAGTCATGTAAAGATCACTGTATCTAGACAGACTTTATTTGAAGACTCCTTTCAACAAGTAAGTAGCTTGTCAGGTACCTGAAGTTCTTAATTAAAAACTTGAAATAAAGACTTAAGCTATCACTTTAACAGAATTTAAAAAATGCATTTACTGTTTCTAACTATGCAACCGTATTTCACTGTATACAGATTTAGGTTTTGTGTATTCGGGGTGAGAAAATACCAGTCGTTCAGCTGATTCACTGTTCGTGCGTTAACAATCCTGTTGCTCCACTTCTGGCTAGAGACAAAAAAAACCAAATAACTGAGAATTCCACAGAATATCTGCTTACACAATGAGAGGATTTGCACACTTTATTGAGACATGTCTCGCTTATCTAAATCTAAATAGTTTAGGTAGAGAATGGAAAGTGAGTAGGTAGGCAGCACTATTGCTGCTTTTAGCTTCTCTTGTTTTTGGATCACTGTAATGCTAGAAGATTGTTCTTCTCCATCTCCTCATGTCAGTTGCCCAAGCTTCACCCAATGTGTTAATTTCTTGCCACTGCATTAGAACATGGAACATAGAAAAGTACAGCACAGAATAGGCTCTTTGGCCCACGATGTTGTGCCGAGAATTAAACCCAATATAAAATATAGTAACTTAACCTATGCACCCCTCAACTCACTGCTATCCATGTGCATGTCCAGCAGTCGCTTAAATGTCCCCAATGACTCTGCTTCCACCACCACAGCTGGCAATGCATTCCATGCATTCACAACTCTCTGCGTAAAGAACCTACCTCTGACGTGTCCTTTATACCTTCCTCCTAATATCTTCAAACTGATTTCTCATACCAGTCAATCCTGCACTGGGGAAAAGTCTCTGGCTATTGACTCTATCTATTCCTTTCATTATTTTGGACACCTCGATCAGGTCTCCTCTCTTCCTCCTTCCTTCTCTCCGGAGAGAAAAGTCCGGGCTTTTTCAACCTTTCTTCATAATGCAAGCCCTCCAGTCCAGGCAGCATCCTGGTTAACCTCCTTTGCACCCTACTCTTTCCTATAGTAGGGCGACCAGAACTGTACACAATATTCCAAGTGTCGTCTCACCAGGGACTTGTAGAGCTGCAGCAAAACCTTGCAGCTCTTAAACTCGATCCCCTGTTAATGAAAGCCCAGAACACCATATGCTTTCTGGACAACCCTATCCACTTGGGTGGCAACTTTGAGGGATCTATGTACTTGAACACCCATATCCCTCTGTTCCTCCACACTGCCAAGAATCCTGTCTTTAATCCTATATTCAGCATTCTGGTTCGACCTTCCAAAGTGCATCACTTCGCATTTAACCAGGTTGAACTCCATCTGCCATTTCTCAGCCCAGCTCTGTATCTTGTCTGTTGCATTGCAGTATACTATTGACAGCACCTCCAACCTTTGTGTCACCTGCAAATTTACTAACCCACCCCTCAACCTTCTCACCAAAGTCATTTATAAAAACTACAAAGAGCAGAGGCCCAAGAACAGAGCCCTGCGGGACCCCACTCAACACTGTTCTCCAGGCAGAATACTTTCCATCTACAACCATTCTCCGCCTTCTGTTAGTCAGCCAATTCTGAATCCAGATAGCCAAATCTCCCTGTATCCCATACTTCCTGACTTTATGAATGAGCCTACCACGGGGGACCTTATCAAATGCCTTGCTGAAGTCCATATACACTACATCTACTGCTCGACCATCATTGACTTGCCTTGACACCTTCTCCAAGTACTCAATAAGATTTGAGAGGCAGGATCCTTCCAATCTTCCAGTACAACTCCTGTGGAGAGTGAGGAGGCAAATATTCTTGCTGGCGGCTTAGCAATCGCCTTTCCCGCTTCCTGGAGCAGCCTAGAATAATCTGGTCTGGCCCTGGTGATTATCGATCTTAATGTTTTTCCAAAATTTCTAGCACATCAACTTCATTAATCCTGATCTGGCCAAGACTGTATTCCAGCTCCTCTAAGTTTTCATTTACAACGAGTTCCCTTTCCTTGGTCAAAACTGAAGCAAAAAACTCATTTACGGCTTCCGCTATTTGCTTAGACTCCACGCACAAGTTCCGTATGCTATCCCTGATCGGCCCTACCTTCTCCCTGATCGTTCTCTTATTCCTCACATACGAGTAAAATGCCTTTGAGTTCTCCCTGATCCTTCTTGCCAAGGCTTTTTCGTGCCCCCTCCTGGCTCTCCTCAGTCCAATTCTGAGTTCCTTTCTAGCTAGCCTGTATTCCTCTAAAGCTGTGCTAGATTCTTGCCTTCTCCTCCTTGCATAAGCTGCCTTCTTCCTTTTGACGAGAAGTTCCTCTGTTCTTGTCATCCAAGGTTCCTTAATCTTACCCCTTACCTGTCTCAGAGGAACAAATTTGTGCATCACTCGCAACAACTGCTCCTTAAATAGGACACAGCAGACATGTCGAGACTTTCTGTGGAACAATTGCTCCCAGTCTGTACTTCCCAACTCCTGTCTGATAGCGTCATAATTTCCTTTTCCCCATTTAAATATCTTCCCTCGGTAACTGCTCCTTTTACTCTCCAAGGTTGTGCTAAATGTGAGGCAGTTGTGATCACTTTCACCAAAGTTCTCTCCCATCGCGAGATCTGACACCTGTCCTGGCTCGTTGCAGAGCACCAAATCAAAAATGGCCCCTCCCCTTGTCGTTCTGTCTACATGTAGCACCACAGTACAGGATGTATTAAAATTTATGAAGGGTGGTGCGTATATTATTTGAATAATTCAGGTTGGTGTTAACAATCATATGTTGGGTGAGGCATGGCACTAGTGGAGAAAAGTTATTGTTATGCAGTCACTGTATACGTTCAATTTAATGATGCATACGTGCTAAAATAATTGATTTAGATTAGATTCCCTACAGTGTGGAAACAGGCTCTTCGGCCCAACAAATCCACACCGGCCCTCCAAAGAGCAACCCATCCCCCCTGACTAATGCACCTAACACTATAGCCAATTTAGCATGGCCAGTTCACCTGACCTGCACATCTTTGGACTGTGGGAGGAAACCGGAGCACCCGGAGGAAACTCACGCAGACACTGGGAGTGTGTGCAAACTCCACACAGACATTTGCCTGAGGCGGGAATTGAACCCAGGTCCCTGGCACTGTGAGGCAGCAGTGCTAACCACTGAGCCACCATGCCACCCAATTGATCCACGTTTGGATGGAAGTAAACTTTAATTCAAAGGTCAAACTGAATCCTCACTGGTTTTCAGTGTTAGAAAAATTCACTTAATCAGTTTACATCATATCAATAAACCAGATATAACTGACTACAACCTGTTACTTCTGTCAAAGGTCACTTTTGACAGTATGCCCTCTTATTTTGATATAAGGGCACGTGCATTGTGTTCAGTAATTTCATAAATGAGAGAATAGAGAACCACTGCAGCCAAATTGGCCTGACTGCATATCTGCATATAATTGTAGCATATGGTAGTGTGTAAGCTGTAGATATGTTAAACATACCTGTTCTGAACATTATTGGAGAATGTGATAATTTTGGCAGTTAGCATCTGCAAACTGGAATGCAAGGTCATTTTTGAGAATAGAGAAATTTTAATCTATTATAACAAAGCTAATTCTTTTCATTCTTTTTGTAGTTTGGAGAATAAATGTCAGCATGGGTAGAAGGACTGTAATTCTGAACTTTTTATTCCTTTTATTTTTCTATATTATTCCTATGATTTTGTATTTTTCTAATTTATTCCTAAGAATGTGAATCCTAAGTACCTTGGACCTAAGTTGATGCCATATCTGGCGACTTGTAAACTTCTCACTGTGCTCATTTGAGTACATGTGACAATAAAGCAAATTCTAATTCTTAGATTATGGATAACATCAAGAACCTTTTTGTGTTTTGACTACACCATTGTTGTATAACAACTGGTGTTTGAATATCCTCTAAATCTGTACATAAGTAATATTTTTACACTGCACACATGTACATGTTAAATTAATTGTACAGAGTTTTCCAGAGTATAAGCCTCTTGGTAGCCAGTGGTAAGATCATCAGTGGGAGGATGATGAGGGTTGGTGTAGGTAGGTGGACGGAGTTGGAGAAGTGCTCAGAACTTGAAGGATTGTGGATCTGGAGAAAGCTGCAGAAAGAGTAAGACGTGAGGTAATGAGAGGAGTTGAACATGAATTAAAATTGAGGTGAAAATGTTCCCTTGTGGCACTATCATAAGTCTTTAGAATTCCTACAGTGTGGAAGAATGCCATTTGGCTCATGAAGTCCACACCACTCCTCCAAAGAGCATCCCACCCAGACACCACCTGCTAACTCTCTCACGGCATGCGCGCACACACTCACCAACGCCCCCAACCCTTTCCCGTCGCTACACTGTGCAACACTAAAACCCGGTGCACTAGTGTGAGCAGAGGCGGGCAGAAACTAGTACAAATGACTTCAAGCCATGGCATTTAACTGTCAAAAAGTGTCAGGTGTCACTTATTCCAAAAAGTGTCACTTTGGAAAAACTAACAAGAAAAGGAAGCACTCAATGAATGGAGGACACTAGGAAGCTCAGAGAAACAGATGTATCATGGTGTGCTTGTCCACAGGTTCTAGAAGGCAGATTAATAGAGTAGTTGTGAAGGCATATGGGACACTTGCCTGCTTCAATCATGGCATAGATTATTAGAGCAGGGAGGTTATGTTGGAGCTGTATAGGACTTTGGTTTGGCTGGAGTACTGTGTGCAGGAACATTGTGATTGTACTGGAGGGTGCTCAGAGGAGATTCACCAGCAAGTTGCCTGGGATTGGGCCTTTTAGCTTTGAAGAGAGGCTTGATAAACTCGTGTTGTTTTCTTTAGAGCAAAGAAGGCTGAGGAGGGATCTGATTGAGGTGTGTTAAGATTGTGCGGGACATTGAGAAGACAGAGGGTGGTGGTGGAGGGTTGTTTTTCAGACTAGAGGCCTGTGATGTGGAGTGCCACAAGGATCGGTGCTGGGTCCTCTACTTTTTGACGTTTACTTAAATGATTTAGTTGAGAGCATAAGAGGTACAGTTAGTAAGTTTGCAGATGACACCAAAATTGGAAGTGTAGTGGACAGCAAAGAGGGAAACCTCAGATTACAACAGGATCTTGACCAGATGGGTCAATGAGCTGAGAAGTAGCAGATGGAGTTTAATTCAGATAAATGCAAGTTGCTGCATTTTGGGAAAGCAAATCTTTGCAGGACTTATACACTTAATGGTAAGGTCCTAGGGAGTATTGCTGAACAAAGAGACCTTGGAGTGCAGGTTCATAGCTCCTTGAAAGTGGAGTCACAGGTAGATAGGATAGTGAAGAAGACGTTTAAAATGCTTTCTTTTATTGGTCAGAGTATTGAGTACAGGCGTTGGGAGGTCATGTTGCGGCTATACAGGGCATTGGTTAGGCCACTGTTGGAATATTGCATGCAGGTCTGGTCTCCTTCCTATCGGAAAGATGTTGTGAAACTTGAAAGGGTTCAGAAAAGCTTTACAAGGATGTTGCCAGGGTTGGAGGATTTGAGCTATAGGGAGAGGTTAAACAGGCTGGGGCTGTTTTCCTTGGAGCGTCGGAGGCTGAGGGGTGACCTTCTCGAGGTTTACAAAATTATGAGGGGCATGGATAGGGAAAATAGACAAAGTCTCTTCCCTGGGGTGGGTGATTCCAGAACTAGACGGCATAGGTTTAGGGTGAGAGGGGAAAGATATAAAAGAGACCTAAGGGGCAACTTTTTCATGCAGGGGGTGGTACGGGTATGGAATGAGCTGCCAGAGGAAGTGGTGGAGGCTGGTACAATTGCAACATTGAAGAGGCATTTGGATGGGTATATGAATAGGAAGGGTTTGGAGGGATATGAGGTGGGTGCTGGCAGGTGGGACTAGATTGGGTTGGCATATCTGATCGGCATGGATGGGTTGGACCGAAGGGTCAGTTTCCATGCTGTACATCTCTATGAAAGGATGAATAGAAGGACTCTTATTTCAACAGTCAAAACCAGGAGAAAGGCAGGAGGTTAAAAGGAAAGTTTTCCTTTTACACAGAGACAGAAACTCTGGAATGCACTGCCCAGAAGGGTAGTTGCGGCAGAAGCCTTACAACTTTTCAAAAATATTTGGATGTCATAACATTCAAGGCTATGGGCCAAGTGCTGGGAAGTAGGACTAGTGTAGATTCATTGTAGTTTAGTCAGTCTAAACTTGATGGGCCTTTTTTATATAGTGTGATTTAATGATTATGAAAGTTTATTTGTTGAAAGCACTGAGGATATATCTGGACCGTTTTTTTTTGTTAAAAAACGACCACTGAAATGATAGTGGAGGTTGTATGTCTTAAGGAAAGTAAGCAGCCAGGTTAGACAGACTGGAACTGCTTGGACAGATGGCAGGTCAGATTAATAAGTTTTATGTTGTCAGGACTTGTAGTTTTTCACATCTTTTTGGAGTTCAGTTAGTATGTAGCCTGTGAAAAGACAAGATCCCCAGCTCAGCCTTTGCCACCTTTCTCTTTTGAGAATTATGTGAGAGAACTGAAACAGAAGAAGAACTGCAAAAAAAAAAGCAGTTCTCTAAGAGGCTTGTGGAAGGCTTCCTCTGAATGCAAAGGTACCAGACTGAATCTGGTGCATTTATCATATTTTATCTCCAAGAGCTAACAACCAATTGGCCAAAGATATTTTTCCAAAATTACACTGTACAGAGGTAGATTCTTTTTCTTTAACTAGCATGTGTGTTGGGACACTTAGAAGGATAAATATTTAGTTCTTATTTCAAATAATTAATAATTTTACTTTTTTGTCAAATGTCATTTTTATAATAAATCAAGAGTTTGTTTATTAAAGAAATGTTTAATAAGGTGAAAATCATGTATCTTTTCATCATGATTCTAATGTAGATGAAGTACAATGTATATAGTTGGTCATATTGGTCACTGGATAGTAAATTCACATTTGTTGTGACCAGTGGAGTAGTGGGACGAGAGGGAGAGAGAGAGAGAGAGAGACGATGCACTCGTCCAACTTCTGTCGTAGCACAGTTGTGATTTATCACCCTGAAAGTCCGTGCCTAGTAATCCTGTCAATTATATTAGAATTATGTGCCCCTTATGACCACCAGAGCTGACTCAGATGATTTATTAAAGTCACAAGTTATTTTTTAGCCCTGTTGGCGTACACCTGCCAAAGTTACTGCTGTGGTACACTTAAATTTCTGATCCAGTACTTCAATTTCAGTAAACTTGGCCATTGTTCCTTATAGAAAAATGCAATTTTATGTTGTATGTTTCACTGTTTTTGATATATGCAAAACAAAGCCTTAGTAAAAATGATTTTTTTGAACAGATCATGGCCTTAAAACCGTATGACCTTCGAAGACGATTATATGTAATATTTAGGGGAGAGGAGGGACTGGATTACGGTGGGTTGGCCAGGTAAAACTCCTTTACAGTGGTTTGCAAATAAAGGTCTTAATTTCAAATCACATTTGTTAAAACAAAGCACTTAGTAAGAACCTATTGTTTTTACTGTCTGTAAAAATCCTAATGTGCCAGGTTACATTTGAATTTATATTTGTAAAACTAATTCATTATTTATATGAAGACTCTTTGTTTGGAGTTTAAAAATACTTGCTACTTGGCAAAAGACATACAACCCACTATGCCTGTATTGATTGTTTGAAAGAGCTGTCCAATATAGTCCCAGACCTTAGCATTTTCATATAACTTCACAAATTAGCTGTTTTCAAGTGCAAATCCTTTCATGCAGTGCATTCCTGATCTTAATAACCTGTGTGATTAGAGTTTAATCTCATTTCCCTCTAGCTCCTTTACAAATAATTATAAATTTTTGATTTCTGGCTACTGACCCACTTACTTATCTCTACTCATCAATATTACCTATTGTGCAGAGAAGGAGAACAATTCCTGCTGCTTCAATCTCTGCACATAATTTAAGTTCCTTATCCCTAGTATCAGATGGATAAATTTCTTATGTGCCTGTTCTAAGCTGCTGATATTGAAATGTTCCAGCTGAGACTTAACCAGAGATTTATAAAGGTTTGGCTCCTTTATGTATTCAATCGCCAATTTAGAAAGTGAAGTATCGTGGCAACTGCTACGGTCATGCTTTGTTTTACATCGTATTTAGATTTCAAAATTGTACTTCCTAGACCCAAGCCAGGGCCAGTATAAAAGAAAAAGCAATGGTTTATTACTGACCCTAGAGAACTCCAATGCAAACACCTTTCTAGTCTTAAAAAAAACTACCTTTTCACCACTATGCTTTGCATTCTATCTCTTTATAATGTAATTACTATGTTACTGTCGTCTCTTTAACATCATAAACTTCATTGTTCTGGATATGTCTGGTTATGCTGTACTTAAAATCCTTTTTATAAATCCATTGATAAAATACCTACTGCATTGCTTTCTTTAGCATTCGTTATTTCATCAAATAACTCTGATTAATTAGATGTATTTTCCTTTAAAATATCTGTTTCATGTCCCTTGTTAACCCATGTTTCTTCAAGTGAGAAACCATTTCCTTTGTGACAGTAGTTTCTAATACTTTCCTACTATTGACATTAGACTGGTCTTTGTAAACCAGGTTCATCCCTCTTCTCTGTTTTGAACAGGATGGTAATACTTGAAATTGTCCAACTTCTTTGAGCCACTTTCATGTCCAAGGACATTTGAACAACTGTCACAGTTGAGGTATCTCCATCTCAGTTTCTCACAACAATCTAGGCTGGATCCAATCTGTACATGAATTTTATGATCTACACACAACTTCTGAAAGCTATAAAAATTGTCTTTTTTAAAAAAATGTTGAGGTTAGTTCAAAACATTCGGAATCCGCTAAATGATTTCACAAAAACCATTTATTTTGAGTGAATTGAATTTTGTTAAATTGCAGGTTTGGTTGCAATAGGTTGCCCAAGCTTGTCTAAAGATGAAATAGATTATTAGAAAAGCAAAAAACTGCAGGTTCTTTAAATCTAAAATAAATACAAAAATTGATGGAACTGCAATTGGATTGGTACAGGATAGGTATCCCATGTGCACAGAGAAAATAGTGAATAATTCAGTTTGAATATTTAAAGACCATAGACCTACAATGTTAAATTAGTATCTGCAGAAAGTGTAACAATCAGACATGCTGAGTCTTGTCAGCATTTTCCTAAGAAGTTGTTATTCTTGCAATTTAATAATTGTTTCATCTATTACCTTTCAAACTTGTAGAGTGGAAATTCCATTTTTGTAATGTAGAAGATATTGGAATGTTGACTTTTTTAAACTATCAAGCGATAGATGGTATATTTTAACAGTGATGTTTAATTTTCTTTGCACAGAGAATGGTTTTTTCTACTATCCCATGAGGTGTTAAATCCGATGTATTGTCTTTTTGAGTACGCTGGCAAGAGCAACTATTGTTTGCAGATAAATCCAGCATCCACGATAAATCCAGATCACCTATCATATTTTTGTTTCATTGGAAGATTTATTGCAATGGTGAGTAGATAGTTAATCAGTTAAACGTTCATGCGAGTTTGTGGATGATGAGCTTCAAATCCCTTTGAGTATTCTTGTTATGGGAATAAGTCTGAAATGAGATGCTGTTCGAATATTATAATTTGCATTCCAGAATTTTCTACATCATACTATAGTCCATTTACTTTCACAAATTAAAATATTAGCATACTGATAGAATGTGATTGCAAAGAGTTTCTCATCTTCGATTGAATGTCTACAGAAGTTAATGAAGTGAGGTCAGAAATGTTTTTGAAAACCTAAAGGCCAGTCCCTAAGCTACAATTTTGCATGCCATCGAATACACAGTTTCAGTGATACTAGCAGGGCCATGGTAGTTTAATACCTGTGCAACAGTTTGCTTAGGAAAATCTTAACACCTCAGGAAATCGGAACAATGTTGTGGTATTTTCTCTACGTTCCCAAATAGGAATGCTAGGAGATTTGGGGATAGCAAGGTTTCATCAATGCTTTAATGAGATTAGTCAATGGGAGGGGTGATGTGGAAAATAGTTCATTTAATCTATCTGTAATTTAAACTAGAATGATAATTAGATTTAAAAAGAAACTTCTGAAAAAATGCTAAATTGGTGAAATGCGTAAACTACAATTTATTCTTGCTGCCTGTGAGGAAGAGGATAAAGTCAGCAGGGTGTACCACAACACTATGTTAGGCAACCGTAGATCCTGTTCTCTGTGGTCCTAACTGGCATCTCTAAAGGTTTTGTTGTATAACTCATGGTGACCATGTTGACCATATGGGTTGGTTGTTAGGCTGATCTCCATCCAGAAAAGGACAGGATATGATAGATGGTTGTATTTTGAATGAGTTGTTGGCTCAAGATTTGTCTCTGCTTTGATTTCTCCCTGTTTCTGACAGTTGCTTACTTTCAAAGGAAGCAAATAGTTTTTGTTTCACTTGGTTACTCCCTAATATCACAAACCTGGGCAATCTTCTACCAGGACTTGAAGTTGGAAGCTCTTATGTAAAGCCGTCAGTGTTCTTGGAGCACTTCCTTTTGTTTATAGTAAGAGCACACCCTTGACTTGACCTGTTCTTAAAGTTCACTTTGCGAAGCAAATTTCAGGCACTCTGATTTATGTTACCAGTCACACTGCATTGCAACTGTTTCCAGATGGTGTTTGGTGAAGCTTGGCATGTCAACCTCCCTGTCTGGTGTTTGTTCCGCCATCTGACTTTCAGAAGTTTCCGAAAGTAAATCAACTGGAAACGATTGAACAACTTCTCAGTATGTTGGTACACAGTCCAAGTCTTGTACACACAGAACAGATGAAGCAGGACTTTTGCTCTCAACAAACTATTTGATAGGCAGACCAGCATCTCTCCATTGCTGGACTGATATTCAAAGGCTACACTCGCTTTGATAATTCTTGCATGTGTTTCATCCTTAATGTAGACCGCTTAAGAGAGTGTGCTGTCTTCTGCTGTGACAGATTGTGCTTGTGAATTGAAAACTGAAAACTCAAAGTGAGAAGGGGCTTTCCTGGAGTAAGCTGGTACATTATTTCAGTTTACTTTCCGATGTTTATAAGGCAGAAGTTGTTGAACATATGTTATACTGCCTGACTGACTCTGAATTGGCAGCAGTGCACAGTCATCAGCAAACAGAAAATTGCAAAGTATGTACTTTGAGACCTTGGTTTTTGCCTGGAATCATCTCATATTGAGTAACTTCTTATCTGTTGATATTTGATTATAATTCCAGGATCGACGACATTAAAGGCATCAGAGTGTAGGAGAGTGCTGAAGAGAGTTGGCATTAGAGCTCTGTGTATCTTCATTAGTGGTTGTGAATTGGTCAGAAGACTTCACATCATTCAGAATACCAAGTTAGCTGAGTGATAGGAAACAGAAAGGATTAATGGATAATTTTCGGGCTGAAGGAAGGTTGTAGTAGGATCCCTACTTTTACTGTTGTTAAATAAATAATCTGGATCTTTAAGTATACAGGACAATTTTAAAGTTTGTGGGCAGTACAAAATATGAAGCATTGTAAATTGTGAAGAGGACACTGTGGAACTTCAAAAGGACATTGATATGTTGGTAGAGAAGGGATATGATGGATGGATGAAATTCATTGCAGAGAAATGTAAAGTCACTGATTCTGATAGGAAGGACCTGGAGGGACAATATAAAATAAAGGGTATTGCTTTAAAGGATGTACAGGAACAGAGAGACCTAGGTGTATAAAGGCACAAATGATTAAAGGTGACAGGACTGATGAAGAAAGTTGTTGTTGAAGCATACAGTATCCTTGCCTATACTAATAGGGACACAGAGTACCAAACAGGAGGTTATACTAAACCTTTAGACATCAGCATAGTGTTGTGTACGCTTCTGAGCATCAAACTTTAGGAAGAATACGAATACGTTTAAAACAGAAGTTAGAAATCTGTTATAATTAGAGAACTGGTTCATGAATGTCTTTTAGGGAGGGAAATCTGCTCTCCTTATCTGGTCTGGCCTACATGTGACTCCAGACTGACAGCAATGTGGTTGACTCTCAGCTGTCCTCTGAAATGCCTCCGAGCTGATAAGTTCAAGGACAACCAGCGATGGGCAACAAATGCTGGCCTTGCTAGTGATGTCATTATGCTGTATAAGAATATGCTTAGAGGAGAAAGTGAGGACTGCAGATGCTGGAGTTCAGAGCTGAAAATATGTTGCTGGAAAAGCGCAGCAGGTCAGGCAGCATCCAAGGAGCAGGAGAAGGGCTCATGCCCGAAACGTCAATTCTCCAGCTCCTTGGATGCTGCCTGACCTGCTGCGCTTTTCCAGCAACACATTTTCAGCTAAGAATATGCTTAGACTGACTGACTTGGAGAGGCGAAAGGTAGTTCAATAAAGTTCTCAAAATTGTGAGATCAGGAGAGAGTAAATGCATACTGCCTGGAAATGTGGTGGAGGAGGCACGCTCAGTTGAGGGAATGAAGAGGAAATGAGATGATTATGGTTATGGAAGAAGGCTTGTGATGCTCATTTGCAGAGCCTTTGCAGGTACAATAGATTAAATTAGATTACTTCGTGTGGAAACAGGCCCTTCAGCCCAACATGTCCACACCGACCTGCCGAAGCGCAACCCACCCATACCCCTACATTTACCCCTTTTTACCTAACATTTAGCATGGCCAATTCACCTGACCTGCACATCTTTGGACTGTGGGAGGAAACCCACGCAGACACGGGGAGAATGTGCAAACTCCACACAGTCAGTCGCCTGAGTCGGGAATTGAACCCGAGTCTCTGGCGCTGTGAGGCAGCAGTGCTAGCCACCGTGACACCCAATAGTTTGAACAGTCTCCTGCACTGTAAATTCTGTGAGCAGTGTTGACCTGTTGGCACTGAGGTTCATAGGCAGATTACATTGCACTGTAAAATTGCTTCCTGCTTTTGTGATTTCCATAGGACTGCATTTCATCTGCTGTCTGATTTACCCAAGTGTCTTTTCTCTCTTGAGCATTGGACTGTCCTTTAGCTGGTCGATAATAATTATAGTTGTGCACTGAGGAAAAGTTTGGAGATATGTTGATATTCCTCCAATAGTTTCTAGATTACTTAATTCTTCTCATCAAATGAATCTTAATCTTTGCAAGAGATGCAGCTGGTAACATTGAAGTGTGCTACGTTCCGGAACGCAGTGCAGTCATCTTCATTGTAATGAGAACCCTTTTTTTTTGCTATTCGCAGGAAATACTCAAATTTCTCAGATTCCTTCAGGTCTGCTCGTTTGAGCCTTTTGAGACCTGGATATGCTTGACTTAGTGTAGTACTCAGTTCTCCATTTACTGGAGGGACCACCTTACAAATGAAACATTAAACTGAGGCTTGCTTACTACTGGAAGAAGAATAGGGACGTTCTCCCAGTGCTGGGGTAATATTTATCCCTCACCCAATATTACTGAAATAAATTATTGTGCCATTTCACCCTTTACTCTGTGCAAATTGGTCGCTGTGTTTCACTATTTAAAACAGTGACTGCACTTCAAAAGGAGTTTCCTTGCTCTAAATCATTTCAAAAAATCCTGAGGTCATGAAAGGCAATGCATTAATGCAAGGTCCTTCTTTAAAATGATTTCCTAATGCTAATAATTGTCTTCCTTCCACCTCTCCCTAAAGGACAGTGTGAACATTGTAAAACAGTAGACCAGCAATCATGAATTCATTTGGCTTCTGTTCAGCACTGATCTCAGAGTTTATGAATTTCCACAGGAGCAAATTTAAATATGTAGAGTTATTTTTAAACACTGTAGCTCCATTGAGAACTTAATTGTGGAGACTATCAAGAATCTCTGAAAGTGAGGGAATCCTTTACTTAAGCACTTCTATACGGAAACTGAATAAAAACCGAACGTTCTGAGGAAGGGTCACTGGACCCCAAACATTAACTCCTATTTCACAGATGCTGCCAGATCTGCTGAGCTTTTCCAGCAATTTGTTTTTATGTTTGTATGAAGTTGGGTTAGTTTTGCAGCAACTTTCACCAGGGCAGCATAGTTTTAGATTTGACTCTTCCATTATGTGGCAGCATTCTCAGTAAGCAGATGACTGAAGCAGTTACTGCAGTACAGGTGATTGATCATTTTATGAAATCAACTGATATGGCTCACTAGTGTAACAAATATTAGTTCGCCTGGTGGAGAAGATGGATCAAACAGTGAACATCAATTTGAGGGCTGATTATCTGTCAACTTCTGGCATTCGTCAGGAGCAGAACTGTCACTAATCTGTCATGTAAGATTGTTGAAGTTTGACCAGATTTATATATGCACTCGTTTTGTATGTATAACATAGACTTTGCAGACATTAAAATCCTGTCAGTTTCTTTCAGTTACTTATAACAAGTATTTTGTTGCAATATTCTATTTTATGTTGAAGTTTATCTATTTGTGAAAATCAATCAGATTTGTTTTTCAATGACAGTATTGACAGGATCATTCTAGAAAAATTGTGCAGCAGAGAAAGTGCAAATATTTTATTTTTAAATGAAGCAAACCTCTGGACAGATTCCAGGGAGGGATATTTTAACCTATTTGTAATGCTTGCAGTAATCTAGAAGAATTTATCAAAAGCTTGTGAATCAATGTTGTCCTTAGAAAATTGAACAAGGAAACAACAAAACTGTAATCAATATTTTTGAGGTGTAAAATATGGAACACATTTGTGTTTGATAGTCAGTAGACCTGCAAACTACATTATCATTTGTTAAATTCGTTCTTCACACAGCAACCAAACTCGCAGCCTGGCACACAGCAACAAGAGAAAATCAATGGCAGGAGGTGGCACTGGGAATCCTGGGGGTCAGGTTTCAGCAATCTGGGTGACGGAGATTGAACATTGTAGATTGAGTGGGACAGCTCAAACATCATCTAAAGTGGAAGAGTTGATGTTGTAGAAAAATGGCGCAGTGATTGGGTTGGGAAAGGGGAAGACTGTAATCTGCAAAGGCAAATTTTAGAAGTTCCTTGACTGATCAGCTGAGACACACCTTGCATCCTTTAGCCCACAGGGCATCATAGTCATACACAAGAGATTCAGACCTTTCTGCCCACCACATCTGTGGAAAAGGTGGTTACTGACTCCCTTCCATTATCTGGTTTCCTGAATATGGGAACCTTGCAGAAAAGTGAGTTTTAAATCAAGCTCTAAAATGCAGTGTTTGAGTCTGATTTAGTTTTGTTAATAAATTCCCCATCCTCCAACAGTAGATGTTCCAGAGTCCTTTGATGCAAATGTGGTATTGGGTGGGTATGCTCTGGGCTTGGGTCAAGTTTCTCCTTTCTCTGTTATTGGGATTAATATTTAAGTTGTATACCTCTGTCTGATGACTTTCTGGCACACATCATCTCAGAAGTCACTGAGAATCTAAATTAAAAAGTTTAGTTGTTACTAACTTATCTGATTAGACTGGTGTGGTTACTTGCTGTTCTGCATTTTATTGGTTACTGTATGACATTTCATTACTTTTATCAAGCAACTCAATGTACAATTGTGTTTTTTCCGTAGGCTCTTTTCCATGGAAAATTTATTGACACCGGATTCTCATTACCATTCTATAAGCGTATGCTGAACAAGAAGCTCACAATTAAGGATTTAGAATCTATTGACCCTGAATTTTACAATTCCCTTATTTGGATTAGGTATGTAGTAATAGAATACTATGTTAAGTAGAATAATATTTTAATTCGACCTTAATAGATAAATGTAAATCATGCACCTCTGCTGAATTTGATAAATTTGTCTTGGGTAGAATGTAGCAACTTGAAAACTATTACCCATGGATTTTTTAATCTTTGAATTGATCAAAGTGATAAATTAAATCTCTGGTAAAATTCAGATTCAATGACATTCTCCAGGTTGCTGTCAGTGTCAAATTATATTACTGGTTATTGCACCATGAAAATCTCCTTTTCTATTCCTCCATTTGCAGCTAGTATCAAACCTTCTAACTATAGTTTCCTTTGGGAACAAAGAGAACTTTGGGAATTAACCATTTGGTGGAATCATGGATGTGAATCATAAGGCCATAAAATGTAGGAGTAGAAATAGGCCATTCAGCCCATCAAGTCTCTTCTGCCATTCAGTGAGATCATGGATGATCCGATGATACTCGACATAAACAAATTAGCAATGCACAAATATACTTTGCCATTAGATTAGACGCTGCAACTTCTTCCTAAAATTAAGAAATGACTGAACAACCTACTCAATTTGAAACAAAATCAAGGCCTAGAGTTCCCAGAGGAGCAAGTGAGGTGAGGACTCCAGAGCTGGTATAACTAGAGAAAATGTCATGAGAGCAGAGCAGTCGGAGACTCTGAAACTGTGCAAGAGGAGAATTGCACAAGGAGTAGCTTTCTTTATTTGGCTCTTATTTTAGTATGGGGGAGGAAGCTGCTTGGTGAAAGGTCCAACTTTTGGAACTTGAACAGAGTTTTGAGCTTGAGCAGACCAACCCTTTCTGTAGTTGTGTTCTTCTGGGGTACATGGTGTGCCATGACTTCACATGTAATGCAGGATACATGCTCTGATTGGTTGAGCTGACCT
The DNA here is from genome assembly GCF_047496795.1 of Chiloscyllium punctatum. NCBI lineage: Eukaryota > Metazoa > Chordata > Chondrichthyes > Orectolobiformes > Hemiscylliidae > Chiloscyllium > Chiloscyllium punctatum. The sequence continues at coordinate 51,860,546 of NC_092743.1, read as the reverse complement.
GCCATCCTGTAACTTTAGAAGCTATTTATTGCAATCAGAATAACAGAAGTTTATCAGTACTCAGCAATCAATTTTGTTCTCTTGTGTAGGAGGTGGACACTGGCACCAATTCTGTGGAAGGTGGCACCTGTATAAGATGAATGGTTTACTCTTGAACAGGGCAGACTAAATATCGTTGCAGGAGATTTGTTAGTGCTATTGGGAGGACATAAACGAGATTGGTAGGGAAATGAGAACATAGAAAATAGAACAAAACAGCACATGATCGAGCCTTTTGACTCATGGTGATGTGCTGAACATGATGCCAAATTAAGCTAATGCCTTCTGCTTGCCCTTGGTTCATATCCTTTCTTTCATTGCATGGAACCTGAGGGAAATACAGAACAAGGAACTGGAAGCAGAAATTAAATGAAAATCTCTAGTTTGTCTTTCAAAGCTTTTTTTAAAAAAAAGTACAGCACTGAAATTTGGCTCTGTTAAAAGATGTATATGCAAATAGACATAGAGTAAGTAGAATAAAGATGAGCTGAGGGCATGAATGGACATATGGAAGCATAGTGTAATGGCAAGGAAGGCCGATAGCATCCCTGGATTATAGAGTTGTCAGGCAGGAAAGGAAAGGGGATAAAAAGAGTGATAAGTAGAGCATTTTAAATTAATGAATCCATCACAGCTGTAAGAAATGGTAACGTAAAGGTAGGAAGGGTAAATGAAGCATCAAGTGAGGCCATATGGATTGAGCTCAGAAATAAAAAGATGGCTGCCACACTGCCAAGAGTGTACTATAGACCCTTAAATAGTGGGAAAGAGAGAAACATTGGTGTAGGCAATTTTTTGGAAACAAAAACAACATAGCAATAATAGTTGGGCCTTTAACTACCCACTTATCATCTGGCATGCAAATAACATGAAAGGCGTAGAGGACACACAATACTTGAACTACATTCAGGAGAGTTTTTTTTAGCTAGTATACACCAAGTGTGACGAAGAAGACGTAATTCCAGATTTTAAATTTAGGAAATGAAGCTGGTCTGGTGGATGAAATAGCAGTGGGTGACCATTTTGGAGATAGTGATCATATTACAGTTAGATATAGCATCATTATGGAAAGGGCAACAAGTACAAGTTCTAAATTGGAACGTAATGCTTTAGGAGGCTGAAAGGAGCACAGAAAGTGTAGTAAATGAAGTAAAACAAAAAATTAAGCTAAAGCTGAGTGATTTGGCAGAAGTGGAGAGGTTGCAACTACTTGAAAGAAAACCAGTGGCATAGCAATGGAGAGGCATTTAGAAGCCAGATTCCAGAAATATCCCCTCAAAAAAAAGGTGGGACTGCTAAATTTAGTGATCTGATTATTCTGAAGCATTTGAGGTAAAATAGAGCAGAAAAAAGCCCATTTCAACACAGTCTCAGAGAATGTAACATTTAAGAAACAGGAGCAGAGGAAGTACAGGAATGAAGTAAAAAAGGAAATTAGGAAAGCAAAGAGAAGTTACAAAAATTATTGGCTGGTCAAATTAAGGAAAGTACAAAGATGTTTTATCAGTATCTTAAGAGCAAGAAGATGACTAAGGAATGGGTTATACTTGATAATTTTTGGGTTAATAACGATGTGCCCAGGATTCTAAATAAGTAGTTTGTAACTGTCTTCATTAAAGAGAGGAATGGTGCAGACAGTTGATTTGAAGAAGAGGACTGTGAAATTTTAAATAAAATGAACAAAGCGGGGAAAAATACTTGAATGCCCTGATTCTTATGAATGTGGATAAATCATCAGAACTGGATGAATTGTATTTTAGGCTGTTAAGGAAGTTAGGAATGAAATAGCTGATGCTTTGAGGATAAAGCACATAAGATGCAGTATTTCCACCCTTCAGGTACTATGTGTTGGGAATTCACTGCCCAGTTTGGTGATGGTGGAAACTTCAACTCCTTTTAGAGTGAACTAGAATCTGCAAGGTATCAGATCAGCTCCTGGGAAATGAGATTCGTGTGTGCAGCTAATTCAGCTGGCATGCACACAATGGACTGTGACTTCCCTGTGGTTTTATGTTTCCTCTAGTTTGTACTGTACTAGCACAGTCTGGTGAAATCAACTGAACATGGAGAATCTCGAGTCTCCCCAGTCTTTAAAACTGGTTGAGAAATTTTTTGCACCCACGAAGGAAACCATGTGGCCCATTATACTTGTTCTTTCAATATTTCAACTTGTCTTGTTAACATCTGACTACATTTAGAATTTTCTGAATTCCTTTGTTTCTGCTACTTTATCTCATATCTAATTCAAAGTGTGTAATTTTTCCAAAAATGTTTTACCTAAGAAATGGTTTAATAAAAACAATTTACTCTTGCAAATTCATGCTGTTAAATTATATTGATTTTTGTTTAATTTAGAGTAGTTTTCTGGGTTTGTCATGTTATGCTATTTAATTATCTTATATTGATAGAATAGTACTGTCGGACTTTATGGTCTTGAAAAACCAAAGTATCCGTACATCTTTGCCTTGTGAAATAGTTATCAACTTAAGCCTATTCTGTCTCCCTATCCCATTGTTCCCTTAAGTATTTCTATTTGATAGATTCTACTTTGTTTTTAGGAGCGTTTATGGATTTACTTGCACCACATCAAATGAAAAAATCAAATTATCTTCTGTATTTATAAAAAAAAAAAGAGGCTTTGCAATTTGTCTGTTAGTTCCTCCTGCGATCATTTTAAATTATACTATAATCATTTCATTAACCAATAAAAATAGCTGTTCTTGATTTCAATTTATCATCAATTTTTGGGTACTTCTGCGATGAAATTTCCTCTTGGCATCTTGTAGTGACGTAACTTAGTTTTGTGAAGTGCATCATGATTAAGGCTCCACATTTCAGCATTTTCTTAGTGAATCACTTCTGCATCACATCATCTATATGTATCTATTTAATCTGCCCATTCTTCTAAGCTGCCTGTGTTTCTGAGTTTACTTTGTCTTCACTAATAACTATGACAAACATTTTATCAATGTTTTTGTATACTTTGTCTACACTCTGACGGAGAAGAGAAATGGTCCAATTCTTCACACAAGCAGCATGAGCAGAACGAAGCAGCTGTATATCCAGTGATGTTTACCGGAGGTCTGAACAGTTTTTATGGTTGGGTCTAATTGGTAGTCTGCCAGTCCTATAAGCATACTGATGAGCAGCTTGCCATTATTGTCCTTTTAGCCTATTCTGCATGTGATTGATTTAGCTAACTGAATCGGATCATAAAAACAATTTCTGTATGTTTGCTTTGGTGTGAGATAAAGCAGTTTACAATGTTTGTATCACCAAATTGTCTGTCTAGAGGTTTTGAAGTGGTAAATGTATAAAAGGCATAAAAGTGCAGTTTAGATTCCAGACATTGCAATAACTGGATTACACATTTCTAAATGTTGATGATGGGGTAGTTTAAGTTAACTTGCTTTTAAAATTAAGATGCTCAACTTGCACTTTTTGGTCAGAGCACCTGAACCCAAGCACTTATCCATGACATACTTGAATCCGTAATACTGGAAGTTCTCAAAATCGCGCCAGAAGCCTTGCTTAGAATTATTCCGTAGTCAGTCAAATTTAAAGCATTTTCTCTTTGTAAGGTTTACTTGCTGCAACAAGGGGGATTGAAATTTAAAATACCAGTTGAGAATTATGTGCTAGCTATGGCTCTGTCCATTCTCCCCTTGGAACCACATGGTCCCATATAAAAACCAAGCTGACACTCCAGGACTGTACTGAACGAGCAGGGCACTGTTGGAATTGCTGTCTTTTGAATGAGACATTATACCAAGGCCTGATCTGCCGTTCATGTGGAGGTAAAAAGATGGTATTATTTTGAAAAAGAGAAGGGGAGTTATTCTTGGTATCCCAGAAAATATCTATCCCGCCGCAATCAACATCACAAATTTAAAAACTATTATCTGATTGCTACCACATCGTAAATAATTTTTTTTTTGGAAAAGCTGTTGTCAGTTACAAACGTTACTCTGACAAACCTGAGGCAGGATTAGAACTGTTTCCAGTAATCAACAGATGTCTTATAACAGATTTAAGAGTGCACTGTCCATTCACATTACATTTTGGTCAGGAAAACAGAAGAATTTTTTTTATGTAGACTAGTTTCAAGCAAGGAGTATCAAAAATGAAGGTTTTGAATTGGGGCATATGTTGAGCATCCTTGATTAGAAATATGTTGTATCTTCACCTTCGTACTTTCACAATTTTCCACCCCCCTCTTCAAATTCATCAAAGCAATGTTGGGTATCTTAACTACTTAGGTTCCAAGCCTGTTTAATCACTTGTTTGGGGCCATTTGCAGCTGCTCAACAACTGAAATCCACTAACTCAATATAGATTTAAGGATTTTATCTCCAACTTCCTGATCTGTATAGTTGAGCACATTTAGCCATTGAACAACTACAAGAAGGTCAAAAGCAGAATCATATGTTGTTTAATTTAATCATTGACATGTTTACAGTAGTTTTGCATTATGCTATTAAATCCTGTCTTGCAGGGACAACAATATTGAAGAATGTGGTCTAGAAATGTATTTTGCTGTTGACATGGAAATTTTAGGAAAAGTTACCTCGCATGAACTGAAACAAGGAGGGTCAAACATCTTAGTGACAGAGGAAAATAAAGAAGAATACATTGGGTAAGCTAATTTTTTTTAATCAAAGATATTTGTCACGACATGTTTAAAAAATCTCATCTGCTCACAATTCCTTTCAATTTTCATCGTCCTAAATGCCGACGACTTATTTTTACAATGGATTTACCCATATAAGCCTATACTTCCATTGACAGCATTCTTTGCAGCACTTCAGTTTTGCATCTCATGAGTGCTTCGTCTCTACTACACAGAAATTCCTGTTTCCTGACCACTTTTACCTTTCTGCTTTTCCTGTTTAACCATAATAATATGATTGGGCCAAAATTAGGTGTTTGCCTTGCCAGTGATATGAGAATTCCATAAATAATTCAAAAAAAGTTGCAGGAAAGTTAATTAGTTCATGAATGTTTAGACATAGAAGTGTGATTTTAAAGACACAACATACACAATTATTAAATCCTAGATTGCTTAGAATTAATCAGTGATGTATTTTCTTTTTTTGATTGAATTTACCATGTAAATCTGTGGAACAGTATTTAGTGGCACTGGGAGTAAACAAATTAAAAGTTGGATCTGACAGTGTATCTGACTGCTTGCAGCCCCGTCTCTCCCTTTAATTGTTTTTTAAAAACATTCTCTCACTTTGTTTTTTGCTGGCTGTTCTTGGTACATTTAATATCTTTTGAATTCAAATACTTATTTGATTTGGCATATTACGAGCAAATATTTATTGTTGGTGTATACAGCAAATAGTTTCATGTTGTACAAAAGGGTAACTAATTAAACAGGTAGTATTTTTGTGTAGTTACTTTAAACCATGACCTCTGCTTTTTCAGTCTCATGGCAGAATGGCGATTTTCACGTGGGGTGGAAGATCAAACCAGAGCTTTTTTAGACGGCTTCAATGAGGTAGTACCTCTACAGTGGCTGCAGTACTTTGATGAAAAAGAGCTTGAGGTGAGACTTGCTATTAAATGTCTTCAAATAATAAAGCTCTAGTCCTATTTTAGAACTTTACTTTCATGCCTATGTGATCTATGTGTTCCATTATTTTATCGTGTGTAATTCTTTGGTTTGCCAGACCTGATTTTAACTTGTACTTTAATTATCATATTTAGATTTAAATATTTTAAATTGAATGCAGTTAGATTCAGAGTTCTGATAGAGGCAGTTAAGTTCTTATATCTGTGCTGATTTGGCTGAGCTATCCAATTAATCCTATACCTCTACCTGTTTTCTATTTCACTGCATTTATTTGTGGCCTGTTTCTGCTCCTAAGACAGTTCCTAACTTGGCAAAGTTTTTTGTCACATTGCCTCTAGTTCTTTTGTCAGTCACTTTAAATCTGTGCCCTCTGATTAGTTACTGGAAACACTATCTTTATACCATATTCTATGAAACTTTTCAGTATTTTGAACATCATAAATAAATCCCCTTTATCTGTCCCTAATCTTGAGGGAAACATCTCCACTTCTCCAGGCTGTTCTCATAACTGAATTCCCTAATTCCAGTACCTCAGTCTTTCAAAAAGTAAGATTCCAGAATGAACACAACAATTCAGCTGAAGCCTAACAAATGTTTTAAAAGATTTAGCAAAACCTACTAAATTATGTTTTCACTATCTCTCTTTTTTAAAAAACGCATTGCTTTTTTACATAGTTCTCAATTTGTAATAGCACTTTCAAAGAACTGCATTCTTGAATCCCCTTTTATAATTGTACAATTTAGTTTATAACGCTACTTCTCAATCTTGCCATCAAAATATTTCTCTTCAATCTTTGTTTAATTTCATCCATCTTGATTCTGCCTGTTTCACTAATCAATATCATCTTGTAATCTGTTACCATCATCCTAATTGTTTACCACACTTCTTCAGTTTTGTCAGCTGCACATTTTGAAATTATACAGTTTACCCAATTTGTTAATAAGGAACAAAAGAGCAATTGTCTGATTGCCAAATACTCAGGAACATTACCATATACTTCTGAAGTTTGAAAAGTGTTTGTTTAATTTTTAAAGGAGTGGACAGAGTTGATATAAAACTTGCTTTCCCCTCGTTTCTGTGGTCTAGAAACAATAAACATAGTCTCAGAATAAAAGGCAAGCCATTTAAGATTAAGATGAAGAACTTACACTCAGAGGTGGTGAATCTTTGAAATTCTGTGCCCCAAGAGCTGTGGAAGCTTAGTCAATAAGGATGTTAAAAACAGAAATGAATTTTCAATTAATGATCATTAGGCGTAGTAGCATAAGTAGGCCATTCAGCCCTTCAAGTCTACTCCAATACACAATGAGATCATGGCTAATATGGTAATCTTAAACTCCACTTTCCTGTTTTTTTTCCCATTAGGATTTCCTAAATGATTAAAATTCTGTCTGTATCAACTTTGAATATATTAACTAATCAATCCTCTAATCCTACTCATATACTCCCCTGAACACGTGGTTATCAGTTGCCTTCTGGAATTCCTGTGAAGAATCACCTTTGACTGATTTCCCCCTGACTATCATAACCAATTTGCCAAAACGTTTCCAGTCTTAATTGTGCTGCTGTTTGGCTGTACTTGCAGCATGATAATGTTTAATCTGGTTTCACAAAGATTACATGATACTCATGATTACTTGTTGTGCTGCATATTTGTGGAGTAAAACCTTATTGTCTATTTCTGCAGGTTATGCTTTGTGGCATGCAGGAAGTAGATCTTACTGATTGGCAGAGGAATACAGTCTACCGCCATTATACCAGAAATAGCAAACAAATCATTTGGTTCTGGCAGGTATGGATCACAGGATTATTAAAAATGATAAACATCAATTTTGAACTAGTTAACTGCAATAATTCTAAATAAAATTAATTTTGCAGGCATTGTTTGTGAGTCTGGTCTGCTATATTACCTTGGTCATGGTAAAGCTCATATAAAGGTTATTTCCTATACTGTAGTTGGTAGAGTTGGTATAATTTTAAGGATTATGTAAGGAGTTTTAAAAATACTGTCACACTAACAGTGCCCCTGTTCTGAAAATCTAATCATATGTACAGTGATTAGGACTATAGAGTTAGGGTAAACTAGGTTGACCTGCAACAATAAATGAAAAATGTTCCACATGCAACACCATACAGTAATTAGCTGATTCAGTCCCCGTATTCTATTGATTTGTTGATGATAACTGTAATGCCTAAGGGAAAAGATTTACTGGTGTCCCGTATTAACAAGAAAGCAAATTTCCTCAAAGTTTTCTAGTTTGTGCCTTGAACATTTAAAGATAATATAATTGTGCAGCTTATTATATGATCAATGAGATCTTCTGCTTTTAGTGCTTCCATCTATTTGTCAACTTCCTGTGGAAATAGAGGTAATGTTTAGAGGATAGTGACCCTTCAGAACTGATACCCCCGAGAAAAAGGTGGTGTTTATGCTGATAATGGAACCTAAGGAGAAAAAGGAGTGAGTAGATAGATGGCGAAAGAGAGAGAAAAGAAGGTACGCAGACAAAGGGATTATTGATAGTAAGCCAGGAAAGTAGAGAAACTAGGTATGTAATAATACGTGCTATGATTAGTTGAAAGTGCATTGGCTGTATTGAAAGCTACCTGTGCCATGGCAGGATCTGGAATGTGAAGGTGGGGAATAGACATGGAAGAAGGTGTTATTGCTCTCAAATGGCTAAGCTTGATATTAAACTCTGGAGGTTCTAAGGTCCCCAAGCAGAAGACGAGGTCTTGATCCTCCAGTTTGTGTTGAGCCTTGCTGGAGACTACTGCAGTCTTTAGACAGAAATGCTGGCATAGGAACACCTTGTGTTGAAGTTGTAGGCAACTGAAAGCTCTGAATCATTTTTATGGACAGGATATAGGTGTTCTGGAAAGTGGTCACCCAGTCTGCATTTTGCACCCCCCAGTGTAAAGGAGATCAAATTATTAACAGCAAATACAGTGGACTAGATTGAGTAAAGTGCAGGTAAATCTCTGCTTCACCTGGAAGAGGAGGTGGTAAACGGATGTGTTTCACCTTCTGTGATTGCATGGGAAGGTGGCAGGAGAGTGTTGGAGGTATTGAGAATGGAGGATGAGGGGACCATGCCATCCGAGGGAGCAGTCCCTGCAGGATGTTGACAGGGGAGGGGAGGGAAATGTGTGTGTGATGGTGGTTTCTCACTGGAAGAGATGGAAATGGCAGCTTACGATCCTTTGAATGTGGATGCTAGAGGAAATTGAAGAGCAGGGGAACTCTATTGTTGTTATGGAAGTAGATAAAAGGGTTGAGAGCAGAAGTGCGGAGAATTGGTTGGACATGGCTAAGGGCCTGTCTGCCACAGTAGTGGGGAGTAATTTGTTGAGGATAAAGGTGAATGTTTCTCATGCCTGCTCTGCAGAAGGTGACATCATCAGAATGTTGATACCGAGATTTGTTATGATTTATTATTGCATATACTGAGGTACAGTGAAAAGTATTGTACCTTATCAGTGTAATAAGAATGCAGTATGTAGTGTTACAGCTACAGAGAAGGTGCAGAAAAAGATCCAGCTTAATGTGATGTCTGTTTTTAAAAGTCTGATAAGAAGGGAAGAAGCTGTTCTTGAATCTGATGTATTTTCAAACTTTTGTATCTGATGAAAGAGGGTAGAAGAGAGAATGAGGGTGGGATGAGTCTTTGATTATGTTGGCTGAATTTGAGGCAGTGGGAAGTATGGACTGAGTCTATGGATGGAAAACTAGTTTGCGTGATGGACTGAGCTGCATCCACACCCCTCTAATTTCTTGCAGTCTTGTGTAGAGCAGTTGCCATTCCAACTGTTGTGAACATTCCAAATTTCCTTAGAGTTCTGAGGAAGTAGAAGCATCAGTGTGCTTTCTTGACTGTGGCGTCAATATGGATGGGCCAGGACAGATTGTTGGTGATACTTACTGCAAGGAACTCAAAGCTCTCTACCATCTCCATCTCAGTACCATTGATACAGACTGGGCGTGTCCTCTACTTTGCTTTCTGAAGTTGATGACCAGCTCCTTCGTTTTGCTGTCATTGAGGGAGAGATTGTTTTTACACCGTACCACTAAGCTGTCTGTCTCATTGTTGTTGAAGATCTGACTGCCTACAGTGATGTCATTAGCAAAATTGTAATTGGAGTTAGAACTGAGTTTGGCCATGCAATTGTGTGTGTGAGAGGAGTATAGTAAGGGGGTGAGTATGCATCCTTGTGGGACACTGGTATTAAGGATAATCATGGAGGTGTTATGGATGCTAGTCATGGAAGATCTGAATTTAGATTTAATAAACTAAGGGTCACACAACTTTTTTTTTAACCTTTTCATCCCTCCACACAGACAAGACCACATTTCCATTACTCATGTCTTGGGTTTAGAAATTTCCCCATTTTAGAAGATTCCTCATTTAGCTTGCTTCTTAAATAGCCTTCAATCCTAGTTACTTAAGAGCTATGCTTCATTCCATGCAGCAGAGAATTTCAGTAACTCAGTAATTTAACTCCCTGCCACAGTCTTCGAAGTTGAAGCAAGACAGAGCAGATTAAATCAAATAACTAATTTAATAGACTAGCAGTTGTAGAACAAGATGATATGTTACAGTGTTATGGTACTCAACCAGAATATCGTAACCAGTATTTTGCACAAGAAATAAGAGCAGGCCATTTGGATTTTTGAATTTGCCATTTTTCTCTTTCAAATTGTTGACTTCCACCTTCTAAAACCACAAGAAATAGGAACCAGGAATAGGCCATTCAGCCCCTTGAGCTTGCTTTGCCATTCAGTAGGATTGTGGCTGATCTGACATTCTGTATGTCCACTTTTTTGCTATTTCCCCATAATCCTTGATTCTCTTGGATCAAGAATTTAATTATCTCAACCTTAAAAAATACACAAGAACTCTGCCACCATAGTCCTCTGTGGCAAACAGTTCTAAAGACTCGACTCTTTCAGAAGAATTCCTTGTCTCAGTTTTAAATTGACACCCCTTATTCTGAGAGCAGGCTTCCTACTCCTAGACTCTCCCATATGGGGAAACATTCTCTGAGCATTTATCCTGTCAAAGCTCTTAAGAAACTGAAACATTTCAATAAGACCATCTCTTATTCTTCCAGGTTCCAATGAGTAGAGTCCATACCTGTTTGCTCATAAGACAATCCCTCCATACCAAGGATCATCATGGTGAATATCCTGTGAAATGACTCCAATGAAATGATGTCTTTTCTTAAAAAAAAATCCTTTTTCAGAACTAAGGGTCACTAGACTTGATGTATTAACTCTGTTTTCTCTCCACAGATGCTGCTAGACCTACTGAGTTTTTCCAGAAATGTCTGTTTTTGCTTCAGGAAACCTGAGCTTCTGCAGTTATTTATTTCAATATTTTCATTGATTTGCTAAACATATATCTGAATTCATTGAACAGATTTTACAAAGGTTTTGCTCGAAGCCAGGATGTCCTGTCTTGACTTCCTCTTTAACCCATATTTCAAACTGCTTTGTTGATTTGATGGCCTGGTTTTCAAACATCTTTATCCATCTACCTTTGAGTGATCCTGGTTCTTTTACAGATTTCATGACTGGGGGCCATTCCAGATGTACATTTCTAGTTTGCTGTAAAAAAAATCTTGCTGTCCTGGGTTTTCCTTCTCTTTCTGATGAAGGGCTTTTGCTCAAAACGTCGATTCTCCTGTTCCTCTGATACTGCCTGACCTGCAGAGCTTTTCCAGCACCACATTCTTGACACTAATCTGCAGTCTTCGCTATCGCCATTCCTTCTCAAGGTCTTGGCTTCCCACAGTTTAGCTCCTTGTGTTTTTTGTGAATTTAATAATGTGCCCCAAAAGTCCATTACACTCAAAATTTCAAAACACTAATTCATGTGGTACACTACTGACAGCTTCTGACCTGAAAACGACCACAATTGTGTTCTGTTTCTTGGTTATGAGGAGCTCTTTAACCAATATCACAATTCATTTCCTTTTTTCTGGCATTCATACTAAAGCTATTAATCAATGAGCAGGGTAAAATGAAAGTGAGAGAAAACTAATGAGAAATACAGGTGCATGGTGAGAGTTTCTACAAATATTTAAAGTAAGAAAGAATTAAGAGTGAGCATTGGCCTTGGAGAAAGTCTCACTGGGCATTTAATAATAGAAAATAAGGAAATTACAATATTTCCATTCGAGTCATTTGCTCCTATCTGCACTATAGGGACACAAGTAGTAGGAAATGGAAGGGGGTGAGCAATTCTGGAAAATCACCAAAGAAGTCATATTGAGTAAATTGTTGGAGCTGTAGATTGATAAATGTCTGGGTCCTGAAGAACTACATCCTCTAATCTCATGCATGGCAGATACAGTATCTTATGGATAAATGTGGTGTTATCTACTTTGGTAGCAAAAATAGGCAGGCAAATTATTATCTGAATGGGATAAACTGGGAAAGGGCAAGATTCAACAAGACCTGTGTGACTTTGTACACCAGTTGTTGAGAATAAACATGCAGATATAGCAGGTATTGAAGATGGCAAATTGGATGTTGGTCTTCAAAGCAGGGATGTCTTACTGCACAGGACATTCATAAAACCTGGAATTTTGTTTGCCATTTTGGTCTCGTTATCTGAGGAAGAATGTTCTGACTATTGAAGGAGTGCAAAGATGGTTTTGCAGACCGATTCCTGGGATGGTGGGGCTGACATACAGGCAGAGACTGAATCAGCTAGGACTATGTTCGCTCGAGTTTCAAACAATTGCAGGAGAATCTCTTTAAAAACTGTAAAATTCTAATGGGGTTAGACGGTAGATGCAGGAAAGTCCAGAATATGGTGAGCCTATGCAATTCTCTGCCACAGGAAACTGTTGAGGCCAAAACACTGAAGACCTTCAAGAAATGTGTAAATACGTGCTTGTGTCTAGAAAGATCAAAGGCTTTAGGAGAATGCGGGAAAAGAGTACGGAGTTGGATGACCAGCCATGATCATATTGAATGCTAGAGCAGGCTCGAAGGGCCAAATAGCCTCGTCCTGCTCATATTTTCTTTGTTTCTATGTTTTGAAAAGTTATCAAATTCTTTGAAAAATGCAACAATAGTGAAAGTTCATGGGGAAAAAAAGGTGACAGTATGCAATTAATACAATTCTCTTTCCTAATAATTTCCTGCACCTTTTGAGATTCATACACTAGGTCACCCCGATCCTCCTGCATTTCAGAACTGTGAAATCTTTCACCATTTTAAATACTTTTTTCCCTTGCTTAAAATGGACCACTTCACATTGTTCAACAGCATTCTCTGCTGTAACATCTTTGTCCACTCACTCAAACTATCAATTTGTTTTTTCAACTCCATGTGCCCTCTTCACAACTTAATTTCCTACCTACCTTTGTCAGCAAATTTGGCCACTATAACTTGCATCGATATATCTACATCTAAATCATTTTTTTTTGACTAGCTGAAGATCCAGCATTGCTCTCACTGGCATGCCATTTATTACATCTTGCCAACCAAAAAAACAATTACACCTATTATTTGCTTCCTGTTAGCCAGGCAATTGTCTATCCCTGTAAATGTATTACCAAAATATTGAAAGTCTTCTGAATCTTGCAGTGGGTTTTTTCAAGCTCAACTTGCCTTTCATAAATGTATGCTGTTTCTGTCTGATTCTGACTCTGCAAAGAGAGATTTGAAGTTTTAGTTACTAAATGAAAAAACGACCAAACAGGTTTTTTAAAAAAAACTTTTACTGTAACAATGACTAAAGCACTATTATCTAAACACTTTTATTTTCAAGGCAACTACCATTAGATTACAGAGAGGAAGATTCCCCTCTATAATTACACATCACCCTTCCCACATAATTACAGTCCCTTCAGCAAGCAGTCTACAGTTGCTCCCAGTTTCTAGTGCGTCCTCATATCTAGTTCACCAATTACTAACTTCAAGTGATGGTCTGCTGTCACTTGCCTCAGGTTTGAGCAATTGTTTTTTTTTAAATTCACCACTATCAGTAAAGCCTGTTCCAATGATACCTCTTCCCTTAGCTATGTCAGGATGAGCCTTCCAGAACCCTCAAAGCTGCAGGATGCATCTATTTGACTAGAGACTAGTTTGTTCTCATATCTACTCGTGGTGACTTGCAAAGCTGGGCTGCCTTTTCTGTCTGCTGATAATGAAGATATACTAAATGTTGTGATATTGATTTGTAACCTTATCTCAAGCATCACTTTCTTTGCTGTTTTCCCCATAGCAGTGTGATGCATGTTTTAACTAATAGCTTTTAGCCAGATACGTATGCTTAATGGAAAACTTTGGATTCAATTATGTGTCAGCTGTCAGACTCTCTCCCAATACTGTTTACTTCTCGTATTTCTTTATTGCTGCCCTATGAACTACCTCTTCAACCTGATCAGCTTGCCTTTATCTCAACTCTTACATTTAGAAGTGCAACAGTTTTCTGGGCTCTTTGGAAAACCTATTGTAAACTCAGACACTGCGGCGGTTGTCTTTAAGTGTAAATTTGCACCTCGTTCTCAGTAAACCAACCTAAGCCTTTCTTTGACTGCTAACAATTGAACTGCATTATAGAAGCCTGTAGAACAGACCACATGATCCTTCATGTTAAAGATTAAGTCCTAAAACATAATGGTGAGAATCTTCTGAGATTCAGAGCAATGAAATCTGAACCTAACTTGCTGTTGGGTGACTCTATGATGTGCATTACCCCCCCATTCTTACACCTGACCTGACTGGATTACCTGTGATGTAACTGTCCACTGCCATCCCACCACTCAACCCACCTTCTCACTCTTCCTCACTGCAGCCAGAATTAGAATTCCAACTGAAATAATGCAGACCATCCAGCAGGTAGTGGAAATACATATAACATCGATGCCAACAAGAAAACATGGGTGCTTTTAAATCTTTTACATTTTTAAAATACTTTAAAATTTTTTAAATTAAATTTTTAATTTGAAGTAAAATTTTAAATGAAAATTTTTAAAAGTTTTAAATTTTTAAAATCTCTCGATTATAGTGTTATTTTGGTTGGCCTGTTATGTGGTGGTATATCAAATGCCTTTTGGCAAACCATACATTATCATTAAATTCTTTTTTTTCTTTCTTTGCATAAATCTGCTTTTTGGTCTTCATCCTGTTTTTTTCATACCTGTTTTTTCTTATGTACATATACCTATAAAAAACTTTGGATTCAATTCTGTTGACTGCCCGACTCTCTTCCTCCTGTATTTGCTTGTCCCATTTCTTTTATTGCTTCCCTAACAGCTTACTCTATTCAGCCTGGTTCTCACTTGTGTTGTCAACTTGCTATGTGTCATGACAATCTCCAACAAGACAGAATCTAGCTATTGCTACTTGACAATCAATGGCATTACCATCAATGAATTCCCCTGTGGGTTACTATTGATTAGAAGCTGAAGTGGACTCATCATATAAATGCTGGTACTACAACAGGAGATCGGAGGCTAGGAATTTTGGAGCAAGTAACTCACCCACTGAAACCCCAAAGCCTGTCCACAAATCACACGTGAGGAGTGTGATGTAATATTCCCCAGATACATGGTTGGCTGCAGCTCTAACAGCACTCAGGAAGCTTGTTACCATTTAGGACTTTAGCACTTTGGCACAACAGCTACAAACATTCACTCCCTCCATAACCAATGCTAATTAGCAGCCGTGAGAACCACCCACAAGATGCACTGCAGAAATTCACCAAAGCTTCTTAAACAGCACCTTCCAAACTCTCAACCACGACCATTTAGAAGGGCAAGGCAGCCGAAATAAGGGAACAATACCACATGCAATTGCCCCTTTGAACCACTCACTATTCCAACCTGGAAATATCAAAATTGAAGGAACAAAATCCAGGAACTCACTCCCTACACCAAATGGACTGTAGTGTTTAAGAAGGCAGTTCACCACCTCCTTAAGGACATCTGAGGATATGCAATAAATGGGACACTCATTTGTGAATAAAGTGCTTTTTAAAAAAGCAGTCTGTTTCTGTTTCATCTTTATTTCCCTTTCATTATCTAGAAAGCTCTGCATTTCACTTTTTCTACTTTGTGGAACTGAAAGTCTACCAAATAGATAATGACTTACCATCTCCCCATTAAAAGCTACCTATTGCTTTATTACATTTTTGCATGCCAGTCTTTGATTCCACATTACCTAAGATTGGTGTGTTCTTACATCACTGAAATTTGTTCTATCTCAACTAATTATTTTAATTTTTACATTGCTCCTTGTGTTTTTCCAGTGAACCTAAATCTTACAATGCTGTGATCACACCTCCTTAATGTCCCTCTACTGACACTTGATCCACTTAAACCCACCTCACTGTCCAGAACTAGACAGAACATTGCTTCCTCCCCAAGAAAGAAAGAAACATACAGATCTAGAAAATTCTCCTGAACTTACTTGAAATACCTTTTCCCTCAATTATTGCTAAGATCATTCAAGTCCTGATTTAAAAACTAATTTGGTGCCTCTGTAATTTTCTCCCAAATTTATTCTTCTATAGCATTTCCAAAAGTTGTTTGTTATAGAACATATCCAGTAATGGTATCTCAATTGACTTTACTAGCTCTAACCAAATGGATTATTTTCTTGACCTCTTTAGGACAGGCTCTGTCGATAGCACTGTAATTTACTCTTCAGTTTAAGTTGTTAGTGCCACAGAAACAGGATCATTTATCTCCCCATACCTGTCATGGCTTTCTACTGCAGCTCACCAACCTTATTTACCAACCTCCATGATTTATTAGTCACATTCATGTCTTCCCCATGCAGATTTGCAATTGCATTCTGGATTTTATTGGGTTAACCCTTCCATTATAAATAGAGATTCTTTTCAATATTCTAATATCAAAGAAGAATTCAAAGTTTTGAAACATATTATCTTTCAAGTGACTTCAAGTTTTATTTTACAGTTTGTGAAAGAGATGGATAATGAGGTGCGTTTACGATTGATGCAGTTTGTCACAGGTACCTGTCGTTTACCACTTGGAGGATTTGCTGAGCTTCTGGGTAAGCATGACTGATCAATGGAATTGTAATTTCTGAGAATGAGCTGCTGTTATATTACTTCAACATCTAGTTTCCAGAACTCAGAATTTGGTGTGTACTCGTTATGAGCACAATTTTATTCAAGTCAAAATAATTTAATACAGTATTTTTTAAAACCTGCAAAATTTTAACGAATGTCATTCTAAAACTGGAAACCATAAGAGAGATGCATATAAGACACTTGATTCCTTCCCACACTTGCTGATGATTGAGAGTAAGCTAACTGAACAGTAGTTGGCCAGGTTTGATCTGTTCTTATCTCTGTGGAGAGGAGAAGCCTGCACCACTTTCCACATTTCCAGGAAAATGATAGCTTTGTAACTGCATTGGGATAGCTTGCCTAAGGGGTTAATACCGGAGCATAAATCTTCAGTGATATTGCTGGGATATTGTCAAACTCATGGCCTTTGTAGTAAAGGAGCTATGAGCAGGAGTAGGCCTTTGAGCCTGCTCCACCATTCATTACAATCCTGGCTGATCCTCTCTGTGCCATGCTTCTGCTTTCTACCTATACCTCTTGATGCCTTTAAAATCGTATCTAATTCCTTCTAAATATATTCTGTAACTTGCCATAGTCCCCTCGTAGCACATTTCACTGGTTCAGTGCCCTTCAAGTGAAGAAATGTTTCCTCATCTCAGTCCTAAATAGCCTGCCCTGTATTCCGAGACTGTATCCCTTGGTTCTAGACTCCCCAACTGGGCAAGATATCCTCCCTGAATGTAGTCTGACCAGCTCTGTTAGAAGTTTGTACTTTTCAATCTGATTCCCTCTCATCTTTCTAAACTCGAGGGAATACAGGACCAATCGAACTAATTTTCCCTAAGAACATTTCTTCCATATCTGATATCAGCCTAATGCAACTGCAGTCCTTCTATGGTATAACTTCAATAAGACATCCCTACTTATGCACTTAAATCCTCTTGTGAGGAAGGCCAATATACCATTTGTTTTCCAATTAATTGCTGTAACTACTGTCTGCTTTCATTGACTAGGGTGCAAGGACACACAGATCCCTTTGCACCTTCACATTTCCCAATATATCACTGTTGAATTAATATTCTTCCTTTCTGTTTTTCACACCTCCGTGTATAACTTCACATTTAAACAATGTTGTACTACATCTGCTGTGTGACTATCTACTCACTCTGCTTGTCTAAATCACTGTGTCCTTGCATCCTCACAACACTCAATCCCATCCAGTTTTGTGACATATTCGGCATCTGGGTGTTTTGTATCTTCATCAATACAGATTCCTCATCATGATTTTCCAAATTAATATCCTTCCTCAATATTGCATTGATTTGTCCTTTACTAACAATGCTACCTCACATACTTTTCCTTTTTTGACTTTTCTTCCTAAATATCCCTGAAAGTTCAGTTCCTATCCTGGTAACCCTGTAGCCAATATCTCTGTAATTATAGATATCCAATGTCTTCAGTTGTTTCTTGATTCCTTGAGAATATTTATTTTTAATTTCTGTTTGTTATTTTCTCAAGTTTTGGGATACTTCCGTCATCTCTGCCTATTTAGGTTGCCTGTGTGCTAAGTTTTTAAAATATCTTTCCTGCTCTATAACCAGCCATTAACAGTTTGAAAGTGTACAAAGCTGACTTTTCTTCAATTTTCCTTCCCTCCATTGAATGAATCTGATATTTGGATCCAGATGATTTTGTATGATCAAGATAAATTGCACTGTCCCTCTTCAGCTCCATTCTGGCCAATTGGGAAGACCATGATGTAGGATAAGAAAGGAGGGAAATATTGAGATTAGATAGGCTAAGCAACTGTAAAAGTGAAGATGAGGGGGTTGGTGTAGAAACAGGAGGAGGATCAGAACAAAATTCCTGGAAATACTCAGGTCTAGCAGCATCTGTGGTGAGAATAACAAAATGAAGATTTGCGGTCAAAACCTTTTCATCAGTTGGGTTTGGCTAAACATCACTGGAATTCTATCAACCTGAAACATTAATCATGTTCCTGACTACAAAATGCTGTCAGACCTGCTAAGTATTTCCAGCATTTTCTGATTTAATAATACAACTGGGCAGGGAAAATCAGAATTGAACAAGGGAATCATAGGTAGACCAGTAGAGTGAATGTTCAAGACTTCTGACAAGGAGTTAAATATGTAAATGTAATGCAGTTGATTCTTAATAGACTTGTTTAGTCATTTGGAAAGCCACTCAATTGTCCCACCAGCACCTCTTCAAAAGCAACTAGGCAAGGGGAATTAATAATATACTTGCCAGCAACACCCACATCTTAACAATAAATAGTAGAATTGTCATTTAAAGAAACTGAACTGTTCGTCATGTTGGAAGTATTGCACTGTACTTAAAACACAGAATGCACTCTGAAAATACTTTTAACCTTGCATGGCAACATAGATTCTTGACAAAGCAATGACAGATTTTTTTAATATTTCAAACAGGGAGTAACGGCCCTCAAAAGTTTTGCATCGAAAAGGTTGGTAAAGAAACCTGGCTACCCAGAAGTCATACTTGGTGAGTAATGATCAGAACCTTAATACTCCGTTCTACTTATGACAGGAATATCCATGATTTTAAATCATATACTGTGTTTTGATCTCTGCATAAATGTTAAATAATAGGCAACCCAATCCAGTGAGGAAATGCTCAACATTCTGGAGCAGCCATAATATTTTCTCAGTTTGTGTTCCAGATTGGGAGCCCAATCTATTACCATATAAACAAGGAGTAGGAGTAGGCCACTCTGTCCTTTGAGCTTGCTCCGCCACTCCGTATGATTATGGCTGATCTGAGTTTAATCTCAAACACTACATTACTGCCAACTCCCAACAATCTTTCATCCCCTTGGTAATCAAGAGTGAAAGAGTTGAGAGGTTATGCTTCAGTTATACAGGGCATTGGTGAGACAGTGTTTGGAGTACTGTGTATAGTACTGGTCACCAGTGTTATAAAAGGATACTAATTTATTGGAAGCCTTAAATTTTTAAGATTTCTGCATCCACTGCCTTTTGAGGAATGGAATTCTCCCACAAGAAGAAACATCCTTTTAACATCTACCCAGACAAGTCCCCTCAGGATCTTCTATGTTACTTCCGATTCTTGTAAACTCCATCGGATACAGGCCTAGCCTAGCCTGTCTCGCTTTTCCTCATAAGGGAATCCACTCATTTCAGTTATTAGTGTATGCATACTTCCAATGCATTAATATTCTTCTGTAACTACAGAGACCAGAACTATAGACAACACTCCAGATGTAGTATGCCCAGTGCCTGGTATAACTGAAGTATAACCTCCCTACTCTTGCATTTAATTCTCCTTGCAACAGAAAGTAACATTTGATTAGCTTTCCTCATTACTTTGCTGTACCTGCATAGTAATCTTTTGCAATTCATGCACCAGAACACCCACATCTCTCAATATCTCAGCACTGCAGCCTCTCTCAATTTAGAAATTGCTTTTGAAAATTATTTCTGCCAAAATGGACAATATTACATGTTCTACATTCTACTGTATTTGCAAGATCTCTGCTCACAAAGAATCCCTTGCAGTGTGGAAGCAGGCCATTCAGCCCTTCAAATCTACACTGACCCTCCAAAATGACTTATCCAAACATTGTAATTATGCATTTCCCCATGGCTAACCCACCTAACTTACAAATCCCTGGGTACTATGGACAATTGAGCATGGCCAATCCATCTAACCTGTACATCTTCCGACTCTGGGAGGAAACCAGAACACCCAGAGGAAACCCACGCAGACACAGGGACAGTGTGTAAACTCCAAACAGTCGCCTGAGGCTGGAATCGAACCCAGGTCCCTTGCACTGTAAGGCAGCAGAGCTAGCCACCGTGCCATCCATTCTTTTGTAGACTCCTTATGTCCTCTTCACAAATCATTTTCCTACATATCGTTGTCATCAGGAACCATATCTTTGATCCCTTTATCCAGCATTTGTATAAGTTGTCAAGGGTTGAGAGCGCAGCACCATCCTCTGTGGCACATCACTCGTGACATTCTGTCTGCACCAATATGTTGCCTCATACATTGAGCTTTTATTTTCCATAATATCCTTTGATATGTCACCTTATCAAATGCTGTCTGGAAATCTAAATACAGTGTACCCACTGGTTCCCCTTTATTTCCAGCACAGATTGCTTCTTCAAAGAACTTTTAATTATTTTATCCTCAATGAGGTCATCAATGCAATACCACATTTCTATTTATTATTTTCTTCTTGCCACTGCACCAGCAACCTCACAAACATACGAAGTTGTTGTGGTTCCTTGGTGACATCACTTGTGTAGGATCAGCCAGGCAGTGACAAAAAGCTCTACATTTCCAAAATATCTACTGAACCTTCTTCAGCCTCTCCAATTATAATGAATGATTTAAAATTTCTTCCAACTGTATAGTAGGTAAACTGAGGTTGTTATTTACCACTTCTGAAGAAGGGTTAATGAACATGAAACAATCATTTCTCTCCACGGATGCTGCCAGATCTACTGAGCTTTTCCAGCAGTTTCTATTTTTGTGTTGATACACGCAACATAGGAGCTGAATGGCTTACTCCAGAAGCCCACTCCACCATTCCACATCATCTCCCACAATACTTCTTTATCTCTAATAATTAAATCATTGATAGAATTCTAAGAATCTGTCTTGAATTTATTTAATGAGTGGGCTTCCAACATCCTCTGACGTAGAGAATTCCAAAGAGTTGCCATCCCCTGAGTAAGAAAGAAGTTCTTCCTCATGTCCTGTTCTGAGATTGTTTCCACCAGTCCTAGACTCCACAGCGAGGGGAAAACATTTCTTTCTGTATCCACACATTCCTTTGAGAATTTTGGAATTTCTGAGATTACCCCTCATTCTTCTAAACTTCAGAGAACATAGGCCCAGTCACCTCAATCTCTCCTCATAGCAACAGATTCCTAGGAGGGTGTTTTTTACTATGATAATTGTATCCTTCCTAAGGCAAGAGACCAGAACTGCATGCACTACTTCCCATGTGGTCTTCACTCCTTTATTCAGATCCTTTTATGATAAATGCTGAAATATTATTTGCCTTTCAGATTGCTTGTTGCACCTAGGCACTAGCTTTCAGTGTAATAATAAACTCACCTACATGCCTTGACCTGAACACTTTCTAATCTCTCTCCATTTAAGAAATGTGCATTTCCCTTAAATTAGATAATGTCACTGTTATCTATATATTCCATGTGCTGTGCTCTTGCTCTCTCACTCGCTGAATCTCCTTGAGGCTTCTTTGCATTCTCCTCATAATGCAAGATTCGTCTGTGCCATCTGAAATCTTGAGAATATTAGACCCTAGTCCAAATCATTGATGTGGATTGTGAATAGTTAGGGCCCAACCACTAATCCTTCTGGGCCATCCCTGCTTATAGCCTGCTAGCCTCTGGGTGACCCATTTATTCCTACCGTCTGTTTTATGTTTCTTAATGAATCCTCATCTGTGTTTGTAGATTACTCCCAATCTCAGGGCTTTTGTATTGTTTACCAACCTCCTGTATGGGACTTTATCAAAAGCCTCTGAAAATCCAATGCATCACATCCACATTTGTTATCAAATCCGTTAGCATCATTATCAGGAGACATTGATAGGTCTGTCAAACATGATTTTCCATCATCAATTCAAGTTGACTCTGTCCAATCAAGCAATTATTTTCTACAAGTCTAATATTCACATCCTTAATAGCTAAGAATTTTCACGCTTACTGTCATCAGGCTAACATTTCTGTAATTCAATTTTTCTTTCCCTCTTGTTTTTTAAACAAGTTTCCAATGTGCAGAAATAATAGAATTTTGAAGTATGATCATCAATGCATCCACTATGACTAACCATATCTTTCAACACTCTGATGAAGATCATTCAGGCCTGGGGATCTGTCAACTCCCGGTCTCATTAATTTCTCAGTACTATGTTTTAATAATGGTAATTTATTTCAGTTCCTCACTGTCACTGTATGCTTAGATCTTCATTATTTTGGGAAAACATCTTGTATCGTCTTCTTTGAAGATAGGCACAAAGTATTTATTTAGCCTTGCTGCTGTTTTCTATTTTCCATAATTTATCCTGCTTCTGCCTGAAATGGAACATTTGTCTTTGCTAATCCTTTCATTTTTGCGTGCTTGCAGAAACTTTTACAAACACTTTTAATATTTTTTGAAAGTTTAAATTCCTATTCTATTGTCTCTCTTAATTTTTTGGTTCAACTTTGCTGAACCTAAAATTCTCCCAAATTTCATACTTTACAAGCCACCTCCTTTGAGTCAATACCATCTTCGCTTTCTCTTGTAACTATATTCCCACACATTCCGTTGGGTAATTTTCATTTTTCTTTTCGTGATCATTCAGGCCATGAGGATCATCCACCGCTACCTTCATGGTATATTGAGATGCCTGACCACGTTTTAAGCTGACTTTCAACTACTGGCATCAAACTAGAGACTGAAAGTAGACTAAAATTACTCACCAATCAGGTCCAATGAATCTTGTTCTTTGCAAATTTAATATTTGCACTAGATACTCACCGACCAGTCAACTTTAAACTTGACTTTGTCACTTCTTTTTTAGAAAGTCTTTAGCAGTCTCTTATTCTGAGAAGTCCATCATGCAATTGTTCATAATTCAGCACAAAAGGAGACCATTTGGCCCATCAAATATATGCTGGTTCTTTAAACAGCAATTCAGTTGATCACAATTTCCTGATCATTTCTCATATCACTGCAGTTAGTCTTCAAATAGTTTATTTCTTTTTGAAGGCCACTATTAAAACTGTACCTATCATCTGATGTTTCAAATTCTAATCATTTGTATAACTGTTTCCAACAGTGTGAATAAACAGATGACTCAGACTAAAGGTGACTGAAGAACTAAAGGTGACGTGAGGGATATCTTGTTATACAAAAGATTAGGATTTCAAATATAAGATGTTGTACAGTTTTAATAGTGGCCTTCAAAAGGTCAGGCAGCATTGTGAATAGAGAAAGTGAATTAACATTTTGGGTCAATGGTCTTTCTGATAAACCATGAAGTAGCTGGATGATTATATTTATGTCAAACCAGAAAGGAATAACTTTGAAATAGTTATCTTGTCCATAGTACCAAGAGCCTAGTCACATTTGATAACACTGCTTATAGCAGTTTTTAGCACTTTGAAACATGAACCTTCCTGTTTTGATTATTTGCTGCTTGTTGGAGGTGATATGAATGCTTGTGTGGGAGAGTATGGTGTATAGTTTGGTATAGTGTCTCAACCTCACTGTTTTCAGAAATAGTACCACAAAGACAAATGTACCCAGAGGTAAGTTTACTTGCATTAACGTGATTTCTATTTTCCACGTTTTTAGCTCTATTTGTGAACTGCTTTAGCTTACCAGGAAAGATGGCTTTCTTCAACAGATAAGTGTAAGATATAAAACAAGTTCCAAGAGATACAGAATAATGCTGGGTCAACCAGTACTGAGAGAAAGTAGTAATTCTACAGTAGATTTGCTGGTCAAACTGTGTGGTTTGACTGACATTTACTTAGAACATCCAAGAGTGTTTAAATTGAGCTAAATTTATTCATTTGCATGTTGCTTTACAGCTTTAATCGCTTGGATTTACCGCCTTACAAAAGCTATGAACAGTTGAAAGAGAAACTGCTTTTTGCAATCGAAGAAACTGAAGGATTTGGGCAGGAATAGAAGCAGCACATGTTCTTGATGACATCAAGTAACTCTTTCCTGTCCAACAGTCTACAGTTTCACAGATGCCGACTGTTGTATATAAGCTATTTGCCTAGAGAAGTAATTCACTTCTGGAATCCTATAGAATCCAATCCCGCTTTCCTTCTTGAATCATTATGCAAATTTGTCTTGAACCATACATCATATTTTACATACCTGTGTTTTCCCTTAAAATGAGTGTCTTGGAGAAAACAGTTTAGCTGCTTTCTGAAACATGATTTTTTTTACAAAAAAACAGGAACAGCTAGAATATCAATGGCTCTAGTTTTATAGAGCTTACTTGAAATCTGGGTAGGTGTGCTATTAGGCTCCCTTAGTGTAAGTTGCATCTTCCAGAAGAAAACACATGCCCTATAAATCAGTTTCCACTGATGTAACAAATCTGTCAGGGTTATTTCTCGCATGGCTTTCACAAAAGTATTTAAGGCTTATGCCAAACACTGTCAAATATCTAGAATTAATGCTGCTGGCTTGTTGAGATCATAATGTGTAAATGCTGACATGAGGTTTTCTTTTACTTTCTTGTGTTATTGCTTGTTTATGTATGTCTCGTGTATAGCAGACTGAAAAAAGAAAGTAAATGTACTGGGTAGTAGCCCATAATACTAATGTAATTTTTATAAACAGAAGCTAATGTGGACAATTTAAGTAATTATGCAAAATATTACCTCTGCTGCTTTTCTGTTCAGCCTTTTAGAGTTACATTTAATCAATCAGGAATTAAAAAAAATCAATTAAGTTTTGCACATTGTAAGGAATGTTGTGGAATTAGTTTCCTCATTGCAATGTTATACATGCTGGGTTTTTTTAAAGGCTATTGTGTAAATTGCATTCTATTCATAGGTTTGATTTTTTTTTCTTTCAAAATACTTTCTCATAGGCCTTCACTCTTGCTAGAAATATCATGATTTATTTTTTCTTAAATGCAGAAGTTTCAGAACATGTAATAAAATGATTTTAAAATAGTTTCACCAGTATTGAGGGCATTTACTTAATTACATGTAACAAAAATATATTTAAAAATAATTGTGAATTATATGGAACTGCAACTTCTAACACACCGTGCTTCCATGCAGTGAATGGGGAGATATGGACATTTGAAATGTAACATTTGTAATGCTTTAAATTTAAACATTGTAAATTCCATTAAAGTTTTTAATTTGTAAAGGTTTTGTAAATACTTGAGTTTGGTCAGTTTTTTCCCATTACAATTTTTAAAAGTTGTTGGAAACAAAAATGATCTGTTGGTATCATGACCCAAATAAGTGGTCACTGCTCTAGGAGATCCGAATTACCACTTATTTATCTTCTGTTGGGTGCTCATAATAAAATTCTCCTTTTAAACCTGACTAGTACTTACAGGTAGGAAAACTGAATAATAAAATGACAGTGATTTCTTCCTGACTTTTTCTGCGTATTTATTTTGTATTTTTTGTTCTGACAGCTGTCCTGTCAAGCTGTTATAGAAAAATAGTTACACATCACACAATGAACTTTAAAATGATAAAATGGAAGGGACTGTTGGTGATTCATTTTATGTGAAGTGTGTGACATGTTTTCATGAGGGTTTTTTTTGGAAATCTGAGCATTGAAAGTGAATCTTTGCGTAAGATAATGTGTGATTTTCTTCTTTGATATGGTCAGGTTTCTAGTGGAAATGGGCCTTGTACTTTTTTTTTAAAATTGAGGCAACAAGCTAGGGTTGAATAGCTTTGCAATTTTATTTGTCTTTTCGCTTGAGTTACGAACTGCACAGGAGGAACATGACATTAACATTTTTATTTGCTTAATTCTGTGTCAGGCCTGTACAACTTCATGTAGAATTCTTCTATGATGATGATTAATAAAAAAAATCCTTTAAATTTATTAATCTGAGAAATCAATTGACTTATTTTTCAAGAGTAAATGAGACAATGTTAACTGGTATTAATTAACCTGATTGTTTTGAGACAGTACTCAATGTCGTTTGCTGATCAATTTCAGTAATTCGATAGCTTCTTTTTGAACCTAAAAAGAGAAGACAACTTCAATTATCCACAACTCATCTGCCAAATGACCAAATTCAGTGTTAGGACATTCAATATAAATTTGTATAGAAAGCTTACATTTAATCTTTCAGCAGAGTACACCAAGAAGAAATGACTATGAAATATGTATAACATGCAAATTAATTTTCATTCTCCTTTACAAGAAAGAGATGCAGTCTGGAGAATCACCAGCTGTTTGTTTGAAAGGAGCTCCAGATTCTGTCATATTCTTCACTTTTGCTGTTATATAGGTCAGATGCAGAGGTATAAAAAGCTATGTCTGGAGGCTGCACATTTTCCAGCCACAATAAAAGTCAACAGTCTTCTCACCTAAACAATTCATTGGCAACAACAGCCAGAAAGTAATTGCAATGCAAAGAAATTTAATCAAATGCTGTCAAATAACCCAAACATCTAAGAAAGCTCAAGTTGGGTAGTATTTGTGGAGAGAAATCTGATGAAAGGTTAATGAGCTAGGATTTTTTTAGCTAATAGATGAAATTGAGGGGACAGGGAGAACACCAAGTGGTAATAAAGTGAAGGAACAAAGGTTATGTCAAAATGAGGTACAAAGAGTCACATGAAAAGACCGTTAAAGATTAACCTAGCCAAACAAAAGGTGGTGATGAGAAAAAAAAACAAGATTCAGATAGAGGTTATAGTCCAAAGTTGCTGAAGGCAGAGGTCAAAAGGTTGCAGAGAGCAGCGACATGAGTTACTACTTCAGCCAGCATGGAGCTTCACCATTCAGCACGGGAGCAAAATGGATATTTGAAATATGTAATGGGAAGCAACCACCAGAAAGCACTGTAACAGCTCAGGCTGTGGATATTTGGTCCCCCCCCCCCCCCATTGTAGAGATAACAACATTGAATAGTAAATACAGCATGCTAAAGTGGAAGTACAATTACTTTTGCTTGGTATATTTGTGGCCTTTGAAAAAAGATGTTAGGGTAGGTAGTGCATCTCCTACATTTGCATGGACCAATGCAATAGGGAAGGGGAGAGATGTTAAGGTGACTTAGTGGACTAGAATCACAAAGGCATATTGGGACATTCTTATGAAAGAAACATCTTGGAAGTCACATGGCTTAAGTTACTTCCTTGGCCTTGTTTTCTGGAAATTACATGTCTAGTTTACAGCTTTTTTTCTTTAGGTATAGTTTGAAATTCAGTTGGGGTGCAGACTGCTGAGTATGAACCTACCCAACTGGGTAGAGCATTGAAACATTAAAACCAGTGCACTCTCCAACCTTGGCAGTAATATCTGTAAATCATACTAGGTGGAAATCCTCTCAAAGAAAAAGGAGACATGGCATACCAGTGCTCTGACAAATAGTTATTGGAACTGATGCAGTAGAGAAACTGAGAGAATGGAAAGGAGCAGAAGTGTGGTTGAGGTAGCTGTGCAAGTCCCTAGTATTAATAGCTTATCTTCAGAAACAAAGACTAAAAAGTCAGTGGCACAACAGGGATGAGTGAGGGAAGGGTGCAAAATGGAAACAGTCAATGGAACTTTCAGTTCATGGCAGAAGGAGGCAGCACCAATAGTTAGCAATGTACCTGAAAGGCTGGCACAACTCAGGTCCAGATGTCCACAGCAATGTTTTCTTTATTTGCAGGACACACCGCCACAAGGAGGGGGTTGCTGGTGACTGGGGTCTGATTAGGCCTCTGAGGAATATAAGATCTCAGACTGTTCTGCTTGGGCATCCATATGGAATAGGAAACGGGGCCAGCAAACAGAAACCTGTTGTAGTGATGTAGAATGTCAAGAGACCGTACAAAGGGAGGAAGGATAGGCAAAATAGGAAGAAAGAAGTGAGCCAGGAACAAATCAAAACAATGGGTCAACCAGGACAATCTTGTTTATGGATGTTGGGAAGAATGTAGAAGTATGCAGTTCAGAGTTAAAGTACATTGAGATTAGAAGGAAAAGTTCCAGAAGTGATTAAGGAAAGTTTATAAGGTATGGTAATATCACTGGACATTAATCCAAAGGTCCAGGCTAATGCTCTGGGGAAATGGGTTCAAGTACCATTTGCAGAGGTTGAAACACTGAAATATTATTTGCATGATCCAGTGTTTTGTTACTAATGCTATTCAGTGTAAGAGTATCCTGTCCATCATAGAATTAACTGTGTTGGTTGAGCTACTTATGGAGTTCACACTCCATCAATGAATAAGCAATTGGGCTTTATGTTAGAAATGTCACAACACAATCTTAAGGTCATTTTTATCTTACTATGTAGCTTTTGTTTTTGACTTTAAGATTCTAATCAGTGATAAGAAAGGCATTTTTCTCAAAGGGTTATGTTGGTGAGATTATTTGACAAAATCTACATTGTTTAGATAAGATCTGCTACTTGAGCTTCCTGCAATTACATAAAATGGTGCATTGGGAAAGCCTGTGGCTAGACTTGATGAAATTAGATCCTTAAAGCAATCACAGTTTCCTGAAAGCACTGTGAAAAATTGCTTGTTTTGATAGACTTATTAACAGTTTTTTTTAATATCTTGGCACTATTTTTCACAATTCTGCAACCTAGTACAGTCGTGCTTCCAATAGTTACATTATTAACACTTCTATTCTTCCAGATTTCAGAAATAATCTAGTGTTGTCCCAGCTGGAGTTGCTCACTTCAGCTAGGCTGAGACTAAGCAAAATTAGTTGTATCCCATCAGTAACAACATTATTTGCAAATGAGGTTAAATTTGTATGAATGGCCTTACCTGCTTGTCGCCTTCATTACGGGCTGGATAGTCTCTTGCTTTGGTCAGCCATAACAGAGCCAGCTTCTCCTTTTTTAATTTCATGTATGTTTTACCCATCATTAATAAGTTTTTACTGTAGAAATTTGGATCAACTGGAAAACAAAACACATACTAAACTTAAAATTGTTACACTTTAAAGAGTGATATCTGGTTCTCTACTCAAACTATTGTAGAAACAAACCTTATTGTCAAAATCATGAATGTTCACATTTTGGTCTCTATTCAATTAAGTTATCAATACAGATGAGAGAGTCATACAGCATGGAAACAGACTCTTCAGTCCAACTAGTCCATGCCAATCATGTTCCAAAACCAACAGTCCCACTTGCCTGCATTTGGGCTGTATCCATCCAAATTTTCCCTATTCATGTACTTAACCAAATATCTTTTAAATGTTTTAACTGTACCTGCATCCACCACTTCCTCATATTCCACAGTTCATTCCACACATTAACCATTCCAAAAAGGCTGCCTCTCAAGCCCTTTTTAATTCGTTCTCTTACCTTAAAAATACACACCCTAGTTTTGAATTCCTCATGCTACTGAAAAGACCCTTGCTATCCACTTTATCTATGCCCCTCATTATTGTATAAACCTCAAAAGGTCACCCCTCAACCTCCTGCACTGCAGTAGAAGTCCCACCCTATCATGACAATTTAGACCTTCCATTCCCAGCAACATCCTGGCTAATCTTTTCTGAACCCTCTCCAATTTAATAATATCCTTCCTAAAGCAGGATGACCAGAAATGTACACAGTGCTCCAGAACAGGCCTCATCAACATCCTGTACAACCTCAACATAACACCCCAAGTCCTATCCTCAAAGATCTCCGCAACAAAGGCAAGTGTACTAAAGAGCACCCTTCCCACACATGAAGCAAATTTCAAAGGATAATGTACCTGAATCCCTAGGTCTCGGTTCTATAACACAACACAGAGTCCTACCAGTAGTTGCATTAGTCTTGCCCTTGTTGTTTTGCCAAACCTAAACTCCATCTGCTACTCCTCACCCCGGTGACTCAATTATAGAGTAAGTCATACAGCATAGAAATGGACCCTTCAGTCCGACCAGCCCATGCTGACCATAGACCCACTTGGCCCAAATCCCTACAAACATTTCTTAAATCAGCTGTACAGCACAGAAACAGACCAGTCAGTGCAACCCATCAATGATTCAGGATATCTGGTTGACATTGATAAGTCCAACTTAAGGGTCTGTCTCCACAATGTACAGCTGACCAGGGCATGTTTGGAGGGATATGGACAAAACACTGGCAAATGGGACTAGACTGCCAACCAAACATCTTGAATTAATCTAGTCCCATTTGTCAACATTTGGCCCATAATCCCTCCAAACCCTTCCTATTAATATACCCGTCCAGATGCCTTTTAAATGTTGTAATTGTATCAGCTTCCACCACTTCCTCTGGCAGCTCATTCCATATACACACACCTTCCTTTGCATGAACACATTGCCCTTTAGGTCCCTTTTAAATCTTTCCCCTCACCTTAAATCTATGCCATCTACCTTTGGACGCATGTGAACTTTGAAATTATGTCAATTTAAACACTATGAAAGTAATGGGTATGGTACAAGTGATATAATTTAAAGTTTAATACAACATATTTAATTTAACTATACAAATGAAATGCATTTATTAATTTAATACGCAGTAATTAATAGTTCAATGGGATACAATTCTGTGCAACTGGAGGAGTTAGGCTTGTTGAGTTCCTACCTTGCTCAGCCTTGTTAAAATATTGGAGTGCCTAAAACAAAAATGACTCCATTTTAGTATCTTCTACAATGTTCTTCAGGCAGTAACATGTGCACCACACAAGCGCCAAGCAATAATTTCCACTTGACACATAATAGCAATACAATTGTTGAATCCTCCACCAACCATCAACCAGATGTTAAACTGGACTATGCTTATAAAATACTACAAGTATGGAGAATGTTGCAAGAAGTAAATCACCTCACAATCTCTAAATTCCCTGCACCATCAACACATCAGCAATATATTGGAAAACTTGCCTGGATGAAATGTAGCTCTAAAAACACTAAGGTCAAAATATGTTTTTTTATTGGTACCCAATCTATCATCTTAAACATCCATTCCTTTCACTGTCAAAGCAGAGTATCAGTCCTATGCCATATAGAAAATTAACTGCAGTAACGTATTCCTTTGACAACACCTTCCAAAACTACAATCTCTACTTGCTGGAGGACAAAGGCAACAAATAAGGGAATATCACCACCTGCAAGTTCCCTTGCGAACTACACACCATCCCAACTTGAAATTATATCATGGTTCTTTCAAAGTCACTGGGTCAGAAACTTGGAACTTTCTTTGCACCACTGACATAACTATACCAGATGAACCACAGAATTTCCAGAAAGCAGTTCACCACCATCATCTCATTTATGGTAGTTAGGGGTAATGTGGGCCTTTAAAATGACATCCGATTTAAAAGAATTAAGTGCAAAATATGAAATGTATTTCTAATAGAGGCATTGTAATGACAGAGACAGATTAGCATTTTTCTAGAAAGACAAAAATATTTTTATCATCAAAGTGTCTCTCATGGCTCCATGTCATCCTAAATCATTTTGTTACTAACTCATAAGAAACAACAGCAGCTAATTTACACAGAATAAGATCACACAAGTAGAACCTTAATAGGGACCAAATAATTCACTTTAAATGATGTTGGTTCAGGCATTACAACTAAGCCAGGCCATTGAAGAGAATTCCCCAAGTCATCTTCACTCGGTGAGAGACTAATGGCATCTCTATGACTCGAAGTTGTTCAGATTTGATCTAATCTGATCAAATACTGATGTGATCTTACCATTTATAAATTAGTCATTGTTGCTTTATGAATTCTTTCTTAGTTACAAAATACTTTAGGATGTCATGGAGTCATGAAAGACAACAGCCAGTGGACAGATCACATGGAGGCTCCCTGCATTGGTCTGCTGCGGACAGCCTTTGGAGGCAGACTGTGATGTTTGTCTTCTTAACTTCTTGTTTTCTCTAATCTATTGTCATAATGTGTATAGCTAACATAACTTCTTTCTTCTTTATTTCTCTATTCTGTAACTGAGGGTTGTACCTAGGTATCTAAGATGATGTTATAAGTAGAGACTGAGACTTTTCACTGTATTCATTTGAGTATGTGATAATAATAAAGCTAATTCAATTCAATTCAAATTACTGGCATGAAGGCTTTTACACCTACTTAAGGGTGAACAGTGCCTTTGTTTAACATATCGTCCAGTGGATTATTTCCTCACTACATCACTAGTGGGCTGGTCTGGATTTTGTGTTCTAATCTCTGGAGTGCGTCTCACCTTCTGACTCAGAGGCAAGATTGCTACCAACGAAACCATCACTGACAAATGAGGAGTCACCTTAAAACCCAATGCTCTGACTGGGTCCAAAAAGACATGTTGATAAACTCCTTGATAGTTTCCATTCCTAAATGCAACAGAGAGCTATTTTTTAACCTAACAATGCTCATTAGATGTTAACATTATGTAGCATGTAAACACTTTGCTTCAGCACACCATTACTCCATTACTTTATCTACAATGTTGTACTGACTAATCGAATGATTGATTTATTTGTTGTCATGTGTACTGAAGTACAGTGAAAGCTTTGTTTACAAGCAATACAGGCAGATCATAGTATGCAAGAATGTACAGATCAAAAAGATTTAGACAGAGGCATACAGGTTACATTGCTTATTGCCCCTGAACCTGTTATTGCGTGTGTTCAGGCTTCTGTATCTCTCCTGCCTGAAGAAATCCCAAGTGTATCTGTATGATGACTATTTTCCCTGTGGTTATTGCTATTCTTGTCGTGTAGCTTGTCCCCTAATTAGGGCCATGATCCAACAGAAGAAATTTAAAATGAAACTTTGGATGGGTATATGAATAGGAAGTGTTTGGAGAGATATGGGCCGGGTGCTGGCAGGTGGGACGAGATTGGGTTGGGATACCTGTTCGGCATGGACAGGTTGGACCGAAGGGTCTGTTTCCATGCTATACATCTCTATGACTCGAAGTTGTTCAGATTTGATCTAATGTGATATGATCTTACCATTTATAAATTAGTCATTGTTGCTTTATGAATTCTTTGTTAGTTACAAAATACTTTAGGATGTCATGGAGTCATGAAAGACAACTTGTAGATTAAATGATTAAAACTG
The DNA here is from genome assembly GCF_047496795.1 of Chiloscyllium punctatum. Lineage (NCBI taxonomy): Eukaryota > Metazoa > Chordata > Chondrichthyes > Orectolobiformes > Hemiscylliidae > Chiloscyllium > Chiloscyllium punctatum. Next base: position 51,827,087 of record NC_092743.1, on the reverse strand, counting down.
ATTTTGTCATTCCAGAGACATGTTAAGCTGTCTCTGTCATTTTGTTGCTTACACTAAAAATGCTGAATGCAGGCATTCTGTATTTATTTTTTACAGTATTGATCATGTGGCAGAATGGGCACAGACTCCCTTTAAGCCTAAGCTTTGGGTTTGAGTCCTACTCTAGGATATGAAGGCTACAGAAGGTGCATTCATAACATGGCTAAACAGGTTAATGATCAACTTTTAAATCTTTCCAATCACAATGGCAGGCAGTAAGAGCAGAACAGGCTCCTATTCAGCCATGCTTGATATAGATTAGAGACCTCGAAATATAGCCTTTGGTGACAGACTAGTGTCTTGTTCCAGGAGAAATCAGCCATGGAAACATAGATAAATACATGCAAGCGCATGGCTGATGAAACTTAACAGAGGGAAATGTCAAATGCTACATTTTGGAATGGAAGGACTGAAAATATAAATTAAATAGTACCACTTGAAATGTGATGCAAGAGCAAGCAGAGTTGGGGATGTCTGGACACAATTCTTAGAAGGTGGCAAGACATGTTGTGCAGATGATTAGAAAATGACACTCAATTTCTACTGTTGTTAGTAGAGGCACAGAATATAACACTAGGGAACTTAAGTTAAAGTAAGTCTCAGTACCCTGTTGAATATTGGGTACCACTTTGAGAAGGACACTAAGATGAGAGGGAGGTTTTGCAGGAGAACAGTAGGAGCACATGTGGACCATTTGTCATTGAATAGAATCAGGGCTAATACGATGTGGAATTTACTCCACCTTCCTCCCTGTCCTCTATCACCCTGGAATCCCCTGTAACTCAGCATTAATAATATTTACATTATCTCCATATCTTGCTGGGGGAGAGAATTCCAAACACTAACAACACTCTAAAAGAGAAAAGTCCCCCTTATTTCAAATAGGAGAACTCTTTTTTTTGAAACTGTGCCCCAGTTCTCAAATTATCCACAATGGGAAGTATCCTCTTAGCCTCTAAGCATCTTATGTGTGTCAACAAGATCGCTACTCATGCTTCTAAAGTACAGCGAGTACAGAACCAAATATTTATTTACGAGAATGTCACCACGGATGACTGATTTTGGTTAAGTGGAGAGAGTGTGGAAACTGGAATTCTTCTTCTTACAGTAGGGAAATTTCAGAGATTATCCAAAACATGAATGTATTTGGTAGAGTAGGAAAACTGTTTCCAGTGATATAAGCACTTGTAACCAAGGGCCAGAGATTTAAGATAATCAGCAAAAGAACCGAAGGTGAAGTGAAGAAACTTTTTAAAGAAACATTGTGAGTTGTTAGGGAAGCTGTTTCAATGGTAGGTTTCAAAAGGCTAAATACTTGAAGGAAAAATTCTGTGTAAGGAACAAGCATGTGGACTCAAACTTGCACCACCAAAGAGACAGAAACTAATAAAAATTGAAAGGACTGCAGATGCTGTAAATCAAAAACAAAAAACAGAAGTTGCTGGAAAAGCTCAGCATGTCTGGCAGCATCTGTGCAGAGAAATCAAAGTTAATATTTCAGGTCTGGTGACCCTTCCTCATAACAGAGGATCACCTGTTTACTCCCTAATATCATTTTCAGTGCATTACATTGCTCTTAGCTGGTCACAGGATGTGGGTGTCACTTGCTCGGCCAGCATTTATTGCTCCATCCGAGTTGACATTAAGTAATCTGGAAACTACTTTCAACTCAATTTGTGACCCAAATGTGAAGGAAACAGAAGCTGTAATCAAAAGGCAACCATTGCAAAAGACCATTTCAAATAAATGTTTGCAATTTCAAACGAACCTGCAGAAAGTACTGAGTTATTAGCTTTATTTTACCTCTTCATAAGAGGAGCTTGGTGGTGTGGCAAAGAACATAGCAGCTATTTTCTGTTGGACCCAGGGCAATTCTGCAAATGTAAAACACCTTCAGAGAAATAAATGAGAACGAATAAAACTTTCAACTACATCTTCATAACATGATACAAATGGGATTTTAACACTATCTAATTGACAGGTTACAAACAATCTTAATTTTGCTTGTTGTCCAGTATAATATCAAACGTAACAACAGTGATGTAGGATCAGAGTCTATGCAGTTAAGTATAGCTACTTTAACTGCTTCACTCCCAACACACATTGCAGAACATTGCACTGATTACACTCAGCAGCAGTGTTATCCATTAGTGTTCAGCAGACTTATCTATCAACTTCTAACTAGATACGGCATTGAAGGTAACTGTAAATAAAACAGGAGATTAAACAATTTAGTTTAGTCGTATGTCTTTAACAGTTAGTACAACAAAATGTTTAAAAGCAGCAATGTGAGATACTTGCAGTTCCAGTGATGAATGTTAATGCCTTTTACAAATTTTAAACAATGTTAGAATGAGTCTCAGGAAGTAGAACTGCCCAACACGATAAGGTTCCTACCATAGTCCCATTAAATGAATCGATGTTGCATCTTTGGGATTAAGCTCAATAGCTTTCTGAAAGAGAAGAAAAGTTTTTCAAATAATTTTCTATCCAAGATTTTATTTCTTCCATTGATAAAAGTAAATTTCACAAAGTCGCCAAAAAGAAATGACCTTTGGTTTTATTAAAAGCTGTTTCTCAATTCAATCTGCTGGTTACAGAATCACAGAATTGTTTCAGCACAGAAAGAGGCCATTTGGATTTTCGTGTGTGCACTAGCTCACTAAATGAACAATTTTTCTAGTGTCATTCCCCTATCTTCTCCCTATTACTGTACGTTCTTCCTTTCAGATGACAATCTAATTCCCACTTCTCCTGCTTCATATTCTACATCTGAATCTACATCCCCCTTCTAACTAATTAAGGAGACATTAAGGTCTAATTACTGTCCACTCTCTAACCCCAAATTTACTGCCAGGGTGCAAAGTCCATGGAAGATTGACCTGCATCTATTATTCTTTAATTCAGCTCACCAACACCCAAGTGATGAAACAACAACAGAAATTGCTGAAGAAACTCAGCAGGTCTGGCAGCATCTGTGGAGAGAAAGCAGAGCTAATGTTTCAAGTCCGGTGATCGTTCTTCAGACATAAAACTTGTCCTTTCCAAACTTGTCAAGAAATTCTTAATTACCATACATATCCCAAACCCATTTCCCTCTTCTAGTTCTAAATATTTTGTATCTACAAATATTGAGCTGTCAGATCTACTTCAACTGAAGTCATGTTTCTGTCAAGAATACATCATTTCCCTTCAGTTTTCTTATTCTTCTTGTTTTATATATTTACAGCCAAACAACGTAATGCAACCCATTCATATTACTCAAAGGCCCTCTCCTCCTCAGTTTTCCCCACTTTCTTTTATTCTCCTTTTTCAAACTTGTTTTTTTTTTAAACTATTTTGACATTTTACTGCATTTATTTCTAACTCCTTCCCAAATTACCTCTAATTAGGTTTCTCAATTTTCCCTTTAGCAGCAGCAGGGTGACTTTTCACAAAATGAAAATCATGAAAATAAATGTGATAATAATGGAAGGTTTCACATTTACCTGAAAATGTTTTTTAATGACATATGCATTCGAAATTTTAGTCTTGATACCCTCGTAGTCTCCAACATCACTGATACAAATAGCATACCACTGCATAGATTAAAAACAAATTAAGATCACAAGCAGATAGAAACTTAAAAAAAACATTGGAAATAAATATGCATTACCTTATGAGCAGCAAAGCTCAATTCATTTTTCTCCAGCGCTTTTTCAGCAAACTCCAAAGCCTCATATGTCAGTTGTTTCTTCCTTTCCACTGAAGTGCTTTCCAGCTGTGCCAAATCTCTTGACGCACGTGCTAGGCGCCACAGTAGCTCATCATTTGTACTAGATAAAACAAGGAATTCAACTTGTCTGTTTTATACTTCAGTTTTGCAAATGTCCTGCTTCCAATTTTTTTTTCCTTTAATTCAGGACCATATGCCAAGCGGGAAAACACAAATTAACTATTCTGAGGTTAACACTAATGTTACATCTCAATAGAGTAGACAGACTAGGATTAAGTTGGCCCACAACTAAAATACATTGGATGAATGTTGAAAGACAACATAAAATAGGGGTGCAGGAGCACAGCGACCTGGGTGTGTATGTGTTCTGATCATTGAAGGTGGCAGGAAAGGTGGAGAACAGTTTATAAAACATTATAAAATGTTCTCAACTTTATTAATAGGGGCATACAGTATAATAGTAAGGAGGTGATGTTCAAATTACTTAAGATACTTGTCAGAATTCAGCCTGATTATTAACTAGTGTGGGCCCCACATTATAAGAAAGATGTGAATGCATTTGAGAGACTGCAGTAGCAATTTACAAGATCAGTTTCATGAATGAGAAACTACAGTAATGAGCATAGTTTGAAGAAGCCGGAGATCGAGGGATGACCTGATAGAGGTTTATAAAATCATGAGGGGCATGGAGAGGATAAATAGTCAAAGTCTTTTCTCTGGCGTGGGGGAATCCAGAACTAGAGGGCACAGGTTTAGGGTGAGAGGAGAAAGACATCAAAGAAACCTATGGGACAACTTTTCCATGCAGAGGGTGATGCGTGTATGGAATGAGCTGCCAGAGGAAGTGGTGGAGGCTGGTACAATTACAGCATTTAAAAGGCATCTGGATGGGTATATGAATAGGAAGGGTTTAGAGGGATATGGGCCATGTGGGCCATAATGGGACTAGATTAGATTGGGACATCTGGTCAGCATGGATGATTTGGACTGCATGGTTTGTTTCCACGCAGTGCATTTCTATGACTTTAAGTCGGGGTGTTCTCCTTGGGGAAATGGCTGGATATGATTTGGTAAGATTTTCAAACCTGTGAGCTAACTGGACAGAGTAGATAGGGAGAAGCTGTTCCCACATGGAAAAGAAAGAAAATGAGAGGGAAAATGAGAAGAATTAAAGTGATGTACAAACAAAGCAAGAGAAAACCTTTTCACACAGTGAGTAGTTAGGGTATTGATTGTACTGCCTTAAACTAAAGCACTCAAGAGGTCATTTGATGATATTTTGGATCGAAGTGGCAGGTTGTAATAGGTGAAAAGGCAGGCGATTGGCACTAAGTAATAAAATCAAATAGTCAAAATTATTTGAATATGCCTACATTTAAAGCAGCTACTGTAAAATCATCATCATTCACACTAGCAAATTATTACTTTGTATGTTAAACTGTACAATACCACATGTCTGACACAATTAAATCCTTCTTGGAAATGTGGTGTACATTTTAATGTTAGAAAAAAAACACTCAACTGACTTCCACTGTCTGATGCATTGCAGTAGACCTTTGAGTAAGCATTTTTAATAAAACAGCATTCACAAAGTATGTCAATTCTGATTTTTTTTAATTTTTCTAAATGCAGAATAAATGCTGCATCGCTTGAATAAATGACTTCTGATAATAAATGAAATAAAAACAAAGTTGCTGGAAAATCTCAGCAGGTCTTTTAGAACTGGAGTTCTGAAGAAGGGCCACTGGAACCAAAACGTTAATGATTTCTCTCCACAGATGCTGCCAGACATGCTGAGCTGTTCAAGCAATTTCTGTTTTTGTTTCAGATTCCCACCATCCACAATTCTTTTAGTTTTCTGATAATACATACATGTCACATTCAACATACAGTTAATACCAGGATTAAGGAAATAAGCACATACAAATTTGAATAAGCAGTTTAATATAGCCAGGTCCCTTCAAGATTCTGACTACTTTTCATTTTGCTACACATGTTCTTGCAAAGACACAAAATAATACCAACTCTTTTCTGAAAGCTTCAAGTAAATCAGCCCAAATTTTGAAATAATAACAGAAAATCTTGGAAATAGTTGGCAGTTCTGCAAGCATCTGTGGTAAAGTAAGTAGAATTAACTTTTCAAGTTGATAACGTTTCATCAGAACTGGAAAAAGTTAAAGGTGCAAGAGGTCTTAAGCAAGCAAGGCTATCAAATGTGAATGAGCATGGAAAAGAAATTAAATTTCTGTACCATTGTGGAAGATTGGATGCGAGCCTAAGAGGTACAGTTAGTAAGTTTGCAGATGACACCAAAATTGGAGGTGTAGTGGACAGCGAAGAGGGTTACCTCAGATTACAACAGAATCTTGACCAGTTGGGCCAATGGGCTGAGAAGTGGCAGGTGGAGTTTAGTTCAGATAAATGCGAGCTGCTGCATTTTGGGAAAGCAAATCTTAGCAGGACTTATACACTTAATGGTAAGGTCCTGGAGAGTGCTGCTGAACAAAAAGACCTTGGAGTGCAGGTTCATAGCTCCTTGAAAGTGGAGTCGCAGGTAGATAGGATAGTGAAGAAGGCGTTTGGTATGCTTTCCTTTATTGGTCAGAGTATTGAGTACAGGAGTTGGGAGGTCATATTGCGGCTGTACAGGACATTGGTTAGGCCACTGTTGAAATACTGTGTGCAATTCTGGTGTCCTTCCTATCGGAAAGATGTTGTGAAACTTGAAATGGTTCAAAACCATTTACAAGGATGTTGCCAGGGTTGGAGGATTTGAGCTTTGGGGAGAGGCTGAATAGGATGGGGCTGTTTTCCCTGGAGCGTCAGAGGCTGAGGAGTGACCATATAGAGGTTTACAAAATTATGAGGGGCATGGATAGGATAAATAGACAAAGTCTTTTCCCTGGGGTCGGGGAGTCCAGAACTAGAGGGCATAGTTTTAGGTGAGAGGGGAAAAATACAAAAGGGTCCTAAGGGGCAACATTTTCACACAGAGGGTGGTATGTGTATGGAATGAGCTGCCGGAGGAAGTGGTGGAGGCTGGTACAATTGCAACATTTAAAAGGCATTTGAATGGTTATATGAATAGGAAGGGCTTGGAGGGAGATGGGTTGGGTGCTGGCAGGTGGGACTAGATTGGGTTGGGATATCTGGTCGGCATGGACGGGTTAGACCTAAGGGTCTGTTTCCATGCTATACATCTCTATGAGTCTAAATGGCAGATATTGCAAGAAAAATAGGAATAGTAATGGAACAATTAAAAAAAAAGTTGCAAGTATTTCGAGGAGCCGGATATGGGAAGATTATGAACAGTTGCCAGCCGAAAGAAAATATTAAAAAGCAAAAACCTGAAAAGGAAAATAAAATTATAATCTGAAATTGTAATACAGTACTTATTTGTGAATCCAAAAGTCTATAAAATACCAAGTCAACAGATAAGAAGGTGTTCCTCAAGTTTACATTGAGGGTTCACTGGAAGTGTAAGAGGTTGAGGTCAGAGTTGGAGCAAGATGGAGGATTAAAATTATAGGCAACTGAAAAGATTTTTTTAAATTCATTCATGGGAAGTGGGCTTTCCTGACTGGGCCGCACTTACTGCCCACTGTGTTTGTACAGTGGCTACAAGAGAAGGGTAGAGGCTAGGAAGTCAACAGCAGGTAAATCATCCCTAACTCACCAAAGCCTACCCACAAGGTACAAGTCATGAATATGATGGAATACTTGTCATTTGATGAGTGCAGTTTCAACAACACTCAATAAGTTTGACACTATTCAAAACAAAGAAGCTTGACACTGTGTTGTACAGTGGCTAGTCTAGTGCAGTTACTGGTCATTGCTAAGTCCCAGGATGTTGAGGTGCCGTCTGTTTGCCTGTCCTTGCGCACAAAGTGGCCTGGCAGCAGCACTGCAACGGGTCAGTGAGATCCAAATTGTACTCCTGAAGTGCTGAATTCCATTAAAAGTTAGTGCCACGATGATGTAATGAGGTTTGCTAATGCAATGTCTATGGATGGAGGGTATGTGCAACTGCTGCTCATGAAGCTTGCCCTGAGGTGCTGTGAAACGCTAGCTATGGAGCTGCCTGGTACCCGCAGAGTGCTCATGTCAGGAATTGTCACCCACTAGTTTCACTCCACTACTTGGAGAAATAGAAAACTGGTTAGAAATGAGGCAAGCTTAGGTGATAACGGGGTGTTAATGAGTGTAAATGGGCCTCTTGCCACTCACTACTGAGATTGTCATCTTGCCAAAAAAGCCTTGTGTAGAGAATCTACCCTTTTCTTCCCCGACATCAACAACCTCATATTCCAACCTTGCAATATTTCCCCAACTCACTCATCTTTGCAAACACTGCTCAAGGGCTGGCAAATTTCCGATGATGAACTCTTTCTGTCCACAGATGCTATTAAACTTGCTAAACATTTCCAATATTTCACTCGCATATCTGCAGTATTTTATTTTATTTTCAATTTTAATTTTATTTTGTACTTACATATGCCAAGAGTTAAGATTAAAGTGGTGCTGGAAATGCACAGCAGGTCAAGCAGCTGCGTGATCTGCTGTGCTTTTCCAGCACCACTCTAATCTTGACTCTGATCTCCAGCATCTGCAGTCCTCATTTTCACCAATATGCCAAGAATTGTCAACTCTCACGTGAAAAGCATTCATCCTTCTACAGCAAAGAGGTCAACAAAAATTTACCTCTTGTACTAAACCACTGACAATAATTAACTCAAATATATATGTGCAACTTGGATTTAAAGTCAATGCATGTAATTAATACTGAAGTTTAATTTGAGCTGAAGATATCCACAGGTGACTAAAAAGCACCAGTAAAGCACACTTGATTTGCTTCTACTTAATAGTAAGCAATCCCTCAGCTACCATTTACTCTTTGAGGGTTCAAGATATTAATGGCATTCCATGGTTTACAAACTCAGTTCAAAGAAACATTAGACAGGGAACACCGAGTGGCAGGTAATTAACACAGCTGAATGCTTCAGGTATACGTTGGTTGATAGATTACCTGTTCTTGTGTTCAATAAGGAGGTGATAAAGTTTTTCCACTTCTCCAGTGCCATAAAGATAGTCAGCACGGTCTATAATTTCTTCCACTGGAAATCCAAAGAATAATTGATATCACACAAAACATTGTCTTATATATGTAACAGTTAAAAATTGTAGATATTTCCAGGAGCATCATGCATTTTATCAAATCGCAAGACTGTGAAACTCTTAAGTAGTAAAGCAATACTGCAGGTTATAAAATCTGTAAGCAATTTTAAGGACAGACTTGATTAAGTTTTTGAGAAAGTTACCAAAAAGATTGATGATGGCAGTGCAGTAGACGTTGTTTACTTGAATTTTAATAAAGCCTTTGACAAGGTTCTGCATGGTAGACTAATTAGTAAAGTTAAGTCATGTACAAATCAAGGTGAGCTTGTCAATTGGACACATAATTGGCTTAAAGGCAGGAGACAGAGTGATATTGGAGGGTTGCTTTTCCGACTGGACATCTGTCAGCAGCAGTGTTCCACAGGGATCAGTTCTGGGTCATCATTTATTGAGCATTCTAAGTGGTTCAATATTATAATATCTGCCCAAGAATCACAGCACTACAAAATATATACAGATGATTCCTCACTTTGCTAAGATAGCAATACCAATTAGGATAAACATGTCACTGGAGCATTTGCAAGCTTATTAGATTTAACTTATGTAATACCCATGCTAAATACAAAACCTTGACTTTTTAAAAAAGTCAACATATAAAATATTCTTTCATCTGTATAATATTGTGAAAATAAAAGGTTACATTGAACATGCTATGTTACTAATATTATTTCACTCAGTTTATTCTATCTGATTCCCTGGTTGCATCGATGTAATGCCTAATGTTACATCCATTATCACAGATACGAAAACAGCATCACAACATGAAATATTTTTCTTCAAGACAACACACGTATGACAAGAAAGTTATACTAATCTGCTCAATTTAAACATTAGTTTATTTAATGTGGTATCTGAAAGGTAATACACAAGCAGCACAGAGTTACAATTCATACTCCATTAACGGAAATCAAGCCCCACTAATCCCAAAGTTCCGCTAATCCCGCCTCATTCCTATCCAAGGTCCTAGGCAGACTGGCTGCACTGTTGACAATGTGCTCTTTTCTACACTGGGGAGACTAGGCATGACTTATTTGCAGGACAACTACATTCTGCCTGTGTAAATGATCCTGAGCTTCCAGTTGCTTGCCACTTCAACACACCACCATGTTCCCTGGCCAAGGTTACTGCCACTGCAAGACTTAAACCATTTGGGAACCCAGCTCCAGAGGTGTGTATGAATATCTCTGATCAGTTGATTCGAAATATCTTATAGTTTTGAAGCAGCTCTTGTGCCACAGTGGTAATCTCCCTGCCTCTGAGCCAGGAGGCTCAGGATCAAGTCCCACCTGCTCCAGAGATGTGTGATAGAATTTGAAAATTTGATTAGAAAATTAAAGTAAAAACCATACTAGATATGACTGCCTAAGAGACTGAAAGAAGAATTTTCTAGAACACCATTTTCCCATATTGCTCCTTCAAGTGTGTGCCTATGAGGAGATAACATAGTTAAGTTACAGGTAGGAAACAGAGCTAAGTATCTAATCATAATGCTTCAGTAGTCCTGTGCAGGAAGCATACTCAATGAATCAAACTGAGCTAACAGCTTGCAAAAATGGAGCTTAATGGTTAAAGAGCTGTGCAGAATCTCCCAAGCTAGCTACATTAGATCTGGTTTGTCAGGGCATTGCTTAACATATTACTAACACTTGCAAACATTTTGCCTGCAGCACCCACTGTTTCTTTTTCCATCTAAAGCAAACAGCAGAAACTATTTGAGAGATTTGTTGGTAACATACTCAAAAATAGTAAGGAACCAGAAGACACAGATTTAAAGTGAGTGGTAAAAGAAGCAGAGAGAAGTTGAAGAGTTTTTTTTATTATGCACCAAGTTATGTAGTACTGTATATTTTTTCATGCTTTAAGCTAAGTTGTGTGTTTGCATTTGTCCTCATTAATATTCTCACTATGAGCACCATTTGCAACAAGGGGAGTAGCACTGATGCGTATCATGGGAAACTGTGGATAATGTAAGTTAGAGAACGTATTGGGATATATTAATAGGGTTGGATGAGAAGAGGCTTGGGTCGATCCTACAGACCAACTATACCAAAAATATCATTCCTAAGTATTTATATTTATGGTGTCAATCACTCCATAAGTGCTCTTAGCATCTCTCATTGTTCTATACTGCTTCCAATGAAAGGGACTCCACTGCTGTAACCTAGAGGTATCTACTTCCTCAATTGTTCTGAAGATGGACCCAATCAGTAAGTATGATCAGCTTTACATCGTTCAGTTATTGCGACTAGTCTCTTGCACAAGAAAGGGCACCGAGGGATTGACAATAAATGCTGGCCAAGCCAGCACCAGTCACATCCAGAAAACACACAACTTCAACTTACAAAAATAAAAGTAAAATATTGCACATACTGGAGCTCTGAAACTTAAACTGAAGGGGCTGGAGAAATTCAGGAGATTTGGAAGTATCTTTGGAGATAGAAACAAAATTAACATTTCAAGTCTAATGTTACTGGTCTTTGGAAATCAGATTGGTTCATTGGGCTCTGAAGTCATATTTGACTTGAAATGCTACATTTGTTTCTTTCTCGATAGCTACTACGATCTCCTCCACGTCCTTTCTTCTCTAGAGCGTCTGACTCAGCTGCTGCTTGGTTGCAAACTGACTTATCACAGTCATACAAAGACCAAAAAAAAAATCTAATGCAGGAAGTGAAAAGCATTTTTCAAACTAAAGCATTGCTACTTGATTTGGAACAATGATAAAAATTCCTGAATTGCTTCACAATTGAAGGATTTATGTAGCAATCCTGAACTTGAAAGATTAATAATTTCTCTTCCTACTAATATGCTTGGAAAGGCAGTGGATTGAACTGTTATAATATTCAGGTTCTCAGTATTTTCCACAGCTCTAGTGTATTCCCCATTGAGTTGACAAACTGATTTCAGTTCACATATTTCTATTTCTAACCGATAGATGGCAGTATTGCAACAGCGATCAAATTGCTGTTTTTTTAAGAAATGCAAATAGGAAATCTATAACAGATAAAAGAACACTTGTGGCACAGTGGTAGTGTTCCTATCCCTGGGCCACAAGTCTGAGTTCAAGTCTCACCTGCTCATCAAATGCCTGTCATAGTACATCCATGATTTGGAGGTGCCAGTGTTGGACTGGGGTGGACAAAGTTAAATATCACAACACCAAGTTATAGCCCAACAGGTTTATTTGGAAGCACTAGCTTTTGGAGTGCTGCCCCTTCATCAGATGGTTCTTCATCATCCTTCATCAACCACCTGATGAAGGAGCAGTGCTCCGAAAGCTAGTGCTTCCAAATAAACATGTTGGACTATAATCTGTTGTGTGATCTTTACCATAATATGTTGCATTGGGGTGCAGGTCTCTGGCACAAAGTGTGTCCCTGTTGCACAGAAGGGAAAGGGGGTAAGGAAGACAGTGTTAGTCACTGGGGACTCAATAATTAGAAGGTTTGTTGGGAACAAAAGAGACTCACTGTTGGTGTATTGCCTCCCAGGTGCCAGAGTCTGTGATGCCTCAGATAGTGTCTTTAGGGTCCTGAAGGTAGAGGATGACCATCCCCAAGTCATGGTCCACATAGGTACCAATGACATAGGTAGAAGGAGGGTTAGGGATGTAAGGCAGGATTTCAGTATGGACTTGTTGGGTCGAAGGGCCTGTTTCCATACTGGTATCAGATGACTGGAGGATTGCAAATGTGCCCTGTTCAAGAGGGGCAGTAGAGATGACCCAGGTAATTATAGACCAGTGAGGCTTAGGTCTGTTGTAGGAAAAGTTTTAGAAAGGATTATAAGAGATACGATTTATAATCATCTAGCAAGCAACAATTTAATTGGAGATCGTCAACATGATTTTGTCAAGGGCAAGTCATGTTTCACAAACCTCATTGAGTTTTTGAGAAGGTGACCCAACATGTGGATGAGGCAGTTGACAAGGTGTACATGGACTTCAGTATAGCCTTTGATAAGGTTCCACATGATAGGCTTTTGGAGAAAATGCAGAGGGATTGAAGGTGATTTAGCAGTTTGAATAAGAAACTGGCTTTCTGTAAGAAGGCAGTGAGTGGTGGTTAATGGAAAATATTCAGCCTGGAGTCCGGTTACTAGTGGTGTGCCACAAGGATCTGTTTTGGGACCACTGCTGTTTGCTATTTTTATAAATGACTTAGACACGGCATAGGTGGATGGGTTAGTAAATTTGCAGATGACACTAAAATCGGTGCAGTGGTGGACAGTGTGGAAGATTGTTGCAGGTTGGAGGGGGACTTGGATAAACTGCAGAATTGGGCTGAAAGATGGCAAATGGAGTTCAATGCAGATAAATGTGAGGTGATTCACTTTGGGAAGAATAACAGGAAGGCAGATTACTGGGTGAATGGAAAGATTCTGGATGTGCAGAGGGATCTTGGGAGTCCATGTACATAGATCCCTGAATGTTGCTACCCAGGTTGATACTGCTGTTAAGAAGGCACACGGTGTGTTAGGTTTTACTGGTAGAGGGATTGAGTTCCGGAGCCATGATGTCATGCTGCAACTGTACAAGACACTAGCGCGGCTGCACTTGAAGTATTATGTACAGTTCTGGTCACACCATTTCAGGAAGGATGTGGAAGCATTGAAAACGCTGCAGAGGAGATGTACCAGGATGTTGCCTGGTCTGAAGTATAGGTCTTATGAGGAAAGGCTGAGGGACTTGGGCTGTTCTCATTGGAGAGAGGAAGACTAAGAGGGGATTTAATAGAGACAAACAAGGTGATCAGAGGATTAGATAGGGTGGACAGTGAGAGTCTTTTTCCTAGGATGATGACATTGGCTTGTATGAGGGGACATAGCTGCTATTTGAAGGGTGATAGATTTAAGACAGATGTCAGAGGCAGATCTTTACTCAGGGAGTGATAAGGGTGTGGGATGCCCTGCCTGCCAATGTAGTTAACTCAGTTTCATTAGGGGCATTTAAACAGTCCTTGGATAAGCATATGGATGATGTTGGGATAGTATAGGTGATGGGCTTAGATTAGTTCACCGGTCGGCGCAACATCGAGGGCCTAAGGGCCTGTTCTGTGCTGTATTGTTTTATGTATGTAATACATCCAAACAAGTTGATAAAAAATATTTTAGAGTATCAGGTCCTTCAAGGCCATCCTATCGTCATGTTGCACGCTATATGGCTGTGACCCCAGTCACATTTTCCCTGACCCCCTCCCTTCACCTCACGTCCAAAACAGAGACATAGCCACCCACTCCCAACAGCACCGCACCAATTTCTTGGGAGAGACAAAATAAAAGAAATCCAATGACTAATATAGGAAAAAAAGGACAAATTTCTTGCCAATCTTTAAAGCAAGAAAACAAATTTTGTGGCACTACAATGACTGGGAGTTACCTCCCTCGAGTGCCAACCATTTTCTATAAATTAGGTTGACTACTCTCAAGAACTTAAGCAGCTCTCTGCTAATTGTTTGCAGCAAATTCAAACTCACTGCACAAGCCTGCAACACATTCCATAGAACGATGACTCTCTGTGAAATAAATAATCTCCTCACAAATAATCCAATTCTATACCTAAATCACTCACACTCATGTCCTCTGCTGCTTGTTAACCTATCTAACTCAGATAGTCTATCCACACAGGGCCAATACATTACTTTTATTGAAATGCAAAATCACTGTCAAATCTCATTGTCATTGTTAAAGTCTAAGTTCCCTAAGATATAAACAATAAAGACTTTAACACAAGGATAACTGAATGAGTAGCCATTCGACACAATTCAACTTCAGTGATTAAAGACCCAAAAACAAATACGATCTTGAGGTAATTATGTAAGTGCAAGGCCATTCTTGCTTCTTCTATACTGGGTGATATCAATCTCCCTTCCCCCAATAACATTATACAGTATAATTGTTGCTGAAAAGATTCCAAAGTTTTTAGTGAATGTGCACAGAGATTAATCTTTGAGTGAAGAAGAACTTCCTGTTATCAGTTCTAAAAATAAATTAAAATGGTCCACCACAGATCCTGAATGACACCTTATTTATAAGTACTACGTTTGTCCTTTAATTCATTTACATCATCCCTAAATTTAAATACATGGAGTGGAAACATGGTTGAGACTCTCAAACATCAGTCTCCAAAATGAAAATAAATTGTACAAATTCCAATTGCTTATTAGCAGTATTTATATCCAGTAAGTTGTAGATGGAGCACAGTTTACAGAAGAGCTCACTGCAACCAATATATTTTAGAGCAAAGTTTATTTATTTAGGTAACAGAGTTTAAATAGCAATACTTGCATTGCCACCACAAATGCAGGGGGAACCCATGAAGTCTTGGTCCCTTTGACATCAACATTTGGAGGCCTTGAGTAATGGCTTCATATATCAACTATATCTCATGAAACAGCCATATGCTCATGAAATAATTAGAAAACCAAACATGCAATGGGCACTCAGAAAGAGCCCACAGTCTCTAAGCCATGTGGCAAGTCAGGTGGGTCAGCCAGGAGTCAGCCGCGAGTGTCTGGGATGGGCTTAGCCGGTGGGATTGCCAAAGCCAAGGAGGTTGGCAAGCAGGATGACAGGCAACAGGGGTGGGTACAGGCAACATGATGAGAATGGATAGTGTGTGGCCAGTGATGGACAGAGCAGCTAATGGAATGGCTGACAACAAACAGGGATGGCCAGTGATGAGGAGGCAGCCAACGACAGTATGAATGGACAGGATAGTGGAAACAAGGGTCCAGCCACCAATGATGGGCGTGGACAGAGTAGCAGCTAGTGAGAAGGGGGTAGGCAGCAGGTCAGAGAGTGTGAAACAGCAACAAGAAATATACATTGTTTCAGATTCTAGTGCATAGTAGTGTTGTCAGCACAGACTTCCTGTTCAAGTGCAGAGGCAGGAGATAAAGTGGGTAAACCTAGAGATTGTATTGTTTAAACTAAAGTCTTTTAAAAACTGCAGCAAGCAACTGCCTATTCACCATCTACAAAGCACAAATTAGGAGTGTGATGGATAGTGCAACTGCAACAGCTGTGTCAAGAAACTCGACACCTTCAGGACAACTGGCTTACTGGCACCCAGTCCACCACCTTAACATTCACTCAGTCCACCACCACGTTCTGGGTTCTCCTGCAAGCCATACTCCATCCTGACTACGTCACTGATCCTTCCAGCAGTCGCTGGATTAAAATCCTGAAATTCCCTTCCTAACAGCACACAGGGTGCTACTACCCTCCATGAACTGGTGCAGAAGGTATCTCGCCATCTTCTCAAGACCAGTTAGGGATGGGCAATAAGGGGATGGGTAACAAATGTTGATCCAGCAAAGAAGCCCACATTTTATAATAGAATTTTAAAAAACACAACACTCCAAGATCTCTATGCTCCAAAGATTTCAGCCCCATGGGCATTCTAGATTTTAATCACTCCATCATTGCTGACCTTGCATTCAGCTCTCCAAACCCTAAACCTGAAATTCACTCCTGAAAACCTTTCACTTTCTATCTCTCATAGGATGTTCCTTATATCCTCCATCTTTGACCAAGCTGTCGGTCAGACCTAATCCTCCTGTGAAGCATCTTGGAGCATCTTATTGTATCATGTACCTTCATAAATACAAATTACTATTATGCAATAAGAATTCTGAATCATTACAACTGATTTCTGAAAACATAATGGTGTCAGCCACAATCATCAAACTAATTCAAACAAAGTTTCTAAAAGTCGTATTCTTGCCTCACTTTGCAAGGTGTGTTGAAACAAAATTTAAAATGGAGCACTCGGTCTTCTGTCAATGGTTATGTTAATTTTCAATAATGCAGTTGTGCTTAACTTTCCTTGTTGGTCAATAAAGTTAAGAAGCTTTAGAGAATACCTTTAGAGCACAAGTAGAGGAAGGACTTAGTGCTCTGTAATCAGGAAAGCTACAATTCAATCTTCTAGCAAAACCCAACACAAACTGGAGGATTACCACTTCATCTTCCATCTTGGCACCTTACAGACCTTAAGACTCAATTTGAGTTTAACAACTTCAAAATAATGAACACCTTCCTCCATGTTCTTAACACAATACAATAACCCTAGATCCTGTTTTGTATGGGTTGTTTCCAGTATAACTAACCCATTTTCAGATATTCACACATCCCATTCACACCTATTCAGCATTTAGTTCTTCTCTGGCTTACTATCTTTTGTCTGTTTCCCCTTTTCACTCTCTTTCTGGGCACTGTCTCCATCTATTTATCTCACTCATTCCCGATAACCCCAGGCCCACACGTCTGCAGCATAAATACCACCAGTTGTGATAAAGGATCACTGGACTTGAAACAGTAGCTCTGTTTTTGTCTCCACAAATACGGTCATGCCTGCTGAGTTTCTCCAGCACTTTCTGTTTTTGCTCAGACCTCTACATTGGAACACACACTTTAGGGAAGGTGCCCAAAAATGGATGCTACCAAATATCTAGACCATAATTTTGAATAGGCCGGGCATTGAGAAGGATCAATCTTTGATTCTGGCGAGATCAAGATTCTTATAACATTATGACATTGAGACCTCATTTAGCAAGATGGGCCTTATGCAAGAAATTATAAAATGTTCAGCATTTACTTAGTTCAAGTATTAGTGCAAATGTTCAATTAGACCATTCAGCCCATTGAGTCTGCCCCACCATTCAATCATGGCTGATATGTTTCTCAACCCCATTCTCCTGCTTTCTCCCCATAACTCTTGATCCCCTTACTCACCAAGAACTTATCTATCTTTGTCTTAAATAAACTCACTAACTTAACCTTCACAGCCTTCTGTGGCAATGAGTTCCACAGATTAACCACCCTCTGGCTGAAGAGATTCCTCTTCATCTCAATTCCAAAGGGTCATTCCTTCACTGTGAGGTTCTAGTCTCTCCTATTAGTGGAACCACCTCACAATATCCACTCTATCCAGGTCTCTCAGTTTTATGTAAATTTCAATCAGACCGCACCTCATCCTTCTGAACTCCATTAAGTACTGACCCAGAATTGCTCCTCATATAACAAGTCCTTCATCTCCAGCATCACTCTTGTAAACCTGTTCTGTATCCTCTCTCATGCCAACACATCCTTCCTTAGGTACAGGGCACAAAACTGCTCATATTCCAAATGCAGTCTGTTCAATCTTATACAGCCTCAGCAGTACATCTCTGCTCTTGAAATGAATGCTAACATTGCATTTACCTTTCTAAACTCCAACTGAACCTGTATGTTAACCTTAAGAGAATCCTGAACTAAGATTTCTTAGTCCCTTTGAGTTTCAGTTTTCCGAAGCCTTTCCCCATTTAGAAAAGTCGATTCTTCCTATCAAAGTGCATAACTTCACATTTTGTTATATTATTTTCAATCTGCCACTTCTTTACCCACTCCTCTCACCTATCCAAGTCCTTCTACAACCTCCCCCTTGCTCAACACTACCTGTCCCTTCACTTATCTTTGTATCATCTGCAAACTGAGCAACAATGCTCTCAGTTCCTTCGTCCAGATTGTCAATATATAATGAATAGTCAGGGTCCCAACACTGACTCTTGTGGAACTCTACTAGTCATGAGCTGCCATCCTGAAAAATACACCTTTATTCCCACTCTCTGCTTTCTGTCAGTCAATTGATCCTCTATCCATCCTAGTACCCTGCCTCTAACATCATGGGCTCTTATTTAGCAGCCTTCTGTGCAAGACCTTGTCAAAGGCCTTCTGGAAACCTAAATAGTTTATGTCCACCGGCTCTCCTTTGTCTAACTTGCTTGTTGTCTCCTCAAAGAATTCTAACCGATTTGACAGGAAGACAATTCTGACTATCAGAGGAGAAAATAAATAACCAGCATCATTGCTAGCCTGATTTTCTCATGTAAAAATGCGCAGTTACTTCACAGAGAAAATCATACTGCATGTCTCCAATTCTAAGTTTACCTTTTTCATCAGCATGAACTATGAGAAATCCTGGAATGTTTCTGTAAACGTCATAACCCAGAAAGGTCATTAGTGACAGAGTTAGTCGTCTTCCTAAATTTTTACCACCTCCCAAAACCTAGACATGGAAAATAAGTGTTATGGTTAAACACAATTAAATTCCAAAGTCATAATAAACAGTAAATAGAATATCATTTTAAAATTGAAGGGAATTTGAACACCTGGTCAAGAGAACTTGCTGCTTATCCTTTGCTGACACATGGTTATATTAGTTGGCTATTTTATGCTTTAAATAAACACCACAAAAGGAACAGAGATTATTCTACCTCTTGGAGAAAATACATAATATTTCCAAACAAGGGCAGAATGTACGCAATTAATGGTAGGGCCCTGGGTAGTGTTGTAAAACAGAGATATAGGGGTTCTGGTTTATAATTCTTTGAAAATTACATCACATATAGATAGGGTGGCTAAAAAGGGATTTAACACACTCGCTTTCATTGCTCAGACTTTTGAGTATAGGAGTTGGGATGGCATGTTGAGGTTGTACAAGAGGCCTTTTCTGGAGTGCTGTGTGCAGTTCTGTTCACCCTGTTACAGGAAGGGTTTTATTAAACTGGGGGGGGGTTCAGAAGATTTATCAGGATGTTGCTGGAAAAGAAGGCTGGGACCTTTGTCACTGGAGAATAGGAGGTTGAGAGGTGACCTTACTGAGGTTTATAAAATCATGAGGGGCAAAGATAAGGTGAATGACGCCCAAGGGTGGGGTGTTCAAAACTAGGCGGGGGCATATTTTTCAGGTGAGAGGAAAAAGATTTCAAAAGGATATGAGGGGCAAAGTTTTTATATAGGGAGTGATTCATGTGTGGAATAAACTGCCTGGGAAAGTGGTGAATGCAGGTACAGTTACAATGTTTAAAAGATCTTCAAATAAGTTCACGAATAGGAAAGGTTTGGAGGAATATGGGCCAAGTGCAGACAGGTGGGATAAGTTTAGTCTGGAACATGATCAGCGTGGATTAGTTGGACTGAAGGGTCTGTTTCCATGCTTCATGATTCTAGCTTTTTAAATCCTTTGCATTATGAGTCATAATGTGTCAACCATTGCAACAGCAAACTCAACAACCCAGAACAGCTGCTTACAGTAAGAACTAAATTGTTTTGGCGGTCCACTGATTATAAACAGTAATTTACATGGGACTTCCTTCTCCTCCCTGAAAGTTTGTTTCATCTGCACTAGGGACCCTGGTCCTGAACACATTTTTTTCTAATTACAATGGATAATAAACCATAAAGTCAGAAACACCAGCCATAAATCAAGGGATAGTAAACTAAATTCACAATCAATGATTTCTCAAGCTGTATCCATCTTTGCAGCTTATTGCACCTTAAACATTATCAACAGGTAAAAAATCAGTATCCATAATACCAGTACATGGTAATGCCAAACTGATTTATTGTTCTATTCCCATCAAAGCTCAACTGTTTAATCTTCTGTCTTGCTCCTAATCTCCTTAAGTCTCCTTTCCAAACTTAACTAGCCAACAGCCATATTTCCCAATATTATCCATGTTATCTTAAGTGAAATTTCTTGATGCATGCTATATTAGAAGACATTGCAAAATGTAACTTCTTTGTCTTAGTGAAAATTACATTGGGATTGCAGGACACTGACCGTAAGACATAAGAGCAGAATTAGGCCATTTGGATCATCCAGTCTGCTCTACCATTCGATCATGGCTGACGCTTTTCAACACCATACTCCTGGCTTCTCCTCATAACCCTCGATCCCTTTACCAAGCAAGTATCCATCTATCCCTGTTTCAAATATACTAAATATGCTCAGGGGTGGCATGGTGGCTCAGTGGTTAGCACTGCTGCCTCACAGCACCAGGGTCCCAGGTTCGATTCCAGCCTTGGGTGACTGTCTGTATGGAGTTTGCACATTCTCCCAGTGTCTGTAAGGGTTTCCT
This sequence comes from Chiloscyllium punctatum, assembly GCF_047496795.1. Taxonomy (NCBI): domain Eukaryota; kingdom Metazoa; phylum Chordata; class Chondrichthyes; order Orectolobiformes; family Hemiscylliidae; genus Chiloscyllium; species Chiloscyllium punctatum. The sequence goes on along the minus strand of NC_092743.1, from coordinate 51,806,255 downwards.
CCCACAATCCAGAGATGTGCAGGCCAGGTGAATTGGCTATGCTAAATTGCCCATAGTGTTAGGTATATTAGTCAGAGGGAAATGGGTCTGGGTGAGTTACTCTTCAGAGGGTCGGTTTGGACTTGTTGGGCCGAGGGGCCTGTTTCACACTGTAGGGAATCTAATCTTAATGACTTGTCCTCCACAGACTTTCAGTGGCGAGGAGTTCCACAGATTCATCACTCTCTGGTTGAAGAAATTCCTCCTCCTCTCGGTTCCAAAGGATCATACTTCCACTTTGAAGCTGTGCCCTCGAGCCAGAGTCTCTTTCACTAATGGAAATATCTTCACCATGTTCATTGATAAGTTTCAAGCAAATCTCCCCCCATCATTCTAAACTTCATTTAGTACAAACACAGGCCTCAACTGCTCCTCATATGCCAAGCCCTTCATCATTCTTATAAATCTCCTCTGGACTGCCTCCAACACCAGCACATCCTTCCTTATACTAGCCCAAAACTGCTCATATTATTCCAAATGCAGTCTGACTGGAGCCTTGTACAGCCTCAGCAGTACATCTCTGAATGTGTATTCTAGCCATCTTGCAATAAATGCTAATTTTGCATTTGCCTTCCTAACTACCAACTGAACTTACATGGTAACCTGAAGAGAATCTTGAACTAGGACTCCTAGGTCCCTCTGTTCTTCAGATTTCCACAGCCTTTCTCCTGCAGAGTATTTATCAAAGGCCTTCTGGAAATCCAAATAGATACATCCCCAGGCTCTGCTTTGCCTAACTTGCTTCTTACCTCCTCAAAGAATTGTAACAATTTGTCAGGAATGACTTCCCTTGACAAAGCAGTGTTGACCCAGCCTTATTTTACCATGCATTTCTAAGTACTCCACAATCTCCATCTTTAATATTTGACTCTAATATCTTACCGACGACCAAGATCAGACTAACTGGCCTAAGGTTTCCTGTCTTCTGCCTCCCTCCCTTCTTAAACAGGGGTGTTACATTAACCATTTTTTCAGAGCTCTGGGAGCCTCCCTGATTCCTGAAAGTTCACCACCCTGAAGGACCTTGAACAGCATTGATGTATAGAGGGATCCTGGGGTTCAGTCCATAGCTCCCTGAAAGTGGCCATGCAAGTAGATAGGGTGGTAAAGAAGGCATGCTCGCCTCTCTTGGTCTGGGAACTGAGTACAAGAGTCAGGGTGTCAGGTTATAGCTTTATAAAACTTTGGTTCAGCCACACTTAAGAGTATTGCATTCAATTCTGGTTGTCACATTACAGGAAAGATGTGGAGGCTTTGGTGAGGGTGCAGAAGAGGTTTACTAGGATGCTGCCTGGATTAGATGGCATAAGTTATAGGGAGAGGCTGGAAAAACTTGGGCTGTTTTCTCTGGAGCAGTGGAAATTGAGGGGAGACTATGAAATTTGAGAAGCATAGATAGGCTTGATGGTCAGAAACTTTTTTCCAGATTTGAAATGTCTAAAACTAGGGGGAAAGGTGAGAGGGGAAAGTTCAAAGGAGGTGTGAGGGGCAACTTTGTTTTACACAGAGTGGTAAGAGTGTGGAACTCACTACCAGGGGTGGTAGTGAAGGCAGATAGGGGCATTTAAGGGTCTTTTAGAATAGCTCATGAATATGCAAGGAATGGAGGGCTATGGACCAAGGGCAGGCAGAAGGGATTAATTTAATTTGGTGTCATGTTCACATAACATTGTGGGCCAAAGGGCTGTACAGTTCTATGTTTACCAATGCATCTATAATCTCTTCAGTTAAGTACTTCCGAACTGTGGGATGTAGTCCACCTGGTCAGGGTAATTTATCCACCTTCAGACCTTTTATCTGCCCCAATACCTTTTCCTCAACTCTGCCCCCTGAATTTCTGGTATTCTGCTTTGATGTCCAAAACATGCACATTCTTACAGACACCTTTCATTCACAGAACATTTAAATACGGAAACATGCAAACGTGGGCCTACAGGGCAGAAATCCAATTGGTATGATGCAAGACAAGAATTTGGGGTCAAGTGCCTCAGTGACAACATGCATAAGAACTCTGATGAAATGGAGGTTTAAAATGAGAAATGGAATGATACCGGAACATATCTGGGATTACAACACAACTGTTGAGGTGTTTGCCAGGTTTGAAGATTAAATTGGGAGCTGCAATGTGATGCTGAACAGGACTGGGGGCTCAGGGTAGCAATTGGAGACCAGATGCGCATGCGCGGGCACCGCCACTTGTCCAACTTCCATTGGGACAGGAGACGGTTCAAGCCACAGTCTGAGCCCGGTAATAACACATCCGCCGGCCGAAAGCCCCGCCACCCACCTGCGCTCTCACCCCGGGCCTAGAAATGTACGTCCGCACTCGGCAGCACCCACTGCGCCCGGTCACAGTGGCTTTCAACAGGAACCGAAAAACTCCGGTGCCTCCGACAGCCGCCATTCTCCCCTCGGCCGGGCCGCTCCGCATCGCCCCCTGTGACCAGCAGGGGCGCTGTCATAAGGAGTTCGGCTGCTCCCTAGTGGCCAGTCCCTGTAATAACACCCACTTCTGGTTTCGTGCAGGATCGCAATGACAGCACTCAATTCTGATTCAGTACAGGATTAGATTGAGAGAACAGAGTCCTAATTTAATCCAGGATCGTACTGAGAGCAGTCAATTCGAATTTGCACCAGGATCACACTGACAACACAGAGTCCTGATTTAATACAGGGTCATATTAAAAATACAGAATCCTGATTTAATTTCGGATGACATTGATCTCACCAATCTTGATTTAATCTGGGGGGAATCGCACTGCGAGCATTCAATCCTGGTCAGATTGAGAGTACAGAGCCATGATTTAATCCAGGATCAGGCTGTAAGCACCCAGTCCCGATTTAATATAGGAGCAGACTGAGAGTACCCAGAAACAAAAACAGAACTTTCTGGAGAAACTCTGCAGTTCTGACAGCACCTGTGGAGAGAAACTGGAGTTAAACTTGGGATCAATGTCCCTTCTTCAGATGATGGTAGCTCGGAAAAGGTGGTATATACACTGATGGGGCTGTAGGAGGGAAAGGAGTGCACGGGTCCCAAGTTCAAGTGCCATCTGCACCACAGGAGTTTAATAACATGCCTGAACAAATTGATTAGAAAAATATCTGCATGGCTGACTGAAATGACCCACAGGCAGCCAGGGCAGACTGCCAGAATTTCCAGTCACCCAGGAAACGTTCATAAACACACAGTTCAGAGTATAACACCATAAAACCATAAAACATAGGAGCAGAAATTAGACCTTTCAGCCCATTGAATCTGCTCCACCATTCAATCATGGCTGATACGTTTCTCAACCCCATTCTCCAACTTTCTTCCTGTAACCCTTGATCCACTTGACAATTAAGACCTATCTATCTCTGTCTTAAATATACTCAATGACCTGTCCTCCACAGCCTCCTGTGGGAGTGAATTCCATAGATTCACCACTCTCTGGCTAAAGCAGACATATAGTGGACAGCAAAGAAGGTTACCTCAGAGTACAATGGGATCTTGATCAGATGGGCCAATTGACTGAGGAGTGGCAGATGGAGTTTAATTTAAATAAATGTGAGGTGCTGCATTTTGGAAAAGCAAATCTTTGCAGGACTTATACACTCAATGGTAAGGTCCTGGGGAGTGTTGGTGAACAAAGAGACCTTGGAGTGCAGGATCATAGTTCCTTGAAAGTAGAGTCATAGATAGATAAGATAGTGAAGAAGGCATTTGGTATAGAGCCACAGAGTTAGAGAGATGCACAGCACAGAAACAGACCCTTCGGTCCAACTCGTCCATGCTGACCAGATATCCCAACTTAATCTAGTCCCACTTGCCAGCACTCGGCCCATATCCCTCCAAACCCTCCACCACTTCCTCTGGCAGCTCATTCTGTACATGCACCACCCTCTGTGTGAAAAAGTTGCCCCTTAGGTCTCTTGTATATCTTTTCCCTCTCACCCTAAACCTATGCCCTCTAGTTCTGGACTCCCAACCCCAGGGAAAATACTTTGTCTATTTATCCTATCCATGCCCCTCGTGATTTTATAAACCTCTATAAGGTGACCCCTCAGCCTCTGACGGTCCAGTGAAAACAGCCACTGCCTATTCAGCCTCTCCCTACAGCTCAAATCCTCCAACCCTGGCTATATTCTTGTAAATCTTTTCTGAACACTTTCAAGTTTCACAACATCCTTCCTTTATTGGTCAGCTTATTGAGTATAAGAGTTATTATGTAATTTTGATGCTGTACAGGATGTTGGTTAGGCCACTTTTGGAATATTGCATGCAATTCTGGTCTCCTTCCTATCGGGGTGGGGGAGGGGGGGGGGGGAGGAGGGTGGAGCAGATAAATGGAAAAGGTGATGAACAGGTCAGGAGGGCGGTGCCAAGTTGGAGGCATGGAACTGAGATAATGTGGGGTGAGGGAAAATGAGGAAACTGTTGAAATCCACATTGATCATGTGTGTGGTTGCAGGGTCCCAAGATGGAATACACGGCATTCTTCCTCCAAGCATCAGGTGGTAAGGGGTTGGTGATACAGGAGGCCCAGGATCTGCATGTCCTTGATGGAGTGGGAGAGGGAGTTGAAGTGTTCAGCCGTGTGGTGGTGGGGTTGGTGGGTGCATGTGTCCCACAGATGTTCTCTGAAACTATCTGCAAGTAGGCATCCTGAATCCCCAATGTAGAGGAGACCATATCGGGTGCAATGGATACCGTAGATAACATTGGTGGAGGTACAGATAAATTTCTGTCACATCTGGAAGGATTCTTTGGGGCCTTGAACAGAGGTGAGGGGAGTCGTGTGGGCACAGGTTTTGCACTTCCTGCGGTGGCAGGGGAAGGTGCCAGGAGTGGGGTGTGGGCTTGTGCAGGGGGATGGGGGGGCATGGTCCTGATGAAGGAGTCACAAAAGGAATTGTCTCTCCGGAATGCTGATAGGGGTGGGGAGGGAAATATATCTCTGGTGGTGTTCTCCGTTTGTAGGTGGCAGAGTGGCAGAGGATGATGCTATGTATGTGGAGATTGGTGAGGTGGAAGGTGAGGACAAGCAGGTTTCTGTCCTTGTTGCATTGGGAGGGGTAGGGTTCAAGGGCAGAGGTGTGGGAACTGGAGGAGATGCCCTGGAGGGCATCGTTGACCACATGGGAGGGGAAATTGCGATCTTGGAAGAAGGAGTACATCTGGGATTTTCTAAGGTGGAATTGGTCATCCTGAGAACAGATGCAATGGAGGCGGAAGAATTAGGAATGAGGGATGGCATTTTTATAAGAGTTAGGGTGGGAGGATGTGTTGTCTAGGTCGCTGAGGGGGCCTCATTCCTGATGAAGGGCTTATATCTGAAACGTTGATTCTCCTGCTCCTCAGATGCTGCCTGACCTGCTGTGCTTTTCCAGCACCACACTCTCAACTCTGATCTTCAGCATCTGCAGTCCTCACTTTCTACCTATTTTATCATACATTTCCAAGTAGTCAGCAATCTCATTCTTCACAATGGACCCCAAAATTTATTCACCTTTAGGCCATTCATTTTTATCTAGTACCTTCTCCTTGGTGATAGCCACCATACTCAGCTCTGTCCCCTTACTCTCTTGAATTTTTGGGATATTACTTGTGTCTTCCACTATGAAGACTGACACAAAGTAATTAATCAGTTCCTCAACCATTTCCTTATTCCCCTCAACTATCTCACCAGTGTCATTTTCCAGCAGTCCAATGTCCACTTTTGCCTCTCTTTTGCCCTTTATATATCTAAAGAAACTCTTACAGTCTTCCTTTATATCAGTGGCAAGCTTACCTTCATATTTAATCTTCTCCCTCCTTATTTCTTTTTTTGTTGCCCTTTGTTGGTCTTTGTAAGCTTTCCAATCCTTTGGTTTCCCACCACCTTCTCCACATTGTATGCTCTCTCTTTTGCCTCTATGCTATCCCTGACTTCCCTAGTCATCCTCCCTGGACCATGCTTCTTTTTCCTCAGGATGAATCTCAGTTGTGTCTCCTGAATTGGCCCCAGAAACTCCTGCCATTGCTGTTCTACTGTCTTTCCTACTAGGCTCTTCTCCCAGTCAATTCTGTCCAGCTCCTCCCTCATGCCTCTATAGTTGCCTGTATTTAGCCATAATACCATTACCTCTGATTCTATCTTCTCCATCTCAAATTTCAGAGTAAATTCAATCATATTATGATCATTGCCTCCTAAGGGTTCCTTCACCCTAAGCTTCCTTATCAATCTACCTCATTGTACAAAACTAAAGCGAGTGTTGCCTGTTTCGTAGTGGGCTCCATCAGAACCTGCTCTAAAAGGCCACCTTATAGACATTTCACAAATACCTTTCCTTGCAATCCACTACCAACCTGATTTTCCCAGTCCACCAGCATATTGAAATGCCCACGATCATTGTAAGTTCACCTTTCTTACACACCTTCTCTATCTCCTGATGTATCTTGTACCCCAGCTCCTTACTACTATTTGGAGGCATGTACATAACTCCAACTATGGTATGTCAGTCAGACAATATGTTAATCGGAAAGTATTCAGTTCCCTTAGTGCTGAATTCGCACTCAAGATACTTGGGAATGGAAAAGAGCACTCAGTGGTAACTGATTCTGCCAAAAGTCACCCTTGATTGATTAAATATTATTCAATGCCAACTCACTTAGGCTCTCAGAGTACTTCGGGCAGATTTCCATAATCCACAGACAGCATGATGACATTGTGATTAGCCAGCTTATCACATAACTTTCAACTTTTCAACTAGAAGAAGGCACAGTTCAAAGAGAGAGGGGGAAAGTTTAGGGGAGAAGTGCAAGGACAATCTTTCAGAGGGTGTTGGGTCCCTGAAACACACTGCCAGTGGAAGTAATGGAAGCAAACATGTTAGTAATGTTTCAGGCTTATCTTGATAGATACATGAACAGCAGGCAAACAGAGAGATAGAAACTGTGCATGGGCAATAGGTAGCAGGTCTAAATAAATATTAGAGTTGGTGAAGGCTTGGTGGGCTGAAGGGCTTATTCTTGCATTGTACTTATTGTACAATTACAGGATATTCATTAATTAAGTTCATAGTGTGACTCTTTTATTTTCCATACTTCTGATGATCATTATACTTGTACCCAATATTAACAAAATCTCTATCGCTGTTAATGCCTGACCTTCAAAGTTATTCTTCTATAAGTAAAGGCCAGTAGCTATCACTGAAGACATTGATGAGCAGTAGCCCATATCCCCCCTTCCCCTTCTTCCTAATGGATAAAAATAATTGGAATTCCCATAAATCACAGTGAAGTTGTACATCACCAGTTGACTGGGTGGCTGGTTTGGAAGGCTGAGTGATGCCAACTCTGGTTCAATTCCCACACGGGCTGAGCTTACAATTGGAAGACTCTCCTTCTCAATCTCTCCCTTCACCTGAGGTGAGCTGAAACTTCAGTCAAACCACCACCAGTCATTTCTCTCTAATGAAAAAACCACACTATGGTCTGATAAGACTATGGTGACTTTACCTTTACACAGAAAACTATAAGACATGAGCAGAAGTAGGCTATTCAGCACATTGAATGTACTCTGCCATTCAATGGGATCATAACTGATCAGATAATCCTCAACTCCACTTTCCTGCTTTTTTCCCATAACCCATTGATTGAAAATGCATCTATTTCAGCTTTGAATGTAGTTAACAATGCAGCGTCTGTAGCTGTAAAGCATTTCACAGATTCACTATCCCCTGAGTGAAAAAAACATCTTCCTCATCACTGTCTTAAATGGGTGACCTCTTTCTCTGATGTCATCTGGTCTTAGACTTTCCCACAAGGGGAAACAATCTCTCCTCATCTACCCTGTCATGTCTCCTAAGAATCATGCATTTTTCAGTAAGGTCACATCACATTTTTCTATATTTCAATGACACAGGCCCAACCTACTCAACCTCTCCTCACAAAACAGTCTCTCCATATCCAAGGTCAACTTAGTTGAAAGTATTTTCACTTTCCCTGATGCCAGTATATATTTCCTTTGATAAGGGGCCCAAAACTGTTCATAACATTCCTTACAGCGCCAGAGACCTGGGTTCAATTCCCGCCTCAGGCAACTGTCTGTGTGGAGTTTGCACATTCTCCCCGTGTCTGTGTGGGTTTCATCCGGGTGCTCCGGTTTCCTCCCACAGTCCAAAAATGTGCACGTCAGGTGAATTGGCCATGCTAAACTGCCCGTAGTGTTAGGGGAATGGGTCCGGGTGGGTTGCTCTTCGGAGGGTCGGTGTAGACTTGTTGGACCGAAGGGCCTGTTTTCACATTGTAAGTAATCTAATCTAATCAAATCTAAAACATTCCAAGTATGATCTTGTACAGTTTTAGCAAAACTTCCCTAATTAAATACTCCATTCTCTTCAAAATAAATGCCAACATTCCATTTGTTTTCCCCATTATCCATTGAACTTGCATGTTAGCTTTTTGTAATTCATGCGTGAGAACTCTGAAATCCCTGTGCTGTAGCTTCCTGCAGTCATTCTCCATTTAAGTAATATTCAGCTCCTCCACTCTTCCTGCCAAAGTGCACAATGTTCCATTTGTCAAGATTCGCTCACTCATTTAAACTATTTATATCGGTCTTCATACTCTTCATGTTATCCTCACTACTTGCCTTCACATCTATTTTTGTATCTTTTAAAAATTTGGCTATAATATGTCCACTTTCCTCATCCAAGGTTTTAATATATATATTCTAAATAACTGTGGCCCCAGGACTGATCCTGTCACATTCCACTAGTTACAGGTTGCAATTCTGAAAATAGTCTCAATATCCAGGCTCCCCACCTTCCATTTATAAGCCAATCCTTTATCTATTCTAATATACTACTTTGAACAGCACACTCTTATCTCATGAAGTGGCCTAACATGTACAATCCTATACCATGTTGATCATAAAAGATCAATACAGAGAAGACACATTATCTGATCACCAGTGTTTAAAGAAGGGACTTGGGGGAATTAGAAGAGAAACTCAGTAGGACCAGTGTGAACCATCTGCAAAATGCACTGAGGAAAAATAAACCAAGACTCTTTAGACAGCACTTTCCCAACCCACAACCATTACCATTTGGAAGGAAGGTACATGGGAACACCAGTCCCTGCATGTTCCCTTCCAAGCCACTTGCACCAACTGGACTATAGCAGTTCGAAAAAGAAGTTTACCACCATCTTCTCAAGAGAAGCTAGGAATGGGTAATAAATGTGGGCCCAGCCAGTGATGCACACATTTCACGAATGAATAAATTAATAAAAGATGAAATAGATCACTATGGTCTTGAAACAAAATACTTCCCAGAAAGACAGTATAAAGCTATGCAAGATAATTAATGAAAGCGTAAGCCTAGAACAATATTTACAATGAAGTGTATAGGCCAATTGTCAATGTATACTAGTTTATGTTTTAAAAAAAGCTCATGATTTTATTATACTAAATATCTTGAATTTTAAGGTGTCTAGTGGTTTCTGATGTCAAAGAAACAGTTAACAAAATTACTTAGTTTCATAAAAGTTTTAGTTTGTGTGCTTTTGCCTTCTATGAGTTGTGCTTCTTGGAAAAAAGAGCCCATTTATTTGAATTTTTTTGCTGATGGCACTGGGCCAGTGTCCACTCAGTTAGTTAAGCAGAGGTGTACCAAATACCCAGCAATAGCAATGGTATAATTACTATTGGGTTTATATTGCCAAATTAATTGCACTTTATGGTTAAGGTTAACATAAAACACAAATCACTATAGAACTATATGCATTTTCACAAAAAAATAGCATGTCCAATACAAACTTACATTGAACCATCACCACTGTCAAATAACATAAATTGTACTGAATTGGGGAAAGTTTACATTTTGCTTTGATTCTAGTAGATTACAGATTGCAAGATATTTGCAAATATACTTTTACACTGTACCTATCCAATTTTGGACTGTACTATCAACCATTTTTTGGCAGAAGGCTTAGGTCAGGAAGATATGGACACTAAATATAAGCAAGATTTGAGCAGTCTTTGAGGATGTCTGGAACCTCCGAACCTCCAGGTTATAGTCCAACAGTTTAATTTGGAACCACTAGCTGTCGGAGCGCTGCTCCTTCATCAGGTGGTTCTCAAGGAGCAGCGCTTCGAAAGCTACTGCTTCCAAAATAACCCTGTTGGGACGATATCGTGGTGTTGTGGGATTTTTAACTTTGTCCACCCCAGTCCAACACTGACACCTCCGAATCATAACCGAATTGAATCTGTGAACGCTGCAAACTACGTTCTCGGAGGGGTGGGGTTAATTGTATCAGACGCTTAGTTCTCATGTACCTGCGTAAACTCATTTCTGTATCAGAGGTATCTGTGTATACCCGTCTAAATATGAACACAGCGCCATGTTTAAATATCCTATCTAACCACTAGTTAATGTCATCCTTCGAAATCAACGCCGCCTCTCGAGTTGGACAGTTTTTTTTTGCCACACACCAGTTGAGATAAGTTTCAATTCTATCAGATTTTGGTTTTGGTCAAAGAATGATGTTGGAAAGAGTCAGTCCTGGGATAGACACCGCCCCGAAGGTGTCCGGAGGGAGGAACAGAAATAAACTTCTGCATAATTAATCTGAAATGTTAGTAGTTTTAAACTTTTTAAAATAAAATTGAATGACATTTTTCGTAAATGAGCCTTGTTTTGGGTGTGATGACTATCTGACCCATAAATGTGAGGGCCGTCATTATAGTGGCTCCCTCTTAGATTCGCACATTTTTCTCTGCCTCTCCTTCTATCCCAGAGGGAAAGGGAGGTGGCTCCGCGCTGCTCACTCCTGCCACAGGAAGTACAGCACTGGGTGAAGCGGTAGTGACAGCAGTCCAGACCATTTGCAATCCTGTTCAGATTTTGAAACTGTCACCCGAGTAAGTGCAAATTCCTCTTGTCTTAGTTCGGGAAATGAGACTTTAACGCTGTTGCTTATTTCATGGTTTGTAAAGAATTCGCAATATCTTACTGAAAGCAGCGAGGGTCCTGTCCTTTGCAGTGCTCGGGGTGGAGTTAATGTCGAAATACGGTCAGAAATCCACTGCTTCACCGGGGGGGGGGGAGAAGCGTAAGATTTTCATCGATTTCACAATTAGTGACATTATTTAACGGTTAAGGTTATATTTTAAACAAAAAAATTATAGTGAGAAATGGCCATTGCGTCAGTGGTAAACGATTGAGCCGAGGCTCAGCAAACTGCGGGACTGTTGTTGGAGGCTGGGCGTTATTTAATAATGTCGTGAAGCTACAGGAGAATTTTAACATAAGCTTCTTTTCAAGAATACTGAGGTGTTGTACAAACACAAACTGGTTGTTGAGCAAATTGAGAGTTGCTGGTAACTTCTGTATATAGTGGCGCATGTATTCCCTCTGTTTTTGGTTCAGAAAGCAAGCACATTTTAAGTCCAGCAGCCCATTTGCATCGACTAATCGTGCAGGGATGCTTGAGTTAGCAAATATTTTTCATTCATTCTCCGATGTGGAGGTAATTAACAAGCTCCTTCCCCCATTGCCTAGCGACGGTGGTGGGGCGTCTGCTGGGAGCACTGACATTTTATGGATTTCACGCCCTTTCACAATTTGCAACAGTTTCTGCGAATCGCAGCAATACAAGGAATGAACATTTACTTTGAAATTGTGGTTATATGAAGTTTGTTCTATGTTTAAATCGGAAACGCTTGAGTGTCTCTATACCATCTGGAGAAAGTTCAGTCCTGATCATGACTAGGTGTTTGAGCTTCTCATTCAGAGGGGTTTATTGGTAGCGTATTCGGCATTTGGAATTAATATCTATATATCTGCTACTCAGAGGGAAAGATATTTCACTTGGAAACTTGCAGGAACCATGATTAGTTTTATGTGAAGGGTAATGCTGCACTCTCAGTAGTGCCCTGACAGTAGCACTGACCAACCCATCCCCAACCCCCAGCGGTTTCCAAATCCCACGTTTTTAAACATATACTAAGTTTATACCTTTCTCTTATCTCCCCTCGTACCCCTCCTGAGCTCACTTTGTTCAGCTCACCTTAATCTTATTCCCATTGAAATGCTAATCTTCAACCACACCCTTCCAATTTCCCTTTAAACATCTCTCTCTGCAGGTGTTGACTTGTTGTCCTTTTAAGTCTGCTGGCCTCACCGAAAGGCTTTTGCCTGAAACGTTGATTTTGCTGCTCCTCGGATGCTGCCTGAACTGCTGTGCTCTGCCAGCACCATTAACCCAAAATCATCTGGTTTCCAGCATCTGCAGTCATTGTTTTTACCTGGCCTCACCTTCTGCTTCTTTTGATCTCCAAGGCCCAAGAATGTGTTCTCCTGCTTCTGAACTCGTTCCCATTTTTCCAGGAATGGCTCATGCCAACATGATAGATGGCACCCTGTGTGGTGGTAACAAAGCTGCATTCCCCTCTTCTCCTCCAGCACATGTCCACTGTTATCTAGCAGGGCCATACTGCTCTCGCTGACTGTGTTATCTGTGTAACTGTAATGTGGCGAATGCTCATAATAGATTATCATTTGGGAACTATGGTTCTAAAGTGGATGAAAGAATAAATATTGGCTTTGAGTTCGGTAAAGTTCAGAAAATCATTTTCCAGCGTGCATTTAAAAAAAAAGCAGTTTCAGGAAAGAATATGGTTTTAGGTAAATGAACAGTTAGTCACCTAGGGAGGTAAGTGCTAGGGTATTTGCTGACTTGGGTTTACAGCCCAGAGAGAGGAAATAAAAAAAAAGGCCCAGAAGTGGGATAAATCAGACAGAAGAGGGAACTGTTGTTAGCACTGGATTAGTGGTGCTGGAAGAGCACAGCAGTTCAGGCAGCATCCAGCGAGCAGCGAAATCAACGTTTCGGGCAAAAGCCCTTCATCAGGAATAAAGGCAGTGAGCCTGCAGCATGGTTAGCAGTCCAGCTAATTGGGTCTGATGGGAAATGTCCTGATCTGTTTGGAAGAAAGCCAGAAACAAAAGGCTGTGGAGATTGGACAGGATGACTTCCTGCAAAGCTGTTGCCAACATGAGATGAAGGAACTCCTGTTTATGAGCTGAGTCAGCTCTTTTTTTTAATTATCTCAGAGCAAGATTGTTAACTGAAGTGGCATCAACTGAATGTAGAGATTTGATGAAAAGAAACTGATTACAGCTGTGTGAGCTGAGCAATGCCCTCTTGGCATGGAGACAGGATTAACCCTTACTGAGGGTTATGTCTGTAAGGTTGTCGAATAGTTAGAGTTGAATCTTATCTTGACGTATTTTTAATTTAAAATGGTCCTTGTATTGTGTAATATTCATATTTATTCTTTTATCAAAAATGTTTAACAAAATAATGTAAATGTACATCGACAGACTCTTATTCAGTGACTGACCTCCACAATGATCAAAAAAAAGTCAATGTTGTGACAAAAACTGAAATTGCTAGAAAGTTTCACAGGTCTGGCAGCATCTGAGAAATCAGAGTTAAAGTTTCTGGTTCAATCGCCCTTCCTCAGACTATGATTTCCAGCATCTGCAGTTCTTCAGGTAAAACTTGTGGTCATTAAGTAAGGTCTCCTCCTCAGATTGACTTGTCTCATGATATCAGCTGGATTCAAAGCAGCAGTAGCCAGGGAATTTCTTTGCAGAATTGTTACACAGAGAAAGGCCATTTGGCCCACTGTCCTATTAGCTTGTCCCAATTTCCTGCCTTTTTCCCATATCCACGAACACTATTTCTATCTAAAGAACCATCCAATGCCCTCTTGAATGCTTCAATTTAACTTGCCTCTGCACGATTCCAGGCAGTGCATTATCTATCTTAACTAGTTATACAGCCGGAAACAGAATCTTCAGCCCAACTAGTCCATATTGACTAGGTTTCCTAAACTGTATGAATTAGTCCTATTTGTATGCATTTGGCCCATATCCCTCAACCTTTCCTATCCATGTACTGTCCAAACGTCTTTTAAATGTAATTGTACTTCTTCTGGTAGCAGCTTCCATAAACCTTCTGTGTGGAAAAGTTGTCCCTCAGATCCTTTTTTAAATCTTTTCCCCATCACCTTAAACTTATGTCTTCTAGTTTTGGACTCCCCTACCCTGGGGAAAAGACCTTAGCTATTCATGTTATCTCTGGCTCTCATGATTTTATAAACATTTATATGATCACCTCTCAGCCTCCCAGCCTCTCTTTATAACGCAACTCTCCAGTGTTGGTGACATCCTAGTAAAACCTTTTTGCAGCCTTTCTAGTTTAATAATGTCCTTCCTGTAGTAGGCCAACTAGAATTGCACTCAGTACTCCAAATGTGGCCTTACCAATGTCTTGTACAGCCATAACATAACTTCCCAACTCCTGCATTCACTGCTCTGATTGATGAAGGCGAATGTGCGAAACAGCTTCACCACCACCCTGTTTACCTGCATTGCCACTTTCAGTGACTTTTGTATTTGCACACCTAGTTGTCAGACAGATAGACCATTCCTCAGGACCCTATCATTAACTGTGTAAGTCCTGCCCTGTGTTTATCTTACTAAAATGCCAACACCTCACATTTATCTCAATTAAACTCCATCTGCCGTTCCTTGGTCCACTGGTCCACACGATCAAGACACTATTGTACTCTTAGATAACCTCCTCCTACCACCTACTTTGGTGTCATCTGCAAGCTTACTAACCGTGTCTCCTATGTTCTCATCCAAATCATTTATGTAAATAAAGCACACCCCTGGTCACAGGCCTCTAGTTTGAACAGCAACCCTCAATCCTCTATCTCCTACTGTCAAGCTCACTAATTAGTCTACCATATGAACCTTTTCGAAAGCCTTGCTAAAGTCTATGTAGACAACGTCTACTGCTCTGTCTTCCTCTATCTTCTTGGTCATCTCTTTGAAAATCTCAATCAAGTTTGTGCGTGGGAAATAGTATCTCACAAAGCTATGCTGACTATCCCTAAGCTAAATGCACATAGATACTGTCTCTCAATCCCTTCAACAACTTAGCCACCATTGATATCAGGCTCACTGTTCTGTAGCTCCCTGGCTTTTCCTTGCAGTCTTTCTTAAATATTGGCATCACATTAGACACCCTCCAATCTTCCGGCACCACACCCATGGCTATCGATGGTACAAATATCACTGCTAGGGGCCTCACAATTTCTTCCCTAGTTTCCCACAAAGTCCTGGGATACACTTGATCATGTCCCAGGGATTTATCTACTTTATGTATTTTGAGACCTTCAGCACACCCTCTTCTGCAATGTGAACTCTTTTCAAGACATTCCTATTTATTTCCCCAAGTTCCCTAGCTTCCATATCTATCTTCACAGTAAATACTGCTTTGAAATACTCATTTAGGATCTCCCCCTTCTCCTGTGGTTCCACACATGGATGGTCTTGTTGATCTTCAAGGGGCCTATTTTCTCCATAGTTATTCTTTTGCCCTTAATATACTTGTAGAATCTGTTTGGATTCTCCTTAATTTTATCTGCCAAAATTAAGCCGTGCCCCCTTTTTGTCTTCTGATTTTCCTCTTAAGTATACTCCTACACCACCTCTATTCCTCAAGAGATTCACTTAATCCTAGATGTCTATATCCAACATGGCTTCCTTTTACTTGACAGAGCGTCAGTATTTTCTCTAGTCATCCAGTGTTACCTACTCTGGCCAACCTTGCCCTTCCCACCAACAGGAATATGCTGTCCCTGAACTCTTGTTATCTTGCTTTTGAAAGCCTCCTTCATGCCAGATATCCCTTTTATTGTGTACATCATCCCCCAAACAACTTTTGAAAGTTCCTGTCCAAGACCATCAAAATTAGCATGCCCAATTTAAACTTTAACTTTTGGACCAGAACTATCCTTTCTATAGCTATTTTAAAACTAATAGAATTGTGGTCACTGATCTCAAAGTGCTCCCCCACTGAGTTCTCAGTCCATTGCTTTGTCTTATTTCCCAAGAGGTCGTCAGGTTTTGCCCCTTGTCTCGTAGACGAGCAGGAGGCTGGAAGAATACAGCAAGCCAGGCAGCATCAGGAGGTGGAGAAGTCAACGTTTTGGCTGTAACCCTCCTGAAGAAGAAATGCGTGTCTATGCCTTTGAAAAAGGGTACCAGCTCTTCAAGTGCCCTAGCAGTCTACTCCGATGTACTGATACAAAGTGGCTTTTTTTTTATACAAAAGTTTACAAAACATTGAATGTTCTTAATTAGACAGATAACTGTGAAAAGTCAATAATTCATAAGGAAGAAAAGTTAATTGACAGGTCTGTGTACGCTTGACTAATCACTCCTACAGGCCCTAAGCCATTCATCAGGTGGAAAAAACATAACCAGTTGAATTAGGCGCCTGCTAGCGAGATAAACTCCTATCATAAGAGGTACCAGTCTGAGCTAATTGAAGAGTTCATAAGGTAACCTTGCACAGCTCATGTAGGTTCAATTGTTTTACAAAATGGCTTCTTAGCAAGGAGGGCAAACTTTTGACCTTAAAATGGCTTCCTGACACATTGTGCCAGAATCTCTTCAATGTTAGGCTTAGAATAATTTATAAGCTAGGAGCAGACTCCTGCTTTTTAAGCACTGAATCATTCTGTACCTGAGGTTGAGATGTTACTGTAAGATTGCATTTAAACTGATTCATTAGTCTTCGAATTAAACATGCTTTCTTTTCACTTTTGTGATTCAAATTCAAATAAGACATAAGATCTGATTACTTAAAATTGACAGTGGGGCAGTCTGTAAGATCTGCCAAGTAGTCTGCAAGAACAGCAAGTAAGTTAATGCTTCATCAGTATTACCTTTTACAGAATTTGTATTTAATAACCAGTAATGGCTACTCAATATCATCATAAAATCCCAAAATGGAATTAAATTCACTCTATAGCAGATAAGCGCTAAGAGTTGATTTTCTACTGGCTTCAGCCTCAGCACTAAACTGCTCTTGCGCAAGTCAGGGTCTTGTAACAGCAAAGATGTTTTTCTCTCTGTGTCTGCCCCGCCTGCAGGGGGTAATAAGAATCCATTATAATTGGCAGGATCTGACCGTCAATTACAAGGCTTTTGATAGTACTGAGTTTTGTTTCAGGGTCAGAATCAAACCAGGTCATTGATTTCACAAGGGAAGAGCCTTAGAGCATCATGTTATCACTTGGTGAACACACATGTCCCTATCTTATGCATTCCTTGAGTTTCCCCCTTTTTCTGAGCCTTCCTGCCTGTCTATTTTGTAGTGTGCAGCAAATATAATTCAGCGTTACATTTTACTCTAAATGTCTGTTGCTCTCGATGTGCTCTTTTCTATGTTGGGGAGACAGGATGCCAACTTTTGGCACGTTTCAGAGAACTTCTCTGGGATACACACACTAAACAACTCCACTGCTCTGTGGCCAAACTCTTCAATTCCCCCTCCACTCTACCAAAGTCCTCAGCTGCCTCCACCGCCAAATTCTAGCCACCCGACGCCTGGAGGAAGAATACCTCATCTTCCACCTTGGGACCCTCCAACTACACAAGATCAATGTCGATTTTCACCAGTTTCCTCATCTCTTCCCCTACCTTATCCCAGATCCAAGTCTCCAACTTGGCACTGCCCTCCCTGTCCATCTTCCTTCCCACCTATCCGGTCCACCCTCTGCTCTGACGTATCATCATCACCATCCACCTATCGCATTCCTCGCTACCTTCCCCACCCCACCCCACCCCAATCCCATTCCATTTATCTGTCAGATCCCTTGCCCCTGTCCCCGAAACCCCCATTCCTGATAAAGAGCTTATGCTGAAAACATTGACTCTCCTGCTCCTCGGATGCTGCCTGACCAGCTGTGCTTTTCCACCACCACACGTTTTGACTCTGATCTCTAGCATTTGCAGTTCTCACTTTTTCCCACACATTCACCTGCTGTATCCTCCAATTCCTAATCTCACTATCATGTGGTAGCTGAAGTAATACAGAGGTGGCTACCTTGAAATGCTACTTTTTAAACTTCTGCCTATCTCCTTATATTAAGTCTGCAGGCCCTCATCCTTTTTTTTTCTATCTATGTCATTGGCACCAATGTGTACAACGACCTTCAGCTGCTCACACTCCCCTTTTGAGAATTTGCTTGAACCTAGCACCAAGGAGGAGAAACACCATCCTCACTTGCGGCTGCAGAAATGCCTGTCAATGCCTCTGATAAGAGAGTGACCTTATCCACATATCTACTCGATGAAAGTTTTTCTCATATCACCCCAGGAGAACAACAAACAAGAACATCTTTTGGGATATCCTCAAAGCATCCCATGTGCTCTAATTCATTAGAGTTCCTGATTTCTAATGGCTAAAATGAAGCTTTATTTAGGATGGTACTAAACAAAGAGAGAATGTTTGGAAGGCGAATCTTTAGGTGTTGAAGAGAGTGCACAAGACTCCAAGCATCTGTCTGTCTGACCCTCTAAACAGCACCTGGCCTGTAAATGGCAGAGCATGGAGAACATGCATTGGACTTTCAGCCATTTCTGAACCCAATGAATTGATTGGAGGCAAGCGATCATCAACTACATCCCCTGGACAAAGCTGTGCTGACCTAGTTCTATTTTACAATGGAGTTCCAATACTCTATAATCTCACCCTTCATAATGGACTCCAAAATCTTAGTAATGACCAAGGACAGGCTAACCAGACTACAGTTTCACATATTCTTCCTTCATCCATTCTTAAACAAGGGTGTTACACTAGCCGTTTTCCAGACCCGAGACCCTCCCTGACTCCAGCGATTTCTGATAGATCGCCACCAATGCCTCTACAATCTCCTCAACTATCTCCTTCAGAGCTCTGGGACTTGTTGTCCATCTGGTCCATGGGCTTTATCCACCTTCAGATCTTTCAGCTTCCCCAACACCTTCTTCTTAGTGATGATTGCTACACTCACTCCTGCCCAGACACACTCTTGAAGTTCTGATATGTGCTGGTGTTTTTCACAGTGAAAACCTATTCCGTTCCTCTGCCATTTCTTTGTTCCCTATTAATACTACTTCAGCCTTATTTTCCAGTGGTCCAATGTCTACTCCTACCTCCTGTCTTGCCATTTACCTATCTAAAATACTCTCTTATATTATGAGCTAGCATACTATAATATTTCAATTTCCCCCACCCCCACCCCCCCAGTCCTTTGCTGCTTTTTAAAGGGCTTCCCAATCCTGTTGCTTCCCATAAATCTTAACCATGTTGAATGCTTTTGCTTTTATGCTGTCCCAGACTTCCCTTGTCAACCATGGTTGTCTCACCTTCCCTGTAGTAGGTTTCTTCTTCCTTGGCTGAATTTCTGCTGTGCCTCCTGAATTTACCGCCAGAAACTCCTGCCTTTGCTGCTTCATTGTCTTCCCTACTCGGCTGCCCTTCCAATCAACTATAGCCAGTTCCTCTCTCATGTCTTTGTAGTTATCTTTACTCCATTGTAATACTGTTATATCTGATTCAACCTCCTTCCTCTCAGAATTCACCCTGTAGATTATCATATTATGATCACTGCCTCCTAGGAGTTCCTCACCTTAAGCCCCCTAATCAAATCTGCCTCATTAAACATCACTAAATCCAGAATTGCCTGTTCCCTAGTGGGGTGTACCGCAAACAACAGCTCCAAAAATCCATCTTGTAGAAATCCCACAAATTCCTTTTGTTGAAATCCGCTACCAGACTGATTTTTCCCAGTCCACCTGCATATTGAAGTTCCCCAAGGTTATTGTAATCGTGCCTTTCTTAATGCCTTTTCTATATCCTGGTTTACTTTCTTCCCCATATCCTAACTACTGCTACTGAATGTGTATTGATGGGAGTACACCACTCCCTTCAGGACCTTTTTGCCTTTGGCATTTTATATCATTTAACATGCTGTTTTGTGGTAAGCAAGGAATAGCTGTATACAAAAATCATTTCCTCTATATTTGATGGTCTAAAGTGTAATAATCCCCTGACTTGAAGCTTTTTAGCCAGAATGTGTGAAGGAGGGCTTCTTAGATTCATAACTGTAGTAAAAAGTGATATGTGGTCTGCATTTGTATCAGTTAAATCTCCAGTCATTAGTGTTAGAGGATTTGTGATAACTTATATACCCATCCTCCCATGAGCACAATTACACTTGTAATGTCTGAGGGATACCCGCACCAACCGCCCTGTGGCTGAACACTTTAACTCCCCCTCCCACTCTGCCAAGGACATGCAGGTCCTTGGCCGCCTCCATTGCCAGACCATGGCAACATGACGCCTGGAGGAAGAGCACCTCATCTTCTGCCTAGGAACCCTCCAACCACAAGGGATGAATGCAGATTTCTCCAGCTTCCTCATTTCCCCTCCCCGCACCTTATCTCAGTCCCAACCCTCGGAGGACCTTCTTGACCTCTCCGGCATATCACCCTCACTTAACCTCCTTCCACCTATTGCATTCCCAAAGCCCCTCCCCCAAGTCCCTCCTCCCTACCTTTTATCTTAGCCTGCTTGGCACACCTTCCTCATTCCTGAAGAAGGGCTTATGCCCGAAACGTTGATTCTCCTCCTTGGATGCTGCCTGACCTGCTGCACTTTCGAGCAACACATTTTTCAGCTAATGTCTGAGGATCTGGAACATTCTTCAGTGTAGGGCTCTGTCATAAATTGAGGAAAATAAAATTAATGCTCAATCTAACCTCTATGTATGTAACAAGATATTGATTCTGTCAGCAGCCAGCTAAGCCGAATGCGGATACAATTGACAGAAAATGATTACACTTTTGTTGGCACTCTTTATCTGCTGATGCAATGGTATTTGATGAAACTACAATCGATTGCATGCATTCTGTAACTTAAAAAATTTCAAATGCAATCACATTTTCAAATCCTGTAAACTGTGATGTTTGTATGTAACTCCAGACTCCATGACCAAATCAGTTACCGTTTCTATACCAATATCTGCTGCAAAGGGTTTTGTGACTCTTGTCTGAAACCACCCACCAAAATATGGGTGTTATATGGCGTTAAAGTAATCAGATTTGCAAATAAAGCTATATTTATAAATAATTATCTGTTTAGAATCTTGAGGTAGACTTATTTTAGTCATAGCACATTGTATTGTGCAAACTACCGGCAAATATCATTACCCTGTTCTGTCTCACATCAAGTTGTGGATAGTAAACAATGGATGTTGTATAAATTCATTCATTGTTTTAATATTCCTGGCATTACTGACAGCATTTTCTCTTGGGATATGACCAGGCTGCATTCATTTGTCTGAAAAGGGTTTGAGTGAAGTAGACTCCATGCTCTAAAAGCAAAGAGCATGAAGAGTCAACATTGAAATATATGTACAATACTGCTGTCGGAAACATAAAAGTATATTTCACAGCGGCGAGAAAACAGGCAGCTTGTCTCGATCTGATTAACAAGATAGTAGTCTTATGTTGTCAAAATATGAATTATACAGGGTATTGTAAACAGTGTGTACTTAAAGTGTGCCGTCTCATGTTAGTGGTGCCATAATTACATTTCATCTAACTTCAAAAATAACTTGGTTTCTTTCACCCAGTTGTTTTTATTTGTTCTTGCACACTGTCAACTTATGTTCAGGTTGTTCTTATCAAACCATTGAGAGTTTTCTTAATTCTAAATCTGTGCTCATCATTTCCAAATGTTGTTTGAACCTACTCAGTTGTGTTTCCATACCTGAAATAGACCCTGTAGGACGTTGTCATCGTCTGCTGTAGCCCTATATACTTAAGATCTCTGTATTATTTTAATTCTGCCGCCTTTTTGTATCCTTCAGTTCCTTTGCCACGTATTTGGCAGCAAAGCATTAGTTTTGCAAAATGTGGAATTCCTTCCTTAACATTCTTTGTATCTGTCTGTCATTCCGCCCGAGTGTTTGGGTATCCTTGACTTTCTCTTATCAAGTTTTTGATTATCGGTTCTTTTATCTCCTTCTGTAGCTCAGTGTTGCAATTTCTGATAACACACTTATGAAGTGCATTGAAATGTTTTAAAACATTTAAACAGACTGCAACCACAATGCAGGTTGCCTTTTCAGAGAACCTGCCCTCTGCCTGTGTTGTTTCAAAATTCCTTCACAGGATGTGGGTGTCACTGGCAAGGCCAGCATTTGTTGCCTGTCCCTAGTTGACCCAGAGAATGTGATGGGGATTTGCCGCCTTAAACCACTGCAGTTCACTTGCTGTAGGTCTACCCACAATGCCCTTTAGGGTACTTGGACTCAACACCAGCGATGTATTTCCAAGTCAGGATGGTGTGTGGCTTGGAGGGGAACTTGCAAGTGGTGGTGGTGTTCCTGTCTTATCTGCTGCTCTGTCCTTTTGAGATAGTAATGGCCATTGATTTGGAAGATGCTGTTTGGAAAGAGTTTTAGTGAATTTCTGCAGTACACCCTGTTGCTGCTGAGTGTTGACGGTAGAAGGAGTGAATGTTTGTGGATGTGATGCTAATCAAACAGACTGTGTGTTTTTTGTCCTGGGTAGTATCTCATTTCTTTGAACTGCACTCATCCAGACAACTGGGGAGTATTTCATCGCACTTGTGACTTTGTCTCTTGTAGATGGCGGATAGGCTTTGGGGAGTCAGGAGATGAGTTACTTGCTGCAAGGTTCCTAGCTTCCAATCTGCTCTTGTAATCACAATTCAAATATAACTTGTCTAGTTCTGATCCACAGTTAAAGCCCAGGGGGTGAAGTCAGGGTTTCAGCAATGGTGTGCCCTTGAATGTCAAGGGACCATGGTTAGGTTCTCTCTTGTTGGAGATGATCATGTTCTCTAGCTATAAGTAAGGAACATGAACAATTTAGAGGCTGTAGTTACATTTGTGTTTTATTTTGCTTGATACCTTCCACTGTGCAAACTCTGAAACTTCGTAGTCTGTTGGCACACCAAAATTAACACCTTGATCTTTCTTGGATATAAAGTCAGATTATTGGAATTCTGATTTGCATTTCGATATATATTGAGCATAGTCTTAATTTCCAGAAGTAAAAGATGATGATACTTGAACCATTCCTATTTAATCTCTCTTATATTATTTTGTATTTGGCCTATCCCTTCATATTGATTTGTGATCAGGAGCTGGAAAGTTGTGGGAAAACATGAATCAGTGAGGAAAATATGGCAAGAATAGAAACCTTGAGATTCCAAACAATCACAATAATTATTTTCAACTCAAGGTTTTAATGATGAGATGAGAATCTCACTGATGATTGATGAGAGGCCTGTTTGCATGCATTAACATCACATTATCACCTATGCACTGGAGAGAATCTAGATATCAGCAATTCCTGTCACATGAAAATCTGAGTGGGCAAATGGGAGCTGCAACTGTCTGGCACTCTTCACTGGGTATTCACCTTGGTCAACATTTCTCAACACATCAGGGCACAATCCATGGGCAGCAACTGCCTGCATCCTCTGTCCGCAGAGAGGTTGGCATTGGCAATCCTTGGGACTCCCTTTTGAACCCAGTTCATCACTTTAAAACTGCACGTTGGAGCTCACTGATTTCTCACTGCAATACTGCTGTCAGGCCACTGCTGTGAACTACCTTTTGTAATTGAGACTATAAGACGTAGGGGCAGAAATTAGGCCATTCGGCCCATCGAGTCTCCTCCACCATTCAATTGTGGCTGATATATTTCTCAACCTTTTTTCTTCCCGTAAGCCTTGATCCTCTTGACAATCAAGAACATATCTATCTTCTTCTTATGTATACTCCATGACCTGGCCTCCACAGCCTTCCATAGCAATTAATTCTATAGATTCACTACTCTCTGGCTGAAGAGGTGTCTCCTTATCTCTGTTTTTAAAGGTCTTCCTTTTTATTTGAAGGCTGTGCCCTCGGGACCTAGTCTCTCCTACAATGGAAACCTCTTCCCAGCATTTGCTCTGTCCAGGCCATTCAATATTCTGTAAGTTTCAATTATATCCCCCCTCATCCTTCTAAACTCCATTGAATATAGACCAAGAGACCTCAAACATTCCTCATATGTCAAACTGTTCATTCCTGGGACTATTCTCGTGACCCTCTTCTGAATATGCTCCAGGGCCAGTACATCCTTCCTGAGATATTGGGCCCAAAACTGCACACAGTACTCCAAATGTGACCTGACCAGAGTCTTATTGAGCCTTAGAAGTACACCCCTGCTTTTATATTAATGTCCTGTCAAAATACTATCATTGCATTTGCCTTATTAACCATTGACTCAACCTACAAACTTATGTTGAGAGAATCCTGAACTAGAACTCCCAAGTCTCTTTGCACTTCAGACTTCTGGATTTTATTCCCATTTAGAAAATAGTCCATGGCTATATTCTTCCTACCAAGGTGCATGATCTCACACTTTTTTGCACAGTGTACTCCATCTGCCATTTCTTTGCCCACTCTCCTAACCTGGCCAAATCCTTCTGCAGCCTCCCCACCACCTCAGTGTTACCTGTACCTCTACTTATCTTCGAATCACCTGCAAATATAGTCAGAATGCCCTCCTCCTCATCTAGATCATTAATGCATAAAGTGAAATGTTGTGGTCCCAATACTGAACCTTGCAGAATACCACTTTGTCACCAGCTGCCATCCTGAGAAAGACTCTTTTGTTCTCTCTGCTTTCTGCCAGACAGCAGAGCTTCTATCCATGCTAGCAGCTTGTCTGTAACACCATGGACCCTCCTCTTACTCAATAGCCTCCTATGTGGCACCTTGTCAAAGGCCTTCTTGAAGTTCCGGTAAATAACATCCATTTGTCTAATTTGCTTGTTACTTCATCAAAGAATTCTAGCAGATTTGTCAAACATGACCCTCCCCTTGGTGAAACTACGCTGACTCTGCTCTGTTTTACCATACGCTTCCAAGTATTGAGAAATCTCGTCCTTCACAATGGATTCCAGGATCTTACCCATAACCAAGGTTAGGCTAATTGGTTACTAATTTTCCCTCTTCTGCCATACACCCCTTTTTAAACAGGGCTGTTGTGTTAGTAATTTTCTGGTCCTCTGGGACCCTCCCTGATTCTAGTGATTACCGAAAAATTGCCACCAACGCCTCCACTATCTCTTCAGCTATCTCCTTTAGAACTCTGGGATGTAGTCCATCTGGTCCAGGTGATTTATCCACCTTCAGGCCTCTCATTATTTTTCTAACACCTTCTCCTTTGGTGATGGCTACTATACTTAGCTCTGCACTCTCACTGTCTTGAATTTTTAGATACTTGTGTCTTCTGCTGTGAAGACTGATGTAAAGTAATTATGCAGTTCCTCAGCCATATCTTTGTTCCCCACTACTATCTCTCCTGCATCATTTTTCAGTGGCCCATTGTCCACTTTTGCCTCTCTTTTGTCCTTTATGTATCTCAAGAAACTCTTAGTCTTCCTTCATATAACTGGCTAGCCAATATTATCTTCACATTCAATTTTCTTCCTCCTTATTTCTTTTGTTTTTGCCCTCCTATTGGTGTTTGTAAGCTTCCCAATCCTCTGGTTTCCCATTATCTTTTGCTTTTATGCTATCCCTGACTTCCCTAGTCAGACATGTTTCCCTCATCCTCCTTGTACCATTCTTCGTTTTCCTCAGGATGAATCTCTGCTGTGTCTCCTGAATTATTCCCAGAAATTCCTGCCATTACTGTCCCACTGTCTTACCTGCTAGGCCCTTCTCCCAGTCAGTTCTGCCCAGCTCCTTCCTCATGCCTCTACAGTTGCTTTAATTCTGCTGTAATACCGTTGCCTCTGAGTCTATCTTTTATCTCAAATTGCTAATTAAATTTGATCAGGTTATGATCACTGCTTCCTAAGAGTTCCTTCACCTTAAGCTCCTACAGTCTTCAAATTGGTTTAGTGTTTGTGTGCCATGCATTCGGCAATAACACTCTCTCTGATATATAACTAAATGTATGGCCTTACATAGATTTTCTAAAAGACCACAAAGGGATAAGGGTGGTGTTGCTTTTAGTTTGGTCTGTCCCAATCAGTAGGTAATGATTAATATTTGCCTACCCTTTTTAGCACTTGACTAGAATTCCTAGTACTTAAACTGTCCCCCTTAGTTTATATTTTATGGATGCCTGGGATTGTAGTGTGACATGTAATACATATTTCAGAAAGTAACATGGTTAGATTGCAACAACAGTTTGATTTCATATTGGTGTATTGGCCAAGAGAACCAAATGGATAACTTTTCTCATCCAACATTTGTTGCAATTTCAAATTAATTGAACTACAGTTTTTTCAGTGGCTTATTTTGATGAATAAAATCATTATTTTTCTTAAACACGTATTAAAAATCATTAGAATTTTGCTTTAAACTTCTTAATTTCTCTTATTTTTCCTATCTTCCAGAATTATTTTGTTGACTGCTAAACTATACATTAAGAGCTTTGGCTTATCTTAAATAATGGATGTTACAGTATCAGAATGCCTTGCCTTCATGTTGTACCTAATTAAATACAAGCTCTGTAAGTAATGCTTAGCTGTGTGTTGAGTTACACATCATGCTATCCTGTAGCACAAGAGAGGTGCACCAAAGACCAATACATAGACTTGTCGAATTACAGCTTATTCCTAATTCATACAAGTGGATTTCAACTTTGGCTGAGTGATCAGGAAGGTGTCAAGTGAAGGCTAAGTGACTCTTACACATGTGTAAAATTGGGAGCAGTTGAGAAGCTTGCATTCCCGTCTTGATAATATGTGAAATGGTTAGAGAACTGTTAAAGCAAATAGTGTTTTGCATAAATATTTAATTCTTGCTTTAAAAGTTGACAATTTGCTCAATTTAATTGATCTACAGATACACTCATCAGCATTTTTGCAAGTTTACAAATGGCACAGTGTGTGACTAAAGTTGAGTTGAATGTCTCCTGCGAGAATCTATTAGATAAAGATGTTGGTTCCAAGTCTGATCCATTGTGTGTGTTGTTCGTAAATACTGGCGAGAATCAATGGGCTGAGGTAAGCATCTTTCCTCAATGTATTTTTCTTCAAGCTTGTCATGAAAGCATTTATTTTCAATAGTAATCTAGTTCAAGATATTGTAATCTAATTTCATCAACACTGTTAGCTTCTGGATTTTGTTCTCTTTTTTTTTTTCCAAAATCATTTTCCATTTTCTGCATCTGTATGTGGGAAGGTTTTTGATGTTTGCCTTTTATTGTAAATGGAAGTAATGGTGAGAATTATTGCTATGTACGCTGTTTCCATTGACTCAAAGTGCTGAAGCAAGTTTGTCCAAAAGGAATGACAGTCTTTTAACATTGTTCTTCACCTCTTTCTTCTGGTTCAGTTTCTTGTCATTGTCACCTCAAACTGTTGATTACCAATTGTACAAACTTGCAGCATGGATAGAGGCCGTAAAGTCTCTTTTGTCTGTGTTACCTTCTTGAAATGTTAAAATCCCTATGGGGGAACTGTAAATTTGCTAACCTCCCCCAAATTGACTTTTTTTTTAAACCAACAAAGTTTCACTTTTTGTAACTTTAACATGGATTAAATATAAATGATAATTCAAATAAAAAGATAAATAATACTTGGAATAGTCAATGCAAAAACATACATCTTATACATATGCATAAGTGCATTATTCTGTATGCATGTAGCACTATACTACATGCTGTTCTTTACTCTCATAGAGTAGGTCAGGAATCCAATCTAACATAAGCTTTTATTGGAATAATTGTCATCAACAAACCCTTTTTTTTGGTCACTTTCTCAGGTCACAAACCGCCTAATTGCGTAGCTTTCTAGAGTTCCTTCGTAATCAGGAGAAAGTAAGGATTGCAGATGCTGGAGATTAGTCAAAAAGTATGGTGCTGGAAAAGAACAGCCAGTAGGCAGCATCTGAGGAGCAGGAGAGTCTGTGTTTCGAGCATAAGCTCTTCATCAGGAGGTGGAGCTTAGGTTGTGTTTTTTCCAGCACCACGCGTTTTGACAATTCCTTTTATAATCAATCAAGTGAACATACCCAGTTCATGATCACATCCTCTGATGCAAACTGAGCTCTTTTTGGACACCTCAGCTATTTGCATTGCCTTTTTTTTAAAAGAAAAGAACAATTTCAATTTCTTTTAGATTGCTTGTAATTTCCTTTTTGAGTTCTGTTCAGCAGCAAGAAGTAAAATAGAAAACAGAGCATATAGAGAGCTTTGCTATTTTCGCCTTAAATTCTGCATGTTCCATTCTGTCTTTGCTTTTTGTGTATGTACCTGTTATCTGATCATCTTGTAATTTTAGTCGTCATTTGTCTTGCAATTCTCTTTGCCTTTGCAAGCTACTTTATTTGTGAACTTCCTTCTTGTTGATATTGCTTCCAGCAAATTCACATCCTCAGGACCAGCATTTAATAGCCAAGAAAATTACAATTGACTCCTTTAAAACAGCTGAAAACTCCAGAACTTTTGCACCTTCTCATAAAAACAATTAGATTCCACAGGCAATTTAGATAAATTCCAAATATTCCTTAGTTTTTTTTTCCTTTTTGGATCAGAACAGTTGTGCTGAAATTCACATTCCTCTCTTTTGCCTGTAAACCATCAAATCCCTGGCCCTTGAATGCTTTTCTAAATGGTCCTTCCTTAAAAAGTATTTTAAGGAGTTACTTTCCAACACCTTTTTTTACTGGAACATTTCTGGTCTTGACAGTTCTGAATAAGCACCATTTAAATCTTCCTTTTGAGATCTCTGTAATTTGAGTTTTGAATTTGAGAGCTCTAATTTTTGACCCACTCATCAGAGGTAGCCTTTTTTAATATCAAAATTTCTCCTCATCTTAAGAACCTCATCAGTCACCTCTTAATTTGCCTTGCTACAGGGGTTATTATACACTAAGTTTTGCAACTAAAGTACCTCGTACCCAGGAATATCCTGACAAATGCCCTTTGTACCCTTTTATCATATTTTTACATCTTTTCTGAAGTGCAGTGCCCAGAAATGTTTACAGCTGAGGTCATACTTGTGATCTATAAAAGTTCTAGCATGATGTCTGTACTTTTTGTTTCCTTTTTTTACCTTAAGAGTGCCAAGTAATCCAATTTTTTATTTAAATCCCCTGGTCAATTTGCCCTGCATCTGTAAGGATTTGTGTATATAATTGGAAGGGGTCTGTATACATGAACTTTTCAAAATTATTAAAATACACATCCTTGGTGATTGTTTAAAACTTTTGCTGTCCTTTATCTTGCCACTGCAGCCGTTCTGTAAATCTAAAACATCAATGTTATTAGTGCACTTAAAATTTGGATGGGAACAAGGCATCAGAACCAAGTTGGATCATGTTCTCACTTTGCATTTCAGGGAGTTATTGGTTGGAGTTTACAGCCAGGTCTTTCAATTATTCTTGACCTTCAAGGGAAGAATGGGTATGCTTTGAAAAGTAGTGTCCCAGAATAGAATGACTGTGTCCAATGGCTCTTTTTAAACGCTTTAAGCTGATAGAGCTATAGTCAAGATTGGCTTGCCTTCAATTAACAAGCTCTTGAGCTCCTCGAGGACCTTGTTAACAGGTTATGAAATGCAAGAATGTAATAATCAATTGCCAAACTGAAGCAGTCTGCTGATCGTTAGTGCATAGCTCTCAGGTTCAGACAAAAGTTAGTTTTATTTATGCTGAAAGATCTTGTGACAGATCAAAAGGATTGTCTTTCGTTTGTACCTTTTTGTCTATTTTTGTATGTTGAGGTTGCTGATATTCTGATGTACTGCTTCCTCTCCACTAAGGCAGCAGCAAGCACCATCATATCTGCTGTGTTTTTTTTCTCTTATACTCTGAAGGCAGCTCCTGGCTCCAGACAATGCTTGGTGGTGCTAATTGTGCATCAAGCTCCTAGGATCAAAGAGTCTCTACAGTGCAGGTAGATGTCCTTTTGGCCCATCAAGTCTACACTGCCCCTCTGAAGGGTATCCCACCCTATCCCCATAATCATCCACTTACCTTGTCTAGTCCACCTAGCCAGCACATCCCTGGACACTATGGGCCAATTTAGCATGATCAGTACATCTTGGACCAAGTGTGGAAAAACCTGCACTCAGTGGAAACTAATGCAGATGCAGGGAGAAGGTGGTTCAATCAAATCATTTGTGTGTACAGATCCTATCACATGAATATTTTGGGAGCAGGACCTGGAAGGTACATAGGATGTAAGGGGTCAGAAACAGGCCAGTAATCGTGACTAGATCATGCAAATGTTTAAGCTTTAGTTCATTTTAGTAAATGCAGAAACAAATTTTGTTGTCAGGCTTCTATGGAGCAGATACTTTTTTTATATATTGGGACGAGATTAAATTGAATCTCATCAATGGATCTCTGCAAAGAACTGAATCTATAGGATATCAAGTTGTTGACCTAATGTTCTTCAGTTATCTTTCTATTTTAATACTTTGGATAATTCAGTTCTGTTTGGTTTAGCTTGTCAGTCTTGGCAAGATGGGCAAATGTGCATATTGTAGCCGGTGTCTTGAGATATTCCTCTGACTAAGCTTAATGGCTTCTCTTCTCTAATTGCACCTTTTGTGGGTAGATGTCTGGTTTTGCTTTAATATGCTCCTATAAAGAGCCTTGGGCATTTTATGAAAAAGATGCTTTACAGATACAATTTCTTGCAGTTTTAAGAGGATCTGCTGATAGAGTTAAACCTTTTTAAAACCTTGTTTCTACACTGTAAATTCTGTGTAATTGATTCATGTTGAAGTCTGGATGTCGAGACTTGCTGAGTGGTTTTGATTCTTTTAATGCCAGCCAGAAACCTAGTCAGCTTCAACCACTAAGCACATGCTTAAATTTCAAAAGCTATGATGACATGTAGAAATCTCTTTCATGGAGTAAGTGATTTAGACCTTGAATATGCTTTTGTGTATGTACTGGAGGCAGATTCAATTGATGAATTAATGAGCGAAATACATTGTTACCCGAAAGAAAGTGCAGACCTACTGGGAGAAGGCAGTGAGTGGCTATAGGGTCCTTCCAAGTATGGACAAATGTGGTTGAATGGCCTTCTATACTGTCACCTGGCCAGTTTTCTATGATTTCAGAGTTTTGAACTTAGGCAGGTAAGGTGCGATTACCAAGTATTGCGATTCAAAAGGCGCAGATATTTCAGAGGATTATGGGGCCAGTGGCGATTAGAGTTGTGGAAAAGGAAGGCTGTCAAGGGATTTGAAGAAGACAGAATTTTAAAATCAATGTAGCTCAGCAACAACTGTATGTGATTGGGTAATAGGATTTGGAATAAGTTAAGGACAGTTTGTTTGACTTCTATAGAGAGTAAAAGGTAAGAGAGCAGCAAGAAATGCAATAAGTTAAAAATCACACAACACCAGGTTATAATCCAACAGGTTTAATTGGAAGCACACTAACTTTCGGAGGGCCGCTCCTTCATCAGGTGATTTGTGGAGGACAGAATTTATAGCAAAAATTTACAGTGTGATGTAACTGAAATTATTCAGTTGAAACTGAAAATACCTTGATTGTCTGTTGAGTCTTTCATCTGTTTGAATACCATGATAGTTTCACTTCATTCATGTGTAAATCACAAAACCTTAAGTTGCATTCTCAGGTGAGCTGTAACAATTGGTGTTAGCCCCCTGTGTTCTCTGTCTATGCCATGATGTTTAGATTGATTCTATTAGAGATCATGTTACAGTGTTTAATCTAATGATTTATATGGTTTATGAATTTAATTTCTAAAAGATTAATTGAAAGAATTGGCATTTGAGAGCCTAGTAAACAAATGTGAAGTAATTGCAGTTCATAGGATAGCCCATTGTTATGTGAAAAGGTCAGAGTTGTAATTGGGAAAACACTGAACAGTGGATTAATCCTTTTGAGTCTTGGTGGTGAGTCAATGACTATGGCAATCATTATAAGGGGTTGAAAATATTCACATAGATTGCTTTCAAATTTTTCTTCAAAGAGTACACGATGGAAGGTCTTTTGAAGTATTGAAAACCTGTTTTGAATTTCTGGGACATCCCAGCTGTGACGCATTACTGAGAGGATGAATTTTAGTGAACGTGCCCTTTTGTATTAGGGTTATCCACCTGTTTTCTCACCAGAAGAAGCATGTTAATTAAATGTCTGAAGCAGTGGAAGAAAAAGTTTAAATTTTGTGCATGGAAGCAGTTGAGGCTAGTAGCAAAGGCCGACTGGAAACCAGGCTGTTATCTGATTCTGGAGTAAGTGAGCCAGGAAGTATTGAGAGGAGGGTCTCCTAGCCAAATGTTAGCAGACAGATGCCAAAAATCTTCCACCTTGGACAATAGCAACACCTGAGGTGAATTCAAAGTGAATTCCTAAGGGCTAGAGCACATCTTCCTTTGCCTGTAAGAGACAGTGAAGAAACTCTCAAGGCGACATGGTAGCTCAATGGTTAGCACTGTTGCCTCTCAGCGCCAGGGACCCGGGTTTGATTTCAACTTCAGGTAACTATGTGTGGAGTTTGCACATTCTCCCTGTGTCTGCGTGGGTTTTCTCCGGGTGCTCTGGTTTCCTCCCACAATCCAAAGATGTGCAGGTCAAGTGAATTGGCCAGGCTAAATTGCCCATTGGCTCACTGCCCTTATTCCTGACGTTTCGGGCAAAAGCCCTTCATCGATTTCGCTGCTCGTTGGATGCTGCCTGAACTGCTGTGCTCTTCCAGCACCACTAATCCAGTATTTGGTTTCCAGCATCTGCAGTTATTGTTTTTACCAAATTGCCCATTGTGTCCGGTGCATTAGTCAGGGGTAAACATAGGGGAATGGGTCTGGGTGGCTTACTCTTCGGAGAGCCGGTATGGACTTGTTGAGCCAAAGAGCCTATTTCCATACTGTTGGGAATCTAATCTAATTTGATTTAGTTGATAGGATTTGTTGTTACGTGTACCTAAGTACAGTGAAAAACTTTGTGCGCAGTACAGGCAGATCATAGTAAGCAAGGACATACAGATCGTAGGGTGAAGAAAAAACTTGAACAGAGTAGGGCATACAGGTTATACTACACAGGACGCATGTGAGGCAAAATCAACATTACTTGACATTAGAAAGTCCATTCATTGGTCATCCTACCCGAGCGCACTCTGGTAGAATTCAAAACTGAATGGGATGTTATCTGTTAAGAATTTTGGATTTGAAGAATAAGAGAAAGGGGATCTCAGTGACAAACAGGTCCAACATTGTAACCCTTAACCGTGGATTGAGAAGGAAATAAGAGAAATGATCACAAAGGAGGGTGAATTAGACAATTTTGTGTGGAAAGAGACAGAGAGGAAAATATTTATTGCACTGATGAAGCAAGCAGTAATAACATTAAATATAAAATTTGGAAGTTCTAAAATTTTCAAATGCATCCCCCCCACCTCCCATATTAGAATGAGACTTGGTTGTTTAAAATATTCCCTTTCCAGACCAGGGTGATGGGTTGACACTCCCTTAGCAATTTTTAAAACTGTTCTGTGGCAAATAGGTGCATGACCTGCATCAATTAACAGGATTTGAAGATTCATAACTAAGTTTTTAACCCTGAACTAGGATTCTGACATATGCATTAACAAAAGTATACATCATGAAAACCAATTTTTCCAGTGAGGGGGTGGCCTATTTGCCTTAGCAACCCTGTTGTTAATTACTTTGTATAATTTGCAACTATCTTATATCTGCATATATTTGTTTTATTGTTTTTGATTTACTTTTGTTTGTTAACTTGAAATTATTATTTTACAGATCGATCGGACAGAGAGAGTTAAAAACTGCCTTGCCCCAAAATTCTCAAAGAGATTCCTGGTGGATTACTATTTTGAGCAGGTTCAGAAATTGAAGTTTGGAATTTATGATATTGACAACAAAACAATTGACTTGAAGGATGATGACTTCCTGGGACATTTTGAATGCACCCTGGGAGAGGTGAACAAAATGCTTTTGTTGTAGTTACTTTTTCTCAAATATATTGGGAACTTCATTAGTCTGGGTCATTCAGTGATTAGTATTTGTTGATATTCACAAATTTTTATTTTCGAAGTAAATTCTCAATTTACTTTTTGATGTAACCAGACTTTTACCCATTTTTGCCCTAAGTTAAACAAATATGAATAAAATGAAAATGCAGCATTGGTTGAACATCATTTACCTATTTACATGCCAAAACCCAAGAAAGAAATGGTCACATACCATGTTATACTTTCCTAACTCTGCACATACAAGGGCCAATTATTGAAGTAATGGTTACAAACTCTATGATAACTTATTTCATGCCGTATTGAGCATGCAGTATATGTAACATATATATTCAGTATTGTTATCATTGTCTCAGATCTTTTTAATTGTACTAAGCATAATGTAATTTAGGATTCTAGTTGAAGTACACAGTCATTGTTCAACTGGACTGTGAAGAACTGTACCCCTCAAGACTAGTTATCCAAAATCTATTGTTGCACAAGCTGTTTGTAATTTGGCCACTTATTAAGAAATCTCACAATCAAATACTGAAACAATTCTTTAAACTTTTATTGCAAGCAGCAACAAAAATAAGATCCTTCAAGTAAGCATGTTAAGCCTCACAACTCAACTTGGCTATTGCCCGGTTTACTAGCTATGATTCCAACCAGCAGCGCCTGTTTCTGGATGTCCAAGGTTTAATCGGCGTGCTTGTTTTCTTTAGTTCTGCTACCAAAGAGTCCTGAAGTTGAAATCTTTTTCGGATTTTCTGTTGTGACATTACTGATGATTCTTTAAGTTGATTCATCTGCAATGTTGGGGTCATCAAGTCTGTAGCTTGTGTTTTTTTTCATTTCACCTAATTTTTCTAATTCATCTGTTCAGAGATGTTGTTACACACTTAAGGAGCATGTGGGCCTCCTGGCCCAGAGCAGGGACACTACCTTTGCACAACAGTTTCCCTGTTTCTTGCTTCATTCAGTATTAACTGTCTTTTTTCTCTCCCATGAAACAGCTTATTTATGTTGCTTCAACTCCTTTTTTTCCAGTGATGGTTAGTGAGCATGTTGCTTTTAATTCACTTGTAATAGTTGCTCTTTGTTCCTTTCATCTCAGGAAATGGTTTATTCCAGGTAGAGTTATTGCTGATTCTTTTGATCCCTGAACAGTCAAAGTTTTGAAGTTTACAGTGTCCTAGGTCTATATCCTACCATGATAGCTGGAGAAATGTAAATTAGTTGTAATTAAAAATGTGGAAGTGAAATCTGTTCTCAGTAATAGAAGCAGAAGTAGGTATTCACCCTTTGAACCTGCTCCTTCAATATAACCATGGCTGATGATCCCAAATTCTGTTCTTGCTTTCTCTCTTTACCCTGTTTCTGGTCGTAAGAGGCCCACATTGTCTTAACCAATCTTTTTCTCTTCACACACCTACAGAACCTTTTTTTTTCCTAGTTTGTGTGTTCCATGCAAGTTTACTGGTTTTTCCACTCTTGATAAAATCCCTTTGCCTCCTTTCTTGAAATACAAGCTGCTCCCAAACTTGGGGTCTGCTACTTTATTTTTATGGTCAAGTTGTATGTCCTGTCTTGGAACTACTAATCTCTCTAATTTCCCTTGCTCACCATGGTCAGGCTACTTGACCTGTTTCATTTTTGCGCCAAACAAATATGAACAATTATTGAAGTTCATCCCTGCACTCTTTAAAATGTTTGCCACTACCTATCCCCCCCACATTCCTTTTAAGAAATATTCCCCAATTTATGACGAGTTCACACCTCTTACCATCATAGTTTACTTGATTGTAAAATTTCTGACCCTAAATAAAGCGAGTCACTATTCATACTATTATATTATAGCACTATTCCCCAAGGGGCATCACACCATTAGATTGCCAATTATGTCTTTCTCATTACATAATACCCAATCTAAAATGGCCTCTTCTCTTGTTGGTTCCTTGGTGTATTGATCTAGAAAACTACCTCATTCACAGTTCTGGAATTCTCCTATTGCAGCGTTGCCACTGAAGTGATTTGTCCAATCTATCTGCATATTAAGCTGATCCACAATTACAGGTTTACCTTTATTACTTGCAGTTCTGTTCTCTTGTTTAATATCTTCCCAACATTACTGCTGAATTTTAAGGGTCTATATACGACTTCCACTATTATTTTCTGCCCCTTTGTGTTTCTAAGCCCTACTTACTATGGGATCCTACTTCACCTGAGCTAATATCCTTCCTCACTATTACGCTGAAGACTGCTTTAATGCTATCCCACCCCCTTTTTCCTTTTTGTCTGTCCTTTCTTAAAAACTCAATACCCCTGGATTTTCAGTTTCTATCCTTGGTTACTCAGCAGCCACAACTCTGTAATCCCAAACCATATCATACCTGTTTGTATCAACTACAGTTATTCCTTCATAATACGGGGGGGTTCTGTTCTTGAGAACCCCTGTGCATAAAGAAATTCATGACTGTGGAGCTGGTTAACAAAGTTTAAAAATAATGCTTGTGCAAGTTTTTCTTGCACTATTGTTGAATTTTGTTTAATACTTTTTGGCGCGGATAGGTGAATTCACGGATCATGATCTTGCACATTTAGTGCTCATGCTCCAACACATTTAAGTCACAAGATCTTAAAACTTGTCGTCTTAACATTTTGAGTCCTATTCACATAAATTTTGCGCTGTGACCCTGTTTGGTCCTTGCTCTTAAATTCTCTGCCTATCTCTTCTCTGATTTTCTCTTGTCTTTTTATTTTCTCCCTTGTTTCCATTACTTCTGCCTCCCTGTACAGGATCCCATCTCCCTGCCATTTTAGTTGAAGACATTCCAACCTCCCAACTGCACTCACAAATATTCCTCCAGGATATCTGTTGTGGTCCTAGTCAGGTGCAACGTATCTGGCTTGCACTAGTCAAGAAGCCATCATCAATCATTGTCCAACCTCCTCTTTTTCACTCCTGCCCTTTTTTAGGGAAGTAAATCTGTCAAATTTGCCCAATCTGGCTTGTGTGAGACTCTAGATCACAGCAATGTGGTTGTGATCGCAATGCTCACATGACCTCTGGAATGATGTACCAAGCCACTCCGTTTTTGTATTTACGGATCAGCAACATATTTTAACCTTACTAGTGATATACACACATACCACACACAGTCATAGAGATGTAATGTATGCATCACCCTCTGTGTGAAAAAGTTGCCCCTTAGGTCCCTTTTTAAATCTTTCCCATCTCAAGAAAGGAAAAAAAACCTCTGGCTCTATGTTTCTGATTGATTGGGTAATATGTCACTGTATTCAATCAATGAACTAGGCCTCATATTCACCCAGCTGTTTTGCTGTCTGTACAATCCTTTTGTGAACTGATTTGGGTGAGTTGCTGTTTTAATCCGAGTTTTGATACTTTTCTATCTTGAAATCAACTTGACTCTCTGGCAGTGTCAAAAAAGTATTTGATCTCTTTTTCAGATTAGACTACTTGCTTTGCATTTTCAATCATCTAGATCATAAAACTTTAATATGTCTGCTGTGACATAGTTCAAAGCTGATTTGGTTTAAAGCCAAGAATGCTTTTCAATCCATGTCAGATTCTATTCTTAGTAATTCTCAATTATTTTGAAATTTAAATGTATGAAAATAAATTGCTTTCTTTGCTATTTTATTTCAAATCTACCTGTTTTTTCAATATTTGTTTGTAAAATGTAAGTTTTATGTTTATTAGAATCCCAGAATTAAATTAAAATATTAACAACCAAGGAATTCGCAATTAATTGTCCTGAAATTGAACTGTGTATCTTAGGTATAGAAATGTAGAAAAATACAGCTTTGAGGAAGGCTATTGAGCTTGTCCTGTCCATGCTGGCCAAACAACTATCCAAGTATCCAGTCATCTGAATGCTGTACTTGATGAAGTTTTCTATCTTGAGCACCATTTTGGGTTGTGAATTCTGGATGTGGGTGAAGTATTTCTCCTTTAAGTCTCCTAATTGCCCTGGTTATTGACCTCCTTACTATAGGAAATAGTTGCTTTCTAACCACTGTATCCAGGGCCCTGAATTTCTCCATCACCACCATCACCTCATCTTACCACAGCCTGTTCTGTTACAAAGAAAATAACCAGAGCCTATTCAATCATTCCTCTGCTAAAACTTTATTTAAGGTACATCTTCAAATCTCTTCTGTACCGTCTGTCTGGTATGGTCATGTCCTTGCTCTAATTCAGTGATCAGTATTCCAGCTGATACAGTTCTAGTAGGATCTCCCTGGTTTTGTATTCCCCATTGTGGCTAAGAAAGAATAATAATGGGTTACAACCCACTCGACAAGTTGTGATGATATTTGAATTCCACAATTCCTGGGGTTGTCATAAACGTTAAAAGACTTAATCCAAAGTATTCAAAATTCTCCATGAGTTGGACTCATGATGTTTTTTAAAAAAAAAGCCTGGCTTAAGTTTCTGTATGTAACTTGAGCTGCTATTTATCAGTTCTAATCACTCATTCTAAACAAAATATGCAAGGTGCTGCATTTTGGAAAGGAAAATCAGGGTAAGACTTATGCACTTAATAGGGGAGTATGGCTGAACAAAGAGACCTTGGTGTGCAGGTTCATAGTTCTTTGAAATGGAGTCGCAAGTAGAAGGTGGCATTTGGTATGCTTTCCTTTATAGGACAGAGCACTGAGCATAGGAGTTAGGAGGTCAATTGCGGTTGTCCAGGACATTGGTTAGGCCACTTTTGGATTATTGCGTGCAATTCTGGTCTCCTGCCTATTGGAAGGATGTTGTGAAACTTGAAAGGGTTCAGAAAGGATTTACAAGGATGTTGCCAGGGTTTGAGGATTTAAGCTATAGAGAGAGCTGAATAGGCTGGGGTTGTTTTCCCTGGGGCATTGGAAGCTAAAAGGTGACCTTATAGAGGTTTAAATCTTCGAGGACAAAGTGAGGACTGCAGATGCTGGAGATCAGAGCTGAAAATGTGTTGCTGGAAAAGCGCAGCAGGTCAGGCAGCATCCATGGAGCAGGAGAATCGACGTTTCGGGCAGGAAGGGTTCATGCCCAAAACGTCGATTCTCCTGCTCCTTGGATGCTGCCTGACCTGCTGCACTTTTCCAGCAACACATTTTCAGCTCTTATAGAGGTTTATAAAATCATGAAGGGCATAGATAGGATAAATAGACAAAATCTTTTCCCTGGAATAGAAGAGTCCAGAACTAGGGGAAAGATTTAAAAGGGACCTAATGGGTAACTTTTTCATGCAGAGGGTGGTGCGTGTATGGTATGAGCTGCCAGAGGAAGTGATAGAGGCTGATACCATTGCAACATTTAAAAGGCATCTGGATAGGTATATGAATAGGAAGAGTTTGGAGGGATATGGGCCAAGTGCTGGCAAATTGGACGAGATTATTTTAGGATATCTGGTCGGCATGGACGAGTTGGACCGAAGGGTCTGTTTCCTTGCTGATTACTCTGAAAATATGAATTATCAACATAGGTCTGCAAGTTTAAGCTCTATTCCTTTCCTAAACCCCAGCAAAGTCATACCTGGCAAAAAGGAAGATACTTATAATTATTAAAGGTCAGTTGACTCAGCTCCAGGCTCTCTCAGCAGGAATTTCTCAGCTTTTTGAAACGTCGATTTCACTGCTCGTTGGATGCTGCCTGAACTGCTGTGCTCTTCCAGCACCACTAATCCAGTATTTGCTTTCCAGCATCTGCAGTCATTGTTTTTACCTCAGGAATTTCTCAGAGAAATGTCCCAGGCCCAGACAATCTCAGGTCATAGCAAAGTCCTTCTCTCCATCATAAAGTTGAAGTGTGGGTGTGCACGTAAGGTTGAGCACCATTCCTGAAGCAGTCCAGAATCCAACAATAGCAAGACCTGCAAAATATCCAAATATAAGCTGACAATTGGCAAGTAACATTTGTGCCACATCAGTGCCAGGTAATGACCATCTCCAACCAAAACAAAATGACATTCTTTTGTTACCGTCACTGAATCCCCACTAACAACATTCTTGGGGTTACCATTAATCAGAAACTGAACTGGACTAGCCATACAAGTACAGTGGCTACAAGAGCAGGTCCCTTCTGAATATCCTGCAATTTATTATATTTATATAGTTATTGACTTATGTGTCCTCTTTGATTACGTTCCTTATTTCTCCAATTTGAATTCCATTTGCAACATTATTGCCTTATAGTGAAAGGTTGCAGAACTGTCTAGCATTAGAGGTTACAGATCTATTTTCTTCTGTAAAATTTTAAGGCAGAACCAGCTTTGCATAGAATGAACTAAGTTTTAGTTCCTGTACTTTTTTTCTGAGAGTAACAATAATTTCTCTTCATAAGAGCAGATTTTTAAAATTTAAGTGCTTGCCCACTCTCTGGGTGGACAGGGTGTTTTCCTTGTGTTGGGAGAGTCCAGAATAGAGGGCAGAGATTTCGGGTGAGAGGGAAAAGATATAAAAGGTGCCTAAGGGGCAGTTTTTCCCACCGGGGATGGTGTGTGTATGGAATGAGCTGTCAAAGGAAGTGATGAAGGTTGGTACAATTACAACATTTTAAAAGGCATCTGGATGGGTATGTGAGTAGGAAGGATTTCGAGAGATGTGGGCCAAGTGCTGGCAATTGGGAATAGATTAATTTAGGATATTTGGTTGGCATAGGCCAGTTGGACCAAAGAGTCTGTTTCTGTACTGTACATCTGAGCATGCATTCCTGATGAAGGGCTTTTGCCTGAAACATCAGTTTTCCTGCTCTTCGGATGCTGCCTGACCTGCTGTGCTTTTCCAGAACCACTCTAATCTCTGAGCCTATGTTTATTCCTCTGAAGATTCTATGTGGAGTTTACACATTCTCCTCCTGTGCGCATGGGTTTCCACCAGGTGCTCTAGTTTCCTCCCACAGTCCAAAAATGTATGGATTAGGTGGATTAGCCATACTCTCAATAAATTAAAGCAACTAAAATTTACTTCATTCTCTGCAAAACTGGTTCTGCCTTAAAGTTTTACCGAAGATGATTGATCTGTAACCTCTAATTCTAGACAGTTGTATAACCTTTCATTGTAAGACAATAATGTTACAAATGACATTCAAATTGGAGAAATATGAAGGAATGTATTTGAGTAGGATAAGTAGAGCAAATGTACAGTCAAGTCTGGAATTGTACCCAGATTGTGAGGGAGCGGTGCTAACTAATTCAGGGTTCAGGCCTTAAAATCCATTTGACCCAGTGAATCTAATGGCATTAGCACCATTAGCTTCCGTAGTAACTTTTCTCTTGTGATCATTGTATTACTTCCTAATCCCACCTTTTGCCTCTTGCAAATTTGTATCTTTGAAATGCTACTAGTGTCATCTACCTTGAAACTAGTGCAATGTATTTATTCAGTTGCACAGCCACTTCCTGGTTCTGCATTTTTTTTCCCCCAGCTTCCTTTTTCCAGGACCTATGTTCACTTTGGCCTCTCTCTTTTACCTTTATCTATTTAAAGTAGATGTTACTTTGCATTTGGATGCTATTTACTAGTTTAACTAGAAGTATACATTCTCTTGTTTTTAAATTGGATATTGTTTATTTGTTTTCAAAATTTTGCTGTTCCCTTGGCTTACAATGTGGTAAAGATGAATGGTATGGTTTTTTAAAAATCTTTCAGTTTGTTATTATCTTCAACTTCCTTCATGTACCGTGAGTTGTTTATCCCCTTCCTAAAATCCTCCTTCCTAATTGGAATATATCTTTGAGTCATGACTACTTTTTTTAAAAAATGTCTCCCATTGTCCATCAATTGTCTTTACTGCCAAACTCCTTTCCCTGTCATGAAATAAATGATCTGGCCCTAACAATGAATCGTTTTCATTCTTGAGCATCAAATGAGAAACAGACTTATATTTAGATAATGTTTCAGCTGGAGAATCAAATGGTTTTAAATTGGAGTTGGTTCAGGGTGGAGTTAAAGTAGTCAGTAAGAAGGGTGCTTTAAAGGTCAGATTTGGATGTAGAAATTCAGGATCTGGATGGTACCCAAACCGCACTTTCCCACCCCCACCCCCAGCCACTGTAATCCATTCTTTCCCTCTACCACAGTTAGGTTTTGTGTGGGTTGTGGAAAGATGCAGAAATGACTTTGTCCCTGCACTTAATAACTGCCATTAAGTGACTGCTTAAAGACCTTTTAAAGGCCTCATTTGCCATCACTTTTTTTAAAAACTCAATTGTAGGGGACCTTGTTGGCAGTAGTAGTGTTCCTACCTCTGAGCCAGGAGGCCCATGTTTACGTCACACCTGCACCAAATGTGTGTAATAACGTCTTTGAACAGGTTGATTTGAAAATATCTGCAATGCCTCAAACCCATTTGCAGCTGGGCATGTTGCCATGCAATATGTGCAGCAGCTACCTCTGTGCCTTTCTTGTCAAGAGGAGGAGTTTGCTTTGACCAAAGGTGATCAGCGTCTTATTGAGAGAAACAACATTTGATGGGGGAGGGGATCAGGGTGAAGTTGGGAGCATGGCAGAGGCCTGGTCCTGTCCTGCCTTTGCTGGGCCTTGTGCCCTTCTCCCTATAACACTGCCTCCTGTGCCCCCCCACCCCCTCCCATTCCCCACTTCCCATTCCTGTAAACCCTCTCCTTTCATGAGTTACCTTTTGGCCTGGGCTCTACAGTCCTGAGACTGTGAATCCTTATCTCTCCTGTCATAGCTGATCATGAGAGGTTGATAATTCTCATTGTGTGAGAT
Organism: Chiloscyllium punctatum; assembly: GCF_047496795.1. Classification (NCBI taxonomy): domain Eukaryota; kingdom Metazoa; phylum Chordata; class Chondrichthyes; order Orectolobiformes; family Hemiscylliidae; genus Chiloscyllium; species Chiloscyllium punctatum. The sequence goes on along the minus strand of NC_092743.1, from coordinate 51,763,595 downwards.
TTCTTCCCCCTCCATATTCAATCAGCAGGGCTGCTGGCCTCACCATTGTCTGATTGGTCTGTGGGCCTCCCCTAAGTGAGGCAGTGGAGATCTCTCATTGGTTCTCTATCTGGCTGGTGAGACATCATCACCTCCTGAAGCAGACTCTGCCCAAACATTTTAGGTCTTTCATCAGGCTGTGGCGCACACTGGAACATGCCTTTTAGGAAATCAGATACATAACTATTTGGCTTTGCATCTATTAAACACAAGAATTTTTTATTCTTCAGATTTTAACATTTTAATCACTGCATTTTTTTATTGCGGCTGATTTTCAATTAAGGGGTAATATGTCTACAGTACAAAGCATCTCTTTAAAAGGCAAATGATCTGATTCATATTGGGCCTTAAAGGGATGACCTTGTGTCATTTTATATCTGTGTAAAAGAGTTTAGCTTGTGGAATTGAAGAATCTCCTCCTGAACATTCCACAGTCAGACTTGCTCTTCATTCTCCTTGCTCTTCATCACTCATTGTTTGTGGTGATCTACTTAAACTGTACTCGAGCTTTCTTTTCTTTTGAAGGCAGTTCATTGTTCAATGACGATGCCTCCACCGCATCTCTTCCACTTCCCGCTCCTCCGCCCTTGAGTCCCGCCCCTCCAACCGCCACCAGGACAGAACCCCACTGGTCCTCACCAACCTCCATGTCCAGCGTATCATCCGCCATCATTTCTGCCACCTCCAAACGGACCCCTCCACCAGGGACATATTTCCCTCCCCTCCCCTATCAGCATTCCGAAAAGAACACTCCCTCCGTGACTCCCTCGTCAGGTCCAAACCCCCCACCAACCCAACCTCCACTCCCGGCACCTTCCCCTGCAACCGCAAGAAATGCAAAACTTGCACCCACACCTCCCCCCTTCCTTCCCTCCAAGGCCCCAAGGGACACTTCCATATCCGCCACAAATTCACCTGCACCTCCACACACCATCTATTGCATCCACTGCACCCGATGTGGCCTCCTCTATATTGGGGAGACAGGCCGCCTACTTGCGGAACGTTTCGGAGAACACCTCTGGGACACCCGGACCAACCAACCCAACCACCCCGTAGCCCAACACTTCAACTCCCCCTCCCACTCCACCAAGGACATGCAGGTCCTTGGACTCCTCCACCGCCAGACCACGGCAACACGACGGTTGGAGGAAGGGCGCTTCATCTTCCGCCTGGGAACCCTCCAACCACAAGGGATGAACTCAGATTTCTCCAGTTACCTCATTTCCCCTCCCCCCACCTTGCCTCAGTCAAATCGAACTCAGCACCGCCTTCCTAACCTGCAATCTTCTTCCTGACCTTTTTTTTCCCCCCTTCCACCCCACCCCACTCCTGCCTATCACCCTCACCTTGACCTCCTTCCACCTATCGCATTCCCAACGCCCCTCCCCTAAGTCCCTCCTCCCTACCTTTTATCTTAGCCTGCTGGACACACCTTCCTCATTCCTGAAGAAGGGCTTATGCCCGAAACGTCGATTCTCCTGATCCTTGGATGCTGCCTGACCTGCTGCGCTTTTCCAGCAACACATTTTCAGCTCTGAACTCCAGCATCTGCAGTCCTCACTTTCTCCTCAAAGATGGCGATGTATGAAGGAATGATCATTGGTGAACCAGATGGCTTGTTAACAACAATTGATGACAATTCCATGGACACCATTACTTGGACTGGCTTTCAATTCCAGATTTTGTCAATTGACTTTTTTTAAAAAAAATACCAGCAGGATATTGGTAATGGTGAAAGAAACATGAAAATCCTCAACTTAACTGCAGCAATTAGGAAACTTCAGTTGATGATTGAGTCAAATAGACATGAATTTGTCACTGCAATGACAGATATTGCCAAAGACCTCCAAGCAGAAGCAAGCCCTTGAAGAAAGATCAACTCACGCCAGCAGGAAGAGAGAGTTTCATTTTTGGTACAAGTGGCAGACTTTGCCTTTCCAGAATTCATTTGTTCTGCCAATAAAACAAATGCATCAGATGATCCCAACTGACCTCTTGAGCTCTGAGACTATATCCCGATCCTATTTTGCAGATGGAAGGATGCAAACAGTTTGTGAAATTGTAGCAATTGACTGAAGCTTTGTGCTGCTGTGTTTAACGAGTATGTCAGACTTCTTGACAGTAGACAGGCAGGAAGCTAGAAGAACACAGCAATCCTAGAGACACAAACCGCAGATGTGGGTGCAGAAGTCAACGCATCGGGTGTAACTTCTTCACCTCCTGATGCTGCCTGGCTTGCTATCTTCTTCCAGCCTCCGGCCTGTCTATTTCGGATTCCAGCATCTGCAGTTTGTTTGTCTCTAGACTTCTTGACAGAACAGTATTTGAAGGATTTTGTGCAAGAATAATTCTTCACATCTTGTCTGACCCAACATTTTTATGTGGCCCCTTCCTACAGGGAATGTTTTGATCTTTCCTGGTGGCCTGATCAGTCTGTATTGTGGTAAGGAAATAATGGTGTGAACTGATCTGGAGTGTGCTGGTGCATTGTGCTGCCTGTCTTTTCTTTGCCGTCATAGTGGTAGCTAGTTTCATTTCATTTAATATGTTTAGTTGCTATTGTGAAATCTTCCTTCGTAAACGATTATTCTAAGTGCAATCTTAGCTTGTCATAATTCTGATAATGGTTCAATTGTTTTGACAGATTGTCTCGAGTAAGAAACTGATGAGACCGCTAATGCTGAAAACTGGAAAGCTTGCAGGCAAAGGAGTAATCTTGGTAAAGATCTAATCTGGTTTAGATGTTCAACATGCTCCAAATGAGAAGTGTATTAATGTTTAAGTTTTATGTAAAGTGCTGTGGTAGTGTTTCAAGCAATTTTTAATTATGTAACTGCTTGAATGTTTTCGAAATATCTTTAGTCGCTCAACCAGTGTTTCAGGAAGCTGCATTTGTTGAAAAGCTTTAAATGTACTTGAAAAATCGATGAGCTTACAAGCACAAATCTCTTTGCAATTCACTCTAAGGAAAAAAACACTATTGTTCATCTGTTGGAGTGTACTTTAGTGTACTCTTGAAACTGAGAATCTTAGTCACATGTAACCCACCTGAGTCATTTTTAATTCCAACACTGTTATAATATCATGTTTTACAGTTCGCTTGCCAAAGGCAGGTCCTTACTGATAGTTCTGTGCTTTTCATGCTAGTGAATGGTGATGAAGCAAGCTGCAAGTTGTCTTAAGCTACAATGGGGATTGAACCCCATGCTGTTGTCGGTAATGTGATCCACACACGTGTCAAGGCAACTAAACCAACTGGTCCCAGGAATTAAAAGCTTAACATATGAGGAACATTTAAGGACTCTGGGTCCACACTCAATAGAGTTTAGAAGGACGAAACATACAGAATACTGAATGGCTGGACAGAGTAGATGTTCCCATTGGTAGGAGAGACGAGAACCTGAGGGCACAACCTTCACGCATAAAGAGAAGACCTTTTTAGAATGGAGATAATGAGAAACTTCTTTAGCCAGAGAGTAGTGAATCTATGGAATTCATTTCCACAGAAGGCTGTGGAGGCCAGGTCATTGTCTTAAATATACTCAGAGGTTCTTGAGTATCAAGGGTTACAGGGACGAAGCAGGAGAATGGATTTTAGAAACTTATCAATCAAGATTGAATGGCGGAGCAGACTTGATGAGCTGAATGTCTTATGGTCTCACGAGCATTGTCTCAACATCTCCCAGCATGTTTGAAGATAGGAGTTGGGAAGTCATGTTGCAGCTGTACAGAAAATTGGTTAGGCCATATTTGGAATATTGTGTGAAATTCTGGTCTCCCTCCTATTGAAAGGATGTTGTGAAACTTGAGAGGGTTCAGAAAAGATTTACAAGGATGTTGTCAGGGTTGGACGATTTGAGCTACTGGGAGAGGCTGACTAGGCTGGGACTGTCTTCCTTTTAGCGTTGGAGGCCGAGGGGTGACCTTATAGAGGTTTATAAAATTGTGAGGGGCATGGATAGGGTAAATAGACAAGACCTTTTCCTTTGGATGGGGTGTGTCCAGAACTAGAGGGCATAGGTTTAGGGTGAAAGAGGGAAAAGTTTAAAAGGGACTGAAGGGGCAATCTTTTCAAACAGAGGGTGGTGTGTGTATAGAATGCCAGAAGAAGTGGTGTATGCTGGTACAATTACAACATTTTAAAAGGCATCTGGATGGGTATATGAATAGGAATGATTTAGAGGGATATAAGTCAACTGCTGGCAAATGGGATTACATTAAGTGAGGATATCTGGTTGGCATGGATGAATTGGACTGAAGGGTCTGTTTCTGTGCTGTCTATTTCTGATTATGACTTTATATGGTCCCAGGAATTGAATTTGTCCACCTGCTGCAGGTCATAGGTCAAATTCCACTACTGAAAACTTTGAAGATTAGTGGCCTGGAATGTTTGTTTAAATTTTAAAAAGCCTACATTAATAGCGAGTATTATAATAATAATTTGTATCAAATTAAATTAAATCAGGCCGTCAATAAACCTAATAACAAGGAAGTAAATAGACTGCTCAAACATTTTTTATATAATCCTGTGAGATAGAAACATTGAAGTTAGATTCATTATGATGTTTGAATGATTTCTACTTTTATCAAGTTTCCAAAATGAGCAGGCCATGGAAGTAAATTATACAATCATGAATTTTATGTAATTCTTGGCTTTTAGATTTTTGCAGAAGAAGTGAAAGACAACAGAATGGTTAACCTTCAAATTCAAGCACGGAATCTGGATAATAAGGTAGTCCCTTGTTTTTCCAAAAATTCCAAATTTTAAAAAACAAATTCCTGTATTGCGCCACTGCCTTGGGATTTATTGACCATCTCTGTGCCCTGAGACCATGTGCATGTAGATCATATAAACTAACTGAGCACTATTGCTACAGAGGAGTTTCTGGAATATGTTTAGAGGTTGTTTTCTAGAGAAAGGAATGTTGAGGACCCAACGAGATAATAAATTGTTTTAGATCCAGTATTACGTAATAAAAAAGGGCTAATTAATAATTTTGTTGTGAAAGAACCTTGAGGAATGACTGACATCAATATCATCAAACTTTGCATTATGTTCAAAAGTGAATTAGTTCAATTTGAAGCAAGCGTGTTAAATTTGAATCACAGAGGGAAACCATCTGCCCATCATGCTTCCACCAACTCAGTAAAATTTGCATTGTTCCCGCATGCCAATTACCAGCTTTCCCCCATACCATTGCATTTTATTTTTATTCAAAAGTCATCCAATACCCAATTGAAAGTGCCTCCCCTATCCTTCTAGGTAGTACCTTCCATACACTAACTCTATTAGGAATGAGGGAAATGATGAAGGCAAAAAGCACAAATTGGCTGTAGTGGATTGGGACAATATATTAAGATGTAAGACTGGAGTCATCCAGTTTGCGTAAGGTGACCGGAGGTGGTGGATGTTAAACACAAGGTTAAACTTTGGTTTGATGGAGTCCAAACATATTTTTTTTTCCAGTCAGTTTTATTCCAACTCTCAGACCCCACTGTTTTCACTCAATTACATTTAGATAACAATAACCATTATCTGTTCCCTAGTTCGATTTGGGCTCAGGCATTTCTGCCAGACCCTACTAAACAATATCACTTCTTCCTTCAAGAACCCAATTGAGATTTTTTAAAAATATCCCGACAGCTCCAGAACACACACTCAGGTACCAGCACCTAAACTCCAGATATCAAAATAAAGGAATTTAAATTTTTAAACTGTTAAGATTTGAATTTCTGTTCTTTATATTATTAAGATATGGGTTACCAATCTAGGAACATCTAGATGTTTTATTGATATCCCATTTGCTACTATTTTGCAGCTCAACATCTTGGAGCACTGTTTTATATCAGTAATTAATAATGTTGGTGTTCTACAATTTATTATTTCTGTTTGAAACAATAATTATTTCACTATTTATAACTCTTCTTGATGCTGGTCAGGATCTATTTGGCAAATCTGATCCTTATTTGGAGTTACACAAACAGACTGAGGATGGGAAGTGGCAAATAGCGCACAGAACAGAGGTAAGATACCTGTCCTAAGGGAGAACTGCCAGCAATTTGCTTTCATCAAATATTTACACTCTCAAAGCTGGTCCCTTTTTTCTAAAAGCTATTCATTTTCTCACGGATACTGTGTCTTTGACTTTTTTTCAGAGGGCTCTGATTAGTCTAGTTGGATAGAGAGATGAAAAGGATTTTGAGGCCTTTTGTTCATATGTAAACAGATGAGACTTCAGGCCACAGTGGTCATGTTTTAGAAGTGACCTGTATAATAGAAGGGGAGTGGTCAGCTCTCTAGCTGAGCAGTTCAGGTCCAGAACTAGTTGGGAGCTCTCTCTCTCTCTTTTTCTTTCTCTCTCTCTCTCTCTCTCTCTCTTTTTCTTTCTCTCTCTCTCTCTCTCTCTCTCTTTTTCTTTCTCTCTCTCTCTCTCTCTCTCTCTCTCTCTCTCTCTCTCTCTCTCTCTCTCTCTCTCTCTCTCTCTCTCTCTCTCTCTCTCTCTCTCTCTCTCTCCCTCCCCTTCTGCCCTTCTAACTTGAACCTGTAAGCATCTGTTCCATTGGTTTCTAAGATGGTTTACTTATTAGAACTGTGGTGTATATTCAGAACAGCATAATTAAGTTTAATATGGATAGACCGAGTTCTGTAGGGGTTCTTTATTCTGTGCTTTGTGTTTCATTGTTTAATTTTGTGAATACATTTGTCTGTTTTAAAACCTAGTAGTCAACCTTGCTAACTTAATCCAGGTAATTTTCACTGCACACTTACTGAAACAAATTGCAAAGTTATGGTCTGGGTGGTCTGCTCAAGAAGGTTTTGAGTGATCTGGCCTAATCCATAACATCATACTGATCATTTTACTTACAAAAGAAAGATTTAAGATTTCTAATAGCTTATTTGGTATTTTCAAATATAGTGGTGTTTTTACTATTTGTTATTGATCAAAGTCTCAAGACGGGTGAGGGAGGTCAAAGCTAGAGGACATTTAGTTTAAGGTGAGAGGGGAAGCTTTTAAAAAGGCCCTGAGCCGTAACTTCCTCATGCAGAGGATACTGTGTGTATGCAATGATCTGCCAGAGGACATAGGGGAGGTGGGTATAACTACAACATTTTAAAGGCATCTGGATAGCTATATGAATAGAAAGGGTTTAGAGGGATATAGACCAAATGCTGGCGCATGGGACTAGGTCAGTTTGGGATGTCTGATCGGCGTGGATGAGTTAGACCAAAGAGTGTGTTTCTGTGCTGTATGACTAAGTACACAGGATTCTGGTCTTTATAATTAGTGTACAAAAAAAAGAAATTATGATGAAGCACTGGTCAGTCTCGACTAGATTATTGTCCAGTTCTTAACATTGCATTTTAGTGAATGAAGGGGTTGAAGAAAGTACCTTGAAGGTCTACAAGGATAGTTGCAGGAATGAGACCGTTCAACTGCATGGAGAGATTGGAGAAACTGGGATTTTTTTCTTGTTAGAAAAGACTTGATAATGGGTTCAATGCCTTGAGGTGCCCAGAGGGGGCATAGTCTTATTGGTAGAAGGGTCAGAAGACAGAAGATATCAATTTAAGGAGATTGGTAAAAGAACCAGAGGTGCTATTTTTTGTGTACCAAGGGGTTACAATCCAGAATGCACTGACTGAGAGTGTGGTGAAAGCAGATTCAATTGTGGTATTTGAAAGAGAATTGGATAAAGTAATTGAAGTGAGAGGTTGGAAGGGCTACAAGGAAAAGGCAGGTAAGTGGGACAAACGTGAATAGTTCTTACAAAGAGCCAGCATAGACATGACCTATACTCTCTCACCCTTATAGACTTGCCTTCCCTCTGTCAAAATACCTTTGGAACTTTTAAAGCTCAGAATACAGATCAGTGTCATAAAGAAAGGGGGACATGGCGAAACATCCCCTGACAATAAACTGTAATGGAAAACTCCAGGAACAGGCATACTTTAACTTTCTCATGATGCCTGGTTTTCAAAGCTTTATCTCTCACATGTTGGAAAGTAAAAAAGAAAATAAATCCCTCCACTTGTTAGCATTATACTGTATCCCTAAGGGAAGAGGATAGAGCTAAGTGATAATTCTTTGTATTGAAAGAAACCTGCAAATACTTGCTGTTCCAGCACACACACAATTGAAATAGAGTATTAATTATAATCTCAAACTCCTATTGGGAAGGAGAAATTATTAGAATAGGTCATATATAGAATCATTGGAGAAAAAGTATGTCTTTAATTTTGTTCATTCAGTTTCTTTTTTCTCTCTCCCTCTCTCTCTCTCTCTCTCTCTCTCTCTCTCTCTCTCTCTCTCTTTTCAGGTAATTAAGAACAACTTAAATCCCAGTTGGAAAGCATTCAAAGTCTCTTTGCATTCCCTCTGTGGTGGTGACTTACAGAAGCCTATCAAGGTATTCACTGTTGCTTTGAAAAAAATTGTACTTCACAGGTTCAAAAGATCAGTTTTCACTAATTTAGAAGATGGGAGAATATTTGCTAAAGTTTCCTAATCTGATTGTTTCGTTACAAAGCAGGTTTTAATTGCTTTCAGCTTGACAAGAAATTTGATCTTTGAGGGACCGGCATCTGTCTCTCTCGCTAACTATTGGTTAATGTTTAAATGTGTGCAAGTAATTCTGGGCATGATGTTTCCCCTTGTGAATAAAGTTTGTGATTACACTGTTCTATGAATATGTGGGTGGGACATTTGTTTATATTGAAAATAGAGTTTTTTAAAGAAAGTTAGCAGTTTTACATACTTGAAAATGCTGACCTTTTTCTGCGATGCTTAACTGTAATTGACAATTGGGCCAGATTTTGCTGGAGAAAAGAAATCGAGGTTTGAATGACACACACTGGAAATACGCTATTAGCCAGAAACTCAGAATTAAGAAGTGATACCCTGCTGAATTGCGAATTCCCACAAATTAAAGGTCAATAAACAGTCAACCATTTGCTTTGCAAAACAGCATCTCACATCAAACTGACCACTAATTTCATGAAGTTGCTATGTTTGCTCATTCACCACTCATTAAACTTGCCAAAGAGGTTTAAGATGAATAATCAACAGCTTAAATAATATGGTATTTGGAATTTTATTGTTACTTTATTACCTTCAATTCTCTCCTAATCCAGTCTTCTTTCAACGTCTTTGGTCCGCTTAATTTGACATTCTAATCATCCAGTCTAGCTCCCACTCACTTTTTATCTTGCCTGTGTTTACTCTTCCATATGTAAATTTCAATAAGTATAAATTTACCATGAGTTTGAGTTTATCCCAGTGTAACAGACCATGTGGTGAATAAAATTAAAAACAAATGTGCATTGTGAAGAGCACTGCCAAAATGTGGCCACTTGTTTTTGTATTTTAGCTTAACCCTGCACTAGTTCATTTTGTGGTTGTGAATTATGCATCAGTATGGCAGGCAATCTTTTTGAAAACATGTTGCAATATATTTAATTGTCATTTCCTTTCATTTGCTTACTTTCAAGTTACGGGCCATATACTTCATGATGATGGGATTTTAAAGTGGTATTTTAGTAGGGCGACATTGTTGAAGGTTGTTTCTACTAGGATATTGAAATGCTCATGATCAAAACTTAATTTTTTAAAGGTTTTGGTGAACTGATACCATCAATTTTCAAGTATAAAATCAATTCAAATTAATAAAAACCAGTCACTATGACACTGCTGTAAATAAAAGTAAAATTGGAAAGACCCTCTGCAAAAGAAACAATTTGTTTTAAGTGTCATGTAAAATAATATTATGCAGCTTTTATTGTCTGCAGTTGCTTTGATTCTTTTGCAGTAAATATGGCAATTAAATTATTTTCAATGTGGCAGTTCTGTTTTATAAAGATCACCTCCCTTTCCCCAGAGAATTCATCTTGGAAAAGTTTAAAATAACTGACTAAAATATGTGAAATTGGAAGATTTCCTTTTCTACAAATGTGTGATTTTATGGTGCAGATGGAGACTCTTCAGCCCATTGAGTCTCTGGTGACTCTCCTCTGAAGAATCCAGTCAGTCCCACTGTACCCCACAAACTTTGGAGTCATATGGGTTAAGTTCTTTCAGTTTGCTTTTGAAATTATTGTCCTTTTTGTCGAGGAAATTAAATGGTCTCGACTCAGCAAGAGCAACCAAAAAGTTTTATTTTTTTTAACCTCTGCATTGCAGAGGGACCACATGCACTTGGCAAAAATACCTTGTGCAAGGGCTTGAGCATAATTCAGATATTCGTCTTATACTGTTTCTTAGCACACTATCTAGGACAGAGACTGTGAAGATTTGAGTTGTTATCCTTTTCATTCCCTTGTTGTGGACATACTGTTCTTATATTTTTCTCATTGAATGTTTATTAAGTTCTGCAGGGACAAACTGTCCCTCGACTGCAGACTTCAGCAAAGTTGCAAAGTGTCAGAAAGTTTTAAATTTAGTAAAGCATTGTCTTTCAGATTTCAGAGTAAATGTTAATGTTGTTAATTTTCCATTACATTTTTATAGTTTCACTTCCTGTAGGGCAGGGGATTCCAGGTCCTTACTGCTTATTGCATGAATAGTTCCTCCTCACATTCTATATGCATCTCCTGTCAAAATCTCTGTTCCCCTAGTCCTTGTCCTGTCAGCTAATGGAAATAGTATTTCTTGTCTACCTCTAACTAAGCCTGCAAATTCTGTACAATTCTATTGATTCTTGCCTCAATTTCCTTTACTCCAAGAGGAAAACTCCAATTTTTCCAAACAAACTATGTCACTCAAAATCCCCATCCTGGTCTGTTATGATTCCAGCTGATGGTACAACTGGACAAGTTGGATCTCAAAAATCTGGGTTAATTGATCATAATTTTGTGTTCTTCTTTAATTGTCATGGTGATCAGTCACCGAAACATGATCACATGGGGGCTGCATAGTTTCTTTACTAACAGAACATGAATTCCTTAGATAAAGATTTTTAAAAAAGTAAACCAAGGTTTCTTGTATTAGAAGACAGTTCTGAAAATCCTCAAAACACAATCTTTCAACCTACTTCCCAACACCATTACTTTTTACGGTGATTTCAAATCCAGAGATATTACACCAATACCATCTTGTCTGATTCTCCCCGGTTTATTTCTTGTGAACCGTGAAATCTTGCATGAATACTCTCAAAACTGATACCTTAGACTTTCTCAATTTCTAATTGCTAACAGATTTCTAACAAAACACTCTTGATCTGAAAGTTGTAGAAACTAAGCTTTTCTACTGTGGTAATGTATTCCCTTAACCACTGTCTCTTTTTTTTTAAAATAAAAAGCCTTGTTCCACAAGAGAAACTTCTGACTCTAGTCAGGGTCTTCCAAACTGCCTAAAAACCCTGTCTCTGGGTTTTCTAAATCAGACATTTAAACCTTAACTTATTTTCAGCTCAGAGTAATTATTGGCCTTTATTGTTTACTGTATTAGCCATAAACCACCATGATTCACACAGTTGTCCATTGAATTCACAATGTGTTGCTCTTTGCCACGTGTTGGTTTAGGTCACTGTTCTGGAAGGTTTTAAAAAAAATATCCTTCACAAAAGTAACCAACACACACACCACTTATGTCAAATCCAAACTCTGACAATAGTATACACATATGTATAATGAATCATGCATATTTTATCATAGCTGACAGAACTGGATACAGTAATTCAATTGTGGCCTAATTAGAACTTTTCTGACTTCAATTTTATTCCTACACGGTACTTGTATTTATTAAAGATCCTGTGCTTTCTGAATCACTCTTTCAATGTGTCCTTGCATTGATCTTTGCAACTGAATGGTCACCCCTGGTACCTTCTGTTCCTTCATGTTCTCTGCCATTCTGTATTTACTTCTGATCACTTCTGCCAAAATATGTTGCCTGTTATTGTGCTGTTCTCCTTCTGATATTCCACTGACTTATCTGTGTCATTTTGTGTCACATTCACCATTTGTCACTCCAACATTTGATATCAGCAAATTTTGAAATTCTGTTCTGTATTTCTCAAATCCAAATTATTTATCTGTAACACAAGATAATTGTCCAGCATTTGTCTTTTGGGAAGAACCAAATTTATCCTTCAGTCTGAAAACTAACTACTTACCCCAACTGTTTATTTTCTGTCTCAACCTTTTTTTGTTATTCCACTGGCCTAAGGATTTTTCTGTTCCGTGAAATCCGGACTTTGGAGTGCCTTGTCAACTACTTTTCTTAAAATCCATATGTACAACATCCACCACATTCATGTCATTCACTTTCTCGATTAATTCAACAAAAATTCAATTAGTCAAATACAGTCTGCTTTCTATAAATCTGTGCTGGTTCTCCTTAATCAACAGGCACTTGAGTTCATTTTCCTCCTGAATATTGTTTCTAAAATCTAACCAATATTTGATGGTAAGCCAACTAATCTGTTGTTGTTACATCCTTTATTGATTAAGGGTAGCATCTTTGCCACTGTCATTCCCCTGGATTGAAAGATTATAGCAAACCCTTCCAATTTCTCCACTTTCATTTCCTTCATCAACTTTGATGCAAGGCATTCAGAACAGATGACACATCTACACAAACTAATTGCGTTCCTTTCCAGGATCATCTCTCATTGAAATTAGTCATCCAATACAGACATTTAGTTTATATCATTTTTTAAACTTCATTGATAATCTAAAGCTTTTTATGATGTGATGATCACTCTTAAAATCTATTACCCATAGTTAAAATACTTGGCTTACTTTATACTTTTACAAGCACTATGTGATAGTTACATATTTGGAGGTGAATTATTTGGAGGTGAATTATAGTGCAGTTCTTAAGCTGTCAGAACAAATGGAATGGCATCATAGTTTAGAGGATATTGTTATTGATTTTTGCAAAACATCTAGAAAACAGAAATGACTCAAGTTTTTCAGAGACTGTCGTTTGTTATTCAGTCACATAAATTGTAATTGTTGTGTTACATTTTTTATGACAAACTCATTCATTTCCAATGCTGTCTGTAGCTTCCTTTAGTGGAATGCAGAGTTATGTGGCTTTCGGTTTAAACCAAACGTCATTGACATTTTACAAAAAGATGTAGCCATTTCCTCAGGGTTGGAATGGGGAAGGAATATGTACTTCTTGCTTTGATTTGTCAGCTAACAAACCTCTCAACTTCCTTTATCAGGTGGAATGCTATGACTATGACAACGATGGATCACATGATCTAATAGGCACATTTGAGACCAATGTTGCCAAACTTCAAGAAGCATCACAGAACGGAGTAAGATTATCTATTGAATTTAGTTTCACTTGCTCTCTAGTCAATCAAGATGTGTATAATGCAGAAGTCTAGAGTTTTTATGTGTAGCTTACCATTTATATTTGGCTATTTGTTTCTTCGTGGGCGAGGGTATGATGTCTAGCATTCCTCAACTGGTACCACTATCTACTCATGCCCTTTTTTGCAATTTTGCAATGTCTCTGGATGACCTGCCCCCTCTCTCTGCTCAACTACTAACATGTAAAGGTGGATTTGAATCAGGCTGTTTGGAGAAATGCAGGGGTGTGAGGATGACAGGACTGGAGTCATTTGGCAGGTCACTGTATTTCAGTCTTGGGCCAGGATTAATTGCCCTTGAAGGTGGTGATGAGCTACCTACTTGATCTGCTGCAGTTCATGTATTGATTGAGCACCGCCAATGCTGTTAGGGAAAGAGTTCTGATGATGGAATGTCGTTGCCTCCCTCAGAAGCCCTGTTTCCTTAGCAGGAGCGCTCTCTATGAATGCTCCTTCCCCAGCCCCTCCATTAAGAACTAAGTGACCCTCTTCCCACATCCCACCCACAGGACTCCTGTGCACCCCTACCATGAGAATCCCAAACTTATCTTACCCTGGTCTCTGGTACTTAGCATCTGGAAGATGCCTGTAGTCTTTGTTATGAGTTCTAATGCTGCCTCAATTACAGGAATGCTAGCCAGTCAGATTGGCCAGCAACCCATTGAGCCAGAATATCCTCTGGCGTGAGGGCACAAGTTCATCTCCAGCCATTTGACATTCTTGATGCTGTCATAATCAGTGCATTCATTTTGCACAAACTTGCCCTGCGCCCCAAAAACACTAGGTCACTAAATCTTTAACAAGGAAAGTTGGTGAAACCTGCTCTTGCACATTTGGAAGAGTTGAACTTCTACCTTGGCAGTTGTGATACAATCTCACCAAAATGTATCAATATTTTTGTGGTCCTGTCCAGAGGTGCTATTGTCCATAGTGCAATCTCTCAAGGAATTAATGGCTACAGGGAGAATGTGGGTAAGTGGAGTTAAAATGCCCATCAGCCATGATTGAATGGTGGAATGGACTCGATGGGCTGAATGGCCTTACTTCCAATCCTATGTCTTCTGGTCTTAATAGCATCGAATGTTCTTTGCTTTATTTGCACATTCTGTGAGCTGCCAGCACTGGATGTGTTTTCACAGGTAACTACCGAATGGGGGCAAGCATTTTGCTGCTAGAGGAGAATAGAGCGGAACAAAAACAGGAATTGCTGGAAAACCTCAGCAACTCTGGCACCACCTGTGGAGATAAATCAAAATGAATGTTTTAGGCCCAGTGACCCTTCTTCAGAACTGATGATAACTAGGAAAGAATCTGATTTTATGTAGAAGATAGAGTAGGGGGAGGGATAAGGAGTCAATGATACATGAAGATTGAGCCAAAAGTGAGAGAAAACAGTTGGACAGATAAGGGAGTGGATAACAATTGGCCTAGGAGAATGAATAGCTGCTAATGGGGATAATAGATAGCAGACTACATGAAAATGAGGCCTGATGTGTGGGGATTGGACATGGGAGAAGGTGCTTTAAGCCCTAAAATTGTTGAACTCAATATAGAGTCCAGAGGCCTTAAAATTCCCAAGTGGAAAATGAGGTGCTCTTCTTCCAGCTTGTGCTGAGCTTTGCTGAAATACTGCATCAAGTCTGAGACAGATATTGGCCAGGAAACATGATGGCATGTTGACGTAGCTGGCAATGGGAAGCTCAGGCACATTTACAGACAAAACATAGTTGTTCTGAGATATTATGCTTCATTTCCCCAAAGTGAAGGAGATCACATTGTGCATAGTGAATATCGTAGACTAGGCTGAGTGAAGTGCATGTGAAGCAGGTTTGTTTGGGCTCTTGGATGCTGAGGAGAGCGGAAGTAAATGGGCAAGTGTTACATCTTCTGCACTTGCAGGGGAGGTGCCATGGAGGTGGTGATGTTGGGAGTGAAGGAGGGTCCTGTGGAAGGCTGACAGGAGAGGGGAGGGAAATATGTCTGGTGGTGGCATCCTATTGGAAGGGGTAGAAATAGCAGCTACAGGTTCTCTGGATATGGATGCTGGTGGGATGGTACATGAGGGCAAGGGGAACCTTATTGCTGTTGTAGGAGGGAAGACAGAGGGTGAGGGCTGAAGTGCAGGTGATTGATCAGAACTGACTGAGGGTTCTGATCAACGAAGGTGCTGGGGAATCCCCAGTGGAAGAAGGTAGACATTTTGGCGGCTCCCTTGTCGAAGTTGGCATAATCAGAACAGATATGACAGAGGTGGAGAAACTGTGAGAATGGAATAGTCTTTACAGGAAGCAATGTGAGGATGTCTAGTCCAGGTAACTCTGGGAGTTGGTTAGTTTGTAGTGGATATGGGTGGCCAACCCATGCCCAGAAATGGAAACACATGTCAAGGAAGGGAAGTCAGAGATGGACCAGGTGCAGGTGAGAGCAGGGTGGAAATTGGAAGTGAAATTGATTAAACCTTTCAAATTCTGAACAAGAAAGGGAAGGAGCACTGATGATAACATCAATATACTGGTGAAAGAGTTGTGCATGGAATAAGGAATGTTCCACCTGCCATAAGAAGCAAACATAACTGGGGGCCGTGCAGAAGGGCTGATGCCCGAAACGTCGATTCTCCTGTTCCTTGGATGCTGCCTGACCTGCTGCGCTTTTCCAGCAGCACATTTTCAGCTCTGATCTCCAGCATCTGCAGTCCTCACTTTCTCCCCGTGCAGGTACCCAAATAGAGAATGGAGTGGTCTCTGTTAGGACAGATGAGTAATTCTTGCACTCTGGAGCCCAAAACAAACCACCTAACATTAAGAGATTGTTTTTTTTAAATTGTCTTCAGTTGGTCACTTCTGGCCCTGCTAATAAAGCCGGAGTGAGTCCTGTCCTGCTGCTTATTAACTAATTTTGTAAAGGGGCCTTTCAAAGGTCATTCACTCTTTGCTATATGGTACTTGAATATATAACAGTGGGACTAAAGAGAGTATAAACTGTGCAGCTCACCTGATGCTGGATTTACATGCTTTCTTGAGCATCAAAAGGAATTATTGCAAATCAATTTTTACCCCAGAGTCAGTATAGTAGCCAATAATGTTAAATTATATTTTTAAATAATAAACATTTGTGTATTTTAACATCAAAAGGAAATATTTCTGTTTTGCTCAGCTATTGGGTTCAGTGGTATAATTACACTAATATCATTGAGGTATTGTACTCAGATTCTGATATTGATGCTTCTTCCACAGACGGAGTTTGAATGCATTAATCCAAAGAAAAAGCAGAAAAAAAAGAGCTACAAAAATTCAGGGACTGTGCTTGTTCAATCATGTCAGGTGTGTTCTGTTAGATTTCTCTTTTTTTTTTGAGAAGTGTTTGGTTTGAAATGAAGCATAATATCATGGGAATATATCCTTTTGCGTGATGTTGGGATCATGGATTAGTTTTGTTACAAAAACAGAAACTGGTGGGTGTACAACTTCTGTCTTGTCCAGTGTTTAAAGATGCGATGAATTTGCATTTATGCCCTGTTTTTCACGTTTTTGACAAAGTTATGAAGTCTCAAAGTAAACAAAGAACTGCACAGCTTCATATAGAACTGATGCAGTCAATTTATGTATAGCAAGGTCACACAGTGAATTGAATAATCTCTTTTTATGCTTAGACTCTGAGGCCAGTGTTCAGTGTAACCCCAGTTTATTTTTTAAAAAACTGCATTCTCCTGGAAAGTGCATCTAAAATTAGACTATCTCACTTTGAAAACAGCACTTTCGAGAATGTCACCCTCATTCATTCAATAGTGCTGTAAAATATCAGTCTAGCTCATATCCTTGAGGCTATAGTGGGACTGAAACTCTCCAATTTACCTCAAATTAATCTCATAGCAGTGATAAAATCTCGAACAAGTAGTCCTCCGTTTTACCCAGTGTGTCCTGAATTGGCCACAGTGGCCTGGGTGACCTACACTGAAGGGCACTGGACATGTCTTAAATAAAAGACTGCATTTAACTTGGGATATCAAAGGTAAAATTATCCAGAATCTTATAGCAACCACTACCTCTGTAGCCCTAAGCAGTGCAGCAGCTTCAGATTCAGGAAAGGAAAATGAAAGAACTGGGTGGAAATTGGAAGTGAAATTGATTAAACCTTTCAAATTCTGAACAAGAAAGGGAAGGAGCACTGATGATATCATCAATATACTGGTGAAAGAGTTGTGCATGGAATGAGATTGTCAAGAGTGAGATTGTCAAACTGTTATCAGAATTTTAGAATCTGCCAGTGAATTCCAATTTCTAATGCCTAAAATAATTATTTAGATTTAAAAAAAAAAGCTTCATTTGTATTTTACAGTAGCCGCCCCATCTTTTTTGGCAGAAGCATTGAAAATACAATTTGCACTTGAAGACCCTATTGATTTTACTCCATGTACACATCTGTTAAGGTTGTAGTTTGAGTGCATTTAGCTGGAAGGGAAAAGTGGTGACAGGAACGAAAGTATTTCATACTAATATTTTTCAATTTTCACATGCTCAAGCAATAGAATTCTGAAGTTTATAAGTGATTGATTGTCTTGTGTATTGCTGATGTTTGGTAAGGGTATACAAATATCTGAGCCAGATTGCAAAAAATAACTTTTAGTATTAATGAGTCAGGGTTGTCAAAAATCTTTCAACCTGCACTTATCAGGTCGATGATACAAGAAACCAACGTAGGAAAAATGAAGACTTAATTTAAACAACCTGAAGAGGGTGCTGATCGGTTGGGCCATTGTTGGCATGGATATGAAGCAGGAACAGTTAACTATCCATCTTCTTTCTCAGCCTGGGCAGATTGATTGTAATTGGTCAGAACATTGATATGGAGATTTCAGCAGAGATTAGCAGTCTCTATGATCCCTTTTGCAATGAAAATGCTGCAGTGTATGTAAAAACAGAATTCCATGCATTAGTATATATTATTTCTAGAATATGCAAATATATCACATTGCAATCTGGACTCGTGATCTTAAATTGGTTTCTAGCACATTTCTTAGAAAATCTGCATCATTTAGTGAAGGGTCCAGCAGCAGAATCACATCTCCTGAGGCATGCAAACCCAACTGTTTGAGCTTGATCGGCTGCTTCTCTGAATGGTTAATTGGATGTGTTGTTTGTACACTCTTCTGAAAATTGCAGCTTTTTTTATTAGGAAACAAGTTATGGAGACTGCCAGTCTCTGCTGACAGATCAGAACAACAATTGATAATTAACTGTTCTTGCTGCATCTGTGTCAATGTTGGCCCAACGAATCTGTATCCTTTTGTTATTCTATGTAAATTGATGTTCCTTTCCCAAGTCCGGTTTCTGGTAATCTTAGTTCTGATGAGTGCAAGATGAAAAGCTTCGACTTTGTCCCTACTTCTTTGCAATGTTTAATTTCTGCACTACCATGAAATTATTTAACATTTAAGACTGAGCATGAGAACCCTGTAGTCTGACAAAGGGCGATGAAAGTTTGTGTCATGTTAGGGACATATTCAAAAGGCAGAAGCACATGGTGTTAAAGAATGAAGGCAACTTGGGTATAAAATTAGCTAATGGACAGTAAGTAGATGTTTATCTCTCTGGAACGAGGAATTCATTGAGGTTGATTCTCAAAACCACTTCCTTTCTTAGCTTCAACTTGAGAAAAAGGGAATACAAATTTTAAATTGGCAGATAGAACATTTTTGACAATGTAGTAAATAGAGAGTAGGATAGCAGCAGGCTAAAGGATATAAATTCATCAACTGGCAGATACATGGCACATAACATTTCCTAATGTTCCATGCTATATGGGCAGTCAGGGTTTTCTTTTAAATGCATGGTACCTTGATTTTGTTCTGTGTGTGGGCTAAATATGTGCAGTTTTTAAACAATATGCAGCATCTATGTGTATACCATTCAAAGTACATGCTAGTGGGCTAATTCACTGTCCTCCACACCCCCTAATGGCCATCAAATTTCAGTCAGTGTGGGGGAATCCAATCACAGAAGAATCATCCCGTGCATAGAGGATCTCTTCAGGGAGCATGCCCATTCTATCAGTCATAAGTTCATTTGCTCTCATGTTTGCTGCGCTTGTTGTTCATTACAATTTTAGATTCTGCTTTAGATTTCAAAAGAATGAACAGAGAGTGATTGATTGATTGCTTCACACGAAAGTTAATCAATATTTGGAATGAAGTACATGAAAGGGTGATTGGAGCAGGAGTAGGCCCTTCAGCCCTTCGAGCCTAGTCCAATCATTATGATCATTGCTGTTCGTCAAAACAAAAGTATGTTCCTCTTTGTCCCCCAGATATGCTTCAGCCCCTTTAGCCCCCTATGCTATGTCCAACTAGATGAAATTGTACAGTATTTTGGCCTCCACTGATTTCTGTGGTGAGGAATTCATTGAAGAAATTTCTCCTCATCTCAGTCCTAAACAGTTTACGCTTTATCCTCAGAATGTGTCCTTCTGAACTCTCTTGCTATTGGAACATCCTTCCTGGGTCCACTCTGTAGTGTAGTCCTGTTAGAATTTTATAGGTTTCTGTGAAATCTCCTCTGATTCTACTGCAAAGAGGCCTATTCTACACCCATTGCCATTTCCTTATTTGAAGGAATTGTTTTCAAATTAAGCAACTAAATTACATGTTGAATGTTAAGTTTGATAAGCAGAGAGATTCATCAAAGCAAGCTGAAAGTGAGGATATCTATAATGTCTCATCACTGCACTATGGAGGGTTGCATAACTCGAGTAACCATGGAGCGGGGAAAGAGAAATTGGAAAATTAGAGTTGGGGGTAACAATGGTCATAGAGGCAGGAGAAGAGAATATGGTAATAGTGAGAAAATAGATTTGATTAGGACTAAAGAGATCAAGAATTGCAAAGGAGGTGGGAAGAGGATCTCTTGAGTGACATATATTCCTTCCAACTCCATCCCAAAGTACAGCCTTTGGTGCCATCTGTACCGTTTCCACATCATCCACAACTTCTCCAGAAAGGGAAAGAGAAGAGACAGACATAGGATGATGGTTAGAAAAATAAAAACATCAAGATAGGCAAGCAATTGACTGTATTTTCTGAATTACAGTATACATCATGTTGAGATTATTAAATTGCAACTAATTTGTAAAATAAATGTTAAATAAAATTACATACTTTGCAATACAATTAATCCAATTAAATATTTAATCACCAGATTGTGAAAGAATACTCTTTCTTGGACTATATTATGGGTGGCTGCCAGATGAACTTCACTGTAAGTAAATTTTTATTTTCAATGAATAATGTATCAGTGGGACTTGAAGTTAGTTTTGGTAGTGAATTGTCGTGTTGGGCAAGTATGTGACACTTGTATATTTTTGCTTTAGCAAAATTGTTTTTTATTTCAATGTTCAGAAATGCGGGGAAAAAAAAAGATCAGGCAATATCTATGGAGAGATGGAGATAGGCTTTAGGTTTTAGGCCTGATTAACCTTTGTCAGAAACATGTACATTTGAGTTTTTACTATATTTTTCTCTCTAAATATCAACTGGATATTTTATGTCATGACTTAGATAATCTGAAATTGTTGGATGATATGCATCTGTCATGATCTGTCAACTAATTAACCATTGATCTTTGCATTAGTTGTGAATTCAATCAGCGCAAGAATATATTTTCAAATGAAAAGGGAAGCCTGTGGAAACACTCAGCAGGCCAGGCAGAATCTTTGGAAAGAGTTAACAGATTTGATTTTAACTCCACAATGTGCTGGAAGCAGAGTGATGGGAGTGTGGGGGGAAACAGGGTAGTAAGACTTTTTTTTAAAACCTGACTATTGCATGAGCATATTATTTCTGGGTTTCTTGGCTAATTAACCTAAATGAGGAAAAGTGTCAACCTGCATGTGGTGAACTTAGCTCCAATATTGTTATGACATGAAGACAGAGCCAAATAAAATCAGTGCCCCATTCCTATATTCACATCACAGTAAAATTAAAACATTTAATGACCCTCAAAATTCACCCCAGCAGTACCTAGTAAGATATTTTGAGGGATCAGTACCAGACTTTGTGAATAATCAAAATCAGCAAGTTTTATAGGTTAAACGAAGCAATTAACAACGTATTAATAATACAGTAGCTTTAGCAAGGAGAAATTTAAACAAAGTGGTCTAATTAATGCCTGTGATTTAAACCTAATCTTTTTTGATTATATCTCCTGATAGAACAGATAACTTAAGGGATAAA
Source organism: Chiloscyllium punctatum (assembly GCF_047496795.1). NCBI lineage: Eukaryota > Metazoa > Chordata > Chondrichthyes > Orectolobiformes > Hemiscylliidae > Chiloscyllium > Chiloscyllium punctatum. The sequence continues at coordinate 51,742,012 of NC_092743.1, read as the reverse complement.
TCAAAAGAAAGAAAAATGAGATATTCACTTATGTAGTCTCCACAATCCATAAAATCATAGACACATGGGATTATGTTTTCCTTTGGTTTCTGAAGATACCGATCAGTGCAAGCAGCTTCCAGCAGGCTCCAAAGAATATTCAATTAAAACTTATAACTGAGTTTAATTCTCAAAACCTTCAATAAGTTAATAATCGGAGGATAACCAGGGAGCAATCAGTCCTCCATTCTGTAGCTTTGGCAGCCCCAATCATTCTGACAAAAAACGTAATCCAAAACTGGTGCAAACTTTGGTTTCTTGGTTTTTCCTTCAACATTCTTTTGGCATCAAGCACCATTTGAGAATGCTGTTGATGTGGAAAGATCTGCCGTTTGTTTGGGTATAATGCCTCTCCATATCTATAGAGTACTTTGAGCAAGAATCAAAACTGCAATTAACTTCCAGGCCTGACTTCATAAGCCTATATCAATTTTTTTTTTAAGAAATGAACTGCTGCTCTCAGCTCATTGATCATCTTCAACTGTCAGCTCCCAGTTCACTGCTCCAAACAAAAAAAATAAGATAATGAAGGTCTCAATAGTATTAAACAATTTATTTTGCAGTTGAGAGAATGACAGAATGAAGTCCAAATGTGCTAAGGCTTTCCTTGTTTTAGCAATGGGAGAGAATGGAGAAGGGAAGAATTCCCTTTTCAGACCTTGTCAAATGCATGATATGATGGAGTTTAAGCTAGCAATGATTGTCATTAGTGTATTGACTGCATCAGGTTCACTACCTAGTAATCCTTGTTTTACTTTAGTTCATTCATGGGATGTGGGTGTCACCAGCATTTATCACTAGTTCCCCTTGAGGTGGTGGTGGTGAACTGCCTTCTTAAACTGATGCATCCATTTGTCGTAAATATCCCCACAATACTGCTAGGCAGGGATTTCCAGGATTTTGACCCAGCAATATATTTCCAAGGGTAGATGGTGAGTTGCTTGGTGGTGGTGGTGATCTTATATATCAGCTGGTCTTCTTCTAGAAGAAGTGGAAATGGTCATTGGTTTGGAAGGAACCTTGGTAAATATAGATGGTACACCTTGCTGCTTCTGAGCTTCAGTAGTGGGGAGGCTGAATGATTTTCGCTGTGGCGCCAATCAACTGATCTTCTTTGTTCTGGACAATATTGACATTTTTGAGTGTTTCTGCTGCTGTTGCAATAATCCAAGCAAGTGAGGAGTGTTCCACCACACTTTTGGCTAGTGTCTTTTAGAGGTAGGATGGCTTTGCGAAGACAGGAAGTGAGTGACTTTGCTCCAAGATTTCTAATCTCTGACCTGCTCCTGTAGCATCTATACTTCTATAGTTAGTCCAGTTAAATTTCTGGTCAATGATAACTTCTCAGATTTTGATATTGGAAGACATGGTGGTGATAACAACATCATTTGAATACTTCAGTATCTGATGACTTGTGAATGATGCTGAACTTTGGCAATCATCAGTGAATATCCCAACTTCTGTTCCTGTGATGGAGGAAAGTCACTGATAAATCTAAGATGTTTGGGCATAGGACATTGCTGTCCGAAGGCCTGAACCTTTTTGTTGTACGGGCTTGTGCAGATTCTAGCACAGTGACACCATTCTCAGGAATCTGACTGACTGGATGGAGGGTACCTCCCAGCTCTATCCACGCATCTGGTATGTCTTCAAGCTGATTGCTTTCTCTGTGGCACTTTCTCAAGGTTTACATTGGATTGCTTCACAACCTCATTGTTTGGATTCCTTGTGGGTACCATCTACAACATTTTAAGTAGATGTCCTTTGCCTCTGAGCAGCCAATCATTGTGTGTTTTCTGGTAACTATCCAAGAGTGTGGAATATGATTATAGCAAAATATTTTTAGCAGCTGTTCAGGAATCTTGAACTGACCCATGTAAAAATTTGGTTTGGTTGAGTACCAGTGCTAATTTGAAGTGCAAGTCCTTGTGATTGACCAAAACTCTGGGTGATCTTGTGCTGTTTTGATTGCCACATATGAAGTCACTGATCTCATACAATTGTGAGAACCCAGCCAAAGTCATGGACCTGATCCTGAGCATCTCCTCATTTTGATTGCTGTCATCTTGGTGGGGGAGGGCAAAAAGAAAACAATTTTTCAGCCTGGCAAACAAGTCCTCAGTCATCCATCTCGTAAAAGAATGTTTTTTTCCAATAGACTGCAAATGTCTACCACTCTGTTATCCAACACAGTTCACTATTCACTACAATTTAGTTGGAGGGCATTGATTTGAAGTATTACTTGAGCACATGCAAAGAAATACATACTTACTGACACTGGGGTGCAGATTGGGTTGGGTCATATGTTCTTGTAATGATTCAATCTAAGCTGAATGAATCTTGACTCCGGTAGTTGGTGAATGTGAAACCAATCAACAGTTTAACAACTTGAGGCACTTGAGAAAGTGTATCTTGTATCTAGAGTGTGCCTAGTATATTCTGCAGTGATCTGTAGTTCTCCATTGATAACCTTTCTGATTGTGTGAGCAGCAGGCTGTTAATATTCCAGCTTCAGGTGCTGGTCACAGTGTGGTGGGCCTCTGAGGTTTATAGTAGTGTCATGATGATCTAATAGATCAGCGCTCCAAAAAGCAGATCAAAGTTATAAACCTGTATGTTGTAAAACTAACCTTCAATCACAAGTGATATGAATTTAGGCTTTCACACAAGCAGGCAATAAAGCAGCTGAGTTAGCAGTACCTATTTGATGTGCGTTTTGCCTCCAGCCAAGGATGTGTACTTGGGCATTGCCTACATTATCCCTATAACATTTAGTGAGATAGTGATGAAAGTATCCTTCCTGAGACACCATAATATAACACTATTGACATATTTCACTGCCATGTTGTTAGTGTCCTCAGTCTCTCATTCTTTTAAAACAAAAACTGGGAAATGCAGGCCTACATTGTAAAAGTCATGTTAATAACGCTCCTGTTACTGACAACCCATCTGACCCGTGGGAAGTGTAACCTAATGCACTGAAGTGTAATGTGGAAGTTGGCTCTTGGGAACAATGTTCCCAATGCACTTGGGGATTTTTGTCAGGGATTGACCACTCCCTCCTTTTGTGCACACAAACATGCAAGCTTGCACACATACCAAAGTTTTCCCAAATGTTTCAGGTCATAAACCTGTCATCAGATTTTGTATGTTTGCAAAGTATACTGACACTGTCTCGTGGTAAATTATTCATATATTAAACTTGGAGAATATTAAACCAGTCATTTTCTTTCTTTTCTAATCCGAGGTGAGCACCTTTAGTTAAGGTCATGGTTTTACAAAGCAAAAATGCAAAAGGAATAGCTCATGAAATGTAATAAAATTATTTTACTTGCCTCCCTGAGCAATTACTGGAAATGGAGTGTATACGTTTACCAATTTTATTTGATCTCTTCATTCTCAGGTTGGTATCGATTTTACAGGCTCCAATGGGGATCCTCGTTCACCTGACTCTTTACATTATATAAATCCTAATGGATTTAATGAATATTTGATGGCAATCTGGTCTGTTGGAATGGTTGTTCAAGACTACGATACGTAATGTATTCCTGTCTACTTTATTAATAGCATTGTTGAGATAAAATAGGATGCTGCAAATGAGAGGATTTTGACCCATTAACATAATAATAAATACATATTCTTTTACATGTCTAATTTTTCATTATTAACCATTGCTAAATAACATTTCCTAAATATACCAATAAAAATTGTTTTCTCATTTAGTTAAAACCTTTTTTACCCAAGATCTACACTTGCACACTTACGATGTTTACAAACAACTTGCAGCAATTTTAAGATATGCCTTGTCATTTTCATCTTGTCTAAAGAAATCCACTTCAAATTGCAGTAAATTAATATTGTGATTTGAAATAGTTAAATACACAGTGCATGAAGGATTATTATCTCCTAGTTGATGCTGCAGTTTCTAAGATTGTGTGAAATAGAATATGCGTGCCACCAACTGACAAACACAAATGTAATTAGAGAATGGGGTTGCTGATGTGTTAGCATATCAGGTGTTGGTGTGTTCTGAGAGTTTGTCAAGAAGATAATCTCACCCAACCTGGTTTTGTAAGGGCTACAGAAAATCTACACCATCCTTTATTTTGAGTTGCTTTTTATGACTCAACAATTTGTTGGGCAGTACATGCATTTTAAGCCACACTTTACCAGACTTACTAATTTCTGTATTTTGGGGTTTTTTTTTGAAACACTATTTAAAAGAAACAAGTCCAGTTAGATCATCCACATTTCTTATGATTGATTAATCTCCAAACTTGTCTAAAGTCAGTTAAAATTTCTTCTTATTAGATAAACCCTCCAAATTGAAGATGATACTCTGGGCTTTTGTGCACACACCTTCAAATGTTTACATTTAACCTCTATCTGGACCTGTCGTGGCAATGGCAATGCCTGCCATTGAGCCATTTTTGTATGTATACGACCCCTTTGTGAATCTTCTCTAGTTTGGATAGTGTTGGGCTCCAGACTTCCACGAATCAGTGGAGATAATGAGTTTTCCTCATAGTCTTTAAGCATGCCCTTGAAGCATTTTCTCTGCCTTCATCTTTACCATTTGCTACTACAGAGCTCAGACTAGAGAGTTTGTTCTGGAAGTCTTGTGTCAGACCTGTGGAAGATTTGGCCTGGTCAATATTGCTGAATGACGATAACCAATGCCTGAATAGTAGGGATGTTGGACTGAGAGAGGAGACTGATATTGGAGTATCCATTCTGTCATTGGATTTGCAGCATTTTGTGAAGTATCACTATTGTCACATTGAAGTGTTTGTTGACATCTACTCTTGTTATACTTGAATATCAATGGCAGAACTACACTTTTTTTTAAAGTTAATAATTGAGTCCAAGACATGATGGAAGGATTTTTCAGCACATTTTCCACAGTTTTGAATATATATTGGCATTTTTCGAATAGTAAAGGTACGGTAATACGTTTCAACACTTAGACAAAGTTGGTCAATGTTAACACTCAACTTGCCTTTGCAGGACAGAGCCCTATGATTAATTACTCCATTAAAAACATGTCCACATTGCAGCCTGTAGTGGTAACATTTGAAGGTATCAAAATATTTAACATTAATCGATCAGACTATTTTCAGCTCCTCAGGAGCCTTTAATCAGGAGTTACAAGCTCTGAAACATGACTGTTGAAAAAGCCTGCATTACCACAAAGAAAAAGTGAGGTCAAGGAACTTTAAATTTCCTGTGGGATTCTCAATCTAATCCAACCTCTGAGGGTTCGCACTTGAAGCCTTGCAGATCAATTTAAAAAGTCCACATAAAAGTAACTCACAGTTGGAAAGGCACTACAGGGTAGAATTTGCAGCCAAAAATTCTAAAATTTTTACTGAACCAATCTTGCTCTTGCCTTCACTGGAGAGGAAAAGTCCAGCCTATAGTATAAACTGGGGAATACTTCTAATTGATCTCCTACCACATGACCGTTTTGATGATGCTTCTTACTCTTTTTTTTGTAGAGACAAGATGTTCCCAGCATTGGGATTTGGTGCACAGATACCCCCTAACTGGCAGGTAAATTTAGACCAGTTTATATTAAAAATCATTTAAACTGTAGTTATCAAATCTTATACAATTTTTTGTCTCCTTTCAGGTGTCACATGAATTTTCCATTAACTTCAAACCTGACAACCCATACTGTGCAGGTATGCAATTGGACAAAAATGTGCACTATTGGGTCGAAAACAGTCAATCACGGATGTTGGGAATAGTGGTCATTCAGAATTTGGTCCTAAACCTGGAATATTTGCACATTGTGTCATCTATTTCAAAGAGAGCCAAATTGCAATTGTTAATCATTGTTGGTTGTCTTAAAAACTCTTTTGAGCTCCTAATATCTCTTTTTAGTTACTGGATTCTGCCACTCTTACGTGGTTCAACCTATGGATAAAACAGCATCGTGGTTGACTCTGAACTGCCCTCTGATCACTTAGGGATTACCAACAAATGCTGGCTAGCCTGCAATGTTGATCCCATACATTTGTAAAAATATCTACAGTCTCAAACTTCACTATCTTTTCAATCTGGACTTCAAGTTGACAAGTATTCATCTCATAAAGGGAGGGTTGTTAATTTCCATAACAAATACAAATAATAAATTCATTTTCAAAGATTTTTGTGCAGAAAACTCCAAAAACACTCTTCGCTTTTTTCAAATGTTCAGAATGTATTACTTTATTTCTGAAAGTTTAAAAGAACAACTGCAAGCCATTAAGCTTAATATCTGTATAAAAAGCTGAAATCTTTTGCTAAGGATGTTGTAACAAGGTACTTAAAATCCAAGTGCAATCAGGCAGAGTCAACATGGCTTTGTGAAAGGGAAATTTTGTTTGACCAATGTATAATAGTTATTTTCAGAAGTAGCAACATGTGGACACGTTGTATGTAGATTTCCAGAGAAGACTTGACGATATGACATCAAAGGTTCTACAAACAATAACAGTTATTGTTGGGGCACGTTAGTTTGGATCGAAGATAAGTGAGCTAACAAAACAGTTGTCATAAATGGTTGTTTTTCACATTGGCATGATGTAATAAATGGAGGTACCAAAGGAATCCAGTCAGGGGCCTTAACTATTTACAGTGTATGGCATTGACTTTGGTGAAGGGCCAAATGTACAATTGATAAATTCTGCTGCTAACACAAAAGTAGGTGGGAAAGTAAATTGTATAAAAGACCCAAGGAGCCTGCAAAGTGATATAGACAAATTAAGCAAGTGTGCAAAAACTTTGGTGGTTCAAGTACAGAAACTAGGAGTAGGCCATTCGATCCTTCGAGCTGGCTCCACCATTTGATTCAGGCAGTTCGTAGGTTCCGAATGGGTTCTGTTCCTGAACACAGGACAATACAAAGCAGCCGGTCATAAGTACAAGAAATGTTCATATGTTCAGTCTTCAAAATTATATCCCTGTATGGGATGATGTTCGTTAAGTTGCATGTTTGTAAATAAAGGACCCATTCATAGCTAATGCTTTTCTCAAAGCCATAATCTCAATTTCTCCCCATGCCCCTCGATATCTTTAATATCTAAAAATGTATCTATCTCTTGAATATATTCAGTGACATGGTCTCCACAGCCTTTTGTGGTGGAGGAATCCACAAGCTCACTACTCTTGGGGTGAAGCAATTTTTCCTCATCTCAGTCCTAAATGATTGACCTCCTATCCTGACACTATGTTCCCTGGTTTTAGACTCCACAGCCAAAAAATCTTCCCTGCATCAAGTATGTCCAGCTCTGTCAGAACGTTATATTTCTCAATCAATTCCTTCTAAACTCTGGTGAATACAGGCCCAATTAAACCAATCTCTCTTTATTGGACAGTCCTTTCATGCCCATTATCGACCTAGTTAATCTCCTCTGCACTCACTATGTGGAAAGTATCGTTTCTTCAGTGGGAAGACCAAAACTGCATTTAATATTCCAGGTGTGTTCTCACCAAGGCCCTTTTTAAATGAGGTAAGATATACCTATGTCTGATCTCAAATCCCCCTGCAAGAAAAGCCAATGTGCCATTCGCCTTCCAAATTGCTTCCTGCATGTACTGTCTATTTTCATTGGTGTACAAGGACTCCTAGATCCAATCATACATTCACACATCCCAGTATATCACCATTTAAATCATACATTTTTTTTCCTGTTTCTCACACCAATATCTATAAATTCACATTTACCTGTTACACTGCAACAGCCATTCTGACACATGCCTTTGACCATATCAGCTGGAGGAAGGTCGCCTCCTCTTCTGCCTTGGGACCCTCCAAACACACTGCATCAACACCGACTTCACCAGTTTCCACATTTCTTCCAAACGCCCCCCACCTCATCCCAGATACAACCCTCCAATTTGGCACTGCCCTCATGACCTGACCTACCTGTCCATTTTCCTTCTCCACTGCTGTGCATTTTGCAGCGCCACACTTTTTGACTTTGACCTTGCCTTGCTCACTATCAATCTGGTACACACCCTGATCACTTTGTGAAGTGAACTAAATTGCTTCAATATGGGTTTGTCTGTTTACCAGTAAAATTGTGTTTTTCACACAATCTGGTGTAGTAGCAATTAACAACGTTGAGGGTTGTCTCATGCACTTTAGCAAGATTTGAGACTGTGTTCGACCTATAAATGAACTTGCTTGTTGACTGTGTTGAAGCACGATATGCCCTATCAGTGTGATGTTTTTCATCAGCATTCACGATGCCATGTTAATGATCTAGTCACTTATTAGAGATTAAGTAACTTGGTCAGTTTATTTAAAACTGTAGTATTTGCAATATGAAGCAGGAATTATAGCAAACCAGTTGATTTGTGCTTGCAGCTTGCAAACTAAAAGCAGACAGACTGTCAGGTAGAGTCTCAAAATTACATCCCCACAGCTCATAGAATTCTTAAAGGTGAATTCTCTTAAAGACAAAGTACACATAAGAGACTGCAGTAGCTGTCCTATTTGCAGCAGAACTTTATGGGAGCTGATTGGCATCATCAGTTAGCTATGTACCCACCTGAACCCTACCAGAAACCTCCAAGTGATCAACACAGTCATCTTCACTTTTGAAGATGAAAAGAGGGAGAATATGCTTTACAATAAGATGTATTGAATCAGAGTTTCCAAATTTCAGCAGTTGATTCAAAGTAATTGTTGGTTTTTGACATTTGGAGAACAGCATTACTCATTTACTGATTATTAAGATTTTCCCTTATTTTTCAGGTTTGCATTTTTGAAGTTAGTTTTTCATAGGTTTAATTAAATAAATATTTTTAAAAGGGAACATTTTTGATGCTTTATATGTGCTTTAAGGTAATTATTATAAAGATGTTCACATGAGTGGGGGCCAGTTAACTGTGCGGTTTAGGGGGTAACGTGATAAAGCCAGGGACATTTTAAAAACTCAAGTCAGTGAACTGAAAATACATCTTAATGGACATGTCCTTTCCATATGATGAGAAAGCACACATGGCTTTACTATTATATTACATAGTGGTACAAGGCCTCCCACTTTGCTCATTGCTGGAGCTGAGACCAGTTGACCAAAGGGTCCATCATAAATAGATAAGCAGTTTTAAACTGGATCAGTGGCATGTGCTTCAGCTCCTCTGCTGACCAGAAGATCTATACCATTGTCTTTGGCTTCAGTCATTAAGTCTAATAGTGTATGCTATGACCTCCAGTCTGTTTAAATGAAAAAAAATCACCTGCTTTCTGTCCAGCAAGTTGTCAGCACCATGCTGAAATGTCAGTTGATGAGGTTGTTGAAGTTCTTGGAGTGGGCCTTGAATCCACAGCTTCTGTTTTGGGAGATCAACTAATGTGTCAAGGCTGACAGCTAAATTTTGAATGTTTTAAGTCTTATTGGGAGGGAAACAAAAAGTGTATCTTCAAAAATATCAAGACTAGAAGAATTTATTTCTGCATCAGGTCTTAAATCTGCACAATGCAATTTTGTCATTTTTTGCATTTACAAAATGCATGTACATAGTTTCAAACTTTCTTCAATTATTCTGAGATAGAAATAGTTCATTGAAGTCTAGACATTTGATTTGGACTATAATTGTTATTTTGCTGCATGTGCTCTTTTGGAAAGTAGAATGCCAGAAACTCCTCAATTTAGCCTGAGTTCCTACTATTGCTGTTCAACCTTATACATTGCCAGATATTGTGAGCCTAAAGTTGCATTATGATTTGCACAGGAATAGCCTTTTAGCTTTGTAAACAAATTAAATAGATGAAAGCTAAAATTGCAACCAAGCTAGATTGTCTGCAATAAAAAAATGCTCTACCTATTTGCTTATCAGGAGTGCAAGGAATTGTGGATGCCTACCACAACTGTCTTCCCCAAGTCAAACTGTATGGACCAACAAACTTTGCTCCCATAATAAACCATGTGGCAAGATTTGCAGCTGCTGCAATTCATCAGCCAACAGCTTCTGTAAGTATAAAGAGAACCCCAGAAATAGAGAATGTCACTATCTGCAGGGAAAAATATTAAGGATAAGTTAATGATTTTGATGGGCTCCTTTTTCTTAATCTTCCAACATTTTCTAGCTGCAGTGAGAATCTTATGTTTGTCAGTGTTCATTTTTTTCATAGTAAAATGTACAGTATCACATTGAAAATAAGGCTATGGAAATGCCATACTTTTTAATAGATGTTATGGTTTCAAATGATATATAGAAGCAGTGTGATATTATTCTGACATATGACTCACTTAAAATTCGGACCACAATTCTGAGGGAAAGCAGAATCCTTAGTTTTGGATTTAATGCAGAGCATATAGTAATAGAAAAATATTGCTAAATGTGTAGAAGACCTTAATTGGATCATAGTTTAAATATTGCACCTAATTTTACAAGCTGTAACCAGTCCAGCTGGTTATGTCTATGTCTAAAAGGTTTGGATAGTTCTTATAATCTTTCTAATAATCTTGGTTCCTGTATCATTTAAATGCCTTCCTCTGTCATAAGTACTAAATGAGTCACTGGTAGCAAGAGAGATCATGGTACTTTCCGTTTTTTTCAGTCTTGTTCAATGGCCACAATGGAAACATTCCTACCCTGGGGACAGTAGAGAGTTGAAGTTCAAAACACATCTGCAAAGTCTGCTATTTAGAAAGAGTAGCTGTCCCTAAAGTCAGTGCTTTCTCCTGAGATTAATTCAAAATTCACAAAGCATACATCTGCAATGTTTGCATATTAGATAAAGTATGATAAATGATTGACTGACTGCAAAATTCAATTTGTAAATAGTTCAATTTCAATTGTAAATGTTAATCATGATAATGGTGTGATAAGAGATAATTCAATAATGGAGAAGAAAACAGTGTTTTGTATATAAAGATACTGAGGCAGAACCAAAAATATGTACACAACATGAAAAGTTTACTTAGTGCTACTCTGGTAAACTGAGGTGAATTATACAACGTAGATAAAATTATTTCAAACTTTGCGTTGATGTCTATCATGTAACCTGTTACAGACTTCTTTTTTAAATGATAAACTGCTATTATGGGTTATGCTTTTATAGTTCATGCATTTCAGTTTCATGTTTATTTCCTCGGGGATTCTAATGCCACTTATTAATTAGAGCTTTTCAATTTTTTTCCCCTTTATTTTTTCCGGTTGGCAATTCTCAAAAGCTTAGTAAGAAGTATGATTTTACAAGTGTGATCACTGTCTGACACCTCATTCCATGTTTCTCTTATTTACCTGCCTTTCCTCTAACCTAGTTCACTGTAACCGGGTGCTCCCAATGTGGTCTTCTCTACATCGGTGAGACCAAATGTAAACTCGAGGCATGTTTCACTGGGCATCTCAGCCAGGCCTGCAGAGGCCAACTTGATCTCCCAGTCACTGTCCACTTTAATTCTCCTTCTCACTCCCTTTCTGACATGACCATCCTCGGTCTCCTCCATTGCCACAATGAATCAGACTGCAAATTGAAGGAATGATACCTAATCATCTGCCTGGGCAGCCTACAGCCCAGAGGACTCCACAGTGAGTTCTCCAATTTCAAATAACCTTCCCACCCATCCATCCCTCTGACTGACCCTTCCTTCCAGCTACCAACCAGATTCATTCATCCCATTGGCCAAGCAAGTTATACCCACCACCTGTATTGACCTATCACTATCTCACTACTTTTCCTCTTTCCACCCATAATCCACCACCACCACCACACACCCATCCTCTTGCTTGTCTACTCTGATCTTTTACAAGCGGGAGGTGACATGATAAATATTAATTTGATGTTCAATGTGCCACCCTATTTTCACCGGGGTAGAATTGGGTGTATCATATCTTTTCCCAAATCATTATCTTGGGTTCTCTGTCTGGAGCCCGGTTTGACCTACAGCACCTTGACATCCACTGTGGTTAGGGCAGAGAAACAACAGCCCCTGAATCTACCCCAGCCAGAATGGGGATGGAATCCTGTACTGTTGGCATCAGTTTGCTCCACACCAGTCTCCAGTAAACTCTCCATCCAGAAGCTGCTCAAACACTGAAAAGCAAATGATCATGAAATATCAATGCAACCTACACTACAAGGTTGTCATTTTGTTATTTGCACTTCAGAAACATCTGGATGTAAAAACAAAATGCCATGCTTCTGTGAGCAACACTGCCAAGACACAACTGATGTCATCCTGTTTTTATCCATCTTCTGATAATACATCTGTTGATGTTTATGTGCTGTGTTGTTCATCCTACGTGATTTCAAATAGAAAATCCCAGAAGTGGCATCAACAGCATCAGAAGTGGCATCAACATCTGCTTGTTTAACTTAGAATGAAGTCCAGCAGAAGTTTGAGAGATATCAGAATGTCTCAATTTGTAGATTTGTTTTTCCAAAGAAGATAAACTATTGTTTAGTTTTTATTTATTTACCATGTTCTCAGTTGATGTTGGTGGAAAAGAATTAGATTTAGGTGCACCATTGATGTGACCCTATTTGGCAACTTATCTTTGACCTGTGAAAATTTTTGTCTTAACAGCAATATTTCATCTTGCTGATCATTACGGATGGAGTGATCACAGATCTAGATAACACCAAGCAGGCCATTGTTAATGCTTCTAAGTTGCCGATGTCCATTATCATTATTGGTGTTGGTGGAGCAGATTTTAGTGCCATGGAATTTCTGGATGGTGATGATGGTGTACTGAGATCACCTACTGGGGAAGTAGCTGTGCGGGATATTGTCCAGTTTGTGCCATTTCGGAAATTTCAAAATGTAAGTATGTTTATTGTAGATATTAATATTTGAGGTCTACTTCACGGATTATATGAACTTAGTTATGATAATGCTGATTTGAAAGCATTTAATTTGAAATAAATGTTTGGCATTAACCATTTATAGGAGTCTTTCTTATCATTATAACTGTAAATAAAATACCGTCCTCCTTAGGGAAAATTCCAGAGGCCTGAAAGATTGCAAACATTCCATCTATTTTAAAAGGGAAGAGTGATAAACTTGACTACTATAGTTACTATTAGGGAAAATTTGGAAGTTTCCTTGGACAAAATTAAATCTCATTTGAAGAAGTGAGTTAATAAATGAATGTTATTATGGATTTGCTAAAAAGCAAATCATGTTAGCCTCAATTACTTCAATTTAGTATAAGATAAAGTTTTTATGATCATAATGTTGTTGAGTTTTGATTTTTGAGTGGTATTGTCAAAATGGCACATATTAGTCTTATGACCAAAACTAAAGCCAATAGTATGAAATGAATAGTGAGAACATGAAGACAAGATTGACAAAGCAGAAGGATGGATGAAAAAGCTCGAGTAGCATTTATTGATTGCTGTTCAATCAATACAGACATTATTTAAATAATCTTCCCTTGATTCCGTATCATTCTGTAATTCTAGCATATTAAATTGCGGTAGTCCATTTTGGGAGTCCTTTTTTTAAATGTTTTCAGAACAGAGCCTTCTAATACCAGTCTTAAATTTTTTATTTCACTTTTTTAAGACCTTTGTTTGCAAGAGATTTTGGTGAGTTCAAGCTTAGATGTTCTTCTTCAATGTGGTCATTAATGCCAATGGACTTGGTTACCTCTTAATAATGTTTTAATCCACACACCTAATCTGCTCCAAAGTCTTTTCAGGGACCAAAACAGTTTTTCAATTATCTTTCTAATTTCAAACGTATATTCAAAACAATCCAAAAGAGAAGAATAAAACCCACCTTCCCATCATAAACATCAACTAAATCTATCAGAATGGATAATTATGTTTAAATTGAACTTTGTATTCTCGGTGTTCAGGAGAACTAAGAATTGCTCTGTGCTGTAGTCAATATTTCTTCAAATTATACACTTACATTTTTTACACAGTGAAGAGAGAACAAAAAAAAAGTAAAATGGTGACCACTGTAATTTGTTAAGGTTAGGTTGAGGTTAGTTTTAAGTAATTACTTGATTCTGGTGACTGGATAATTTATAATTATTTGTATATACTAAAATATAATTGTGAAATAAATTATCCAGATCTGTTTAATATGACTTTAAAGATTAAGCTTATATGGGTTTTACCTTTTCTACAGGCTCCAAAAGAAGCTCTTGCACAAAGTGTACTCGCCGAAGTGCCTCAACAAGTAGTCTGCTATTTCAACACACACAAAATAAGTCCCTCAAAGGAGGAAAAACCTGAAGATTTTCTGGATTTCTAGTTGAAAGGCTGAGCTTTTCAAACTTAATTTGTTTGTGCCATTTCACTTGTTTAGCTCTTGTAAAAGCAATGGTTAATCTCTTATAAATGAAAGATATTAAGGATAATTGTTCTCACCCCTTTTGTGTAATGTCAAGAATTATTTTCTTGACTTAAGTCCTTTGGAAGATTGAACCTGTTTCCAAAATGAATTGTTTCATTTATCAACCGTAATGATGCAAGCTATGCCTTTTTGTATGTAATTCTATTGCTTTGCTCAGAAGTAATCCAAGGGTTGTTTGAATTGGGAAATGAAAATACTAGTTAAGCAGCCTTTCATGTTCTGCTGTATATTGCAGCACTGAGTTATAACCAGCAAAATTAGCTTCAGCATTCCCAGGTTGTTGAGGAAAACTCAAGAGTTCTTGCTCTTGACTGCTAGAATTATCAGATGGCCATTTTATAAAGCTAAGAAGCAACCCTGTTTTGAGCAGTTCACTAAGACGATTGAAATAAAATCTTGCATGTGTAAGTAGCCAATTGGATGAGAAACTGGCAGGCACTTTGTTCCTGTGGAACTGTATAATTGCTCCATGTAGACATGAAATGGTGATTTGCTGTGTGTAGGAGGAGAAAAGTGGAACCAAAATGAAAACACCTTTTATACTCTAGGTTTTTCCTTTACTTTTCATTTCATGTTGTTTGTCATTGAGACACCCCCCACACAACTCTCTTCCCAGAAACATGCTTCACATCTAAACTTAGATGATGTTTTGCAAAATTTATTGCTTAATACATATTATTATTTTGGAACAATATTTAGAATGAATCATATGGTATTTCTGTTAAAACTAAAAATTTGTTTGAGTTAACTTTTCTTTCAATTAGTAGGCTTAGAGTGTTTACATAGCAGTCTTGTTTACTGAACCCAGTTTTGGTCAAAATTACACATTTTGGTAAAGCATCAATTGTAACACTGAATTGGAAAATGACTTATCTATTATGTTTTTCATATAGTATTATGTGCACTATGTTGTGTTGAAATCATCAAATACTTAGCCAACATTACCAAAGATTAAAAATGAATTCAGGAAAGCTGTTTTTAAGGCTTTTTTTTATTCAAAAACATATTTGCCATGGAAAAATATATGAACAATGCACTTTCCACAATAAAGAAATCATGAAGATATCACTTTCCTATGTTGTTTGTTTTAGAGATGAATTTGTTTAACTATAAGTTCTATACTTTAATCATCTGTTAATATTACTCTGAAAGGAATCCAACTGTTTCATTGCTGTTGATTTGACAAGATCGTTTTATTGCATCTTTACATTGTCAACAGTCAACTGATGTTCTGGGCTACATTCTCAATATGAAGATTATAAAGCGTGTGCTCTAAAAAATTGTCAGATAACAAAAGTGATTGCCATGCAATTGCATACTTCAATTCCACAAACACATCTTAATATTAACTAATGTAATTTTATTGGGTGTTTTGGGTAAAAGAGGGAATGTTGAGAAATAAATATTGAATCTATTTGTAATAACTTGGAAAGACTGAAAATACTCAGTTGTTCATTTGTATTCTCCACATAATGGAGGGATGATTTTTGAACATCTCTTGAAGATCCAAATGAGTCAGAAGTGACCAAAAGCGAGGGTCTGAACTAAACTGCTGATTTCACTTGTGTTCAATGTAGGATGCCACTTTGATAACCCAGACTGATTTGTTATTCTAATTGTCTGATGTTGCTCATTGACATGACATCTGGTAGGTAATCACTGATGGCTGTGATCTCTGGAGGTCGACTGTTTGAAATCTTATTGGAAGAGGTGAGCACAAATAAAAAAACTCCCCTTGCTGAAGAAAACTTTTGAAACCCTTAGACATTTTGTCTAGATTTCATCAGTGTTTATCAGTATTCTTAGTATTTCCACGCAAAGCTAAATAATTGAATACTACTATTCAAACTTACTAGGTGTTAAGGAATCTTAAGATTCACTAGGAGAATTGAGGGCTTAGGTCATTGGAGCCTTGCTGGGGTTCTCCTTAGCCCCTGAGAAATTAGACAAGGATATAAGGCCAACCAAAGCAGAACCACTTATTAGTATTTGGGCATTGCTGGGTAGGCCAGTATTTATTGCTCATCCCTAATTACCCTGGAGAAGTTGACTGAACTGCCACCTTGAATTGCTGCAGACCTTGGAGTGTAGCAACACCCACTGTACTATTGGGAAGGGAATCCCAAGATTTTGACCCAGCAATAATGAAGGAATAGCGATATGCTTCCAGTTCAGATGATATTAGCTTGAAAGGGAACTTGCCTGTGGTGGTATTTTTCTGTGTATCTGCTACATTGACCTTCTGTTGCAGGAGATACAGCTTAAGATTGAGGGGAGAGTCTTGTTTTCTTTCGGCTACAATACATTTTGCCTCCTTTGGATCTCATGTAGCTAAACTTCCAATGTGGAGCTGAGATCTTCTCATTTCATTCCAAAACCATCCTGATGTTTGTTGCTCCCTGACAGCCAGCAAACTCTGTGTTCCATTAACTTAAGAACATGAAGCCCACATATACTGCTTGAACATGTACTTACTTTCAGAAATTGGTTCAGCTCAGTTGGCTGGATTTTTGGTTTGCAGAGCAGTGTGATGCCAACAGTGTAGGTTCAATTCCCAATGCTGGTTTGAGGTTACCATGAAAGGACTCTCATTCTCAACCTCTTCCCTTGACTAAGCTCTGGTAGCTCTCAGGTTAAATCATGACCAGTCATTTCTCTCTCTGAGAGCAGCCCCTATTGTCAGGTAAGACTATGGCAACGCAACACAACACAACTTTCGGAACGCACTATTTTAGCACATCATGGAAAAGTTAACCAAAGGAAAAATTGTATTCTAAACCATGTCTAACAAGCCAATGTGTCATATCAGAACAGCACTTATTTTGTGCAAAGGTAAAACACTATACAGATCTTAGAAAACTGACAAAAAAGAACAAAGTTCTGGAATTGCACAGTAGGTCAAGCAGTATCAGGTCAGTATTATTTAGCTGTTTCCTAGAACTATATGCTTTGACATACCTGCATGTTATTTTCTTTTCGATTAGTTGGCTACTGCTGTGTTAACTGTGCACTAGCTTGCTATGCAATAAGGGGGGGAATTGTAATCATGAGTGTTATGCAATTTGTTTGGCTGATGTGGCTGTCATGATTGAATAGTCAACTCTGTGTCACTTGGGAATTGTGCAGTCAGTCTTGCAACGCTGTTCAATAGGTGAAAATAAGGTGAAGCACTGGAATGTTAGGTTAGAGGCCAGATTGATGGTAATGGAGTAATTGTGTTGTGGTAATTTATACCAGAGGCTACTGGTACAGTGGTAGGATTTGTTGTGCTTATGCATCTGATGAATGCTGAGTTGACACCCAGGTTTTATGTCTGAACAGGAATTTTATTTACTAGTGCTTCTAAAATATCTGCAGATACAATTCCAGCTTTTCAGTTCAGTTTCTGTGTATTACTATCAGCACAGAACAACCAATAGAGGTACACAATCAAACACCGAATTACTGAATGCTACACATAAAGCATCTGAAAGCATTTTCTGTCTTGATTAGTCATTGAACATCTCAGTACAACCTGTTATGTCCTCCAGGCTTGACTCCCTCCGTTGACTTCCGTGGCTATCTGCTGCATTGTTCTTTTGTCAAATGTGCCGAGAGGGTCTTCTTTCTCCCTGGAAAAACATTGTCTTGATCTGTGGCTCTGAGCTATGCAGCCACAATGCATCTTTCCTTTAGAGGTGCAGGTTAATTTTGATAAAGAACAATGTCATGCTGACAGGGCACAAATCTTTGGTGGCAAGAACAGGAAGGCAGATTACTACCTAAATGGAGTCTAGTTCGGTAAAGGAGCAGTACAACGAGATCTAGGTGTTCTTGTACATCAGTCAATGAAAGCAAGCATGCAGGTACAGCAGGCAGTGAAGAAGGCTAATAGCATGCTGGCCTTCATAACAAGAGTATAGAAGCAGAGGTCCTTCTGCAGCTGTACAGGGCCCTGGTGAGACCGCACCTGGAATATTGTGTGCAGTTCTGGCCTCCAAATTTTAGGAAAGACATTCTGGCTATTGAGGGAGTGCAGCGTAGGTTCACGAGGTCAATTCCTGGAATGGCGGGACTATCATATGCTGAAAGATTGGAGCGACTGGGCTTGTATATGCCTAAGTTTAGAAGGCTGAGAGGGGATCTGATTGAGACGTATAAGATTATTAAAGGATTGGACACTCTGGAAGCAGGAAGCATGTTTCCGCTGATGGGGTGAGTCCCGAACCAGAGGCCACTTCGAACAGAGTTGAGGAGAAACTTCTTCACCCAGAGAGTGGTGGGTGTATGGAATGCTCTGCCCCAGAAGGTTGTGGAGGCCAAGTTTCTGGATACTTTCAGGAAAGAGTTGGATAGAGCTCTTAAAGATAGTGGAATCAACGGTTATGGGGATAAGGCAGGAACAGGATACTGATTGAGGATGATCAGCCATGATCATAATGAATGGTGGTGCTGGCTCGAAGGGCAGAATGGCCATCTCCTGCACCTATTTTCTATCTCACAAATGTGAATTTAGCCTGAGGTTGTCATACTGATTGTATTATAATAGGTGGGCAGGAGGCTAGAAGAACACAGCAATCCAGGCAGCACCAGGAGGTGGAGAAGTTGACATTTCAGGTGTAACCCTTCTTCAGGATTGTGGGTGGGTGTGGGGGTAGCGGGCGCAGGGTGGTGAAGTGGGGATAAGGGAAAACAGGTAGAGGGTACGACCTGGTTGGTCAGTGGAAGGAATGAATTCAGTTGGTGCCAGGGAGCATGGGAAGGGACGTTGTTTTGAAACTGGAGGATTCTATGTTGAGGGCAGCACAAATCAGCATTGCTAGCCAGTGTCTGTTTTGTTTTACAACCTATCCAATTTAGCATATCCTGGCCACTTATATTGCTCGGAGTTTTGACTTTTGCCCTTCGATTATATGCTGTTGATGTGGCTATATTCTGAGTTTCACACACCATAACATTTATAATTAGATTAGATTACTTACAATGTGGAAACAGGCCCTTCGGCCCAACAAGTCCACACCGACCCATTCCCCTACATATACCCCTGCACCTAACACTATGGGCAATTTAGCATAGCCAATTCACCTATGTTGAAATATATCGTTTTTTTTTAAATCCACGTGACAATGTAATACATTTCTTCCTTTTTTTCAGTCACTCAGGAAATTAGGAGAATGGCATTCACTCTCAATCCCTCTGCTCCAATCCCAACCTCACCATCAAGCCAGCAGATAAAGGGGGTGCAGTGGTAGTCTGGCGCACTGACCTCTACACTGCTGAAGCCAAACGCCAACTCAAAGACACCTCTTCCTACCGCCCCCTTGACCATGACCCCCCCCCCCCCCCCCCATCATCTCCCAGACCATGCAGAACCTCATCACCTCAGGAGATCTTCCACCCACAGCTTCCAACCTCATAGTCCAGGAACCCCTCACTGCCTGGTTCTACCTCCTTCACAAGATCCACAAGCCTGACCACCCTGGCCAACCCATTGTCTCAGCATATTCCTGCCCCACTGAACTCATCTCTACCTACCTTGACATTGTCCTATTCCCCCCAGTCCAGGAACTCCCCACATACGATCGACACACCACCCGTGCCATCCATCTCCTCCAAGACTTCCGTTTCCCCGGCCCCCAATGCCTCATCTTCACCATGGATATCCAATCCCTCTACACCTCCATCCACCATGACCAGGGCCTCCAAGCCCTCCGTTTCTTCCTCTCCCGATGTCCCCAACAGTACCCTTCTACTGACACTTGTTTGGTTGAACTGGTCCTTACCCTTAACAATTTCTCCTTTGGTCTGGAGGAAGTGGGAGGAATCAAAGGGGTAGCCATGGGCACCCGTATGGGCCCCAGCTATGCCTGTCTTTTTGTTGGCTACGTAGAACAGTCCATTTTACGTAATTACACCCCACCTCTTCCTCTGGTACATTGATGACTGCATTGGCACCAGCTCGTGCTCCCGTGAGGAGGTTGAGCAATTCGTCAACACACTCCACCCTGATCTTAAATTTACCTGGACCATCTCTGACACCTCCCTCCCCTCCCTGGACCTCTCCATCTCCATTAATGACAACTGACTTGACACCGACATATTTTACAAACCCACCGACTCCCACAGCTACCTGGATTACACCTCTTCCCACCCTATCTCCTGCAAAAGTGCCATCCCGTATTCCCAATTCCTCCGCCTCCGCCGTATCTGCTCCTAGGAGGACCAGTTCCACCACAGAACACACCAGATGGCCTCCTCCTTTAGAGACCGCAATTTCCCTTCCCACGTGGTTAAAGATGCCCTCTGATGCATCTCGTCCACATCCCGCACCTCCGCCCTCAGACCCCACCCCTCCAACCATAACAAGGACAGAATGCCCCTGGTGCTCACTTTCCACCCTACCAACCTTCGCGTAAACCAATTCATCTGCCGACATTTCCGCCACCTCCAAACAGACCCCACCACGAGGGATATATTTCCTTCCCCACCCCTTTCCGCCTTCTGCAAAGACCGTTCCCTCCGTGACTACCTGGTCAGGTCTACACCCCCCTACAACCCACCCTCCCATCCTGGCACCTTCCCCTGCCATGCAGGAATTGCAAAACCTGCGCCCATACCTCCTCCCTCACCTCTATCCAAGGCCCTAAAGGAGCCTTCCACATCCATCAAAGTTTTACTTGCACATCCACTAATATAATTTATTGTATCCATTGCTCCTGATGCAGTCTCCTCTACATTGGGGAGACTAGACGCCTCCTAGCAGAGCGCTTTAGGGAACAGCTCCAGGACACCTGCACCAATCAACCACACCGCCCTGTCGCCCAACATTTCAACTCCCCCTCTGCCGAGGACATGGAGGTCCTGGGCCTCCTTCACCGTCGCTCCCTCACCACCAGACGCCTGGAGGAAGTACACCTCATCTTCTGCCTCGGAACACTTCAACCCCAGGGCATCAATGTGGACTTCAACAGTTTCCTCATTTCCCCTTCCCCCACCTCACCCCAGTTCCAAACTTCCAGCTCAGCACTGTCCCCATGACTTGTCCTAGCTGCCTATATTGTTTTCTCCCTATCCACACCGCCCCCCCTCCCCCCCCCACAGACCTATCAGTTTCATTTCCACTCACCTATTGTACTCTATGCTACTTTCTCCCCACCCCCACCCTCCTCTTATTTATCTCTCCAGGCTCTCTGCCTGTGTTCCTGATGAAGGGCTTTTGCCCGAAATGTCGATTTTCCTGCTCTTCTGATGCTGCCTAAACTGCTGTGCTTTTCCAGCATTACTCTAATCTAGACTCTGGTTTCCAGCATCTGCAGTCATTGTTTTTACCTCTCAATGCTTGGTAAGATAGGCTGAACAGTCTGTTGTAACATTTTTGTAATTTTCGTGACATTTTTTGTCCAACCTACTTCCAATGTTGCTTCACAGGTCGTGCAATTCAATGACGTTTTTACTTCATTATATACGGGAAAGAGATCAGTCTGTCAGCATCTCCAACCATATAATATTAGCTGTACAGATCCATAACCTTGTAGTTGGTTGACTGAGATTTAATTTGGTATGAATGAGGCAGACATTTTATAATATAAATACTGACAGTTGCTGTTGTGGTTTAGAAGTATGCTGTAATGGCGTAGGTTAGGAATGAAAGCGCGCCGAAGAATCCTTAATTCAAGTATGATCTTGTGGCAGAACACAACCATCGATTTTGGAATCTTTCAGAAAGAGAAAATTGAGGAAATGTATAAAAAGGCAGCCAGAATAGCATAACTTTTTTGTGTGATGTCAAAAATTGGCTTTCATTTTCTCAGTTCACTAACTTTTTCATTTCTGTTCGTGTTTTCCTGGATCAAAAAGGGACTTCATCGCCATGGAAAAAAAACCTGGCAAATGTTTGCGGAACTAACTGAACTAATTTAAATTATGCATTCACGTATAGGAACCCCTCATTTGTCCAGTGACGGAAAATAGACACTTAACTCCTCTGGTCAATGCCCACTTACAGTTAGACTGCTGTGATATGTTAGTCTGTGAGTGATTTGTTGTGCAACCGAAGTATTGCATGTTGTTTTTGTTTTTCATGAAACCTCTCTGATCCACACTTTGACATCTCTTTATGGTTGTGAGCTGACTGAGATGCCTGGTTTGAACGCCCCCGTTTAAAAGCCGCCCTTGCACAGCCCCACTTACTGTGCTCTACTGTAACACTGTCAACACCAGTGACGTCCGCTGCAGCTCCGCCTGGCACAGGGCATGCGCAGTGTGATCGAACCTTGTGTCGGCAGGAGTTGGGCTAGTTCGCGAGCTGCTGTGTGAGATGAGCGCAACTTTCGGTGGTAATGAAAACTTTATTATCCTCCTAGACATGCTGAGGATGTGTGCATTTGAGATGCTTGCTATTTCTTTAAGTTCTGTTTTCTCGGGAATCCTGGTAGAGCTAATTTCAGTGCGAGGGCGATGAGGTGTGGCTCCTTCCAGGCTCGTTTTCACTTGTGTGTGTTAATGTATGATTTGTTCTCGGAGATAGGAATTACCCGTCTTACGTTATAGGGCGTCGTCAGAGGAGGACTCAAACCTCAAGTGCTATGTTTGTGTTGTCATATTCGTGCGAAATCCGTGTTTTCATTGCTGCTCTCTGCTACTTCTTAATTGACTCCCTGCTATGGAATTTCAGTGTCTTCTATTTAAAAGCTGGAGGCTGTCGTGAGAATAACATTGTTGATTAAGTTGTATATGTGAACTGATCTTAAGTTATATTACCCCCCGCCCCCGTGATGGTGGTAATGATAGTGAATATCAAGAGAATGTGTGGAATCGTTTTGGAGATGGTCATCGCCTGGGAAGGCGTGAATGCTTTATGCCAGGTGTCACCCTAAGCCTGACTGTTACCCAGGTTTTTCAGCAAGGACTATTGTGATTGGAGCGAGGTCAGCCAAGTGGACCTCATAGAATGAGTTCCCTGTTAATCTGGTCCAATCAGGGAGCCCTGGCTGACAGATGAGACAGGAGTGCGAGACATCCTGGTCGCTTTGAAAGCTGGATCAATGTCAACGACTCTTTACATGTAACTAATCAGTGGCTTTGGAATTATTTCAGACTGCTTCTCCATCTAAGGGGTTTTGAGGAACTGAATACTGCGAATACCCCAACTTTCTACCTTATGATGGAGGAGCACTACTGAAGATGACACGGGGACTGCCCAACCCCTCATATCTCCAGATATATGCTGGGAGTTGAGATGATTGGCCTGCTTTTACCCCAGTTATATCTCACCCAATTTCCACCTCCTGATTCTTCACTTGCCCAATTGCCAACTCGTTTTTTTGCCTTGGCCTTTAATCACTTCTGCCTTCTACCTTATCAGAGACCATTCCCTTTGGCTTCCCCCTAGTATTTCCTCTCTGTTTCTTCAGAGTCATTGCAACTCAGCTTGGTTTCATTCTGACAAACTTAAAATCCTGAAATGTTAATAGCTTCTCTGTTATGTTCTGTCGTTGTTTCATTAAAGTTTCCTGTCATTAGCCCTTTTTAATTAATACTTGTTTGTGATTTCTAGGAACACTGGCAAGGTCACATTTATTGTTGACTATATTCACCAGTTTCCCTGAGGTGGTGATTTTGTATCTGCTCTTGAAGCTCTTGTAGTTGTTACGGTGGTGATACTGCAGTTACTTGGTAGTGAGTTTCAAGATATTGATCCAGTAATAAAAGAACACGGATTTATGGAGTTTACAAGATTTCTTCTGCCCACATCTGAATAACATCTGGTGATGCACAAACTGCCTAATTTTTAATGGAAATGTTGCAGCTTGTGATGTTGGAATGCTTCATAGTTTCTTGAAAGTGGAGTTGCAGGTAGATAGTATCATGAAGAAGGCGTTTGGTATGCTTGCCTTTGGTCAGTGCATTGAGTATAGGAATTGGGAGGTCATGTTGCGGCTGTACAGGATGTTGGTTAGGCCACTTTTGGAATACTGCATTCAATTCTTGTCTCCCTGCCAAAGGAAGGATATTGTGAAACTTGAAAAGGTTGCAAAAATATTTACAAGAATGTTGCCAGAGTTGGAGGGTTTGAGCCATAGGGAAAGGCCGAATTGGCTGGGGCTGTTTTCCCTGGAGCTTCGGAGGCTAAGGGGTGACCTTAGACGTTTATAAAATCATGAGGGGCATGGAGAGGGTGAATAGCCAAGGTCTTTTTCTACTGGGTTGGAGGAGTCCAAAACTAGAGGGCATAGGTTTAAGGTGAGACGGGAAAGATTTAAAAGGAAACTAAGCAGCAACTTTTCATGCAGAGGTTGGCGCGTGTATGGAATGACCTACTAGAGGAATTGGTGGAGACTGATACATTTAAAAGGCATCTGGGTGGATATATGAATAGAAAAGGTTTGGAGGTATATAGGTCAAGTTCTAGCAAATAGGACAAGATTAATTTCGGACATCTGATCGACGTGGACGATATGACCGAAAGGTCTGTTTCCGTGCTGTATATATCTACGACTCTACTTCTGCATTATTCCATCTGGTGTCCTGCAGCTCGCCTGTTGTTTCTTAATTAAGTGCTGTCCCTTCACAGCAATATCTGAACAATATCACTTTTCACATGCACATTAAAGACACTTGCCTCTACTTCACCACCACTCCTTTTGATCCCTTAATTAGCTGTAAAATATCACACTGCTTGTCCACTATTGGATGTTCGAGGAACAAAAATGTCCTCCATTAAACATTGACAAACTGAAGCCATTGTCGGGTATCCATGCCAAACTCCATTCCTTCGCCAATGACATCCTCTGTATTAACTGTCTGCGGTTGAACCAGTATGTTTGCAATATTAGTGTTGACCCACAGGCTGAGCTTCTAACTATGTATCTGCACCATCAAAGGAGCAGCTTCTTTCACCTGTGCAAACTGCTGAAATCCTTATTTATGCCTTTGTTATCTCTGTGTTTGTCAGTTCCAGTACCAGTCTCTTGTATTCTGGGAATCTTAAAATCATCCAAATCTGTGCTGCCTGTGTCCCCTTCACGCATCACCTCTGGACTTGCTGCATCGGCCCTTGCTTAAGCAATGGCTCAATTTTAAAATACTCATCCTCATTTTCAAATTCCACTGCGGAGTTACCTTTCCCTGTCCCTGTACTCTTCTCCAGATGGATATCTGTGTTTTTCTAATTCTAGTGTCTTCAGTATCCTCAGATGATGCTGCTCTTCCATTAGTAACTGTTTTTAGTTTTCAAGGCTCTAAGGTCTGGGATTCAGTCTCTTTAACCACGTCCTACTTTTCTTTTACCTTAAAATCTATCCCTTGACCAAACGTTGGTGACCTGCCAGAATATTTCCTTATCTGACACAAATTTTGCTATATAACATTCTTGTGAAACAGCTTGGGGTATTTAATTACATAAAAGGTACTAGAATTTATTGCTTTTACATTGTAAGTTCTAAAAGAACTATATAAATAAACCACTGTGGTATTTTATTTAAATTTAAATGTTTTCCTTATTGAAAATCATAACTTTTAGAGTTTACCTCAGAATATCTCAACTCAGTGGGAAACCATTGTCTTCTCAACTTAGACATCCTCATGTAGCACATTTTCATACTTTCAAAATTGAACATAATCCTTTGTAATTAAATTGGAAATAATTTACACCTAATATGAGCTTTATAATTTCCAACATTACAACAATGACTACTCTTCACAATTTAATTAGTTGGATCTAATATATTTTGAAATGTCCTGGGTCGTAAAAGAGGCTTTATAGTGCTTTCTGTTAGAGAAGTGTTCTCTAACTTGTCTTTATCAAGCACTGTATTCGGAAATATCTGGCAAAGATGATTACCAATCAGATTCTAAATTAAATAAAACTACTCTGAAACCTCTTATGTACCTAGTTTTTATCACAATATATAAAATTAAATTTCTCACTACAGGTACTCTATTTCCTGCAAGTTTTTGACTTTATAAATTCAGCTGATCTGGACCTTTCACTATTCTCCTGGACTACATCCCTTCTGCCTTGCGTATCTATAGGCATATTGAAAATAAAGAGCTGCCAACACAGAACAATGATATTGTGTGCACAACTGCATGGAAGTCACCACTGAGAATGTCCAGCCATTGTCCAATGACACAAGATACTGCAAGGGAGGAATTGCTGTTTCAGCTGGGAAAAAAAGTCCTGCAGGAAGAAAATCCGGGAGATTAAAGATCCTCCATTTAAGCAGACCTGTGGAGTTTGCACATTCTCCCTGTGTCCGGTTTCCTCCCACAATCCAAAGATGTGCAGGTCAGGTGAATTGGCCGTCCTAAATTGCCCATAGTGTTGGGTGCATTAGTCAGGGATAAATGCAGGGCAGGGGAATGGGTCTGGGTAGGTTACGCTTTGGAGGATCAGTGTGGACTTGTTGGGCCGAAGGGCCTGTTTCCATACTGTAGGGAATCTGATCTTAAAACAAAATCTAATCTAGTCTGGCAAGAAGAGAATGAAAGATAACAGCCTTCAACCTGGAAAAGTATTAGTGTTGCAAGAGAGAAGAGGATGTATTCCAGGAGAATAGGGAAAGCTCCAGATCACCTGAATTCATAAAATCAGAGTTGCAGGAAATTCATAACTTCATAAAATATAGGAGCAGAATTAGGCCATTTGGCCCATCGAGTCTGCTCTGCCATTCAGTCATGGCTGATATGCTCCTCACCCTCATTTTCCTACCTTCTCCCCATGTCGCTTCAACCCACTACCAATTAAAAATCTGTCTAACTCCTCCTTAAAATTACTGACCATCCCAGCATCCGCTGCACGTTTTGGTGGAGTGAATTCCACAGATAAATAAAATAGTATTAAGTTTAATTTTATATGGACAGGGTGAACCTGCATGTAATTGTTAATCGAACAATCTTTCTCTTCAAACACTCTGTGGCTGCCAGAAAGAGCCCACTATGTCACCACACAGACCCCATTAATTAACTCCTCTCCCCGCCCCTGGTATTTATCATATGATTGTGTACTATTACATTAAATATTAAAATATAGCTTGGGGGAGATGCTGTATGTGGGACTGAAAGGAATAATACTTGGGAATGTCATAAGCACCACCTCCAATCATGATGTCGTACAGACATTGGGCAGAACAGGAAAGGATTTTGAAGGAGTCAGAAGGCAGCACGGTGGCTCACAGTGCCAGGGACTCAGTTCAATTCCAGCCTCAGGCAAACTGTCTGTGTGGAGCTTGCTGCACATTCTCCCCGTGTCTGCGTAGGTTTCCCTGGTGCTCTGATTTCGTCTCACAGTTCAAAGATGTGCAGGTTAGGTAGATTGGCCATGCTAAATTGCCCATAGTGTCCAGGGATGTGCAGGCTAGGTGGGTTAGCCATAGGGAATGCAGGGTCGTGGAGTGAGTCTGGATGGGATGCTGTTTGGAGTGTCGGAGTGGACTTGATGAGCTGAATAGCCTGCTTCCTCAGTGTCTGGATTCAATGATTCTAACCTAGCATCTGGTCCTTCTCAAAATCTCTGCACCTTATCAATGTAACTTGTAACTAGTTGCTAATATGCAATAAATTATTTCTTGTTAACTACAAGAGATTCTTTTAGTTAGGCAGTAAGTTTTTGTTTGCCATGCCAGACTAAGCATCCTGTTAATTTAAACTTAGAGGATGACAGGAACAACCTTCACATATTATAGTGAACTGACATGCTCATACAGCACAAAATAACTTGCTTGTGACCATCTGAAGATAATTTCTAGAAATTTGCTGATTTCTCTGTGTGAAGAGTTTAAGGATGGAAGAAAGACCTTTTCTTGCACCAATCTACACTCTGCATTTATACACAAAATACTACACAACGTGCAGATTGGTTGGGATTCCAGGGATCACTAGAACGGGATGCTGGCAGTAATGTCACCCTCTCGTGAAAAAATAAACAAGGTGCAAAAAATAAACAAATTAACCTCTGGGTTGATTAGAGCTTGTCAAGTTTTGGGATTTTTAAAAAAAAAGTTACAGTAATTTCTGTGTTGTCCCATAACAAATACATAGATAACAAACATATAGGTAAATGCAGATCTTCTAAGCATTAAATAATTGTAATCTAAAACCCACAGGGTTTCAGACTTGTACATCTGTCTTCCAAATTTTAAAATATTTGTTTTTTCTTATGTATTTAATATATGAAATTATCTTGTTGCAGTAATGAGGATGACTAATTATGGTATTAAATTAAAATATTGTATAATTTTTATGTGAGGGATGTAAATCACTAAGGGGAAACTCAGCTAAGCAATTGTGGCTTTAAAATGCATAGTCCTTTTAATGTGCAAGAACTAAATAATATAATTAAATACTGTGACAAAGTTTTGAGGCAAATAACATCCTTTTGTAATATTACAGTGCTTTTGCCCACCCATTGTGTATGAGGGAGAAGGAGCCAATTACTGTGTATTGTGAAGGTGGGAGGATGGAAAATGGGAGAAAGAGAATGGGAGAGTTGTGGGTGCAGTGGTAGTGTTATTTAATTTATTATTAACACATCTGAACAGGTGTATTAAAAATACTAGAGGGGAGATGGATTTAATTATTGTGTGTGTGTGTGTGTGTCTGGCAGCCACAGAGAGCTCAGAGAAAGAACAGCTGCTAGATTAAAAGCTTACATTGTAGGTTCTCCCAGTCAGATCCCTTGCCGTCAAATCCATGCTTTCCTGCTGTCAAAGTAGCCTTTATGTCAGTCTTTAAAGTTTTCCTAACAAAAAGAGAAACCCGTAAAAATGTTTGCTCACTATTTCGGTAAGGAAAAAAGAGACAGATCTGTATGTAGAAGAGATCAGATGAAGACAGAAGGCAATGCTCCAGCAGCTTAAACAGGTCTGTTACCTGGAAAACTTTGTAACTAATTGGAGATGCGAGAGAGGTGGGTGTTTTTACCAGAAGTGGCAAAATTATGAACTGGAATGTTCAATGGTTGGACAGTTGAAAAGATACTCTAGATATCTACACCATCAGAACTTCATGACCATTATGGAGATGGTTCGTAGATGTGTGTTTTCTGTTGATAATTGTACTTGTAAAACTCTGGGATGAAAGTTGCATTTGGACTCCTGACCCATCGTACATATAAAGAACAACATAATGTGGAACTATGTGGCTTTGTATTTCCACATGTCTATGGGGAGTGATTTAGGTCATTGAGATTATGTATAAAACATTAGCTGTTTGAAGTGAATGAACGTCTTTATTTTGAACTATAATTTTTCTGTTGATTTACTTTGTTAATTTACATTGGTTCTAGTTGATTAGATTAGATTCCCTACAGTGTGGAAACAGGCCCTTTGGCCCAACAAGTCCACACTGACCCTTTGAAGAGTAACCCACCCAGACCCATTTCCCTCTGACTAATGCACCTAACACAGTGGGTAATTTAGCATGGCCAAATCACCTGACCTGCACATCTTTGGAGTGTGGGAGGAAACCGGAGCACCTGGTGGAAACATTAAAATAATGTTGCAGAAAGGAAAATCATTATGATTTCTTCATTTTAAGGTGATTGGTAAATTTGGTTATTTTGGTTTATGGTTTCTCCCATATGGATTGAAACATATGGACCTAGGTTCGAATCCCACCATAGCAGATAGTGTAATTGGAACTCAGTAAAATCTGGAAATAAGAGTCTAATGATAACTGTGAATCCATTGTCAATTGTTGGAAAAACCCATCTGGTTCACTAATATCCTTCAGGGAAGAAATCTGCCATCCTTACCTGGGGTCTGGCCTACGTGTGACTCCAGACCCACAGCAATGTGGTTGACTCATAACTGCCCTCTGGATAAATAGGGATGGGCAATAAATGGCCAGTGACGCCCTCATCCTATGAATGAATTTTAAAACGTGGAGTAGTGCTTTAAAATTGCACTTAGGTTCGTCTTTCTTTATTACCCCAGTTTTCATTTCTTCTGATTTAACCATCCAAATTAAAGGGGAAAATGTTGACATAGTGATGGTACCATTCGAATGGTAATCCAGAGGCCCAGGCTAATACTATAAGGACATGGGTTCAGTCCCTCCACATATGACTAATGGAATTTAAATTCATTTAGTAAATCTGGAATATAAATATTCTGTACCATGAATATAACTTTGATTATCAGTTCACTACTGTCCCTTAGGGAAAGAAATCTGCCATCCTCTTTTGTTATAATCTAGTTGTGCTTGCAGACCCCAACTGCCCTCTGAAATGGTCCTACAAATCAAAGGCATTTAGGCATGAACAAGAAATGCTGACCATACTAGCGACACCTGATTTCCATGAAAAAATAAAATACAAGATGAGTAAGTTGTTGATTCAGAATGTTCTCATTCAGTTTTGCCTCCTGGAGTTTTGTAACTTCTCCTGGAGTTTTGGACTTCCTTACTATCCATATTCAAATAATTGGCTCATCTGCTATTTTTCTTAATACTGTGTAGAATGTAATGTAAAAAACCCTGAACTTTAACAATGAAATCTTTCATGTATTAGAAAGAGAGAATGTTGGAAATATTCAGCGGTCTAGAAGAATGTGTGGTGTGGGCAGCTGTTAAAGTTTGAGACAGATGACTTTTTGTCATGTGCTGATTTGAAAATTGAGCATCCTGGGTAAATGATTCTTAGCCATATCGTTTTTGGTTTTGGGAATTAAAACTGCAAAGAAAGAAAGGGGGCAATGTAATGGTTCACTCTGGCTGCATGGACTACGTGTAATTTTGCTGTTTTATTTCACAGGGCAGCAGATGGCAGATTGTGTGACGAAGGTTGAACTGAGTGTCTGTTGTGAGAATTTACTGGATAGAGATGTTACTTCCAAATCCGATCCGCTGTGTGCCCTGCTTATGAATGTTAGTGGAAATCAATGGGTTGAAGTAAGTAATTTTCTTCAGATGATTTGTTCAATCTTGCATCATGAAAGAACACGTTTATAATAGTGATGCTTTACTTTTCATTCTGTTCAGCTGAGAATGAATTTTTCTCATATGTTTTACTAACTTGTCTTTCATTTTTAGATGCTTCCCTTTTTACCTTGTGGAGCATGAGTTTTTTTTTAATCCCCGAACTTTGTTATTTCACAGTTCCTCAGGTCAGTTAATCTTCAGTGGGGATTCAGTTTACATAATGTACACTGCTAACAAGATCCTTAGATTTTGTTTCAGTAGTCAATGTTTTATAATTGACCTTGAATGTTACTTGCTTTGATAAATTACATAAGAAATAGAGGCAGGAATTAGCCAAGCCTACCCCAGAAAATCATAGTAAATCTGCCCCAGGCCTCAACTTCTCTTGTATGCCAGCACCTCGTAGCCCTCAACTTCTATTTCGTTAATGTATTCATTACATTTAAATACTTTCAGTTAGCCTCTACAACTCTCTGGGGTAGCGAATTCCAGGCATTCACTACTTTCTGGGAGAAGAAATTCTTTCATTTCTCCATTTCCCTTAAGGGAACTATGCCCATCTGGGAGATTCCCCAATAGTCAATCATCATCTCAAAATCTACCCTGTCAAACTCCCACAGAATATTGTTGGTTTCAAGAAAATCACCTTTTATGTATCACGTGGTGATACATATGATATCACGATATTTTCATTTGGTTAACATTGCAGTGTGCTGTTGTGTCAAGGGACCTGGGTATCTTTGTGCATGAATCACAAACTCTTGGTTTGCAGATGCAGCAGGTAATTGAGAAGGCAAATAGAATATTGCCCTGTGTTGTTAGAGGGATGACATTTAAAAATAAGAATGTTATGCTGCAGCTGTATAGGGTACTGGTAATACCACATTCGGAGTATTGTGTATAATTTTGGTCTCCTTACTTGAGAACGGATGTACTTATACTGGAGGGGATGCAGAGGAGGTTCACTAGGTTGATTCCAGAGTTGAGAGAGTTAGCTTATGAAGAGAAATTGAGTAGATTGGGACTATACTTATTGGAATTTAGAAGAATAAACAGAGATCTTATAGAAACATATAAAATTATGAAGTGAATAGATAAGATAGAAGCAGGGAGATTGTTTCCACTGGTGGGTGAAATTAGAACCAGGGGGCATGGCCTCAAAATAAGGGGGAGCAGATTTAGGACTGAGTTGAGGAGGAACTACTTCTCCCAAAGGGTTGTGAATCTATTTTTAAGGCACAAATAGTTTTTTGAACAGTAAATGAATAAAGGGTTATGGTGAGAGGGTGGGAAAGTGGAGCTGAGTCCACGAAAGGATGAGCCATGACCTTATTGAATGGTGGAGCAGGCTTGAGGGGCTAGATGGCCTACTCCTGCTCCTATTTCTTATGTTCTTATTGAATACCTTCTGGAAGTCTGAATGTGCTATATCTATGGGTTCCCCTTTATCAACTCTTCCAGTTATATTCTCAGAGTTCTGGCCCCCTAGTTATAGGAAAGATATCATTAAGCCAGAGAAGGTTCAGAAGAGATTTACTAGGATGTTGCCAGATGCAGAAGGTTTGAGTTATAAAGAAAGGCTGGGACATTTTTCACTGGAGCATAGGACGTTGAGAGGTGATCTTATACAAGTTTATAAAATAATGAGGGGTATAGATAGGGTTAACGGTAGTTGTTTTTTCTTTAGGATGTGAAATTTCAAAGATAGAGAGCACGTTTTTAAGGTGAGAGGAAAAAAAATTTTTAAATTAGGGACAAATTCTTTACACAGAGGGTGGATCACAAGTGGAATGAATTTCCTGAGGAAGTGCTGGATGTGGGTACAAATACGAAGTTTAAAGAACATTTAGTTAAGTACATGAATAGGAAAGGTTTGGAAGGATATAGATCAGGAACAGGCAAGTGGGACTAGTTCAGTTTGGGATATGTTCAGCATGGACTGGTTGCACTGAAGTGTCTGTTTCTGTGCTGTATATCTCTATGACTCTAAAACCCCAGCAGATTTGGCAATAATAATTTTCCTTTCACAAAACCATGTTGACTCTGTTCAAGTTTGTTAAACTTTTCTAAATGTCTTGCTATTTCCTCCATAGTGATGGAATCTGACATTTTACTATTGTCAGGTTAAATGGCCCATAGTTTCCTGCCTTCTACCTCTCTTCCTCCTTAGACAGGGGCATCACATTCACAGTTTTCCAAATTGCAGAATCCCGCCCAGAATCCAGTGAGTTCTGGACTATTTTGGTCATTGGTTCCACTGTCTTTTGAAGTCATTTCCTTTAAATGTGGATTATCAGGTCTGGGTGATTTTTCTTTCTTCAGGCCCATTAGTTTGTCAAATACTTTGTCTCTCATGATAGAAACTGCCACAAGATCTTTCCTTCTGTTAACACCTTGTTTATCTGTTACCTTTGGGACGTTTATAGAATCCTCCAGCGTGAAGTGTGATGCAAAATATTGGTTTACAGGTGTAAGTGTGACCAACAAGTCAAAAGAAAGCATTGGGTCACTCCACAAAGTCATTGTCCATGGGACCTAAGGGACAACTTTTTCACGCAGAGGGTGGTGTTTGTAAGGAATGCACTGCCAGAGGAAGTGGTGGAGGCTGGTACAATTACAACATTTAAAAGGCAGCTAGATGGACATCTGAATAGGAAGGATTTAGAGGGGTATGGGCAAAATGCTAACAAACGGGACTAAATTTATATTAAATATCTGGTTGGTGTGGATGAGTTAGACCAAAGAGTCTGTTTCCATGCTGTATGTCTCGATGACACCATGTAACCTATCTCTATATCTAGTCAATATGCAGATTCAAATCGCCCATGAAAATTGTAGTGCCCTTTTAAAACACCACTATTGTTTCCTGATTTATATTTTGTCCTACAGCAATGCAAATGTTTGGGGGCCTGTAGATGATGGTCGTCTTTTCCTTGCTGTTCTTGATTTCCACCTAAACTGCTGACACATCACCATCGAATGCACCTGTATCACTACCCAGCACTAGATTAGATTAGATTAGATTCTCTACGTTGTGGAAACAGACCCTTCGGCCCAACAAGTCCACACCATCCCTCCGAAGAGAAACCCACCTAAACCCATTCCCCTACCCTATATTTACCCCTGACTAACACACCTGTGGCAATTTACCATGGCCAATTCACCTGACCTGCACAGCTTTGGATTGTGGGAGGAAACCGGAGCACCCGGACGAAATCCACGCAGAGAATGTGCAAACTCCACATGCAAACTCCACATAGACAGGCGAGAATCGAACCCAGGACCCTGGTGTTGTGAGGCAGCAGTGTTAATCACTGAGCCACCATGCCGCCCTTACACTGCTAACCTCCTTTATTAATAATGCTACTCACCTCCTGTCCTTTATTTTTTCCAGAATGTCAAATACCCTTAATATTAAGTTACCAGCCGCTTTCTTTTTGTACCCACATCTCTGTAATAGCTATCAAATCATATTCATTTATTACTGTTTGTGTTGTCAACTCATCTCTATTGTTACAAATACTGTGTGCATTCAGATAAAGAACCTTTCGGTTAAACATTTTACCATAATCATTTATTCTGGCTCTAAGTTCTGCTGCCTCCTTCTGTTTATGTTTCCTACCCCTTCCTGACACATTTTGATTATTGTTCACCTTTTCACTAACTTGCATGACTACTGTCTTCTTTCTTTTTGACTTTTAAAATACCTTCAATTAAACATAGTCGACAGTGCCCATTAATTATTTTAACAGCTTTCCACATCCCAGCGTGGTTCAAATAAAGTTCATTCTAATAGAATACTTCTTTCTTTTAGTACTGGTGTTAGTGTCCCATGGCTCAAAACACGTCTCTTCAACACTAGTCCTTGAGCCATGTATTTAGCTCTCTAATCTTATTTATTTGCATATAGTTCAGGTAGTAATCTTGAGATTATTATCTTTGTAGTTCTGTTTTGTAATTTAGCCTGGAGCTGTTCAGGATCCATCAGCAGAACCTCTTATCTAGACCTACATATGTCACTTATACATATGTGGACCATTAAAACTGGGAGGTTCTCCTCCCACTCCAAGTTCTTCCCCAGAAACGTGTTTTTAACCATGGCACTGGATGGGTAACATAGCTTTTGGGATTTCCTGTTTTTGCTACAGAGAACCATATGTGTTCCCTAACTATGATAATGCCTATTATTACTCCATTTCTCTTCTCAGCCCCTACTTGAATGGCACTCTGCACTACAGTCAGTTCTTTCATCCTCTCTGTAGTCTGTGTCTTCAATCATAGCAGGTGCAAGAACTTAATGCACTGGCTGAGGCTCCTCCTAAATTTTGAATGCCAATGCCTGCCTCAATGGTCGTCACACCCTCTGGCCATGATCGTGGACCAGATTTGATGTAATTACTCTAAGGGATTTAACTGTCTCCTGGAACGGTGTATCCAGGTACCTCTTCCCCTTTCGGATGTGTACCAGCTTGGGAACACAGCTTGGACTCCAGTGCATCAACTTTGAGGTGATGTTCCCCAATGGACCGACTCTTCTTGTAGATAATTGCTGGTGTCAACCAGCTCTCACATATAACAGCTGCAATACATTATCTGCTCAACCATCTTTATTCTAGTTAATTAATTATTTTGAATGTTAAATATTTTGATGGTGAATTTCTTAACTGTGCTCTTCAGCTGTAATAATACCTCCTAACTTAAACCACTTTGCCAATAGAGAGAGAAATGGAAAAAAAACCTACCTGCTTCCCTCTGATGTCACACTTCAGCTCCAGTAGGTAAAAGCAGGCTGAAGAGGCTATGTGCTGCCAGAGTTTATCTCTCACCATCACTGCTGTTCTTTCACAAACCCACTCCTCCCAATCTGTTTCACAGTAATGCAGATTTGCTGCAGACTTCTCCCAATCTGCCTCTCTATGATGATGGAGTGCTGGATGCTTTTCATAATTCACTTCACAGTGATATTGACACCTTGCACACTCCTCAGTGTCTCTTGTCCTAGATGGAATAATGATCAATTTTGATTGTAAAGGTCTGCAGGAATAGTGCTGTAAAATTTGATGCATACACCACTCTTTCAATGTTTGTTGACTTACAAGGAGCTTTCATCAATGTTTCTTGCCCTTTTCATTCAGCATTAAGCATCATTGTCATCCTTGGTTCTGTTGGATTTCAGATCAGAGTAAATTGTCCACTAGACTCCTGTATCTGCAGTAAGGTCATTGTGGTTTACCTTTTTCTAGTAGCCTAATTCAATATTTTATAAAAACAGTTCCGCTTCAAGTCAATCATCAGTGCTTGAATAAATTTAAAACAATGTCTACAAAGCAATGTAAATAAAGCTAGGTATTTTCAGCCTTGTTGCAAGCTAACAATGCAGTTTAGATTTGAAATGTACTATTGGCAATGATCTGTAGTTGATTCAATTCACTCCAATGGTTTTAATTTGGGGATTCTACTTTTTCTAGATTGGTCGCACAGAGAGAGTTAACAACTGTCTTTCTCCAAAGTTTGCAAAGAAGTTCCTGATAGACTACTACTTTGAGCAGGTCCAGAAGCTGAAGTTCGGAATTTACGATATAGACAATAGAACCATTGATTTGAGTGATGATGACTTCTTGGGAGAACTTGAGTGTACTCTGGGACAGGTGAGTACAAATAAAAACTTTAATTTTAAATTGCCATTGAATGATATTTTGCGGACTTTTTACAATACTGAACACCTTAGGTTATTTCTGTTACATTCAGCATTGTTTTTATTTGCTTATTGGATATGGGCAATACTGACTAGGCCAGCATTTATAGTCTATTTTTAATTGCCTGAATGCAGTTAAAATATCAGGCAAATTTCTGAAAGTCTGGATTTAAATGTAAGCCAGGCCACATAAGAATAGCACATTAATGAACTAGATGGGTCTTTACAATTGGCAATGGTTATGTTAGGCTGGCTTTTTATTTCATGATCCTATGTTCAAATTTCACCACATGTAATGGTGGGATTTGAACCTATGTCCCAGAACATTAGCTTGGCATGTTATATTACCACTACACTATGGCCTCCCCACAATAGTTGAACAACCCTTTTAAATAAAAAAAAACACCATTCTGGCCTAAATTTTGAGAGAATGTTCAGTGGAGGCTTTTAACATTCAGACAGGGTTTGAGGGGATGAATAGGGAAAACTTGCTTCATTCTTCTTTTGTTTGAGATCAGTAGTAAGCATTCTCCAAGGAAGCTGCTCCACAATGATCTGTTGATCAGTGTGATGCAGAACTTCCCTTTACCAATAGCAATTTCAACCTGGTGTCCAATTGAGAAGGTTTATACTTGTATAGTAGCACTATTGTCAGCAAGCAGGATAAGCAATCAATTATAGTGAAGAGTTCTTAGAAACTAGGAAATTAAATATACACTGAATGTCTTCACTTTTGATTTAATATTTAAAATAGGGAGATAAAACTGCAAAAGCCAAAATATTATTTAAAAATGATTAAGAATTGTGCAATTATTATTTTCTTAAGGTAAGAATTTTGGCATTGTACAAATTTTAAGCAAAATATTTCAGGCTAGCAAGGGTATTTGGCAGGAGGTATGACATTAGTATGCCGTTACAAACCCAGTTACATCTGATCAAACATGGCACAACCTTTTCAAAACTCTCTTTCTAATGTAAGAGGATTTCTAAACAGCACATCCTCTGGAAATACATAAAATAACTGACAGGAACTTATGAAATTCCAGTTTATTCTGCTTGTGTGCAGTCTTATGAAATTACTGTAATTTTTGAGAGTGGTGATGCTGAAAGCCGGCTGTTTCACTATTATCTCAAAATCTGGCCTTTACAGTTTCAGGTACTGGCATGCAATTATTTTGTACAGTGCATATTGCAGTGTCAGTCTTCTAGCTGTCAAAACGTTTTGGCAAAGCAATCTTCTTACGCATTACCCAGTGGAGTGAAAACCAAGTGTTGTCTTCAAATGAAGTAGTGATCAAGTGTGGGAACAATCAGTTCAAAATGTTTAGTGTGCTTCAGCTAAAATTTTAAAATTTGAGCTTTAAATATTTCCCTTACAAATTCCTACATCCATATTTATAATGGAAATTGCCTATTTATACATGTTACACTGGAACTATCGCTTCCTGTTCATTGTGATACATCAGTACTTCCAGCTAAGTAATAACCAAAGTACAGCAAAAGAAATCTATAGAGGTATCTTTCATTATATGTAAGGACAAAGCAATATGTAATGGCAAAATAGGCTTGGTGCATGCAGATGTAAGATATTTAATATTAATAAGAAAGTTATGTTCTGTTCTTTCACTAAATTTTATGATGAAACTTCTGGTGAACAATGCATTGTGCAGTAGCAGTCTGTTATCAAAAGACAGCTCAGAGGTCGTAAATTCCTAGTATGATTTTCTACTTTTACAATGGAGTTTGGAGTCAAAATGCACAATTTCATTACCTAGCCAATTATGTTTTTGTCTTGTTTGTTTATTTGATCTTATTTATTTTTGTATGTTCTGTCTTGATCTCAACAATGCAACACATGAATCAGAGTTGAGGTAGTATTCTACTGTTTAGACTGTGTAGTAGTATGTTTAGATTTAAGTGTGAGAAAACATGAGCATTTCTGTTCACTGATTTATGCCTCTGGTAGTTGTGTTTGTTGGAAACTGCGCACTATAATCAAGTTATTTTTACAGATTGTTTCCAGCAAAAAACTGACCAGACCCCTCATGCTGCGAAATAGAAGACCAGCAGGAAAAGGAACTATCACGGTACAGAGATCAATGTTCTTTTCTTATTTTTTTGTTTGGTGTACAATCAGCAAATGCAGCTAGAATATAGTTTTAGCATAATGCCAACAACTTTAGGAAAAGTAATAAGTGAATCATACAAACTGTCTTCAGTGTTTTTTAAAAATTCTTCTCTACTAAACGTTCGTGTCTTGTGCTGGAGCTGTCTGACACCTTGCACACATGCCTGAGTTTAGGCTTTAGCCTGCCCAACTGACATTGCTGGAAGTGTTACTGTTGTCCCAGATTAGGGGCTTATTTTGTATGGGATTGAATTCTTAACTCGCCTGCTCCTGACAGCAGCCTGATATATGCAGTCCTTGTAATGTTCAAATGCTGTTAATAATTGAATAGTTGCTAGGCAGTTTTGAAGCTCAGCTCAATTAAACAAGACATTAGGGCTTTGCACATTCTTGTAAGTTTGAGTTGATAGTTAGGGAAGGAGGTAGAGCCACTGGTAAAGAAGTGCTTCTTTGTTACTGCCACATCAACCAGTCCTGTCATTTTGTGTTTGTGGGAGGGGTGTTCAGAACATTGCACTCTACAAGAAAACAAACCTTATTTGTTTTTGAAACTAAAGATTGGTGAATAGCTTGTCATCTAGGATAGTTGAATAATTGGTTAAATATATTTTTGTATAACTCATAAGCACAACTTGGTTTCTTTCTTGGTTGGAATCCTTTTCTGTAGCTTATCTTAAATAGTGTGATGTGTATCTGAATAACAAGGAAAAGAGCTGCAAAATGAAGAATTGGAAAAGCTCAATGTGGCTTAGAAACAGTTAGGCAGTTTTAGGAGCACTTAATGCCTAAAATAGGGGACAGGAAATATTTGTGCACTTCTGTCCAGAAGTGCATCCTCTCCTATATGAGATCACAGCAAAACAGGTTGTCTTACTGATGTCAGATGTTTGTTGATAAACCTTGAATTGATTAGCTTACTAGGCCATTTCAGAGGGCAATTAAAGGAATGAATGATTTTATTGTCCCATTTAACTAGGGAGACACAGTGAAAAGTGTTTTGTTGCCACAATCTGGTGCCATTTTGAGTTACAAAAGAAAGTACTTCGGTAGAGTTCACCTTCATTGGCCAGAGTCCCAAATATGGCTTTAGGGCTTCAGGAAAGTCTCTGCAAGGTAAACGTCAAGGATTCTCCACTCCAGTACAGCAACAGCAATGCTGATGCCCAAGGAGACAGTGGCTCTGCATGC
Organism: Chiloscyllium punctatum; assembly: GCF_047496795.1. Taxonomy (NCBI): domain Eukaryota; kingdom Metazoa; phylum Chordata; class Chondrichthyes; order Orectolobiformes; family Hemiscylliidae; genus Chiloscyllium; species Chiloscyllium punctatum. The sequence continues at coordinate 51,701,754 of NC_092743.1, read as the reverse complement.
CGCTATTGCACCAACACTGGCAAGCGTCCCCGTTCTGGACTGAATGCAACCAGGAGTCCCACTCCAGGGGAGTCACTGCTCCAAGTCTCCCAGAGCCAGGAGTCCACTCTCTGCCATCGCTGCAGCCAACACCAAGAGTCCAGGCTCCGGGCCTACCAAATCCAGGAGACCCAGCTGTGAGCATCGACACTGCCAAGAGTCCAGGCTTCAAATCCACTCTAGCCAGGAGTCACCGCTCTGGATACTGACACTGCTGCAGCCAACGCCCTGCTACCATGAGTCCACAGACTGGGCACCACAACCACCCCAACACTGCTGTGGAGCTTGAGTCACAAGTAGGCCTGACTGCAATGTATGGCATATCTCCTTCCCTAAAAAGACATTATTGAACCAAATGGGTTTAACAATGAAATGATTGTAGTTTCATCACTGAGTCTATGGCCACAGGTTTTTTCCTCCTGGAAGGTAGTAAGAGGTATGACAAAAGAGAAGATCACTAAGCGAGTTGGCCGGAATGATTCTAGCCCCCTTTTTGCCACCTCACCAACTCAGGGTTGGGCAAGATGATCCACTGGGACCTTTCTCAGCTTGCCAACAACCAAGGCCCTTCAAGGTGGTTAACTAGATGCTCAACTTGTCACTTCCTGATTGCCTGCTGAGTTTCAGCAGGAGATGGGATAACTCCATTTGTTCCAATCTGGGGACAATTGGGAGCACAGATGAGGGGGTGGGGAAATAGTTTTTAGTAATGAAGAAAAATGACCTATCTTCTCCCACTGACTGATTCCCTGAAGAGTAGACCTTGACCAACTATCTTCAGCTGGAAGCTGCCACCTACTGGTGGATGCTGCGATCAAGGCCTGTGATAGTCCAAAATACTTGCAAAACTCACCTGCCAGCTGTTGAGTTGATTAACATATGATACAGTGAACTATCACCATCTGGGTGCAGAGAGTTAGTTGACACCTAACACACTGTTTCCCACACAGTATCTCAGAGGGAAAGTAGAGGCCATTCCAGATTTTTTTAACTAATTGAGTATTTAAGTGAATGTGTACCTGAAAGCAGCAGCAATGCACCTCCCTTCTGCACATTAAAGGACCCTCTTTATGGCCACTGCTATCCCTGTACATCCCAGGCACAGAGATCACAAACTTCTGTTCTTTAAAGTTCTTAGGCCCACATGCTCTATTCTCAATCAGTCTCTCAAATCCACTTTATGGAAGCCATTCCATGCTAACAGTAGCTCACTTCTTACCAGCTTTTCCATTCTTCATGAGCAGACTGTATTGCTGTTCCATTGTACCATTGCAACATTATCCAGTGCTCAACAGCAAAGCCATTTTTGACCTCATCACTATGGGTCCAGGCAGTTGCCCTGTGCTCCCTGCACCTATAGGAATGGTTGATCCTGAACTTTTCCTGATTTTTGGAGCAAGGTTTCTGGTTCAAATATTTGTGACATAAGTTAGAGTCATAGAGATGTACAGCACAGAAACAGAGCCTTCAATCCAACCCATCCATGCCGACCAGATATCCCAATCCAATCTAGTCCCACCTTCCAGCACCCAGCCCATATCCCTCCAAACCCTTCCTATTCATATACCCATCCAAATGCCTCTTAAATGTTGCAATTGTACCAGTCTCCACCACATCCTCTGGCAGCTCATTCCATACACATACCACCATCTGCGTGAAAAAGTTGCCCCTTAGGTCTCTTTTATATCTTTCCCCTCTCACCCTAAACCTATGTCCTCTAATTCTGGACTCCCCCACCCCAGGGAAAAGACTTTGCCTATTTATCCTATCCATGCCCCTCATCATTTTGTAAACCTCTATAAGGTCACCCCTCAGCCTCCGATGCTCCAGGGAAAACAGCCCCAGCCTGTTCAGCCTCTCCCTGTAGCTCAGATCCTCCAACCCTGGTAACATCCGTGTAAATCTTTTCTGAACCCTTTCAAGTTTCACAATATCTTTCCGATAGGAAGGAGACCAGAATTGCATGCAATATTCCAACAGTGGCCTAATCAATGTCCTGTACAGCCGCAACATGATCTTGCAACTCCTGTACTTGATACTCTGAACAATAAAGGAAAGCATACTAAACACCACCTTCACTATCCTATCTACCTGCGACTCCACTTTCAAGGAGCTATGAACCTGCACTCCAAGGTCTCTTTGTTCAGCAACACTCCCGAGGACATTACCTAGTCCTGCTAAGATTTGCTTTCCCAAAATGCAGCACCTCACATTTATCTGAATTAAACTCCATCTGCCACTTCTCAGCCCATTAGCCCTATCTGGTCCAGATACTGTTGTAATCTGAGGTAACCCTCTTCGCTGTCCCCTACACCTCCAATTTTGGTGTCCTCTGCAAACTTACTAACTGTACCTCTAATGCTCGCATCCAAATCATTTATGTAAATGACAAAAAGTAGAAGGCCCAGCACTGATCCTTGCGGCATTCCACTGATCACAGGCCTCCAGACTGAAAAACAACCCTCCACCATCACCCTCTATCTTCTACCTTTGAGGCAGTTCAGTATCCAATGGCTACTTCTCCCTGTATTCCATGAGATCTAACCTTGCTAATCAGTCTCCCATGGTGAACCTTGCCGAACGCCTTACTGAAGTCTATATAGATCACATCTACTGCTCTGCCCTCATCAGTCGTCTTTGTTACTTCTTCAAAAAACTCAATCAAGTTTGTGAGACATGATTTCCCACGCACAAAGCCATCTTGGCTATCCCGAATCAGTCCTTGCCTTTCCAAATACACGTACATCCTGTCCCTCAGGACTCCCTCCAACAACTTGGCCACCACTGAGGTCAGACTCACTGGTATATAGTTCCCTCGCTTGTCTTTACCGCCCTTCTTAAACAATGGCACCACGTTTGCCAACCTCCAGTCTTCCGTCACCTCACCTGTGACTATTGATGATACAAATATCTCAGCAAGAGGCCCAGCAATCACTTCTCTAGCTTCCCACAGAGTTCTCGGGTACACCTGATCAGGTCCTGGGGATTTATCCACCTTTAACCGTTTCAAGACATCCAGCACTTCCTCCTCTGCAATCTGGACATTTTGTAAGATGTCACCATCTATTTCCCTTCTGTCTATATCTTCCATATCCTTTTCCACAGTAAATACTGATGCAAAATATTCATTTAGTATCTCCCCTATTTTTTTATGGCTCCACACAAAGGTCGCCTTGCTGATCTTTGAGGGGCTCTATTCTCTCCCTAGTTACCCTTTTGTCCTTAGTATATTTGTAAAATCCCTTTGGATTCTCCTTAATTCTATTTGCCAAAGCTATCTCATGTCCCTGTTTTGCCCTCCTGATTTCCCTCTTAAGTATACTCCTACTTTCTTTATATTCTTCTAAGGATTCACTCGATCTATTCTGTCTACACCTGACATATGCTCCCTTCTTTTTCTTAACCAAACCCTCAATTTCTTTAGTCATCCAGCATTCCCTATACCTACCAGCCTTCCCTTTCACCCTGACAGGGATATACTTGCTCTGGATTCTCGTTATCTCACTTCTGAAGGCTTCCCATTTTCCAGCCGTCCCTTTACCTGTGAACATCTTCCTCCAATCAGCTTTTGAAAGTTCTTGCCTAATACCGTCAAAATTGGCCTTTCTCCAATTTAGAACTTTTAGATCTGGTCTATCCTTTTCCATCACTATTTTAAAACGAATAGAATTATGGTCGCTGGCCTCAAAGTGCTCCCCCACTGACACCTCAGTCACCTGCCCTGCCTTATTTCCCAAGATTAGGTCAAGTTTTGCACCCTCTCTAGTAGGTACATCCACATACTGAATCAGAAAATGGTCTTGTACACACTTAAGAAATTCCTCTCCATCTAAACCTTTAACACTATGGCAGTCCCAGTCTATGTTTGGAAAGTTAAAATCCCCTACCATAACCACCCTATTATTCTTACAGATAGCTGAGATCTCCTTACAAGTATGTTTCTCAATTTCCCTCTGACTATTGGGTCTATAATACAATCCCAATAATGTGATCATCCCTTTCTTCTTTCTCAGTTCCACCCAAATAACTTCCCTGGATGTATTTCCAGGAATATCCTCCCTCAGCACAGCTGTAATGCTATCCCTTGTCAAAAATGCCGCTCCCCCTCCTCTCTTGCCTCCCTTTCTATCCTTCCTGTAGCATTTGTATCCTGGAACATTTAAGCTGCCAGTCCTACCCATCCCTGAGCCATGTTTCCATAATTGCTATGATATCCTAGTACCATGTTCTTAACCATGCCCTGAGTTCATCTGCCTTTCCTGTTAGGCCCCTTGCATTGAAATAAATGCAATTTAATTTTTTCATCCTACCTTGTCCCTGCCTGCCCTGATTGTTTGACTCACTTCTGTTCTCAGTTGTACCCATCTCAGACTGATCTCTTTCCTCACTATGTCCCTGGGTCCCACCCCCCACCCCACCTTACTAGTTTAAATCCTCCCAAGCAGTTCTAGCAAATTTCCCTGCCAGTCTATTAGTCCCCTTCCAATTTAGGTGCAATCCATCCTTCTTGTACAGGTCACTTCTACCCCAAAAGAGATTCCAATTATCCAAAAATGTGAATCCTTCTCCCAAACACCAGCTCTTCAGCCATGCATTCATCTGCTCTATTCTCCTATTCCTGCCTGCACTAGCTCGTAGCACTGGGAGTAATCCAGATATTACTACCCTACCGGACCTCCTTTTTAAATTTCTGCCTAACTCTCTGTAATCTCCTTCAGAATCTCAACCTTTTCCCTTCCAATGTCATTGGTTCCAATGTGGACAATGACCTCCTACTGGCCCCTCTCCCCAGTGAGAACATTCTGCACTTTCTCTGAGACATCCTTGATCCTGGCACCAGGGAAACAACACACCATGCTGCTTTTTCTCTGCTGGCCACAGAAACGTCTGTCTCTACCTCTGACTACAGAATCCCCTAACACACTTGATCTGTTGGAACCCGACATACCCCTCGCTGCATTAGAGCCAGTCTCAATACCAGAAACTTGGCTGTTTGTGCTACGTTTCCCTGAGAATCCATCACCCCCTACATTTTCCAAAACAGTATACCTGTTTGAAATGGGTATATCCACAAAAGACTCCTGCACTAGCTGCCTACCTCTCTTACCCTTCCTGGAGTTAACCCATCTATGTGACTGTATCTGAGACTTATCCCCCTTCCTGTAACTGCCAACCATCACATACTGTTGCTGTTTCAAATTCCTCATCACTTCTATCTGATCATTTTGTTGTTAATTGATTTGTATTCTGTTCTTTATTTTCATACCTAAGATTTTTGCAGAAGAAGTGAAAGATAGCCGGGTGGTAAACTTTGAAGCTCAAGCACGGTCTCTGGATAATAAGGTTGGTTTTTTATATATATGTAGAAATTAAAAATACGCACTTGGTCCTTTAAGGAAAGACAGAAGATTCACCAATGATGTTGGTAGAACCATTCTATTGACACTCTTTCCTGTCATTTGTTTCAGATTAGCACTATTATAAGTTTTGCTTTTTACTTCTGGGATTTATGAAGAGTTTTATTTGTTCAATGATTGTCAGTTCAAATGTTCAAACTGGTAATAACATTTGTTCCATTGTATAACACTTGTGCTGGTGGTGATCAGGATTTCTTCGGGAAGTCAGATCCATATTTAGAATTCTACAAACAGACTGAAGATGGAAGATGGCAAATGGTGCATCGAACAGAGGTGAGAGTTATAATTTGAAGAGCTAATGCAAACATGTTAGCTCTTGTTTCTAATGAGCTATTGTCTACAAGCAAGTCATTTTAACTAACTTGTTGAATCTGGAGAGGGTGGGAGGATCAAGAACATGTGGTTACTGCTTAAATGTAAGAGGTCACTCACTTAAACAAATTCACTGATGTTTTCAAATGAAACTGCAATAGTGTCATTCAATAAAACAGCACATTGTATTGGAAAAAAATGCAGCTTTTAATATGAAGTGATAGCTATTGTATAAAGATCAAATATTATTTTTCAATTATTGTGGTAATATCTCTGACAAATTAAGATTCTGCTCCTCAAATCTATAAATTTACTGAAACATAAGACCAGTCAAACCAAACATCTGTATTCACTGTTAGTATTCGTGAACTGTGACAATGCAACACTAGAGTTGATCATTTCATGTGGTAGTTTAAGACTTTAAAAGAAAATTGTAGTTTCATGTTTTTAGCATTTCACTTTTCAACCAGAAATCATATTCATGATAGCAATAAATGTGATAACATTATTTCAGATAAAATATATTCTTTAATAAGCTTTATTCCAGGGATAGATCATACACCAGTGTGTGTAAACCTGTTTGCACAAAATCAATGAAGAAATCTGATTGAACTCCTGTACAAATCTCTCAGAATTGTAATGGCATAGAAGGAAGCCATTTAGCCCATTGTTTCAGCATGAATTTGATTACCTAGTACTGATCACCTGCCTCTTCCCATATCCCTGCACACCACTTCTATCTAAATGATCATCCAATGCCCTCTCAAAGGCCTCAATTGAACTTGCTCCCTCATATGTACAGACTGTGAGTACTCAAGGTGTGGAATGCACTATGTAAAAAAGTGTTTTCCTCACATTACCATTGCTTTGTTTGCACATCACTTTAAATCTATTCCCTGTCATTCTTCTTCTCTTTTAAGAGTGGGAACAGCTTCTCCCTATCTACTCTATCTAGCCCTATCCATACTTTGAAAACCTCTACCAGATCTCCTGTTAATTGTCTTCCCTCCGGGGAGAACAGCCCCTACTTCTTCAAGCTATTCTCTTCATTGAAGTTTCTCAATTCTGGAACTGTTCTTGTAAATCGCTTCCGCACTGTCATCAATCTGTTTGCGTCTTTTCTGTAATGTGAATCCCACAAGGGATTATAAGAGATTTTTAAAAAAAATTAAAGCAATACTTTTGTGATATTATCTTATTGTATTTTCTACCTATTTTTCAGGTAATAAAGAATAACCTGAATCCAAGTTGGAAACCTTTTAGAATTCCTCTGCGATCTCTGTGTAATGGGGACTTAGAGAGGTCTATCAAGGTACTTTATATTTTTCTGTATATTGAAAGCGGAAATAAATACTTGCCACATTTCCTTAAGAATATTGACTTCTTCTAAAAAAATTTAGTATATTTAATTGTCTTATGTAAGATATAATTTCCTCAGGGTAGTATCTAGTTCCAACCATCTTCAGCTGCATCTTGATTAACCTCCTCTCCATATAAGGTCAGAAGTGAGGATGTTCGCCAATGAGCATCATTCCTGAATTCTCAGATACTAAAGCAGTCCATGTTCAGATGCAACAAGATCTGGACAATGTCCAGATTTGGACTGACAAGTGGCAAATAACATCATGCCATACAAATGACAGGCAATGCCCAACTCCAAAAGAGACAATTTAACTACCACTTCTTGACATTCAATGGTGTTATCGTCACTGAGTTCCCCACTAGCAACATCCTGCAAGTTGCCATTGATCAGAAACTCAATTTGACTCACTTTCTATAAATACAGCTTAGAAGACCGGAAGGTCAGAGGCTAGGAATATTGCAGCAAGTATCTCACCATCTGCCTCCCCACATCCTGTTCACCATCTACAAGATACAGGTCAGGAGTATGATGGAATAGTCGCCACTGAATGGGCACAGCTCCAACAACACTCTAAGTTTGACACCAGCGGGAACAAAACGGCCTGCTTAATTGGCATCGCAAACATCCACTCCTTGCATCACTGATACTGTGTACAGAGTGCACTGCAGAAATTTACCAAAGATCCTTAGGCAATACTTTCCAAGCCCACAACTACTTTCAGCTCGAAGGACAAGGGCGGCAGAATACCAATACCTGCAAGTTCCTCTCAAACCCACTTACAGTCTTGACTTGGATGTATACAACAGCCCGTGGACTGCAATGATTCAAGAAGATAGCTCACCATCACTTTAAGAGCAACTAGGGGCAGGTAATAGATGCTGGCCCGGCTAGTGATGCCTCGAGATTAAATAAAAGAAAACACATTAACAAATGTATCCATGTGAATACTGGTACAGCCATCTATTCTTATCATTCTTAATACATCAGCAATACTGATATATGTGAATAAGATTGTTTTAGGTGCTCAAGTTCCAAATGCTGATGACACTTCGTGACCAATTTGCATAAAATCTAACAATTAGATCACAATCTATTACTTCTGAAAACATCATCATTTGAATGAGGTTGCACCTAAGATACCAGCTTTTACCTATCTGATATTTTCAATACTTAACAATAATGATTTATCCTTCAGTTTGCCAAGTTGCTCAAAGCTTTTGCAATTTTGCACTGAGAATTATACAAAGCCAATGCTTCAACAAGAGGGGAATGCATGGAGGAAAGTTGCACTTATCAATGGCAATAGGCTGTTTAATACTAACAATTAAAAGATAGCAGAGTGTGGTAACTTGAAAATAGCAATTTTACGGCTTTCAACAAAATGTGATTTTAATCTTTTTCAGGTGGATTGTTATGACTATGACAATGATGGCTCGCATGATCTAATTGGTATATTTGAGACTAATATGACTAAACTACTGGGAGCATCCTACAATTCACCGGTAGGTTTGTGAATAAAATTGTAAGAATGTATAGCATTAGAAATAGCATTCACTCAACCACAAGCCTCTGCTCACCATTTGTCTCCTCCCAGTCCATCTAGTTGATCTCAACACTTTACATTCGTTTTCTCACACATACTCGTCTGATTTCCTTTTGAAAGCATTAAGCTGCATTTACCTCAACCACTTCCTGTAGTCGTGAGTTTCCATGTTCTAACCACCCCTGGGGTAAATACATTTTTTCTTAAGTATCCTAGATTTATTAGTAAATATCTTGTAGTTGAGGTCCATTTATTTTTGTTATTTCTGTTCAGCTATAAATTGCAATATCTCTGTAGATACTTTTGAAACTATAATGCCCTAAAGGAGTAACTTTATGACTTGGTACATTTACCGGAGAACTTTTCCAATCAGGAATATAATTTAAATATTGAAGTACATCTCATTTTTGAACATTAAGTCAAGAAAATTGGATATACTGGCACAGTTTCTGTTTGCAAGTAGGGATTTCCACTAGATACATAAAGATGTTAGACACATTCTATTTTGCTTTAATGCTTATATTTTAATAGTGCCTAAATTCCCAAATAATTTTAAATGTTGAATATTCCCATGTTGACTATGATTTTATGGAATTCATAGAATCCCTGTGGAGCAGGTAGGCCTTCTGAAGAACATCCCACCCCTACCCCTGTAACCCCTGCATTTACCGTTGCTAATCCGCTTAGCCTGCACATCCCTGGATAGAGCAATTTAGCATGGCCAATTCACTTAACCTGCAAATCTTTGGAGTGTGGAAGAAAACCAGAGCACTCAGCGGAAACCCAAGCAGATATGTGAAGAGTGTGCAAACTCTACGCAGACAGTCATCCAAAGCTATGGCACAACAGTGTTAACCACTGTGCTACCCTGAATTATAGCTGATGAAATTTGTTGCAACATGTAACAAAATCACATTTTTGATAAATGTTTAAGTTTTCACAAACGTTGCTAATTTGTTTGGATACGCGATGCCCAGTATGTAAACACCAAGTGTCATTAGGTACTGAGGTTCTACCAATCCCAGGTCTTGCGAAGAATGGGCCTGCCCTCCCTGCTGCGGAACGCTCCAAGTAGTTGGACTGTTCCATATCACCTGTGCTTCATGGAGAAACTTGTGAAGAAAAACACCTTTGACCACCAGTTCATCAGGAAGTGGTCAGCAGTGTCCTTGAGACCCTTCACGAAAAGGAGAGGTTGTACCCTGTCTAACGGTTCCCTGGGCAGACTGTCAAAGCCATTTGGCAGAATGCCTCCTCGCCAAAACTTTCAAACAAGCACCTGGACATCGCTTGGTTGGTGGTGAGAAGGGCCCCTCACTGAGAGATCCTTTATGCATGCCTGGACTCCCTGCGTCACCACAAACTGTCCTCAAAGCGGCCGTGGAGGGGACAAGACTGTTACACATCTCCTTCTGGAATGTTTGGATTAGTGGTGCTGGAAGAGCACAGCAGTTCAGGCAGCATCCAACGAGCAGCGAAATCGATGTTTCGGGCAAAAGCCCTTCATCAGGAGGCTTTTGCCCGAAACGTCGATTTCGCTGCTCGTTGGATGCTGCATGAACTGCTGTGCTCTTCCAGCACCACTAATCCAGAATTTGGTTTCCAGCATCTGCAGTTATTGTTTTTACCTCCTTCTGGAATGTGCCTACGCAAAGGATGTCTGGAGAAAGATGCAGAGGTTCGTCCTGAGAAGCTCCATGACGTGGAACGCCATGCTCTACGGTCTGTTCCCCAGGAAGCACACTGAGATGAACATCAACTGCGCCTGGAGGGCCATCAACTCGGTGAAAGACGCTCTTTGATCTGCCCAAAACTTGCTGGTCTTCTAGTTGAAGGAATTGAACCTGACTGAGTGTTCAGACTGGCACATTTCAAGGTCTAGGAGTACGTGCTGAGGGATGCACTGAAGCTTGGGGCAGCTGCCGCCAAAGTGTGGTGGGGCAAGACCATCGTGTAAGGTCCTTCTGTTGAAGAATAACGGGGTCCATTCAGTAATTGGGCCCCACTGATGCCTCAGCTAAAAGCCAAGAGATTGATTGTAAACATAGAGAATTGTAAACATCAACGATGCAATTTGTTCTCTGAAAGTAAAGACAGTATACATCTGAACAGCATCAATATAAATGTAGTTTCTTAGTAGATGCAGTCAAATAGTGGCAAGTTAAAGGACAAAAGAAATAATGGTGCATTCAGTGAAGTATTTCAATAACAATGTTTTTTTGAGTACTTACATGTGATTTAGCTCAACTGCTGTGAGTGTGGACTGTGAAATTGTGGGTGAGAAATCTGTCTTGCGGATACTGTCTGTACTTTGATCTAGTATTTTAGTAATTTACTCTGATAGTTCTACATTATTATAGCCACAAATGGCTTTATATGTAACTGTAATCATTCTGTTGATCAGAGTTGATTTTTATTTACGGTTGATGATATACTGTAGATGTGGCAATTAGTTCTGTATGTTGTGTGGAAAAGAATAACACCAGAATTTTGACTGCATATTCTTCACTACCATTATTAACATTGTTGAATTAGCTGCTGGTATATCAGTGAGCAAGACGAGTAAGAAATGCATTCATGTAAATGTGCATATCTTCTACAGAAGCTGTTTGATTTCTTCATTTCCTTTCTTCTCCTTGGTCGCTGGTTCAAGCTTCTCCTAAGGTTGCCCCTGAACTTGCTTCATTCTCTGTGTATTTCCTCTCATACATACAGGGTGACCAACTCTGGAGGGGAAAGAATAGGTACATTTTGCAAGGCTGCAGGTAAAACTGGAGGGCAGGGGTGCAGGGTTTGTTCGCAGAATCGAAGAAATGGAGGCAGGTTTGTGTCCTGCTAGATCTGGTGGGATGTTTTGAGAGGGTTGGGAGGTGTCGGCGGATGGAGGTTTGGAGGGTTTTTCAAAAGAGTTGGACCAGGGGAGACATGATGCTATCACTGCTGCTGTTCATGTGTGGCTGTATGCACTGTGCATAAATGAAGACACTGGGCAGAATCTGAGGACACATGGCAAGCCTGGACACACCCATCAAGGAAAATTCTGCAACAATCCTGGAAAGTCCAGAACACGTGGTCATCCTGTGTCCATAGCATCCACCACCTGCTCCTTTGATCATCTTCCCACTAAATTGCTGATCATCCATCTTCCCATACTGGCCCCTGGCATAGCTAATAGTGTTAATAGATCCTTCTACTCAGACTCTGTCTCACTTATGTTCAAATTTGGTGTAAAGTCTCAAAGGCTCCCATTTAAAAAAAAAATAAACCCAGCCTCAACTCCTACCCCTGAGACCTTGCTGGATGTGCTTGAAAGTATCATTGATTACCAAATTGGTGCCCATCTTTATTACAGCTCCATATTTCAATTCCCTCAATAGGCTTCTAGGACTGAAATTTACTTTATAAAAGTCACAAATTACTGCTCATGGAACTGTGGCCATGGTAAAGTATCCTTCATTTTTATCAACTGTCTGCAGTGTTTGACATGGTTGACCACAGACCACGCTGTTTTTCAGGATTATCACTGTATTTGCCTGGATCTGTTCTTATATAATCCAATCATGGATTATCTGCAATGACTTCTTACCCACATCATTATCTCTATAGTACCCCAGGGCGTTCATTCTTGATCTTCTCTATTTCTCACTCACCTGTATACTGCCCTTAGCCACCATTATCCAAAAAATACAACTACAGATTGCATATGCTCATGCTGCCAATACTTAGCTCCACCTCACTTTCAGAGTCGAACTTCAGAGTGAGGCAAGATTGATAGTGAAGCAGCATTTGACCAACTGATACATCAAGGAGCACTAGCAAATCTAAAGCCAATGGTAATCATGGAGAAAATTATAAAGGAAGATGGTTTTAAAAGGTCTGTCATCTCAGTCCCAAGGAAATATCTGTAGGATTTCCGAGCTCAACTATCTTCAGCGTCTTCAATGATATTTCATCTCTTGTAAGGTCAGAAGTGGAGATGTTCACTGATGATTGCACAACATTCCACATCATTCATGACTCAGGTACTGAAGTAGTTAGTGTCTAAATGCACCAAGACTTGAACAACGTCAAGGCTTCATCAAATAAGTGTCAAGTAACGTTCGTGCCATAAAAATATCAGGTAATGACCATCTTCAGCAAGATAAAATCTAAACATCTCCCCCCTGTTCAATGGCATTACCATCACTGCACCACTCCCATGATTGACATCCTGGAGCAGTACCATTGATCAGAAACTGAGCTGGACCAGTTTTTTTTTAAATACTGTGAATACAAAAGACTAAGAATTCTGAAGTGAGTAACTAATCTACTGACTGTGCATACAGGCGTACAGTTATTGATGTGTGTACTATCTACAGGATGCACCATAGTACTTCACCAAGGTTCCTTTCATATACCCTCTAAACCTATCTTTACTATCTTCAAAGTAAGGGCAGCAGTACGTGGAACTATCACCAACTGTAAGCTCTCCTCCAAGCCACACATCATCATGACTTGAAATTAAATGTCACTAGATCAAAATTGTGGAACTCCCTAACAGTACTGCCCCGGGGTCCCAAGGATGGCACAGCTCCATCTCCAATTAGGGAAATTAAGAATCGACATTAAATGCTGGTTTGGTCAACAATGTCTACATAGCATAAATGGAAAAGGAAACAAATTGTCTTAATTGTGTCTTTGTCTCTAATTTGCTTAACATGCTGTCTGACACCTTATACTGGATGAGCATAAATGTCCTCCAAATAAATATTGAGCAGGCTGAAGCCATTGCTTTAAAACTCACCCACAAATTCCATTCCAAATTCACCAAATACCTCCTTCCTCTTGGCATCTTTGTGAGGCTGATCCAGACTGGGCTTGATGCAATATTGCACACCAAGATAAATCTCTGACCACACATTCATTTATCCTTAAGACCTGCTATTCCCCCTCCACCCCCATAATAACACTCAACACCATTCTGCACAACTCAGTCGTTCTGTTGATGAAATCATCATTTATGCCTTTGTACCTTCTGTAGTTAGTTATTCCATTGAATTCCTGACTGGCCTCTCGTCTTTTCCGCTTCATAAACATGAACTGATCCAAAACTCTTGCCCTCATCCTAACTCTCCTCAAGTCCCATTCACCCATCAGCCCTGCTCTGCAAATCTACTTTGACTTCAACTTAGTCACCAGATCATTTTCAAATCCCCACCGCAACCTTACCACTACTTATCCCAGTAACCTCCTCAAGTCTTAAAGTCCCCCAAGATCTCTGTTCTCCTCTAATTCTGGCTTGTTGCACATCCCAGATTTTAATTATTCTACCTTTCAAGCTAACAAATGACTAAACTCTGGATTTCCTCCACAAAATCTCTTTTCCTCTTCAAATGTCTACTATCTTTCAGTATACTTACTAACTTAGCATTTTGACTCATTTTGATCATCTCACGTGATGGGTGACAACTTTGTTTTATAACACTTCTGTGAAGCATGTTGAAGGATTAAATAAATACAATGTTATTGGAGTATGTGTGCAGAGCAGGAGAAAGAGGAAGAAACCTTTCCAAAATTATGTAACAGAATATTGCCATATTCCTGCCTTACCACTTGTTTTTTGTTTCTCATTTTAGGAGAGCTTTCTGAGGTTATAATTGTGATTCAGGTCACGTCAGCAGTCTTTACCTTGCAGTTAATTAGTGTTATTGATCTTTGTTTGTGATTGATAAGGTGCTGCACAGGACACTGCGAAATAAGATTAGAGCCCAAGGAGTTAGGTGCAAAGTGCCTGCACAACTAAAGGGTTGGCTAACTGACACAGCACAAAGTACGGATAAATAAATCTTTTTCAGGATGGCAGCCAGTGACCCGTGGCGTTCCGCAGGGATCAGTTGGAACCATAGCTGTTCATGTTATACTTTACCAATCTGGATGAAGAAACTGAGGGCATTGGTGCTAGGTTTGCACAAAGACAGCCAGAGAGGCAGGTTGTGTTGAAGAAGCTGGGAGGCTGCAGAGGGACTTGGACAGACTAAGCGAATGGGCAAAGAAATGGCAGATGGAAAGTTGGAAATGTACATTATATACTTTGAATATACTTTATATTCTTGGAGTATTGTGTTCAGTTTTGGTCAGCTTGTTATAGGAAGAGTGCAGAAGAAATTTACAAGAATGTTGTCAGGACTCCAGGGTCTGAGTTATATGGAGAGGTTGGAGACAAGGTAGGACATTTACAAAATTATGAGGGGCATGGATAAGGTAAATAGGCAAAGTCTTTTCCCTGGGGTCGGGGAGTCCAGAACTAGAGGGTTTAGGGTGAGAGGGAAAAGATATAAAAGAGACCTATGGGGTAAATTTTTCACACCGAGGGTGGTATGTATATGGAATGAGCTGCCAGAGGAAGTGGTGGAGGCTGGTACAATTGCAACATTTAAGAGGCATTCGGATGGGTATATGAACAGGAAGGGTTTGGAGGGATATGGGTCAGGTGCTGGCAGGTGGGACGAGATTGAGTTGGGATATCTGGTCGGCATGGACGGGTTGGACTGAAGGGTCTGTTTCCATGCTGTACATTTCTATGACTATGACTCATAGAAGACTGAGGAGTGGAGGGTGGGGAGGGGAGTCTTATAGAAGTGTATAAGGTCATGAAAGGCATGGATATCAGCAACAGTGTGAGCCAGAAGGAGGCACTATCCAATGCACTCATGACAATGACGCTGCTGGAGGCTGAAGAATGTCGACACAACATTCTTGTTGTGCGGCTCCAGACTGTGGCTGGGGCCCAGATACTTGACGGCAGAGGTAATGGTGTTGTGGCGGCGTGTGTGGGAACTCGGGACACCTGCGTGTTTGCAGGTTGAGGATCTTTCTGGTAGTGAGAAGTCACGGTGGAGGAGGGGTATATTTCCTTTTCTTTTATTTCTGCTACTGTTTTGGAATCCTGTCTTTTGTATACTAAGATGGTGCCAGAGAATGTGCTCCTGTGTTCAAGTACATGTGACAATAAAATCTAAATCTAGAGTAAAGATGTACTGCTGGAGGCACTGTTGGGCTGCATTTGGAATATTGTGAGCAACATTGAGCCCCATATCTAAGGAAGGATGTGCAGACATTGGAGGGCGTCTAGAGAAGGTTTACAAGAATTATCTTGGAAATGAAGGGTTTGTCATATGAGGAGCAGTTGAGGACTCTGGGTGTGTACTCGATGGCATTTAGGATGAGGGAGAGCCGATTGAAACTTACAGAATACCAAGAGATTTGAATAGACATGGAGAAGACTTTTTCACAAATAGGAGAGACGAGGAGCCAAGGGCACAGCCTCAGAGTGAGGAGACCCTTTAGAACTGAGATGAAGAGGAATCCCTTCGTCCAGAGGCCGGTTAATCTGTGGAACTGATTTCTACAGAAGGGTGTGGAGGTCAAGTCATTGGAAGTATTTAAGACAGAGGTAAATAGAATCTTGATTAGTAAAGGGACCAAGGGTTAGAGGGGGAATGGAGTTAAGAAACATATTGGCTGTGATTGACAGGTGGAACAGATTCAATGGGCTGAATGGCCTAATGCTACTGTTGTAGTCTGACTGAATGATAATTTGAATTTAGTGTTTGATCATAAAGCTTTATAATTTATCATAACGCATTGTATTTTCATGTTATGATTTACAGTCACAAAGCTCATGGTGTTTTTTTCATAGGCAGAATTTGAGTGTATTAATCCAAAGAAGAAACAAAAAAAGAAAAATTACAAAAACTCAGGAATAGTGAGTTTTAAATTATGCCAGGTAAGAAATATTGATCCTTATTTAATTGAGTTATTTTATTCTGATTATAATAAAAATTTGTTTTAGTTTAGTTTCTTTCTCATCTGTTCAATTAATTTGTTTCATTGTCTCTGTCATTCTCTTGCTATCTCTCTCCTTTCTTACACTCTATTGTGTCACTCCCATTATTCTCAGTTTGCTGGTTTATGCTTGAAGTCTCAGCTGCTGCTTACTTTCCAGTTTTAATCCCAGCAGTGCCACTGGCCTCACAAGCTATGTTTCTTGTTGCTGTACCTTCATAAATTCTGCAGCATTGAGTCAGCAGCTTATTTTTATGCCAGCAACCAGTCTATTTGGCAAATACATTATATACACTTTTATTCTTTATTCTTTCCCAAGTTGTGGAGCATTGCTGGTAAGGCCAGCACTGTTGCCCATGCTGAATTACTCTTGAATAGAGTGGCTTGTTCAGAGGGCAATTAAGAGTCATCCATATTGGATCTGGAGTCACATGCAGGCCAAACCAGGTAGGCTTGGCAGAGTCCCTTCACTAAACAACATTAGTGAACAATTTTTAAAATCACAATTGGTGATAATTTCATGGCATTATTATTGAGCTTTTTAATTTCAGATATTTTTAACTGAATTTAAAATCTACCAGCTACCAAGGTAACAATTGATCCCAGGACCTTAGTGCATTAGTCTGGGCATGTGGATTACTAGTCCAGTGGTATTTCCACCAAACCAACGTGTTCCCTGTTTTAAAAACTGAATTGCTGTCTCACAACTACAAACCACTGAAGCAGATGCCATAGGCCTGTTGTGAGGGTTGACTGATGCAAGTAGTGAATTGGGCCGAGGAGCTATAAGGAGATATTGGATTGCGACAACGACTAGAGAAGGGAGGTGGAGAAAATATTTGCCAGTAGAGGGGAAGGCAGGAAAGAAAGAGACAAGAAGAGTGGAGAACAAAATGTAAGATCAAAAGAAAGACAAAAGGTGGCATGACAACAAGACGATGAGTTGAAGGACCATGAGGGGACATGTGCAATTGCCAACATTTTCTACATGTTGATCTGTTGTAGCCCACATCTCTCCAAAATCACCATACAGTTCAACCTGGGTACCGAGATATAGCTCTAAGAAACATAAGAAAAATTGTCCCCAAAAAGCTCAGCTACTGCTGATGTTTAAATGTGGAGCTCTCCTGTTGACTGTCCTGTTCAGATTTGGGACAAGGCTCATTTCTGCCCCTTTGATGTTTCGAACTTTATCCTGCCTCCCTAACCATTGACTTCTGTCACTGTTTTCCCTGTTAAAAGTTTGAGCCAATGGCTACACATCTGCAACTTCTGTCAGGCCTCTCACCTATTCTGAACTCGATCTATAATCTGTGGCTCATTCTCCAATCATTCAGTTTCTCATCCACTGCATCCCCATTCTTCCTGGTACATGACTCTGGAAATAGATTTTTGTGATATTTAAAAAGAAATTAAAAGTTTTACGGTTCCATCTTTTTGAAGCTGAGTTTTACAATAGGACAGTGTGTAGCAGTGACAGGAGTAATGCATGGAATGCTTGGAGAAAACAGATAGTTTCCCCTCTCATGCTACAGCCGTCAAAGTGACAATCCCTACCACGCAGCAGTTTGCTTTGTGACTGCAGTTTGTGCCAGAGAAAATGGTGCTGAATTTAATGAACTAATTGTTCTGTGTTGTTTGACTTCAAATACAGAGAAAGTATTTTAGAGTATGATAACTTGTTTTGCTGCTAAGTTATCAGAGAAAAAGATTTGAAATTTTGGGAAATATTGTATGATGTAAGGTTAGAATTAAAATACAAAGGCCAGTATCCCATCATTAAGTCACCCTTTGTTTGCATGTAAGAGAGTCCTTAGCATTGATCCTGCTCCTTCAGAGCCACCTCTGAGTGAACAGGATGACTAACATCTGTCAGCCAGGGCTCCCTGATGGGACCAGATTAACAGCCCCAATCAGGAGCTCATTCTATGAGGTATACCTGGCTGATCTCGTTACAATCATTATAACCCTTTGAGTCAAAGACAGTCTGGTTCTTCTTTTTTGTAAATATATACCTTCTCCTGGGGCATTTTAGCACCGGATCAGGTTCCTCCAACATTGCATCTGATACAGATGATGTGTAACACGCTGTAGCACGCCTTCTGCACCTGGAGCATTTTGAATGGAATTCATTCTCTTCTTCAGGCAGAAGGGATCAAGGTAGCAACATCTATGTCCATCTCAGATTACGAGGTATCTCAACGCCTAACAGATGGGGAGAACCCACAGGTTCTGGAACATTTGGAAAGGTAGTAGATGAGCTAAAGAGGCACATTAGCTTCCACACCATTTGCAAGTTTGCAGCTTTCATATGGTCCATGTGCTTGTTCAGGATTGAAGCACCCACCTGAACTTTATATGTCACTGGACCTGACCTCACATCAACCATAACTCTTTCCTACACCAAACTGCATCCCTTGAAGTAAACTCTCTCATTTAGCAGATTCTTATTTTCAGCATTAGCGTTCCTGATGCTGTTTCACTTTCCCCCAAGGTTTGACAAGTTCAGCATTAATCTGGTGCAGAGGCTTCTCCCCATTAGCAACTTTGCTGGAGTTGCTTAAAGGGTGGTCTTATAATCAAATAAGAACCAGGAGAGTTTGTTATCTAGTGAAGCTTTAAGTTGTTTCTTTAAGCTTGCCTTCAAAGTTTGGACTGCTCGTTCTGCCTGACCATTGGATGATGGATGGTAAGGAGCTGTCCTTATATGATAAATACAATATGACTTCAGAAAATACTCAAATTCCCTGCTGCTAAACGATGGCCCATTATCTGTAACTGACACTTCCATGTGTCCGTGTATTGCAAAAGATCTGCATAGACTTTTCATCCTCCCCATGTTTGATGAATGAGTTCTATGCACATCCATCAACTTTTGAGGGGTGTCCACAATGACTAAGAACATTGAGCCCATGAAAGGATCTGCATAGTCGACATGTAACCGAGTCCAGGGTTTAACTGGCCCTTGTTGACACTCTGGACACTGCCCCACCAACGCAGCTATGTCTTCATCCAATCCAGCCATAACTTCTCGCCCACATCTTCATTTTGGAAACCCCTGGTGGAGTTCAGTCAGCGTCTGGCAGCAACCTTTGCTCAGGACAATCATGCTTCATAATAATCATGCTGTATGATCTGGTCTCTCTGGGTTCAAAATGGTTTCAATTCTGGTCGTGACAGCCTTTGGTTTGCCCCATCACCACTAGCTGTTTCAGTTTTTCAAGGACTAGATCTTTCTGCATCCAAAGTCTGACATTGTCAGTTATGACTGGAAGTGTGTCCAGAAAATTTAAAACTATTACAGACTCTTCCAGTGGTGGTACCACCCATGGTGTATCTGCCAGTGGGAGGTGGCTCAATGCATCCGCATTTGCTACTGTCTCCCGAATGGTGTTCCAAACTGTAATTATGCGTACTCAGCATTAGAGCCCATCGCTGAATTCAGCCAGAAGCTATAAGTGGCACTACCTTGTCCTCTTTAAGTAAGCCTAGCAGTAGTTAATGGTTTATTGTTATTACAAATTTATGTCTTTCAAGGTATTGGTGGAACTTACTGACTCCAACTATGACCGCCACACCTTCCTTTTCTATCTGGGCGTATTTACACTCTATACATCCAGAACTTTGACTAATGTATACTATTGGGCCTTCTTCTCCATTGGGTCACCTTTGAGCTAATGTTATCTTGATGCTGTATAGGGAGGTATCACATGCCAAACCAGATTTCACTTGGGGATCACAGTGTGCCATAATCTTAGAGATGATAAGTGTTTCTTCAAGTCAGAGCTCTGAGAAGTGGTTGCAAAACCATTTACAAGGCTGACCCCTTTAAGAGTCGATGCATATGTATGAACTTTCCATATCATTTCTTAGCCAAAATAAAGACCTAAGATCGGTACAGACTGGGAACCAGGGCATCTTTGATCGCCCTTACCTTATCTTTCAACAAATGTACCCAATCTTGTTGATTCCATAGCCCAAGTAAATCACTTGGGTTGCCTGGATCTCACATTTTTCACTTGTATGCCTGTCTGGGAGAAACTAAGGTCAAAGGATTATGTCCCAAGTTCTCCAAGTATTCCTTATTCCTTCCCTGGAATTAGCATGTCATCTAGATAAATGGCAATCTGGGTAGACCTTGTAAACTGTTCTGCATCGTTTACTGAAAAATGCCAAGGCATTTGGATGATACCTCCAAATGGGAATCTCTTATACTGGTATAAACCCTAATGGGAATTAATTGTAGCATGCTTCTGAGAACTCTCATCTAACTGCAATTGCAAGTACGCGTGGCCCATGTCCACTTTATGTAGGACAGCCCCCTGCATATAAATCCTCCGTTCAGGATACATCCTGAGTGAGCCTATGTAATTGCCTTCACTCAAGTGGTATTCCTTAAGTTCAGACTGGTAAGGATGTTCACTTCCATCAGAATCTCCTACAACTCACATGCTCCCCTTGCCACATTTTCCAATGATGAAGCCAGATGTAGTGCCTGTTTGAAGTCCAGTTGCACTTCAACTCGTAGTCACTTTTGCATGGTTATATCATTAATCCCACCAAATGGTGTCTCATCATCTCATTAAGGATTAAACCAAAGTCACATTGCCTCTGCCAGTCATCTTATCTCATTAAAACTCCTGGTACAGACTTCCCTGGTTCTCAAATTACTGAGTAACACTTTCTGGTCGGCATAGGCGAGTTGGACCGAAGGGTCTGTTTCCATGCTGTACATCTCTAAGACTATGACTATGATAGCACCATAGAATTAGAGAAAGCTTGGGATTGTAATATTCCTTAACTAAGTCTATTAACTCTTGAAAGGTTTTAGTATTTGGTGCCTCAAGGAATGTTAGGCTCCTAATAACTGGAAAAGCTGCTAGTCCACAAGCTATCAGGAAAGTTACTCGTGGCTTTTCATCTGCCCAAGAAAAAAAACATGCATTCTTTCCACATACTGAGCCTAGTCTTTGTCAGGTTCGAAGGAGTTCAAGCTTCCCAAGTAACAGCATGATGCCAGAAATGCTTACCCCAACACAAAGGCAACTGTTGAAAGCAAATTCCTTCAGAAGTGTGCTTTTCTGTCATCACCACTGAACTAACTCCATAGAAGCCAGTATTCCATTACTAAGTCACACATTATTTGCACATGGAGAGTCATTGATACTGATCCAGCTCCCTCAGAGTGAGCAGGATGTCTGACACTCCTGTTTATACCTGCCAGCTAGGGCTCCCTGATTGGACCAGATTAACATCCTCCGTCGGGGGCCCATATTCTGTCAGGTCCACCTGCCTGACCTCTTTACAATCCCTACACTTGGGAGTTGGGACATTAGAATTTGTGAACAGTGAAATATTGATAGTACTAGGTGACTAGTGTTACCACCGTTTGCTTCATTTATAGGGAAAAACAGAGACAGCTATAACACTGTGGGGAAAGAGATAATCAATGGATTATATTTTGATTGCTCTAACAAAGAATTAGTAGAGCCATGATAGGCAGAATGACAATCTTGATTACTGTAATCCTCAATATAGTTTCTAATTCTACATGCTGTTTTTTATAAACTCCTATACTTAATATTTGTCTTTCTTTAACTTTTGCTGCCAATATTTGATCCAAAGCTGGTGTTTTTGTTTATGTCCTCCTTTGTTGGCTTTCATGTGTTTTAAGTATGCCACTGTTGTCTACCTTGCTCTTGTCTTTTTAATTTCTTTCCTACCCCTGCTGAGGTTTCTTGTCATTTCGCTATGGCTAAATTATTTTAATATTGACGCTAGTGTCGGTATTTTTCCTGCTTCATCTAATTCCAAAATCTCATCAGATTGGACATAACCACTGTGGATTCCTGGAGATCTATAATTTGAGGGATGGGGAAATGAGAAGCATCTAACAGTAGTGGGGGCTAGTCCTGGCAATGTTCTGACAGAGTCACTGGACTCGAAATGTTAATTCTGTTTTTCCCCAGTATTAATGCTGACAGACCACCTGAGCTTTTCCAACACTAACTGTTTTTCTTACGGTAGGAGCTGGATTTAACACAACAGGCTTCTACATCTCAAATGGATACATGGAAAGTTTGTATTGATTATTTGCAACTGGAAAATTGGATGAATAGATATCACAGCTGCATAAATAAATAAATAAATAAATGTCTTTTGTCTTTCTGGAAACATGAATAAACATGTGTCCACTTTAATAAAACCCAGTTTTATTTCAAAATTTAATCGTAAGTTTTTATTGCCTGTTAGTGCATGGGAGAGGTGGGGCTTAAAATGTCATATAATGGTGCTGACTTCCTCGAGAAAATCTGAAATAAGGACAACATTTTTGAAAGAACTAAGACAGTGTTTAATTTGCAGATTGTGAAAGAGTACACTTTTCTGGATTACATCATGGGTGGCTGTCAGCTGAACTTTATTGTGAGTAAAACATCCTCTTTGATGAAATCAATACATGTAAATTCGGTCACTGCTTTGGTTGTTTTAGTTCTCTAAATAAAATTTATTTAAGTATTATATACAAATCCAATTGATATTTGAAAGGATATGAGCTGCTATTAGAATAGCATTTACATTTTTTTCAAATTTCTTTTATATTTTTGGTCTTTTATTTCTGTGTACCCTGCCTTTTGGGGACCAGCTCATTATTCTGCCATGACTTTCTTTTCTGTATGATACAATGTCATAAAAATTAATCTGCAAGTAAAGTTATCTTCCAAGCAAGAAGCTTACTGAGAAGGTAGATTATCTGTAATAAATATAGCATGAATCTTGATTTAAAGCAGTGTTGGTCCAGCAAAACAAACGGTAAATGAACATCCAATTTTTTTCTTCAATGTTAATGTTAAATAGAAAAGCATTTATCATTTTCTATAATTTTTAAATATTAGAAATATTCGTGAATGCACCCTTAGTCCTGACGATAAATGTTCTTGTGTTACTTAAGTCCAATTTTTTTAGATAGATGTTCATCCAAGTGTCTGCATGCCACATTTCTCTCCAGTAGTATTCCACAAATGTTTTAATGTTTCTGATTTGCAGGTTGGAATTGACTTTACTGCATCAAATGGTGATCCACGTACACCCAATTCTCTACATTTTATAGCTCCTAATGGATTTAATGAATACCTGATGGCCATCTGGTCTATTGGGATAATCATTCAAGACTATGATACGTAATGCTTTAATTTATCTTTTGTGATTTTAATGTTCTATTTCAATGAGTCCTCAAAACCATACTAAAAAACTCAATTTCCATGTGAAAATATAAGCTTTATGATACATATTCCTAACTGTAGGCATAATAGTGTCTCCAGTACCTATCTAATGCTAGTCAGATTTATTTTGAAAGTCTTTTTTGTGGAAATATAACACTTAACCAGAGTTTTGTGAGGCTCAAGATTTTATATTGGTCTGTGATTTTGTAATAGTAGTAAGATCTGGTTAAACAGTTTTTTTTTCTATTGCCATTAAAAGTTAGACTCTGTGTTTGCCATCTGTAAGGCATAGGCTATAATGGTAGGCAGTTTGTAGAATGACTGTATAGGCCAGGATTGCCTTGGGAACTAACATACAATCATTTGCATACCACAGTTAGTTATCTGTTTTCTAATGGCTTGAGTATTTATTACGTGCCGCTGTTGCAATAATTTATCCTTAATCACACTTTTTCCTTTAGGAATTTACAGGCAGATATCTAATTATGGTTTTATATTTACAGAGACAAATTATACCCAGCATTTGGATTTGGTGCAAAACTACCTCCAGCCTGGCAGGTAACAAAGGACCATTCATTAAAAAAAGATGTATTCAAATACCTTATTTGTGTACACAAATCATTTCATGCAGTGACATTTTTCCTGTAGGTATCACATGAGTTTCCCCTTAACTTCAACCCTGAAAACCCATTTTGTGCAGGTATGAAACACCTGTTCATTTAGTAATATAACTTCATTGAAGTGGTCGGGAATAGTGCGGTTACTGTGGTTCCAGTTAAGATTTTAAGTGTTTTGTGACATTATGTAGCTTACTAAGGGCAATGCCCACATCACAATGTTTGCATCCTAATGAAAGGATGTATTTTACAAACTCAATTCCTAATAAGTTATAAATACCCTGCTGTATATTATTATGAGATCTTGATAAGTAGAAGCAGGAGTAGGCTATTTGAGCATCAAGCTTACTTTGCCATTTAGTAAAGTCATGTTTGAACTGATTAAAGCCTTAATACCACTTTTATGCCAACCTCTCCATATCCCTGACCCCCTTATGGATCAACTATCTGTCAAACTTAGCCTAGACTATTTTCAGTGATTCAGCCTCAATTGTTCTCCATATTATTGTATTCCATTTCATTTTTCACTGTGTGATTAGTTACCTTGGTTAAATAATTATCAGCTCATAATGTATCTCTCATGATAAAGCATGATGGAGTAACTCTCCTCAATCTAGCATCATATGAGGTGATAATAACTTTATTTAAAATTCGTCACTGCTTGGATTCTGTAGGGGTCCAAGGGATAGCTGATGCCTACCGCAACTGTCTTCCTCAAGTTCAGTTGTATGGACCCACAAACTTTTCTCCAATAATAAACCACGTGGGAAGATTTGCAGCTGCAGCAGCACAGCAGCATAAAGCTTCAGTAAGTGCTTTTACATATACACTTGAAATAAAGCAGCTTTGAAAGGAAGTAGCTCATTATGCCAGTGAGAATCATATATGCAAAACTGGAATGGTAAGTGGTAGCACAACTGTTTGTTTAGGTTTTAAAAAGCTGTTGATAACAAAGGATTAAAATTTTTGGACATGGGTGGACTGATTGAAATTTGAAACCATATTGCAATTTTGGGAAGGCAAACGGTCCTAGATAATATTTTTCTTTTGCTGAAGACATGGCATCTTACTGGTGTGTAGTTTTATGAACAGGGAATAGCCTCCATACCTGAAATAAAAGCAAGGTACTGCAGATGTTGGAAATCTGAAACAAGCACAAGGAATGCCAGACAAACTGAGCAGATCTTGCAGCATCTGTGAAGAGCGAAACAGAGTTAATATTTCAAACCTGGCAAGACTCTTCTTCAGAACTCCGGTGTTTCCGTTTTTATTTACAGGTGCTTTCTGACCTACAAAGTGTTCCAATCATTTTTTGTTGTATTTTTTTTCATAACTAATGGTCTATTTTCATTCGTCCATGGCTACACATTTTCCTACAGTTCTTGATGATTAGGAGAATGATCCTTATGCCTCTAACAAATAGATGATTGCTTTTGTCCTTATTTCTTGGAGGATAATTCTGGATTAATTTCCAGTGCAGATATATTGAACTTGAAACCTTTTGCTCCGTGTGGTGATAATTTAAAAACAACTTTGACTCCTGGTAGAGTCATTAGAGATATTATTTAACTATATGTTGAGAGACGCTTTGTTATAAAGTCTACCAAGCTCTCTCCCACATCCCAGTTAGTTTGACAATTTTAAATCTTAACTCTCACTTTTCACTAAAATGTTTTATATAATTCATTTGTCTTCAATTGTCTTAGCACTTGAATTGCATATCTTTGCCAATAACTAGGCCTATACTGCAGATGTCCCTTACATGTTCTCATTAGCCCTGTGAAATTTTGTTATTATTGTTCACACTGTCTAAGTCTACCTACTTTACCTTCTTATCTGCTCCCTTATCACATCAAGGGTATTACTCAACTTTGTGAAGGTTGTTGTTTAACTTCCATACTTAGCTGGGTTCCCACAGAACTGACTACATATCTCATCATGCACATGGACTTGGCTACATTTATCATCTTGCTTAGGTTAGCTACTTATAGCTACATTTAATCTTTTCTAAAATTACTCATGTGTGTTTAAATATCAATCATCAATTTTTCAGATAGTCTTACTTTAGTCTGTGTGACTATGTTCTGCATAAGGAACAATACATTTATTTGTGAGGCCAGAATAACTCTTGACCTTCTTTACAATTTTGATGCTTTTTACAAACATCACATAACTGCTGAGGTAGTTGACAATCGCTGAAAATGCTCACTATTTTATTCTAGTGTTCTATTTATATATTTAGAATGAACTTTGGTGGCTGAAGATTATATGTAAATCTGCTTTACTTTTGATTTACCATTTAGTTACCTAATGAACCTATTAGCATATTACTTGAGTGACATCTGATTTTAAATGAAATGAAATACAAAGCTCAGCAAAGATAATAAAATCAGTTTCAACATGGTGGTTGGTATGTGAAGAAATCTCTATTGAGCTGTTTTATGATCTTTGTAACCATGCTGTTCCTTAAGCTATGCTTTGTGTTTGATCTTAACAAGCAAATCAATTTGCTGTGTGTGATTTTAATAAATTACTTATTGTAGGGTTATTATCTTGGCAGCAATATTTCATCCTGTTGATCATCACGGATGGTGTGATAACGGATTTAGATGAAACAAGACAGGCCATTGTGAATGCTTCTAAGTTGCCGATGTCGATCATTATTATCGGTGTTGGTGGAGCAGATTTTAGTACTATGGAATTTCTGGATGGTGATAATGGTGTTCTCAGATCACCTACCGGAGAAGTAGCAGTCCGGGATATTGTCCAGTTTGTGCCATTTAGAAAGTTTCAAAATGTAAGTATGTAATAGTGTACACCAATTATATTTATGAATCTTGCTTCACAGCTTTGAAATAAGCAAGTATTGGACTAGACAAATCTTTTAAAATTTTGTAAAATCTTAAATGACATTCACAAAGGTTTTAAGATTTGAAAATTGAAATTTGATGAATTGAGAAAACTATACTGTGCTGCTGGGATTTCTTGGGATGTAGAAAGAAGCAGATCTTTAAATTTTTTTTGTAATGCCTCTAACAAATAGATGATGTGATATAAGATGCAAACAACTGAACTGCTTGTATCTAAGTGGTCCATTTAAGCATGCCTGTAAATGTAATGGGGAAGGATTTTGTTCTAACTACTTCTACCTTGTGTGGATAGTGTAATTGTGGTATATCACGGCAATGTAGTAAAGTGAGTCATGAATTGAATACAGCTGGTAAAGGGATTATTCTTAAATGCTAGTATAAGATGACATCAAAATATTATCAGGCCAAAATTGTTGATGTTGTGGCATCTTTGAATAGCTCTTAGTAAGTTGGCACCATAAGTTGATTGCGCCAGTTTATGTATGTTAGAAGTCCAAAAACAGACATTTAGTATGAGGCTGCAAAACGTGCATGAAACACAATACCAGAAAAGATGTAATTTTGTTGCTGCAGCAAATCATTGAAATAAAATTTCTTTTAATACCATAGAATAGAACAGTATGGCTCAAAGTTTCCACTTGTGTGTAATTGAGGTGTATTTTTGATACTGGAGAGCCAAAGTAGCACCATAAGATATCCTCTGACCTCAGTTAACCTTGTGGACATGGGCTATTGAATTAATTTTGGATGACACTCAGGGTTTCTATTATGCACCTAACAGCTAATGCAGTGAAGATTAATAAGACTTTTAACAGCTTTGAATCATGAAACTATCTAGGATTACCAGTTTTTGAAATTAAACCTTCCTCATTCTGATGCTGTAGCATTGCTGGATGCCGTGGTAAACAACCCATTGATGGAAAGAATGTTGGTTGATGCATTGTTTTGGTTGAAAAATTCAATAAGTTCACTTGTGTAAGAGTCTATATAGTGAGCATCCTCTGTCAGTTCCAGTTGGAAATTCTATGCTGTACATTCCCTATTTCACCCAGATGGTAATGGAATGAAGAAGCTCCAATCAGTGTTTTTGTATTGTTCTGATTTGGTAGAATGCTTTTGAATATGAAAGAAGTCAGCTTGTCAAGATAATTGAGTTCAGCCAGACAATGTCCTGAAAGTTATTGGCTAGGAGTTTCGTTTCTAGGCTCATCAGAATATAACTCCTTGTCCATTCAGTTAAATCACTGGTTGGTGAGCAAAAAGCAAAAATATTCATCCATTCTCACAAATGTAGTATATTCCAAACAGGATGGGGATGAGGTGTACTTCATTGTGTAGCATCACATATATGAAATAAACAGAAATTGTTATCACTGGTAAGTGGATCAGTAACCAAAGGATGAAAATTTAACATAATTGGCAAAAGGATTAGAGATGAAACAAGTTTTCTTTTAAGCAACAAGTTATCAGCTGGAATGCCTTTCCTAGAAAGGTTACGGAAGTAATTTATACAACACAATATAATGCAACGCAGGAACAGGCCCTTCAGCCCACCAAGCCTGTACTGATTCCTAATGCTTATTTACGCCTGCTACTTATTGCCCATGCATGGTATCTATCCCTCTGTTTGCCTCACATTCATGTGTCTATCAAGATACGCTTTAACTGTTGCTAATGTGCTTGCTTCCACCACCTCCAGTGGCAGTGCATTCCAGGCATCCACCACCCTCTGATGAAACATATTCCCTGCATTTCTCCCCTAAACTTTCCCATCTCACCTTGAACCTGTGCCCTCTTGTAGTTGACTTTTTCACTCTGGGTGGAAAAAGACTTCCACTATCCACCCTGTCTATGCCTTTCATAATTTTGTAGACCTCTATCAGGTCACTCCTCAGCAACCGTCGTTCCAGTGAAAACAATCCAAGTTTATCCAACCCCTCTTCATAACTAAACCTTTCAACAGAAACTTTCAAGAAGGAATTTAATGAATACTTGAAGGAGAAAAATTGCAAGGTTATACTGGAAGAACACAGGGTGGGACTACACAGTTCTTTCAAACTACCACAATGGGCTGAATGACTTCTGTGTTGTATGATTCTATAAAAACACTGCAGATTAAACAACATTACACATACATTTTAATGATGATTTACTGTTTGTTGTTCACATTGTTGTTGGCTTTTAGGTGTTAATGCTCTCATTTCATTCAACAGGCACCCAAAGAGGTTCTTGCACAAAGCGTACTGGCTGAATTACCTCAGCAAGTGATGTCCTACTTCAACACTTACAAACTCAGTCCTCCGAATGAGCCAAGTCCTTAACTATCTGAATGTTTGATCTGATTTCAGTCATGATCTACAAATATGTTCACTGGAGTGCAAAAATGTTCATTACTACCAGTGTTAGCCACTAAAGATTTTTTAATGAAAAGTTTTATATAAAAATGTTTATGAATTAAATTTATGAATCTAAACATGTTAATATTTTGAATAACCTTGATAAAACAATATAATGACATTTGTCAAGGTTTAATTAATTAGCATGATTCTACATTATATTGTCACTCAGTGAAATAACAGTTTGTTAAGTGCCTAGTTTGTGGCATCTCTTGTATCCTTAGTCCTTTACATGCCCAGTCCTTTGAGTTGTTCCTGTTCTGTTGAAAAGTTAAATCAGTCTATTTTATAAATACTGAAGGTGACTTTCTGATGTTATTTTATACTCCAGTATTGCAGTGTTTTTTTTAAATTGTACTACAAATTTATGAATTGTTCTGCAGATGTTTTATTTTGAAATTTTATAATTTTCTGTTGGGAAATGTTCAATTTTGAATTGTTAGACTGGGGCCAAATACTCAAATATGAAATAGCTGTTGTTACTAAGTAATTGAGAAAGGCTAGTGTTTTTACTTTAAGGCACCATCATATTATTTAATTGTGAAAAAAGTTGAATAAAGACTTTAAAGGATAAATCCAGCCTGTGTACTTAATGCAATGATCAAATCTCTCTTTAAATAGCATGTTTTGAAGTATAAAGTACATTATGTTGTTCACTTCAACTTTAGCAGTTTAGAAACAGAACATAAATACAAAATTATAACTTGAATTTAAAATAATCATGAAGTAACGAACAAACATTCTGAAGTATATTGCTGAAGTTATCATCATGTATTTGTGTTTCAATTAAATATAACTTTCACAGTATTTATCCATCCCTATTGCCTTATAATTCAACTGCTCAGTTAAATGTTTCCAAATTCAATACAACAGTTTTGAAATGTACATGATTATTATTGTGTAAAATATTACAAATTAAAATATTTGAAGATGTTATGATAACGGGATTAGGTTTTGTATGAATGTAATTATTTCAGTTCTTTTAAACATAATTCATAATTCAGGAGTCAATCTCAGGTATTCTACCCATTTCAGAGTAGTACTCGTAGAACAAACACACACTGAACGTTATTTACTAATAAATCACATCTTTTAAATGCAAAAGATGCCTTTATTGTGCATGCTCATGTAAAATTCACATGGGTACTGTTTTAGAGGGATTGACATACATGTGCGATTTGGGTTTTAAAATGACTGCAGCAATGGAATAATGTAAAACTGAGCAACACCAAAGAACTAATTTTAATTTACCATTAGTCCAAGTTTCCTGTGTAGTAATTTGGTTGACCAAAGCTGTACACAAAGCCCAGGTTTGAACTGAATATCACTCGGGCAAGGAAATAGTGGAGACATTTACAATAATAGCTTACCAGCTCATAGTGTACATTATCATATAAAATTTTATCATGATTTATCAACGCTATTCCATTATTTTGTCCTACACTTATAGCAAGTCAAGTTGGGTCAGTTGTTTGTGCCTTTGGTTCTCTATCCCCTGCTCCTTCATGGATGGTTTCTGCAATTGTTATTGTTACGGTTATGGTGCGCTCCTGTGGATGAGACCTGCCTTTGTCCTGTAAACATTCCCAGTTTTGCTGAGCTTATTACTGAACTGTTTTGGCACATAACCCATCCTTGGAGTTGTATTGAAATGTTTCTGTACGGTTGTAAATGAGGATAGTGGCAGTGCTGGAAAGCTGCAGAAATTTCTTGTCACTGTCACAATTTTGGTCAACCTGTGGAGGATCCTTGCACTGTTGTAATATAGTTCATGAATTTTAAGCATTCATTTGTTGGAGTTA
Organism: Chiloscyllium punctatum; assembly: GCF_047496795.1. Classification (NCBI taxonomy): domain Eukaryota; kingdom Metazoa; phylum Chordata; class Chondrichthyes; order Orectolobiformes; family Hemiscylliidae; genus Chiloscyllium; species Chiloscyllium punctatum. The sequence continues at coordinate 51,670,351 of NC_092743.1, read as the reverse complement.
TTGGGGAGACAGTTAGTATTCCCACAATGCTACCGTTACCAATGTTGCATTGACTTCCAGTTCTGAAATCACTGCAGCCCGGCTAGGAAGATAGGTTGGCCACTATCCTAATTAACATGGTTCAATTATTTCCATGACTAATTACTTTGGAAAGTAGTTAGCGATTTGTTCAGTCATGGCAAGTGCTTCTACGTCTCTTCACTTTCCTATTCACATAGATGCAAGTATAACTAATCATTATTACCTTGTAAGTTCCTCAGCACTTAGGCACATAGCCTGTTTTTCCAGGTATCACACCTTATCCCCTACTTCGCCACCTCATTCTGCCTCTACTTCCATGTCATGCATGATCTACTGCTTCCTAATTTCTTTTCTCCGTCCATGCAGTTAATTTCACAGCACTCGCAAAAGGTTTAACTCTCGCTGTTTGGGATCCAACTTCCTCTCTACCAGTCACAACATGCTCTGACAATATCATCACTTTTCTGGTTATTAGCTCATATGGAGTTAATCTGATCCTTGTACTGCTTTTGCCCTGAGTCCTGTTAACATACTAGGCAACAGATCTGTCTAGACCCATCTGTCTCCTGGATGGCTTTAGCTAACCATCTCTTTAATGTCCTATTCATTCCTCTAAGAACCCTGAGATCTGTAAATGGCAGAAGCTGTAAGACTTTTGTTTGATTGTCAGCAACTTAGAAACTGTCTTTAATTGCTTTTCCTGTAAAATATGTTCTCCCAGATCTGAATCCATCTGTACTTATGTTTACTATCAGGGACTACCTCACTTACTGTTTCTCAAGCAATAGTTGTAGTTAATGATCTCTTGTGAGATAAACTTCCATTCACCTCATAAAGTGATTCATAATGTCCAAACATAGACCTTTCACTGACTTAGTGGACAGGTCCAGTGAAATCTATTTGTAACTGCTCCCATGGCTTCTTTAGCCAGGGTTAGTGTGACATGTGGATTTTGACTTTTTTTACACTTCGCTGTTGGGACTGTGGTAATGCTGGATTGCTCACCCCGAGTTGCCCTTGAGAAGTTGGTGGTGAGCTGCCTTCTTGAACTGCTATGGTTCATGTGCTGCAGGTAGACCAACAATGTCATTAATGAGAGAATTCCAGGATTTTGACCCATTGACATTGAAGGAGGGGTAATTTATTTCCAAATCAGAGTGGTGAGTGGCTTGGAGGGAATTTGCAAATGATGGTGTTCCCATGTATCTGCTGCCCTTGTCCTTCTAGATGATAGTGGTTATAGGTTTGAAATGACCTGTCTAAGGATTAATGGTGAATTTCTGCAGTGCATCTTATAGATGGTACTCTCTGCTGTTACTGAGTACTTGTGATGGACGGAGTGGATTTTGTGGATGCTGTGCCAATCAAGTGGGCTGTTTTGTCCTGGGTGGCGTCAAGCTTCTTCAGTGTTGTTGAAGCCACACCCATCCAGGCAAGTACAGAATATTCAATCACACTCCTGACTTCTGGACAGGCTTTGGGGATTCAGGAAGTGAATTACTTGCTACTGTATTCCAAGCCTCTGACCTGCTCTTGTAGCCTCTGTATTCATGTGTCCCGTTCAATTTCTGGTTGATGGTAACCCCCAAGATGTTGATGGTGGGGGGGCTCGGTGATGGTACCATCATTGAATGTCAAGGGGCAGTTGTTAGGTCGTCTCTAATTGGTGATGGTCATTCCTAGCATTTGTGTGGCCTGAATGTTACTTGCCACTTGTTAGCCCAAGCCTGGGTACTGTTCATATCCAATTACATTTGAGACATTGACCACTTCAGTATCTGAGGAGTCATGAATGCAATCATGATGGAAGGAAAGTCACTGATGAAGCAGCCGAAGATGGTTGGGCCTAGGACACCACCTTGAAGAACACTTGTAGCAATGTTCTGGAGCTGAGATGACTGATTTCCAACAACCACAGCCACTTTCCTATGTGCCAGATAAGACACTAATTGGAGAGTTTGTCCCCTGATACCCAATGATTCCAGTTTTACTAGGGCTCCTGGATGCCACACTTCATCAAAAACAACCTTGATGTCAAGGCTATCACAGTGAGCAAACTTACATCCAGAACTCTCACTTCACGAGTTTTGAGAAGATTTGTAGCTTGGGTTGAGGTTCTGGATGGAAGTTTGCTCTGGATGTAAGCTGGAAGGCTCGTTTTCAGACATTTTGTCACCATACTGGGCAACATCCAGTGAAGCACTGGTAGCATGGCTCACTTTTTATTTATGTTTTTAGGTTTCGTTTGGTTGGTGATGTCATTTCCTGTTTCTCAGGGGGTGGTAAATGGGATCCGAATCAATGTGTTTGTTGATAGAGTTCCAGTTGGAATGCCATGCTTCTAGGAATTCTCATGCGTGTCTCTGTTCATCCTAGGATGGATGTGTTGTCCCAGTCGAGGTAGTGTCCTTCCTCATCTGTATGTAAAGATACTAGTGAGAGTGAGTCATTTTTTTTGTGGCTGGTTGATGTTCATGTATTCTGGTGGCTAGTTTTCGGCCTGTTTGTCCAATGTAATGTTTGTTACAGTTCTTGCAAGGTATTTTGTGAATGACATTAGTTTTATTTGTTATCTGTATAGGGACTTTCAAGTTCATTAGCTGCTGGTTTAGTGTGTTGGTGGATTTGTGGGCTACCATGTTGCCAAGAGGTCTAAGTAGTCTGGCAGTCATCTCTGAGATGTCTTTGATGTAGGGGAGAGTGGCTAGGGTTTCTGGACACATTTTGTCTGCTTGTTTGATTTTGTTGCTGAGAAAAGGAACACAGGAAATGACATCGCTAACCCAAGAAAACCTAAACACATAAATAAAAAACAGGCCATACCACCAGTGCTTCACCGGAGGCTCACTGATGATGTTACCTAGTATGGTGATGAAACGTCTGAAAACGATCCCTCCAGCTCAGTGAGCAAACTTACATCCAGAGCTCTTACTTCACTTCTGGGATTCAACTCTTTTGTCCATGTTTGAACCAAAACTATAGTGAAGTCAGGAGCAGAGTGGCTCTGGCAGAACCCAAACTGGGTATTTAGTGAGCAGGTTATGGCTGAGCAGGTGTTGCTTGCTAGTACTGTTGATTACATCTTCCATCATATCTTTGCAGTATCCAGTGCCTCCAACCATTTCTTGTTGTCATGTGAAGTGAATTGAATTGGCTGAAGACTGGCAACTGTGCTGCTGGAGTCCTCTGAAGAGAGCGAAGATTGTTGCAAGTGCTTCAGCCTTAACTTTTGCATTGATATGCTGGGTTCTCATCATTGAGGACAAGAATATTTGTCCTCTGGTGAGTTGTTTAATTGTTTACCACAATTCAAGATAGTATGGCAGCACTGAAGAGCTTAAATATGATCCAGATTATTTGTGGGATCACTTAGCTCTGTATATTAGTTTTTGCTTATGCTATTTAGAATGCAGGTAATTCTGTTTTGGGCTTCACCAGGTTGACATCTCAATTTTAGATATGCCCAGTGTCCTCCTGACTTATCTGACTCTCTTCATTGAACCAGGTTTGATTCCTTGAGTCGATTGTAATGGTAGGTTTGGATCTGTGCCAGGCCATAAGATTGAAGATTGTGTTCGAGTACAGTTCTGCTACTGCTGATGGCCCACAACACCTCATGGATGCCCAGTCATTAGTTGGTAGATCTGTTCAGAGTTTATATCATTTATCACCGTGATAGTGCCACAAAACGTGATGGAAAATATGATAAAGGTAATGAAATTTATTTCCTCATAAACTTAATTTACATAAAGAATGTGCAAAGGTTACTCTTACTGATACTGTCATGGATACGAGCACTGTGGCCGGTTTTTGGTAAAGTGCAAGTTAAGAATGTTATTCCTTCTTTTGATTCCCTCACAACCTGCTGCAGACCCAATCTAGTAGCTGTGTCTTTTAGGACCCAACCAGTTCAATCAGTAGTGCTGCTGCCAAATCAATCTTGGTGTTGAAAATTGAAATCTCCCACCCAGTGTACATTTTGATCTTTGCCACCCTCTATGATGCCTCAAGCTTAATAATAAGACGTTTAAAATGAAAGCAAACCAGCCAACTCAAAATCTCCATTATTTAAATTTGGAATACTTATTAAGTTGTAAAATGTCAAAAAGAATTTAGCAATGGACATTTGAAAATCTGGGTGATATCTAAGTGTAAACAATAAACATGCAGGAGATGTTAATGCCTAGAATCAAATGGAAAAGTTTGATTTCTGTTTTGAGAATAATGAACGTGTATTTTATTGTAGATTCTCAAAGACTCAGGAATGAGAACGAGGTAACAATGAGATGTCTCAGACAGAAGAGAAGATAGAAATGATTCTGATGAAGAGTCGTCAGACTTGAAATGTTAACTCTGTTTTCTTCCTGAAGATGCTCCATCTGTCGTTTGTTTTTGTTTGTGATGGCAGTGGTTAATTTGTGTTGGTTTTAAAACTTGTAGTCATTTATCATTATATAATTTAATTGAATTACCAAATATCAGGATTAAATAGCAAAAGGAAAGTGCTGATGAAGCGAGTATATATGGGACAAAATTTTGATTGGAAACAAATTAAATGTTTGGGAACTGTATTTACAACTTGAATACAGTTTAAGAACAAAACAAAAGGCTATAGATCTCTTAAGTCCACTTGCTTTGTTAAAGTATTTATCCTGGATGCTAGTAATTGAAAATCTATGATAATTAAGAAGAAAATGTTATTTAGTGAGGTAATGTAAAGATAGGCAAAACCATTACTGATAGATAGTGACCATCCACATCTTTAGGAATGATGGGAGTGAATAAATAGAATCCTAGCAACAAACTGAAACCTTGGGTTAATGTTCTACTATACTCAGTGGACTAACAACTGCACCAATAGTGGTTACACATTTCGAGCAGTTCATGATTGCGTGTTAATGTGAAGTCAAGGACAACACATCAGCTCAGGTGAGGGATGGAGGACAAATATAGCATGGGGCAAGATACTGTCATCAATGCCTGGAAAGTGCCCAAAATAACAAAGAAAGGCCAAAATGTCATGTAGGTTCTCCACTACTGGCGCTCAGTGGCAGCAGCATGTAAAACCCTCAAGATACAGTGCAAACATTCACCAATGATCCTTTGACCCAAGGATACACAAGGATAAGGATAGCAGATATGTGGTAACACTACCACCTGCAGACCACTCACTATTCTGACTTGGAAATTTAATCACTATTCCTCCATTGGGTCAAAATTCTTGAATTCTCTGCCTAAGAGCATTGTAGATCTATCTACAGCACATGAAGTGCAGCGGTTCAAGAAGGCAGCTCACAACTCACGGGCAACTAGTGATGGGCAATAAATGCTGGCCCAGCCAGTGATGCACACATCCCATGAATGAATTTTAAAAATAAATTGTACGTAATTATCTGTGTATTTATTCATTATTTTTGCATTCTTGATGTTCCTTACTGGATGTCTTTCAAAGAAAGAAAACAAAGATGCTCCATCAAGAATCAAAAAAGTCATTCTATTTGTTCAATCACACCTTTTGGAAAACTAAAAAGAAAGATTAATTGCATCCAAAAATACAAAGCCATGTGGAGTTACACCCACAGAAACTTTCTAATTTCAAGGGAGTGGGCAAAACACTACAAAAGTCCATCTTACAATTTGATTTTAAACTTTACTTTCTGACTTCTCTGTTGAAAACATCATCTGTGAATTCAGGCATTCATGTGCCCTCTATGATCCCACCTCCACGCCTTCAGTTGATCAATTTGGCTACAGTTTCTAGGGTATAACCTATTTACATGATTTCAGCTCTCCTGTTCTGGCCAGCACAGTTCTGTCTCCTGTCCCTTAACGACTCATTCAGCAACAGGAAGATTCCTCCCACCAGTGCAATTCAGAAAGCTATGTTCAAGAGAGTTGCTGGTTGAATTTTACTAACTTTGAATGACTTTGTGGAATTAGTGTGAGTTTGCAGCACACCAAGCTGTTGATGCCTACATGGACTGGTGTCACTGACAGGGGTGATCGAAGAATGGGATGAATTTATATTATTTTTCCCCTCTTGAGCCTGAATTAGCGAGGCATTGTTTGATTTCCTTTCTTCCTCCTTTTATTTCCATCCCTTACTGAGATAGGTGGAAGTGTGTTCGCCAAACTTTGGTTTTGAGATTCCATTTTTTGAAATAAACTCAGTGAAATCTTTTACACTGAACTCAAAGATACGCTTTATCAAAAAAAAAGTTCAGACCACGTAGGAATTTCTTCACTGCTCCACCCATGTACATAAGCACTTGGAAAATTAAGGAAGGAAGAACAGGTGAGGAGATCACACATTTTGGTGGTCCAGAGGCATTAAGATCAGTTAATGTGAGTTACAATTTCGAGGATGTCAGCGTCCAGTAGTGATTTTCTCTGTGAGTTGGGCCCAGTCATTTCTTGCATGGAAAGCATATCAGCAACTGAGAGTCAGCAATGGAGGACTGACTGCCAACTCAGCCCAGAGCTCCTGTTATTCTGGAGGTTAAACCATGACTGACTTAGAATTGAATACATAAGCACATAAAAACTCAGTATCCCACTTCCCCAGTCACTGAGTTGTGCATTTTGCACCAGAATGTCCGGTGTTATTGTTCACCTAAGCACTATGCCTGCCAACAAATATCTGAACGAGTGGAAGTCTTTCAACCTCTGAAAAGGACGGAGCTGTCCTTTCTTCTACAGTAAATGATACCTCAGCCAGCAGAAGACCAGTTTATTTCCCCTCATTAGTTTCTGCAGGCTGTGGTTCTTAACCAACAAATGTAAGACATTACAAGTGTGAACTAATTGACCTGTGCCTCGCGTAAGCATGTGAAGATACTAGAGAAGGAAGAATGGCAAGCAGTGAGATCTGACAAGCCAAAGGATAATCTCAGTGAATCCTGTGAACAAGTGTACCTGCCTGCCCAGTATTTCCCTCCATTTTATGTGTCTGTGTGTAGGGGGAGTTTCATAAGGGGGTTATAATTTTAGCAAGGTTTATATGTTAATGTTTGTAATGTTTACCTGCAGAGAATGTCTATTTATTTGCAGTAAACAGCAATTCTTGTTAAGTACAGAAACCTGGTCCATGGTATCTGCCAACAGGTCTTAAAGATGTGTAATTTTCATACTTTTATACAATCTTTAACTTTCGGGATACTTTGGGGATGGCCAAGCTCGATCTCCAGCGAACTACTGCAATAAATATGTCAACAAAATTCTTCAAATATCTTTTATTATCATTGCTTATATTTTTAAAAGCACACTATGGCAATGCTACCATCTTACGTCAAAATGTAGACATGAAATGCTTTTGTAACGTTTTTCAGTCACAAAGTTTACAGAAAATCAAACCAATCTCCAACCTCCAAAATATAAACTTTAGTAGGGACATTACCCTGCTCCCACATCCTGTCATCAGCATAAATATCCCTAGCTACTATCAGTTCTGATAAAGGTCACTGGACTCAAAATATTAACTCAGTTTCTTTCTCCACAGATGCTACCAGATCTGCTGAACTTTTCCAGCAATTTCTGTTTTTGTTTTAGATTTTTAGCATCCACAATTCTTTGTTTTATTATAACTTGATACTGTTTTGTCAACGAGAACAACGTTCTGTCAGCCACTCAAAATTGACAATTGCTGAGTGTTATTTCATAGTAATTGGTATTTTAAGATAATTTTCTGTTATTTTTCAGTCTATTCTTAAATACTTTAATTTAATTAAATATTGATTGATCTGTCTAAATATGAAAATTAAATTACTATTTACCAAGCAGAAGCATGAACTAAGAATGTGAACTGTCGAATGACTAACCCTTGTTGGCATTTGGACTTTATTCAACTCTAGGATAAGATTATTGGCAGGAAATAATTGCTGGCAACAAGTACAATCACTATTTTAGAATGCAAACTAACAGGTTTTATGGATTATACATATGAATTAGATGTTGGCCTGTCTTTCCATAGATTCTGGGACTTCTGAAGTCTTCTGTTCTTGGTTCTTTGACCTAATTTCTTAGCTCATAGTTTACTTCTAAGTTTTGCCTTGGTCAACTTAATTTTATTCAGTTCTTATTAGGGTGGCACGGTGGCTTAGTGGTTAGCACTGCTGCCATATAACACAAGGGATTAGGTTTGATTCCAACCTTGGTATGACTGTCTCTGTGGAGTTTGCATGTTCTCTCCCTGTGTGCGCACCTGCCAGGTGGTCTGGTTTCCTCCCACAGTCCACATATATGTATGTTGGGTGGATTGGTCATGTTAAATTGTCTAATGTCCAGGGATGTATAGGCTAGATGGATTAGCCATGGGAAATGCAGGGTTATAGGGATTTGCCATGGGAAATGCAGGGTTACAGGGATGGAGTGGGACTCTGGTTGGGATTTTCTTTGAAGTGTCAGTGCAAACGTGATAGGCCGAATGGTGTCACAGTAGGAAAAAGCTGAGGAAGCATTTCTCTCCAGCTGTTGCTGAGTACTTTCTGCTAAAAGTATCAACCGAACAAATATATTTTACTTTCATTTTCTTTAGCTTTAATAATAGTGATTCTAAGGCTGACTTCATGCTTATAGCTGGATATCTTACAGCAAATCCTTAACCTAAGTAATCATTGACTTGTAATATTCCTGACAACTTTCTACAATTTCCTTTTTCTCCCCCCGGCAAGAGCCCACTTTAGCAATAGCCCTGTCATTAACTGTATCACTCTGGCTAATGCAAAGCTATGCTGGCAAGTACCCAGTTCTTATATCATTTTTTCAAGGCAGCCCTTGTAACATTCAGCCCAAGTTGTGCATCAGTGTCATTACAACTGTGACATGAGATTTGAACTAACGGATGAAACAGGGATTCTTTATTCCAATGGCATTAGCTCATTACAAACATGAGGGAAATTGAAGATGAACAATTATAGTATGTGCAAGGAATATAGCCTTTGGTCTACATTGGGCTAAAGAACCTCTTGTTAATTTGTTTCTTCTTCTCAAGAGGCCTTCTTGCCCTAGAGTCACCCTTATTTCCAGAGAGGGTCTATTTAAGTGTTGCAGTTGCCCTCCCACATGGTGGCCACCTGCTCCTGGTGACTCTGTTACACACTTCTGTGTTTGAAATATGCTGTCCCAGCAACTGCACATGATGCATAGTAACCATTTGCTAACCTGTTGCATGGTTAGCAGGATCAGTTGCACCATGACAGTTAGAATGTGTGGGTCCACACTTTCTCTTTTCTATCATCACTGGCCTGAGAAACTGTTAAGTGTTGAGGTGATAGCCAGCATTTAGTTGAGAAGACCTTCCCAACCACTTATCTGTACCCGTACCTTCGAAGCCTCTGCAATGGATCACCCACATAAGGATCCAGGTCAGTTGGTCTCAATGCATTGTGTGATTGATGGTACTTGCAGGTTCAGTTGCTGCCTCCTTTCAAGCAACTCCCCTCCATGATCTGTTTTCTGAAGATGGCCTCTATTTATTGGTTCAATAACATAGGTGTAACCTCCTATATTCAGCGTTTGATGACTCTGTGGGGTTCAGGGATCCAAATATTCTGTATCTTATTCCGACCTTTAGTACTGCAATTTTGCAATGCTCTTGTACCAATCAAAAGGTCAATCTTAACAGTCTTGTGATTACTCAATGTTACTGTTCTCAGAAATACTTCTTCTGTCCTTTTGGACATCATCTTGAATATCAGGCTTAGTCTTGCTTGATGCTCGGCTATCAGAGGGTGAGGTTGCCCCAAGGAGTTGGCCCATGGGAAGGATTGGGTCTCATGCAAAGAAAGAGGTAGTGTAAGGAATAGCCTGTGGATAACTGCAGGGTGCTACTATAAGCATAAACCACCTCGGAATGGTATTCAGCTGACTTTCATTTACTTTCAGGAGGCCGGTCTGCAGGCCATCATACAGTTGAATTGTGTACCCAGTCCATTTCTCTCTGGATAATGTGGAGTGATGCAACTCTTGGCAATGCCACAGACCTTGCAAAGTACCTGTAGGACTTTGCTCTCAAAGTTGTATTCTGATCAATGGAACGTGGCACACTTGATGGATAAACCAATCATGTACTAACACCCTGGCTGTAGTTGAGACCATTTGCTCACAGATGGAAATGGCCTGCATAAAATTGATAAAGATATCGAGGAGGATGAAAATGTGTTCAGTTCTGTTAGAATAGGAGTTCAAGGACCGTAAAATTCATTGCAAGAATCTTTAGGGGCCTCTTGCTGACCAGTGATCCCATGCTGGGGCGAAGTTGCTTCCCTGCATTGGCCAAAGTATACCTCTCATAATTAGGATAGTAATCATCAGTATCAGTATCCATCCCAAGTCAGTAACACTCTTGCTTTAGCAGTTGCCTTTTTTGTCACTTGGTGTCCTACTAGATCATGAACATCTCATAACACTTCAGATTTGAAGTTGTCAGGAAGGATCTGCAGTTTCACATCTCTCTCCTTGCCATGAACCAGAATTCCCTCCCCAAGGGCATTATGGGTCTATCTACAGCACAAGGACTGTAGCAGTTCAAGAAGGTAGCTCACTATCATCTTCACAAGGGCAACTAGGGTTGGACAATAAATGCTGACCATCCAGCGACATCCATGTCCCAGGACTGAAAACTTAAAAAAAAATCAATGGAGAACTTTGTCGTCCTCAAATCCTTTTCCAGAACCTCAACAGTTTCTGTCCTAGCTGGCACTGAGTTAATAGATGCTAGGTCTTCCAGTAATGGTACAGTCTACCGATGTCCTTTTCAATCAGCCGAAGCTTACTGGCATGTTCTTTCGAAGTAGAAGAAATCACTTGATTGAAACAAAATGAAATATGATCTAACAAACCAGATTTCAGTCAGACATCTAAATTGTTTAGTAATAATTTTATAACACAAGGTTTGGTCATACTTGAGTCTTGTCGGTTTGCATTGATATTTTGAGCTTCCATAGGCTCGAGGATGGGAATATTTTGGATCTTCCTCTGCCACCATTCACAATTGAATGTAACAGGTCTACAGGGATTTTATCAAATCAGTTGGTTGTTGGTTTGCTTAGTGATCTGTTGCATGCTGCTTCCACTCTGTAGCATGCATGTAGTCCAGTGTTGTGGCTTGCCAACCTTGATGGTTGGCATCTGATTTATAGGTTTGCATAATGCTGGTTTTGGTAACATCTCCTCACTGTACATTTCTGCTGTTGCTGATGCCTCACATCACTGCATGAATGTCCAAAGAAACTTTTCCTATCTGTTTTTATATTTTTGCATAAGCTTTTCTGGTACTCTTTTATTTTGTTCCCTATCTTTTGATAATTCCCTGCAGTTTTTCTTACTCTGTTTAATCTGCTCTGTCACCTATCTTTGCACAATTGAATATCTTCTTTGATTAATGCAATTTTTGATATTTTCAGTTAACCACAGGTAGTGGGTATGTCCCATACAGCCTTTCTCGCTTGTTGTAATGTGTCCATTCAGCACTTTCTGGAATATCTCTTTTAATGTTTGCCACTACATCTCTATTGATGTATTTGTTAACCAAAATTGTCAGTTCACTTTTTTCTAGCTCTGCTTTCATGTCCTCACAATTGTCCATGTTTATATTTGATTCTTGGACAGCATTCCCTCAACTTCCGTACTAGTTACGTGACCCTCTGAGGTTCATGTGGAGCAATGACTTCCAGACCCAGAACTCAATGCCATGGTTCTCATGCCAATACCAGTCACTCTGCATGGAATCTTGGAATCGCTGTGTACAAGCACCATTATGCAACTCAGAAGGAACGCTAGTCTTAAACACACACTTTTCTCCCTCAAACTGTACGTAAAATTCAACCATATTATGGTTGCTGCTACTCAGGGATGTTTTCACTATAAAGTTAATAATTAATCCAGTCTCATTGGTCAAAACCAGGTCTAATTTAATCTGTTGTCTGGTTACAGTCATAGAGAGATGTACAGCATGGAAACAGACCCTTCAGTCCAACTCATCCACATTAGTGCAATAGCATACCAATCTAAGAATTTATCCGGAAAACAGTCAATGGATTCCTCATCCTTTTTTTTCCACCTGATCTTTCCATTTTATATGTAGGTTAAAAACCCCTGTGATAATGCCTGTACTCTTTTGACACCTCCCATTCTTTCTTTCTTGATACCCTAGGAAAAAAGCAAGGACTGCACATGCTGGAGATCAGAGTCAAGAGTGTGGTGCTGGAAAAGCACAGCAGTTCAGGCAGCATCCAAGGAGCAGAAGCACCTCTTGATGAAGGGCTAATTCTCCTGCTTCTCGGATGCTGCCTGACCTGCTGTGCTTTTCCAGCACCACACTTTCTTGATACCCTGTACTACCAGGTCATTCCTGTTGGAGGGCCTGTATACAACTCCCACAAGTGACCTCCTACTTTTATCCCTCATCTTTCCCCAAACTGCGTCTATATTCTGGTTTCCGGAATTTGGGTTATCTTTCTCTATTTTGCTAATATCATCTTTCATTAACAGAGCCACTTCTCTACACTTTGAACTCTAAGTCTTTCATAAATGTCACATACCCTTCAATCCTAATCATAATCTCAGTCATCCTGCAACCATGTCTCAGTAATTGCCACTAGACTGCACATATTTATCTCAAGTTGTACTACTAGTTCATCTGTTTTGCTTCAAATGATATGTACATTCACGTACAGTGCCTTAAGTATGTCCTTTTATTATTTTTCTAACTTCTAGTCTTATCTGATTTACACTTAGATCTGCATTCTTTGTCCCATCCTGTCATTGTTTGCTTTACTTTTCCCATATTAATTCCTTCCTCTGTTGCTTTTTCTGCATTCTTTGATTCACCACAACGTCTCAAATTTGGGCCCTTGCCCCACCATTTAGTTTGCCCCACCATCTGTTCTAATTCCCTCGAAACGCAGCTTCCAGGAACACCAGTCCCAGTACAGTTCAGATGTAGACTTTCCCAACAGGACAGATCCAACTTCACAGTGTGAGGACCAGAACCCATTTCTCCCACAACAGTCTTCCAGCCACACATTCATCTCCTTAACTTTGTTTGCCCTCTGTCAATTTGTACATGACTCAAGTAATAATCTAGAGATTTGAGACTCTTCATAATTTGGTGTCAGTTCCATATACTGGCTATGCAGAACTTTTTTTCTAGCTCTGCCTGTCTCACTGGTGCCAAGATGAACCGCAAGTTCTTCTCCAGCCCAGAGCAGATATCTGGACACCTCACAATGGGCCAACACAGACATTTGGACTCACAGCTGTAGAGAACACTGTCAGTCAGTCTGACTATGCTGTCCCCTACTCCCACTTTTGCCTCCCCTGTTTGACACTTCTTGTATCACAGTGTCATGTTTTTTTTTCACCCATCCCACAATACCTACTATCAAGGATTCAAGCTGAAAGAACCTCAAACCTGTTAAGACAACTGCAGGAGCTGACCCTCCTGCAATTCTGTCCTTTGGGTCCCCCTAATGCCTCACTTGCAGCCACACCCTCCTGTGTCTGACCATATCAGGATACTTTTCCCTCAGAGGTGTAACTGCCTTCTGGTTCATAGAATCCAAGTAAGTTCCCTCTCCCAAATGCACGTTAGTTCAGCTTGCAGCTCATAAAATCTGAACTAAAGATGTTCAAAATGCAAACACTGTTTCTGGGAACACTGTCATAAAACTGTCATAAGTTTTTTTTTGCAAACTTATAAACTGAACACAGTAAAAATTCTAAAACTGCCATGGTGAGATTTGAAGTTGCATTTTTCAAATTATTAATCTAGAGCTCTGGAATAAAGACAATCATGCTGTTGGAAGCTGGTGGAAGTCATTCGTAGGCAGCTGAGTATGAACACACAGACACACACACACATTATAGGATTGAGTTGTGAAGAAATAAGCAATGAATGCTGAAGTTCTGCACCACCAACTGGTTATTGGGATAAGTGCACATGGATGAAATGGTGAGGAGAAAGATGACATTGCAATTTTTCAATATATTTTAAGATGGATGTAGTTTTTTTCAAACTTATTTAGAGATTTTTACAGTTAGTTAAGTTCTGTGAATATTGGACATTCATCCTGTCAGGTAAAAAAATGCTAAACTATTCAGGAAAGATCTGAAAAAGCAACTCAAACTTAGCAACTCAGAGTTAGTTCAAGTGTATAAAGATTTTTAAAACAATTATTCATGTAAACGTCACTGGCTGGGTGAGCATTCGTTGCATTCCCAGGTTGCCCCTCAGAAAGTGGTGGTCAGCTGCCTTCTTGAGGTGTTCCAGTCCATATGCTCCAGGAATTCCAACAATCCTGTTTGGCAGGGAGTTCCAGGATTTGACTCAGCAACAGTGAAGTAACGGCAATACATTTCCAAGTCAGGATGGTGAGTGGCTTGGAGGTATCCTTGTAGGTGGTGGTGTTCCCACGTATCAGCTGCCCTTATCCTTCGAGATGGAAGGGTTCTTGGATTTAGAAGCTGCTGTCTAAGGATCTTTAGTGAATATCAGCAGTGCATCTTGCAGATGGTACATACTGTGGCATTAACATGTTACTACAGATGTTAGAAAATTAACCCTAAAAAGGTTCAAACGTGGAGTGAATTTCCTTTTAGCTATCTGAAGCAAACATTCTGGAAAAATTTAGGGAACTAGAAGGCATGAATAGGTGAGATTGTCGAGTGATTTAACTCGAATATGTTTATTTTGTAACTTTGAGCCCGTTATTGACTTAACACAGTAAGAAAAGCCAATCGGTTCCATACCGAAAGCTAATAATGAACCTGAAACTGACTTTCGGAATTTTAATAGATACTAAATATGTTCAGCTCGTAGAGAGCAAAAATAGGATATAATTTAGCTGAGCGATCAAACGTCAGCGTTCACTGATAAAACCGCGAAACTGTTTAGAAGGGAAAAGATAATACAAACTGAATGTTCTCCAGGAGAAAAATAACGTCCAGAAATCAACAAGAAACAGGACAATCAAGTGCTGGAGACAAGAGGTTGCCCCCCAATTTTAATCGAGAAGTAAAAGTGGATCTAGCAAACCAAGAGAAAATTCTTCAGGAAGCTGTCCACAAAAAAAAAGTTAATTCACGAGTGAAACTCCAGGTAGAACGATGAGGTCTAAAACTGTTGGATGTTATAAAGTCAAAGAGATGTGGGGCTTTCCTTAATAAGTTGACGCTGGAGAATGTTGTTCTTTGAAGTGAAATGTGCGCCTTCCTGTGCTCAGTACATGCGCAGTGCCCGGCCTCTGGGAAGTTGTGTTTGAGTAAAACTGGGGCAGAGTGTGGTCGGAGTGGAACGAGCTCACTGACCGTCTGACTCACACTTGTGGATTTTCACTTCAGCTAGCGGGCTTGGACCAGGAGGGACAGATATCCGTCACTGCTAGGATTTGGAGGCCGCGAATTAATTAATTTCGACGTACTTTTCTCTTCTCTGGCTGTGCCGAGACCGAAGGGGACTCTTGAAGGAGTTTGGGTGACTTTTCAGGTAAGGTTGGCGTCCGAATGTTTCATTCTTCGCCTCAAAAATAAAAGTCTGATTTCACGATATAACATTTGTTGTCGGTGAGTGTTGAAACTTTCGAGGGCGTAGCCAGCTTCATCGAGCGTGGAGAGAAGAAACAACATTAACAAGTGTGGATTCTGGTAGTCAGGCTTTCGAGTTGTCGGTCAGCAGATTTCTCCCCCCCCCCGTTAAGTAGGATTCGTGTACATCTTGGTATTTACAAAAAAGACAGGGCTGAAAATATTGGCCAGGATTCAACAACTCAGTGACCTGTTTCTTTCTGACAATTCCGCCCTTCTCTTAAATAGCTCCCCAAAACAAGAAAGAGCATCTGTCATCCTGCTGCATTCAACAAGCGAAGGAAAGGAACGGGACTTTCACAGTTAAAAGCACCTTCTGCCAACGTTCTACAGCTTGGCACAATCTCGAAGGAGAGAACCGGGGTGGCCACTTGTGTGGAAGATCTCTCCCATGTTGTGGAGGCAGTGAAGGGTTAAGACGCTACGCCCCAAAATACAGTGCTCATAATCACCCTGTCCACATAAATAGTCACTGTTCGGGGGGGGGGGGGGAAAGGGGCGTGGGCAGACTGTTTCTCTGAAAAAAGAAAGGTTCGTTTGCTTTTGTATTTCAGTGCTTTTTTCGATATGAGGTCGTGCAAAATATTCAACATTGTAATGGAACGTACCATAACTAACAGATTATAGTGGGCATATCTTGATGCTGTTAGCATTTCAGTAGTTGGTTTCAGTTTGTATACATAGCCGATTTCGACGTTGGAATAAATCAGAGGGATTCAAACGTGATTGTGAAATCGTCAGTTTGTGCGTACATTGCAACATTTCTTTAGCATTTCATATTTTTGAACATTGAGTTAGTTTTGTTTTTTTTTCTCTCATTTTCCCCACCCCCACTTTGGATCTCTGTCATAACTTCATTCTGCCTTTTGCGTTGCCCAATTTGATATTTGATCTGCTGAAAACCCCAGCCATGTCTTGGAACTGACTATTGCACTCCTGGCGGTCTTTCCAAGTTCAAAAGTCTGTAAATTTGAGGCTATTTAAAACTCTACTGTGTCTTAACTCGCATGGTAACCTGTTCACCTATTAACCATGTGTTCACTAACCTACATTGGCTCTTGATTAAGTATTACTTTGATTTTAGAAATTTCATCTGTGTATACATTCCTTTATGGCTTCACATCTGCCAGGCTCTGTAATTTACATCCAATTCCAAATACCTCTGAAAAATCTCTTCCATTGTCTTTTGAGCCTTTGAATCACTCCTCCATTTGTAGTTATATTTTCACTGGTTAGGTTCTAAGCTCTGGTATTCCTTTCCTAAACCCTTCTGTTTCTTTTACTTTCTTCGATACCCTTAAAATCTAGCTGTGTGATCTATTCTGAAGTGTCTTCTGAAATAGCTTAGTTAGTCATTTATTTGGTGACAAGTGTTACAAAATATGATAAAAGGAATGAAATAGGGCAGTCTGACCAACATTGACACTGGCATCAGAAACATAGTGGTAAATCTAGACATGGCCACTCTGCAAAGCACTCCTTACTAACATTTGGGGGCTTGTGCCAAAATTGGAAGACCTGTTTCACAGACTTGTCACTGTTTTGCTGGACTAAGTTATTTTCAAAGAATCTTGTCTTGTACATGAGGATATGAAACCTGAATACAGGCTGAGGTAACTAGTTGTTGTCAGGAAAAACCACTTAACACATGCTCTTAATAACTTAGGTGACAATAAAATGGCTTCTCAATGCAAATAATGTGACAAAATGGCTTCTAGGCTACAAATTGACAATTATGCTTAAAAACTGCATAAAATGTCTATTAATTCTGCTATAGCTACATAATTGACTAACCACACTCTGCTTCATTAGAGATTAGCAGACAATGCTCCCTTTTACAGCATAGAAATAACTAGACTAGCTAAGACATTACTGGCCATCCTAACTGACCTTCAGGAGCAGGTGCAAAGGCTTGATTAGTGAGTTAAGGGTGGCTTGAGGGATGGAAAACAAAGTTGGTTCTCAGGAAATATCATTGGACCAAGTAACTGTCAAATAAAGTAATATCGTATGTGGATTGGTAATTGTCTGAATGTACTATGCGATCATGGCCTGTACTTTTCTTTTAAGAAAAGTATAAAAATGTCTTTGTCTTAAGCCATGAGTGCAGCTCCTCTGAGGAATACAGTAGTACACAACCTATGTGTTTCCAGATGCTCTGTACCCAGCCATATGAAGAAAATAAAGAATGAAGTCTTTAAAGAACCAGACCGATTGTGAGTGCTTATTGACTGATCATGGAACAGAGAGAACCCCACCCCACCCGGCTCTACCTCTTCGCAGACACCATCCCAGATGCACCATCACCATTATTGTTCATCCAATAGGACTGACCTACCAATGGTATACAGTTGGTATTTGTAATGGGAGTCCCAGAATACTGGGCCCCATGATGTTTCAATCCAGTATATTTCCTGGAATTGGAGGAACAGAAGAGATTTGAGATTTTTTTTGTACTGTATGAACAAATGTTGATTATCACTTATCATCTCCTCTGTACTGATGACTCAGTACTCCTCCATGTGAACACTACTTTGAGGACACTGAGGGTGGCAAAGGCATAAATGTGGGAATTTCAATGTTCAGTGAAATATCTAAGAGGGACTCAATAGTACCATTACTGGTCAAGATGGTGGAGTCTGAAAGAACACAACTGCTAGAATGAACTGTAACAGGTGGTAACAGAATCAGTAAGATAGAAAGACATACTTGGCCTCATCTTCAACAGTCTACCAGTAGTAGTTACATCTGACCACAGCAGTATTGGTAGGAATAAACATTTCATTGTCCTTATGGCGATGAAGTCCTACCTTCACATTGAGAAGACCCTTTGTTATGTTATGTGGCAGTACCATTATGCTGAATAGGATAGATTTTGAAAGTTCTGCCAACTCAAGACTGAGAATCTGTTAATAGTTGGGGCCATCTGTCACAGCAGAGTTGTATTCAACTTCGGTCTGTAGCCTCATAGCTTGGCATAGCTTCCAATCTTATTTCCATCAATTTGGGACATCAACTCAGTAGTTAGCACTGCTGCCTCACTGCGCCAGGGACCAGGGTTTGATTCCAGCCTCTGGCAACTGTCTATATGGAGTTCGCACATTCTCTCCGTGTCTGAATGGGTTTCCTCCGGATGCTCTGGTTTCTTCCCACAATCCAAAAGATGTGCAGGTTAGGGGAATTGGCCACGCCTAATTGCCCATAGTGTTCAGGGATGTGTAGGTTAGGTGCATTAGTCAGGGGTAAATGTAGAGTAATAGGGTAGGGAATGGCTCTGGGTGGATTTCTCTTTAGAGGGTCGGTATGGACTTGTTGGGTCAAGTTGCCTGTTTTCACACAGTATGGTTCTATGATTCTGTTCTATGAAATCATGTTGTACTTGTTCTTCTCTGCGGTATAAATTGTAGATTTGGAAGTTGCCTTTGCAGGAGCCTTGTTGAATTGTTGCAGTACATCTTTGTAGATGGTAAACATCACTGTCATAATGTGATGATGGTAAAGGGAATCAGTATTCATGGTGGTGACTGGGGAGTCAATTTTGGTTCAAGGGTGCAAGGCTATACCACAAGCAGCATGTAACATTCACTATAAATGGAGAGTGTGTGTGTGTGTGTGTGTCACAGCTCTTTTGGGGCTTTCCCAAGGGGAAACACTCAACATTTGCCATGAGTTCCTACATTGATTACCAAACTTTGGCTCCCTTAATTTCACAATTGGAATTGATTTTCTTTGTATCAATTTCTTAGCACTGCATTAGTTATTACTGTATTGCATGTGGAAAAGTGCCAAGTGCAGGGATGGGGTTTAGGGCAGCAAAAATTGAATAATTTGCACTTTTTATAGAAATGCAGGAAGCTGCAAGAGCGCATCACATTGAAAACAACCCTCAGCTGGGAGAAGCAATCAATATTTGGAAATAACTGGAACATAATTGAAATCTTCCAGATAGCCATACAGAAAGGTTGAAGAAGATAGAAGAACAGTTGTGACAACAGCCTGGGACTGTAAAATGCTGCTGCTGCTCCTGCTGCAACAATATAATCTTCCTGTTATAGAGGAGGAAAACTTTGGTTTGATGGACCTATGAGCAAACTAGTACCTTTAAAAAATGTTTTTCTGGTGAAGCTACCTCACAAGATTACTTGTTTGCCATACAGTAGCCAGGGTGAAGTAATCTCAAAACCAGTGGATCAGATCAGAGTTTAGCAGTCCTGTCACATTCAGACATGAATGGTTATGGACAGTTAAATAGCCCACTGCAGGATGAGTCTCCACAAATATTGCCATCCTCCAAGATGAGGGACTTAGTACATCAGTGCAAAAGTCAAGGCTGATGCATTTGTAAGCATTTTCAGTCAGAGTTTCCGAGTGGACAATGCTGTTATCCTCTTGAGATACCCAGTAGTACAAATACAATCTTCAGCCATTTGATTCACTTGACATCATTTTCAGAAGTAGCTGAAGATATTGGATACTGCAAAGGCTAGGGGGCCTAACAATATTCTGGCAATTGTACCAATGGCATGTTCTTCAGGAATAGCTGCACCCCGAGCCACACTTCCCAGTACATAAACAAAACTGTCACCTATCCAACTATGTGGAAATTGCCCAAATATGCCCTTAAAAACAGGATAAATCCAATCCAACCAATTAATGTCACATCAATCTTCTCCATCATCAGCATTGTAAATGACACCTACTATTATTTTGCCATCAGCAGCACTTATTCCACATAACCTGCTTTTTGATGCTCAGTTTGATTTGTCAAGGTCATTCAGCTCTTGATCCAATAACAGCCTTCATCCAAACATGGACAACTTGGATTAATTCAAACCATGAACAACTAAAGTTCTGAAGTCTATCACAGAGGGCCCTAGCAAAATTGGTGTCAATGGGAAAGCTGTTTGGTGTCATATTTCGCACAAAATGATATTAAAGTGGTTATTAGATGTCAGTCATCTCAGTCACAGAACATCACAACAGGAATTCCTCAGGATTCTATTATTATTCAGCTCCTTTATCAACAACTCTGTCTCCATTATAAGGTCAGAAATGAGATCTGTGTAATCATTGAACTGACTCAGTCCACATACAAGTGCAGAATTGAAGCAGGGGCTGGCTATTGTCGAGCACCATTTAGGCCACACAATATTCAGCAGTGATTGTCTCCAACAAGATGGAGTCCAATCCCTTGATATTCAATGACATTACACACAGGAGATTCCGTGATGGTACTGGACTGTAGCCCACCTCTTACATCCACAGTGATTTGGAATAAATTCGTCCTGTTCTTCAGGTGGTAAAGATGTCAAGGCTGCTACATTTGCCTTGTCCATTTCAGACTTCGAAGTTTCTTCGACACTCTACAAAGGGGAAAACTCACAGGTTCTGACAGCATTTCTGGCTGCTCTGAGGGGCCAGGTATGTTTTGTTTCTGCCCTTTTTACAAGTTTGCAGCTTTCATATGGTTGTTGTACTTTTTCAGGACCGCCTCAGCTACCCGAACTTTGTATGTCATGGGACCTGAACTCGCGTTAACCATGCCTCTTACTCATGCAGGGCCATTTCCGTGGTTTCAGCACCAAACTTTGTCCCCCATCTCACTTAGAGAAGGCATATGTGCAGCACTGGTGTTCCTGATGCCGTTTCACTACTCTTTACATCTTCGCTACTAGACCATTTCGAAGGTTGACCCATTTTCAGTAGCAGATGTAAGGATACCAGGATATAGGCCAGGTTACATATGAACTGTCCATAGTAATTTGCCAATCCTAGGAAAAATCTAAGTTCTGGTACAGACATAAGAGCCAGGGCATGTTTGATTGCCCTCATTTTGTTTTCCAACAGATGTAACCCAGTCACTTTGGGTACCTGGAAAACGCATCATCTGAGACACATACCTGCTTTTGAGGCACGTCTAACAGACCTTCACTGTTATTAGCACATCATCTAGATAAATGGTGACCTGGGGTAGACCTTGTAAAATGTTCTCAGTCACCTGCTTAAAAAATGGCACAGGCTGATGGTCCCCCAAGTGGCGGTCTCTGACATTAGTACAAATCCTTATTGATATTAGTTGTAGCAAGTGTCTTAATTAATTCTGGGATTTCTCGTCTAACCGCAATTGCAGGTACTCATGGCCCATGTCCAGCTTTGTGGATAAGTCCCCTGTTCAAATGATTGTGTATTTATTCAGCTGTGAGAAATGGTTTACCATTTGTTTAAGATCCTGACAAAGGTGAACTGACCCATCAGGCTTCACAATTGTATGACAGTTGCGGCCCATTCTACAAGCTGTTCTGGTTTGATGAATCCTTCGCTTTCCAGCCTCCTGGGTTTCTGCCTCTACTTTTGCATGTAAGGCAAATGGCACTGGGCTTGCCTTACGGAATCATGGAATTGCTTCCTGGTCGACATGCATGGTGGCCTTGCTTCCTTTGATATTCCTTTGAACTTTCCGAAAAACATCGAGGTATTTAATTCTGACTTCACTCAGGCAGTCATTTTCTAATTGAATCAGGCTTGGGCCTGAGCTTTTTACCACAATGAATGGTAACTGAACCAGTTGCTTCTCATAAGACACTGAAACCAAAGTTGTACCGTTAATCTCTTAGGGCTTCCTGGTCTAGGTTCTAAGTCTAGCCGAGATCTTATGCACCCTTAAGAGTTGGAGTCCAGAGTGAATTTTGTTAAAGTCTGTTCCTGCAATTACTGATACAGCTGTGCCAGTACCAACTTCTGAGAACTGGGTGACCATTTAACCAGATGCTTATTTTGATTAGTTCTGAATTGGATGTTGCTAAGCAATTTAACTGTCCCAAACCAGATCCAGTTGGACTTTCCAGGGTATGCACTGTCCTGGATACTGGCCTATGGTTCTCTTACTCAGTTCAGACTTGGACTCTTTTGCTGTCTTGAGTCCACTTACCAGAGGCAACTACATTAGTTTGCTGACCCGGATCCTGAAGAAAATGTTAATTGTTCATTTGAGGCTAGGCTTTGTTTTGGGCTATTGCTGTGGGCTGACCTAAAATCTTTCTGTACAGGATATGCCCTAAGTGGAGCGATGCAATTGCCTTCACTCAAATGGTGTCCCCCAAGCTCAGTTGGCCTAGAGGTAGTGCCCCTTCCATCCTGTAACTCATGCTCTGCTTGCTGTGTTTTCTAATGATAAAGCCAGTTATAGTGCCTGTGTAAAGTCTAATTGGGCTTGAGCTAGTAGGTGCTTTCACATAGTTGCATCACTAATCCCACATACCAAATGGTCTTTCAGCATCTCATTAAGGGTTAAACCAAAGTCACATGCCTCTGCCTGTCATCTTAGCCTCAAAAAAAAATTCTGCACAGATTCCTTCAGTTCTGGAACTGCCGAGTAAAACTGATAGCATTGTTTGCCCAGGAAAAAAAAACGCATCCTTTCTACATACTGGCTCCAGTCTTCAGGGTCAAACAAGTCAAACTTCCTAAATAACAGCATAATGCAAAAATGCTTGCCCCAACTCACATTGATTGTTGCGAGTGAATTTCTTCAGGAGCGAATCCTGTTTTCTTGTCAGCACTGAAGTAACTGCACAAAAGCTGGTATTCAATCACCAGGTCATCCTTTATTTACAGATGTGTAGTACTTGACACTGGTCCAACTTCCTCTTAGAATGAACAGGATATTTGACAGTTCTGTTTCTTTTTAAAACATTTTTTTCTCTTTCTTTTTGTTCCCCACACTACCACCTAACTTATTGTTCCCCAGCACCGTGTCATGTGTGCGCGGGTGTCGGACACAGTGGAAAAACAAGAGAGTGTAAATCTTTATTTGTATTCCACGATAGGCAGAAAGGAAACACACTAGTGGCCAGTGACAAGCGGTGACCTTCTCAAAGGGCAATGCTGTATGATCAAACAGTGAAGCAGAGGGCAGGGATTAAATTTAAAATAGAGTTGGAGTGGGAAGTAATATACTCCACTCCCTGCGGTGCCCACCTTTCCCTGAAAATCTCAAGGGTGTTAGTGGACACCGTGTGCTCCATCTCCGGTGACACCCGGGCTCGAACATAACCACGGAAGAGGGGCAGGTAATTGTTCCTAACCACCCCCTCCACACCCTGCTGCCTGGACCTGTTTATGGCCAGTTTGGCCAGGCCCAGGAGCAGACGCACAAGGAGGTCCTTCAACCTAGCCTCCCCACTCTGCACGCGGTGCACAAGGATCAGGAGTGTGGGACTGAAGTGCGAACAAAAACAGAGGAGAAGGTTTTTGAGAAAATCAAAAAGGGAGTGCAAGTGCCCGCACCTAATATAAACATGGTCTACGGACTCCACAGCACCACAGAACAAGCAGTTGGACTGGGAGACCATGAACCATCGTAATCTGCGGTTACAGGGAACTGCTGTGTGACGGTTGTGTTTCCATCTGTTAGCCAGGGCTCCCTGATTGGGGCCCTTGACCTGGTTCAATCAGGGAATTCATATTCTGTGAGGTCCACCTGGCTGACCTTGTTACACTCAGTACACCTTCCTAGCAGCATAATGGGTTTACTTAAGCCACAAGGCTCCTGTGATTCAAAATGGTACCTCACCAGCATATTCACAATGATGATTAAGGCTGAAAACTTTAATACTGGAATAGCGACTGACACCCCTAAGGAAATATTATTTCAAAGATAGTAATCTCAGGATTGCACCTAAGGCCATATATTTGGAAGATATAGAGGAATAAGGTATAGCTTGATGTATAGTGGAAGAGGCACTGAGGCAAAATGTTGGTTGAAGCGAAAATAATGGAGGCAGTGATTTGAGCAGAATCAAGGGGGAGATGGTACTTGAAAAGTTGATTATGCTTGTGGTTGACAAGTCACCTGGTGTGGATGACTTTCCTTTCAGATTTCTAAAAGGATTAGTGATGAAGATAACAAAAGGCTTATTTTAATCTTTGGAACTTCCCTGGATATGGAGGAGATGTAAAAGAACTGAAGAGTTGCACACAGACACGCTTACTTAAGGAAACATATAAAGTCAATCTGAGCATCTACATGCCAGTTAGTTTAACATCATGGATGGGTAAAATTTTAGAAACAATAGACAGGAGGGAAAAAACATCAACGGGCTGCTTCGAGAGTTCTAAGTTAACTAAGGAGCACCAGCATGGATTTGTAAAAGGCAGTTGGTGCTTAACCATTCTAATTGAATGGTTTGGTAAAGTAACTAAGGGAATGCAATGTATGTTGTCTCCATGGATTTCAAGGAAGTGTTTGATAAGGTATTACATAGATGCTTGAAAATCAGTCTCCAAATGTTTAAAATCTTAACATAAACTGCAAGTTGTGATTGGTTTTATTTCAGAATGGTGGAATAAAGGATGTATGAGTAGACCATTCAGTTTGTCAAGCCTGCTCTGCCATACAGTGAAATTATAGTTAGCCTTCTATCTCATTACCATTTACCCTCATATTCCTGATAAATTTACCATCTAGAAATCTGTTAATCTTCATATTGAATATACTTGACCATCGACCCTCCATTTAGAGAATTCTAAAGATTCATCATCCTCTCAGTGAACAAATTCCTCTCCGTTTCAATCCTAAATGGCCCGCCCCTAATTCCTGACTGTCTCCTAGTTCTAAACCCTTCCACCTGTTGCCAGGAAAAAGATCCTTCCCATGTCTATCCTCTTGAGCCCGTTGGGGGTTTCAATGAGATCACCCCTCATGCTTTTAAATACTCAAATATAGATTTAGATTTTATTGTTACATGTACTCAAGCGCAAGAATACAATGAAAAGTGTCTAATGTTGCCACACATTTAACTACAAAGGTACAGAAGTACAAAAATCTCAAGTAGAAAGTAGTAAAAGAAGCAAAGTTGAAAGCCTAAGCATTGCAGACCTTCACTGAGTAAGTAGAAAAGTACAGAAATAAGGTAATAGTTAACACTTAACATCCTCCTTAATATAAATTCGAAAAAAAAGGAATAAAGTTAAAAGTTCAACAGTTTTTGATGAGTGGTTGCTGGGATCCTGGTCTCTTTTGCTTAACTCGCTGTCTGAGAGACCTCAGCGGCCTGATCTGGACACTGCCACTGAAGATACCAGGAACCTCCCTTACCACTCATTCTTCCCATGTTGAGCCGTAATGCCATCACCGCTGCTGTCGCTGAAGATGCTGCCTCTGACTTCCTGCCTCTAGAACATGCCTGGGCAAGGTCCACTCATGGTCTCTGAGCACTGGGTATGCATTGGGCACCGCTCTCACCACTGGCCGCCTTGATTGCCGGGCTGAGAGACTGCCATGGGCTGCAGAAAGGCTCCCAAGTTTGCCGGGAGGATGCCAAGCTGTGCCAGGAGGATTCCTCAGCAGGTCCGTGCTGAGGCTGAAAAGAGAAAAGAAACATGCAGAGTTTAAACCGCAGTGAAGAAACGGACTGAGTGGATGAGCTCCGGCTGAAGTATCTTACTCCGCCACCATCTTATGGATGCAAGCTGGGTCTTTGTAATCCTCAAAGGACTATCGTGCCACCCCATGATTCAGTTTCTTAAACCTCCTTGCATTCCCTTTTATGGCAAATGTAACCTTCCTTAGGAAATCCAATTATGAGCACTCACCAGGGCTCCATACATTGGCAGGAAGAACTCTTCATGCCTCCAATTAAATCTGCTTGCAATAAAAGACAGTTTACCATTTGCTTTCATAACTGCTTGTTTCACCTCTACATTTGCTTTTAGTGATTTTTTTAACAAAGACATTCCAGTCTGTCTGTTTGTCACCATTTAAAAAAAATATTCATTTCGTTTTTCCTATCAAGATAGAAAACTTCACATTTTATTTATTCACTGGATGTGTATGGCATTGGCTGTACATACCTAGTTGTCCTTGAAGGTGATGGTAAGCTGCTGTGAACTGCTGCAGTCCATGTTGACGCAGCATATCAATACAAGTCAGGATGAGGAATGGCTTGGAGGTGAACTTGCAGCCAGTGGTTTTCCCAAGTATCTGCTACCCTTGTCCTTCTAGACGGTAGTAGGTGTGGTTTTGGAACGTGTTTTCTCAGGAACCTTGGTGAATTTCTACATTGTACATCTGCAAGATGCAATGTTGCTACATAATGTCAGTGATGGAGGAAGTGAATATTTGTGGATGTGATACCCACCAAGCGAGCGGCTTTGTCCTGGTTGGTGTCAAGAGTCTTCACTATTGGAGCTGTCGTATCTAGGCAAGTGAGGACTTTCCATCCCAGCTGACTCGCATCTTGTACATAGTGGACAGGCCTTGGGGAGTCAAGAGGTGTGTTACTGGATGCAGGATTTCTAGCCTCTGACCTGCTGTTGTAGCCATAGTAATTTATATAGCTAGTCTCCAGATTCTAGCAATTTTGCTATATTCCAACTGTCCACTCTCTCAGCCTGATTAAGTCGTCTTGCAACTTTTATATGCCCTCCTCACATTAACAGTCCCACATCTTTTTGTGTTGTCAGTAAAGTTAGAAATTTTACATTTTTCTTTACGTCTAGTCATTCATACGGAATGTGAGAATAGCTGGGGCCCATAATGATAGGCAATTGTGTTCTCCAAGAATCTGGAAGAGGGCCACTAATTTATTTTGCTATGTAAAAATGATTTGGATTTTGGAATGCAGAGTAGACTATTAATGTTTCCTATTCTGCCAAATTTGGAAGTGTAGCAAATAGTGAGGTTAGTGGATATCATTTGCAACAGCACTTACAGACTAGCAAAACAGGTAGTAAAGTGGCTGATGGAATTAATACAGAAATGTGCGGTTATACATAGAATAGGAAGAGGTAATATTAACAAAAGGACACAGTTCTAAAGTGTTCAAGATCAAATAAAAAACTGAGTGTGCATGTGCATTGTCTCTATCTGCAAAGTTCATAGTGAGCAAGTGGTCAGCAATTTTCATGAACAAAAGCGTTAGCTGGATTTTGTTTTAGATTACTTAGTGTGGAAACAGGCTCTTCAGCCCAACAAGTCCAGCCCAACAAGTCCACACCAACCAGCCGAAGTGCAACCCACCCAGACCAGTTCCCCTACATTTACCCCTTTACCTAACACTACGGGCAATTTAGCATGACCAATTCACCTAACCTGCACATTTTTTTTTGGACTATGGGAGGAAACCTGAGCACCCAGAGGAAACCCACGCAGACACTGGGAGAATGTGCAAACTCCACACAGAGAGTCGCCTGAGGCGGGAATTGAACCTGGGTCTCTGGCGCTGTGAGGCAGCAGTGCTAACTACTGTGCCGCCATGGTGTGGCACTTTGAAAATAGAGTCCTTTCTTGACATTTCTCAAAGGCTATTGTATGTCCTTTGGCAGATAGAGGTGTACATTAGTGTCTGGTATAAAAGGCACAAGTTGCATATTGCTTATTGGGAATCTACATATAACTGATTGCATGACTGGTTAGTTAACACTGTGGAAATATTGGTGTGGAATTTTGCTCTCTGTATCATACCTCCATGCCCTTTGTTCTGTATATCTTTCTCACTGAAAACCAAAATTTACCTCTCCCCAAGCCCTGTCAAATTTTTATTTTCAACTTTGGATCAAAAGAAGGTTGACAGCTAGATTTTGTCACAGTACCTTGACTACTCCTGTACTAGTCAGGGAGCCTAGAAGCAGAGGGCATAAGTTAAAATTAAGGGGAATGTTACTTAACTCTGTAATGAAGTGATCCTTGGTTTTTTTTCTGATTTTTATATAAATAATTTGGAGATGGGTGTTGAGGGTAAAATCTCTAAATTTGCAGATGATACTAAGCTGGGGGTGAGCTGAGTGATTTCAGAGTCATTGTCAAGTTGGCCTAATGGACAGATACCTGTCAGATGAATTTCAATGCAGAGAAATGCAAGGTATTGTGTTTTAGTAGAAGAAACATTGACAACACAGACTCAAAGGTAAAACTTTGAGGAGAGTACAGGACCTCAGGGTTCATGTACGTGATGCTCTGAAGATAGCCAGGCAGGTTGAAATAGTTGTTAAGGCTGATAGGATCGTTTGATTCATAAATAGATGCAGAGAGTGATGCTACACCTCTTCAAATCATTGGTCAGACCATATTTGGACACCTTTTATTGAAGGAAGGATATTAATGCCTGGAGAAAGTTGAAAGGAGATTTTGCGAGAGTGATACCAGCAATGACAGGTTTTTAGATACAAGGAAAGATTTGAGAAATTGAGCTTATTCTTCTTGGAGCAGAGATTTAAGAGGTGACCTTATTGAGATGTATAAAATTATGAACAATTTTGACAGGGTAATGAAGGATAGTGGTATGTCAAGTAACTTGTGTCCACAATTTCAAAATTGTCAGTAAGAGAGCAAGGAGTGAGATGAGGAAAAACTTCTATGTTCAGATAATTGTTAGGATTTAGATAGCACAGCCTCAGAGAAGGCTAGAGGAAGATTCCGTAAGAGGTTTTGAAAGAGAGCTGGCTATATACAGTATTTCAAAGTGATGAATTTAGGGGAGTACAGAGATAGAGCTGGGTAGCTTTATCAGGAGCCATTACAGGCACGATGGGTCAAATGGCCTCTGGGTGTGCTGTGAAATTCTATGAATCTTTATTTTACTGAGGATTGTGAACCTTTTGGAGTATTTGCCAGCGAAAGCAGCACAGATTCAGGCTTTTAAGTGTGTTAAATATAGAGATTGGTAGATATCTGATTGTCGCTGGCGTACAGGATTACGGGAATGGGGTGGATAAAAGGCAATGAAGTGTTTGATCAGCCACGAGTGGCGGGATAGCCTTGACTGGCTAACTGACTTACTCCTGTCCTCATGTTCCTAATCTTTATTTTACTTGTGTCCATTTCTGGATTACTGGCTTTTGTGGATGATGAATCATATTTATCTTTTGCACAATTCCTCCATTCTTCCCTTATCTTCAGTGCTACTGAAAGAATCTTAATCAACTTGTGTTCATATTTCACCTATACTGTAGGAAAGCATCTCGAAGTGCTTTACAGAGAAAGCATAGAATAAACACTGATCTGGAGTGGGTATAGTGACTAAGAGTTGTTGAAGATGTAGACTACGCTAAAGTTTTTAAATTTGGAAATAAATTAAACAATCGGGCAAAAGCTTGGCGGATGGAATAAACTTCATGGAAAATTTGAGGTTATGCACTTTGGCAGAAAGAATAGAGGGACTGAATATTTAAATGTGGAGAGACTGCTGAAAACTACAAAATAGGTGAATTTTTATCTTCTATGAATCATAAAAAGGTAGTATCCATGCTCTTGGCAATTGGGGAGACAAATAGAATGCTGACCTTTTAATTAAAAGTAAATGGAGTATAAAAGTTGGGACATTTTGCTAAAACTATACTAGTTAGGCCAGATCCTCAAATAATATGAACACTTTTGATCCCTTAGTGAAGGGTAGTGAAGGCAATCCAGGGAAGATTCATACTTGGTGCCAAGTATAGAGGGACTGAGTTCTTCGAGAAGGTGAAAAAACAGGTGGATGAAAGTAAAGCAATTGATGAGGTGTATATGGACTTTAGTAAGGCATTTGATAAGTTTCCACACTGCAGGCTATTGCACAAAATATGGAGTTTTGGGATTGAAAGTGATGGAGTGGTTTGGATCAGAAATCGGATTGCTGAAAGAAGACAGAGGCTGATGGTTGATGGGAAATGTTAATCTTGGTGCTCAGTTACTAGTGGTATGCCTCAAGGATCTGATTTAGGGCCACTGCTGTTTGTCATTTTTATAAATGATCTGAATGTGGGCATAGAAGGATGGGTTACTAAATTAGCAGATGACACTAAAGTAGGCAGAATTGTGGATAGTGCTGAAGGATGTTGTGGGTTACGGAGGGATATGTATAAGATGCAGAGCTGGGCTGAGAAATGGCAAATGGAGTTTAATGTGGATAAGTGTGAGGTAGTTCGTTTTGGAAGAAGTAACAGGAATGCAAACTACAGGGCTAATGGTAAAATTCTTGGCAGTGTAGATGAACAGAGTGTTCTGTGTTCAGGTGCATATGTTCCTGAAAGTTGCCACCCAGGTTGATCAGGTTGTTAAGAAGGCATATGGTGTGTTGGCGTTTATTGATAGGGGAATTGAGTTTTGGAGCCACAAGGTCATGCTTCAGCTGTAGAAGATACTGGTAAGGCCGAAACTGGAGTATTGTGTACAATTCTGGTCACCACATTATAGGAAGGATGTGGAAGCTTTGGAAAGGGTTTAGAGGAGATTTACTAGGATATTGCCTGGTATGGAAGGGAAGGTCTTATGAAGAAAGGCTGAGGGAACTGAGGCTGTTTTCATTGGAGAAGAAGGTTGAGAGGTGACTTAATCAAGGCATATAATATAATCAGAGGATTATATCAGGTGGACCTTTCACCTTGGATGGTGAAGGCTAACACTAGGGGACATAGCTTTAAACTGAGGGGTGATAGATTTAGGACAAATATCAGGGGTAGTTTCTTTACTCAAAGTAGGGACGTGGAATGGCCTGCCGACAACAGTAGTAGACTTGTGGATGTTAAGGGCATTTAAATGGGCATTGGACATACATATGGATAATAATGGAATAGTGTAGGTTGGATGCGTGTCAAATTAATTTCACAGGTCTGTGCAACATCGAGAGCCGAAAGGTCTGTCCTGTGCTGTAACATTCTATGACCCTCTAATGAGAAGAGGAATAGGTTGGCCCTGTACTCCTTGGAGTTTGGAAGATTAAGAGGTGACCTTACTGGAACCATTCAAGAATCGTAGGGGACTTAACAAGGTAGATGCTTACAGGTTGCTTCCTCTGGTTGGGGTATCTAGGGCAGAGGGCATAGTTTCAGGATAGGAGACTGATCATTTCAGACTGAGAAAGGAAAAAAAAGTGTTCACTCTGAAGGCTTTGGAATTCATTGGAATTCCCTAACCCACAGGGTTTAGATGCTCCATCAATGAATAGGTTTGATGCTGGAATAGAACTCTTCTCTGTCAGGAAATCAAAGAAGACTAGGAACAGGCAGGAAAGTGGAGTGAAACATAAGATCAGCTGAATGGGAAGCAGACTAATTCACTCCTGTTCCCATTTGTTACATTCTTTTATCAGTGAGGCCAAAGCATCGATGTCAGTGTCCATTACAAGAGCCATAACCCTAGCGAAAATTCCATCCTCCCAACTATTGTCTCAGCTGAACCACAATGTTCACAACCGCCATGTCCTATTCAACCCTGAATTGACCTTTCATCCCCAGCTCTCTGCTGTTTACATCTCATTAGGAACTTTCTTAAAAACTACTTTTTTGATCTAACATTTAGTCACCCCTTTAAATAACTTGTTGTTTTAGCTTGGTGTTCTTATTTACTCTGCACTTCTGTGCAATAACTCAGCATGTTTTGCTCATTCATGTCATCTTGTAAATGAAAGTTGCTCTCATTATTGTTTGACATGCACAAAATTCAAAACTACAAGTTCCCACTGTACAGCTGCAAAACACGTGTTCAGGCTCATGGAATTCTGCGGTTTAGACAGCATGGCTCAATGCATTTGTTGTGTTGACCCATGACCCTGAGGGCATCTCAGTTATTGTAAAGTGTGTACATTTGACCAATTTGGGAATTTGAATCCCTTACAGCCTGCAAAGATAG
Source organism: Chiloscyllium punctatum (assembly GCF_047496795.1). NCBI lineage: Eukaryota > Metazoa > Chordata > Chondrichthyes > Orectolobiformes > Hemiscylliidae > Chiloscyllium > Chiloscyllium punctatum. Next base: position 51,638,142 of record NC_092743.1, on the reverse strand, counting down.
CCAACCATAACAAGATTGAATTCTTAGTGGTTCTGATAGTGATCTGCAGAGTTCATGGTTGAAATTCCACTTTAGAAACTAGTGAAATTGACTTCAAGTCTGATTTGATCTAGCCATGAAAGATGCTGAGCTGCCATAAAAGCACAACTAATTTATTAATTTCCTTCAATCCTGCTATCCTCAGGGGGTGGCACAGTGGCTCAGTGCTTAGCTCTGCTGCCTCACAGCACCAGGGTCCCAGGTTCGATTCCAACCTCTGGCAACTGTCTGTGTGGAATTTGCACGTTCTCCCTGTGTCTGCTTAGGAAACCTCTGGTTGCTCCGGTTTCCTTCCACAGTCCAAAGGTGTGCAGGTCAGGTGAATTGGTCATGGTAAATTGCCCGTAGGGTTATGTGCATTTGTCAGAGGGAAATGGGTCTGGGTGGGTTGATCTTCGGAGGGTCGGTGTGGACTGGTTGGACCAAAGGGCCTGTTTCCACACTGTAGGGAGCCTAATCTATTGTCAAAGTACTTACAAACACATGAATTAGCAGCACAAGTTGGCTATTCGACCCTTCAAGCTTGTTCTGATGTTCAATAAGACCTTTCGAAATTCATGCTTCCAATAACTTGATATCCCCTTGCCAAACAAGAATGCCTGCCTCTTGGTAGGATTTGTGGAACAGTCCATCTTCCGCAGCTACACTGGCACCACCCCCCACCTTTTCCCTCCGCTACATCAATGACTGTATCAGCGCTGCCTCATCCTCCCATGAGGAGGTTGAACAGTTCATTCACTTTACTAACACCTTCCACCCCGACCTCAAATTTACCTGGACCATCTCAGACTCCTCCCTCCCCTTCCTAGACCTCTCCATTTCTATCTCAGGTGACCGAATCAACACGGACATTTACTATAAACCGACCGACTCCCACAGCTACCTAGACTACACCTCCTCCCACCCTGCCCCCTGTAAAAACGCCATCCCATATTCCCAATTCCTTCGTCTCCACCGCATCTGCTCCCAGGAGGACCAATTCCAATACCGAACAACCCAGATGGCCTCCTTCAAAGACTGCAATTTCCATCCAGACGTGATCGACGATGCTCTCCACCGCATCTTTCCACTTCCCGCTCCTCAGCCCTTGAGCCCTGCCCCTCCAATTGCCACCAGGACAGAACCCCACTGGTCCTCACCTACCACCCCACCAACCTCCACATTCATCGTATCATCCATCGTCATTTCCACCACCTCCAAACGGACCCCACCACCAGGGATATATTTCCCTCCCCTCCCCTCTCAGCGTTCCGAAAAGACCACTCCTCCGTGACTCCCTCATCAGGTCCACACCCCCCACCAACCCAACATTCACTCCTGGCACCTTCCCCTGCAACCGCAAGAAATGCATAACTTGCGCCCACACCTCCCCTTTCTTCCCCCCCCCCCCCCCCACCTTACTTCCCTCCAAGGCCCCAAGGGATCCTTCTATATCCGCCACAAATTCACCTGCACCTCCACACACATCATTTACTGCATCTGCTGCACCCGATGTGGCCCCCTCTATATTGGGGAGACAGGCCGCCTACTTGCGGAACGTTTCAGAGAACACCTCTGGGACACCCGGACCAACCACCCCGTGGCTCAACACTTCAACTCCCCCTCCCACTCCACCAAGGGCATGCAGGTCCTTGGACTCCTCCATCACCAGACCATAGCAACACGATGGTTGGAGGAAGAGCGCCTCATCCTCCACCGAGGAACCCTCCAACCACAAGGGATGAACTCAGATATCTCCAGTTTCCTCACTTCCTCTTCCCCCCCCCCCCCCCATCTTGTCTCAGTCCCAACCCTCGAACTCAGCACCACCTTCCTAACCTGCAATCTCCTTCCTGACCTCTCTGCCCCCCACCCCCACTCTGGCCTATCACCCTCACCTTAACCTCCTTCCACCTATCGCATTTCCAACGCCCCTCCCCCAAGTCCCTCCTCCCTACCTTTTATCTTAGCCCGCTGGACACCCTTTCTTCATTCCTGAAGAAGGGCTCATGCCCGAAACGTCGATTCTCCTGCTCCTTAGATTCTGCCTGACCTGCTGCGCTTTTCCAGCAACACATTTTCAGCTCTGATCTCCAGCATCTGCAGTCCTCACTTTCTCCAAGAATCTACCTACAACCTACAAATGTTCAATGATCCCCTTTTGACCACTTTGAGACAGAACATGTTTCTCTTCATCTCAGTCCTAAACGTGCCCCTTAATTCTGGATTCACCCTCAACAGGAAACATTATATCCACATTGACCTTATCAAGACCTTTCAGAAATTTATATACTTCAGACAAGTCATCCCTCGCCCTTCTAAACACCAGTGAAAATCCCAGACTATCTCCGCTTCCCTCATAAGATAACCTGCGCATTCCAGTTAGCAATCTAGTGGACTTGCACTGAATCATCTCCAATGTAGTTACATTCTTCCTTAAATTTGGAAACAAAACTCATGTTGTATTCAAGATGTGGTCTCATTAATGCCCTTTATGAATTTTAACTCCAAACTCACTCTAAATGGTTGTTTCAAAATACCCTTGGAAGCAATTGTTTGGCAATAAGGCCTACATTTTCAATGTTGCCCACATCCTAGGAATGAATATAAAAAGTCAACATATGTTGGAGGAAAATGCTAAATTTCTTGAACAAATATTATTAGGTCAAATAATAATTACTATATGCGTTAATACATTTTGTTTGTTTTAAAAAAAGTAATATATATACATGGATACTTTGCAGTGACCCTTCGTTATCTTTTCCCTCCATACAAATACTACATTGAACCAGTTTCAACTGGTAAAAATCACTTATTGTGTATATCTGTGCATTTCTTTTTATAACAATAAACTGGATCCATCAGATGTTCGCATACTTCAAATCAGTCGCAAGAACTTGTTGAAGGCTGTGAGGGCCAGTATTGTTCACCCCAAAGATAAGAGTTGGTATAAAATTTGTGTAACTGAACATGACTGATTAATCAGCATCTCTTGCCTTCATATACCTCAAAAAAAATTGAAATTCTTTTTTTTAAAAGCATGATAAATTATAAAACATTTTCTTGCTTTATTTTTGTTTAACTAACACTGATTATACTAGCAGAATCCAAAAACTAAACTTTTACCCATGGGCTTTATATTGAGAAAACTTTCTCTTTACACAAATGGAACATTTGTTTTGTTTACAACACAATCTATGTTACAATAGGATGATGTTAATTTATACAACAGGTGCTCAGATAACATTACGATGTCTCAATCACCACGTTTGCGTGTGTCAAAATGTATCACCTGGTATGCAAACTTCAAGATCTGATTTTTCATCTTTGATTACTACAAACTTCCTATACTATGCACAACAGAACTGAAACGGTAAGGGAGCTAGTTCTTCCTCCATAGTGATTCAGGAAAACTATTCCAATATCTATAATGAAGTCACAGCTAATAGATCACAGCAGCACAATTAATTCTCTCAAGTCACTTACAAATAATTATATAATCCTTTCCTCATCAAAGGCATTTTCTGTGACTGTATTTCCTTTCTGACAGAAAGGAAAGTGAAGCAAACCATAGGGACATGGAATAGTACAAATGTCAATTAAGTAGTAATCCAGCTAACGTACTGTGGACATTGATGCAAATCTCATCATGGCAGATGATATGATTTGAATTCAATATAAATCTGTAATAAAAAGCTAGCCTGATCATACCTAAGAAAGCAGTGTTAATTGTCATAAAAACCCATCTCGTTCACTAATGTCCTTTGGGGAAGGAAGTCTGCCAGCCTTACCTGGTCTATACATAATTCGAAACCCACAGCAATAGCCCTCTGGCTAGTTATGGTTGGGTAGCAGTGCTGGCTTAGCCAGCATTGGCCACATGCCATGACTTTTTTTTGTTAAATGCCTTACCATTCATAATTAGAAACTGGACCAAACTTGAAAATAGATTTTGGCAGTTAAATAAGCAAAAAAATTAAATTAGATATATTAATAATTGACCTATATTTAAACACTGACACAGTAAAAACACCTCAAGGGACTTGAAAAAGGGAGAGGTAACTGGGCCAGAGGTAGAGAAGAAATGAGTACAGATAATACACTATTCAATTTCATTTCATCAAACAATCAGGAGGCTAGAATATTACTTTCAATTGAAAGGAATTGCAGAGGGGTATTTAGACGCCAAATAGAATGGATCAGATCCTGTTAATGTCAAGCTGGCTGTCTGATTTATACATTGATTAATATTGGACAAGTAATTGATTGTACAGTGTGAGTTGAACAGTCAGTGATATAGAGAAAGGACATAAAGCTCAGTGTCACCAATGTAAAGGAACAAGAAAGGCAATTATATGCAGTTATGATCCAGGTATCCAAGACCAATTTGCAACTGCTGCTTTGATTTATCATGTTTACTGGAGTATTTCAAACTGAAAACTCAAAATATCCATACAAATTTCCTGAGTTCAGATTCCATTTCTATACCTCTTCCATTATTAAAATCACTTACTTGCCTGCAATGCCACATTCATCCAAGCTTTTTGCTTGTTCATGGATATGGCTGGAATTGCCTTGGCCCAGCATTCATTGCCGGAATCTGATTGTCCTGGATGTGGTGTTGTAGTGCATTCCTGAATCATTACAGATATTGAGGAATAGATGCATACACAGTGCTGAGGAAGCAGCCTTTAAGTTACTGTCATGCATCTTATTGATAATTCAGTGGAAATAATATGTACTATGGTGGTGGATTGAAGGTAGTGGATGTGGTGCCAATCAAGCAGACTACTTTCTCCTAGATGGCAATGAGCTGCTTGATTATTGGAGCTGCTGGCAAATGAAGAATATTTCAACACACTCCTGACTACTGCCTAGTAGACAGTGGACAGGCACTGGGGAGACATGGGGTGGTGAGTTACTTGATACTTTTCTAATCTCTGACCGACTGTTATGTCCACTGTATTTATATGGATGGTTCAGTTCAGTTTCTGGTAAGTAATAACTGCCAGGGTGTTGGTACAGGCTCAACTATTCCAACATTCTCCAACAGCTTCCAATCTTTCACACTTAGCAAGTTTCAACTCATCCACAGCATTAACTAGGATCAAATGCCATGTACTTATCAGCCTTATGGGAGTCGCCCAACAATACAGGACATAATGCTAATCCTCCTATCCATCTGTGACTTTCACCTTTTCACAACCTCCTGAGAACTCTACATTTCTCCATTTTCGGCTTCCTAATTTTTCAGCTCTAGCAGTGACACTATGCTTCAGCTGGCTAAGCCCCAAGCCTTGGAATTGCAAGTTTAGACTAATCCACCTCTATACTAATTCCTATTCCCTTTAGGATAATCCTTAAATCTGCGTCTGAGCAAGCCTTTGTTCATCTACTCCAGTGTAGTTTCAATTTTCTGTAGGAGCATGCATGAAGTGTCCTGGTATGCTTTACTCATTAAATGTCAATATAGTGTGTTAGAGATAAACGGCGTAGCAAAGCCACTCAAAGGAAATGAATGACTGTCTGTCTGGATAATTAGCAAGCCCCAGGTTGTGGTTCCAAGTTCAACTATTCCATTACTCTCCTGACTACTTCCTACGTTCCATCCTGAGTAAGTTTCAACTAATCTACAACACAGACCAGCATTGCGTATCAGTGTCAAACTAGAGAGGGACTGTTTATTTTCTGAATATTCCCAATCTTTTACTCCAACCTAAGCACCCTAAAAGTCCATGACCTCTGTCAATTAGAATGACCAGGGCAGCAGATTCACGAGAACGCTACCACCAGCAAGTACCCCGACAATTCACACACCATCTTAACTTGGAAATGTATTACCGATTCACTGTTCCTGGGCCAAAATTCTGGAAGTCCCTTCTTATCAGAACTGTAGGTGTTATACCTACAAAAGCCATGAGATCAGCCATGATCTCATTGAATGGTGGAGTTGACCCAATGGGCGTCACAGGTTACTTCAGCTCCTGCATCTCATGGCTTTATAATTAAGGGTACCATTCTAAAGAATGTGCAAGGGCAGAGACACCTGTTGGCTTTCATGTGCACAGATTGTTGAAGATGGCTGGTCATATTAAGAGATTAGGTAAAAACAAGGACTGCAGATGCTGGAAACCAGATTCTAGGTTAGGGTTGTGCTCAAAGCACAGCAGTTCAGGCAGCATCCGAGGAGCAGGAAAATCGACATTTTGAGCAAAAGCCCTTTATCAGGAATAGAGCTCTATTCCTGATGAAGGGCTTTTGCCCAAAACGTCGATTTTCCTGCTCCTCGGATGCTGCCTGAACTGCTGTGCATTTCCAGCACCACTCTAACCTAGAATATTAAGAGATTAGTAAGTAAAGTGTATCGGATCTTTGGTTTCATTGAGTAGAATAGCAAGGAGGTAATGCTGAAACTTTATAGATGCTCCCATTATGTCACAAGTGGATTAGTGCATCCACTTCAAGAAGGACATGAAAGTTCCTAATTGGGTACAGAGAAGATATACTAGAATTTTTCCCAGATTGAGGAAATTTAGCTATAATCTTAGATTACAGAAGCTGTGATTACTCTCAATGAAGCAAAATTGCTTGAAGAGAGATTGTATTAAAATGTATAATGTTATTGCAGAATTATATAGGAAAAGAAGAAGAAAAACTGTTTCTATTAGCTCAAGGAATATCCCACACTTTGCAGATTTGGGCTAGAGTTAAGGAAGTGGGAGGGGAGGGATGGGAAACAAGGTAGGTATGAGAAAGAATTTATTGAAGTGACAGGTGGAATTCATCGTCTATGAATGTGGTGGAGTCAAAGACAGAAACAAATAAAGATTTCAAAGGAAATTAGATAGATAAATCACTGACTTGATTACACTCTGGGTGCTTTGGTTTCCTCCCGCAATCCAAAGATGTGCAGGTCAGGTGAACTGCTAAATTGCCCATAGTGTTAGTTGCATTAGTCAGACGGAAATGGGTCTGGGTTGGTTACTCTTTAGGGTTTGGTGTGGACTTGTTGGGCCTAAGGGCCTGTTTCCACACAGTAGAGAATCTAATCCTGAAAGCCATATGAACTTAAATGGGATGAATGGACTCTTTCTGTGGTACAATGATGCAATGACTCATTATATTCCTTCGATGAGTTTGAATTCCTAATAATTAGGGAATATCACATGTCAAATTATAAACTATCAATACATTTCCTGAGATTACTCGTGATATGTTCTCTGAAGCACAGTCATAATGTAAGAAATATTACCCAAAATAACAATGTCTTGTCAGCTTTGGGACTTTTGACATAGGGTTCAGATGCGAAAGATACTTAAAGACAATATGCAAGAATGTGGCATCATGGGAGGTGAGTCATGGAATTCTAGAAAGAAGAATCAGTCATGTAGCCACTCAAATCTATTCCATCATTCAATATGATCATGGCTGATTTGCAATCTATAAATACTTCACTTTTAAGTTTACTTTATTATTGATTGTGGACTGAATTGGGAAAATGGATCAAGATTAGAGTGGTGCTGGAAAAGCGCAACTGGTCAAGCAGTATCCGAGGAGCAGGAATATTGACATTAAAAGCCCTTCATCAGGAAACATTGATTTTCCTGCTCCTTGGATGCTGCCTGACCTGCTGTGCTTTTCCAGCACCAGTCTAATCTTGACTCTGATCTCCAGCATCTGCAGTCCTTACTTTCGCCTGAATTGAGAAAATGACTGTCTTACGACAAATGACTGAAGAAGGGTCTGTTGGAATTTTAAAAAGCGTGCGACTGAAATTCATTGTGGGTCACCTTTACCTTCGTGCTTTACAAAAGGGGAGCACAGCACCAGAGTGAGGTAAGAAAGTGATATTCAGCTGGCAACAAATACTGATTGGTTTGTGAAATTGTGACTAGTTGTCAATGCTACAAGTCATCAGCCTGACGACAATTACTTGATTGGCTGAACAGCTTGTGGGTATGAACAGTACAGCAAAAAACCCTTGGATCTCTGTAAGGAGAAGTGATATGTCTCTGTTTCCAGAAAATGCTTGAAGCTTAAAAATTTTTCTCCTGCTGTCAGGTGTTGCTTTTAACCAATAAGTCAAGAGACTATTATTTGCAAGCCAGTGGCTCTGTGCCTCTTGTGAAGAGCTGAGAAAATTCCGAGGAAGAGCTTGGCGAATTGAAAGAACATTGAAACAAGAGGAATCCCTCCAGTGAATCCTGAGGACTGGTGCCATTGAATTGTTTCCCCACTACTTTTTTCTCCTCCATCCATAACCTCAATATTTTGTTGGTGTCTTTATGTATATGTTTACAGGGGACTATTAAGGGAGCATCAAGTGTTTTAGCTGGAAGAGTTATACGCCAATAGTACATAGTTGTTTATCTGTGGTTAGAGTTTTTTTTGTCATAGCTATTTGGCTGTGAACATACAAGGAAGTTTGCAGATGACACAAACATTGATGGTGAAGTGGACATCTCCGAGTACAATGGGACCTTGATCAGATGGGCCAAGGAGTGGCAGATGGAGTTTAATTTAGATAAACATGAGGGGTTGCACTTTGATAAGGCAAATCAGGACAGGACATAGACAGTTAATTAATTGTAAGGTTCTGGAGAGTGATGCCAGTTCATAGCTTCTTGAAAGCGGAGTCGCAGGTAGACAGTATAGTGAAGGCCACGTTTGGTACGCTTGCCTTTATTGGTCAGTGCATTGAGGATAGGACTTTGGATGTCATGTTGTGGCTCTATAGGACACTGCTTAGGTCACTTAAGAATACTGCACTCAATTCTGGCCTCCTTTATAGGAAGGATGTTGTTAAATTTGAAAGGATCCAAAAAAGATTTACAAGGATATTGTAAGAGTTGGAGAGTTTGAGCTAGAGGCTGAATCGACTGGGGCTATTTTCCATGGAGTGTTGGAGGCTGAGGGATGACCCTGTAGACATGCATAAAATCATGAGGGTCATGGATAGGGTGAATAGTCAAGGTTTTTCCCCCCAGAGTAGGGGGGGCACAAAACTAGAGGACATGGGTTGAGAGTGAGAAGGGAAAGATTTCAAAGGAATGTAACAGACAACCTTTTCACACAAAGGGTGCTGCATGTATGGAACAAGTTGTCAGAGGAAGTGGTGGAGGCTAGTACATTACAACATTTAAAAGGCATCTGGGTGGATACATGAATAAGAAAGGTTGAGAGAGATATGTGCCAAACGCCGACAAATGAGACTAGACTAATTTAGGATATCTGGTTGGCATGGACAAGTTGGACTGAAGGGTCAGTTTCCATGCTGTACAGTGTTATGACTTGAGGAGACACCTGTGTATACACATCTGAGTCATCAGCCAGGTTGAAAGGGCCTTTGTGTACTTTGATTAAAAATAAAAAAAATGGTTTGTGACCACTCTGGATTAGCTGAACTAAATTTTCAGCATTCTACCCTGCAACAAACAAAATCCCTCATATCTACTTACAAAAAAATCCAACCACGTCAAATATAAAATTTAAAAATGCTCCTTACAGAAGAGAGTTCCAAATTTCTGCCACATTTTGCATGTAGCGGTATTTCCTAATTTCACTACTGTACTCTCTGGCTCGACCTTTTGATCCGTATCCCTGAGTTGTAAACACCCCAACTGGTGGAAATAGGTTTTATCTGCCAGCTCTGTTGTTCCCTCAATACCTTGGAAAAATTAGAACAAGTCACTTCTAACTTTAAAAATTCCAGAGAATTTCTGTACTCTTTCCCGTGGCTTAGCTGAGACTCTTGGCATTATTCTCAAACCTGCACTGTACTTTTTCCAGGACCAGTATACCTTCCTCGAGGGCATACTGCATATTGTACAGCAGGTATATTACACAACTGGAACAAAAATTTTGAATAGGTCTCGTGGCACCATAGATTGTGTCACTGGCAAGGACCCAAGCTCAGGATAATGCCTGTCTTCCTATCTTCAAGCTGCTGCCTTAAATTTCTGATATATATACTCCCTGCCAGTAGCAATGGTACAGAACAGGAAGGCAGGTGTAAATTACTGAATGATTACAGAGTTGCTGATTTATGCTTTCTTAAATATAAATATATATATTACCTCATCATATTTTCAGGATCTCTAAATACATTCATTCCTTAAGAAAAAAAATTCACTCTGAAAAGATTTTCTTATGTACTAAGTATAAAATTCTCTATGAAGAAGCTGTTTTTAAAAAATTATTAAGTATCAAAGACATTACTATGGTGACTACAGTATTGCTCTTCATTATGTCCTGTTAGTCAAGTATTCATCAGGTACTTGCTCTAACTCAGTTGGCAGCATGTTTAACTGGAAATCACAAGGATGTAGCTTCAAATCCAAAAACAAGGCTTGAGCACTGAGATGAAGGCCAACACTCTAGTGCAGTTATGAGAAAGCATTGCATTACTAGAAGTGATGTCTTCTCGATGCATGTCTATTGATGTAAGTCAAGGCAAAGGATGATATAACAGCTTGTACTGTATATTTTCTCCTAAAGCACTGGTGGTCGCATAAATATTAGCAATCACTGCCCAATATTCCAGCACTTGTTCTCAAAATCCTTCCAACTGTCAATAAAACCATAAGATGTAGGAACAGAAGTAGCCATTTAGCTCAGAGTGCACTCTGCCATTCAGTGAGACCATGGCTGATATGCTATTCCTCAACTCCATTTTGCTGCCTTTTCCCTATAACTCTGACAGATTTTTAATCTGTCTATCCCCGCCTTGAATATAATTAATGAGCCAGCCTTAACAGTCGTCTGAGATAAAGAATTAAGAGAAATGATCTTTCCTCATGTCTTAAACATGTGACCCCTTACTCTGAGATTATGTCACCCAGTTCTAGACTCTCCACAAATGAAAACAACCTTTCCTGTTATCTTCCTATGCACTCTTGTATGGTTCAATGAAGGTCTCTTTGAATTCTTTTAGACTCCAGACATTATGTGAACATGTGAATTAGGTGCAGAAATAAGTCATTTATCCCTTTTACCCAGCTCTACTGTTCAGTAAACTCATGACTGCTCTGATTGTAATCTCAAACCTGCATTTCCACCAACCCCAGAAAATCTTTCACCCCCTTAATAGGGATCTGTCTACCTCTACCTTAACAATTTGAAAGGAGTCTTCTAATGTCTGACAAAGTCTCTTTCAGCTGATAGAATCTTCTATTTCCACAATAAGGAACCTACAAGGTACAATGAATTTCTTTGTGCCCTTGAATGAACTAAAGTCTGGAGAAATAACCTGGTCGGTAAATCCCTGGGATCATCACCCTCCATAATCATCCTACTCACTTGAAACTTTCAATGCTGGTGACAGCCCCAGTCCAACCATCCAGCATGCTAGACAAGAATGTGACCTGGATGAATAATATCAATGACATGAGTACAAAAAAAAAAGAAAGGGTCTGTGAACTTAAACAAATGATAAGCAGCATGGAAACATCATGGAAACTGAAAGCATTTATAAGCATAAATCACGATTATGATCAAATACATACCGCTTGGCTGTGTGGGTTCAGTGGCTTCAGAAACTCAACAGCTGATATAGTCATTGAGTTCCAGTTGCTTGCCACTTTAACACACCACCCTGTCCTCTGGCCAACATCTCTGTCACAGGCTTGCTGCAGTGCTCTAGCAAAGCTCAGTGTAAGCTGGAAGAGCAGCACCTCATTTTCCTCTGGAGACCTCGAAGCTGTCTGGATTCAATATAGAGTTCAATAATTTTAGGGTGGGAACTCCTCCTTGTCCTAGCCCCCCAGCACACATGCCAGGCCTTGTTATCACATAGTTTGCTATTACACACGACCCATTGTTAGCCATTAACAGTCTCCATAAACAACTATTCACCCTCCTAGCCAGATCTTTATTAGCTCTTTTGTCTGTCCAACTGTTCTTCTGTCTCCTTTGGTCTCTATTCCAACCTATTGTTTACTCTTTTAACCCCCCAAGCCCTAGCTTCTGCATATAAACTGACATTTTCCTAGCTACTGGCAGTTGAGGAAAAGTCACCGGAGCCAAAACTATTAACTTTGATTTTTCTTCACAGATGCTGCCAGACCTGCTGAGCTTTTCCAGCAACTTCCGTTTTTGTAACTGATACACAGGGTAACCTTGATTACCTGAATGATGTGGAAGGGAAGTATTTTGTTTGGATAATCAAATGATCGGATAGCACAGTTTACCCAAGCATTGGGACCTTGAGATCTTGGTCGGATAATCTATGTTCAGTTAACCGAGGTTGTTCAGTAGTAAGTTGCTGTCATTTATGTTAGTAACCTCTAGATTGTGCTTGTCATACGTACAATCAATAGCATGCACTGCAGCAACTTACCAATGTTTCTTTTACAGTATTGCTTTCTTTTGCAACCTTTATCACCCAAGAAAAATAAAAGCAGCAATGGCAGGGGAGCATCATCTGCCAGTTTGATTCCAAGATACACATTTTCCTGACTCCGACATTACTGGTCAGAGTCTTGGTCTGATTGTGGAAGTACCATCACCAGAGGGATTACAATAATTCAGCAGTAGACCAACCTACTACCAAATTTTCATGCCAACAAGAACAGATAATACATGCAGCTGAGGGGTGACCTTATAGAGGTTTACAAAATTATGAGGGGCATGGATAGGATAAATAGACAAAGTCCCTGGGGTCGGGGAGTCTAGAACTAGAGGGCATAGTTTAGGGTGAGAGGGGAAAGATATAAAAGAGACCTAAGGGGCAACGTTTTCACGCAGAGGGTGGTATGTGTATGGAATGAGCTGCCAGAGGATGTGGTGGAGGCTGGTACAATTGCAACATTTAAGAGGCATTTGGATGGGTATATGAATAGAAAGGGTTTGGAGGGATATGGGCCGGGTGCTGGCAGGTGGGACTAGATTGGGTTGGGATATCTGGTCGGCATGGATGGATTGAACCGAAGGGTCTGTTTCTATGCTGTACATCTCTATGACTCAATATCTGCACTACCCATATCTTAATGACAGATGTTTAAAATAAAAGTTCAGCAAGAATGTGGAGATATAATAAATAATAATGTTAATGAATTGAAGAGGGGATTTTATTGTACAAATTTATGGGCTTGTTTGTTGATGGCATGTGTCTGGTGACAGAAATTCACTCTTGCTGTTTGATCTACAAGCTACTGAAAACAAACAGTGCAGCAATAATCCTTTTCCCCCAAAAAACATGATTGTACAGCAAACAGACTATATGCAGTCATAACACCATCGTTGGTTATTGGCCAGGATTTACTGATGGAAGGAAAAGCATTGAGATAGTGTGGAGAAGGTTGCAGGCTAATTTTTATAATCAGCCAGCTCTTCGATTGTGAAACATTTTTATATTGCACTTCTGTTGCCAAAATTCCTGCCATTTTTTTTTTCTCTTGTCTCTTCTGTCACTCTTTTCAGAGCAGTTCCAAGAAAGTAGCGACTGTACATCTTGCCAGTTTGTGTCTTGTCCAGTTGAATGAAACCCTTTGCTCACCTGACCATTCAAATACCATAAAAGTAATCTAGGGCTAAGTCTCCCCTCCATGTCAAGGAACTCTGTTGTGGTATCTATACTGCCACTTGGCGAAGAAAAAAATAAACCCAGAAATGTAGTTTTATTTTAGTTTCAATTTTATGTCAGTATTACAAAATAGGACATGGTAATGCAGTGGGAATGTCAATGGAATTGTAAGCAAGAAGACCAGGGGAATGCGCTGGGGAAGCAGGTTCAAATGCTACCATGACATCTGGTGGAATTCAAATTCAATTAATTTTTTAAAAAATCTGTAGTTGTAGGTTCTCCTCTGTAATGATGATCAGGAAGCTTTCATTTTCACTAGCATCCTTCAGAGAAGGAAATCTGCTGGCTTTACCGAGTCTGGTCTGCACAAAACTCCAGGTCCACAACATTGTGATTGATTCTGAGTAACCCTGTGAAATGGCCGAGCCAGCCTTGTTCAAGGTCAGTTATTATTGGGGCACACATATTGGTTTTGCCAGGAATGTCACATCGCATGAAAGAATAAGTCTAAGAATAAGGGGTAATAATATCCATTCAGAACTGAGATGAGGAAAAATTTCTTCACTGAGTTGTGAACGTGTGGAATTTTCTACCACAGAAAGCTGTCGGGGCCATTAGCTATGTTCGGAAGGGAGCTGGGTGTGGCCATTGTGGCTAAATGGATCAAGGCGTATGGAGGGAAAGCGGGAGTGGAATATTGAAATTGCATGATCAGCCATGATCATATTGAATGGTGGTGCAGGCTCAAAGGACCAAACGGCCTACTCCTGATCATATTTTGTGTTTCTATATTTATAAGAAGAAAAAGATTCCATTTGATCTGAAGAACAAAATTGTACAAAAAGTTTCCTTAAAATCAAAGTAGATTCTAGTTGAGTTCAAAAGATATTGTTTGATTTTATATAGCACGTTTTAAAAATGCAAAGCATTAATCATTGATTTTATAGTAATGCATTTATTATAATGTGCTTTCTAGGTTAGCAGATGGCAGATTGTGTGAGTAAGGTGGAACTAAGCATATCCTGTGAAAATCTACTGGATAAAGATGTTTTCTCTAAATCTGATCCACTGTGTGCACTTATGATAAATACTGGTGGAAACCAATGGGTTGAGGTAAGAAATATATTTACATACCTTACATAGTATATATTCACATGAGGCATAATATTTTTTAACTGCGCTAGTTTCCTGGCATGAAGGTGGACTACTAAATGGGCAGAAATGGAATAGAAAATAATTGGGTCAGACATATGCTCAGAAAGAATCCTAACTGCGTCACTTGCAGGTGTGGGTAAAATGGGCAAGGTCTAGCCACAAAGATGGGGTTAGGTTGGGTATTGGGCATTGGAGGCAGGCAGGCAGGCATTTGGAGTGGAGGCAGGGCCAGAGTGCAGTGGATTATGGGCAGTCATGTTTTTCTGCCCTACAGTTAATGATAGAACATAATGAAAAATATCATTATGACTTGATTTTTTTTTGTTCTATTTCATTTTCATTTATATTTTTACATTCACTCAACTGAGTGAATACTGATGCAACTTAATGTTTTGAAAAGTGAATTCCTACTTGTACCAGCATTAGCATTGATGTCCTTTTACAGCAGCCATACTGTTAGGCTTCGACTGATCGTCTGTTTGTACCAAATGACGAGTAGTTAATTTTGCATACTAATAGCTGCTGACAGTTAGGTTTGATGTTTGATTGACCAAACGGAGTGACTGTCACTTCCTATATCTTTATTGCAGATGAAAGAAATATGCTTGACATAATACAGCCAGTTCAGAATTTCTTTATCATCATTGGATAGTGTGTTGTCAATGCCAATTCGCCCGTTGACTGTCTGTACATGCACAGGTGACAATGGTGGTATTACGTCATTGCAAAAGAACAGTGGCCATCAAATTGCAAGATATCTTTCTGGCCTCTAGGTTGTTAGCCAGCCACACTCTGTCTCTGATGACTTCTGCCCAACTCACTCACTGCTGGGTGCTGCCCCACATTCCCCTCCCTTTTAGCTCACCATTCATCTACACGCAATCCTCACTGATTCAGCTCAACTCCCTACCTTGCCTTAATGCTGGAGACTGTCCATAATCCACTGCACTCTGGCCCTGCCTCCACTCCAAATGCCTGCCTGCCTGCCTCCAGTGCCCAATACCCAACCTAACCCCATCTTTGTGGCTGGACCTTGCCCATTTTACCCACACCTGCAAGTGATGCAGTTAGGATTCTTTCTGAGCATACGTCTGACCCAATTATTTTCGAATCCATTTCTGAGACATCTCTTGCATGGATGCTTTTTTCAGTTATTGTGCTATATGTTTAATAGTACCCCACACTGATGAGTCAATTCTTGCCATACTATAATATCCATTGAGTTCTGTGAGGTGGAGTTTGACTACAAAACTGTTTCTATATGTTCAAGAACGCTGTGCCATCAAGTGGTGGCTCTGGTGAGAAGCATGGCCTGACATTACGTTGTATTACCTCCATCCTTTGAATTGTGATTCCTTTAGAATAGGATTACTATAAAATATCTGATCACAAAACGTTGTAAATTTAATCCTACCTGGTTTGTAGATTTCTTTGGCTTGAACATAATTGGCCTATTAGCCACTTTTCATGCTAAAATAACCCTATGACTGATTTGGCTGAGTAAACTCAAATTAGAAGTATTATTATAATTAATGGTTCATTGTTCCTTTATCTTTCCTAGATTGGCCGCACAGAAATGGTTAAGAACTGCCTTAGCCCAAAATTTTCAAAGAAATTTCTGATAGATTACTATTTCGAACAAGTACAGAAATTGAAATTTGGAGT
This sequence comes from Chiloscyllium punctatum, assembly GCF_047496795.1. NCBI lineage: Eukaryota > Metazoa > Chordata > Chondrichthyes > Orectolobiformes > Hemiscylliidae > Chiloscyllium > Chiloscyllium punctatum. The sequence continues at coordinate 51,621,782 of NC_092743.1, read as the reverse complement.
TTATGATATTGATAATGAAACTTTTGATCTGGGCGATGATGATTTCCTTGGAGAATTTGAATGTACTCTGGGCCAGGTAAATGCAAAAATTTCATTCCTTAGTTTGCTAAGTCACTGAAGACTTTAAATAATTCTACAAAACTGTTTAATTCATGTTTTATGGTTTAAGTGAAATGGTTTTGTCATTTATTATGGCAGTTATTAAGCGCTGCAGTAATCATCATGAATTTCTTTACAGTCAAAATGTTTCACGATACAAAATCAGTGTGATGGATTTTAGTATAAATTCTCTAACTGTCCACTAAAATATGATATTGTTGCATCTGTCCTGATGTGTTTACTGATATATAATCATATGAATTAGGAACGAAGTAGGACGTTCAGTCTCTTGAGCCTGCTCCACAATTCGATAAGATGTGACTGACCTTGTGTTCTGAATTGCATGTTCTCAACTAACCCCTTTGGGAGAGCAGGTCTCTCTTTCTTAGCAATACTCATGCTGTAACAGAGTAGCAGCTCATTCATCATGTATTGTTCTTATATTTAGTTTTAGTGTTTGAGGAAAATGACATTTTTAAAGGATTGCTCCAGCCTCCTAATTTTTGTTTCTATGTTAATTATTTTTATGACAAACTAATACATATAAATTGTTTTGACAGATTGTCTCCAGCAAGAAATTGACCAGGCCGCTTGCGTTGCACAATGGGAAACCAGCCGGCAAAGGGACAATCACGGTATAAACTGACATATGTTATGTAGTGGCTGGAGCTTGATAGTGGTCAAGTGAACCTTAAATTTTCTGACGGTTTGTTGTGGCACTACATGCTTACAGCCCCGTTGTTGATTGTTTGGTAAACCATGGGATCGGGCTAATGACTAAAGTTCAAGGGAGCTCCCACAAGATTACAGTGCCCATTCTGTTTTGGGAAGAAAGGGATTTGTATGGAGTATGTATTTACAGTTGATTTAAGAGATTTTGGACTGAATATTACCAGAAATTGGCCATGTGTTCATTTTGGTGAATTTAGTGGCGTGTTTCTCTGTGAAGCCTAGCAAGATTTCTCATACTACCCTCTGCAGCTATGTGCCTGTGTTGTCTTCAGCGCAGTAATCGTGGAAATACGTAGCACTGCCAGGTTCTCCTGAATTCCCAGCCATACACCAGGTCAAGTGCTGCCAGCTTGAAGTTACTCTTTGTTAGGCATGTAATGAAAAGGGAATCCAAAAGGAATACTTCTGAAAGCATATAGGTGGTATAGTTGATACTTCTTTTGCAAATACAGCACTCGTTTCGGAGTGTACTGCTCTTTATGAGCAAGCTACATCATTTACCTGTTCTTAGCTTCACCCTGCCTTAAACCCATGTCTAATAGCGTGCTACACTTTCCTAGCACTCATTGCCACCTAATGTCTTCTCATTGTTCATTGTGGGAGCATCACACACCAGAATTCCTTCAAATAATTAATAACTTCCATTTATGTTCAACAACAACAAAAGCGAGGAAAGGAATGTCAGGTCCTCCCTGAGAAACTCTTCCAAAGATATCCGTCAGCTGGATTCATTGACCCCTAACAATCATAGCCATTTTCTAATGTGCTATGGATGACTCCTACTAGTGAGGATTTTTTCCTCTATTTAGCATTAATTTTCCTAAGGCTCCTGGATGCCACATAAGGATCAAATTCAGTCTTGATATCATGGCCAGTCATTTGCACCTCCCCCTAGATTTCAGTTGTTCTATCCATGATCAGACCAAGGCTGTAATGAGATCAGGAGCCTAGTTATCCTGGCAGAATCCAAATTGAGTGCCAGGGAGCTGATTGTAGCTCTGTCAGTGTCACTTTGCAGTACTATTGATGAAACTCCATCTTCTTTTGCTGATGATCAAGAAAAAACTGTCGAGATGGCAGGTGGATTAAATTGGATTAGATTTGTGCAAAGGACATATCTGTGCAATTTTACACATTATACTACAGATACGAGTACTGTAACTGTACTAGAGCTTGGCTTGGTTAAGAGTGTAGCAAGATCTGGCTCCAAGTCTTTATTACTGCATCTAGCATGTTTTCAGGACCCATAATCTTAGCAGGTTCCAGGACCTTTCAGCTGTTTCTCAATATCATGTTGAGTGGAGGGCAGGGTTGATCACCGACTTGGCATTTGTGGCTGAAAAAAGTTCCAAGTTTTTGTCTTGTGTCTTGCACTGATGTGCTAGACTTCTCATCATTTGAGTTTTGGAAGAATTGTATCATTTCCTCCCAATAGTTGAATTGTCCTCCACCATTTACAGCTTGGAAAAGTCCTATTTAAACCAAGGACTGTGGATAGAGTTGCACAGTTAAAAGCTGTCCTTTTAAAACCAGTTACTGGAACTCATTTTGAGTTGGTTTGTTCGAGTACTGGGATTTGATATTTGACACATTGTGGCATCCTGGATATGTGGGTGCAGAAATCGCTTTGCCTAGAGACAGATTGCACAAACAAAATCCGCAATCAGGGCCAGTTGTGAAGTCCCATAGTCATCAACATGGCAAGAAGGTTGTGGCTGAACAATAGTGAGATAAAAGCTTCCAGACTGCAAGAGAAAGCATTTCTCTTCTCTTCCTCTGAAGGAAAGCACTAAAAGACATAAAAGGAGTTAAATCTCTCCCACCGCTTGCTATAAACTGTTGCCTCTAACCAATGACCAAGAAGCTGAAAAATTAATGAGTCAACTATCTTTACTTTAAGAAAACTGCAAGGATCTGGAAATAAGGTGATTGGAGATCAGAAGGACAATGGAAGAAGCAATAAGGACGCATTATCAAATCCTGTGGACTGGTGCTATTTAACTGTGTTTCCCAATCGATTTTAATTCATCCATAGCATCCATGTTTGTTTTTCTGTGTATGTTTGCATTTGTGTGTAGGCCTCTGAAGGGAGGATGTAGTTTTAGCTAGCGGTTATAAATTGACAATTCATATTTTGCGTTTCTATGGTTACAATGGATGTTTTTTGTCATAACAAGTAATGTCATGTTAAGTGCAGAAACCTGGTCAGTGTTTTCTGTTAATCCAAGTCCATTGGATATGTAATGGGCATGAGTGTGGAATGTGATGGAATACTCTACACTTGTCTGGATGGGCAGCTGCAAAATTACTCATGTCTAACACTGTTCAGTGCTTGGTTGGTATCCCACCTTCAACATTCATTGTGTCCACCATTGTGGCAGCAGTGTTTACCATTTACAGCATGCAGTAACCCACCAAACCTGCTTTTGTGGCACCTTCCAAACCCGTGACTTTTGCTACCAAGAAGATAAAAGAGCAACAGACATATGGGAATACCACAACTTTGAATACACATCTTCCTAACTTGAAACTAGGTAGCCTGACCTACTGTGTCACTGAATTAAAATCCTGGAGCTGTCTCCCAAACAGCACAGGGACAGCAGCAGTTCAAGAGGTGGCTCACTACCTTGCTTTTAAGACCAGAAAACTCTTGCCTTGCTAGTGACACTCTCATCTCATGAACCAATATTAAGAAAAAGCATGACCTTGTTTCAGCTTGTGCTGTAAACATAAATAACTACTTTCCAGTCTGCTGAGTACTTGATATCTAAGTACCTTTTGCTGCACGAAGGGACTGAATAGAAGCAGTTTTCCCATCAGGCTAGATTTATTTGGCCCTACTTATATGTTTTGTTTAACCAGGTACAACATAGCAAGGCTAATTTCCTAGGGCAAGATTACCAATGCTAACTCTCATAAGCAGATGGGCTTTAAGCAAAAAGATGATAAATGGATAAGCAGATGTGTATTTTCTTTTGTAAAACTTCTCCATTGGCTTTATCTACTTCAGATTTTTGCAGAAGAAGTAAAAGATAACAGAGTGGTTAACTTTGAAGTTCAAGCACGCAAGTTGGATAAAAAGGTAGAGTTTTTAAAATAAGTCATTGTATAAAGTTTGTTTTATTGCTACTTATTGGTTTACAATATTAAAAGGGTTTCTTTATCTCTAGAACTAAGTCAGTGTTTTACTTCTTTTACTTTGTATTGAGTAGGATTTTTGGGGAAAATCAGACCCTTATTTGGAATTCTGCAAACAAACTGAAGATGGAAAATGGCAAATGGTGCATCGGACAGAGGTGAGAATTATTTTCTGAAAGGCACAATTATTTTGTAAATTTCATATCCGATTCCATAATGGTGCCTTTACTTCATACAATGTCCTAACTCTACTTAAATGATAGGGTAACAGTCATTTTTCTTTCCAAATAATCCATATCAAATTAGTTAGTTTGATTGTGAGGAATTCTCAAAATTGTAGGCCAAGATTTTTAATTAAGGTATACATATTTTTGCATTAGATCAAAAAATAAAATTGTTACTACTTGACATTACACTGAAACTTAGCCTCAGATTTTGTGGGTAACAAAGGTTACATTACAACTGGCTGAAGAAAAATGATTTTAAATTGCTTTCTGGAAACTCTAGTACCTTAATCCATAAAACTAAATTAGTAAAAATGTGAGGCGTGTTTCTCATGGAGTACAAATATAACAAGGATCACTTCTCTCATTTGCCATCCTTCCCTCCCTTGCTAGGATATACCATGGTCAAAATTTATTCCACCTCAGGAGCTGGATGGGAGGGGCGGTTGTTATGGAATGGGGAGGGAAGGCACTGTGCCCGTCACTCATTGCTCAGACCTTTGAATATAGGAGTTGGGACATCATGTTGAGGTTGTACAGGGCATCTGTGAGGCCTCTTCTGGAGCACTGTGTGCAGTTCTGGTCATCCTGTTACTGGAAGGATACCATTAAACTGGAGAGGTTCAGAAAAGATTTACCAGGGTGTTGCCAGGAATGGAGAGTTTGAGTTATGAAAATAGGCTGAATTGGCTGGAACTTTTTTTAACTGGAGCGTAGAAGGTTGAGGGGTGACCTTATAAAGGTTCATAAAATCATGAGGATTATAGACAAGGTGGATAACAAAGGTCTTTTCCCTAAGGTTGGGGAGTTCAAAACCAGGGAGCATATTTTAAAATTGAGAGGATAAAGATTTAGGAGGGGCAACATTTTTACACCGAGTGTGGTTTGTGTGTGGAATGAACTGACCGAGGAAGTGGTGGATACAGGTACAGTTACAATGTTTAAAAGAAGTTTGGGTCATTGCATGAATAGGAAATGTTTGGAGGTATGTGGGCCAAATGCAGACAGGTGGGAACAGTTTAGTTTGGTAACATGGTTGGTGTGGACGAGTTGGACCAAAGGATCTCCTTCCATGCTGTGTGACTCCAGGATCAAAGGATCTGTTTCTGTGGTGTATGACTCTTTGACAAATGTCAGTTAATCACATTGTTTCCAATTAATCAATTTTTAAAAATTCCATGCTGGATTAAGTCCTACCTGCTCCAGAGGTGTGTAATAACATCTCTGAAAAGGTTGATAAGAAGAATAGGTTCATAAAAAATAATTCAGTGCTGCACTTCAACGTTGTAGCATTCCCTCATTATCACACTGGAGTATCAGCATAAGTGAACTTTAGTCCTATTACTGCATTGAAGTCCACAATAACAACAACAACAACAAAAACTTATATAGCTTCTTTAATGTGGAGAATTATGGCCTTGTGTATAAAGGATAATTCTAAAAATGGATGTTGGGTCACAGAGAACAGAATTAGGGTTAACTAAAAGTTGGTTATTGATGAACTTCAGCAAATATCCAAAAAGGGAGAACTTGTTGGAGAGAGACAGTAGTTTAAAGAGTAATTTTATCTTGTTGGGTCTAGATGGCTGAGGAGTTGGTCATTTTTTGTAGGATAATGGAAGCACACAGCTAGAGCAGAGGAATGTAGCACCCCTAAAGGGTTGTAAGGGCTAAAAATTATTACAAAGAATCAACAAGGCCATGACAGAATTTAGATAAGTGTGTGAAGTTTTAAGTTTGAGGCAGCTGGAGACCAGGAATCGATAGTTCTCTGAACAGTGGGTGAAGGAAGAAAGTGGGCAGTGGAGTTTCAGATAAGCTGTAGTGTATGGAATATGGGGGAAACGAGATTCATCAAGAGATCAGTGACAAAATCTTGCTTGCATAGAAAGTTTTGTATTTGATAATTACAACATTATTCTTTAAAATATAGAAAATTGGGTACTTGAGCATATTAGTTTCTGCTGAGTTCTATTGATTGAAGAAAGTATTCCCAAGAAGCTATTTCACAATGTGATGCAATGGGAATCTGTTTCTTTCCCCTCCATCCCCCAACAAACGGTGGTTACATTTGTAAGCTATGTTAGACAAACACATCCTTCATGTGTAACATTTTCAGTTAGAATCATAAAATTCTTAGTGTCGAAGCAGGCCACTCAACTGATTTCGCGGTGGCACAGTGGTTAGCACTGCTGCCTCACAGCGCCAGAGACCCGTGTTCAATTCCCGCCTCAGGCGACTGACTGTGTGGAGTTTGCACATTCTCCCCGTGTCTGCGTGGGTTTCCTCCCACAGTCCGAAGATGTGCAGGTCAGGTGAATTGGCCATGCTAAATTGCCCGTAGTGTTAGGTAAGGGGTAGATGTAGGAGTATGGGTGGGTTGCGCTTCGGCGGGGCGGTGTGGACTTGTTGGGCCGAAGGGTCTGTTTCCACACTGTAAGTAATCTAATCTAATCTAATCTAAACCCACACTGACCTTCTGAAGAGCATCCACCCAGATACTATCCCTGTAACTGAGAGTTTCCCATGACTAATCCACCTAACCAGCACAATTTTGGACTGTGGGAGGAAACTAGAGCACTCGGAGGAAACTCTCACAGACACCAGGAGAATGTGCAAACTCCATACAGACAATTGTCCAAGGTTGGAATTGAACCCTGGTCCCTGGCGCTGTGAGGCAGCAGTACTAACCACTGAGTCACCATGCTGCCCTGTACTGCATATTCGTTTCATTAATTAAACTTTAATACAGTTATTATGGTGACTAAAGATGCAGAAGAACAAATACTTTTTGTGATCCATCAGCTATTACATTAATGTTTCATTGTTATTTTCAGGTTATAAAAAAAAATTTGAACCCCACTTGGAAACCATATAAAATTCCTTTGCAGTCACTTTGCAACAGTGACTTACAGAAACCAATCAAGGTATTTTTCATTTTTGCCTACTAGAGAAATTTTTTGACATGTTTTTCTGAGCTTGTATTCTCATTGCTGAATATTAATAGAATGTTTACACAGCTTATTGATTGATAAATTATTAAACAGAGCCACTGACTGAAAACTTGCACCAGCCTCACTGATAGAGGGTTGGTCAGTCTGCATAAGTGACTGTCATCTGGTTTAAAGTGGGATACTCTAACACATCTTCATGCCCATTCTTCTGACATCCCTTTTTTCTTGTGGTCACCTTCGTGTTTCTTGTTATAAAACTGACTTACCTAGTCCGGGATGTAGTCGTTTTATTTTGTGGAAACCGGACTTGAAGCCTGTGTGCAGAGGATTTTGTCAAGTTTTAAATCTGTTTATCAGCATAGACATTTGTTGATGCTTTTATTAAGGAAGACATTTTCTTATATTAGTTTAGCTTTCAGCTTTATTTCATCTGGTTAATTACTTGTGAGATACATTAGAATATAGGGTGGAATTTAGTGCTAATCACAGAAGTGGGCTAGGAGGTATGAGGTTGGATCAGGGAAGGAAGGGGATTGGCTGTATAATCGTACAGGAAAATGTGGAGACCCTGCTGTCTTCCTTACTCCTCCATTTATATATGACCTTTCTACTTGGATGTCAATTGAAGTTCTTAAGTGGCCACTTGTTGCTGGTCTGCAACCAATGGCAGGTGGGAATCAGAGCATCTGAATTACCTACCAGAAAAATCTGGTTCAAAATTGGGTGGCAGGTGAGGCTTCCTCCTCAACTGGCCTCTGGTAAAGAAACACTGCTTAACTTCATTTCAGGCTCCAGCAAAAATCCTGCAGCCTAGGTCACCTGCAGTACCAGAAATGGCCACCGTGCCAATGGTGCTGCCAGTAGTACTGAGCTCCTGGCCACTGATTGGTAGCTCTTGAGTGGCAATTACTCCTGAACACCATGAGCTTGCTGACACCATCCAGACAAGTGCCTGTCTGATTGGTGTTGAATTACAACTATGGCTCAGAAAGGCTGCAGCAGTACTGCCAATTCACCATCACCAGCATCTAATTCAATACGTAGTGTTCATGGCAATGGTTAAACTGCCATTACTGTTTAAAGACATTGTTTGTTTGAAAATTTCTAAAAAAATTGGTTTAAATGACCAACTTGTTAAAGACTAATGGGCAGACATTCTTATTTTCAGTGTTTTGCCAGCTGTGATTCATGGTCAGCCATGGCTCACAGTGACCTTTCTCACTTTGTCATCTGCTTTTCACCTCATTAATTATACACCTAGGCTCTTCTGTTTCTCTTGCCACACGATGGCAGAAGAAAGGTCCTGAAGTGCTTGCCACTGCCAAGACCTTACATTGTTTATGCTGCTGGCACCACAATTAAAGCCCAGCTTCACCTACATCAAATGCTGAAGGCTACGAACCACCTCACGCACTGCAGTGTTCCACTGTTACCGCTAAAGACATGATCTGGAAAGGAAAACTTGCATCCTGCTTAGTGTACGGTGCCCTGGAGGCACTGTTGGGTCGTGAAGAGGAACTTTATCCTTAATTCATGAGGCTATGCAATAGACTGAGCCAGTCTTGATCCACATAGAGGCCCAAGTCAGTGCTGTGTCATGGGTTGAAGGACCATTCTGCAGGAAGAAAGTCAATGATCATCTGTGCTCCACAAGGGTAAGTACCAGCGCCTTCTCTCTGCTAATTCTCACACTCAGTGCCACCACACTCTCTCCTTCTGCTGCTCATTGTCATCTCTCACCATGGCTCATAGACTACAGCTCTTACTATTGCATGCAGGATGACCTCTCAATGGCTCTCACTCACCTCATCCTCCCACATTGCTAACTTTTTCTGCCTTTTGCACTTTCTACTCATTCACTGAAGACACCTCACCACGTCTCCTGCTCCTGAATCATCATTAATTGCTTTTCCATCCGCTTCATATTTAATTCCACTCTTTATCCTTTGCAGGAAAATCTAGCCCTCAGTGGGCAGAGGGTACCAAGACCAGCAGGTGAATGCCAACTTTTAGGCTCCTCTTTGCCTGCAAGGAGAAAAGGTTTAGAATTGGCCAGAGAAGAGCAGTGTTAATCGTGGGGGTAGGGAGACCTCAATGGCCAATCTATGCAGTAAGCTTCTTCATTCTGTTTTGCACTTGTTTCCACTTAACGTTATGTTGCTAACTCATTCATAAACTGCACCAGCTTTTATCCCTCTTTGACAACTAATTCTTTCTTCTCTTATGCATACACTAATGGTACTGAGCAAACTGAAGATTCTCAGCTTCACTTTCATTTCTGAGAAGGAATCCATGAAACTTTAAGAAGTATACCAGAATGGCTTTTACCTGCACTGTCCTGTCATCTTTGTGGATTCTCTGTTTGGATTAGACTCAGGAGCAGTCTGGTGTGCACATAACCTCCATGTTCAGTTGAGGAAGAAAAGTTCTTGGTCTCTGGCACTCCAAGGGCTACCAGAGACCAGGCAGAGGATGATTTCACAGTCTTGGCCATTAATGACTTATCAAAATACAGCAGGCGGGCTTGTCAGAGGCACTTGGTAAAGCAGGATTGTAGAGTGGAGTCTACCAATGTTATCAGTACTGTGCTGGCTCTGGAGTGGCAATGTCAATGGCAATTTGAGAGCAGGGTGAGGGATTTTGACCTCACTCAAGGTGGCCATTCCTGATGGGAGCGATGATAGTAACAGTGAACACTCATAGGAGGAATTACACACAGGGCATGACCTGTGAGAGTACTCTCCTATCCTCCTCCCCAGGGGATGGTTCCAATCCCCTTCTATGATCTGTAAAGACCCACCCTTCCACTTACAATTTTTCCCAATCAAGCTAGTGCAATGAACTCCATCCTCAAATTTGCCTGTTCTCTCCAGGACTCCATTGACTGCCCCGATATCGCCTCGAACCATTATTGCCTAATGCCCCAAGACTGATTGTGGCCCAGTCTCTGAGCTAATGTCTCCATGGCTCCCAGATTGGTTCAGGTCACCTGCAGGGCTGACCACAGCCCAATCTCCAGCTGCATGGTCACAGTTTACCTGACTGACTGACTGACTGTGGCCAAATGCTGGATTGGAATCTGACGAGCTCTTTGACTGTAATCTCCCTTCACCGGCCCCCATCAAGAAGTTCATCCTTGACTTTCTGAATGATCATTTGCTGGAAGCGATTGTGTTTGCTGCCTTGTAAGTTGCACATGCTGCAAGTGTGATGTTTTTGTTGACTGATGCAGTACACTGACATTCACTGTTCATATCAACCCCACCATTACCAGTTGCCTACCGCTCCTTTGGTGCTAAATTGCAATAAAAGTTGCAGAGGCTGGTGGTTGTAACTAAGCAATAAAGAGCCTGGGTGTTAAATATGTAGAGGCTGGTAGCTTGCAATTAAGGGTAAAGTGAGTGAATGCTAAGAAAGCAAGCTAAGAGCAGATCTTCAGGATGATGACGCTAATGGCTAGTGATTTTTAATGCCAACTTGCTTGGATGAAGAATCAAGGAAGATGATGAATGTGCAGGAACATTGTGCTGAAGGCGCAGTTGGGTGATGACTGGGATAAGCAATTTGTCAACCACCTGCTGTAACTTGTATGTTGAGGTTTTGCACCATCTACTTTCTTGGAAAAGTGTGAAAGCAGGCCATTTGGCCCATTGCATCCACTCTGAAGAATATTCCACCCCCTCCCCCCCTCCCCCTAACCACTGAGCCACCATGCTGTCCCATAGTGAAGAGAATTAAAAGTAGTATGTAAGTAATACAATTTGGCATGTAAGTGAGATGCATGTGCAGTGAAATAAAATAGTTATCACTCAGTATTGAGATTATGACGATATCAGTTAAACCTTAAGTGAAAATCTGATCACATTTTCATGACATCAGGGTTCTAATGTTGTGCATTCTTGCTGTATTTTCCTAACTTTCTCATATTCTCCACACCATCCCAGGGAGGGGCTAATTCTGCCCTATGAGCATGTTTTAAAATGTTTTTGGTGATTTTCTGTTTTGGATGTTTTTGGTGATTTTCTGTTTTGGATGTTTTTGGTGATTTTCTGTTTTGGATGTTTTTGGTGATTTTCTGTTTTGGATGTTTTTGGTTTAATTTTGCTGCATATGTATTAGTTGAGTGCAGGAACAATCCTTTAAAGTTTGCAGAGAAAATGTATCTATAAACCAAGCCCAAACTTATAAGCTATTTTAGGGATATGATTTACTTTAGGAATTAGCAAGATACTTTAAAAGTATTCTCTTCGGTACATTGGTTTGTCCACTCTAAAGTCGTCTCAATGGAAGTTTTTTTTATTTCAGGTAACCTGCTATGATTATGACAATGATGGATCACATGATCTAATTGGAACATTTGAAACCAATATGGAGTTGTTGCAGACAGCATCACAAAGTTCACCAGTAAGTTTCTATGTTTCTGCTGCAGAAGGAGCTTCAGCTATTTTATTCTTTTTTTTTCTGTTGTGACGCGGTCCAGAACAAATTCTCAGGCAACTGAAAGTGCTTTGCTCATGATGGCCTGGTCTAAAATTAGGAACACACAGAGGCACGTAACTGAGGAGCACAACATTCTCATAGAATTGTAGAATTCTGCTGGAACATATAGAAATAGGAATGGATAAAGTCGCAGAAAAACCTTTTAAAAGCAATTTTGAAACTTAAAAATGGGTCATTGCGGGACCAAAAGCCAATGTTGGTGAGTGAATAGAGTGGTGATGTTGAATGTTCAGTGCAAGTGAATCACCTCCCACTTTTCCAAATTAAACTCCATTTACCACCTCTCAGCCCAGGATAGGTTAGCAAATTTGCAGATGACACTAAGGTTGGTGGAGTTGGGATAGTGCTGAAAGAAGTTGCAGGGTACAGGGGGACAGAGATAAGCTGCAGACCTGGGCTGAGAGGTGGTAAATGGAGTTTAATTTGGAAAAGTGGGAGGTGATTCACTTCGGAAAGAGCAACAGAAATTAAAAGGCACTGGGCTAATGGTAAGATTCTTGGCAGGGTAGATGAACAGAAATCTTAGTGTCCATGTACATAGATTCCTGAAAATTACCACCCAGGTTGATAGGGTTGTTAAAAAGGCATACGGTGTGTTAGCTTTTATTGGTTGAGGGATTAGGTTTCGGAGCAATGAGGTCATTCTGCAGCTGTACAAAACTCTGCTGTGGTCACACTTTGAATATTACGAACCGTTCTGATCACTAGGAAGGATGTGGAAGCTTTGGAAATGGTTCAGAGGAGATCTACCAGGATGTTGCCTGATATGGAGGGAAGGTCTTCAGACTGTTTTCATGCGAGAGAAGAAGGCTTAATTGAGACATAGAAGATAATCAGAGGGTTAGATCAGAGCTGAAGAGTGTGGTGCTGGAAAAGCACATCTGGTCAGACAGCATCCAAGGAGCAGGAGAATCAATGTTTCGAGCATATGCTCTTGCTCAGGAATTCCTGATGAAGAGTTTATGGTCGAAACATCAATTTCCTTTTCCTTGGATGTTGCCACGATCATTTTTGAAAATCACCCCTGGACCCACTCTAATGCCAGCACATCCATCCTTAGATGCAGGGCCCAAAATTGCTCACAATATTCCAAATGTGGTCTGACCAGAACCTTATACAACCTCAGTAATACATCTCTGCTCTTGTATTCTAGAAATGTGTCTTGAACTGATTGCTAAAATTGCATTTGTCTTCCGAACTGAACCTGCATGTTAACCTTAAGAGAATCCTAAACCAGGACTCCAAATCTCTTTATGCTTCAGAATTCCGAAGCCGTTCCCTATTTATAAAATAATCCATGCCTCTATTCTTGCTACCACAGAGCATAACCTCTCACTTTCTCACATTGTATTCCATCAGTCATTTCTTTGCCCACTCGCCAAGCCTATCCAAGACCTTCTTGCAGCCTCCCTGCTTCCTTAACACAATCTGCCCCTCCACCTATCATTGTGTCACGTGCAAACTTAGTAACAATGCCCTCAGTTCCTTTATCCAGATTGTTTATGTATTACATGAATAGTTGTGGTCCCAACACTGACCCCGCAGAACTCCAGTCATCTGCCATCCTGGAAAAAAAAGTCTTTATCCCTACTCTGTCTTTGGTCAGTCAGCCAATCTACTATCCAGGCCAATACCTTGCCCCTGACACCATGGGCTGTATTCGTATTTCATAGCCTCCTGTGTGGCACCTTGTCAAAGGCCTACTGGAAATCCAAATAGATCACATTCACTGGCTCTCCTTTGTCTAACTTGCTTGTTACCTCCTCGAAGAATTCTAACAGTTTTGTCAGGCATGAACTCCCTGGTTGAAGTTGTGCTGACTGAGCAATGCATTTCCAACTACTCCTCAATCACATCCTGCATAGTGAACTCTAAAACCTTTCCAATGACCGAGGTCAGGTTAACCAGTCTGTAGTTTCCAGTCTTCTGCGTCTCTCCCTTCATAAACAGGAGTGTTACATTAGCCATTTTTCAGTTCTCTGGGACGCTTGCTGTTTTCAATAATTTTTGAGAGATCACTACCAATGCCATGTCTGCTATGTCCTTTATAACACTGAGGTAGTCCTTCTGTTCTGGGTGATTTATCCACCCTCAGATCTTTCAGGTTCCTCAGTGTAGTGATGGTGACTACACTCACCTCTGCTCCAAGACTTTCTTAAATTTCTGGTATGCTGCTGGTGTCTTCCACTGAAAACTAATACAAAGTACCACAGGTATTCAGTTCATCTGTCATTTCTTTGTTCTCCGTTAATACTTCTGCAGCCTCATTTTCCAGTGGTCCAATGTCCATGGTTGCCTCTCTTTTACCTTTTTAAGATATCTTTGGAAAAAAAGGCAATCTTTTTATATTACTTGTTAGCTTTCTCTCCAATTTCATCATCTCCAGTGTTGCTTTTTTAGTTGTCTTGGGGCGGCACGGTGGCTCAGTGGTTAGCACTGCTGCCTCTCAGCACCAGGGACCTGGGTTCATTTCCTGCCTCTGGCAACTGTCTGCGTGGAGTTTGCACATACTCCATGTCTACGTGGGTTTTCTCCGGGTGCTCCAGTTTCCTTCCACAATCCAAAGATGTGCAGGTTAGGTGAATTGGCCATGCTAAATTGCCCATAGTGTTAGGTGCATTAGTCAAGGGTAAATGTAGGGGAATGGGTCTGGGTGGGTTGCTCTTTGGAGGGTTGGTGTGGACCTGTTGGGCCGAAGGGCCTGTTTCCACACTGTAGGTAATCTAGTCTAATCTTCTGGTTTTTAAAGGCATCCCAATTTTCTGGCTTTCCACTCATCTTCACCACATTGTATGCTCTTTCTTTTGCTTTTTTGATGTCCCTGACTTCCCTTGTCAGCCATGGTTGTCTAACCTTAGTATGCTTCTCTTTCTTGGGATGAATTTCTGCTGTGCATCTCGAAATAACCCCAGAAACTCTTGCCATTTACTGCCCCACCATCTTCCCTGCTAGACTTCCTTTCCAACCAGCACAGGTCAGCCCGTCCTTCACATCTTTATCGTCACCTTTACTCGATTGTGATACCATTAGAAATGATTCAGTCGTCTTCCTCTCAAACTGCAGTGTGAATTTTACCATGTTATAATCATTGTCCCCCAGAAATTCCTTCACCGTAAGCCCCCTAATCAAGTTTGCCTCATTATATATCACCACATCCAGAATTGCCTGTTCCCTAATGAGCTGTACCACTAACTGCTCAAAAAGAAATCTTGTAGATGTTCCATGAATTCCTTTTCTTGAGATCATCTCTTTAATCTTGTTGACCTTGTACCAATTTGTTCATGTCTTATGAAGTAATTGAGAGATTATTACCATTTTGGTTCTCCTTTTTAATTTAGCCCCTAGCTGCTTGTATTCCCTCAGCCAAACCTCTTTCATGTTTCTACTTAAATTGTTGGTACTCAAATGGACCGCGACAACTGGATCTTTCCCATTCCAAGTTCCTTTACAGCTAAAATGAGTTCTGAAGAAGGGTCACTGGATCCAGAACGTTAACTCTGATTCCTCTTCACTGATGCTGCCAGACTTGCTGAGCTTTTCCAACAATTTCTGTTTTTGTGTTTGAGATATCCTGAACCTGGGCACCAGGCAGGCAACATAGCCTTCAGAGCTCACAATCCTGGCCGCAGAGAACAGCATCTGTTCCTTGACTATACCATTCCCAATTATTACTGCATTTACAGTAGTACAGTCAGCTAACCTTAACCCCGAGACAGTCAACAGCATATCCAGGCTGGGGAGCCAGTGGTCATAGTCCAAAGCTGGTGATCATAAGGCGAAGGCTAAGGCCATAGGAATGATAGTTGAGGCAGAGTTGAATAGAGATGGCAAGGGAGTATGTAACATTAAAATTGGGGTGTCTATTTTGGAAACATAAATGTGGCCTTTTGTTTTTTATTAAATAATTTGAAAAGCAAGTGTTTCTTGTTATTCCATTTTGGTAAAGAAATCTTACTGAATGGTCTGAAAAATAAATTATTGATTTCAAGAAGATCACTTTATCTGGAGTTAACGTTGGCCAGAAATTTAACTGGATCAGCCATACAAATATTGTGGCAACAAAATCCGATCAGAAGTGAGCAGTTCTATAGAAGTAACTCATCACTGCACTCTCCGGAGCCTGTCCAGTACAAATAAGGAGTGTGATGGAATACTGTCCAATTTGCCTGAGTGGATGCAATTTCAACAATATGCATTAAGCTTGATATGACCAAGGACAATGCAGCCTGCCTGATTGGCAGCCAATCTGCCACCTTCCATATTGACTCCCTCCATAGGTGATAGTGATAACAGTGTGTACCATATACAAAGTACACTGTAGTGACTCACCAAGGCTGTTTGACAGTATCTTAAAAACTGTGAACTCCACCACTGAAAACGACAAGGGGAGCAGATGTATGGGAACACCACCTCCGGCATATTTCTCTCAACTCTCCCTCACCCATGTCATACACCATTGTGGCTCAAAACCATATTGCTGTTCCTTCAGGGTGTTGGATTAAGAAACTCCCTCCTTACAGCTTTCTTCCTTTACCAAGATGGCGACAGCGAAGTGGCATTGTTTGGGGCTGGGCTCATCTGCTTCTGCATGCCTTTTTTTTGCTTTCATTTACTTTTGTTCATTTTTCCTTTTTTATTTTGTTCCTTTTTGGTGGTAGTCCCCTTCCGGGAGTATTTCTTTCCTGGAGTGTTGGCAGAGGAAGGTTGTAGCAGCAGCAAAGTAAACTACAATGAGGCACTGGCTGCTTTGGTGTGGTGGTGCTAGCATGGGTTTGGGCCCAGTTCAGAACTCTGCAGTTTCAGTGACAGGATTGCCAAGATTGGCTAAGAGCAGACTCATGGCGGCAAGGGCGTCAGTGGATGCAAGATGGCGCCAAAGAATGGCGACACAGTTCCAGTGGCGGGGTGCAGCTCCAGGACATGGCTGGCTCCAGGTACATGACCATGAACGTGGTGGCATTCTGGCTGAGCTGGCGTGCAGGGACTCTGGGCACCTGAGTGTTCGCAGACTGAGGGATGGACTTTGTGGCTTTATATTTCTTGTGGTGAGCAGTCATGGCATGGGCAGGGAGTGATCTGAATGTTTTCTTTTGGCTGTGTCTTTTATTTCTGCTTTTTTAAAAATCCTGTCTGATTTTGAATTCTAAAATGGCACCCTAGAATGGTGGCCTGTATAGACTCTTCACTATACTCCTGTAATCCTGTCCTCTAATACATGTGACAATAAGATTTAATAAATCTAGATAATTGTAGATGTGTCTATAGCAGTTCAAAAGGGACAGTCGTCTCTTACTTCCTGAGTGCAATATTTCCCTTACTTCATTCCTGCAATTGATTTATCTATTGTCTTGGTGACACTCATTTATCCTCCTCTTGTGCTACATAATAGACTTTCAAACCTTTTTTTTCACATCCGATATCAAAATAATGTGCGTTTGACGATGGATTGTGTTGTCAACAACTTTAATTGCTTGTTAATAAATGACTCTGAAATGTTGGGACACGCACCTTCTATATTATTGAAACTGACACGGTGGCACTGGATTGTTGGTCTGAAGTAGTCACGCTGAATTTTTCATCAATACAGGAAAGATAATGTACTTGATCTTTGAAAGTAAAGCCCACCCTTACAGCTGTGATATAAATACAATATTTAGAGTAAAGTGTTATGTGCAGTTTACATTTTTTGATATGTCAACAAGACTAAATGGTCTGCTGAAGAAATTTTGCTTTAAATTCCCATTGATAAATTGATTGAGTAATTGGTGTAACTCTTGATATTACTGTTATAATGGAAATTCCAAAACTTTTTAAAACAACAAGTCATCCATGTCCTTTTTTTAATGTAATGTTTTTGGAGCTAACTTATAAAATTTGTATTCTAGTTTAAAAAAAACAGATTTTAAAAATGTCTAAATTGACTAGAAACCTTTCCATATTTGCATAGTCTTATCACTTAAATCATTTCAAGGTACATGAGTTTACAATACCGTTTAACCTGGTGCAGTATAGCTTATACTTTCAAAGGAATGTGCTATTCTCTGATGTTGAATGCACAGCAGAGATTTTTAGAATCCAATCCTGTCCTTGATCAGTGTGTAAACATGTGCAATTCACTTAATCCAAAGTTAGAAGTCACATGGCTTCAGGTTATAGTCCAGCAGGTTTATTTGAAATCACAAGTTTTCAGAGCATAGCCCCTTCATTGGGTGAAGTCACAACACTTGATGAAGGGGCTGTGTTTTGAAAGCCTGTGATTTCAAAAAAAACCTGCTGGACTGTAAACTGGGGTCATGTGACTTCTGATTTTGTCCACCACAGTCCAATACTGGTACCTCCACCTTATCACATAATCCAAATCTGCATCTCCCATAGTGAATCAATTTTGCTCTTTGCTCGCCTTTTTCACTTGCTGCAGGAGATACAATTACTGTCAAAATGGGCAGGTATTCAATGTGAAAGTAACCTTTTAATATTACTTCTCTCAAGCAGACCTCTGGCTTGATTAGCCCTCCTACTTTTGGGAATAAGTCTTGGCTGAGTCTTTTTTTTTGACAAAGTGTCATTCACATTAAATTTATTGAGTTTCTCTTTGCGATATGCAAGAAATCTCACTGGACAATCATCCCAAACTGTCCTCGTTAACTACCTTCTCTGTCCCTTTTGCACCATGTTTGTCTGATTGTCAGCCCAGTTCTCTCGTTCACCACAGCAGGATGTACATGCCAGGGGTATCCCAGCAAGAGCATGTACTGATATTACTGCCGGCAGTGACCTATTTAAAACGTTGTGCAACAATACATTTGGAATGCTGCTGTCTCAGGCAGACATGCAGGTTGGCATCCAGCAGGAGTGGGAACAACATAGGCCCCAGCGAAGACTCTATTCAGGACATGCAGGAGGTGGCTGGACCTTCCAGCTCGGACTGCCTATCACCCTAGTCCTCAGGGAATTGAAGCTGCAAAGTGTGTACGTAAATCTGGTAAGGACACATTGAGTATGTCTGGACCCTCTAGACAAAGGTCATCCAACCAAACCTCAAAGGCCAACGGCCTTCACTCTCTAGGGCAGACTACCTCCACCTCCGCTGCAAAATCTAAATCTCTATTGAGACATCGTGCTAGAACAAAGATGTAGAAGACCCATCTGAGAGCACAGTGATTTGCAAGAGGGATAACTTATCCACAATAAAATGTTACCCATGCCATCTATGTTTTGTTCTTGCCATCTATGTGTGTGATTCACTGTGCAACATCCATAGCCACCAAGTCATCCATCCTTATCTCTACATAGTGTTGTATGAACCAAAGTGAGAAGGCATTAGCTCCTCCACCATGTGTAGGCAGTGAGTAAATTGTAGGAGAACTCACCTTTAGCAACTGTGCATCCTTCCAGCTGCATAGGCAGTGCTTTTGCTTCAGAAGCATTTATGGGATTCAGTGATTTTTTTTCCATCATGAAATAGTCACAATTGCTTGGGAGAACGAGTTGGACTGCACAGAGTAGGCGACTGTCTAAAGTTCACAAGAATGTACTTCTGAGGTGTGTTCCAGCCTCTCTGTGACTGAGAGTGAAATGTGCTACCCTCTAAAGTGCCTCCCATTACTTGAACTGGAGCCCACTCTCTCAGGATTAAGCGCTTAACGTGTCCCCTCTGGGTATGGTTGCAGCTGTTTTCATTTCCATTGCTCAGTTGTTATTTACAGCATGATGGAAGGAAAAGGGTAGCCACTCCTTAGGCAGTGAGTGGCAGGCTTCGACCTTCCACATACGTGAACCCCCCAACATTACCTTCTGATAACTCTCCCCGTCAACCCCACAGTCTTTATACCTCTCTGAATTTTCATTCAATCCATCTATTTGAGTCTGCATCTGCCCTCTCTTGTCCCACTGTTGATGACCCCTCTGTTTGACTCCTTTCCCAACCATGTTCTATCATCTCTCCTCCCTTATTTATTGAGTTGACCCTCTTCAATATTTTTATGCTCCCACTTTCCAATATTTTGCCCCCATGAGGATATTCCCTGGCCTCGCTACCACAGCGCAGGCCACCTGTTAACACATCTAGATTTTTCATCGGCAGAACCTCTGGACTGACCATGACCCACCCTTTTGAGTGAATGAGCCAGCACACTGAGTGACCAGACCTTTGATTGATATCCATTCAGTTCCCCTGGGCCTCCCTGGATGGATTGCACTAGAATCACATGGTTAACCATATTCAAATCCCTGATACTGACTGACTGACTCTGATCAACCCAACCAGGCGCTTGACTGTGTCCAAATCCTTTGAATGGTATCAGAGGCGAGGATAACTTACTGTACTGGCACCCCTGACTGATTTGCCTCCTGTACTTCATTGAAGCTACTCCCCTTAGACTTTGAGACACGGTCCTTTGCTTGCAGCATAAGCAGTGTAAGCTACTAACACATTGTGCAGATGGGAGATTGATGTACCATACCATTAAACAAGATATCCATCCCTTGACTGATAGCAGCTGGTAAGCATGACAAGATATTTGTCTTTGTCTTTGTGCTAAGTCTTTCAGCTCTGTCAGAGGAGCCATAGTGCAAGAAGATATTTTGATAGGTGCTAAGTGATTGTTCTCTAAGAGAGCAAGCAAACAGCCCTGAGATGATGCCTAGTCCAATCTTGAGAAGGGTGCCTGTTTCTGTGTATAATGTTGTAACAGCATTGCAATGATGGATGCTCTGGTGGGCTCTTAAGTACAGCTGAGAAGATGAATTTTCAGTGAATCGGAGATGTGCTCGGGGGTGCGCGCGGGTAGCACGTGCCCATGTCCTTAGACGTGAGATACATGCATCTTCTGTCCATGGAATGTCCCTCCGATGTTGGTGGTGGATATCCAAGATGGCTGTCTGGAGGAACAAGTAGCCTTGTATCCCAACTGCGCAATCTGACTCTCCTGTCAGGAATTCTCAGTCTAATTTACAATTATCAGGTGGTAGAGTGGCAACCTGCTTACTAATAAGTTGAGATTTGGTAACAACGAATGACAGTCCCCACAAATAGGTCTCATATTGCTTGCAAAAAAGAACTTCAATGTTAGAAATGTGTTGCTCCAGATATTGGGAAAGGCCTCACATGGAATATTTCTTGCATTTCTCAACATAGCTTGCATCATGTAGGGCTTGGGAAAATTCTACCCTCTGTGACTGACTGCAGTTCACCCATGGCAACCTGCCTGTGTGAAGTTCTGAGGAAAAGATTTGGAAGCATTCTTGGCAAGCTTAACGTAGGAATAATTCCACATACAAAAATAATACAAAAAAAAACTGTTGAATTAGCCAATGCTAATAACATTCCTTTCTTTCTTACTGTTTGGTATGGTTTCTGTTTTCATACTGAACATCTTAAATCAGCTTAATGATACTGCATCAATTCCTCATGAACTGTTTCTCATGGTGGTTCATTTCTAGGCAGAGTTTGAGTGTATTAATCCAAAGAAGAAGCAGAAAAAGAGAAGATACAAAAACTCAGGGATAGTGAGTTTCAAGTTATGCCAAGTAAGTGTTTTGTAGATTTTTGTTTCATAAATCAGTTAAACATTTCACACGGGCAAATTACTGCAGATACTGGAAACTGTACTGAAAACAAAAAATGCTGGAGATAAGTGTCAGGCAGCATCTAATATCCTGAGTCTAGATGATACTTCAACACAGCATGTTTTACTTAGTCTCCTATCTAATTGATTGGTGTCTATTGAGCATGTGGTGCCAACCACTGCCAACATGAGGATGGGTAGATTGCACCCACTATCCTCATCTTCTGAAACAAAAACAGGAATTACTGGAAAAATTCAGCAGGTCCGGTTGCACCTGTGGAGAGAAATCAAAGTTAACGTTTTGGTTCCGGTGACCAATTTTAACAACCCTGTTTGTCAGCATTTTTTGTTTTTGTTTCTGATTTCCAGCATCTGCAGTTTTTTTTATTTTTATTTTGTTTCGTATCCTTACCTTCCGATTTGAGTCAACTGGGTGTCGTCAGTCTAAAGTGGAAAAGGTAACCCACTGGGTAGTCTGACATGAACAGTTTCTTATCTTAAACAGGATATAGCTTATTATATAATTGTTAATAAGGCTTTTGGGAGACCTAATATCTGTTCTTTTTTAAGGTCCTTTTCTACCCAGGTCCTTATACCATCATAAGATTTGCAGGAACTTGATACAGTCTCTAATATTAACCCTTTTAGACCAAGTGTAACAGTTAGGTTCAACTGTCAAGAATCTTCAGTGGAGTCAAATTGACACTAGGCTGGTTGCAACCTTTTCTATTGAATATGTGAAACCTAATTAAGCCTTGTGCCCTGGTTTATGGCTTTCTTTCTAATGGATGCATTTAAAGGAAAATTACTCTTAATTACAGTAATTTTGTGCACGCACATTTTCATTTTCTTCCACTTCAGTGGATTCATTAATTTAGGCACTTTTCCCATTCTTTTGGGAAATTCTTGTGCCAGTAATTGTTTTTCAATGTGATAACAATGGCACAATATATTGTGACACTGTCACTGTCACCTTGGCTTTGTGTCAATGATCACTGCGAGCAGTACCATGGGCAGGTGCGTCACTGTCACTGATAGAGTTTGTAAATTGTAGAATTGCACCTTTTTCTTAAAATGACCTGTTCTGTAGTGGCAGAAAATGTGGGAAGCAAGTATTTAATGCTTTGAGATGGCCTGAGGATTTGAAAGGTGCTAGTTCTTTATTCCTCAATTTAGTTTTCACACTGGATAATCTGTCAATGGAGACAATTAGTGATTTCCTTTATTAACAATTAAGAACATTCACAATACTACTTGCTGGTTAAAACAATTGAATGTTTTCAAGTGATCAGATTTTTTTCTATTCGATCATGTGATGTGAATGTCGCAGGCAATGCCGGCATTTGTTGCTCATCCCTAATATGTATTAATATTCAGGTAAGCATCTGCACTGATGGATTGTACATTGATTGTCAGTTTGTTGCTTCAAACAAAAAACCCAACATGCTTCTAAATGTTTAATTTGCAGATTGTGAAAGAATACTCTTTCTTGGATTACATTATGGGTGGCTGTCAGATGAACTTCATTGTGAGTAAATTGTTCAAGTATGTAAACTGATGAATGTGAGCCCAAAATTGCTTCCTGTTTTGGGAATGAAAATGAGCAACGTAGGGATTTTTAAGCACTCAACCTATTTTTTTTTTATTATTGAGTTAAAATTAACAAATTGAGTTTCTACACTTTAATGAGTTGACCTCATTTAATCTTAATCCTTGGAGTTTATGTTCAAACATAGATTTCTCATGGCTAATCTGTTTCTATTTTGTTTTCTTTTCTTTTTTACACTTTGGTAGCAGTGCTGTAAAATGGGAATAAGAATAAACTGTTGTATAACATTAATGTGTGAGACTGTCATATCAATATAAATGGATTAATTTTATTTTATTGTTTTACTCGCTGCTTTATTTTGCTCCATAGCATTTCCAAAACAAGAAAACTGACACTTTTTTTTCTGTTGAGTAATGAATGATGGTGTTGGTCCTAGTTATTTTTCCACCCATGGAATGATGGTGCTTAACCTCTGATGATGCGTAACCACTCAGATAACTGCAGCATTCACATGTCCTGTCGTACTGCATTGTGTTGTTATTTTGCCTATTTTGTCACCAGTCCTTCCTTATGGGCATGCGTGCATACTTGTGTAATCATGTAGTTTTTGGTCTTGATAGCAATATGTTCACTCTATTTTACTGTATTTACTGGAGTACTGGAAAAATAATCTGTGTAAGTTTTTGTACAGCATCTGTTCTTGTTATGCTGCAGGCCGAATATGACTGAGTAATCCAATTGGTCTATGCCTCCCACCACTCTAGAGTGCCACTGTTAGGTGTATGAAGCAGTTCTTATAGAGTCATAGAGCCATCCAGCATGGAAACAGACCCTTTAGTCCAACCGATCCATGCCGAACATAATCCCAACTAAAGCAGTCCCACCTGACTGCTCCTGGCCCGTACCCCTCCAAACCTTTCCTATTCATGTACTTATCTAAGTGTCTTTTAAACATTTGTAACTGTACCTACATCCATCACTTCCTCAGGAAATGACATCTCTGTGACTAAGAATACACTGACATGGAGAAAGGAGATCTCCACATACTGCATAGAAACATCTCGGTGTATCGGACCATTTTCAGACTGGACATCTCTATATTCTATCCTTCACCAAGACCACCCACCTATAATGTACACCGTGTTGTTTTACAATGTTAAACCAAACATGCTGTATGATGTGGGAGCTGGCTGATCCCATTGTGAACGGCAGTGACCACATCTGCAGCAAGTGTTGGTTGCTGGAAGAACTCCAGATCAGAGTTGATGATCTGGAATCTGAGCTTCAAACACTGCGGCATATCCGGGAGGGGGAGAGTTACCTGGACGCTTTGTTTCAGGAGGCAGTCACACCTGGGAGATTAATTAATTCCCACTCAGCTAGTGATCAGGCACAAAAGAGTGTGACTGTAAGTGAGGCAGGTAGGGGGACCCAGAGTTCAGGAGTGGAGGAGCCTCAGCCCTTGACCTTGTCCAACAGGTACGAGATTCTTGCTCCCTGTTCGGATGAGGAAAAGGGCTCTGGACAGGATGAGCCAACTGACCAAGGCACCATGGTGCAGAAGGCCATTCAAGAGGGGGGAGCTAATAGACAGGTAGTGGTTATAGGGGATTCTATAATTAGGGGGACAGATAGTATCCTTTGCAAGCCGGATCGGGAGTCTCGCATGGTGTGTTGCCTGCCCGGTGCCAGGGTGCGAGACATCTCTGACCGGCTTGAAAGGATATTGGAGCGGGAGGGGGAGGATCCAGTTGTTGTGGTCCACGTTGGTACCAACAACATAGGCAAGACTAGGGTGGAGGACCTGTTTGGGCATTACGAAGCACTAGGCAGGAAATTGAAGCACAGGTCCTCAAGGGTCATAATCTCCGGATTACTGCCCGAGCCACGTGCTAATTGGCATAGGGACAAGAAAATTAGGCAAGTAAACACGTGGCTAAGGGATTGGTGTGGGAAAGAGGGATTCCACTTCATGGGGCATTGGCATCAGTTTTGGAACAGGGGGGATCTGTACCGTTGGGACGGTCTCCACCTGAACCGATCAGGTACCAATGTTCTGGCGAAGAGGATAAATAGGGTGGTCAGTAGGACTTTAAACTTCTGAGTTGGGGGGAAGGGAAAGTGAAAGCGACAGGGAGTATGGAGGTAAATGGAAAGATAAGCAGCAGGATAGCATGTTTCCAGGCGGATTTAAAATTGAGGCAGACTGAGAATGCAGAAAAAAGCAAGGATAACTTAGGACATATGACTTACAACATCTCTAATAAGGAAGTTAGCATTAAGGCACTTTACCTGAATGCTCGTAGCATTCATAACAAAGCCGATGAATTAATGGCACAGATAATAGTGAATGATTATGATGTAGTAGGCATCACAGAGACTTGGTTACAGGGGGGTCAGGACTGGCAGTTAAACCTCCATGGTTTTTCGACTTATCGAAAAGACAGAGAGGTGGGCAGAGGGGGTGGGGTTGCCTTGTTAGTTAAGAACAAAATTAAATCTATGGTATTGAATGACATAGCGTCGGATGATGTGGAGTCTGTGTGGGTGGAATTGAGGAACCACAAAGGCAAAAAAACCATAATTGGAGTTGTGTACAGACCTCCTAACAGTGGTCAGGACCAGGGACGCAACATGTACCGGGAAATAGAGAAGGCATGTCAGAAAGGCAAGGTTACATTGATCATGGGTGACTTCAATATGCAGGTGGACTGGGTAAATAATGTTGCTAGTGGATCTAAAGAAAGGGAATTCATGGAATGCTTATAGGATGGCTTTTTGGAACAGCTAGTCATGGAGCCCACAAGAGAGCAGGCTATTCTGGACCTAGTGCTTTGCAATGAACCAGACTCTATAAAAGATCTTAAAGTAAGGGAACCCTTAGGAAGTAGCAACCATAATATGGTAGAGTTCAGTCTGGAGTTTGAAAGGGAGAAGGCGAAATCTGATGTAATGGTGTTACAGTTGAATAAAGGTAATTATGAGGGCATGAGAGAGGAACTGACTAAAATAGACTGGAAGCAGAGGCTAACCGGGAAGACACTAGAGCAAAAATGGCAGGAGTTTGTAGGTATAATTGAGGACACTGTACAGAGGTTCATTCCCAAGAAAAGAAAGATTAATCGGGGAGGGATTAGACAACCTTGGCTGACAAAGGAAGTCAGGAAATGTATTAAAGAAAAAGAGAGATCCTATAAAGTGGCTAAGAACAGTGGGAAATCAGAAGATTGGGAAGGATACAAAAGCAAACAGAGGATAACAAAGAGTGTAATAAGAAATGAGAGGATCAAATATGAAGGTAGGCTAGCCAGTAATATTAGAAATAATAGTAAAAGTTTCTTTCAGTACATAAGAAACAAACGACAGGCAAAAGTAGACATTGGGCCACTTCAAACTGATGCAGGGAGCCTAGTGATGGGAGATAAGGAAATAGCAGGAGAACTTAACAAGTACTTTGCGTCAGTTTTCACAGTGGAAGACAGGAGTAATATCCCAAAAATTAAAGGGTGTCACGGGGCTGAGTTGAGTATGGTTGCCATTATGAAAGAGAGAGTGCTAGAAAAGTTAAAAAGTCTTAAAATTGATAAATCTCCTGGCCCCGATGGGATACACCCTAGAGTTCTGAGAGAGGTTGCTGAGGAAATAGCAGAGGCATTGGTTGAGATCTTTCAAGAGTCACTGGAGTCAGGAAAGGTCCCGGACGATTGGAAGATGGCTGTAGTAACCCCCTTGTTCAAGAAAGGATCAAGGCAAAAGATGGAAAATTATAGGCCAATCAGCTTAACCTCGGTTGTTGGTAAAATTCTAGAATCCATCATTAAGGATGAGGTTTCTAAATTCTTGGAAGAGCAGAGTCTGATTAGAACAAGTCAACATGGATTTAGTAAAGGGAGGTCATGCCTGACAAACCTGTTGGAATTTTTTGAAGAGGTAACAAGTAGGTTAGACCAGGGGAACCCAGTGGATGTGGTCTATCTGGACTTTCAAAAGGCCTTTGATAAGGTGCCACACGGGAGACTGCTGAGCAAGGTGAGGGCCCATGGTGTTCGAGGTGAGCTGCTGGGATGGATTGAGGATTGGCTATCTAACAGAAGGCAGAGAGTTGGGATAAAAGGTTCCTTTTCAGAATGGCAGCCGGTGACGAGCGGTGTCCCGCAGGGTTCGGTGCTGGGGCCACAGCTGTTCGCATTATATATTAATGATTTGGATGAGGGAACCGGGGGCATTCTAGCGAAGTTTGCCGATCATACAAAGTTAGGTAGACAGGCAGGTAGTACTGAGGAAGTGGGGAGGCTACAGAAGGATCTAGACAGGTTGGGAGAGTGGTCCAGGAAATGGCTGATGGAATTTAACGTGAGCAAGTGCGAGGTCTTGCACTTTGGCAAAAAGAATATAGGAATGGACTACTTTCTAAATGGTGAGAAACTTAATAAAGCCAAAGCACAAAGGGATCTGGGAGTGCTAGTCGAGGATTCTCTAAAGGTAAACATGCAGGTTGAGTCTGTGATTAAGAAAGCGAATGCAATGTTGTCTCTTATCTCAAGAGGGTTGGAATATAAAAGCAGAGATGTACTACTAAGACTTTATAAAGCTCTGGTTAGGCCCCATTTGGAGTACTGTGTCCAGTTTTGGTCCCCACACCTCAGGAAGGACATACTGGCACTGGAACGTGTCCAGCGGAGATTCTCACGGATGATCCCTGGAATGACAGGTCTAGCATATGAGGAACGGCTGAGGATACTGGGATTGTATTCGTTGGAGTTTAGAAGATTAAGGGGAGATCTAATAGAGACGTACAAAATAATACATGGCTTTGAAAAGGTGGATGCTAGAAAATTGTTTCTGTTAGGCGAGGAGACTAGGACCCGTGGACACAGCCTTAGAATTAGAGGGGGTCATTTCAGAACGGAAATGCGGAGACATTTCTTCAGCCAGAGAGTGGTGGGCCTGTGGAATTCATTGCCACGGAGTGCAGTGGAAGCCGGGACGCTAAATGTCTTCAAGGCCAAGATTGATAGGTTCTTGTTGTCTAGAGGAATTAAGGGCTACGGGGAGAACGCTAGCAAGTGGAGCTGAAATGCGCATCAGCCATGATTGAATGGCGGAGTGGACTCGATGGGCCGAATGGCCTTACTTCCACTCCTATGTCTTATGGTCTTATGGTCTTAAAACTATGTCACATTTCATTGTTTTACTTTTGGAAAGATTAATTTAAAAGTGACTGTACTTTTTAACATCCTAATTCTCTGCCAGTGAGAACTGAGGTTGCTCAGCTTCCTTGTTTACTGGTTTTTGAACACCTTGTCTCCTTTAGATAGGATCAGACTGAAGTTAATTTGAAATGAGTCATTGAAACTTTAGAGCCCACAAAATCCCTTGTGAGAGGCTTATTTTGAGGTCAGCAGTGGCTGTAGTTCCCCCGCATGAGTTAGTGCAAAATGCAGGCCCAATTCCTGGACTTCCCAGAGGTGAGTTCCTTATTGGTGGTTTTAAATTATGGTAATAGTTCTTATTAAAATCATAGTACCAAATGGATTAGTATTTAATAATTGCATTACTATTGAAAACCAATAACTAAAGATTGATCCATTAATGGGGAGGCAATGGCCTACTGATATTATCACTAGACTGTTAATACGGAAACACAGGTAATGCTCGAATCCTGCCATGGCAGATGGTAGAATTGGAATTTAATAGAAATCTGGAATAAATAGTCTAATAATGACCAAGAATCCATTGTCAATTGTTGGAAAAAACCATCTGGTTCACTAATATCCTTTAGGGAAGGAAACCACTATCCTTACCTGGTCTGACCTACATATGACTCCAGACCCACAGCAATGTGTTTGACTCATAACTGCCCTCTGGGCAATTAGGAATGGGCAATGAATGCTGGCCTAGCTGGCAATGTCCTCATCCCATGAATGAATTAAAAAAAAATTAACATGCCTGCCACTTCAAGGGGGAGCTTGAAAATCCTTCAATATTCTGTCAAATAAAAATGCAATATGGAGAATAAAGCTAAGGAATTTCATTCTTAATAAAGCTGCCATGACATCTGTTTAGCATTAATGAAGCTATGTTAAGGATCTGTATTTTGTCTTATAATTAACTTCTAGCAAATGTTTTCTTGCTTCTTAATTGCAGGTTGGCATTGATTTCACAGGCTCAAATGGAGACCCTCGTAAACCTGACTCTCTACATTATATTAGTCCTAATGGATTTAATGAATACCTGATGGCAATCTGGTCTGTTGGAATGATCATTCAAGACTACGATACGTAATACATCACTATTTATTTTATCAATCTGACTTCTTACCTTTTATTATGCATCCGCTATCTTGGTCTCCTCGCACAATGGCTATACCTTTGCCAGAGGGTGGATGAACTGGTTTGTCCACTAGGATGCCTCCAACATGACCTCTTTTCTCAACCGAGTATTCCCCCCAACATGGTTGACAGGGCTGTCAGCTGTGTCCAACCCATCTCCCACACTTCTGTCCTCCACCCTTCCCCCTCCATGACAAACAACATTAGGCTTCCCCTTGTCCTATTCACCCCACCAGTCTCTGTATTCAAAAAATAATTTTCTGTGATTTCTACCATCTCCAGCATGATGCTACCATCAAACACATCTTCCTCTTCTCTTCACTGTCAGTATTTCCCAAGGACTGTTTCCTCCAATAACACCTTGGTCTACTTCACCATCAGTCTTAACCTTTCCTCATTCCACCATGATATGTTGCTATGCAATTGCTAAGGTGTAACACTTGCCCATTCAACTCCTTTCTCCTCATTGTGCAGTGTCCCAAATGCACCTTCCAGGTGAAGCAGTGGAGAGTGAAACAGAATTAGTGTTATGAATTTGGAATGACTTCTTCAGAACTCAGAATAAAATTGTCAATCAGATTACTACAGTAACAAAAGGCTTCAAACATTTCACCCATCTTAACCTTGTCCATATAAACATTGAGACAAAATATATCACTGAAAGAGCAATTTGCTGTAACCCAAGGAAGATGTAAAACAAGCAAAACCAACAATTTGGTTCACTTGGTTAAAACAGAATCTTTGCGGTCACGCCTTCATTGGTATGGGGCCTCAGCTAAGAGTGTGTAATGAATGCAGCCCATGGGGACATATGGGTCTTGAAAGGTCAGGTCTAGAGGGCTAAACTCTTTATTGCAACTGTGGTGAAGGACTGGCCAAGTGAGGTTAGCCTTCTAACCTGTTCACCTCAGTACCTGCCTCTCCCATCCCTGTCATTTTTGGATTGGTGTCGGGGAGTAGGGGGCTGCCTCCGAAGAGATCCCCTTTCAAAACCTGAGGTGGGTCTACCCAGTCTAATTTTCTCAACTCAAGCTATCTGCCTCTGTAGTGAAAATTCAAACCCAATCATTAATATATATCATAAAATCTTTTGGCTTTCCAGATTTTCAAATGAAAGTCTTCCAAGATTGCTCTGTGATTAGATATCTATAACTTATTTCCTCCTCATCATTCGACATTTAACTGTAATAATCTAATGCACACATTTAAATTCAGTTTTAGGATGCGAGACATCTGGCATGGCCAGCACTTATTGTCCTTCCCCAGTTGCAGCTGGCGGGGAATAAATTGGAAGTGGAGCAAGATCACTTTCAGCTTGACCATTGTTTCATATTTTCTTACCCATACACCTCTTGTTCTTTCTGTTTCTTTGTTATATCTAATTCTATGTAATTTGAACAATCAGCATAGTTTTGTGCAGTAGAAGCCTTCTGTACTAGCTGCAACTATTAGAAGGGGTTTGGGACTGGTGTCAGCAATATCATTGGTGCGGGATTTGAAAATTTTAAAACTTTTCTTGAGGTCAGGAATGTTGAATGCAATCATCTGCTCTTGCAGGTGATGAGCCTGAAGGTGGGCTGGGCATTCAATGAGGTAAGAAGGTAGGGTGCTGTGCCAGAAACTGCTGCCTTCACTGTTGCCTCCACCCCACTGGCAATTAATGCCCTATAGTGACTAATTGAAGGGCCATCACCCACTGGCTCCAGGATCAGTCTAGCTGCTAATGCACCTGTCACCATATAATGTACACTGTGAAACTGTGCAACAACTTGCCATCTTGGTAGGGTGTCTTTTAATCAAATACTTGTCTGAAGACATTGGCATCAGAAAGTGGAGGGTGTATTGAGAGCCCCCCTCCCAGTCCAACCAACTTCGCTGCCTTCCCTTCCTCCAGAATTCCTTTGCCCTCATTTTGCCTTGTTCCACACTCTGGGTTCCTGCATCCTTTTCTGGCCTGGATCCTGGGACTTTGGAGGAGGACCTTGTCAACGTGCTACAGCCATAGCTTCCTCAGTGGAACTGCCAGCTTTTGATTGGCCAACAGCTCTTGCTATATGGAACGATGGTCCCAGGGTGAGGGGTAAGTTACCCCCAATCCCCAGCAGGACTGAATTGGCTTGTGGTTTGCCAGACTTTCTTGTAAAGAAGCATTGTGTGTCTTTTGTCTCCTTGAGCTACAGTTGGAGACTCTGAATTCCTTGTCCAAATTCCATCCATTTTGTATGATTTCTATTGGATTGCCTGAAGAGATTTTAATGTTTACCCAAGTGGAATTCTCTGCTCGCTTGTTAGTGCAATTGTGTGAACCAATATCTTGGCAAGTAAATGACAATCTGAGCTGGGTGTTAGTAAACATATTGTGAGGTGTTCCAGGTACAAGTGATTGTCATGTAAATAATGGAGATGGATTGGTTGACTTGCTTTTGCAGAATATTTATTGTAGCTTTTGTTGGTTATTTGCTGAGTTTACTTTTTTTGGCAGTTGTCTGATTATGATTGTTTTTGTTTTAGAGACAAATTGTTTCCAGCATTTGGATTTGGTGCACAGATACCCCCAAACTGGCAGGTAAATATGGAATAATTGAAGATACTATAAATGGGATTTTATATTTTGTGTACAGTTTATGCTTTAGCTTTCTTCCCCTGCAGGTATCACATGAATTTCCACTTAATTTCAACCCTACCAATCCCTTCTGTGCAGGTATGGTACTCCCCTTTTTATCATTTTCTATAAGCCTATTTTGAAATTGTGGTCATGGAAAAACAAAATTTCATACTGAATTAGTGTTTAACAATATTGTGTATGGTGGAGATATTTTGTAGCAGTGCAATTTGACAAACGTCTACCTCATGTGGGAATGATCAAACATAATTAATTGAAAGATGTAAATAGTGCAAAATATTTAGAAGATCAACTGCATATACTCATGTTTTACATTATGTGAAAAGTTATATGATATTTTATTTGTTAATGAAAATAAGTTTTAATAGAATAATGATTCATTTAACTGTTTAGTGTATACAAGATGGAAAGATTTAAAATATACTTAAACTGAGAAGGGTTGATGTGATTCTATTTAACTTCTCATTATGCTAACCGATATAACATACTATGAAATGATAGTGACTATGCTGTTCTATTTGTTGTTTATAAATTGTAAACCCTGATGCGAAGAGATCCACAATCAGCTCAAATACTGGCAAAATAGAATTCTGAAGAGTTAACTGTCCACACATGCTGCTAGACCTGCTGAGTTTCTTCAGTATTTTCAGTTAATATTACAAATGCTGGCTTATGTTTTTGGGGTAATTTATTTATCAGTGGTTGTTGAAAAATATTTAGGATGTAGTTTATCAGTGTATGTTTTGGAGGAGTTGATGTGAAATTCATACACTCAATGGAACTGCAGAATTGACATCCAGATTGAAAATTTTGAGATCTAGTTTTAAACTTTCAGTATGGATCAGTAATAAATATAGGCTTAATCAATGATGCCAATATTCTGTGGCTTAATAAAAAATATTGTGACTGCTACTGTTAAGGTCACCAAAATTCACCCTTGTGTGAAGGATGTTTCAGGTATCTAGGCTATTTTTCTTTCACTTTTTTTATTTCAATAGGTGATAATTGATCTAAGTGTCCTTTCAGTTTTGGAAAATTAGTTTTTAAAACTTTGAGTAATAATATGGAATAATTCCAATCCTACTAATTCTGCTTTATTTAAATTCCTTGTTAAAATCTATCTCTTTTCCCACATTTTGGTCACCAAGCCCAACATATCATTTTTAGGGTACAATTTCCCCTCCCCAAAGGTGATGAGAAGGACAAATGGTCAAGTTGCCTTAGAGAGTTACTACCTCTCCACCCCATTTAAGCAATTAGGACCTTTGGGGAAGTTCTTGATTTACCTGCTATTGAGGCACTTAAGTGGCAAATCAAGGGATGATTAAGGGCCTCAACTCTCCACTGACTTGATTCCCTGCCTTCCTGGCAATCAGGAAAAGTTGCTGGTTTCTCTAATGGCAAACCAAGGCATCTTGCCTGCAAGATAGGGACAGGAGCTGTCTCCATTTCCTCTAATATCAAGCCAACAGTAGGAGGAAAAGGTTGTTCGTTGAATTTTTTTTTACAAAAGAGACTAAATTGGTTGCAACCATTGGGTAGGTGAGTTAGGCTGCAAAGTTTGTTTGAATAACTTGATATACAAATGCAGATAGTTGTTTCTTTTTCCTAAAATTATTTCAAATCATTTTGTAAAGGTGACTTACATAAAAGCAGGAATCCATTTCATATATGTTGTTCTGCAAAACTAGTGACTGCAATGACTATAAGCGTACTTTCTTTGATATGTCCTTATCACTCTGATTGTTAGGAGTGCAGGGAATAGTGGATGCCTACCGAAACTGTCTGCCTCAAGTCAAGCTCCATGGACCTACAAATTTCTCACCAATAATAAATCACGTGGCAAGGTTTGCTGCTGCAGCAGCACAGCAGGCAATAGCTTCCGTGAGTATTTTTACATTTGCACGTGGGACATATCCTTGGAGAGTGCCTTCAGAAAGAAATTAAAAGACATCATTACTGTGTTTTCTATTGAATTTATGATGAGGTTTTGTTTCGAGAAGCTAATTCTGTTGCAATAATGAAATGTTTTCTTTTTAAAATATTACATTAATTACACCAAGCTCGTATATTCCATACGAAGCATTACTAACATTATGCAGTGTCTGGCAAATGTTGAAGAAACAAAATAGGGCGGCACGGTGGCACAGTGGTTAGCACTGCTGCCTCACAGCGCCTGAGACCCGGGTTCAATTCCCGCCTCAGGCGAGTGACTGTGTGGAGTTTGCACGTTCTCCCCGTGTCTGCGTGGGTTTCCTCCTGGTGCTCCGGTTTCCTCCCACAGTCCAAAGATGTGCAGGCCAGGTAAGTTGGCCATGCTAAATTGCCCATAGTGTTAGGTAAGGGGTAAATGTAGATGTAGGGGTATGGGTGGGTTACGCTTCGGCGGGGCGGTGTGGACTTGTTGGGCCGAAGGGCCTGTTTCCACACTGTAAGTAATCTAATTACCATGTGCGGTTTTGAATATTTTAACCTGAGTAAAGAAAATGCTTTGTACATTGACCTAATAATAATGATGATGATGATGTCATGTCATTACAAATGGAAAGATTAAAAATCTAGCATTCAACAGAGCACAGAGGTTAAGTTGAAAGTTGAGTTTTTTAAGATTAGTGTGGAAACAGGCCATTTGGCCCAACAAGTCCACTCCAATCCTCCCAAAGAATAACCCACCCAGACCCACTCCTGTACATTTCCCTCTGACTAATGCACCTAACACCGTGGGCAATTTAGCATGGCCAATTCACCTGGCCTGCACATCTTTGGATTGTGGGAGGAAACTGGAGCACCCGGAGGAAACCCACGCAGACACTGGGAGCAATGTGCAAACTCCTCAGAATCACCCGAGGCTGGAATCGAACCTGGGTCACTGGCGCTGTAAGGCAGCAGTGCTAACCACTGAGCCACCATGCCACCCCAAAGATTAGCACCCTTTCGAAATAACTCTTTTTAAACATGTCCAGCAGTTGAAATAAACGGAAACTCAATCTGGCAGTCACCTATCACCTCATTGTCTCACTCCGGCGAAAACCCACGACAAATCAAACTACAGTAACTACTCCATTTCTCAACATTATGGTTAAAAAGCTCTTTCACAAGTTGAAGAAACAAAGTACTCTTTTACTTACTGGAGTTGGAGAATTTCACTTTCACAAGTACTAACCCTACCTAACCAAACCCTTGCTAAGACAAGTAAGGGTCAAACTGAGTGTTTTTGATTACCGTCAAATGTTTTGCCATGTGAGAGTTAGTATTGAATAGAGTACAGTGTTTCTGTACTAATTTGCATTCAGAGAAGGAGAGAAATAAGTAATGGCATGGAGTTCCTGCAGCCTAACTTCCATCTCATTTACTGCCTGAGGCTGATGGAAGGGTTACAGGGTTAATTTCTTATGTGAAGCTCTTCTTCACGAATAGGTAGTCTAACATTAACAGAGAACTGTATACGAGCAAGACACCTTTAGGTGAATTCTCCTCTGAAACAGGTTCCCTGAGGCTTGAATTATATCTCCCAATTTTGATCCATTTCTTGAATTGGGAGCTATTGAATTTACATGAAAGACTGCCCATTATTAAGGAATGCTTTATTGCAAAGAAGGAACTTTTGGCAGGGAAAAATCATAAGCTCTCTAAAAGTCAGAAACAAGGCACCTATTGAAGACCTTGTCCAAGAGTAAAGCACAGGGCAGGTTTTAAGAGTCAACTGAAAGATAGAAGCTACTAAGAGGGAGCTCTTGTTGTTTCCAATGACGTATTGTCACCTATTGTCAGGCCAAGAAAGCAACAGTGGGTGGAAAGGACGGAAATCTGTATAAAGTCAGTTCATTTGCGTACTGTGGGTATGAAAGCAGCAACAGAGCTCCTGTGGGTGTTAAGGAAGACCATCCCAGTCAGCATTACAAGGTGGTCTCTCCACCTGAATTGTCCAACAGTTACTGCAGCAGCGTCACCGGTTTTTGTTTGTGATTAGAGAAGAGAATCACCTTCCTTTGATTTCAGCTGTTTTGAAAACTATCTTACAAATTAACTATTTTAAGATATTGGTCACCATAAATATTTATGCTATTCTCCTGCATGCCTTTTAATATTTCTATCATCCCTTTATTCTCAAGCTAAAAATCTCAGCCACAATTTTAATTCCAATAGGGTTAACAGCAATAAGACGTACTGAAAATGCAACTTTAATGTCGAACACAAATTATATATGCATTAAATATTCATTTACCATGTTTGGTATAAAATTCAGTTGCAGCATATTGAATTGCAAATCATGAATTGCCATTTTCTTTCCTTGAACAGCAATATTTCATCCTCCTGATCATCACAGATGGAGTGATTACAGATTTGGATGACACAAGACAAGCCATTGTTAATGCTGCCAAGTTGCCAATGTCCATCATCATTGTCGGTGTTGGTGGAGCAGATTTCAGTGCCATGGAATTTCTGGATGGTGATGAATGTGTTCTTAAATCACCCACTGGGGAAATAGCTATCCGAGATATAGTCCAGTTTGTGCCTTTTAGAAAGTTTCATAATGTAAGTTTTACTTAATTACAATGATAGCATCACTGTCTGAAGAATTTATTTCATGTTTGTTTTATTTTAAAACTGACCTCGTACAAATTTATGCAGAAATGCAGTTTACATTATGGGAATTATTAGCATCTGTCTCACCTACCTGTTCCAATTTAGCTAGCATATTTATTGTAGTAGCTTTTATCCTGCCCTATCCCATTGTTTGCTGCAGATTGCAGTTGAAACCACCAACAACCCCTCCCCCGCCTCTCTCCCCGCTCCTCCCCCCCCCCCCCCCCCCCCGCCCCCCTTGAACAAGGTTCAAAGTTGAGACATTGCTAGACTTGGAGCCAATTGAGATACAAGTAGGAGAATTTTAGTGGGTGTAAAGGGAGAGAATACTCAAGAGATTTAGATTATTGAAATCTCAAGATGTAGATGATGCTATCAGCAGAATAAGAATGTTAAAAAAAACACTAGGGGAAGGAGTACATCATTTGATCGTTTGAATTTGCTTTGCCATTCAATAAGGTCCCAGGTGATCTGGTTTATGGTCTTAAATTCACTTCCTTTAGTGCACCCCAATAAACATTTAATCCCTTGCAGATCAAAAATCTGTCAAGTTTAATCTTGAATATATTCAAAGTTCCAGGTTCCCTAAGTGATAGAGAAAACAACTCCCAAGGTTAAAAATGCTTTGAGAGAAAAATGAGGAGATGGGGTTGAAGGCAATTGATGTTACAGGGATATGGATGGAAGGAGGCACTGTTGGTTCTGGGGAGGATATGGAGTCAGAAACTTGGTTCAGTGTCAGATAGGGCACCAGTATTAACAGTTTACTTCTGTCTCAGGCTATAAATGCGGGAGCAATGGTGTCTGTGGCAGGCAAGATCAGAGCTAAAGGCTATGAATATAAAGTCATCGTTAATACATGCAGCAGGGAGTTTAGCACGCACCACTTTACTAAGATGGCGCTAAGAATGTAGAACTTGAAATCGGATGAAGTTAAAGGAAACAGCTTAGATGTACTTAAGAGAGAACTTGGTAAACTGATGTTGCCCAAAAAG
Organism: Chiloscyllium punctatum; assembly: GCF_047496795.1. Taxonomy (NCBI): domain Eukaryota; kingdom Metazoa; phylum Chordata; class Chondrichthyes; order Orectolobiformes; family Hemiscylliidae; genus Chiloscyllium; species Chiloscyllium punctatum. The sequence continues at coordinate 51,584,483 of NC_092743.1, read as the reverse complement.
GAGGACCCAATCCTTTTTCCTGGGTATTTTTCCCTTTTATGACACACAAAAGCAGGGAACCAAATCAGAATATAATTAAGCAATCTTCTTCATTTTAACTTGTTTATTAAGTATAATACTCAATATAAAACATACATCATTGCAATATTTATATCTTTCTTCATCTATCTTAACTTCAGTTTTAACTCACTTCATTTAACTTCATTTAATTCACATTTGAATTAAAACTAACTTTGAGTTAAAGTTTGAATCAAATACTACTCCAATTTGGAGTCAAATGGCTAACTTTGCTTACCATTTAAATCACATCTCATGGTTCTTTGTCTTCTCTAAAAGTAACTTGAGGACACGTGCAGTCAGTTCTGCTATAATGTGTGTTTCCTCAACACAAATTGGCTTTAATGTGATTGGCTTTAATATGATTGAAGAACTTAGACAGTTATTTGTAGAATGCGAACTTTCCTTACCTGTATTGGCTATAATGCAATTCTGGCCCCATTAGTTTAAATGGCACAGTTATTGCATGATTTTCTTATAACACAACATCCAGTGAGAACAGAACTATGTTGCTTTATATCAGAACAGACTGTACTTCTCAAATCTGGTCTTGAAGGTTTCTCCAGGAAAAAGAAATCCTTGTTCTATTAATTTATTTCAAAATGTGCTCCTTTTCCAGACCATATTTTGGCACTCAGTCAATTAATTGATCAAAGCCTGATATCATTTTATCCAAGCCAATGAAGTTTTATGGTTGAAAAAAAAACTTACAAAAATTAGTCACATTCCTTTCTCCATATAAGGTAGTATAGTACCAGCCTATCTAGCTGGTCTAATGACACCTGCTTTATTTGGTCAACACAAGAAACTGCAGGTCACAATATGTCCAGGCTACAGATCTAAATGAGGTCAGAGTTTAAACTAGCTTAATCAAAACTCCCAACATGCTTGATTGTAGCTCTTAACCAGTCTTATAAGCATTTCTGCTGCTGGCTACCTGACCACACCGATGAAGGAGAATAGAAGGAAATGTTGATAGGATTAGATGAACGTTAGGTGTGAGGAAACTTGTGTGGAACACAAGAGGCATGGAGCTTTTGGACCAACTGATCCATGTCTGTGCTCTCAATAAATAACTTGGTTTTAACGGATGGGTTTAATGTGAAGTCAGACACTGAAAGTGAAATATTAGCTTCAGAGAGGGAGAGAAGATATTGGGAAAAATAAACAATAAAATGCAATTTTGATACTATCAGCACTAAGGATTTTGTAACCTTGTTCAAAGAATCAAAACATTTCCAGCACGAGTTACGTTTATTGTAAATGACATTTCTGGGATGGTTTGTATCAGTTTTAAAGATCATTGCTCTGAAAAATACTCCATCCACAAATCTCCACAAACCCTAAATTGAATGAACCAGCTCAACAAGTTTTCACTAACTGGCTCTGTTTGCAGGACTTAAGTAGGAATTTGAAGATTAAGTACCTACCTGGTAGTATACAGCAATGGTCCTGTATGCTTTTAAATTTAAAATTGGATTACATATAGCTGCTGTACCAGACACTTGCTAAAGGTTCTTGCCTTCTTGATAAACCTAAACATAAATTGCTGGAGAAACTTAGCAAGTTTGGTGGCATCTGTGGGGAGAAAACAGAATTCTGAAGAAGGGTCATGGGGCTTGAAACAATAGCTTGTTTTTCCCCCCCACAGATGCTGCCAGACCTACTGAGTTTTTGTTTTTGTTTGTTTCAGATCTCCAGCAGCCACGGTTCTTTTTGTTTTATATTATTTATGATTAACCTATTTTCCGCTATATTAAAAATACACAATTTTGCCGCTGTTAAGTATATCATGAATTGTTTGAATGTGAAGATGAAAATAATTATGTTGCAAAGCAGTGTTCAGTTGTGTGTTTTATGAGGGATTTTTTTGTGACATTGTAAATACTTTTGAATGAAAACCTGAAACATTACTTTGAAAAACTAAACTAATTTCATCATTTTTAAACTTCTAACAATTAAGACCTGAAAGAATGAGACTTTATGCTTATGATGTTTATGTTTTAGTGTCAGAACAATTATTAACCTAAGTTATGAAATAGAATGATTAGTATTTAATTTTCTGTGGCAAGTTTAATTTTAATTGATCATATAAGTAAAACAACTCTCTCATCTTTTATGAGTTTCAACAGTGAGGCAGTAAGTGAGCTGTCCATTTCTATGTAGTTGGAGTGGCACAAGTTGGAAAACAATATTAGTATATTTTGAGTTTAACCATGTCTCAGTGTAACATTTTGCTTCCTTGTTTGTTGTTTATGCATAAATAACAACAACCACCTCATCATTCCTGAAGTAAGCAGCTTAATCACCATATGCTTAGACATTGCTACTTGCACTGTTGGTTTTGTGTTTTTATTTATAATTGATTAATATTCCCATTCCTAATACATTTCTGAGATTATTACAATTTCTAAATCTATATTTCAGGTGATTAAACTCACTGTGACCTAATGCACATGCAATTCAGTTTAGATATTCTTTCTGGTTCAATCCTATTAGAATGAAGAGTAACTAAGTTTGGAAAGAAAGTTTGAGAAAAATCATTATTATTGATTAATTTGCAACTGTTGAATAAAACCGGAAAGTGAATTGTGAAGTGATTTTATTGCCAGTTTCTATGTTCATGAAAATATTTTTAAACTCATTCAGCATATGTACTCATCGCAAGATTATAATATCTGGATGCTTGACTTTTTCTGTGTCAATACTTGTGTGTCACTACTGAGTAAAACCAAATTAAGCACATCAGAAGAACCATACAATCCTTTGAGCCCACTGCTCATCTCAATCCTAAATGCCTAAAAGCGTGCAAAGGATTATTAGTGCATCCGCTTAGCCTCTCCGCCATCTACCCTACCTACAGACCTGAGAAACAGTTCACTTCTGTATCCATAATCTGATGGTAGTAAGATTGAAATGTGATGTAACTTGAAGTTGGCTCTGTGAACGTCACACCCAGAAAATTTCTCCAAGACCTCTTATTGAATAGTCTTCCTTTCTCCACCCATTTCCATTTCAAAAGTTGCACTATCCTGCCAAAAAAGGGTATGTTTAGTTTATATCTTTTGTGGAATCCAGAGCATTGTTAGCTAATTGTTAGAAGTGCTTCATTATGGCCAAGTAACTCTTAGGTCTTTGCAGGAGTTACCCTCTAAAGCTTAATTCTATACCCTATCTTCATGAATTACTGAAATCCTCTCTCATTGATGCATTTTAACCAAATTATAAAGTGACAGTTGTCTGAGTTGCAGTATCTGTTTTACTGATCTAATTTACTGGAATTGACTCCATGATTTGCATCATCCTAAAACAGTAACCTCCTAAATTCAGTTTTATTTATCTTTGCTGTTTTACCTTCTGTGCTCTAAGGAAAATTAATAATGACAATGTACTTTAGTTTTCCTGTCTTTGTACTGTTTGTAGCAAGTTCTTCCTTTCTGGTTATATATTATTTTTGTCAATGCAAATTTGCAGGAAGTACTATTGACAGAAATGTGATGACATTTTTCAAGGCAGAAGATTTGTGTCTTGGATTTTAATTACTGGGCAATTTTACCCTTAAATATTTATACAATGTAGAGATTATTTGAATCTCTAATTTATATGTATTTGATATACTTTTGGGCATGTTGATGTGGATTTTTGAGCATGTGGATTTTTATTTAAATCTTAAAAGCAATCCATTGTTAGATTTCACGTTAAATTGACATGTCTTATATTAACATTTCTATCTCTGCAGGCAACAAAAGAAGCTCTTGCACAAAGTGTCCTCGCTGAATTGCCTCAACAAGTGGTGTGTTACTTCAACACACGCAAACTTCGTCCCCCAAATGAACCTAATCCTTAACTGCTCTAAGTTAACAGCTATATGTTTGTAATACACTACATCAAATGAATTGATACTTTTTCTTCAAAATAAATTTTAAAACGCAAGGATAAACAAACACTGTATATGAAATTTTTCATAGTTTTAAAATTATTTAAAATAGTTTATTGGATTATAAATATTTTGTATGTAAATTTAAGGCAACTTTTTTGTTGCATATAGTTGAAACAATCCACTAAAATTCAGTGAGGTCAAACCATTGTATCATAATCATTTACCAGTTGCTGTCTTTGTAAAAATGTTCATTGTCTTTGATAACCTTTTTAGTAATGCTTGGCAGATTTTTTTTTGTCAGCCTCCAATACCTTTTACAGTTTTTGTACTGTTGTTTTGAACGATAATTTAACTTTTGGATTTTTGGACTATATGCCTTTATCCAGCACCAAAGCATACAGCAGTTTCAGTTGTTTAATTCTAAAATTGAGATTTGTTTGCATATCATCATAGTATTGTGTAATTGTATTTTATGAGCTTTACATTTTTTAGGTTTTAGTAACTGAAGATAGAGTAGAAGTAAAGCTAATCATAATATAGACTTTGTATCCAATCCATGTTTAATTTTCCAGATTCTGTTATAGGATGTGGGTGTGTCTATCCCTAATTGCCCTTAAAATAAGATGCTTGCTGGTGTGTTTCAGACAGCTATTCAGAGTCAACCACGTTACCAGGAGTCACTAAGGCTGGCAGATATCCTTCCAAATGGACATTAGTGAATTGGATGGGTTTTTAAACCTTTAATGATTTGTTTCATAGTATATTTACAATTTCAGGTTTGTTGATTAAATTTAAATTCCATTGGCTGCTTAGGTGAAATTGGAAGTCAATGGCCACTGAGTGTGGGAGCTCTGGATTACTAGTACATCACACCACCACCTAGTCTTGTATAAATGATGCAGTTTTTAACACATCATAACATCATATGTTATTATGTGATGCATTTTGACTTAAAATTGTCTGTATTAATTGGCAATTTTTAAACCAATTCTTAACATTTTAAGTTCTGTGTTGTCTATTAAATATGAAAACATATGCTAGATAACTGACCAAAATCAAGGCAAAAACCAAAAAGATGGTTGATATGTGTAGGGTAATTGACAAGGACTCTTACTATATAAGTGAGATGGCTTTAGAACAGGAAAAGAGCCTTGTGTAAGATATTTGTCTTGAATTTAACAAGGTAACAAGATTTGTGTGTACAAGCCTAGTAGTTGGGATGTCAAACCTGGAGAGTTGGATTACATCAAGCTTCCTCAAAAGATGCTGGACACCCAGTCAGATTTATTCCCTGATTTGGCAGCAGAAGTGGAAATTTAGTAATAGAAATTTAGTAATAGAAAAAGACTGCTTCAAAGATCTGCAGACAACCTTCTTATTTCTTCTCCACAAAGCAAGGAGAGAGACATTCTTTGAAAAGTACCTCACCCTCTCTTTGCCATATTTCTGGCATATAAGGCTTTGCTAGGTATAATGCCAATGTCATTAAGTGGTAACTCTTACAGTTTAATTAAACTTCCAGTAAGCCTGATTGACAGCTGAATAATATCAAAGTTAATATTCCGGCAGCCGGAAACATCGAGATTGGCCGGTTCGCGGTGATTAAGACTGTAATACCTTCCCCAACATCCTTGGTGTGTCTGAAGACTTTTGTTTCCAATCAAGATGTCAAAAATCTACTGAATAGTTCAGACATTTTCAGTTTTAGTTTTAAGATTAATTGTATTTCTCCTCTTAATTATGCTGCTTTTACATAATTGGATTTCCCCATTTGCCACGCTCTATTTGTATTCAGTGCTGGATTTATCCTAATCAGCTCCTACTACTCCTTTCTTAAAAGGATCTTGTAATTTAGTCATTTACACCACTGTACTGTATGCATTTCTATTTGACCTCAAAATTCAAACACATGACAAAAATAATAGTATTGTTCAACAATTCATCAGCATCTCTTCAATAAACTCATCCAGTCCTTAAACCACAGTATTGGGTGACTCTTTATTTAATTTAAACTTGCTTGTTATTTTGTGACAATGCTTTTCTTTTGATTTGCTATCATATTAATTGTAGACAAAAAGATTCTTTTATTACTACCTTCATTGATGTGTTACCTACTCAAATATAAATTGATTAATTTTGTAATTAAATGCATGACTTGACCCTGGAATTTGATTGATAAAACCCAATGTTATGTCTTCAACTCAATAATTTGATACATGAGGTTTCTGGAGCTTTTTAGACCTATGGGGCTATATTTTAGCAAAGTGTCTTTTTTGAATTTCTCTGAGTTTCTCTTCACAGGACCTTGTGAATTTTCTCTCACTATCATCTCAAACTTGCTTCATTAACTACCTGCCACACCCCATGGTGTCCCTCTCATCTGTTGTTAGTCTGGTTCTCCACTCTGCATAGCTGGTAATACTTGCCATTGTTGGAATATCTCTGGCATTGGTGCCATCTTTAAAAGGCTGTTGTGCATCCAGTCAACTACTGTTAGTCCAGAGCTGCACAGTTTATGATATTTGCCCCAGTTGTGACAGAGAAGGAAATAGGTTGGAGGGTGGGATGGTGCAGGTGAGTTCCAACTTCCCTCAGGACCAGCAGAGGAGGCCATTACACCCAATGCTGCCAACCTAGTTCATAGTTCCCACCTGGGTAACTGAGCCATCTGGAGGGATGCCCAACAGTACATACGGAAGAAGTCAATGACCTTCTCTGCTCCATCAGCGTAGGTGTCGCTGCTACCTCATACTCTATCTCTGCTACTGAACCCAAATGTCACTAAGGCTTATGGTCCTTTTATTCTCACTATTGCCTGCAGCATCTTGCATCCTCACTCTTACCCACCCCAAACCCTCCCACGCTACTAACCAAGGCATGGCCTCTATACTATTTATTGGCACATAAGATCATAGGATATCAAAGCAGATTCGGACTATTTGAGTCTGCTCCACTATTCAACCGTGTTGATATCTTTCTCAACCCCATTCTCCTGTCTTATCCCTGTAACCCTTGATCCCCCTACCTACCAAGAACCGGTACTAACAAGTACTAATAGCTTTGATCTCATACAATCCTGAATTTTCTTTCATTTCAGGAGAAAACCGCCAACAGTAGTACAGAAAGAGCCATGCTGCGTAGTGGGGTACCCAACATTCATCTTCTTATTCTGTGTGAGGAAACTGCTCTTGAAGCCCTGAGTGACTCTTTGACTGTGCTGAAAAACTGGTTTGAGGTCAGAGTCTGCCCTTGACCTATTGTGCCGGGAATTCCCTGATTGGTGAATGTCTCCCTGCAATTCAGACAGGGCCATTTTTCTTGTAGCACACGCAGAGCATTTCTGTCAATGCTATTGGTATGTGGTGCAAGTATGAAACTGACATAACAATGTACCACACAGCAAAATAGCCACCCTTTTGAATGCTGACCAATGTGACAATCTGCTTGGCTCTGCGTCTGTACCGAGCAGCAAAGCAATGCAGCAATACTGTGAACTATTGAGCTTTTGATAAGGAGCAAAGTGCAAAAAGGAAGGCTATAAACAGATGCCTAGAGACACCAGGTATGGTCTGTATAAGTGAGCACTAAGAGCAAGTGACCAACTTAATCCAGTTGAAGGGCTGGATGTCTAACCCTTTTTGCAAAGTATCCTTGCAACATCATTCAAATGAGAGATGCTGGTGCATTCCAAAATGCATCATTAAAGTATGGAAATTAATGTATGGAAGTGGATCAGAAATGTGCTTTGAGAGTGCAAAAGGCTGGAAGGTGTGAGATGGCAGGATCTCTGAATGTGGAGCACAATCTGTGCCTGTACCTTGCTCTAGAGGAGCAAGCTGGAATAACTGAGAACATTCTCTGATTTTCAGGTCAGGAGTTCTCTGTGTAGTTGCTATTCAGTGTGTAGCAGAATGGGAATGGGCATAATGACTATGTAAAATTAGTTGGTAATGTGTGAGATAAAGAGTGATAAGCTCTGCTGATAGGTCTCCGACTGCCCACAAGTGAGAATCTTGTTTTGATGTCTGGAATGTAGCCGGAAAAAACAATTTCTTGCTCCCAATGTTTAGAAAGACTTCACTCAGATTCTCATACATTTCTCCCACATTTCTTGCTTCAGTTCATGTTGTTCGGAGCCTGGGCAGATTCCAACACTGGAGAGAACTTTTAACTTTTGGACGTACGTAGAGGTTAACATTGTTTTTTTGAGGAGCGGGCTTCAGTACTGACCTCTGCATTTAATTACAGTGCTGCAGGCTGCATGGGAGCTATGTTCGTAATTAGTTGAAGACTATCTTGGGAGTGATTTTTGGGAATTGACTGAACGTAAGTTTTTGTGGACTTGATGGTAAAAACAAAGCAATAAGACAATGGTACTTGAGGAAGCTGAGTGAATGACAGGCAAAATTCCTGAGCTGCAGCCTTTTCCTCAGACCTGCCACTCCTAATGACAGAGGATGAGATGCTCCTCACAGGAGGTGATATCCACAGCCTAGAGTGTTCAGGCAGACAGCCCGCTTCTTGGCCAGGTTTACAAATCAAAGCAGGTTCAGTGTCTTGTATTAGGCCACGGCTGACAATTACAGGCTTTTTGAAGCAGACCTGGGGCTGTGGCTTTTATCAGTACCTGTCAAAACTACCACTACCTTCTCTACTTTGTCTCTGACACCTTTCCGGGATCAGTTTTTTGACATTGACAGGATTCCACAGTCAGTGGCAAACAAATGAATTGCTCAAGTGACTGATGCTTTTCAGCCAAAGGCAGTTGTACACTTGTCAATGATCGTACTAGTCAGAATGTGTGTATAAACAAAGCACTGCAGCTGCTGGAATCCTTAGTGTGGAAGCAGGCCATTTAGCCCGTCAAGTCCTCACTGACCCTCCCTATCCCTGCAAACCTGCTTTTTCCATGTTGACCGGTTCCAACTTGAATTGTTGACTCCCCTTCTACTGTGATGCTGTTTGACCTGCTGTGCTTTTTCCAGCTCCACTCTTTAATCACGGTGCAATTCCCATGGCCAATCCACCTATCCTACACATCTTTGGACTGTGGGATGAAACTGAGCACCTGGAGTAAGTCCATGCAGTCACCAGGAGAATGTGCAAACTCCACACAGACATGATATGGAGGTGCCAGTGTTGGACTGGGGTGGACAAAGTTAAAAATGACATAACGCCAGGCTACAGTCTAACAGGTTTAATTTAGGAATAAAAGCTTTTTAACTCATCCACGTAGTCGCCTTAGGGTGGAATTGAACCCAGGTCCTTGGCACTCTGAGGCAGCAGTGCTAACCATTGAGCTACCACTGGAAATCTGAGGATTTGACTCAGAATATTTCAGCATTTTCTAGATTTTATCCAGGTTATGATGTTTGGGTTTGAAGGCTTGGTTATTTTCCCACAGGTTAGAACATCTGAGCATTGACTGCAACGATGTGGCAATTGGGACATTCCAAAATCACCCAAGAGTTTTATAAACCATACGGCATCCCAATCCATCACTGAGCAGCAGGTGTGAAATCACAACAAGGTGAGGAATACAGGTGAACAGAGAGCCGACGTGATTTTTTAAAAATGCTGCAACACTCCAGTCACCCTCGTCCCTATGTACACTGAAATAAACTTACTGGCGCTTAAAAAGAGAGGTTCACTAGTGAGAAATGTAACCAATAACAATGTATCAAGGAGCAATACAATAAAAACTGCTATGATGACAGAATGTGCCACTGAGCAAACCCTCACAATGCTGGAAATGCCCTTCAACATGCACAGCCATGGTCTCCAAAATAGTCATGGTCTGTGTGCTGTGCTCTGTACCATATTCTATACAACTTCATACACAACATTGGATAAATTTGGACCTTCAGGAGGGACATGGAGCCTCAGAGAAAATGCAGAACATGATGTAGTCAGTGCAATAGCAGTGTTGCACAGTCTTCCCAGGTTGCCAGTGCAGGGCTCTGTTGGGTTGCACCAGTGTAGCAACCACAAGCCACATCCACTTGGCACACTCCCCTCTTTTCCCCCATCCTACACAGGTAAAGGATTCCAGCAATCATCATAGCAACCCTTTCACATTTATCCATTATTCTGTGTTAACTTTTGTTTGAATTGCAAAAATGGCATCCTGTATTCCCAATTCCTCCGCCTCTGCCGGATCTGCTCCCAGGAGGACCAGTTCCACCACAGAACACACCAGATGGCCTCCTTCTTTAGAGACTGCAATTTACCTTCCCACGTGGTTAAAGATGCCCTCCAACGCATCTCATCTACATTCCACCCTCAGACCCCACCCCTCCAACCGTAACAAGGACAGAACGCCCCTGGGGCTCACCTTCCACACTACCAACCTTCGCATAAACCAAATCATCCGCCGACATTTCCGCCACCTCCAAACAGACCCCACTACCAGGGATCTATTTCCCTCCCCACACCTTTCCGCCTTCCGCAAAGACCGTTCCCTCCGCGACTACCTGGTCAGGTCCATGCCCCCCTACAACCCATCCTCCCATCCTGGCACTTACCCCCGCCACCACAGGAACTGTAAAACCTGCGCCCACACCTCCTCCCTCACCTCTATCCAAGGCCCTAAAGGAGCCTTCCACATCCATCAAAGTTTTACTTGCACATCCACTAATATCATTTATTGTATCTGTTGCTCCCGATGCGGTCTCCTCTACATTGGGGAGACTGGGCGCCTCCTAGCAGAGCACTTTAGGGAACATCTCTGGGACACCTGCACCAATCAACCACACCGCCCCATGGCCCAACATTTCAACTCCCCCTCCCACTCTGCCGAGGACATGGAGGTCCTGGGCCTCCTTTACCACCGCTCCCTCATCACCAGACGCCTGGAAGAAGAACGCCTCATCTTCTGCCTCGGAACACTTCAACCCCAGGGCATCAATGTGGACCTCAACAGTTTCCTCATTTCCCCTTCTCCCACCTCACCCTAGTTCTAAAATTCCAGCTCAGTAACTGTCCCCATGACTTGTCCGACCTGCCTATCTCCTTTTCCACCTATCGACTCCACCCACTCCTCCTTGACCTATCACCTTCATCCCCTCCCCCACTCACCCATTGTACTCTATGCTACTTTCTCCCCACCCCCACCCTCCTCTAGTTTATCTCTCCATGCTTCAGGCACGCTGCCTTTATTCCTGATGAAGGGCTTTTGCCCGAAACGTCGATTTCGAAGCTACTTGGATGCTGCCTGAACTGCTGTGCTCTTCCAGCACCACTAATCCAGAATCTGGTTTCCAGCATCTGCAGTCATTGTTTTTACCTCATTCATCAGAGAAGACTACTTGCTCTTCATAGCACTTGCATGTGATGTGATCCCTTATGTTTCAGTAGTGGTAGAGACAAGCTGCTCAGTTCCATGTTCAAACCTGCTGAGAAACACTGGGCTAATGTCCTCTAGATTTTGGAAGGACCCAATAACCACTGCTGCAATTGGGTTTGTGCAGATCTGACTTGGCTGTTAGAACATTATGGGGTGAGGCTGAATGATGTGGTAGGTTGGTATAGTGAAAGCATTGGTGAGGGTAGAAGCATTCTGACCAGTGTGTCCAGCTCTATGCCCCTATTATTATCCCTCCTGTGGCCTACCTATACTTTTCTGGGAGTTGCAAGTTTGGAGAGTACTTTGCTAATACGATAACCGCTGCTCAAATGGCTTGCAGAATCTTTTAGAAGTCCAGCAATCTGGTCACTAGGAAAAGGGAATATTCATTCAAGACAAGAATTTATGTGTGGAGCCAGAGGAAATGGGTGAGGTCCTTAATGAGTACTTCACATCAGTACTTACAAAGAAGAAAGAAATTGGGCATTGCTAAGTTTGTTGGTGCACGAAGGCACATCAATTTTAAGAAGGAGGAGGGTGTCTTGCAAAACATTAAGGTAGATAGGTCCCGGGAACCTGATAGGACCTTTCCCAAGATACTTAAGGAGGCAAGGAAGAGATTGCTGACAAGGGTCTTTGTATCTGTTTTAGTCACAGGCAAGGAAGAGAGGTCATAGGCCCTGGCACTTTGCCTGTTTCCAAGCCCTGTATGACCACACACACACACCACTTTAACTCTCCCTCTTGCATCTTTCATGTGTTCACAATTGGAAGCCATAGACACAGTGCGATTGAATGGTCTTTTACAGGTTTAGCATAATCTCCTGATATTTTTACTCTGTACTTCTTTGTGTCAAACTATCAAAGGTGCAGGATTCAGTGTGATACCTATGACCGGTGCTGCTTTGTTAGCCAGTTACAAACAATGTATTTGTTCAATATGGATCAGCCTTCACTTTGAACTTGGTCACAGCCAATATCTGAACAGCAACATCCAAAAGACTTTGGTTTTGTTTTCGGAAAATCTATACGTTGCAAGGAGTGATAAATATTTTCTCATTTTAAATGAAAACAAACCAATCTTGCAAATGCATGGCATGAAGCATATAATAAGCAGCAAAGTATTGCAAATGGCAGAAACCTGAAATATGAACAGGACAAGCTACAAATACTCAATCAGCAAGTCCTGGAAAGACAAAAAGGATCATCTTCATGAACCCAATGGACAAGGGACATTGAATTGCATTCTCAATTTGCCCCTCCATCCATAACACCAATTTTCTTTACTAGTTTTAACTAGTAAAACTACATGTCAACAATTTATAGTTATTTTCCTGTAGCTAGAATGTATTTACTATTTGAGAAAATGCCATGAATTGGGCATTTGAGGAAGAGATACTGCATCTGCAGGGTAAGTTGACAGGTAAGGAAATTTATACTTAACTGTCAGAGGTGGTTTCTCTGGATTATGATCCTGTGAAAAACCGTATTGGCTAAATTAATTATTGCCTGAGATATTTAGAAAAAAGTTCCAAAATTTAAGGGAACAGTCTGAGCAAATCCATATTCAATTTGATTAGATTAGACTTGATTACTTACAGTGTGCCGTGAGAGGGTTAAGAAAAATAATTTTGATATTTAGATATGACCATAAAAGGCTTGGTAAAATAAAAATGTGCTTGTGGTGAGTGTAACAATGTCAGCCAGGTGGAACTCAAAGAATATGAGTTCCCTGTTAATCCAGTCCAGTCAGGAGGCCCTGGCTAATAGATATAAACAGGAGTGTCAGAGGTTCTGGCTCTGAGGGAGCTGGAACAGTGTCAAGGACTCTCAACATGCAAATAAAGGGTGACTTAGTGATAGGATACTGGCCTCTGTAGGGTTATTTCAGGAGAATCTCATAGAACTTGTTGGAGCTCTTAAGAATGAGTCTAAATGAAAGCTCAAAAGGAAAAAGCCATGAATCAAATTGGACACGCTGGAGTTAAATGCTGCGGTGAGTGCAAAATAGCAAGTGCCAATAACAACGTGGGCTAAAGAAATTGAGAGTGACGTCATTTGAATAACACCCCAACTATATTCCATAGGCTTATGAATCAAGTTGTTGGTCCATAGCAACGTCATTTATTTAGGTGATGTTGTGGAATATACTAATACATGTGAAGGGGAAGTGAGACAAGTGCAAAATCTGTTTAAGCAATTACAATTCAGTGGTTTGGTAATACATTTTATCAAAAGTGAAAATGTGAAAGTGAGAGTAATTTACCTGCGACATCTTGTTGGACAGGCCAAGTGTTGCTAAAGAGAATGAAGGTGAAGGATGTAATAGAATTCCCTGTTACTAAAACTAAATGAGAAATTATAAAATTATTTGGGAATGCATGCACTTTGCCGGAAATGTGTGTACTATATAGTTTTAGTACAATACCATTACTTAGCTTAACTAATTTGTTAAAGCAACAACAAAAGATGGTATAACTAGCAGAATACCAGGCCCTTCAGCCCACCATATTTGTGCCAACCATGACATTATTCAAAACTAATCCCATCTGCCTGCACAAGGTCCATATCCCTCCATTTCCTGCCTGTTCATGCTTCTGTCTAAATGCTGTCTTAAACTTTGCTGTCACAGCAGTTTCTACCACCTCCAATGACAACACATTCCAGGCACCTACTACCCTCATGGTTAGAAAGCTTTCCTTGCACTCCTCCTTTAAACTTGCCCCCTCTGACATTAAATCTATGCCCCTTAGTATTTGACATTTCCATCCTAGGAAAGAGACTCCACCTATTCACCTTATCCATACCTGTCTAATTTTATATATTCCAACAGGTTGCCCCTCAACGTAATGCTCTAGTGAAAACAATCCAAGTTTATCCAACCTTTCCTTACAGCTAATACAATCCAGCCAGGCAACATCCTGGTAAACTCTTCGGTATCTTCTCCAAAGACTCCACATCCTTCCTGTACTGCAGCAATCAAAACTCCAAGTGTGGCTTGACCGAAGTCTTATACAATTACAGCATGAATTGCCAACTTTTATACTCAATGACCTGACAGATGGAGGCAAGCATGTTGTATGCCCTCCTTACCACCTTATCCACTTATGTTGCCACTTTCAGGGAGTTATGGATTTGCATCCCAAGATCTCTCTGGGATAGAGAGGTTCCTGAGGGTCCTGTCATATACTGTATATTTTTCTTTTGCATCTGACCTCGCAAAATGCATCACCTCACACTTTGTCCAGATTAAATTCCATCAGACATTTCTCCACCTAACTTTCCTGCTGCATCCTTTGATATTCTTAGTCATTATCTACAACTTTACCCAATTTCTTGTCATCTGCAAACCTACAAAGTGTGCATATTACAAACAACAGAGGTCCCAGCACTGATCCTTGTGGACCATCACTGGTCACAGACCTCCAAACAGAAACACACCCCTCCTCAATGCCCTCAGTCTTCAATGGGCCAAGCCAATATTAAATCCAACTTTCCAACTCACCATGGATTCCATGTGGTTTGATCTTCTGGGCAGCCTTCATTAGGGACCTTATCAACGCTTTAGTAAAGTCCATGTAGACAGGATCCACTGCCTTATCTTTTATCAATCATCTTCGCCATTTCCTCAGAAATCCCAATCAAGTTTATGAGCTAACACCTCCCATGGAAAGCCATGCTGACTGACCACAAAAAGTCCATTCTTCTCCAAATGCAGGTAAATCCCATCCTTAAGAATCTTCATCAATAATTTCCCTACCACTGATATAAGGCTTATTTCCTGTAATTTCCTGGATTTTCCCTATTGTGCTGCTTGAACGAAGGTCGAAGGTTGGTTATCTTTCAGTGTTCTGGGGCCTTGCCTGTGACTAAAACAGATACAAAGACCCCTGTCAGCAATCTCTTCCCTTGCCTCCTTAAGTATCTTGGGAAAGGTCCTATCAGGTTCTCGGGACTTATCTACCTTAATGTTTTGCAAGACACCCTCCTCCTTCTTAAAATTGATGTGCCTTCATGCACCAACAAAACCTTCCTCAAACTTAGCAATGCCCAATTTCTTTCTTCTTTGTAAGTACTGATGTGAAGTACTCATTAAGGACCTCACCCATTTCCTCTGTCTCCACACATAAATTCTTTTCTTGAATGAATATTCCCTTTTCCTAGTGACCTTTTTGTTCTAATATACATATAAAATGCTTTGGGACTCTCTTTAATCCTACTTGCCAAGGATATTTCATGACCCCATTCCAGCTCTCCTAATTTATTTTTAAAGTTCTTTTCTGCTTTCTTTATATTTCACAAGGGCCTTGCCAGATTTCTGTAGCCTGAACCTTACATATGCCGACTTGTCCTTCTTCATTAAACTTACAACATCTCTTGTCATCCACGGTTCCCGAAACTTGTCATATTTATCTTTCAAGCTCACAGAAACTTGGCCCTGAACTCTGGTCAACTGGCTTTTAAAAGATACCCATTTGTCAGAAGTGGACTTATCTTCAAACAGTTACCCCATCTCTCCCAATCCAATTTTTCCAGTTCCTGCCTAATATTTCTGTCGTTACCCATCCCCCAGTTTAGTACTTTTACTAGTCTCATCCCTTTTCATTGCTATCTTAAAACTTACGGAATTATGATCACTGTTCCCAAAATACTCCCCAACTGAAACTTTGATCATCTGACCAGGTTCATTCCCCAATATAAGATCTAATGCCACCCCTACCTAATTGGTATCTACACATTGTTTCAAGAATCTGTCCTGGATGCACCTAACAAATTCTGCTCTATCTAAGCCCCTGGCATTAGTGGAGTTCCAGCCAATATTGGAGAATTTAAAATCACCCACCACCACAACCCTATTGTTTTTAACATCTTCCTGTGATCTGCCTACATTTCTGTTCTTCTAATTCCTGCTAGCTATTGGGAGGCTGACAGTATAACCCCATCACAGCGATTGCACTGTTCTTATTCCTAAATTCTACCCATATTGTCTCGCTGGATGAGCCCTCAAAGAACTCCCCACCCTTTTACATCCCACACTATCACACCTAAAACATCTAAACCTTGGAACACGAAGCTGCCAGTGTTGCCCTTCTCTCAACCATATCTCTGTATTGGCTTCTACATTGTAGTCACTTGTACTAATCCAGTCTCTAAGCTCACCTATCCTCATAACTGAAGTTCCTCGTCCCTAGAACCATTCTTGTAAACCATTTCTCCAATGCATTCGCATTGTTTTTATAATATGGCACTCACAACTGTAAACAACACTCCAGCTGAGATCTAACAGGTGTCTTACAGAAATGCAACATCACCTCCTTGCTCTATGCCTCCATTAATAATGTTGAGGACATTGTACACTTTATCTACTGCTCTCTTTACCTGTTCTGCCAATTTCAATGATCTGTGCACAAATACATTCAGGTTCTTCTGCTCCTCGACACCCCTTAGAATTATAACTCTTATTTTATATTGTCTTTCAATGGTCTTCCGATCAAAGTGCATCACCTGATGCTTCTCTGAATCGAACCTCATCTGTTACCTATCCACTCAATCCACCAACTTCTCTATGTTCTTCTAGACTTTTACACTGTCGTCCTTTCAGTTTTCAATTGTTCCAAGTTTTGTTTTCATCTGAAAACTTTGAAATTGCCCCCTATGCACTAAGATCTAGATCATTAATGTGTATCAGGAAAAGGTGGGGTACCAATACTGACCCTGGGATACTCCATTACAAACCATCCTTCAGCCTGATAAATATCCATTGACCTTTAATCTCTATTTCTTATCACTTGGCAGTTTTGTATCCATGTTGCTATCGATGTTTCATTCTATGATGTGTAACGTTCCTCCCACATCTGTTGTGTAGCATAGTATCAAATGCCTTCTAGAAATCCATGTACACCACATCAACAGTGTTACCCTGATCCACCCTTTCTGTTGCTATTTCAAAAATCTCTACCAGGCTAGTTACACATAACTCTAAAGCTTTTACATATTCAAGTTGATTCTTCCAAATCCCTTTCCATGTAACTACCAGTTCTTACATGAATAATAATTGTCTCTGAAGGACTTCTCGACCATCGTTATCAATAATCCCTGATTTCCTGGCCCCAGCAGGAATCTATCCATCTCTGTCATAAAAAATTTCAATGACACCGTCTTCTACAGCAGAGAGTTCCAAAGTTGCACAGCTCTCTGAGAGACAAGTTCTCCTCATTCCTGCCCTAAAGCCAACTCCCTAATTTTAAAGCAGTGGCCGTTAGTTCTAGACTCTCAATCAAAACAGGAAGCAGCCTTTCCATTTCCAACTTGTTAAATCCAATCAGAATCTTATATACTTCAATCAGGTCACCTCTCACTGTTCCAAACTTCAATGAAAATAAACCCAGTCTATTCAAAGTATCCTAATACAGCAACCTACTCATTCCAGTCATCAATCTAGTAAACCTCCTCTGAACCACCTCCAAAGCATTTACATTCTTCCTTAAATAAAGAGATCAAAACCGTGCAATATGTTTGAGATGTAGTCTCACCAATAATCTGCATAGTTCCAACACATCATCCTTACTTTTATTTTCAATTTGTTTCTAATTGAGGATATCAATTCATTAGCGTTCCTGATTACTTGCTGTACCTTTAAGTTTTCCTGCACCACAACACCTAAATCTCTCTGCACTTCATAAGTCTGCAGTTTATTCAGCACTCTGCTTTTATAATTCTTTTTGTCAAAGTGAGCAGCTTCACATATTACCACATTATGCTCCATCCACCAGATTCTAGCCACTCACTCAAATATCTACATCTGTCAGCAATTCACTTAAGGCTTCTCCACAACATAGTTTTTGATCTATCTTGATATAATCTGTGAATTTAGCTACCATACCTTTAGGCCCCTCACCTAAATCATTGATGAGTGCTGGAAAAGTTAAGGCCTTAGCACAGACCACTACATTTATTTATGCATACTGTCTGTTTTCTGCCAATCAGCAAACCTATCTATTCTAATATGTTACCCTTACACTGTAGCTGTCCATGATAGCATTAGTGTGAGTGACTACTGCACAGTCTTTGTAAGGCCAAAGTCCCACTTTTACAATGAGGATAGCCTCCATTATATTCTGAGGCCTGTTCCGATCTCAGACCAGAGTGCTAATTTTAAAAAAATCATTTATGTGTCATGGGCATTGCTGGCTGGACCAGCATTTATTGCCCACCCCGAGTTGCTCTTCGGAAGACGGTAGTGAGTTGCCTTCTTGAACTGCTGCAGTCCATGTGCTTTGGATTGATTCCCGTTGCCATTAGGGAGGGAGTTCCAGAATTTTCATCCAGCAACTGTGGAAGAATGGCAATATATTCCAAAGCCAGGATGGTGAGTGGCTTGGAGGGAAACATGCATGTGATGGTCTTTCCATGTTTCTGCTGCCCTTGTCCTTCTAGGTGGAAGTGGTCATGGATTTCGAAGGTGCTGTCTGAGGATCTTTGATTAATATCGGCAGTGCATCTTGTAGTTAGTACACATTTATATTATGATTTAGCAAGAGAACAATAACATTTTTTAAAAAGTAGTCAAAATGTGATATCCTGGGTACTTGCTTGGAAGATAAATACATTTATTTTCTATACAAAGTTAGAACTGTAAGACAATTTACTATATATTTAGTAATATACAATTTATAATCTAACATCCAGAAATAACATAAGGTAAATATGGGTAACATTAAACTACATTTAAACACTTACCAAGCACAACAAATAACAAGTGAGGTCAGGATAGATTGCATAGATTTCTGAGCAGTCCTTCTCTGCCCAGACATCAGTTATGATGTGGGTCATCAAATGTCATCAAAACTTTATAAGTGTTCCAATTTTTCTCTTTCAAAGACCTAGCTTCAGAAGTTCCTGTAAAAGCTATTCTGTCAATGACTTCTCATGTCCTGACAGTTGGCTCTCCTGGGACGACATTTGTGTTAGTTTCTGGAAACTGGACTCCAGCACCTACTCACAACCACAACTCCAGCTTTAATGCAGACAGCCAGTTTCACTTAGTTGGTACTGTTGCTGAATTTCTCTGAGTGCTGATACTGTGAAGCTAAACTAAATCAATACTGCTTGTGGGTTTCTTTTACCCCACCATCTGCAAACTTAAATTAAAAGTGGTTTAAAGACTTCTTCAATGTTCCACCCTCATGAATCCTTAGACTTTTCCGAGCCCAGCTTTATGGAGCTGTCCTGTGCCCCAATGCAGAAATCTGTCCCTGTAAAGAGACCGATATTGTGACCCACAAAAGTTCTGTCCCTCTGAGAGAATCCTATAACAACTTTGAAATATCATTTCAGATGTTGAATTTAACCAGATTGGAACTAGCCTGCCCCATGTGTTTTCAATGGAGAACCGCATGATTTGCAATTGGAGTTTGGTTATAACTTTGCATAGCTCTCTTTTAACTCTATGTTCTGCAGCTGCATATATATATGTGTGTGACAGAGTTGAGGAGAGTGACTGATGGAACTTTAGATTTTTATTGTGAATACATTATTCTCTATGGGAAGCTTAATATTCTGATTAAAATTGTCCACATATTGTCAGAGGTAAAGAAAAATGTGTATAGCTTCCTTTCAAAAAACACATATGGGCAATAAGGGAAGGGACCAGGGGTCACAGTTGACTTTCCTCCTTGATTTAACAGATGTGTAATCAAAATCTCTTGGTGTAGCTAAAAATGTAGTCTCTGGGGCACATAAGTGGGCCATGGTTAGGATTGACTACCACGGGATCACAAGGTGAGCTGCATAATGCAAACATTTCAAAAATCATCAGATCATTGAAGAAGACCTTTAGATCGACCAGGTATTGAGGTAACAGGATTTACTGTCACCTACATTACTCTAGGAAGTTAAACACATATGGCATAAATAATTACTTCCTTGTAAGTTTGGTGCTTACAATTATTATTCTTAAACAACAGACTGTGCTTTGATGCTCCTGCCTTTACTGTAAGTGTTCTTAACTCCTCATGTGTCCATCCCAAAATCATTTTTCCATCTAATGTAACTGCAATCTTTTGCATTTCATTCCCAGTGCTGACATTTATATCTCACTGTGACTGTTGCAATCTATTGCTGCTCTGGATGCAGCAAAGGATCACCCATACCAGTAGAGACAGAGGATACACAGCATGAGTATAAGCAAATATTCATTATGTAAGTTTATGCCAATTTAAGGCAGAGAAGCAATGGATAGGAAGAGAGGATCTCAAGGCAGCCTGCTGCAATGTGGCACCTTTGCTGACGAAGTGCTAGAGTTACATGTGTGTAGGTTTCTATGATGCTTTTGCAAATTTGCAATTCACAAAGAACTTGTCAACTCCAGGGTCTTCTGAAAGAGACCTTAAAAGGAATGAATACTTGAGTTTAATTGAGATATTTTACTTTTCAATCTTTGTAAGATGTACACAACCCTATTGGCTGGGCTGTTCGATTATTCTGTACAGTTGCAGAAAATGTACTCATGCAATGAAGGATATTATGATCTACGAAGTGCTGGCTTTGCAAAAGCTTTATGTTGACAAGTCACTAGGTATGATGTCATTCACTGTTCTATGCTTGAGGAAGCATGGGATGGACACAGTAATTAAGATTATCTTGTGGAATTTGCACAATTTTTGATATAAATTGTACAGAAGTCAAAAGCTTTAAAATCCAGTAGAGCCAATAATGCTAAAAGTGCGATAAATGCATTTTAATGTGTTAAAGTAACATCACCAGAAAGTGTGAAAAATGAACAGCAGTAATGCATTTCTACCTAGTCAAGGTGCTGAATGTATAATGAATCCCCAAACTACTACCTTTAATTCCCATATTTTAGCAAATAGACTAATGAGGTCATTCAGAAAATCATAAAGCAGGAGTTCATCAACCTTTAAGAAAACACAAATAAGAGTTATCATTTCCCATCTTGCTAATAATTTTCTATTTATTTTATTCATAAAACATGTCCAATAGTCTTTTGAAATCTCTTCTGCTACATACACTTTAACTGAAAACAGATATAGAACAGAAATCTCCACTGAGCCCTACAGGACTGGATTTGGAGAACAGAGAGAAGCCTGACTAAATGTGCTAAAGATACTTCAATCAGCTTATGAAACCAATTAACATTCATCACAAGCAGTTACAAGTCTTTGTTAATCACCTGTAATTAAACTAAGCCTTATCTAATGACTTGTTTCAACTCCTGTTGTGGATTTTTAAAGCATAACAGTAAAAAAAGAAATGCTGGTTGACAAAGGGAGATTTGTGATGTAGTTACAATGTCACTAGACTAATTAGGCCCAGACAAACACATAAGGGTCCTGGGTTCAAGTCTCAGTTTGGCAACTGGAATCTAATGAACAAAAATCTGAAATTGAATACTGGAGTCAATAATGGTGAAACTATCATTGAATGGTGAATCAGTCAAGGTAGTAAGGATGCAAAACATGTAGTAGAAAGGTCTTCAATGTCTATCTATAGCAACGATGTGGAGGTGCCAGTGTTGGGCTGGGGTGGACAAAGTCAAAAATCACAAGACACCAGGTTATAGTCTAACAGGTTTATTTGAAACTCAAGCTTTCAGATCCTGAGCTCTGAAAACTTGTGGTTTCAAATAAACCTGTTGGACTATCGCTCAGTGTTATGTGATTTTTGATTTCATCCACAGCAATACTATTGACTGAGTTGGTGAGTCCTGAGGACTGTCTGCCAGATAGTGTTTCCCTCACAGCCTTCCGCATATCCTCAGAGGGGAAATCTACTAGACCTAATTCTCACCTGTCTACCTATAGCAGATGAATCTGACCATAAAAATATAGGTAGAGTGAAAACTGTACAGTGCAAAGATTAAGTCCTATTTTCACATTGAGCATACCTTCCATCATGCTTGGCATTACAAATGTGCTAAATGGGTTAGACACCAAACATAAAACTAACTCAAAACTGGGCATTGATGAGGTGCTGTGGCTGCTAACAGCAGAATTGTATTCAAGCACAATCTGCAAACTTTTGGCTCAGTATATCCCTCACTCTAAAATCCCCATCCTGGCAATGGATTTTTAAAAAATATTATTCATGGGACATGGGCTTTGTTGACTAGGCCAGCATCTACTAAATGAGTATTTTGCATAAGTATTAACTGTGGAAAAGGATTTGGAAGATATAGACTGTAGGGAAATAGATGGTGACATCTTGCAAAATGTCCATATTACAGAGGAGGAAGTGCTGGATGTCTTGAAATGCAAAAAAATGGATAAATCCCCAGGATATGATCAGGTGTACCCGAGAACTCTGTGGGAAGCTAGAGAAGTGATTGCTGGGCCTCTTGCTGAGATATTTGTATCATCGAAATTCACAGGTGAGGTGCCGGAAGACTGGAGGTTACCTAACGTGGTGCCACTGTTTAAGAAGGGTGGTAAGGACAAGCCAGGGAACTATATACCAGTGAGCCTGACATCGGTGGTGGGCAAATTGTTGGAGGCAATCCTGAGGGACAGGATGTACATGTATTTTGAAAGGCAAGGACTGATTATGGATAGTCAACATGGTTTTGTGCGTGGGAAATCATGTCTCACAAACTTGATTGAGCTTTTTGAGGAAGTAACAAAGAGGATTGATGAGGTCAGAGTGGTAGATTGTGATCTATATGGACTTCAGTAAGGCGTTTGACAAGGTTCCCCATGGGAGACTGAGTGGCAAGGTTACATCTCACAGAATACAGGGAGAACTAGCAATTTCGGTACAGAACAGGCTGAAAGGTAGAAGACAGAGGGTGGTGGTGGAGGGTTGTTTTTCAGACTGGAGGCTTGCGACCAGTGGAGCGCCACAAGGATTGGTGCTGGGTCCTCTACTTCTTGTCATTTACATAAATGATTTGGATAAGAGATACAGTTAGTAAGTTTGCAGATGACACCAAAATTGGAGGTGTAGTGGACAGCGAAGACGGTTACCTCAGATTACAACAGGATCCTGACCAGATGGGACAATGGGCTGAGAAGTGGCAGATGGAGTTTAATTCAGATAAATGCGAGGTGCTGCATTTTGTGAAAGCAAATCTTAGCAGGACGTATACACTTAATGGTAAGGTCCTAGGGTGTGTTACTGAGCAAAGAGACCTTGGAGTGCAGGTTCATAGCTCTTTGGAAGTGGAGTCGCAGGTAGATAGGATAGTGAAGAAGGCGTTTGGTATGCTTTCCTTTATTGGTCAGAGTATTGAGTACAGGAATTGGGAGGTCATGTTGCGTCTGTACAGGACGTTGGTTAGGCAACTGTTGGAATATTGCGTGCAATTCTGGTCTCCTTCCTATTGGAAAGATGTTGTGAAACTTGAAAGGGTTCAGAAAAGATTTACAAGGGCATTGCCAGGGTTGGAGGATTTGAGCTGTAGGGAGAGGCTGAACTATTTTCCCTGGAGCATCGGAGGCTGAGGGGTGACCTTATGGAGATTTACAAAATGATGAGGGGCATTGATAGGGTAAATAGGCAAAGTCTTTTCCCTGGGGTCGGGGGTCCAGAACTAGAGGGCATAAGTTTAGGGTGAGAGGGGAAAGATATAAAAGAGATCTACGGAGCAACGTGTATGGTATGAGCTGTCAGAGGAAGTGGTGGAGGCTGGTACAATTGTAACATTTAAGAGGCATTTGGATGGGTATATGAATAGGAAGGGTTTGGAGGGATATTGGCCGGGTGCTGGCAGGTGGGACTAGATTGGGTTGGGATATCTGGTCGGCATGGACGGGTTAGATCAAAGGGTCTGTTTCCATGCTGCACATCTCTATGAGTCTACTGCCTATCTCTTTGAGCAGGTGGTGATGAGCTGCCTTCTTGAACTACTGTGGTCCTTTTCACGAAGCATCAGTACTGGATCAGTGAAAGGTGCGGGGTATATGCCATTAACAGCGCACCAAAACCTGAGTGTTGTGAAGAGTCATACTTGACTTGAAACACCAACCCTCTCTATAGATATTGCCAGATCAGCTTGATATTTCCAGCACTTTCAGTTTTTATTACCACATAACTCCTTAAATGCCAATGAGTGGAAGCAGCATTTGTTAGGAAGAGTTAAGAAATTCCTCAGCCAATGGATCAGATCTAAGCTCCATACATTTGCCACATCTAGTCATGAACGGCGGTGGACAATTAAATAATTCACTGGATGAGGAGGCTCTATGAGTATTCCCAACCTCAGTGATGGGGAATCCCAGCACACTGTGCAAAACACCAAGAGCATTTGAGTTCAAATTCAGTCAGAAGTGGTAAGTGGATGATCATAGCCTTCTCCTGAGGTCCTCTTTGGCACAGATGCCCATCTTTAAACTGTTTGATTCACTGCAATTGATTTCAACAAATGGCTGAAGGTACTGGACACTACAAAGTTTATAGGTGCTGAACAACATCCTGCCACTAACAGTGAAGACTTATGCTCCAGCCCCTTTGCAGAAGTCAGATTGGCCTTCTTGACAGTAAACTCACAAAAGCAACTAGCCCGGATGGAGTCCCCAGCCAGGTGGATCAGCTGGTAAGAGTACTCACTGACATCTTTAATTTCTCCTTGTTACAATCTAAAAGTCCCCACCTGCATCAAGAAGTCCACCAAAGAAAACACAAGCAGTGTGCCTCAATGACTACTGCCTGGTTCCTCTGGCATCCATAATATGAAGTGCTTCAAAAGTATAATCATGATTGATATCAACTCTAGCCTCCCAGCCTGTATTGATCCCTTACAATTTGCCCACTGGTGCAACAGTCCACGGCCAATGACATCTCCATAGCCCTACACTCATTCTTGGAATATCTGGATAATAAGGATACCTATGTCAGGATTCTAATTATTGACTACAGCTCTGCCTTCAGCATTATAATTCCAACCAAACCACTCTCCAAACTCCGAGACCGAGGTCTCTACTCTGCCCTCTGTAACTGAATGCTCAACTTCCTGACCCACTGACCACAATCAATGAGAATAGGCAACAGCACCTCCTCCATGACAATCTTCCATCCTGGTGTCCTGCAAGGATATGTAATCAGTGCCTTACTGTACTCCCTATACACTCATGCGTGAGTGGCCAAACCTTATCCGAACTCCATCTACACATTCGCGATAACAGCACCATTGTAGGCAGGATATCAAACAATGACGCGATGGAATGCAGGAAAGAGATAGAGTGTTTGGTGTTATAGTACAAACAATCTCTCCTGCAATGTCAGCAAAACTAAAGAGTTGATTATTGACTTCAGGAAGCAAGGAGGAGGATACACCCTTATCTCTGTCGATGAGCTGAGGTGGAGATAGCTAAGAACGTCAACTTCGTAGAGTGACAATCACCAACAATCTGTCCTAGACCACCTACATTTACGCGATGGTCAAGAAGCCATAACAACACCTGTTCTTTCTCAGGAGGCTAACAAATTCAACAAGTCCATAAGGACTCTCACTAACTTTTATAGATACATAGAATTATTCTATCTGGATGCATAATAGCTTGGTATGGCAAATGTCCTACCCAGGACCGTAAGAAACTACAGAGAATGTGAAAATAGCCCAGTCCATCACGCACGCCAACCTTCCATCCATTGACTCCATTTATACTTCTTGTTGCCATGGAAAGGCAGCCAACATCATCCAAGACCCCTCCCAACCCGGCAATAATTTTTTTCCACCCTCTTCTGCCAGGCAGAAGATACAAAAACTTAAACACGTGCCAAAAGGTTCAAGAACAGCATTTTCCCAGCTGTTAGTAGACCTCTAAATGAACCTCTCAAATTTCATACCTAATGTTGATCTTGCTTTTGGTGCACCTTCTTTGCAGCCATAATTGTACATTCCTCAGGCTGTTCCATCACCCTATGATCTTTGTATGGTATGATCTGTCTGTCCCACATACAGAACAAAACTTCTCATTGTATCTAGGTTCGTGTGACAGTAATAAACCAGAGCAAATCAAATCAAAACGAGCCAAGCTATTCCACTGCAATGAATACAGTGGCATCTATTCGATGTGGAACATTGTCCAGGTATGCCAAACAGGACAAATTCAATCTAGCCAATTACTACCTATCAGTTTCCTCTTGATCACCATCAAAGCAATGGGAGGTGTTATCAACAGTATTACCAAACAGTACCCACAGAACTGGGAATTGGTTTAGCTCAGTTGGTTGGATTGTTGGTTTACAGAACAGTGTGATGCCAACAGTGTGGGTTCAATTCCCATCACCAGTTTGAGGTTACCATGAAGGACTCTCCTTCTCAATCTGACCCCTCACCTAAGGTCTGGTAGCCCTCAGGTTAAATCACCACCAGTTGCTTCTCTTCTAAAAGAGAGCAGCCCCTAAGATCTGGTAAGACTGGCAGCAATAACAGCTCACAGAACTAAAACCTGCTCACTGTTGCTTAGTTTGGGTTCTGCTGAAGTCCAGAGATGAGGTAAAAGTGATACCTTTGGCATCAAAAGGACTTAGTATAATAACAAAGAAACCTGGAAACTTGAAGTCAATAGGAAACAGGAAGAAAGCTGTTCAATGATTGGAGTCATACCAAGCAAGAAGTAATGGTATTAGAGGTCAATCATCTCAGTCACAGGACTTCACTGCACTTCATTGTCGTAGTGTACTAGACCCAATCGTTTTCAGCTGTTGCATCAATAACCTTGCCTGAATCATAAGATCAGAAATAAGGATGTTCATCAATGATTGCACAACTTTCAGCACCATATGCAATTTCTGAGATACTGAAGTGGTTCGTGTCCGTAAGATTCTTGATTGAAATGGGAAAAATAAGATAAATAATAAATCATATAAATCAAATAATAAATCATGTTAATAAATAGTTTTTAAAAATGATTGAAATGGGAAAAGGACAGTTTTAAAAACCAAGAATTATGGTAGCAATTGTTGCACTTTTAGAAAGCGAGTTACCAGCATGTATTCTAAGTGTTGGCTACCTTGTTGTTGTGAAATCAGTGGGGACGTTTAGTTACAAACTGGCCATGAAAGGATGTGCACAAAGTGAGATTTGTCCACCAACAAGTAGCTGATTGGTTTGTGGAGTGATGACTAGTTGTCACTGACAGAGGCCTTCTGCCTGCCAACAGCAATGAGATTAACTCCAGGTGGGCGAGCAGCTTTTTTTAAATCCACTTGTTAGCACTGCTGCCTCACAGCGCCTGAGACCTGGGTTCAATTCCCGCCTCACGCGACTGACTGGAGTTTGCACGTTCTCCCCGTGTCTGCGTGGGTTTCCTCCGGGTGTTCCGGTTTCCTCCCACAGTCCAAAGATGTGCAGGCCAGGTGAATTGGCCATGCTAAATTGCCCATAGTGTTAGGTAAGGGGTAAATGTAAATGTAGGGGTATGGGTGGGTTACGCTTCGGCGGGGCGGTGTGGACTTGTTGGGCCGAAGGGCCTGTTTCCACACTGTAAGTAATCTAATCTTAAAAAAAAACATGGGCTTCTTGTAGGTAGTACATGCTCCAGAAGGGGAGGTGGTATCCTCTTCTTTGCAGTTAAAAACAATTAATGTTGATTAAAGCTTATTTATTTTCTCTCGCCAGTAACTATAAACTGGCGATTTTAATCAATAACTCAGAGACCTTATGATTTGAGAATTCATAGCTCTGTGCCTCCAGCAGAGAAATGAAATATGCCTGGAGGAGAGAGTCAGATCAATGAACGAGTTCAGCCAAGCAAAGGGATCATTGAAGTGAACCTGATCCATCATGTCTGATAACCAGGGTCGAAACAGATGTATACGTTAGGAAATTGTGTGTACTTTTATAGCAAGTTTAAATTTTGTAACATATTGGGCGTCTTGATTTATAGTGCACTACCCCAGTGCATTGTCCGGTTAAAATGAGTGAAGCACGGTTTGTGTTTGGAGTATAAGGGGAGCAGATTTGGGAGTGAGTTGAGAAGGAACTTCTTCACCCAGAGAGTTGTGAATCTATGGAATTCCCCGCCCAGTGAAGTAGTTCAGGCGTCTTCAGTAAATGCTTTTAAAGAACATAGGACATAGAAAGGTACAGCACAGACCAGGCCCTTTGGCCCATGATGTTGTGCCGAGGGTTAATCCTAATGTAAAATAAAATAACCTAACCTACACATCCCTCAATTCACCGCTGTCCATGTGCATGTCCAGCAGTCACTTAAATGTTCCTAATGACTCTGCTTCCACCACCACCGTTGGCAACGCATTCCATGCATTCACAACTCTTTGCATTAAGAACCTACCTCTGTCGTCCCTTCTATACCTTTCTCCTAATATCTTAAAACCATGACTCCTCATGCCAGTCAATCCTGCCTTAGGGAAAATTGGCTATTGGCTCTATCCATGCCTCTCATTACCTTGTACACCTCGATAAGGTTTCCTCTCTTCCTTCTTCTCTCCAGAGAGAAAAGTCCGAGCTTCATCAACCTCTCCTCATAAGGCAAGCCCTCCAGTCCAGGCAGCATTCTGGTAAACTTTCTTTGCACCC
Organism: Chiloscyllium punctatum; assembly: GCF_047496795.1. NCBI lineage: Eukaryota > Metazoa > Chordata > Chondrichthyes > Orectolobiformes > Hemiscylliidae > Chiloscyllium > Chiloscyllium punctatum. Next base: position 51,555,701 of record NC_092743.1, on the reverse strand, counting down.
TCTCCAAAGCCTCTGTATCTTTCCTATAGTAGGGCAACCAGAACTGGACACAATACTCCAAAGTGTGGTCTTACCAGGGACTTGTAGAGCTGTAGCAAAACCTCGTGGCTCTTTAAAGCCGATTCCCCTGTTAATGAAAGCCAAAACACCATATGCTTTCTTAATTATCCTATCCACTTGGGTGGCAATTTTGAGGGATCTATGTACTTGAACACCAAGATCCCTCTGTTCCTCCACACTGCCAAGAATCCAGTCTTTAATTCTATATTCAGCATTCAAGTTTGATCTTCCAAAATGCATCATTTTGCATTTATCCAGGTTGAACTCCATCTGCCATTTCTCAGCCCAGCTCTGCATCCTGTCTATGTCGCGCTGTAGCCTGCAATAGCCCTCGATACTATCAATGGCACCTCCAACCTTTGTGTCATCTGCAAATTTACTAACCCACCCCTCAACCTCCTCATCCAAGTCATTTATAAAAACTACAAAGAGCAGAGGCCCAAGAACAGAGCCCTGCAGGACACCACTCAACACTGACCTCCAGGCCGAATACTTTCCATCTACACTCTCTGCCTTCTGTCAGCCAACCAATTCTGAATCCAGATAGCCGAATCTCCCTGTATTCCATACCTCCTGACTTTATGAATGAGCTTACCATGGTGAACCCTATTAAATGCCTTGCTGAAGTCCAAATACACCACATCCACTGCTCGATCTTCGTCGACCTGTCTTGTCACCTCCTTAAAGAACTCAATAAGATTTGTGAGGCATGACCTGCCCCTCACAAAGCCATGCTGACTGCCTTTAATCACTGTATGCTTTTCCAAATACTCATAAATCCTATCCCTCAGAATTCTTTCCAAAACCTTGCTGACCACAGACGTAAGACTGACTGGTCTGTAAATGCCAGGGGTTTCCCTATTTCCCTTTTTGAAAAGAGGAACAACATTCATCACCCTCCAATCCTCCAGTACGACTCCCGTGGAGAATGAGGAAGCAAAGATCTTCGCCAATGGCTTAGCAACCTCCTTTCTCGCTTCCCAGAGCAACTTAGGATAAATCTGATCTGGCCCTAAGGACTTATCAATCTTAATGTTTGCCAAAATTTTCAGCACATCAGCTTCATCAATCTTGATCTGTTCAAGCCTGTATCCCAGCTCCTCAAAGTTCTCATTCAAACAAGGTCCCTTTCCTTCGTTAAAACTAAAGCAAAAAACTCATTTAGGGCTTCCCCTATCTGCTCAGACTCCACGCACAAGTTCCCTCCGCTATCGCTGACCGGCCCTACCTTCTCACTGATCATTCCTTTGCTCTTCACGTATGAGTAAGGCTAAGATAGATTTTTTTTGAACAGTAAAGGAATTAAGGGTTATGGTGAGAGGGTGGATATGAGAGCTGAGACCATGAAAAGATCAGCCATGATGTTTTAGATTAGATTACTTACAGTGTGGAAACAGGCCCTTCGGCCCAACAAGTTCACACTGACCCGCAACCCACCCATTCCTCTTTACTTAACGCTACGGGCAATTTAGCATGGCCAATTCTCCTAACCTGCACATCTTTGGAGTGTGGGAGGAAACCCATGCAGACATGGGGAGAATGTGCAAACTCCACACAGTCTGAGTCTGGAATTGAACAAACAGTCCTCCAAGGTCTCTGGCGCTGTGAGGCAGCAGTGCTAACCACTGTGCCACCGTGATCTTATTGAATGGTGGAGCAGGCTTGAAGGACGGCCTACTCCTGCTCCTAGTTCTTACGTTCTTGTCTTCCAGCTCATTTGCAATATGTTGAAATAAATTTAATAATGTACGCACGGTGGCTGAGTGGTTAGCACTATTGCCTCACAGTGCCAGGGACCTTGGGGGACTGTTTGTGTGGAGTTTGAACATTCTCCCTGTGCCTGCATGGGTTTCCTCCTGGTGCTCCGGTTTGTTCCCACAGTCCAAAGATGCACAGGTCAGGTGGATTGGCCTTGCTAAATTTTCCATAGTGTTCAGGGATGTGTAGGTTAGGTGCATTAGTCAAGGGGAAATGTAAAGTAATGGGATACGGGAATGGGTCTGGGTGGGATATTCTTCGGAAGGTCAGTGTGGACTTGTTGGGCCAAATAACCTGTTTCCACACTGTATGGATTCTATGAATGAATTAAGTTTTATAAATCCAACAGCAGCCTTTGTCCATAGTTCCCCAAAAGCTATTAGGTTGTTACATCTGTGAATTTTCTTATCCAATAAGTTTTAACTGTCTTCACCATGTCAACAATGGGCTGACTAATCTACACTTGTTTCTCACGCAATATAAATTAATCACCCTTTTTGTTTCTAGTGTCCTAGTCCTGTGCAAGACAAAAAAATTCAATTCTTTGTCTCCTTTTTGATAATGTTTAAATTCTATACTACCCAGCAATTATTCTCATCTGTGTGGGTTCTAGCTGTACTGGAATGTATTAATCTAAAAGTGACAATATTTGTGGATATTAATGAATAGGAAAAAAAAACTTGAGTCTATAAATCAATGATCTCTAAAGTGGTTAGAAGATATGCTTGAATCATATTGTATCATTTCTGAGCTTAAAATTCTGTGAAAATCTCAAATTGGACCATTAAAATTATATTTCTCTCTTAGCTGGTCAGGTTTCAAATTTAGTTCTAAAATTCAGCCATAGATTTGAAGAATGGCTGAGTTGATTATACTGATCTCTTTGTTGTAAATAGATTAATATATCAATAGATATGCTGCTGTTAGTTGCTTTTTCAGCTTCATATCAGTAAGGTACAGGTAGATGATTTTTCATGTGACTGGGCTCCGTGAGATGGGGCGGGGACATGGAGGCGGATGGTGGGGTCCAAGGCAAGATCGATTTGAGTATCACTATTGGTGAAAGCTGCGATAAATGTAAGACTCAGGTGTGACTTACTTGCTGGGCTACTTGTCCCACCCGACTGGCATAAAGTCTGACAGAAAACTGCAGCATAATATTCATCAAGGAATATTCCCTCTCAGGAAGGATGACTTGTGCTTTACACAGTGTGTTTCAAAACTACAGAATGTACTAATAAAAACTAAAAATAACCAATTAAATACATCCAAACATTCCCTGCTGTAATATAGGACAACACAGTAGCCAATTTATACACAGAAAGGCCACACCATTTGATAGTGATCAGAATACCTCTTTTGAAGTGCTGAATGATATATATTGTTGACAATGATTGTAGGGAGAACTCCCTGCTATTTTTCAATATGATACATTTTATGTCTAACTGAGATAGTATTTGGTGTTTATGTGCAAAATCATGCCATCAACATTGTAGCAGTCCATCAGTACTGATGTGTTAGTGTCAATTAGCCCAGATTCAGGCTTACTGTCATACTCCCTTGACTCCGAGTTGGGAGTGCTACCATTGGTCCAAGACTAGCATCAAAACATACATTACATTTAAAAACAGAAAGACTGCAGATGCTCTGTGAAGAGAAATCAAAGTTAACGTTTTGGGTCCAGTGACCCTTCCTCAGAATGTTGCATTTCATTACTTTGAAGTCTTTGATTTGTGAATCGGATGATGCTTTTAATTGGCTGCTAATAAGGGAAACGTAACTCCTAAACCTTCAGAATGCCCACCCGGGACAGCATTGTCCAATATGAAGGCAAATTGCAATGTTCCACTATTTTTTTTCTTTCATGTAACGTGTTACAACCAAATGGGGAGGGGTGAATCAAGCTCCTCTTTTTGGCACCTATGATTAATCACAATGAAGATTTTTAATTCCTTCCTAACAAGCAGCTATCAAACTTCAATTAAAAAGTAGTTTCCTGATTCAGAAATGAAGCAGCTAACTACAACATTTCTTCAGTAAAGGAAAGAAGAATTTTATTGTATTAACCCAGGGAAAAAAATAATAAAATATGGTGTCAAAGACACACAGAAACAGAGGTATAAAGTTTAAAAGGAGTAGAGTGTCTGGTATCAAATGAAAGATCAACAATAGGCATTTTTATAAATGATTCGGAGATGCCGGTGTTGGACTGGGGTGTACAAAGTTAAAAATCACACAACACCAGGTTATAGTCCAACAGGTTTAATTGGAAGCACACTAGCTTTCGGAGTGACGCTCCTTCATCAGGTGATTGTGGAGATCTCGATCATAACACAGAATTTATAGCAAAAATTTGCAGTGTAATGTAGCTGAAATTATACATCGAAGAATTGATTGTCTGTTAAGCCTTTCATCTGTTAGAATACAGTGATAGTTTCACTTCTTCCATGTGTAAATCACAAAACCCTTTCTTTTAAAAGTTGCATTCTCGGGTTAGCTGTTAACAATGGCGATAGCTAGACAATATGTTGAAGGCGTTAGCCCCCTGTGTTCTCTGTCGATGACCTGATGTTTAGATTGATTCCAATCTAAAAAGTGAGATAACAGAGTTTTACATAAATTCATGTAGTTTTTGAGCTCAGAGTTCTACATGAATGTATGTGGTTTTTGAGCAAGGTGCAATGTAACTCTGCAAGTACAAATTCACCACACACAATATATGTGTGCATGTGGGTCTTCGTCTGTCTGTGTGTGTATCTGTCTGGGTTGGGGGTTGTGAGTGTGAGAAAGTGTGTGTGTGTGTGTGTGTGTGTGTGTGTGTGTGTAGTGAGTGCAGTGTCTTAAGTCTGTGAGGGGGTGCATGTGTGGGAGTGTGTGTGTCTATAAGGGTGTGTGTGTGGGTGTCTGTGTGCACGTCTGTGTGTACCTGTGTCCGTGTGTACGTGAGAGTGTGTGTGTGTAGGAATATCTGTGTGTGTGTGTGTGTGTGTGTGTCTGTGTGTGTGTGTGTGTGGTGCAATGGTGATCACCTGTAATGTGACATGAACCTAAGGTCCCAGTTGAGACCCTCCCTTTGGGACCGAACTTAGCTATCAGCCTCTGCTCGGCCACTTTCCTCTGCTGCCTGTCCCGAAGTCCACCTTGGAGGATGGTCACCCGAAGGTCCGAGGCTGAATGTCCTGGACCACTGAAGTGTTCCCCAACTGGGAGGGAACCCTCCTGTCTGTTGATTGTTGTGCAGTGCCCATTCATCTGTTGTCGTAGCCTTTGCTCGGTTTCCCCAATGTACCATGCCTCAGGGCATCCTTGTCTGCAATGTATAAGATAGACAATGTTGGCTGAGTCCCATGGGTACCTGCCATGTACAAGGTGGGAGGTGTTCCCATGCGTAATTGTGGTATCTATGTCCACAATCTGATACATCTTGCAGTGTCCACCATGCCAGGGTTGTATGGAGTTGTCCTGAGAGCCGGGCAGTTTGCTACGAACAATGATCTGTTTGAGGTTTGGCGGTTGTTTAAAGGCAAGTAGTGGGGAAGGTCTTGGTGAGGTGCTCATCCTCATTGATAATGTGTTGCAGGTCATGAAGAACATGGCCTAATTTTTCAGCCCTGGGGAAGTACTGAACAACGAAGGGTACCCTGTCAGTTGCAGCCCGTGTCTGTCTCCTGAGGAGGTCATTACGGTTCCTTGCTGTGGCACGTCGGAACTGGCGGTCGATGAGTTGAGCATTGTACCCCGTTCTTGTGAGGGCATCCTTGAGTACTTCCAGGTGTCCATCACGTTCCTCCTCATCTGAGCAGATCCGGTGTACGTGTAGGGCTTGTCCAGGGAATGGCTGTTTTAATATGTTTTGGGTGGAAGCTGGAGAAGTGTAGCATTGTGAGGTTGTCTCTGGGTTTGCGGTAGAGTGTGGTGCTGAGGTGTCCGTCCTTGATGGAGATGCACGTGTCCAAGAATGAGACAGACAGTCGACAGTAGTCCATGGTGAGTTTGTTGGTGGGATGAAACTCGTTGATGTCACTCTTTAGTTTTATCAGTGACTCCTCGCCATGGGACCAGAGGAAGAAAATGTCATCAATGTACCTGGTGTACAATGTCAGTTGGAGATCCTACATGGAGAAGAAATCTTGTTCAAACCTGTGCATAAAAATGTTGGCATATTGGGGTGCAAATTTGGTCCCCATGTCTGTTCTGTGTGTCTGGATGAAGAATTGGTTGTCAAAGGTGAGGACGTTATGATCGAGGATAAAGCGGATGAGTTGTAGGATGGTGTTTGGAGATTGGCAGTTGTTGGTGTTGACTAGTGAGTCTGTTGCTGCGATGCCATCCTTGTGGGGGATGCTGATGTAGAGTGCGGAAATGTCCATTGTGACGAGGAATGTTCCCGGTTCGACTGGTCCATGGGTGCTGAGTTCATGTAAGAAATCTGTAGTGTCGCAACAGAAGCTGGAGATCCCCTGTATAATAGGTTTCAAGATGCCTTCCACATAGCCAGAGAGATTCTCACATAGGGTCCCATTGCCCAACACGATGGGACGTCCTGGTGTGTTGGCTTTGTGTACCTTTGGAAGGCAGTAGAAGTCGCCTACACGCGAAGTACGTGGGATGAGGGCGCGTAGGGAGCTCTGAAGGACTGGATCCAAAGTTCTGATCAGTGTGTTTAATTCTCGGGTGTGTTCTTTGGTCGGATCAGCTGGTAGTTGCCTGTAGTGTTCCTGGTTGTTCAGTTGTCGGTACACTTCCTTGCAGTAATCTGTTCTATTCTGAATGACAACGGCTCTCCTTTATCTGCTGGTTTGATGACAATGTTGTGATTGGTTTTGAGAGCCTGGATGGCATTGCGTTGGGGACGGGTGACGTTTTGCTCTACCTTATGGGTACGGCTGATGAATCTGGCATTTATATATTTCCTGACAGTTTGAGCATATATGTCAAGCCCAGGGCAGCAGCCCTCCGGTGGGGTCCATGTTGACACGTCCTTTGGTCACTCCTCTACAGATCCCTGTGATGACTGTTCTAGTTCATCAGTGGGCTCAGTGGGATCATTGCTGGCACCTTGAAAGAATTCCCGGAGTCTCACTTGTCTGATGAACTCCTCTGTGTCTGCTGCCAGAACCAACGGGTCCATTTTGGTGGTGGGGCAGAAGCTGAGACCCCTACTCAGGACTTCAATCTCTTCCGGTCGAAGGGTGTGGTTCGATAAGTTGACAATAGACTCCCACGCAGTGATAATGTTGTCTACTGTGGTTCCAGGTTGGGTTTTGCTATTACTGGTAAGAATGCCAAGCTTCTCCAGTTTTTCTGTTCTTGGCGTGCATGTACGTGGTGTAGTTTTGTCGCCTTGTCTGTTTGACAATGTCACGTAATTGTACTGATGTATCCTGTGTGCAGGCTGTGAGTGTGGACTCAATCTGAATTTCAAGGTTGTGGCGCCTGCTGTCGTGTTGGTGCACGAGATGATTGAGAAGTTTACGAGAGGTGCGGTGGCAAAGTCTCTCAGTGTAGTCTGTGTTATAGGTCGACCTAAGTGGGGTCGTGATCCGTAATCCTTTCGGGATCTTTCCTGCTTACCTGCATTCCTGTAGAAACTTGATGTCTGTGTCGATATGTGCAATCTTCTTGGAGATCCTCTCCACTTTAAGCCGGCAGTTAGTGGTGTCGATAGTGGTGTCATGATTTGGAGATGTCGGTGTTGGACTGGGGTGTACAAAGTTAAAAATCACACAACACCAGGTTATAGTCCAACAGGTTTAATTGGAAGCACACTAACTTTCGGAGTGACACTCCTTCATCAGGTGATTGTGGAGGGCTGGATCATAACACAGAATTTATAGCAAAAATTTGCAGTGTGATGTAACTGAAATTATACATTGAAAAATTGATTATCTGTTAAGCCTTTCATCTGTTAGAATATAGTGATAGTTTCACTTCTTTCATGTGTAAATCACAAAACCCTTTTTTTTTAGAGTTGCATTCTCAGGTTAGCTGTTAACAATGGTGATAGCTAGACAATATGTTGAATGTGTTAGCCCCCTGTGTTCTCTGTCTATGACCTGATGTTTAGATTGATTCCAATCTAAAACGTGAGATAACAGAGTGTTACATAAATTCATGCAGTTTTTGAGCTCAGAGTTCTACATGAATGTATGTAATTTTTGAGCAAAGTGCAATGTAACTCTGCAAGTACTAAAACATTCACCGCACAAAATATATGTGTGATTAGATTACAGTGTGGAAACAGGCCCTGCGGCCCAACTAGTCCACACCGACCCGCCAAAGCGCAACCCACCCATACCCCTACATTTACCCCTTACCTAACACTATGGGCAATTTAGCATGGCCAATTCACCTGACCTGCACATCTTTGGACTGTGGGAGGAAACCGGAGCACCCGGAGGAAACCCATGCAGACACGGAGAGAACGTGCAAACTCCACACAGAGAGTCGCCTGAGACGGGAAATGAACCCGGGTCTCTGGCGCTGTGAGGCAGCACTGCTAACCACTGTGTCACCGTGCTACCCACATATGTGCATGTGGGTCTTTGTCTGTGTGTGTGTGTGTCTCTGTCTGGGATGGGGGTTGTGAGTGTGAGAAAGTGTGTGTGTGTGTGTGGTGAGTGCAGAGTGTCTTAAGTCTGTGAGGGGGTGCATGTGTGGGAGTGTGTGTGTCTATAAGGGTGTGTGTGGGTGTCTGTGTGCGCGTCTGTGTGTACCTGTGTCCATGTGTATGTGAGAGTGTGTGTGTGTAGGAATATCTGTGTGTGTGTGTCTGTGTGTGTGTGTGTAGTGCAATGGTGATCACCTGTAATGTGACATGAACCCAAGGTCCCGGTTGAGGCCCTCCCTATGGGTACCGAACTTAGCTATCAGCCTCTGCTCGGCCACTTTCCCCTGCTGCCTGTCCCGAAGTCCACCTTGGAGGATGGTCACCCGAAGGTCCAAGGCTGAATGTCCTGGACCACTGAAGTGTTCTGGATTAGTGGTGCTGGAAGAGCACAGCAGTTCAGGTAGCATCCGGGAACCCTCCTGTCTGTGGATTGTTGTGCGGTGCCTATTCATCCGTTGTCGTAGCCTTTGCTCGGTTTCCCCAATGTACCATGCCTCCGGGCATCCTTACCTGCAACATATAAGATAGACAATGTTGGCTGAGTCCCATGAGTACCTGCCATGTACAATTTTTATTTTTATTAAAATAACGTTCTTAGAGATCTTGAAGTGTCAGGTTTAAATTGAGACCATGGTTGTTTAACATGTATCCTAAACAGTAGTGAAAATTTGTAGATAATTTTAAGTTTTTGGTGAATTATTGCTGTTTTTCCAATTTGCTTTCCACTGTGCCTTGTATTCCAAGACACTGAGAACGCAAAGAGAAAGAACGAAAGACAAAGAGAGAGAGGGAGAGAGTGTATGTCTTTCTGTTCTCTCTCTCTCTCTCTCTCTCGCAATCTCTCTGCTCAAAGCTATTGCCTGAAATATTATTCATCTTGTGTATTCCTGTGCCTGACTTCATTTTTTTTTCAAATTAGGTATTCCATTAGATGCCTTTATCTCAATATGTACAACTTTGAATAGGATTTTCGTGATTGACCTCAGTCATTTTGATGTTAATTTTGATGTTTGGCTCTTGTTTATTGATTATTTCTTGAGATTGGCTTCACCTAGTGAGGTGATCACTGTGGATATCTTAAGTCAGTTTTCTTCCATTTTGAAAACTATTTAATCCTTGAAAGGTCTCAGCCATTAAAAGTCAAATAATGAAAGTCAAAACTTTATAGTCCATTTTACTACTATCATAATGGATGTGTAAAACTGCTTTTAAAAAAGGTCATTCATAATATGTGCAAAAATGTCATTCCCATTACTACTTAAAATGATAATCAACAGGCTATTACTGCACAATTAGCAAAAACCTAAGCATTTCACAGATCATAATTTTGTGCAAATAAACATTTTAACAGAACAACTTTTCATAATCACATCATGTCAATCAACGAAGATCAAGAGTTCTTTCTAGGTATATAAACAATCTTCCACTTACATGATCATATTTTTGGACTAGGACTCTCACCTAACGCTCATTTTTATAGGTTGTAGGAACACCACTTTTTTTCCAAAGTGTTATAAATGAGTGTTTTTTAAAAGCAGATTCACCCATATCATTGTTATTATATTTGTTTTGTACATAGTACATATTGGGTGAATTGTCCTGGAAGATGTGAGGGGCCTTTTGGAGATGGAAGGGGACATGAAGTAGCATTGTGTTGGCATGAAAGGATCTTGGAGACTTTTGAACTTACCCATCACAAGTCTCCTAAATCCAGATCGTGTTTTATTTCTCCATGAGATCCATGTACCATGACTGATGGAGAAGATGGCCCCTAGCCCATGAAAATTAACAGTGATAAGAGATGCCTACCTCCAAGATGGAGACTAGCCAAATTGGGAGTATAGGAATAGGCTCACTATCCCATGCCTGCAAAAATTGCTACGGCTATGAATTTGGGGAGAATTCCAAGCCTTCCATTTTTAATAAGCTCTAGAATCTTCTTTCCTCTGCAAAAACCTGGACCTTAGTGTCCATTGATCCCATTCCAACTTTCCAAATCTATATCCAATCTATCAGAAAAAATAATTTACTTGGACCACTTTTTATTCAACTTTAGTCACAGCTTGTCATGACAGAATCTTTGTTTTTGTTTCCCACTAATGATTTGAGGGTTTTAATTCCTTTCTAATTGACCTCTGAACTCTGCCCTCCACGGCCTTCAATTCTGGCCGCGTTCTGAACTGTACCAAGTTCCACTCACTCATTACTTCTGTGCTCACTAATGTAAGTTGGACCTTGAACGCTCATCATCTCAAACTTCAAATTCTCATCTTTTTGTTCAAGTTACTTAATGGCCACCTCTTCTCTATCCTGCAACTTTGTCCAACTCTGCAGTTTTCCAGAAAATTCAATAACGCAGTTCCTCCAATTTTAACTATTTGCACATCCTCAACTTGATTTGTCCACCAATGCTGACTATGCTTTCAGTCTCAGTGCTGTGAAATGATCTTGTAAAGCTCTTTGCCTCTTCATTTCATCCTCTTCTGTTTAAGTTCTCCTTTATGTCTTTGACAAAGCCCTTGCATTCTGTTTTTTTATATTCTCATGCTACTTTTGTCTGATTACTCTTCTGGGTTAAATTCAACATACAATTGTGCAAATAATACGTGCCAAATAAATAATTGCCTATGACTTATTTTCTGTTACACCAGCACTTAGCTTGGCCATGATGAAGGTTGTGCCAAGAGTCAACTATCTGTCTGCACTCTCAATGAAGTAACTAAAATGTCCACAAAGTGGCAGCACTTCACCTAATAATGGAGAGAAGATCTTTCAAGTATCACCTTTAGGATTTATAATTTGGGGAATTTATATAATACTGAAAGTCATTAACAAATGACATAACTTTACAATCACACCACTGAACTCACAATACAAAAAAATAAAAACTTGACTATCTATAGAATGCTTACAAATTATGTCTAAATCTACTTTCAGACATATTCATTCATCACCTAATAATGAGTCTTGGTATATATTGCTTGATATTAGAGTTGGTTTTGACTTATCTTGACAAACAAGTAACAGCACCACTGTTTTTCCAAAATATTATAAATGAGTGCTTTTTTTATCTAAGCAGATGCACATATTATACTATTATTGTTTGTTTTGTACATAGTGCATACTGGGGAAATTGTCATGGAAGGCATGAGGGCCATTTGGAGATGGATGCGGGGCAGAAGTTGACATAGTGTTGGTATGGAATGATCATGGAAATTTTGAACATCCCCATCAAAAACCTACCAAATCCGGATCACGGTTCATGATTGCATGAGATCCATGTACCATGACTGATGAAGAAGCTGGCCCAACCCTATGAAAACTAATAGTGATAAGAGATGCCTCCCCCCAAAATGGAGACTAGGCTAACTGGGAGTTGTTTGAAGAAGAAATCATGCTTAATGAATTTATTGGAATTCTTTGAAGAATTACATGTGCAGTGGATAAAAGGGAACTTAGATTTCCAGAAGGTGCCACATCAAATGCTATTTTAATAATTGTTCATGGCATATGAGTGTCACAGGCTGGGCCAACATTTATTGCTCATCTCTGATAACGCTGGAGAAGGTGGCGGTGAGCTACAATCTTGGGGTGTGGGACACCCACAATGCTGTTAGGAAGAATTTTGACTCAGCACCATTAAAGGAATAGCAATATAATTCAAAGTAAGGATGGTGTGAGGCTTGGAGGGAACTTGCAAGTGGCAGTGTTCCCATGCATTTGCTGCCTTTGTCTTTTTAGATGGTTAAATTCATGGAATGGAAGGTGCTGTCGAAGCAGCCTTGATATGTTACCATAGTACATCTTGCAGACTGTACATAATACTGCATCAATAGTGAAGGGCACGAACATTGAAGCGAGTGGATGGGGCACTAATCAAGCAGGCTGGATGATATTGAGCTTCTTGAGTGTTGTTGGAGCTGGCCGTGGATCAAAATAATTGCAGAAAATCAAATGTCTTGGTGTAGTGGTTAACATATTGGTGTGGATAGAATATTGGCTTGCCCAAAGGAAACAAACCTAAATGGGTCATTTTCTGGTTGGTAAGATGTAATGAGTGGATTAATGCTGGGACTCCAACCTTTTACAATTTATATAAGTGACAAAGATGCAGAGACCGAAAGTATGATGGCTTAATTTACCAATGACAGAAAAGTAAGCATGAAAGTGAGTTGTGAGTGTAGTGCTGGATAAGCAAGCAGGTCAGGCAATTCCGAGGAGCAGGAGAATTGATGTTTTGGGCATAAGCCCTTCATCAGGGATGAGGCTTGTGAGCCAAGTGGTTGGAGAGATAAATGGGAGGGGTGTGGGGCTGGGGAGGAAGGTAGCTGAGAATGTGATAGGTAGATGAGGGGGCGGGGGGGGGGTAATGGGGATAGGCTGGAGAGGAGGGTGGAGCGGATAGGTGGGAAGGAAGATCGTCAGATAGGACAGGTCATGAGGGTGGTGCCAAGTTGGAAGGTTGGATCTGGGATAAGACAGGGGAGGGGAAATGAAGAAACTGGTGAAATTCACAGTAATCCCGTGTGTTTGGAGGGTCCAAAGGTGGGATATGAGGCATTCTTCCTCCAGGCGTCAGGTGGTTAGGGTTTGGTGATGGAGGAGGCCAGCACCTGCATGTCCTTGGGAGGAGCAGTTAAAGTGTTCGGCCATGGGGCAGAGGGATTGCTTCTTGCATGTGTCCCGGAGATGTTCTCTGAAGTCTTCTGTATAAGTAGGTGTCCAGTCTCCCCAAAGTAGAGGAGACAACATCGAAGCAATGGATACAGTAAATAGCATGAGTGGAAGTACAGGCAAATCTCTGATGGATGTGGTAGGCCCCTTGGGGCCTTGGACAGAGGTGAGGGGGGAGGTGTGGGTGCAGGTTTTGCAATTCCTGTGGTGGCAGGGGAAGGTGCTGGGCAGGGAGGGTGGGTTAGTGGGGGGTGTGGACCTGACAAGAGAATCGCGGAGGGAATGGAGGAAAATATATCTCTGGTGGTGGGGTCTGTTTGTTGGTGGAGGACCTACCTTAATACTCAGGATAAAATCTGCCACCTACAAATAAACCCCACCACGAGAGAGATATTGCCCTCCCCACCTAGATCCGCTTTCAGTAAAGACCATTCCTTCTGCGACTCTTTTGTCAGGTCCATGCCTCCCACCAAGCCAACCTCCTCTCCTGGCACCTTCCCCTGCTACCAAAAGAATTGCAAAACCTGGAAGGGTAAAAAGCAACTCGAGCGAAGTATAAAAAAATCCTGAACGGTCTTGTCAGGGTGGATGGAGGAGAATCTGGAATTAGGAGTCACTGTTTATAAATAAGGGATCGATACATTTAAACAGGGATTAGGAGAAACTTTTTCTTGAAGTGGACTGTGTGTTTTTGGAGCTCTAATACTCAAAATTTGGTGTAAGAAGAATGTTTGAATGTTTTAAGGCAGAAGTAGATAGACTATTGTTAAACAAGGGGGGTGAAAAATTATCAGAGGTGGAGTGAAGGTAGAGTAATCAGATCAGCCATGATTTTATTAATTAGCAGAACAGGTTTAAAGGGTTAAATGGCTTGCTCCTGCTCTTAATTTTTATGTACTATATAGTGATGTTATAGTTTTATAGCTATGATTTTTTTTTCCTTGCAATTTGATTTTAGATATTGCCACTTTCTTAAAGTTAAATGCCTGGGTTTCATGTGAGGTAGTGTACTGCCACCAACCCAGGTGTATTACAATCTCCAGCTCAGCTGGCGTCCTACTTTTGAATATCCTCTTTAAATGTATTTCCAAGCTTTATTTGACCAGCTCCATCTTTTTTCCCATTTGGTGATGCCCATTCCACTGCCATGCTGATGTGGTGTATGTTCAGGAGGCGAAGGATGTGTCCTGTTTGGCTCAGTTAACTCTCCATCAAGATGTTCAGTAGGTTCTCCTGACTCAATTTGTGCTGCAATTCTTCAGTGTTGTGTCCACGGGATGTCCTGGATCTTGAAACTGTCCACTAGTTATTGTCTTCGTCTTGATGTATCGACCAACCTGAGCACTGCAATTCTCAAGGCTGGTGCTCACATCTTGGAGCACAAACTATTTGTCAGTCAGCAAAGCCAAAATCTTAAGAGCATAGTAAATAGGAGCAGGAGTAGTTTTTCCAGATCCTTGAACCTGTCCTGCCATTCAGTATGACCATGGATGATACCCTGATAGAGCAAACGATTTGTCTACATCAACTTTGAAATATTCAATGATAGAATATCCATGACAATCTGGTTTAGAGGATTCCAAAGATCTACGTTGGTATGAGTGAAGAAATTGATCTTCATTCCCATTTCAGAATGATCCAAATGCATAATTACAACATGATTTACAATCTTTTTTTTTTGCTTTACGTTGTCATTTCATTCAATGTTGATTAGGGAAATGTAATTTTTTTATTGTTCAATAAATTTATATACTTAAGATTGTAATTTTTTTCCTATATGTGATAAAAGATGTATAATATATTATCATTTTGTAAATAGTGTTTTTAAAAATGGAGGTAGATGCGTGGTTTCAGTTCAGTGTAAGTAACTGACACCAGAAGAGCATTTGGAATAGTGAACTGAAGTGCTAATTTCCAAGAATGCATGTGATCCAGTCAGGTATCCGACAGAACAATTGGGATATTAATGTGAAAATATATATGCAGTTAAATTTACACAGAGTAAAGCAGCTAAGAGGCCATTAGTTTAGCCTTGACTAAAGAGTAGAAGAGGAGAAAGTGAGGACTGCAGATGCTGGAGATCAGAGCTGAAAATGTGTTGCTGGAAAAGCGCAGCAGATCAGGCAGCATCCAAGGAACAGGAGAATCGATGTTTCGGGCAAAAGCCCTTTTTCAGGAATGAGGAAAGTGTGTCCAGCAGGCTAAGATAAAAGGTAGGGAGGAGGGACTTGGGGGAGGGCCGTTGGGAATGCGATAGGTGGAGAGAGGTCAAGGTGAGGGTGATAGGCTGGAGTGGGGTGGGGGGCGGAGAGGTCAGGAAGAAGATTGCAGGTTAAGAAGGCGGTGCTGAGTTCGAGGAATTTGACTGAGACAAGGTGGGGGGAGGGGAAATGAGGAAACTAGAGAAATCTGAGTTCATCCCTTGTGGTTGGAGGGTTCCCAGGCGGAAGATGAGGTGCTCTTCCTCCAACCGTCGTGTTGCCATGGTCTGGCGATGGAGGAGTCCAAGGACCTGCATGTCCTTGGTGGAGTGGGAGGGGGAATTGAAGTGTTGGGCTACAGGGTGGTTGGGTTGGTTGGTCTGGGTGTCCCAGAGGTGTTCTCTGAAACGTTCCGCAAGTAGGCGGCTTGTCTCCCCAATATAGAGGAGGCCACATCGGGTGCAGCGGATGCAATAGATGATGTGTGTAGAGGTGCAGGTGAATTTGTGGCGGATATGGAAGTGTCCCTTGGGGCCTTGGAGGGAGGTAAGGGGGGGAGGTGTGGTGCAAGTTTTGCATTTCTTGCGGTTGCAGGGGAAGGTGCCGGGAGTGGAGGTTGGGTTGGTGGGGGGTGTGGACCTGACGAGGGAGTCACGGAGGGAGTGTTCTTTTCGGAACGCTGATAGGGGAGGGGAGGGAAATATGTCCCTGGTGGTGGGGTCCGTTTGGAGGTGGCAGAAATGATGGCGGATGATACGCTGGACATGGAGGTTGGTGGGGTGGTAGGTGAGGACCAGTGGGGTTCTGTCCTAGTGGCGGTTGGAGGGGCGGGGCTCAAGGGCGGAGGAGCGGGAAGTGGAAGAGATGCGGTAGAGGGCATCGTCGACCACGTCTGGGGTGAAATTGCGGTCCTTGAAGAAGGAGGCCATCTGGGTGGTACGGTTTTGGAACTGGTCCTCCTGGGAGCAGATGCGGCGGAGACGAAGGAATTGGGAATGTGGGATGGCGTTTTTACAGGGGGCAGGGTGGGAGGAGGTGTAGTCTAGGTAGCTGTGGGAGTCGGTCGGTTTATAGTAAATGTCCGGTCAGGTTTTCGGATCAGCTGAATATAAGGATTTTAGTTTGTGGAGTCTCTAAGTGATGAGCAGTTGAATCGAACTTTGCAAGTTGTCAGAACTGAATATAGGTTTAGCTAATTACAAATGAAATAAGGTCTATGCCAGAAGATTTGGAGAGATGTTGTAAAACCATCTCAACAATTCAGAAAAGAAAATTGAAAAGAGTCAGTTAAGTAAGAAATTGGGGAGTTGAGGTAGGGATGCTATTTCGCTGGAAATGAATATCTGTCAGGGATATTGGTTAGAAATGGATTTAAACTTTGGTCTGCTGTTTATGTTAAAATCTTTCTAAACTGTCTTATATATGACAGTTTAGAAAGATTACATGTAGCTTTGTTTTTCTTCTATTGTTGAACCGACCTGTGTTCTTTGGTTAGCAAGCATTTGCAGCATTTGCACATGTGCGTATGTTTTGTAATTAACCACTATTGTAGCAAATTTATACTCTGTCAAACCAGATTTCATTCTGGAGTCTGATTTGTCTGATATTACCATCAATTGGGATCATAAAATGTACAGTAATTTAAGCATTGTAAATTGTTGACTTGGGACTTGGGGTACTTTTGTACATGAACACAGAAAGCTAGCACAAGGTGCAGTAGGTATTCAGGAAGGTTAATGGAACATTGGCCCTTATTTCAAGAAGATTGGAGTATAAGAGATGGGAGATCTTACTGCAATTCTAAAAGGTGTTGGTGAGACACCATCTGGAGTACTGTAAGCAGTCTTAGTCTCCTTATTTCGGAAACTACATCATTTCATGGAGGCAATTCAGAGAATGTTCATTTGGATGATCCCTAGTATGGAGGATTATCTTACAAGGAAAGAATAAATAGTTTGTTTCTCTACCTCACAGGAGTTTAGAAGAATGAGAGGTGATCTCATTAAAACATATCAACAATTTCAATACCTGAATCAGGAGGGATGTAAACATTCAGAAAGGCATGTTAGGCAAGGAAGTTGCAGGGAAAGCAAACTCCAATGGAGTCCTCCTCCTGATGAAGTGACCAGAATATGATCTTGTCATAACAGTCTCCCAGTAGCTCCAAAGGAACAAAAACATATCCCCCATGGCAATGTCCCTGCTCCAAGCATTGGTACCTGATAGATTACATCATTGTTTGAGTGAGGGATCACAAAGATGTCCACATCACTCACACCATGACCTAAGCCAATGACTGCTGGACTGACAACCAACTAATCTACTCTTTCATTTCCATCAACATGGCCCCAACTCAGCAAAGGCTGAGAAAACTCTGCTGCAAGAGACTCCATGGTGCTGGACTCAAAAGACCCTGAGATGATCAACTTACTCAGGCGGCACTTCACAGCCAAGCTGGTGATGACCAATGTGCTAGAGTCACAGAGTACTCACAACCCATGGTATGCCCTCGAAATCACCACAGTCAGCACCACGACAGAGACATTTGACCTGTCCATCTGGAAACACCAACCCTGGATCGATGAGAATGATAAGGAGATCCAGGAACTCCAAGGCTGTAAACATGAGAAGTGCCTAATCTGGCAGCTCCACCGAAACTCAAGCTAGAGGGAATAAACCTATAGGCAACTGAAAGCAGAAGTGCAGTAAAGAATGTGCAATGTAAAGAACAGATAGTGGGTGGAAAGAGTGTAGGAAATTCAGCAACTTGCATACAACCACAAAATGGGTGGTTTCTTATGCACAAAGACATCCATAGTCCTCATACTCAGTGATTGTAAATAAAGCAGAATTAAGCCATTGGGCTCATTGAGTCTGCTCCTTCATTTGAACATGGCTGATATGTTTCTCAACCCCACTGTTCTGTCTTCTCCCCATACCTTGATCCCTTTATGAATCAAGATCTTATCTATCTGTGTATTAAACGCACTTAATGACTTGTTCTCCACGGCCTTCTCCAGCAATGAATTCCACAGATTCACCACCCTCTGGCTGAAGAAACTCCCCATCACCTCAGTTCTAAAGGGTTGTTCCTTCATAGCGAGATTTGAAGAGATTTGTAGCTCAAGTTGAGGCTTTGGGTGTAGGTTTGTTCGCTGAGCTGGAAGGTTTGTTTCCAGACATTTCGTTACCCTACTAGATTACATCTTCAGTGGACCTCAGGCAAAGCAATGCTGAAAATTCCTGCTTTCTAATGATATGTTTGGGTTTCTTTGGGTTGGTGATGTCATTTCCTGTGGTGAAGTCACTTCCGGTTCCTTTTCTCAGGGGGTGGTAGATGGGGTCTAACTCGATGTGTTTGTTGATAGAGTTCCGGTTGGAATGCCATGCTTCTAGGAATTCTCGTCCATGTCTTTGTTTGACTTGTCCTAGGATGGATGTGTAGTCCCACTCGAAGTGGTGTCCTTCGTCATCCGTATGTGAGGGTACTAGTGAGAGAGGGTCATGTCTTTTTGTGGCTAATTGGTATTCATATATCCTGGTGGCTAGTTTTCTGCCTGTTTGTCCAGTTCTTGCATGGTATTTTGTAAATGACATTAGTTTTGCTTGTTGTCTGTATAGGGTCTTTCAAGTTCATTAGCTGCTGTTTTAGTGTGTTGGTGGGTTTGTGGGAAACCACGATGCCAAGGGGTCTGAGTAATCTGGCGGTCATTTTTGAAATGTCTTTGATGTACGGGAGAGTGGCTCGGGTTTCTGGACATGTTTTGTCTGCTTGTTTGGGTTTGTTGCTGAGAA
Source organism: Chiloscyllium punctatum (assembly GCF_047496795.1). Classification (NCBI taxonomy): domain Eukaryota; kingdom Metazoa; phylum Chordata; class Chondrichthyes; order Orectolobiformes; family Hemiscylliidae; genus Chiloscyllium; species Chiloscyllium punctatum. Next base: position 51,536,603 of record NC_092743.1, on the reverse strand, counting down.
ATCGGCAGACTGTGTTCATTGGGTACCCGTTCTTTTTGAATACACAGTATAGGTGATTTTCCTCTGCTCTGCGTAGTTCCTCAGAACATTATTTCAATGAACCAACACACACTGTAGCACAGAAGAACTACGCAGAGCAGAGGAAAATCACCTATACCGTGTATTCAAAAAGAATGGGTACCCAATGAACACACTCCACTGATTTCTCAGCAACAAACACATACAAGCAGACAAAACACGTCCAGAAACCCTAGCCACTCTCCCTACATCAAAGACATCTCGGAAATGACTGCCAGGCTACTCAGACATCTTGGCATCATGGTAGCCCACACATACACTAAAACAGCAGTTAATGAACTTGAAATACCCTATACAGACAATGAGCAAAACTAGTGTCATTTACAAAATACCATGCAAGAACTATAACAAACACTACATTGGACAAGCAGGCAGAAAACTAGCCACAAAAAGACTTGACCCTCTCTCATTAGTATTCTCACATACGGATGAGGAAGGACACCACTTCGACTGGGATAGCACATCCATCTTAGGCCAAGCCAAACAAAGACACACATGAGATTTCCTAGAAGCATGGCATTCCAACTGGAACTCTATCAATAAACACATTGAGTTAGACCCCATCTACCACCCCCTGAGGAAAGGAACAGGAAGTGGCTTCACCACAGCAAGCAACATCACCACAGGAAATGACATCACCAATTCAAAGAAACCCAAACACATCAATAGAAAGCAGGAATTTTCAGCATTGATTCGCCTGAGGCCCACTGAAGATGTCACCTAGTAGAGTAACGGAATGTCTGGAATTGAACCTTCCAGCTCAGTGAGCAAACCTACATCCAAAAGGTTGTCTTTTCACTTTGAGGCTGTGCCCTCAGGTCGCCATCTCTCCTACTAGTGGAAACATCTCCCACGTTCACTTTATCCAAGTCTCTCAGTATTCTGTAAGTTTCAATCAGATGCTAGCATTGCTTTTGTCTTCCTAACTGCTTGTTAACCTGAACAGAATCCTGAACTAGTACTCATAAATGTCTTTGTACTTCTGATTTCTGAAGCTTTACCCCATTTATAAAATAGACTATGCTTCTATTCTTACTACCAAAGTGCATAACCTCACACTTTTCCATGTTGCATTGCGTCTGCCTTTTATTTGCCCACTCTCTTGGCTTGTTCAAGTACTTCTGCAGCCTCCCCAACTCCTGAACACTGCCTGCCCCTCCAACTACCTTTGTGTTATTTGCAAATTTAGCAACAATGCCCTGAGTTCCTCCACCTAGATATTAGTCGTTGTTGTCCCAACACCGACCTGTGTGGAATTCTGATTCTCATTGGTTACCATCCTGGAAAAAAGCCTTTATCACTACCATCTGCTTTCCGCCTGCCAGCCAATCCTTTATTCATGCCAAAACTTGCATAATACCATTGGGTGTGATATCATTTACCAGCCTCCTTTGTGGCACACCTGGGGAGTTATCACTAGTGTTGCCTTTGCAAAATCTTGCAAATCCACTGGCAGGATAACTGTACCAAAGTAAGCATCCTCTTCCAGGTCCCTGGGGAGGCACTGCTTGTATGTGACCAGCTATAATGGGTGGACCACATTGTCCACATGCCCATTACAATCCTCCCTAGAAAAGTGCTGTACTCCAATCTTTGCAATGGTTTGTGGAGGAAACACATCAAGGACATCCTGAAAGCCTTCCTAAACAAATGCAACAGGCTCACCAACACATGGGAATTGTTTGCCCTACAACCTGTAGAAGAAGTATTCGTAAAGGAGTCAACCACTTCAGCCTCACTGAGTGGAACATGTGGAGGCTAGCCACAAACTACACGAAGAGTGCGGGACGTCCCAATCAACTGGCTCCTCAAATAACACCTGCCCCTCTGGATTGAACGACTCAGCCACCATAGAACCTACTCCACTCACCTCCCACCCTACCCTGGTCCCATCCCACCCCACCCCCATCCCCAGCTTGGTCCCCCATTTCCTGGCCCCATCCCTGGAGTGGAAATAAGTCATCCTCTAGCCTGGAAAACTTACAAAGAAAGACAGAACGGTCTAATTCCTGTTACATACAGCAATTCTATTCCCGGAGGCATTTTATTTACTGTTGAAAGAGGATTTTTGCCTCTGTCAGCAGTTGTATAACCTGCAAATTGTCCTAACCTTAGTTTTCATCAATATCTACTTTACAGAGTAGTATTTGGCTATTGCATCTGCTGCCTCTACAAAATATGAAGGATGAGTCTTTGCTTCACCCTTCACAGTGCCTGAATTCTGCCTGCCATTCATGTTGCTTCGCATTCACTTAGCATTAATTACATTCGATACAAGGATTATTCAACTGTAGCTTCTATTCTGATAAGTTTCTCTCAATTGTTTTACTTTTAATTTTTTTTTGTGTAAGCTTGGAAGCAGCAGCAGTCCTGTGAAGGTTGGCATTCCTACCTTTTGAAAATTACTGTCCCTAGTTTCAAGGTATTCTAATTTACTGAGGTATGGCTCACTCCAAATTCTCTCAGCACTAAATAGATGCTAATCCCTTTTGTTCTATTCTGCTAACCCATCTGCTTGTGAATTTCCTGATGACAGAGAGCCATGATTAAACTCTTAATCCTTTGCAAAACGTTTCAATTCTTTGCTTTAGTACAAAGTTCTGTTTCACCTGAAAATCCATGCTCGACACTAAAAACGTTGTATGATTGATGACAGAGACTCAAGTAACTCAAATATCTGATATGATCAAATAGCCTCTGGCGGATCCTAAGGACTGATTCACTCACAGAATTCATTATTTTTCATTACTGATTACAATTTCTTTCTACTGAGAATTTCTGTTACTAGATCTCACACTTGAACATTTGACAACCCAAAATAGGAATGTTTATATACATAGTTTGCAGGTTCTAATTCTACAAAGTTGCACACTGCATTTTTTCCCAGCCATGCTGTAGTGATTGGAATGAGCTCCATGTGGATCTCATTGACTATGAGATCCTCAATTCGTGTTGTTAACCTGGGTCAATCAGGGAGTTCTGGCTGACAGGTATAAACAGGAGATTTAGAGAGTCTCCTCATTCTTGGGACTGACTCTGAGCTGGCTGCTCACAGCCTACATACTGAGCACATGCAAATAAAGACCTCTGTACTGAAGAAGTATAAATTAAAGTTTTTTAATACAGCAACTCGCAGCTGAGCACATTTAAGCTTTTTGTCAGTGCTGTGCGCATATAGCTGTTTTCCCCTTGATTCCCATTGACTTTAATTTTGCTAAGAATTCTTGATACCAAAACTCATTCAAATGTTGCTCAGAAACCGATGACAGTTACCGGCCTTTGTGCAGTTATTTCAATTGCCTAACTCACTTTCGGAGGTGTTAAAAATAAATCTTTCTCCACAAACTTGGAACAACAGCTTAAGCTGAAAGACAAGGAAGTGAAAGCCAGTTTTAGGGACTCAGCACAGCTCAGCCAATGTCTCCCACTTTCATCTTAAAGCTCATATCACACTCAAAATGGCAACATAATCATGGTTGGGAATTTATTAGTTAAGCAGTATTTATTTAGTTTTAACAGGGTCCTAACATCCAAAGTGGTTGACTTTAAAGTGATTCCTGGACCATGGCCTTTTTGATTATGACCCACCCCAACTTAAATAGCACTACTGCTCGCATTGACAAATCATTTGCCACAGAATTCATCTCTGAATATATTGGAATGCCATTTTTGTCTATGTACCTGAAAGGTTGCATCAAGCATTTTTATCCTGTACTTGTCCCAATAAAATAATGGGAGTAAATCATTTTTCTCATGGAACATAACCAATTGTGTAGCGGTTCCATCAGGGCTAGATCTCATTACAGCCTTGGTCCAAAAAAACCATAAAATTCCAGAGGAGATAACGTTCTTGATTTCTGAGCAACTATTTGAATGAGTTTGGTATCAAGAATTCTTAGCAAAATTGAAGTAAATGGGAATCAAGGGAAAAACAGCTACTTGTATGACACGGACAAAAAGCTTAAATGTGCTCAACTGTGAGTTGCCATGTTAAAGGACTTTAGACTTCTTCAATAGAGAGGCCTGTAGGGAGATGCAAGACCATACTGTACACTCTCCCGCTTAAAAAAAATTCTACATTGAAATGTAAAATGATACATGCACACACAAAATGATTAAAACAATGTTGATTGCACCTAAGTTTAACAGGTTGGGTTACAAAGTTTTCTTCCTGCAATCATAACTGTAGTGTATATGAATGATATGACCATAGCAATTTACAAGCTTAAAAAAATCCTTCTTGGCAGCATGTGTTAAATAGTATGTGAAAACATCCTGGTGCCAGAGATGTTATACCCTTCTTCAAACCAAATCTCATCATATGGACTTGGTGAACAGTTAATAAAGTGGACCCTTTACTGTACAGGTACTTTTGGAAGTTTAGTTCACCTCATATGATTGCCAATGCATCTTGTGTATAATTTTCCCAAACTTTACTTCAGTGATGCAGATGCTTTTCTACAGTATTTTCTGTATGTGAGAAAAACTACAACTATGGTGTTGTGGCATCACATACAAAGGATTAGTTTTTCTTGGTATAGGTTAGTCAAAATAGCATAATTAGTCAGCGCTTTCTTCACCTCTTCAAATGATTTCTGACACTCAACAGACATTAGCAAACTAATCCATCTGAAAAAAAAATTATTCAATGTGGTACAAATTTAGAATAATATGTAATAATCCCTATTACTGTTGTCAGCTTTTATTTGTTTTCTGGTCCCTTTTCATTCAAAACCATCTCCTGCATTAGGTGGATGTATTCACAATCTATTTAGTGATCCAGAAGTGTTACACTGGACATTGTGAAACTTGGATGACATAATTTTGAAGACAATTGAGGACTTTGTTCTTAACTTTGCAAGGTTCTCTTTCTCAGTCTTACTGCTGATCAGAATGTCATTTAGGAAACAACATAATCCCTTCATCCCTAATGACATCTGATTTATGATACCATGGAAGATGTAGAGACCCTAACTAGTAATCTCACAAACTGGTACAACCCTTTACAAACATGAATGGCAAGCAATTCTTACCCTTGTTAGTTGCATTTGATTGTAATTATGTAGATCTGTTTTACTGAACATTTTCTTATTGGCTAAATTGACAACAACAGATACAGCTCATTCAATTTTCTTTATCTTCTCAATTTCTCCTATTCTTCCTCATCTATTCAGCTCTTTACCTCTGCTTCATGATACTTACTGTGAGTCTGGCCTTGCCTTGCCAATATTGGCTGCACATTGTCCTTTATTTTGACCTTGGTCATGTGATTCCTAATTTTATCATTTGGTCCTGCTTTCTCAAAATGCTTTTCTTCACAAATTCTCAATGTCAGATATACCCATAATGACCTTACTGTAAATAACTTGGCCCAGTTGAAGTGTCCCTTCTTAAGATAATGCCTTTCCATCAAGAAAACTTTGTTTCCTTCTAGTACCACCAATACAAAGAACTCAGTTTTATTATGATATTCCACCCTAACGCTAACTTAGAGTCATAGAGTCATAGAGATGTACAGGATGGAAACAGACTCTTCAGTCCATGTCGACCAGATATCCCAATCCAATCTAGTCCCACCTGCCAGCACCCATCCCATATCCCTCCAAACCCTTCCTACTCATGCCCACCCAGATGCCTTTTAAATGTTACAATTGTACTCGCCTCCACCACTTCCCCCGGCAGTTCATTCCAAACACGTACCACCCTCTGCGTGAAAAATTTGCCCCTCAGGTCTCTTTTATCTCTTTCCCCTCTCATCCTAAAGCTATGCCCTCTAGTTCTGGACTCCCTCACCCCAGGGAAGAGACTTTGTCTATTTACCCTTTTCCATGCCCCTCATGATTTTATAAACATTTATAAAGTCACCCCTCAGCCTCCAAAGTTCCAGGGAAAACAGCCCCAGCCTGTTCAGCCTCTCCCTGTAGCTCAAATCCTCCAGCCCTGGCAACATCCTTGTAAATCCTTTATGAACCCTTTCAAGTTTCACAACATCTTTCTGATAGGAAGGAGACCAGAATTGCATGCAATATTCCAAAAGTGGCCTAACCAATGTCCTGTACAGCTGCAACATGACCTCCCAACTCCTGTACTCAATACACTGTCCAACAAAGGAAAGCATACCAAACTATCCTATCTACCTGCGAGTCCACTTTCAAGGAGCTATGAACCTGCACTCCCTAGGACCTTACCATTAAGTGTATAAGTCCTGCTAAGATTTGCTTTCCCAAAATACAGCACCACACATTTATCTAACATGCCATAATACAGGGATAATAATGTTATTGGAGTAAATAGACAGACAAATTTTGCTTGAAGGAATGTGATCTAGAGACCTCTTGTGAGGGCTGTTGTACCGCAGTTTCAGTATCCCTGCTTCTGAGCCAGAAAGCCTGGTTCATTTCCTGCCTGTCCAGAAGTGTGTAATAACATCCCTGAACAGGTTGATTTGAAAATAAACTGAGACTTCTTGTACTTTCCAATATGACAATATAACAAGTCGAGGCCACCCCTGGAGTACTGTGTATAGATTTGGTCTCCTTATTTAAGAAAGGATGTGCTGGTACTGGAGAGGGTAAGAGGAGATTCACTGGGTTGATTGTGGAATTCAAGGGATTGGCTTATGAAGAGAGGCTGTGTAGATGGCATTATACTCACTGAAATTCAGAAGATTGAGAGGGGATCTTAAAGAAACATATAAAATTATGAAGGGAATCGATAAAATAGAAATAGATAGGATGTTTCCACTGGTAGATGAGACTAGGGCAAAAGGACATGGCCTCAAGATTAGAGGAAGCAGGTTTAGAACTGAACTGAGAAGGAACTTCTTCACCCTGAGGGTTGTTAATCTATGGAATTCCTGCCCAGGGAAGTAGTTGATGCTACTTCAGTAATCGCTTTTAAAGCAAAAGTAAATACTTCTTTGAAAAATAAAGGAATTAAGGGATATGGTGAAAACACGAGTAAGTGGAGCTGCGTCCATGAACAGATAAGCCATTTGAGTAGTGGAGCAGGCTCAAAGGGCTAGAAGTGTGCTCCTAATTCTTATGTTCACTGCTGTAGCTATAGCAATGAAAGAAGTGTGAATCTGTGATTTTAATTTGTGCCTAGAATTACATTAATGTTTGGGACTGGAGTTAAACCTTCACCCTTATTATACCTGTGTGTAAAGTATCAGCAACATTCTTAGATATTAGTTGGTAAACTTCTAATTACTAACAGATGCCTCAGAAATGTATTTGGATTTTTGGTCTCCTGGCCCATCTGTGATCAGGGAGTTATGTATCAGGTCTCCAAATCCTTTAACCAGCTTTCTTTCCTTCGCCTTTCTCATTTCGATTGTACTGTCAGCTGTTTTTGCGTCCAAAGTGTAATACCTCATATCCATTCATCACAACCTAATGATGTGTTCACTGTGTTTTTTCCAGCTGGTGAAAACTGTCAGACAGCTGAGATCCCAGAAGGGATGAACATATTGACTGACTGCATGAGTCATAGAGTCATAGAGTCATAGAGATGTACAGCATGGTCCAACCCATCCATGCCGACCAGATATCCCAACCCAATGAAAGTATTTTTCTTTGTGGCTCTCACTGAACCTATGAAAGCTTTTCCATTCTTCACAAAGTTATCTCTTACTGCAAGTTCGCCCAAAATTAAAATGAATGAGACCCAACAAATCGCAATGCCCTCTGTCGCTTCACCAGAAATTCCCTTAGATAGCACCAATCCAAACCCATGACCGCTACCTTCTATAAAGACAAGGGCAGCGCATATCTCCACGTCACTCACTAATCTGACTTGGAAATATATCATTGTTTATTTAGTGATTCTGGGTCAAAATCTTGGAACTAATGTTATTGTGGGTCTTAATGACATGGTAGGTTTACCTACAGCAAATGGATTGCAGCTGTTCAAGACAGCAGCTCACCCCCACCTTCTCAAAAGCATGTCGACAATCGTTGCTGTCACAGCCTGTGAAGCCCACATCTCCTGGAGAAATTAGAAAAAAAACTCTACTGTTAAAAAAAACTTGGGCAAGAAAGAATGGCTAAGACAACCGAAAGGTTTCTTCTGATTTCCCTTACCAGATCTCTCTCAAGGTTGGGAGCTCATATTTAAAATTCTGTTACTTAAGATAGGACAATTACATTGCCTGACGTTTTATTTGTGGTGTTATTTCTTTACTTTTCACAACAGATTAATATTTCAAATACAAACACAATTGCGAATGCTTTTTCATCTGAACATCACTCAATTGTGCTCTTGTTGCTTTGCTCCTTCACAACATCGCAAAATCATCATATTCTGCTTACAAAAATTAGAGAGTGGTCATAAAAGAAATCACATGGCAAAAGTGAGTACTGCAGATGCTGGAAATTAGAGTGATGCTGGAGAAGCACAGCAGGTCAAGCAGCATTCGAGGAGCAGGAAAATTGACGTTTCGGGCAAAAGCCCTTCATCAGGAAAGCCCCGATGAAGGGCTTTTGCCAAAAACATCGATTTTCCTATCCCTCAGATACTGCCTGACCTGCTGTGCTTTTCCAGCACCACCCTAATCTTGACTAAAAAAAATCCCATATTTTGTTCCTTTTTATTTACAACTGCAGTTCTATTGTGTAGTGTTTGCTAATGCAGATTTTGTTTGAGAGTTTTCATGACATTTTAGTTTTTGTACTATGAATGACTTTGAAACTTATTCTACTGATCTCTAAAATGGACATTCAGAAGAGTCATGAATATTATTTGTCAGTCCTAAGAGGGCTTGAATAAAATTTGCTGTCCTGGAGCTCACTGTTGTTTGACAGGGACATTTGTCCTGATTTACAAAACAGTTGTTGAGTATTTCTCTGCTTTACATAGAACTTTATACGTTTCAAGGGCACATTGTAAATAATAAATTAAGTCCAGAGGTACTAAATCAACAATATGTTACTTCTCATAATTAGTTGGATGAAGGCAAATGGTCACATTGGTTCAATTAATTTAATTTTGATGAACAATTTGGAATAGTAATGAATATGAGTTGGGGAAGGAAAATTGAGCTAATTGATAAAATGGGATCAATTCATTTGTGTGAAAGAAATGTTTTAAACTGAGCAGCAGGAGGTCCATGTGACATCTCCAGAAGGAACTGTGGAAGAATGTTCTGGAAACAGACAGGGAGATAGGAGACTTTTAAAATTCTAAAATTAAAGCCTCTGCCTGCTGACTATAAGGATAATTACATCAAAGTGGAAGAAGTAGGGATTCCATACACTGGATATTCATTCTTCCTGATATCTGATAATAGACTCGAAGTCGGTTAATCCAGAAAAAAGAAGTGTACTCGCTGCAACATGTGTGTACTTACACAACATGTGTGTCTCAATAGAGGAGCACATGACAGGAAAATGGCACATATCCCTGAAATGCTGGATCAAAAGTTTATTCTTTTAAAAAAACCCACTGGTTCTGAACTGCCCTGCCATTGGAAACATCCTTCCCGAATTTGCCCTGTCTAGCCCTATTAGAATTTTATAAGATCCACCCCACTCCATTTTTTTTTAAACTGCTGTGATTAAACCCAAACTGATGATTCTCTACAGTGTGGAAACATGCCGGACAAGTTCACACCAACCCTCCGAAGAATAGGCCACCCAGACCCATTTCCCTCTAACTAATGCACCTAACACTATGGGTAATTCACCTGGCCTGCACATCTTTGGAGTGTGGGAGGAAACCCACACAGACACAGGGAGAATGTGCAAACTCCACACAGTCACCTGAGGCTGGAATTGAACCTGGGACCCTGGTGCTGTGAGGCAGCAATGCTAATCACAGAGCCACCGTGCCACCCAGCCTTTCTTCGTACACCAATCCCAGCATTAGTCTAGTAGATCTTTGTTGCACGCCCTTCATAGCCAAACTATCCTTCCTCAGATATAGAGATCAAAACCTGAAGAAGGTTAAGACTTGGATGTGCTGGTGTTGGACTGGGGTGGACAAAGTTATAAATCACACAACACCAGGTTATAGTCTAGCAGGTTTATTTGGAAGCACTAGCTTTCGGAGAGCCGCTCCTTCATCAGTTGCTTCATCAATCACCTGATGAAGCGCTGATGAAGGAGCAGTGCTCTGAAAGCTACTGCTTACAAATAAACCTGTTGGACTATAGCCTGGTGGTGTGTGACTTTAACTTTGAAGAAGGTTCTGCAGATAAGGAGGAATTTCAATGTAAGGATGAGAAATTGAATTTATAGCATTGAGGGATAAAGAGTCAATGTAGGTCAATGCACTCCAGGGAAATATGTGAGCAGCACAGGATAGAAGTGACAGAGCTTTAGGTGAGCTGAAGGCAAAAAAGAATGGAGGATTCACTGCTGTGTCATGGGAAATGAAATACTGTAGAATCTGGAAATTGCAACAGGATGGGTAATAGTACCTGCAGCATATGTGCACATATAAAAATGGCAGCAAATACTAGCTACAGGGAAAGTTGATGACAAGGCAAGATCAGAGATCTGCCTTTTAAAAAAGGACTGTGTTAAATATGATCAGTAAGATTGTAGATGATATCAAAATTGGTGGGGTGATAAATAGTGAGAAGGATAGCCTTAGACCACAAAAGGATAATGAGAGGCTGGTCAGAGGGGCTGATCAGTGAAAAATGGAATTCATTTCCAATAAATGAGAGATGATGCATTTGTGCAGGATAAACAAGATAAAGGAATGCATGGTGAATGGTACGTCCTAGGATGGATCAGAGGCACCTTGGTGTGTATGTACATGGGTCCCTTAAAGTATCAGGATAGGTGGTTCCAATAGTTAATGAGGCATATAGTATATTGCCTTTATGAACAGAGACATAGAGGTTTAAAGCAGGCAGCCTATGATGAAGCTGTACAACCTGTTAGTTGGGCCATAACTAGAGTATTGTTGGAGGGGCATGGATTTAAGGTAAGGATCAGAAGGTTTAGAGGAGATATAAGAAAAACATTGTTCACCCAGAGGCTGGTTGGAATCTGGAACTCACTGTCTGGACAGGTGGTAGAGGTAACATTTAAGAAGTATTTAGATGAGCACTTATGATACCAAGGCATACAAAGCAATTGGGCAAGTAGTGGAACATGAGATTAGAATAGATGGGTGGTTGTTTTTGAATGGCACAGTTGTGAGGGTCTTTTTCTGTGCTGTTGGTCTCTATGAATCTAATATTCCTGGATGCAAAGTGTACAGATATGATATAGAAGTAAATAAAAAAAGGTGTTGTAGCATTGATAAAGGGTGAAAATTAGTGCATTATAAAGAAATGATGCTATAGGTGAATCAAGGCAACATTTGGTTAAAGTTAAGAATGAGAAAGTTACTACTGATATATTCTATAGACCACCAACTGGTGGGCATGATACAGAAGAGCAAATTTACAAGCAAGTTATAGAGAGGTGCAAAAACTCACCACAAATCTTTATGTAGAATAATAATTCTGTGAGGCTTTGATTATTCAAATATAGATTGGGAAGAAAAGAACAACCTGTATTTACATAACCGTCTTCATGATCACTGATGTTTTAATATCCTTTACAATCAGTTAAGTACTTTGAAATGTGGATATTATTGTAATGTAAGAAACATGGCAGATAATTTGCACTCAACAAGCATCCACAAACAACAACATAATGGCAAGGTAACCTGTGCTGGTAATGCTGATTGAAGAATAAGCATTAAGCAGGATACCAGGGATAATCTACCCACTTTTCTTCAAAATGATAGACAGAATCTTTTAACTCAGTGGAGAGATCAGAATATTAATGATATAGAAGATATTGAAGAGGAACAGTTTCAGAAGTGTATCTTGGAGAACTAGCATATTTCAAGTCCAACAAGCAAGGTGGATTTTCTGATCTAGTTCTGGGAAATCAGATGAGGCAAGAGGATCATGTGTTCATTAGAGAAATATTTAGGGAACAGTGATCATATCATCCTAAGGTTTAGATTAGTTCTAGAAAAGGTAAGGAGAAAGCCAGTATTTAATTTTGCGTTGTGAGATGATGCTTACCTGGCATTCTCTTGAGCTTGCTGCTGTGAGCTGCCAGTTCATTGGGAAGTGTAGTCTGGATTGCTGGAAAACCATGATCATACATGTACACACCTTAAAAGGACTTTGCTTACCAGTGATGTATAGATTGGATGAATATAAAGAAGAAGCATCTGTTCTTGTTTGACAATTTCAAAACCATCATTGGTAAGAATTTCCAGGCTAATGTTGATATATTTGTGTTGCTTTAGGTTAATGGTAAAGAAACAATAGTTGAACAATGATATAGAGTTGACCTCGTCATTTTCTTCTGTGTTGAGAATGTTGTCTAAATCTGATTTTCTTCTGTTGTTAAAATATGTAGAAGCAATATATTGATTTTTGCACTCTCTTAACTTTGTGTGATGTTAAAACGTTAGGTGGCATGCTTGCTCAGTCATTAGCACTGCTAGCTCACAACATCAGGTACCTGAGTTCAATTCCAGCCTTGTAGGGGAAAGTGAGGACTGCAGATGCTGGAGATCAAAGCTGAAAATGTGTTGCTGGAAAAGTGTTGCAGGTCAGGCAGCATCCAAGGAGCAGGAGAATCGATGTTTCAGGCATGAGGCCTTCTTCAGGAAGGGCTCCTGAAGAAAGGGCTCATGCCCGAAATGTCAATTCTCCTGCTCCTTGGATGCTGCCTGACCTGCTGTGCTTTTCCAGCAACACATTTTCAGTTCAATTCCAGCCTTGGACAACTGTCTGTGCGGAGTTTGCAATTTCTTCCTGTACCTGTATGATATTCCTCTGGGTGCTCTGGTTTCCTCCCACAGTCCAAGGATGTGCAGGTTATGTGAATTGGCCATGCTAAATTGCCCCATAATGTTCAGAGATGTGCAGGCTAGGTGGATTAGCCATGGGAAATGGGTCAGGCTGGGTTGGGTTGTTCTTCAGAGGGTCAGTGTGGATTTGATGGGCTGAATGGTCTACTTCCACAGTTTAGGGATTTTATGACCTTAATCATTATATTTAGATCTAGGCGAGAGGTATGTAGGACAGCTTGTTGAATGAATGGCACTCCTAAAGTTAAAAAAAAATACACAAGTGTATCTCAGTTACATTTGAAGACTGGTTAGATTTGCAACAGTGTGGAAACAGGCCCTTCGGCCCAACAAGTCCACACCACCCCTCTGAAGAGAAAACCCACTCCCCACCCTGACTAACACTGTGGACAATTTAGCATGGCCAATTCACCATCTTTGGACTGTGGGAGCACCCAGAGGGGACCCACACAGACACAAGGAGAACGTGCAAACTCTACACAGACAGTCTGCGCGAGGCTGGAATCAAACCTGGGACCCTAGTACTATGAGATAGCAGTGCGAACCACTGAGCCACCATGCCACCCCACAAGGTTGGAGGTGTTTCTTTTCTATTTAAAGTATATTAGTTGAATATTATTTTTATCAGTTCTGATTCTATATTTCCTTTTATGCTTGTAAATATGTTTATATTGTATGACTTTGTGTGACTTTACTGTGTCTAAAAGTGTGTGAAATAAGCCCTATTTTTGGTTTATCTTTATCACAGTTCTGATATGATCCTTGAAAGTCAGAGATTTTAGGAGAGGGTGCCATGGGGAGTGGGGAAAATTCCTTAAAAAAGAAAGAAAATAAGGACCAATCTGGTTACAGACAGGTAGTGTGAATATGGAGAATAAATTTATCCCAAAATGTAAAAGTTGGCTGTAACACTGTGTAAACATTTAGCACTATTTCCAAGAGTAGCAAGAATGCTTTTCTCAGTGTCCTGGCTAAAATGTAATAATTAGACAACACCATGAGGAAGATTATCTGGTCATTATCACCTTGCTGTTCGTGAGAACTAACATTGTGTACATTTTCGGTGGTGTTTCCTATGTTAGAATTGTGACTGCATTTCAAATATATTTTACTGGCTATAATGTGCTTTGAAATCCCCAATAGTCATGAACAGTGTTATATTAATTAATCTTTCCTTTTGCTTGTTTTCAAACTAAGGTGCATGTTACAGCCAAATGTATGGTCAGCAATGAATTTTGTGCAGATAATTATGAAGCTCACTTATTATTATTCTCAGAATGAGTGAGGTTGACAAGGCTGAAGTCATCCCCCCTTTCTCATACAATGTGATAGCATATGGGTGAGTTTCTCCATGAACATTTCCTGTTCTTGAGATACAAATAGCTTGATTGAGTGGGCAGAAATTTAGAGGAATTTAATGTAGGAAGATGAAAAGGTAGAAAATAATTTAAATGGAGAGTGATCATGGAAGATTTAGATATCCTAGTGTACAAGTCACAAAAGGTTATCATACTGAACACATGTAATCAAAGAGAATCATGTGGATGTTGTTCTTTAGTACAAGAGAAATTAAGCATAAAAGTATGGCTGTTATGCTTCAGCAATGCAGAGTTTTGACAAGACCACAGCTCGAATACCTTAGGCAGTTTTGATCTCTTCATGAAGGAGATGCATTAGTGGTGCTTCAAAAGAAGTTTACGAGATCATTACCTGGAGTGTCTTATGAGGAAAGGTCAGACAGACTGGGAGTCATGCCAGTGGAGTTTAGAAGACTGAGGGTTGGGCTTATTGAAGTGTGTAAGATCCGAGATGGGCATGAAGTGAAGGTGGATCAGTCAGACAAGGGACTCACATTTTAAAAATTAGGGGTTACCCTTTTAGAATAGGATCATTTTTCTCTTTTGGGCTATATGCCTTTGGGACTTGCTGCCTCAGAAGGCAGAATATGATGGAAGTACACACCTCAGCTGGGAACTGCTGGGATTTCCTGTGACATTTCTAAAGCCCAGTTAAGCACCAGAGGAAGCACTGGTAGCCAATGGTTGACCTCCTGTGTACATATATAAGTGCACAGGAGCCTGCTGTTCAAGATGGAGGCCTAGAGGAGCAAGTGGAGAGCTGCAGTCACTATGTACCAACTCTGATGTTCATGTTGCAAGTTGCCATTATCTAGTTTGTCTCTGGCAGAATAAAAAATTACATTTCAGTGAGATATGAATTGGTAATACTGAGATGTTAATGCACAGAATTAGGCTTCTTGTTGCTCATGAGCATGATGCTCATCTCACTATTCAAAACTTGGCTGCAGAAAGAATTGTTTTTCAGATGTTGAGAATCTTATTATAGCTGACTTTGTCATATTTTCCCAACTGTCTTGCCACTGCCTACAGGTTCCACCCATTGTCTTTACACAACTTTAAAAATAGTCCTCAGATTTAGTCTATTTCAACTCTGTATCTCTGCAAAAAGCCAAAACTTCAACATGACCTTAGAATCTTTACTTATGCAAAAGTGACATTGTTGAGCTTTAGTCTTATTCAACATTCACTCAGTCTAAGTGAATCATTACTGTAGGTAAACAAATACCATGCTTCATTCTGTACTCCAGTCTGGCACTTTATTGTTATGTAGTCCATTTCCTGCTCATTATTCAATGCAACTTATAAGGCATCCTGCACAAACTGGTTAATGTGTGTATCAATCCTGAAGACGTCCACAGTTTCTTTATTGGGTGACCCTATGGAGGTTTATAAAATCTTGAGGGGCACAGATAAGGTGAATAACAATGGTCTATAAGATAAGGAGTTCAAAACTGGAGGGAATAATTTTAAGGTGAGAGGGGAAAGATTTAAAAGAGCGGCATGGTGGCTCAGTGGTTAGCACTGCTGCCTCACAGCACCAGGGTATCAGGTTTGATTCCAGCCTCAGGTCACTGTCTGTGTCGAGTTTGCATACTCTCCCCTTGTCTGCGTGGGTTTCCTCTGGGTGCTCTGGTTTCCTCCCACAGTCCAAAGATGCACAGGTTAGGTGAATTGGCCATGCTAAATTGCCCCTGGTGTTCAGGGATCTGTAGGTTAGGTGCACTGGTTAGGATAAATGTGGAGTAATAGGGTGGGGGAATGGGGCTGGGGTGGGGGGGGGGGGGTTCTCTTTGGAGGGTCAGTGTGGGTTTGTTGGGCTGAAGGGCCTATTTCCACACTGTAGGAATTCTAATTCTAAGACACCTAAGGGACAACTTTTTCACACAGAGGGTGGTTCATATGTGGGTTGAACTGCCAGAGGAAGTGTAGATGAGATACAGTTACAACATTTAAAAGACATTTAGGTAGTTAAATGAATTGCAACGGTTTAGAGAAATATGGGCCAAATGCAGTCAAATGGGGCTGGTTTAGTTTGGGAAACCTGGTCGGCATGGATGAGTTGGAATGAAGTGTCTGTTTCCATGCTGCATGACTTTATGACTCTACAGCCTAATTTAACAACAACAGCTAAACTCCTTTCAAGCAAATAGTTGACACAAACTGGGCTAAATCCATAGAGTTTAACTTTACCTTTACGTTTGAGAGATGCAAATTGAGTTTGAAATTGCAGAATTTACAATTAGTTCCAATTATATTGCACAATGCTAAGCATCATCCATGACTGCTCAGATACTGAAGCAGTCTGTATTCACATCCAGCACGCCTTGGGCAAGACCAGACTTGATATGTGGTAAGCATAACATAGAGATGCCAGACAATGACCATCTCCAATAATAGAGAATCTAATCATTACCCCTTAAGGTTCAATAGCATTTCCATCTTGAATCTTCCACTAACAACATTGTGGGGAATACAATTGACCAGAAATTGAACTGGACCAATCATGTAGATAATATGGCTAAAAGAGTAGGTTAGAGGGTAGGAATTATGTGGTGGGTAAGTCACATCCTGTCTCCCCAATGCCTGTCCTTCATCTATAAGTCACAAGTCAGGTGCGATAGAATATTCTTGGCTTGCCTGGATGAAAAAAGTCCCAACACTACTCAAAAAATTCAACACAGCCCAGGTCATAGCACCCCACTTGATTGGCAGCCATCCATCACTTCCTTCATCACCGACACAAGGTAACAGTCTGTGTACCATCTACAAGGTGCACTGTAATGACTCACCAAAACTCCTTCTTCACCATTTTCCACCTCCTTGACCTCTACCACCTGGAATGATAAGGGAAACAGATTCAAAAGAACGCCACACGTCCAAGTTTTCCTGAAGCCACACCCTGCCCTCACAGAGAACTCCATTATTATTCCTTCACTGTCACCGAGTGAAAACCCTGCAACTCCCTTACTAACAGTTCTATGAGTGTCCCTAACCTGCAAGGAGTGTTGAAATGCAAGAACGCAGTTCAGCATCTCCTTCCCAAAGGCAATTAAGGATGGGCAATAAATGCTGACCTGGCCTGTAATGCTCAAATCCCTTTATGAATGAAAAGTAAGTTAATTTTCCATTATAATGCTTACCATACAATGATGCTTTATGGGAGGGAGTAAGTCAAGTACTGGAAAAGTAGTATCCTGGTCAGGAATAAATGAACCACCTTAATTTGATTTCTGAAATAATATACTGCATATCCTAAATGGGGTAAAAACAATGACTGCAGATGCTGGAAACCAGATTCTGGGTTAGAGTGGTGCTGGAAAAGCACAGCAGTTCAGACAGCATCCAAGGAGCTGGAAAACCGATGTTTCGGGCAAAAGTCCTTCATCAGGGATACTAATGGGGGCCTATGAACAATTTTGAAATGTCTTAATCTTATCAAAACTCTGAATAATTGCTTAAATTCTAGTTTTTAAGATTTATACTTTCCTTTTGATGCTTTTTCCCTTGGAAAATAAATCACTAATTAATTATGGCTTACAATTTTTCAACCTGTATTATTAGTGTCCTGTTATAACAAGTTAAAATATTGGTTCATTTATGATTGGGTCAGTGAAAAGCATGTTAATTTCTAGACCATTTTAAGCAATAATCTACCTACCTTCTGGCATTTGTTTCCCATTTTATACCCCCTACACTCAAATAAACTGTCTAATTTCCAACATTTGCTTAATACATCATTGCTAGTAAAAGAGTTGCAACTTCAAACAAAGCTAACTGTTGTACCAGTTAAATTAGCTGAACATAAGAAATCTCTCTGACTAAAAAATCAACTAAATTCACAATCATTGTGACACTACTGACATGAAATTTTGTGTTTGAAAATGAGCACCTACTATCCTCACAGGAATTATACTGGTCTGATCTTGTTTATTTTATTGAAATTAATTGCAAAAAGGATGATATTTTCACTATATATTGTAATGCAGATGTGTGATCCAAATATTGTTTTAATATAATTGGTGGACATATGAACAAATGTATACATCTTGAACTTTAGAAAGAGTCACTTTGCAAAGCAAAAGACACAGACTACTACAGTAACAATGATACATTTGCAATGACCAGTAAACAATATTTTCTGAGATGGCAGATGACCCAGTTTGTGAGTACACTGGAGCTACTGACATGAGACAGAGTCTGAGATCACCTTCCTCAGGAGCAACAGCCCTTTGCGTGATTTCTCTCTCCTTCTGTAATCCTCCTCTGAAAGTGTAAGCATCAAAAACATACTCTTCACTGGTTAGCAGGGTTCCTACAGTAGATTTTGATATCTGGCCTTCTGTCTCCAGAGAAGAACATTTAGGCAGCATGAACTGATGGAGAAAAACACCCCTGCGTCAACTGTTTTTATGCGAAAAGTTACTTTGGTTACAAACCAAAGTTATAGACCAGTGAATAATTCTTTTCTCAAAGTAGTTTTAAGATAGGGTGGTACAGTGGCTCAGTGGTTAGCACTGCTGCCTCACAGCAGCAGGGTTCCAGATTTGATTCCAGCCTTGGTTTGCTCTGGTTTCCTCCCACAGTCAAAGATGTGCAGCTCAGGTGAATTGGCCATGCTAAATTGCCCATAATGTTAGGTGCATTAGTCAAAGGAAAATTGGTTTGGTTGGGTTACTCTTCGGAGGGTCAGTGTGGACTGGTTGGGCCGAAGGGCCTGTTTCCACACTGTAGGGAATCTAATCTAAAATAACTCACTGCAGATCTTGTTTTGTCTCTCAGACTCTGTGTAGGTGTATACATGTATTAGTTTTCAGGAATGATAATTATATATAAAATCTTATGAAACGTTTCGCATGTGTAAGTCATGTTTGTAATAAATTGGTAATTTTTCATCTAAAGAAACCTGTCTATGTGCTTTCTGATACTGAGCTAAACACAGTTGAATGCCTATATAATGGGCAATGTCATTGCCCTGTTTAACTTCAGAGTTAATATCGCCACTTGAAGAGGGGGACTGGGAAAGAAAGAAGTTCACCCTCTAACCTCTGCTGTAAACATGACAATGAAACAAAAGTATGTTTAGCCTTGACTAATGCCTTTAAGGAAGGAAGCTGCCACCTCTATCTAGTCTAACCTATATGTGGCTCCCGATCCATGGCAATGTGGTTGATAGTTATTTGACCTCTGGGCAATTAGAAACAGACAATAAATGCAGGCCTAGCCACAAGGAATGTTCAAATATCTAATTACTGAAAGGAAAATATGACAAGTCAATCATTATGTAATATTTAATAATATATGCAAACAGTTTGTCATCCCTATGATTTAGTATTCCCTGTATATAGGCGAGGCTGTTTTAGCACACATCAGAAGATCAGTAAAGTGCTTGCTCAATGCATTAGGGCTTGGAAATACCAGATCTGGATGAGAAATCAATCAGATCTGATGCTGCAGTTTTGTTTAAGGAGCCTGGTATAAGTCTAATGATTTCAAGTGGTAAAGACCAGAGCAAGTAAACATGTCACAAGAAAGAACCATTAATGAAGACAAACTAATTAACTGAGAAGAAAGTTTAATAATGATAAAAGAAGGAATAGTAGAAGAAAAAAAAACAGATTACCAAAAAAGTATACAAAGCTCTTCCACAAATTCTTTCCATCTGCTCAGTCTTCTATCAATCAAAGTTAAGATGAGTTGAGAGTGAGTTTCTTTGGAATCAAGGCGGCCAAGGTGTACTAAGGAACCCCAGCAAATCTCAAAGAAATGGGAACCAGAAGAAAAACTTTTCACTAATTAGAGCCATGCTTAACACAAAGGATGATGGTTGTATTTGTTGGAGATAATTATCTCGTCTCCAGGACATCACTGTAGGAGTTTGTCAGGGGAATGTCCTAGGTCCAACCATTTTCAGCTTCTTTAAGAATGACCTTTCCTCCATAAGAAGGTCAAACGTTGGGATGTTCATTGATGATTGCACAATGTCCAGCTCTATTCCAGACTCCTCAGATACTGAACCAACTCAGGTCATTTAGAAACAAGGCCTAGACATCAATCAGACCTGTTGTGATAAGTGACTCAAGACATTAATACCATGAGTAAATCAAGAAATGAGCATATGCAATGAGGGAGAATCTCCCCATCTCCCCGCTGATATTCAATGGCATTACTTTCACTAAACACCCACTCTTTAGATCTTGGGGGTGTGTAGCATTGCTGAGAAACTAAGGTGAACAGTGAAACAAATATCATCGGTACATGGGCAGGTCAGAGGCTGGGAATTGTGTGGCAAGTCATGCATCTTCTCTTTCCCCAAACTCTGTTCATCGTCTGCTAGGTAGAAACCAAAGATGAGTTGGAATACTCTTCAATTGAATGGATGCACACCATTCAAGCAGTAGTCAAAAAACATCCAGGGTAAAGCTGCTCATTTGACTGGCTCCCAAACTACTTGAATGTTCCTCCAACATAATGTAAAATGTCAGCCTATAGTATAGTTTACATTGACTGCTGTTAAGGGTGTAAACAAAATCTCTACTACCTCATGTTGGTGAGGTCTGTTAATTTTGTGGTATTTCACTCTAGTTTGTTACTCACATCTGCCATTAACTTTATTACCTACTGCACTCAGTAATTCAAACAAACGTTACGATTCTTTCATGCCTTTAGTTTCTTAATTCAAATTCAGTTCTGAGTCCTTTATCATGGTCAGGTTTCTGAATAACATCTAGGTGAAGAAAAGATACACGTTGTTGAAGCTTTCCGTCTTATACTTATCTGGACAGATGTAAGAATGCATTGCTGGAAAAGCACAGCAGGTCAGGCAGCATCAGAGGAGCAGGAAGTTCGATGTTTCAAGCCGGCCCAAAACAACGATTTTCCTGCTCCTCGACGCTGCCTGACCTGCTGTGCTTTTCCAGCAACAAACTCTCAACTCTGATTTCCAGCATCTGCAGACCTCACTGTCTCCTAGATGTAAGAATGCCAAGTTTCAAAGGGAGCAGCAACAGTTTTAACAGGACGCTGGTGAACAGTCTAAAAAACATTTTGAGGACCACCGAAATGAGAATATGATGTACAAATTTCAGTGCTGCTATGAAGCTCGGTACACTGGAAGAAGGTCTCAATGAGTGGTGGATTGTATCAAACATCACAGCTATTTGGCTCTTCACGGTGTTACTCAATATTTGCAAAGGTCAGAATGTAATAACTAATGTTAATGTTACTTCAGACAAGCTAGAGTGTGACCATTATAATTATGTGCTCAATGATACGGCACCAAAGAAAATCTCACCCTTTACTTTTCAGACAGAGCCTTGGTGGTGTTCCTGGATGGGGTGATGGAGAAAAGGGCTGTCAGTTTTCCTGTATTTTTCTTTTCCTGGACTCAGCTAGCCCAGAGTAATGCAGTGTCCTGGGTGAAGTGGGACACCTAGCAAAGTATACAAAACGTCAATGATCTTCTGTGTTCTGCAAGGGTAATGCTGCCATCTTCTCTCTGCAACCTCACATTCACAGGGCCAGCACTCACGTGAACTTTTGCACTATTTCACCAGAGGCCATAGAGTCCAACTATTACATGTGTTCCGTTTATTTGCTGGCTATCACCAAATTCATCTTCCTAAATAACTATACCTTTCTGCATCTCCTAATTATGCTGCTCCTGCAGCACCACTAGCTGCTCTTCCATCAGTCCAATGACTCCCTGTATTTCATTTCAGGAAAAATGGCTAATAATCAAAAAGCCCAAGACCAGTGTGAGGTGGTGGCTGATTTCAGGCTCCTTGCTCCATATGAGGGAAAGATTCTCCAGTTAGTTGCTGAAGACCATGACCACTCATGTGTGGATAGAGAGATGTCAATAGCCAACCAACCCAGAAAACTTTGTCATGTTTTGCTGCTCTGCCCTCCATTAACACCAATGCTAAATCATTTTTAACCTACACAGGCTTCTAACCTTCTTAGTCACCTAATTCTCCCTTTTCTCAAAGCGACATCCAATGAACCTTCACAAAGAAGAGGCCAGTGCCCGGAGATCCTCAGATCCACTTCTGTTGCAGAAAAGCTTCATTTCACTGCAGCAACCCTGTGTTTCACTGAATAGAATATGCACAACTGGGCAGAGTTAGATCAGACTGCAATACAGCTGGGGAAATTACCATACTATACTACACTTTAGAATGTAAGACAGTCTTTAAAGCATATGCACATGATCGCACACAGAAGATGAATTATTGCCCAATGTAATCTACTATTTTGAACATGGTATATCAATGATTATCATATATAAACAGTGTCACTTTAATGGGAGAAAGTGGGGGCTGCAAATGTCTAATCTTCAAGACAATTTTTGACTTGGTCTTCTCGTCAACCAGTATAATGTGAATCTCTAGTTATAGAGTGAAAAGCATGTGATAAAAGATGGAGACAGCAATGTTTTCCACTGCCTAGAAAATGCATGAAGTCAGTGATGATCAAGAGTCAGACCATCTGGAGAAGTGAATTAAAACATTCATTTTTTCCAAGAAATTGTCAGTACAGCTTTAAGGCCAGCTGGCAGTCAGAATAGCCAAGAGCTGAACAAATACTATGAAGGAAGCATCTCTGAACAGAAAAATCATCAGGAGAAATGGCCAGAACCCCGAAAGTCTGAAAAGGGTCTTTCCAATGCTAAAAGGGGAAGCAAGCTTTTAAAGCTGTGGACAGCAATAAAATCCCACGAGCAGTTAAGGGGATAAATCTGAAACAATTACCCACAATAAGAGGCTGATTACTGGGCACCTGAAGCAGATTTGGTCCCTTAAGGGAGGGAATGAAAAGGCTTTGTCTGTTTACAGGAAGCTAGACTGAGAAACAGTTAAGACACATGAGTCAGTGACGTAGAGGTAATGTGATTGGATTGGAATTCAGAAACTAAGACTACAATGGCATGCGTTAGAATCCCCGCACATCAGCTGGTGAAATTTGAAAGCAATAAAATCTGGAATGAAAAGCTTGTCTAATGGTGACCACTGCTGATGGTGGTAAAAATCCAATTAATATCCTTGAGGGAATGAAAACTGCTGCCTTTACCTGGTTTGTTCTACATGAGATGACACAACAATAGAAATGTGGTTGACTCTTAATTTCTCTATGAAATGACCTAGCAAGGTGGTCAAGGGGATCAAACTGCTACACAGTCTAAAGAAAAGAATGAAACTGGATGGACTATACTTCCAATTCTACTATCGCAAACCGTCTCATCAATTGTCACCATTCCTTCAGTGACCTAGTGTAATGAAGTCCATTCTCAAACTTGTGTTGTTACTTTCCCAAGACTCTGTGAAACGTCATTATTGATCAACTTCTGTCCACCTCAGGGTTGTCCGTGGCCTAATACCCAGATTGACGTGGCAGGACAGTCTCAACTGATCACAATCCAGCTGTCTCCACAACACTCCAAGTCACCTACCTGTCATCCTTGGATTGGTTGCACTGCAAGACTGAGTCTCACGACCCCGACTGCAAAGAAGGAGGATTCTGGCTAATCCAAGATGGAGGACAGGAAATGTTTCTGGTTGGAACATGCTGCTCCTGTTTTGAGGTGTTGGAGGTGATTTCCTCGAATTCCAGGAGCAGCAATTACTGTTTTATATGCAGTTGCATTGTTTTGGAGCTGTGGAGAAAAAAAACACAAAACAACAGCACTTTTAAAAGGGAGAAGGACAGACAAAGGCAGCACATGGTAGTGCAGGAGAGAGAGAGAGAGAGAGAGAGAGAAAGAAACCCACACTGCTAACTAATGCAGCAGTGAATCTGCGTAGTTACTGCCTTTGGTGTTTGAATTCATGGATTGCTGGACATTGGAGTGCATCTTGGAAAAATTAACAAACAGTGAAATTCACAACTGATCTTGGAGGCACCTGTTTGGGAGAGGTCACAGCATAGAAACAGATTAGTGAATAGTTTTAAGTATAGCCTTGCTTTAAATCTACGATAGTGAGTAGAGTGGGTTCTTTATTGATTATATGTTTTATTGAGATATGTCTCTGAAGCCATAAGTATTAAGTTAGCCTAGAGCAGTGTTTTGTAGAGAAATTAGATGGTGCTATTTTCTGGATCTATAGATTGGCAAAAGCAAAAATGGCCTTTAGTAGAGTGATATGCTCTTCTTGTCGGATGTGGGAGTTTAGGGAGAGTTTACATGTTACTGAGGATTGTATCTGCAACAAATGCCATTGGTTGCGAATCCTATCTGATCGAATGGATTGGTTGGAGACACAGTTAGAGGCAATGAGGAATTTACAAGAGTAAAGGTGGGGGGGTGAGATAGCAGTTAGAGGAAGGGAGAAAAGCTGCAGATACAGTCAGATAGATGGGTTAACTCTAGGAAAGTTAGGAGAAGTAGACAGGGAGTGCAGGAGTCTCCTGTGGCTATCCCCTTTTCAAACAAATATGCTGCTTTGGAAAATGTAGGGGGTGATGGACTCTCAGGGGAATGTAGCACGGACAGCCAAATTTCTAGTACCAAGAATGGCTCTAATGCAATCAGGGGTACGTCGGTTCCTAACAATTGATTGTGTTCAGGGACTCTCTAGTCAGACACACAGACAGATGTTTCTGTGGCCAGCAGAGAAAAATCAGAATGGTGTGTTGTCTCCCTGATGCGGGGATCAAGAATATCTCAGAGAGGGTGCAGAATGTTCTGAAAGGAGAGAGGGACCACCAGGAGGTCGTTGTACACATTGGTACCAATGACATAGGAAGGGAAAGGGATGACATTCTGAAGGGAGAATTTTAGAAAGTTAGGCAGGAATTTAAAAAGGAGGTCCTCGAGGGCAGTAATTTCTGGATTATTCCTGGTGCTACGAGCTAGTGGGGGCAGGAATAGGAGAATAGAACAGGCTGAGGAGCTGGTGTATGGGAGAAGGATTCACATTTTTGGATCATTGGAATCTTTTCTGGGGTAGAAGAGACCTGTACAAGAAGGACAGGTTGCACCTTAATTGGAAGGGGACTAATATACTGGGAGGGAAATTTGCGAGAGCTGCTTGGGAAGATTTAAACTAGTAAGGTGGGGAGGGGGAGTTGGTACCCAGGGAGACAGTAAGGAAGGAGATCAATCTGAGGCTGGTACAGTTCAGAAAAGAAGCGACTCACACAGTCAGGGCAGGCAGGGACAAAGCAGAGAACAAGGTAGGAATGATAAATCAAACTGCATTTATTTCAATGCAAGAGGCCTAACAGAGAAGGCAGATGAACTCAGGACATGGTTGAAAACATGGGACTGGTATATCATAGCAATGACAGAAACATGGACAGGACTGGCAGCTTAATGTTCCAGGGTACAAATGCTGTAGGAAGGATAAAATGGGAGGCAAGTGAGGAGGGGAAATGACATTTTTGATAAAGGATAGTGTTACATCTGTACATAGGGAGGATATTCCTGGGAATACATCCAGGAAAATCATTTGGGTTGAACTGAGAAATAAGAAAGGGATTATTGGGATTGTATTGTAGCTCCCTCCCCCCACCCCCAATAGTCAGCAGGAAATTGATAAACAAATTTGTAAGGAGATCTCCACTATCTGTAAGAATAGTAGGGTCATAATGGTAGGAGATTTTAACTTTCCGAACATAGACTGAGCCTGCCATAATGTTAAGGGTTTCGATGGAGAGGAATTTGTTAAGTGTGTACAAGAACATTTTCTGATTCAATACGTGAATCTACCTACTAGAGAAGGTGCAACACTTGCCTTACTCTTGGGAAATAAGGCAGGGCAGGTGACTGAGGTGTCAGTGGGGCCAGTAACCATAGTTCGATTAGTTTTAAAATAGTGATGGAAAAGAATAGACTGAATCTAAAAGTTAAAGTTCTAAATTGGAGGAAGGCTGATTTTGACGGTAATAGGCAAAAACTTTCTAAAGCTGACTGGGGGCAGATGTTCGCAGGTAAATGGACGGCTGGAAAACGGGAAGTCTTCAGAAATGAGATAATGAGAGTCCAGATGCAGTATATTCCTGTTAAGGTGAAAGGAAAGTCTGGTAGGTATAAGGAATGCTGGATGATGAAAGAAATTGATAGTTAGGTTAAGAAATAGAAGGAAGCATATGTCAGGTATAGACAGGATAGATTGAGTGAATCCTTAGAAGAATATAAAGGCAGTAGGAGTATAATTAAGAGGGAAATCAGGAGGGCAAAAAGTGGACATGAGATAGCTTTGGAAAATAGGGTGAAGGAGAATCCAAAAGGTTTTTACAAATACATTAAGGTCGAAAGGGTAATGAGGGAGAGAAAAGAGCCCTCAAAGATCCGCAAGGCGGACTTTTGTGTGGAGCCACTGGAGATTCGGGAGATACTAAACGAGTATTTTGCATCAGTGTTTACTGTGGAGAAGGACGTGGACTGTAGGGAAATAGATGGTGACATCTTGAAGAATGTCCATAACACAGAGGAGGAAGTGCTGGATGTCTTGAAATGCATAAAGATGGATAAATCCCCAGGACCTGATCGGGTGTATACCCTAGAACTCTGTGGAAAGCTAGGGAAGTGATTGCTGGGCCTCTTGCTGAGATATTTGCATCTTCGATAGTCACAGGTGAGGTGCAGGAAGACTGGAGGTTGGCTAACGTGGTGCCACTGTTTAAGAACGGTGGTCAGGCCAAGCCAGGATCTATAGACCAGTGAGCCTGATGTCGGTGGTGGGCAAGTTGTTGGAGGGAATCCTGAGGGATAGGACGTACATGTATTTGGAAAGGCAAGGACTGATTAGGGATAGTCAACATGGCTTTGTGCATGGGAAATCATGTCTCACAAACTCAATTGAGTTTTTTGAAGAAGTAACAAAGAGGATTGATGAGGGCAGAGGATGGATGTGATCCATATGGACTTCAATAAGCCATTTGACAAGGTTCCCCATAGGAGACTGATTAGCAAGGTTAGATCTCATGGAATACAGGGAGAACTAGCCATTTGGATACCGAACTGGCTCAAAGATAGAAGAAAGAGGGTGGTGAAGGGTTTTTCAGATTGGAGGCCAGTGACCAGTGAAGTGCCACAAGGATCAGTGCTTGGTGCACTACTTTTTGTCATTTATATAAATGATTTGATTTGAACATAGAAGGTGTAGTTAGTAAGTTTGCAGCTGACACCAAAATTGGAGGTGTAGTAGAGAGCGAAGAAGGTTTCCTCAGATTACAATGGGATCTTGATTAGATGGGCTAATGGGCTGAGGAGTGGCAGAAATTGTTTAATTTAAATAAATACGAGGTTTGCTAAGATTCTACAATCTTTCCCCTTTTGGGAAAGCAAATCTTAGCTGGTCTTATACACTTAATGGTAAGGTCCGAGGGAGTGTTGCTGAACAAAGAGACCTTAGAGTGCAGTTTTATAGCTCCTTGAAAGTAGAGTCACAGGTAGATAGGATAGTGAAGAAGGCATTTGGTATGCATTCCTTTATTGGTCAGAGCATCGAGTACAGGATTTGGGAGGTCATGTTGCAGCTGTACAGGACATTGGTTAGGCCACTGTTGGAATATTGCATGCAATTCTGGTCTCCTTCCTATTGGAAGATGTTGTGAAACTTGAAAGGGTTAAGAAAAGATTTACAAGGATGTTGCCAGGGTTGGAGGATTCGAGCTATAGGGAGAGGTTGAATAGGCTAGGGCTGTTTTCCATGGAGCGTCGGAGGCTTAGGGGTGACCTTATCAAGGTTTATAAAATGATGAGGGGCATGGATAGGGTAAATAAACAAGGTCTTTACCCTGGGGTAGGGGAGTCTAGAACTAGAGGGCAGTGGTTTAGGGTGAGACAGGCAATATATAAAAGAGACCTAAGGGGCAACATTTTCATGAAGAGAGTGGTGCATGTGTGGAATGAGCTGCCAGAGGATGTGGTGGAGGCTGGTACAATTGCAACGTTTAAGAGGCATCTGGATGGGTTTATGAATTATGAGGATTTGGAGGGATATGGGCTGGGTGCTGGCAAATAGGACTAGATTAGGTAGGGATATCTGGTTGGCATGGACAAGATGGACTGAAGGGTTGTTTCTATGATGTACATATCTATGACTCTATGACATGTATCCATAGACACTGGTTGAACCAAACACCTGACTGACGATGGCCAAATTCCTGGAATCAGTCGTTGACTTTCAAGCATAGTCATTTATTTGAAGCAGATACAATATGTTTGCTGCATTCAATGGCAGATGTTGCAGGTGTGACATTGACACATGTTGGGACATGCCCACTCCTTTGGCTGTTCGGTGTTCTCCACCAAGAAAAGCTCCCGTCCCTTCCTCTGCACTGAAAAACAAAGCAGAATGGTTGGCATCCTGCAACTGAGAACTAAATATTCAGTAAACTCAGAGAACAATGGGAGCCACAAATTTGCTGGCAGCCTCTAATTCTGTGCTTAAGTCAGTGAGTGTGCATTATGAATTAGATAGAGAATGCCAGTCTCTGAGTACACTCAGAGTGAGTTAAGAAAACAAGAAAAGAGCCATCAGATGCATCTTGTGCATCTCCATGAAATGCATTCAGGTCCCTGTGTGCAAAGCAGCCTGGGAGAAGTATGCATGTTGTAAGTGTCCCTGATTGCCAAAGAGCTGAGCAACAGAGAGCTATTAGGGTTGGTCTAACAGCAGGCATGGTGAGGTAGGTGGTTTCAAATGTCCACTTGCTTGGATGAAAGTTCAAATAGGGTGGCATCAATGAAGCATGCAGTGACCGTGTGCTGAAGACATGACTGAATAATTGCTGGGACAAGCAATCAGTAAGCTGCAGCTACTATATACTGTTATGACATGGGGTAAACCCTCCGCTTAATTTAAACCAGCAACACAGAAATGATTAATCCCGTGCAATAATCTGTGAAAATTCAAGGTCAAGAGCTATTTAAAGTCCAAGTTAACAACTTTATTTCTTAAAATATAACAGAGAATAATTAATTAACAACTATTTACAACTCCTTTCTCGAACCTATCTTTTACTTTCCCTCTACAATATTGGTCCGATAAAAATCTCGATTAAGATTTACAAAGCAAAACAGCTTATCTCAAAACCAGGCAGCTTTTGGCTCTTCTCTGTATTCCTGTCTTCTTTTCTTCTTGGGGGATTCTGCTTCATAGGTTACTGATTGATAAAGGTACCTTTAAGAGAGCTTTTTTTTGGCAGTTTTCACATGCTGGTGGCTTGACAGTTCTCCTCCCAACTGTTCAATTTTCCCCAGTCTTATACCCCCAAAGCATCAGATTGTGTCATTGACTTTTAAGATTGTCAATATACTAAATTCAAACTGGATTGGAGTTTGATGTTAGCATCTGGCAGAAAACCTCTGGAGGTTACCATTCGAGACTTGAAGTGAAAATTGCAGGACTTTTTCTCATTGCCAAGATTCTGATTCTATCATTCTCTCGTTTTTTTCCCAAGAAAGAGGTCAGTAGGACTTTTCTTTGTAAATCATCATAATCTTTTCATTTTCGCAATGTCTACTTTGAAGTTTATTGAAAATAACATTTATGAAGAAAGACACCAACAAGACGAAAAAAAATCAGTTTACCAAATAAGTAAATATTATAATCATAACATCCAGTCCACATGTGAGAAACTCGAGCTTCAAATACAGAAAACAACTTTTAGAAAATATTCAGAATCATTTGCAAGTTATTCTGGAGTACAATAGATAGCTTCTTAAAAATAGAGTCAATAGCTTCCCAAACCTGCTTTTGAAACCAATGAACAAAGATGGACAGATATTAACTTTTCCCAGTCCAGTCGATATTGCACCATTGTCAGATTTTGTGTGTCACACAAGTTACATTCTTTAATCCATCCAAAAGTGAAAAAAAATTAAAATTCCGTTTGAAAACCAAACAAGTCAAAACAATCTTGAGCACTTCCTCTCTAAAGAAATGAGGGGACATCATTTACATTGCTATCTACTTGAAATACATTTTGAGCCAATTTGCTCGCTCTCCACTTTTGAAATGAAATGCTACTGATAACTTCTTTTTAGCACCACATATGTGAGTACATGCTGCATTTATCTTTTAGCTCTAACTTAACTCTTTAATAATGGAGTCTCAATTCTTTATGGAAGGGGGATGACAGCAGCAATAGATTTCAAGAGTAATAAATCAAGTGGCTTTGATGGAGGAGGCTAAAGTCATGCTTCATTTATTTCATGGTCAGAAACAGAATTCATTATCCCCCAGAAAGAGGTCAGTAGGACTTTTCTTTGTAAATCATCATAATCTTTTCATTTTCGCAATGTCTACTTTGAAGTCTATTGAAAATAACATTTATGAAGAAAGACACCAACAAGACGAAAAAAATCTTTTCCTTTGCTAATACCATTCTCAAAATCAACTGAAAAGCTAATGTTGGCATTCAAATAATGAAAGATGTGTAAAGGTAGAGGAAAGATAAATGGTCAGCAGAGCAAGAGGATGGAAAAATACTATAAATGCTGACAGGAGATTGAAGTGATGGTACCTCAAATATTTAATTCGAGTCAAAACTTACCTGAGAGGGCCTGTAAAATAAATAGGGTCATTCAACACTGTCAGAAGATTTCTCTTTTTCAAGGGAGAGTATTCTCTATTCAAGGAGGTTGCTTAAGGCACTGTCCACAAACATCCTGTGGACAATCTTAAAAGAAAAGCAAAGACGTAGTCATAATATCCTATAAATGCATAGCAAACAAAATAAGACACAATTTGACACATCGTTTGGGATTCTCTAATTCGGGCAAGGCAACATTTTCACTTGTCTTCATAATTCCACCCCCAGGTCTGAGCACTTTTGTATGTCAAGCTGTTAACATGACTTTTATTATCTAATTGTGAGCCCACCATCAGCTTCAAAGTAAATGTGGGAACTCCCTCCTATATCCTAAGGACTGAGTACAGAATTAGAAGGCAGAAGCACCCCCAAAGACCTATGGTCAATCATCCTTGAAGGCAGAGATCAGGACCAATGCAAGTTTCACAGCAGCTCAAGTTGGAGGAAGGGGATTCCTGTTTGAAGCTTTCTTCTTATTTAAAAGAACCCAAGACTGTTAGTTCCTTCTGGACCATATATTATTGCCTCTTAGGACAGCATTTGAGAATATGGCAGGTAGTGAAGAAACTCCTCATCTGCTTTGGACCTATCCTTTCTACTATCACTTTTAAAAGTTGTTTTAAGTGTAAAAAAATTGTATTTTTAAGGGTCTGGAGACGATTTTAGGGAACACAAGCATAAAATCTGATGATGGTTTAGCAGTGGGATGTTGGGCAAACACTAAGAAGGCCTGCAAAATATTTCAGAAATCTATCAGGAACTGGCAGAACAACCAGAAGGTTGTGAGGTAATATCTTCTGGGAGGTTACACTTCATGGAAAGACAGTGAAAGGTTTTGATGAACAGAGAGACTTAGGGGTTCAAATATATCATGCTGGATAAGTAATTACTTGTGGGACACTAAATTAATAAGCAAAGGATAATAATTAATTTTTACTGTTGGTAAGCCACACTTGGAATACCTGTGTTTACTTTAGGAAAACCTTATAACCATTTGGTAATGTTCACCAGGGAAGAAAACTATAAAGAATATTTATGTAGTTCAGGTAGTATCTCCATTGGAGAAGTGACACTGTACAGATTAATGTTTCTTTAAAAAAGAAATAATGTTTTTTGATGGAATGAATGGAGAAACATCATTTTTGCTGTCCAGCAAGCCAGGAACCATTTTCCATCGTCGCAGACTGAGAGTGCAGATTGAGAGACGATGAGATATCTTTCACACACATGTCTATAGCAGCATGAATTGTCAAGCATGAGGAAAAATTAGACAAATTGATACTGTTATTCTTGGAGGAAGGAATGCTGAAAAGAAGTTTGATCGAGATATTTGAAATCATGAAGGGTGTGGACAGAGAGAAACTGCTACTACTTGGAAAGGATCAAGAAAGCGAGGGCACTGATTTCATGATGTTTAGTTAATGAGCTGGTGCAGGGATGATGGACTGAGGGGCTTCCTTTTGTGTCACTAACAGTTTTGTGAACACTTCTATGAAGTGGCTGGCAAAAAGTGCAAAAGTGACATGAGGTGAATGTTCGAGTACACGCGGGGAGTGGTTAAGGTCTGAAATGCACTTATGTGAGATGTGGGTATTGCTCGCTACTCTACATAGAGTCTCACATAAGACAGACATACATGAGGCGTGGGCATCAGTGGTTGGTCAGGTATTTATTGCCCATTCCCAGTTGTCCTTGTGAAGGTGGTGGTGAGCTGCCTTCTTGAACCGCTACAGTCCATTTGATTTAGGTACATCCATTCATACACATTGTGAATTCACTTTTAATTAATTCAATGTTAACTCCACCTGATGCCATCGGTGATTGAACCCAAAACCCCATAGCATTAACCTGGGCCTCAGGATCACCACTGTGCCACCTCCTTCCTACAACTGAAGAATTTAAAGGGACTGAGATTGTTATTTGAAAAGTTATAATTTGCAATGTTGCAGGAGAAGGTGGTTAATTGAATTGGGTGAATTGCACTTTTGGGAATATGGTGTGGACACAATGGGCTGAATGACCTCCTTCCAGACTCAAACAGTTCTCTGATTCTATAAAATAGTGCATTACCAGTGCAGTGTGAGTCCACTTGTGGCAATTAGTTTTCTGGGGCCATGAAGAAACTAAACCAGCAAGCCTTAAAGGAGTCCCTTTTAACTATAACCAAGTAGGAACCATTGCAGATTGTTCTCTGCACTCCCTCCCCCCCCTCCACTCCCGCCACTACCCAATGTTCTCTCTGCTTTCCAGACTTCCTATGGGATATTCATCTTCAACAGAAAAGTTGCATTGGTTCTTAGGGCATGACTGGCACTCCATAAAACTTTTATGGTAATATTCCAGTTTCAAATGATTCTTATCTCACAGTTGCTCAAACAAACCTTTATTCCTTCATGTTGTTCGGAAGGTTATTGTAATTGGATGGAGCATTCATCTCATTTGACTGATATTGTTACATTGCACTTGCTCTTAATCCAAATTTCTAAATATGTAGGACTGAATCTTTTTATTTAGTGAACTGTGAGGTGTGTCATTTTTAGGAGAGTTTAGCACTGCAAAACCTAACATGTATTGTCACCATATCTTAGCAACCTCACCTACCCTGTATCCAATTCAGTCCCATCTGACCATGTGTTGTTCTCAGAACTATTTGCCAAACACTGGCTAGCTACTGAAAGACCAGTATCACTTTTGTCATAGAGTCATAGAGATGTACAGCATGGAAACAGATCCTTTGGTCCAACCCATCCATGCTGACCAGATATCCCAACCCAATCTAGTCCCACCTGCCAGCACCCGGCCCATATCCCTCCAAACTCTTCCTATTCATATACCCATCCAAATGCCTCTTAAATGTTGTAATTGTACCAGCCTCCACCACTTCCTCTGACAGCTCATTCCATACACGTACCCACCCTCTGTGTGAAAAAGTTGCCCCTTAGGTCTCTTTTATATCTTTGCCCTCTCAACCTATGCCCTCTAGTTCTGGACTCCCCCATCCCAGGGAAAATACTTTGCATATTTATCCTATCCATGCCCCTCATAATTTTGTAAACTTCTATAAGGTCACCCCTCAGCCTCCGACGCTCCAGGGAAAACAGACCCAGCCTGTTCAGCCTCTCCCTATAGCTCAGATCTTCCAACTCTGGCAACATCCTTGTAAATCGTTTCTGAATCCTTTCAAGTTTCACAACATCTTTCCGATAGGAAGGAGACCAGACTTGCATGCAATATTCCAACAGTGGCCTAACCAATGTCCTGTACAGCCGCAACATGACCTCCCAATTCTTCTACTCAGTACTCTGACCAATAAAGGAAAGCATACCAAACGCCTTCTTCACTATCCTATCTACCTGCAACTCCACTTTCACGGAGCTATGATCCTGCAATCCAAGGTCTTTTTGTTCAGCAAGACTTCCTATGACCTTACCATTCAGTGTATACGTCCTGCTAAGATTTGCTTCGCCAAAATGCAGCACTTTGCATTTATCTGAATTAAACTCCACCTGCCACTTCTCAGCCCATTGGCCCATTTGGTCCAGATCCTGTTGTAATCTGAGGTAACCCTCTTTGCTGTCCGCTACACCTCCAATTTTTGTGTCATCTGCAAGCTTACTAACTGTACCTCTTATGCTCTCAACTAAATCATTTATGTAAATGACAAAAAAATAGAGGACCCAGCACCAATCCTTATGGCACTCCACTGGTCACAGGCCTCCAGTCTGAAAAACAACCCTCCACCACCACCCTCTGTCTTCTACCTTTCAGCCAGTTCGGTATCCAAATGGCTAGTTTTTTTAGATTAGATTACTTACAGTGTGGAAACAGGCCCTTCGGCCCAACAAGTCCACACCGACCCGCCGAAGCGCAACCCACCCATACCCCTACATTTACCCCTTCCTAACACTACGGGCAATTTAGCGTGGCCAATTCACCTGACCTGCATATCTTTGGACTGTGGGAGGAAACCGGAGCACCTGGAGGAAACCCACGCAGACACGGGGAGAACGTGCAAACTCCACACAGTTAGTCGCCTGAGGCGGGAATTGAACCCGGGTCTCTGGCGCTGTGAGGCAGCAGTGCTAACCACTGTGCCACCGTGCCGCCCATAAGAATTTTTTTTTTTACCTGTTTCCCCCCCCCCCCCCCACCAGCCAGCCTCCAGAAAAGATTACCCTTCCCCTCCCAGTTCTCCCTATATTCCGTGAGATCTAACCTTGCTAATCAGTCTCCTATGGGGAACCTTGTCGAACGCCTCCCTGAAGTCCATATAGATCACAATCTACCACTCTGCCCTCATCAATCCTCTTTGTTACTTCCTCAAAAAACTCAATCAAGTTTGTGAGACATGATTTCCCACGCACAAAGCTATGTTGACTATCCCTAATCAGTCCTTGCTTTTCCAAATACACGTACATCCTGTCCCTCAGGATTCCCTCCAACAACTCGCCCACCACCGACGTCAGGCTCATTGGTCTATAGTTCCCTGGCTTGTCCTTACCACCCTTCTTAAACAGTGGCACCACGTTAGGTAACCTCCAGTCTTCCAGCACCTCACCTGTGACTATCGATGATACAAATAACTCAGCAAGAGGCCCAGCAATCACTTCCCTAGCTTCCCACAGAGTTCTAGGGTACACCTGATCAGGTCCTGGGGATTTATCCACCTTTAACTGTTTCAAGACATCCAGCACTTCCGCCTTTTGCAAGATGTCACCATCCCTACTGTCTATATCTTCCATATCCTTACAGGTCTCTGTGCACCCAGCCACACTGGCATTCTGAAGCTGCCTTGCTCTGTCCAGGAAGTTTCAAGAAGGCGTTGGAGTAGGGGAATGTGGCTCTTCAATTCATCGGCAGACACCTGGAGCTCTTAGTTGAGGAAGAAGTGCAAACGAAAGGAATCCTTTTCCTGGAAGGTTAGCGGAGAAGATCTACTCCTTGTTTTCTGAAGGTATGAATAGTGAGGCTTGAGTGAAAGTATCAACAAACATATCTCCTGCACCCCACTCCAGCCCAAAGACTGATCCCTCGGGGGGAATACAATCCAGTGAGCACTGTGGCTAAGGAAGAAACACCCCAGGCTGCTGACACTTGAAGGCTAGCTGGTGACTCCTCTTGAAGTCAGGATGCTCTTGAACGTGTACGAATCCCCTCTGCCACATGAGTTCTTCCTATCCTGGCTTTACCATATTCCCCCCCCTTTGTATATACACTTGTCCCCTCTTTACAATTATCTTCCACCTTCCCACAAACTACAGCCCCCAGGCCCAAAGAATAAGAGAAGATAATACCAGAAGACATGGAAGTAGTAGTTAGCCATTCAGTCAAGAATGCACCACCATTCAATATGATTAAAACTGATCTGACTGTAGCCTATAGTCCACTTTCCTATTTATCTGCATAGCCTTTGACTTCCTTGTTGATTAGAAATATGTCTAACTCAATCTTCAATACATTTGCTGATCCACTCTCCATTACTCTCAATCAAACAGAATTCTAAAGACTAGTAAATCCTCTGAGAGAAGAAATTCATCTTCATCTCTAACTTAAGTAGTACACCTCACATTTTTAAAATGGACACCCTTGTTCTGGATTCTTTGTGAATGGAAATATCTTCTCAACATTTACCCTTTCAAAACAACCTTACTAATAACATCCACATTCAAGATTTGTCCAGTATTATAAAGAATGTTCAACATTAGAAATGCTGTAAATAACTGGAAAAGGAATAAAAATGTAATATGGAACAACAGTGAGGCATTTTCACATCACTTTCATTCACTAAGGAAACATATTATTATAAATCCAAGACTGCCTGACTTTTAAGTTGATTCAGGTCTTCATCTGCTTGTCCTTCTACTGTCAGCAGTAAGGACTGCTGAGGTGGTTTCAATGGGCATGTATCACTTATAGCCCTGCCAATATCTTACTGTCAATCAGCTATGGAACTGCCACAGGGAACTTTCCAACACTAGACAAATGACAACATATTTTCCAGACTGGCAATGATTCAGGTGGATGTGCACGAAACCACTCTGCTGACTTTTTACTAGCAAACCCAATAAGGGAAAAGTCTGTTATTCCAACTTCTGGAGACAATTAAACATAACTGCCAAAACTAATAGCTCAGAACCTTTCCCCAGTTGAGTTGAAGAGAAAAAAAAGCTTTATAGATAAAATAGGTCAATGGTGGAAGTTACGGTTTGAAAATCAAAAGCATTGCAATTTTTTATTTTTATGACCTTGGCAAAACTGGGCATATGATAATTTTGTAAAAGCAAAGGAACAGAAGTGTATTTCCAAGCCTAATAATCTGATCTTTTTCTGTGTGTCCATGGGATGAGGGCATCACTGACAAGGTGATCATTTACTAATTGCTATGGAGAATGAGCTGCTCAGCTTCCTTCTTGAACGAGAGCAATCCCTGGGCTGGCGGGATAACCACAATGTTGTTCGGTGAAAGGGAATTCCAGGACTTTGATTCAGCCGCAGTTAAGGGTTGGTGATATATTCCAAGTGATATATTCCCGAGGAATCACGATTATCTGGCAAGATGCAAGGTCTTAATACTCGGCTAAGTAATGTTACCTGGCATTTGAT
Organism: Chiloscyllium punctatum; assembly: GCF_047496795.1. NCBI lineage: Eukaryota > Metazoa > Chordata > Chondrichthyes > Orectolobiformes > Hemiscylliidae > Chiloscyllium > Chiloscyllium punctatum. The sequence goes on along the minus strand of NC_092743.1, from coordinate 51,499,185 downwards.
TATCCGGAATTTGCTTGTTTGAACGAAATACTCCCCGCGGTGTCTTTCGGATAATCAAGATTCTTCTGTCGGTAGTACACACTGCCACCACTGTGTGTCAGTGATGAAGGAAGTGCAAGTTGAAGTTGGTAGATCAGGTAGCAACCAGTACGAGCTGTTTTGTCCTTGATAGCTTCTTCAGTGTTCTTCAAGCTGCACCCATCCAAGCAAGTGGGGAGGATGTCTTCAGTTGTGTCTTGTAGATGGGGCATTGGGACAACAGGAGGTGAGTTACTTGCTGTAGAATTCCTCGCCTCTGACCTTCTCTTGTAATTACAAGATATCTGTGGCTAGACCAGTTGAGCTTCTGGTTTCAATCATATATGGGTTCATCTAGAAACAAATATCTTCCAAAATTGAAAATACACTTCTGTTCCTTTGGCTTCACAAAATTGTCATATGTCCAGTTTTCCCAAGGTCATAAAAATTAAAAATTTGCAATGCTTTTGATTCCCTTATTCTCATTCCATCCAACTAAAAAATTCTCTGTTAATACAATTCACTAATTAATAAAGATCTACATTCAAATATTTAATAAGAATGAATAATTTCTGTAAATTACCAATCTGATCATATTTGATATTGATTTTTTTTCCTCATTTAGTTGTTACTGTAAACACTGGCAGATTTACTGAGCATGATGAGAAGAAAGCTAAGGACAAAATGTTTTCTCTCTATAATATCACTGAAAGTCTCTGCGATGAGGATAAGCCATGCAGGCACTGAAAAGTAGAGAGTTTGTAGGAGAACGTCCTGATGGAATAGTCAGAGGACACCAAGCTATTACTGCTGTCTCAGAAGAAAGATGATCATAGTGGCTGTGCTACAAATTGAAGCAGTGAGAAGATGAAAGGTAGGATTTATGTGAGTATTTATAACCCATCCGATAAAATGGTGACATTGAAATCAAGAGAGCTGTAAACAGTAAAATGCTTTCAGTATAATTGCAAATATTCACAGCAGCAATCCTCAATCCTTTATTTCTTTCTTTATTCCATTCTTTGTGTTGAAGGTTAACTCAATGGTTATTATCTTGATCATGTCATTCATTTCTGTTTTTAAAAATAAATCATTGCTGGGATGTGAGCATCACAGGGACATTTGGATTTTTTGCTTATCGTCTGTCACCCTTGGAAAGAAAATGATGTATAGTTTTGTGCTGCTATAGACAATGTGCTAAAGGGTGGTGGGCAGGGAGTTCCAGGATGTTTACTCAGAACCAGTAAATGTCTAACCTGGGGATATCTGGAAAATTTCTGGTCTCTTATTCGGCCCTTGTATCTGGTTTATACCAGTAGACTGATACCATGCGATATGCTTGCTAGTTAACAACAAGCCTATTTGATCCTGAGTGGTCTTGACAGGGTAAATGTGGGAAGCACAGTTCCTCTTTGGAAGAAACTGGCTCTAGGGATCAGTGATTAAATATTGGGGTCCTCCTTTTTCAACAGAGATTTAGGCAATTATTTTTTTCTTTTAGAGGGTCATGAATCATTGAAAACTTATTTCTGAAAAGGTGACAATAAGCCTAGAAGACATAGGAGCAGAAGGATGCCATTCGGCTTATCAGGTTTGCCCCACCAATCAATGAGATAAGATTAATGACTGACATTGAAATCAAGAAAGCTATAAACAGTAAAATGCTTTCAATATAATTGCAAATATTAACATCAACAATTCTCAATCCTTTATTCCTTTCTTTAATCCTTTCTTTGGGTTGAAGGTTAACTCAATGATATTATAACCCTCAACTCCACAATCCTGCCTTTTCATCATAACCTTTGATTTCCTTACTGCTGAAAAATTTGTCTAACCCAGCCTTGAATATGTTAATGACTGAGCCTCAATAGCCCTCTGTGGTAATGAATTTCACAAATTCATTTACCCTCAGAGAGAAAAATATTTCCCACATCTGTGTTTTAAATAGGAATCTGCTTACTCTGAAACTGTGCCCTCTGGTCCTACAGGTGGAAACAACCTTTAGCATTTAGGGTGGCATTGTATCTTAAGTGGTTAGCACTGCTGCCTCACAGTGCCAGGAACCCGGGTTTTATTTCCAGCCTTGGGCTGCTGTCTGTGTAGAGTTTGCACATTCACCTCATGTCTGCGTGGGTTTCCTCTGGCTGCTCTGGCTTCCTCCCGCAGTACAAAGATGTGCAGATTAGGTAGATCAGTCATGCTAAATTGCTCATAGTGTCCAGGGATGTGCAGCCTTGGTGGATTAGCCAGAGGAAGTGCAGGGTTAAAGGTAAGGTGGTAGGTCTAATAGGATGGTTATCAGAGGGTTGGTGTGGACTTAATGGGCTGAATGGCCTGTTTCCATGTTGTAAGGATGCTATTATTTACCCCATTAAGCTGCCTAAGAATCTTGTATGCTTAAATAAGGTCTATTCTCAATCTTCTAAACTCCAAATACAAGCCCAACATACTCAAACTCTCCTTAAAAGAAAGTTCATTCATGCACAAATCAACCTAGAATTTCTGGACATCCTTCAATGCCCATATATTCTTCCTTCAATAAGGGGACAACAATTGTTTACATTCTTCCAGGTCTTGCCTGACTAATGCCTTGCATAGTTTTCACAAAATCTCCCACTTTTATATTTCATTTCCTTTAAAATCAAATGTCCATTGTCTTCCTTACTAGACATTGAACTTGAATGCTAGCTATTTAGGATTTGTTCACAAGGATCTTAACACCCCTCTGTGTTGCAGCTTCCTGCAGTCTTTCCCCATTTGAATAATATGCAGCTCTTCTGTTCTTCCAGCCAAAGTGATTACCCTCACATTTTCCCACACTATGCTCTCGATTCCAACATTCTGTACACTACCTTAGGGGTAGGCAGGATTTGAGACATGAACGTAACATTCATAAACTTGTTTTGTATACCTCAGAACAGTGCTCCTGTATGGCTAATTTATTCATTTCCAAGTGTTACTTTTTTAAAATGCTAGTTTGCCCTCTATCCAATTACTTGTCAGTTTCCTACTATTACCATTCATTCCCTCTATGTAATTAGTAATGTTCCAATTTACTCCTTTAGTCCCAATTTACTCCTCAGCCCAGGCCTTTGTGAGTTTCCATGCCTTGTTAGCCATATGCACTTCTCATACTGAGGCCAGAGTTATTCTGAATTTTGAGATGCCATCTCTGTCAGTTTACCGTCCTCTTCCATGCCGAATGGAGCCCCAACCCCCTATATGGAATTACCCCTTTTCATCAACATTAGTCCTCAGTGACAGAGTCCTATCTCCAGACTTGAGCTTTGCATTTTTCTCAGGACTCCATGAACTGCACCCTGATTAGCCTTCATTATTCCCGATGCCCAAATCTCCAGAACTGATTCTGACACAGCCTCAGATTAATTTAGCAGGACAGCCCTGACTGAGAATGACACATCCACTGGACTGATGTCTCCACACATTCGTGATTGGTTTGGGGGGAGAGGGAGATGGGGATGCTGACTCAGTACCCCTGACTGATCTAACTGTAATCCTTGGACTAGTTACACTTGACCTTCAAGGCTAACTGTGGGCCAACCCCAGACAGTAAGGACAATGATTCACAGACTCTGACAGGATCAGGTATATCACTGTGATCAACTCCAGACTGAGACTGGTCAAGCCTGTTGAGTGTAGCAGCATCCCTGGTCTGATCATAGTTCCCTTAGCTCCAATAAGAACTGGGCCTCTTTGACTTTCAGACATGGCCATTTGATTGAAGCACATGCAACATGTCTTCTATGTAAGCTGTTGGCACATGCTGTACATGTGACAGTGACTTAACATGGCACTACATGTCTGCCTCCATGACTGTTCAGTTCTCTTCACAGTGGCAGGCTGCCTGCCTTTCCCTCTGTGCTAAAGAGCAATGCAAACTGTCATGTCACCTAATCAGTACAACATGAGTGAACACTGAGGCAGCAAGGTGGGAGCTGTAAGATAAATCTTGTGCAGAGGCATGAGATGCATGGTGTCTCTGCACACAAAGTAGCCTGCCATAAACATGCAAGATATAAGTGCATCAGAGCTGCAAAGGCCTGATACACTTATGAAGTGGTGTGTGAGTTGATCTAAAAGCCAACCATGGTGAAGCTCCTGGTTTGGCAATGCCCACCCACATTCATGAAGTGTAGAAGAGGATGGCATCCCTGGAGCATGCAAGGATGTCATGATGAAGACAGAGTTGGAGGAAACCCTGTAGAAGCAAGTGGTGATCTGCTGCCATTCGGATGTTCATGTTAGAAATTGGCATGTCTGGTATCTCAGGGAGGGAGGGGATAATTGGGAGCTGCACAAAAGATGAGTTGAGTTTAGCTCTGATTGAGATATAAATGCCTGGAACTGAGGTAGTCACTGCTCATTAATGAGATTCAAAACTCACCATTTGAAATGGAAGGTGAAAATTGGAAATTTCTTTCTCAGCATTGGGAATCTGTTATTTCACCTTCTTGCCATATTTTCAAAGCTGTTTCACCATTTCCCATGCTGCTGAAGGCAGAAGCAAGTTCTGCTTTATGTCTTGACCCTCTCCTCTTTTCTCTCACACTTATTTTCTTATTTTCCCTCTTCTGCTCTGTCTCTTACCTCTCTCTCCTGCAGCCTAGTTGCCTTTTATGCTCTTTCTCTCCTTCAGCCACATGCAGGCATTGAGTTTGGAAAGGACCAGCCCAGGCTATCCACCAGCGAGAGGATGGAAATGGATAACGCCGTCAGATGAACACAAGTATCTTTGTTGAAGCCAGCTCTATGAGCATTCAGGCAAAATCTGTGCTGAGCTAATTGTAATGGACTGGATACATGGTTAAAAAGCATCTCCCCAAACAGTTCCTATTCTGTCAATACTCAATGGCCTCAATTCTGTTGGTGGATGAAAAAATGCTACAAAATCATTCAGAAACTCTCCTTGAAATGCAGAGATATTGACATTAAAGACTGGAGAAGCTTGCTACAAATTAGTCAAAACTGTAAAAACTTTGTCCAATAAGCAATGTCATACTTTGAGTCTAAGAGCCTGAATGATGAGTGAGAACAATGGCTCAGAATAAAAACAAAGGGCTCAACGGTAGACGTCCGGTACATGGCCACCGCCATCCGACGCCTTAAAACGGCGGTGCTCGGACCCGACGTAGTGCACCAGTTGGAGGACGCTCAGGTGTGCGGTGGGATCCCGTCCGCGCTCACCCCAGCCCGGATGGAATTTCACATTGGCCCCAAGGTCCCGTACTTCCCGCGGGAGCCTGTGCCCCACAACCTGAGCCGCCTCCGGAATTTTAATTTTGTTCCCTTAAGGGATATAAAAAGGAAGGCCCTGTATTGACTGCTGCTGCACACCGTCCACCTCTTCTCCCTCATCCACCGTCCGGACACGCCTTGGCGTGCCCATTTGCCACCGGGCGGTGGAGATCCCCAGTGGAGGGCTCTCTACGCGGGAGTCCTCCCCCTTTCTCTCGGGGATCTGGGGTGGAAGGTGCTGCACGCAGCAGTCCCCTGCAACCGCAGGTTGCGGTTGTTCACGGACTCCCAGCCCAACTGCTTGTTCTGTGGCATTGTGGAGTCCGTGGACCATGTATATATTGGGTGTGGGCGTTTGCACTCCCTTTTTGATTTTCTCAAAAACCTTCTCCTCTGTTTCTGGCTGCACTTCAGTCCCACGCTCCTGATCTTCGGGCACCCGGTACGGAGGAGGGAGGGCAGGTCCGAAGGCCTCCTCGTGGGTCTGCTCCTGGGCCTGGCCAAACTGGCCATCAACAGGTCGAGGCAGCGGGCCGTGGAGGGGGTCGTTAGGGCCGACTGCCTGCCCCTCTTCCAGGGTTATGCTGGAGCCCGGGTGTCCTTGGAGAAGGAGCACGCGGTGTCCACCAACACCCTGGAGTCGTTCAGGGAGAGGTGGGCGCCGCAGGGAGTGGAGTGCATTATTTCCCCCTCCAACTCTATTTTGATTTAGTCCCTACCCTCCCCTTCACTGTTTTGCTCACACAGCATTGCCCCTTGATGTGAAGGGCAGTGCCTGTCATTGGCCACTCGGGTGTTTTTCATATCTTCCTGGTGGTGGAAATTGAATAAAGATTCGTGCACTTTGTGTCTTTTCACTGTGTCTCACACCTGCACACACACACCATGGGTGCTGGGGAAAAAATAAGCACTACCGCAGTTAGGCGGTAGTGTGGAGAAAAGAAAAAAAAATAACCAGGAGATTTGATTGCCCTTTGATGTGAAGGGCAGTGCTTGTCACTGGCCACTAGGGTGTTAAGAAAAAAGAAAAAAAAATAAAAACAAAGGGCTCAAGTCCACCGTTCCGTCTCCCACTATAGTCTGGACATCCTAACCCATGTAACCCTAAGATTCATGGGTTAAGTATAAGCATGTACATTCATGTGAAGTCCCACAGCAGAAACTCATGATAGAGTTGATGTCATTCTCAAATTGAGGGACAAGTGAGAATGAATGATTAAAAAAAAATGCATAGCAGCTTGTGAAAATGGCTGGTTTATGGACGTTGCTAATTTTCAGATAGCCAGATGTGTGAGACAGTATCTCTATTACACAATTTCAATATGTGTATTATTAAGGAATAAAAACAGCTGAGTCACTGTATTGATATTATGACTACGGCTTGAATTTTAGAAAGAATATATAGAAGTGATTTGTGGTCCATTGTTGTACTTATGTCGGTGGTAATTAAACAGTTGGGACTACAGATTGTAACCCAGCCTCTGACTCAGAATCCCTGCTAGCCCAGCTTCTGGGAATAGAGAATTATGGTATCATCCTTACATTTATATTAATAATAAAAATGACCTACTCAGATTTAGTAGATAAAAAACCTAAATAAACAGAAGTAATAGGATGCCCAGGTCTTGTGGATTTCACAAAGGTCAAAAATCATTTATTTAACTTATTTGATTTGACATCAATAATAAGTTCCCTTCCATTTATTTTGGGGAAATAAGTCACTGGATGACAAGGGATTTATGAGTCATTTATCTTGACATACTGGACTCTTAATGTAGCGGCTGCTTGCATTGGAACCTGCTGAAGTGAGCTCTCCATGTTCACTGCTTGGCTCGAGAATGTGATCTGCTATATTTAAATGCTACCCTTCTAGTTTTGCTCTTGTGGTTTTGGCTGGAGGAGCTGGGGAAGTGCTTCACAGTTCTGTTGAAAGCAAAATATAAAAAAGTTGCTTTTTACAAACTTGAATCAATTGCAGTTGCTTTTAATAGTCTAGTAGTGTTTTAATAATGAAAGGTAGTGAGCAAAGTCATGGGTGAGTCTTTCAGTAGCAAGCATGGAGAGGAGTGAGGCTGGCACGGCTGGTTGATAGGGCTGTAAAGTGGGAAAAAGAAGCTGCAATGGGGTAGAGAGACTATCAGGGAGAGAAACAGCTTTAAACCTGTGAATAAATTCATATTCTGCTAATTGGGACTCAAGGAAAGCTGAAGTCTCTGAAGCAAGTAATACGTTGTGACAGGATATGGACACCCTAATTTAAGGCTGCGCAGGTGGACTCACTGTTGAGAAGGTCTTAGATGTTAAAAGCTACAGATAGTCAGAAGAGGAGCTGTACTGACTGTGGGTAGACTACATCTTCAAGTGAAGAAAGTGAAGACTGCAGATGCTGGAGATCTGAGTAAAGAGTGTGGCACTGGAAAAGTACAACAGCTCAGGCAGCGTCCGAGGAGGAGGAGAAACAATGTTTCGAGCATAAGCTCTTCATCAGGAAGGGGGTAGGGAGGGGGGGCACCCAAGGGGGCTGAGAGATAAATGGGAGGGGGTGTGGCTTTAGTAGATGAAGGCTGAGGATAATGGTGATAGGTTGGAGTGCAGGATGGAGTGGATAAGTGGGAAGGAAGATAGACAGGTAGGACAGTTCAAGAGGATGGTGCCGAGTTGGAGAGTTGGATCTGGGATAAGGTGGGGAAGGGGAGATGAGGAAACTGGTGAAATCGACATTGATTCCATGCAGTTGGAGGGTCCCAAAGTGGAAGATGAAGTGTTCTTCCTCCAGGCATTGGGTGGTTCAGGTTTGGTGGTGGAGGAGGTCCAGGACTTGCATGTCCGTGATGGAGTGGGAGGGGGAGTTAAAGTGGTTGGTCACCGAACGGTGGGGTTGTTCAGATGTTCTCTGAAATGTTCTGCAAGTTGGCGTCATGTGTCCCCAGTGTAGAAGAGATCACATCAAGAGCAACAGACACAGTAGATGAGGTGTTTGGATGTGCAGGAAAATCTCTCTTAGATGAGGAAGGATGCTTTGGGGCCTTGGATGGAGGTGAGGTGGCAGGTGTGGACAGAGATTTTATACCTCTAGTGGTGGCAAGGGAAGGTGCTGGGAGTGGAGGGTGGTTTGATGGCAGGCGTGGAACTAAAGCAGGAGTTGCGGAGGGAATGGTCTCTATGGAATGCAGATAAAGGTGGAGAGGGAAATATATCTATGTGCTAGGGTATTACTGTAGTTGGCAGGAGTGGAGAAGGATAATGTATTGTATCCAGAGATTGGTGGGGTGGAAGATAAGGACTGGGGTATTCTATCCTTGTTGGGGTTGGAGGGGTAGGGTTCAAGGGCAGAGGTGCAGGAAGTGGAGGAGACGCGCTGGAGGGCATTGTTGACCATGTGGGAAGTGAAGGAACTGCTTGGACCCCATTAGTAGCATGGTCACTACAGTCACCATAGCGGCAAATGATGACATCAGTTCCACCTTCGCCGCGCCACATGACTGTGGCCACCACTGACTATACTGCCTCCCTGATCACTGCCAGGACCTCTGCCTCCATGATTGCCATTAGCACCACCGAAACCACCACGAAATCTAGCCATCACATCACTTCTGCCCCCATAGTTGCCACTGTCTCAGCCACTTCCGCCCCTCTCGACCTCACTCACTGGAACACCGTGGCTGAACACGTAGCCACCACCAAAGGCATTGCAAATGCCACATAGAAAGTCACTTTTGCCCCTGTGAATGCCACCGAATGCATTGCTTCCGCACTCCTGATCCCCACGGTGTGTGTCACTTCCTTGCTGACATCATCCACTTGAGAGAGTTTCTGACCCCACTCCCAATTCCAGCCCCATACCAGGTCCTAGCCCCCAACCCTGCCGTGCTTTTACCACCCCCCCCAGATCTTTCCCTCACTGACAATGAACGATCAGTCCTCAGCAAAGGCCTCACCTTCATTTCACTACACTCCCAGATCAACAAATTCAACACGCATTGCGGCATCGAATTTGTCTTCCACAGCCTTTGTCTCCGTGCTTACTTTTTCCATCAGGATTCCTACCTACCTTCCGAGGACCCCTTCGCTTACCTTGAAAATACCCCATCCACTTGACACCCCGTGCTGGTCTGTTACCTGCCTTCAATCTCTTCATCTCCAACTGCCTCAACCTGTCCATCTCACTCACCCCCTCCAGCATCTCACCTGCACAACGCATAGTCTTCCACTCCCTCTGCTTCAACCCCAACCTCACATCAAACAGCGTTAAAGGTCGGGTGGGGTGCGGGGGCAGTGGTAGATTGCTGCACTGACTTGAACATCACTGAAGCCAGGCACCAATAAACAGACACCTCCTCCTACTGCCCCCTCATTTCCCATCACCAAATTATCATCTCCCAGACCATCCACAGCCTCAACACCTCAGGGGATCTCCCTTCCATAGCCTCTAACCTTATAGTCCAGGAACCCCGCACTGACCGGTTCTACCACTGGGCTACACCTCCTCTCACTGCGCCTCCCCTCACCCCCCGGTAAAAAGGTTATCCCTTACTCCTAATTCCTCCAGCTCCGACATATCTGCTCCCAGGAGGAGCAATTCCACTCCAGGATATCCCAGATGGCGCCCTATTTCAAGGACCACAATTTCGCCTCCCACGTGGTCAACAATGCCCTCCAGCACATCACCGCCACTTCCCGAACCTCTGCCCTTGAACCAACCTCAACAAAGATAGAATACACCTGCTCCTCAACTTCTACCCCACCAATCTCCTGATAGAGCATTATCATCGTCCGCCATTTCTGCCACCTACAGTCAGACCCCACTGCCAGTGATATATTTTCCTCTCCTATGCGACTCCCTCTTTATGTCTACGCCCCCCCAACAAACACACCATCCATTTCCCGACATCTTTCCTTGCCACTGCATGTAGTGTAAAACCTGCACCCATACCTGCTCACTCACCTCCATCCAAGGCCCCAAAGGATCCTTCCACATCTGACAGAGATTTTCCTGCATATCCAAACACCTCACCTACTGTGTCCGTTGCTCTTGATGTGACCTCCTCTACATTGGGGAGACAGGACACCAACTTCTGGAACATTTCAGAGAACATCTTAGGGATACACACACTAAACAACTCTACCGCCCTGTGGCCGACCACTTCAGCTCTCCCTCCCACTCCGCCAAGGACATATAAGTCCTGGGCCTCATCCACCACCCCTAACCACCTGACGACCTTACCTTCTGCCTTGAGACCCTCCAACTGCATGGAGTCAATGTTGATTTCATCAGTTTCCTCATCTCCCCTTCCCCCACCTTATCCCAGATCCAACCCTCCAACTCGGCACACCCTCTTGAACTGTTCCACCTGGCCATTGTCCTTCCCAACTATTCACTCCACCCTCCTCACCAACCTATCGCCATTGTGCCCCACCTTCATCCACTTATCACCTTCCAAGCTATGCCCTCCCCAGCCCCACCCCCCTCCTATTCATCTCTCAGCCCCCTTGGCACCACCCCCCCATCCCCCCCTGCCCCCACCCCGGGCCACATTCCTGATGAAGAGCTTATGCTCAAAACGTCAACTCTCCTGCTCGTGGGATGTTGCCTGACCGGCTGTGCTTTTCCAGCAGCACACCTTTGACTACTGGTCTCCAAGAGTTTAAGATGCTGGGAATGCCAGGCTTTATAAATAGTTATGCTTTAAACTGTGTTTGATTCCAAAGTAAAATAGAGTTAGAAGACAGTTGACATGGATACAAATCCCATATGACTTACTTTAGAGATGCGTTTTGTGAAGGATAGAGTAAAAAGTATTAAATTATTAACTTACATTATGATCTGTGGTATCAGATAATGAGTTTTCCAAGATATTGCTAAAACTCATAGACATAAGTTGGTTTGCAAGAATCTGAGAAAGAGAGCAGGAAAACACAACAACCAGTCTTGTTGAGAGTAGAGAAAATGCTACGTCAATGGGCGGCCTCATAATCTGTAGTTTTGAACTCATTTTCAATTTGAAGGCATTGTATTTTTGAGGATTTAAATAAGGCTGGAAGGTTCATTTAGCTGAACTAGATGGTGAAATCTCTGGTGCAATGCTCACAGTGGAAATCGTTCTGGGATTGAAAATTAATTCTGTCAAAGGAAGGGAAAAAGAAGCAAGCCATCAGGAGCTGAGAGTAGCTTTGAGCTGGTTCCTAAAGAGGAAAATGTCTATTCGGGGAATAGTGTAATGTATAACCGGGCAGGGGATTTTCTGCTATGTTCAAAAGCAAATGGGGAATTCCTTATCTGTCATTTAAGTTAGTTGAATAACCTTTAAATAATGTTGCTGTTACTGTGCTTGGCACAGTAAAGAGTTTTAAACTTAAGACTTTATAGTGTAATTGACATGGAAACTGGAAATTCCAATATCTATTTAAAAATTATTGGCCTCTACAGGGAGTGTAGCATATGTTGCCAACTTGTTCATTGTACTAAAAGGTATATAAGCTGTGTTTTGTACCGACATATCAATACTACAAATTAAATCTTAAGAGTAAAAAACAATACAATAGATTGAAGTTAAATATTTAAACATATCGCATTTGCCTCATATTAAAGAACCATTAATACAAATGTGTATTTGCAAATGAGCATTTATTTATACAATCACAGTCAGGACTTCAATTCACTTTTGATTAGATAATCAAAAGTAAGTTATCTAACATATTTTCTTTGTATAATAATGTCAAGCACATCTTAATGATCTGCTATTATTATACTTCAACTTCTTCTATGTACATACTACGATTGTTATAATAATAACCAAAAAAACATCAGCCACACAGGAATCATATAACCTTTGTTTCCATTTTCAAGAATCTCCTGAGTAGAGTCAATCCTTTGGATTTTACTGCAAGCAACAGTATATTAAACAATTTTGGAGTGTCTTGCTTAGGCCTTATTAGGAATATTGACGTATTAGCAGGATTACATTTGCTTTTAGACTTGTCTTTTTCGACTGGGAATAATTTTCTGAAAAACAAAATGATTTATGATGTTTAAAAAACATGTAACATTTCAAAACTATAAAGGTAATTATTCATATTTACGGTGATAGGTTATCTTCACATCCATGAGATTCTGCTAAATTCAAAGATTTTATGATAATGTGTTCATTGAATATTGAAGTAGGTAATTTTAAAAGCTGCTGTGAATTAGTCACTGTGGTCTATCTGGAATTTGAAGGTTATTTACATTCCACTATCAATCTGTTGTGCAATGAATTATACAAGCTGTAATTCTCCCCATTTACTCACCAATCACATGAAGTTCACAATCCAGCAAGAATCAGAATTTAATGCACTGATAAGTCTTATTCTTTAAAAGACCTTTACCCATTGTCACTCTGCACCAGTGACAAATACCTTTGTTCATGTTCAGCATTGTCTTCTATTGAAGCTTCTTGAAGTCATATATTTGACTTTTTTGTTGAGTTAGTCAGTTGTTGAACTACTTAATACTATGTCAACTGACTCTTCATTTTATAATATTATCAAACATACAATCCATTTAAACACATGACAATACTTTTAATCACATCAACTCATCTTCACAATGTGTGAATGAGTAATTGATAAAAGGAGAAATTGGGTCTTAATTATGTTATTGTAACTAAAAACATCTAAATTTGACACGTATTGTCTAGCTTCTGTTGCATTGCCACTAAAATACATGCATATTTGTGGTATAAAACTGTTATCAGCTCCATTTGCACTGTGACCGGCGATTCCTTTTAAAATTCACTAAAATATACAAAAATGACATACAGATCAAGTAAGCATCATCAAAAGATGCAAATTATTACTGAATAATTACAGCAATTTCAAATTTGCAGGATTCTGATTTTGAGCTTCAGAATCAGGTCCAGATGAGTACAGAGCTGCAAAACATGTGCGAGATGGTTCTTGTGGAGAATAAAGCAATTGACCTGAGGTCAAGTCGAGGCTGGCTACATATCTGGAGGAAACTGTCAGCGATAATCTCCAAGCTTCTGGTTTGCTTACGATAACATTCAATATCTCAAATGAGGCGAACAGGTCAGTTTGTTACTATGGAAACTGTCTGAATGATGGAAGGATTAGTGTGTTGCGTGGAAGTTCATTTGTAATAAAACAGGGCTACTTATAATCCTTATAAAATATGTTAACTCTTCTTTTAATGTATTATTATCATAGAATACATTCCCTACAGTGTGGAAACAGGCCATTTGGTCCAAGTCCATGCCAACCCTCCAAAGACTATCCCACCCAGACCCATTCCCCCAAGCTATTAGACTACATTTCCAATGATTGGTACACCTAACCTATACATCCCTGGACACTACAGGCAATTCAGCATGGCCAATCCACCTAAACTGCACATCTTTGGACTGTGGGAGGAATCTGAAACACCCGGAGAAAACACACGCAGACACGGAGAGAAGGTGCAAACTCCATTTAGACAGTTGCCCAAGGCTGGAGTTGAACCTGGGTCCCTGGTGCCATGAGGCAGCAGTGCTAAAAAAACTGAATCACTATGCCACCCAATTTTAACACATTTATTCCTGAAGTAGCTTACAAAGTGCTCTTTATTACACAGTCATAATAAAATATTTACCAATAAAGAACTTATATAAAGTTCTTGTACAGTCATTGTAATATATTTTGTAATAATCAGCTGCATGAAACACTATTTATATCTTACTTCTGTGACTTTACATGGATATTGATGGTAACATTACAGACAGGGTCAAAGTAATAACAAAGAAAAATAATTATTGTTTAATTGTAATAATACAATGTGCAAATATTAAGAAGTGCAATAAAAAACTTGCAGGTGGCACAGTGGTTAGCCCTGCTGCCTCACAGTGCTGGGGCCTGGGTTTGATTCCCACCTTGGGTGACTGTCTGTGTGGAAATTGCATGTTCTCCCCATGTCTGTGTGGATTTCCTTTGGGTGCTCCAGTTTCCTCCCACAGTCCAAAGATGTGCAGATTAGGTGGCTTGGTCATGCTAAATTGCCCATAGCGTTAGATGCATTAGTCAGGGATAAATGTAAGGTAGGGGAATGGACCTGGGTGGGTTACTCTTTGGAGAGTCAGTGTGGACTTTTTGGGCCAAATGGCCTGTGCCACCTGCAAGTTTTTATTGCATTTCTTAATATTTGCACATTGCATTATTACAATTAAACAATAATTATTTTTCTTGTTATTACTTTGACCCTGTCTGTAATGTTACCATCAATATCCATGTAAAGTCACAGAAGTAAGATATAAATAGTGTAGGGAATCTAATCTAAAAATGTTCCTAATTTTCCACTAGTACTAAATCAGTGGGAGGCTGTTGATAACTATCATTGTGATAGATCTTAATAACATTACTAAGACACACTTTGAATATTGGAGATATTTTTGAAGCCTTGTTGATGACAATGTTTTGGGATTGGATGGGCAGGTCATAGAGTCATATTAAGAACTTTAAATTCCACAAACTCAGTTCTAATTCACTCCAAAAGTGCCAACTTAAAGTTTGAATTCAGGCAGATAGGGAATGGAGAAGCAGTCTACTTTTAAGAAGACTAGTCACAAAATCACCAATATAAACTCATCACCAGTTTTAACACGTAAAGGAGGGGATTCCCAGGCTTTGGCAATTCTGATAGATTAATTAAGGGAATAAAGACCTTCTTCTTAATGATCTTGACTTGGGTGTGCAGGACCACATTACAAAATTTGCAGATGATAAAAACTTGGAAGTATTATGAGTTCTTTGAAAAAAGAGTCCTGCTACCAGACCTGCTTAGTTTCTCCAGCCTTCTCTGTGGTTGTTTCAAATTTCCAGCAGTTGCAGCACTTTGTTCGTATTTAAGACTCTTAAGTAGTCAATTAAGAACAACCACCACTGCTGAGATGAACCTCAGCTTCAATTGTAAAGGGCCTGTTACTATGCGAGGCCTGGTATCTCTGGCTGAAGAGGCAAAGTTTCAACAGGCAAGACACGGTAAGGCAGGAATGCACTGAGCATCGAAATAGTCTTGAAATGAGTGAGCACAATGGAAGCGAGTAGGGAGCTCGGAGATGCAGCCTTGTCTAGTCCATGATTAGATACATGTGTATCCCTGAGTGCACAGTGCCAATATTGCAGCATTACAGTGGAAGTTGCCAGTGCAATATTGAAGTGTGAAAGTTACCTCTAAGTGGATTGGAGATGTGCAATAAGAGTTCTTAGAGGCTTGCACATATCAGATGCCAATGTTCAGTGTCAAACATGGAGGTCATATAGAGCAGGCAGGGAGATGAATCTACCAGGTACATGGTCTGGTCAAGTGTTCCTGATGTCAAATCTTTTTTGACAAGTTTGGCAAGATGGTAGCCAGAATATTAAAGTGGTGAATTTGGCTGTTAGCAAGGTGGTTAACAATCAGTAATGGCAGTCAATCGGCAATTTGCCACTGCCCAGTGAGACTTTAAGAGGCCACTTGTGAAAAGCGTAAAAGGCGGAGTGAATTGATTTCGACAGCACAATGGACTGTGCCAGGCTCCTCACCCGATTGTATCACACATCTCACCATAGCTCCTATTGCTCAGACTCTGAGAAGATTCCTCCTGTTGTTTCTTCACTGTTGTGAATTAAAATCTTGGAATGCCACCCTGGGGTTTGTTGTACCTTATAGTCTACAACGATAAAGGAAGACAGCTCACCCCTAGTGTTTTCCAGGACATTTAGGGATGGGCAAAAATTTTTGGCTTAGCCAGTGATGTGCACAACCCATGAATGAATGAATGAGAAAAAGGGGCAGATGCTTTTGAAAATTGCCTACTAAAAGCTTTGGATTAAACCATTGCTTATTTTGTAGGCAGAAATTAAATATAAATGTCCAATACCAGGTTCTCTTCTCATGGCTTTCTTAGCAATGCATCCACGCTCAGGTCTTACCTGTGATCTCAGGTATAGGAGAAGGCAACGCAAACAGCTCTTGCTTATCCCCCTTTCCCCGCTCACCATCATTAAACTTGGTGGGAAGGTCAACAGCTGGTTGGCAAGGTAACAACAGGTTGGGGACAGGGAGATTCTTCATAACATTTTCAGTGAGAAGAGCCTGGTGAAAAGTCATACTGTCCATCTTCCCTGCTGTCCTCACATTGGACCAGCCAATATTTTATGATGCTCGGAAATCCACTTGGATAACCTCCACCATTCATCCTCCATATGAATGCCATTTTCTATTCAACCTTACAATTTCTGTAACTGTTCTTTGACTTGTAACATGTGTTTCAGATCTTTTGGTGGATTTTGCTGGAGGATAGGTGAACCACCCCTCCTAATGTGAAAACTGTGGTGATATTGGACTGAGGGGGACCTTAATTATCTGCCTCTCAGGGATAATTATTTTTTTTTATGGAGAGCTTTGTAGTTTCAGTGTCAGAGACTATGAATGGCACTACAACCGGTTCATACAATAAAGTGAAGATCCCTGATTCTGGATTTCAGATAGGTCTGAGAGTTTGGACTTGCGATTCTCATGAAGGTGGTGGAGAGGGTAATCAGGTACGAGACTGAGGCCAGATGGAAGTGACATAGGAGATGGAGAGGTAACTACCCCCTAAAGGTTGTTACATACCTTCTGCCTGACAGCTGTCTGTGCAGGCACAGTGACTGGGTAGATTGCTTTCCCCTGAGGAGTGAAAAATGTCAGCAATGGCAGAATGAAGCCCTGAAGTGGCAGTTAATGTCCAGCTGAAGGGCCACAATAGGTTTAAGCTTGTCTGGTGCTTCACTTACCCATTGTAACATGGGGGATGAGATCAGGAAGGTGTCCTGAATGCAAAGATACTTATGGGGGAGGTGTGAAGGTTACTCCTTTACAATTTCTCTTAGATACTTGGTTTTCTTTACACTTTTTATGATTTCTGGTCTGTTATGTGTTTACATTCTTTTTTTAATGTAATATTAGCTCCAGGCTTGTTTCATACCTCATTATAAACCTACTTTTAATTGCCATACAGATCAAAGAACTTGGTTTATCTTATTCTGACAGTATCCTATTTGAACTTTCTTGTTGTAAGTATTTTTCTTATTTGACAATTTAGCTTTTTGATCTTTAACTTTTTTTAACCTGGACTAGTTGTCTTTTTATTTCTTTGAAGTGGGCTTTATTTCACCTGCTTTTTTCTCAATAAGTTCCTGTTTCTTAAATGTTCCCCTTTCCTTATACAACCTCTTTGTTGCATTGCATTCCATATAACTACATTTAGCATGCCCTGTTTCCTTATTGAGCAAAATATATAATGAAAAGGTTCATTATAATTCCTGCAGCAGTGATATGAAGGTGTTAGTGAAAAACATAACAAACGAGGAAGAATATAAAAATAATTGCAGAAGTTCAACACCCCTCAATTTAACCTAATAAGGTGTTTGGGAAAATTGATGCATCGAGGTGCTGGAACTGAAAAACTTGACTTTTATCTTATTGGCATTGAACAAAAGAAATTTTAACCCATGTACAGTCAGCAGTGGGAATGTCAGTTTGATAATATTTTAAGAAACTTGCGTAGAAGAATAGGACATATATTGTACAAAACCAGATTCATATGGCATGAAAAGATTGCATGAAAATGATGAATAAGAAATTACCAAAGATACAAAGAAATGAACATGGAATATAGAACATTACAGCTCAGTGCAGGCCCTTCAGCCCTCGATGGTGCACCACCCTGTGAAACCAATCTGAAGCCCATCTAACCTACACTATTCCATTCTCATCCATACGTCCATCCAATGGCCATTTAAATACTCGTAAAGTTGGCGAGTCTATAACTGTTGCAGTCATTTCGTTCCACACCCCTACTATTGTCTGAGTAAAGAACTACCTCTGACATCTATCCTATATTTATCACCCAGATAAAGGCCGATAAACTTTGAGATGGTGGCAAGATCATTTTGTCAGTTAGTTCTGGCCTCAAAGATGGACAGAATCACAGAATTATTACAATGCAAAAGATCACTTAGTTCAATATGCCTGCACCAGCTTGCTGTACACCATAACTTAGTTCCATTCTCCTGCCTTTTCTTTGTAACTCAGCACATTACTTCTATTTAAATAATGACCCAATATCCTCTGAGATACCTTGATTGAACCTACCACTAACACACTTCTGGGCACTGTATTCTAGACTCTCATGACTTGCTGTGAGAAAAAGGTATTTCTTCCATTAGATTTGCTTCTTTTGAAAGTTACTTCAAATTCTTGCCCTCCTATTTACAATCCTTTTATGAGCGTGGACAGTTTCTCTGTTTCTACTTTGTCCAGACTCCTCATGATTTGAAAACTTCAATAAAATGTCCTCTTAGTCTTCATTCAAGAAAAGCAGTCCCAACTCCTCCAATCTACTCACAACTACAGTTTCCCATTCCTGGAACCGTTCTTGTAAACCTCTTCTGAACTCACTCCAAAGAGTTCACATCCTATCTGAAGTGTTGTTCTCAAGACTGTACACAATTCTCCAGCTAAGATCTAACCCAGTGTCTTATACAAATTCAGCATCAGCTCCTTGCTCTTGTACTCTATATTCAAACTAATAAAGCCCAGGATACTGTATGGTTTATTAATTGCTTTTGCCACCTACCCTGTCACTTTGATGACCTTTGCACATATACTCCCAGGCCCCTCTGCTCCTGCATATCCCTTATAATAGTAGCATTTATTTTATGCAGCCTTTTAACCAAAATGTATAACCTAACACTTGTCAGCAATGAACTTTATTTGCCACCTATTCACCTACTCCACCAACTTGTCAATATCTTACAAAGTTCTACACTGCCCTCCTCACAGTTTAAAAAGCTTCAAAGTTTTTCATTATCTGCAAACTTAGATACTGCTTCATAGACCAAGGTCAAATTGATAGTATATATCAAGGAAAACAATACTTTTTTGAGGTCTAATTGGCTCATAGTTCTGTAGTGTAACACTGTATCAAACACCTTTGGAAATCCATACAACATTAATTGTGTTACTCTTATCAACTGTCTAGATTATGCTTCTAGAAATCTCCAGCAAAATAATTAAATAGAGTCTTCCCTTAAGGGATCCATGCTGGCTCTTCTTAACTAACCCACATTTGTCCACGTGATTATTAAACCTATGGTGAATGATCATGTGTAGATTTTGCCCCATCACTTAAACTAAACTGATTGGTCTGCGATAATTGCTAAAGTTATGCTTCAGCCCTTTTTGGAACAATGTTTGCATTTCTCCAGTCCTCTGGAACCATCCTTGTGTGTAATAGTGACTGAAAAATTATGGCCATGTGTCATGAAGCAAATCTCTCTCGTCTCCACCTTGGGTCAAGCTTAACCATGAAGTGTGTATGTGTCAGAATACTATATGTAACTTCCATATCTATGTTAGCTGAAACATGGCTTGTGAAATACCCATAATCTAGATGGAATTGATGATTTCCTGAATGTTTTTGATTTATAAATATGTATTTAATGTTCTATCTAAATGAAAGAGGGGAGTGCAAAAATAAACTGTGACTGTGAAGAGATCTCTTTTACTATCATCTTAACAGAATACTGTGGTCCTTAGATTAAGGGATGCAGGTGATGGTTTGTTTATTCAGCAATATAATTTTAAACTATTCTTATTGCTTTAAATATTCTTTACTTACCTGGCCTTCCTTTTAAGAACCTTTTGTGAATCTGGATAATTCATAAGAATTTCATTCAGAGTCTTCTTGTCCAAAATAAATAAATTTGTAAATCCACTTGCAATCACATTAGCAGTTCGCCGATTCCCTCCAACTCCAGCCAGAAGACTGCAACAATAAGAAAATATAGTCTGGTCAAAAAAAGACTTAATCAGGAGGATGAGTAACTCACGGTGGTCAAGGAGAGAATTTATTAAAAACTAAAACTTACAACACAGCAGAAACTAGTGGTAGGTCAGAAGATTGTGAATACTTTAGGAACCAGTAGCAGATGGTTAGGAAGCTAATAAAAAGGTAATGAAAGTAAATTGGCCAGAAGTAGAACACTATATAGCAAGTGCTTCTATGGGTTTTTAAGAAGACAGTAGCTAAAGTAAGTACAGGATCTTTGGAAGTTACAGCTGGGGAATTGATAACGGGGAAGAGGGAAACGGCAGATAATTTAAAGCAATATTTTGTTCATGGTTGAGGACACTATAACCATCCCAAATATAACAGATAAACAAGTTGCTAATGGGAGGAAAGATTTTGTAAAAGTCTTTATAACGAAGGATAAGTAGCTGATAAACTAAAAGGATTAAAGACAGACAAGTCACCAGGATTTGATGGCTGGCATCCAAGGATTTTAAAGAAAGTGGATGAAGGATTTGTGGAGACGTTAGGTGGAATATTCCAGATCTCACTGGATTCCGGGAAGGTTTCATTGGATTGAAAAATTGCTTATGTGATTTCCCTGTTCGAGAAAGGAGGGAGACAGAAAGTTGGAATCTGTGGCCAGTTAGCCCAAGACCTATCACTGGAAAAATGCTGGAGTCCAATATTATGGAAGAAATAGCAGGGCATTTAGTAAAAGGTCAATATCATTTTGTGAAAGGAATTAGACTTAAATAAAATAGCATTAAATTGCTGTAGAACGGTCCTAGGATCATGGACTGGATCACACAGAGGGGAGAGGATCCCCATAAAATTCAACCTAGTTATCTAGAGATTATTGGGAAGCTTCCTGGAAAGGATAGACTAATGAACAGAGTGAAGATTGAGTGATTAAAGACAAAAGATGTTTATCAAACTTGACTGAGCTTTTTGATGAGCTAACAGAAATACTGGATGAGGATAAAGCAGTTGATATTCTGGAAGTGGACTTTCAAAAGTCTCTTGATACAGTACCACATGATGGCCCAGATATTGTGAATACCAGAGAGTTGTTGGAGCAGCATAACCAGGAGGTGCACATCAGGCCAATGGAGATACACCAACACTGTAGACACTATAGGAATTGCCTCGGAAATTCAAACTTTTAATGAGCGTACCCTCTGCATCTGGAACCCTCTGTAGTGGAGTATAGATTAAAAGTGATTGCCACAAAGAACCAATGAAGATTTTTTTAAATGTACTGAATGGTTAAGATTGGAATGCATCACCTGATAGGTTGGTGGATACAGATTCAATAGTAGACTTCAAAAGGAAGAAAAATCTAGCCCAAGTAGGGTGTAGCAGGGAATGGGGTGAATTGTATTACTTTTTAATGGAAGAATGTGAATCCCACACTATTCCATAATTGCACATAAAGGTTAGAAGTTCTGAGTTAGGAACATGGGCGATATGATCTTTAATGCTCTGTTGCCGTTGAAGTTGGTTGATAGATACAATTCAATGCAATGCAAGTGTGATGTGATACTTTGAGTATAACTTTAAGGTCTAAAAGGAGAGACAGACAAATCGTAAATCATATTTCCTGTTTTGTTTGTTCATTCAGGGCCACAGGCAACGTTACAGATGAAGTATAGATTGTTAGCTCAGTTGGCTAGACTGCTGGCTTGTAATCCAAAATGATGCCAACAGTGCTGTTTCAGTTCTGGCAGCAGATAAGTGTATTGTTAAGGACTCTCCTTCTCAACCTCTACTCTTACTGATGAAGGGCCTTTGCCTGAAACTTTGATGTTTCTGCTCTGTGGATGCTGCCTGACCTGCTGTGCTTTTTCAGCACCACGCTCTTGACTCTAACCTCCAGCGTCTGCAGAATGCACTTTTGCCTGGGTTAGCTGCATTGTTCAGGGGTAAATATCGGGTAATAGCTTAGGGGAATGAGTCTGGGTGGGTTACTCTTCGGAAGGTTGGTGTTGGGCCGAAGGACCTGTTTCCACACTATAGGGATTCTATGATAATCATGAACAGCTTAACAGATGGAAGTTTATTAATTTGTTGTGGTTGGAGACAATCATCATAAATCTTGATTTCAGAGTTTACACCTACTTGTTGATAAATATTTTTCAGCAATGGTACAACAAAAATCAATTACTAGGACTGTCTGTGACCTCTACTACTGAGATATTTGCATCTAACATAATTGGTTGTAAAACGGATTATTGTGCCATATTGCCTATTCCAAAGATCACTGCTCCAAGTCAGAGAAGGCTTGCATAAATAAAGTATTTGAATTCATAATTGTGCTCATATAATTTATATTAGCTATGTTTTCATTTGACTGTAGCATAGGTAATCCTTAGTGATGAACAGAAAAATATAATATCTGTTCAAGCTTGACAAAGCTATATTGGGGAAAAATATATGTGCGCTGGTGCCACTTCAAGTTGTGTTATGCAGAATTAGATTGATTTCCCAGCAACAAAGTCACAGCCAATTTGCCCTGAATGGATATCCTCATTGTCGAAGGCTGCACAGGTCATGCAAGGAGTGGTGTGCAACACCATCTGTCAGAATTGATGTGGTCTATTAGGCACAATGTGAACAGGTTTTTATCCCCATTGAAATTGGAGACGTACAAAACCTGATTCAGCAAACCAATACCAGAGCTTAATGGGGATAGGTTGCATAAACTTGACTTGAGAATGTTGAAAGTGAGGACTGCAGATGCTGGAGATCAGAGCTTAAAAATGTGTTGCTGGAAAAGCGCAGCAGGTCAGGCAGCATCAAAGGAACAGGAGAATCGATGTTTCGGGCATAAGCCCTTCTTCAGGAATGTTGAAGTATAGTTGAAGTGTATTTTAAAAGATTAAGGGCTCTGATAGGATTGAGAAAATGAACAATTTCTTCTTGAATAGAGAACACTCATTGTTGCTGGTGCTTCTTTCTCATGTCATTCTTGAGCTTCTCTTAGGATTCCAAACATTACAGGTCAACACTTCAGTGATTTAATTCACTCCTGTGATATCAAGAGACAATTGACGTCACTGAAAATTGCAAAGGCTCTGTGTCTTCATAGTGTCCTGGCTGTAGTAATGAAAACTTGTGCTCCAGAACTAGTTAAGCTGTTCCAGGGTAGCTACAACACTGGTATCTATCCAGCAAAGTGGAACGTTGACCAGGTATGCAGGACCAAATCTAGTAAAGAGCAGAATAAAATCCAACTCAACAAATTACCATCCTATCAGACCACTCTCCATCTTCAGCAATGCTATTGATGATGATTCAAGCCATGTATTGACCTTAATCAACAGTAGCAATATAATCCACTTACCTACCCTCCCTGTATCTGTCTGAAATTTAATTACTGACGGCTTTGTTGGTCAAATAGTGTCAAGGGAACGCTTATGGGATAGACCATTGGGAAGCCTGTCAACTTTCGCTGTGCGGATTGGTGTTGGGTTGGAGCAGTGTGGGCAACTCCTATATGGTTTTCCTGTGCCTATTATTGACAACTCACCCCAGGTTATCTGTCTGTTTAACTTTGCCCTGGTTCTTTGAGTCTAGTCACCAGCTTGTCATACCTCAGACTTAGCTGGTGTCCTTGGTGAGGGTTGGAGCTGCTTGAAGTCTCAGTGGTGGCCATCAATCTGCTGCTGGATATACAGTGCTGCTAGTCTATTCCATTGGCCAATAGTACTTTAATTCACACATGTAAACATGAAAAGTACCAGGAGAAATAAACCATTCGGCCCCTTGAGGCTGCAGTATGGTTAAATAAGATATGGCTCTGAACTATTTTTGTTTCACCTTCTACATTTTCATCTACCCCTTAGAATATTAGATTCCTTGCCTAACAAGAATGATCTACGTCTGTCTTAGACTAATTCACTAATCCCTAGCCACTGCCTTCTGAGGCAGAGAATTCAAAAGTCACTCACCCCCTATGAAATAAATCTTCGACTATCTGTCCTAAAGGGTGACCCCTAATTTTAAAACAGTTCTCCTTAGCTCAAGAGGAAATGTCCATCCACTTATGCTTTATCAAGATTGTTAAAGTCTGTGTATCTCTCACTCTCTGAACTCCAGTGATGCCAATGAAAATGGAGGAATGTTTCCCTTAAAGCAATCAATGCTGCTCCCAGCATAAAATCCAGGATTATGGTTACTTGGCTTTTAGGTGGAGTTGGTATGGATCCTATGTGTTAGAGTGTATGAGCCATTACATTAATTTGGGGGGAACTAGTTTGCTGAACCAATAGATCTTTTCCTGTTCAGAAGTTATTAGCCTATCTTGTCACAGACAGAAATGGGTATTTTTTTTCACGACACCACAAATTAAAAATTAAAAATTTAAGAAATTCAGCCACGGTTATGAATTGAATTCAAAATATAACTGGAACTCTATGTGTTTCGTGAATTGCATGCCATTTGTGTTGGCAACAAGAAACTGAGCTATACTTAGAACAATAATAACAAATAACAAAAAAACCCCTCAAGATTTAAAATTCCCTTATCCATGGCAATAATAAAGAATTACATTCTATAGCTTTGGAGCAGAACATGAATTATATTGAGGCCTGACCATGGATTTGTTTCTGAAACTGAAAAGATATTTGATTCATAAAGTGTTGCTAACTGGTTTCAGTTGTTTACTCTCATGAATCCTTTTTTTTCTCTCTACTAAGTCTAAGGCATGTCTAATTATCAGTGAAGAAAAGCAGAACACATCTGCTGTTTTTGGAACACATGCAGATCTTAACTGCTTCTGCATAAAAAAAAGTAACATTATCAGATTGGGTAGACTTTAGTACAATTTCCATATTACTTTATACCGTGTCTCCTCACTTTTTCCATTGCATTACACCTTTATGCATATAACTGCTTTTACATTTATCACATTCCATCTCACCTCAAGTCTCTGGTTTCACAAATGCAAGTAGTCTGGACATTTTATAATTCTTCCAGAAGGCACTGTCTTCTAAGAATGCTAAGTCTTTGCTTGAGAACTGTTGACCTTGATTCTGAATTATTTCTCCTCTGAAGAGTCTTTTACTTCTTGGATATCCTTTCTGATGAATTGTGTTCCTGTTCGACTAATGGAATTAGTCCATTATCATCAATGGAGGATTTGTAAACTCCTTAATTTCCTTTGTAGAGCAACCCCTCTTCCATGCCAACTCAATGAGCTTCCCTAAAATATCTTCTGGGCCTCTGATAATTTCATGATTATGGGTTCAGTTGACTGAACAACTGGTTTGTAATGCAGAGTGATGCTTACAGCATCGGTTCAATTTTCACACTGATTGAGGTTACCATGAAGGTTCTGCTTTATCGACCTGGTCTCTCGCCTCAGGCAGGGTGAGCCCCAGGTTAAACGATCGCAAGTCGTCTCTCTCTAAAAGAGAGCAGAACAACACCATTTTTAATTTCATGAATATCCATCATGGGAGATGGTTGCTCTGTTCAAACAAATACTTTCTTCCATACTGTAGTCAGGATGACTGGACCAGGCAATTACCTTTTAAATTGAATAAGCATTTTCATTTTTACAATATCATCCTGCCTTTCATGGCTCAAAACACAATGCATTTTCTACAGCACAAATGTTTAAATGAAGTTCTCTGGCTGAATAAATCTGGCTTTATAAATCTTCCCACTGAAATTACAGTTACTTGTGAGTAACCTGATTCTTTCAAATCTTCAGTTGATTCTGACTTTCTCCAACTCTATCTACATTTTTCTTTTCTATTTTAAATAAGTTCTGAGGCCTTCCTGATGCTGCAGCCCTATTACAATTACTTTTCTGCCTCATTCATGACTCTTTGCAGATGTACCTCATGGAACCTATTCACGATGGTGACAATGCTAATTCTTGTGAGATGAAAATTTACTTGAGAGCTTTTGTTTCCTGGTCTTTGTGCTACTTTTCTGAAGTTTTTTTTCTCCTTACTTTTACAGATATCTAACCTTATTTTTGGAAACCTTCATTCACTTCATTCAACTAACTTCACGAAAGCCTTTAACTTTTTCTCAATTTGGCTACTTTTCCCCCTAACTCACCCTGTTCTCCCTGCACCCCTTATCAGTTTCTTAGTGAAGATTTGTCTCCGGAATGTTGACATTACTCAGTTGTTACTCGCACAGTTACTGCTGACTGTCAATCTTCATGTTTCAGTTGTTGACTGAGCCTTTATAAAGCAGTAATGCTCCTTCAAAAAATCTTCCTTCAGCATCAAAGGAGATTCTGTCTGTCCACTGCTGACTACCATATCCTATTGCTGCCAACAGTCCTCCTTTCTCTATGTTGAGTCTAGGAATTGTCTCATTATGGTGGAGAGTAGACCACTGATGAGTTTTAACAGTAAAGACATTTGTCTACTTTAATAAGGTAATTCATTGAAGTAACACTAGTCACACTTCACATTAACTTGCTTGGCATAATTACTAAGCTGTACAGCACATACCTGCTCCTTTCATCAACTCTTTGCAGATCTCAGCTGTTTTCATACAAAGTCTATGTGGCATCAACATT
The DNA here is from genome assembly GCF_047496795.1 of Chiloscyllium punctatum. NCBI lineage: Eukaryota > Metazoa > Chordata > Chondrichthyes > Orectolobiformes > Hemiscylliidae > Chiloscyllium > Chiloscyllium punctatum. The sequence continues at coordinate 51,472,515 of NC_092743.1, read as the reverse complement.
AACTCCTCCAGAACCATGACTTATACAACACACACATTCTTCCATTGAAATCCTTCCAGCAGCTGGAAGGCCCTTGTGTGATGTACAAAATAAAGATCACAAGTTGCATAGCTGCAGCATTAGTGTAGCTCATTTTTCATCAGGTGCTGCAGATTATAAGTTACAATGAAACATTTATCAATTTCTATAGAGTTGTATTTGATTAAATGTCCACTTAATGTGAAATGACACATACCTATAGTCAAACTGCCCTCAAGATTTACTCAGGAATTTTAAAATTAGATTTATGGCATGAATAATTGCCTAAATAGGACAAATTTCCTCCAAATAATAGAGAATTTGGAGAACAGTGACAGATTTAGATGTCATGAACTGACCTTTGTTATTATCATTTTGAGGTTTTCATTTCTCATTAATCCATAATTAGACATAGCCCGCAAAAGACTACAGGCACCTTTCTCAGTTTCTTGAAGAGAAGATGGAGTGGAGATCTGATTAAAGTATTAAAAATTATGAGGGGTCTGGATAGAGAAAGTAGAATGAAAATGTTCCTACTCATGAAAGGATTGATAAAAGAGTCAAACTAATTCGTAAAAGAAGCAGAATTGAGAGAAAGAAAAAACTTTTCATGGAATGAATAGTTTGGGCCTGGTCAAGCCTTGGTGTGAGGTGGAGACAATTTCAGTTGAGCCATTCAGAAGGCAATTCGGTGGTCATTTAGCATTTTAATGCTGTCTCTTTATCATCACTTTACTTCTGGTGTTGCCTTTGATTGTGTGGTAGTTGGCGTCATGAGGATTTGTAAGAAATTGCCTCAGCTCCACTATTTAACGTGACAATCCAAAGATGGAATTTGGAGCAATTGAGAGTTGGAACAAGAGAAGACAAATTTTAAGAATGGATTCTGGAAAGTCAAATTCTCACCCTTGCCTTAATGATGTCTCCCTTGATGTACTTCTGGGGCCAATGAGGAACCCAGAAGGTCAGCATTTGGAGCACTGGAGCCACACACGAATTCAGTGCATGAAGGATCTTATGATCTAAGCAGGTAGGAAAGGTGAGTACAGCTGCATATTCACATAAATCCCGTTGTCTACATCACCCCATCCCTTAACTCTGCCTGTAACAAGCTTATCCCAGATTGGCAATCTCACTGCAGCATTGCATATATAGAATTGAAGAATCCCAACAGCATGGAAGCAGGTCATTCGGACTATTGAGTACTTTGACCCTCCTATTAACAGCCTACCCAGATCTACTCCCCCTAATCTATCCCTGTAACCCTGCATTTCCCATGCCCAATCCACCTAACCTACACATCCTTGGTCGATGGGAGGAAACCAGAACACACAGAGGAAACCCACAGAAACACAGGGAGAGTGTGAAAACTCCACACAATTGAACCCGGGTGCCTGGCACTGTGAGGCAGCAGGGCTAATTGCTGAGCTGTCATGCCATAGAGGAACACATGCCATTATACCCACTCATTAGAGGAGTAAAAGACACAAATAGTAAAGGAGAGGGAGAAAGAACACAAGGTCACTCTCAACACATCATAGAATTGAGAACTGCAGAGGAGGCAGTACACTGTTCCAGGATTTCTAATTTACAGAGAGAACGAGGGAGGAAAGATGTGCTCCATCACCCAACCCACCCTTACACCTCAGCTATCTGTTAACAAAAACAAACATACACTCATATGCAAAGGGTCTTCTGGTGCTTTGGTGGTCTCTCTACTTTTAAACCCGAAGAACTGGGTTCAAATCCAACCTGTCTTGGATGCTAATGTACCAGGCATTTCTAATAGGAAGACAGTTTAACTTGCTCTTGCCCTTCAAGAAATCACGGTCATTGTTTTATTCAATGTGGGATGGATGTGGCCTGAATTTGGTACCCATTGCTAACTGCCCTTGAGAAAGGGATGGTGAGTTGTTTTCTTGAACTACTCATGTCACTGTGGTATAGGAAAATCCTAATGCCATTTGGGAGGCAGTTCCCAGGTTTTGATCAGCAGCAATGAAGGAATGGCAATATATTTTCAAGAAAGATACATATGTGACTTGTGAGCTTGCAGATGGCATACTCCTATACATATACCACCTTTGTTCTTCAAAGTGATGGATGTCAAGAGTTTGGAAGGGGATGTGAGAGAAGTTTCCTGATGGTAAAGCAGTTTGCCGAAATGTGCTGTTTGTTGATCATGTTGATAATGACTTCAGCTAAAGCATTATAGGGGTCAACAAGCAGTGCAAGTGGATAGTTTGTATCAGAACTGTCTCCACTATCAGCTGACAGAATGTGGTGGAATTGGGATCATTGGATATTTTTAAGACATAGGTTGACAGTTTCTTGTTGCCAAGGGAATCAAGTGTACCTAGGCACGAGGGGCTGAATAGGATACTTTTACTTCTATATCATATGGTCCTACATTAGTATGTAGCTGCTACTACATTTCTATTTGCTTTCCTACTCCTTGTTATCCTTGTTTTCTCTCTCCTGCTCCTTGGATTTAACTGCAAGCAAACTGCAGCTTGTTCTTCCTGCAAGACCAAACTTCACTGCTGTAAAATATTGTGTCATGTGCAGCCCAACATGACAATTCTGGAGACTTTGGTGCATGAACACTGACTGGCAGCAGCTCCTGTTTCATTTCAGCACAATTTGAAGCATATCTTCATTGTGCTGATGACTTGTTCAATCATAACTTTGGTGGTCATCTAGTATTCATGGGTTTCTGACAACTGTCATCAAAGTTTGAAGGGCATATTCTGTGTCCTTTTGCAGGCAGTTCTTAAGTCTACTTACAGTTTGAAAATCTAAAGCATCGTGGATGAAAGCATCTTGGCAACCCTCCAGTCAGCACAAATAGCTTCCTGTGCTTGGACAGTAGCAATACATTTATTGATTGGAAGTCCTTCTGGCTTCCCAATATACCTGCTTCATCTGGAGGTCTGTAGATTGCCGTACAATTGTGCAATGGTGATACCCTGTAAGCAATTCACCTGAATGTCTCCTCTTTCTGACTGGTAACATCAGGTGAAGGTCAGATCAGTGGCAGCTTTGACAAACAACCCATCAGTCCTTTCCCTTATACAATGCTTATACATTGGCTACATTTCCAACAAAAGTTGAAAATGGTGTTAGCTTTGATAGCCACTGGTAATGACCACTGAGTCAGTAACATGCAGGGTCTCTTCAATGACGCTGCAGATATATGTTATTGTCTAACATGGCAATCTGGGCTTCCTAAAAACACTGCAGCCTCAACATCTCATAGAAGTACAGCCCAGTACACCCTGTGACATAGTCATGTCCCCTGTGAACTGGCTCCTCTTTGTTGCTCCCCAATTCACTGCTCCACTCTTTGTCCAGTTGCACATCGTTTAACATCAAGCCACTGCCAATGGGTATATTGCTCATTGCCTGAGGTCCAGTGCAATGCAGCAAAGACAACATCTACCTTAATGTGATTCAATAAAGATTCAACGTGTAAAAGTAAATTCTCTGCAAGAGTAATGTGAACAAGCCCTTTTCCACTAGTAAACAAGAAAGTTGCTGTGAGTAAGTAACATGAATTGTGTTTTCATCAGTCTTTGTATCATGCAATTGTGTTCTCCCATGGCTTTCAATGGCAAGTTTCCTGTGCAAACATCGCGGATGAGATCTTAATTTAAAAAATGTTGAAATATCAATCCAGTTGAAATATTGCATGTACTTTACAGCTTTAAACACCCATTGAGCCGAACCCATGTGTTCCTCAGTGCTAAATTCATCCTAAACAAGCTTTGCTTCCTATTCTAACAGACAAAAGTTCTGCATTTTCCGGTGAATTCTAAATATCAGTTCACACTTAGATGACTGATTTAACTGATAAGAAAACATATCCTTTGTCAATTATGTTGCATTCCCAGAACTTTCAGAAAAAGAGGGTGGGGATTTAAAAATTGCTGCCAAGCAGCCTGCAAACCGTCTTAGGCTGTGGAAGCAGCTTCAAAGAATTTCCTACATTTAGTCCAACAGAATTTTCCCAACAGTAATAGTAAATATCATCGACCTAGGAATACTGGCCATGATGAGAGACACAACCACAGGACAATTCTGTCCTGTTTCCAAATGGCCTCAATGGCTTCCCCTGAAAATTTGCACCAATATATTCAACTTCCATTGTTTCAATATTGTGTGATCTTCAGCAATATTTCAAAGGTTTCTCCTGAACCTTTTTGGATAGCTTAAAATTTTACAATTTTATACATACTATGTGTTTATTTTCCAACTTAGCATTGTTCATTAATTCCATTCCTAAATTGAAACACAATTACCTGATTTCTCCAAATACAGATCCCGCCTTCAAGGTAACCAAAACTTCTTTGTCATCAGGTCCACCAAGCACCTGGACTTGTCCTGTCTTGATGATATACATTTCCTTGCCTACATCTCCCTAAAATGTAAAATATGAGGTTAAAACTGTCATGAATTTGTGCCACATTCTCCCTTATTGCAGTCCTGAAATTATAGTCAACTGAGCCTTCACACCGATCTCTGAGTCAGAGGCTTGTGAATTTAATATTGATTACAGGTTGACAACACATAATGCTGCTGTGTACTATTTAGAGAATGCTGCACTTGTCCATGGGTTCTGCATATCTTTGAAGTAGACCCCAGTTCTCCATTGGTATTCAGCCAAAATTCATCCATTACACAATAACAATTTAAAAGCAATAATTAGTTGTTTAACTCATTGCTGTTTGTGAGACTTTACTATGTTCTCATTGGCCACCATATTTATCTACAAAAACAGCTCTTGTCCCAAGAAGTAATGTATTGGCCAAGTAACCTGATTAGCCAAATAAAATAAACCATTTAATTTATTGCCAAAAATCCACAATATTGACTGAATATAAATAGAAACATAATGAGTTTTGTGTCTATATTAATATTATTTACTGCATGTAAATATAAAACCAGAGCTGGGAACACGTAGCAGGGTTTGGAGCATTTGGTTTTCTCAATTAAGGTAGCTTTTGTCAACACGTTAACATAGAATTCATGAGCAAATTAAATCTCAAGGATGCATCCATGAAATGAAAACAATTTCAACCTGGAAACATGGAAATGGAACTTTAAGACGAACCATTAAGTATGCTGTCAAGACAGATCAAATGCTCATTGGTAACTTAAGGCTATGGCTTGTGTGAAAGAGCCACAAGATTTACTGATTGTGTGGAAAAGACAATGGCTGGTTCATGGATGGTTGTAGGTGCAAGTGGCAGAATTTCCTTGTTGAATTTACCATGCACATCCAGTTAATGACCCACAGTCAGCCAATCGTGGTCTATGGATGGGTGTTCTTACTTTTGATACACCTCACTTTTGGGTCATTACTTGTCATCAAGACGTAAAGGTTAGAATTATAGACCAGTCTGTGACCATTACTGTAATATAGCTATTTATTTTGAGGCATAAAAAATGTTTGCAGACACATTATCAATATGGAGTTCTGGGCATTAGGGAACAAATCCTTGTTGGGAAGTAGCAACAGGAGTCAGCCATTCTGCCCATCGGGCCTGCCTCACCATTCTAGATCCTGGGTGATTACTTCCACATTGCTAATTTTCTGGATGTCTCCAAAATCTTTTAATTTTATTGTTTTCCAGAAGTCGATTGATTTTTGTCTGGAACCTATCCAATGATTGAACTCCCACAGCCTGCTTTAAGGATTGAGTTATTTTCAACAATGAATACTTTTGAGTTGATTTAGCAATTGAGGGATCACAGAATATTCGATTTAATTGTGGTTGGTTGTTAAACAGTTTCTGTAAAGAAGAGATCATGTGGCCAGGTGAAAAGGAACATTGATGGTTTTAAGACTATTTTATGCCTCAAACTAATCTAAATTTAGGCTAACACACATGCTTTGTTGTAAAAAGGATTTTATTCATATAAACTGCTGTGTTCTAAAACTCATGTAACAAAGTTTGTAACATGACTTGTTTTATATATATCCTAAATTGACTGGTATCCTTGACATCGGCACCATTTTTAATATTCTGTTGTGAACCCAAACAATCACTGTCAGCTTGGAGCTGCCCTATATTGTTTCTGATATTTGCCCTGAACATGGCAGATAAGGGGGAAATTTGACATCCTGATTTGTGTGCAGAGATCTAAAGGCCATGCTGTTTGGGGTGGTGCACAGATGGGATGTCTTCTTTCCCCAGGATCAACAGAAGAGGCCATGATCACAGACTATGCCACCCTCATACTTGGTTGGCACTTGGGTCAGTGCAGTCTTAGTCATCTGGAAGTATGCACTAAATTGTCATAAGAAAGTCTTTGAAATTCGCCACTCTGCCAGTGGAAGTCTTTCCTTTGATGTCTTACTCGCATTCTATCTCCACTGCTGTACCCACCTCCCCCTGACAAGATCCAAACCCCACCACTCTCACTATTGCCTGCAACACCTTCCCTCACATTGTCACTGACTCTAACTCCAACACTACTAACACTCCCTCACACTCTGTGCTGCCTCACACACTTGCTTTGGACACTTTCTCATTTGCAAGAAGTAACAACCATGCCACCCACTTTAATTTCCCTTACTACTTGTATCCTTCTCATTCCAGGAGGAAATTGGCCCTCAGGTAGGGCAGAAATACAGGTGACAAACTACCCTCTACATACCATGCTAGGACACCCTGCCTCAAGGATTTTTTTAATAGAATCCCTACAGTATGAAAACAGGCCCTTCAGCACAGCGAGTCCACACCGACACTTTGAAGAATAACCCACCCAGACCCATTCCCCTATATTTACACCTGACTAATGCACCTAACCTAGGCATCCCTGAACACTATGGGCAATTTAGCATGGCCAATTCACCTAAGCTGCACATCTTTGGATTGGGGAGGAAACACACACAGACATGGGGAGAATGTGCAAACTCCACACAGACGGTCACCCAAAGATTAAATCGAACCCGGGTCCCTGGCAGTGTGAGGCAGCAGTGCTAACCACTGAGCCACTGTGCCACCCACATCTCCCTCTCTCTTCACTTAATGAAAGACTGGTGACAAACATGACACACTTCTTGTATTTGGGTCTGTGTGAGGCACAATGCTAAAACAGCTGTACTTTAAGGCTGGCATCCCTGACTGAGGGAAGGCAAAACAATGCAGGCAGGGTGCTGTGAGCATCCAAGTAGGATTCAAGTGAGTGAATGTTAGAAAATGAGCAGATTAGAGCTGCATCCTTGTTTAGGACATGTGCTGAGTTGGGTGGTGGCAATGGTAGTGCAGGAGGATTGCATACTTATTGCTTCTGTTATAGTCAAGCAGGAAACTCCAAAATCTGAAAAATCTTGCCGAAACCACAGTAGAAATATTTTACATCCGATGCCCCCTTCTAGCCAACTGTTGTAAATGCAAATCTGAAATATGTCACTCAAAGATCTTTATAAATATAATCTCATGCTCACACAATCATTTTGTCATTCATCTTTCACAGTATGTGAACACAACTGCTCAGTGCAGCAATATTTCTCTATCCCGAGGTGCCCTTAACAATGTGGTGTTGAGCTGCTTCTTTGAATTATTACTGCCTATGTGGTCCATGTCATCAAGACCCAGTGTACACATAAGAAGGGAGCTCCATGATTTTGACACATTGGTAGTAAAGAGACTCTGGCTAGAGGTAAAAATTATATGATCATTCCTACTTGCCTTTTAGAAGGTCGTGGTGAGCTGCCTTCTTGAACCGCTGCAGTCCATTTGGTCTACACACACCCACAATGCTGTTAGGGAAAGAGGTTCTGGGGTTGGACCCAATAACAGTAAAGGAATGGCAATATATGTCCAGATATGGGTGGGAAGTGGTTTGGAGGGAAACTTGCAGTTGGTAATATTCCTAATTAACAGCTCTTGATTAATTTCTGTAGTACATCCTGTAGATGTTACTCGCTGCTGCTATGGTGTACTGGCGATGGAGGGAATGGATGCTACTAGATACATTGCCAATCAAGTGGGTTGCTTTGTCTTGAATGATGCCTGGCTTCTTGAGTATTGTAAGAGCAGCACAATCAAGGCAAGTAGAAAGGTCATGGTGATTTACTCACTGCAGGATTCCTAGCCTCTGACTTGTTGTTGTAGCCACAAATGGCTTAGTGAACTAGTTAAACAGCTGCAAAATAATAAGGAATGAAACTTGATGGACCACACATTTGTACCAGAAACGATAACTGCAAATCCAGATCTGTTAACCTTGCAAAGTTATCAGAACTTGGGTTGTGTGACAAAATTGGTTCCACAGACTAGTCAAGGAACAGCCTGATCTAGCCCCACAAACAGAATCTCGTTGGTTGGACTCATACCTGGAACAAAAGAAGATGGTTATAGTTGTTGGAGGTGAGTTATTTCATCTCCAGAACATCTCTGTAGGAGTTCCTCAGGGAAATGTCCTAGGACCAGCCAGCTTCAGCTTCTTCATCAATGATTTTCGATCCAGAATAAGGTCAGAAGCGAGGAGGTTCACTGGTGATTGCACGATGTTCAGTAACATGTGTGACTCCTCAAATACTGAAGCATTCCATACAGCAGATCTTGGACAATATACAGATCTGGGCTGAGAAGTGGCAAGTAACATTCATGCCACACAAATGCCAGACAATGACCATCTCTAAAAAGAGAGAAACTAACCATTTTTTCCCTTGATATTCAATGGTATTACCATTAATGAATCCCCAACTATCCTCATCCTAGGGTTCACCATTGATCAGAAACTGAACTGGACCAGCCATACAGCCTACAAGAGCAGGTCAGATGCTAGGAATACTACAGCAAGTAACTCACCTCTTGTCTCCGAAAGCTTGATCAGATGTTCCCTATTTGCTTGCATGAGTGCAGCTCCATCAAAAAATGAAATTCATGACCTGATCATTCATTTAAGGTGCTAGAAGAGAGATATGTGTGGCCAGGATACTGGATAGACTCCTCTACTCTTTTTTGACTATTAACATGAAATCTTTTACTTTCACCTGAGAGGGTAGAAGGGGCTTTATTTAATGTCTCAGCTGAAAAGATATGCCTTCAATAGTGTAGCCCTCCCTCAACTTGGTACTTAAATGTAAGCCTTGATTACTTGCTCAATTCACTGAAATGGGATTTATGTTAACAATTTTCTGATGCATGGGCAAAAGTATTCTCACTGAGCCAAAGCTAATGCTGTTTAGCTTGTTTGGAAAAGCTTGGTTTGTTTAGATAAATTTCATTAAGATGTGATACCATCATGAGTGAAGTGATACATAACACATACCCCTCCCTGAACCAAAAAAGGATTTATCAGAAGTCTTTTCAGACAAGCAGCTGTGGTTTGGTTTTTAACAATAGTTTTATCATAATTATAAATGAACAAACAAATATTCTCTCACAAGAGAACACAGTAAATCAAACAATTAAAAAATAAAGTTCAGATTTTAGTCATGAATGGCAACCACAGTTTCCATACACAGGTTTGGAAGTATAACCAGCAATATAACAGGAAAAACAGATGAACACTATGTTACAAATAATAATGAATAGGAAGAAGGATTTCAATGCTTGAATTATTTTTGGTGGCCTGGGAATTTTTATCTCAAAGCCACTTTGCTAATAATATATCATTAAACATCCCAATAATAATTTGTATTAATAGTGAAAGCTTTTGACAGTCTTTATTTTTTTTAGGACATGACTAAAAGGTAATTAAATTACTATGTTTCCATAATTGCAACTTGCAAACATTTTTGTAAAGTGAGACTTGTAAGCCTCAGTTCTTGATGCATTTGTAATTTCACATCAGTGCTAATTCTGAGAAAAATAATGTTTATCCATGAGTGAACTGTATGACTGTATTTAGTTAGGCACATTTGACAATGATGAACCTAAAAATAATTAAAATTACCTTCTTACATACAAAATCACCAGGCAAATACACAACTGATTTTAGCTTGAGCAGCATGTCATATGTCATTTGTTTGTCACACTCCTAGAGAGAAGCAAGGAAATATAATATTGATTAAAGACTAATCAGGTAAGTATTTTAGTAGCTTTTAGACACTAACAATGACAAAGGAAATGGAGCTTATTTCTTATTTACTGAATTATGTATGTAGCTGGAGGTTGGTGCAACAAATCCTTCATTTTGATGCTGTTCTTTCAAAGTATCGCATGAATTCGAAGTTGGATTGATTCAGGAATTTTTGAAGCTGAATGTTTGGGTTGAGTTTTAACAGATGGGGCTTTGGTGGACATGGTCTGTACAGGTTGGGAGGTGGGAAATTAAATATCCAATAGATGTTGAGGCATTGAAACTATACATGATCCTTTTCACTTCCAACAAAACCCAGTCTGGTTGATCCTGCAAAGACTTGAGTAGATGATACTTTCTCTTAAGGTTCCCAGCATCACAGATGTCATTCTTTAGCCAATTCGATTCACTCACATGATATCAAGAAATGGCTGAAGGCAGTGGATATTGCAAAGACCATGGCCTGGACAACATTCTGGCAATAGCACCAAAGATTTGTGATCCAAGGTTAGCCACATCTAGTCCATAACACTGGCATCTACGCAACAATCTGAACAATTGTCCAGTACACCCAGTCCATTAAAAAAAAGGACAAATCCAACTTAGTCATTTATCATCATATCAGTATTCACTCAAACAGTGCTAGTAGGCATCATTAACAACAATAACCTACTAACTGAGGCTGAGTCTAGATTCTGACAGGGCCACTCAGCTTCTGAACTCATTCTAGCCTTGGTCCAAAAATCACCAAAGTAACTAAATTCCACAGCTGAGATGAGACACACCAACCTGGGAAACAAGGCATGATTTCACTGAGTGTGGCAGTGAGGCATTCTGGTAGAATTGGAATCAATGGGAAACAGCTAGTTAGATTCATATCCATGGTAAAGGAGAATGGTTTTGGTTGTTAGAGATTAATTATCTGATCGCCAGGAAATCCCACTGCAGGAGTTCCGAAATTTCTGGGATCCATCTGAAATGAAGTCATTCTAACTCCTCAGGCAACTGTCTGTGTGGAGTTTGCATGTTCTCCTTGTACCTGCATGGGTTTCCTCTGGGTGCTCCGGTTTCCTCCCACAGTCCAAAGATGTGCAGGTTAAGTGGATTGGCTGTGCTAAATTTCCCATAGTGTCCAGGGATGTTCAGGCTAGGTGGATTAACCATGGGAAATGCAGGGTTGCAGGAATGGCTTGGGTCTCGTTAGGATGCCGTTCAGAGGGTCGGTGTAGACTCGATGGCCTGCTTCCACACTGTAGGGAGTCTGTGATTCTATCACCCCTGTTGGTGACTTTGAAACATAAATCCTTCTTTTCATTCTGTATTTACTTGGGAAACCAGGAAGTCAGGTGCTACTATTGGAGTTGAGTTAAACAGTGTGTTAGTTACATGAAAACTGTCACCCTGTTTCTTTGACTTCTGGACTTTGGCAGGCTTTCAAACCCTGAAACAATGGCCTGAGTCCACTGAATCTAGATCTTGTCTAGGTCAAACAAGTATACTGTCTGTTATAATTTCACCAAAGTACAAAACATGCATGTTTAAAATATTTTAGATAGGATACAGTGCAGAGCATATTATTTGTAATGATTCTCTTGGCAAAAGCACAAAGTCAGTTGACATTGAAAAGAAGAAGATACAGCCGAGGTTACCATGTTTCTTATAATTGCTCTCCAAATCTAACCATCCACAATAAATGCTCATGTACAGCTGGAGGCTGATGCATATTTCATTAAGAAACTATGTATTGAGTTTGATCATTTCACGGCAGGGTGTAAGTTAATTTCTCTGCAGCATACCATTAACAGTACACTGAGTATGGGTTTCAGAAAAAGGAATTATATTTTCAATTTTTTTGTTGGCCTTTGAAGTGATAATTGTTCACGTTGGTAATAGAATACTTTGCTACTCACATAAGTGCTGTGCAATTTTAGAAGCAGAGTAGAGCTTACTCAACTCAGTCTCATTAATCTGTCTTGCAGTCAACTTAATAATAATAATTAAAATAATTTTGTTGTGCAAATAGATTTTTATTCTTTTTCTCACGGTAACCACCTTAATGGGGATCTCTGAGTCATAGTCAATTTCCATCAAATTATGTGCATTCTTGTAATGCCACTTCAGTCATTCCTGGGAGCTTGAATGCCTGTTTGCTATGTAAGCTCAATCTGGTGCTTGCTATTTTGGAAATAAAATGCTCTACTTTGAGAGCTGCTGGCTTATCACATGGTACCTTCGTAGAGCATGGAGAGCACTTTCCACCAGCTGAACCCTTCAGGAAACATAGGGTGCCTGACTAGGAGGGCTCCCCTCCTTTACCCCAAGTGCAGGTTGCCAGGACATAGCTGGTCTAACCACATGGCAAGGACTTCCCACGTGGCAGGATCAGGCCCCTAAGTGGCCCTTAATTAACCCCTGATTTAGCCTATGGGTGAGAAACTCATGTTTACATAACATTTTAAACCCAGCAGTCGCCACAGGAGTCAAATCCAGGACAGTACCTTAACTAACCTTGTCACAGAACTCATTATGTTGCTTCCTGGTTTGTAGATCATAATACAATCTGAAATGGTGTGGAGCTAGGGTAGAGCTTCATTGATTGAATCAGAAATTAGAGACATCGTAACACCTTTCAATGCAATTGAAATACACCTTTCCTACTCCTATGTCAGTATAGTACCAGATGTTCAAAGTTTGTGAGAAGATTTGTAGCTCGGGTGCTCGTTGTTATGGTTCTGTTCACCGAGCTGAGAATTTGTGTTGCAGACGTTTCGTCTCCTGTCTAGGTGACATCCTCAGTGCTTGGGAGTCTCCTGTGAAGCGCTTCTATGATGTTTCCTCCGGCATTTATAGTGGCCTGTCTCTGCCGCTTCCAGTTGTCAGTTCCAGCTGTCAGTCACTGCAGCGGACAGCTGGAACTGACAACCGGAAGTGGTAGGGACAAACCACTATAAATGCCGGAGGAAACATCATAGAAGCGCTTCACAGGAGACTCCCAAGCACTGAGGATGTCACCAAGACAGGGGACGAAACGTCTCCAACACAAATTCCCAGCTCGGCGAACAGAATCACAACAAGTACCAGATGTATTGCTCATTTATTGTTGCTAAGGGGATTAGCGACAAGTAGGAATTAGTTTAAATGCAAGGCATCTTTAAGTGAAAAGTTTTTTGCATATTTAGGATTTTCTAACTTTTTTGTGTTCCATTATTTCTTTCCATTTAGGCTTTCACATGTCTTTGTGTTAACTTAATGCTGTGATTTGTCTTTACTTCCGTTACTATCTGCGTGAACCCGTGTTTTCCAAATTTATGCACAGCAACGTGAACTGCATGTCTGTCCAGGATGCTCAGTTGATTTTAGTAGCTAGACTTCAACTGGATACTACTTACCCAACTAACTGTTTGTGACCGGCTGTCTGGATGATGAAGTGGAGGTTACTGGAGACCAGAACTAGAGATGTGGAACAAAGCTATGTGGATAGATCGGGTGGAAGAGATAATCAGTTTGAGAGAAGATTAAAGGTTATTGTGGGATTCTGTGCATTGTTTGTGATCCTTAAGGGATATTAAACAATGTAATTAATGATTAATGAACAATTGAGAGCCTTGCTAATGTTTTTGACAGGGTTAGTTTGATGGACTGCTCTGTTTCTCTGCTTACATCTCAAATTAAATTGACTAAGTGACAGGGAAGCAAGACCAATGACCAATGGATATTATTTTGGACAGGAAGAAAGTTTATAGTGAATTTCCAAGGATTGATTTTGGAGCCCTTGCTTTGCCTGTTATATATTAATGATCTGGATTTGGTGTGCAGGGGACAATTTTAAAGTTTTCAAGTGATATGAACCTTGGAAGAATTGTAAACTGTACGGAAAACTCTAAAAGGATATTTCTAAATGGTGGAGTGTGTTGATAGGTGGTGGATCTGGATTAATGCAGAGGAGTGTGAGGTGACACAATTTGGTGGGAAGAACATTGAAAAACAATATAAAACAGGGGCTACAATTCTAAAGATGTTGAAGGAGCAGAGGAACCTGGGTACATATGAACACAGATCATTGAAGGTGGCAGGACAGGTGGAGAATGCAATTTAGAAAGCATGCAATGTCTGTGGCTTTACTAGTAGTATATAGCATAAAACAGAGGGAATGATACAAGACCATAAAATATAGGAGTTGAAAAGTGTGGCATTGGAAAAGCACAGCAGGTCAGGTAGTATCCAAGGAGCAGGAACCTTTCATGATCATCATCATCTTGATCATCGTTCTATAATTCTGTGATTCATGCCCTGATAATGGCTATCAGAGATGGATCTTCATGTTTAAGGAGAAACCTGGCAGCGTGGGCAAGGTAAAACTATAAACTTGCAATTGGTTAGTGGGAATAGATTGGGTAGGTTCTTCATTCCCTTTTTACCTTCTTCATTGCCTAATATCACCCCAGTGGGGATAGATGACATGTAAAATTACTCATTCCTAGTTTATCCCAGGAGATCAATTAAAATCAAGGTCAAAGGATTGTGTTTTTTTAGGACTTAACAGTGGTGACTGAAAAGCTAATAACAAAAGATAAAATTGATTATAAACATAAATTGGCATATAAAAACAGACTGCAAGTGTCTATATGAATATAAAAAGAAAAACAGGAGCTAACATAAGCATAGGACCTATGGATGCAACTGGTGAATTGATAATGGGAAATAGGGAAATGGCAGATAATTTTAACCAATATTTTGCTTCAACCTTCATGTAGCAGGATCCTATAAACACCCCAAAGATATCAGATAAGCCAAGGTGTTAATGGGACAAAATACTCTTATATCAGTCTCTAAAACGAGGGACAATGTAATGGGTCTAAAGGCAGACAAATCACCAGGGCCTAATGGTCTGCATCCCAGAGTTTTAAAGCAAGTGGCTGGAGAGATAGTAGAAGCATTGGTTGAAATATTCCGGAACTCACTGGATTCTGGAAGGGTACCAGTGGATTGGAAAACTGTTAATGTGATACAGAAAACTAAAAGCAAGTTTATTTAACATCTGTCATAACCTATCTATTATTATGGATAAAATGGTAGAACATTTAGAAAAGTTTATCACAATCAAACAGGGTCAACATGGATTTGTGCAAGGGAAATCATGCTTGACAAATTTGCTAGAGTTCTTTGAGGATGTACAAGCAGAATTGATAAATGGGAACAGATAGATGGAGTGCATTTACTTTTCAGTAGGCATTTCATATGATGCCACATTGAAGTTATTGCACAAGATCTAAGCTCATGGTATTGCGGGTAATTTATTAGAATGGCTTGTGACTGGTTAACACACAGAAGACAGTCAGGATTAAGGGTCTTTTACGTCTCACTGATCAAAATTTAGTTGGAGAATCAGTCTTTTTTAACATTGCAAATCTAATTTCTCTCTCTATTTTCTCAACCGTGTCACCAATGCCAACTGACTCATCAGTCACAATTGCCAAGGTTCTGTCTCTTGAAACATATTAGCTTTAGAGGTACCTGTCATATACAAATTCTGATTTTTAACAGACTTGTTAAAATGTTTGCATCAAATTTTTGAATACTCTATTATTTTAGCTGAGTTAAGAAATATGTTAAAAAGACACAGCAAGGAAACTAAAGCAAACATGTAAAACAGTTCTTAAAAATAACACTGGTGAATTTCAAAGCACATTGTCAATAGCTTACTTGATTAAAATACACATACCTTAAACAGGTCAACTTTGCTGACTATTGCATAGTTTTGATCAATAGCAATTGATAGTTGCATCTTTACTGGCAAATTTTCCAATAGCTCAGATGATGCTGAAGGAAATAAAGTTCATTTTTAGTGTAAAAGAAGTTACCAGAGAAATTTCCAAAAAACAAGCAAGGGGTAAGCTTAATTTACATACCCAGCAGGCCTTGTGATTCCCAAGTGTATTCATACCACTTACGCACACGATTTTGCACACATTTTGAAACTGAATATGCATTCATGTAATTCATTGTGTTGTCAATTGAACTTTGGTAATAACTAAATTCCGTAGTGGCTTTGCCAATGATATCGCGCATCTGAAAATGGGGAAAAAAAAACAATTCATCGAACATTTCCATTAATTGCTATGGTGAGCTTGCTACATTCTCTGTTGTCAGGAGAGCCCAGTTTACTCTTTAACAGAAAATCTCAGAGACTACTTAATAATGACTGTATTGTTTACTCTGTCTATATGAACTTGTAAGTCAATATTGATAAAAGCAAATGTTTTGTATTTTTCAGCCCACATGCAATAGGGTAATTTTGACTTTGAGCAATGTTGGAAAATGGATGTTACCTGTTCAGTGTCTCTCTCTAATTTAATTGTTATTGCTCACACTGATCAGTGGATGGAGGGGTGACTGTGGGGTGGTGTGGTGGGATTGATATAAGATCACATGCTATCTCTATTATGGAAATGTGGAAAAATGTTTTGATGGCCACACTTTCAATAAATGCTAAGCATTTGCTTATGTAAGGCCATCAAAACCAGCCATCAGTTCTTCCTGAAATTGAAATCACTTTGATAAATTTGGATGATTTACTCAAGTAATTAAGATCAGATAATTTACCTATGGTTAAAAGAATAATCAAATGATTGTTTGAAAAGGAAAATACAGAATAAACATTTTCTTCCCAGTTCTGTGCATCAAACAAGAAGGTTCACTTTAGAAAAGTATAATTGAACTTTGCAGGTGTGAGGAGTCTAGCAAGTCTACTTTATAGTGGATTATATTGCAGGGCTGACTTTTAACATGAATTTGGATTTGGATGGAATGCGGCAAAAAGTGTCAAAGATAGGAAAAATTTAAGATCATAAGACCATAAAGTTATAAGACCATCAGAAATAGAAATAGAAATAACCTGGAGAGCTTGCTCCATCATTCAATAGGATCATGGCTGAGCCAACATTCTTCATGCCTAATGACCCTAGATTTCCCTACTGATCAAAAATCTCTCCCCCATTAGCTCTCTGCGGCAAAACATTCCGAAGACTCTCAACCCTCTGAGTGAAGACATTTCTTCGGATCTAAGGCTGAAATTGGCACCCCTTTTCTCTGAGATTATGCCCTCTGGTTCTAGATATCCCTATGAGGTGAAACATGCTTTCAGCATTTTCCCTATCCAACCCTTGAAGAATCCTACATGTTTCAATAAGATCACCTCTCATTCTTCTAAACTCCGGTGAGTAGATCCAAACCTGTTTAGCCTGCGCTCATAAGGCAATCCCTCCAAAACAGGCATCATCTTAGTGAACCTTCTCTGAACTGCCTCCAATGAAATACCTTTCCTTAAGTAAAGGGACTAAACTGCTCTCAGTACTCCAGATGTGGTCTCAACCAGCACCTTGTATAGTCGCAGTAAGACTTCCCTACTCTTATCGTCCAACATCCTTGAAATATAGTCCGACATTCCATTAGCCTTCCTGATTACCAGCTGCACCTGTTTGCACCTGTTTTTTGTACAAGTATATTCACGTGACTTTGTATTGCAGCTTTCTGCAATTTTTCTCCATTTCAATAATATTCTGCTCATTTGTTATCCCTGCAAAATGAAAAACTTTACATTTTTCCAGATTATATTCCATTTGTCAACTTATTAGTCACTTATTTAATCTATCAATATCTCTCTGTTAACCGTCTATATCCCTCTTGCAACGTGCCTTTCTACTTCTTATTGTGTTGTTTGCAAATTTGGCTACAGTATATTTGCTTCCTTCTTCCAAGTCATTAATGTATATTGTTAACAGTTGCAGTACCATCACTGATCCCTGTGGAACTCCGCTGGTTATAGGTTACAAGCCTGAAAAAGTACCCCCTATCCCAACTCGCTATTTCCTGCAGATTTACTACTTCTCTATTCGTGCCAATATACTACCTCCAAGACTATATGTCTCCTATCTTACCATTTAACCTCCTGTGAGATCTTTGCACTGAGAAGCATACAGAACTGAAGGAGGTCAATTGGCCCATTCTGCATGTAACAGCTCTTTAATATTAGTTGCACAGTTCTGTCCTTCCATGCCACCTTGCAAATGTTTTTGTTTTATTTATATATTCACTTTCTTTTTGAAAGTTTTGTTGACTCCATTTCAACACCATTTCAGAAAATGTGTCATAGGTTATAAAAAAAAACCGGAAGAAATTGTTCTCATCCTATTTCTGCTCTGTTCTTTTATCTGTCAACTAGCTGAGACGTTTACTAACATATTTTGGGTGAGATACCCCTTCCAACTAAAAACAGTCTTTTAATTTTGTTGAATATATCAATTCAACATTGAGAATCCATTGTAATTTTGCTATGTGATACACTCCTTATGGATTAATGTAAGTTCAAAGGCACACTAGTTTGTTGGAAAACAATTCTGCCTCATGTCAAACTTCTGAAACAAAGTTTTCTAATATAGTGCAATAAAGTTTTGAAAACAAATTACTTCATAGTATTTGACTAAGGGATCATTAGCTTCAAATCTTTCCTTTAGTTGTCACTTTCATTCTTTATCCTAATCCATAACTGATAAGTGATACAATGAATACACTGTAGTGAACAGTGATTCATTTTGAGGTGTGTCCATTTACCTGTCCAAGTAAGCTGGAGAAAACAAAGACACCTATGAAATAATTGCACCCCTGAAAGATTATTTCAAAGAGGGTGACTGGTTCGGAAATACCACCAATAGTGATCAAAGAGCGGACTGCCCAATAATAACATCTCAGGTACCTGGAGAACACAAATATTTTTTAGTAGTTGAAACTTTGCTTAAATTAAGGGAAAATTTTGGAATGAAAGTTGTTGGTTAGCACAACAGTATTTCTAGAAACAAGAAGGATTTAAAAAAAACGTTGCTTTTACATCATGCCTTCCTCATTCTCTCAGCTGTTCATTGCACATTATAAGCACTTAATTACTTAAGTTGGCATCTTACATAATTAAAGTGCAGAAGTACCCACACTAAAGAACTTCAAAAGTACAAAAGAGAGGCCACCATACTAACTATAGGTGCAAAAAAACCATTCCTCAGTTCCATTGAGCAAAATACAATACATAATTTTAAAAAACTAGATCAACTATGAGTCTGAATGGTGACCTTATAGAGGTTTATAAAATCATGAGGGGCATGGATATAGTAAATAGACAAGGTTTCTTCCCCTGGGGTGGGAGAGTCCAGAACTAGAGGGCATAGGTTTAGTGTGAGAGGGGGAAAAATTTAAAAGGGATCCAAGGAGCAACTTTTTCACACAGAGGGTGGTGAATGTATGGAATGAGCTGCCAGAGGAAGTGGTGGAGGCTGGTACAATTACTACATTTAAAAGGCATCAGGATAGGTATATGAATAGTAAGGGTTTAGAGGGATATGAGCCACGTGCTGACAAATGAGACAAGATTAAGTTAGGACATCTGGTTAGCATGGACGAGTTGGACGGAAGGTTTTATTTCCATGCTATGCATTTTCTATGACTACAAAGTCATTCACAGTGTTGTTTGGGCAATATCCACTTGATTGTATAACAAGAATCAGTTTATCCCTATACTAACTATTCAGTGAATGTTTTGTGAGATATTCACAGAATCATAGAATCCCTATAGTGTGCAAGAGCTGGCCATTCAGCCCACTAAGTCCACACCGACCCTCCAAAGATCATCCCAACCAGACCCATTTCATCCCTGTCATGTTGCGTTTCCCATGGCTAGTCTTCACATCCCTAGACACAATGGGCAATTTAGCATGATTAATCCGCCTAACCTGCACATCTTTGTACTGTGGGAGGAAACCAGAGCACCAAGAGGAAACCCATGCAGATCCTTCCAGAATGTGCAAAATATGCTTTCGTTACTCCCTACCTACTTGCATGGCCACTTTCAGAGAACTTTGGACTTGAATCCCAAGATCTCTCTGTACATCGGTGCTGTTCAGGATCCTGCCATTAACTGTATACTTTTCCTTAACATTTGGTCTCCCAAAGTGCAGCACCTCACACTTACAGAGATTAAACTCCATCTGCTATTTCTCCACATATCTGCAGTTGATCTCTATCCCTCATCAGTTGCTGATTTTTAGCTGAGTTGGTTGAAACTAAACTGGAGATCTGCCAACTTATAAAGAACAAAGTACACAAACAACACATAAAAATCAGGTCCAAAAGGACTTTGTTCATCAAATAATAAGCAGTTTAAAGAAAACAAATTCTGTAATTTGAATAAAGTGCCAAAGTTATTAAGTGCAGCTAACCCCAAAATATAATTGCACATGTACAATACTTGCTCAAGTCCATTTGGAATCTTAGCAAGCCTCAGAAGGGATTTCTGGGTATAAAGGAAACAGCTGATGTCTTAAAAAAAAACTACCAACAGGCCAAGAAGGAAAAAAAAACTGAATAAAGAAAAACAGTAAAAGATTTTCAGCTTCTAGCATAAATCTAAATGGATGTCAATACTTAAAACTAAGTTACCGTCAAAGTTCCATGTTAAATTGTAAAGAAAATATATAAACATTGTTCTTAATAAGCTTTAAGCACTCTGCATGGTTAAAGAGAAGAAACTATTCAATATGCAGAGGTGAAACAATCAGAACTTAATTGAAAATAAAAGCCAATTGACAAACAGTCAGATTTTGATAAATGAATAGTATATGATTTGAACTTGATCCTTATTGTAATGATTTTAATAAATTATTGAATTGCATTTCTACATTCTGCCCATAAATCTCTCAGTGTGATTATGAGGCAATGTACTGAATTGAAACTGCAGTAGCAGCTCTGAAACAGAGATCACCTCGACCCCAAAACTGGAAAACGGTTTTATTAATCTACAAAGTCAGATAATTGTTTAAATTTGTCCAGACTTCTTTTTAACATGGAGTATTAATATAATGTTTGCATCCTAGATTTTAACTGCAGAATTGAAACAGTAAAATCTTCAGTGTTCAAAAATGAACAAGTTATAATTGTACACAGATGCGATGGTTTCAAGTTCAGTGAAGTAATGTAATACAGCCAAAAACACTTAAATTGTTCTTGTACAGTGGACTTCAATATTTTTGTTTGTCAGGTAGCAAATATTAAACATGAATAAGTTTGAATTTTAAAACATATCTTACTCTTTTCCTATTTTGCAGCTAACTCAAAATGGAAAAAAAAATTACCTATTTCCTTTGCCATTGTAGACCCATTTAGTGCTGCTAATACCTTCATACACTGATGCCCAGTAATAAATGCAAGCATTTATATGCAAGAGGTAAAGCAGGTATCCTGTTGTTCGTACAATTCTATAAAGAGAATGAAATGAGTGTGCTAGTTAGCTAGTTAATGAATCACTTGCTTTGCAACAAATTAGCTGCAGCATTGGTTTTCTGATTTGCTATTTATTTGAGTATTCTCAGATTATATTAAAATCACTGGGACAGCACTGAGGAGCAATTATACTAAAGCACCTTGTATGATAAATATTATACATACAAGCATATACAGAGGATAAATATTATAACCCACATTGGGACTAAGTTTAATCTGTGTGTTAAGTGAAAGTGTTAAAAATTTCAAATCTGAGAACTCAAGCCATGTCAAATCCATTCACTTCCATTATTATCAAAGGGATGGGTGACCAATATGCTCTCAGGAGATGTATCTTTTATTTACGTATTTTTATTGGGCTGTTTGTTTCAAAGTTTGGGCTCAGTTTTAACTCTGTAAAAGTGAATGGGTTCTGAGTGAGATAAAACCTCACCCAGGATCTCTGGTTCAGCTGTAGAACTGGTCAGCACGAGAAGGGACATGAGGATAGCTTTTCTCATTGCTTGTGTACCAGAAGGAGCAGGAGCGTTTTAACTGCACCATCTATTGGACCACCCTCTGCAATCAAACTTTTTACTCTGGAAACTAGTCTTCTCCAATGTGCACTACGGCCCTTGACGTTTGGCTGGTACACCCCACCCCATGATCACTTTCCTAAATATCCTCCCTCCTCCCTCCTGTCAACTTGCATCTTCTACTTGGCCTGTGAGCTCCCAGGCCCTCCTCCCCCACTGACAACTCCACAATCTTTCTGTCCAAACATCCTTCATGCTCCTTGAGTCACCAGCCTGACATCCAAACTATCTTTCTATTGGCTGCCTTTGATCAGGAAATGGATTCCAAAACAATAATCATATCCGACCATGACGTTCTGATGACTAGAGAAAGCCTCATGCTTATAAGAGCATCATAAACTGCTTTCTTACTTGTCAGTTTCAAATACCATTTGGTTACACCATGAACCTACTTCTCCAATATTTATTTCATGATTTGCATATCGTTATAATTTTCTATTTTGCTTTACCTTCATAATTGTATCATAATGTCTCAGTAAATCTTTGACAACCTTTTAGGGATAAATGTTATGATTTCCTAGGTACTGGAATTCATCATCCTGTAATGCCAGGTTTGTCACTTAACATTCCACAAAATATTGAAGAGAATTGTAATGTAATACTCAATATTAGCAATGGATAATATCATCCGGCTCTCAGTGTCGATAAAGAACAGTGACAACCATCAGGAGAGACCACTCTGATCTATAATTTACTATTAGGGAAGCCTTTACATTGTTCTGATCTACCATTTAATGCCTTAAAGAAGGGCAATTTATTAGATTAGATTCCCTACAGTGTGGAAACAGGCCCTTTGGCCCAACAAGTCCACACCGACCCTCTGAAGAGTAACCCACCCAGACCCATCTCCCTCTGATTAATGCACCTAACACTATGGGCAATTTAGCATGGCCAATTCACCTGATCTGCACATGTTTGGACTGTGGGAGGAAACCGGAGCAACCCAGGGAGAGTGTGCAAACTCCACACAGAGAGTTGCTCGAGGCTGGAATCGAACCTGGATCCCTGATGCTGTGAGGCAGCAGTGCTAACCACTGAGCCAGTGTGCCGCCCCCATTACCTAAATGAATATTTTTGCTTGGGCAGTTAACATCTCACCAGAAGTGCTCATTCCATCATTTTGACAAATCCTAAGCCAATGCATGAGTTCATTATTTAAATTATTAAACTCTCCTTCCTTTAATGTCTTGTGAACTGCTGTAACTTTCTCACTTCCACTTTGTTAAAAAATAAATGATCTGATCCTTTTGGATCTTTAAATCATGCACTATGGCTAATCCGACATTATAAGCCTCACACAGTGCGGATACTGATGAGTCTCAATCTAACTTTGTCAATGATTCTATTGCTGTGTTCATCAAGCTATGTTTATGCTTTGCTACTCTCTTTAATGCTATTTCAAACTCTTTAATGGTGAAAAGCCAAGAAGTGTGACAGGTATTAAATGCTGGAAATATTTATTTGCTGCCTGCTCTTTAAAATGTGATTTCTGGGATCTATCACCTTTCTGTGATTTGAAGTCCCTTTTCAGCCCTTCAATCTGGAGTATGGTGTAGAGTTTTGGACACCTCACTTGATGAAGGATGTAACTGCATTGGAGGCAGTTCAGAGAATGTTCACCAGATTAATTCCAGAGATGAAAGGCTTGTCCTGAGGAGAGATTGAGCAGCTTTGGCCGTTATTTGCAAAGTTTACAAGAATGAGAGAAAATCCAGTTGAGGGATATAAGATACTAAATGGGATTCTCAATGTAGTTGTAGACAGGGTGTTTTCTCATGTGAAGCACTTTATAACGAGGTGTCATAGTTTTAAACTCAAGGTGGAAGATTTAAAACAGAGATGAGAGTGAATTTCTTCTCTCAAAAGGTCATAAATCTGTGGAATTCACAACTCAGAGTGTGATGAATGTTGGTACATTGACTAAATTTAAGGAGGACATATGTTTTTAATTAGTAATAGGTTGAAAGTTTGAAGCGAGTGGGCAGAAAAAATGGTATTGAGACCAAGATGAGATCAGCCATGATTGTAATAAATGACAAAGCAGGCTTGGAGGAGCTGAATTGCCTACTCCCACTCTTAGTTCTTACGTTCTTCAATGCTGGGAATGATGACATTTAAATGAGTGGAACTTTGTTTTCTGTCCATCAAACCACCTTTACAGCAGTTAAATGCCTGGAAATTTTCAGTGCTGCTTGTAAAATGTGTCTTCTTTAGAAAATCTGAAACATCTGCACAGAGGGTTCTTCAGAATACCGGATTGGAGGTGCCAGAGCACCAAGATTGCCAGAACAGAGACTGCCAGATTAGCGAGGTACAACCTATATGGGTAGACACCCAATACCCGGGGATACACAGAAGTATATATCACACTATGGCAGCAGCATATTGAACCATGATGAACTTGGTATTAAAGTAATAGGGATTGCTAACTCTGGTTGGACATATTCCAGAGGATGTGGGCAGAACAATTGCCCTGAAAGTTTCTGGAAAATGACATCATGTAAAGCTTAGCAAGAGTGGGTGATATGAATTCCACTGTTAGTGAAAACCAAGGAGGAGACATAATCTTAGAGTATGAGATATGCCTAGTAAATTATACTCCAATGCAAACTGCTAGTTTCACTGCAAAAATATATTAACACAATTTATTTTGATTTAAAAGAGAGGCAATTTTTCAATTATGTCTTTTGTGCCAAAATCTACTGCATTTCGTAATATTGATTCAATAAACATGGCATTTTATTACCAAAGACTTTCACAAAAAATGTATATTTATTTGTCTTTTAGATGGTTGCTTACCTGTATATATAGGCTTTTTCCATTATCGCCTCCAATCGATAATTAAATTCAAAGAATGCTAAATACTGGAGCAATAAAAAGTGAAGAAATCAGAACAATGCTCTTGATTATTTCTATTCAAACATTTTCTGGTAGCTGCAGTGTTTAGCTCTGTAGAGGTTTCATTGTTGGTGTTGTTATTTATCCACAATATTGATATTTTAATGCACCTTATTATGTCTCCTAGAGATCCCAAGTACTTCAAATTTAATTAGATACTGTTGATGTGCAATCATTATTGTTATGTAGTTAAATTAGTTATAATAAAAAAAAACCATATGAGAGTGGGTGAACCCTTAGTTGAGTGAAGGCTGTTTACTTTTATATCTAGAAGTGCTCTTACACATAACTGAATAGCTTTTTCCATCACATATGGTATTTGTTCATCTATTAAGCACGACTGTGTTTTCTAAAGGATTAATTTACATGCAAAGCCTATTAAGGACAATGCGGATCATACAATGTGAGGGAGAGGTAGGGAAAAAGGGAGGGGGCTAAATTAAAATGGAGTTGGAAGGTAAACTAACTCCACAGAGATCGATATCCCACAAACCGAGTGACCCTTTATTTACATGTGGGCAGTCCTTGACACTGACCCAGCTTCCTCACAGCAGCTATCAGAAAACAATCACAAAACACCAGGTTATAGTCCACCAAGTTTATTTGGAAGCACTAGCTTTCAGAGCACTGCTCCTTCATCAGGTGGTTGTACACCAGTTCAACACCAACATCTCCAAATCTCAGCTCTCAGAGTGAACAGGATGTCTGACACTCCTGTTCTTATCTTTCAGCCAGGGGTCCCTGATTGGACCAGATTAAGAACCCCAATCAGATAACTCATATTCTATTAGGTCTCCCTGGCTGACTTCATTACAATCACCACAGAAGGAGAGATAAAATATTCTATCCCCTGCCACTTCTCTTTAAAGGTTGTGAAGACTGCTCATTCCAGATGACTAATTAATCTCACCATGAAAAAGAGTTTAACAACTGAAATCAGCAGCAAAAAGAATGAGTACTATTGTTTAAGTTTATATTACCCTTTGCCAAATCCAAAACTAGGCATGGTCTAGGAAGAGCTTGCACAATGAGTTGGAATTAAGTGAAAGCATTTGTGAATTTTACAGTGACACATTTTTTAAAAAGTTCTTAATTTATCAAAGTTTTGTACACAGAATGAAGTCCAAATACCAGGAAATGTATTTAAAATAGCTTATAGATGAATTGCACCATGCAATATTTTATTTTCTGTTAACAAGAAAATTACTTGGAAACATTAGCAATTAAAAATTGAAATCACTTCATCCTGAGACACAAAAGGATGGATGAAGTAAATCACTGTTGTACAAAATACAAGGATATCTGAAGGTAACTTGAATGACTCTACCCAGCTGGTTTACACTCTCTTTTAATGGGAGTAGATTAAAATTAGTTCCTGGAAAACCAAATGTGCTGAACTCCACACCCAGTTCTTGATTTACAGTCCCTATACGTGCTGGGAGTATAAAATGAGCGAATTAACCATTGTTGTCTGGTTTGCAATTCAGTGATTTCTGGTTACCCAACTGAAAGAATGAACTGCCCATTTGCAACTAACTAACAGTAACCCCAGTCTCGTGAATATCACAATACATGTATTTTCTAAATTTGTGACTGCTGCATAGTCCAATTATTGCTTTAATGGTTAATAATTGCACCAAGAAAACAAGTCCTGAACATCTCAGACAAAAGTTAGGCTTTATGACTGTGGTGCATCAGTCAAATATACACCAGGTCTTTTCAGTTTGAATTCATTTTGAACACTATTCATTACTTCCATGTAAATGATATTTTTGGCTGCAGAATGTTGGCCTGGGGTGAAGAAAATTAGGAAGAATAAACATTCCTAATGATGAAAATTGATTTTGCTGAAAGGTGTGCATAAGTGGGTTTTAGATTAAGACAGGCCCTTGTTTACAGTGGACAGATGAATTATCATTATTCATTGTCTATATTTACACATCAAACTGTAACATATGGGCAATAACTCCAAGTAGAGCCCCAGTCAGCCTTTTCTGTTTCGAAAAAACTAGAACCTATTCAGTTTCTCTTCATTGTTAACATGCTCAATCCAAGGCAAATCTTCGTGAATCTCTTCTGCACCACATATCATGTAAACACATCAATCCCATAGTGAGGCAACAGAACTGCACTCAATACTCCTGCTGCAGATGTGTCAAAGTTTTGTTCGGCTCTAACATTGGCTTGAAGATAGCATCCAGAGGGTGGTGGTAGACGGTTGTTTGTTGGACTGGAGGCCTGTGACCAGTGGTGTGCCGCAAGATTAGTGCTGGGCCCACTGCTTTTTGTCATTTATATGAATGATTTGGATGTGAATATGGGAAGCATGGTTCGCAAGTTTGCAGATGACCAAAATTGGTGGAGCAGTGGACAGAGCAGCAGGTTATCTCAGAGTACAATGGGATCTTAATCTGCAGCAGGAGTATTGTGTGCAGTTCTGTCACCTCATTATGGGATTGATGTGTTTACATGACATGGGGTGCAGAAGAGATTCATAAAGATGTTGCCTTGTATTGAGCATGGGCCAATGGGCTGAGGGGTGGCAAGTGGAGTTTCTTTTAGATAAATGTGAGGTGTTGCATTTTGGTAAGGCAAATCAGGACAGGACTTATACAGTTAATAGTTGGGCCCTGGAGAGTATTGCTGAACATAGAGACATAGAGGTGCAAATGCATAGTTCCTTGAAAGTGAAGTTATAAGTAGATAGGCTGGTGAAGAAGGCATTTGCATGCTTGCCTTTATTGGTCTCCGCATTGAATGCAGACATTGGTTAGGCCATTTTTAGAATACTGTGTTCAGTTCTCATCTCCATGCTATATGAATGATGTTGTTCAACTTGAAAGGCTTCAGAAAAGATTTACAAGGACATTGTTGGGATTGGAGAATTTGAACTATAGGGAGAGGGTGAATAGGCTGGGACTATTTTCCCTGGAATGTCAGAAGCTGAGGGGTGACCTTATAGAGGTTTGTAAAATCGTGATAGGATGAATAGCCAAGGTCTTTTTCCCAGAGGATTCCAAAAGTAGAGGGCATATATTTAAGAGGGAAAAGATTTAAAAGGGACCTAAGGGACAACCTTTTCACGCAGAGGGTGGTGCGTGTATGGAATGACCTGCCAGAGGAAGTGGTGGAGGCTGGTACAATTACAATATTTAAAAGGCATCTGGATGGGTATATGAAGAGGCAGAGTTGAGAGGGATATGGGCTAAATGCTGGTAAATGGGACTGGATCAGTTTAGGATATCTAGTCTGCATAGATGAGTTGCACCGAATGACCTATTTCCATCCTGTACAACTGTATGACTCAATGACTCTAAAAACTCCCTGATTTAATCTATGCCAAGACTGACAAAGACAAGTGTATCTGGCTTCTTAATATGCCTTCTCAATTACCCTATTGACCTGTCCTGTCACCTTCAGGGATATGAAACCCCAAAATCCTTCTATTCCTCTACATTTCTAGTGTCCTCCATTCATTGAGTACCCCCTTGTCTTGTTGTTGTCTTGACTATGGAAGTATAGCTTAGCTTTCCTGAAATTACATGAGTCGTGTACTTCGGGAAGGGTGGAAGAGACACAGGGCTGGAAAGAAGCAGTCCTGAGATTCTTCCAAGGTTGCTGCCTTTACATTGCCACTTATATTGTTGGCTATTTAGTTCTCACCTAGGACCACAGAAAAAGGCCATTCAGCCCATCATATCTGCAGTAGGTAAGTAATCTATTCAAGCATGTGGGACCTCTGTTCATAAATAGAGCTATTCAGTAGAAATCTAGGAAAGTTATGCTGAACTGATATAAAGCTGTGCTGCAGCCATAAGTAGAATATTTAATTCTTTTCTGGTCACCTCACTCCAGGAAGGAAATGAGGTACATTGTGAAGATACAAAGGCAATTCCAAAATGCTTTCAGGGATAGGTGATTTTGGTTGCAAAGTAGGGTTGGAGAATTTATTCTCCTTGGAGCAATGGTTGAGGAGGATTTGATAAAGGTTTACAACATTGTGACAGGTTTAGATATAGTAGTATTATTGAAAGTACAAGCACCAGGGGACACAGATTTAAAGTCTCATGCAATAGATATCAAGGGGATGTGAATCCGAACATTTTAAAAATAACTAGCGCCAATATGTGGTGCTCACTTCCTATGAGGGTAGTGGAACAGCAACAATAAGTGATTTTAAAATGAGAGCATGTCTGCTGATATCCCCAAAATACTCTCATGATTTATATAAGAAAAGCAGGCCTGTGGAGTACCCCTGTCAATAAAGCTAGTAATGTCATTCAATCTCATTTGCTTATATTGGCGATGCTTATTTTGGTGCAGCCATTTTCTTTTTACTGTCAGGGTGTTTCACTAAGTGTGTATGTGCAGAACCTTCTGCATACACAGTGTCAACATTGCAAGAGCATCAGGGGATATGGTCTTAAAGTAAATCAGATCAGAACTTGAGGAAGATAACCTTACAGTATAAAGAGGCTATAGCTGGGGAATGGGATTGATTAGATTGCTTTAGAGAGAGCCAGCCTGGAGTCTGTGAGCTGAATATTTTTCTTTTAAGCTACTATGACTTTATTATTTGATAATGTTATGATTCTATGAATCTCTGTATCGTAGCATCATGGAGTTATAAATTAGACTGTTTTCTAGAGCAGGGTGTATTCTGTTTTGACTAATAGTATTTTCCCAGTCCTCGAGTGGCAGGGAAATAGTGAGAAATTTGGGAGAATTTCTCCTTAAAGTATCAATAAGAACCTCACTAGTAAATGAATGAAGACCCCGGTTGCATTCATTAGCATTTCACTATAAGCTAATCTTGCCTACTTCTATGCAGTTTGTGATTTGCTCAGGTACCAGTGAAAAATTAAAAGGTGCCAATTGAATGTCTGAGTATTTACCTTGCAGCTGCAGCTTGCTAAATTCCTCGTATTCATGTTGGCACAGCGACTGACCCCAACCTCCATTCACATTGGAAAACACTTGCCTTACAATATCATTACTGCCCACTGTATAGGATGGGCCAAACAGCTAAAAGTTAGTGATCCTATTTGACAGCTGCATGAGAAAGTAGATTGCATTGGATGGGCTGAAGGGCTGAAATTGTTGATGACACTCAACAAGCTGCATGACCTTAATGAATGTGCCACAGGCAGCACATTCAAAACTTGTTTTCAGTACTAGCAAGCAATTTTGTCTTCTGTAACTGTTTTTCCTCTGTGCTGGAAGGTTTGTAACACTGTATAAGAGAGAGAGAGAGTTTCATTCTAAGTTGTTGAACTTCACCTTGGAATCGCGAATGGTTCCAGGAACAAACTAAGCTTCCAGACCAGCCGACGATCGAGGGGTCCCTGACATGCAGGAGGGTATGAGGCTCATTGCTTTCTTTTCCATTTTTTAAATTACTTAATAAATGTTCATAGTTCAGTCTTTTATTTTTCCTTCTTTTTACATCTTTTATCATTACTCAATAAAGTCTGTTCAGCCTCTTATCACTGCAGATGATGAGCTAAAGTGGTGGGTCAATGCACCCATCATTGTCATCCTAAGTTATGTTGTCCCTATAATCCCAAAACCCTGATGGTCAGGTCCGTAAGATATGAGGCACTGTGACTCACAGTGCTTCACAGTGCCAGGGATCTGGGTTCAATTCTAGTTTCCTCCAACAGGTGGATTGGCCATGGGAAATGCAGGGTTATAGGGATAAGGTAGGGGGGTTAATCTGAGTGGGCTGCCGTTTGGATGGTTAGCGCGGATGGTTGGTCTCTATGGGCCAAATGGTCTGCTTCTGCACTATAAGGACTTTATGTGGCAAAGCAGATAGGAGCAATGAGGAAGTGAATTCCATATTTGTGACCCATCAACACTGAAGTTACGGTGCTATATTTTCAAGTCAGGATCTTGGAGGGGAAGATAGCAATGGTATTTGCTAACATTGTCTTTCCATATGGTGGACAATGTTGGTTTCGAAGTTGTTCTGTGAGTAGCCTTGCTGAGTTGCGAGTTTTAATTTTTTACGATATAGTTACAGGTATAATTTTACTGCCCTGTCCCAAGTCATTCTCTTACTCTTAATACATTTGGATTTTCCTCAATTTTACCTAACAATACAATTTCATATCTTCTATTTGATTTCCTAATTTCAATCTGTCAGTTCACCTCTGTACATTTTATAAGCACTTGAGCTTCCTAAAGTATTACTTTTCCTGAAATTGCCAATAAGCTGCATTTTATAGAGTCATAGAGTCATAGAGATGTACAGCATGGAAACAGACCCTTCGGTCCAACCCATCCACGCCGACCAGATATCCCAACCCAATCTAGTCCCACCTGCCAGTACCCGGCCCATATCCCTCCAAACCCTTCCTATTCATATACTCATCCAAATGCCTCTTACATTGTACCAGCCTCCACCACATCCTCTGGCAGCTCATTCCATACACGTACCACTCTCTGTGTGAAAAAGTTGCCCCTTAGGTCTCTTTTATATCTTTCCTCTCTCACCCTAAACCTATGCCCTCTAGGTCTGGACTCCCTGACCCCAGTGAAAAGACTTTGTCTATTTATCCTATCCATGCACCTCATAATTTTGTAAACCTCTATAAGGTCACCCCTCAGCCTCCGATGCTCCAGGGAAAACAGCCCCAGCTTGTTCAGCTTCTCCCTGTAGCTCAGATCCTCCAACCCTGGCAACATCCTTGTAAATCTTTTCTGAACCCATTCAAGTTTCACAACATCTTAACTGGTATGCTTCTGGATAACCAAGGTCCTCCAGGTTTGTCAGTATCATCCTTTTACTTTGTCAGGATATGTCTACACTGTGCCATTAGAACCTATGACACCCCTGCTCCATTGGGAAAATATTCCTTGTTTTTCCACAGAATTGGTCAACCTGGTGGAATGTCAGAGAGGTCAGTCTGGTGGAGTGGGCACAGCAGCACCAGAAGGAAAGCTAGCAGGCCAATTGGAATGGGATGGGTGAGTTAAAATGCTTATGATTGCTCCCACAGCCCTAACAAGCTGGGATTACTTTTGAATGCTTTAATCCTGGATCATGAATATCTGTGATCAAGAGTGGTTCCAAATTATGCAACTTGTTTTCAAATGATTTACTGATACATTTCAAATATCATTTGGATAAAATGAATCAAACAATACCATCATTTTCTAGTTGGGAAAGCTTGCCTTCCATGTTGATTCAAAATCTTTCAAATGCAAATAATATATTCAAAATATTTGGCCTTTCCTTCTCACTGAAGAAGTGACTTGCCAGACTAATGCTATCTGAGAAGGAATTTCTCCTCATATCCATCTTAAACAGAATCATAGAATCCCCAAGTGTACAAGCAGGCCATTTGGCCCATTAAGTCCACACTGACCCTCCAAAGAGCAACCCACCCAGAACCACTCACCCCCGTGCCAACCATATCCCTATAACCCTTCATATTCCATAGCTATTCCACCTACCTTACACATCCCAGGATGCTATGGATAATTTAGGTTGGCCAATCCATCTAACCTCCACATCTTTGGACTGTGGGACGAAACTGGAGCACCCAGAGGAAATCCACGCAGATGCAGGGAGAACGTGTAAACTCCACACAGACAGTCATCTGAGGTTGAAAGTAAATCTGGGTCCCTGGCACTGTCAGGCAGTAGTGCTAACAATTGTGCCCCATGCTACCCAGACCGTGTCCCTATAGCACCCTTGAGTTTGAAATTGTGCCCTCTAATTTTAGCTTTCCCTATGAAGGGAAACATCCTTCCTGCATCTAACTTTCCAAGTCCCTCAGAATCAAGAATGTTCCAATTGGATCACTTCTCATTCTTCTAAACTTCAGTCAGTTCACTTCAAAATCTCCAATGAATATTGGCTAAACCTGGTCAATCTTTCCTCATAGGAAAATCCTTTTAACCCAGAAATCAACTTCTATCTGTTATAATTTCTGAGGTCTGCGGTACATGGCTGATGAGCTTTAAAAGTTAAGGTGAAAGGATGCAAATTCATTATTATATTTTAATGACATGCTTGCTTCCTAAGATCAAGTTAGTTATCATCAACTCAACTCAACATCAACTCAACTCGGGTCAAACCAGAAGTAGCTCAGTTAGAGATTGCTTAAAGATAAGGTTTTATAATTTTAAATATTTAATACCCACAGTTCCATTCTGCCTCTCTGGGTCTCCAATTTAGGCCTCTATAATATTTATGTTTTACTTCTTATTGCAGGATGCATTGAAGGTATTAGTTATGGTTCTTGTGACTCTACAGTGCTCAGCAAGGGACTAGGCTACTTTTATTTTGCTTCCAGCTATTCAAAATGTTCCACAGAACTGAACTGTGCTTTATTGTCAAAGGAAGATGACTAAATCATGACCCTATTTGCCAATGTCAAGCAATAAGTATTGTTAGTGGATATGTTGTATTGGTGCAATAATGTTCAATGTATTAGATAGTTAAAATTGATTTATAATTTCCAATCAACCTGAATACAGAACTTTTGATTGACTTGACATTCAGCCAGCGCCAACAGTGCAAAATGTGTCCAATGGTGTCTGGCAGAGGCATGTGCAAAATTGGGACCTGTGGCTCATGTGATTAAAATTGGTGAGCTGTCAGTTTTTCTCAACATTAATTCACAGTTTGCCAACAAATTTGGAGGCTCCAATAGTGATTTTATGGCTGAGATTTGGACAAATGTAGTTAAACTTCTCTCCCTGTGAGTTCAAATCATTGGCTAGTTTTAGCATTCCTTCACTGCCAACTTTATCAATGAGTTCAAACACTTCACAAACCAAAGGAAAATTTGATGCAGATAATCCCTTTCAGTCAATTTTAGTTCAGTAGTGATTGAATTTATGCTGATATGTACATAGCATGCAGCCCCACCACAGTGTGACACAAGGAAAAAGGACAGCAAAAAAGATCTATCACTTTACTTCCAATTAATATGAACATAGAAACCTAGAAAACAGGAGCAGTAATAGGCCATTCAGCCCTTCAAGCTTGCTGTACCATTCATTATGATCATGGCTGAGCAATCAATTCACTAGATTGTGTCTGCTTTTCCACCGTATCCTTTGATCCCTTTAGTCTGAAATGCTCGATCTAACACCTTCAAATCATTCAATATTTTGACTTTGACTGCTTTCTGAAATAGGAAATTCACCAGACTCATCACTCTCTGGGTGAAGAAATTTCTCCTCAACTCAGTTTTAAGTGGTCTACCCCCTATCTTGAGACTGTGACCCCCAGTTCTGGACTTCCCAGTCATTGGACATTCTTCCTGCACCTACCTTGTCTAGTCCTGTTAGAATTTTATGCAATTTTATGAGCTACTTCTCATTTTTATGAACGCCAGCAAATAAAATCCTAACTAATTCAATTTCTCCTCTTACATCAGTCCTACCATTCCAGAACAGTCTGGTAAACTTCTGCTGCACTCCCTCCATAGCAAGAACATCCTTCCTCCGATAATGAAACCTAAACTGTACACAATATTACATGTGTGGCCTCACTATGTTCAAAGACACCCAGGTTTTGTTGCATGTTCCCCTCTCTCAAATTATTTTACTCCTCAGTTATCCATATTATACTCCATCTGCCATGCATTTTCCCATTCACTCAGCTTGTCTAAACCACAATGAAGCAACTCTGCATCCTCTGCACAACACACCCCTCCACCCATCTTTGTTTCACCTACAAATTTGAAGACATTATAGTTCATTTCCCATGTCAGAGTCATTAAAGTATATATTGTGAACAGCTGGAGCCCCAGCAGTGATCTCTGCGGTACCCCACTTTTACTGCCTACCATCCAAAGAAAGCCCTGTTTACTCTTCCTCTTTGTTTCCTGTCTGCCAGACAATTCTCTGTCCATCTTAATATATTATCCTCTGTTTCATTTGCTTTAATTTTACATGCTATTATTTCCATGCTTTTGATAGATTTCTGAAAGTCCAAATAAACTAAATCATCTGGCTCCCCCTCATCAATTCTATGAGTCACATCCAGAAAGGATTCCAGTAGTTTTGTCAAGCATGATTTCCCTTTTATAAATAGGTTCATAATAGGTTTGACATCTTGAGAAAACATTCAAAAGAGGAGCCTTAGGAGCTTATATTTGTCTTGGTGATATATACCTATAAAATATTATATATATTTTTGTACATTATGAAAATTGTATTTTAATGGATCGGAATAGAGATTTTATATGAATACATTAATTGAAATAAATGGTTACATCATATCACTCTCATGTGTAACACTCTTTCAATATTTTCACTTGCCTGCCCAATGATCTAAGATTGTGTATTCCAAATTAGTCAATAGGTAGTTAAACTTTACCTGTCTCGAATATGATTTGTAGATCTTACCAAACCTTGGTAATCCATACACATTCTACAGTCTCATAAAATAGAGAAAGGATGAGATTTACACTACAGCGTGAGTTAAATTGAACCCTGGCCACTATGAAGCCAATAACCAAAGTGTACTTACCTTAAGTAAACGATTCAGTCGAAACAGGGGATTGCAATCAAACACCAAGTAGAATAAATCAAATGGAATTACTGATGCCAGATCAAGCTAAGAAAACAGAATTTAAATTTGAAAGCATACTCTTAAACACCAAAAGTAACTGTCAAAAAATATATTTGCTAATTGCTGGATATTCATAGCTAAATGTGTGCTTACCTTGAATTTCAATGATTGCATGTAATATTTTTTCATTTCTTCTTTATTATTCTAAACAAGATAAAGTGTAAAATAAAAGATCAATAACATACAATTAAAATATTTTTTAACTTTCGATTTTTTATTTTTTAGTTTGTACATCAAATGAGTAAGGATATCATTTGGAAATAGAACACTTTTCACTTTTATTGATTAGGTTTAGTATCAACTGTTTGCTGTGTGAGTATATGTCCAACAGATACAGGGTAAAATTGTTACCCTACTTTGCATTCTTTGTTCAAATAAGAGTTAGCATTTTCTACTTTCTGGAGTATTAAATGTGACTGAAAATAACACTGAGATTTTGTGCTTCCCATTGTGAGTAATAATACAACTGGCTGGTATTGTTGAAGTGTTCCAAGTCCTGGTGTGCCACAAATGCTCATTTAATTTTCTTCCCATGATTTTCTGTCCAAAGTCCCTCACATTCATGTTTTGGTGCAAGTTTAATATATTTATGTTGGGAGGTGTGTGATTTATATTTAATATTGTTTTTTAAGAGTTTGGATTTCAAACTAGTGACATATGATTTAGGCCTAATTTTTATGAATTACCTAGATCTGTCTTCTAGAGCCATGATTTTATACCAGTTTTTGTCAGAAAGCAGATGACTGCAAGGCTTCCTGAAGTGTTAATGAAAGTTTTATTTTATGTTGTAGATGTTTAATACAGGAGAAAGAAAAGATTAAAAGATATTAGCTTACTTTGAGCTTAAAATAATCATGGATCGATTTTAGCTGAAAAATAAACAGAGATTGGAAAGCCCTTTGAGTCTGGTATGACTCCTCTTTGGAACATTACTAATTACTGGACTAGTATAGCATCAAGTGAAAATATTAAAAATATATTACAGATAGATTGACATGCTTTTTATATCATTCACTCAGAAGACTTGAGATTTGCTGGCTGGGCCAACATTTATTGGCCATCTCTAACTGCTCTTGAGAAGGTAGTGCTGAACTGCCTTTGTGAACTGCAAGGCACCAATAATGCCGTTGAAGAGGGAGTTCCAGGATTTTGACTCAGCAATTCTGAAGGAGTGGCAATATATTTCAAAGCCAGGATGGTGAGTGGCCTGGAGGTGACCTTGCATGTTCCCATGTGTCTGTTTCACTTGACCTTCTAGACAGTAGTGGTTTGAATTTAGAAAGTGCAGTCTAAGTTACTGTAATAATTTGCAATTAGCTTATTTGTGTAAAATCCTTATTCTGTTCCTAAGAAATACAATTTGGTTTTGTTAGTATTCATCCCAATTATTTTCTCAGGAGTTGGGGACAGGTCAAAAACTTGGAGATGGCAGGACTTGCGGGAGCAGTTATTAAAGAATTTCAGAATATTGGTGGCATTTCCATAGCTAAATGCATATAATAAAGAATATTATTTTGGATTTCTTAAATGAAGTTATTCAGTAGAAATGCAGGAAAATGCTGCTGAATTGATTGTGATTAAGCTGCAATTGGAATATTGATTTGATTTGGTTAGATTTATTATTGTCACATGTACCTAGTTACAGTTAAAAAGTTGTATTTTGTCTGCAGTACAAGAAAGCATCACATGCAAAGACATAAAGATTGTAGGGTGATTGAACAAAGCGGGGAATACAAGGTTAAGGCCTCAAAGAAGGTGCACAAAAATACAAAATCAACATTAGATTTGAAATTTGAGAGGGCCATTCAGAAGTCTAATAGCAATGAGGAAGAAGCCATACCTGAACCGATTGCATTCATTTCTGATCACCACAATTGAGGGAAGTTCTGAAGAATGATCATTGGATCTGAAAGGTTAACTCTAATTTCTCTCCACTGATGCTTCCAGACCTGCTGAGATTTTCTAGCCATTTCTGGTTTTGTTTCAGATTTCTAGCATCTGCAGTTCTTTCAGTTTTTTTGAAGGAAGTGAGGCTCCACATGGGAATGCAGAGGCAATGAATGAGTTTAGTTACAAAATTAGGTTAGAGAAGCTGAGCTTATTCTCCTTGGAGCAAAGAAGATTTGATAGATGTCTGTGAGATTATGACAGGTTTTGGTAAGCAATATAAAGAAACGCTCTTGCCATTAGCTGATAATACAATGACTAAGGGCCACAAATTAAAGGTTTTACGTAGTAGATTTAGGCTGGATTGTGAATAAACACTTTCTAATGCAGTTAGTGCAATAACTGGAACTCATGATGGAGAGTCAT
Source organism: Chiloscyllium punctatum (assembly GCF_047496795.1). Taxonomy (NCBI): domain Eukaryota; kingdom Metazoa; phylum Chordata; class Chondrichthyes; order Orectolobiformes; family Hemiscylliidae; genus Chiloscyllium; species Chiloscyllium punctatum. The sequence goes on along the minus strand of NC_092743.1, from coordinate 51,434,751 downwards.
GGAATCCCTACAGTGTGGAAGCAGACCATTCAGCCCATTGAGTTAATACCAACCCTCTTGGGGGTTCTCGTTATCTGAAGAACATCCCATCCAGACACACCCCTCTACTATCACTGTAACCCTGCATTTCCCACGACCAGTCCACCTAACCTGCACATCTTTGGACCGTGGGAGGAAATGGGAGCACCCAGAGGAAACCCACACAGATATGAGGAGAATGTGTAAGCTCCACACATCCACACAGACAGTCACCCAAGATAGGAATTGAACCCAGGTTTCTTGTGCTATGAGGCATCGAATTCACAGTTATCCTATTAACAGTTACATTTATTAACTATCCAGTCTCTTGGTATTTGGCTGTGGCTTCAGCGGAACCCACCTACTGAGTGGGTGCCCTGTTATATGAAAGCAAATGAAACTTCTTTAACCCCCAGTTTATGGGGTTACCATTGTCCATATGACTGTCCTGTCTCTGGGGTGGCTGTCTACATCCCCATGGTAAGCACGAACTGCTGGACCTTCGCTGGGCTGAGGTAGCTATCCAGCTCCTCACTGGGGTCATTTGCCCGCTCTGGTGTCATTGAGCCAAGGCAAGGGTCCTCCCTGCGCAGTTCTGTGTCTGACAGTGGGACTGTCAGAGGATCACAGATCTCGGTTGCCTGTAGTTGTGGGCCAGTGGGTACCTCCTGGTTCTCACTGGGTGGAGGGTGGACTTTGGGGGGTCCGTTGTTTCCTGGTTGGGAGGAAATGCCCTCCTCTTTACCGACGGCGCTCTGTCTCTTCTTCTGGTGGTGATGGCCTTCTTTGCGTCCATCTTCCCCCTCCGAAGAGCTGGCCATCCCTCCCTCGTGCAGCTGTCTTTTCCCCTTTTGCTGGGGGGCTCTGGGAGCCTGGCAAGATTTCCTCTTCCTGTTTTTAACAGGTATCCACTCCTCTGCCTGCTTGATTACCTCCTCCTCCATTTCTTCCATCTGCCCGGCTAGAGCTAGGATCAGCTGCTGTGACTCCCCGCTGGCTGCCGCCTCCTCGACTCCAGCCTGTTCTTCTTTCTGGGTGCCATCAGACTCCGTTTCCCTGCTGTCCAGGTGGACCTTACTGGTCTTTGGGGGTCCACGGGTCACATTGCCACCTCCCGCCATCTGTGCGTAAGTGGGGTCCCCACGTCTTGGGCAGGTCTTATACATGTGGCCCGCCTCTCCACACAGGTTGCAGCTCTTTTCTTCCTGACAGTTCCTGCAGATGGTCACTTTGCAATCCACTGCCACGTGTCCCGACTTCCCGCAGGTTCGGCACACTTTCGGCTGCCCTGCATATGTCAGGTAGCCTCTGCTCTCTCCAGTTGCGAAGCTCGAGGGTGGGTGGAGGATGTTCCCACTGTCATCGGCCCTCAGAGTTACCCTGACCTGCCGCTTACTGGTCCAGATCCCAAAGGGGTCGATCACATCAGTGGCTTCTCCCTCAACTTGGACGTACCTTCCCAGGAAGGTCAGAACATCAGCCGCTGGAACATAAGGGTTGTACATATGGATTGTAACAACCTGATTCCTCTGTGCAGGAAGCACACACAATGGGGTCGCTGACAAGATGGAAAACAGCGGCTCCCCTTCCTTCTCCTTGAAGACCTTCAGGAGCTGATCGCACTGCTTCACGCTTCTGAAGGTCACATCAAAGTAGCCTGCCCCAGGGAAATCCTGCAGGCAGTACTTTTTTTTTATTTCAAAAATATACTTTATTCATAAATGATTTGATGGTCTGTACATTTGATCATGCCATACATATGTCCACATTTACAAACACAGATTCAAATTTATCCTTGTCATTTACAATCCTGTGCATTTTTCAATCTTGTACATATATTTGGCTGAGGCATCAGCAGAGCCCAAAAAAACGTCCGCATGGGCCCCCTGTTCTTCTTTAGGCAGGCCGATCTTACACGGTGGTCTTTCCCCACCGCGCCTTGGCGGCAGCTGCCCCAAGCTTCAGCGCGTCCCTCAACACGTAGTCTTGGGCCTTGGAATGTGCCAGTCTGCAACACTCGGTCGGGGTCAACTCCTTCAGCTGGAAGATCAACAGGTTTCGGACTGCCCAGAGAGCGTCCTTCACCGAGTTGGTGATCCTCCAGGCGCAGTTAATGTTCGTCTCGTTGTGAGTCCCAGAGAACAGGCCGTAGAGCACGGAGTCCCGCGTCACGGCGCTGCTCGGGACGAACCTCGACAAGCACCACTGCATTCCTCTCCAGACTTCCTCTGCATAGGCACATTCCAGAAGGAGGTGTGTGACAGTCTCGTCCCTCCCGCAGCCACTTCGAGGGCAGCGTGCGGTGCGGCAGAGAGTCCGGCGTGCATAAAGGATCTCACAGGCAGAGCCCTTCTCACCACCAGCCAAGCCACGTCTTGGTGCTTGTTGGAAAGTTCTGGCAATGAGGCATTCTGCCAAATGGCTTTGACAGTCTGCTCAGGGAACCACTCGACAGGATCCGCCCTCTCCTTTTCCCGAAGGGTCTCAAGGACGCTACGTGCTGACCACTTCCTGATGGACTTGTGGTCAAAGGTGTTTTTCCTCATAAATTTCTCCACGAAGGACAGGTGATACGGAACGGTCCAACTACTCGGAGCGTTCCGCGGCAGCGAGGCCAGGCCCATCCTTCGCAACACCGGGGACAGGTAGAACCTCAGTACGTAGTGACACTTGGTGTTTGCGTACCAGGGATCCACGCACAGCTTGATGCAGCCACACACAAAGGTGGCCATCAGGGTGAGGGTGGCATTGGGCGTGTTTTTTCCCCCATTGCACCGGTCTTTGTACATAGAGTCTCTTCGGACCCGGTCCATCTTTGATCTCCAAATGAATTGGAAGATGGCCCGGGTGACTGCGGCGGCACAGGTCCTGGGGATAGGCCAGACCTGTGCCACATATAGCAATACTGAGAGTACCTCACACCTGATGACCAGGTTTTTTCCCGCGATGGAGAGCGACTGTTGCCCCCATCTGCCTAGTTTCTGTCTCATCTTCCTGATCCGCTCCTCCCAGGTCTTGGCGCACGCCCCAGCCCCCCCGAACCAAATACCCAGCACCTTCAGGTGGTCGGTCCTGACGGTGAAGGGGATAGAGGATTGGTCGGCCCAGTTCCCGAAGAGCATGGCCTCACTCTTGCCTCGGTTTACCTTGGCCCCCGAGGCCCATTCGAACTGGTCACAGATGCACACGAGTCTGTGCACGGACAGCGGATCTGAGCAGAAAACAGCGACGTCATCCATGTACAGGGAGGCCTTAACCTGCAGGCCCCCGCTGCCAGGAATAGTCACCCCTCTCAGGCTCGCATCCTTCCTGATGGATTCGGCAAATGGCTCTATGCAACACACAAACAAGGCGGGTGAGAGGGGGCATCCCTGCCTGACTCCAGATCTTACAGGGAAGCTATCTGATTCCCACCCATTGATTGAGACTGCACTGACAATGTTGGTGTAGAGCAGTCTGATCCAATTTCCGATTCCCTCCCCAAAGCCCATTTTGGAGAGGACATCCCTCATATATGTATGCGATAGCCTGTCAAAGGCTTTCTCCTGGTCCAGGCTGATGAGGCAGGTGTCCACCCCCCTGTCCTGCACGTAGGCGATCGTATCCCTGAGGAGTGCGAGACTCTCAGAGACCTTCCTGCCCGGTACAGCACAGGTTTGGTCCGGGTGGATCACCGATCCCAGAGCAGACCTGACCCGGTTGGCGATGACCTTTGACAAGATTTTGTAGTCTGCATTTAACAGTGAGATCGGTCTCCAATTTCTAATTTCCTCCCTCTCCCCCTTCTGCTTGTAGACGAGGGTGATGATGCCTTTCCTCATGGATTCACTCATGGTACCTGCCCGAAGCATACTGACATACACCTCCAGCAGGTCCTGGCCGATCAAGTCCCAAAGAGCGGAATAAACCTCGACTGGTAAGCCGTCGCTTCCGGGAGTTTTATTCTTTTTGAAGGACTCGAGGGCCTTGGTCAGTTCATCCAGAGATAGCGGCTGGTCCAGCCTCTCTCGTGTTCCGTCATCTAGGACCTCCATGATAGAGGACAGGAACGACTGGGAGGCCGCGCTGTCGGTTGGCTTCGAGTCATACAGGCTGGCGTAGAAGGATTTGCTGATCCTCATGACGTCAGCCTGAGATGACGTTGCCGAGCCATCTTCTTTCTTCAGGCTGCTGAGCACGGAGCTCTCTTTGTGCACCTTCTGGAAGAAGAAACGTGAGCACGTCTCGTCCTGCTCCACCGAGCGGACCCTGGACCGGAAGATTATCCTGGAGGCCTCCGAGGCAAAGAGCGAGGCTTGCTGGCCCTTCACCTCCTTGAGGTCCTCCGTGACATCGACCCCCATCGTCTGCAGCAGGAGCAGGTTCTGCATACTTTCCTGGAGCTGGGACAGTTTTCCCCGCCTCTCTCTCGCCTCCTGGACACCTTTGAGGATAAAGAACCTCTTGATGTTCCCTTTTACCGTTTCCCACCAGTCCGCTGGAGACTCAAAGAGGGGCTTCACGGTTCTCCAACCTGCGTAATCCCTCTTGAGCTCTTCGATGTTTCCCGGGGTCAACAGCTTAGTGTTCAGTTTCCACGTTCCCTTGCCCGCCCGCTGTTCGTCCTGTAGGTGACAGTCGGCCAGCAGGAGGCAGTGGTCAGAGAAGAACACCGGCTTGACGTCGGTGGATCTGACCGAGAGTGTTCGGGACACAAACAGGTAATCTATCCTTGAGCGGATAGACCCGTCTGCCCGTGACCAGGTGTATCTACGCTGCGCTCCATCTGCAGGGGTGCTGAAGACATCGTGCAGCTTGGCGTCTTTGACCGTTTCCATCAGGGCCCTGGACGTAGCGTCCGGTTTACTGTCCCCCCTGCCGGATCGTCCATCTGCATCAATGATGCAGTTGAAGTCTCCGGCCAGAATGTCCAGCCTGGACGTAGCCAGCAGCAGTGGAAGCTGTTGCAGGACGGCCAACCGTTCACTCTTACCTGCTGGGGCATACACGTTGATTAGTCTCAAGGGAGCGTTTCTGTATTTAACGTCCGCGACGAGGAGGCGCCCGCCCACCACCTCCTTAACCTCGGAGATGGTGAAGTTGCCTCCCCGCAACAGGATACCCAGGCCGGAGGTGCGGCTATCGTTGCCCCCCGACCACACTGACGGCCCGTGGGCCCACAAGCTCGACCATCTCCTGTAACTGCTGAGGTGCGGTATCCCACACTCCTGCAGAAACAGGACATCGGCTTTGACGTTGGCCAGGAAGGCCAGCGTTGAAACACATCGCGTAGCCGATTTAATGCTACGCACATTTATGCTGGCAATTTTAAACCCCATTTTACCAGTTTACAGGGTTACCAGTGTCCATTTTCTTCTGGTCTTGCTCCAGTGGGGTAGCTGTGTGCATCCCCGTGGTGACGGCAAACTGCTGGACCTTCCCGGGGCTGAGGTAGTTGTCCGGCTCCACGCTGGAGTCATTTCCCCGCTCTGGTGTCATCGTGTCAGACCCAGGGTCCGCATCGCCCCGTTCTCCATCTGACAGCAGGGCTGTCACTGGGACGCTGCTCCCAGTTACCTGGAGCTGTGGGCCGGTGGGTACCCCTTGGTTCTCACCGGGTAGGGGGAGGCCTTCACCCATCCCCTCAGAGGGATCGTCTTTTCCTTCTTGGGCGGTGCTGCCCTCCTTTCTCCCCACGGCGCTCTGCCTCTTCCTCCGGAGGTGACCCTTCTTGCGCCCGTCCTCACCCTCGGAGGAGCTGCCTGTATCCTCCTCTTGGAGGTGTCTCTTCCCCCTTCGCTTGGTGGCTTTGGGGCCCTCGAGAGGTTTCCTCTTCCTGTTTTTGACGATGATCCACTGCTCTGCCTCCCTTGATCCCTCCTCTTCCATTTCCTCCGTCTGTCTTGCAGGAGCTTGGGTCGGCTGCTGCATCTCCCCGCTGTCTGCCGCCTGCTCCTCTACAACCTTCCCTTCCTTCTGGGTGCCTCCAGGCACCGTTCCTTTGCTGATTCGCGGTACCTCGTTGGACTTTGTCGGTCCGCGGCTCGTGTTGCCACCTCCGGCCATCTGTGCGTAGGTGGCGGCTCCTCGTCTTGGGCAGGCCTTGTACATGTGGCCCGCCTCTCCGCACAGGTTGCAGCTCTTTTCTTCCTGACAGTCCTTAGTCAAGTGACCCTCCTGTTTGCAGTTCCTGCAGATGGTCACTTTGCAATCCACCGCCACGTGTCCCGACTTCCCGCAGGTTCGGCACACTTTCGGCTGCCCTGCATATGTCAGGTAGCCTCTGCTCCCTCCGATTGCGAAGCTCGAGGGTGGGTGGAGGATGTTCCCACTGTCATCGGCCCTCAGAGTTACCCTAACCTGCCGCTTACTGGTCCAGATCCCAAAGGGGTCGATCACATCAGTGGCTTCTCCCTCAACTTGGACGTACCTTCCCAGGAAGGTCAGGACATCAGCCGCTGGAACGTAGGGGTTGTACATATGAATTGTAACAACCCGATTCCTCTGTGCAGGAAGCACACACAATGGGGTCGCCGACAAGATGGAAAACAGCAGCTCCCCTTCCTTCTCCTTGAAGACCTTCAGGAGCTGATCGCACTGCTTCACGCTTCTGAATGTCACATCGAAGTAGCCTGCCCCAGGGAAATCCTGCAGGCAGTACACATCCGCAGCTGCAAGGCCGCAACACTCCAGCAGAACTTTCTTCACAAACACCGTCCGATCCACCGGTGTGTGCTCCTCCACCTTCTTCACAGTCACCCTGGCCCGGGCGTCGAGTGGCTGCTGAGGCCATAGCTCAGAGGTTGGCTGGTCCCGGAATTGGCGTTAGGCCGAAGCCAGCATGAAGATCCACCAAGAGTAGGTCAGCACAACCAAATGATCCTCCAACGTCCAATCACGATCCAGCAATGGTCTCCAGCAGCTCCAACGACTCGCAACACGATCCCAGTGGTCCTTCCCCCACCAGCACGCTTCTGCTGCGTCGAACCTCCAACACTCGAGCAGAATCTCTTCCTCTGGTCCTCAGGAACGACACATATTCCGAGCCAAAAGGCCGAGCATATGTCAGGTACACTTCCGCAGCAGTGAACCCACACCATCCCAACAGGACCTTCTTGATAAACAGGGTGCGGTCGAGTGGTGTATGATCCTCAATCTTCTTCACAGTCACCCTGACTGTGTTCCAAACCCCCTGCCCAGGACTGCGGGCAGCTGTCAAGGCCATAGCTCTGAGGTTGGCTGGTCCCTGAATTGGCGTTAGGCCAAAGCCAGTATGAAGATCCACCAATAGCAGGTCAGCACAACCAAACGATCCTCCAACGTCCAATCACGATCCAGCGATAATCTCTTCACTAGTTCTGATGACTCGCAACTCGACACCTGTCCTGATAAGAACAGACACTTGATCTTAGCCAAAAGGCCGAGAAGCAACTCTTTCATTTCCCTTATTTTAGTTGAGGTGACTGTTTTGAGACTAAACTTGCTCTCTCTCAAACTAAATTTGAAATTCTATCATCTGTGACTACAACCCCAAGAGGATACTCAGCTATAGGATCTCCTATTAATCCTACCTCATTACACACTACTAGATTTAAAATAGTCTGTCTCCAGGTTGGTTATGCAAAACATTGCTCCCTGCAATAACCTTTGATGTACTCCACAAGCTAAGTATTAATGAGTTGCAATGCAAGGATCAAGTGGAAATCCCAACTTTGCAAAGTACTGGAGGATCAAATCACATGCAATACTAGATCCATTAACTTTAATTTGTCGTCTGGGAATGCATGCTTTTATGATATGATCATCAAAGTTCTTGGTAGTTCAGGACTAAAACCCTGCTGGCAAGGAACACAATGTGAAAGCTTTTCCTTTGGATCTCTTTAGGACTTAGATGCAAGAAACCAAATATATGAATATCAATTTACACAGTATGTGAAGAGGGTGCTGACTGGTTCAGCAATGGTTCATGTGGAGATACCATTGGAACTGTTAACTGTCAAACTTAGTTAGCTGATTAAAAAAAGATATTGAGTAATTTCATATTTGCAGTTGAAAGTGTTTTGTTCAGTGAGATTCAAGGCATCTGGTCTGCTCAGAGCCGATTTTACATTTCTTGTCAATTTATGTTCATAATCAGTTTTATCTCTTTTTATTAGCTTTTTACTCATTTGCTCAGAACAATTTTTCTCACAAACATCTGCTCCTCACCTCATCAGTGATGAAACTGAGTGCTTTGGTGGAATTCTTGTGCAATTGCATGGCAGGAGAGGTAGAAGTATCTGCCAATGCCAACATCTTCCAGTGATAGTGCTGCTGGCATCATATTTAGAGGCCAACTGCACAACATTTCAGATGCTGCAAGTCAGGAACGCCTCCCCTCACCAAAGTTCTGGAACATTATTGGTGCAAAAAGGGCAGCTCATATCCTGCTCTGTGGACAGGTACACAGAGTTGCTGGTGAGTGGGGTGGTGGAGAGGAGGTTCATCCATTGTCTAGCAGTCTGCCATAAGAGGCCTTGCCACCAGACACAGCCAGCCTGGACACAATTTACATCATGAGTTCATGCTGTGTCCAGGAGAAAGTGAGACACCCAGTGATGCAGAAAAATATCACAACTTTTCCGTGCCCAACAAAGTGCTATTTCACACACAAAGATGGCCACTCACTCAAGCTATGCCAATATATATTCTTTTTACCAAGGCTCTTGGACTACAGTTCTCACTAGGACATGCATCATATCCCACTCAATTGGTCTTAGGCACCTAATTCTTCCAAAGTACTAACTCTTCTTCCCTCTGAGCTTCCTACTCACTCACTGGAGTCACCTCATCGCTTCTCCTCCTCTGGCATCATTATTTGTGTGTGTCACTGCACCCAAAACAACCTGACTGAAGCATGCATCCCTAAATTCTGAAGTAAAGTATTGAAGGCCTGAAGTGATGTGTGAATTACTCCAAGAGCAGGCATGATGATGAAGTGAGGCTGGTAGCTTTGCTAATGGTGACTTGTGTGGACAAAGGATTGAGAAGGATGGTATATCCAAGGAGCATGTTCTGACATTACATTGAAGACACGGTTGGATTATGGTCAGAACAAGAAATAGATGAGCTGCAGCTGTTACGTACCAATACTGATTTGCAAGTTGGGAGTTTGCATTATCTAGTTTATAGGGGAGGAGAAGAGAATTGGAAGTGTCACATAAATAAAGTAAGTTGGGTTGTTAACAAGATAAAAATATGTGGAAATAAATGAGATTCTGATCTGATTTCATTTATTTATTGTCACATGTATTTTGTTACAAAATACAGTGAAAAGTGTTGTATAATGTCGCCATTGTCCAGCGCTACCTTGAACACACAAAAAAAAACATAGTATACAAGCACAGAAAAATAAAAAAGTGATTAATTTTACATGCTCCGCCATTGGCCATGGGCCTGGTGGCCAGGGACATGTCTCCTTTAATGCCCCACCATCACCGCTGGAACCAAGGTCGCCACTCATCAGTGCCATCTTGTCTCCACTGAAGCCCTTCCCACTATGGGTTCTCACCAATACAGATGCCACCAATGCCGCCAGGTACTGAACTAGCCCAAACACAACTCCACCTCTGCCATGAGTCTGCTTGTGGCCTACCTCACCAATGCAGCCACTGCCGATGCCACCAGTTCTTGTATTGGGCCTAAGGTCGCCTCTGCCACTAACTCCATGAATCAACGCTCGACGCAGGTCGTATTGTTTACCCTAACACACCTATGTCACAGCAGCTCTGAGTAGGTGTTAGGACTGCCTTATCGATGCAGAACCTGGGAACCCAAACTCGTCTCTGCTGCTGCTGCTGTGGATCCACGCTGGGCTCACTCACCACTGCTGATTACCTCACTGCAACTAAGCTCTTCAACACAAAGTAAGTAAAATAAAAGAGATAGACAACATTTAAAAATGAGAAAAGAGAAAAAAGAAAGAAAAGGAATGAAAAGAAAAATGGATATAACAGAAGCCCTACTTCACTGTCATCTTACCGGATGTGAATTCTGAAATCACCATTTATGGCTTAAAAGGACATTTTTTGTCATGTTGAAATTCTGACTTTCTCATTCTTTCCGTATTCACCCAACCTTCTCATCATTGCTCATGCCACACCAAACAAGGAAGTGAAAATTCCATCCCAAGCACGGAGAACCTGATTGGTCAATGTGTTGCCTTAGGGATTGCAGCAGCAAACTCCATGACCCCTTTCTGAATTAAACCGATTCAATGTATGGATGAATTCCTTTTGGCTGAAAGGAACTAGGTTCTAATGCCAGTCTGTAATATACACTCCAGGATTTTTCCTTCATTGTTACTTCCAGAAAACTGGTCAGTCAGGAATCAATGTTGTGAATGCTAATTTTGTATCTTTTCAATGTCTACAATGATTGCACAATATATTAAATAATGCCTTGGGGTTTCCAGTAACGTATGCTTTGCAGAAACAAGGCATAGAAATCATTTAGCAGCTTTCTCATGAATTGTATTTTAGATCTTATGCCATAAAGGAGTTGATGCATACGATTGTGGAAAGAAAGACAGCTGTATTTTGCTGGTCAGCACTCAGAACGACAAAGCCCACAGGCAGGATGCATGCGGAGACTGTTTGCAGCTCCTAGATATGGAAAGCGATCAGCAAAAATGTTCAATGATCCAAAAAAGAGTGGATAAGATAAGCCTACAGAAATACAGTAAGGATTTGTGCCAGTTGAATAAAGTCACGCATGTCAACAATCTTCTACAGCGAGTAACCCATTTCTATCAGTACAATTTGCAAAGATAGCTTTGATTGTTTTTACATATATACATTTGTTAATCAGTACCACTGCTCTTCAGGGAAATGTAGTCAAATGCAAACAATGATTTTATTTGTTTCTTATAAATCTCAGAGACAGCGGGCAAATAGAGTGACAACATACTTCTCTCTTGTAAGACAACAGCCACACAAGTCCCTAGTCAGCTGTGCTCAATTAATTGATTGTCACATTGAAATGTGCAACACTATTACGGATGAACCTTTTTTAGATGTATTCAATTATATGTCAGTTTAATATTTATGCACAAACAGAAACACTGCTGTAAATATTAATATATCTTTACTAAGGCACAATCTTTAAAAAAATACAACTTCTGCTTACTAGGGGAAAAGAATGCAATCATCAACCAAATGAGAACTGGCACTTTCAAAGGTACTGCTGCTGTATAAATTATGCATTGTTGCATGCATCAGTATGATAATATCACTAGGACTAATGATGTCAAATGAGGATATTCAAACACAGTCTAATATACATAACTCTAGAATTATGACTTATGATTGACTGTCACAATATAACAGCCTAAAATAAATAATCTATTTGTGCAATTACTATTTTTGGTTTGATTTGCTGTGAAGTACTTTGTTTTGTTTAGTTAAGTAAACCTTTGCCTAAAGACCTGGATGCAGCGAATTTAGATGACTAGAGTATTTCACTTCTGATTACCATTGTCCACTATAAACTTCCCCTGCTTCCTCTTCACTTCTTTTCAGAAGTGCAGTGACCACAAACAATGCAATGTTCGAGTTCTGGCCTAGTTCAAGGGACAGAATTTTGTGAATTGAGCTGTAGTCAGGAGGGCTATGCTGCTTGTTATGATCTTCCAGCCTTTCGGATGTAAGACTTACATATCTGGCATCATACTGGCACTAAAATTTGTATATCCCATTCCTCACTTTCACAATATATATAATTTATTGAGCATATCCTTTCAGATGGACACATCAAGTCAGGTGCTCACCATATTTACCCAGTGCATCCTTGCAAAACTCACACCACCATGTCTAACATTAGAAGTGATTCCACAATTGATAACATTTGCAGGGCAATCTTGAATGTGTGATGAATTATGCTGCATTCAGATTGGACTCTGGTCAGCATGGATGAGTTGGACTGAAGGGTCGATTTCCAGGCTGTACATCTCTATGACTCTATGACTTGAACTGTTTTGCGCCGACATATATTAATACACAGGGCCTTGTTCTTTGCAGACAGAAAGAACATGCATGTGCATTGTGTCTGTCTCAACTCAGCAACTGGGATAAATGTGGGTTCTGTGTATTTTTACTGGTACAAATTTGATTGGCCAAACAGCGTCTGCTGTACTATGTGATTCTATGAAACTGGATGACAGTCATTTGCTGATTTATTTCTTAGAGTGATGGCCTTGACTAATCAGAGTCAACCTGCCTGGTTTAAAATTTAAATAAATTCTGGAAACTAGCTCTCAATCAGCATTGCTTACTTTCTCTTTGGCAATGTTTTTTGCCCTAGATTGTCATTCTTGTGAATTGTCCTGTTGAATGCAAAAACAAAAGCATTAGCAAATTGAGTGTTTTGACAGCAAGTTCCATACCATAACAGACCATTCAAAATTGAGTAAAATTTAACCTTTGGAGCAAAGTCCCTTTGGACTAAGTGCTGTGTCTACACAAACTGTGTCGCCTACACATGGCTCCCTCTTTGAAATAAAAACTACTTGCCTCATCCAGACTGCGTAACAATTGCTTACAATGTGCTGGCAAGCCTCACCACCAGATGGAGGTCAATTTGCTGTTAGCAAAATATTGATGATGTGGTAAAATTACAATCTCCATGTTTAAATTTGGTCCTTACCTCCTTGAGAAAGAAGGTTCATTGTAAATCAACTCTGTCATCTATAAAGTTCCCTAATAGTAGTGCAGCATCAAGTACCTGTCCAATGCAAATTTCCTTTGTTTCACTGGCCTCACCCACCTTCTGGCACTGTTTGCATTCTCTCTGATATGCTCTAACCATTGTCAAAGGTCAATGCTTATGAACCCCATACACCATCAGGATGTTTAGAGCTGGCCAAGCACTGAACCATGGGGAACACTATGGTTTGCCATCCTCCAATTTGAAAAATACCATTTTCCATACTTCGCTGTTCTCTGTCCTTAAGTCAATTCTTGCATCCATTGATTCTCTTAGTCCACAATATTGACAACAATATTACTAACCGGTTTTTTATGCAGTACTTTGTCAGCCTGTTCTAAAAATCCATATACATAGCATACATTACATTCTCTCATTAACCTTATGTTACTTCAACAACAAAAAATAAGATTAGTTAAGCATGATCTACTTTTTACAAATTTCTACTGGGTCTTCTTAACAAACTAAACTGTTTTGTTTCCCTGATTATCATGTCTAAAATCTTATTGTTAATGTTTACATGGCTCATGTGTAATTAGCAGCACCATCCTTACAAACATTCTAGAATGTGGGTGTCACATCTGTTGCATACCAATTAGTATAAATGGAAGACAAATTCAATCAATATTATAAGACCATAAGACAAAGGAGCAGAAATTAGATCATTCGACCTATCGGGGCTGTTCTGGTATTTGATCATGGCTGATAGGTTTTCCAAACCCATTTTCACGCTTTCCTGCCATAATCTTTGATCCCCTTGGCAATCAAGAAGTTATCTATCTCTGTTTTAAATGTATTAAATGACCGGGCCTCCACAGCACTCTGTGCCAATGAAATCCTCAGTTTCACCACACTCTGGCTAAAGATGTTTCTCCTTATCTCTGTAATGGTCTTCCCTTTACTCTAAGGCTGTGTCCTCGGGTCCTCGTCTCTCCTGCCAATGAAAACATCTTCCCAACATCCACTCTGTCCAGGTCATTCAGAATTCTGTAAGTTTCAACCAGATCCTCCCTCCTCCTTTTAACCTCCATTGAGTGTAGTCCCAGTGTCCTCAAACATTCCTCAGACATTAAGTCTTTCATTCTGGGAAGCATTCTCGTAAACCTCTGGACCCGCTTCAGGGCCAATACATCTTTCCTGAGATATGGGGCCCAAAATTGCTCACAAAACATATGCTGATTGTTGTCCATCAATCATAGGAAGACTTATTGTCTCCAGTTGAATGACCTCTTGCTACACTGGTAGCTATGATATAATCAATCAATCCTGGTCTCTCCTGAGTGGGCTTGGTTGTGGAGATGACCTCATAGTTTGACTGGTTTACAATGGAAGTTGAGCTAAGTTAAAGTCTAAAATAGGAAAAGAAAGGATGAATTCAAATTATGATTTGTTAGCAATGAGAAGGCAGAGTAAAGGAAAAGATATACTCTAAAAAGAGGGGCAGGAGCAAAGGGAATGAAAGTCATTGAGCAAACTGAGAATAAGGCCTATCGAATCCTAGGCTTTATACACTGAATAGAACTAATGAGACAAACTGCAGTAGAATAAGCTGAAATGCTCTTGCAGAGAGGTAGTGCAGATATCATGAGCCAAATTACCTTCTTCTATGGTCTAACTCTTCATGATTTTGTGACATGTGGCTAACTCATTAGGAGCTCTTAAGTCTAAATTGGGCAGATAGTGGTTTCTTAGATTCAGAACATAATCAAAATAAATGCACAGCTGGGATATCCTCTACAATCCAGACATGGTGAAACAATGTAAAACCAAGAGAGGAAGATATTTCAACTTGAAAATAAAAATAGATGGAAGAGCTAAGCAATGCCTTCTACAGGGTTATGAAACAGCACCTGGGAAACTGGCAAAACAGTAAAGACACCCTAGGCCGATATTTAAACTGTCAAAGGCAGCTATGAATTACAGGAGAGTTTAAAAAATGTGAATATATAGATCGATGCTTGTGTACCTATGGGTGTTGCAACTAGAAGTAATTTAGCCTTATGATCTTTTGCTTTTGAAGGTTATGTTTTGAGTATTTTAATCAATGCCTTTTCTACAAACATGTCTTGTCATAAGTTAGTTACTTGTTTTGACTGTGCATAAATACATACGTTATTCTTCAAATATTTTGAGTCATTTTTTAGTCTGATTTGATTTAAACATTAAAAATTCATTAGGTCATGATTTGGGAATATCATACAAACATTTTGCACTTCCTGTGTTAAATTTGTACTAAGTGTGAATGCGTCAAGCATACTGATTTCAATCTAAGATATCTATGATGGAATCTGCTAACAAAGTGAGAAGATCAACTATGGATAGTAGCTCCTTATGAAAACTTGTAAGACACCAAACACATGGAAGTAGGAATTGGTTCTGGATGTAGGTTTGCTCGTTGAGCTGGAAGGTTTGTTTTCAGACATTTTGTCACCATACTAGGTAACATCATCTGTGAGCCTCCTGATGAAGCACTGGTGGCTTGGCCCACTTTCTATTTATATTTTATTGGGTTGGTGATTCCTGAAGAAGGGCTTATGCCCGAAACATTGATTCTCCTGCTCCTTTGATGCTGTCTGACCTGCTGCGCTTTTCCAGCAACACATTTTTCAGCTCTGATCTCCAGCATCTGCAGTCCTCACTTTCCCCTCCTTGGTGATGTCATGTCCTGTGGTGACACTATTTCCTGTGATGACATCATTTCCTGTTCTTTTTCTCAGGGGGTGGTAAATGGGATCCCCAAGTCAATGTGCTTGTTGATAGAGATCCAGTTGGAATGCCATGCTTCTAGGAGTTTTTGTGCGTGCCTCTGTTTGGCTTGTCCTAGGATAGATGTGTTGTCCCAGTCAAAGTGGTATCCTTCTTCATCTGTATGTAAAGATACTAGTGAGAGTGGGTCATGTCTTTTTGTGGCTAGTTGATGTTCATGTATCCTGGTGGCAATTTTCCTGCATGTATGTACAATGTAGTGTTTGTTCCAGTTCTTGCATGGTATTTTGTATTTTGCTTGTTGTCTGTATAGGGTCTTTCAAGTTCATTAGCTGTTGTTTTAGTGTGTTGGTTTGTTTGTGGGCTACCATGATGCCAAGAGGTCTGAGTAGTCTGGTGGCCATTTCTGAGATGTCTTTGATGTAGGGAAGAGTGGCTAGGGTTTCTGGATGTGTTTTGTCTGCTTGTGGGGGTTTGTTGATGAGAAATTAGTGGACTGTATTCATTGGGTACCCATTCTTTTTGAATATGCTGTATAGTTGACTTTCCTTTGCTCTGCGTAGTTCCTCTGTGCTGCGGTGTGGGGTGGCTCATTGAAATAATGTTCTAATGCAGCTTCGTTTGTGGGTGTTGTGTTGATTGCTTCCGTAGTTCAGTATTTAATCCGTATGTGTTGTTTTCCTGAGACGCTGGTTTGAAGTTCCCCATTGGCTGTTCGCTCTACTGCAATCTAAGAATGGCAGTTTGTTGTTGTTTTCCTCCTCTTTAGTGAATTTTATGCCAGTAAGGGTATTATTGATGGTCTTGAAGAGTTCCTCTAATTTGTTTTGTTTAGTGATGACAAAGATGTTATCCATGTAGTGGACCCAAAGTTTGGTTGGATTGTTGGCAGAGCTATTTGTTTGAGTCTCTGCACTACTGCCTCATCAGGAATGTTCCTGATGAAGGGCTTTTGCCCAAAGCGTTGACTCTCCTGCTGCTTGGATGCTGCCTGACTTGCTGTGCTTTTCCAGCACCACATGCTCGACCTTGAATAACAAGTCTTTGCAGGTGATCAAAAGCATCAAACTGTCTGAATAGCAAGGGAAGGGATGACCTATGAACTGATTAATTCAGTCAGAGAGATAATTACAAAAAAATCAAAAATAAGATTGTGCTAGAAACAAACCAAATGGCTGGAATAACATGATAGGTAACAGAGTCGCATGATGAAGTAATCCAGAACAATTCAAATTAATTAAGGTAGAGATAAGGACAAGTTATCATGGTGATAATGTCAAAATAGCACAATAAGGAAGATTTTACAAACACAGACCAATTTGGTGGGGTTACATGTACACCAGCACGACATGAACCTAAGGTCACAATTGAGGCCTTCCTCATGGGTAGGGAACTTAGCCACCAGTTTCTGCTTGGTGATTCTGCTTTCTTGTGTATCTTGAAGTCTGCCTTAGATGACACCTACTCAAAGACCGGAGGCTGAATGTACTTAACCACTGCAGTGTTCCCTGACTGGTAGGGAACATTCCTGCCTCGTGATTGTTGCGCCGTCCCCGATCATCCACTGTTGCAGCACCCCCAAGGTCTCACCGACATATCATGCCTGGTGTCATGTGACTTCTGACTTTGTGCAGTTCAACAGTGGCACCTCCATATCAATTCTCCCTATTAACATTAGAGGGCTGCTGCCCAAATTAGGTGAACTGCTCTTGAAGCATACAAGATTTTTACATTTATTAGCCAACCTCACATTGTTCTTCCTGATGACAACTGGGTGTGTAATACATCATTAGGATATTGGGTCAATTGGAAGTGAGACAAGGGTAGTATCCCAGAAGGGAGTCCTCATTGTGACTCTGAATGCCATTGAACTCCTGCTTTCAGGTCAAACACAGTGAAGGACATATCCCTCAATCACCGCTGCTCTCCCACTCCAAAAGGATGATTCATCATCATTTTTATCCTTAACAACAAATGGGGAAGCACCGTTTCAGAACGCACAGCTGCCAGACTATCAAGACCAGTCTGGATAGTTAATATTCTCTTCTTATTTAAGCCAACTATTTAAAAATTACCTTTTAACCAAGCTTTTGGTTAACCATCCTATTATCTCCTTGTGTGGCTTGGTGTCAAATTCTGCTTGATACTGTTAATTGAAATGTTCCTGTGAAATGCCAATCTGAATGAATCCTGAAGGACAATATTGCCACATTAGGCCCACTTCAAGTTATCAATAAATCAAACTAATTTACTTGATCTCATTGTTGGAGGAGAAAGTGAGGACTGCAGATGCTGGAGATCAGAGCTGAAAATGTGTTGCTGGAAAAGCACAGCAGATCAGGCAGCATCCAAGGAGCAGGAGAATTGACGTTTTGGGCATGAGCCCTTCTTCAGGAATGAGCCCTTCTTCATCCTTGGTCTCATTGTTATTGACTTACATATTGCAGACACATCTATCAATGATAAAATTGGCAGAAGTGACTGGCAAAGATGCTTGTGAAGTTTTGTTTTGACAATGAAGACATCTTCCATTAGATGGTCTGGCACTTCATCTTCTCAGTTTGGAATAGGCTGAAGATATATTTCACAGTACAAAACTGTGAATCCATGAGTGCTTGAGTGCAATACACCATAATCGCTGAATCTATGATGCAAGAAGGTGATAGGCTGCATTCCCATTATCATCCTGCCTACCATTTTGTCCACAAGAAAAGGTAGTTCATGACCCACCCATAATCCAATTGAACTGCTTGAGTGCTCAATTATGGTACTCTTCCTGCCCCCATAAGGCTTTTACCCGTGATTGGAAGGTCCAGCTTACTTGTGGGAAGAGCACCAGGTAAAACCCAAGTGGCCTCCCAGTAGAATCTGGGGAAGGTGGCCCTACGTTTTGGGCTCCCATTGGCCCAGACTGTCTGACTGATCTCGGTATTCTTACACTTGTTACACCTGACCCTGAAGCTGCACATCTGTTGGTGCACCCTTATCTTCCAGATGCAGCTTCAACAGTGCCACCACTTTCTTTGGCACAGTTACTGAGAATTTTCTGATTGGACTGGCAGCTTATGGGGCATGCCACCATCCCTACAAAGGAAGACTGTCCCACTGGCAGCTACTTAATTGGCTTTCTCAAATAGACGTAGCCCAGGCCCTGATGATGGATGATCTGTACTCACTCCTAACCAGGTTTTTGGTCTGAGTAGCAAGGCCACTTTTACCCACTGTTATGGACTAGGCTAGACCCCCTCAAAATATTTTAAGAAGGTAGTCCAGACCCTAATGTTATCTTGTTTTAAAGGCAAATGTGAGGTGGGTGTTCCAGGTGTGATGCAGCTGGTCAAACCATTTGGCTTTAAGTAAAACAAAATTTATTTAAACAGTACAGTTGAACTATGAACAAAATAAAACAGAATTTAGAAAAAACTGAACTATTGGAAAACTTAACAAGCCTGATATAGCAACTTAACTAACAGCACAGAAGCGCTTCACAGGAGGCTCCCAAGCACTGAGGATGTCACCTAGACAGGGGACGAAACGTTTGCAAAACAAATTCCCAGCTCGGCGAACAGAACCACAACAACGAGCACCCGAGCTACAAATATTCTACCAAACTTTGAACTAATTAACTGTTCCAATACAGTAACATCCCATAAACACACCCTTTGGCAAAAAGGTAAATTCAAACACAGATTCTTATAGGCAGGAGGGAACAACTTCAAGTGAGAGATTTCAGAAAAAAGTCAGAGGTATTCTTTACTGAAGCTTGCAACTCCCCTGGACTCACACATCTTGAGACTGCTACAGCTAAAATCAAACTAGAAAAATCTGAACTGGGAGAACTGGCCACTCTCCTTCCATTATTAAAGCAGACTCTTTGGCACTTCTGCCTTTATGATCTCTTCAAAAAAAACCCAGGACAAAATAACCTTCTTAAAGTGACAGCATTGTCACACCAACTCAGAGAGACATTAAGTCATAATGACAAAAATGTTATTGAATCCAAGTTGGCTCCCTGTTGTGTTTCCTACATCTGCAATTCAATGAAAGAGAACTTCACTCTCATGAGGCTCTGTGACGAAAGGCATCATATAAATATCAGTTGTTTTTCTTGTTCTGAATGCTTTGAGATGACATGCAAACTGGGAAAGCCCTATCTCAGTGGAAAAATTGGATGCTGTGAATAAGCAGGTCTCATTGACAAAGCAACATCAGTAACACCTCTTCTGCAAATACATAATGAATAGTTAATCATTTTGTTTACTGATTTGTAACGCCTGAGAGGACATTTTTGTTTTATATTTTTATGTAGGTTATATAAGTCTAAAGATAATTAGAGAAGGGACATGTACTGTAACAAAAGAAAATGAAATAAGAAAGGGTGGTTGCAGGAGTTGCACCATGGTAAATCAGAAATAAAAGAAAATCAGTTATTCATGTCATTCTTGTACGAACAGTGCAAGCCAAATATAAAAGTGATTTGAATTCATATTGATGTAATTGTTCAAAGAAAGTGTATTATCTAATAGCTCAAGAAAAAGGATAGGTCGTGCTAAAATTATGATTCACATAAATGGCCTGACATCAGAACACCTCTGTTTCTATTTCTGCAGATGCCTGACTTTTTTTTTTAGATTAGATTAGATTACTTACAGTGTGGAAACAGGCCCTTCGGCCCAACAAGTCCACACCGCCCCGCCGAAGCGTACCCACCCATACCCCTACATCTACCCCTTACCTAACACTACGGGCAATTTAGCATGGACAATTCACCTGACCTGCACATCTTTGGAGTGTGGGAGGAATCCGGAGCACCCGGAGGAAACCCACGCAGACACGGGGAGAACGTGCAAACTCTACACAGTCAGTCGCCTGAGGCGGGAATTGAACCCGGGTCTCTGGTGCTGTGAGGCAGCAGTGCTAACCACTGTGCCACCGTGCCGCCCACTTCTTCGGCATTTCTCATATTTCTTGTTTTTATTTTAGATATTTTAGATATCTAGGAAACACAGCAATTTGCTATTATTTAATACTGAATATTCTGACCATAAGCTTTAGCATTCTGTAAAATGTATCTGACAAGAACATAGAGTCACAGAGATGTACAGCATGGAAATAGAACATTCGGTCCAACTCGTCCATGCTGACCAGATATCCCAACCTAATCTAGTCCCATTTGCCAGTACTTGGCCCATATCCCTCTAAATCCATCCTATTCATATACCCATCCAGATGCCTCTTAAATGTTGCAATTGTACCAGCCTCCACCACTTCCTCTGACAGCTCATTCCACACATGGCCTGTTGTTAACTCACAGTCAGGCTGGCCTTTTGGAATTTTGTGATTACCCTGTTCAATTTTGTTCAAAGCATGGAGCTGAATATTTAAACCATCAACATGTTTAAACAAAGCAGTAGAACATACTGGTAATATCAGGAAAATAAAGTCACCACTGTCTACTCAATTCATAGGCAGTATTTTGATACTGGCTCTGGAAAAGCTCAATGGATCCAACCATAATCTGAATTATAGGTCAGTTGAAAACATGATGAAACTATTTGCTTCACAAGCAAAATGTGAGGAGCAATTAACAAGTTATGACTATGGTCATCCAAGTCAGACTAACTCCCATATGCTGAACCTCTGCTCTGAGAAGGCCAGTCATGGTAGCATTGCAACCACTTACATCATGGTAGCTGAGGCTGTTGAATAGAATATTAATCTTGACATTGAACTATAACTACTCACCCCACCATACAGTCGGTTTTGATATGATACTATAGTTCCATTCTCATCCAATCTCACATTATAAGAATACCGTGCAACAGGTGTGCCTTTTAACTATTGGGACCAGAATCATATTATAGCCAATATAGGTTAGGAAAGTTTGCATTCTGTAAATAACGGTCCAAGTTCTTCAATTGTGTTAAAGCCAATTCACATTGAAGAAATGCATGTTATCATAGAATCAACTGTTTGAATAAATAAAAAATCAACCGAGTTTAAATTTATGAGCTATTATAG
Organism: Chiloscyllium punctatum; assembly: GCF_047496795.1. Classification (NCBI taxonomy): domain Eukaryota; kingdom Metazoa; phylum Chordata; class Chondrichthyes; order Orectolobiformes; family Hemiscylliidae; genus Chiloscyllium; species Chiloscyllium punctatum. The sequence continues at coordinate 51,413,286 of NC_092743.1, read as the reverse complement.
TGGAATTTAAAGCCACACCTTCAGATCATTAGCTCAGGCCTCCAGATTAATAATCTATTAACGTAAACAGTGGGCTAATGTACTTAAAGAGATGGGATGTTTGCTGTATCAGTCACGGCGCTGAATGCATGAACAGGGGAGGTTATCATGGCACTCTAAATAATGTTAGTTAGCACATAGCTATTGTGTATAGTTCTGGTTGCCACACTACATGAAGGATGTGGTTATACTAGACAGGATGCAAAAGAGATTCACCAAGATGCTCCTGGGCTGGAGTGATTCAGCTATTAAGAGAGACTAAATAGGTTAGAGCTGTTTTCCTTAGAGTAGAGAAGGCCGTTGGGGGGGGGATGTGATTGAGGTTTACAAAGTTCTTAGGGGCATCAACAAAGTAGACAGGGAGAAATACTCTTTCTAAACGGGGTGGGGGGTGGTCAATAACCTGAGGGCACAGATTTAATCTGAGGAGCTGAAGGTTTAGAGGTGATTTGAGGAAAAAGCATTTCCTCTAGAGAGTTGTAGACATTTGGAACTCACTGCCTGAAAGGCTGGTAGAGGTGGGAACCCTGAAGCCATGTAAGAATATTTAGGTGCACGCCCTCTTGATTGAACTACCTTAGCACGCAAAGTTATGGGTCAAGTGCTATAAAATATGATTAGAGTAGATGGCTATTTGATGATTAGCATGGACACAATAGGCTAAGGCTGTGCTGTAAAACTCTATGATGCTATCATGTGGTAGGTTGGTATTCTGAGTTAAGTGAGCTAAAACTAGCCTTTAAAGTGAACAGGCCAAGAGGGCATGAACACCAAATATTGTGGAGGACTTTTAACGTTTTCATTTTTAATGTAAGATTCTTTCATGAAGGTTGAAAATGTGTTGCTGGAAAAACGCAGCAGCCCTTCCTGACGAAGGGCTCATGCCCGAAACGTCGATTCTCCTGCTCCTTGGATGCTGCCTGACCTGCTGCGCTTTTCCAGCAACACATTTTCAGCTCTGATCTCCAGCATCTGCAGTCCTCACTTTCTCCTTCATGAAGGTCACAATGTAATCATTTCATTTCTAGGATGTTTGTTGCAATTGAGCAACATTGTGTCCAAACTGCAAACATCTCACTACTGGAGATCTGATATCTTGACCCAACATGTTGTACAGTATAAGGTAATGATTTTAAAAAGGGTTAATGTTGAAACTGCATTAAGCTCCACTCAGTCCTATGATATCATAAGGAATTGGTCGGGAAAGACAGAACGTTTTTTGTCTTGAAGGGCTTTTGTGTGCAGTTTTGAAACACATTATATGAGGGATGTAATAGCACTGGAGAGGATGTAAAGGATATTGTCTGGCCTAGAGAGTTTTGGATATGAAGGAGGATTGGACACACTGAGGTTGTTTTCCTTAGAGCAGAGGAGACTGACAGGGGACAAGACTGAGATGTGTAAGATTATGAGCGTTACTTGTAAGGTAGACAGAAGGTGGAAGGACCAATGACCAAGGGCATAGATTTAAGGTAAGGGGCAGAACTTTAGAGGTGATGTGAGTAAAAATCTTGTCACCCAAAGGGTGTTGAAAATCTGGAATTCACTGCCTCTAAGGGTAGTGGAGGCAGAAGCTCTCAAACATTTAAGAAGTAATTAGATGTGCACTTGTGATGTCAAAACTTACAGGACTATGGGCCAAATACTAGAAAATGAGATAGAGTAATTAGGTGGTTGTTTTTGACTGCTGTGATGGGCTGGACGGCTTTTCCTCTATGCTGTAGGTTTCTATAACTCTATAACACACCTATTATCCTGTCCAGTAGTCTTAGTAACAATGGTTCTCTCACTAATGTAATTTCTACCTAATTGCTATCAAGTGATAAGATGCATCTTGTTCAAGACAAGAGCCTGTTCTTATTAGACCACCTTGTAGTTTTTCTCTACCACTTTAGATTGAGTAGGCGTGATAGATCCAGTCAGAAAAGAAGGATGGAGGCAGTGGTTATCATCACATGTTCTTATGACACAACACATTTTGGAGGAAACAATGAAGTGGTTGGTACAAATAACTGCTCCCTAGATTTTAGTGACCAGGTAGGTTATATTATTCAAAAAGAGTTAACACACTTAATATCTCATTTTTTGGTCTTTAGTTATGCTGCATTGTCTATTTATTGTAAAGCTGTATCTGATATTTCTTTTTACTGTTGTTTCATATCTGCTGAAGGCACTGTGTCACATCATTCTCAATATGGACCATGGAACTAAGAGTGCACCAAATAGCGGCAGTATTGAAGCTGCACATAATGGCTGTGGTTTGTCATAATAGCTTAGTGGTGATCTGAAGTGAATGAGTTATTAAACTTGTTTGTTTCATACTGTGATCCGTTACTGAATTGGAACTGATTGATGTGTACGTCTTTTTATGGAATTTCTGTTTTTGTCCCATAGCTGTCATTGTTGTTGTATGATTCATTGAGACCAGATGCATTTAGAGCTGAGTAAGTGTCTTTAGTACTTTCTTTCCCTTGATAAAGTTGCCCACCGTAGTAAAAGCTCTCAATTTAGTTAGCTGGCCCAAAACAAAGCAAAATTGATGTCTTGCTGGTGACAGATAGGTTTGAGTGACGTGCACTTTGGAGACTTCAGCTTAAAACAATTTAGCTGCTAAATGTTTCAACAAAGTAAAAGGTATGGATAGGGACTGTGTGTTGTAAAGAGTCTCTATATAAATATATTTGTATAAATATTAAGGATATTGCTGAAGTTTATTACTAACAAAATATTTTAATTTCTATCAGGTCATTAAACTTGCATAAACTCTCTTCTTTGCATATTTCACACTATTATTACTTTGTACCCATAGGAAGGAAAAGACCAGTAAAACTTACTTTTGTTTTGTGGACCCGCATTGTGAAAACAAGCTTGCAATCACATGGCTCTGGATGAAATATAAGCAAAGTACTTGTAGATGTTGGAAACCTGAAACTAAAGCTGAAAATGCTCAGCAGGCCTGGCAGCATTTAAGAAGAGAGAAACAGAGCTATGTTTCCCAGTCAATCTGACTTTTCTTCAGAACTGAACTTCATACAGGTCATGTAGGATTCAAAACTCTGTTTCTCTCTCCACAGATGCTGCCAGATTTACTGAGTACTCCGGCAGTTTGCTGTAGATGAGATATTGTTTCCTGGACTTTAATCTATTGCTAAGATTGAAATGTAATTATTTCATCAGACCACTAACTTCACAGTCCCTCAGTGATGTGGTTTGTGGGAAGGGAAAGTTTGTTTGTCAACTGCTTTCGGTTAACCCTCAGTATTACTGACTGGAATTGTAAACCAATCACTGAATGGCTCTCCTGAATGTTCCCCAATCTGTCAAGTGGGGAGGTAAGAAAAAAATGAACAGATTAACAGAAGAATCGAATTAAGTATTAGAACAGTTTGGACTTTTCAGTTCAGTTCAAACTGCATTCTGAAAAGCAAATACTTTCTTACAATTCAACTTTCTTAACATTTTACAAAAGTTATCTATTTTAAATTTGAAAATACTAAGTCGTGGGACTGGATTTTTTTTTCCTAAATAACTGCCTGTTTCTGACTGGTGCAGAGGAAGAAATTAGAGGTAAATTAGGATGGAAAAGCTGTCAAAATTTTATTCTTCAAATTTACCACAGGTCGTTTGGAGTGGAGGAATCCAGTGGTTATTAGTTCACCCTATCACATGTTAACAACCGCAAGAAGATGGGGTTATTATCTGCTGGCTTGTTTTCTTTCATCATTACCCTGACTCTGCCTCTGGGGAAAGATGCCTACAGGAATAGCCAAACAAGAGTTTTATTATTGCTACAGTTGTGTGATTTATAAGAGTATTATGTTTTAGAATTGCCTTTTTTGGTTTCTAAGATTACAATATGTTGCTATCGAAGCTTTAATTCTAATATGTATGAAATGGGTCAGGTGACCTGTGCTGGATTCCGTCTGACAGTAAACTGGGTAGTTTAATTGTTAGAGAGCTGAGGAAGACTTGGTGTTCGATTGAGAGGGAAGTGCAAGGCAATTATTTTTGACAATAATGAAAGCAGTTTCCAAATTCAAAAATAAACCCCGAGTTTCTGCAAATCCCTGAAATGCAATATAGATAATTTACAACATTTTAATTTACTATCCCTTTATAGGTAAAGTCACCATATTCCTACTCTCTTGTTAAAAAGAGAGATAGACAATTGTTGTTGGCTTACCTTGAGTGTCACTATACCTCAGGTGAGGGGACAGGGTAAGAAAGAGAGTCTTTCATGGTAACCTCAGCAGTGTGGGAACTCAATCCAAGATGTTAGCATCACTCTGCATTGCAACCCAGTCAACTGAACAAACTGAGCCCTACTGTTTCTACATGAAAGGAACTTGGAAACAAGGGTAACTGATTAGCATTGTTACTTGAGACACATCTAATGTATTTCTGTTGCCATTGGGAAGAGCATTGTGGAATCTACTTTCAGACCAGGTTAATGAATTCCCTGTAAACCCTAGGATATCACAAATAGAAAGTTGTTTCAATTTTCTCTATTGTGGTATGTAGCCAACTGAGAATAGAGATATGAAGAGATAGAACTAGCAAGCTAACATTTTAATCAGAGGAAATGCTGACTCTATCATTCACAATACAGAACTAAGGGAATGTTTAATGCAATTTGAAGACTAGTTTGTCAGAAGTTAATGGAGGCTGGAAAACTTGATTGCTGTGAAGGTTGAGGGAGCAGTCAGAAGGACTTCATCTTTTTATTTAGGATTGTGGACCAAAAATTAGGAAAAAGACTATTTTAAACTAAGGATTGTGGAAGGAGTTGCTGCATTCTTAAAAACAAATTTTGGAACTCAGTATGAGTTGTGTTTACACTGTTGCTTTATTCAAGCTGAGTGAGCTTTACCCAGAGACAGATTGATGATTGAGTTGTGCAGTTAGGATTAATTGCAGAGGCCAGGACTCATCAAGTGATAACATGCCTGTGACTGACAGGTAAAAAGAGTGTGTGCGTGTGAATGATACAGAGGTAGAAGCCACCAGAATGCGATGGAAAAAATCTCTCTCTCTCTCTCTTTCTTTGTTGTGAAGTAACCAAAACCTATTCTCCATCACTCTTTGCTATAAGCTGTTTCCTCTAACCAGTGATGGGAAAACTCAACAATTTATGTGCCAATTCTCCTGTGCTTCCAGGAAGAAACAAAAAGAACTTGGAAAGTATAAGAAGCTTACAGATTAGAATGATTTGGAAGAAGCAAATGGTGTGCTTCATGAAATTCTGTGGACTGATCTGTTGAACTATGTTTTCCCAGTATTTTTCGTCACCTGTAACATTTATGCTTGCTTGTCTGTCTGTTTTTCTGTAAGTGCAAGTAAGAGTTTAGGAAGAAGGTTAGAGTTTTAAATGGTAAAGCTAATGTTGATAATTCAGAGTTTTATTTGCCAGTGGTTAGGATTTTTTTGTCATAAATAATAGTGAAGTACAAAAACATGGTCAATAATTTCTGTTAACCTTAGTTCAGCAAACCAGTAAACACAACACTTCTGTGACTATTCCAGGAGAAGTGAGACTTATGTATCATTGCATTTTTCCAAGTGGGTCACGACACAGTGTGTAGTGCAATACTCACAGTGAAAGGGAGTTCTGGGATTAAAGGATATTTAGTAAGAAAATGTAAAGGAAGCAACACAGTAGATGGATAAATCTGAACTCTTTGCGATAAGAGCTATAATTTCGTGGAGAATGTATGCATCCTACAGGATCTTACAGGGACCTGAAAAATATGGGTGATGGTGAGAAATGTGGCAGAATCATATAAGGATTCCAATGACGGTTTTCTTGATGTCAGAAATAACTTGTTGCTTCTTTCAAATAAGTTTCAGGCGTTGAAGTGAGATTCTTGCTAAGCAGTGACAACCTGCTAGCAACCTTATTAACTGCACAGCTCAACTCATTAATACACAGCTTTCTTTGACACTACAGAGTCTGCAAACAAACGAGAAACCAAGACTCCTTGTCATGCAAGTTAGAGCAGGTACCTGATGACTGCAGGTCACCTCTTGCTCTGAAGGATTTCCACGTTGCCAACCAGTCACCAAAATCTCAGGACACATTTGATGGGCACTAGCCCCATGCACCTCATGTCCACAGACATTGACATCTGTGTGGCGCTGGAAAAGCACAGCAGGTCAGGCAGCATCCAAAGAGGAGGAGAATCGGCGATTCGGGCATAACCATGTCTTCAGCTTTGGGTGACTGTCTGTGTGGAGTTTGCACATTCTTCCCATGTCTGTGCGGGTTTCCTCTGGGTGCTCTGGTTTTCCCCACAGTCCAAAGATATGCAGGTTAGGTGAAATGGCCATGGAAATTGCCCATTGTGTTCAGGGATGTGTAGGTTAGGTGCATTAGTCAGAGGAAATGTAAAGTAATAGAGTAGGGGAAATGGGTCTGGGCGGGATACTCTTTGGAAGGTTGGTGTGGACTTGTTGGGCCAAATGACCTGTTTCCATACTGTTAGGAATTCTATGATGATAATGAATTGGGCATGTTGCTTAAAGGGGAGCCTGTACAGTTAGTAAATGCTCTGGCGGTGGGTGAGCTGGATTTGGTGTGAATAAGGTCATAGATTGCAGAGTTTTAGTGATTTCAAATTTATGAAGGGTGTAGTGTGGGAGGCTAAGATTAATCAGTGGAGTTGAATAAAAGGTATCAGGTGGCATCCAATGTTGGAAAGTTATGCACTTTGGTAGGAAGAATAGAAGAATAGACTATTTTCTAAATGGGGAGGGACTTTGGAAATCTGAAGCACAAAAGGACTTGAGAGTTGTGATTCAGGGTTCTCTTACAATTAACATGCATGTTCAACTGACAGTCTGGAAGGCAAATGCAATGCTAGAATTCATTTCAAGAGGGCTAGAATATAAGAGCAGAGATGTACTGCTGAGGTTGTAAAAGACGTTGGTCAGACCATATTTGGAATATTGTGAGCGATTTTGTGCCCCATATCAAAGAAGGATGCATTGGCATTGGAGGAGCTCAGAGGAGATTTACAAGAATGATCCTAGGGATGAGGGGCTTGCCATCTGAGAAGCAGTTCAGGACTCTGGGTCTGCAGTCATTGGAGTTTCTAAGGATGAGGAGGGACCTGAATGAAGCTTACAAAATACTGAGAGGCCTGGATCGAGTGGAAATTGAGAAGATGTTTCTACTAGTAGGAAAGATTAGGACCCGATGGCACAGACTCAGAGTGAAGGGACAACTCTTTGGAATTGAGATGAGGCAGAATTTCTTCAGCTAATGGCTGATAAATTTGTCAAACTCATTCTGCAGAGGGCCTTGGAGGCCAAGTCATTGAATGTGTTGAAGACAGAGATAGATAGATAGATTGTTGATTGGTAAGAGGATCAAGGGTTATAGGGAGAAAGCAGGAGAATGGGATTGAGAAACATATTAACAATAATCGAATGCTAGAGCAGATTCAATGACTGAATGGCATGGTTCTGCTCCTTAATTTTATGCTCTTATGATCTTACAAAGGGAAGCATGAGGGTCTCCGTTGCAGACAAATTGAGGCAGGAACCAAAGAGAACAATATCACGGAGGTGGATGTATTGACAGAAACTCATCTCAATGTCAAATATGACACCAAAGGTGAAAACAATCAAACCCTTCAGAAGGAAAGATTTGAAAGGAATATGACTGGGAGACATCTCTGAACTTGTAATTAATTCAATTCGAGCAAAACAGGAAAGTGTTCCAGCAGCGATGCCCCTGAACACTTCCCACATTCAGCAGCTATTCAATGAAAGATATTAAGGCCATTATCTTTCTTTCATTCTTTCCTCACTTCTATACCTAATTGTCTCCCTTCTATAAAGCTGATAATTAAAGTTGAAATATAGCTAGATGTGTCTTGGAAATCCTCCAGGAACTCCCTTAAAGTTTGTGTTAAATTTGACAATGAATGTTGGCCAACTGTTAATGAATTTGAAGCCAGATTTTGCTCCTAAATGAATGGAAAATTAGATCGATCTATTACATTAATTTCTCAATTTTTCCACGTCATTTTTGCAAATTCATTATCAGGACTTTGCTGACAAAGATAGCATTGATTACTGGTCCCTAGTTACCCTTGAGAAAGTGATGGCAAATGTTCTTCTTTAAGCGCTGTAATCCTTTACTGAGCAAATGCAGCAGCGGAAATTCAAAGATATTCCAGCACTTATCACTAGATGGTGATCAGGACCAGGAATTCCAGTTTAATTTTTCTTCCCCACCTCAGGAAGATGAAAACCGATTGGAGCACCTCCATTTCTACAGAAAATAGGAGCAACTGATTCAAAAGAAGCACAAAAGGACCTTTCATTTCAATATGGCATATCTGATGCATTTACAGTGACTGCTCATTCATCATTAACACATGTCCAGATCAACAAAATTATTGCTTGATTGTTTGAAATTAGTTGATGAATAATAGACTTACTATTATGTCACCTTGTTTAATGAACTGTAGTCGGGTCTGGAATACTAACATATCGAGTAGATAGATGAAATCACAGATATAATCCATGGTTAACCAATAGGGAAGAGTGTCTGGTGTCTGAAAGTTGAACGCCCAGCGCACAGGAATAAACCAGCAACTCCAGTTCCATGCAAGTGCCACCAAAAACAACCACAACACGTAGCGCCAATCTGAAACATAATGTGTATTACTTAGAGCATATTACAAGGAAGAAACATTTCTGCACAATACTGTATCAACAGCTTGGTTAACATTTATCTTGAAGCTGCGATGGTGAGATATCTCATGCGACAATACTTGTATGTCTTAGGTTTGGTAAACCTACAGGCTTTTATTCTTAACTTAATCCCTATTCTTTAATCCAGTCTGGGGCAGGTACGTTTTCAACAGGATAAATAAGCAGTTTACAGAGATTGTCAAGCTTTGGGAAGACAACTTAAACGAGTACTACTTACCTCACATGGTTGGGGATAACCAGAATGGTGGACATTTCTGGGGTTTATGGTTTAGAATTGCCTGGATGTTTATAAGAAATAGTCACCAAAGAAATGTGGAAATAGAACTGTAACTATCACACTTTAGCATGTGCAGGCCAGTAATGGTTCAGCGTACTTTCGCTCACATGTCTCTGAAAGTCAAAGTCTTGAGCACAAAAATCAAAGCTGACATTTTATTGCAGCACTGAAGGAGCATTGCACTGTCAGAGGTGCTGCCTTTCAGATGATACATGAAACTGAGGCCCCATCTGTCTGCTCAGTTGGATATAAAATATCCTGTGGCACTATTTCTAAAAAGTGCAGGGTGCTATCCCCAGTGTCCTGCCCAATAAATATGCTACAATGACAGTGACAAATCTGATCATTATCACATTGATGTCTGAGGGCATTCAGTGTGCACAAATTATTGGCTGTGGTCCCTACATTACAACGGCTACACTTCAACAAGTACTTTATTGGCTGCGAAGTGAAACTATCTGGTGATTGTGAAAATAAATGGAAGACATTATTTCTAATCTATTTATTACTGTTTTAAAATTTTCAAAGCTTAAAAGAAGACATTTTCATCAGAAATGATACAGAAATGGATTATTATTGCTAAGGGTAGGGGTGAAATTCCAATGAAAATTCCCCACATGTTCACTTTACCACACAAACCAGTATTGACACAGCTTTCCCAGAATGTATGAACATCCAAACATAAGAAATACGAGTAGAAGTAAGTCATTTGCCACTCCACAATGCATTGCCATTCATCAAGACCATAGTTGATCTGTTTGTGTTGAATTCCACATTTCCAGGTACCCACCATAGTTTTGATTCCTTTGCCGAATAAAAATCTAGTTACCTCGACCTTAAAAAAATGTCAATGACCTTACTTCCATTGTCTTCCAAAGTAGAGTTCCAAAGTCGGACAACCTTTTACGTCAGTCAGGAAACTTGTATGATTTTACCAATTGTTTGTATAACTGAAACAGAATGCCCTTATTTTTATGCTATTTTCCTCTTGTAATAAAGAAGGTGGGTCCATTGCCTGCTATAATCACAGATTAACTTTTTGTGGCTTGTGAACCAGACCACTTTGATCTCTTTGTGTCTCAAAATTCTGCAGTGGTTCTTTCTTAAAGTAATGTTCTACTTTTATCACATTTTCTCATATTATGCTCCAGCTGCCAGAGTTTTGTCACTCACTCAACCTATATATATATCCAGTTGCAGTCTCCTTAAGTCCTCTTGCACATACTTTCATGTTATCTGAAAATTTAGCTCCTTTTCCTTCACCCACTCATCTAAGTTATATACATAAATTGTAAAAAGCAAAGGCACTGACATCTGAGCCAATGTACTCATCATATCCCGATAATTTAAAAATGATGCATTTATGCATATTCTACTTTCTGCAAGCTGACCAGTCTTCTTTCCATGATAATATGTTAATCTCTGTATGAGAACTCTTTTCATAGTAGCCTTTTATACAGCATCTTATCAAGAGCCTCTGGAATTCTATATCCATTACAAAATGTCATGGAGCCAACCAGTGAGCAGGGTGTCTTGGATCCGGTAATGAGTAATGAGACAGGTTTAATAAAAGACACCCAAGGAAGTAGTGATCATAACATGATAGAATGTAATATCTTTTTTGAGAGTGAGAAACTTAGGTTGGAAACAACTGTGTTTAACTTAAATAAAGGGAATTGCAATGAAATGAGGATAGATTTAGCTAAAGTGAACAGGGTAGATATATTAGCAGTAAGTAAGCAGTGGCTGACGTTAAGGAGGTTATTCATGACCCTCAGCAAAAATACATCCAAGGAAAGAGGAAAGATTTTAAGAGAAGGATAAACCAATCATGGCTAACCAAAGAAGTTAAAGAGAGTATTAAGTTGAAAGAAAAAGCATATAAGGAGACCAGTGATAGCCCCAAAGACTGGGATAAATTCAGAATTCAGCAAAGGAGAACTTTAAAGACAATAAAGACAGAGAAAATAAACCATGATGACAAACTAACAAGGAATATAAAAACTGACTATAATAATAAAGACATAAAAAGGAAGACAGAGATAAAAAAGAACATAGAAAATGAATCTGGGGAGATTTGGGAAATAAGGAAATGGCAAAAGACTTGAACAGATATTTTTCATCAGTCTTTATGGTGGAAGAAACTTTGAACATTCCATTAATACTCAAGAATATGTGTGCGGAATTGGGCACCATCATTATTACTAAAGAAGTAGTATTAGACATACTAGTGGGACTAAAGGCAAATAAGTTTCCTGGCCCTGATGGCTTTCATCCCAGAATCCTTAACAAAGGTAGCTACAGAGATAATGGATGCCTTGGCTATAATTTTCCAAATATCTTTGAATTCTGGAGAAGTAACAGTGGATTGAAAAACTGCTAATGTGACATCCCTATTCAAAAAGGGAAGCCAGCTAAAAGTGGGTAACTGTAGACTGATTAGCCTAACCTTTATTTTTGCACAGGTATTGGAATCAAATATTAAGGAAGTAAGAGCAGAACATTTGGAAAATCATAATGTAGTCAAGAAAAGTCAGCCTGCCTTCATGAAAGGGAAGTCATTTCTAACTTATTTATTAAAGTTTTTCAAGGAAGTCTCAACCAGAGTAGATAGAAGGGAATTATGTGTTGTAATTTGGACTTCCAGAAGGCATTTGACAGGCACCTCACAAAAAGTTAAATCATAAGATTAGGGCCCATGGTGTTGGAAGTAGTTTATTGGGAAGGATATGACTCACAGGCAGAAATAGCAAGTTGCGCTAAGGGGTTGTTTTTCAAGTTGGTGACCCATGACCAGTTGGATTCTCCAGGGATCTGTGCTGGAACTGCAATTGTTCACAATAAATATTAATGCTTTGGAGGAGTGGAGTAAATATTCCGTAGCCAAATTTGCAGATGACATGAAAATAGATAGAATGCTAGGTGGTAAGAGGGATTCAAACAGTTTACATAGAGGCATTGATAGGTTCAATAAACAGGCAAAAATTGGTAAATGGAGTATAATATGAGGAATGTAATGTACATAACCAATTCATGATTATATAAGTCTGATACAGTCATCTCATTCAAATTATGTACAAAACTAAAGCAATGTCAGTGATGCAAAACATGGTTTGCAACACCAATAAACTTTCAACAATTTTTGATCAAAAGATAAAGGCAAAAATGAATAGGAGCCCATTAAAGGCTCTTGAGGAGTTGAGTGAGAGATGCATGTGTACAGTAAGTAAGCAGTGGCAGACATTAAGGAGGTAATTAAACGCCCTCAGCAAAAATACATCCAACTAAAGAGAAAAGGATGTTCATGCTTATCTCTCTTGATGTGGGGATCAATGAACATGAATGGCTTAATCATTTTCCATACCATTACTTCAAAAGGTAATACTAAATTGGTAATGTTCACTTACGTATTGGTAGATATATCTGCTTTTGTATTTGTAGATGATTACAAAAGAAGTAGTATGACACAGTTTGGGTTAAAACTGCACAGTATACTAAAGTATCTAACATAATTACTTGCTCTAGTACTTAGCAGCTACGAATTGGCTCAAATGGAGTCATAGATTCATAGAGATGTATAGCATGGAAACAGACCCTTCGGTCCAACCCGTCCATGCCGACGAGATATCCCAACCCAATCTAGTCCCACTTGCCAGCACCCGGCCCATATCCCTCCTATTCATATACCCATCCAAATGCCTCTTAAATGTTGCAAATGTACCAGCCTCCACCACATCCTCTGGCAGCACATTCCATACATAAAACACCCTCTGTGTGAAAAAGTTGCCCCTTAGGTCTCTTTTATATCTTTCCCCTCTCACCCTAAACTTATGCCCTCTAGTCTGGACTTCCCGACCCCAGGGAAAAGACTTTGTCTATTTATCCTATCCATGCTCCTCATAATTTTGTAAACCTCTATAAGGTCACCCCTCAGCCTCCAACGCTCCAGGGAAAACAGCCCCAGCCTGTTCAGCCTCTCCCTGTAGCTCAGATCCTCCAACCCTGGCAACATCCTTGTAAATCTTTTCTGAACCCTTTCAAGTTTCACAGCATCTTTCCAATAGTAAGGAGACCAGAATTGCACGCAATATTCCAATAGTGGCCTAACCAATGACCTGTACAGCCGCAACATGACCTCCCAACTCCTGTATTCAATACTCTGACCAATAAAGGAAAGCATACCAAACGCCTTCTTCACTATCCTATGTACCTGCGACTCCACTTTCAAGGAGTTATGAACCTGCACTCCAAGATCTCTTTGTTCAGCAACTCCCTAGGACATTACCATTAAGTGTATAAGTCCTGCTAAGATTTGCTTTCCCAAAATGCAGCATCTTGCATTTATCTGAATTAAACTCCATCTACCACTTCTCAGCCCATTGGCCCATCTGGTCCAGATCCTGTTGTAATCTGAGGTAACCCTCTTTGCTGTCCACTACATCTCCAATTATGGTGTCTTCTGCAAACTTACTAACTGTACCTCTTATGCTTGCACCCAAAACATTTCTGTAAATGACAAAAAGTAGAGGGTCCAGCACCGATCCTTGAGGCACTCCACTGGTCACAGTCCTCCATTCTTAAAAACAGCCCTCCACCACCACCCTCTGTCTTCTACCTTTCAGCCAGTTCTGTATCCAAATGGCTAGTTCTCCCTGTATTCCGTGAGATCTAACCTTGCTAATCAGTCTCCTATGGGGAACCTTGTCGAATGCCTAACTGAAGTCCATATAGATCACATCTACTGCTCTGCCCTCATCAATCTTCTTTGTTACGTCTTCAAAAAACTCAATCAAGTTTGTGAGACATGATTTATCATGCACAAAGCCATGTTGACTTTCCCTAATCAGTCCTTGCCTTTCCAAATACATGTACGTCCTGTCCCTCTGGATTCCCTCCAACAACTTGCCCACCACCGAGGTCAGGCTCACCGGTCTATATTTCCCTGGCTTGTCTTTACCCACCTTCTTAAATGGTGGCACCACGTTTGCCAACCTCCAGTCTTCCGGCACCTCACCTGTGACTATTGATGATACAAATATCTCAGCAAGAAATCTTATGACCAGCATCAAAACACCAATTTTTGACTCTGATCAGTCAAAAAATTAAACATGTACCTTTCTCCCATTTAATTGACCAATCTTCTGATGGAAGATCCTAAGCCAACAAAGGAAACCTAAGAGTCATCGGTGAAGGCAATCTGTGTGGAGGTCAAATAGTAATGCCTCCAGCAATCAATGAAACCCATTGGAGGATGTAAATTTCAGCACTATACACTTTTTTAAATATCAAAGAACATAGGCACACCAATTCTAAATTTGGTTCATTTTTCAAACTATAATGATAAAAATTATTTAATGATACTAAAGTACCTGAGTTTTCAATGCTTTCAGGGATTCTTAACTTGTGAATGATCTTTTTAATTGAAAGTCTCTTGAATTCAAAGCAAACCATGTCACAGTAATATGCCTCTTCGGTTTTGGTCTCATCATGACTTATTTCTTGTTGTTGTTTTTCTTCATCATCTTTTGGTGCAGGAGCCTTTTTGCTTGGAGCTAAGCAAAAGAGAAACATATTTCAATATGAAACAGTTTTTATATTATCTCATGAAATTACCAAAATTGTTTGAGTTGGAAGCTAATTTAAAGAAAATGAGTATTGAAATGGGATAGATATTACAGAAAGTTTCGACTGAAAGTCGAATAATCTTCAGGATGGAAGAGCTACCTAATGGTAGCCATTCAAGTGGGGCGAGTCAAAATAGATGTGGTAGTTGTAGTGGAGGCTATAGTGAGGGGGATTGACAGTGTTCTCTTCAGTAAAGAGTGAGAGACCAGGAAATTGTATTAACTGTCTAATATCAGGGCTCAGGCCATCAGCACAAGGCTGGAAAGGAATTTGGAGTGACATGGAGAGGACCCTGTCATTGTGGTTCATGTAGGTGCCAACAACAAAGGCCAAATAAGGAAAGAGAATCTGCACAGATTGTTTGAGGAGCTAGACATCAATTTAAGAAGAAGAATTTCAAAAATAACAATCTCTGGATTATTACTTGAGCCACAAGCAAAGTGGTATCAACCAACTGAAACAGAAATAAATGCATGTTTCAAGGTTGGTGTGCGAGAAGTAGGTGTGGGCTTTTGGGGAATTGGCATCAGAAAATTGAATATGTACTATCAGGATGGTCTACACTTGAATTGTGTTGAGGCCTGTAGTCCTGTGAAAACTCAGTTCTGGTAGCCCTTCTATAGAGAGGATAATATTAAATTAGAAAGGGTGCAGAAACAAGGAAGACGGTTCTACTAGAATGGGTATTATCTAACAAGCTAGGATTAATTAATAAACTCATGAAGATGCCTCTAGGTAACAGTGATCATATATGATTGAATTTTAGATTCAGTTTGTGACTGAGATCAGTGGATCTAAGAATAATATTTTAAACTTGAAGTGAGGCAATTATGAAAGCATGACAGCAGAGCTAGCTAGAGTAAACTGCCAATCTAAATAACAGATAGGTGAATAGGGATACAGTGTAAGATATTCAAGGGGATACTTTAGAATATCAGAATAATTATATTCCAACAAGCAATAATATTTCTCTGGGAGGAATACATCATCTGTGTGTATCAAACAAAGTATCAAACTGAAAGAGAAAGGATATCATTGTGCAAAAATTGTTGACAGTTCAAAAGACTAGACTGAATATAATAAACAGCAAAGAATTATTTTAAAGTTCATGACAGAAAAATTAAAGCATTAGAGAAAGCTAGCCAGAAATGTAAAAACATATAGTAAGAGTTTGTTTGGCTACTTACAAATTAAAGAAAGTTAACAAAGTGAATGTAGCTCCTAATAACAGAAAATAAAGAAATTGAAAATTTTCATCAGTCTTTACTGTAGAAGATACAAGTAACAACCCTGAAATGATTGGAAATCAATATATGGAAGTGAGGGTGTAATTTGGGACAGCAATATTAAGCAATAGCAAGCAATATGGGATGGCACAGTGGCTTTGTGGCTAGCACTGCTGCCTCACAGCACCAAGAACCTGGGACTGATACCAGCCTTGAATGACTGTCTGTGTGGTGTTTGCATATTCTCCCTGTGTCTGTGTGGGTTTCCTCCTGGTGTTCAGGTTTGCTTCCACAGTCCAAAGATGTGCAGCTTAAGTGGATTAGTCATGGGAAATGCAGGATATAGGTTGGATCTGGGTGGGATGCTTTTTTGAGTGTTGGTGCAGACTTGATGAGCCGAATGTCCTGTTTCCACACTGTCGGGAATCTATGATTGTATGATGATTCTATGAACACTCTGTTGGAATTTTGGTCTAGCAAGCCTCTAGCTCCTGATGGACTTCATCCTAGGATCTTAAAATAACTTAGGCAGTTGATGCAATACTTCTAAGTTTTCAAAATTCCTTAGATTCAGTGAAGGTTTCATTAGAATGGGATATAGCAAGTATAACTCTTTTACTCAAAGAAGACAGGAAATAGGAAACTATAGGCAGTTAGCTTCATATCTGTCATATGGAAACGAAAACAGAAATAGCTGGAAAAGCTCAGCAGGTCTTGCAGCATCTGTGGAGAGAAATCAAAGTTAGCATTTTGGATCCGATGACCGTTCCTCAGAACTGCTTAGCTTTTCCAGCAACTTCTGCATTTGTTTCTGATTTATAGTATCTGCAGTTATTTTGGTTTTATCTGTCATATGGAAGATCTAATATGGAAGATGTCATTAAAATACTATAAAGTTCAAGGCATTGAGGCAGAATCAAAATAATGTTTTGAAAGAAAAATTACATTGGCAATTTATTTGAATTCTTTGAGAAAATAACATGTGCAATGGATAAAGGGATCTAGTGGATATATTGTTCTTAGATTTCTAGAAGGTATTTGATAAGGTGTCATCTCAGAAAAGTTCATGGTGCAGTTGGTACCATATTGACTATAGAAGATTGGAAACAGAGTAGGCATAAGTGGATCATTTTTGACTGGCAAGATGTAACCAATCATGTCTCACAGGGATCAGTGCTGGGACTCAAGGTTTTTACTTGAATGAAGGGACTAAAAGTATCATTGCTAAATTTGCTGATGACATAAAAATAGGTTGGAAAGTAAGTTGTGAATAGACATAAAAGTTGGCGACAAATGGTCATAGATAGGTTAAGTGAAAGGGAAAAGATCTGGATAATTTTTGTGATTTTTATAAATGCCTTGAACGAGGATGTGGAATGGTGGATATTACGTTTGCCAATGACACGAAGGTTGTTGGAGTTGTGGATAGTGTGGAGGGCTGTTGTAGGTTGCAATGGGACATTGATAGGATGTAGAACTGGGCTGATAAGTGGCAGATGGAGTTCAACTTGGAAAAGCGTGAAGTCATTCACTTTGGAAGGTCAAATGTGAATGCAGAATACAGGGTTAAAAGCAGGATTCTTGGTAGTGTGGAGGAACAGCGAGATCTTGGGGTCTATGTCCATAGATCCCTCAAAGTTGCCATCTAAGTTGATAGGTGTGTTGGCTTTCATTAGCAGGGGATTGAATTTAACAGCCATGAGGTTATGCTGCAACTCTATGGAGCCCTGGTTAAACCACATTTGGAATTCTGTACTCAGTTCTGGTTACCTCATTATAGGAAAGATTTGGAAGCTTGAGAGAGGGTGCAGAGGAGATTTACTAGAATGCTGCCTGGACTAGAGGGCATGTCTTACAAAGAAAGGTTGAGGGAGCTAGGGCTTTTCTCATTGGAGCAAAGAAGAGTGAGAGGTGACTTGATAGAGGTTTATAAGATGATGAGAGGTATAGTTAGAGTGGATAGCCAGAGACATTTTCCCATGGCAGAAATGTCTATCACAAAGGGGCATAATTTTAAAGTGATTAGAGGAAGGTTAAAGGGAGGTACCAGTGGTAGGTTCTTCACACAGAGTGCGGTGGGTGCGTGGAATGCACTGCCAGCAGTGGTAGTAGACTCAGATACATTAGGGACATTTAAGCGACTCTTGGATAGGCACATGGAAGATAGTATAATGAAGTGTATGTAGGTTAGTCTGATCTTAGAGTAGGATAAAAGGCCAGCACAACACGGAGGGCCAAAGAGCCTATAAGGTGCTGTTCTGTTCTATGCTCTATGTTCTTAAAATGGAGTATAATGAAGTGTAGAATTGTCCATTTGGTGAGAAAAGTAGGACCAAAACATATTATTTAACAATGAGAAATTGAATTCTGAGATGCAGAGGATGTGGATACCCTAGAGAATTATTAACAAAACGTTAGTGTGCTGGTGCAGCAAGAAATTACAAAAGCTAACAGAATGAAATGTTATCTTTTATTCAGATGGGAGGTGATTATAAAAGTTGAAAGGTTATGTTTCAGTTATAAAGGGCATTAAAGACACCACACCAACACTATCTACAGTGTTGATCTTCTTTAAGGAAGGACGTAAATACAGTAGCAGCAGTTCAGAGAAAGCTTACTAAACCAATACATGGAATCTTTTGAGGAATGATTGGACATGCTAGGCTTATATCCATTGGAGTTAGAAGACTAAGAAGCAACTTGATTAAAACTTGAGAAGATATTTTAAAAGTCTTCAGTAACATTCCATTATTCAATTTAAATGATAAATTTGGTTTTTGTTTATACATTCTATAATGTCCAAAAAGGACTATTTTCATACTTTGCTTTATAAAAATGCAAAGATGAGAGATTGCAAATTTTAGATATGGATTTCCTTTAAGTTGTTGGTCTGTTATTTTAAAAAAGTGACATCAATGAAATGTGTGAAGTGCAATAAATACACTTGCTTATGCTTGGGACATGGTGAATTGGGTTTCACTAAATGCCATCATGCATGAAGAGTTAACAGGAATGGAAATCAGTGAAATGAACTTTGACAATAATCAATTGGTAGATTCAAATTGAATAATTAATTGAACAATGAATCATTGAACTCGAGAAGTAGTTAAACCTTTGCATGATGTTAGGGGGAGAGTTTCAGAGAATGGATCTATATTTATACAATGCTTTTAACAAATAAAGCATTCCATGGTACTTCACCATCATCAACAAAAAATTGACAGCAAAAACAATATAGGAAGGAAGGGTCAGTTTGAAACAAGCAGCTAGAGCAGGAACGATAGTAAAGGATTCATAGAGGACATTGAGTTGTGTTACAAGTAAGTATTGTGATAGTGTAAAATACTAAACAATGTAAAATATTTTAAAATTCTGAAAGAAGATAGAAGATAAAAGGAATAAAGCACATTTGCAATGGATAAATGACAAAGAACGGGAAATTTGTGAGTAGCAGTTACTTTTTAAAAATATATTTTCTTTTGTAATGAGCAGCAAGTCAACAATCAAAAGTCAGGTGAAGACTTTGAGAAGGAGATTTCATCTTTTTAGGATAAAGGGCAGCAGATTTAAAATAGAGATGAGGAGAAATGATTTGTCCCAAAGGGTTGTGAATCCATGGAACTCACTACCCGAGAGTATGGTTGATGCTGAGATATTGAGTAAATTTAGGATGGAGATAGCCAGATTTTTAATTTGTAATGGGTTGAAGCTTTACGGAGAGTAGGCAGGACAGTGGAGTTGATGTTGAAATGAGATTAGCCATGATCATATCAAATAATCCCAAATAAGCATCTGATTGCTGAATTTCCAATGCCTGCCCCTAGGTCTTATGTTTTAATGTTTTTACAGACCTTTGGATCAAATATGTGAACTTGGTTCATTTTAAAACACCAACTCGCTCCCAGCTACCTTCCTTGTATACTTTCAGTTTAGCCTCCTTGTTTGATCCCAACCTTCCAAATTGACAATAAGCTGTAATCTGCACTCTGTTCTGCTATCCTAATGCACTTGATATGGTACAATCTGCCTATATAGCATGCGAAACAACACTTTCCGCTGTATCTCGTTACATGTGACAACAATAAATCAAATTCAAAAAAGCTCCTGCCTCTTAATTTTCTGCTTCAAATGAGACTGCCTCAAGAAATTGTTCTCTGTCATCTACCTGGCCTCTTTGTACATTTGCTACTTGTTGCTCTACGTGAAGTGCTCCAAATGCTCTCTGCCCAGACTTGAACACAAACATTCATAATGTTTACTATGGATGTCCTGCTACAGTCGTTGTTGATGTGATTGCCATACTTGAATTCTCTCTGTTAAATTGGTTATTACATATTCTGAATTTATTCACACAGTTTCACAGACAACAGACTTCAAACTTGGCACATTAAAATAAAATAGGTTGGGTATGGAAAGGGAAAATTGAGCTGTTAGGTGTTACTCTGTTAGGTGTTATCTGAGGTGTGAGATGCAAAGTAAGGGAGCCTGGACTGAGGTTGTTCTGTTATCAAATGTGATTTTGGAATTTGATGCAAACACTTCTTGGCAAGTTGTAAGTATGAAATATTTTAATGCTGTCGGCGAATCTCCAGTGATGTTGTTCAGAAGTTAGTCACGGGAATTAGTATGACTTTGAGCTATAATTATTGTGCTCATCATGGAAGAATAAGCAGAAAAGAAATTGACAGATGGAGCTTAGCAATTCAAGCCACAATGCCAGTGGGAGAATTTAATACAGGTGTTACTGTGTAACATATTAAAAGAAATAGAAACAGATATTACTGTTATCCTTAATGTAGTAATAAATGTCACAGAAACATTGTCAATGTCACATAACATAACAACATCACGACCACAGAAATCTGGAGTGTGAAACAGGAAGACTCAGGAAATTACCTGTCATTTCTGGTAATCACTGACTTTTAATATTTAAGTCATGCTGATTTTTTTTTGGATGAATGCTCCTAATGTAAGCAGCTTCCTCACTTTGAGGCAGTAAGAAGAAGAGGAATGTTTTTGCATGTAATAAGTTTTAGTAGATGTCAATACTGGACCCCAAATAAGCATCTGATTGTAACCATCACATTTCTGAATAAAGGTGATAGTTTCCTTTGTGTTGTTGTGAAGCTGCATATCCTCCAGTCATTTTCTGAGGAAAGGAAAAGCTCATGGAATAAGAAAAGTCTATTTAGATCATTAAGCCTATTTCATCTAAAGTATCCACTCTAGCATGTACTCTACTGGAATCATTTAATTCCCAAGCCAGATTCAAAAGGAAATAGAAGGTTATTTAATTTTTGAACCTCATTCCTTAATGTTGAAAATCCAACATTGTGATATATTCTGAGCTATTTATGTTTCTAAATAATGTTAAATTGATTAATATGATGAAGATAACATTGGTCTGTGAAATCAAGTGTATGTTATTAGTTACGTTAGCTCTGGATACGTTACTCATCTAGGCGGAGCAGGTAATGGCTGTCTGGTGGTGTTTTTTTAAGTCGCGGTATAGTCCAGTTATTGTTTTTTTAACGGCTAAAATTTAAAGTTTTTTTTAAGCGCCTAGCGGACCCGGAAGCTGGTGTCGTGCTAGCTTATCTGGGAAGGTTTTTTTTCTTATAAAAGCGCGCAGGCGAGGAACCCGAGGCACTATAGGGGTAGAGCCTCCCACCCACCCTCCTCCTCTAACCTAATAATATGACCCATTGCGATAAGCAGGTAAGTGCTGCATTTTGCTTGTTTGTTTCTTTAGATATAGTTTTTAAAGTTTACCTTTTAGAGGGATGGCAGCGAAGGCAGTGCAATGTTCCTCTTGCAACATGTATGAGGTAAGAGAAGCCATTAGCGTCCCTCCTGATTACACTTGCAAGAAGTGCACCCATCTCCAGCTCCTCCAAGACCGTGTTAGGGAACTGGAGCTGGAGTTGGATGAACTGCGGATCATTCAGGAGGCAGAGGTGGTCATAGATCAGAGCTTTAGGGAAGTAGTTACTCCGAAAGTTATAGAGAGATGGGTGACAGTGAGGGGGAGTGGGAGGAAGCAGCCAGTGCAGGGACCCCCTGCGGTCATTCCCCTCAAGAACAAGTATACCGTTTTGGATACTTGTGGGGGGAATGACTTACCAGGGATAAGCAACGAGGTTATGGCCTCTGGCACGGAGCCTGTCCTCGTTGCTCAGAAGGGAAGGGCGGAGAAAGGTAGAGCGATAGTTATTGGGGACTCAATAGCGAGGGGCACAGATAGGCGGTTTTGCGGGGGCGACAGAGACTCACGATTGGTATGTTGCCTCCCAGGTGCAAGGGTACGTGATGTCTCTGATCGTGTTTTCCGGGTCCTTAAGGGGGAGGGGGAGCAGCCCCAGATCGTGGTCCACGTTGGTAACAACGACATAGGTAGGAAGAGGGGTGAGGATGTTAGACAGGCTTTCAGGGAGCTAGGTTGAAAGCTCAGAGCTAGAACAAACAGAGTTGTTGTCTCTGATTTGTTACCCGTGCCACGTGATAGAGAGTCGAGGAATAGGGAGAGAGAGGAGTTAAATGCGTGGCTATAGGGGTGGTGCAGGAGGGAGGGATTCCGGTATTTGGATAACTGGGGTTCTTTCTGGGGAAGGTGGGACCTCTATAAACAGGATGGTCTACACCTGAACCTGAGGGGCACCAGTATCCTTGGGGGGAGGTTTGCTAGTACTCTTTGGGAGGGTTTAAACTAACTCTGCAGGGGCATGGGAACCTGGAGTGTAGCTTTAGGGTACAGGACCTTGAGTGTAGGGAGGTTAGGAACATGGCATCGATCTCGAAGGAGAGTGCCTGTAAACAGGAAGGTGGCTTGAAGTGTGTATACTTCAATGCCAGAAGTATAGGAAATAAGGTAGGTGAGCTTGCAGCATGGGTTGGTACCTGGGACTTCGATGTTGTGGCCATTACAGAGACGTGGGTAGAACAGGGACAGGAATGTCTGTTGCAGGTTCCAGGGTTTAAATGTTTCAGTAGGGTCAGAGATGGGGGTAAAAGAGGGGAAGGTGTGGCATTGCTTGTCAAGGATAGTATTACAGCAGTAGAAAGGGAGATGGAGGAAGACTTGCCATCTGAGGTAGTTTGGGCGGAGGTTAGAAATAGGAAAGGTGAGGTCACCCTGTTAGGAGTTTTCTACAGGCCTCCTAATAGTCCGAGAGAATTAGAGGAAAGTATTGCGAGGATGATTCAGGAGAAGAGTGAAAGTAGCAGGGTGGTTGTTATGGGGGACTTTAACTTCCCAGATATTGACTGGGAAAGCTATAGCTCGAGTTCGTTAGATGGGTCGGTGTTTGTCCAATGTGTGCAGGAGGGTTTCCTGACACAATATGTAGACAGGCCAACAAGAGGTGAGGCCATACTGGATTTGATTCTAGGTAATGAACCAGGCCAGGTGTTAGACTTGGAGGTAGGTGAGCACTTCGGGGGCAGTGACCACAACTCGGTGACTTTTACTCTAGTGATGGAGAAGGATAAGTGTGCACTGCAGGGCAACAGTTATAGCTGGGGGCAGGGAAATTATGATGCGGTGAGGCATGACTTAGGATGCGTGGATTGGAAAAATAGGCTTCAAGGGAAGAACACAAATGATATGTGGAGATTGTTCAAGGAACAGCTAATGGGTGTCCTTGATAAGTATGTACCAGTCAGGCAGGGAGTAAAGTGTCTTGTGAGGGAGCCGTGGTTTAACAAGGAATTGGAATCCCTTGTGAAAGGGAAGAGGGCGGCCTATGTAAAGATGAGGCGTGAAGGTTCAGTTGGGGCGATTGAGAGTTATAAGGTAGCCAGGAAGGATCTAAAGAGAGAGCTAAGAGCAGCGAGAAGGGGACATGAAAAGTCCTTAGTTGGTAGGATTAGGGAAAACCCAAAGGCTTTCTATAGATATGTCAGGAAGAAAAGGATGACAAGGGTAGGTATCGATCCAGTCAAGGATAGTAGTGGGAAGTTGTGTGTGGAGGTGGAGGAGATTGGTGAGACACTAAATCAATACTTTTCGTCAGTATTCACTCAGGAACAGGACATTGTTGCCGATGTGAATACTGAGTCACAATTAATTAGAATGGACGACTTTGAGGTATGTAGGGAAGAGGTGTTGGAAATTCTGGAAAGGATGAAAATAGATAAGTCCCCTGAGCCTGATGGCATTTATCCTAGGATCTTCTGGGAAGCTAGGGAGGAGATAGCAGAGCCATTGGCCTTGATTTTTATGTCGTCGTTGTCTACGGGAATAGTGCCAGAAGACTGGAGGATAGCGAATGTGGTCCCCTTGTTCGAGAAGGAGAGCAGGGATAGCCCGAGTAACTATAGGCCAGTGAGTCTCACTTCTGTTGTGGGCAAAGTCTTAGAGAGAATTGTAAGGGATAGGACTTATGAACATCTGGATAGGAATAATATGATCAAGGATAGTCTGCATGGTTTTGTGAAGGGCAGGTCGTGCCTCACAAACCTTATTGAATTCTTTGAGAAGGTGACCAAGGAAGTGGACGAGGGTAAAGCAGTAGATGCGGTGTATATGGATTTTAGCAAGGCGTTCGATAAGGTACCCCATGGCAGGCTAATGCAAAAACTACGGAGGTATGGCATTGAGGGTGCATTAGAGGTTTGGATTAGGAATTGGTTGGCTGGAAGGAGACAGAGGGTAGTAGTTGATGGTATAGGTTCATCTTGGAGCGCAGTTACTAGCGGTGTTCCACAAGGATCTGTTTTGGGACCATTGCAGTTTGTCATTTTTATAAATGACCTGGAGGAGGGGCTTGAAGGCTAGGTGAGCAAGTTTGCGGATGACACGAAAGTCGGTGGAGTTGTGGACAGCGAAGAAGAATGTGGCAGGTTACAGCGGGCTATAGATAAGTTGCAGAGCTGGGCAGTAAGGTGGCAAATGGAATTCAATGTAGCTAAGTGTGAAGTCATTCACTTTGGTAGGAGTAACAAGAAGATGGATTACTGGGCTAATGGTAGACTACTTGGTAGTGTGGATGAGCAGAGGGATCTTGGTGTCCATGTACACAGATCTTTGAAAGTTGCCACCCAGGTAAATAGTGCTGTGAAGAAGGCATATGGTGTACTGGGCTTTATTGGTAGAGGAATTGAGTTCTGGAGTCCTGAGGTCATGTTGCAGTTGTATAAGACTCTGGTGCGGCCTCATCTGGAGTATTGTGTGCAGTTTTGGTTGCCATATTATAGGAAGGATGTGGAGGCATTGGAACGAATGCAGAGGAGGTTTACCAGGATGTTGCCTGGCATGGTAGGAAGATCGTATGAGGAAAGGCTGAGGCACTTGGGGCTTTTCTCATTGGAGAAAAGAAGGTTTAGGGGAGATTTGATAGAGGTGTACAAGATGATTAGGGGTTTAGATAGGGTTGACAGTGAGAACCTTTTTCTGCTAATGAAGTCAGCTGTTACTAGGGGACACAGCTTTAAATTAAGGGGTGGTAGGTATAGGACAGATGTTAGGGGTAGATCTTTTACTCAGCGGGTTGTGAGTTCATGGAATGCCCTGCCAGTAGCAGTGGTGGACTCTCCATCTTTATGGTCATTTAAGCGGGCATTGGACAAGCATATGGAGGTTATTGGGCTAGTGTAGGTTAGGTAGGCTTCGGTCGGCGCAACATCGAGGGCCGAAGGGCCTGTACTGCGCTGTATTTTTCTATGTTCTATGTTCTATGTTCATCAGTTGACCAAAGTCCCAGCATATTAATTACCAAGTGCTGTGTGATTCACTGGATATCAGCCTTTTGGCTCTAAGGATTGAACTTACAAGCTGGTGGAGTTTCATCTGATGAAGAACCATCCTCACTAATCAACTTTTCTTTGTATAATGATGTCCTTTCCCGCACACGTAACACTAAGCTGTGAAGCTGTGCATCAGCTCTATCACTGAGAAATACTCGTTGCTCTTGCTCGCATTCACTAGAGGAGGTGTTGCTGCAAAATATAAATGTAGAAATTGAAATCAACACTTTAATGTTCAATCCTGAACCAATTCACTAAACTATATTGAAAATGTATTATCAGGCTTTTTACTGTTTAATTCAAAAATTAGTGGCTATGTTCATCAAGTTGTGGCAAGGATGTAGAATACATATTGAGTATACCCAGCTTATAATTTCAATGGCCATGTTTCTAGTTCTGAAATCAGATGTTGACAACACTTTCTGTCGAAGATTATAAGAATCCTTGGCAGTTATTGTCATTTATTCTACATTGACATAGTGTTCTCATAAGAAACCTGGGCTTGACAAGAGTGAATCACTGATAGGAAAACATTACATCTCCATTTGACATGGAACTAATTTAGAGGAAACATATGAGACTTTGCTGTAAGGAATCTGTGTTGAGAGTGTGCTCTTGGAAAAGCATAGCAGGTCAGGCAGCATCCGAGAAGCAGGAGAATTGACATTTTGGGCATAAGTTCTTCATCCTCTTTCCTGTTGAAGGGCTTATGCCTGAAATGTCGATTCTCCTGCTCCTCAGATGCTGCCTGACCTGCTGTGCTTTTCCAGCACCACACTCTCGACTCTGATCTCCAGCATCTGCAGTCCTCACTTTCTCCTCCCTGTCAGGAGTCTGCCATTCCTGATAACAGAAGCCCGGTCAAATAATTCAGAATGTGTTCACTCCCTCCACCTCTCAATTCAAACAGGGCCTGTTAACTTTAGGAGTGTTGATGTTCCAATGCTACACTCCTTTCCAGACACGAAAGAATAGTTCTTAAGGAGCTTTACACTGTTGTCAAGGGCTCAAGGTACATAAGATCACTACATCTCTATGTTTTTCTCCAAGTCAAGCACCATCTTAATTTGAATGTATTTTGTTATTCCTTCACAATTGTTTGTTGAAAAGTCTGGAGCAACCTCCCTATTAATGCTGTGGACTTCAGATGGTTTAAGAAGGTGATCATAAAGCCATAAGATGTTGGAGCAGAAGTAGGCCATTTGGCCCATTAAATTTGTTCTACCGTTCATTGAGATCATGGCTGAGCTGATAATCCTCAACTCTGGTTTCCTGCTTTATCCCGAAAATCCTTGATTCCCTTACTGATTAAAACTCTGCCTATCTCAATCTTGAATATACTTAATGACACAACTTCAACAGTTCTCCGTGGTAATAAATTCCACAGATTCACTATCCTCCGATGTCTTAAAAAGGTGACCCCTTATTCTGGAATTATGCCCTTTGGTCCAATTATCCTGCAAGCAGAAACAACCTCTCTATATTTACCCAGTCAAATCCCCTAAGATTCTTACAACTTTCACTAAGGCCTACACTCTTTCTTCTAAATTCAACAGTGGCCTGTAGAATTCAATCAGCAACTAACCTGATAGTTAATTAATTAGAAGTAATGATTGTATAAACTATTCTTGGTGAATAGTCCTTCTTAATGTTAAATACACACTTAGCTATGCATGTTTAAGGAAAACCTTTGCTGAACTGTTGAATACTAAAGTTGCAGAACTAGAGTCAATATTATGCACTGATTGACATCATGACCTTCCTACTCTGTAGACTTTCAGTGCACACTCCATGTCTACATTAATGTACGATCCAAGTTGGTGTGGAGAGTGGCTTGTACCAAAACTTGTTTTCACTCTGATATCAATTTAGAACCAAACAGAATGATGGGCCCTCCAGATGTGAGTTTCACAGTTTTTTATAAAGAATGTAAATAACTACACTCTGCCAAGTAAAATAGCAATTCATCAATCCATATGACAGCACAGACTTCTGGTAGATGGCTCTAATTTTGAAACCAGCAGTATTAGTATTAAATAGGTCCCAATGTTTGGAGGATGCTTTGTGTTATGATGTAATGTAATTAGACTAAATGATCTTCCTTTGATTCTACACAAACACACAAAAATAGTTTCCTTAGTTCACTCAACACTGCATCGAAAAAGAGCAGGAGAAGGTGCATAAAGCAAACTAATTGCAATAGCAGAGAATTGCAACAAAATAAAATGAAAAGACGACAAGTACACTGATACAACTCACAATTGAAAAAGAGCAGCTGAATGTGCTGAATATTGTTTGAAAGCTGTGTGTTTGTTAACCTCTAAAAAAGGAGTTTTTAATCTGAAACAAAATTAGAAGTTGCTGGAAAAAGCTCAGCACATCTGGCAACATCTGTAAAGAGAAATCAGAGTTAACATTTTGGGTCCAGTGACTCTTCTTCAGGACTGATGGTAGCTAGGAAAGCATTGTTTTTTATGCAGAGGATAGGGAGTAAATGATAGGTGGAGTTAGA
Source organism: Chiloscyllium punctatum (assembly GCF_047496795.1). Taxonomy (NCBI): domain Eukaryota; kingdom Metazoa; phylum Chordata; class Chondrichthyes; order Orectolobiformes; family Hemiscylliidae; genus Chiloscyllium; species Chiloscyllium punctatum. The sequence continues at coordinate 51,385,139 of NC_092743.1, read as the reverse complement.
GCCCAAAGAGAGAGAACATCTGGACAGATGAAGGGATGGATAATGATCAGCCCATCAGAATAAATAGCTACTAATGAGGTGTATTAGTGGCTAACAATGAATTGTGTGTAATAGAAGACCATGTGATAACAATTTTGCTTCCAATATCCACCCTGCTCTCACCTTCACCTTCACCATCTCTGACTCCTCACTTCCCTTCCTCGACATTTCTGTTTCCACAAATTGGGGTGGCACAATGGCTCAGTGGTTAGCACTGCTGCCTCACAGCATGAGGATTCCAGGTTCAATTCCAGCCTTGTGCAACTGTCTGTGTGGAGTTTGCACGTTCTCCCCGTGTCTGTGTGGGTTTCCTCCAGGTGCTCTGGTTTCTTCCCACAGTCCACAAAGACATGCAGGTCAGGTGAATTTGCCATGTTAAATTGTCCATACTGTTAGGTGCATTAGTCAGAAGGAAATGGGTCTGGGTGGGTTACTCTTCGGAGGGTCAGTATGGACTTGTTGGGCTGAAGGGCCTGTTTCCACACTGTAGGGAATCTAATCTAAACATTACTGGAGATAAAATGGCCACCAATATCCACTGAAAACCAACTGACTCCCACAGTTATCTTGACGTTATATCCTTCTTCCTGTAAAGACTCTATTCCATTCTCCCAGTTCCTCTGTCACCATTGCATCCATTCTGATAATGCCAACTTCAACAAGGAGGCCTCTGAAATGTTCACCTTCTTCCTCAACTTAGGATTCCCCAGCATCATAGTTGACAGGTCCCTCAGTTGGGTCTGACACGTCTCCTGCACTTTGGTCCTCACCCCATCTTTTCTTTCCCACAACAGTGATATCATTGTTTACTTAATAATGGTTAGTCAATGTTGCTTTTTATTGACTTTTTAAAGTAATGATCTTAACCATTACCTACCATCCCACCAGCATCCACATCCAGAGGATCATCAGCCACCATTTCTGCCATCTCCAGCAAGATGCCACCACCAGACACAAATTCTCCTTCCCTCTCTTGTCAGCCTTCCACAGGGGCTGTTCATTTTGGGTTATGGTGGTTCACTCCTCTTTCATTCCCAACACCCCCCCGACCACAGCCCATTGGCACATTCCCTTGCTACTGCAGAATTTCCCCGTTAGAATTATTATTATCCTTAACCATGATGTAATCAGGGTCAGCTGTTACTAATGTAACAGTTTGCATTTAAAGCTTTTGCTCCCCCCCACCCCCCACATCTATCATATTGTAAAGGAAGTCAAATCTGAATATTCAGAGGATAAAAATCAACTGAGTTTAGGTTTAGTTGGTTTACTGAAACCAGACCATCCTTAAATCTTACATCCAAGGACACAAATGAATTTTGAGCATTCATTGCAAGTGTTAGAAATGTGTAGCATTTCATCACTGTCAACATATTACTTAGCTTTCAGTAGACCCATAGCCTGTACTTAATTACTTCTGAAGCAGAACAAGGTTGCTCCTTTTGTTTAATATTTTAGAATTCGGTTTTAAAATGGTTTTTATGATGAAGGGAAAAGATTGTCAAGGTGTCAGTTTAGTTTTATATGGTCCCGTTTCACATTTTAATAAAATATTTTGAAGAATAAGACTAGAGTTTTAATGTCAATTTCAATGCTTGTGCATTATAAGGTGTTAATTTGTTCTCACTGAATGCTACTTACTGAAGTCCAACTTCTTCTTCCATTGATGCAGGTTCTATGTGTAAGCTTGATTCAACTCCCTGTTTGGAGACAGTTGCATTTGTTGTTTGAGACTTTGGTTCTTTAGTACGATTCCAGCACGGAGGAGACTGGGACATTGCTGCTGAAAAATATAACCTTTTTCATTAAAGCATTTATATTTGTGAATAAATAATACAGTGCAACATGTATCATTTTAAAATATTGTTTCAAAAATGTACAAAATCAAAAGCAATTTGTTTCAATTAAAACATATAATAATAACATTTCTGATATGAATATTGATATGATCCTCATGGAGTCAAACAACCTTAAACAAGAGATCTGAATGCTCAGTAACTAATTTATAGAAATTGAATGACAACATTTCAAATTTTAAGGCCATTACTTTAAAAAACAATGAAAAGCAACATTGACTAACAATTATTCAGTAAGCAACTGAGATTCTAATATATAGAAAGCATCGGAACATAGGAATTAGGAGCAGGAGTAGGCAATTCAGCCCTTTAAACCCACTCTGCCATTTAACATGATCATGGCTAATCTTATCCTGGTCTCTAGTCCACTCTTTAGTCAGCTCCCCAGAGCTCTTTATCCCGCTTTTCAGATACATATCTATTTATTTCTTGAATCTGTTGATTGATTTTGCCTCTACTGCACTCTTGGGCAGTGAGTTCCACAGATTCACAATCCCCTGAGAGAATTAGTTTCTCCTCATCTCAGCTTTGAACCTACCTCCTCTAACTCTATATCCATGAGCTCTTGATTGAGACTGTCCCACAAGGGGCAACATTTATTTAACATCTACCTTATCAATCTCCTTTAACATTTAATACACTTCAATCAGATAACCCCTCATTCTTCTAAACTCCAGTGAGTACAAGCCCAAGCTATTCAACTGCTCGTCATGCAACAGTTCTTTCATCCTTGTGATGAACCTCCTCCAAACTGTCTCCAATGCTGCCACATCCTTCCTCAAGTAAAGAGACCAACTGAACACAATACCTCAGGTACGATCTCACCAATGCCTTATATAATTGTAACAACACTTTTATGATCCAGTCCTTTTGCATTAAATGCTTGAATTCCTTTCTCACTGTACTTTGCACTTGTAAACCTAGTTTGTGTGATTGATGCAGGACACCCAGTTCCCTTTGCACTGACACACTTTGAATCTCTTTCCAGTTAAGGAATATTTTTCTGGCCAAAATGGACAACCTGCATTAAACTTTATCTGTCAGATTCTGGCCCATTCTCCAAGCCTATCAATATCAAAAAACAACACTTATTATTATGTTAAAATGGCTAATAATCACACAGCTCATATGTATATATCAAAACAACGCTCCCACAGGCTTATAGGAACATAAGAAACAGTCCAGAGCTATTCATGACTTACAATGACTTCAAATCTCTCCATCGTTTTGAGTCATACTTTCAAGTGTAAGGTGCATCCTTCAGTTTTTGAAGACTTTTTTAAATGATTGTCCCAAATATTTCTCCTTCTGGAAATAACCAGGGTATATGTTCTTTGGATCACCACTGGATTTGCCTCGGAGATAGTCCTCCTGCCATATTCTGCCACAAAACTTCCAGAGAACCTGTAGCTTTCTTCTCTTGCCTGGTCACATCAGTTGTAATCTTTCCCTCTCTGAAAGACTCAGCTCTCTGTTTTAAATAAAAGCTGAAGAACTGATCACTGTTAACTTGACCATGTCAGTCTTGGTAGTCAGATGCTGGACTGGGGTGGAAAAAGTCAAAACATGTGGCGCTGGAAAAGCACAACAGGTAAGGCATCATCTGTGGAACAGGACAATCAACATTTTGGAGCATAAGTCTTTTCATCAGGAATGTGGGGGTGGAGGAAGAGGTCTGATAGATAAATAGGAAGTGGGGCAGAGTTGGGGTAAGATAGCTGGGAAAGCGATGGGTAGCTGCAGGCAGGGAATGATGGTAATAGGTTGGAGTGGAGGCTGGAATGGATAGGTGGGAAGGAAGATGGACAGGTGGGACAGATCAAGAGGGCGATGCTACGTTGGATGGTTGGATCTGGGATGAGGTGGAGGGGAGATGAGGAAACTGGTGAAACCGTTGTTGATGCCATGTGGTTGGAGGATCTCAAGGTGGAAGATGAAGCGTTCTTCTTCTAGGTTTCGGGTGGCTAGGATTGGGCGATGGAGGAGGCCCAGAACTTGCACGTCCTTGGCGGAGTGGGAGGGGGTGTTGAAGTGGTTGGTCACAGGGTGGTGGGGTTGTTTGGTGTGTGTCCCAGAGATGTTCTGTGAAATGTTCGACAAGTTGACATCCTGTCTCTTCAATGTAGAGGAGACCTAATCAAAGGTAACAGGCCCAGTAAATGAGGTGTTTGGAAGTGCAGGAAAATCTCTGCCAAACGTGGAAGGATCCTTTGGGGCCTTGGATGGAGGTGCAGGGAGAGGTGTCAGCACACGTTTTATACTTCTTGTGGTGGCAAGTGAAGGTGCTGGGAGTGGAGGGTGGGTTCTTGGGGGTGTGTGGACGTAACGAGGGAGTCATGGAAGGAATGGTCTCCGTCAACTCGCGGAGCACTTCAGAGAATATCTCCACCCTCCGCTTCAAACAACCACCATCACCCCTCCCACCTTCATCTACTTTTTGCATTCCCAGCTACCTTCCCCCCACCCCCTTCCCCCTATCTATCTCTCAGCCCCCTTCCACCCCTCCATCTCCCCACATCCCTGATGAAAGGCCTATGCCCGAAACATCGATTCTCCTACTCTCAGATGCTGCCTGACCTGCTGTGCTTTTCCAGCACCACACTTTTCGACTCTGATCTCCAGTATCTGTATTCCTCACTTTCTCCTGGGGTGGACAAAGTCAGAAGTCACATGACACCAGGAGTGACTTCACCTGAAGAAGCAGCAGTACTCTGAAAACTTGTGATTTCAAATAAACCTATTGGACTATGACCTAGTGTCATGTGACCTCTGACTTGATAGTCAGATGTGAAATACAGCAAATACTCTCAAACTGGGCCTCTTTCCTCAATATTTTTAAAGCATTGTGATTCAGAATGATTTATAATCATGTAGAAACCAATTCTGTTAGTGGTTAAATAGCACTGCCCTCTGGCTGTAGTCACTTTTCTGTGCTTCAGCCATGCATTAAATTTATTGAACTCCTGTCACGTTTTACAGACATTCTGCTCGGAATACACCTCATCACACTTTGGTTATTTTTGAACAGAGAATGTGGACAAGCATTGAAGCATCCGTAAAGACAGAATAAAATCTAATTGTGGAATTTTGTGAACATTTAGCTATAACCTTTAAATGTAAAACAGCTTTTGAAAGCTATCAGTGCTTCCAAGCCTTGCAGCAATGGACGTATTAAATATACCAATAGTTAGATCCGTAAATAGTAACTGCTCTTGTTCCAAATTGGTTCCATATGGTGAATTTGATGTTAATTGCATGGTTTTTCCCTCCAGTGACAATATTGTAAGATTAATTATTTAATAAAGTGTCATAAGAGAGTGAAAACTGGCATACTCAAATAATTGAGTGTTTCTCTGCATCAAACATCATTTGAAGAAGCACTGTGGGTAGCAAAGAGTCAGAGTGCACTCTGATTGGGTTACTTCAAAGTTCATTACCAAGAGTAGCTTGGTAGCACCACCATTGACTTAAAAGGCCAAGTCCTGAAAAACACATCTGCTGGATTGGACCATGTGAAAGATATAGAAACAGTGAGAGGGAAAAGAAACCTATCTGACTTCATCGTCATTATCCTATCATCTGTCCACAACAGAATTTGAGGAGCTACCATCACACAGTTCTTATGGAGCCAAAGTTTCAAGTTTACATTCAAGATACTCATTAAAATATTGTAAGTCAATACCATTGTGCTGAACAGATCCAGCAGCTCAAAACTGGGCAGCTTTGAAGAAGTTTTATTCTACAAGGATGTAACGGTTTGAAAAGTTAACGCTTGGCTGTAGAGTGCACTAATGGACTTCTGTTTATTTTGAATTGTTTGTGACTCAGCATAGTAACTAATAGAGACTCAAAGATTTTTGGGGGAAGTTTTGGAATCTGCTTCTGTTAAGCATAAAGGAAACCCCCCTTACTGAGAGACCGTTAATGTTTGGGTAGTTTATTTTAGTGCTAGGAAGGTCTTGTAACAATAGGACTATATTGAGCAATGCTCCTGAGAAGAGAAGGATATAGTGAGTTAGGTCTTTAGAGTGAAGAGTTAATGTTGTTTCCAGTTCAGATAAAGACCTGGAAATAATTAGTTCAATAAGTGCAGTGAAGCTTGAGGAGAAGCTATCATAGTTCCTGTTTAACACCTAAAGTCCAAGTGACTTAAACCTACTGAGCTGCCAGATGCAGGAATATTGGTATGAATATTATACGAATGGTGCTTTAAGAACTGTACCATGACTGTTTTGTTTCTTTTTGATTTATGGAGGGGTGCTGTGTAATAGGATTATTGCTTTACTGTGTGTTTCAAAATCTTTTAGAATTGTATTATAAGTAGATAGTTTGGATTATTTTATTTTTCTTAGTTTCTTTGTAATGTGTTCCCATTTTCTTATTAGAGTGTGGCGAACTTATGTTTCAGCACGAGATAATTTAATTAAAAGTAAAACAAATAAGGTCATGATTTATCAAGCTGGGTATCTGTCTGGGATCTACTTGTCTGGTAATAATGTCTGCTGGGACCATAACTGTTAGCCTTGAATATAATCAATTAGTCAGTCTATGTTATATCTAGAGAAGAGAATTCCAAAATTAACAACCCTCTGAGAGAAGAAATAATTCCTCATGTTTATCTTAAATATCCAATCCCTTCTTTTTAAATTGTGTCCCTTAGTTCCAGATTCTGCATTGTGGGGAAGAATTCTCTTAACATCTACCTAATCAAACCCCTCAGAATCCTATATATGATATTTATAGTGAAGTATGGTGAGCATAGTATACATTCTAGTCTTGTCTACTGGAACCATCTCAGGTGCCTTGAGTAGATTCACCACTATGAATCTTTCCTATTGGTATGAGTCTGAGTACTGATATCAAGTGGGGAAGGATCCCACACAAAGTCTTTGGTAGAAAGACACCTCATTCTTGAATAAATAGCATAGATTTGTTAAATAGTAATTAATAGCTGGTTACTTTATGTATACGTTTCATGATATTCTCTTCTGCAACATCAAGCTTGACTAAAAAAACAATTGTACTCTATCATTAGTTAGATGGAATTTAACATTTTAAGCTGTAATTCAGCAAATTTCCAAAATATAAGAACACTAGTCAGCTCCTCTCTGGAACAGAACTTTAGATCTGACAGACAGATCATATTTGATGGCATTGGTTAGGTGCAAACATTTTTCTTGGGGTCAGTGGCATTCTTCTGAGACCTATGAAGTCTTCCCCTTGTTTAGAAATATTATGTTGATCACTGGCATTTGGCTTCTAATGGCTCAAATTTCTTCAACATATTGTAGATCTTAAGAGTGAAGCGTGCTTTTCTGCTCAGACATGATAGATATATGTTTTTAATGATGCATACCAGTACTACATTGCATCAATTTCTAAATTTTGTGACTACTGTTAACATTCTTTTGATTTTCAGCAGTATCCTGCTTGCACCCTGCAGATATCTGTCAACAAGTTGTAATTTACTTCTCTTGAATCAAGGTGTGATTTCAGATAACGCAGTAACATTTGTCCTGAAATTAAATTTGAACTTGATGAATAACCATTAACCACTATAGGCTCTCTCACATCTAGTTTAGAGGAACAACCAACTACCATAGGAATGATTGAGTCACATTTTCCAAAGATGAAGTATCATCATGTGTGTTCACATAATGATATGTGTTCTAATGAAGATAATCTAGTGTTTTCATCCAATGGTGTTTGCTGTAAGGTGATAACTTCCTCAAGCTTACTTGCATAAAGAGGTTATATGATCCACAAGATGACGGAACTATGCACATCCACTGGAAACATCATATTTTCTTTGTAATTCTGTGATGATTTAAATCTGGACATTGTTTCTATTTATTTTTTAAAACTGTTTTTTTGTTTGCTCACCGGATGTGGGTGTTGCTAGCCTGGCCAGCATTTATTATCCATCCATGATTGCATTTGAGAATACGGTGGTGACTAGCCTTTTTAAATCACTGCAGTCCATGAGCTGTATGTGGATCACAGTGCTCTTAGGGAGGGAATTCCAGAATTTTGACCCAGTGACACTAAAGGGATGACAATGTATTTCCAAGTTTGGATGGTGAATAGTTTGGAAAGGAACTTGCAAGTGGTGTTGCATTCTGTTTAACTCAGCATATAGCACTACTATCTGTGCTCAGACTGGCTATGTCTGGTGGTGTAGCCTTCTTTGGCAGTCCACAGGAAGAAGGATGACCTTCCTCTCTCCCATTCCCAGCAGTTTCAATTCGCCATTCATAAAGTGGGGAGTGAACTTACCTTTCTGGGAGGACCACAGTTTAGGAACAGGTCCTGGCCAGCAGCACCTGAAGTAATGTGCGGCTAGTTTTTAAACATGGCGGGAGCAATGTGAACACAGAAAGATCCTGGCAATGATGAATGCACTGATCTCGCTGGCCACATGATTGCACTAGAAGAACACAGTCGAGGTTTTTTGGATAATTAGTCAGGTGAAGAAAGGAAGGTTGTGTGAGAAACGTCGCTGTGAACCTGAGTAGATGAGACATCTTCAACTTCAATCAACAAAACACTTCAACTGCAAATCAGAACATTTCTCCCCATGGATTTAGTTTGACTGTTTTCATGTACTTTTTCAAACACAGTACTGAGCTTGTAAAATTTGGCCAAATGACCTAAACACATTAACAGTATTTATGATAATACTTTTAACACTGCAATGTATCTACTGTTCAGTCTATACCTTGAGTGTTCGTAGAAACTGACTTGAACTCTGTGTCTTTTTCCTCAGCCTTCAAGGACTCATTTTCTCTTACTTTAGTTTCCTACAAAAAAATGAGTTAAACAAGGGGTAGAAAATGACACATAATTTATACGATATCAGAACCCATTGGAAAAATCAATTAGTTTTATACTGACCTGTTCCTTTGATTTTTGGTCTTTTTGCTGAGATGTAACCTTTTGAATGCCTTCCAGCACTTCCTGTTTTGGTGTTACTTTTTGAACCCATAGTTTAGAAAACATTTTGAGACGATGCTTTTGCAGCACCAACAAAACAATCTAAAGGTACTTTGCTGGCTTAGTTTAAAGAAATTGAATAGGATTACATCTGTAATCATGGCTTACTCTGGATTAATCTTGCATACATTTAGCTCTCTTATTGAGATTTCAGGATAAAGCCCAGTCTTAGTTTAGAGTACAAGTTAGATTTCAACCTCAGTTTTTTGCCTGTTTTTAAAAAATATTTAGTTAATATTTCCAGGAGGTGCTGCTATTGCACCTCTTTTAATGGCATAACATGAATTACATATTGAGTAATACCAACAAGCTCTGAAAAGTGACCACTGAAGGTAAGGAGCACCACAGAAGTTAACAAAATATTTTAGACAGAATGAGCTTTATAACAAAATTTTCATTGTATATTTAAATTATTCCATCAATTTATAATTTATTTATATGCTGGGAAATCATTGGATCAGAGTGCACAAGCATAAATCAGTTCTCACTTTTGTCATGATTCAAAATTTCCATTGTCGCAGTCTTGTGTTTGGAAGTACATATGGGAACTGCTGGATTAAATCCAATAGGCTGAATGGCCTCTTTCTGTGCCAGAACAATTCTATGACTAGCAAATTTCAGCATCAGCATTATTGGATCACAACAGTTGACTTCAGTGTCACTTGCCAAGTGGGTGTGACAATCAGTCAAGTTACCTATTTCTGATTGTTGTGCAAATCCTGTGATAATGCATCAGAATGGATGTTGCATTTTGACTGAATTGGGCTGATATATGTTCAAAGTCAAATAGATTGGTGGTTCTGTTTGTGGCTACTTATGGATTCAGGGTGTATGGAAGATGTCATGAAAGAGTGCTTTCAGAAATAGAAAAAAATGTTTTTTTTAACTTTTTGAAATATAGGAATATATTATCTTGTACATTTACTTGATGTAACAAATTGTAACAATCTGTAGCACGTTAGTAGCATTTTGGGATTGGTGATGAGGCAAGTTTACTAATCCTATCTTCATAATTTTAGTTAATATTAATTGTACAATGAATGCAAACATCAGGCATAAATGATAGACAGGGCTAGCATAAATATCAAAGCACTCTGTTTAATTACAAAACAAAGTTTCCACTTAAATAAGATTAAGTCAAAGCAGTCCTATTATTGTCTAATTAACTGCTTAGCAGTTGATTCCTTCAAAGTATGAAGAAAGACAATTTTTTTTTGTGACAAGAACCTTCAGGCACACTTTTATAATGTTGAGATACCTAAATTCAATGCAAAATTATATGATTGTTGCATCCTAGGTGATATTGAAATTAATTTAAGTAAAGTGATTAAAAAGCATATTATTTTACAATTTATTTTTAAAACTAAGCCAGCAAGAGATTTTCACTTGTGTCATCTAAATCTTTTATCTTCTTATAGTGGATGAGAGTTTATTGTACCATGTCACAAAGAATTGACTGCCCAATAATTGCCAGATTTTGAAATAGTCCAGGTATTGGATAGAAGCAAAAACTAGAATGAAAACTTAAAGATTGGCAGAATGACGATGAAAGCACCTTTAGTAGATATGGTCATGACAGCAGAGGACAAATTTTGAACAACAATAATGAATGAATTAAACGAAGAATCTTAAGGAGAAATTATAAGGTGCTTCAAAAGTAAATTGAAATGTCATTACACGGTGAACTGCCCAAAGAAAAGAGGCATGATCTTGATTAGTAAGGGGATCAAGGGTTACAGGGAGAAGGCAGGAGAATGGGGTTGAGAAACATATCAACCATGATCGAATAGCAACCTTGATAGGCTGATTAGCTAATTCTGCTCCTATATCTTATGGTTTTATGGAATGAAGTGAGTTCTGAAGAGGAGATAAAAATTATGATATATGTGAACAAATTACACTGTCATGAATGTGTTAGTCACATCTTATAACTCTTATAATTCTGCTGTGCATGATAGTTCTTACACTTCATGTTAAACAAATTGATTAAACTGTTGGTTAGAAATTTCTTCACTGGACCTAAATCGCCAATATTGAATTTGCTAATGGAGCAACAGTTAATTTTGGGATCCTGTGCTCACTCTGGAAAAGTATGTAATGACTCACTCTCTCCCAGTGCTGGGTCGACTCTCTCCTGCATTGGGCTCAACCTCCCTCCATGCTGGGCTCGCTTTCCTTCACTTTGCTCTGCCATGTGGCCGTGCTGGGAGAAAGCACCTCACTAATGTTGTCCAAACTCTTCATAGTAAGTGAGTAAAGTAAGGAGGTAAGTAAAAAAGGAAAAAAAAATGAGAAACAAAAAAAGAGAATTAAAATAAAAATGGATGAACCCTCATCTCAGGAACCTTCATCTCTGCCGCCATCTTGCTTCAACTGATTGCATTATGGTCACTGTCCCCTAGGATTTCATTCTCATTAAACACCTTAATCAAATCTGCTTCATTACATATCACCAAATCTAGAATTGCTTGTTCCCTTGTGTGTTCTACCACAAGCTGCTCTAAAACAAACTGAGACATTCCATAAATTTGTTTTCTTGAGATCTGCTGCTAACCTGATTTTCCTAGTCTACTAGCACATTGGAGTTCCCCATTGTTATTATAATAGTGTCTTTCTTACATGCCTTTTTTATGTCCTGATTTATTTTCTTCCCCACATTCTGGCTAGGAAGCCTATACACAGTTCTCATCATCATCTTGGCTCCTTTGAGTTTCCTCAAATCTTCCCCTACAGATTCAATGCTTCTTAGTATTGATTTAGTTTTATTTCTTACTAACAAGGAAAGTGAGGGAGAGCAAACCCAGCTCAGGGGAAGAGTGGGCCCAGTGTAGGGAGAGTGTGGGACCAATGCGAGGGTCAACAAGCCCAATGTGTGCAGAAAGTGACCCCAAAGCAGGGGAGAGTGGGCCAAATGCTGGCATACAGTGAGTCCTGACTTACTTTTCTGGAATGAGCATGGGACCCTGGAATCAACTGCTGCTATATCGACAGGATATGTATCCTTGGATATTTATTTCCCAATCCCGATCCCTTTGCAGCCATGTCTCTGTTATACTCACAAAATTTTAGCCAGCAATTTCAAACTGTGCTACAAACTCATTTACCTTACCCTCAGCTTTTCTGATTAATTCTCTGTCACAGTCATGGAGTCATAGAAATGTACAGTACAGAAACAGACCCTTCGGTCCAACTTGTCAATGCTGACCAGATAGCCCAACCCAATCTAGTTCCACCTGCCAGCACTTGCCCCATATCCTTCCAAACCCTTCCTATTCATATACCCATTCAGACGCCTTTTAAATGTTACAATTGTACTAGCCTCCACCACTTCACATGCAAGTTACTATTAGGAGTTTGAAGACTACACCTACTAGTGCCTTCCTTCCTTGTTATTTCTTACTTCCAACCATATGGATTCGACATCATCTGATCTAAAATTATTTCTTGCTAGTTTATTAATTCCACCTCGTACTAACCATCACCCTTCCCTTCCTGTTTAGCCTTTTGAAAGGTCCCATACTTCTGAATGTTCATCTTATAGCTTTGATTTCCTTGTAACCACATCTCTTTAATGGCGATAAATTATAAATCCATTAACCTCTACTTGTTCTATTGATTTGTCTATCTTAATCTGAATCCAACATATATTCAAGTAAAAATCAATTATTTTTCCTTATTACCTTTTGTTCTCCCTTTGTCCCTATTTGTCACCATTTTTATGCTTGAATACTTTGCCTCTTCTGGGTATTTGCTTCAGTCCTGCCTTATCCTTTTGTCTTGGTTACTAGGTGAAAAAAATACCATGGGTTATTTTGTGATTGGAAAAAATAGTTCAGTTGTGTGTAAGACCTTCCCAAGAAGACATCTTTCCTGTTCCATTGGAGATGTCAGCAAAGGTTTTCTGGCCTCAGCGGCTTGGTCTCGGATTGAAGGCAACAGTCAGCCTGGAGAGGAGGCAGGTCTAGTGCATTTCATAACATTCCAAAGCGTTTTACAAATACTAAAGTACATTATGACAATGTAGGAAGCACCAGTAAGTCACCAACCGTATTTTAGGTGCTGGAGGTGATTTCCTCAAATTCCAGGAGCAGCAATTACTGTTTTATATGCTGATGCAGTGTTTTGGAACTTCGGAAAAAAAAAAGTCAAAACAACAGCAGTTTTAAAAAGGAGAAGTAAAGACAAAGGAAGCACAGGGTGAGGTCAGTGTAGGAGACAGACAGAGAGAGAGAACCTGCACAGTTACTGCCTTTGCTGTTTGAATTCATGTATCGCTGGACATTGGAGTGCATCTGGGAAAATTAACAAACAGTGAAATTCACAATTGATCTTGGAGGAACTATTGGGCGAAGTTCACAGCACAGAATCAGATAAGTTAGTTGTTGTTTTAAGTGTAGCCTACAGAGAATCTGCAGTAGTAAGTAGGTTGGGTCTTTCTTGATTATATGTTTTTGGAGATATGTCTCTTGATTAAACTTAAAATATAAACCATACCTATTAGTTTAATCTGGGGCAGAATTTGTAGAGGAATAAGACAGTGTTATTTTCTGGGTATGTAGATTGTGAAGGAGCAAAAATGGTGTTTAATATGTACTTCTTGTCAGATGTGAGAGTTTAAAGAGAGTTTAAGGGTTACTGTGGATTATATCTGCCATAAATGCTGTTGGCTGTGAATCTTATCAGATTGAATGGATCAGTTGGAGAGACAGTTAGAAGCAATGACGAATTTGCAACAGCAACAGTATATGATGGATGGCAGTTATAGGAAGGGGGGATGTCTCAGATACAGTCATATAGATGGGTTAACTCCAGGAAAGGTAAGAGAGGTAGCCAGCTAGTGTAGGAGTCTTTTGTGGATATACCCATTTCAAGCAGGTATGCTGTTTTGGAAAATGTAGGGGGTGATGGATTCTCAGGGGAACGTAGCACGAACAGCTAAGTTTCTGATATTGAGACTGGCTCTAATGCAACGAGGGGTACGTTAGCTTCCAAGAGATCAATTGTATTCGGGAATTCTCTAGTCAGAGGCACAGGCAGACATTACTGTGGCCAGCAGCGAAAAAGCAGAATGGTATGTTGTTCCCCTGGTGCCAGGATCAAGGATGTCTCAGAGAGGGTGCAGAATGTTTTCATGGGGAATAGGGGCCAGCAAGAGGTCATTGTCCACATTGGAACCAATGACATAGGAAGGGAAAAGGTTGAGATTCTGAAGGGAGATTACAGAGAGTTAGGCAGAAATTTAAAAAGGAGGTCCTCGAGAGTAATAACATCTGGACTACTCCCAGTGCAGAGAGCTAGTGAGGGCAGGAATAAGAGGATAAGATAGAGCAGTTGAATGCATGGCTGAAGAACTGTGTATGGGAGAAGGATTCACATTTTTGGATCATTGGAATCTCTTTTGGGGTAGAAGTGACCTGTACAAGAAGGACGGGTTGCACGTAAATTGGAAGGGGACTAATATACAGGCAGGGAAATTTGCTAGAGCTGCTCAAGAGGATTTAAGCTAGTAAGGCAAGGGGGTGGGACACAAGGAGATAGTGAAGAAAGAGATCAATCTGAGACTGGTACGGCTGAGAACAGAAGCGAGTCAAGCAGTCAGGGCAGGCAGGGACAAGGTAGGACTAATAAATTAAACTGTATTTATTTCATTGCAAGGAGCCTAACAGGGAAGGCAGATGAACTCAGGGCATGGTTAGGAAAATGGGACTGGGATATCATAGCAATTACAGAAACATGGCTCAGGGATGGGCAGGACTGGCAGCTTAAAGATCCAGGATACAAATGCTACAGGAAGGATAGAAAGGGAGGCAAGAGAGGAGGGGGAGTGACATTTTTGATAAGGGATAGCATTACAGCTGTGCTGAGGGAGGATATTCCCGGAAATACATCCAGGGAAGTTATTTGGGTGGAACTGAGAAATAAGAAAGGGATGATAACCTTATTGGAATGGTATTATAGACCCCCTAATAGTCAGAGGGAAATTGAGAAACAAACTTGTAAGGAGATCTCAGCTATCTGTAAGAATAATAGGGTGGTTATGGTAGGGGATTTTAACTTTCCAAACATAGACTGGGACTGCCATAGTGTTAAAGATTTAGATGGTGAGGAATTTGTTAAGTGTGTACAAGACAATCTTCGGATTCAGTATGTGGATGTACCTACAAGAGAAGGTGCAAAACTTGACCTACTCTTGGGAAATAAGGCAGGACAGATGACTGAGGTGTCAGTGGGGCAGCACTTTGGGACAGCGAGCATAATTCTATTAGATTTAAAATAATGACGGAAAAGGATAGACCAGATCTAAAAGTTGAATTTCTAAATTGGAGAAAGGCCAATTTTGATGGAATTAGGCAAGAACTTTCGAAAGCTGATTGGGGGCAGATGTTTGCAGGTAAAGGGACAGCTGGAAAATGGGAAGCCTTAGAAATGAGATATCGAGAATCCAGAGAAAGTATATTTCTGTTAGGGTGAAAGGGAAGGCTGGTAGGTATAGGGAATACTGGATGACTAAAGAAATTGAGGATTTGGTTAAGAAAAAGAAAGAAGCATATGTAAGGTGTGGACAGGATAGATTGAGTGCATCCTGAGAAGAGCATAAAGAAAGTAGGAGTATACTTAAGAGGGAAATCAGGAGGGCAAAATGGGGACATGAAATAGCTTTGGCAAATAAAATTAAGGAGAATCCAAAGAGTTTTTACAAATACATAAAGGACAAAAGGGTAACTAGGGAGAGAATCGGGCCCCAGTGCTTTTCCAGCAACACATTTTCAGCTCTGATCTCCAGCATCTGCAGTCCTCACTTTCTCCTAGAGAATAGGGCCCCTCAAAGATCAACAAGACTGCCTTTGTGTGGAGCCACAGAAAATGGGGGAGATACTAAATAAGTATTTTGCATCGGAATTTACTGTGAAAAAGGATATGGAAGATATAGACTGTCGGGAAATAGATGGTGAAATCTTGCAAAATGTCCAGATTACAGAGGAGGAAGCGTTGGATGTCTTGAAATGCATAAAAGTGGATAAATCCCCAGGACGTGATCAGGTGTACCCTAAGCCTCTGTGGGAAGCTAGAGAAGTGATTGCTGGGCCTCTTGCTGAGATATTTGTATCATCGATAGTCACAGGTAAGGTGCCGGAAAACTGGAGGTTAGCTAATGTGGTGCCACTGTTTAAGAAGAGTGGTAAGGACAAGCCAGGGAACTACAGACCAATGAGCCTGACGTCGGTCATGGGCAAGTTGTTTGACAGAATCCTGAGGGACAGGCTGTACATGTATTTGGAAAGGCAGGGTCTGATTTGGGATATTCAACATGGCTTTGTGCGTAGAAAATCATGTCTCACAAACTTGATTGAGTTTTTTGAGGAAGTAGCAAAGAGGATTGATGACGACAGAGTGGTAAGATGTGATCTATACGGACTTCACTAAGGCGTTCAACAAGGTTCCCCATGGGAGACTGATTAGCAAGGTTAGATCTCATGGAATAAAGGGAGAACTTGCCATTTGAATACAGAACTGGCTGAAAGGTAGAAGACAGAGGTGGTGGTGGAGGGTTGTTTTTCAGTCTGGAGGCCTGTGACCAGTGGAATGCCACAAGGATTGGTGCTGTGTCCTCTAAATTTTGTCATTTACATAAATGATTTGGATGCAAGCACAAGAAGGACAGTTAGTAAGTTTGCAGATGACACCAAAATTGGAGGTGTAGCAGACAGTGAAGAGGATTACCTCAGATTACAACAGGATCTTGACCAGATGGGCCAATGGGCTAAGAAGTTGCAGAGGGAGTTTAATTCAGATAAATGCGAGGTGTTGCATTTTGGGAAAGCAAATCTTAGCATGACCCAGACACTCAATGATAAGGTCCTAGGGAGTGTTGCTGAACAAACAGACCTTGGAGTGCAGGTTCATAGCTCCTTGAAAGTGGAGTCGCAGGTAGATAGGATAGTGAAGAAGGCATTTGGTATGCTTTCCTTTATTGGTCTGAGAATTGAGTTGGGAGGTCATGTTGCGGCTGTACAGGACATTGGTTAGTCCACTGTTGGAATACTGCATACAATTCTGGTCTCCTTCCTATCGGAAAGATGTTGTGAAACTTGAAAGGATTCAGAAAAGATTTACAAGGATGTTGCCAGGGTTGGAGGATTTGAATTACAGGGAGAGGCTGAATAGGCTGGGATGTTTTCCCTGGAGTGCCGAAGGCTGAGGGGTGACCTTATAGAGGTTGACAAAATTATGAGGGGCATGCATTGGGTAAATAGGCAAAGTCTTTTCCCTGGGGTCAGGTAGTCCAGAACTAGAGGGCATAGGTTTAGGGTGAGAGAGGAAAGATATAAAAGAGACCTGAGGGGCAACGTTTTCACACAGAGGATGGTACATGTATGGAATGAGCTGCCAGAAGAATTGGTGGAGGCTGGTACCATTGCAACATTTAAGAGGCATTTGGGTGGGTGTAAGGATTCTGGGTAATCCAAGATGGAGGATGGGAAAACTTTCTGGCTGTAAGAGCTGCTCCTTTTTTTGAGGTATTTAGGTGCTGGAGGTGATTTCCTCGAACTCCAGGAGCAGCAATTACCATTTTATATGCTGTTGCATTGTTTTGGAACTTTGGAAAAAAAAAGTCAAACAGCAGTTTTAAAAGGGAGAACAGCAGACAAAGGAAGCACATGGTGAGGACAGTGTAGGAGAGAGAGAGAGAGAGAGAGAGAACCTGCACAGTTACTGCCTTTGCTGTTTTTGAATTCATGTGTCGCTGGACATCAGAGTGCATCTGGGAAAATTAACAAACAGTGAATTTCACAACTAACCTTGGAGGAACCAGTTTGGGTGAAGTTCACAACACAGAATCAAATAAGTTAATTGTTGTTTTAAGTCTGTCCAAGAGAAAGACTGTACTAGTAAGTACAGTGGGTTCTTTCTTGATTATATGTTTTTGGAGATATGTCTCTTGATTAAACTTAAAATATAAGCCATAGCTATTAATTTAACCTGGTGCAGTGCTTTATAGAGGAATAAGATGGTATTATTTTCTGGATCTGTAGATTGTGAAGGAGCAAAAATGGCCTTTGCAGTGATATATACTTCTTGTCAGATGTGGGAGTTTAAAGAGACTATAAGGGTTACTGCAGATTATATCTGCCATAACTGCTGTTGGATGTGAATCTTATCAGATCGAGTGGATCGGTTGGAGTGACAGATAGAAGTGATGATAAATTTGCAACAGCAACAGTATGTGATGGATGGCAACTATAGGAAGGGGGGAATGTCTCAGATACAGTCATATAGATGGGTTAACTCCAGGAAGGATAAGAGAGGTCGGCACCTGGGGCAAGAGTCTTTTGTGGATATACACATTTCAAAAAGGTATGCTGATTTGGAAAATGTAGGGGGTGATGGATTCTCAGGGGAATGTAGCACGAACAGCTAAGTTTCTGGTATTGAGACTGGCTCTAATGCAACAAGGGGTTGGCTTCCAAGAGATCAATTGTGTTAGGGAATTCTATAGTCCGAGGTACAGATAGACGTTTCTGTGGCCAGCAGCGAAAAAGCAGAATGGTGTGTTGTTCCCCTGGTGCCAGGATCAAGGATGTCTCAGAGAGGGTGCACAATGTTCTGACGGGGGAGAGGAACAACGATATAGGAAGGGAAAAGGTTGGGATTCTGAAGGGAGATTACAGACAGGCAGAAATTTAAAAAGGAGGTCCTCAAGGGTAGTAATATCTGGATTACTCCCAGTGCTACGAGCTAGTGAGGGCAGGAATAGGAAGATAGAGCAGATGAATGCATGGCTGAAGAGCTGGTGTATGAGAGAAGGATTCACATTTTTGGATAATTGGAATCTCTTTTGGGGTAGAAGTGACCTGTACAAGAAGGACGGATTGCACCTAAATTGGAAGGGGACTAATATACTGGCAGGGAAATTTGCTAGAAATGCTTGGGAGGATTTGAACTAGTAAGGTTGGGGGGGGGGAGGGGGGGGGGTGTGTGGCGGGGGTGGGACCCAGGGAGATAGTGAGGAAAGAGATCAATCTGAGACTGGTACAGTTGAGATCAGAAGTGAATCAAACAGTCAGGGCAGGCAGGGACAAGGTAGGACTAATAAATTAAACTGCATTTATTTCAATGCAAAGGGCCTAACAGGGAAAGCAGATGAACTCACGGCATGGTTAAGAACATGGGACTGGGATATCATAGCAATTACAGAAACATGGCTCAGGGATGGGCAGGACTGGTATCTTAATGATCCAGGATACAAATGTTACAGGAAGGATGGAAAGGGAGGCAAGAGAGGAGGGGGAGTGGTATTTTTGATAAGGGATAACATTACAGCTGTGCTGAGGGAGGATATTCCGGGAAATACATCCAGGGAAGCTATTTGGGTGGAACTGAGAAATAAGAAAGGGATGATAACCTTATTGGGATGGTATTATAGACCCCCTAATAGTCAGAGGGAAATTGAGAAACAAACTTGTAAGGAGATCTCAGCTATCTGGAGGAATGATAGGGTCATTATTGTTGGGAATTTTAACTTTCCAAACATTGACTGGGACTGCCATAGTGTTAAAGGTTTAGATGGTGAGGAATTTCTTAAGTGCGTACAAGACGATTTTCAGATTCAGTATGTCGATGTACCTACTAGAGAAGGTACAAAACTTGATGTCCTCTTGGGAACTAAGGCAGGGCAGGTGACTGAGGTATCAGTAGGGGAGCACTTTGGAGCCAGCGACCATAATTCTATTCGTTTGAAAATTGTGATGGAAAAGGATAGACCAAATCTAAAAGTTGAAGTTCTAAATTGGAGAAAGGCCAATTTTGACGGAATTAGGCAAGAACTTTCGAAAGCTGATTGGAGGCAGATGTTCGCAGGTAAAAGGACGGCTGGAAAATGGGAGCCTTCAGAAATGAGATAACGAGAATCCAGAGAAAGTATATTCCTGTTAGGGTGAAAGGGAAGGCTGGTAGATATAGGGAATGCTGGATGACTAAAGAAACTGAGGGTTTGGTGAAGAAAAAGAAGGAAGCATATGTCAGGTATAGACAACATAGATCGAGTGAATCCTTAGAAAAGTATAAAGGAAGTAGGAGTATACTTTAGAGGGAAATCAGGAGGGCAAAAAATGGTCATGAGATAGCGTTGGCAAATAAAATTAAGGAGAATCCAAAGGGTTTTTACAAATATATTAAGAACAAAAGGGTAACTACGGAGAGAATAGGGCCCCTCAAAGATCAACAAGGTGGCCTTTGTATGGAGTCTCAGAAAATGGGAGAGATACTAAATGAGTATTTTGCACCAGTATTTACTGTGGAAAAGGATATGGAAGATATAGACGGTAGAGAAATAGATGGTGACACCTTACAAAATGGCCATATTACAGAGGAGGAATTGCTGGATGTCTTAAAACGGTTAAAGGTGGATAAATCCCCAGGACCTGATCAAGTGTACTCAAGAACTCTGTGGTAAGCTAGAGAAGTGATTGCTGGGCCTCTTGCTGAGATATTTGTACCATCGATAGTCACAGGTGAGGTGCCGGATGACTGGAGATTGGCAAACGTGGTGCCACTGTTTAAGAAGGGCAGTAAAGACAAGCCAGGGAACTATAGACCGATGAGCCTGACCTCAGTGGTGGGCAAGTTGTTGGAGGGAATCCTGAGGGACAGGATGTACCTGTATTTGGAAAGGCAAGGACTGCTTCGGGATAGTCAACATGGCTTTGTGCATGAGAAATCATGTCTCACAAACTTGATTGAGTTCTTTGAAGAAGTAACAAAGAAGATCGATGACGGCAGAGCAGTAGATGTGAGCTATATGGACTTCAGTAAGATGTTTGACAAGGTTCCCCATGGGAGACTGATTAGCAAGGTTAGATCTCATGGAATAAAGGGAGAACTTGCCATTTGGATGCAGAACTGACTGAAAGGTAGAAGACAGAGGGTGGTGGTGGAGGGTTGTTTTTCAGACTGGAGGCCTGTGACCAGTGGAATGCCACAAGGATTGGTGCTGGGTCCTCTAAGTTTTGTCATTTACATAAATGATTTGGATGTGAGCATGAGAAGTACAGTTAGTAAGTTTGCAGATGACACCAAAATTGGAGGTGTAGTGGACAGCGAAGATAGTTACCTCAGATTACAACAGGATCTTGACCAGATGGGCCAATGGCCTGAGAAGTGGCAGATGGAGTTTAATACAGGTAAATGCGAGGTGCTGAATTTTGGGAAAGCAAATCTTAGCAGGTCTTATACACATAATGATAAGGTCCTAGGGAGTGTTGCTGAACAAACAGACCATGGAGTGCAGGTTCATAGCTCCTTGAAAGTGGAGTCACAGGTAGATAGGATAGTGAAGACGGCGTTTGGTATGCTTTCCTTTATTGGTCAGAATATTGAGTACAGGGGTTGGGAGGTCATGCTGCGGCTGTACAGGACATTGGTTAGGCCACTGTTGGAATATTGCGTGCAATTCTGGTCTCCTTCCTATCGGAAAGATGTTGTGAAACTTGAAAGGGTTCAGAAAAGATTTACAAGGATGTTGCCAGGGTTGGAGGATTTGAGCTACAGGGAGAGGCTGAACAGGCTGGAGCTGTTTTCCCTGGAGTGTCGGAGGCTGAGGGGTGACCTTATAGAGGTTTACAAAATTATGAAGGGCATAGATAGGATAAATAGACAAAGTCTTTTCCCTGGGGTTGGGGAGTCCAGAACTAGAGGGCATAGGTTTAGGCTGAGAGTGGAAAGATATAAAATAGACCTAAGGGGCAACTTTTTCGTCCAGAAAATGGTGCATGTATGGAATAAGCTGCTACAGGATGTGGTGGAGGCTGGTACAATTGCAACATTTAAGAGACATTTGGATGGGTATATGAATAGGAAGGGTTTGGAGGGATATGGGCCGGGTGCTGGCAGGTGGGACTAGATTGGGTTGGGATAGCTGGTCGGCATAGACAGATGGGACCGAAGGATCTGTTTCCATGCTGTACATCTCTATGATTCTATGACTCTAAGAGCACAGCTGGCTATAAAATCGAAAACTATGTGAAAAGAAAGGAAATGAGTGTTCCAAAAAATGCTCTTCTGGTGCATCGGTAGTGTTCTCTGAACCAGGAGACTTAGCTTCAAGTCCCACCTACTCCAGAGGTATGTAATAACATCTCTGAACAGGTTGATTAATAATACCTGGATGTGGAGACAAAGGGGCTCTTATGGAACAGCAGCAGTGTCTTGCGCCTCAAGATCCCACCTGCTGCAGAAATGTACAACATCAAGCAGGTTAATTAGGCAACATTTTTTTAAAGAGAGGGGAGATTGGTTGAGGCCTCGATCAAGCTTCACCTGAATAAAAATACATTTAATGCAGGGAGAAATGGGTTCTTGTGGTGTGGGAGCTGTATTGCTACATCTGGGCCAGAATACCTAGGTTCAAATCCCTCCTACTTCAGAGGTGCACAATGACATCATTGAACAGATGTGTTCGAAAATTATTATATTTGAATATGAGGACCAATTGCAATAGTTCCAAGTTTGCACATTAACATATAATTGGTGGGAACGTGAGTTGTGAGGGGGAATTCAAAGACGCTTCAATAGGATTTGACAGGCTGAGTGAATGAGAATGTGGCAGATGGAATATGATTTTGGTATGAGGGCTGGAAGTGTAGTGTATTTGTTACATGGCATGAGAGGAGTGTGTTGATACACAAAGGGATTTGGCAATCCTTGTTCATAAGTCACTGAAAACTAACATGCAGTTGCAGAAAGACAAATGTTCTGTTAGAAATGGAAGTTGGCTGTCACTACATCCACTGCTTTGGTGGAGTAGTGTTTTCTTTTGTGTCTGAGGGAACAGACTCTACTTCGGAATGATATGAGGTCTTCAAACACAATTGCATTTATCAGGCACTTCTCCAAACAAGTTCAAGACATCTGTGATTGTAGAATTCTGCATATGAATCTCATGCAGTGACTAAGTGTATGGAATTAAACTCTGGCCAGAAGCAATCTTGACCATGCCATTACAAATTAATTATAGCCATCTCTCTGAATTGGAAGTAACGACAGGCAACCTACAAAAACAACCTGTATTCCATAAATCTCAAACATATTCCAACATTCATAGGCAGCACAAGGGCCTCAGAGTTGCTTTGTCCTCAGTATGAACTGTAAGTATTCCTTCACATGTTCTTATATGCAATACCGCTTTCCTTGAAAATCGTTGGGACTTGGGATGGAAAGCTCAAGGTTTCAGCAATTGTACAAGATTATAATTGTCTACAGTATTTGCAATACCTGGCTGATTAAACTTTACAATGTCAAAGATCTATGTTGAAGCATCCCACGTCTATCCTTGCGGGAGACCTGCATGTCCCATTGTAAGGAGAACAATGCCAACTGCCATTCTTATGTGCACCTATTGTTGGTACTCGTCTTATTAGCAGACTGTTCAGTGTCTCACATTCCCCACGTAGGTTCATTGGAATCATCACTAATGGATTCAACACAGCACAAGTCACAGCAGGAGATCCCCTCAGGTTGTAGGGTTGCAGTCAATTTGATAACGTACAGCAAAGACAGGCATTTAGGAGTCTGCTTCACAGGAAATAGCATAGCAGGCATGCTGCCAGCAAGTTCTGTCCAAGATCAAGAAATTATGCCGACCAGCTATTATTTGTAAAAATGCTTTTAATTCCATTTAATTTGGGTGGTGGTCAGAT
The DNA here is from genome assembly GCF_047496795.1 of Chiloscyllium punctatum. NCBI lineage: Eukaryota > Metazoa > Chordata > Chondrichthyes > Orectolobiformes > Hemiscylliidae > Chiloscyllium > Chiloscyllium punctatum. The sequence continues at coordinate 51,361,555 of NC_092743.1, read as the reverse complement.
TCAGAAGATCAGTGGGCCTTCTACAAATTAATATTATTGATTGACTGATTTATTTTTATTTCTGGAAGATAACCTTCTTGTGGTTATGATGTGTTAATTTTTTTTATTTTAGTTTTTGTGCAGTCACCTGACATACTGTTGTACCTGCTCTTGTGAATTATATTGGCATTTTGTTTGAATTTCATCATCATGCTCATCAGCACCTGTGTAAATTATGTCACCGCTGAGGCTTAACATATTCATTTTGAAATGGATAAGCGTCCTTGATCAATCCAGTGACAAATCAGAATCTCGCTGCAATTAGACAATAGAGAACGAGTTCAAAGCCTTCAGCCTCACTAGTCATTTCCTCTATTACAACACAGGAACACCTAGTCCATTTCTTGACTGCCAACACCACATCCCCTTCCTACAACACCTTCGCATGTCACCGCAGAAGATACAATGCCTGCCCCTTCATCTGCTCCCTGCTCACTATCCAAGGGCAGTAACAGTCTTTCCAGGTGAAACAGCATTTAGGCTGTACCCCCCCCCCCCCCCCCCCAGTCTGGTATATTGCATTTACTACATCTAATGTGGCCTACCGTACATTGGAGAAACCAAATGCAGATTGGGTGACCGCTTTGCAGAACACCTCTGATCCTTGCCCAAGCATGCCCCCAACCTTCCCGTAGCCGGTCATTTTAACAGTGTCCTGCTCGCATGCCCACTTGTCTACACTCGGTATGCTGCAATGCTCCAGTGAATCACAACACAAACTGGAAGAACAACATTTCATCTTCAGACTAGGCACTTTACAACTGTTTGTTCTTCCCAGTTTGGCAATTAGACACACCATTGTTCTGCCATTTTCACATACCAAGTCATTTATCTGGACTAACTACATCCTTTCTCCCCCAGTACTCCATCCCAAACCAACACAAACCAACAGCCACGCTCAGACAACAACTCACCAGAACAAAGGACCCGATACCCAACATGAGCAAAACCAATGTAGTGTACAAAATCCCATGCAAGGACTGCACAAAACACTACATCGGACAAACAGGAAGACAGTTAACGATCCGTATACACGAACACCAACTAGCCACGAAACGACACGACCAGCTATCCTTAGGAGCCACACACACAGACGACAAGCAACATGAATTTGACTGGGACAACACTACCATTATAGGGCAAGCCAAACAGAGAACAGCCAGGGAATTCCTAGAGGCATGGCACTCATCCACAGACTCTATCAACAAACACATCGACCTGGACCCAATATACCGGCCACTACAGTGGACAGCTCGAACTGACAACCGGAAGCGGCAGAGACAGGCCACTATAAATGCCGGAAGAAACAGCACAGAAGCGCTTCACAGGAGGCTCCCAAGCACTGAGGATGTCACCTAGACAGGGGACGAAACGTTTGCAAGACAAATTCCCAGCTCGGCGAACAAAACCACAACAATGACTCAATGGTAGAATCCTTGTTTCAGTGGCAATGGATCATTGATTCAGGCCACACTCTGCACATAATCTCAGCTAAAATATCTGTGCAATAGTAATTGGAAGATTATTTGAAGGGTTGAATTTTGAATGCTAATGTTAACCACGTATAAAGAGTTCTATTGTGAGGACCGGTTCCAAAGTCTTGGATGTTTTTTCATCTAATTATGTATGCAATATAATTAAGAAATTTTGAGAATGTGGAAAGAGATTTTATTTCTTTTCATAGGGAAATCCTCAGTAAGATAACATTAGAGATAGATTAATGAAATTTGCTTTTTTTTTCACATAGTACTAGACAAATGGGATTTCACTGCTCAAAGCTGTTCAGTCAAGTTATTTTTTTTAAGAGCAAGAGCCATAGATTTTGAGTTTCGGGGTAAAAGTGTCAAGAAATGTAAAACAAAGGCAGGTGAATGGCCTTAAGTAGAGAGCACCCAAATTTATCTGAATGGTGGAACAAGGTCAAGCGCTAATGGCCTTCTCCTATTTCTGTATTCCTCAAACAAGTCCATTTCTACTGTCTCAAATGAAGATAAGAAAGACCATAACATTAATTGCAGTAGCACATGGGAATCCTCCGAGTGTTCTAGTTAATCACTAACTCCAACTGATCATCAAAAACAGACTAACTGCTCATTTATTTTATTTTTTGTGAAAGCTTGCTCTACGGAACTTGACTTTCACATTTGTAGACATATCAATATTGCAAAGTTGGTGTTGTAGAACGTTTTAGGATGTCATCTGATAAGACATGGAAGGAACCATAAGAATACGTTTTCTTCCTGTTATATTGTAGCAGGAAATGCGATTAGCAACATGCTTCCATTCTATCCATTCTATTAATCATGACATATGAAATACAAAGTTCAACTTCTGTGAGTTCTCAACAAATTAATCAAATAGCTACTTTCTAGAAAATGTGATTAATTATTATTTTAAATAATTACACTTGTTTATGTGAAAGCCCATACTGTACCTTGTGACAATAAACAACAACTTTGCAGAAGGCATGGACGAGTTGGACCGAAGGGTCTGTTTCCGTGCTGCACATCTGTCTGACTCTATGACTCTATAACAATGAATGTAGAAGGCTTGTTGGTCCATAGTCTACAAGTATGCTTTTTCACAATGGTTGCAGTGCTGGAACTTCACATAAGTCATTCAGATTCCTAACTCTGTACAACTGTAATTCTTTTGAGATGCTGTATAATTTTGGGTTGCATTTTCCCCTTGAAGGACATGGAACATAGAAAACTACAGCACAGAACAGGCCCTTCAGCCCACAATGATGTGCTGAAGAGTAATCCTAATCTAAAATAAAATAACCTAAACTACGCACCCCTCAATTCACTACTGTTCATGTGCATGTCCAGCAGATGATTAAATGTCCTTAATGACTCTGCTTCCACCACCACTGCTGGCAACGCATTCCAAGCGTTCACAACTCTCTGCGTAAAGAACCTACTTCTGACATCTCCTCTATACCTTTCTCTTAACACCTTAAATCTATGACCACTCGTGGCAGTCAATCCTGCCCTGGGGAAAAGTCTCTGGCTATTGACTCTATCCATGCCTCTCATTACCTTGTACACCTCAATCAGGTCACTTCTCTTCATTCTTCTCTCCAGAGAGAAAAGTTCTAGCTTGGACAAGCCCTCCAGTCCAGTCTGCATCCTAGTAAACCTTCTTTACACCCTCTCCAAAGCCTCTGCAACTTTCCTATAATAGGACAACCAGAACTGGACACAATGTTCCAAGTGTGGTCTCACCAAAGTTTTGCAGAGCTGCAGAAAAACCTTACGGCTCTTAAACTCGATCTCGCTGTTAATGAAAACCAAAATACCATATGCTTTCTTAACAACCCTATCCACTTGGGTGGCAGCTTTGAGGGGTCAATGTGCTTGAACACTGTTCCTCCACACTGCCAGGAATTCTGTGTTTAATCTTAGATACAGCATTCATGTTCGACCTTCCAAAATGCATCACTTCACATTTATCCAGGTTGAACTCCATCTGGCATTTCTCAGCTCTGCTCTACATCCTGTCAATGTCGTGTTGCAGCCTGCAACAGCCCTCGATACCATCAATGGCACCTCCAACCTTTGTGTCATCGGCAAATTTACTAACCCACCCCTCAACCTCCTCATCCAAGTCATTTATAAAAATTACAAAGAGCAGAGGCCCAAAAACAGAGCACTGCGGGACACCACTCACCACTGACTTCCATGCAGAATACATTCCATGTACAACCACTCTCTGCCTTCTATCAGCCAACCAATTCTGAATCCAGGCAGCCAAATCTTCTTGCATCCCATACCTCCTGACTTTATGAATGAGCTTACCATGGGGAACCTTATCAAATGCCTTGCTGAGGTCCAGATACATTACAACCACAGCTCGACTTTGATCAACCTGCCCCTCACAAAGCCATGCTGACTGCTTTTAATCATACTATGCTTTTCCAAATAGTCATAAATCCTATCCCTCAGAATTCTTTCCAAAACCTTGCTGATCACAGATGCAAGATTAACTGGTCTGTATTTGCCAGGGGTTTCTCTATTATCCTTAGAGTCATAGAATCATAGAGATGTACAACATGGAAACAGACCTTTTGGTCAAACCCTTCCATGCCGACCAGATATCCCAATCCAATCTAGTCCCATCTGCCAGCACCCGGCCCATGTCCCTCCAAACCCTTCCTATTCATATACCCATCCAAATGCCTTTTAAATGTTGCAATTGTACCAGCCTCCACCACTTCCTTTGGCAGTTCATTCCATACACCCTTTGCGTGAAAAAGTTGCCACTTAGTTCTCTTTTATATCTTTTCCCTCTCACCTTGAACCTCTAGTTCTGGACACCCCCAGGGAAAATACTTTGTCTATTCATCCTGTCCATGCCACTCATAATTTTCAAAACCTCTATAAGGTCACCTCTCAGCCTCCGATGCTTCATGGAAAACAGCCCCAGCCTGCTTAGCCTCTCCCTGGAGCTCAAATCCTCCAACCCTGGCAACATCCTTGTAAATCTTTTCTGAACCCTTTCAAGTTTCACAACATCTTTCCGATAGGAAGGAGATCAGAATTGCACGCAATATTCCAATAGTGGCCTGTACAACCTATACCAAACAATATCCTGTCCAGCCACAATATGACTTCCCAACTCCTGTACTCAATACTCTGACCAATAAAGGAAAGCATACCAAACGCCTTCTTCACTATCCTATCTACCTGCTACTTCACTTTCAAGGAGCTATGAGCCTGTACTCCAAGGTCTCTTTGTTCAGCAACACTCCCTAGGACCTTACCATTAAGTGTATAAGTCCTGCTAAGATTTGCTTTCCCAAAATTCAGCACCTCGCATTTATCTGAATTAAACTCTAACTGCCACTTCTCAGCCCATTGGACCATCAGATCAAGATCCTGTTGTAATCTGAGGTAACCTACTTCACTGTCCACCACACCTCCAATTTTGGTGTCATCTGCAAACTTACTCACCTCTTATGCTCGCATCCAAATCATTTATATAAATGACGAAAAATAGAGGACCCAGCATCGATCCTTGTGGCACTCCACTGGTCACAGGCTCCATTCTGAAAAGCAACCCTCCACCACCACCCTCTGTCTTCTACTTTTCAGCCAGTTCTGTATCCAAATAGCTAGTTCTCCCTGTATTCCATGAGATCTAACCTTGCTAACCAGTCTCCCATGGGGAATTTTGTGAAAAACCTTACTGAAGTCCATATAGATTGCATCTACCGCTTTGCCCTCATCAATCCTCTTTATTACTTCTTCAAAAATCTCAATCAAGTTTGCTCTTCTTGAAAAGAGGAACAACATCTGCTTCCCTCCAATCCTCCAGTACAATTTCCATGGAGAGTGAGGAAGCAACGATCTTCAGCAGTGGCTTAGCATCTTCCTTTCTCGCTTCCCAGAGCGGCCTAGGATAAATCTGGTCTGGCCCTGGGGACTTATCAATCTTAATGTTTGCCAAAATTTCCAGCACATCAACTTCCTCAATCTTGATCTGTTCAAACCTGTTTCCTGGCTCTCAAAGTTCTCATTCACAACAATGCCACTTTCCTTAGTGAAAACTGAAGCAAAAAACTCATTTAGGACTTCTCCTATCTGCTCAGACTCCATGCACAAGTTCCATACGTTATCCCTGACTGGCTCTAACTTCTCCCTAATCATTCTCTTATTCCTCACATATGAGTAAAATGCCTTTGGGTTCTCCCTAAGCCTTCCTGCCAAGCCTTTTTCATATCCCCTCTTGGTGCTCCTCAGTCAATTTTTGATCTCCTTTCTAGTAATCTTGTAATCCTGTAAAGCTGTGCTGGACCCTTGCTTGCTCCACCTTATGTAAGCGCCTTCTTCCTTTTGACGAGAAGCTCTTCTGTTTTCGTCATCCAAGGCTCCTTAATCTTAACCCTTCTTGCCTGTCTCAGAGGAACAAATTTATGCATCACTCACAACAACTGCTCCTTAAACAGTTTCCACATGTCTGTTGTGACCTTTCTGTGGAACAATTGCTCCCAATCTGTAGTTCCCAGCTTCTGTCTGACCGCGTCATAATTTCCATTTCCCCACTTAACTAGTTTCCCATGGTAACTGCTCCTTTCCCTCTACATGGCTATGGTAAATGTGAGACAGTTGTGGTCACTGTCACCAAACGGTTCTCCCACTGCGGGATCTGAGACCTGTCCTGGCTCATTGCTGAGCACCAAAGTACTTCTTTGAATTTCTTCAGTAATTCTTAATCTAACTGAAATCAAAACAAAATAAATATGATTGTGACTTGCCTCTGTTTTTGTTATTCATCATCAATTTAAGCTTTTGATGAAAAATATTGTGCATATCTGTTTATATTCAAGGGGTAGGTAATGGCCTAATGATATTATCACTGGGCTAGTAATCCAGCAACCTAGAAATTATTCCAAGGACCCAGGTCAATTACAACCACAGCAAATGGTGGAATTTGAATTCAAAACAAAACTGAACTAAAAGTATAATGAAGATCATGAAGCCATTGTTGTAAATACTGATCTGGTTCAACAATGCCTTTTAGAAAAGGACATCTGCTGTCCTTTCCTGGTCTGGCTTACATGTGACTCTAGACCCCTAGCAATATGTTTGACTGTTTACTGCCCTCTGAAATTGAGGGCAGCTTGAGAAACCATCCAGTTCAGGGGAAGTAGGATGGCCAATAAATGCTGGCCAAATCGGAGATGCTGTATTCTAAGAATGAAATATGAAAATTGAGTAACTTGTGCCAACATTTACTGACTTTTAAGATTCAGCTTTCATTATTTTAAATTGTTACAGAGTTGGACTGGTGACACCCTTTGTGACGCACATGTGAAGATGTCATTCTATCAGGTATTCTTTTAACTACAATTAATAGCTGTTGAAAGTTGTGTTTTAAATTTGTCCACTAAAGACTAATGTGCCCCAAAAGCAGCAAAGGAGTTTATAAAGAGAATAAAGGAATGCATGTTGAACAACATTTGTAGTTCTGACTTTGAATTCTTTTTAATGAATTTCACTATTTTTTCCCAAGAATTTCACAATGTAATGAAAAGGGTGAGAAAAAAGAAAGTGCTGCTTTCTGGTGTAGAATCTTTGGATGGTGTTTGTCTACTTTTTACATGGAGCAGTTTGAATTGGTTTTAGGGAACCTGCATGTTCCCTTTTCTCTTCACCCCCTGTTATATGTATGCAAATACCTCCTCCATCCTAATCTAGAGAGTGTCAGCTGCTGGTGTGATAACACATGTTTTTATGGCAGGGAAATATACATATTTTATCCCTTTAAGAATCAGATTACTCGGGGAACTGATTTCTAGTAAACAGTAACTGGTTTCCAGTAAATGATCATTTGACCAGGTTACTTTGGAACTATTAAGAATGGATGTAAGGAGTTTGGTTAACTGAGATCATTCTGCTACCAATGCCATTAAAAATGGATTTTTATTTTCAGTATGATTTATTATCAGTTATTATTTATGATAATTTAAAAAGCACGTGTAGTGATTAGGAGTAATGTTCTTTTATTTTAGTAGAGTAAATCTCTGTTTTAAACTGAATCTTGTGGCTTCATTCTTTAAGTAAGTATTTGGATTTTCAAATTCCAAAATTAAGTGTTAGTGATCTCTACTGAGATTATAGTGGAACTGTGACTGTAATGCCAGATGTTGGTGTCTCGACTTCTTCCACTTCTTTGACCATCCTTGCAAATTCCAGCTCTTGAGTATCAGAAATTTTTACAAAATGAACAAGGAATGGTTGAAGGTGAGGGGAGAAGAGAAAGTAAGAAGAATATATTTATACTCTCTAGAATTTCTCATGATGTGGAGGTGCTGGTGCTGGATTGGGGTGAACAAAATTAAAAATCAGACAACACCAGGTTATAGTTCAACAGGTTTATTTAGAAGAGACATAGATTCATAGAGATGTACAGCATGGAAACAGACCCTTCGGTCCAACCCGTCCATGCCGACCAGATATCCCAACCCAATCTAGTCCCATCTGCCAGCACCCGGCCCATATCCCTCCAAACCCTTCCTATTCATATACCCATCCAAATGCCTCTTAAATGTTGCAATTGTACCAGCCTCCACCACATCCTCTGGCAGCTCATTCCATACACGTACCACCCTCTGGGTGAAAAAGTTGCCACTTAGGTCTCTTTTATATCTTTCCCCTCTCACCCTAAACCTATGCCCTCTCGTTCTGGACTCCTACCCCTTTATCAGGTAGCTAAGTCACTTAGCTACTTAGAGTCAGGGAGTCATAGAGACATACAGCACGGAACCAGACCCTTTGGTCCAACTTATCCATAATGACCAGATATCCTAAACTAATCTAGTTCCATTTGCTATCACTTGGCCAATAAACCTCTAAACCCTTTCAATTCATATACTCATCCAGATGTCTTTTAAGGTGAAAGTGAGGACTGCAGATGCTGGAAACCAGAGTTTAGATTAGAGTGGTGCTGGAAAAGCACAGCAGGTCAGGCAGCATCCAAGGAGCAGGAAAATCCACGTTTCGGGCAAAAGGCGTTCATCAGGAATGGAGCCATTCCTGATGAAGGGCTTTTGCCCGAAATGTCAATTTTCCTGCTCCTTGGATGCTGCCTGACCTGCTGTGCTTTTCCAGCACCACTCTAATCTAAACAGATGCCTTTTAAGTGATATAATTGTACCAGCCTCCACCACTTCCTCTGGCAGCTCATTCCATACACGCACCACCCTCTGCATGATAAAGGTGCCCCTTCGGTCCCTTTTATATCTTTCCACTCTCAACCTAAACCTATGCCCTCGAGTTCTGGACTCCCCAACCCCAGGGAAAAGACTTTGTCTATTTATCCTAACCATGCCCCTCATGATTTTATAAACCTCAAAAGGTCACCCCTCAACCTGTGACGCTCCAGGGAAAACAGCCACAGCCTATTCAGTCTCTCTCTTTGGCACAAACCCTTCAACCCTGGCAACATCCTTGTAAATCTTTTCTGAACCTTTTCAAGTTTCACAACATCCTTCTGATAGGATGGAGACCAAAATTGCATGCAATATTCCCAAAGTGGCCTAATCAATGACCTGTACAGTTGCAACATGACCTCCCAACTCCTATACTCAATGCTCTGACCAATAATGGAAAGCATACCAAACACCTTCTTTACTATCCTATCTACCTGCGACTCTACTTTCAATAAACTATGAACCTGCACTCTAAGGTCTCGTTGTTCAGCAACACTCCCTAGGACCTCACCATTAAGTGTATAAATCCTCTCTGTTTGTCTTGACGAAAGAGCAATGCTCCTAAAGCTTGTGCTTCCAAATAAGGCTGTTAGACTATAATCTGGTGTTGTGTGAATTTTAACTTTGGAATTTCTCAGTCCATTAATTCATGGTTGATGGAAGTACTATTGGAGAATTAGTCATATTAATACCCTTACTATCAATCTTTTTGATCCTATTGTGATTATGGTCTCACTGATGTCCTTCCCCAAGATGATCAACATTGCATCCAACATGGGGATAAAATATTCAGGAACATTTACTTTTCCATGCCACCACCCCACACCCCGACCTGCGCCCTCCTTTTAGTTCCTGTTGTCTCCTGTTGTATGCCAACTTCTTCTGCAAGAATAGGCTATCAGGCATTATATTATGTGGTGGTTTTGTCAGTTAAATAACTTAGAGCATGTGCTATAATGGCATCCTGCTAGTGAGGACTGTTAACTACTCTCCGTTAACTGGATCTGTCCTCAAGCCAAATGTATATTCTACCTACCACCCAATTGATTAATGAAGTATATGACTGAGTGACATTATGATGCCAGATGGATAGGATACACATCTCAGTGACTAGTAGACCATGTTAAACATTACATCCCTTTGACTGTCAGCAGTGGGTAATGTGCTTACCATGCTAAATCAGCCTGTCCCTGCTAAACTCAGAACAGTCGGACCATTGTCCAATTGAACAAACATTAGTGTGGTAGGGGAGGGCCTTAAACTAATTGAAGGTTTTTGGTGGGGGACGGGTTGTGGTAAGGGATATATTGGCTTACAAAGGAAAGTAATATGGTGTATTACTGGGCATCTGTTTTGATATAGGTAAAAGTGAGGACGGCAGATGCTGGAGGTCAGAGCTGAAAAATGTGTTGCTGGAAAAGCACAGCAGGTCAGGCAGCATCCAAGGAGCAGGAGAATTGACGTTTCGGGCATAAGCCCGATTCCTAAAGAATGGCTTATGCCCTAAACGTCAATTCTCCTGCTCCTTGGATGCTGCCTGACCTGCTGTGCTTTTTCAGCAACACATCTGTTTTAATATGGATAACCAGAGTGGGACAGAAAGGGATAAAGTGTACAAGCATAAGAAACAGCAACATATAGGGTCAGAAGTGGAAAAATGATTCAAGAAATGTGACATTTAATGGCCCTTTATTTAAAGGCACGTAGTATTCAGAAGACACAAATGAATTAACAGGTTCATAGATATGATCTTATAGCCATTGTAAAGACATAATTACAAGGAGATTAATTTGGGAAGTACTGTGTAAATAGTAGTGTAAAAATCGATCTCTTGTCTAAGTTGACCCCTTATTTTTAGCCAAAAAACTTTGTATTTTTTATATATCTCCTGTAAAAGTTGACCCTACTATATCGTATTATAAACCTCTTACAAAGGAAACGGCATGTTCCCATTCACCCACCTAAAATAAATCACATTCACTCATTCATACCGGTAACTGTACTCATCACTCTTTGTTTACTATATTGTGTCTCTATTCATTCATTCATTCATTCATTCATAACTTTACTTAGCCCACTTGGGACTTTTTGATTGATTGATTGATTCATTCATTCATTCATCCAGACCGGTACTAAGTCTATCTGTACTTATTGCACTTTGACAGTTAATATCGTTAAAAAGTCAATCATTTTAATTATGCTATTATATCTAAATAAAAATGAAAATTATTAGCTACATATATCTTTAATTCTTTGACAAATTTGTTAATGTTGCTGAAGTTCATAACATACGGGAGTAAATGGGAGGGAAACTGAAGAATTTGGCGGGTAAGTTCAAGGAACTTACACATTCAGATTTTAATAAATGTTTCATTTTAGGTGTGCCATTAAACCAGGCCATGACGATATTGAACAGTGTGCTTTTGAACGATTTCAATTAATTTTTGGCATGTTAAATTTTTGAACCAGTATGTATGAATAAAATTTACTATCAGTAATTCATTCTTGTTTCTCTTGCTTTTATCTGGTAATTACCTTTACCGTAATTCATTTTGCTTTTCTTCTTTAGCTAGGATTAGTTGTGCAATCAAATGAACTTCTGCTCATAATACGGTATTTTGAACTGCAGCATGCATGTCAGCCCCTCAAACCTAGTATCAGTGTATTAGTTAAACCCAATAAACAGAATCTTTTAAAAATAGCCAAAAAAATATGACTTTTACACAAGTATGTATGGTAAATATTCAGGAGTACGTGACTGGAACTTCATTAAAAGATGCAGCAAATTTTTCTCAACATTGAGATTGGCGTTGCTGGATTTCTCCTAAGATCCTACCATTGTCCACATCATCTATGCTCCAATAAGATTCCAACCATTGTTTCTCTGCCACCAAAGTTAAACTGACTGGTGTGTAAGCTGGATTTATCTTTACACCATTTTTAAAGCAAGGGCACAAAGTTTGCAATTCTGAAGTCTCCTACCCACAAACTCAAAAGAAGACTGAAAATTTTTGACCAGTGCCTCTGTAATTCCACTCTCTCTTCCTTTAGTACCCTTGTACTGAAGAATACTGAATCTCATCCAATGCTGATGCCTTGTCAACTTTGAACACAGACAGTGTATCCAAAACCTTCCACTTACAAATTTCAAAACCTTCTAGTGACTGAATATCTTTCTCTGTTAAAGGGTTGGGTTAACATATGTTTCCTTGGTAAAGATAGATGCAAAGTATTCATTTAATCGCTCTGTCTTGCCCCCACAAATCAATGTTGATATTCTCATTATGGTCCATAATTGGCCTCATTCCTAGTTTTACCATCTTTTTACTGTTTGTGTGCCTTTTTAGGCTCCTCTTTATCTACCTTGCTTATTAGTTCCTTAAAGAATACTCATAAATATGTCAAACATGATTTCCCCTTCACAAAACCATGTTGAACTTTTAAATATCATACTATTATGTCCTTAATAATGGCTTGTAGCATTTTCCTATGAATAATTTTAAGCTCATTAGCCTATAGTTCGGGATTCTACTGGGATTTTTGTGAATCTGGGGAATTTTGGAAGATCATAGCTATCTCACTACCTGGGCAGCCAAGGGACCTGCTACCTTATAGATCTAACCGTTTTTTTTTGTAACTTTACCTTAGCATTGTGGTCATTTTTCTCTCTCTCTCTTTCTTTCTCTTTTTTCCCTCTCTCTCTCCTCCCTTTTCTGTCCTATTCATTCTCGCTCTGCATTTTTTAGCATTATTGGAACTTTTTTGTCTTTTTTTACTGAGAAGCCAAAATATGTTTATGCTGCTACTGTTTAATTGTTTCCTATTATTAATTCCCAATTCTCACCCTCTAAATTATCTACTCTCACTTTACTCTTTTTTTCTTTTTAAGCACTTAAGGAATCTCTTACCAGCTGTTTTTATTTTTCTTGTTAACTTCCTCTCCTACTCTAATTTATTCTTTCTTCTTATTTTTCGCTCTTCTTTGCTGGATTCTAAAATCAGTCCAATCTTCTGACCACTATTTTTACAATCCTGTCTAGTTTTTCTTTCAATTTGAAATTACCTTTAACGTTTTGTTATGATGTTGAAGGCATGTACTGTACCTTTAAGAGAGAATGAATGCTGTTTTGCACTGAGAGCTTACAAGCATCTGTCAGTAGTCTCAGAGTGTACTGAAAATTGAAAATATGTAACATTTTGCTGGAAAATTGATAGCTGAGTTAGTTGCTGTTTTGACAACAATTAAAATTTAACCAATCAGTTTGAACTATGCCTCAGGATACTAAATCCCAATCAAGTTTGAATTTATTGTTTGCCAACCTTGAACCAATGAGACAATCCGATATTGGAAGGACAAAAAAGACAGGCATTTTGAAAGTCAGGCAGAAGAACTGCCATCGAGAGCACTTGGCATTAAAACACTCTCCATCAAAGGTACCTTTTTATATGAAACATCTTCACATTAAAAGAAAGAAGACAACCCAGGGAGATCTTCAGCTGAAAGAAGAAAGATACCGGAGATGGCAGCCACTGCATAGTTTTGAAATTAAGCTGATGTAATTTTAATGAGTGTTTTATTGGAACAATATATTGTTGTAGAGTTGGAGGCAGATAATAAGCAGTTAAGAGAAAGGGGGGACTTAGAGTTGTGAATAGTTGTTTGTTAATGGTCACTTTTAGAGTTATAGAATAAATTGATATTATTTTCTTTAACTAGTGGAATTTGGAAGTTCTCTATCGCTCATATTTTAACAGATTACGAGGCAAGGTGAGTTTTTCTGGATGTTTGGTTTAATTAAGAGGGGTTCACTGCCATGTCATAACAATGGTTTGTTAGCCACAGTGTTTCTTCTTAAAGGAACACTTATTTGCTGAAAGGTACGAAATATCTCTTTAAATATCTGCTACTGCTCCCTTCTTATCCTATCTGTTAACTGACTTTCCCAGTTCATCTTGGCCAACTCTGCCTTCTTTTATTTACATTTATTTACATTTAAGACATTAACGCTTCTCACAATCTGTGAATTGTTATCTCAATCTTTTCTCCAAAGAAAAACAATCGCATCTTCTCCAGTCTACCAGTGTACCTGAAGTATCTCATTCCTGGAATCAGAAAGGAAGGAGCTTGTGGGGCCCAATTTCACCAAATTGCAGAAATATAGAACAAATATAGAAATATATAGAGAGAAATATAGAGATTATTAATGTTATTAATAATCGATGTTATTATTAACATTATTCGAACACACATTGGGAAAATAACAATGTTAAAGCAAACAAAAAGGTAGAAATTCCAGAAATTTAGAGAGGTTAGCTTTTTAAATTTGTTTTTATGAGAATATTTTCAAGCCAATGAAGAACAAAACAGTGTTGGTTTGGTTCTAGGGCAAGGCAGAGTTTGTGTAGGGTTGTATTATGGAAACAATGACTACAATACTGTTTGGTTTACATTCCCTTTGGAAAAGGGCATGAAGCAATCAAATGTGGAAATAATAAACTGGAACAATACTAACTTCAACAAGTTAAAGGATCTAGACTTGGTGGACTGGAATAAAAGTTCTGTGCATAAGCTGTAACTGAACAATGTGGAGTATTCAAATGACCTTAGAGGAATTCCGATGAGGAGAAAGGAAATGCATTTAAATATAGCATTCTCTGGATGACTAAAGATACAGAGCTAAAATCTGTCTGCCCTGTTGCTTGGTCTTTTTGATTTGTGACCGACCCTTACCAGTTCTTTTTGAAATGGGTAGTATGCAAACATAATGTTCTCACCTCACATATTTGATTGTAGCTGGGACTGAACAGATTTCTGCCTGCTGGCTTTCCCTTTATGGCATTGGCTCTACCTTTTTACTGAGAAGAAGGTTTTAATGATAAACAAAAATTGCTGGAAAACTCAGGAGGTCTGGCAGCATCTGTAGAGAGAAAGCAATGTTAACATTCAGAATTATTTCCAGGAAGTGTAGTTCTTTGGTTTTTGCATTTTCAATGATATTGAGTCAGCCTACACTTCTTGAAAGAAAACATTACTACAATTTAAAACAAGGACAATGGGGCAACAGGGCAGAGAGGACTTTAGAGTAAGATGTGCAGTGCTGATAGCATTATTGGCTAGAGGAGAAATACTGTGGTTCCCAGGGGACCAGAATGTTACTATTGACAACCAGAGGAACAGACAGCAGATGGCCACAAATGGTCAGCTCTCAGCATCCGGACCAGAGAATTTGGCAGCAGTATTATGATAGACCTAATAACTCAACAGGTGTGCTCCAAATCAGTGAATTCATCTTCACAAGGCATCTATCCATCATGAGGCTAGCCTCTCATCTTTCAATGCACCTCATGTTAATCAATTAGTCAGACTAGCTTTATGTTGCACTAGTCTTTCATGATTTTGCATCCTTTCCAAGGTGCAGTTACTTACATTTAAACCATTTGAATAAGCAGGTAGCATGAAATTTTGCATACTGTCTTCATTTGAAGGAGTTGGAAATCCTCCAATATGCTCCTGGCACCCTTCTTTAGGTGTTAAATAATTTTATGGTCCATGTAACATAGTAAGAATATTAGATAGGGAGATGGATGGATCCATGACTGTCATGGATCTTTAATCACTGAAAGTTGCAGTTCAAAAATCCATCAAACATTTTTTGACTAATGTAAGTGTATTGAATAGGTGGTGATGTTTGTTCATTGCTGATCACAATATCTGGGTTTTTGTACATCCAATCAATGATCTAGCATGGATAAAAAATACCAATAAGATGAATGATTATTGCATTGGAGGGATCGGGGACATAGTAAAATTTAGTTTCAGTATATTGCAAAATACAATTGCTTTGCAGTTACCTCTGACGTGAAAAGTGAAATATTTGCTGATGGATAATTACCAGAAGAAAAAGGACAAACCAAACCAAAGAATGAGATAATGGAATTGCATTACTAGGATTGGACAGTGTTATTTGAGTTATTTAATATAATACAAGTGTAACATTGTATTTTAACACTGGAAAAGCCTACATTTGAAAAGCAGCTTCACTGTAACTTAACTAATGGAGTATACCTATATTGTTAATTGGAAAATACTTTGCTTGAAAGGTGGTGTTGCGATAGATTATCTTGCAAATCTTTAGATTGATAAATTCTTGATGTCACAAGGAACTAAGGGCTATGGGGAGAATGCGGGTAAGTGGAGTTGAAATGCCCATCAGCCATGATTGAATGGCGGAGTGGACTCGATGGGCTGAATGGCCTTACTTCCACTCTTGTGCCTTATGGTCTTCTGGTCTTATGGTCTAAACTAATCACAGGAGTCTTGAGGTACAGGTCAACGATCATTTATTGAGCCAATGTTGGGATAGTCCACACCAGTCAATATCCACAAAAATGAGCAGCACTCTAACTCATTGAGGATTCATCAGATATTTATATGTTCTAAGCCAGTACATTATGAAAGCCAGTATGTTATTTGCCTTATAAAATGTTCTGTTTTAGACAAATATTTTGTTTTTCACAGATTCCAAAAGTGAGGGGGTGCCTTTTACCCTTGGTCTCACCACTCCCTATCTTCTCAGGTGCCATGCTATCCCCTCTCTTATCCCCTCTTTGATTAAAGCCCATTGCATTGTTTGTTTCCTTGGAAATAGAGCCACTCTCAAATTCCATTTCCAAATCAGGCCTCAGGGTTAATGCTGATTCAGCCACATTGCATTTTCATAGAAAGTCTCTCTCACTACTGTATCAGCATCTATGCATGTTTCTGTAGTTTACCTAACTTTTCTTTAACCTGACTACTTTCATGAATAGGAATAAATGAAATGAATCTTAAATGACTGATATGATCATTGTTTATGAAGTTAACTGAAATGCTCTATCTTACTCTTAATCAACCTAGTCCCCACCTGTAACTTCATAGAGTCATAGAGATGTAATCACGGAAACAGACCCTTCTGCCAAAGTCGTCCATGCCGACCAAGTATCCCATCCCAATCTAGTCGTACTTGCTGGCACCCGGCCCATATCCCTCTAAACGCTTCCAATTCATATACCCATCCAAATGCCTCTTAAATGTTGCAATTGTACTAGCCTCCACCACTTCCTCTGGCAGCTTATTCAATACACATACCACCCTCTGCATGAAAAAGTTACCTCTTAGGTCTCTTTTATATTTTTCCCCTGTCACCCTAAACCTATGCCCTCTAGTTCTGGACACCACACCCCAGGGAAAAGACTTTGTGAAGTCAATCTATCCATGTCCCTCATGATTTTAAAAACCTCTGTAAGGTCACCTCTCATCCTCTGATGCTCCAGGAAAACAGCCCCAGCCTATTAAACCTCTCTCTATAGCTCAAATCCTTCAGATTAACTCATGTCATACCTGAAATGCCCCTTAACTATGGTGATCCTCAACAATATTTTGGAACTTGTTCTCATTGATGAATATGTAATGACACAACATACAGATATTAATAAAATAAATTTTCATTAAATAAAGGTATTGTTTCACATGTAACTCTATTCTGGCACTCAAACAAGCTTCTTGGAAAAAGGAAATCATCGTCAACTTTGGTCAGTTGACATTTCGATGCTTTATCTTCAATATTATTTCTAGTCTTAGCACAAATATATTACAATTCGCCGCAAAGAGCTGCCTTTCACACAGGAAATATGCCTGGAAAAAACCTCACAAATAGTGAATGCGTTTTATAATTGGATTCATTTGGATATGTTTCAAGCTGAACATTCCTATGCATGTTGTATAGTGATTGTAATGAGATCAGTCAGGTGGACCTCATAAAATGAGTTTCCTGATTGGGGCTGTTAATCTGGTCCAATCAGGGAGTCCTGGTTGACAGGTGTGCCAGAGGTTCTGTTCACTCTGGGACCTGGCTCAGAGAGAGCCAGACTAGTGTCAAGTACCATGCACTTGGGTAAATAAAGGGTGACTTCGTGATGGGATACTGGCCTTTGTGGAGTTATTTTTGTTGCTTCAGTAAATAAAAGTGTCCTTTAAGGAGCACATTAACAACTCCAAAAATAGATCTCAGATGTAGGTTCAATGAAAACTGCTACTCATGAACACTGGATAGCCTCACTTTGAAGCATGCAACAACTTAGCTGTTTTATCAGAATTCAGTAAAGGCTAAGTAAATGTTTACTTTCCTCATTCTCTCTGGACAGTAACATTTTTCTCTAGTGATCTGTTCAGCTATTACTAGTATACAACAAACTGATTGTCAATTACTGTGGAAAAGTAAATTTGTTCAGTCCCAGAACGTCTGTTCACATACGAAATAGTAATTTTTGGTGAAAAAGCAATGACTCCTGGCAGAAAAGGCTGTTGTTAGTGGAAAAACTGGTTGTAATATGGGGATTGACACATGACCAATATTACCTGGAAGAACCAAGCACATGTAACTTGTGTGGTGATAGTATGTCAATTTAAAAATGACACTCGGTAAGGTATGACTTTATGGTGTGTTCTGATCTGGCAACAATGATCAAATGATACCATGCCTCTAACCAAAACAAGAGCAACCTTAGACATCCCTTATGATGATAAAGATGGGTGAAATCTCTTAGTATAGAATATTGTATCCCATGACAAATTATTCTGTAATGGGTGATATGGTGCATAGAATGCTTTGAGTGGGCAAGAAAATTTTCAAATAATGAACGGGGGAATTTGACTGCAGATGATATTCGGCAATAATATTTTAATCAAACAACTTTTAGTTGCAATCCTGTGAAGAGTGCAATGATTATGGAAAAATTAGTTTGTTGTTTCTTCCTGTAACTGAAAGTGTTGCAACAATTAATGACGGAGTATGGTATCACTCACTGCATGAAAAGCAAATCCAATATGTCCATATTGTCACAATTTGCATGAATTATGCTAATGACCTTGCCAGCAGCCCTGATGTACGTCCTGGGTGGCAAGTGTGGAGTGGGAATTGGGAAGAAAAAAGATGGTAATTGGTAAACTGTGCATTTCGAAATGCAATCCTACTTTTCAGCAGCTTCCATCTTATTTTTTATCTAAAAAAAGCAAAAACACAATTTCTTATAACTTTCTCTCAACAAACATTTAATATTTGCAAATGGAATGGGTCCAGCTTGATCCATAAAAAGAATGGCAGCAAGATCGACAACTTTTCTTGTTGCTACCAGCATTTGACATTCTGCCAATCAATTCTGTGGCTTTAAATTGTTTCAGGTGCCCAAGCTGAGAGAAACATTAAATTTATATCAATGCCGAAAACCCAGAGTTCATTTAAAATAGTTTGCAATGGGAGAAAGAAAATGATGGAGACTTCACTTTAAAAAATGTGAAAGGGGAAGGATAGGTGGAGAGAGGGATAGTGAGAGTATCTGCCTGGCTAGTACCAGGGTTAAGGATATCTCCTCCAGGGTGGAAAAACTTGGTGTGGGAAGAGAAGGATTTGGTTGTCATGTTGCCTTTGGGTAACAGTGACATCTCAGGATTAAGGAAGTATTCTTGATGAGTAGCTGGGAGCTAAATTGAAAAGCAGAACCATAAAAGTAATAATTTCTGAATTATTACCAAAGCTTTGGGCATATTGGCATAGGATAATTAAGATTCAAGAAATGATGTGGCTCAAATCCTCATGTGGGAGAAATGAGTTTTGCTTCACGAGGTACTGGCAATACTGCCAAACATGTCAAGCCCGATGACTGTTCTTTGGAATGTTTCAGAACACTTGGACACATTAGTTAATTTTCTCTCTTCACAGATGCTGCTGGACTGATTGAGTTTCTCTTGCATTTTCTGTTTTTATACCATGGATAAATGCTTTTCCTGGTGGATAAGAAGACATTAATGACAGAGATCAATGTTGAGAGGGGAAAAATTTAAAATGGAAGTAAGGGGCAACTTTTTCATGCAGAGGGTGGTGTGTGTATGAAATGAGCTGCCAGAGGAAGTGGTGGAGGCTTGTACAATTACAACATATAAACAGCGTCTGGATGGGTATATGAATAAGAAGGGGTCTAGATTAGAGTGATGCTGGAAAAGCACAGCAGGTCAGGCAGCAACTGAGGAGCAGGAAAATTGACGTTTTGGGCAAAAGCCCTTCATCAGGAATAGAGGCAGGGTGCCTGCAACCTGCCTACCTTCCTTTCCACTGATTCACTCCATCCTCCTCTCTGACCTATAACCTTCATTCCCACCCCCATTCACCCATTGTACTCTTTGCTACCTTCCCCCACCCTCCTCTCTGACCTATCACCTCCATCCCCACCCCCATTCACCTATTGTACTCTCTGCTACTTTCTCCCTACCCCCACCCCCCTCTCATTTACCTCTCTACTCTGCAGGCACCCTGCCTCTATTCCTAATGAATGGCTTTTGCCCGAAACATCAATTTTCCTGCTCCTCGGATGCTGCCTGACCTGCTGTGCTTTTTCAGCACCACTCTAATCTAGACTCTGGTTTCCAGCATCTGCAGTCCTTGTTTTTTACCTATATGAATAAGAAGGGGTTAGAGGGACATGGACCAATTGCTGGCAAATGGAACTAGATTCGGTTAGGATATCTGGTTGGCATGGACAAATTGGACCAAAGGGTCTGTTTCCATGCTGTACATCTCTATGACTTGATTTACAATCTGTATGAATGATTTGGATAAAGCGACTAAATGTATGGTAGCTACATTTTCAGCTGCCATCAAGTAAAAAAAAACTGTAAAAAAGGAGGCAGGGATATTACATAGGAATACATATAGCTTATGTGAGTGACCCGAAATCTGGCAAACAAAGAATATTACAGGAAAATGTGAACATTTTCAATTTTGGCACAAAGAGTAGAAAGCAACATACTATTTAATTGGCGAGATTGTGTGGATTTCAGTGGTACAAAGGGATTTGGGTATCATGGTACTTGAATTACAAATGTTAGTGTGCAGATAAAGCAGGTTTCTGGGTAGAAAATGGAACTTTAGCATCTTGTGCAAGGGGAATGGAAGATAAAAGTAGAGATATTGTATTACACCTGTGCAGAGCCTAGGTGAGACAATATATGGTCTTTTGTGTTTGGTTTATCTCCTAATTTGAAAAGGATATAATAGCAATGGAATCCGTTCATTAATGTATTTAGAGATGTTATTATTTTGGTTTGATTTATTGTTGTCACATGTACCAAGATACAGTGAAAAATACAGGCAGATTGTACCATACAAAGTGGATCATGACAGCAGAACAGCGTGCAGAATGCAGTGTGACAGCCGCAGAGAAGGTGCAGAGAGATCACAATTAACATTTAAGAGGGCCATTCAAAAGACAACTACCTGAAGGAGCAACACTCTGAAAACTAGTGCTTCAAAATAAATCTGTTGGATTATAACCAACAGATGTTGGTGTTGTGTGATTTTTAACTATAAGATAGACCAAATTAAAACAACCCTTTCAACCATTACTGCTTTTTCACAGCTTCAATTCTTATCAGCCTTTGCTACAAGCAGCATTAAGGCCTAGCTACCTCTGAATAGTTGTCAACATCGTAAACAATACCATCCCCATCAAGTCTCCACGAAACATTATAACATTAATTAGTCCTTATCAACCACCTCCTGGACCTGAACAGATTACAGAACATCAGTTTCCCCAATTAGCATGTACTGTTTAAAATACCTTTTAACAGGGCCATTATCCCTTTAAGAAACTAACTGTCAAAACAGCATTTAAGTGAAATTGCATAAACGAATGAAAGTCACACTGGCAATAGTAAACAAATCTTACAACCCAGCTATGGTAATCAGTTTAATATGCTTTATTCTTTTATTAAGTACAGATACAATTTCTAAAGCATTTAGAGAACATAGGCCTAGTTTTACTAACATTTACTAACTTAAAAGACAAAAGGACTAACAACTCTTAATTATACAAGCAGACCAAACAGACACTGTTAATCCCATCAGAAGTAACAGCCAGTACTCGTTTTAACCCATCTCCTGTCTCCCAGGACAGGAGCCTTTCAAACCTTTGTGTACTATAGATAAAACAAAGTAACACCACAGTAATGAAATTATAATATATGTAAGAACTGTGTATAAAGGGGCTTTTGTAAGAACTGAATATTGGGATGCTATTGCTGCATCGAACTTCTGCTGTGATTGCAAAACACAAGAGCCTATTTTTGCCACTCACTGTTTCCAGTCATTATTTGAACACGATCCCATTGGTGTGTGTATATAATCGAGTAGTGGATGCGCACGGGTTATGTAATAGTGATTCCTTAGAATGCACTTCCTCTGAGCATACCTTGCCTCACAAACCTCGTCATGCTACAGCTCCTGTGTCACAGTTAATGTAACTGGGGGAACCGAAAGGCATTATTTAGAACTCACATAGGGAAAAAGGAAAAAAAGACACCATTGTCACAGATTTTTAATTAGTGGTGATTGTAAATCCTAGTTAATGATTCTTATTTCCATGTGCAATGCTATTTCTACCTTTGTCACCAGGAAAGATCCCTATCTTTCGTCACTAATGGCTGTGCACTCTGAAACCCCGCTGATCCCCTCGGCCTTCACCTCTGCCGTTTCCTGGTGGAGAGAAAGTAGTTATAAGTGTGAGATATATGTTTTATTGAGTGGATCGAAATGAAACATACCAATAGGATAGGGAGTGGGGACAATGGATATTCCCACATGGGTTAGCGACAGTCGCTTCATTTTAGGCAACCTTGCCATTGCATGGTTGATGAGCTGATTGTAACCCAACAGAGGCCTCATTATTCCTACCACATCAGTAGACAGGGTTGGCCTGTCACCCTGAGCTCACAGTGGCTTTCTGATTACCACTATTCTCTTCCACCTCCTTCACCTTACTGGGACTGCCTTATTGGAATTATGGAATGTTTCCTCAAGGAGGCTGCTGATTTAACCATAGAAAAAGAACACAATCTTGGCAGTCCAAATTAAATCCACCATGGTTGTTTCGAGTAGGTTACAGAGCGATGCCTTAGACCTGGCATTCCAACTTGCCCAGCCAGTTGAGGTTAACTATAGCCAAAAAGACCACAGTAGACTCATTAACACTTGCCATAGGCAGAAATGGGTACTGCAGATGCTGGAGATTAGAGTCAAGATTAGAGTGGTGCTGGAAAAGCACAGCAGGTTAGGCAGCATCCGAGAAGTAGGAAAAATGATGTTTTGGGCAAAAGCCCTTCATCATGAGCTTTTGCCTGAAATGTCAATTTCCTGAAGAAGGGCTTATGCCCAAAACGTCGATTCTCCTGCTCCTTGGATGGTGCCTGACCTGCTGCGCTTTTCCAGCAACACATTTTCCAGCACCAGTCTAATCTTGACTCATTAACACTTGCCACAGTCAGATATCCTGAAAATGTGCCTAAATTGTAAACAATCCCATTCAGTGACAACATCAACTCCAGCTTGAATGAAGAAGTGCAACTATAATCAAAATTAATTGCTTCTTGAAGATGTGTAGGTTATTGAAGAAGAAGGCTTTATCAGTTTGACACATGGAAGAATCTATTCCTTAGGGTGTTTATTCCATCACAACTAGTAAAGTATCTGACCATTTTAAAGATTCCTCTGTTGAGATCATGAGCATCCCAGTGTTGATAATTGATGTTAACATGAAAATATTTATATATCTAAAAACACTTGAACAACCATCTGTACCTTATTTCATATGTATCGATC
Organism: Chiloscyllium punctatum; assembly: GCF_047496795.1. Taxonomy (NCBI): domain Eukaryota; kingdom Metazoa; phylum Chordata; class Chondrichthyes; order Orectolobiformes; family Hemiscylliidae; genus Chiloscyllium; species Chiloscyllium punctatum. Next base: position 51,338,113 of record NC_092743.1, on the reverse strand, counting down.
CATCTGCACTTCCTGACTGGAAAGGTCCTGGCCAAACCTGTGGCCAGTTGTAACTTAACCACATTGCTATTGGTGGGCGGCACGGTGGCACAGTGGTTAGCACTGCTGCCTCACAGCGCCAGAGACCTGGGTTCAATTCCCGCCTCAGGCGACTGACTGTGTGGAGTTTGCATGTTCTCCCCGTGTCTGCGTGGGTTTCCTCCGGGTGCTCCGGTTTCCTCCCACAGTCCAAAGATGTGCAGGTCAGGTGAATTGGCCATGCTAAATTGCCTGTAGTGTTAGGTAAAGGGTAGATGTAGATGTAGGGGTATGGGTGGGTTACGCTTCGGCGGGGCGGTGTGGACTTGTTGGGCCGAAGGGCCTGTTTCCACACTGTAAGTAATCTAATCTAATCTAATCTATCCTGAAGCCGCCATCGCTATCTAATTAGAAAATGACAGAGAAAGCAGAATAAATTACAAAAATGACAAAGTAAAAGTTACTCTTACAAGTAACTTTTAAGAAGACTTGAAAGTTACTATTAAATTATAATTTTGAGTGTGAGTTCCTATAAACTGGACAAATTGTGACCATAAACTTCCATCATTACCAAAACAGATCAAGTAGTTGGTTGGTTCCAATCAGATGATAACACAAAGTGGAATTGTTTTATTCATCTTAGAAGGTGGATGTTGCTGGCTGGACCAGCATTTATTACCAATTCCTAATTGCCACTTGAACTGACTGGCTTCCGAGAGCTAATTCAAAGTGTACTTAGGAGTCAAGGTATAAGTGGGATCACATTTCCTTCCCTAAGGGACATTAGTAAACCAGGCAGGTTTTTACGACAATCAATAAATGGTTACATCAGGCCATCTTTTAATATCAGAGTTCCATTGCTTTATAGTTCACCATCTGTCATGGTATGGTGGAATTTTTATTAATAAACAGACCATGATATTTCAATTCTTGAGGCACTGAAGCATAATCACGTTGAGAAAGCTGTATAACTGGTACTGGTGGTATTGCTTTCCTTTGTGTTTTGTCCAGTGGAAGGTGCCCAAAAAAGCAAGCTACTAGTAAACTATGTTTAATTTTGCTGCTGTTGATGTTGCTGCTCCTCAGAAATCCAATGTAGAACTGTATGAGTTGTTTCAATGCCGCAGTGAAGTCTGATGGTTCAAATCAAGTTGCATAAAGCCTATGGTTTGCAAAAAGTTGAAAATCACCTGTACAGGAATAGTTCTGTGATTAAAAATCTTTCGCAGTTTCACATCCTGTCCATTTAAAACGGTGCTGAAAATGTGTTGCTGGAAAAGCGCAGCAGGTCAGGCAGCATCCAAGGAGCAGGAGAATTGACGTTTCAGGCATGAGCCCTTCTTCACGAATGAGGAAAGTGTGTCCAGCAGGCTAAGATAAAAGGTAGAGAGGACGGACTTGGGGGAGGGGCGTTGGAAATGCGATAGGTGGAAGGAGGTCAAGGTGAGGGTGCTAGGCCAGAGTGGGGGTGGGGGGCGGAGAGGTCAGGAAGAAGATTGCAGGTTAGGAAGGCGGTGCTGAGTTCGAGGGATTTGACTGAGACAAGGAGAGGGGAGGGCAAATGAGGAAACTGGAGAAATCTGAGTTCATCCCTTGGTGGAGTGGGAGGGGGAGTTGAAGTGTTGAGCCATGGAGTGGTTGGGTTGGTTGGTCCGGGTGTCCCAGAGGTGTTCTCTGAAACGTTCCGCAAGTAGGCGGCCTGTCTCTCCAATATAGAGGAGGCCACCTCGGGTGCAGTGGATGCAACAAATGATGTGTGTGGAGGTGCAGGTGAATTTGTGGCGGATATGGAAGGATCCCTTGGGGCCTTGGAGGGAAGTGAGGGGGAAGGTGTGGGCGCAAGTTTTGCATTTCTTGCGGTTGCAGGGGAAGGTGCCGGGAGTGGAGGTTGGGTTGGTGGGGGGTGTGTACCTGACGAGGGAGTCACGGAGGGAGTGGTCTTTTCGGAACGCTGATAGGGGAGGGGAGGGAAATATATCCCTGGTGGTGGGGTCCGTTTGGTGGTGGTGGAAATGACGACAGATGATACGCTGTAGATGGAGGTTGGTGGGGTGATAGGTGAGGACCAGTGGGGTTCTGGCCTGGTGGCGATTGGAGGGGCGGGGCTCAAGGGGTGGAGGAGATGCGGTGGAGGGCATCGTCGATCACGTCTGGGGGGAAATTGCAGTCTTTGAAGAAGGAGGCCATCTGGGTTGTACGGTATTGGAACTGGTCCTCCTGGGAGCAGATGCGACGGAGACAAAGGAATTGGGAATATGGGATGGCATTTTTACAGGGGGCAGGGTGGGAAGAGGTGTAGTCTAGGTAGCTGTGGGAGTCGGTCAGTTTATAGTAAATGTCCGTGTTGATTCGGTCGCCCGAGATAGAAGTGGAAAGGTCTAGGAAGGGGAGGGAGGAGTCTGAGACGGTCCAGGTGAATTTGAGGTCGGGGTGGAAGGTGTTGGTAAAGTGGATGAACTGATCAACCTCCTCGTGGGAGCACGAGGCAGCGCCGATACAGTCATCGATGTAGCGGAGGAAAAGGTGGGGTGGGGGTGGTGCCAGTATAGCTGCGGAAGATGGACTGTTCCACATATCCTACGAAGAGGCAGGCATAGCTGGGGCCCATGCGGGTGCCCATGGCTGCTCCTTTGGTTTGGAGGAAGTGAGAGGATTGGAAAGAGAAGTTGTTGAGGGTGAGGACCAGTTCAGTCAGTCAAAGGAGGGTGGCAGTGGAAGGGTACTGGTTGGTACGGCAGGAAAGGAAGAAGCAGAGGGCTTTGAGTCCTTCGTGATGGGGGATGGAGGTGTACAGGGACTGGATGTCTCTGGTGTACAGCCTGTACATCTCCTTCCTCAGCACCTGCCTACGGAACTGACTGACCCCGCACGGACTCCGGACTAATCTTCACCATGGACCAGTTCCAATACCGTACAACCCAGATGGCCTCCTTCTTCAAAGACCGCAAATCCCCCCCAGACGTGATCGACGATGCCCTCCACCGCATCTCCTCCACTTCCCGCTCCTCCGCCCTTGAGCCCTGCCCCTCCAATCGCCACCAGGACAGAACCCCACTGGTCCTCACCTACCACCCCACCAACCTCCATGTACAGCGTATCAACCGTCGTCATTTCCGCCACCTCCAAACGGACCCCACCACCAGGGATACATTTCCCTCCCCTCCCCTATCAGCGTTCCGTAAAGACCACTCCCTCCGTGACTCCCTCGTCAGGTCCACACCCCCCAACTCCCAGCACCTTCCCCTGCAACCGCAAGAAATGCAAAACTTGCGGCCACACCTCTCCCCGTACTTCCCTCCAAGGCCCCAAGGGATCCTTCCATATCCGCCACAAATTCACCTGCACCTCCACACACATCATTTACTGTATCTGCTGCACCCGATGTGGCCTCCTTTACATTGGGGAGACAGGCCGCCTACTTGTGGAACGTTTCAGAGAGCACCTCTGGGACACCCGGACCAACCAACCCAACCACTCCGTGGCTCAACACTTCAACTCCCCCTCCCACTCCGCCAAGGACATGCAGGTCCTTGGACTCCTCCATCGCCAGACCATAGCAACACGACAGCTGGAGGAAGAGCGCCTCATCTTCCGCCTGGGAACCCTCCAACCACAAGGGATGGACTCAGATTTCTCCTCATTTCCCCTCCCCCCCCACCTTGTCTCAGTCAAATCCCTCGAACTCAGCACCGCCTTCCTAACCTGAAATCTCCTTCCTGACCTCTCTGCCCCCACCCCACTCCGGCCTATCACCCTCACCTTGACCTCCTTCCACCTATAACATTCCCAACGCCCCTCCCCCAAGTCCCTCCTCCCTACCTTTTATCTTCGCCTGTTTGGCACACCTTCCTCATTCGTGAAGGAGGGCTCACGCCCGAACCATCGCTTCCCCTGCTCCTTGGATGCTGCCTGACCTGCTGCGCTTTTCCAGCAACACATTTTCAGCTCCGATCTCCAGCATCTGCAGTCCTCACTTTCTCCATTTAAAACGGTGACGAATCCTTGGTATGCACACCCTCGCCCGGTTGAGTTTCACATCGTTGTCTGAAGTCAGAAGGATGGGTTGAAATCAGGGTGTATTCACTTTAGTTAAATGATAACCCTGATACTTCTAAGGGGATGTCCCGCTCGCCTCGGTAAACAACGCTCCGGCATGAGCCCGAGCTCGTGCTTGAGCGGTTTATGTCTGGGACAAAGCCCTCTCGTGCTGACTAGAACCGCGAGCGTGTTCATTGAAGAGCGCCCGTCACGTGCTCCGGTCTTGTTGCTATGGAGACAGCCGCCCAAACACCGCTCCTCCACACCAGACAACGACAACGTCCCAACATCATGTCGGCTCCTGCTGCATCAGCCGTGACCAGGAGCTGGAGCCGCCCAGGTCAGACTCAGGGTAAGAGCGACAGCAGATGGGCACTCCCCTACTTCAGTGTGTGACTCCCGGCTCCCTCGCCCTGTGATAGACAGTCCGTGCTTACTCTTTTAATTATTTTTTCCCTAATTAAGCTTGTTATAATGGCACACCTCTGGCGTAGGTGGGACTTGAACCTGGTCCTCCAGGCGCAGAGCTGGGGACATTACCACCACAGCAGAAGCGCTGTGCACCGTTGCCGTGCATTTTCCCAGAGAGAGACAACTTTTCTGTTGATGTCTGAATCTTGTGACCGGCATACACTTGAATGAGGTTCGATACAGAAATATGGGGAGAGGTTGGAGCGATATGACGAGTTGCAATAGGCATGATGGGCCAAATGCCTTCCTCCTGTGCTGTACAATTCTGTCATGTGTAAACCTCATCAATTTAATCTGATTATAGATGAGCAAAGTACTGCATATATGATATGAAATTAAAATAGAAAATGCTGGAGAAACTCACCACCTGAAGAGAGAGGAGCAAAATTAATGTTTAGAGTCAAATGATTCTTCTTCCGATCCAAATTTAAAACTTCCTCTGATCAATTGTCATCTTTGATGTTTCTTGCATAGAGTAATATGGTATGGAAACAGACCCTTCGGTTCAATTTGTTTGCGCTGACTAGATATGTGAACCTGATCAAGACCCATTTGCCAGCATTTGACCCATATTCCCTCTGAATCGTTCCTGTTCATGTACCAATCCTGAAGCCTTTTAAATGTAATTGTACCCATCTTCACAATTTCCTCTGGCAGCATGTTCCATACATGCACCACGCTCTGCATGAAAAAGTTGCCCCTCAGGTCCCTTTTAAAACTTTTCAGTTTTCCTTAAACGCAAGCGCTCGAGTTTTGGATTCCCCAACCTGGGAAAATGACCTTGGCTATTCAACCTATCCACAACCTTCATGATTTTATAAACTTCTACAAGGTTACCCTTCAGCCTACAATGCTCCGGGGAAAATATCCCCAGCCTATTCAGCTTCTTCCTATAGCTGAAACACTCCAAACCCAGCAAATCTTTTCTGAACCCTTTCAAGTTTAACATCTTTCCTCCAGCAGGGAGATCAATATTGAATACAGTTTTCTAAAAGTGGCCTAACCTATGTCTTGCACAGCCTCAGCATGATATTCCAATTCCTATATTCAGTGTACTAACCATTAAAGGCAAGTATGCCAAATGCCTTCTTCACCACCCTGTCTTTTACACTTTACCACAACACTCCTTAACCTACTGCTTTTGTTGGGATGTAGAGGGATTCTACCCAGTAAGGCTCAGATATTTGGGAAGGAACTAGGAGGGGTTCAGGAATGAAGAAATGGAGGAATGTTTGGCAGTTGATGTGGAAGTGTTTGTATGAGTGAGGGGTCAATAGTATAGTTATCCAGGAGTTACAACAAATTTGAATCATCTCACATTTCATGGATAACTGTCCAGGTAAGTGAGTCAGAGCCCTAGCTGTTCAAATTTAACTCCGAGTTGGAAGCTTTCTCAGATTGTTCTTGATACCAGCTAGTTGCCCATTGGAAGTTTAAACTTTGTAGGTCATTGACTTCTGAGTGTGCCAATGTGCATCCATTGGGGGTATATTAAGTCTTGGACTATCTGAAGACTAGAAGGTCAAAGCCATTTGAGACTAAAAGCGTGATTTCAAATTTATGAGAACCAGAAATCATAACTTATCAAAGTCATAAATTACTAACATATGACTGTAACAAAGGGAGATTTTCCCACCTCATCCTGCTGCACCTGTGTGCAGCCATTAACATGATTATCACATCATCCTCCTCTAAAGTCTCTCTACTGTCATTAACTGGTTGGGACTTTTCCATTCTTATCTACTTAATCTTAGCCAGGGAATCATTTACAATGACTTCTCTTCCTGCTCCCTCCCCATTAGCTTTGGCATTTCCTGAGGACATTTTTGTGGCCTTACCTACTTATCCACAGCACACGCTTACCTTTGGTGACATAATTTGAAGCATAGGTTTAATTTTCATGTGTATATTCATGCCATCCAGTTCTACTTCACCACCACCTCTTTGAACTTTTACACTGTTGCTAAATAATCAGATAGTTACCTGGCATCTTGTGTGGATGAGCTGAAATTTCCTCTTAGTACATATTGAGAAGACTGAACCCATCCCTAAGATACACATACAGTCCATCTTCCTGACAAGAGCCTGAGATTAAGCCAGTCTGAAGCAGACCTCGGTGCCACATTTGATCCCGAAATGAATTTCTGCTCAAATATTTGTGATAATACTACGATCACCTACTTACAGCTACAAGTCACCTGACTTTCCCAACTTCTCGGCTCATCTGCTACTGAAAGCTTTATTCATGTCTCCATTACCTCGACACTCAACTAATGTGCAGCTTCTGGTCTCCTAAATTTGAATCTCCACAAACTTGAGATCATTCAAAATTTTGCTGCCCATGTATTAACTTGTAACATGTTGCCTTCCTCTGTCAGCCCTGTGCTTGCTTCTGGTCAAACAATGCTTTGACTTTAAAATTTGTTCCTTTATTTCAAATCACTCAATGGACTTGCCTCTCCTCAGACTTCAAACCTTTGCAATAATTTTCACTCTGCTAATTCTGTCTCTTATGTATTTTCAATTATAATCGCTCCTCAAACTATGTCTTTAGTTGCTTGGATGCCTAGCATTGCAGTTCCATTCCTAAATCTGTCTCCTGAATTCACCTTTTGTTAAAGATAGACCTTAAAACACACATTTCTGACCAAATCTTGAGTCACCTGTCTTAATAGCTCATTTTAGGTTTTATTTATAACGTTCCTGTGAAGTGCCTTGTGATGTTTAATTATGTTAAAGATACTGGAGCTTGGAGCTTCACTTGGAGGTCGCCACTGATGATGTTACCTAGCCAGGTAATGAAATGTTTGGATATCAAACCTACAGCTCAGCGAGCAAACCTACACCCTAAATCTCAACCTGAGCTACAAACCTTCACAAACCTTGTTAAAGATACTATATATGTTTTTGTAAAATCAAATCCTATCTATTGCCAAAGTTTTTTATTTAAACTTGCATTGTATTTCTTGCCTTTATTCCTACCTCAGCTGCCTACCTACCTCACTTATGCATACTTTCTTTACTTCTAGATTCTATTTCTTTGTCCTGATGCAGACTGCACTATGTTTGAACCTCCTCTTGCAACTTGAGGTCCTGGTTTCTCATCACATTTGTCTTTGTCTGCATGGAATCTACCTCTAAGTGTGGATTATGACATTTAAAGTTCCCACATTTACTTTCAAATTCAACAACCATTATCCTATTCTGGATTAGTGGTGCTGGAAGAGCACAGCAGTTCAGGCAGCATCCAAGTAGCTTCGAAATCGACGTTTCGGGCAAAAGCCCTTTTACCATTATCCTATGTTCCTTTCACGGTCTCTGATTTATTAAAGTTTCCTTTTGATAACCCGAAGACCAATGACTTAACAATGACCCTTATTGGTGACATTTAAAATTCAGCATAGTGAAGCCTTTACAGCGTCTTAATAGCAGTTTACAAAGTATAATTAGGAGTTTTATTTTACAACTCATTCAAATGTCTCTCATCCAAGCATCTGGCTTAAGTGTCTTTTAAAGCATTCAGATCTGACAGAATGCACTGTACTGAAACATTGGACCAAACTTAGTGCAGCCCGGTTTTGGTCCATGTATTGGTGGAAAGAGATCCTGCTCGACCCTCCTGGTTGAGGAGGAAGGTCATACTCAGTATTCCTGACCATGCCGGAATAATGTCAGTTAGGCTCATTAATGAGTGATTTGACATCTATAATCCCTCAGACCACCATAGTTTAGTGATGTCTCATCAATTAAATGGGAGGTGCGGAGCATTTCTGTGCTTTCCGAAGGCCGGCTGGCAAATATTGTAAGTTTGTCTAATTGAGGGACCTGGCATTGGGAAGGGAGAGATGCTGACAGCCACCTCCCTGTATTTACCACTGAACCACATTATCCCCAACATCTTGGATCCTCATCTCCTGATCCCCAGAGAGTATGGATAAAGGTGTCTTTTTCAGGATGGCAACTGGTGACTAGTGGAGTTTCAGAAGGGCCCTTGTTGGGATCACAGCTATTCACGTTATACATTAACAATCTGGGTGAAGGAACTGATGGTATTTTTGCTAAGTTTTCAGATGACATAAAGTTAGATGAAGGGACAGGTAGTGCTGAAGAAGTGAGCAGGTTGCAGAAGGACTTGGACAGAATGGGCAAAGAAGTGACTGATGGAATATAGTGTGAGAAAGTGTGAGGCTGTGTACCTTGGTAGGAAGAATAGAGGTGTAGACTATTTTGGTTCTCGATTAGTAAGGGGATCAAGGGTTACAGGGAGAAGGCAGGAGAATGGTATTGAGAAACATATCAGGACCGAATGGTGGAGCAGACTCGAATGGCCTAATTTTGATCCTATATCTTCTGGCCTTATGGACTTAAATTATGTTCCCTCGCATCTGGCTTGCAATTCTCCTGTGATTTTGGGCCTCTTGTGTATATAGGAGTAAAAGAACGAGAAGCAGAAGCAGGCAATTCAGCCTCTTGTATGTGCTTCGCTATTTGATTTGATTTGATGCCATTTTGGCTATAAATATACTTTCCTGCCTTCTCTTCATAAAACTTCTAACGAAATAGTCTGTTTATCTCCAACTTAAATTTATTCAATATCCCAACACCCACCACACTCTGGAATACTGAATTCCACAGATTCGCAATACTTTCAGAGAAATAATTTATCATCTCTGTTTTAAATCTGCTGCCCCTTATCTTAAAACCATGACCTCTCATTCTATATTGCCCCACTTGAAGAAACATCTTTTCTACGTCTACTTTGCCAATCCCATTTAGCATCATATATGCCTCCTTTCATTCTTCTAAACTCCATTGCTGTCAACAGCCACTGTTTCTGATGACATGAACAACAATGAGGAACTGTGAGCATCTGATTAGCCTGATTTTTCAGTGGGTGGGACATCCAACATCTGGTTCCTGAATCCTGAGGAAGGTTGATTTGAGGCCAATTATGTGCTTGAAGGACACATTCCCACGAGGCCTCCCACATGTCACAGATGTGGATTCTGCTAGCTTCTGTTATTGGGATGGAATGTCTAAATAAATCATTTGGCACCCAGAGTCCACTTGTAGCATCAAAGAGTTTTTTGATGTTACATTGGTGAGAAAAAAACCTCTAGGGATCCAGAAGCTTCTTCAATGAACAAAGGAAAGACATAAATGTTTGTATATTTGTCTGACAATTCCAAACCCAATCTATTTTTGTGAATATATTTATTAGAAAAAAAACATTTTTTGACTTTACAAAAAGGTAGTTATTTAAAATATAACAAATACCAGTATAATAAACAAAAGAGAATTACAATACAACTACTGTCTACTATTAACCTACCCTATAATACAAAACAAAACCGAACACTGTGCAAAACAATACCAATAAATAAATGACTGATAAAACAAAAAAAAACAAACGCACAAGAACACAAAATAAGATAACAATGCTCCCAACCAAAAAAACGGGAATGTTTTATATATACTCTTTTTAACTCAGGAGTTTCCCCCTTCAGGGCTCAGTAAACCCAACCATCCTGATTAAATGAACGCCCTAGTTAATATAGCAGACAGGTCTGTGTCCAAATAACTCAAAAAGGGCTGCCATATCTTATAAAAAAGGTTTGTTATGTGGTGCACCATATTTGTGAAAAAATCCAAGGGAATGTGCTCCATAAATAATTTCTGCCATCCCAAACAGCCCAGTGGGTTCTCAGACACCCAATTCATCAGAATATTCTTCCATGCACAGTAAGCAAGAATATTAAATAGTTTCTTCCCATGCCCATCTAAAGATGATAAATTTGGTGGACCTAGGAGGAAAGATATCGAGTCTACTTTAATTTTGGTATTTCTTATCTCTCCCGTCACAGCGCTCCAATAAACACGGAGCCTGTGGCATGTCCAGAAGCAATGGGTAAGAGTACCTACATTTATTTTACAGTTGGAGCTCATTGGAGATGCCCCCTTTTTTAAACTTTGCCAGACAGTCCGGTGCCAAATGAATCCTGTGCAGAACTTTTAACTGCATAACGCCTGTCCCATTACAGATTGAGATATTTTGCATGTACTCCCATGTGTCCTCCCACGTTTCAAAAGAGATCTTCACTCCCAGCTCTTCCTCCCAGACCTCACATAACCGGTTGATATCCTGCCAGGCCCTGCCACCCAGCAGGCGATAGAGGGCACTACCCGAAAAGGACACATTCCCACGAGGCCTCCCACATGCCACAGATGTGGATTCTGCTAGCTTCTGTTATTGGGATGGAATGTCTAAATAAATCATTTGGCACCTAGAGTCCACTTGTAGCATCAAAGAGTTTTGTGGCACGTAGCAACAACATCTCCATATCGGGCTTATAGGGCTTAGTGAGAAGAGTAGTCTTCTCCTGAATGAAATCCCTAACAATAGACAATAGGTGCAGAAGTAGGCCATTCTGCCCTTCAAGCCTGCACCGCCATTCATTATGATCATGGCTGATCATCCTTAATCAGTATCCTGTTCCTGCCCTCCATAACCCTTGATTCCACTACCCTTGAGAGTTCTATCCAACTCTTTCTTAAGCGAATCCGGAGACTGGGCCTCCACTGCCTTCTGGGGCAAAGCATTCCACACACCCACGACTCTCTGGGTGAAGAAGTTTCTCCTCATCTCTGTCCTAAATGGCCTACCCCTTATTTTTAAGCTGTGTCCTCTGGTTCGGCACTCACCCACCAGCGGAAACATGTTTCCTGCCTCCAGAGTGTTCAATCCTTTAATAATCTTATACGTCTCAATCAGATCCCCTCTCAGTCTTCTAATCTCAAGGGTATACAAGCCCAGTCGCTCCAATCTTTCAACATAAGATAGTCCCGCCATTCCAGGAATTGACCTCGTGAACCTACGCTGCACCCCCTCAATAGCCAGAATGTCTTTCCTCAAATTTGGAGACCAGAACTGCACACAATATTCCAGGTGCAGTCTCACCAGGGCCCTGTACAGCTGCAGAAGACCCTCTTTGCTTCTATACTCAATCCCTCTTGTTATGAAGGCGAGCATGCTATTAGCTTTCTTCACTACCTGCTGTAACTGCATGCTTGCCTTCATTGACTGGTGTATAAGAACACCCAGATCTCTTTGTACTGCCCCTTTACCTAACTTGACTCCATTTAGGTAGTAATCTGCCTTCCTGTTCTTGCCACCAAAGTGGATAACCATACATTTATCCACATTAAACTGCATCTGCCATGCATCTGTCCACTCACCTAACCTGTCCAGGTCACCCTGTAATCTCCTAACATTTCACCCTGCCACCCAGCTTTGTATCATCAGCAAATTTGCTAATGCTACTATTAATACCATCTTCTATATCATTAATATATATTGTAAAAAGCTGCGGTCCCAGCACTGATCCCTGTGGTGCTCCACTGGTCACCGTCTGCCATTCCGAAAGGGAGCTGTTTATCATTACTCATTGTTTTCTGTCAGCCAACCAATTTTCAATCCAAGTCAGTACTTTGCCCCCAATATCATACGCCTTAATTTTGCTCACTAACCTCCTATGTGGGACTTTATGAAAGGCTTTATGAAAGTCCAGGTACACTACATCCACTGGATCTCCCTTGTCCATCTTCAGAGTTACATCCTCAAAATATTTCAGAAGATTAGACAAGCATGATTTCCCCTTCATAAATCCATGCTGACTCTGACCTATCCTGTCACTGCTATCCAAATGTGTCGTAATTTCATCCTTTATAATTGACTCCAGCATGTTTCCCACCATTGAGGTCAGACTAACTAGTCTATAATTTCCTGCTTTCTCTCTTGCTCCTTTCTTAAAAAGTGGTACAACATTAGCCACCCTCTAATCAGCAAGAACTGATCCTGAATCTATCGAACTCTGGAAAATAATCACCAATGCATCCACGATTTCTAGAACCTGGAAAAAACAGAAAAGACCTCTGCAGACAGCCCGTATTTGCGGCTCAGTTGTTCGAAATACATCATAACCTCCTCCTCAAACAAGTCTCCCAAACTGGAAACTCCTCTCCTGCTCAAAGTTTGAACCCTGCATCCATCATCCCTGGTTGGATCCCAGCATACCAACTATGGGAGTGAGTGGCAAAGTCTTGGATAAGCAGCCCTCACTCTGATGCATTGCCCTCCATGCCTTGACTGTACAATCAGGTTCCACAGTGGTCCATAACTGTCCTCGTCTTATCCATGAACAACAGGTTAATAAGAGGGTACTTTGCCTGGGAGACCTCGATATCCAGCCATATTGAGCCTGGATCGTTTCCTGCCCAGTCGTGCACAAAGGACAGCAGGGAACTCAATTGATACCTCCTGATGTCTGGGAAATCAACTCCTCCCCAAACTTGAGGCAACTGTATTTTAGTAAGTTGAGGGGCCACCCACGATGCTAGATGAAGGAACTAAACCAACCCATGCGTTTCTGCAACATTGACCTGGGAAACATTATAGGGAGCATATGCATGGGATAAAGCAAATGAGGGAGAACATTCATCTTAACAAGGGCTATTCGGCCCAACCACAAAATTGGAAGAGTCTCCCATCTCTGAAGATCCCGCCTAACACTGTCAAGCAGGTGAGCAAAATTGGTCCCAAATAGCCAATCAAACATGGGGGGGTAATAAAGATACCTAGGTATTGGAAACCTGTCCGTGGCCACTTAAAGGGAAACCTAGGGCCACCTTCAACCTCTGGCACTTCCTTGTCACCCAAAGGCATAGCTTGCAACTTTGCAAAGTTGATATTATATCCTGAAATGGCCAGATATGAATTAATACTTTGTATCAGATGGGGTATGGAGGTCATAGGGTCTGACAAAAACAGAAGGATATCATCCACATACAGTGTAATCTTGTGTACCCTCTATCCTACTTCAGGAGCGGTTATGTGGATGTTCTGACAAATGGCTCTATCACCAACATAAGCAACAATGGTGAGAGGGGGCAGCCATGATGACTACCCCTGCCAATCCTAAAGTTCCCAGACTTCACCCCATTGGTGATGACTGCAGCCAGAGGGTGGCAATATAGAACCTCCACCTACCTAGCAAAGACCCCACCCAACCCAAACTGCTGTAAGACATAAAAAAGAAATGGCCATTCCACCCAGTCAAATGCTTTCTCTGCCTTCTAAGGAAATCACCAACCTCTGGATCAATTGTTGCTGACATGCTTGGATCATATTCAGCAACCTTCTAATATTATTAGAAGATCTACGGCCCTTATAAAACCGGTCTGATCCTCTTTGACAATATAGGACAACTCCTTCTCCAATTTCAGCGCCAAAATCTTAGACAGAATCTTAAAATCTGAATTTAATAGAGAGATGCGCTTGTATGAGGCACAATCCTCAGGAACCTTCCCCTTCTTAACAATTATGTAAATACTGGCTTCTCTCAAAGATGATGGTAGGCATTAATGCATAAAGGAGTAATTGTACATCTCCAACATTGACCCTGACAGAATCCCTATAAGCTCCTTGTAAAACTCACCCGGGAGGCCATCAGGGCCAGGAGCTTTCCCACTCTGAAGTTTCCTAGCTGCCTCCTGTATTTTCTGAACCGTCAAGGGGAGAGGCCTGTTCCAAGGTTAACCCCGGGATGTCCAGGTTCTTAAAAAAGGCTTCCATCTTGGCTGTCCTATCCTCACAACCTTCAGACCAATATAATTCACAGTAAAAACGCCGAAAAGCCTCATTAATTCTTTTGGCATCATATGTAAGGACTCTGGCGCTGTGTCCAATGGCAGTAATGGATTGGGGAGCACGCTTTTTCCTAGTCAGGTACGCTAAATATTTCCCTGGCCTATACCCGTATTTGAACAGCCTTTGTCTAGCAAAAGCAAGTACTTCCTTTGCAATATGTATAAGTATTGAATTCAAGGCTGTCCGAAAGGCCGTTATCTGCTGTAGCTTGGTTACTGAAGGCCTTGCAAAACATGCTGCCTCGGCGCTTCCAGCCGTGTCTCAAGTAGACACTGCCGTCCCCCCTTCCAGCAGCCGAATAGGAAATAGCTAATTCCTAAAAAAGGCCTTAGTGGTCTCCCGTAGCATAGACGGATTACTATTCATGCCTGAGTTGATAGTCAAGAACTCCTGAAACTCCCTCAAAACGTATTCCACAATTTGGAATCCTTAAGGAGAAAAGGATCCAGATGCCAGTGCTGCAAACCTAGCCCCTCACTCTTGGCTTTGACCTCCAAATACACCACCACGTGATCAGAGATAGCCATATTCCCAATTTTACAACCTACAATTGAATCCACAAGGGTCGAAGGGGCCAAAAAAAAATCAATCCTTGTGTGACATTTGTCCTTGCTGGTAGGGTGAAGACATCTCCAAATGTCCACCAGCCCCAGGTCCTCACATAAGTCAGCCATCTGCTTGGCCTGTGAAGAAATAGTTAGTGGCCCACTAGGCATCCTATCCACTATCGGTTCCAAACGGCAATTGAAAATCCCCCTATAATAATGTGCCTTGTTCCAAAGGCACTCGACTTAGAAAAGACACTAATCAAAAATTTGAGGGGATGTGCCGGAAGACAGTAGACATTTTAAATGCCATATTTCCCCCCATGTATCAGGGCCTTAAGTATCACAAACCGCCTTGCTCACCTTTTACCTGCTCTAATAATGTGAACAGAAGATTTTTCTGGATAAGTTAAGGCACTCCCCTACTTTAGTAGTAAGGATAAAAAGAATATCCAATCATAACCCCCCCTGTTGTAACTTCAGGCATTCCCCATTGTCAAGATGGGTTTCCTGCAACAGGGTGATATCAACCCTTTCACTCTTAAGGTGAGAAAACACTTTTTTCCTTTTAACAGGCGAATGACTTCCCTTGATGTTTCAGATGCACCATTTAACAAAACTCTTAGCCATATCCCCTTTCAGGGACCCTAGAATCCCTGGGAGGGAGAATCCTGCTTGCAATGTGCCAAGCACAAGTGAAATGGCGACTCACAGAGTTGTGTATACTCAAACTACTCTATCATAACTACAAACAACTATTACTGCCAAAAAAACTACAAAGAAAACCAACTATAAAACCTATGAATGGGAGACTCTTCCCTCTGCCCATAGGGGGCACTCATCTCCCCATCCCCTCCGCCACAGCTCCTTAGGGCCTGGACTGTGCCCCAGCCTTAGGCAAAAAAAAGTAAATAAACAAGGGGATGATCTTTAAGTTAACAAAAGAAGTCAATATCAGGATAAGCACTCCCACCATCCCCGGTTCCATGTCACCCCTACTTATGTCTAAAAGAGAAAAAGAACAACAAAAAAGGAAAACAAAGGACACCCACAAAATTTCCCATGATAAAATCCAGTTATAAAAATATAATAGGAACAACATATTCCAAGATTTTTGTTTTTCTTAAATTATTACAGAAAGAGAAAAAAAGGGAAAAGGGAAAACAAGGGGAAAGAAGGAAAATAGGATGAACATTAACCGTATGCTTCTGACCAATTGGTCTATTTTAAAGTGTCTTCAAAGTTCTTGGCTTTATCCGCCGAGTCAAACATATGAAATGACTCCCCTGGCTGAGTCGGAGCACCACGGGGTACCTCATGGAGTACTGGATGCTCAGGTTCCTCAGCCTCTGTTTAACTTCATCAAAGGACTTCCTCTTTTGAATTACAGCTGCTGAGAAATCCTGGGAAAACATGATTTTTGAATCCTTGTGCAGCACTGCCTGTGGATCTTTCCCCAATAATCTGGAGGCTTCTATCATTCTTTGCTTGTCCCTGTATGTGAGAAAGTGCACTAGGACCGGGTGGGTGCACTGTACCGGCCCAGATCTGCGTATCGCCACCCAATAGGACCTTTCAAATGCATCCGTCCGGATTCAATTTGAAGGCCCAGGAACTGTGGCAGCCAGTTTTCAAAGAAGCTGACTGGCTGCCCACCTTCGCCCTCTGGGAGCCTAACAATCCAAAGATTCATCCTTGGACCTTGATTTTCAAAGTCGTCGACCTGATCCTGCTCCAATATCTGGATCCGTTCGCTTGAGGACTTAATCACTGCTTCTGAGGCCATGGTTTGACCCTCCACCTCCTCCATCCATTCCCCGAGGATCTGGAGCTCCCGTTCACGCTTCTGTAGCATGGATGTGATGGGTTGGACCTGGGCATGGAATTCCTCAATCACAGACTCAACCTTTGTGGTAAGTCTCACCATCACTGCTGCCAATTCCTGTGAGTCTGTCAGGTCCCTCGACGGTTTGGGAGAGGCTGCTGCTGTGGCCTTGGTGTGCCCGGTGCTGCAGGGGAGTGTCCTCCTTGTTGCTGTTCGCTCACTCCTTTTCCTTTTGGTATCCTTCCCACTCCAAATTGTCAATGAACATGTATTCTTCAAGTTTTAAATTAACAATTCCTCCATATAAGTTGGCCAGAAATAGGAAACAAAAATATGTCTTCGCTGTTAGGTAGAGCCGTCCACGGCAGTTCTACTGAGTTGTTGCCATCTTGCTGAGTCCACCAAACTAATTTAAACATTTTATTTCAAAAACTACAATGATCTTCATCTTAACTATTCACAAATGTTTCTCTGTTAAGGTTAGCTTAGATTCCCTACAGTATGGAAAAAGACCCTTTGGCCCAACAAGTCCACACCGACCCTCTGAAGAGTAACCCACCCAGACCCATTCCCCTACCCTATATATAGTCCTGACTAATACACCTAACACCATAGGCAATTTAGCATGGTCAATTCACCTGACCTGCACATCTTTGGATTGTGGGAAGAAACCGGAGCACCGGGAGGAAACCCATGCAGACACGGGGAGAATGTGCAAACTCCACACAATCGCCCGAGGGGGGAAACGAGCCCAGATCGCTGTGAGGCAGCAGTCCACCATTCTATTATTAATTGGTTACATAAACATCTACTCAGGTTAATCATGGTCATTGCATGGTCAATGATGGGCAACTTTGTGGACATCCCCAAGTCTTCCCATAATCCCATGATGTTTACCAGCCACCTTTATCATCTATCTTTGAGCTTTCACGATGCATGTTATTCAACCACATTCCAATACTGACGCCTGCACCTGTTAATCAATTCTCGTTGAGTGCAGGATGGGAGCTTCTCCCAACTGTCTGTTGCAGGAATTAAGATATACCCCTAACGATAGCTCGTTGGTTGAATTTAGAAGTTCAGGATACCTATATAGATGTATGTAATATAGAGTGACAATTACATTAAAAAGTCTTAATTACTGTGGGATCTGACCTTTCCTTCTAATCTTTACTAAATAACAAAACTTTGAACTGCCTGGTAAAAGGGGCCTTTGTCAAGATTTATCAAGAGAGTTCTAGCTGTCTAAAGCTAGCTGTCTACAGTAATCCATTTAAATCCTTTGAGGTGACACATTGAAACTTCTACATTATGTAGACACGTTTACATGCGTAATCACCTAAAGGTCTTTACTAATGTGAGTGAAGATTTTCCCCTTCTATCCCACATTAAATAACAAACTTTAAATTAGCTGGCTATCTATCAGTGCCTCTGTATCAAAATTGTCTCAGTGAAAACAGTGGCTTAATTTGCTACATTGAAATATGACCTTATTTGTGTAATTTACATTGAGTTATAGAGTCATAGAGATGTGCAGCATGGAAACAGACCCTTCAGTCCAACTCGTCCATGCTAACCAGATATCCCAACCCAATCTAGGCCCACCTGCCAGCACCTGGCCCATATCCCTCCAAATCCTTCCTATTCATTTACTCATCCAGATGTATTTTAAATGTTGCAATTGTACCTGCCTCCACCACTTCCTCTGGCAGCTCATTCCATACATGTACCACCCTCTGAGTGAAAAAAGTTGCTCCTTAGGTCTCTTTTGTATCTTTCACCTCTCACCCTAAACCCAGGCCCTCTAGCTCTGGACTCCCCAATCCCAGGGAAAAGACTTTGTCTATTTATCTTATCCATGCCCCTCATGATTTTATAAACCTCTATATGGTCACCCCTCAGCCTCCAACGGTCCAGGGAAAATATCCCTAGCCTATTCAACCTCTCCCTATAGCTCAAATCCTCCATCTCTGGCAACATCCTTGTAAATCATTTCTGAACCCTTTCAAGTTTCACAACATCTTTCCAATAGAAAGGAGACCAGAATTGCACGCAATATTCCAACAGTGGCCTAACCAATGTCCTGTACAGCCGGAACATGACCTCCCAACTCCTGTACTCAGTACTCTGACCAATAAAGGAAAGCATACCAGATACCTTCTTCACTATCCTACCTACCTGCAACTCCACTTTCAAGGAGCTATGGAATTTGTTCAGGTCTCTTTATTGAGCAACACTCTCTAGGACCTTACCATTAAGTGTATAAGTCTTGCTAAGATTTGCTTTCCCAAAATGCAGCACTTCACATTTACCTAAATTAAACTCCATCTGCCACTTCACAACCCATTGGCCCATCTAGACATTTCATTATCTTGTCTGGTTACTATGACTACAAAGGTCGTGATCCTGACTCTGTAAATGACTGCTTCAGTTAAGAATCTTCTTTGGCCATTTTTATGTTAACTATAAACCACCATGGCCATTTTATGTTAAATAAGAGCCTTAGACATCCCTAATACTTATAAAGGAAAGGGAAGAATATGAGTGCCAATATTGAGGGAAACGTTTTTATCTGAGGACAAATGTAAAGTTGCTGTTATAAGCATTCCAAATGACAAAAGTCTCTTTATCTAAATTTATTCCTCACAGTTTATTTTTTGCTCTAACACTGCCAACTAAATCAAACCAAACTCTCTTTCTCTCTCTACAGATGCTGCCCAGCCTGCTGAATATTTCCAGCATTTTCTGTTCATATTGTGTAAAATTTACAATTTACTTTTATGTATTTCTATGAATTGTAATTTTGTAATTACTAGATTCAATATCAATTGTACCATCTCCTATCTTCTTAAAGCTTTCACTGCATTCTTACATGCTGGGTAAGCTTATAAAGCTTACATGCTGTGGTTTCTCTCCCAATTAGGTATTTCCACATGCTTTCAAAAATGGTCATAACACCTCATGTGCCTTATTTTTCAGAGATTATGCTCAATTGCCAAGCAACCTATTGCTCTTTGGAATAGATATAAGATCAATTAATCTCAATGCCAAATATTGATCTTTTCCTGTCTGTGGTATTCACCTTCTGTATGTGCACAACATTGCTTACCTGTTTAGCAAGTGTTCTGACCAGTTTTTCCATTGATATATTGTTCAC
This sequence comes from Chiloscyllium punctatum, assembly GCF_047496795.1. Lineage (NCBI taxonomy): Eukaryota > Metazoa > Chordata > Chondrichthyes > Orectolobiformes > Hemiscylliidae > Chiloscyllium > Chiloscyllium punctatum. The sequence continues at coordinate 51,318,353 of NC_092743.1, read as the reverse complement.
TAATTTCAAGCATTTAATACCTTATGTACATATTGTCAGGTGAGTATAAATTAATTCTCTGGAAGATTGCTTTGTAGATTCCCAAAGCAAGGTTGGATTCATGGAAACTGAAATTGCAGTTTTAATGCCTATTGGTAAATGTGTCCAGTGGCTGTTGCAATCCTGTTTAAAATTCATTATTACACTTAATAGATCAAATACAATTTTTTTCATTTAATACAAATGCACCTAGAAATATCCCCAGCACATTAATTCTGCAAGAAGTTTTCAAACAAAGGCAATACTTTTACTTTTCTGTCTTTCTAGGATTTCAATTTTTTGCGGGAATTGATTATCAAAATTTGGACAAATTATGCACCATCTGTGGTCTACAGAGCAGGTACCACTCGAAATAGTAAAACTAATTTGATTTTATTTTGTGAACTGCTTATAGTCTCTTTACAAGTAGGAATAAGTGTTATCACCAAAAAGCTCTAAAAATTGCCAAAGTCAGTGAAGTTGAGTATGATTTAAAAAATCAACTTCAGATCTTATTGAAAAAAGTACAAATTAAATTTCCCCGTAAAAGTGATAGCCTGGCTAAAAGCAAATCAATTAACCTATCCAAGTAAGATAATTTTTCATAATGAGTAAATCTGTTGCTTAGACTCAAGGCTTTCTGGGTGGTGATTAAATGCTAAAGCATTTGAGTTTCAAGGGCACTCTCAGTCTGAACTAATCTATTCTGTAACGATTATGTTTCCTAGCCATATTTATATCCTGCTGAAACCCTCATCCATGTCTTTGTTTATCTAGACTTAGTCATGTAAGTGCTCCTCTAGCTGGCCCTCCATCTTTCACTCTGGTTAATCTCCACTGCCCATATCCTAAATTGTGCAAAATTTACTCATCATTCTGAACTCGCTGACCTATACTGGCTCCTGTTCTAGTAAAATTCCAACTTTAAACTTCTCATCATTGTTTTTAAACTTCCCTTTTTCCTTGCAAGCAGCTTTACCTCTCAAAGGAGATGGTGGCAATGTCACTGGACTAAAGGTCTAAGCTAACGCTCTGGGTACATGGGTTCAAATCCTACAAAGGCAGCTGGTAGAATTTAACTTTAGTCAATACATCTGGAATATTAGATTAGATTACTTACAATGTGGAAACATGTCAGCCCAACAAGTCCACACCGACCCTCCGAAGAGTTACCCACCCAGACCCATTCCTCTACATTTACCCCTTCACCTAACACTACAGGCAATTTAGCATGGCCAATTCACCTAACCTGCACATTTTTGGATTGTGGGAGGAAACCGGAGCACACGGAGGAAACACACGCAGACACAGGGAGAATGTGCAAACTCCACACAGACAGTTGCCTGAGGCGGGAATTGAATCCGGGTCTCTGGCACTGTGAGGCAGCAGTGCTAGCCACTGTGCCACCGTGCTGCCCTTTTTTATAATTGGATCACTGCCTTTGCCATTTCCCATAACCGCAACTCGGGATTTTACATGGCACTGACAGCCTGAAACAGCCATTTCCATGGTATCAATTGAAAAACCCAATAGCTCAGTTTAGATTAGATTAGATTAGATTACTTGCAGTGTGGAATATCATGGTCAATAATAATGACGATCTTTAAACTGTCGTCAGTTGGTGTAAAAACCCAGCAGGCTCACCAATGTTCATAGGGAAGGGAATCTGCAATCCTTACCTGGCCTGGTCTATATTTGGATCCAGACCACAGTCATGTGAATAACTATTAATACCCTCTGAAATGACTGAATGAGGCACATAGTTCAAAAGCAAGTGAGATGGGCAATAAATGTTGGTATTAGCATGATGCCCATATTCCATGAAAAGATAAAGTATAAAAACCCAATAATCCTTCACAATATTCACACTAGTGTATTCCTAGCCTCCTATATGTACCTAATTTTAATCATGGCATATTGTTGTCCTTAACTTCTGTCCTTCAGCCCCTAAGATTTGGAATTCACTCACTATACTCCTCTGCCTCCCTCCCTGCTGTCCTTTCTGATGCTTCTTAAGACCTAGATCTTTATTCAAGGTTCTAGTCATCTATTTTAGCATTTCTTTATGTGGCCTGATATTGTGTATTGTTTGAGAAACTTCTGTGAAACATATTTGAGTGTTTTATCACTTTAAAGATAATACATCAGATGGCATGGTGGCACAGAGGTTAGCACTGCTGCCTCACAGTCCCTGACACCTGGGTTCAATTCTAGCCTCTGGTGACTGACTGTGTGGAGTTTGAATATTCTCCCATGTCTTTGTGGGTTTCCTCCAGGTACTCCATTTTCCTCCCACAGTCCAAAGATATGCAGGATGGATGGATTGGCCATGGTAAATTGCCCTGTTGTGTTCACGGATATGTAGTCCAGATGGATTAGTCATGATTAATGCAGTGTTATGGGGTTAGCTGGGTTGCTCTTCAGAGGGTCAGCACAGACTTTACGGGCTGAATGGCCTCTATCTGTACTGTAGGGATTTTACATAATTGCTTCCTATATCTCTGAAGTGTCACTATATGAAGCTAAGCCTCTTGATATGAAGGACTGGTCTATAAATAGACCTAACTAAGTGACGTTTGATATCAGAATTCATACTGTAGCAAAGCAAAACTCTTGGTGTCCTCTTGATATTTGTTCAGTTATGTATTCTGATATTTCTGATGTCTTTGCAAAATTGGCAGTTAAGTTATTTTCTGAATCTCTGAGAAACTAATCTTGCGCGGGTTTGAAGCTTCCAAGCCACCAGTAATCACAATATTCCAAATATTTTTAAGGATGTACCATATAGGAATTGCCTTTCTCTCCCATGACTATCAGCAATACTTTGTGGGATATTTATAGAAAAATCATTTGTAATATCATAAAGACAACCTATTGATAAGTTTAGAAGGACTGTGAAATACAACAGCCTTTAAACTGAATCCCTAGTTGTACGACGAAATGCATCAACTAAACCCCCACGAGTGTGATGAATGCTATTCTATAGACCAGAAGTGCCAATTCTCTTAAACAGTGATTAGCTCAAATTATCTTATGATGAAAAAAAACCTTCATCTATTTGACATAATCAGTTAGTTTGGCTGATGGCAGTCTTCTGTCTTCTAAGATTAAGGTTTCCACCATATTGGTCAGCTCACTGTTAAGCAAAGTTTGGTATGGCTCAGGAGCCTTGCTCTGGCACGGTAGTCACTCCCACGCTTGCTGCAGAGAAGACAGTCGGCTGAGAAGGTGGAGTTTTAGCTGGCCTTTGTTTTCTCTGTGCCTTCTTTTTGTGTCAAAAATCTGCCATTAATGGAAAACGTGATGTTCAGATTTTCTGGGAGTGAGTCATTAATTGATGATGAGAATGTTCCTGTTCAAGAGACTGGGGGCAGGAATGGAAGTAGATCATATGAAATGGGTGACTTATTTGTTGAGAGTAACTATCAGTAAGACTTCTGGTTATCCTGAGGAGGAAGTCTGTGATTTGTGCATAAACCTTCCACTAAACCACAGGGAAGTGAGGTGGTCAGAAAGGAGTTGGAAGTCTGCCACCTAGGAATGAAAAGGAGGGAGGTCTTCCTCCTGGATGGTGGTTGGAGGAGGCTGCATTATCATACAACAGGGGCATCTCCTTGTTCAGTGTCATCTTCATGTGCCTCCAATATCTCCTCTGTTCATCATCAAATGAATTGTTACCATCTCAGGGGAGATCTTGTTCTTGAGTCAAAGCAGATCATCACAACTATCAAGTCATTTTCAGGAGGGCATTGGAGGGCAACATCTGACCAGTCTGTGCACTGGACCTATTGCTTTCTGAGCCTGTGAAGCTCCATCAGCTGTAAATCTGACCTGTGCCCAGCTTTGGTGAAGGCGGTATGTGTCACCTGGGTGATACACTGGTGTGCAGCTGTCTGTGGAGATCCTGTAGAGGTCTGCAGCTGACCGATGAAAGAATCTTGTAGTAAAACAATTCCAGGCCACAGTTTGTAAAATCACTGCTGGCAATTCTTTACTCAGAGTGGTAAAGGTGTTGAATGCCCTGCCTGCCCATGTAGTTAACTCAGCCACATTAGGGAGATTTAAACAATCCTTGCATAAGCACATGGATGATGATAGGATAGTATAGGGGAATTGGCTTAGATTAGTTCACAGGTCGGCGCAACATTGAGGGCCAAAGGGCCTGTTCTGCGCAGTATTGTTCTAACACAGTAACATGGAGTAGGAGATGCACATTGACAATAGCATAGATGTGCATGATCATCTGCATGAAGACTCAGGGTCACCTCCAGGTTCAGGTACTGTGACCACTGATGATAGATCCTTGCTGAGGGTGGAGGCTGTTTCTGTATTGTCTCCAGCACCTCTTCTGTGACTTTCATATACTTGGGATGATGTTTCTCTCCTGTGCAGGCTGATATTCTTCATCTCCAAAGACCTCAATTTTTAAGGTTGCAATATTTGTTTCTGCAGCCTTTCTGGTTGCTCAGATGGCCCAAAAAATCTTGTCTACAACTTGGATGTCATTATAATCCCAGAATGGGTAAATACTGACTCCTTTCCTGACCTATGATGGGCTGCTGTCAATTTTATCTCAAAAGAGGTGAATGGGTTAAATGGTTTCAGTTTGAAATAGCTTATAATGAAATAAGATGAAAGCAGTAAAGAACAGAATAGATTATCAGATGTCCTCTGGACAGGGAAAGGAATTAAACAATCAAGCTACTAAGGCAAAGGTCAAGGCCAGCAAGTGAAGGGAGTTGGTGATAGAAACAAGAAATCAGCTTAGACTACACAATCAGTGAAATATGAGAAGGCTTAGATGGATAAGAACAATGCCTGGTGAATGTGCACAGAGGAAGAAAGAATTGAAGACAGAGGCATTTGTCGAGCATGTGATTGTAAATTAGAGAATTGAAGGATGGTACATGAAAGTGACCAAAGGTGTAGATAAGGAATAAACAGAGTGCAGACTGCCTAAGGCTGATTCTACCTGTGGTTGCTTGGATAAATGATTGTAGCCTGTACCTGAGTGTACTGTTGTTTGTCACATTGCACAACAGCAGGAGTAAGCTGTTTCATCCATGGTCAACATTGGACTTGTGGTCAGAAATGTTGCTATCCTCCTCGATGTGATTCATACCTATCTCCACTGGTCTAAACCAGGCATCTCCTAAACAGTGGCCTCATCACCAAATTTAGCAAGCTTCAAAGAGACAGGCTTTGAGAAGTAGAGAAGGGTTTGCAGGCTTTGACTCACTCCAGCTTTGTGGAAAAATCATTTGTTCCTGTCTACTGCCTCCATTTGGATCTCAAATATTCAGCCTAATCTTCTACCTAAGAGGTGGGAAAGCAAGCAATGAGCCATTTTCAATAGTTGTTTATAGATTTCTGAGCAGAGAAATAAAAGTTCTATTCCAGAGCATAGAAAGCCAATAATTTTCTCTGGATCAACAAGAGCAAAAAGCTGAGAAATAACAAATAAAATTTGAAGTAAGTCCCAGAAGCTGAAATAATCGGAAACTAGCCAATTATTCTTTTAATGTGCCAGCTGTGATCATGCTTTGTATGTCTCCAGAATGTAATCTGTTGCTGTTATTATTAGTTTTATAAATATATAATAAACTAAGTAGACATTAGGCTGGTGATTAATTTATTATTTTAATTTATAATTATAATTAATAACATCTGCAACTATTACCACCTCCTTTGCCTTTTGTTCTTTGAAACCATTAATCTCTATTCTCCTTCACTTCTAAAATTTCCCTGACAATCACTTCTGTTCCACTTGCTCCTCCCCCTTGTTCTACCACAGAAAACCTGTCACTTTTCTACCACCCTGGAGTTCTGATGGAGAGTCTTGTTGCCATTAACACAGATACTTCCAGGTCTGCTGAGCTTTTCCAGCACTTTCTTTTTTCATGTCAGAATCTCCAGCATCCACAATATTTTGCTTTTGGGCTAGTGACTAATTTATTGTGGTTATCAACAGGACCAGCAGTGTGTTCCCCTTCCATAAATGTTCTTCAACTAAATCATTGTGTAGAGTCATAGAGATGTGTAGCACGGAAACAGACTGTTTGGTCCCACTCGTCCGTGCTGACCAGGTATCCTAAATTAATCTAGTCTCATTTAGCCAGCACTTGGTCCATTTCCATCTAAACCTTTCCTGTTCATTTACCAGATGCCTTTTAAATGTTGTAATTCTACCAGCCTCTGCCACTTGCTTTGGCAGCTCATTCCATACATGCACCACCCTTGGAATGAAAATGTTGCCCTTTAGGTCCCTTTTGAATCCTTCCCCTCACACTCTATACCTATGCTCTCTAGTTCTGGACTCCCCCACACCAGGGAAAAGACCTTGTCTATTTACCCTATCCATGTCCCTCATGATTTTATAAACCTCTATAAGGTCATCCCTCTGCCTCTGACACTCCAGGGAAAGCTGCCCCAGCCTATTCAGCCTCTCCCTGTAGCTGAAACCCTCCAACCCTGGCAACATCCTTGTAAATCTTTTCTAAACCCTTTCAAGTTTCACAATATCCTTCCTATAGGAGGGAGACCAGAATTGCATGCAATATTCCAAAAGTGGCCTAACCAATGCCCTGTATGGCCACAACATGACCTCCTAACTCATACTCAATACTCCCACCAATAAAGGAAAGCATACCAAATGCCTCCTTCACTTTCCTATCTACCTGCGGCTCCACTTTGAAGGAACTATGAACTTGCATTCCAAGGTTTTGTTGTTCAACAACACTCCCCAGGACCTTACCTTTAAGGGTATAAGTCCTGCCTTAATTTGCCTTTCCAAAATGCAGCATCTCACTTTTGTCTAAATTAAACCTCATCTGCCACTCCTTAGCCCATTGGCCCATCTGATCAAGATCCTGTTGCACTATGAGGTAACTTTCTTCGCTGTCCACAACACCTCCAGTTTTGGTGTCATCTGCAAACTTACTAACTATACTTCCTACGTTCACATCCAAATCATGAATATATTTTATATTTTATTTCCATTCTTATTGATTGTAAAATATAGTCTTGGTGGAGGAACCAATATCCATCACCAAGAGTGGCTTGGCATCACTGCTATTGGTTGACTCCTAAAGGTCATAGTTGTGAGACTGGGTTTGTGGCAGGTGCTGAACGAACCAATAAGAGGAAGAAACATTCTTGACTTTATCCTTACCAATCTGTCTGTCACAGATGCATCTGTCCCTGAAAGTATCAATAAGATTAGCCACCGTGCAGTCCTTCTGAAGGCTGTGTCATCTTCACACTGACAACGATCTCCATTATGTTGTGTGGTACTACCATTGTGCTAAATGGGGTAAATTTCAAAAAGATCTAGGAATTCAAGACTCTGCATCCATGAGCTGCCATGATCCATCAGCAGTAGCAGAAATGTACTCAACCACAATCTGTAACCTCATGGCTCCACTCTACCATTATCATCAAGCCACAAGATCAACACTGCTTCAATGAAGAGTGCAGGATGGTATGCCAAGAGCTTAATAAAAAAAAATTATTGCTACTTGGTCAAGTTACAATGCAGAGCTACTTGCTTGCTATGTAGCATAAGCAGCAATAATAAACTGAGCTAAGCAATCCCACAACCAACAGATCGAATCCCAGCTCAGCAGTCCTGCCACATCCAGTTGTGAATGATGGTGGACAATTTAATAACTAGATAAGGAGGCTCCACAACTATCCCCATTCTCAATATGTGGGAGTTGTCCAGTACATAAGTGCAAAAGATAAGGAAAAGCATTTGCAACAATCTTCTGTTATGGACCAGATCAAACCCCCTCAAAATATATTAAGAAGATAGCCTAGACCCCAATTTTTTCTTATTTTTAAAGGCAAGTGTAAGGTGATGTGTTCTGGATACAATTCAAATGGTCAAATTACCAAACTTGAAGACAACACACTTTATTCTTACACTATAGTTAAAATATAAATAAAAGAAAGAAGAATTGGAATAACTTAACTCTATTCGAATATTTAACAGAATAATAGATTATTTAACTCCTAAACATCAGCTGTTCCAATATAGTAACAACTGATAAACACGTTTGGTAAAGGCAAACTCAGTAAAATAGATTATTTCACATATAATTCTCCAGTCCAGGAGGAAAGAATGTCAAGAGAAAACTCTGAGAGAGAGAGAGAAAACTCAAGCATTTTGCTGTAGCAAGAAGAAACTTATATCAGTTTCCAAATATCAACAACTACTGAAAGTTAAACTAAACTCCTGGTTCTTTGGGAGCTATGCCACACTTCAGGTCGAAGTGTTAAATACATTATTCGTCCTGGCCTAATCTTCAGGCCCCAGCATTGCAGATGCTAATCTTCAACTATTCGATTTGTTTCATGTGATATCAAGAAAAGGCTGAATGTACTGGATACTTAGAACGTAGAACATTACAGCAGAGTACAGGCCCTTCAGCTCTCGATGTTGCGCTGACCTGTGAAATCAATCTGAAGCCCATCTAACCTACACTATTTGATTGTCATCCATATATTTATCCAATGACCACTTAAATGCCCTTAAAGTTGGCTTCCGTTGTCCCAGGCAGGGTGTTCCACTTTCTGAGTAAAGAAACTACATCTGACATATGTCCTATATCTATCACCCTCAATTTAAAGCTATGACCCTTCGTGCTAGCCATCACTATTTCACTGTCCACCTTGTTTCACCCTCTGGTCATCTTGTATGTCTCAATTAAATCAACTCTTAACTTTCTTCTCTCCAATGAAAATAGCCTCAAGTCCCTCAGCTTTTCCTTATAAGACCTTCCCTCTATACCAGGCAACATCCTAGTAAATCTCCTCTCAAAGCTTCCTGTAATGTGGTGACCAGAACTGTACTCAATATTCCACGTGCGGCTGCACCAGAGCTTTGTACAGCTGCTGTATGATCTCATGGTTCTGAAACTCAATTCCTCTTCCAATAAAAACTAACACATTGTCTGTTTTGTTAACAACCCTATCAGCCTGGGTGGCGGCTTTCTGGCATCTATGTACATGGACACCAAGATCTCTCTGCTCATCTACACTGCCAAGAATCTTACCATTAGCCCAGTACTCTTTATTCCTGTTGCTCCTTCCAATCCAAAAGGTGAATCACCTTTTACTCTTCTGCATTAAACTCCATTTGCCATCTCTCAGCCCAGCTATGCAACTTATTTGTGTCCCTCTGTAACCTGCAACATCCTTCCGCACTGTCCACAATTCCACCGACCTTAGTGTCATCCGCAAATTTACTAACCTATCCTACTACGCACTCATCCAGGTCATTTATAAAAATGGCAAACAGCAGTGGCCCCAGAACAGATCCTTGGGGTACACGATTAGATTAGATTCCCTACTGTGTGGAAACAGGCCCTTCAGCCCAACAAGTCTACACCGACCCTCCGAAGAGCAACCCACCCAGACCCATTCCCCTACATTTACCCCTTCATCTAACACTCTGGGCAATTTAGCATAGCCAATTCACCTAACCTGCACATTTTTGGACAGTGGAAGGAAACTGGAGCACCCAGAGGAAACCCACACAGACATTGGGAGAATGTACAAACTCCACACAGACAATTGCTTGAGGTGGGAATTGAGCCCAGGTCTCTGATACTGTGAGGCAGCAGTGCTAACCACTGTGCCACCATAATATTAGTAACTGAACTCCAGGATGAACATGTCCCATCAACAACCATCCTCTGTTTTCTTTCAGCTAACCAATTTCTGATCCAAACCGGCAAATAACCCTCAATCCCATGTCTCTGTATTTTCAGCAATAGCCTACTGTGATGAACCTTATCAAAAGCCTTACTGAAATCTATATACACCACATTAATCGCTTTACCCTCATCCACCTGTTTGGTCACCTTCTCAAAGAACTTAGTAAAGTTTGTGAGGCACGATCTACCCTTCACAAAATCGTGCTGACTATCGCTAACCAACTTATTCCTTTCTAGATGTTTATAAATCCTATCTCTTATAACCTTTTCCAATACTTTGTCTACAACTGGAGTAAGGCTCACTGGCCTATAATTACCAGGGTTGTCTCTACTCCCCTTTTTGAACAGGGGGAATGACATTTGCTATCCTCCAGTCTTCTGGCACTATTCCTGTAGAAAATAATGACATAAAGATCAATGCCAAAGGCTCTGCAATCTCCTCCCTGGCTTCCCAGAGAATCCTAGGATAAATCCTATCCGGACCAGGGGACTTAACTATTTTCACACCTTCCAGAATTGCTAACATCTCTTCCTTGTGAACCTCAATCCTGTCTAGTCTAGTAGCTTGTATCTCAGTATTCTCCTCATCAACATTGTCTTTTTCCAGCATGAATACTGATGAAAAATATTCATTAGCACTTCTCCTATCTCCTCGCACAATGTCACACAACTGTCCTTGATCGGCCCCAAATCTTACTCTAGTCATTCTTATATTCCTGATATAGCTAGAGAAACGTTTGGGTTTTTCCTTGCTCCTATCTGCCAACACCTTCTCATGTTCCCTCCTGGCTCTTCTTAGCTCTCTCTTTAGGTCTTTCCTGGCTAACTTGTAACTCTCAAGCACCCTAACTGAGCCTTCACGTCTCATCCTTACATAAGCCTCCTTCCTTTTCTTAACATGACGTTCCATTTCTTTAGTAAACCACGGCTCCCTTGCTTGACCGTTTCCTCCCTGCCTGACAAGTACATACTTATCAAGGACATGCAGTAGCTGTTCCTTGAATAAGCTCCACTTTTCAATTGTGCCCATCCCCTGCAGTTTCCTTCTCCATCCTATGCATCTATATCTTTGCTAATTGCCTCATAATTGCTTTTCCCCCAGCTATAACTCTTGCCCTGTGGCATATACCTATCCATTTCCATTGCTAAAGCAAACATAACCGAATTGGGGTCACTATCACCAAAGTGCTCACCTACCTCCAAATCTAACACCTGACCTGGTTCATTACCCAGTATCCAATCCAATGTGGCTTCTCACCTTGTTGGCCTGTCTACATACTGTGTCAGGAAACCCTCCTGCACACAATGGACAAGAACTGACCCATCTAAAGTACTCAAACTAAAGTATTTCCAGTCACTGTTTGGAAAGTTAAAGTCCCCCGTAACAGCTACCTGTTAATCTTGCTCCTATCCAGAATCATCTTTGCTATAATTTCCTTTACATCACTGGAACTATTTGGAGGCCTATAGAAAACTCTCAACAGGGTGACCTCTCCTTTCCTGTTTCTAACCTCAGCCCATACTACCTCAGTAGAAGAGTCCTCAAACATCCTTTCTGCCAACATAATATTGTTCTTGACCAACAATGCCACACCTCCCCCTCTTTTACCATCTTCCCCGTTCTTACTGAAACATTTAAACCCCAGAACCTGCAACAACCATTCCTGCCCCTGGTCTATCCATGTCTGCGAAATGGCCACAACATTGAAGTCCCAGGTACCAACTCATGCTGCAAGTTCACCCACCTTATTCCGAATGCTCCTGGCATTGAAGTAGACACACTTCAAACCACCTTCCTTCTGGTGAACTCTTGCGACCTTGAAACCTTATTTCTGATCTCACCACTCTCAATCTCTTGGCCACTGGAGCTACAATTTGGGTTCCCATCCCTCTGCTGAATTAGTTTAAACTTTCTCGAAGACCATTAGCAAATCTAGAAGGACAAGGGCAATCGATACATAGGAATACGACTACGTACAAATTTCCTCCATTGACACTCACTGTCCTGACATGGAAATATATCACTGTTCCTTCAGCGTTGCTAGGTAAAAATTCTGTAACTCCCTCCCTAACAGCATTCTGGAAGTACCCATGCCAAGTGGACTGTAGCGATTTAAGAAGGCAGTTCACCATCACCCTTTTAAGGGGAACTAATTATAAATAAATTAATCCTGGCCTAGCCAGCGATGCCTCAGAATGACTTTTAAAAATTGAAGACTTGTTATTTGTTTCCAGTAGAAATAGTGGATGTGCAGATAAACTAGGTTTTATTTGCTTTATTTTTAGGGAAAATCATTATACAACACCTGAGGCACATCGTACATTCATGCAACTATATCGAAGTATATTCCTTCAACCAAAACACAGGCTACCTAAGATTCCTGACTTAACAGTGAGGTGAGAAATCCAGTTTATCTCGCAGGCACAAGGACAAAGATAAAATTATTTTGTTTTAAACAAATGGAATTCAAAGAAATGAAGACAGAATTGAAAAATATAGAAACAGAAACATTGCTATATTTAACTGAGGAACGTTATTAATATTGATTTTTTTAAAAACAGGATGAGTAAACTAATGTTATTCTTATTTGTTTGTGAAATGTGGACATCCCTTGCAAAGCCACCATATCAGTATTATTGATTCTGAATTGCGTTTGAAAAGACAGTGATGAGCCAGCTTTTTGGTGCAGCTCATTTGTATACAGGTTGACCTACAGTACTGTTAAGCTGGAAATTTGAGGATTTTGACCCAGTCAATGTGGAAGGGCTCAGGTTTTCAAGCCTTGGTTGTGTGTTACCTAGAGTGGAACTTGCAGTTACATTGTTCCCATATGCCTTGATCATTCATTTCTCTGCGTTCTAAAGGCATACATGCTGAATTTCCTTGGTAATTTCAATGCTAGATTTGGCAGGGACTCACACTTTTGGAAAGGCTTGATTGGCATTGAGAAAGCAAACAGCAACAGATTCCTTCTCCTGATGAAATACCTAGAACATGGTCTAGTCACAATAAATACTCTTTTATGTCAGAAGGACAAATACAAGCTCTCACAGGATTCTCAGTCCAGAGTTTGGCAGGAACGTTCCAAGATTGCTTGACTGTGTCACTGTCCACGAGGGTATTTGAAAGGATGTTTGTATTATCTCCACATTACAATATATGATGACTCTTGAGTTGACCATTGCCGAATCTAGCCATCAGACTGAGCTATAATGACAGCAGCAGCAGCAGAAGTACTGTCACAAAAAATTCAGTGTTGACGGAGTCAAAGAAAGATCTATTCACTCCGCGCCTCATAGCTAACCTGTCGATACTTAGCGAAGAGGGACCACAGAATGATTACAATTTTTGGTCTGCCCTTAAATTCATCATAGATAGTAGCTGTGAAGAGACTTGGATTTCTCCACCAGGAAACATCAAGACTAGTTTGATGAGAATGACGAAAGAATCCTGAGGCTACTGAATTGCAAGCACAAGCTATTCCTGAACTGGAAACAGCACCAAAACTTGAGGTAAAGAAAACAGCTGTACAGACGAATGAGGGGCAAGGTCCAACAAATGAATCTATAATCTAAAGCACTAGTGATGGATGTAAAGGGTGAAGGGAATCCAGCAACTATCAACAGATGAGTGGATTCTATAGCACAGTCAAGACCATCTACAATCCAAGCACGCAAGGATCTATCCTATTGAGAATGAAGTATGGAATGGTACACATCAAGAAAAAAGGAAAAGTGAGAATTCGTTAGAAGGATCTCTTCGACTGTGACTTGATGCTCAGTGTGAGTGCCTTGACTTCATCCCTGCCTCAACACAACCCAGCCCAACACAAGGTTGAAAAAGTAACTTGACAACTGACAACCAGCACTTATCTGTTTATTCTCACCCCTTCACTTCTGTCTTCTAACCAGATAATTTTCTATGATTTTCCAAGGCCTTTCTGGAGGATTCTGCTGAGCTTGCCCTTAATGTTGAAGGTTTTTATCGAGAATGTGAACATAGAAATCCCTATTCAACTATGGATGACATGGTGGCTCAGTGGTTAGCACTGCAGCCTCACCGTGCCAGGGACCCAGGTTCGATTCCAGCCTTGGGTGACTGTCTGTGGTGTTTGCACATTCTCCCCGTGTCTGTGTAGGTTTCCTTCGGATGCTCTGTTTCCTCCCACAGTCCAAAGATGTGCAGGTCAGATGAATTGACCAATCTAAATTGCCCTTAGTGTTAGGTGCTTTAGTCAGAGGGAAAATGGGTCTGGGTGGGTTACTCTTCAGAGGGTTGGTGCAGACCTCCAAAGGGCCACACTGTAGGGAATCTAATCTAATCTAACTCTGACAGTCTCTTAAAACCTATTTAATGACGATCTACTGGACAATGTGGATCAATTTTGAAGCAATCTAGAGAAGGTTCATTAGGTTTATTTGGGATATGAATAGATTTTCTTTTGAGGAATGGTTGAGTAGGTTGGGCCTGTACTTAAGGAGTTTAACAGAATGAGAGGCAAAATTATTAAACATATAAGATTCTTAGTGGGCTTGTAAGGGTAAACACTAAGAAGTAGTCTTCCCCTGTGAGAGAGTGCCATGCATCCTCCTTTGTGCATTGGAGTTACTTCAAATCTCTTGGGAAAATTCCCCAGTGATGCTTCTGCAAAGTGCTGAGAATCCGCTGGCAGGATAGGTGCTCTAACCTAAATATCACTCTCAGCACCATCTGCCCACTTGCGATGGGGTTTGAGGAACAAGCTTTGAGCTATTTAATCATCACAACTCTATAGTGAAAGAAGGTCATCCTCAATCCCAAAGGACTGCCTGAGAGAAAAGAGATGAATTGCTGTAGCGTACTTTGTAGGTGCAACTACTGCCAGTGACAGAAGGAGTGAGGCTTTAAGGTGATAATGGGGAGTTATTTCTAACATCAAGGAACTGGTTATAGTAAATAACCTGTGTTGGCCAGACTACATTGTCCACATGCCTGACACAAGGTTTCCAAAACAAGCTCTCTTATCTGAGCTTCAGCATGGTTTGTGGTAGCTAGGAGTGCAGAGGAAATGCTGCAAGGATGTCCTCAAAGCTTCCCTAAAAAAAAATTGCAACATCCTAATGACTTGTGGGAATCTATAGTCTACGATATCTCGTATAGGAGAAAACGCATCCACAAAATTGAAAACCAATTTGGGTATCTTCAGCAGGACCTGAAGGAGGCAAAGTGCAAGAAGTGGAAGGAGTGTGCAAAAGTCCAAGCATCACATGCATCTGTATCAAGAGGTAGCACAGTTGTTCAATGGTTAGGACTGCTTCCTCATGGTGCCGGGGACCCAGATTCGATTCCACCCTTGGGTGACTGTCTGTGTGGAACTTGCACATTGTCCTTGTGTCTGCATGGGTTTCCTCCAGGTGCTCTGGTTTCCTCCCACAGTCTAAGGATGTACAGGTAGGTAAATTGCCCATAGTATCCAGAGGTGTGCAGGCTCGGAAGGTTAGCCATGAGAAATGCAAGGTTACAGGGATAGGGTAAGGGGACAGATCTGGGTGGGATACTCTTCGGAGGGTTGGTATGGACTCAATGGACCAAATTGCCTGCTTCACACTGTATATTCTATGATTCTAAGCATCATCTGCCCACTTGTGACTCTTAATCATTATAACTCCACAGTGGAAGAAGGTCGTCCTCAATCCCAAGGGTCTGTTTGAGAGAAAAGAGGTGAATAGCTGCAGAGCATTTTGTAGATGCAACCACTGCCAGTGACAGAAGGTCCTCTGGAATTTTACCTATTTGAGAGGTTGTGAATAGTACTATGTACCAGACAACCTTCAATAAATATTCCTTCTTTCCACCTTATGATGGCAGGTGCATCATTGATGAAGTAGCTGAAGATGGTTTGACAAAGCATAATTGGGAGAATTCACCTTCTCATCATAATAGTGCCTTATCCACCTAAAAGCTAGTGTAGCCAAGATCCATGTTTAATATCTCAACTGAAAGGAAACACATCTGCCTCCTTCAGTACTTCACTAAAGTATTATGTGAATTATGTGCTTAAGTCTCAGCCTTGTTGTTCAGTTACAAAATGTGGTATAATTTATTTCTCACCAAATTTGTCAGTATGCATTTTGTAAAAACAATGACTGCAGATGCTGGAAACCAGATTCTGGATTAGTGGTGCTGGAAGAGCTCTTCCAGCACCACTAATCCAGTATGCATTTTGTGATGATACAATGGCTTTAAGACCGTATTTTGTCCTTTTTTTTGAAGAGAGGTTTTGACTTAGAGGTGTCAGGCTATCTCTTCCAAGCCAATGAAATAAACAGCTTGGTGAGGCTTTCAGATTTCTTTTTAATGTTAGAACAATAGAAGCAACATGAGTGGGTGAGCCAGAATCCCACAGTACCAGGGTTTTAGTTTATTTTCTAGTTGTTGGGGTTTTGAAGTTGTTGTGGAAGCTGCCATACCTCTCCCTTTGCCAGAATTTTCTCTTGGTGTTCTTTCCTCCTGGACTGGAGAAGTACTGCATATCACTGAATTTGCCTTTGCTAAGGGTGTGTTTATAGGATGTTGCTATACTGGAACAGTTGCTGTTGACTAGTTTAATACTGCATATTCTTTTTAGTTTTCTTTTAAGCACCTTACACTTGCCTTTAAATAGGCTAGACTCTAAGGTTTATCTTATCTCCTTGATATATTTAAAGGGGTTTGGTCTGATTCATAACAGTTTTAATGAGACAATTGTTTAAGCTTTTATTTTAAATAACCATTTTAACCTTAAGTATTTATTTGTGCCTTTGATTTTTTTCCTTTGCTAAGCAGCAGGTTGCACCAGAACACAGAAACAGATGAATTAGTAAATAAAGATCAAGATTACCTGAATAAACTGCTGGACAAGAAAAACATGGAGGATATACCAAAACACATGCAGAAAAAGATTAAAATCCTAATTAGGATACTTAAAAAACTGTGAGTGTTAGAAGGTGAAGAGATTTACAGTTCTTATGTGCTAATATTAAAAAAATGCAAATTTAACAAAATTAACCATTTGTTTTATTTAAAATTTGTTCCATACTGTGAATTAAATTCTGAAGCAGACAGATATTACTCTGACTATAATTTGAGTTTATGATTGTAGTAAATCTCATTACAGTTGCCATGGTCTTCGTTAATATTTTTGAAAGCATTTTTATCCTGCAGAGCTATACTTAATAGAAATTTGATTGAGATTATCCATTCAGGAATTGTATCAGCTATGCATCCTTTAGGCTAAATCAAATCTAATGCCTGGAGATGAAAGGTCAATGTTCTAATTTAGTGTGCTGAAGAGCTCTGTCCATGAGGGAGAAAAACTATTCGAACCACGAGGACTTGGTAATTAGAAATTAACTGCTATGAAGTAACTCTCACTTGTTACAGATGTCACTGCATTGAAATTGTGGAGCAAAGCAGAAAATATACTTCTATGTAGTTGGTTCAGATAACCATTATCAGTAGTCAGCTATTTCAGGTCACAGATTGATTTCACTGATGATGGCGTTTAGAATAAAGGGACCTATATTCAATGCAAAAGATTAAAAGCATTTCTAACTTTTGCCAGATCTTAACAACTTGAAATGTTAATAACCTTTTTCTGCATTCTCTGTTATTATGGTAATAAATCAATCTTCCATTCCAAGTAGTGAACAATCATAAATGTCAAGTTTAATGTCTTCACATTGTCAATTGTTTTAGAAGATTTTTAATGTCAAATTTTATTTATCTTCTAACTTTTCATTTCTGTCTCATTCTAAATCCTGTCTTCCTCTCTTCCATTTGCTTATCCTTTTGTATCAGGTTGTATCAAATTCATCATTCTTTTCAGTTGTTCTATTACTGTTTCCCAATTCTTAAACATGATTTCTTAAAGAGTATGCTGCTTATTCTGTTGTTCACCAAGTCTGCACTGCTTTAAACTTGTAACTTTGTGATCAAAATCTTGATTTCCTAATTAAATTATTAACTAACAAGCTTGTTGCAAATGACAAATCTGGGCCAGCATATTTAAGGGTACTCAAATAAATTCCCATTCTGCTGAAGGAGATGATGCTGAACTTGGGATGTGATTTTTAAAAAAATAATCTACATGATGTCAGGTTTTGCTGTCTGGGCTAGCATTTATTACCCATTCCTAACTTCCCTCATCTGAGTGTCTTGCAAAACTGTTTCAAAGGGCCACATTGCAATGCGTTTTTATGTCCATGTAACTACCAAGCTGCATTTAGTATCTAAATTTACAAGGGATGAATTTGAATGATAATTTGCATCATTCGAAAAGGTATCTGGGATAATGGAGTGGCAAAATGCTGTTTGTACTTAATGCTACTGAGTGTCTTGACAGATACAGCCATGAACGTGTACACTAGTTTGTCAGAATAACAATCTGCAAACTATAAAACTCCAAATGAGCAATGGTCGGTGCTTATGAGCTTGTGACTGAAGCTTAACAATCAAAATTTAGGATTGTAAGAAATAAACCTAATCAGACATTTGTAGATTTGTAGGAGAAAAAGGAATGAAGTAGGATTTGGTTTTGATCACTGAAATTAATACAAAACGTTGAGAATGTGAGCAAAATCATGGTTATGGAAGAATTCCAAAGCAGTATTTCAGAAATCCCCAAGACAAGTTTAGATGAACATCAAGTATTAAAAATTTGAGAATCAGCATTTCTGGCAGATACCCATGATACCTCATGGAGATAGTTATGTGAAATAGGGAAATGTTCATATGGAAGGAAGCTGGAGGAATATAAAACTGGGAATGGAAAAAGTATTAAGTTAGGATGCAAGCAGAGGGACACCAAAATAGATAAGGAGAAAGGCTATAATCTAAAATTGCTGTGAAGAAATAAATGTGTTTCCATTGTAATAAGTTTGGACATACTAAAGCCAATAATTGGAAGTTACATTTCAAGATGGTGGCAGAAGAGAACGCATCAGCTGGAACTCATTTGCTCCATCCATTTCTTTTACTTCTTTTTCTCTTCTTTTCTCTTTTGTGTTTTTTTGCTCTCTCTACTTTCTTCTCGATGTCTTCCTGATCTCCTGGCCTCAGTGCGGACTCGGATTCCTGGTTAAAGTGCGGACCCAGCAAGGCGTCGTCTTGGCCCAGGCTGACAGTCTCTTGGCCTGGCGTGGCAGCCTCCCAGCCTGGCATTTTTTTTGGCCTGGCACAACAGTCTCTTGGCAATATGTGGTGGTCTCTCAGCTTGGCATGTCCTCAGCGTGGACATCTGGCCTTGAGATGATTCCAGAGTGGTCTCCCAGCTTTGAGAACCTTAAAGTGAAGCCCAGTATGGTCTGGCGTCAAGGCCCGATGTGGACTAGAGGCTAGATGCAAGCATGGACTGGGTTGGAAGAACTTCTTATTTCTCTATTTTCTAATTTATCCCTGTGATCTGTAATACTGGAATTTTTGTTTCTTTATTTTTCTTTTTGTTCCTTGTACTCAAGATTTTGTACCTAAGATGGCACAATAAGTACCGATGTGTAAATGTTTCACTGTACTTATTTGAGTATGTGTGACAATAAAGCTAATTCAGTTCAACATGGGCGACTGATTGTAGCAGTAAGAATGCCTGAGGAATCCCCAGAAAAAGATGCAGCAGGAAGAGTAGTAATACCATAGCAGTGGTATAAGTAGAGAATGTTCCTTTAGAACCAACTAGGAGTTCTATCTTTCCTTTATTTCCATTTTCACGACCTTTGCCTTTTGCTGTGGGCATGCTCACCATCTATTCTACTTGCTCCTCCTCTCCCTCTGTGACTAACATAAAACCCATTATTTTCCAGTTCCTTTCAGAAGAGTCTTCAGAAGAGTCACACTGGGCTTGAAACGTTAACTGTTTCTCTGTCCAGTGATGCTGCCAGACTTGTTGGGTTTCTTCAGCACTTTCTGTTTTCTTTTATTTAAGATTTCCAAAGACCATCGTATTTTACTTTTACTTAAGGGATTGTTTTTGGGCTATTTTGTGGTGAGCTTTCTTTACTCAATCATTTTCTAAATGTCTGTGCCAAATAGTCATTGAATTGCTGTAATGAAGTCTGATCAGCTGCAGTATGGGGGTGTGTGCGAACCTTCAAAAGAGCTATTTATTGAGGGCTTAACTTACAGCTACCATCAATGTGTAAGAGAATTAGAAGAAACTGATATTGCCTGGCATCCTTTACCTTTTTACTATTTATAAAACAATGCTGGAAATCTTTGTTGGCAGAATCCTGAGGTTATTAGCATTTTTCCTTCTGCTATTCCATGTTATCTGAATGCTGGAGAGCTAATTTACCTTGCCAGTCACCACCTGTCAAGATAATTTCTTCTAAGAGAGTTGAATCCTGGAATGATAAAGAGGACAATTTTTCTTTTTCACTCTAAAGGGAATGCCAAACTTCTCTCTGTAAATATAGCAGATCTGTTTCATTCCGCAGTTCTTTCTGAGAAAGCAATTAACTTGCTTTTTACATAATGGCTTCAAGTGTTGCTGCTTAAAATTTCATGCCCCTACAGACATCATAAAAGCTGAAAGCTACTGTTCTTATATAATTGATAGTCATGATTTGGAGGTGTTGGTGTTAAACTGGGGTGTACAAAGTTAAACATCACACAACACCAGGTTATAGTCCAATAGTTTAATTGGAAGAACTAGCTTTCAAAGCGCTCTCCTTGTGGTTGCCAAACTTACCTGACATGCATCCACATATTTTGTTTTGTTTGGGGATTGCTCCCAGTAGCCAAGCCCACTTACAGCTCTGTTAATCCCAGTAGTGGCAGGAAGAGACCCTGAAGATGAGTGTGCAAAGAATTATCCTAACAACAAATTTAGGACTGTCAGTTAGATGTGCAGTGGAAGTTACATACTTTACTGTACTGTGTACACATTCCTTAAAGACAGAAAGAACTTGGATAGACACTGCATCTGTTGCAACTCAACAAATTAGGGTGACAGCTATTCACTGGTTCATTTCTTAGAACAATGCCCTGACAAATCAAAGTCAACTGTCTGGTTTAATATTTAAGCAAAGCCTGTTAATCATCATTAATTCTGACATTTTCCATGCCAATAGCTGTACCAGTCAGCACTTCCCTACTGCAGCATAAATATGCGGTTATTCCCCTTAAATTGGTGTTCTTGTGAATTGTCCTAATAAGCGCAAACTAAAAAACTTTGATAAAGTTATGTTGTTTTTCAGCAGTATTCAAAAAGTAAATACCTTATTTTTTAATTTGTATAAAATTTTACATTTAAAAATACAATTTATGAATAACTACATTATAGTGCTGATGTACCATTGCAAATGGGATGTGGGTATCAGTCACTGAATCAACATTTATTACCCATTTGCAGTTGCCTTTAAGAAGGTGGTGGTGAAACTGCCTTCTTGAATCATTGCAGTTATGTGCTGTAGGTAGACCTGTTAGGAATGCAGTCCCAAGATTTTGAACCAGTGATGCTGAGGGAATCGTGTAATACTTCTCTGTCAGAAAAATGAGCAGATTGGAAGAGAGGTGATGGTGTAGTGGTATTCTGAAAGAATGGCTAGTTATTGGGAAAACCCCTCTGGTTCACGAATGTCCTCTAGGGAAGGAAATTTGCAACCTTATCAGGTCTGGCTAACATGTGACTCCAGAGCCACAGAAATGTGGTTGACTTTTAACTGGTCTAGCAAGCCATCCAGTTCTATCAACTGCTAGAAATTAAAACCGTAACTTTTATAAGGAGAACATGATTTGCTATATCATGACCTTGATGCATACTAATGCATGCAAACAAATATAAAACAGGGTCATAAACAGAGAAAAAGTGCATTTAGAGAAAATATCTTTGAAAAACTGCTACAAACTGATAGATTGTTATATTTCTGACCTGGATAAAATTATGCAATATTTATTACATGGCCAATTAGAGCCATAGAGTCATAGAGATGTACAGCACGGAAACAGATCCTTCAGTCCATGCTGACCAGCTATCCCAACCCAATCTAATCCCACCTGCCAGCACGAAACCCATATCCCTCCAAACCCTTCCTGTTCACATACCCATCCAGAGGCTTTTTAAATGTTGCAATTGTACTAGCCTCCACCACTTCCTCTGGCAGCTCATTCCATACATGTACCACCCTCTGTGTGAAAAAGTTGCCCCTTAGGTTTTTTTTATATCTTTCCCGTCTCACTTTCAACCCCTAGTTCTCGACTGCCCCATCCCAGGGAAGAGACTTTGTATATTTATCCTATCCATGCTCTCATGATTTTATAAACCTCTATAAGGTCATGCCTCAGCCTCCGACGCTCCAGGGAGTACAACCCCAGACTATTCAACCTCTCCCTATAGCTCAAATCTTCCAACCCTGGCAACATCCTTGTAAATCTTCTCTGAACCCTTTCAAGTTTCACAACATCTTTCCAATAGAAAGGAGACCAGAATTGCACGCAATATTCCAACAGTGGCCTAACCAATGTCCTGTACAGCTGCAACATGACCTCCCAACTCCTGTACTCAATACTCTGACCAATAAAGGAAAGCATACCAAATACCTTCTTCACTCTTCTATCTGCTTGCAACTCCATTTTCAAGGAGCTATGAATCTGCACCCCAAGGTCTCTTTGTTGAGCAACACTCCCTAGGACCTTACTATTAAGAATATAAGTCCTGCTAAGATTTGCTTTCCCAAAATGCAATATCTTGCATTTATCCAAATTAAACTCCATCTGCCACTTCTCAGTTTATTGGCCCATTTGATCAAGATCCTGTTGTAATCTGAGGTAACCTTCTTCGCTGTCCACTACACCTCCAATTTTGGTGTCAACTGCAAACTTACTAACTGTACCTCTTATGCTCACATCCAAATCATTGATATAAGTGACAAAAAGTAGTGGACCCAGCACCGATCCTTGTGGCACTCCATTGGTCACAGGCCTCCAGTCTGAAAAACAACCCTCCACCACCACCCTCTGTCTTTTACCTTTGAGCCAGTCCTGTATCCAAATGGCTAGTTCTCCCTGTATTCCATAGATCTAACCTTGCCAACCAGTCTCCCATGGGGAGCCTTTTTGAATGCCTTACTGATGCCCATATAGATCACGTCCACCGTTCTGCCCTCATCAATCTGTTTGTTACTTCTTCAAGAAACTCAATCAAGTTTGTGAGACATGATTTCCCATGCACAAAGCCATGTTGACTATTCCTAATCAGTCCTTACCTTTCCAAATACATGTACATCCTGTCCCTCAGGATTCCCTCCAACAATTTGCCCACCATCGATGTCAGGCTCACTGGTCTATAATTTTGTGGCTTGATCTTACCACCCTTCTTAAACAGTGGCACCATGTTAGCCAACCTCCAGTCTTCTGTCACCTCACCTATGACTATTGATGATACAAATATCTCAGCAAGAGGCTCAGCAATCACTTCCCTACCATCCCACAGGGTTCTAGGGTACACCCGATCAGGTCCTGGGGAATTATCCACTTTTATGCGTTTCAAGGCATACAGCACTTACTCCTCTGTAATATGGGCATTTTTGAAGATGTCACCATCTATTTACCTACATTTTATACCTTCCATGTCCTTCTCCACAGTAAACGTTGATGCAAAATACTTGTTTAATATCTCCCTCATCTCCTGCAGTTCCACACAAAGGCCACCTTGCTGATTTTTGAAGGGCCTGTTCTCTCCCTTGTTGCCCTTTTGTCTTTTATGTATTTGTAAAAACCCTTTGGATTGTCCTTAACTCTATTTGCCAAAGCTATCTTGTGTCCCCTTTGTGCCTTCCTGATTTCCCTCTTAAGTATACTCCTACTGCTTTTTTACTCTTCTAAGGATTCACTCGATCTAACCTGTCTATACCTGACATATGCTTCCTTTATTTTCTTAATCAAACCCTCAATTTATTTAGTCATCCAGCATTCCCTCCATCTACCACCCTTTTCTTTCATCCTGACAGGATTATACTGTCTCTGGATTCTCGTTATCTCATTTCAGAAGGCTTTGTATTTTCCAGCCGTCCCTTTATCTGCGAACATCTGCCCCCAATCTTGCCCAATACCGTCAAAATTAGCCTTCCTCAAATTTGGAACTTCAACTTTTAGATCTGGTCTATCCTTTTCCATCACTATTTTAAAACTAATAGAATTATGGTCGCTGGCCCCAAAGTGCTCCCCCACTGATACCTCAGTTACCTGCCCAACCTTATTTCCCAAGAGTAGGTCAAGTTTTGC
This sequence comes from Chiloscyllium punctatum, assembly GCF_047496795.1. Taxonomy (NCBI): domain Eukaryota; kingdom Metazoa; phylum Chordata; class Chondrichthyes; order Orectolobiformes; family Hemiscylliidae; genus Chiloscyllium; species Chiloscyllium punctatum. Next base: position 51,294,380 of record NC_092743.1, on the reverse strand, counting down.
ACCTTCTCTAGTAGGGACATTCACATATTGAATCAGAAGATTTTCTTCTGCACACTTAACAAATTCCCTTCCATCTAAACTCTTAACATTATGGAAGTCCCAGTCTATGCTTGGAAAATTAAAATTCCCTACCATAGTCACCCTATTATTCTTACAGATAACTGAGATCTCCTTACAAATCTGTTTCTCAATTTCCCTTTGACTATTAGGGGGTCTATAATGCAATTCCAATGAGGTGATCATTCCTTTCTTATTCCTCAGTTCAATCCAAATAACTTCCCTGGATGTATTTCTGGGAATATCCTGCCTCAGTACAGCTGTAATATTATACCTAGGGGAAAGTGTTTCAGCAATTGGTAAATTATTGAAACATTATGTTCATCAGTTTGTTTGCAAAGAAGTAAACCTTTATTGTGAAGGCTTAATGAACTCTTAAAACTCAATTATTTTGAGGTGCCAAATTCCTTTTTAAAGGGAAAATAAAAACAGAAGGTGAATCATTGGGACCTTCACAATCTTTAAACAGTCATGTGATATGTGCAGTCTCATCTTTCAGGAATAGATTTTGGTTTTGTATGATTATCACAAAACACCAAAAAGAAAGAGAAAAAAAGTTGCATTTACATGTTGTCTTTCATGACCTCAGGTCATCCCAAAGAACTTCATATCCTGTTACCTGAACCCTGGTCAGCCTATTGAACAAACCACAAGGAGATTGAACAGTCTACATCATGGCAAATCAGGAGAACGGGGCTGAATTGCATTTAAAAATTATGTTATAGCTTGGTACAGAGTAACTAGGCCACAGAAAACACAGGCAGCATCAGAGTCTGTTACTCATCTTAATCCTTGTTACATGGGACTGCTACACACTACCTTACACATCTAATTATTAATTATAAAATGAGGGCTTCCATGGAAGAGAACTTCCAGTTGAGGATGACCATTACCTCCGGATTAAAACAAGGAATGCTGTGGTATGTCTGGAAAAGAGTGGAACAACATGGAGAGAATTTCCACTAGGTGGCTAAAATTATGTGGTGCAGGTTCCCATGGGAGGTATTGGGGCGCAAAACTAATGTGAAATTCTATCCAAATGTAGGTCAGTTTAGACAAGGGTCCACTGCATGTTTGAGCTGCCTCATTACCATGCGAGCCATCGAAGCTAAGCACTAGTCTTGAGACCATGGATAGCTAGATACTGACAGATGCACAATGTGAGAGTTCTTCTGCCAAGATCCAACCTACTCATCCACCACTCAGCAAGTTCTCAATTTTTCTCTTAGTATGCTTGCTGATATGTAAATGGGGATATTTTTAGGAGTGGAGTTTAAATTATGGAGCATTATAAAGTAGTAATTTATGTTTCCTTCCTGCAAATAGTTGGGTGTTTTCTCTAACCTGGGTTCAACTGTCAGATAAGTTGGGGATTTTGGATAGTTTGATTAAATCTTTCCACATTTGTGATGACTGGAGATAGTGTAGCTTGATTTCCAGCTCACTACCCTAGTGATCTGTGTCATTAGCCTGTCTAATCTTTTCTCTTCAAACAATCCACTCATTCCAGGTATTATTCTGGTACTACTGTAAACTGCTTCCAGTGCACTTACTTTGTTCCTTATAAAAGATGATAAATGCAGTGCACAGGACTCTACTTGTGGCCGCAGAAGTGTCCAGTATATGGCTATCGTATATACGCCTTTAAAAGTCTCATTTTTTAGACTATTTTTAAAGGTTCATTTTATAAGGTCGACAATACACGAGCACTAGTTTTAAGGGGCTGAAATTCAGGCTGCAGTTCGAAGTACTGTATTATTAAGAGAATTTGATTTGATTGCTCAACTAATCCCGGGTAAAGAAGAAGAAGAACACAATGAATTATAGTAAAGATATTTACCAGGTAAAAGTAAGAGAAACAAGAATGAATTACAGTAAGTTCTATTTATACATACCAACACGAAAATTTAACATGTCAAAGAATCATTGAAATCCTGCAAAATCACACTGTACAACATCATCATGGCTTGGGATAATGGCACACTTAAAATGCAACATTTATTAAGTTCTGAATGTGTAAGCATCTTGAACTTTCCCGCCAAATTCTTCCATTTCCCTCCCATTTACTCCCATATGTTGTAAACCTCAGCAACATTAACAAATTTGTCAAAGAATTAAATATGTATGTACCTAATATATCTCACCTTTATTCAAATATAATGTCACAATTAAAATGATTAAATTTTTAATGATATTAACTTTTGGATGCATAGTAAATAAAGTGCAAAAAGTACTGATAGACTTAGTACCGGTCTGAATGAATGAATGAATGAATCAAAAAGTGCAGGAGAAACCAAGTGGGCTACTGATAACTAGAGTTATGAATGAATGAATGAATAGAGACGCAATAGAGTAAACAAAGAGCGATGAGTAGTGTTACTGGTATGAATGAATGAATGTGATTTTGTTTAAGAAGGTTTATGGGAACATGCAGTTTCCTTTGTAAGAGGTTTATAATGCGATCTAGTGGGGTCGACTTTTACATGAGATATATGGAAAATACAAGATTGTTTCGGCCAAAAATAAGGGGTCGACGTTTACATGAGATCGACTTTTAAACAAGTATGTACGGTACCTTACGTTTGTATTCAATTCTTCTCACCTAATTACTTGCTGTGCCTGAATACTAATCTTTTGTGATTCACATGCGAGGACATCCAGGTTCTTTGGTACCTCAAAGTTCTGTAATCTCTCACCATTTAGAAATACGCTTCTATTTTATTCTTTCTCCCAAACTGACAATTTCATATTTTCTCACATTGTACAATGTGCCAGATCTTTGCCCACTCACTTAACCTACATATGTATTTCTTAGCAGTATTTTTATGTGCTCTTCACTCTTTACTATCTTTGTCATCAGCAAGTTTGGCAACCATAACTTCCATTCTTTAATCCAAGTCATTTATACAAATATATAAACATGTAGAGTCAGAGAGTTAATTAGGTCTGTGAAAACTTTCAACAAAGCTTCTAAAAATAGTTTAAAAAGATTTGATGGGGATTTCAAATGATACCACTGTTATCTTTCAAGTTCTTTTATGCAGAATCCAAGCATTTGTTTGAGGAAATGTTCCAGATGGTTGAATGTCTTGATCTTTAATGTTGGCTTCTCTAGTTATAAAGATACCTTCTTTTTGAAAATACAATGAGGGAGTTTTTCTAACCTCAATTCTCCTCCTGCCCCACCTCTGACATATGTTTTTTTTAACAGGAAAGCACACTAAACATGTAAGGTAGATATCTCGGTGCCTTACTGCCCACTGCTGTCCAGTCCCATAATTCTGAATGTAGAAGTACCCACAAGTACATATGCCCATGCATCTATTGAGGCTATTAACTTTTGAAAATTTCATTCAGGGAATGTAAGTGTTGCTGGCTGGGTCAGCCAGTTATTGTCCATCACTACTTGTCTTTGAGGAAGCAGTAGTGATCTGCCTTCTTGCACTGCTGCAGTACATTAGGTGTAGGTACAGCTGTAATACCACTGGGGAGAGAGTTCCAGGACTTTGACCCAACAACAACGAAGAAACAGCAATATATTTCTAAATCAAGATGGTGAGTGGTTTGGAGGGAATTTTGCAGGTGATGGTTTACCCATGTATCTGCACCCCTGTCCTTCTAGATAGTAATGGGAATGGTTTGGAGTGCTGCTATGGAGCCTTGGTGAACCACCTTGTTACATAGCGATTAAGGGCTTCAATCTTCCTCTTCTTCTATAGTTCATTGGGTGTGATTGTGGATCAGAATGCTTCAGCTGGTCTTTTACAAAATTTGGTGAAAGGTAGGAAGGAAGGAGGGTACTTATTGCAGAAAGCCCTGTGTTCCTCGGGCTGTGTACCTCTATAGTGCCTTACTATTAGTCCCTCAAACCTCAGACCTCTCATCAGTTATCCTTGGGGTATCCAATTCTTCCTTACTGAAGAAACCTAGGACTGACCTTGTTTCATGGCACAACAACGTAGGACTGCCTGCAGTGTCAGCAGTATTCACTATTCCTTTTGGCAATGCTGAGACTAGAAGAGCTTCAGCCAACACAGATTGACTGGCAGCTCTTGACTGGGATGTCCTTCCACTGAGAGGTTGAAATCCCACAGTCTGCTTGTTAATGCTGCTCACATTGTAATATTGCTTTGGATGGTCTTTTTAAAAACTTAGTTGATCAGTCTGCTATCAACATTTTTTCTGACCCACTCGACCATGAAAAATTTTGTCCGTTGACTGTTTTCAGTTAACTCGCAGAGATAGGCGATATTATTCACTCAGCTAAGTAATCCTTGTGTTAAAGCTGTCTCAGAGATTAAATAGCCTAATCCTATAGCTACTGTGATATTTTAGAGATATAACAAACAAAATAAATTGCATGTTTAGCCTTGCCTTTGTTTGAAGTCTAGCTACAGATGTGTTGTGCGAAATATGAAAACAAACAAACAAAAGCAATAAAATGAAGGTGCTATCCATTTGAGAAATCAGATCAATTTGATGGTCATTTTCTTACATGCCTTCCAATATTCTTTGTAGACCTTTTAACAGAACACGTGCAGAGCGCCTGAATACTTATAAGATATTGAAGATTTTCACAGCAATTAATACACAGTTTACAGATGAGGAGTTGAAACAACTCAGTGCACAGATACTGATGGAATCATATGCTAAAGGTGACACAGGTACTGTTCTATATTTTCCCTTTAAATTTGCATTTGTTTTGTTTCATATAGTGAAGTAGATATAAATCAACATGGTTTAAATCTTTCCAAATTTTGATGGTTTTTTGTAAAAATAGTTCACAAAATAGGTGCCACAAAATACGGTATAAATTTAAGACGAATGATTAAACTGAATGCCATATATCCCAAAGTTAAAAATCCTGACCCTTTACCATTATTTTTTCCATTTTTAAATTAGCAATAGTTATGTTTCTGTGCAAAATAGAACAGGAGGCATAATCTGCTGAATTATGTCTAGATTTACAGGTGGGAGCCATCTTAACCTGTGTGAGAATTGAGGCAGCTATCAGCAGGGTGTTCTATGATGGAAGGCCACACATCATACTGTTGAAGGAAGTGAACTACTATGAATTTGTTCGGCTCTAAGGATCTGTGCCAATTCTTGAAATGTGCAGAAACCACATCAAGCCGACAACTTAAAGCAGCCCTGATGCTAGGCAGACACTGGGATAAGAGAAATTAAGGTTAGCAAACAGCATGTTGCTAGCAACAATCAGAAGGCTGTCAGCTCAGTAGAACTTCTGAGAGGAGTTAAAGTTGGCCATCAAGGCAAAGGCACAGTCACCTCCATTTTTAGACATATGCAATAGGATAAGCATATGTTAATGTAGGCCATGTCAGTTCAGCTCAAAGTGCAAAGCTACCTACTCACTGCTTTGGGCTGAAGGGTCATTGTTTGCTGCTTCTGACTCTGATGGCTCCTTTCACTCCTGGGAGACTGCTGGAAGTCTGCCTCCATTCAGCTGATGGCCTCCCAGTGCATTTGTTTAAGCACCGTTTGACTATGGCAGGCAGCTGACTCTCAGTACTGTCCTGACCACTGGGACAAGACTTGTGATGGAATTGCAAGTTATCAGCATTTTATTGTATCCCCAAGTCCCTTTTTACCTTCCAGGAGACTGTAACATTCTGCTGAGGGTTACTTGTCAGAGAGTCAATTTCCTTGGTCAGATATTTATTTGGCTTTGGCTTGGGAATCAGCAGATCATTATGTCAAATAAGAAAAGGCAGACTAGAGCTGGAATTCTGAGTCTTCTTTTGACCATTTTCTTCTAAAGATTTTATAACAATTACTTACTGAGGTAAGTGCACCTCTGCCATTCAGTGATAGGTTCAGTAAGGCTTCTGCCAGAATTAGATAACATATGAAGAATTCTGAGTCCGCTTTCAAATAAAAGTCTCTTTGCTAAGTTCAGTAAAGCCACATAGTTTAAAAACAGAAAGTGCTGGAGAAACTCAATGGTCTGGCAGCATCCGTAAAGAGAAAACAATGTTAACATTTTGAGTCCAGTGATCCTTCATCAGAACTAGTGCAGAACAACAATTTTTGATTTTGTTTCATCTGCAGCATTGACATTTTCTTCTAATAAAAGCCATATAGTTACTTGTTAATCAGTAATCATTTTTATTTTGTGCAGTGTATGGAAATCAGACATTCTACATGATCATAAAAGGTTCTGCCAAGCCTTACACAAAGCTTAATGACAAACTTCAGTTGGTATACTTTGATTCTGTGTACGGAACAACTCAAAAAATGGTATGCATAATTTAAAATATACCTAAATGTACCTAGTTAGCATTTAATAATGCAAGAGTTTTCATATATAGTCAAGTAGCAGCAAACTGAGTAATAAGTACCATGTGTGTTGCTTTGAAGTGTACATGCACAATACAGATATATACTTTCCCAGTACATCACTTAATTCTTTGCATGTGGATAGGATTAGCACTTGCCAGGATTGTGCTATTTTCTTTGGTAAACTTCACCATGCTGAGAGGAATCGGGTTGCGTTTTTTTTGAGCAAGAATTGGTACATTGGCTCATAGATAAGAAAGATCAAGGATTCAATAAAAATCAGTATTTATAAGTTCAAACATTAAGCTTGGATCTCTTCGTGTGTGGGGGCTTGGTGAATTTGGAGAATTGATATAGAGGGAGAGTGTTCATTTCTTCTATTGTTTTCCTAGTTTTAGGCATAAACTGTATACCATCTGTTGGGATAAGCCAGAACTAAAAGATGTACTTTCTTGTTGCTTGGAGTGTGAGCTGGTTCTAGTGATTTCTTGCCCCATTACAGATAAGTGTAATCAAACTGAATTCCGTCTTGTGAAACTTCCATAACATCCTTCAGCTCCAGGAATACTGGGAATCATTGCCATCATCATCGATTTGTGGATGATGTCAATCTGGGTCCCACCTTTCTCCCATAAATCTTCATGTGGCCCAACCTGCAGATTTCTGGGAATCTGGGCCAAAATGTCCCATGACTTAATGGGATTCAACTTGCAGGGTTTATAATTTGTAAAAATAACCAGAAAGGAAGAATTCTTCTAGAAATTCAAGGCAAGAGTACTTGATCAAGAAAAATAAAGGAGCTGCATTCATTCAAAAGAACTGATGAAGTACATTAATTGCAATGGAATTGGGAAAACTTGATCTAATTTCCATTTTCCTGCCTTTACTTCTTCTCTCTCCACTCCTCTCTTAACTAGACTGATGCTGAATATTATAAAATTAAATTGCATTGTACTAAAGCTCTATATCCAATTAAACAAAATTGACAAGGTTAAAGAAATCTCAATTGCTCACAATCCCATTTTTTCAAACATGTTGATGCCTAATGTAATAAAATGAAATGGTCTGGCTGTAAAGTATGTACAGTCTGTTCTGATACAATGCAATAGTTCAGTGACCATGCGATCCCACATTATAAGAAAATCGCATAACAGCAACACCATCTCAACCAGTGGGTCCAGAATCGTATAATAGCCAATATAGGTTAGCAAAGTTCGCATTCTACAAATAATGGTCTAAATTCTTCAATTGTGTTATAGCCAATTTGTGAAGAAGAAACATGTGCTATGGCAGAATCAATTGTAATAGACATTCAATAGAAGCAAATTGTCTATCTGAAATTAGCATCCAGTACCAATTTCTGAGTCTGTCAAATTTCTACTGCTACTTGCTGTTAAATGGAAGGAGCTTACATTTGTTCAATTGAAGTGCGTAGGTCATTGGACGTAATTGTGAGTTGATACACAGCAACGAAGACATGCTTCCAGTAATGATTTCTTGAGGATTTCAGTGCTGTAAGTGCACCAAAGAAGGTTTATTTATTTGCTACTGAACTCTTTTAAAAATAAGTTAATTAGATATAAATTATTAACTGAATTAATGCTTCAGTAGAATAATTCAAAGGCATCTTGTATTTGCTTTTATCACACTGAAGAATGGAGAACGGGTTTCTTTATGGAGAGCTAGCATATGCTCAATGAATCAGATGACCCCCCTTCTGTGTCATAATGGCTTTTTAACTCAATTGTTTTAGCTTGTCTTTTGTATTGCCAAACTGGTTCTATTATTAATAATAATGGGGGTATTTGTGGAGCCTCCTTTGATTATTTTATTGCCCACTACCATGCATGACTTGATGTTGCAGAACTGCAGAACTTTGATGGGATCAGTTGTGGCATCACTTGATTCTGTGTATAACAAGCTTCTTTTGTTGTTTAGAATATTGGGAGTCCTGCATTGCAGCTTCAGCAGATTGACATCCTATTTCTAGATGTTGCTGCTGCCAAGGCTTTCTGGATCAAATTTATTCATAAAACCGATTACTTACCTTTTGTATGTGAAGTTTGAGGTGTATTTTTACATGGACCATATTCAGTGTTGACTTCCAAGTATTTGAGGATGGACATATCAAAGAGGTTGTCATTTTCACTCTGCTCCTTTTGAATTATGATTTTCAGAATGTATCATTGTAGCCTGTATCAACTTGTGTTGCTTGTAGACAGCATCATCACCTGGAAATTCCCACCAAGGCTCTCACCATCCTGCTTAGAACTATAATACCATTCCTTACTGTCACATCATAAAATTCTAGATTCCTTTCCCACAGCATGTGGATTTACCTGTACCAACATCAAGAAGATAGCTCAACACAAAGCTTTGGACAATTAAGGAAATGTAGCAAATTCTGCCCTTTCCAGTGATGTCTAGATTCAATAAAAGAATAAAAATTAATCTCTCAAGACATCGATATTTAGTTGTGCTTGTCTTTCCTTCTTACTGTTGTATCAATGTGTTAGGCTCTGAAAGGTTTAAATCTCAGGAGTACAATATGAAATCGTGCCCCATCATTGACTGGGTGGGGGAACAGCTCTGGATTATGAGGGAGACTGGCTTCCCATCAAGGTACCATCATAGTCGTAGTAACAATACCTACCATAACTTGTACCTGATTGCTATTGTGTGATTATTTAAGCCTTGTTTAAGACAAGAGCCTTTTTCTAAACATACTAAATTGTTTACCTTCCCACACCAGGCCAGTTTGGCCCCTCAGATCCTTGAAAGGAATATGGTAGCAGCAGGTCTACATCATGTAATATTTCACCATGGTGACTGTGGAGGGAATCCATCATATGACATTGTGAGCAGCAATATGGATTCTAGTGAGCTCTGAAGAAACATTCTGATATAGATATAAGAAGGCAACTTGTGTAGACAAGCAGCTGTAAAAGCAAAACTTTCAGAAAAGCTCAAGAACAGTTTGTGTCAAAATTTGACAAAACAGAATCTACAGTTCTTGGTAAAAAGCATTTTAGACTATTAGGGGTGGCTAGCACTGTTGTCTCACAGTGCCAGGGACCTGGGTTTGATTCCAGCCTTGGGTGACTGTCTGTTTGCAAATTCTCCCTGTGTCCAGGTGCTCCGGTTTCCTCCCGCAGTCCAAAGATATGCAGATTATGTGAATTGGCGATGCTAAATTGTCCATAATGTTCAGGGATGTGTAGGTCAGGTGCATTAGTCATGGGAAATGTAGAGTGATAGGGTAGGGGAATTGGTCTGGGTGGGATACTTTTCAGAGGGTTAGTATGGACTTGTTGGGTGAAATGGCCTGTTTCCACACTGTCGGGATTCTATGAGGTATGCAGAAGCAAGTGTGATCTACAAGCTACACGCTACATAGTGTTGGAACACTGTTCACCTTTGGCGCTATGGATTGCATTGGATGCTGGTAAACTACAGGAGTAGTCCTGAATTGAGGTTCCACCAGAGAGCAAATGAGCATCAGAGGCTTTGTGAATAAATTGCTGGTGGCCAAGGCAACTTTATAAATACAATACAGTTATAGGCTGAGCAAGCTCAAAGTAAATCGAATATCGAGCTTAGAGTGATCATTGCTGCCATTACTGGCAGGCAACTGGCTCCCAAAACTGGGAATATCATAGGGCCAGAATTTCAGTAATATTGAGGCAATTTAGAAGCCAGCACATTGAGTCTTCAGCTGAAGTTTTTCAGACAGTAACACAGTCTGCAAAATAAATTGTTATGGCAGATTTGCATCTGATATCAGGTGCTAAGAAGGACGAATTTCAATCAGAACATTTAGTTGCTTCATCTTCCAATGAGGAATTATCAGTACCAGTGACAGAGATCAAGTAGGGAACTATCCTTCATTATTTGCACTGGGGTGTGAATATATTGGCTCGCCAGTAAAGTACTGACAGGGAGACTATGTAAGTGTCAAACTGAATTGACACATCGAAGTACACAGTTTATATACTTGAGTGAAGGTTTGTCAGAAATTTAAGAATATAGATTTGAAGATGGGCTCCAGGCATCTCCATGTAAACCACCACTGAGATGGAACAGATATCTGCAGATTCGGGACAAGAAGATATTGAGGAACAAAATCAGAAATTGCTGAAAAAACTCAGCAGGTCAGAAAACGTCTGTGGAGATAAAGCAGAGTTAATATTTCAGAACAAATTAACCTTCTTCAGTATCGGGTGTTGAGCATATTGGGTTTTGAATCAGTAATGTATTAGACTGTCTACTTACTTCCTAGATAAAGGGGTTGGAGTGTCAAGACTAACTAATCAGCATAGTTACTTGGATATAATTATGATACCTGGAAGTGGATTCAAGGCAGGGACAGGTTTCTAAGATATGCCTGATATTCATGGATAGAAAAATCTGCCAGGATCTGGGAGAGAGGGAGCAACTAAAAGACAGCAGTTTCTTCTGTTCACTGTGTAGGAATGCAGGTTTGCACTTGGTTTGAGAAGACCAAGTTTAAGAGAATTTGAAATAGCCTTGGAGGATTCACCTAGTTTGTGAATGGAGAATTTTCAAGAAAATCCCTCACCATGAAAGACCATTCTGGGTGTAATAGTCACCAAGCTGTGAAAGGAAAGGAACGTAAGTAAATTCTTAGCAGCCAAGAATCACTTCAGAGTCCGAGAACGTAGAGATCCATAGCACAGAAAAAGGCCTTTCAGCCTATCACTGATGCATGAGTCAAAAGACAACCACCTAAGTATTCTAATCCCATTTTTCAGCATTTGGTCCATAACCTTGTATGTCTTGGCCCTGGAAGTGTACATCAAAATACTTATTAAATTCTATAAGCGTTTCTGCCTCTACCACCCTTACAGGCAGTGAGTTCCACAATCTCACCACATTCTGAGTGAAACAAAGATTTCTTCATATCCCTCTAAGTCTTCTACCTCTTACCTTAACTTTATGCCATTGATCATTGATCCCTCTATTGAGGGGAAAATTTTCTTCCTGTCCACCCTGTTCCTATGCCTCACAATTTTATACATCTCTAACATACCCTCTCAATCTCCTCTCCTCTGAGGAAAACTAACCCTGGGCTATCCAATCTTCCTTCATAACTGAAGTTGTCCAGCCCAGAGAACATCCTGGTAAAACTCTTCTGCACCCTGCTGCTACACACATCCTATAATATGGATTTCAGAACTACACACAACACTCTATCTAGCTGTGCTCAAACCAACGTTTCATACATTTCCAACATAATCTCCCTGCTCTTAAACCTATACCTTGACGAATAAAGGTGAATAGAACATATGTTTTTTAATTACTTTATCTATTTGTCCTGATACCTGAAGGAACACTGATCTTCAGTGCTTCGTAGAGTCCTCCCAAGGTTCATCAAGTATTCCCTGACCTTGTTTGTCCTGCCCAAGTGCATCACCATACATTTATATGGATTGATTTCAGCCCATCTAACCAACCCCTCACTATTTACCACCTCACCATCATTTGTGAACTTTCTAATTCACCGTACTACATTCAAGTAAAAATAATCTATATAAACAACAAACACTAAGTGTTTCAACACTGACCCTTCTAGGACCCTACTGGATACAGGCTGCCAGTCACAAAAAACCCTCTGTTTATGCCACTCAGCCAACTAAGGATCCAATTTCCTTTGATCTCTTGGCTCTTACCTTCATGATCAGTCTCCCTTGTGGGACCAATCAAAAGCCTTGTAAGTAGACACCATTAACAACATTGCCCTCATCTTCATGTCTGATCACCACTTTGAAAAATTCACTTGGGCAGATATGACCTCCCTTTAATAAAATAATGCTGACTATTTTAAATTAATCCCTGATTCTTCACATGCAAATTAATTCTGTCTCTCAAAATTGCTTCCAATAGTTTCCCTACTGCTGAGGTTTGACTGGCCTGTAGTTTCCTACTTGGTCCTGCTTTGGACTACGTCTGGGAAAATCTTATGACTGTTTAAGGAATTGTGTAAAATGTACTTGTGAAATGAATTTTTTGGTTTTGTTTAAAGAAAAGGGACCAGTTATATTCTGTAGTTTAAAGTGTAGGTTCCTGACAACAATATTTAGTAACATTTAGTTTTTTATAGTAATTGTCTTAAAGCATGAAATCCTGCTTCATCCTTTCATTTATGAGGTTTAAGTTTTTTTTTTAATCAGTCTCTGCAGTGATCATTATGCATCCATATTTCTACTTGTGTGTAATAATAGAAAGTTCAGCTTAATAATTAGACTCTGGCCATGTCTCATCAAGATTCAATATACGTTTTAAACAGCTGGAGAAGCGCACATAAGAGAACATGCAAAATACTAGTGAGTTTAGATCACAAGAGGGGTTATTATTACCTCTTAGTGGTATAATAGCTTTACGTTAGATATTGAATATGGTAACACATGCCTAAACAACAGACAGTCACTGCATACGTGAAGTTATGAAAATCAGACTTAAAGCCTGCAACATTGTCTTGATAGCCAAGAAATATAGATGCCAACAGTATTATCTTTCCACTGTCCTAGGTGAAATCAACAATATGCAGCTTACAACAGTATTTAAAAGTGAGATCTTGGTGTTTTGCATGACTTAGGAGAAGCTAATATATATTGTCTTTGGGAATTTATAATGTGTTTTTTGAATAATAGAGGGTTGAATTTTTCGTTTTCAGTTCATATTTTTTCGAGTGACATTCATGGAGCCCATGCTCTGCCATGGCTTGCAATGATGTTTCTCACACAACCTTGCATTCTTCATGTCTTTAAGCAGCTAGAACCTTTGGAATGCTTCTCATGCAACTGTGAGTCAGAAACAACTCTCCACTGCTCGGACCTTCTGTCATTCTTGCTGCTGCCGTTATATTTAAATCCCAGATATACACCACTTGAGATGCTCCACATTGTAAACTGCTCCTCATACTGTGCTGCTCCACCATTATCACTGGAAAAAGGGCCTAAAAAGACAAAGTAACTCCCCATATTACAGATAAGAATCTTAAGGATACTCACGGATGAGTGGTGGAGAGGAAGGTTATTTGTTTTTTTCCTGTAGCCTGTTAAAGGAGGCCGTACCACTAGACTGAATCATCTTGGATATCATCTACTTACTTTCTTTCATTGGGCAACGTATTGAATACAAAAGTATGAATATAACATCTAAACTATGTACGATGCTGGTTAAGCAACTGCTGAGGTTTTGTGAATAGATCTGGCCACCACATTATAGGAAGGACATAATTCCTCTAGAGACAGTACAGGGGAGAATGTTGCCAGGTCTTGTAAATTGTAGCTATGAGAAAGGATTGAATAGGTTAGCTTATTTTCTCTACATCACAGGAGACTGAGGAGTGACTTAATTGAAGAGGACAAAATATTGAGGGGCTTGGATAGAATGAGCAAGGAAGACCTGTTTCCCCTAGTGAAGGCATCAGTTATAAGGGGGACCAATTTAATTTCTTTGGTAGAAGGATTAGAAAGGAGATGAAGACTTTTTTTTTAACCTATAGCATAATAGGCATCTGGAAACCATTGCTCAGTTTAGGATGGAAACTCTTGACTCTCTTTAAAAGAACCCTGAATCTGTATCCAAAGTGCTGTATCCTTCAAGGTTACAAACCAGGTCTGAGAAAGTGATATTAGAGTGGATGACCATTTATTTAGCTAGTGCAATCCTAATGTCCTGAATGGCCTCTTTCTGTGCTGTAGTGTCTGTGTAGGTCTACCGTGAAATTGCCAGTTACATCTTCAGAAAAAATTAACAAAACAATTTATTGATGGTGAACTTCTGATTTCATTTTATTCTTGTTTTATCTTCCTAATTTTTTTGTTGCGCCTGCATAACACCAGGCACAGCAAAGGTCACCCTCAGAGTAGAATATCAGTGATCTCCCATCATAACTTTGCCAAAGGATGAGCAAAACTTGCAAGAAAATGGTACTAATGCCATCTATGCTGATTAAAGATAGAGCAGTGGATGTGGTGTATTTCAGCAAGGCGTTTGATAAGGTTCCCCATGGTTAGCTCATTCAGAAAGACATGGGATACAGGAAAATCTGGCTGTCTGGATACAGAATTGACTGACCCATTGAAGACAGAGGATGGTGGTAGATGGAAAGTATTCAGCCTGGAGCTTGGTTCTGGGACCTCTGCGCTGTGATTTTTATAAATGTCTTGTATGAGGAAGTGGAAGGCAGGTTAGTAAGTTTACTGATGACACAAGGTTGGTGGAGTTGTGGATCGTATGGAGGGCTGTTGTAGGTTGCAATGAGACAATGACAGGATGCAGAATTGAGCGGATACGTGGCAGATGGAGTTCAACCTGGAAAATTGTGAAGTGATTCACTTTGAAAGGACAAATTTGAATGCAGAATACAGGGATAAAGGCAGGATTCTTGGCAGTGTGGAGGAACAGACAGATCTTAGGGTCCACATCCATAGATCCCTCAAAGATGCCACCCAAGTTGATAAGGTTGTTAAGAAGGTATATGGTGTGTTAGCTTTCATTAGTGGAGGATTGAGTTTAAGAGCTGAGAGGTTATGCTGCAACTCTGTACAGCCCTGGTTAGACCACACTTGGAATATTGTGTTCAGTTCTGGTCCCCTCATTATAGGAAAGATGTGGAAGCTTTAGAGACGGTGCAGAGGAGATTTACCAGGATGCTGCCTGGACTGGAGAGCATGTCTTATGAAGAAAGGTTGAGGGAGCTAGGGCTTTTCTCATTGGAGAAAGTGAGGACTGCAGATGCTGGAGATCAGAGCTGAAAATGTGTTGCTGGAAAAGCGCAGCAGGTGAGGCAGCATCCACGTTTCAGGCATCATTCCTGAAGAAGGGGTCATGCCCGAAACGTCGATTTTCCTGCTCTTTGGATGCTGCCTGAACTGCTCAGCTTTTCCAGCAACACATTTTCAGCTCTTTTCTATTGGAGCAGAGGAAGATGAGAAATGACTTGATAGAGGTATACAAGATGTTGGGATGCATAGATAGAATGGATAGCCAGAGACTTTTTACCATGGCAGAAATGTCTATCACATAATTTTAATCTATAATTTTAAAGTAATTGAAGGAAGGTTTAGGGGAGATGTCAGAGGCAGGTAATTTACACAGAGAGTGGTGAGTGCGTGGAGTGCACTGCCGGCAGTGATAGTAGTAGAGTCATGTGAGAAACGAAGCTCACTCACTTCAATAATTTCAGTCCGAGACAAGATCTGAATCAGTAGTGTTGTTTATTACGCTCTTGCAAGAGGGGTGTGGTGTCCACTGTCCACAAGGCACACACGCACCTTGAATTTAACGAGTACACAATATTTATGTAATTCGTTTCTCTTCCCTCCTCCCATTGCTCCTCCCCTATTTACATCTGTTTCTAATCTAAACCCGGCTGCTTATCTCTGAACTCATCCGGCCTTGTCCGTGACAAAATGTTTATCTCTGGCCTCATAAGGCCGTTTGACCACCTCCCTCTGTGGTCTTATTGTTATTTATCCTTCTTCACTGCCATCTGTTTCTGTGCTTACCAAAGCAATATTTCCTTTTATTCTTTATTTACACAGAGCCTTATGGCCTTTTGATGGTTTTTTTTTTGATTTTGCTGAAGCGGGAAAGAGATGCTTGTAACTGTTTGTACAGGCATATCTAGCTTAACCTACACACCCTCCCCTCACAGCACAGTATCTATATATCTGTAACATCTACCATTGTTTGCAGGCACATTTCATTCTTGTATGCACATTTTAGCTAATGCAAAAACAATTATATATTTCCTTCACACAGTTTTCATTCTTGTTAACTCAGGTCTTGGCTGAAACAATTATGCACTGGTGTGAGTTCATTTACCTTGCATAAACAATTATGATTGCAAAAGTAACACTGCTTTACCTATATCCCACAGTCAGATACATTAGGGGACATTAAAGCGACCTTTGGATAGGCACATGGAAGGTAGTACAATGAAGGGTATGTAGGGTAGTCTGATCTTAGAGTAGGATAACAAGCCAGCACAACATTGAGGGCTGAAGAACTTGTACTGTGCTGTACTGTTGTATTATGATCATCAACATAAATTCACTGTAATGTGATTGACAAATTGGTGATGGTGTTTTTAAAGCACAAAGTTTTAAAATGTATTGGCTGTAATGCGATTATATTGTCAACATGGAAGTGCTATTTCTAATGTGCAGTTTTTCTATAACACAGGGTTGTACAAGAATGCAACCATTGCATTATAGAAGAACTGACTGTGTAGCAATTTGCATACCTGGAAAAGTTGGCTGGTCCCTCCAAAGATTCATTTACAGATTGACCCATAATTCATCCCTTCTACAGAATCTTGATGCTCATTGTCCTGCTTGTCTAAAGTCCAAGTTACGGTTTCCCAATTTGGGGGTCAGGACTCCAAGTGGAATTGTGAGCCAAGCTTTTGGGGTTGTGACTTCTAAAACAGTGATAAGTACTTGGAGCTTTGTCTCAGTCCTTTTCTCATTCACACCCTTCCATCTTTACCGATGTCCTCATGGAGTTGTGACAGTTTTCAAGTCTTGAGGGTCACACTGGGAAAATGTTTTGAAAGCACTGGTCTAAGTCAAAGTAAGTCAATTTGATCAATATTGTCTTTAGGCTCAGTCTGCCATCACTGGCACACATCAACTAGAGAAGGGTATTGATCCTCTCAGCAATTTGTTACCTTGTGTTGTAAATAGCCTTTTAACTGTATAAAGGCCTCAAAGTGTCAACTGGCAGGAGTTCCACTAAGATCCTTCAAAACTGTCAATGGAGGAATTTCTGGCTTTCCACACTATAAAAGAGCAAGGGCAAGGTAAAGACTCAATGAATATTCTCCTACTGAAATTTTAAAGATCAGTACAAAAAAGTGGCAAAATACTAACAAAGTCAGGAAGTGGGCTCTTCTCCACAGCTTCTCCAGGTTCCCTTGAGCCATCTTAAGTCCTATAGATAGCCTGGATACAATCTATAAAATATTATGTTTTCTCAAGATTAACACAAAGGATAAACTAGTATTTTAAATCAAAAGATTGACTATGAACATGTGAATGTGAATGACTATTTAAATAAAATAGTCATATTGAGAAAATTAAACACCTCCCTCCATTCAGGTTTGAATGAATACTCATCAGAAGGTCATTCTTCTATTGTATTTTTAGTTAACCTGTGGAGACACCTTTGGTGAATTGATTCCAGTTCCAAGTCAGAAAACAAAAGAGAATGTTCTATCGGTGGTAACAGAAGACAAGTGTGAATTTGTTAAAATTTCTACAGGGCAATATGAACATGTGAAAAGGGTGAGTATTTTGTTTAAATCTACTAACGATTATTGAAGTATGAATTTTTTTCACTCTACTAACTACCTTAACAAGGCAGCTAACAATGAATCTCTAAATGCACTTCTTTTGCATTGAAGGATCTAATGCAGCGTGATCTATTGGTGAAGGAGGAGCTGATTCAAGCCTGTCCCTTTTACCAACAATGGCCAAAATTGTCTCTCCATAAACTGGTGGAATTAATCAAATGGAAACAGTTTCCTGAAAATTATGGTTTGTATTTTTATTTGAATATGTTTCACTGGATGGATTTATTTGAGACAAATCCTAACCAATTAATCCGATCATTGCTTATCTGAATGGATAGTATCATTTAATTGCCTTGTGCAGTTATTCTAACAAAGGCAAATAACAATTACCCTTAATAGTAGCTGGTCAAGTATGTTCTTTTTGAACAGTGATTCAAAATTGCGGGGACAAGGTCCAATTGAATGAGAAGCAATTTCATAATTTCATAAAGTGATTCACTTCTGCCATTTATAGGCAGAGTTTGGGCCACTTCCCGCACCTCTGCCCTTGAACCCCACCCCTACAATCGCAACAAGAATAAACCCCCAACCCTCCCCCCACCCTCAGTCCCCAGTTCTCATCTTCCACACCACCAATCTCTGGATAGATCACATTATCCTCTGTTATTTCTGCCACCTACAATCATACTGCACCAGAGATATATTTCTCTCTCCACCTCTATCTCTGCCTTCTGCAGAGATCATTCCCTCCATGACCCCCATACTAATCCATCCTCCACTCCTGGCACCTTGCCGCTGCAAGAAATGTCAAACCTGTGCCCACCCCTCCCCCCTCACCTCTGTCCAAGGCCCCAAAGGATCCTTCCATGTCTGGCAGAGATTTTCCTACACATTTAAACACCTCACCTACCATGTCCGTTGCTCTCGATGTGGTCTCCTATATGTTGGGGAGATAGGACGCCAACTTGTGGAACATTCCAGGGAACATCTCTGGGATATACACACTAAACAACCACACTGCCCTGTGGCCAACCATTTCAACTCCCCCACCCCCGTCAAGGATATACAAGTCCTGGGTCTCCTCTGCAGGCAAAGTAGAGCCACTCGACACCTGAAGGAAGAACGCTTTGTCTTCTGCCTTGGGACCCTCCAACTACTTGGCATCAATGGCAACTTCACCAGTTTCCAAATCTCCCCTGCCCCCACCTTATCGCAGATCCAACCCTTCACTGCCCTCTTGAACTGTCCATCTTCCTTCCCGCCTATTCACTCCACTCTCCTGTCTGACCTATCACCATCACCCCCCACTTGCATTTACGTATTGCCTTGCATCTACGTAAGCTACCTCACCCCCACTCTCCTATGTATCTGTTAGCCCCATTCTACCCCCCACATTCCTGATGAAGGGCTTATGCCCGAAACGCCGATTTCCCCTACTCCTCAGATGTTACCTAACCTGCTGTGCTTTTCCAGCGTCACACTCTGATCTCCAGCATCTGTAGTCCTCACTACCTACACAGGGTCAACCTTTGAGGGCAGTAATTGATATTATGTTTTCCTAAAATAAAGCATATTCAAATGTTAATTTCTTTTTCTCCAAAGGAACAATAACTGGCAATCTATGCCATGTATTCACACCAGTGCATTTCATTGTGCAAGTGCTAATTCTTCCTGACATTATTCCTAAAGGGATTATACATAACTGCACAGAGGCTGGTATCCCATCACCAAGTCACCCTTTATTTACATATGCAAAGTACGTGGACTGTGACCAGCCAACTCAGAGCTAGTCCATGGAATGAGGAGACTTTGAATCTTCTGTTTATTTTTTATTTTATTAACTAGTACAAATTACAAACAGTTAACAATGAACAGCAGTTTACATGAAACAGCAATTTACAGGGGAAAAGGGCAGCAAAGCCAGACCCCTGAGTCCCACCTAAAACTAGTTCACTGTGTAAAAAAAAAGGACCAACTTTAAATTCCACATTGTCTTATCGAAAAGGAAAGACGCAATCACATACAAACAGTCCGATACACCCAAAAATAAGACAGCACATATATCACAGACACCCCTGGTAACCCAGATAACCACACATCCCTCCCACCTTCTGACCACTAAGGCAGCCTGCCCCACGCCTCTTTCAGCTCTCGGTCTGTCCCATGCCCCTTCTGGCCACCATTAGGACAGCCTGTCCTGTTTATCCATCCCCACCCCCCAGGAAGACGCAATCAGGATGGCCTACACACGTTCTGGCTTCCCTAACCGCCCTTGCGGCCAACTCTAGGACAGCCCACCCCTTCCCAGGGTGATAACATCGAGAATTCCGGCTTGATGCCTTCCGGCTCTCGGTCCACTCTTATGTATCATCTGGCTCTTGCCCACCGCAGAGCACCACCCGGTCTGTGGACTGCCCTGAATCCTTCCAGCCACCTCTAGGACAGCCCGTTCCCCTGCCTGGAATGACAGCACACAGGGCAGCCCAAAAGCCTTCCAGATCTCAGCCTGCCCCTACATGCCTTCTGGCTCTCTGCCACTCTGACAAACCTTCTGGCAACCTCTAGGACAGCCCATCCTGATTACCCTTTCTCAGGACAACAGTACTCAGAATGAGCTACCCACGTCTCAGGATGACCAGCATTGCGGCAACCTGTCCACCTTCTGGTTTTATCTCACAGTAAGGCCTGCCAGACCCAGGGACATGAGACAGAGTCAATTACCATAAACAGTTTTCTTCAGAATGCAGAATCTATTCCCAGGAACAGAGTCCACTCCAGTGTGCAGAGTGCATTGTCAGAGATAGAGTCCACAACCAAAGGCAAAGTCCACTCCTGAAGGCAGCAAATGTACACCCCACCGGTCTTCAGTCCCCAGAGAAAGAACCATGCCCTCACACAGGAATACAGTTAATTGTAAAAGGTGCAGGTAACTCACAGGGAATGGTCCACTCCAATAGGCAGAGACAGATGCAGCAAATGCTCACCTCCCAGCACAAGCATCTGTTCACTCTTTACAGAGGCCTAGTCTACCCACAAAGGGCCAGGCTTACCACAGAGGAATATTATGTCACAGAGCCTCAGTCTAAACACCAAGTGAAAATACAGGCAAAAAAAACACTGAGGACGACCTACCCACCATCTGGCTCTTGGTCTACCCCTATGTTCCATCTGGCTCTTACCCACCCTGATGTGCCATTCGGCTCGTGGACTGCCCTGACACACCTTCCAGCCACCTCCCTGGAACAACAGCACACAGGGCAGCCCATAAGCCTTCTAGATCTCAGCCTGTTCCGACACACCTGCTGGCTCCCCGCCACTCCGACACACCTTCCAGCCACCTCTAGGACAGCCTGTCCTGATTACCCCTTCTCAGAACAACCTACTCACCTTCCCATCCTCGGGGTGACTGGCATCAGGGCGGCCTACCCACCTTCTGGCCTTCAGGCAGCCTACCCACCTTCAGTTTCACAGGACGGCTCTCAGGGTAACAGCTTTCGGGATGACCTATGAGCCTCCCAGCTCACAGTAAGGCCTGTTAGAGGGACACACAAGACAGTGCAGGTGATAAATACAGCAAGCAACAAGACAGAGTCAGTTACCAACAAACAGAGTCCTTTTTGGTTCACAGAGTCCATTGCATAAACAGTTCTCTTCAAAATGCAAAATTCATTCCCAGGAATAGAATCCACTCCAGTATGCAGAATGCATTGTCAGAGATAGAGTCCATTCCCACAGGTAACAAATACATACCCCACAGCGCACACAGATGCCCAGTATCCACAGAGAACCAGGCCCACCCACAGGAACACAGCACACCGTGAAGGCAGAGTCCACTCCCGAAGGCAGCAAATACACACCCCACAGCACATACAGGTGCCAGTCTCCATAGAGAACTAAGTGTGGCCTAACTAAAGTCTTGTAAAGCTGCAACATGACAGTCTGACTCTTGTATTCCATTTCCTAACCAATAAAGGCAAACATGCCATATGCCTTCGTTACTACCTCGTCTACTTGAGCAGCCACTTTCAGGGAGCTATGAACTTGAACCCAAGATCCTTAACATTTGATCTCCCAAAGTGTAGCACCTCATACTTACCTGGATTAAACTCCACTGTCATTTCTCCATCCATATCTGTAACTATTATCCTGCTGTATCCTTTGACAACTTCCTACACTATCCAAAACTCCACAGATCTTGCTAACCCATCCATGTACTTTTTCATCCAAGTCATTTATATATACCACAAACAGCAGATGCAAATCCCTGCAGAACACCACTCGTCACGGACCTCCAGCAATACCCACGGCCTTCTATGGGCAAGTCAATTCTGAATGCATGTGGCTAAGTCCCATGGATTCAGAATTGGCTTGCCCATAGGATGAGCCTACCATGACGGACCTTGTCAAAAGCCTTAACAAAATCGATGTTGACAACATCCACTGCTCTGTCCTCATCAATCACCATTGTCACCTCCTCAAAAAATTAATTCAGATTGGTAAAACAGGAAGAAGTGCTTTGAACAGCATCCTCACACCTCACCATGGTTTATACTCCCCAGTGTAGCTGATCAAAGCTGTCCTGGTTTGTCAATATTACTGGAGACATTCTTCCTGCACTCACAATGTTGACCCCAGTGAGTTGTTAACAGGTCAGGAAGCTGGAAAATTCAGAATTGAGGGTGAAACATTTTTTTTAAATGACTCTGTTTCTATCTTTGGTTACTTTTTAAAATATATTAGTTCATGGGATGTGAGCATCACTAGCTGTACCATCGTTTGTTACCTGTCCCTAATTGCATTTAAGAAGGTGATAATGTGCTGAATTCAAGAACTGTTGAAGTCAGTTGGGTTAGGAACACTCTGAGTGTTGCAGGAAGTGAGTTAGGATTTTGGCCCAACAATGGTATGAACCTAGATGGCCTGTGGCTTGCAGGAGAATTTGCAGGTGGTGGTGTACCCATGCATCAGCTGCTCATGTGCTTTCATGTCAGGGGTTAGGGACTTTCTTGTGAGCTGTGGCAGTGAACTTTGTTGATGTTATATACTGCTACCATTGTGTGCTAATGGTAGAGGTTGAGTGTCCAAGGTGGTGGTTGGGGTGTCAACCAAGCGGGCAATTTGTCCTGGGTAATATCAAACTTCTTGGGAGTTTTTGAAGCTGTACTCATCTAGGTAAGATAATGACATCCAAAACCTACAATTATTTTTGTTTTATGTTAAATATAACTCCAGCGTAGAATTTTTCCATTGACTTCAGGTTTGTTGGGGCTCCTTGATGTCACACTCAGTCAAATGCTGCTTTGATGTTAGGGATTACTCTTATGTGAACTCCGTTATCCATATTTGGAACAATGTTGCAATGAGGTCAGGAGCTGAATAGTCCTGATAGAACCCAAACTGAATATAAGTAAGCAGGTTATTGCTGAACAAGTGCCGTTTGACAACACTGTCAATAGACTTAGATATCACTTTGCTGCTGTTACTTTCCTGACAAATCCAAGGAGTTTCCACATTTGTCTTCCATGCTAGTCAAAGGATAACTGGAAGTAGATGGCATAAATTGGAATCAGAATGTAAATTCTGTGGATTTAATTCCCCACGCACACCATAACCCACCTTTTTTTAGCTAGAAAGCTTTCCCTGTGTTTTTTTAACTGAGCCTATGAACCCATGAATTAGAGAGTCTTTGAATCTGGTACTGCCCTTCTGCCATCATTGGCCTTGTAAGGCTTAATGAATTGGGGGGGGGAGGGGGTATGGAATGCATTTCATCCCTTACATGGCAAAGGAAGAGCCAAATTTATGTATAACCATATCACCGTATTTTCTGTGACATCTTCACCAGCCTCTCAATAGAAGTAAAAGAAAGGTACAGCAGGACCCCATGAATATTTCAAGGGTAGAAACATCTGCAAATGAACAATCTTGCTTGATAAGCCTTAGTTACCTACATTGAAGATTGCAGTGCCTGCTGAACAATACATGTATAACATCTATTGGATTATATATTGCTACAAAATAGACACATATTGTCAAAAGCCATTTCTTAGGCAGCTCAGCAACAACATATCAGCCCACTGCCACATGGTCAGCAAGAAATGTACTTTGTTTGATTTGATTACTTACAGTATGGAAACAGACCTTTCAGTCCAACAAGTCCACACCAACCCTCCAAAGAGTAACACACCCCCCATCCTATATTTACCCCTGACTAATGCACCTAAGGCTATGGGCAATTTAGCTTGGCCAATTCACCTGGACTGCACATCTTTGGATTGTGGGAGGAAACCAAAGCAGCCAGAGGAAACCCATGCAGACATGGGAAGAATGTGCAAACTCCACACAGACAGTCACCCGAGGTGGGAATCAAACCCGGAACCCTGGCGCTGTGAAGCAGCAGTGCCAACCACTGAGCCACCATGCTGCCTTGTTTCAGTGTTCTGAGTCCAAATTACTTCAAATGTCTGGAAACAGACATGATTTTAAAATCAAACTTCTAAAAATTTGGAGTGAGTGCCCACATTTGAAGATCTTTCTACCTTTTGCTTTCTATTAATCTCACCTGACATGACCTCTGCTGTTACTTTCAAGCTGGAAAGATTCTGTTTTCTCATCCAGCCTCAAGAACCTATCTTTCAGCTATTAGTTATCAGCTCTAGGGAAAAAATATATTTAATCACTATTTCCTACAGAGTGCTGGCACATTTGAGACTGATCAAAAACCCATATCGAAATTTTTTCCCCAAATGATTGCTGGAGAAACTCAGCAGGTCTGGCAATATCTTTGGAGAAAGAAACAGAGTAAACTATTTGTGTTGAGTGTGACTCTTCAATGTGCTGAGTTACTCCAGCATTCTCAAGGTTTGTTTCAGATGTTTTCATCAGCAATAATTTGCTTTTATTCTTCTCCAAACCTTTGTTTCTGTAATCAGCCTAGTTTATGTATTGTGAGCAAATGCCCAGTGACAATAAAATTTTTTGTAAGAGCACAGTCATGAGTTGCCTGGGAAATCAGGCTCAAATCTAGGGGATGGATCTATCATTTGTGGTTAACTAAAAAAGTCATCAAAGAATCAAACTCAAAAGAAAAGACATATAATTCTGCAGAAATAGATGGCAGGTCACAAGATAAGACAAAATATTTTAAAAAGGAAGAAACAGACTAACGAAATGTACATCAATTAAAAATGTTATTAAACTTTTATAACAGTAACCTTGCCTATATATATATAATATATAGATATTACAGTATGAGTCATCTGATATTTATCTATTGTTTTCACTTTTAGTTCTAGTAAAAGAAGGTGAAATCAGCTCTTTTGCAGGATTTATCAAGTCTGGCTTCTGCTACATTTTCAAAGACATAGAAGCTCTGGTGAAAGTTCCTCTGGGAAATGTGGTAAAAGTATTTTTAAATTGTATCCTATATCATGTATAGTCTAATTCAATGAACTGTAGCTCATCATAATTGTCACTTTGCTGATATTCATACTATTTATAAAATGTAGTTCAATTAGTATTTTCTCTGCACAACCTAAGCTCTTGATTTCTTTATCATGCAAATCATCTTGTGTTTGTAGAAAAAAAACTCTAATATTTCTCTTACTGTTTTCAAATATAAAATTGATTGAATGCAATCGCAGGAGTTCAAATTCCAAATGTTTCCATATGATTTGCCAGGAAAGTTGGATAAAAATAAACTTTTGGTTTTGTTCCATGTGAGTTATGCTTGCCAAAATAATAAATTGAGTGTCAGTATCTACCTGTCGATCTGCCAGGGGTGAAATCATTGTTTTTTTATTAAAGTCATGGAGGTCCCAATCTGTTTAGAAGTAAGCAAGCAACACATTTCCTATAATAGAAGTAAAATGGTGCCATGCTAGTTAATACACTCAGATCTGCTTCCTGTGAATGAGATGATAGCTTCATAATGTCAATCCTCAGGAAAACTTTAAATATACCTGAGCAAAGGAATTGTAATGGTAGACAATTACTGCATTGTATAAGCGATAAGACTTGAGTTTTTTAGTTCCCTTTCAGTATAATTTTGTTTCTGAAATTTCAAATCAACTGAAACATCATTCTCTCTACCTGACAGCTTATAGTAAAAATTCTGGACAATATTGATGTTCCTTACAATGTCCCAAAAAATTTTTTTGTGTTTGAATAGCACATTCTCTGCAAGGCTACATGGATTTCAATGTAAGATCTTGTGTTTCAAGGAATGCTTGAAATCTCTCACCTTTATCAAAAATGCTGTAGTTATGCAAGTATACATCAGAGCAAACTGGGTGTTGCTTATGCAGAGGATTCTAGGCATCTCAGGGTTGGTTTCCTCCAACCTCCCTTCTCCACTCTAGCCTGGTATTCATGAGGAAATTTGGATGCCATTGGCTCGGGAGATATTAGCCTTACATTTTGATGGAACTGGAGCTCACCTCGGGATCAGGTATGGGACTTGGCATGAATTGCCGAGGACCTTTTTTAAAAAGATTTTCAGCTTCCTTTGAAAGGGTAAAATGAAGGTTCACTGTGCATACTTATCTGATAGTGATGGCTTCCCCCTCATAACCAACCAGTACTCCATTTCACAACCATTTAATTGTCTATCTTTAAATGTAGTTTATTTGTGTCACTTACTGCTGCATGTGTGTATGTTGTCTTCTAATTCCCTAGCAAAGTGAGGTGAAACACATCATTATGGGAAAACTCCAAGAGAAGGAATCCTTTGGAGAGATCAGTATTATCCTTAACAAACCCTTCACCTGTACAATTATCACAGCAACAAAAGTTGAACTTGGAGTTATTTCTGCAAGTGATTTACGAGGTACTATTAAATTGCCTGCCTTCTTGTTATTTACAGTGGTGTTTTGGTGTGTAGCAGACACTGATAGTTTCTATTGCATTTTAATAAGAGATATAAAATGATATTTCATTTTACTCATTTTAAAAATGTATTGGTAGTATATTGCGAAAGTTTTGTTCGATGAGATATTGTTAATGCAGATATGACTGAAGCCTTTTATTCAGAAACTGCTTTCCTTTCACAGGACTTGACCCAGTAAATCAAATACTCCTTCAACAAACAGCAGCACCAATTTTGGGCAGCCTCACTCAGGTCAGTGAAGCTATCTATATTTTTACTGTAAGGATGGCATCAATATACTATAGGGTTTTTTAAAATTCTATAAGCAAACAGAAATCTTCATTAAGGACTAAAATCAGACCAGCTAAACAGCCAGTCTTTAATTGTTCAACAAAATGATTTGCAGCAGGAAGTAAAAGAGAATTTTAGACAACCCAATATTTAGAAATATTACAAAAATTGGATGAGTTAATGAGACTTAAATTGAGAAATCCCTTGGACAGTATAGACTGCATTACAGAGACAATAGATACTCAATTTTTGGATCTTTCAGAATTCTCAAGATTCTGTAATGGTCTACACACATTAGAAGGATGTAAACTCAACCATACTATCAAAAAAGGAGGAACAGGAGAAGAGAACAGCAGACTATAAGTCAGTTAGTCTGACATTTGTTGTAGGAAAAATGTTAAAATCAATTATTACAGATGTGGTAACAAAATTGTGTCTTAAGTCAGACTCGCCAAGTCAAAGAAATTCCCAGCTCCATAAACACAATTCTTATAAAATGGTCCTAGAAGTTTTGAGTCAGGGATTGGGCTGGTGTGGATGGCATGTCCTGGGTGTCATTACCACTGACCTCCCAGTTTTCTTGTTCTTTCCTGATATCTCAACTTCTTTTGTGATTTTCACTTCATGTTTCCAGTAGTTGGGCTTTCATGTGCATGTCCATACCTGTGTGTATGTGTCTGTCTGTTTGTGTGTCACTCAGAACAATGGTTATGCTAGCTCATGGCAAGAAATTTCTTCTGCAGTGTATTTAATGTGGAGGAGGCAATTGCACTGCATCTACTACATAGTTCTTACAGACCAGGAAGCATTCCTGCTTTTATCACCGGTCAAATGCATACCAGAAGGGCTTAAAGATTGATCATCAACCTGCTTGGTGACAGTCTGACTCACGTTCTATGGCCCTCAACTTCTCAGGTGGGTTTGAACCACCTCACTCCTAATAGAGGGGGTTAGCCTCTATGTAACAATTTGTGTAATACTTTGTTACTTTGCTGGAATAATTTCAGTAATATATTGGCTGAACTATCACCAAAACTTTTTAACTCTGTTAGAAATAATTTAAAGTACAGTTACAAATAATTTTATCTCTGTAATACTTTCGCATAAACCATGTGTTTTATTGAGGATTTTGTTTTAACTGTGCAGGAAGAGGTCAATAACAGATATATTGCTTTGGAAAAAGAGAAAGAATGGCAACAGTTTAAGGTAAATACGCTTTAAGACAAATCAGTGCACTTCTTGAGAAAAGGTAGATTATCAGAGCTCCATTTTGCATCCTACAGATTTTGGAGTGTTCTGAAGTATCTAATTACAAATGCTGAGCTTTATAACTCTCCAGAGTTCCCTTATATGATATTGATACAAGAATTTTAGATAAAGGGAAAATGTTCACAATGCAAGATGCAACAAAAGTTTTAAAAATCCAGCAAAAATGAGTAGGCCTTCTTAGGATTTAAAACTAAGTGACACCAGATCTGAGTTTTAAAATGTTGTGGGCAAGATGCGAACCAAACCTTCTCCATTTTGTTTCAACAAATCTGGATTTTCTGATTGTGATTATCTTTTTTCTCATATTTGCATGTGGGAAATGGGTGTTGCATTGCTGGCTGGGCAGACATTTATTTGCACACCCTTAGTTGCCTAGAGAATTTGGTTGTGAACTGCTTTCTTGAACTTCATGCCCGGGGTTATGTGGTACATAGAATGCTGTTAGGAAGGGAACTCTGGGATTTTGACAATGAAGGACAATGATATAGTTTCAAGTCAGGAAGATGTATGACTTGGAGCGGCACTTTCAGCTTGAGGTCTTCAATCAGGAAGATGCTGTGAAAGTAGCTTTGGTGATTTACTGCAGTGTACCTTATAGATGGTACATACTGGTGCCTTTATGCAATAGTGATGAAGGTAGTGAGTGTTGAAAATGGTGGAAGAAATGCCAGTGATGTGGACTGATCTGACCTGAATGGTATTGAGGTTTTTGAGTATTGTTGGAATTGCACCCATTTAGGCAAGTGGAGAGTATTCCATAAAACTCCTAACTTATGCCTTGTAGATACTGGACAGGTGTTGGAGAACAAGCCGTGAGTTATTTGGGGCATAATTCCTCGTCTCTGACCTATTCTTGTAACCACAGTATTTATACAGTCAGTCCAGTTAAGCTTTTGGTCATTGATAACCCTTAAGATATGGATAGTGGGAAATTCAGTGAAAGTGATATATTGGAATGTCAAGGGATAATGATTAGATGCTCTCTTACACTTGTGTGTTACAAATATTACTTGTTATCTTACTACTAATGAGAGCAAAATTATTTTAACATTGATGTTGATTATCTAGTCCCTCAATAATACCTTAATTGCGCTTGACAACAATTAAATATAAGGCAGGATTATAACTGGGATCCTAACATCAGCACCAAGTGTTGATTTTAACCTTTAGCACTGTGTCATGGCCAGACACCTGACTGTGATTTTCCTTGAATTGGCCCAGAGGGCATGCTTGCTGCCCAATCAAGTTCAACTGGTAACCTCTTGAAGCTTAAGGCATATAGATGCAGCATCCTGTATCAGTTCAGAGAGCAGCTGAAGGCGACTATTTTAATTTCCAGTTGGCTTCAACTTTCTTGAGGTAACTTCTCACCACTTGAGGTAGGCAACCTTTCTGCTCCAGTCTTGCCTCTGGAAAAATGTTTTACTGCAGTAGTATGCTGGCAAACTAGCAAACCAGATTAAACAGGTTGGGGACTCGACTCATTGGAATTTAGAAGAATGAGAGGTGATCTCATTGAACCATGTAGGAATCTTAAGAAGCTTACAAGGTAAAATTGAGAGGATGTTTCCCCACCAGTGAGCATCTATGACCGGGGCATCATCTCAGAATTAAAGGGTGTCACTTTAAAGCTGAGATGAGGAGAAATTTCTTCTCTGGCGGTTGCAAGTTTTTGAACTCCTTGCCACAGACAGCTGAGGGGGACAGAATCCTTGCATACATTTACTGCCTAGATAGATAGATTCTTGATCAGTCAGGCAATCAATTGTTATGGAGAAAGGGGTGAGGAGTGAGAAATTTTGGATCAACTGTGATCCTGTTGGATGGTTAAGTGGCTGATTGGCCTACTCCTGTTCCTATTTCTTAAGGTCTTATGGTCTTATTAAACTAGCCAGTAGTATGAAATTCAACACTAGTAAAATTGACTCTTATATTAGGCAGAGTTTCAGCCTCTATAACCTTCTAGCCTGACTGTTCTTTTTTAACTGCCTGAAGCCCAAGTTCACTGGTTTAGCCATGCATTCCTAGCACTGGCTAAGCTACATAAAGTGCTATCAGGCTTCACTCTCCTCTGCCAAACTAGCCGTTGTTCCAGAATGATTGTGCAGACCATTTGTCCACCACCAGCATCTCCTTAAACTATTCCCCTAATCTTTGTTTGATGAATAAAGTATGAACAGCTCAGAGACTTATTTGTCACTAAGACTGTGTCCTTTGTAGCTTTGCCCACACTTGGCCTATTCCAACCCAGTTCACCTTTCTCACCAAAGGAAACCTGCTTGTAGGCTCCTTCCTAGCCTAGCCGAGATCTGTTTCATGCACTAATTCCTTTCCTATCTGTCCCAATTTACTCTCGGAATTCATCCTGTCACTGTCTCACTTCCTATTCTCCCAAACTTGTTTTCACTAAACTGTTGAAGATCTGACATCCTTTATGTCTCCCTTTGCTAAGTGATATTGTGAATAGTTGCATCTCCTCTGGTACTAGCACTGTTTTCAAGCAGCTATCATCAATACACTTTTTTGGGAAATTGTGACATTTGTTTCAAATACTGTTCCATGAATTTGCATTATGCTTACTATTATCTCCTGTTTGACTCTATAACAGTACATTTTGCAAGACCAAATAAATTATATGGAGCTTTACCTGGCCAGGAGCACAGGCTGGACAATCATGTGTGGATCTAGGGCACTTTATATGCAGTAATACAAGTTTTCAGGTCACTAACATAAATAATTAAATCAGGAATGCAGTTCATTAGCTATGCTTACCTTGATGCACATATTGTTCTGCCCTTTCATTAAGCTTTCTTTGTAATGCTAAAGGTAGTCTACAATGATATGAGAAATAGTTAAGAGTAATGAGAATGAATGAGATCACAGGCATGTGGAGAAAAGTACTATACTGGACATTGCAGCATTGTTTTACTTGTGCCCAAAGTGTCTAAAGTATTATTTAATCTTTTTCTACCATGATCATGTGGTACCACCTCTGTGACCATGGCTGAGCTTGTGAGCATGCTGACTGCTCAGCATGGTTACTCAGCATAGATATCAGCATGGTTACTTGTGCATTTGACCTTCGCAGATAGATACAGTTACAGATACATGGCCCCAAAGATGTGATTATATATGTATGTTACTTTTCAGAACAATGTTGTACGGGGCAGTTATGAATGGAAGGGGTCTGGATAAATGGCCCTTCAGTTTGATCAAAGCCTTTTATATTTTGTGTGCCTGATATTCCTGTGATGTGGCTTATCTTGATGCCACATTTCCTTTTCCTTCACCCATGCAAACCTTTGGTGAGAAGCTATGCGGTGTCAAGGTTCTTTTAAGTTGTGATGAAAGATTAGTGAGTTGGTGGCATATGAGCTACTTCTGTTGAAGCCATTTTTGTGTTTGAAGTGTGAACCCTGGCAAATAGTAAAGAGGCAAGTAAACTGTTGTGCAAGTTTATAACATGGCAGATTGTGGGCAACAAAGTGACGTACATTCAAAGTCAAATTGGTAGGGGCATGAAACTTGGAGCAGAGAGTACCAGTTATCCTGGCAGTGCTCCAGAGTTCTTTCATTCATTTGCAACATGAGATCTAGTCAATTTCTGCCTGCTGTGGAGGCTAACTACATTCACCACCTCCATTATTGCAGCTTTTGTCCCTCGAGTTGGTATCCTATTGCTAACCCATGGAAAGAGGATGTCCCTACGCTCACAAAGGACCTTCGGCAAAAGATCCAAAGATGCATTGCTGTCTGATATCAGACATCTCCTCTAGGGTTTGGTTGAAGCCGTGATGTGAGATCCATGGATGGTCCTACGTTGTAGAGAGTGAAGTGCTGACAGGGTGCCTTTTAGAAATGATACAAGGAAGCTGGAATCCAGAAATTCAGGAGGGACAGAACTTCCCACAAGCCCACTGCTATAAGATTTGGCCTTTTAACCTGCTTGTTAATTATAATGAAATTTAAAGATTGTAAAACACACAAGAATACCCAACCTGCCATCAAGTGGAAATCCTTCATGCTATTTGGGCCTACCTATATATTCAACATCTGGAGTGTAACTTGAATGTGCAATTTCAGACTTAGCTAGGAGAATGCTACAAGTGTTCCAATTGCTGGAAAGTTCTTCTATTTTGGGAACGAACCTTTGTTTTTAAATGAACCTGAATTTCATAAATATTAATGCCATTTGGAACACACTAATGAGATGGAAAAATCAGATTCAATTCTGTTTTTCGCTCATGAACTAGCTAATCTCAGAGAGGGGAGAAGGCAGGTAAGTTGTCATTGACTCCACCATTGCTGAAAGAGAAATAAAAAGAAAAAAACAAAAACAGATGGCAATTATTTTAACTAAAGATGCAACCAATTAGATATGAAATACATGTTAAAATATGTTCATATTTGGTATTAGTGAACCAGCATGGTAAAGTATTCTAGTCCTGAATCTTGATATTATGGACCAGGCCAGACTCCTCAAAACATTTCAAGAAGGTATCCCAGACCTAACTTTTCTAGCTGTTTTAAGCAGGTGTAAGTGCATATTCTAACAGTAATGCAGCTGGCCCAACCACTCAGTTTTAAACAAAACAATTTATTTCTATATAAAAAAAAGAAAACCAAATTTAGAATAACATAGCTGCTTGAAAACCCAATCTACTCTATTGCAACTTAATGATGCTGTTCCAGATACTTGCAACAACCCCATAAATGCCCCCTTGGTAAAACACCGACATATGGGAACCTCTGACTTACATAGAACATAGAACATAGAAAAATACAGCACAGTACAGGCCCTTCAGCCCTCGATGTTGCGCCGACTGAAGCCTACCTAACCTACACTAGCCCAATAACCTCCATATGCTTGTCCAATGCCCGCTTAAATGACCATAAAGAGGGAGAGTCCACCACTGCTACTGGCAGGGCATTCCATGAACTCACAACCCGCTGAGTAAAAAATCTACCCCTAACATCTTCCTATACCTACCACCCCTTAATTTAAAGCTGTTCCCCTAGTAACAGCTGACTCCATACGCGGAAAAAGGTTCTCACTGTCAACCCTATCTAAACCCCTAATCATCTTGTACACCTCTATCAAATCTCCCCTAAACCTTCTTTTCTCCAATGAGAAAAGTCCCAAGTGCCTCAGCCTTTCCTCATACGATCTTCCTACCATGCTAGGCAACATCCTGGTAAACCTCCTCTGCATTTATTCCAATGCCTCCACATCCTTTCTGTAGTATGGGGACCAAAACTGCACACAATACTCCAGATGAGGCAGCACCAGAGTCTTATATAACTGCAACATGACCTCAGGACTCTGGAACTCAATTCCTCTACCAATAAAGCCCAGTACACCATATGCCTTCTTCACAGCACTATTTACCTGGGTGGCAACTTTCAAAGATCTGTGTACATGGACACCAAGATCCCTCTGCTCATCCACACTACCAAGTAGTCTACCATTAGCCCAGTAATCCATCTTCTTGTTACTCCTACCAAAGTGAATGACTTCACACTTAGCTACATTGAATTCCATTTGCCACCTTACTGCCCAGCTCTGCAACTTATCTATATCGCGCTGTAACCTGCCACATCCTTCTTCGCTGTCCACAACTCCACCGACTTTCGTGTCATCCGCAAACTTGCTCACCCAGCCTTCAAGCCCCTCCTCCAGGTCATTTATAAAAATGACAAACAGCAATGGTCCCAAAACAGATCCTTGTGGAACACCGCTAGTAACTGCGCTCCAAGATGAACCTATACCATCAACTACTACCCTCTGTCTCCTTCCAGCCAGCCAATTCCTAATCCAAACCTCTAATGCACCCTCAATGCAATACCTCCGTAGTTTTTGCATTAGCCTGCCATGGGGTACCTTATCGAACGCCTTGCTAAAATCCATATACACCGCATCAACTGCTTTACCCTCGTCCACTTCCTTGAGTCACCTTCTCAAAGAATTCAATAAGGTTTGTGAGGCACGACCTGCCCTTCACAAAACCATGCTGACTATCCTTGATCACATGATTCCTATCCAGATGTTCATAAATCCTATCCCTTACAATTCTCTCTAAGACTTTGCCCACAACAGAAGTGAGACTCACTCGCCTATAGTTACTAGGGCTATCCCTGCTCCCCTTCTTGAACAAGGGGGCCACATTCGCTATCCTCCAGTCTTCTGGCACTATTCCCGTAGACAGCGACAACATAAAAATCAAGGCCAATGGCTCCGCTATCTCCTCCCTAGCTTCCCAGAGGATCCTAGGATAAATGCCATCAGGCCCAGGGGACTTATCTATTTTCATCCTTTCCAGTACTCCCCAGACCTCTTCCCTACGTATCTCAAGGCCATCCATTCTAATCATTTGTGACTCAATATTCACATCAGCAACAGTGTCCTGTTCCTGAGTGAATACTGACGAAAAGTATTGATTTAGTGTCTCACCAATCTCCTCCGCCTCCACACACAACTTCCTCCTACTATCCTTGACTGGACTGATACCTACCCTAGTCATCCTTTTATTCCTGACATACCTATAGAAAGCCTTTGGGTTTTCCTTAATCCTACCAACTAAGGACTTTTCATGTCCCCTTCACGCTGCTCTTAGCTCTCTCTTTAGATCCTTCCTGGCTACCTTATAACTCTCAATCGCCCCAACTGAACCTTCACGCCTCATCTTTACATAGGCCGCCCTCTTCCCTTTCACAAGGGATTCCAATTTCTTACTAAACCACGGCTCCCTCACAAGACCCTTTACTCCCTGCCTGACTGGTACATACTTATCAAGGACACCCATTAGCTGTTCCTTGAACAATCCCCACATATCATTTGTGTTCTTACCTTGAAGCCTATTTTTCCAATCCACGCATCCTAAGTCATGCCTCACCGCATCATAATTTCCCTGCCCCCAGCTATAACTGTTGCCCTGCAGTGCACACTTATCCTTCTCCATCACTAGAGTAAAAGTCACCGAGTTGTGGTCACTGCCCCCGAAGTGCTCACCTACCTCCAAGTCTAACACCTGGCCTGGTTCATTACCTAGAACCAAATCCAGTATAGCCTCACCTCTTGTTGCCCTGTCTACATATTGTGTCAGGAAACTTCCTGCACACCTTGGACAAACACCGACCCATCTAACGAACTCGAGCTTTAGCTTTCCCAGTCAATATCTGGGAAGTTAAAGTCCCCCATAACAACCACCCTGCTACTTTCACTCTTCTCCTGAATCATCCTCGCAATACTTTCCTCTACTTCTCTCGGACTATTAGGAGGCCTGTAGAAAACTCCTAACAGGGTGACCTCACCTTTCCTATTTCTAACCTCTGCCCACACTACCTCAGATGGCAAGTCTTCCTCCATCACCCTTTCTACTGCTGTAATACTATCCTTGACAAGCAATGCCACACCTCCCCCTCTTTTACCCCCATCTCTGACCCTACTGAAACATTTAAACCCTGGAACCTGCAACAGACATTCCTGTCCCTGTTCTACCCACGTCTCTGTAATGGCCACAACATCGAAGTCTCAGGTACCAACCCATGCTGCAAGCTCACCTACCTTATTTCCTATACTTCTGGCATTGAAGCATACATACTTCAAGCCACCTCCCTGTTTACAGGCACCCTCCTTCGAGATCGATGGCATGTTCCTAACCTCCCTACACTCAAGGTCCTGTACCCTAAAGCTACAGTCCAGGTTCCCATGCCCTGCAGAGTTAGTTTAAACCCTCCCAAAGAGCACTAGCAAACCTCCCCCCAAGGATACTGGTGCCCCTCAGGTTCAGGTGTAGACCATCCTGTTTATAGAGGTCCCACCTTCCCCAGAAAGAACCCCAGTTGTCCAGAAACTGGAATCCCTCCCTCCTGCACCATCCCTGTAGCCACGCATTTATCTCTTCTCTCTCCGTATTCCTCGACTCTCTATCACGTGGCACGGGTAACAAACCAGAGACAACGACTCTTCGTTCTAGCTTTGAGCTTCCAACCTAGCTCCCTGAAAGCCTGTCTAACATCCTCACCCCTCTTCCTACCTATGTCGTTGTTACCAAAGTGGACCACGATCTGGGGCTGCTCCCCCTCCCCCTTGAGGACCCGGAAAACACGATCAGAGAAATCACGTACCCTTGCACCTGGGAGGCAACATACCAATCGTGAGTCTCTGTCGCCCCCGCAAAACCGCCTATCTGTGCCCCTCAGTATTGAGTCCCCAATAACTATCGCTCTACCTTTCTCCACCCTTCCCTTCTGAGCAACGGGGACAGGTTCCGTGCCAGAGGCCTGAACCTCGTTGCTTATCCCTGGTAAGTCATCCCCCTCACAAGTATCCAAAACGGTATACTTGTTCTTGAGGGAAATGACCGCACTGGCTGCTTCCACCGACTCCCCCTCACTGTCACCCATCTCTCTATAACTTTCGGAGTAACTACTTCCCTAAAGCTCTGATCTATGACCACCTCTGCCTCCCGAATGATCCGCAGTTCATCCGACTCCAGCTCCAGTTCCCTAACACGGTCTTGGAGGAGCTGGAGATGGGTCTACTTCTTGCAAGTCTAATCAGGAGGGACGCTAATGGCTTCCCTCACCTCACACATGTTGCAAGAGGAACATTGCACGGCCTTCGTTGCCATCCCTCTAAAAGAGAAACTTTAAAAACTAGATCTAAAGAAACAAACAAGCAAAATGCAGCACTTACCTGCTTGTCACAATGGGTCTTATTATTAGGTTAGAGGAGGAGGGTGGGTGGGAGGCTCTACCCCTGTAGTGCCTCGGGTTCCTCGCCTGCGCGCTTTTATAAGAAAAATACCTTCCCAGGTAAGCTAGCACGACACCAGCTTCCGGGTCCCTTACGACCCCTCTGAAAAAAACCGAGGACACAATAACCTTGTTAACGGAGCAGCATCATCACACCTCCCCTTAAAAAAAAATGAACTATCAATATCCAAAAATGCCTTCATTTTAAAACGCCTTAATTTTACACTGTTAGTACACTACAATATCCATATACTTTACATTGACTATAAACATGCAAACATGCACTACTACATTTTATTTCAGTCTGTTTACTCCTGCCACCAAATGACTCAGCTTAGCAATCACATTTTCTCGTCCTGCCACATGCACAATTTTCAAATTGAGTGGCTGGAACAACAAGCTCCACCTAAACAGTCTGGAATATTTGTTCTTAAATTTCTCCACAATCTTCAATGTGTTACGATCAGTGTATATGTGATTGTCTCAGATACATTAATGGTGACATAGACATTGAAATGTTGTAACACCTACACCAAGCTCAAAGTCTCATACTCAACTATCAAATATTTCTGCTGATGAATATTTAATTTCCTGGAGAAACCTGATAGGTCTTTCTACTTTCTCGTCAGTACAGTACCGACACCCATATCACTTGCATCGATAGCCACCTTGAATGGCTTTGCATAATTAGATGTGGCTAACACTGGGGCAGGGGTTAACACAGCTTTCAGGCTGTCAAATGCCTTCTGACACTCTGCCATCTACTGAAACTTCTTGTCTTTCTTTAATAATTCAGTGAGTGGAGCAGTCACATTGCTAAAATTTGGTATGAATTTCCAATAAAACCCACTCAATCCCAGGAATCGTAGTATTGTTGTTTTTGTTGATGATATGGAAAACTTCACAATTGGGCATTGGAAAATTCATTCTTACCAAGTTTATCAACAACTTTGCCTCCTGAAGTTGATTGAACAATGCTATAAATGTTCCTTCCATGTGTGACTAAAAATCAGCAGGTCATCAATATAAACTACACAATTGGGTAATCCTGAAATGGCATTAATGGTTAGTCTCTGAAATGTGGCTGGCATATTTTTCATACCAAATGGCATGCCTCTGATACAGTCCATGTGGCATTATGAAAGCCAAAATTGGCTGCACACTTTCAGACAAAGGCACCTGCCAGTATCCTCTGAGCAAGTCCGACTTGGAAAGATAAGTTGCCTGTCCTACCTTTTCAACACCATCGTCTAAACTTGGAATTGGTTATGCATCAGTCTTAGTAACTGCCTTGACTTTGCAATAATCCACAAATAACAATTGGGTACCATCTGGTTTTGGCACCATATGGGTGAGCTCCAGTCACTGTAATTATGTCGTCTTGGAGCATGCATTCAATCTCCTTTTGAACCTGTGCCAATTTTAGAGGGTTATGCCTATAGAGATGTTGCTTAATCAGAACAGCATTTCTTATACCTGCATCATGCGTAATTAGGTTAGTACTTCCCAGTTTATTTCCACATATCTCCCCATGTGATAGCAATAACTCTTCCAGGTCATTTTGATTTTCCTCTGGAAGGCAAATAAATAATTTACCCCAATTCTTGACAACTTCCTCATTGTCCAATTTAATTTGAGGAATGTCCAATTCAGAATCCTCTGAACTTATTCTTCACTTTGTGTTGTGATCAATAATGCAGTCTCCTTTTGCTTTCTTTCCCTATCAAAAATACCTTTTGAGCATATTCATCACATGACATACTCTGTGAGATTTCTTTCTGTCTGGAGCCCTTATCAAATAGTTCACCTCACTCAATCTCCTTTTGACTTGATAAGGTCAACTAAACTTTGCAACTAAACCCAATACTGGAAATAACACGAGCACCTTATCACCAATAGCAAAATTGTGAGTTTTTGATTTCTTGTCTGCTTCCTGTTTCATTGTATGCTGTGATACTTTTAAAATGCTGTCTAGCCAACTCCCTGCTGTATTTAACCAGTCCCTAAAATTTGACATATAGTACAAATATATGGTATTTGAATTATGATTTATCAGTTTCTCCTTAATCAAGTTTAGTGGTCCTCTCACTTCATGCCCAAAAACTAATTCATATGGACTAAATTTGGTTGATTCATTTGGTACATCCCCGATGTCAAGAAGTACAAACAGAATTCCCTTATCCTAATCATTTAGATAGTCTTGACCATAAGCCCTCAACATGATCTTTAATGTCTGATGCCATCTTTCTAGCACTTCCTGCAATTCTGGATGGTACGCAGTAGGTTTGAATTGTTTTATTCCTCAGCTGTCCATAACTTCCTAGAATAATTTTGATGTAAAGTTTGATCCTTGATCTGACTGTATCTCTGTGGGTACACCATATCTAGTGAAAAATTTGAGTAACTCATCTAAAATTCTTTTAGCTGTGATATTGCATAATGGAATGGCTTCTGGAAATCGAGTAGACACATCCATTATTGTTAACAAATAATGATTCCCACTTTTTGTTTTAGGTAGGGGTCCTACACAATCATTTAAGACTCTTGTAAAAGGTTCCTCAAATGCAGGAATGTGTATTAAAGGTGTGAGTTTTATTGCTCCTGTGGTTTTCCAATTACTTGACACATATGACATGTCTGACAAAACTCAACTCCAGCCTTATGCAGTCCAGGCCAGTAAAAATATTTTTGTAATTTAGCTTGAGTTTTTCTTCCCCCTAAATTACCTCTTACTGGTAGTTCATGCACCACCTACAACAATTCCTTTCTATAATCCACTGGCAATACGACTTGATGAACTTCTGCCCATTCCTCATCTGCTTGAATATATGATGGTCTCCATTCCCTCATTAAGACATCATTTTTAAGTTGGTAGCAGACTGGGATATATCTAGATTCTCTTTCCTTGTATGCTTTTTGATATTATTAGTTTAGTTTCTCATCTTTCTGCTGTAATTTAGTTAATTTCTCTGAAGTAAAAATGTCTGCTTTGTCATCCATTTGCTCCTGTTTTGTCTCAACCATTTGATTAAACAAGGTCTGTGTTAATTTCTCTTCAATTTTTTAACTGTTCTTTTTAATCTCTCCTGATTCAGCTGGTGACTTTGTGACCTTGTTACCACACAGTCTAGAAAAATCCAAGGATATGTGTCTTTTAATAGTTTAGTTGCCTGAGTTTTCACTGGCTTTTTAGTCACAGTAGGCAACACTCGTACCTATGAACCAGCTATATTGTTAGCAAGGACAAATTGTGTTCCTGGAACTGAGAGTTTGTCCAGTACTTCTACCACTGCTTCTTCACTCTTCACTGGACACTCTAACCTCACACTACCTAATTGAGTATTTCTTGCCTCACCATGAATTCCCGTTATTAGCACTTTTTCTGGCAATAGTCCTTCAGAGGTAGATATGTCCTCAGCTTTCAACATCAAAGGTTGAGAGGATCCTGTATTTCCTAATATTGTAACTTCCTTACCTGCTGCTCCTGGCCTATGTGGGTAAACTTTACATTCGCAAGTATATCGTTTAAGAAGATCTGGCACTTCCTCCTTAACCAATCTCTGACTAGCCTGTACATTCTGGTGCAGCTTTCTAGCCTCCACTGTGCTTTCCGTTACCACTCCAACAAAATTCACTGGCTTATCTTGTTTTCCAATGTTTGGCTTCCCAGGGCTTTTCCTCACCCACCAACACTGCAAATTCATGTGGCCTACTTTATTGCAGTGAAAACACCTCTTTCCTCTACTACAGTTTCTTTTTAACCTTTGGTAAGTTATCCTTATGATCTTCACTGAGAGCTACCTTTCCCTTATCATGTGAGGATTTCTCTTTTCCCCAATTTCTATCCCTCACTGATTGAAATTGATGTTGAAAGCCAAACTTTCATTTATGAACTAACTCAAAATCATCAACCATTTCAGCTGCTAATCTTGCTGGTTTAACTCTCAGCTCTCCCACATGAGTTCTCACTACCTCAGGAAGTGAATCCTCCAAAATAATCATTTCTCTAAGGGTGTGGTAGGTTTGCTCTATTTTTAATGCCCCATTCCACCTATCAAAATTACTTTGTTTGATTCTTTCAAACTCAGTGTAGGTTTGACCAGGTTCCTCCTTAGATACCTGAAACATTGTCTGTAGGCTTCATGCACAAGCTCATATGCACTTAAGATGGCTTTCTTCACCTCCTCATATGCCCCAGATACTTCCTCTGATAATGATGCAAATACCTCACTAGGTCTACCTACAAGTTTTGTTTGGATCAAAACCCACATGGTCACTAGCCACTTCATTTGTTTAGCCACTTTCTCAAATGAGATGAAAAAGGCTTCTACATCCTTATTATCATCTTGGGCAATGCTTGAGTATATTCAAATAAATCCCCACCAGGCCTTTGGCTACCATGGATTTGCACATCCTCACTATCTTCCTCACTAAGCTTACGTTCAGCCTTCATCTCCATCCTTTTAAGCTGACTTTCCTGTTTAAGTGTCAATTTCTGAAGTTCAAATTCCCTCTTTTTCCTTTTCTCTTTCTTCTCTCTTTTTCTTTTTGTTTTGCTAAAGTGTTTCAATCTTTTTCTCTTCTCTCTGCTTTTAATCATAATTCAAACAGTTGCATTTCTTCTGCCCTTTTATTTTCTTTTGTCTCTAACTCAAGCTGCTTCATTTTCAATTGAATTTTAGCCATCCCTAAAGATTTTGATAGCATTTCCAGCAAATTTAAGTGCTGAGCTATTGCTGAAGTTATCTCTCCTTTCCTCACGGAAGGAGGCAGCTTCAATGCCAGCCTGACTGCCAATTTGTTTACCTTTTGTAAAGCTCCCAAAGTCACTTCTTCCACCCCCAGAAAACTTAGTCACTCAAAGAGCCATTACTACACCAAGCACTATTTAAACTAACCGAATTCAATACCCAGAACAAACAACACTAACACCTACCACTCGCACCCTATGAGTCTGACAACCCTAATCTTAAATTGGAACTATACAATAAATCCCACAAAGAGACTGCAATCTGTTCTGGACCAGGCCAGACTCCCTCAAAACATTTCAAGAAGGTAGCCCAGACCCTAACTTTTCTAGTTGTTCAAAGCAGGTGTAGAATGCATGTTCCAGGAGTAATACAGCTGGCCCAAGTGTACTCAGTGTTAAGCAAAACAATCTATTTATATGCAAACAGAAGAAAACCAAATTGAGAATAACATAACTACTTGAAAACCCAATTGACTCTATCGCAAATTAATGATACTGTTTCAAATACTTGCAACATCCCCAAAAACACCCTCTTGGCAAAAAAAGGTAAAATCAAGCACAGGTTCTTACAGGACAGATGCCAGAGAGAGAGAGGATCAGCATGTAGCTATTTCTTTGACCAGCAGCATCATAAACTGACTGCTTGCTAAAACCAAACAAACCAAACCCTGAACAGGGACAACTGTCCACTCCCCTTTCATTGTACAAGTGTTTTAAAAGAATCTTTTAAAAGAATGACTTAAAAGCAATCTCAAGTAGGTAAACCCAGACACATGGGAACCTCTAACTTTATGACCCCTCTGAAGAACAAACCAAGGACAACATAACCTTGTTCAAGGAGCAGCATTGTCACACTTGATAATTTAGAAAGAGAATGGCACAATTACACACAGAATTACACTGAACAGTCACTTATATTAAGAACACAATCAATGTCAACGGAACTTGCACCTCTTTTTTGAAACAAATTGCAAATTGGAAGAGGAGACAGTTCTTTGCACATACATAAAGCAGGTTTCTGCTCAGTATGCCTCTTAGTTAGAATCCATCCTCTTCAGGATTCTTCAGCAAATTCTGTCCCTCTAATAATCATAAACATTATGAAAACTCCTCCTTATGACGCCAAGGGGAGTATTTGTATCTCCTCTCTGTATAGACAATATAATCAACTATCCTATCTCCATGAGAGCCAGATTCAACTCCTTCTCCTGATGGTATCTGCTACATTACAGCAGCCCAATATTTAATGCCCAATTTATTAGCGAGTTTTTTGGGGACATGGAGCAGGTGACCGTATGGGACTGGATTAATTTTAAAGTAGTTTCAAGATCAAATTTTGATTGTTTCTGTGTTCATGTAAGAATTGTCTCTGTGTCCATTTTGAAGCTGCAATGTTGGATGAACCAGAAATTCTAATCCTTGATAATGAACAGTGTTAATTAGTTTTTCTATCATTCTTTCTAACAGCAAAAAGTAATAAAGGAAACAATAGTTTACAAAGGAATACGCCCTGACACTGGAAAATGGAAACATGACTGGAATAAAAAGGAATACTCAAAAGGAAATGTCTCTCAGTCAGTTTGAGAATGACTCCGGAATATTATGGTTGCAACAACTGGGTGGATCTCAATTATCTTCCGACCACTAAGTATCTGTAGTTATGCTCCTAGTTCTGATTCACTTCAGCATAATAGGCTTTCTTCTTTCTTTACAGCCAAAAGCAGAGATCTTGAAAATTGCATATTATTGCATGCACATCCATTGGTATGAACTGCTAAGAAGATGGCTAATTCATGAACATAATGCATGGGATTCTTCACAATTATCTTCTCTGTTCCACTTTTGTTTTGATACCCTGAGCATAAAGTAGTAATTGTTGTTCAACTATGAAGGATTTTTAATTAACCCTTTCTTCCCTAGGGTAAAATAAACCTTGAGTGAAAAGCACATGTTCAAGGAAATGACAAAGCTAGACTGTTTCATTTCGCCAGTTAACAAATATGCAAATTCCAAAAATAACATTCAATATTCAAAAGAGTCAATCTGTGTGGTCTTCATGCAGAGTTAGGTTCACATCATTGTCTTTAGAGTGTTGACTTTGAAAACTTCAGTTCCAACAAATTAATCTCACAGCACAGTTCTATAACAACTGCAAGCATACAACAAATTACTAATAACATACATAATGGGCTGGATTTTATAGTCAAGTGAAGCAAAGCAGTCACCTAGAGAAAGGTGCCCACAAGGTCCAGTGATCTCTGTGACATGGCCT
Source organism: Chiloscyllium punctatum (assembly GCF_047496795.1). Lineage (NCBI taxonomy): Eukaryota > Metazoa > Chordata > Chondrichthyes > Orectolobiformes > Hemiscylliidae > Chiloscyllium > Chiloscyllium punctatum. The sequence goes on along the minus strand of NC_092743.1, from coordinate 51,250,492 downwards.
TCTTCCCCAATGGCAGTTTAAATGTGATTCAAAGTCAAGGGAATCTCTAAGCAGGCAACAGCAGTGATGATAGTGAGCAGGGTAAACACCCACTCACTTTGAAGTATCCTCATAGACCGATACCTGGAAGAAACAGCATTATCTTTCACATTTAATTTATATTTTAGATAGAATTATTAAAATAAACTATAATTTAGAAACTAAAATATTAGATAATTCCCTACAGTGTGGAAACAGGCCCTTCAGCCCAACAAGTCCACACTGGCCCTCCGAGGAGTAACCCACCCAGACCCATTTCCCTCTGACTAATGCACCTAACACTATGGGCAAGTTAGCATGGCCAATTCGCCTGGTTTGCACATCTTTGGACTGTGGGAGGAAACCAGAGCACCCGGAGGAAACCCACGCAGACATGAGGAGAGCATACAAACTCCATGCAGACAGTCAGCCGAACCTGGAATCGAACCTGGGACCCCTGGTGTTGTGAGGCAGCAGTGCTAACCACTGAGCCACCATACCGCCCTAATATTTGCAAACTTTGAAACGTTATTGTAACATGTGAACTATTTTTATTGTAATGGAGTAATTTGACATTACATAAATATAAAATTGGCTTTTCAATATCATAGATGGTGTTTATCAGTAATCATGAAGCTCTATTAAAATCCACGTCGTACCTTATTCAGGAAGGTGTAAGTTACTTTTCCATGGATTTTTTACGGTAATACTATGCATAAGAATAGAAATTCTTGGCAATTTTCAGACGTTTTATGTTAATTACGATCTAGGGGAGCCCTTTAGAGTGCATTCTGTGAAGGAATATCTAATCATTGGTAGCATCGTCTGGAATGCTTCATGTGCCTGTATTAATATGGAGCCTCAAAGGTGCTATCAATTTCAGTGTTAGAATAAGGTTGGTAAGTTCATCTGAGACATGTATGTACAAGCAATTCTAGCGACTTGCTAGCCCCTCTACATGGTCTGTCATATTCTTCATGATACTGAGGTTGGTTATGAAATTCATCAGCTTCTTTTTCCTCTTTGAGTGCTTTTGCTCCGCAATATCCTTATTGGCCAGAGTCTACTCTCTCAGTAATGCCATGTTCTGCATTGCACAGCAGACCAGCACAATCTGAGAAATCTTTACGAGGTTATAATTAAATGCCCAATTGGACTGGTCTGGACACTTGAACCTAAAAGTAACCCTGTGGGTGCAGCTTCCTCTCTCTCAGAAGGAGCATTTCTTGAATATTATCTATGGCAGCTGGTATGAAATCACTTTCTTTCTATTTCCTCCACGTTCTCACCCCCTCTCAGTCTCCTTTCAAGGCACACAAGTATCATCAGGCAAATAGCACTTTGGGGACCCAGCACTCACCTGAACTGCTGCATCATTATCTACTTGCCAGAGCTCTGACACACTTTGGCACCTGTACACTGTCTGGAAAATTAGAACAGGGTAATAAATTCCAAGTTAATTGCCACTCTACTCAGCTGAACTACCTATGTTTTCTCATAATTTTCTTCCCAATTCAATTGACACTTTAGTTACCTATTTGCCATTTTGTTAATTCATTATTCAAGTTCCAGTTCAAATGTAACAACCCGTTTTGAACATAGCTTTTGTTACCTCTTTTCATTTACTTAACAACAATAAGAACCGCTCAAAACCATGAAATAATAATCATAAAAATAAAACTCATTACCTTTACAGGCCGACAGGGAAACTAGGAGATGTGCAAACATTTTTTACGGGCAGAATAAGCGCAAGGCAGAAATGCCAACTCAGGTGAATTAATTGCATGAGACATACGTTCTGGATAGAATTATGCCTCTCACAATCTCACGAGAGTACTCCAAAACTTTTGGATTTTGCTGCTGGTCAGACATGAGGCTGGCAGAAAAGTAGATGGGAAATTGGCAGTGGTTGCAGACAAGACCTGAAAATGTCAGCAACAGTTTGGCCCAAGGGGGAGAGACAACATACGGCTGGCAGCTGCAAACAACAGTATGAAGAGAACATGGTGGTGGTGGTGGTGTTGGTCTTCAAATCAAGAGTGGTGGGATGGATGCCAAAGAGCATATTTACAGTGAAATAAAACAAAGAACTGTGGATGCTAGAGCTCTAAAAATATACAATTGTTGGTGAAAGTCAGCAGGTCTGGCAGCATCTGTGGAAAATAAACAGAATTAAAGTTTGAGTCCAGTGACCCTTGTTCAAAACTTCACAACACATTTTCAGTGTTCAGTGCAGAAGATGTCAATGATTTTGGTATCCAATGTAAGGAAAGTACAATATTTCAGATCACACCCTGGCTGTGTCAAGTGGCCAGAGGTTATGGGCACAGGGTAATATATTCACATGAAAAGCTACATCAGTTTTACAATGTTATTTTTTCTTGCATCAAACAGATCTTGACTATGTCTTTCAACATTTTCTATATTGAATAGAAGGAACATATATTTCAAGACAAACATAAGACATTTGTTATCAAATGTCCATTTTTGAATGTACTCGACCCAAAATATTATCTCTGATTTCTTCCCATGAATCTGCTAGACCTGCTGAGCTTTCCAGCATTTATTTTTGTTTCCATAAATATACTACTACTTTTAATTAATTGATTCCCACACATTAAAATCGAGTTAGTGATAATATTCAAAGGAATAGCTGTCTGCCTTGAATTTCTTCCACACAATTGACAAGCAAAGTTCTAACCTTGATGCACTGTTTCCCCCTCTAATGTCAGTAACGGTCATTTGTAAACATTGGATTTTGTTTTTGTTCTTCAGAATAATACATGAATAGTACACACCAAAGGAAATGGAAGTAGAATTCATCAATCAATATGAGCGGATGAAAAGGAGCATAAATACATTCTTAGTTAGATCAACAAAAATCAAAGTTTGTACATAGAAGTCATTTTAAAAATTTTTAGTTGTCAAATACTAACTCACAATTACCCACCACAGCAGAGGTAGTCATAATGGAAAGATGTTCCCTGGAAAAATTAAATGGTTAGGTCAGTTTATTGTAGAACCATTGCAAAATCAGTGGATATGACAGGTAGCCTATCCACAACTGCAAGTTCTTCATTCTCTGCTATTTCTCTGGTTTCGAGTAACTAACTTGAAGTACTATATTTTTAGATAGCACTTTTCCAGTACCTGTCATGTTTAATAGACAAGGTGCTGTCGCAATAGGAAAAATGGTGCCTGTACACGCTGTACCATGTATTAGATCTACAGAAGCGATTGAGATAATTTTCTTGACTCAAGAAGGCTTTGGAATCTGAAATGCTTTATCTGAAAAGGTAGTGGAAGTCAATTCTATAAATAATTTTAACAGTGACATGTAATTGAGGAATAAGAATTAATACAGAATTACAGATAAAATGTGGGTATTTGGGACTAAGTTCAACTGCATTTTCATAAATATGTGACTATGTCTTGGCCTCAGCAGCGAACTGTTAACAGATTATTCCGTTGTTCAGGCAAGGAAGGCTCTAGACTGAGTCTAACTGAATTTTCTGCTCACCTGCAACTCCAGCTGCCTGGTCCAAAAATTGGAGAGTGACCTGTTTTTGGACAGGCATTAGGATTGGCAGGGGCTGCAGGGTGGGGTGCATGTCACTAATAATATGGAATTAAAAGACTCTGCTGTCTAACTAAGGCCAGAGAGCAACCACCCCAACCAGTCCACTTCTATTGTAACAGGACTGGTTATATTCCTGATGACCAATTTGCTCCCAGGTAGTTAGTCAATCACTGAAATCTCCCAAGGAGGCTGTGAGCTCTATTTTGTCAAGATTTCCAGCACAAGGAGGCTGGGATTCTCAGTGCTTAGAATTCTGGCAGGTAAAGGGTCGCAAAAAAAAAAAGCCAGATCAAAGGGGTCATTTCTTTTCAGTATTTCTCATAACTGTTGTTCAACTGGCTGAACAGCAGGTCCTTAATTAGGAAGACTGCATTTTACTCATACTTTTATTGCACAGATAATTCTTTCAATATCACATTTCTGCAGTAACAAGTCATAAGTGAACTCTGAAATGTGTATTTTTGTAATAGATCTGCAACATTCATAAACAACACATAAAATGATATCTGCACTTAGAATTACCATACCTCCATTCTCTGATCTTTTTAACATTTGATGAGCAGGAGCTTGACTCAATTTTCCACAATTGAACTTCATTACTCACTTACTAGAATACTGCAGGAACACTGAAACAATGGTTATTAGAGATTAAGGATAAAATACATTAATGGGAGGGATTTAGAGAGAAAGATATTTAACTGTATAAAAGTAGTGAAATATGAGAAGCAATCAGTTCATGTACTGGGCGATGTCAGTTCGACTTGGACACAATTGATACTCATGATTCATTGGAGCGTGCTATGCTGTGTGTGCTACACTGTTCATTGGGAATTCAAATAGTAAGGGCCAGGGGCTGAAGATATCAACTATTGCCATTTAAAGATAATCCACAATTCATAAAACGAAGGCATATTTTGGTTGCAGGCAATTTGCATTGCTCAGTTTATTAAAAGTAGTAAGAGCAGTTGATGCTGTATTAAGGGTGTGTCATAATGGTGCTAAAAATGGACGCCATCATCAGATTTTAGTGCCTGAAATCTTTCATAGACTAAGGTCGTTTTTGAACAGAAAAAATACTGACTTAAGGTGACCACAATGATCGACTGACCAAGTTAAGCCAATCATCCTTACTAGGCACGCAATTATGGAGACATCCCCAAGGAAGATCAATGAGGGTCTCTCCTGACAAGTGGTGGGCTCAAGACACTGACATGAGAGTTCAAAAACCTACAGGAAAATCCTTATTTTATATTTTAAAAACTAATTTAGTAAAACTCTTTACTGCTGTACTGGCTGTCTCAGACCCACATTATGGATGGAGACAGGAAACACTAAATTACGAACAGCCAGGTTTCCAAAAACAATGAAAGGATAAAATAACAAAGTCTTTTCCATGCTTTGTAGTGAATGGGAATTATGGAATGCATGCCCTTGTGATATCCAGCCCCTCAAATTAAATCTAATGTAAAATAAACATAGAAGAATTTGACTTTGTACCATGTGTGTCTTACAGAACATAATTCAGTCCAGATTCATCTGTTTCTGGTTTAAAGGCTAAAGAAGAAAATAACACTGTTTAAATTAAAAAATATACACCTTCAAGCACCAGCTGACCAAAATGGTACAAAACCAAGCTTTAGTGGGATAGTAAAGGAAGACTTAGTTTGATTTAATTACTTACTTGGTCCATTTTATTTGAGTTTTATAAGCGACAAGTTGCTTCCTTTTGAAACCCTTGGTTTATTGAATTCTGTGATTACTTGACTCATGCATGATATCTATTTTCATTTAATTATATCTGAGGTATGTTCAACACAGTTTGTAATTTAACCAGAAACGTTGCACTAAGAATTGCATCAATTACAATTATCCAATGGAAATTAATTTTCCTGCATTCTATTCTATGAATTTTAAATAAACTGTAAATTACTCTTAGACTTTTCTGAGTAAGATGACCAAAATTGCTAATGTTGGTAAAATTTCCTGAACCCTTAATGCATCCCAGCAGACCGGATCAGTATTTTCACTTGAACTGATAGTTGCAGCCTTTGTGCTTGCATTTTAAAGGGCTGGGGATTTAAATCACTTAATTTCAGGATACTTAAAAAAATCTTATTCATCTTCAATACTTTGTGCATAAAATTATGGTTCTTACTTTCCAGATTTAGGCCAGTGGATCAGTGAGAAGTGTCAGTTTGAACATTGAACTAATTTCAAATAGTTTGCTGAGTTTGGATTTCTTAGTTCTGGGATTCGAACCCAGTATCCTTCCCCTAGCCAGGAAAAAACAGAAACTGCCAAGAATGAGAATAGGGCTTCCACATCTACATCATACCTGCCAGTTTTAATTGTCTCCAGAGTTTGGCTCAACTCCCAGAAAATCCAGCCAGAGATTTATGCAGTTTCTTTGGGTTAAAAGATGACATTTGATGCATTGTATTTCTACCCACACTCTATGTTAGAATCCAGTTATTCCAGTTCACCAACTTTACCCCTGCATTCCTGCAAGTTTGTTTTCCTCAAATGCCCAGTCAATTTCTTTTTGAAATGATTGATTATCTTGATAACACACTTTTAGGCAAGGAGTATCCAGGTCAATATTACTTGCTACATAAACATTTTCCTCACATAACGAATCCACACCTGGGAACTTCACCTAAAAATGTAATTTGTTTCTGCTAGTTTCTGTTAGTCCCTGCAATATGAGTGAATGCAAACAGCTTTTCTTTGTCTATATTATCCAATCTGTCATAATCTTGTAAGCTTGTAACATATCTCCCTTAAATTTTTTATGTTCAAAGGAGAGCCAGTGCAGCTTTTCCAAATAATCTCATTTTCCTAGAACCATCTGAGTTCCACACCCTTCCTAAGGTATGGTGTCCAAAACAGGGTTCAATTTTCCTATTGTAAACTAACATCTGTACTTTTGTGCTCAAAATTGCACATTTCTGTTTGATATTATGGCAGGCTGATAAGTTATCTGGTATCATGTTAGTATTTGTAGCATGAATAATAAGATAGGTTTCCTACTGAAATCAAATATTACAACATTAATTCACAAGGTAACTATATACATTCAAACTCTATTATGGACATCAATTTGGTCTGGGCTCCATCAATTAACAGGTGATTGACTAACTGACTCCCCTGATGGATTACGAAGTACAGCAGCAATTATACAAATTGGAGCTGGTACCTTTATACAAGAATTTCACATGGTATGATGTTACAGGGGAATCATCATTTAGCTGTTTTAAAGGCATCTGACTTTAGATATAGGCAATATCATAATATTCCTCTGTTCCTTTGAAAAATAGAATTTCTCCCATGAGAAACATGGCAGCACGGTGGCTCAGTGGTTAGCACTGCTGCCTCACAGTGCCATGGACCTGTGTTTGATTCCAGCCCCGGCGACTGTCTGTGTGGAGTTTGCACATTCTTCCCATATCTGTGTGGATTTCCTCCGGGTGTTCCAGTTTCCTCCCACAATCGGAGATGTGCAGGTTAGGTGAATTGACCATGCTAAATTGCTTATAGTGTTCAGGGATGTGTCGGTTAGGTACATTAGTCAGGGGTAAATGTAGAGCAACTGGGTAGATGAATGGGTTTGGATGGGATACTCTTTGGAGGGTTGGTGTGGACTTGTTGAGCTGAAGGGCCTGTTTCCACACTGTAGAGATTCTATGAAACATATACAAGGCTACTTAACCTAACTCATCTGTATCTGACCAAAAAGAACCTTTTCTGAAATAAAGGCAAAAAAGTGTGGCTGATGGAAATCTGAAAAAACAAACACAGAGAATGCTGGAGAACTGGTTTGCCAGTATCTGTGGAGAGAGAAACAGAGTTAATGTTTTGAGTCTAGTCTGGACTGCGAAGAAGTATGAACCTTAAACACTCAAAACGTCAACTTTGTTTCTCTTCTCACAGACGCTGTCAGATCTTTTCTGAAACCTACAGAGTGGATTCAGGCCACATGCTCATGATGACGTGTTCCAGCTATTCTATCCAGTCGTTGTTAGATGTAGTGGTTGCAGTTGTTCTTATTTATAATGACCAGATAGGATAAGATCAATATGAAAATTATCTTCTATTTCATATTCAATGCCATCTACCTTCAGGTCTATGAATACATTTTTATTGTTGGCTGGATTTGGAAGACAATTCAGAATACCTGATTCCCAATTTGTAAAGGATCTCTGGATTATAGCATCTGATTTTGATGATGAGATATTGGAGCTCCAGTGCGATAGGCATGATGTCTTGCAACAGTCAACACCAAGCTGTTGTGCTGCCCTTATAAGTGGCTCCCAGTAAATCATCTGACGTAGGAAATGTTTGCTCAACTGTGGAATTTCTGTGTTCCAAGCGCCAGTGCCAAAATCTCCCTTTCAAAATGAGAATAGTTTGTGTGGGCCATCGTGAAGAGTTTGCATCCAAATGAGATGGCTTTGTTGCCCTGCAACAGTTATGCACCAAAGCCTTCTTAAGATGCCTCTACCTCCAGAATGGTAGGTTTAGATGGGTTATAGTTTAGATTTGTTTTAAAACCTAAAAAAATTCTAAATTATAGCCAATCTAAACCTACCATTCTGGAGGTAGAGGCATCTCTTAAAATCTAGAAAATCAAGGGGCATGAGGAAAAGGATCAATCATGATCATATTGAATAGAGGAGCAGGTTTGAAATGTTGAATAGCTTACTTCTGGTCCTAGTTTCTACATTTCTGTTTCTATAAGACTGGAGTATGCATTTGTAGGATGAAACCATATCCGTATAGCTCTTTGAGAAGAGAGACTTTATTCATAAACCTTGAATGAATGCCAATTGATAGTTTCCTGAGGTGCCTTGATTTATGAAACTGTCTTTATCGTGTGGAGTAGGCATTCTGGACATTCTCAATTGCCTTGTGCATCTTCTTTGGATTTCACAGGTCTTCCTGAAAACTAAAATGGCAGAATTGACTAATGGTTCGATGGAAGGGAAACCTGAAATGCAATAAGAACACTCCTGGCAGTCCACTTGTGCTTTGGCTAGAAACTGTGATCGTCCTTATAAGAGTACAAGCAGATGTCTGCTGTTGGATCTGGATCAATTCAAGTGTCTGTCTGCTCATTTTTTTATACATTAGTAGGTCTGTTCCACTAAAACACATTAGCTGGGAAGTTAATTAATCACACTGTTATTGAACGCAGTCTTTTCACAGATCTTCCTTCTCCAGAAGAAATTGCTATGCCCAAGAATGCGTTGAAGCACTTTCATTCTGAAAGTTGCTTGCTTGTAGATTTCTGCCTTGGACTCATTGATGTAATTGTTGTCATGTCCCTCACAAATTTTGTTTCCACTGCCCACTGATCCTCTAATAAAAATATGCAAGAGGAAACCTCCTTAACTACTTTGCCCTGTCATTGAATTTTCAGGATATTCGTGAGTTTTCGAGTATAAACTCAACTGCTGTTTATTTTGAACTTTGGGCCTTCCAAAAGGTTGATCTGGAAGCAGTGGCAATAGTTACGACAAACAAGTGAGAACGAATGACTGAGGTTGATCCTTTCTGTTTGAACATTGCTCCTGTGAGATTTTTAGCAGGTATAAAAGGGTTTTAATATTCTCTTAGAGTGCTGTATTGCAGGAACAGTATTTCATCTTAAACTACTCGTGTCTTTTTTTTATGTTAAACCTTTAGTCAGGTGTATATCTCCTGTAGACTCAGTGTTACAGTTTTTGAATCTCAACAAAGTTGAAGCACAAAGCTTAAAAGGCATTCAAGTTTACATGTATTTTCAAAAGAAAGAATTGTGTGATGTATTGAACAAACCAAGAAATGGAACTAGTCTTTGAATAATTTCATTACAGATTCTGCAGGAATCCACCAGAGAAAACAATTTATTATATTATTTACTGCACCGCAATTGATCTTCAGTGTGGACAAGTCTTCAAGCATTTCCCTTGATATCATGTTACTTCAACAAGTATAGTTAATCTGGAAATGGATTCTAAATGTGACAGATCTTTCTACTTTATGCTTTAAATTGCAAGATTCTGATTTCACCTCTAAATTAATTTTTGTCATTGTTATCCCAGTATATTAATCTTTGATAACTGTTCAAATCGAAGACAGCCTAACTCATGATTTTTCATATGCAATAAAGAATTAATGAAGATTCTTTAAATTACTCAACCTAATTAATTAGCAGTAAGCAAAAAAGATGCAGGGAAACAGAAAGCAAAATAATGCAGATGTTGGCAACCTGAAAATAAAAACACAACAGTTGGAGAAGCACAGCAAGTCAAGCAACATCTGTTGAGAAATCATAAGTGGGTTCAGATGAAGCATTTATACTTAAAATATCAAAAAACTAATGTCATCTCAAAAGATTCTGTCTGATCTGGTTTTGTACGACATTATATAGCCCTTTTGTTCAGTTGCATCCTGTGAACAAGATGTACATAACAAACTGGAAAATTGCAAGATCTTTGCCCTTTTTGAGTCTCTTCAGGGACAGAAGGTTCTGAATGTATAGAAAATTCAAGGGATACATTTCAATATAATGGTGCAGATTTATTGGTAAACAGCCCAGCAGCAGCTGACATTGAATGGATCTCTGTGTGAACCTGCATGCTCCCAGCAGCAAGAATTGATTTGAAGATAGATCTCATCCTCATCTGTGCTGTAGCAAGCTCCAGCAGCATAGGTGAGTACAAATACAAAATACAGGCTCTTTATAGAATGGCTTACAGTCACTGTAACGCCAAAATCATAAAACATGACTTCTGGTAAAATAACATTAACATTGAAAAGAATTTGAAAAAAATCACAGGTTTAGTAGGAATCACTCCTTTTCTCTTTGTAGAAAAAACATATGTTTATAAATGTTTCTATAGCTATATTTTTCCTGGTACAGGTTGCTTGAGACAGTTGCTTGAAGGATATACTCCATATTAAGCATGGCTGACCACCCAGAAGGAAATCTGCAAATGTTTGCAAATGACACATGGTCCGATTTACATTGTATAACTCAGAATAGCTCTCCAGTGCATTAATTTCCAAGTACTGGTTTTTCCCTTTCTGCAAGAGATTGTTTCACACTAACCATTTGCCAAAGATGTATCGGAAAGATTTACAGGCTGATAATGGATCTGTCTGTCCACATTATATACACATATTCCATGACCATGAAGTCTTGAGGGGTTACTTGAATCTGAAGCTTCTGGTCCAGAGGTAAGAATGTGAGTTGTGCTACAATACCAACTAATTATTCAAAATTGACAGTGCAAAAATATCTCTCACAAAATTCAAAATTCTAAACATTTTTCAAAATTATACATAAAAAGTAACATTAATCAGATACATCTTTCTAAAAGGTGATATTTAAAATGTAGAGAAATCAAGTTCAACAACGTAAAGAGATTTTACTTTCCAATAGTTCAGATTTTTAAAATGTTTCATCTTAAAACAATCAATCCATGTTTAACTTTCACTCTGGTGTAAACTGATTAGGTATGCATGAATTTTGTTTGAAAGTACAGGTGTAGAACATAAAAGTCTAAGTTATTCATGTTAGTGGTCAGCTGAACTTTGTACCGGCTTTTTAATTGGCATTTGAATTAGCAAATTCTCAAGAGTCATTGTTTGACCCATTGCAATTGTCAATTTAATGTGCTGCATTACTGTAAAGAATTGCAGAGTGTCTTTGACATCTGGTTTCATGACGTCACTGCTAATACCACTACAAAGATTTTCCATTTCTTTTTCCAAAAATTGAATAAGCCCACATCAACACGCAGAGTTAGCAGATGAATCCAGATGAAAGACTTACTAAGTTGTCTGTACGATAGGCACATAAAATGTCAGATGTCCTCAAAGCAGCTTCTGCTCCTTCACCATAATTTCACCAGAATTTCTTTCCTGCTTTTAATGTTATATTGGCATTTGTAAAGAACATTTAAATTGTTTTCAATGCTAAAATGTTGGAAATCCGGAACATTAAATGTTGGAACTATTAAAGGATGCTTTGGCTTTATGATGAAACTAATTTACATTCAATTCTTGTCAATTGACTTCCTTCATCACAAAAGCTGAATAAATGTACTTTAAGACCATAAGACATAGGAGGAGAAATGAGGCCATTTAGCCCATTGAGTCTGCTCTGCCATTCAACTGTGGCTGATAGGTTTTTCAACCCCATTTTCCTGCTTTCTCCCCATAATCTTTGGTCCCCTTGGCAATTAAGAACTGAACTTTCTCTGTCTTAAATATACTCATGACCTGGCCTCTGTTATGAAGATGTGGATATACTGTACCTTTAAGAGAATTGAAAACAACAGAACTACATGACAGAACCAAGTGTTCTGAAAAAAAAAGTAACATTTGCTTGAACAACTCGATTAGCTGGTTGCCTGGAGACAAAAACAAATTCAAATTTGACCAATCAATTTAAATTATACCTGAAAATACCAACCTCCAATTAAGTTTGAATTGAGTATTTTAACAATCTTAAAAGCCAATGACACAGTCCAATACTTTGGGGGTATAAGACCGGGGAAAACTAAACAGTTGAGAGAAGAACTGCCAAGTTACCAGCATGTAAAGACTACCTGAAAATATTGCTCTCTTAAAGGTACCTTTATTGATCAGTAACCTGTGAAGTAGAATCCCCAAGAAGAAGAAAACAAGACAGGAATACACAGAAGAAACGAAAGCTGCCTGGTTTTGAGATAAGAAGTTTTGTTTTGTTGGGATTTTTATCAGACCGGTATTGTAGAGGGTAAAGTAAAAGATAGATTAGAGGAAGAAGTTGTAAATAGTTGTTAGTTAATTACTCTCAGAAATAAAGTTGTTAATTTTTACTTTAAATAGTTCTTGGCCTCTCAAGTTTTCACAGATTACTCCATGGGATAAATATTTTCTGTGTTGCTGGTTGAAATTAAGCAGGAAGGTTTACCCCATGTCATAACAACTCTACAGCCTTCTGTGGCAATGAATTCCACAGATTGACCACTCAGTGGCTAAAGACGTTTCTCATTATCTCCATTCTAAAGGTCTCCTCTTTACTCTAAGGCTGTGCCCTTGAGCTCTAGTCTCTCCTGCCAATGGAACCATCTTCCCAAAGTCCACTCTGCCGAGGCCATTCAGTATTCTGAAAGTTTCAATCAGATCCCCCCTCATCCTTTTAAACTTCATCGAGTTTAAACTCCTCAGATATCTCAATGTTCCTCAAAAGTATTACCTTTGCTTAATTGGTAGTCCTCCTATTTCTGATTTACATGTTGAGAGTTCAGGCTCATTTATCTGGTTTCAGCACATAATCTGAGATAAAACTGGAGTGAAATACTGAGAGAGCACAGTATTGTTTAGAATATGATCTTTCAATGAGGAAGTTGGACTAAGGTCTAATGGCACTGTGGAAGGCCAATATTGGGAAAAGGTGACAGCAGTTATGAGCTAAATATGGGAAATGTTTACAGGCTACAAACTAAAATACCAGTATGAAAGTTTTTAAAATCAAGTTAAGAATAAAGCAATTAAAATAGAGATGCTGGGCGAGGTGATGCACCGTAACTGCATGATGTGGGAGCTGGTGGACCCCAATGTGGTTCATTATGACCACATCTGTAGCAAATGTTGGTTTCCTGAGTAGATGAACTGGAGTCTGAGCTCCAAACTGTGACACATCAGGGAGGGGGCCTGTTTCCTGGAAAACAGTCACACCTACTCGATGAACTACTTTGAATTTGGTCAGTGGTCAGGGACAAGAGGATGTGATATTTAGGAAGAAGGGTCAAGGAGGTAGTGCTGAAGGAGTTCTAGAGCTTGTTGAATAGATTTGAGATTCTTGCTCCCTGTGTGGATGGGAGTTGGGGTGCAGGGAAGATGACCAGTAGCACTGTGGCACAAGGAGCCATTCAAGAGGAGAGGAGAGAAGAAAAATGTAGCTGTAATTAGGGATAGTACAGTCAGGGGATTAGACACTGTTCTGTCTAGCCAACATTGAGAGTCCCAAAAGCTGTGTTGCCTGTCTGGTACCTGGGTTCAGGATATCTTATCTGGGTGGCAGAGGAATGTGGAGTGGGAGGGAAAGATCCAGTTGTCATGGTTAATATAGGTACCAAAGATATGGGTAGAAAGAGGAAAGACGCTCTTTTAAGGGAATATGACCAGCTAGGGTCTAAATTAAAAAACAGAGCCAAAAAGGTAATAATCTCTGAATGACTACCTGAGCAGAAAGTAAATTGACACAGGGTCAACAAGGTTGGAGAGGTAAACGGGTAGCTCAAAGATTGATGTGAGAGAAAGGAGTTTGAAATTATGGGACATTGGCAAGGAGGGAGGGAGCTGTTCTAATGGGATGGGTTCCACCTGAACCATGCTGGGACCAGAGTCCTGGTGAATTGTATAACTAGGATTGTGGATAGGCTTTAAACTAAACAAGTGATGGGGTGGGAGCAGTTGCTTGGGAAATTATGGACAAGTTTAAAGTGGGAGGCGAGGGGAGTATGTTTCCAGAGCAAGTAATAAAGACTGTGGAAAGGGTGAGGAATCTAACTTTGGACACAGCAGATGATAACACAAATACGAGAAGAGGGGCATCAACATAGGACTAGGGGTGTTGTACTTAAATGCATGCAGTATGTGAAACAAGGTGAATCAGCTGTAGCACCGATTGAAATTAGCAGGTATGACGTTGTGGATATGACAGAGATGCGGCTGCAAAGGGATCAGGACTGGAAACTAACTCTCCAAGGATACACATCCTATCAAAAGAACAGGCAAATTGGCAGAGGGGGCAGGGTTGCCTTGTTAGTAAGAAAGGAGATTAACTCAATAGCAAGAAGTGACGTAGAGTCAGAAGGCATAGAATCTGTGTGGGTAGAATTGAAGAACAGCAAAAGGAAAAAGACCTTAATTGGAATTATATACAGGCCTTGTACCAGTAGTCAAGATGTCAGGGAAAAGAAATAAATCAGGAGGTAGAAGAGGAATGTACGGAAAGCGCTATGAGAATAATCATGGGGAACGTCAATATGCAGGTGAACTTGGAAAATCAGGTTTTAGTGGATCTCAAGAAAGGGAATTTGTGAGATGTCTGTGAGTCTAGAGTTTTATGGAGCAGATTGTGGTAGGTCTCACTGGAGACCAGACAATTCTAGATTCAGTGATTTGTAATGAGGCAAACTTGATTAGTGAACGTAAGGCAAAAGAATCACTAGGAGCAGTGATTATAATATAATAGAATTCACCCTGCAGTTTAAGAGGCAGAAGCTGTAATCAGATATAATGATCTCACAGTTGAGTAAAGGTAAAACAAAGACATGAGGATGAGCTGACTGGAGGGGGACCCTAGCAAGGAATACTTGTGCAGCAGCAATGGGATGAGTTTCAGATGGTAATTTGGGAGGCACAGTAGATATTCATCCCAAGGAAGAAGAAACATACAAAGTGGAGGATGAGGCAATCATGGCTGACAAAGGAAGTCAGGGACAGTACAAAAGTAAAAGAGAAAGCAGACAACGGGCTGAAGATTAGTGGGAAGTTAGAAGACTAAAGGAGATAGCTGAAGAGATCATAGAGGCATTGGTAGTGATCTTTCAGGAATCACTGGGATCAGAAAAGGTCCCAGAGGACTGGAAAATGGCAAATATAATACTGCTGTTTAAGAAGGGAGGGAGGCAGAAGTCAGGAAACTTAGATTAGCAGGTTAACCTGACCTTGATCATTGGAAAAATTTGAGAGTTCATTATTAAAGATGAGATTGCCGAGTACTTGGAAGTGTATCGTAAAGTAGGGCTGAGTCCGTATGGTTTTGCCAAGGGGAGGTTATGCCTGACAAATCTGTTAGAATTGTTTGAGGAGATAATGAGCAAGTTGGACAAAGAAGAGCCAGTGGACATGATCTAATTGGATTTCCAAGTTGTTTTTCACAGGGTGTCGCACAGGAGGCCGCTAAATAGGATAAGAGCCAATGGTGTTAGGGGCAAGATACTGGTATGGATAGAGAATTGACTGACTGCCAGAGAATGGGAATAAAGGGGTCTTGTTCAGAGGGCATCTGGTAACTAGTGGAGTTCCCCAAGGGCCAGTATTGCGACCATAAACATACGTTTCGTCAGGCAATCCACTGCCCCAGTTGGACTGTGAGGCCAGTAATAAAGAATGCTAGATTCAGAAAACCGTTTGGATCTTGATGCCAGGTCCCATGAGCCACAGGAAATCCTGTGTTTTGATTCAGCTTGTCATTTTCATGATTTCTTTGTTATATTCAGCATTTATAAAGAAAGGGGTTTCTCAAAATATGATGGTCAATTTGTACTTTGCTGTTGTAGTGTTGTGATTGGTCTCCCCTGGGGCTCCATCCTGTGACTCATTTTCTCCAGTCCAAGTCTTCCTTTCTGCTAATTCTTCTCCGATGTGTTATGGTTAGCATCAATAATGAAATAAACTGGTCAGGAAGCATGAGTTAAAGCAGTTCTTGGGAATTGTAATGAAACCTTGGATTTGGTTATATCCAAGGACCAGGCATAAAACACTGAGGAATGGCTCCAGGAAGAGCAAAGAGGTGATGTACAACAGAAAAGGCAGACTTGGAGTGGACAGGGAATAAGTGGGTGGCCTTTCAATGGTGCAAATCCAATTACGGTGCTGGCAGCCCTGCAGCCTGGGCAGCCCCTCAGAAAGCTGGGCAATACTGAGGCTAGAAGCAAATCTTCAGGAGTGCCTCAGAATTCAGGCCTTTGGAGTAGAGGGTAGAACCCTCTAGTGGCAGCAGTGAGGCACTGAATCTGCCTGAACTACCATTGCTCAATGGGCAGCTGAGCCAACTCGACGAAACCTTCCTGATGGCAGCAAGGACTTCAGGAGCCAGCCAGATAAGGCCCCTTGCTATATTTCTGGCCTTCTCCAGGCTCCAAGTCTTTTAGCTCAGTTCTGCCATTCTGCACAACAGTAACGTCAATTCGCTAAAAGACGATAGTTTATTCATATCTCCCTTAAATTATAATTTTTCTAACATTGTTTTACTCCCCTTTTAAGAGGATTAAGAGTTTTGCTTCCACCAGTATTCTGGACTCCTACATCCCACCTTTGTGTAACCACCTTCACAAGGAAATTTCATCCAACCTAAATCTTCAATTTACATCTGATATCTCAAATTCTGATCCTTAATCACTGAGTTATTCACTCAAGAAAATATGTTTTCCATACTTCACTTTTCAGGTTGTCCTCAACACTTTGAATGCCTAATCTCTGAATACTTGCAGCAGATTGTAGGCACCACATGAAAGGTTTGTAAAGGCCATTTCTATTTTAGACATGGACATAATTTTAAATGAAAAACATTGAAAGTGCATACAGACATAGGATTGCTAATACAAGAGAGATAAGATAGGTAAGCTCCCAACTAGTATAAAATAGGATTAGAAGAAACATTTTAATGGTGTATAAAATAAATTAGCATCTCATTTTTACAAAACTTTTCTGAGAAATTATTTCCTTTTTCTCATGCTTATGAAATTTGAGGCTATGATGAGGTATTTTTTCTGATATTATAAAATCAGGTTATCATTCCTCATTTTGTAAGTTTGAATAGTGAGTTCTGAGAGGTTACTTTATCATGGTGGCATTGTAACTGAGCACAATCTCTTCTCTATTTACTTTTTTTTAATTGTTTGTTTTCTGTTGTGAAAGTGAACGAGATTAACCAAGCTATGAGAGTACTCATCTGTCCGCACTCACACAAGGTTGTGGTGAGGCATCTCATTAATCTGCTTCTGTTTTGTGGTGTCAAATAAAGGATTCGAGGAAACTGACCTAATGATGATGAAGGATCACTGATGTATGGAGAAAGTGAGGACTTCAGATGATGGAGATCAGAGTCGAGAGTGTGGTGCTGCAAAAGCACAGCAGGTCAGGCAGCATCCAAGGAGCAGGAGAATCGATGTCTTGGGCATAAGCCCTTCATCAGGATTGAGGCTTGTGCGTCGGGGCTGAGAGATAGGTGGGAGGGGGTGGGGTTTGGGGGAAGGTAGCTGAGAAAGTGATAGGTGGGTAAAGGTGCAGGAGAAGGTGGTAGGTCAGAGGGGGGAGTAATGGACAGGTCCAGAGGGTGGTGCTGAATTGGAGTTTGGGACTGGGATAACTGGGGGGTAAGGGAAGTGAGGAAGCTATTGAAATCCACATTTATCCCATGTGGTTGCAGGGTCCCAAGGCGGAATATGAGGTATTCCTCCTCCAGGCGTCAGGTGGTAATGGTTTGGTGGTGGAGGAGGCCCAGGACCTGCATGTTCTTGGTGGACTGGGAGGGGGAGTTGGTGTTCAGCCACAGGGCAATGCGGTTGGGGGGTACGGGTGTCAGAGATGTTCTCTAAAATGATCAGCAAGAAGGCGTCCTGTGTCCCCAATGTAGAGGAGACCACACTGGGTGCAACGGATGCAGTAAATTACATTGGTAGATGCGCAGATGAATTTCTGACGCATGTGGAAGGATCCCTTGGGGCCTTGGACGGACTTTGGGTGGGTGGTGTAGGCGCAGGCATCCACACCACATGCCTCACCTCTGTCCAAGGTGGCCCTGTGCCCTCACCACTCCCCCCACCTCCTTCACGCATCCACACCACTCCTCCCATGTCCATCCAAGGCCCCAAGGCATGCATCCACACCACTCCCCCCATGTTCATCCAAGGCCCCAAAGCACGCATCCACACCACTCCCCCCATGTTCATCCAAGGCCCTAAGGCACGCATCCACACCACTCCCCCCATGTCTATCCAAGGCCCCAAGGCACGTATCCACACCACTCCCCCAAGTCCATCCAAAGCCCCAAGGCACGCATCCACACCACTCCCCCCATGTCCATCCAAGGCCCCAAGGCACGCATCCACACCACTCCCCCCATGTCCATCCAAGGCCCCAAGGCACGCATCCACACCACTCCCCCCATGTCTATCCAAGGCCCCAAAGCACGCATCCACACCACTCCCCCCATGTTCATCCAAAGCCCCAAAGCACACATCCATACCACTCCCCCCATGTTCATCCAAGGCCCTAAGGCACGCATCCACACCACTCCCCCAAGTCCATCCAAAGCCCCAAGGCACGCATCCACACCACTCCCCCCATGTCCATCCAAGGCCCCAAGGCACGCATCCACACCACTCCCCCCCATGTCCATCCAAGGCCCCAAGGCACGCATCCACACCACTCCCCCCACCTCCATCCAAGGCCCCAAGGCACGCATCCACACCACTCCCCCCATTTTCATCCAAGGCCCTAAGGCACACATCCACACCACTCCCCCCCACCTCCATCCAAGGCCCCAAGGCACGCTTCCACACCACTCCCCCCATGTCCATCCAAGGCCCCAAGGCACACATCCACATCACTCCCCCCATGTCCATCCAAAGCACGCATCCACACCACTCCCCCCATGTCTATCCAAGGCCCCAAGGCACGCATCCACACCACTCCCCCCACCTCCATTGAAGGCCCCAAGGCACGCATCCACACCACTCCCCCCCATGTCTATCCAAGGCCCCAAGGCACACCAGATGCCTCACCTCTGTCCAAGGTGGCCCTGTGCCCTCACCACTCCCCCCACCTCCTTCACACATCCACACCACTCCCCCCATGTCCATCCAAGGCCCCAAGGCACGCATCCACACCACTCACCCCATTTTCATCCAAGGCCCTAAGGCACGCATCCACACCACTCCCCCAACCTCCATCCTAGGCCCCAAGGCACGCATCCACACCACTCCCCCCCACCTCCATCCAAGGCCCCAAGGCACGCATCCACACCACTCCCCCCAAGTCCAACCAAGGCCCCAAGGCACGCATCCATACCATTCCCCCCTCCTCCATACAAGGCCCCAAGGCACACACCCACACCACTCCCCCCACCTTCATTCAAGGCCCCAAGGCACGCATCCACACCACTCCCCCCCAAGTCCAACCAAGGCCCCAAGGCACGCATCCATACCATTCCCCCCTCCTCCATACAAGGCCCCAAGGCACACACCCACACCACTCCCCCCACCTTCATTCAAGGCCCCAAGGCATGCATCCACACCACTCCCCCCACCTCCATCCAAGGCCCCAAGGCACGCATCCAAACCACTCCCCCCCCACCTCTGTCGAAGGCCACAAGGGATCCTTCCACATCCATCAGAAATTTACCTGCACCTCTAGGATTTCAACAGTTTCTTAATTTCCCCTCTCCCCACATTATCCCAGTCCCAAGCCTCCAACTCGGCACTGCTGTCCGAACGTGTTCATCACTCCCCCTCTGACCTATCACCTTCTCCCTCACCTTCATTCACATATCACTTTCTGAGCTACCTTTCCCAAACCCTACCCCTCCCATTTATTTCACAGCCCAACCCACAAGCCTCATTTCTGGTGAAGGACTTATGCCCGAAACTTCGATTCTCCTGCTCTTCGGATGCTGCCTGACCTGCTGTGACACTTATGAGGCATTAAGTTTATTGGAGTCAATAGGAATCAAGGGGAAAATGCTTCACCAGTTAGCACCAAGGAAAATGGTTGTCATTGTTGGAAGCCTATCATCTCAACTGCAGGACATTTCTGGGAGTTCTTCAGGGTAGCGTCTTAGGCCCAACTGTTATGAAGATGTGGGTGTGCTGTATGACTAAAAGAGTTAAAAGCTAGCAGAACTACCTGACAGCACCAAGTGTTCTGAAAAAGGTAACAATGTGACACTTGATTGAAAGCTAGATTAGCTGGATTGCCTGGAGATGACAAAACAAATTCAGATTCAACCAATCAGTTTAAACTATACTCCAAAAATACCAAACTCCAATCAAATTTGAATTTAATATTTTGATAATCTTAAAAGCCAATGACACAATGCTTTGGGGGTATAAGACAAGGGAAAATTGAACAGTTGGGAGGAGAACTGCCAAGCCTCCAGCATCTGCAGCCTACCCAGAGAATAGCTCTCTTAAAGGTACCTTTATCAATCAGTAACCTGTGAAACAGAAATCCCGAAGAAGAATAAAAGAAGACCAAGGAAAAGACTATTCAACATCTGGCTTGAAACTTGAATTTTTGCTAAATCTTAATTTGGAGGGGGGTGGGGGGGGGGGTTGTTTATCTGACTAGTATTGTAGAAGGGAAAGGTAAAAGATAGGTTAGAGGAAGGAGTTGTAAATAGTTGTTATTTATAGAGTCATAAAGATGTACAGCATGGAAACAGACCCTTTGGTCCAACCTGCCCATGCCGACCAGATATCCCAACCCAATCTTGTCCCACCTGCCAGCACCCAGCCCATATCCCTCCAAACCCTTCCTATTGATATACCTTTCCAAATGCCTCTTAAATATTACAATTGTACCAGCCTCCATCACTTCCTCTGGCAGCTCATTCCTTACACATAATGCCCTCTGTGTGAAAAAGTTGCCCCTTAGGTCTCCTCACTCTCACCCTAAACCTATGCCCTCTAGTTCTGGACTCCCCAACCCCAGGAAAATACTTTGCCTATTTACCCTCATGCCCCTCATAATTTTGTAAACCTCAAAAAGGTCACCCCTCAGCCTCCAATGTTCCAGGGAAAACAGCCCTAGCCTGTTCAGCCTCTCCCTATAGCTCAAATCCTCCAACCTTGGCAACACCCTTGTAAATCTTTTCTGAACCCTTTCAAGTTTCACAACATCTTTCTGATAGGAAGGAGACCAGAATTGCATGCAATATTCCAATAGTGGCCTAACCAATGTCCTGTACAGCCACAACATGACCTCCCAACTCCTGTACTCAATATTCTGACCAATAATGGAAAGCATACCAAACACCTTCTTCACTATCCTATCTACCTGCTACTTCACTTTCAAGGAGCTATGAACCTGCACTCCAAGGTCTCTTTGTTCAGCAACATTCCCTAGGACCTTACCACTAAGTGTATAAGTCCTGCTAAGATTTGCTTTCCCAAAATGCAGCACTTCGCATTTATCTGAAATAAACTCCATCTGCCACTTCTAGTTAATTTTTCTCTATTAATTTTTACTTTAAATAGTTCTTGGCCTCTCAAATTTTCTCAGATTACTGCATGGGATAAATATTTTCAGTGTTGCTGGTTTAAAGTAAGCAGGAGGGTTTACCCCATGTAAAAACTGTTTGGGGCTCTTCATCAGGATTTGAACTGGTTTAGACAGATTTGAATAGATTTGGGGATATGAAAAGTCCAGCAGATTTAAACACCTGCAGGTTTGTGTCCTAGATCTTTCAATAAAATGTAGGTGAGAGAATTGTTTCATTTCAGTGACATGTGGTTGATTAAACTAAAAGTGAGAGAAATGACTCTTAAAATTGCTAAAGAGGTTCTGGGATTTGAAGATATTCTCAAATTTTCCAAACAAGTTTAGAAGGAAAGAAAAAAGCCATACTTTTAGAATTAGCAAAGAAATTAGATTTGGGTGTAACCAAGGACAAAATTAAAGCTGAAATTGTAAGGGAATCACTCAAACACTTAGGTGTGTCAGTGAAACAGACAAGTGCAGTAGAGATAAAAAAATTTAAATTACAATTGAGGAAAATGGAGTTAGAAAATAAACAAAGAGAGAGGCAAGAGAGAGGAAGAGAAAAAGAGAATGAGACAGAGAAGAGAGAGAAAAGAAAAAGAGAGGAAAAGGAGAGAGAGAGAGGGAGAAGGTTCTTAGTTGAGCAAAGAGAGAAAGAAGAAAGGGAGAGAGAAAGAGAGAAAAGAAAGGGAGAGTCAAAAAGAGAGAATTTGAACTTGTGAAGTTGCTACTTAGTCAGCAAAGTTGAGTTAACAGGATGAAGATTAAAAGAGAAGGTATTGATATATACAGGCATGTCAAAACTCTGCCACGTTTTGATGAGAAAGATCTTTACTTCATTTGAAAAATTGGCTAGGCAGATGGAGTGGTCCAAGGATTTATGGGTAATGCTAGTTCAGACTAATTGGTAGACAGAGCTAGTGAGGTATTTGCTGTGCTGTCAGATGACGTGTCAAGAGATTATGAAGAGGTTAAACAGGTTATTTTAATTGCTTATGACTTGATACTAGAAGCATATAGACAGTGGTTCAGAAACACAAAGAAGGAACCAGGTCAGACTGATATTAAGTTTGAAAGAATTAAACATAGTCATTTTGATCGGTGGGTGCGTGCTTTAAAAATAGATAAGACCTTCAAGGCTCTGAGAGACTATTCTGCTGGGGGAGTTTAAAAACTCACTTCCAGAGATGGTAAGAAATCATGTGGAGGAATAGCAAGTTCAGGAAGTGCAAGGACAGCAGAATGAGCTGATGAGTACATGTTGGTGCATAAGATAAGTTTCCTGCCAGAATTTTGTCCTGTGAGGGATAGAAGTTGACAGAAGGGGAGATCCTACACTACAAAACCAAGAGTAGAGACCACTGGTGAGAATTTACCACAGGATAAAAAAGAAGCCCAAGAGGGTGGAAAAGAGATGAAAGGCCTCAGATGTTTCCACTGTGGTAAAGTGGGACATGTAAAGTCACAGTGCTGGTCATTAAAGAAAGGCACTATGGGAAAAGATGTGGTAAAAGAAACTAAGCCAGTAGCATTAGTGAAGGTAGTAAAGGAGACCCCAAGAAGAGCTGAGGAACTGTAGGAGAGTGCAAGCCTAGGCAGGGGCTGGGTATGGAGTTAGTACATGATCTTTACAAAGAATTTGCCTCTATGGATAAAGTTTACTCAGTCAAAAAGTTATAATTTTGAGAGATATAGGATCTAACCAGTCGCCGATAGTAAGTGATGAGCGAATATGTACTCTTTCTGATCTGTTACCTGAGAGTGTGGTAATTTGTGGGATAGATTAACAGAAATTTAGCGTTCCCCTATGTAAGAACAGGTTGGAGTATTAACTCAAGACTGGGGAAGTTATAGTGGCAGTGATTGACTGAGTGTCAGTTTCAGGAATCCAGTTTGTTGTTGGGAATGATTTGGCAGGGTCCAAGGTGGGAGTGACACCCCTTGTGGAGAAACCCAAGGAAGACAAATAAACTGAGGAGTTAAAACAGAAATACCCTGGTGTTTTCCAGACTGTGTGATAACCAGATCCCACTATCACAAGTCACAGCACAAAGTGAAAAGAGAAAGTTGAAGGAGTTGAGGTTCAGTTAGCAGACACCTGTTTGACCTAATGGTGCAGGAAAAACTTGACCAGTCAGAGGGTCAGACAGAAGTGTTTAGTCCTGAAAGACCAAGAGACTTGCAACAGTAAGACAAGATGATAAAAGATACAAATGTGGATATGTACTCCTAAAAGGAGGCCGAGAATATTCTGGTGGGTTATTATCTGAAAGATAGAATCCTAAAGTGCAAATGGAGACTACAGCAGGTTAGTGCAGAGGGGAAATGGGGCAAAGTGCACCAGATTGTGTTCCCGGTAGCATACAGACAAGAAGTGTTACAGGTCGCACATGAAGTACCTGTAGGAGGTCATCTAGGGGTATAAAATACTCAGGCTAAAGTACAAAAACATTTTTATTGGCCTGGAATGCACAAGGATGTGGTTAACTTTTGCCGAACATGTCATACATGCCAAATGGTAGGTAAGCCACAGGCGGTAATAAAACCAGCACCCTTGTTGCCGATTCCCAAAGTTGTAGAATTTTTCATGCAGGTTATAATTGATTGTGTAGGTCCCCTGCTGAGAACTAAAAGTAGGATCCAGTACTTGTTAACCATAATAGATGAGTCTACTAGATTTTCTGAGGCAATTCATTTATGGAGTATCAAGGCAACAAAGGTGGTAGAGGAGCTAGAAGCTGTCTTCTCATGGTATGGGCTATCCAGAGATTCAATCAGTTTTTATCGCTAGGCTGTTTAAAGAGGTTATGGATAGCTTAGGTATACAACACTTTAAATCCAGTGTGTATCATCCTAAATCCAAGGGAGCTTTAGAAAGATGGCATCAGACCTTGAAGACCATGTTGAGACCATACTGTCAGGACTACCTGAATGATTGTGATAAAGGTATCCCATTTGTATTGTTTGCCATTAGAGATGCCGCAAATGAATCTACTCAGCTCACTCCCTTTGAGTTAATATTCGAGATTGAAGTGAGAGGCCCTTTGAAATTAATTAAAGAAAAATTGACAGGACCAAAGTCAGAGATCTCATACTTAGATTATGTATTGGAGGTGATGGAGAGACTAAATCGAGTAGATGAGTTAGCTAAACAGCACCTAATGAGGATACAGTATAGAATGAAGCAGGTGGCAGATAAAAGGTCTAAGACTTGGGCGTTTTCCCTAGGGGATGATGTGTTAGAATTGTTACCAGTGATAGGAAATCCCTTCAAAGCTATGTTTAGTGGTCCCTATCAAATTGAGAAAAAGTTGAGTCAGGTGAACTATTTAGTAAACATGCCAGATAGGATAAAAAGGAATCAAGTATGTCATGTGAACATGTTGAAACCATATTTTTCTCAAGAGAAAGAGCTAGAGAAACAGGTGTTAGTTACTGCCCTGCTGAGTGAGGAATCAAATCCCGATGACGTGGATTTTGATGTGCCCCAAAATAGATTTAAAAATGAAGGCATTCTTGAGGAGTGGGATAGATTAGTAAACTATCTGTTTCAGGAGCATAGAATGCAGTTGAAAGATTTGTTACTGCAGTATAATGACATATGTAAGAATCAAATGGGGAGGAGTAATGCTATTGTACATGAAGTAGATGTAGGGAATACTGCTCCGATAAGACAACTCCCCTATTGGCTTAATCCTTTCAAAGCCAGACAGGTCCAGATAGAGGTAGAGGCCATGCTCGACGAGAACATCATTGAACCAAGCCAGAGCGAGTGGAGTTCGCCGATTGCCTTAGTTCCAAAACTGGAAGGGACTCAGCGATTCTGCATGGATTATCGGAAGGTCAACGCCGTTACAAAATTGAACTCATATCCAATCCCTAGATTGGAGGACTGTATCAAGAAAGTCAGACAAGCAGTTACAACACCAATTTGGACTTAATGTGTAATTACTGGCAGGTACCTTTATCAGAGTCAGCGAAAGAAATTTCTGCGTTTGTAACCCCAAGTGGGCTATATCAGTTTAAGATAATTGCCTTTGGAATGTAGAATGCACCCGCCACATTCTAAAGACTCATGAACAGAGTTGTGGCTGGGTTAACAAACTGTGCATTTGGCCGATGTAGTGATCTTTAGTAAGTCCTGGAAGGTACAGTTGGTACAGTTGGCAGAGCTCTTTGAATGACTACAAGAAGCAAAACTGGTGATAAACTTAAATAAAATAGAATTCACGAAAGCAGAGCTAACGTTCTTGGGACATAATGTCAGTCATGGAAGTTTGACTCCACAGAATGCAAAGATGAAGGCCATCGAGGAATTTCCATAACCAACCTTGAAAAAAGGGGTGCTTTGATTCTTAGGACTTAGCAGATTCTATCGGAAGTCTGTTCCAAACTTCAGCAGTGTAGTGGCACCGTTAACCGATTTACTGAAGAATATAAAGTTTCGGTGAACAGAACCATGCCAGGAGGCATTCGACCATTTGAAATTGATATGAACCACCAAACTAGTTTTAGCTGCACCAAACTTTTCAAAACCTTTTAAAATCGCCATTGATGCTGGAGACATTGGAGTTGGAGTTGTATTCCTACAGGAAGATGAGGATGGGATTGAACTGCCAGTTGGTTACTTTTCAAAGATCAACATCCACCAGAGAAATACTCCACAATCAAAAAATAACTATTGAGTTTGGTACTGGCCTTACACCATTTTAATACGTATGTTACGAAGAATGTGATGGAGACGGTGGTGTATATAGATCACAATCCTCTTTCAGTTTCAGAACGCTTCAGACAAGAATATGAGACTATTTCTTTGGAGTCTTATGTTACAGACTTTTAATTTTAAAATGTTATATGTTGCGGGTCGTAAGAATATAATTGCAGATGCATTATCACAGATTTAACTGATAAAGTTTAGATGAGATTTATATATATTTAATGCTATATATATGCAGTTATATGGGAAGACATTAAGGTGAACTTAGATTAAAGTTTTCAGTATGTTAGTGTAATGTACTTAAAAAATAGGGGAAAAAATGAAGCCATCTTTTCATTATGATGGTTCTTTTTTTTAAGGTGGGAAGTGTAATGAAGATGTGAGTGTACTGTCCCTTTAAGAAAGCTAAAAGCTAGTAGAACTACCTGACAGTACTAAGTGTTCTGAATAAGACAACAATGTAACACTTGATTGAAAGCTAGATTAGTTGGGTTGACTGGAGACGACAAACAAATTCAAATTAGGCAAATCAGTTTAAGTTATACCTCAAAACTACCAAACTCCAATCAAGTTTGAATTTAGTATATTGACAATCTTAAAAGCCAATGACACAATCCAATGCTTTGGGAGTACAAGACCATGGAAAATTGAACAGTTGAGAGGAGAACTGCCAAGCCACCAGCGTCTACTGACTGCCCGGAAAATAGCTCTCTTAAAGGTACCTTTATCGATCAGTAACCTGTGAAACAGACATCCCTAAGGAGAATAAAAGAAGACCAAGAAAGAGAAGATTCAACATCTCTCTTGTTTTGAAAACTTGAATTTTTGGTAAATCTTATTTGGGTTTTTTTTTTGGACTAGTAGTGTAGAAGAGGAAGGGAAAAGATAGGTTAGAGAAATGAGTTATAAATAGTTGTTAGTTAATTATTCTCTGTTATACCTTAAGAAATAAAATTGTTCATTCTTACTTTAAATAGTTCTTGGCCTCTTGAACTTTGACAGATTACTGCACAGGATAAATCTTTTCAGTGTTGCTGGTTTAAAGTAAGCAGGAGGGTTTACTCCGTGTTGTAACACAACCATTTTCAGTCACTTCATCAATTATCTTTTCTTCACCATAACGTCATAATTGGCAATGTTTGCTGATTATTATAAAATGCTTTGCATCATTCACAACAGCCCAGATACTGAAGCAATCCATGTCCAAATGCAGCAAGACTTGGACAGTATCCAGGTTTGGGCTAACGAGTGTCACATTACAAATCATGCCACATAAATGGCAGCCAATGACAATCTCTGATAAGAGACAATCTAATCATCACTCTTAACATTCAATGACAATCCTTCAAAAACGTCTCTCTCCGCCTCTGAAGCACAGTATGTACCATCCTTAAAATGCACTACAGTAACTCCCTCAGGCTCCTTAGACTTCCAAACTTGCAACCTCTGCTATCAGAGGGACAAAGGCAGCAGATGCATATGAACACCACGTCCTGTAAGTTCCCCTTGAATTCATAATTTGAAACCATATTACTGTTCCTTCGCTTTTGCTGGATCAATATCTTAGGACTCTATTCCTAATGGCAATGTGGATCTCCCTACATCCCAAGAAATGCAGCAGTTTAAGAAAGCAGCTTGTCACCACCTTCTGCAGGGCAACTAGAGAAGGGTAATAAATGCTGACATATCCAGGGATGCCCTCGTCCTGTGAACATTTATTAAAACACAAAGGATTTACATCAAACAGAATGGAAGGAAGCTTATAAGGACATAACATATGGCATTAACCGTTGTGTTGAATGGCCTATTTCTTTACTATAAATTCAATGTAAATCCATGGAAACATGCTCTATATTCTCATCATCCACTTCATTATAGAAGGAATAGTGGAGCTAATCACTGTGAATGTCTGGCACATTATAGATGATTGAACAGGTTTATAATAGGGCAGTAATTGGCTGATTTTGGTTTATCCCTGTTCTTTGACCATATTGGCAGATCATTCCCATCTCATAAGTATACCATAGCATCTTGGCTAGGGAAATAACTACCTCTGATGGGCAGGTCATGACTTTATAATAAAGATATTGCCAATTTGATGTGCTTGTCTGTTATTCCTGTTATAGCCTGTTTGTTATGGTGGCCTACGTTCAGATTTAGACTCATGTGACTTAGATTGCTATTATTAGAGAATGTTGAATGGCAGTCTGTTTAATATAGTTTTACTTCCATGAACAAAGCAACCAAGGATGAAATCTCTAGTCAGTAACAGATGGTCAACTTGTATGATTGCAAATGAAAAACATGTCACACAAATCAGAGTCCAGTACCAGCAAGATAGAACAATTTGAATAATTTATGCACCATAATTCTGAAAATGTAGAACAAATTCTGTGTATACTTTCACCTATAACGAAGTAAACTTCAATTTTCAACTGACCTAGGAAGCGTGAACTTTCTAAGAGTAGTGTTTTGGAAATTATTAACACACTGTGGCTATATCAATTCAGCACTTATACATTATACATTAACCACATTACCCTGGAGAAAAGTTCATGCACCTTGCATGTCCAAACATTATGGTTTGATTTGTAATGAAGATGCATTATTGAAGCATGTGGATATATTTCAGATAGGATCAAACAACACGATGATAACAAAAGGCAACTCCAATCATTCCATATGCTTACTTTACCAATCGAAAAATTAACGCTGCAATAAGATCAAAAATACTGGAAAAACTCAGCTGTTAGGCAGTAACAAGCGAGAGAAACAGTCAATGTTTATGCTGATCATCTTGCATCAAAAACTTATTTTAATTGAAGCTTTTTATTAATTTGCCAAATCAAGCAATCATTGTATTTTCTTGAAGAGAACCCCAGAAAATCAGCACTGCATAGATTTTATGCAAGTACTTTTAACAGGAAACATGTATATTATTTTATAAACTATCAAACCTGCAGGGCTTTATTCTGCAGTTTCATCTTCCTTACAGTAAGTTATAAATAAAGGCTTTCATCATATATCACACAGCTGGAAATGTTAACGGATAATTTTAGTACATTGGACTGGATCTCGCTTAACAAGGGGATTATTGATGGAATCATTGGTCAGCAAGCACAGGGCTAAAGAGACATGGCAGTTGTTATGAATCTTCAGAACTTGTTGGTTAAATTATCCTATTTTGAAAAAGGAAATAAAAACTTGGGAGTAGGAGTAGGCCATTTAGCCTTGTAAACATGTTCCCCCAATTCCATCACACCCTTAATCTTCTTATTACACTATGACCTTGTTGAACTGGTTGAGAAATAGTCTTAACATTCACCGAGGCCCCACATGAACAGTTTCCCACTCCAGACTATTATCAGTTTACAATTCAAGACCATTATGATGCCATTTTCCTTTTTATTCTATCCACTAGATTAGATTCCCTATGGTATGGAAACAGGCAATTTGGCCCGACAAGTCCATTCGGACCCTCCAAAAAGTAACCCACCCAGACACATTCCCCTATACTATATTTACCCCTGACTAATGCACCTAACACTTTCGGTAATTTAGCATGGCCAATTCACCTGACCTGCATATCTTTGGAAGGAAGCTGGAGCACCCGGAGGAAACCCACGGAGACACAGGGAGAATGTGTAAACTCCATGCAGACAGTCACCCGATCCTGGGTCCCTGGCGCTGTGAGGCAGCAGTGCTAACCACAGTGCCACTGTGCTGCCCCTTTGTGGCAAAAGTATTCAAAAGCATTAGTAGATTTGAGCATTTAATCTGAATAATGGCATTCACAGAAATTCTCATTCTTAACTGATTTCCAGTTGTTACGAAGTTGAAATTGTCAAATCAACCTTTTCCACTAGCAATAGCCACTCTAGGAAAATATATCCGGGGATTGTTGGGAAGGTAAAATTTCCCTCTAGAAAGAATTTACCTCAAGAGTCAGCAGCTTCCATTTTGCAGCAGCAGCAGCAGGAGCGGTGAGAGCGAGGACTGAGGGCTGCTGGGAAGATAAATTCCTGTGTGGATGAGGAAAAGGAGAATGAGCCAGTTGACCACGGCACCATGGTGCAGAAGGCCATTCAAGAGGGGGGAACAAAAAGACCAGTAGTTGTGATAGGGGATTCTCTAATTAGGGGGACAGATAGTGTCATTTGTGAACCGGATCGGGGGTCCCGCATGGTGTATTGCCTGCCTGGTGCCAGGGTGCAGGACTGGTTTGAAAGGATATTGGAGTGAAAGGGGGAGGATTGAGTTGTTGTGGTCCACTTTGGGGCAAGTCTAGGAAGAAGGTTTGGGGATTATCAAGCACTAGGAATGAAATTAGGGAACAGGCCCTCAAAGGTTATAATCTCCAGATAACTGCCTGAACCACATGCAAATTGGCTTAGGGATAAGAAAATTAGGGAAGTAAACACATGGCTAAGGGAGTGGTATGGGAAAGAGGGATTCCATTTCATTGGGCGCATCAGTTTTGGAACCAGGGGAATCTGTACCAATGGGATGGTCTCCATCTGAACTGATCTGGAACCAGTGTTTGAGTGAAAAGGATAAATAAGGTGGTCACTTGGACTTTGGTGAGTTGGGGGAATGGAAAGGAAAAACGTCAGGAAGTATGATTGTAAATAAAATGGTAAGCAGCAGGTTAGCATGTATGCAGGACGGTTTAAGTTCAAGGAAGACTATGAAGGAAGTCAAAAGGAAGGATAACTCAGGAGATATTAGAGACGCTGGAAATCATGAGGGTGTGAAAGCTAGCATTAGGGCACTTTACCTGAATGCTTGAAGCATTTATAACAAGGTAGATGAGTTAACGGCACAAATCATCACGAATGAATATGATTTAGTAGCCATTACGGAGACCTGATTACAGGATGGTCATGATTGGGAGTTAAATATCCAGGATATCAGACTATTCGGGAGGACAGACAGGAAGGTAAGGGAGGTCGTGTAGCTCTGATATTCAAGGATGACATCAGGGCAGTGCTGAGAGATGATATATGTTCTATAGAGAATAAGGTTGAATCCATTTAGGTGGAAATTAGAAATTCGAAGAAGAAAATGTCACTGATAGGTGTAGTCTATAAGCCACCAAATAATAACATCATATTGGGCAGACAATAAACAAAGAAATAACTAGTGCCTATAAAAATGGTACAGCAATTATCATGGGGTATTTTAATCTGCTTGTAGATTGGTTGAACCAACTCGGTCAGGGTAGCCTTGAGGAGGAATTTGTTGAGTGTACCTGCGATAGTTTTTTTAACCAGTATATAATGGAACCAAAGAGGAAGCAAGCTACCCTAGATCTAGTCCTGTGTAATGAGACAGGAATAATTAATGACCTCATTGTTAGGGATCCTCTTAGAAGGAGCAATCACAGTATGAATACAGATGGAGAGTGTGAAGATAAAATCCAGTACCAGGGTCCTGAGCTTAAAAAAGGCAGACAACAATAGAATGAGGGAGGTCTTAGCTAAAGTAGACTGGAAACAAAAATTTTATAATGGAGCAGTGGAGGACTTACAAAGCAATTTTTCAAAGTGCTCAGCAAATGTATATTCCAGTGAAAAGGAAGGACTGTTAGAAAGAGGGTAATCTGCCATGGGTGTCTAAGGAAATAAGGGAGGCTATCAAAATGAAAGAGAAGGCATACAAAGTGGCAAAGAATAGCAAGAAACTAGAAGAAAGATTGGGAAAAATTTAAAGGTCAACAGAAAGCCACAAAAAGAGCTATAAAGAAAAGTAAGATAGAACTAGAGTAAAACTAGCTCAGAATATAAAGACACAAAGTGAATGTTTCTATAAATATATAAAATGAAAAAGAGTCGCTCAAGTAAACTTTGGTCTTTTACAGGATGAAAAGGGGCATTTAGTAATGGGATATGATATGATGGTCACTGCATTGAATAGGTATTTTGTATCGGCCTTCATAGTGGGGGCTACTAATAACATACCAGTGATTGACAAAGAGACAAAAGTAGGTGAGGACCTGGAAACAATCATTATTATGGAAGAGGTAGTTTTAGGCAAACTAAACTAAGGATAGACAAGTCTCCTGGCCCTGATGGAATGCATCCCAGGGTGCTAAAAGAGATGGCGGGAGGAATAGCAAGTGCACTTGTGGTAATTTTCCAAAATTTACTGGACTCTGGGGCAGTTTCAGCAGATTCGAAAACAGCAAACATGATGCCACTGTTTAAAAAGGAAAGTAGAGAAAAGATGGGGAATTATAGACAGGTTAGCTTCACCTCTGTCATGGGGAAAATGCTTGAGTCTGTTATCAAGGAAGTAATGGCAAGGATCTCGATAGAAATTGTCCCATTGGGCAGATGCAGAATGGGTTCATGAAGGGCAGGTCATGCTTAACGAATCTTTTGGAATTCTATGAAGACATTACGAACAAGGTGGACAATGGGGACTCAGTGGATGTGGTATATCTAGATTTCCAAAAGGACTTTGACAATGTGCAGCACAGAAGATGCTGCGTTACATAAAGATGCATAGGGTTACAGGTAAAATATTAGCATGGATAGAGGATAAGTTGATTAATAGGAAGCAAAGAGTGGGGATAAATGAGTGTTATTCTGGTTGGCAATCAGTAACTAGTGTGTGCCTTAGGGATCAGTGTTGGGACTGCAATTATTCACAATTTATGGTAATGATTTGGCATTGGGGATCACACGTAGTGTGTCAAAGTTTACAGATGACACAAGGATGAGTTGCAGAGCAAAGTGTGCGAAGGACTGTGAAACTTTGCAAAGGAACATGGATAACCTAAGTGAGGGGGCAAAGGTCTACCATGTTAATAAATGTGAAGTCATTCATTTTGGTGGGAGCAACAGTAAAAAGGATTATTACTTGAATGGTAAAATTTTGCAGCATGCTGCTATGCAGAGGGACCTGGGTGTTCTTGTGCATGGCTCACTGCTGGTTGCTCTACAGGTACAAGTAATTAGGAAAGCAAATGGAATTTTGTCCTTCATTGCTAAAGGGATTGAGTTTAAAAGCAGGGAGGTTATGTTGTAGCTGTACAGGGTGCTGGTGAGGCTACACCTGGAGTACTGCATGTGGTTTGGTCTCCTTGAGAAAGGATTTACTGGCACTAGAAGGGGTGCAGAAGGAGGTTCAATCAGTTGCTTCTGGAGTTGAGGAGGTTGGCTTATGAGGAGAGGCTGAGTAGACTGGGATTATATTCATTGGAATTTAGAAGAATGAGGGGGGTTCTTATGGAAACATATAAAATTATGAAGGGAATAGATAAGATAGAAGTAGAGAGGATGTTTCCACAGGCAGGTGAAACAAGGACAAGAGGGCATAGGCTCAAAATTAGGGGGAGAAGGTTTAGGACTGAATTGAGAAGGAACTTCTTCACCCAGAGGGTTGTGAATCTATGCAATTCCTCTCCCAGTGAAGAAATTGATGCTACTTCAGTAAATGTTTTTAAAGCTAAGAGATTTTTTTTTGAACAATAAAGGATTTAAGGGATACAGTAAGAGCGTGGGTAAGTGGAGCTGAGGCCACAAAAAGATCAGTCATGTTCTTATTGAATGGCAGAGCAGGCTCCTGCTCCTAGTTCTTATGCTCTTATATCCTTATATATTTTGATGTTGTTCTTGCTTGAATGTAGAATAGTTGGCATATCTAATGAAGGATGTGATTACATGGTTTTCAGAATTAAGAGAATCACCAACTTTGTTATAATGCACAGTAATGGAACATGAGTGAAATACTAATGCTAAATCTCCAAAGAACCAAACTGGTTAAATATGTCTAAGGCACTCAGTTCCAGTGAGAGATATTTGACATGTTAACTGCCATTTGAAGTAACATTATTTTTGTTTGACTTAAAATCTACAGGAGAAAGGAAGTAACTTGTTTTTATTTCATGTTTTTAATTTGGAAAAGTTTCTATGGCAGCTTTCAGGGATTAAAAATAAGAAAGAATTGATGTTATATCATTTGGGGAATAGATGTTGTGACTGACAGCTTGATTGAGAAGACTTGATCTATTAGAGGTGGAGAGAGATGAAAGAACAGAGGGACTTGGGAAGAAGGTCCAGAGTGTGAGGCTCCGGACAGTGAAGACAAAGGAGAAAAGGCAGCTTTTAATGTTCTCAATGCTGGGGCCCCTTCTGGTTGGGGAACTGATGGGAAATCTGCATTACTTAAGTTGGGGGAGGGTGGATTGAATCAAGTGCCTCTCAGGAAAATTATTATACGTCTGGGCCTTCTCTAGGATTAAGAGCTTCAGGCCAGAAATCCCACTCTTATTCTGACAGCTCCCTGCAATTGTCTCCAATCAGCTCAAATTTTTGTAACTGTTCAGTCACCCTGACACAAATTAAAGATTCACATAGCTCCCCCATAACAGTTATGAGACTAACAGGTCTGTTATTTCCTGCTTTCTCTCTCTCTCTCTCTTGGCTTCCTAAAGGACTAGTTCTTAGCTTGAGAACACTTATGAAGATTATGACTAAGGCACCTGCAGTTTGCTCATCGACTTACTTTGAATTCCTAGCATGAAAAGAATGAGGTCCTGGCTATTTGTCAGCTTTTGTGCAATTACTTGTTTTTGGTCTGACCCTGTTCTCTAGCTTACATTAACTATAATGAGCTCTTGATTCATCACTTGTTTTCCTGGAATGTCAGGCTATTTCCTTACAATATTCTTCCTCTCTTGGCAATGAGGAACATTTTGGGAAGCAATGATGCATTCAAGGATATAAGAGGCGAAATAGTAATGTGATCTGGAGTTGTTATTTAGAAACAATAGTTCAATTTAGAGTGGGGATTTGGAAGAAGGAATCAGTAGTGATAACTTCAAAGGAATTGGAATGGTGCTTGAGCAAGTGGGTAAAGTCTCTAAGAGAAAGGAGAAAGCAATTTGTTATAGCTTTCATGCTTTTCATATGCAGTAAGAGTACTCCACTAGCTAAGAAATGCTGCATGTCAAAGTGAGGACATCTAACTATTAAGTATTATGATGTTGCAAAATGTCTTTAGAATAATAATATTTCATCTGCTCTTTTATCAGGTTCTGGTGCAATTCATTCTCACCTCTATATGTACATACTAACCCAACACAGGTGTGAATATTGTCTCTGTACAATGAGATATTATAGTTGTCAATAATGCCAATTGTATTTAAATAAAGATCGAGATGATACTACAGTAATCAGCACATTTAAGGTCATTCATAAATCAGCACCTTGACATTGTGGAAAGGTTTGAGGCTCAGATGACCCACTAAGTGATACCGTTAGAAGCTTCTTCCTCTGTCTTGGTCCAGCCAGGGCAGCAAGATTAGGCAAGGTGTGAGATAACGTGCAGTCCAAAAAGTCAGCAATGGCAGAACAAGTGAAGGAAGTCTCATGGGCTACGAAAGGGTATGATGATCACAGCAAAGCCAATCCCAGTCATTGTGATTCCCTAGGTGACTGAAATCAGACTATCAAACCTGTCAAGATTGTACATGATGATATTTCCATATCAAAGTCACACACAGACTATACCATGGCCCCTTAATCAAAGTGGAAGATTTGAAATGGGAACGGCCTGTGATCCTGGGAATTCCTAGTCAAGGATTTGAAAACTGGTGATAGGTATCTGTATTGGCTGTCATTAGACATCAATATTTATAACTGAGTAGCCCTTTTCAGGATATCCTCTGCTTCCCACAAGTGGGAAAGGGACTAGAATATGGCATACTCGAAATAGGATGACCTATTTTCCCCTGATGAGGAAATCACACTCTGTAAGATCACCAGTCCTGTGATCAAAAGAAGAAAACTTACGAAGGTCATGCCTGAAACAAGAAACAGAAATTACTGGAGAAATTCACCAGGTCTGGCAGCATCAAAGATAGGAACCAGGATCAACATTTCGCGTACAGTGATCCTCTAGTTCTGAAGAAGGGTCACTGGACCCAAAACATTGCACTGCTTTCCCTCCACAGATGCGGCCAGACTTTGCTGAGTTTTCCTGCAACTCAGCTGTAACCTCTATGTCAGCTTCATCAACATTATATATACATGACTACAATGGTGATGTTAAGGAAAATTTTTGAATGAAGACCTCACTACCAGCCTGAACGAAGGAAGTATCTTTCTGAAGAGTTTAATGTCAGGGTTTTCAGTGACTCGAATGTCTGGAAAAGAGCTGTAATGGAAAAGGGGGTGAGAAAAGCTCGTGCAAATTATTTCCTCCTTCTAATAAAGTGCTCTCTGCATGGCCTGTCTTTAATCATTCATAAGATGAGGACGTCGCTGGCTAGGCCAGCATTCACTGGTTAAGCGTCAACCATTGCTGTGGGTCTGGAGTCACATGTAGGGCAGACCAGATAAAAATGGCACTTTGCTTTCCTAAAGGACATTAGTGATTCAGATGGATTTTCCCTAACACCAGAAAATGGCTTCATGATCATCATGA
The DNA here is from genome assembly GCF_047496795.1 of Chiloscyllium punctatum. Classification (NCBI taxonomy): domain Eukaryota; kingdom Metazoa; phylum Chordata; class Chondrichthyes; order Orectolobiformes; family Hemiscylliidae; genus Chiloscyllium; species Chiloscyllium punctatum. The sequence goes on along the minus strand of NC_092743.1, from coordinate 51,213,716 downwards.
GACTCATAATTCCAGATTTATATTGAACTCAAATTCCACTATTTGTCAATGGTGGGATTCAAATTTAGGTGCCAGAACATTACCTGGGTCTCTGGATCAACAGTCCAATGCCTCCCCATTCATGGCTTAGGTCATTGTTTAGGTCAAATATCGAAGAAATTTCTGCATCAATTGACAATGTGAGGGACTGAAATCTGCTGAACAAATCATTGACTTGTTCAATCCACAGTGCACATCTACCTAGCACCATGACATCACAAGAGACAAAAATCCAAGAGGTAGAAAAACAATGTCTTTGACTTAAAACAGCCTAAACTGGAAAATTCTAAGTGCAATTCAGGTCCTAGCTGGGAAATCTTCACATATCCAACTAAATTACAGAACAGAAGGATCAAATAGTCATGCTAAATATTTGTGCTCAGACCATTTGGGTTCGAGCATCATCAAGATCAAGATTGTTCAACAAAAATAATGCTAAAATACTCGACAAAAATGAGCAGTCTTCATTGTCTGGCAGAATAACCCACAATTGCAAGTCATGAAGACAGTGCTCCAACAGCTCATGGCTGATGCCCCCAATGGGATCTGGAAGATAAACTATATGCAGCCGTAATAGAAAAATTGAGAGATCCAACAATATGTTGGTCATCATTAATAGGAAAAGCTTTTTTGAAGTTACCAAGGATAATTAGAGATCAAAGTCAAATGGACAAAATCCCCTTCTTCTTAAGAATGCCAATGCTAATGTTAGAAGGAACATTTTGAACATCTCTCTGACATGAATCTACAGGGGGCCAGCTGGAACATTTCAGATTAGCCTCTGTAGCATGCTGCAGATTCCCAAGGGAGAGGAGAGTTTCAGCAAACAAACAGATGAAAAATATTAAAGACTAAAGCTCTGATAGTATTCTAGCTGAGGTCTTCAAATCTGGTGAGTTTATGTTCACATGAAGGCATTTTCTTTTTGTTCATTTTGCTTATGGAGGGAATGGATATTTGTGGATGGAGGATTTTCTCAATGTGAAGACAGGACTTTGTCTTTAGAAGGACTGCATTGTAGTTATTCCTATTGATACTGTCACGGTCAGATACATCTTTGGCTGGTAGATTGGTGGGGATGGGTATCTTTTTCGTCACTACCTGTCACAGATGCAGGTTGGTGCTGCTGGGCCACTCTTGGAGACAGATATAAGTCTCTTACTCAGAGTATATTCTGTTCCTATGCTACTCACAGTGATTCCTCTATGTGATATTTCACATGGAGGAGCACGGATTCATCTGCTGGAGTGAGGCAGTCTATGGCCATCAGCGGGATTCAATGCTGAGGAATCCCAGGGCAACTCCCTCCTAACTGTATCAAAGTATGCTCCCTTTGTTGGTGGGATAGAGCATACTTAGTGATGGTGATTGTATTGTCTGGGACGTTATAAGGTATAGTCTGACTAGTCTGCAAGACAGATCTCCTAAATTTGGCACTTGCTTCCAGATGTTGATAAACAGGACTTTGATGTATCAATAAAGCTGAGTTTGTCATCATTTCTAGTAACACTGTACACTTGGCCTCCAGAATTTTAAGGAAAAAGATGTCTTCTACCCTTTGACTTCAGGAATGTGACATTTGCAACTAACCTCATGAAGGAAGATAAATCATGCTTTGGAAACTATTGAGACGCTACTTTCTTTCCCAAAGAAGAGGAAATCCAGACAAACATCCTTCTGAATTGTGTATTTCCTGTGGCAGAAATCATTCCACAGAAACAATGTGGTCTTAGACGTTCCAACAAAACCATTGACATAAATCCATAAACAGTGTCAAAAACAAAAGCAAGGACACCTCATGCATCCATCAACCAGACCAAAACACTTGAGTGAGTAAACTATGAGAATCCTGTGGAATGTGATACAAATATTTGGATATTTAAGATACATTATCATTATTCTGTCAGTGCTTCATGATGATATGATTGCTGCGGTCTTGAATGAGAGATCTATCATATTTACAATCAACCTGACAGTAGTTATTCACTCACCCAAAGATCAACTGGCCACTGGTGAGATTATTAAATACTGCTGAGATGGAAAACTTTAACCTCTGTTACATCCTAAACCAAACAAGCCACCAAAGATAGACATGATCTACAGTTTGTGATGACTACTATGTCATTTTCCACTCTGCCCCAGATTAACATGTTGCTCTCAAACTTTTCAATCCTGAATGATAGAAACTTGGTCTCACCTTGACTGTTGCCAAAGCAAAACTCATATATCAACCTACACCCTGCAAGATTTCCAGCTTCTAGTCAAAAAAAAACTTTAAATGCTGCATCTTGGAATGTTACTACTCACGGATAAACTGAAAAGTGACTGTCCAAAAAGACATTAGTCGGCCAACCATTCTACCTCCTATACCTAGATGGCCAGAAAGCATTCCTCACATGATGTCCTGTTTTCTCAGCATTCTGACTGTACAACAATGAGATAGGGCCAAGTCAGGATAGTCTGTCCTTGGAGAAAACCTTTCAAGTAATGGTGCTCCCAAGGATCTGCTGTCCTTACCTTTCTAGATGCTAGAGGATATGGGCTTGGAAGGTAATTTTGAAGAAAGACCACTGTACTCAAAAAGTTAATTCTGATTTCTCTCCAAAGATGTTGCCAGTCCTGATGAGACTTGCCAACAATTTCTGTTTTTGTTTCAGGTTTCCAGCTTCCAGAGTTTTCCGAGTTTTTTGTCATGAGTTTGGAAGGTGTTGTAAGTGGAGTCATGATGACTTGCTGCAGTGCATCTTGTAGGTGGTACAAGTATATACCACAGCTACCATACATTAGTGGGTAGGAGAAAATAGTTTTGAAAATTGTTGATTGTATGTCACTTGAGCAGAATTCTTTGTCCTGAATGGTGCTGAACGTCTTGAGTGCACCCATCTAGGGTAGTGACGCATATTCCATCACATTCCTGACTTAAACTTGTTGATGGTGTACAGACTTTAGGGAGTCAGGAGGTGAGTTACTCACAGCAGAATCCCTGATCTCTGTCCTGGTGACTTTCCCACAGTATTTATATAGCAAGTCCAGTTCAGTTGTTTTTTTAATATTAACCCATGATGTTGATCATGAGGTTTCAATTATAATCATGCCATTGAATGTCCAGGGATGATAGTTAGATTCTTTCTTGTTGGAGTTGGTCTTGCTTTGGCACTTGTTAGATTAGATTAGATTACTTACTTGTGTGACATGAAAGTTATTTGCCACTTGGGAGCCCTGGTATTTACATTGTCAAGATCTTGTTGCAAATGGAAACAGATGGCTGCAGTATCTGACGAGTTGTAAATAGAGTTGAAGATTGATTCAATCATCAGCAAGCATCCATGCTTCTGACTTTATAATGGATGGAATGTCATTGATGGAGTCATTGAAGATTTTTGGTCTGAGGGCACTCCCAGAGGAATTCCTACAGAGATGTCCCTTGTATTGAACTAAGGGACTGCCAACAAATGTTTATTTTCCTTTGTGTTAGACATGACTCCACAGTGAAGTCCTTTCTCAATTGATTCCTTTGACTCCAGTCTTATTAGGGTTCTTTGATACCATACTTAAATAATTGTTGTCTGATGTTAAGGGCAGTTACTCTCACCTCACTGTTTTTCTATGTTTTGACCAAGGGTCTAATGAGGTCAGACACTGAGTGCCCCTATATTTATTACCCAGCACTATTTCACAGTCTTAAATCCTTTATAATGAAACATTTCTCCTGCTTTCAATCCTTGCCTCATAGATTTATCACTTCATCTACATACTCTTATCCACAACCCCAAATCCTCTGTACACAGATTATTCCACCATAACCACACCACACTGTGATCTCCTCTGGTCTAAGTAAACAACTTTAATTTTTCAAAAAAGTCTTTATATTGGTATTTATTTAGACCTAACAGTATCTAGCCTCTCTCTCAATCTTCTTTAAAAACCATTGTTTTGACAGTTATTTCCCTGAAAAGGATTAATATGCATTTATAATCTAATTCTGCAAAGTGATCTGGTGCAAGTATTAGGCTGCCAATTTGCATCTACATTAGGGCTAACACTAGCTTCTGGGTGACCCCATGTAGCCTTCAACCAACATATCAACCACTTATATCGCACAATGGGCACATGCAATATTATCTACCAAATGGAAACCTATGGGATAAAACAAAGCACTGCAGATGTTGGAAATCCGAAACAAAAGCTGAAAATGCTGGTGAAACTCTTCAGGTTTGGTAGCATCTGTGGAGAGAAAGCAGAGTTAATGTTTCTAGTCAAAACATTAACTATGTTTCTCTCTCCACAGATGTTGCCAGATCTGCTGAGTTTCTCCAGCAATTTCGGTGTTTGGAATCTTATGGGACATTTGGTTGATATCGGATAATCATGGATGTAGGTTTGCTCGCTGAGCTGGAAGGTTCATTTTCAGATGTTTCGCCACCATACTAAGTAACATCTTCAGTGAGCTTTCGGACGAAGCACTGCTGATGTTTTCTGCTTTCTATTTATATGTTTAGGTTTCTTTGGGCTGGTGATATCATTTCCTGTGGTGATGTAATTCCCTGTTCTTTTTCTCAGGGATTGGTAAATGGGGTCCAAGTCAATATGTTTGTTGATAGCATTCCAGTTGGAAAACTATACTTCTAGGAATTCTTATGCTTGTCTCTGTTTGGTTTGTCCTAGGATGGATGTGTTGCCCCAGTCGAAATGGTGTCCTTCCTTACCTGTATGTAAGGATACTAGTGAGAGAATATACAGATAAGGAAGGACATCACTAGGACATGCCAAACAGAGACACGCACGAGAACTCCTCGAAGCATGGTATTCCAACCAGAACTCTATCAATGAACACATTGAATTGACCCCCATTTACACACCCTGAGAAAAAGAATCGGAGATGACATCACCATAGGAAATGACATCACCACTGGAAATTATATCACCAAACCCAAAGAAACCTAAACATAGAAACAGAAAGCAGGAAACATTAGCAGTACTTCATCCAGAGGCTCACTGAAGATGTTATCTAGTATGGTGTTGAACTGACTGAAAATGAACCTTCCAGCTTAGCGAGCAAACCTACTCCAGAGCCTCAAAGTGAGCTACAAATCTTCTTAAAACTCACTATCAGATAATCATATACAGGACAGTAAAACATCTAGCCTGATACTTCCTACCATGAAAACCATACTTCCGTTGGCTTTCCATGACCATGAAGAGCTACTTTTAATATCTATGATTCTTGCTTTGAATTCTCTCTGACCCCTTCCACATATATCATTTTTAGTATAGTTGGTCTTTTTTTAACCAAAATGTTCCACTTCAGTTTAATGGCATTGAGTTTCATATATACCTTTTATCTTTCCAGTATCATATTGATATTTCCTTGTAAATATCCATCATTCATAAAATTATTTATTCACCTTGTTATTTACCCTATTTCAATTTTTTTTCAACAGGGTCTTTGTCAAGAAGTCAGCCTGAAGAGACACATTGCAGAATAATTCACAGAATCGATACCCTGTTGTTCATGTAGAGATCAAGCAGGGATTGAGTACAGCATATTTTTTAATGACAGGGAGTGATAGCTGGGAAGTTCTGATCATTATAGAGGAAGAATCTATGATCAGTGTAAGCAGTGTGTGATATCATGGAAGTGTTTCCAAACATGAATGGATTCGAGGAGAAGAAAGGACTGCAGAACGTGGAGATCAGAGTCGAAGAGTGTGGTGCTGGGAAAGCACAGCAGGTCAGGCAGCATCCGAGGAGCAGGAGAGTCGACCTTTTGGGCATAAGCTCTTCATCATGAATCAATAATCCGTTGAAGGTATGTTTAGGATGATGGCTGTTTTGTGTAGAAGTTGTCTGTCAGTTATTTTGGGGAAAAAATCTTGTTGCTAACTTATGCCAATGTAAATACTGTGGTGTCTGTGAAATCAATGGTTTCCTCATTGTGCTTTAACTGATTAATTCAAATTGAATATATTGATGAATTCTTCTTATTCTGCTTCAGTGTGAGTCCAAATATCCCACACACCCTGTCAAAAATGGAAGGTATCATTACTGTGTGACAAGGTTCTCCAATAAGTGAGTGGAAACAGAAACGGTAACCCTGAAAGCAAAAACAAGTAATCTCTGAAAATTAAGCAAAGCCCTCGAGAAAATCCCCAGGAACAACCCTTGAAGAAACTATTTTGACAAAGGGTTAGCTTCAAAGAAACAGAGCTGGTTTTAGGATATGAATGACTCAGTCATGTACCATTGCCTGACAATGCCCTTGTTGAGTGAGTCATACCAAAACCAGAGGTTTGATGGTCTCTAATAATAGAGGCATAGAATACAAAAGCTAAGAGGTTTTGCTATACTGATACAGAACCGTTCTCTCCACTGTGACAATAGTTTCAAATTCTGGGCACCAGAAGTATGTAAAGGCTTTCTAGAGGATTCAGAAGAGATTTACTACAATAGCTCCAGAGCTTCCTTTGTGTGATTACACAATTGTTTATATACCTTTGTCTGAGCTGGGTTCTAGTAAATTAACCAAACAGCATGTATGTATCCTACCTGATTAGTTATACTCATTTCTCAATCAGACCTATACTTCTAACCAGATATTGTTACAACAGGAGCAAATGGCTCCACATCCACTCCCAGTCCTGAAGAAGCGTTACACCTGAAACGTTGACTTCTCCACCTCCTGATGATGCCTCGCTTTCTGTGTTCTTCTCACCTCCTACCTGTCTATTTTGTTTACAACCCAGCTGGAAACCAGCACATGATTGTGAGGAGCCATGAATAAAGCATCTTTAAACAGAATGATGAGTAGATGATTAAAATGTTCTGCGTTGGTAGCATTTGTATCTGATCCCCCATTCAGAAGAACAGCAGACTGGCACTCACTGTGGAACAGGCTGAGGAGTTAGCTTCTTCAGCAAAGAAGGAGAGGGAGTTGGAGGAAATCATGTTTCCATTTCCTGTTTTACAGAAGGATTGCACTGTACTACACCAGAAAATACAGAGAGAACATAGTTGATTTTAACCACAGATAGATCCTGACTATCACCCAAGGGACAACTGCACAAGTACGGGAAGACATCCGATTTCTCCACAGCATTGTTCAACACAGAAAAGGCCAGGCAGCGAAACCACCATATAGAAACTGGTCAGGCCAGGGAAGCCCCGACAAACCATCAGATCCGAAACTGGCCAGCGGTGTGGAGCTTTCCCTCAGAACCAACCTCCCTGAAGGTTCAGCTGTGGGTGATCTGTCAGGGTGAGGCTGGGAAAAAGTGTGAGTGGCTCCAAGTGTGGTGAGAGCCCGAATCATTCATCAAACCTCATAAAGCACAGACTCAGTCCTCCAAGTGAGAAGGTGTTCATGTGCGAGGTATGCGTGCAAGGCTTCATATGATTAAAAGAACCCCAATGATATAAGGTTCATCCATTGTACAACTGTTAACTGAGAGGCACTTTATGGAGGAGGAATTGCTCAAGTGTGTGGTGTGTGACCAAGTATTCACAAAATCATCGATGCACGTGAATCACCAACACACCCACATGGGAGAGAAGCCCTTCAAGTGTGCAGTTTGTAACAGAAGCTTTGCACAATCATCAATTTGGTGAATCACCGGTGCATTCACGCAGGTGAGAAACCATTCATGTGCGAATTGTGTGGCAAGTCATTCAGACAATCATCAAATCTCCACATACATCAATGCATTCACACTGGTGAGAAACCATACAGAGGCAAGGTGTGCAACCGATCATTCTCATATTCTTCACAATTCCGCATTCACCGACATATCCACACAGGGGAGAAACCATTCACCTGCAAGGTGTGCAAAAGATCATTCTCAAACTCATCATCTCTCCATGTACACCAACAAACAACATGCTTACCTGGCTCCTGGATGAGGTGGTTGCCTAAACCACACCCAACTCACCTCTTAAGTTTGGAGTTGTGTGGGTTCGACTGGGTTTAGTTTGGGTTTAAGATTTTAATGATTTTTGCACCACACTTTATCCAAAACAATTAGTTTTGAGGATTGAAATTTCCTTCTGCATTATTACAAAGTATCTTTATTCTAGTCTGGAATTTAATTACCTCAAACGTCATGGCTTGGTATTCTGAACCAAATTAGTGTAAAATGCAAATTCTGATCTCAAAATTCTCTTTCTTATGTGCTCTACATGGTGGGTCTAATCTCTACTAATAGTATGAAACCTGGAATTGGAAAAGATTTAGATGTTATGTACTTACGGCATACCACGATCATAATATATTTTCAGGCATTATCTGGAATGGGAATTTATTAATGAATAAAAAGTCTATAACGCTTCTAAATGATGAAGAGGTATTTAGATATTTATGCATTGTGTAGCTGGGAGATGTAATGGGATTTTAGCATAAAAATATGATTTTCGAGCATTTTCTACTAATTCATGTGCACCCAAGAGAAAGAAAATGAATGCTAGTTAAGGCCAGAGGGTTCAAATCATTTTCCGGAGAATTAGCATAAAATTGCATCTTACAATTCACAAATTCACAAATGAGAAACATCTAAAACAAAATGTATTACATAATAAATGCTTCATCTGCATAATTGTAAATGCATAACACTCTACAGAATAATATAACCCTGTAAGTACATTTTATATTCATTCTCACCAATTAAGCCATGCAATGAAATGAGATTCATTTGAACCTAATCAAATAAAGCAATTGAAGCATGAAGCCGGCTTATTTCTCTTCATAACTTTTACTGATGATAACCAGAAAGGAAAATAATGATGAATAATTATCAGTGGAAAATGCATTTATTTGCTACAATAAACCCCTCGAGCTTTTATTTTGAACTTCTTGTTTCCCAGTGTGAATCCTAATAATTAAGGATACTTTAACCAACATTATTCTACATTTGTGCAAAATGTATAGAGCAAAAGTACCCACTTTAATTCCTTTTTCTGCAATACTAATTACAACTGCAATTTGTTTTAAAAAGCGCTGAAGGCAGCTTCCAATTCCCATTTTTCTGGGTTCTACCATATTTACAAAAGCAAATTCACTGTCAGTGATTGGCTACTTCAAACCACAGTACACACTGCAAGCAGAGTTTATCTAAGTTTGGTTATGCAATCATGGTGAGACAGAAATTCATATCAACTATATTGTTTCTGTGTTGCATTAAACTTCAAAACATGGCTTTATACTCATTAGAGCAGTTTTTATCTACCATTAATTTTGCGACATTTTGTATGCAAAATGCTGAGTAAAATGCCTAATGGGGATTATTTTGTCTCACAGGAAATCCAGTAGCCTAGGAAGAGAATGCCCAGCTTTTGGCTGTAATTGAGAATGGGAAAAATAGCTTCCACTTCTTCAAGACCACAACAGCAACTGCTGTTGAAAATTAAAAACTACAAATCATAGGTTCTGTGGGTGGGAGCTTGACTGCACCCATTCAGGCTGCTTCTATTGTTCTAACTTTTAAGAAATACACCCAAGGCTTCACAAGTTGTTTATCTTCTCACAGACTGCTCTTCACCAATCTCTCTCTCTAAAAGAAACCAAGACAAAACACACTTCTTAAAGCCACAGCATCATCACCCATTCTAGAGCTCAACACTCCAGTCAATGCCTGTCCTACGCAGATGGACACACATGCAGCAGTGGTAAGAGTTCAATTACCTGTACTATTTAAAGAAATAGTCAACCATTCATAAGTGTCTTCAGGCAGTTGTTTCAACTCTATTTTTAACGCTTCTTTAAAATTCTAAGATTCTACATAAAGTGGTGTGGCAGCTACTGACTTAAAGGCAGCTGAACAATTTAATTACATCTAGGCATTGGCATTCTATCTGAATATAGCAGGATTTGGAGAATGTACAGTAGTCCCACAAAATATGACAAGATGCTGGAATACAGCAGGGCAAAAGAGGAGATCACATTTGTGCTGAATGTGCAAAGAACAATTCCCAGACCCGAATATTGGTGAATGACAATGTGTGATATATGGATATTGCAACAAGATGGTCACACCCAAATCTGGTGCCTGTTGGAGCCAGGACTGCTCCTTGAGAGCAGAGCAAGAATTACATTACCAATACCTGTGAGGAGTTCTGTAGTGATGATTTTTAATTTGTTGCTTTATTTGTCTGCTTCCAGGCTAGAGCTTTGCAAAATATCATACTTTATTGACCACTCTACATGAAGCCCTCTTCAGTGATACTTCATTTTCTTTTGCTTTAGACAAGCAGGCAGAAGAGATCAATAGCTGAGCTAGAATTACAAGCTTCCCCATGTGGAAGAATACCATTGGCTGCACACACACATTGCACCACATGTAAATTCTGCCCTATACTATAACAGGATTCCACTCCCTCAATATTCACATAAGCAGTGAATCATGCTGGTTAACGTATCCTGTAAGAAATCAAAATGCCTTCATTCTGCGATGGCCTCCTCTGCCCACTATAGTTTAGCCATAATAGCAAACCATATGGTACCTAATGGGAAGTAAGGGTTATCTGCAAATGATATATCTGTAAATGTTTTATTTCCTTTTTTATCCATCCACCATAGCAATGATGGATAAAAAAGAAAATCAAACATTTTACTCTCCTGGACTCTTTGCTGCTGAGAACTTTCTCAGCAATACTATTTTGGCTGTTAAAGCAATCAACATATATTTTCTCAGAAAGGCCATAAGTCACTCGTTTTGTTTGTATCAGTTAAAAATATGCCATTCTTAAAGTTTTATTTGTCTGTTTTGTAGGCCATTGTACTGCCAATAGTCTTTCTCTAATATTTCAACTATCTTTCTTTAAATCAAATTTGGGAAGATGATTACTCATGAGTGTAAAGAACAATTAATTTGTGTCAGAGTTTTCTATAAGCATCAGTGTTGTCCAGGTTGTTGTTAAGCAATGTAACTGCAGAAGACACAGAATCGGGACAGGTTTTCCTAAATAGTGAGTGGGTATGAAGAATCACTGGGGTGGAACAGGAAGTAAGCAAGCAGTAGCAGTCTTATATAATGAAGCTTGTCCATTTTTCAAAAATAATTATGTTACCGGAGGAGATCTACTACAGGCAGGCTATAACATGGGTCTGAAAGGAAGATGTAAACTGTTGGTAGTAAATTTAATTTCAATCATAATTAAACTATTCTACTAGCTACAGAATTATTAGAATCATATTAACAGCACAATGCAACAGCAATAACTGATAGTAATATAGCCCTTATGAAAGTTTTTCCTGACAATTGTCATTGCCATTCCTTCAAAATGAGGATAACATTTGCCAGGCTTCATGGTTTGTGAATCCTAAAATCAGTCAGCCGGACATTGCTGGAGCTACACGTCTTTGGGCGGAGATTATTTTAATGTTGTGCCTCCATGCTGCAGTGTTTTTGATGTGACTGAAAAGCTTTGGGTAGATTAAGTGCTGCCAATCCTTCCTATAGGTCTCGGAGTCCAGCGCTACAGATATCAAGTGTGGAAGGATGCCCATGCAAAGGGTTTGTTGAAACATTGGGTCAATCTTGATGAATGTTAAATAAGTTTATTACATATTCTTGATGAAAAAAATACATTTTGTTGAAGCTTCTCATTTGTACTCATCAAGGCTTACAAGAAATATCAAGGTAACTGATAAACAACATTTAAATGTATGAGAGGAATGTGCTGTGAAGTAGAGTCATAGAGTCATAGAGATGTACAGCATGGAAACAGACCCTTCAGTCCAACACGTCCATGCCGACCAGATATCCCAACCCAATCTAGTCCCATCTGCCAGCACCCGGCCCATATTCTTCCAAATCCTTCCTATTCATATACCCATCCAAATGCCTCTTAAATGTTGCAATTGTACCAGCCTCCACCACATCCTCTGGCAGCTCATTCCATACACGTACCACCCTCGGCATGAAAAAGTTGCCCCTTAGGTCTCTTTTGTATCTTTCCCCTCTCACCCTAAACCCTCTAGTTCTGGACTACCTGACCCCAGGGAAAAGACTTTGTCTATTTATCCTATCCATGCCCCTCATAGTTTTGTAAACCTCTATAAGGTCTTCCCTCAGCCTCCGACGCTCCAGGGAAAGCAGCCCCAGCCTGTTCAACCTCTCCCTGTAGCTCAGATCCTCCAATCCTGGCAACATCCTTGTAAATCTTTTCTGAACCCTTTCAAGTTTCACAACATCGTTTCGATAGGAAGGAGACCAGAATTGCACGCAATATTCCAACAGTGGCCTAAACAATGTCCTGTACAGCTGCAACATGACCTCCCAACTCCTGTACTCAATACTCTGACCAATAAGGAAAACATACCAAACGCCTTCTTCACTGTCCTATCTACCTGCGACTCCACTTTCAAGGAGCTATGAACCTGCACTCCAAGGTCCCTTTGTTCAGCAACACTCCCTAGGATCTTACCATTAGGTGTATAAGTCCTATTCAGGTTTGCTTTCCCAAAATGCAACACTTCACATTTATCTGAATTAAACTCCATCTGCCACTTCTCAGCCCATTGGCCCATCAGGTCCAGATCCTGTTGTAATCTGAGGTAACCCTCTTCGCTGTCCACCACACCTCCAATTTTGGTGTCATCTGCAAACTTACTAACTGTACCTCTTATGCTCACATCCAAATCATTTATGTAAATGACAATAAGTAGAGGGCCCAACACTGATCCTTGTGGCACTCCACTGGTCACAGGCCTCCAGTCTGAAAAACAACCCTCCACCACCACCCTCTGTCTTCTACCTTTGAGCCAGTTCTGTATCCAAATGGCTAGTTCTCCCTGTATTCCGTGAGATCTAACCTTGCTAATCAGTCTCCCATGGGGAACCTTGTTGAAGGCCTTACTGAAGTCCATATAGATCACATCTACTACTCTGCCATCATCAATCTTCTTTGTTACTGCTTCAAAAAAGCTCAATCAAGTTTGTGATACATGACTTCCCACATACAAAGCCATGTTGACTATTCCGATTACCACCATCCTGAATACATTCTTAACATTGGAACACAGGAACATAGGAAAAGGAGTGGGCCATTTAGCTCCTCGAGTCTGTTCCAACATTCAATTAAATCATGGTTAATCTGTGCCCTTAGTTGTGTTAAAAATATTAGTCTTAGTTACAATCTTCTCCTTTTCATGCTGGATGTAAAATTCAATCATTATTGTGGTTGCTGCTACCCAGGGGTACCCAAGCACTTTCCTAAGGATGTATTTGCCATCAGTCACAATAGTATCCAGACCTCCCATATACTCGATAAATAACCTGAACTGCCATCTTTAATGCTGTTTAAATATTCAACTATATTATTTATTTATGCTGCTTTTTATGTATTTAACTAACATTACAACAAATATTACATACTGTGTTTAAATTTACGACCATGAAATACATTAAACACATACCAGAGTCACGAAACAGTTAACTTCTTCCTCTGTAGTGAGACATGGACCAATCCAAATCAGCATTGAGTCTAGCTATCTGCCACAGGGTGTTTTTCTCTCTTTCTCCTTCAGTAATTCTGACAGCCCCTCTCCTGGGTTCCTCACCTTTTCGGCAAATTATATTGAAAAGGCTTGATTTAACCATGGAGTGTCTCACTAGAGATTTAAGGATAACATTTGAATATAAACCTGGGTTATAGCCATCTTTATCTGAAGTGATTTAGGCCCTGAGGGGAAAGGCAAAAATATTTATAATCAAGGAGAAATTCCAGACTTAGAAGTTAAAGGAAAACTTAACTCACTTTATTAAACAAATGAGAATTATTACAATTGTTGTAAAATAATGGAAAGAAATCTTTGTAAACTAACGACACTGGTTAAGAACATTGGTAAAACAAAAGTATAATCAACAAATAAGTATTGAAAAAAGGAACACAGAGAAGGAGTTTCTTAGCAAGTTGTTTTGAAGAAAGGATATACTGTATTTTACTTATTCAACTAAAAAAAAGTTCTTTTAGAAATGTCATTATCACAATGTCATATTCAAGGTAAAACAGTGTGAAAAGTTTGGAGACAAAGCAGAAGGGTGTGAAACATCCACAGAATAGATTTGAAATCACCAAAATAAAGGGGATAACATGCAAGATTTCAGTCTTTGCTTCATTTTGAGAGAAAATATTCTGTCAATACTATGATTTTAAGTGTATTTTGCCCTTTTTTTATAAAGTGAAGTTAAGACAGAGGTGAAAAGTGGTCTGCTCTTAGCCAATCAAATAAACAGATTGTGAGGCCTTGTTTTTGTTTTAAAGTCTGAACAATAGAAGCATCCTGAACAGGTGGGGTCAAGTTCCCATAGAACCAAGATTTCAGTTTAACATTCAGTAGCTGTTGGGATTTGGAAGCTTCAATACATCTCTCTCTCTCTCTGCTACAGCGAAACACTTGAGATCTTTCTTTCTCTTTCTCAAAGTTTACTCTTGATGTTCTTTCCTGCTGGACTGGAGAATTATCTGCGCTACAAATTATTTTACTGATTTGCCTTTGCCAAAGGTATGTTTATGGACTGTAACGATATTGAAACAGTTGTGTTTAGTAGTTAAATAATCAATTATTCTGTTAAGTTTTCCAATAGAATAAGTTATTCCAATTTTTCTTTCTTATATTATATTTTAACTACGGTGTATGATAAAGTGTGTTTTGCTTTAAGCCTGGTAGTTTGACCAATTGAATTGCATCCAAATGCAATGCCTAACACTTGCCTTTAAAATAAGAAAAAGTTAGGGTCTAAGCTCTCTCTTTGACATGTTTTGAGGAGAGTTAGCCTGCTCCATAACAATATAAACCATAGATTTACATCAAGCAACAATCCTCTATTGGAAAGAGCAAGATTTAGTAGAAGAGTAAGGCTTTCAGGAGAATCCATGGGCAATTTTTTTTCACGTTATCACAATTTTGTAATGTGGAGATTTAAACCAGAAGTAATTATAGATAGAATTACTTTTAGAATTTCTGATTTATCTCTTTCAGAAATGCTGCAACCAAAAGAGGATCTGACATTAATTGCAACCATCTCGATTGTGAAGAAACTGAAATCTGAAACCAACGCAAGGGAAAGATGGCAACAAAAAGCCAATCCAGCTTAAGAAGCCCATCAAACTTCATCAATGTTCCAAGGTTCACGAAAATCAAAACGTGACATTAGTTAAACACAAAACTACTTTAAATCGTCTGATTGGTAAAGTTACTGTTAGGAACATAGGAACAGGAGTAGGCGATTCAGACCCTTGAAGTTATTCTGCCATGCGATGAGATCATGGCTGATCTGTGGATTAGTTCCATGTATCTGCCTCTGGCCCATATCCTTTGCTTAACACAATCGTATCTACCTCAGTTTCATATGTTATATACATTCACTAGTTAAGAAAAACACACAACTAGAAACAATGGGATGAATTTTCCAATGCTCTGAATAACAAATCAGCAAAACAGTTGGGAAAATAAAGTAAAATGGAAAAACAAGACTCTCGACTTTGAGAAAAACATTCTCATTTTGTGCATAAAGTGTCAATAGCTAGATGCATTCATTAACATCTCACTATTTCTTAATCTCACCGTAGACACATCTATGCACATTGATATTTTCCCAGGAAGTGGGAAGAAACTAGACAGCAAATCAGACTAACTATTTTTTGTCCCGTGCTGTTGATCAGCTCTTTCTATTCAGATTCCACATCATCGGAGATAATATCCTTCCTCACTATTGTGTTAATTTCCTTGTTTAATCAACAATCCAATTCCATCACCTTTTCCTTTAAGTCTGTTACTAAACACTGAGTGCCCCTGGATATTCAGTTTCTATCCCTCATCACCCTGCAGTCATGTCTTCTCTATAATCCAGACAACGTTATATCTGTTTTTATCTGTTTGTGCAGTTAACTCATCCTAATCTCAGAGGATAAGGAAGAAATGTTGGTTGAAGGGTTTAGCCTCTTGAGGGCACAAGCTATGTGGGTGCTCCTCATGCTTACATGTTCAAGAGAGGAATGAGTTGAAAAATATGGGGTAGAAACCTGGCCATCCATCTGAGAGTGTTAAAGGAAATATAATCTTTTAGATTCCCTAGACACAAGCGTTGTCCCTATGGATTGGAAAATTGCTCATATTGGTCCACTTTTTAAGAAGGTTGAAAGAGGAAAACCAGTGAGTTACAGACCAGTTAGCCTAAAATATGCCATAGGGAAATTATTGCAGTCAATGATCAAGGCTAAGGTAACTTAACACCTCAAAAAATTTCAGTTAATCCATGAGAAACAGTTGAGCTAGCTGAAGCGAACTGGATAGTAAATGAATGGAAAATCAATTGAGACTGTGGAAGATATTTAAGGGAGCATTTCAGAATACTCAGAATAAGTATATTCATCCTATAAAGACAAAAAATTAAAAGAAGTTCAACACTGCTCTCATAATAAGTCGAATTCTAGAAAGGCAGACAGAATGCTTTAAACACATTCTTAACCAGCCTTCATCCAGCAATGAAGAGTTAATCATCAGGCTGCCACAATTTGCTGTTAACTGCTGTTTTGATGATCCTCCCACACTGTTAGATATGCAATCAGACCCCTGTCTCAAGGAGCTGATCTTATTTCAGCCAAGGTCTACAAAGCTGGAGGTTAATACATGGTCAAGAAGCTGACTGAACTCTGTAAGTCTATTTTGGAGCAAGGAATCATCTCATAACGATACAAAATGCTTCCATTGTCTACTTGTATAAGAACAAAGAACAATGCAGCACAGGAGCAGGCCTTTCAGCCTTCCAAGCCTGTGCCATCATATTTTGCCCTTCAACACTAAAACTTACAGGACCCATATTGCTCTATTCCCTTCCTAGTCGTGTATTCGCCCAACTTCTTGAATTCAGCTATTGTGTTTGCTTCCACCACCTCCTTTGGCAACACGTTGCAGGCACTCACCAACTTTGTGTGAAAAACTTGCTTTTCACGTCTCTTTTAAACTCCCCCCACCCCCCAATTGCCTTGAACCTGTGTCCCCCTAGTAATTGACTCCTCCACCCTGGGAAAAAGCTTCATACTTTCCACACTATCCATGACATTCACAGTCTTATACACTTCTATCAGGTCGCCCATCAAACTCCTGCATTCCAGTGAAAACAAACCCAGCCTACCCAACCTTTCCTCATAGCTAAAATCCCCCATACCAGGCAATCTCCTGGTAAATATTTTCTGTACCCTCTCCAAAGCATCCACATCCAGTAGAAAGAAACTTGCTGTTTCAGAAAAAGTCAAGTAACCACTGATATGGCATTTGCAGATGGACAGCTCAAGAGAAAGAGCACACAATTTACAAGGAACATTGGTCACAGTGTGAAATTCCATGGACCTCTCCCTCTGTTTCTCCAGACAGCCACTGAATTATATCTGCAGCTGACTTTTGGCTGCATCAACCCACATCAAAAACAGATTTTGAAATTACTAGTTAAAAATGTCTGCAGTACTTCAGAGTTCAGACCTGTGGGAATGCAAGAGTTTGAATGGCCTACTCCTGCTCCTAGTTATGTTACTTTGACCTATTCCCACTCAGTAATAGAACTAAACTGGAGATAAGTACCAGCCTGAACCATGTTAAAAATCACACAACACCAGGTTATAGTCCAACAGGTTTAATTGGAAGCACGCTAGCTTTCGGAGCATCATTCCTTCATCAGGTGATAGTGGAGGGCTCAATCCTAACACACAGAATTTAAAGCAGAAATTTACAGTATGATGTAACTGAAATTATACATTGAAAAATTGATTGTCTGTTAAGTCTTTCATCTGTTTGAATACCGTGATAGTTTCACTTCTTTCATGTGTAAATCACAAAACCGTTTTTTAAAAAGTTGCATTCTCAGGTTAGCTGTTCACAATGGTGATAGCTAGACAATATGTTGAACCATCTTACGCATATTTTCCTCTGCTGTGCTATTTGATTCTGTCCATGAGCAGATGCTGGCAATAAAATCATATTGTATAGACAGGAAGCTGATCAATCTGAGACAGCTCCAGGTAAAGATAAAGGTCTCCACGGACATACTTCAGAATTTCCTGTTTGCCCCATGTTTGCACATTAACTGCCAATGCAGAGCTAGACTTGAGATGTTGTATCAACTTGTTTCCCAATGTATGCAATAATACTGGCCTGATAATCAACCACAGTAGGGTACAGGAAAGCCCTATCTCAAGTCAAAAGTTTCAATCTGTAAGAAAAACACCTGTCAGCAGCAGATACATTCACTTTGTTTGGCAAAACAGTCTCTTGAGCTGCCTATATTGATAATAAGACAGATGGAATAATTAACAAGGCAAATATAGTTTTCAGTGGACTTTTAATATAAGTATGGGAAAGAAGAGGAGATATCTGCGGACAAAATTGGAGGTCTGTACAGCAATAGTCCTGCCCACTCTGCTGTGCACATACAAATATTGGACAGTTGCACATCAAGAATCTCCAAAACATGTTGCTGGCTACGGAAGGTTTGAGTTATAAGGAGAGGCTGGATAGGCTGGGATTTTTCTTACTGGACGATAGAAATTGAGAGATGAACTTAAAGGAGTGTATAAAATCATGAGGGGTATAGATAGTGCTAATGGTAGTTGTCTTTTCCCTAGGTTGGGGGAACTTAAAGACTAGGGGGAATATTTTTATGGTGACAGGAGAGAAATTTAAAAAAAAGACACAAGGGCAGTTTTTTTTTTACATGAGGGTGGTTCGTGTGTGGAATGAACTTCCTGAGGAAGTAGTGGATATGGGCACAGCTACAATATTTAAAAGACATCCAGATAAATACATGAATAGGAAAGGTTGGGAGGGATATGGGCCAGGAACTGGCAGGTGGGACAAGTTTATTTCAGAATTATGTTTGGCATGGACTAGTTGGGCCAAAGGGTCTGTTTCTGTGCTGTATGACTCTGTGACTTCACACTTGAGCTGCCTTCGGATGCTTCTGCAAATCAGATAGCAGGAGGAAATACAATGGCATGCCAAGAATGCACATCATATTGAGACAACCTCGACTGAGCTGGGCCAGGACTGTAGCCAGATTGCCTGACATTTGCTTACTGTAGCAAACCTCTTATGAAGAAACTGAGTTTTGGATGAGCTACCATGGAGGTCAAAGCACTTACAAAGACTCACTGAATGCTTCATTTGGGAGCTTTGATATTGACTTCAAAACCTGAGGAGTCATGTAGCAGCCAAATCAAAACCATTCCCTCCTTTGAAAACATGCACAGATTGGAGGCAGAGAGTAGAGGAAATCCTGAGCTGACCATCCATCTAAACAATAATCTGTGGTACTCTGCCCTATTAACAGCAGAATCGCTTAGGTGCAGATGAGTGTTAGCAGAGACCTATATTTAGAACTCTACCACACAACGTTAGCGATGGACATGAGCATCATCATTTCAAAGAACATGCAAGGGGCAGAGTGTATTGCCTATCTGCAAGCTCCCAGCAAACATTAAAACAGCAAGTTTATATTACATCTAATAAGTAGCAGATTGGATATGGTACATTACTGAGCTGAAAATTGTGTTGCTGGAAAAGATAAGGTGGGGGAAGAGGAAATGAGGAAACTGGAGAAATCTGCATTCATCCCTTGTAGTTGGAAGGTTCCAAGGCGGAAGATGAGGCGCTCTTCCTCCAGGCGTCGATGGAGGAGGCCAAGGATCTCCATGTCCTTGGCGGAGTGGGAGGGGGAGTTAAAGTGTTCAGCCACAGGTTGGTTGGGTTGTTTGGTGCTGGTGTCCCAGAGGTGTTCTCTGAAACGTTCTGCAAGTAGATGGCCTGTCTCCACAGTGTAGAGGAGGCCACATCTCCTTATCTCAGTCCCAAACCTTGGACTCAGCACCACCTTCTTGACCTGCAATCTTCTTCCTGACCTCTCTGCCCCCACCCCCTCTCCGGCCTATCACCTCACCTTAACCTCCTTTCACCTATCGCATTCCCAACGCCCCTCCCCCAAGTCCCTCCTCCCTACCTTTTATCTTAGCCTGCTTGGCACACCCTCCTCATTCCTGAAGAAGGGCTTATGCCCGAAACGTCGATTCTCCTGCTCCTTGGATGCTGTCTGACTTGCTGCGCTTTTCCAGCAACACATTTTTCAGTTCTGATCTCCAGCATCTGCAGTCCTCACTTTGTCCTATGGTACATTACTGCCTGATTTTAACTGTCTGTCCACCCAATTGCTTGGAGCTCTATGGCAGCATATTACAAACATAGCAAGCTTCAAAAAATCAACATTTTATTGTAATGTTTTTCAGGGTCATTTTATGAGTAAATGAGTGTTTTCAGCAAACAATTCATTTTCTTACAGCCTGACTTTGCCATGCTCACAAGGCGAATGATCAGATAAAATAGGACTTTAAAAGCCTGTTCTACTTTTATATTGGAGCTGCACCCAGGTAGTAAATCCTCCATTAGTAATTTTGATCTACCTTGCTATATTGCTGAATCTCTTCACTCATGATTTATTGATGTTTTATGAAAAAAAAGTACTTGCATCAGTAGGTTCAGGTTTTGATATATACTTCGAGGTATGACTCTTTGAGTTGGGATTATGCAACACTGAGGTGATGATTCTACACCAGATAATGAATGCTTCCTCTCTCATCAATTTACCATTGGTATCTTTCTTTTTATGTGACAACATATGCTATTTTATAACTAAAAAATTTAATATCATGAAAGCCAGAGATATTACTACAACTAAAACAAATACTCCAGTGATCCTTACATTTAGTTTGTCTACTTGATTCCTCTAATCACTTCAAATTACAAGTTACTACTTTTTAGCCTCCCTCATCAAAAGAACTCAGTTTTTTTTCTCTTAATAATGAAGTTCATTTGTATGTAGAATGTATGAATATATGAACTGGGATCAGAAGTGGTTAATTGGCCCCTTGAGCTTGATCAGCCCCATTCGATATGATCTTGGTTGATCTGTTACTTTTCTGATGGAACCTATCCTGAATTAAGAGAATTTTGGTAACTAAGCACCAATGCATTGATTATTTCATCAGCCACGTCTTTTGAGTTCTTAGGAAGTCCTTCAGAAACCAAAGACTTGTCAGCCTGCAGCACTATTAGTTTCCTTACTATCACTTCCCTAGTGATTCTGACATCACTGAGTTCCTCTGTCCGTTCCATCTCCTAATTTACAGCTGTTTCTGAAATTTTTAAAAACATCCTCTACAGTGAAGACAGAATGAAAGCATTTATTCATTTCATCCACCATTTCCTTATTAGTTGCTATTAATTCCCCATTCTCACGATCTAGTGGACTAGCAATTTATCAATTCCTTTCCTTCATGTATAGTTATAGAAATTCCTGCTCTCCATTTTGTAGCTTCTTACCATATTCTAATTTTTCCTCTTAGTTAACTCATGGGGTGAGTTACTCACCACAGTATTCCTAGCCTCTGACCTGCTCTTGTAGCCACTGTGTTTATGTGGTGAGTCCAGTTGAATTTCTGCTCAATAGAATCCCCCAGGATGTTGGTAGCAGGGAATTCAGTGATGGTAAAACCATTGAATGTCAAGGGACAATGGTTAGATTGTCTGTAATTGGAGATAGTAATTGCCTGACATTTGACTAGTGAAAATGTTATTTGTCAGCCCAGGCTTAGATATTATTCATTATTTGATCCACCTTGCTACATTGCTGAATCTCTTCACTTATGATTTATTGATGTTTTGTGAAAAAAGTACTTGCATCAGTAGGTTCAGGTTTTGATATATACTTCAAGGTATGTCTTCAAGTGTTGGACTGGAGTGGACAAAGTAAACAGATTTATTTAAAACCATAAACTTTCAGAATCCTGCTCCCTCTTCAGGTACCTACCCAATTCAAATAACCCAGTGTCATGTGATTTTTTATTAGATATTGTTCAGATCTTGCTGCATTTGAATATGGATTATTTCTATATCTGAAGAGCCATGAATGTTGATGAACATTGTGCAATTATTGATGAACATCCCTACTTCTGAACTTCTGATGGAAGGGAGGTCATTGATGAAGTGGCTATAGATGGTTGTTCATAGGAAACTCTCCTGAAAAAGCTCTGAAGAGATACTATGCAGCTGAGATGACTGACCTCCAACAACCACAACCATTTTCTCATGCTCTAGGTATGTCTCCAACCATCAGAGTTTTCCTCTGATTCCCATTGATCTTAGCTCTGCTATCTACAGTGCTGTCTATTGATGTAATCAACTGAAAACCTCCTTCAGTGTTTATTGGGATGAGAAAGACTGCTGACATTATAAAGTATTGTTTCAGCCAGTTTAACGTACATAATTCTATGTTTTTAATATTAATATTTAAAAGTTGAAGTGTCCAGGCTTTACATTGATTTGATTGTCTATACAAATACAAATCAATTATCATACAAATTGTCTCATTTGTTTATAATATTGGCATCTCTACTATGTTTTTGCTATCATTAATTTAACAGGTAAGATTTAGCTGTATTTTCTTAACAGTGTGCTATTTATTTCCCATATTATAATAGTCCTTCCCAATAACTTGCTTTCTTCAAGTTGCACTTCAGTACAGACATTCTCTTTAAAAAATTAGTAGATCAAACAGTATCCCTCCACAAAAATCAATAGAGTAAATGTAACATTTTAAAAGTCTGTTTTTAACTCACATTTTTTCTCTGCAGACACTGCGAATCTGTGCCAATAGGTGTGATTAGAAATCAGTTGTTATTGAAAAAAGGTGCAACTAAGAAATTGGCACAGTGTTTCTTTATAATTACCAAGAATATTTTCTGTAGAATTTAATGGGTAACATATGCTTGATATTAAATTACAAATTGTTATACTTTTAGGGTGGTCCTGCTTCTTAGAACACGAGGCTCTAATTTTTCACAAACCAGATTTTAATGTTTACATTATTACTTTGCATTAAAGGAATGTAAATCAGAAAATGTTGATTAAGGACTTTTATAGAATAGGGCGATTGGTGATTTAACAGCACTTTTGTTCCAGTTTTAATTCCTCGGTATTAGAGTTGCTAAATGGGCTCTACCAATTAGGCAAGGAGATAATTGAAAGGAATATCATTCCTGGGTATTACTTAGTGCCTTTGCTGTTTGGTGCCCAGAAATATTGGCAGTACATTTGAAAGGTGCAGTAAACATGAAAATAAAACAAGGAATGCCATGCTAGGAAGAAAATACTTCATAATAATTACAGGAACCATAACAGTGGCGGAAAAAAAAAGAAATTCAATTTAAAACAATACAGCAGTCTAAATTAGGAGGTTGTGGGGTGGAGGAAAATCTTATGCTTTCTCTAATGGCCTGTTTGGGAAGTAATTTTAATCAGGAAGGTGGTGACAGACAAGATCCCACCACCTTTCCACCTCCTTCCTGGGGCAGGAAGTTCAAGGCGAAAAGGCCGATATGGACTTCCTGCCCTCCAACATAGTGAAGCCCATAATTGGCAAAGTGGCCAATTAATTCGCATTTAAGGGCCTCTCCCATTGCCGTAGTATTAATCCAGCTGTACACCTACAGTTAATTTCTTCCTGGAAATGGCAACATGGGTTTCTCCCTGACTCTGCAGCTAACTGACCAGACACTTCCTACATACCCCGAAGCTGACTTAACATCTCTCCACCCATCTCTCTGAGGAGGTGCTCATTAAAATGTACAGCTTGGGAAAGTTTTACTATAAAGTACTGCTCCTGGCAGTGCCTCATTATTCTCAATGACAGCCTCCCCTTCTCCAAACATTCTTCACCTGTAAACACTAAGGTATTTTTCATCAACCTGTTCAGATATATTATCTCATGCCTCTGGAGCAGGTGAGGCTTAGAAGCTGAATCTTCATGGAGCAGAGGTAAGGACACTGCCACTGGACCATAAGAGCCTTATTAATAAGGTATCTTGTGTTGCTTCCTCAATTTATGATCCTAAAAAGAGTAGCAGTAGAGATAAATGATGCATTGGGGTTCTATTTTTCCAAAAATGCTTGAATTCTAGCGAGGATTGGTGAGGTACCAGAGGATTGGAAAACTGCCAATGTGACACCCCATTCAAAAAGGGATGGAGTCAAAAAAATCTGGTAATTTGCTGGAATTAATTATTAAGGAAGTAATAGCAGCAGGTAATCAGGAACATGAATGGAATGTTGGCCCTTATTTCAAGAGGTTTGGAGTAGGGACATCTTACTACATCTGTAAAAATGTGTTGGTGTGACTGCACCTGGAGAACTGTGAGCAGTTTTAATCTGCTTATTTAAGAAATGATATCATTTCATTTGAGGCAGTTCAGAAAAGGTTCATTTGGATCATCCCTGGTAAGGAAGGATTGTCTTATGAGCAAAGGATAAACAGGTTGGGACTGTACTCACTGAAGTTTAATATAATGAGAGGTGATCTCAGATTCTTAAGAGATTTGATAGGGCAAATGCTGAGAGGATGTTTCCCCTTGTGGGAGGGTCTAGGACCAGAGGGCATAGTCTCAGAATAAAGGACCACTAATTCAAGACTGAGATGAGAAATCATCATAGAATCCCTACAGTGTGGAAATAGGCATCCCACACAGAGTCCCACCAACCCCCCCCAGTCTATCCCAGTAAGCCCACATTCCCCATGGCTAATCCACCTAGCCTGCACATCCCTAGAACACCATGGGCAATCCACCTAATCTGCACATCTTTGGACTGTGGGAGGAAATCGGAGCATCCACAGGAAACCCACGTAAACACGGGGAGAATGTGCAAACTCCACACAGACAGTCGCCCAAGGATGGAATCAAACCCAGATGGCTGGCGCTGTGAGGCAGCAGTGCTAACCATTCTGCCACTGTGCTGCTTTGGGAGAACTTTCTTCTATAAGAAATTTAGGAGTCTTTGGCACTCCTTGCCACAGAGTGTAGTGGGGTCAGAGTCTTTGTGCATATCTAAGACTGAGATAGATAGATTCTTGGCCAGTCTGGGAATCAAGATGTCCAAGGAAAAGGCCATGTGAGGAAAGTAAATGTGAGGAATGTTGGATTAGCCATGACCCAATTGATTGATGGATTAGGAACAAATTACTGCAGATGCTGGAACCTGAACTGAAAACAACAAATACTGGAGAATATAGTGGGTCAGAAGCATTGACGGAGAGAGAGCAAGCCAATGTTTCAAGTCTGGATGACTCTTTGACGAGTTTCATACACAGGCCCAAATGCATCAGGTTGTGGAGCTGGAATTCCCTCTAACACCTGCCTGGATGGTAAGCTTCACTTTAATTTGCAGAGAACACTTCTTCAGTAATGTGAAGAAACTCATCACTAAAATAACTTTTTTTGCTTAACTTACTTCTGTCAATGCGTTGGTTGGCTCATTTGGCAAGGTGGCTGGTTTCTGATGCAGAGTGAAGCTAATAGCTACAACCTGCACAGGAGCCTCCCCACTAACACCTTGGGTAAAAATAGTTTGACAGATTTGCAAGTGCAACTTCCAAAATAAGGGTCCCAGTCCCATTGCAGCTGAGATCCATCAATGTGAATACACAGACATTGGTCTCTCCTCTTGAGGTCCCCAGTGTCACTAACGCCAGTCTTCAATCAACATGGATTAGTGGTGCTGGAAGAGCACAACATGACTCACTCTACATGATATCAAGAAACACTTAAAGGTGCTGCAAAGAATATGGGCCCTAACAATATTTCATCAATAATACAGCACCAAGCCTCTATCAAGTGTTTCAGTACAGTTAACAATATTGACATCTGTGTGGAAAATTATCCAAGTGTGTCTTTACACACAAAAAAAGGACAAATCCAACCTGGCTGATTATTGTCCAATCAGTATACTCTTGATCATCAGGAAAATGGCAGAAGGGGTCATCAATCATGTTATCAGCAGCACCAGCTTAACAATAACCTACACATTGAAGCCACTTAGCCCCTGATCTCATTATACAACATTGGATTAAACAAAAGAGCTGAACTCTAGAGGTGAGGTAAGAGTGACTGCCTATGACATCAAGGTCACATTTGACTGAATGTGGCATCAAAGATAATTAGCCAAACTACAGTTGATAGAAATTGAAGAAAATGTTTTGCTGGTTAGAGTTATAACAACACATAGGAAGAGGATTATGTCTTTGGAATTCAGTCATCTCAGCTCTAGTGCATCACTACAGGGGATCCTCAGGGTAGTGTCACCATTCCTTCACTGGTGGAGGGCCAAAATTATGGAATGCCTTCCCAAAACCATTGTGCGTGTGTCTACAAAAGATGGACTGTAGCGGCTCAAGAAGGCAGTTCAGCAACACCTTCTCAAGGACAATTGGGAAGGAGAATAATAAGTGTAGATTAAACCTTGAATGATTTTATTTTAAATCCAAGTATATGGAGCGAGAGGGAAAAGCTATGGCTAAAGCAAGATCTGCCATGATTTTATTGAATTTTCTTTTATTGAGCAGTCTCCATGGACTGTATGGTCTTCTCCTGCTCTTAACTCTTGTTTTCATTTATTCATTTAGCAGCTTGGACTGAAATATTATCTGCTGCATGTGATATTTTATTTCAGCGTTGAAAAGGATTTTTGGATTACTGAGGCTTTATTTTTCACAATACCTACGTTTAGGTGAAAATATCTGGTGAAACAAATTTTATGATCCTTTTTTCATGCAAGAACACAATGTTGCAGATCCACATAGATAAATCTACAGTCCTGTCATGTGTATGGGTTTCCTATTTTTATTCTGAAGTGGTGTTCATTTTCAGCCTCAGTCAAGCTATTTGATCTTTTGAATAACAACAGAAATGCTCCCTTAGGTCTCATTACAGTGAGTTGATGCAGTTCATGAAAAGAGAATAATTCTCTTTCTTCCACAAAGTATTAAAACAATACAGCCACACAATAAATCATTTTTAGTTATGTGATGAAGTAATAAGGTAACAAAATATTGTGCTCTATACATGAAGGGAAAATAGAACAATGTTTGGCGTACATTTCAGTGCTCGAAGACAATATAACACTACCTAGTTAACAAATACCTCTGATGCAAAGGCCATCAATAATTAAAGCTATCAGATGGTGAACAGTCATTATCAATGAGAGTGCAGTACCTATAATTATTCAAAATAAAACAGGCGCCTGCCATGGCATGAGGTTTGTATTTGTTACAGGATAATTGCACAGAAGCCAATCTTAGAATGGTGCTCTAATGAGGTTGCTTGAGCTTGAACAGTCTTTTAGTGCTTGTGTGCTTTAGTTGATTATAGTAAACTTTGAACTA
This sequence comes from Chiloscyllium punctatum, assembly GCF_047496795.1. Taxonomy (NCBI): domain Eukaryota; kingdom Metazoa; phylum Chordata; class Chondrichthyes; order Orectolobiformes; family Hemiscylliidae; genus Chiloscyllium; species Chiloscyllium punctatum. Next base: position 51,186,432 of record NC_092743.1, on the reverse strand, counting down.
CATGAATACCACAAACAGCTTGCCTGTTAGATTGGAATATAAAGGTTATTATTTAACTTCCAGTGAGACCTTGTGCTTTTGTCTCTCATACTGCCCGACTTTTGCAATGTTTACACTGAGTCACTTGTGAGACATATGCTACTCTTTTATGTGGAGGCAACTAACTGCATGGGCAGAATACAGTTAACTCAAAAAGCAGGACAAAAGAAAAAATGGAGCAAATTCCATTATCCACATATCATCGTCATTGATTTTCCTTTGCTTTTACAACCAAAGTACAAAAGAAGAAAATCTGCCTTTCTTCTGTCTCTTCCAGAAACAAGATACCACAATGTGTACAAATTCTGCAATAGGTGCAGCTCAGACTCAAATGGCTAGTGCATATTTGGACTTGTACGATGTGTAAGTTAATTGTAGGAGATGAAAATGCACAGAATTTAATGTGATGCAGTTCAGTAAATATGGCAGTTCGGCCAGTTAGCAGCTCATCTGAGGCGACAAATGATTAACTGACAAGCAAAATTGAGACAAAAGGAGACTTTGAAGTGCAGATATGAGTCTGTGGGAAATGAAGAAGGAACACAACCGCCAAACCCCCGTTTCATGCAGTAGAAATGCGGCTAATATTACATAAAGTGGCTATAAGAAGGGCCAATTACTGTGCTACCATTAACATAATTAAAAACCATGCAACACCAGGTTATAGTCCAACAGGTTTATTTCAAAGCACTAGCTTATGGAGCGCTGCTCCTTCATCAGGTAGCTGTGAAGCAGCATCATAAGACAAGAATTTATAATAAAAGATCACAGTGTCATACAGTGGAAATGATATATTGAACAAACCTAGATTGCTGTTAGGTCTTTCATCTTTTAGAATGGCTTGCAGGTTTTGGTTCATTAATACATCAATCCCAGAATTTCTTTTAAGTCACATTCTCGAGATAATTTAAGGTGCCACAACGAGAAACCGTAATGACCTCCTCAGGAGGCAGATACTGGATGTAACCAACAGGGTGTCCTTTTTTTGTCCAGTGTTTCCCGGGAGCGGAGAAACTGTGCCATGTTCTTTGCAGCCTGCAACACGTTATCGATGAGGATAAGCACCTTGCCAAGACCTTCCCTACCCTTGCACTTCTCGTCTTTAAACAACCGTCAAACCTTAAACAGACCACTGTTTACAGCAAACTGCCCAGCCTTCAGGACAACAACGAACACAGCACTGTACAGCCCTGTCATAGCAACCACTGCAAGACATGTCAGAGTGTCGACATGGATACCACCATTACAGTGGGGACACCTCCACCATGTACGTGGCAGGTACTCCTGTACCTCAGCCAATGTTGTCTATCTCATACGCTGCAGGCAAGGATGCCCCAAGGTACATCGGCGAGACAAAGGAGATGCTACAATAACAGATGAATGGACAACATGCAAGATTCGCCAGACAGGGATGTTCCCTCCCAGTTGGAGAACACTTCAGCGGTCAGGGACATTCGGCCTTGGATCTTTGGGTGTCCATTCTCCAAGGCAGACTTTGGGATATGCACCAATGCAGAGTAGCTGAGCAGAGGGTGATAACTAAGTTCAGTACCCGTGAGGATAGCCTCAACTGGGACCTTGGGTTCATGTCACACTACACTATACACTCTCTCTCATACACATACATAAACACACCCACACGCTCTTACATACTCACACACGCATGCAAACCCTCTCTCAAACACACATGCTCTCATACACACACACATACATACCCCACACTCACAACCATGCACGCACCCTCTCACAGGCTTATACTCCATCACACTCGCACACACACACACACACACACACACACACACTTTACCAAGCTTGTACACACGCAAACACACACTCTCTCATGCGCACTCACATACACATGCTCACACACTCTTTCATGGATGCACACACAGGTAAGTCTATGGTGTGAATTTGCATTTACAGAATTGCACTTGCAGGAACATTCTATTTTTTCAAAAAGCACACAATCTGCAGGCAGTCATTGCAGGCAGTCAATTCATGTAATATTTTATAAATTCTTACTTTGGAAATAGAACCAGTCTGACTCAAGATTGGGATACAGATAGACTCTAACCTCATAACTTTAAAGCATTGCCTGAATTGAGATGTCATCTAATTTTTTTAAAGTTATCTCAAGAATGTAACTTAAAAAAAGTTCTGGGATTTACATATCAATGAACTGAAACTTGCAAGCCATTCTAAAAGATGAAAGACTTAACAGCAATCTAGGTTTGTTCAATATATCATTTCAGCTGTATGACACTGTAATCTTTTGCTATAAATTCTGTATCTTATGATCCTGCTCCACAGCTGCCTGATGAAGGAGCAGCGCTCCAAAAGGTAGTGCTTCCAAATAAACCTTTTGGACTATAACCTGGTGTGTGATTTTTAACTTTGTACACCCCAGTCCAACACTGGCACCTCCACCTCATGGCTCCTATTAACATCAGCGTTGCAGCAAATTTGCAAATACTTAGAGCCCAGATTCATGCTGCAATTGCTTTTTGCTTTGACTTAATGTATCAGTCATGATAGCATCAGGCATATTTGCAGCAAAGACAATAATTCTGCATCTGCATCTCTGCTGAGTTAGCACTTGTGAAGATGATCTTTTCTTTAGTTATTAACAGAGTTGTCAGAAATAGTGGGTGGTAACATGACAAGTTTCAGCAGTTAAAAGGTACAGCCTACTGATCCACCTTGTTTACTTTCTTTCCTGAGGTGCTAGTGTGAGCATCATTTGGTTTTGATCAGGAATTTGTTTAGAAATGCATCAAAATTACAGCTTTTAGCCTAATCCATCCGTGTTGATACCTGTTTCATTCATATACGTTTACGGGATCAGTGACAAGACCAACATTTTTATCTAGTTCTAATTCTTTTGTGACCATGGTCGTAAGCTGCCTTCTTGAATACAGTTAAATATCACACAACACCAGGTTATAGTCTAACAGGTTTAACTGTCAGAACGCTGCTCCTTCATCAGTTAACTAGTGGGGCAGGATCATAAGACACAGAATTCATAGCAAAAGATCTCAGTGTCATGCAATTAAAATGATATATTGAACAAATCTAGATTGCTTGAATACAATTGAGGGCAGCAGATTCAAGGGTTCTGGAGTCAAATATAAGCCAGATTTCCTTCTCATGATTGAATCATGAATTGAGTACAACATCAAAAGAGGTCAACCTGCCCCTTTGTACCAAGCCCCGCTCCCCTTCCACTTCTTATAGCACTATTTTTTCTGTTCAAATAATTATTCAATTCTGTTTTGAAAATAATGATTAAATCTGCCTCCTCCATCATCTCAGGCTGCCAATTTCAGATTCTCATCACTCACCACTTAAAAATGGCTTTCTTTGTCACGTTTGAATCTTTTTCCATTCATTTAAAATCAGTGTCCTCTGCTTCTCGACCTTCCCTTCACAGAAACAGGTTCTAACAATCAACTCTGTCCAGACCCCTGACAATTCTGAATACTTCAATCAGATTACCTTTCACCCTTCTTTTTTCAAAGGGTCTTAAAGAAATCACTATCCATCTTCAGGGCTATTGTCAGAAATCTTTTCTGCACAATCCCTAATGTCTTCAAAACTTTCCTAATGTGTAGTGCCTACAATTCAAGACTTTGGATGGATTCTTAGAGGAGTGAATGACATAACAATTGCAAGAAGTGGCAGAATCGGGTGACAATTGCAGTGAGGACCACCCCAACTTCAAGAACATCTTACTTCGTCTTTTATGCTTTTCACAGGCTAGGAGAGTGGGCAAAGAAATGGCAAATGGAATACAATGTGCGAAAGTGTGAAGGTATACACTTTGCTGGTATACACTTTTCTAAACAGGGATGGGCTTCACAAATCTAAAACAGAAAGGGAGTCCGAGATCAGCATTCTTTTAAGGATTAACAGGCATGTTCAGTTGATGGTTAGGAAGGTAAATACAATGTTAACATTCATTTCAAGAAGATTAGAGTATAACAGCAGACATGTACTTTGGTCAGATTACATTGAAAATATTGTAAGCAGTTTTGGGCCCTCTATCTGGTGTTGGAGGGATTCCAGAGAGGTTAACAAGAATAACCCTGGGGATGAAGGGCTTGTCATATAAGGAATGGTTGAAGACTGTTGGTCTGTACCTGATAGAGTTTAGAAGGATGAGAGGGGATCTAATTGAAATTTAGAGAATACTGAGAGGCCTAGATAAAGCGGACATAGGAGAGACTAGGAGTTGAGGGCACAGCCTCAGAGTGAAGAGTGAGATGAGAAGGAATTTCTTCAGCCAGAGGGTGGTTAATCTGTGGAACACGTTGCCACAGAGGACTGTAGAAGCCAAATAATTGAGTATATTTAAGACATAGGTAAATTTTTGATTGGTAATGGGATCAAGGGTTATGGAGAGTGGAGTTGAGAAACTATCAGCCATGATTGAATGGCAGAATGGACTAGGAACTGAATGGACTAATTCTGCTGCGATGTTGTATTGCCTTAAGATCCTCTGTCTCAATGCCATATTGTGTTATGTCTCACAGATATCCAATATACCCTTAAGGGGAATGCTTACAATGTGATCCTTGCATCATAGCAACTTCCATATTACTGAGCTCTGTTCTCTTACAGCACGCTGCTCTGACAGTATCATCCTACCCTTCATCTGAATTGGTTAGCTTGAGCCCAGACACGCAAGTGCCTGTGACTATAACGTACCTATGTCAACACAAGACGCTATAATGAAAACACACTGAATTCTTCAGAAAATTATGCTTCTGAACTGACATAAATTTCGCAGCATGATGGTGGCAGATCATCAGCACATTGTGCCATATTACTTCAAGCATTGTCACTTGGAAGATGGTGGCTGCTGACACTACGGCATTTATACAAGACGTAGAATTGTCATTGGATTGCAGGGCAGAGATGGGTGGTGGTATGATTGATTTTATGGGGAGATAGCTGAGTGGGAAGGGATGAGTGGAGTCCCCAGTGAGGGTGAAAGGGAGCTTTCAGCAGGCAACCACTTTCTGAAGTCAGGATCCTCGATCAAGCACTGAATGCTTTTAATTGAGGGACCACCACTAAGCAAACATGCCAGGGAATCTCTGCTGTGGACCTCACATGAGTAGCCACTATGATCTGGGAAGACTATGGCAACACAACAGCAACAACAACAACCAAATGCAGTGAGATAAGCTCATAATTGGTGATTAATTGCCAACTGAAGGGCTTTAATTAGGAGTTGGCAATATGATTGGGGTTGGAATTCATGGGCCTTCCTCTCACAGATCTAGTTGGGATGAAGGTGGGAGTTGATGGGAAGCTGATCTGTTAACCTCCCATTTGATTAACTACCCCTTGGAGCTAAAGCTATCACAGTGCTGGATATACGTTTCTGCACAATCCAAGTTAGACTATCCCTTCACTTGCATGTGAAGGATTACCACCAGATGAGAAAGAAAGGCTTGTTTTTGTTGTATGCTGTAGCTGGGGGTGATTCTTTTCTAAATCAAAGATAAAAAAGAAAATCTAGAAACCAAAAAAACTTAGTGTGACAACTTTCAGGAATCTTTGATTCCGAGGCTGAACCTCCTTTTGGGATTGATAATGATAATGATGATATTCTTTTAATCTTATCAATTAAAGAGAGTTATTATGCCAGGAAAGATTAAATGTGCATTCAACCTATTCCCAGAACTCTACATTTTAAGTTTTCAAAGAAGAGAATTGTGTGTGACAGTGCAGGCAGAGCTTTTTAGAATGATCTAATTTATTAGAAGATGGAAAGACAGCAAAACTATAGTTCATCAGGCAGAGGAAAAGCCAAGGTTAATGTAATCCTTCATCTTTGGTGATTTTTACCATCTGTACACTTTGTACACCTCCAGTACTAATACAGACCAGATGGAATCATGTCTTTCGAAAGCTGTTGAATGAATGGATGTTGATAGACATCATCCTGCTGAGTCCACTGAGAGTTAGACAGAAAATGTCACTGACAATCGCTGAAGCAGAAGGTAGCAAAAGTGCTCAATAGCATGCAAGCTGGCAAGGCACTAGGTCCTAATGAATTTACTCGGGACCATGTTCAAGCTGCAAGCCATCAGCATTAATTAGCTGGATTACCCTGCTGACAACATGGAATGAAAATCGCACAGGAAGAAATAGGTTTTCACTCTCATCTCCAGAAGAAAGTGCAATGTCCAAATATACAGCTATTACTATCATTGTTGGTACATACTTGGGAGGAAATTGTAAGTGAAGAGTGAATCAATTCTCATCCAAGGTCAGCATAAGTGCGTGATGAACAAAAATAAATTTTTATGCTCAATAACCTACACATTGGAATGCAAAAAGGTTTGATAGACATACACTGGAAGGTTTCCTGCACTTTTAGGTCTCTGAGTTCTTCTTAGAGTTAGTTCAGAGATGATAGCAGGAAACTGTTCTCTTAGGCACCCCCTTCAGAATGAGGATGACTTGCTTCCTCTCCCATTTAATGGGTGGTTAGTCAGCTCAGTTGGTTGGACAGCTGGCTTGTGATGCCAACAGAGTGGATTCAATTCCTGTACTTGCTGAGGTGACAATGAAGGATTAGACAACAAACCACAAAATATAGGAGCAGAATTAGCCATTGAGTCTGCTGAGCTATTCAGTCATGGCTGATATGTTTCTCGATGGCCTTCTCCCTGTAAACCTTGATTCCTTTTAAGAACCTATCTATCTCTATCTACAGCACAATCACTGACTTGGCCTCCACAGCCTTCTGTGGTAATGATGTTCACAGATTCACCACCCACTGGCTAAAGAAATTCCACTGCATCCCAGATCTAAAGAGTTATTCCTACACTTTGAGGGTATGCCTTGAGTTCTAATCTGTCATAGAATCCCTACAGTGTGGAAACAAGCCATTCAGTCCGTCGACACCAACTCTCCAAAGAGCCTCTCACCAGACTCATCACCTAACTGTAACCCTGCATTTCCCATGGTTAATCCATCTAGCCTGCACATTCCTGAACACTATGGGCAATTTTAGCCCGGCCAATCCACCTTACTTGCACATCTTTGGACTGTGGAACGAAATCAAAGCACCCAAATGGAACCCACACTGACACAGGGAGAATGTGCAAACTCTATACAGACAGTTGCCTGAGGCCGGAATCGAATCCAGGTCCCTGATGCTCTGAAGCAACAGTGTTAACCACTGAGCTACCGTGTCGCCCTAAAATTCAGAAGCATGACATGGGGGGAAATGTGCAAACTGCACACAGAATGTCTCACTAGGCTGGAATCGAACATTGATACCTGATGCTGTGAAGCAGCTGTGCTAACCACTGAACTACTGTGTTACCTCTAGACTCTTCTTCTCAACCTCTCCCCTCACCTAAGACATGGTGACCCTTAGCTTCAAATACCATCAGCTGTCTCTCTCTCTCTCTCTCTAATGAGACAGTGGCCCTATGATGTGGGAAGACTACTGGGACTTTAGTTAAATCAGTTCTGAGATGACTGATAAGCCCAATGTATTATTAAAGACTGCCATATGTGGGTGTGAAGGATGTGGTAGATGAATTGTTTGGACACTTGCACACCCTCTCTCACACCATGTGAGTTCCTGATATTCGTTTAAAGTCTTTTGAAATGAATCTTCTTCATTTTGGCAAAAGTGAGGACTGCAGATGCTGGAGAGTTGAGACTGTGGCACTGGAAAAGCACAGCAGGTCAGGCAGTATTCGAGGAGCAGGGGAATTGAAGTTCCGGGCAAAAGCCCTTCATTAGCCCTTCTTCACTTTGGTCAATCAAAAGCCAGGAACTGCATAATTTGGTGTTGTTGTTTGACCTCTTGAGGAATGTTTTAAGGACATCCCTAAAACATGTCTATTGTTCTCTTGAGAGTATCTCACTGTGACTTAGTTTAATGCAGCGCAGTTGCTTTGGGAGCTTGAAGGCAGGCAAATGAGAGCTGATGTTGAATGATTAGTGATTTAACACTGAGCATACTGCTGTTGGTACACTTTTCTTGCCTTCAGGTATGGATGATCTTGTGAAGGCACTGCTGGGGGTACCTCCCCAGTGCTTTGACGTGTCTGCTGTAGGTTGTCCAAATCTTCATTCACCTTTGATAAAAGCATAACGGAACACAAGGGTCACTGCTGTCTGATAAACCATGTCCTTATGCTCTGACCTGAGATCCTAGTCTTCAAATACTTGTTTTTTGCAGCCAGCTGAAGGCTGAACTGGCACATTAGAGGCACTGATGAATTTCGTTGAGAGGAGGTCCCCTCAATATGGAAAATGGTCTCAGGATCTCAACGTCGGCCTTTATCAATTGGCAAGGAGGGATTGTGCTGTTGGAGCTGTTTGGAAGAGAACCTTAGATTTTTGGATTTTAAGTGAAAAGACTATTTTCTGATGTGCTTCAGAGAAAGACTCAACAATAATCTGAAGCTTGTTTTCTGAATGATCAGACACATTATCATTATCTGTATTCTTGAGCTTATTGACTGAAAGTGGAGTAATTTTGTTTTTCTATCAAAAGTTCAAACAGTTCCTCATGTGTTCTATAAATTCTCTCTATGCCTGTGGTTAATTTACCAGAGATGAAGTGCAGCTCTGCAGCAAGGACAATGGAGGCTAGCCCAGCTTAGTCCATGGAGTGTGAAACTCTTAATCTCAGGGTTGTGGGTTCAATCTGAGTTGGGCAATATTCCCCCTGCAGGTCTGTTCAGTCCACCAATGACAACAAAGAAGTATACAGCACAGGAACAGGCCTTTTGGCCCTCCAAGCCTGTGCTGACACATTTTGCCCTTCCATACTAAAACTGTCTTCACTTACAGGATTTGTATCCCTCTATTCCTTTCCTATTCAGATGCTTCTTGATTACTGCTGTTGTGTCTGCTTCCACCACCTCCTCTGGAAGCATGTTCCACCACGTCTCTGCTTCCACAACCTCCTCTGGAAGTGTGTTCCATCACGTGTCTGCTTCCACCACCTCCTCTGGTAGTGGGCGGCATGGTGGCACAGTGGTTCGCACTGTTGCCTTACAGCGCCAGAGACCCAGATTCAATTCCCACCTCAGGTGACTCTCTGTGTAGAGTTTGCACATTCTCCCGTGTCTGCGTGGGTTTCCTCCAGATGCTCCGGTTTCCTCCCACAATCCAAAAATGTGCAGGTTAGGTGAATTGGCCATGCTAAATTGCCCATAGTGTTAGGTGAAGGGGTAAATGTAGGAGTATGGGTCTGGGTGGTATACGCTTTGGCGGGTCGGTGTGGACTTGTTGGGCTGAAGGGCCTGTTTCCACACTGTAAGTAATCTAATCAACATGTTCCACCACGTCTCTGCTTCCACCACCTCCTCTGGTAGTGTGTTCCATCCCGTGTCTGCTTCCACCACCTCCTCTGGTAGCATGTTCCACCACGTCTCTGCTTCCACCACCTCCTCTGGCAATGTGTTTCACCATGTGTCTGCTTCCACCACCTCCTCTGGTAGTGTGTTCTACCACATCTCTACTTCCACCACCTCCTCTGGTAGTGTGTTCCACCACATCTCTGCTTCCACCACCTCCTCTGGTAGAATGTTCCACCACGTCTCTGCTTCCACCACCTCCTCTGGCACTGTGTTCCACCACATCTCTGCTTCCACCACTTCCTCTGGCAATGTGTTTCACCACGTGTCTACTTCCACCACCTCCTCTGGTAGTGTGTTCCACCACATCTCTACTTCCACCACCTCCTCTGGTAGTGTGTTCCACCACATCTCTACTTCCACCACCTCCTCTGGTAGTGTGTTCCACCACATCTCTACTTCCACCACTTCCTCTGGTAGTGTGTTCCACCACGTCTCTGCTTCGACCTCCTCCTCTGATAGTGTGTTCCACCACATCTCTCCTTCTACCTCCTCCTCTGGTAGTCTGTTCCACCACGTCTCTGTTTCCACCACCTCCTCTGGTAGCACATTCCAGGCACTCACCACCTTTTGTGTAAAAAGCTTACCTCACACAGCTCTTTTACGCTTACAACGCCCCCCCCCCCCCCTCGCCCCCCCCTAACCCCTCGCCCCCCTCCACCCAACATCTCAAATTTGGGTCCCCTAGTAATTGGCCCCTCCACCCTGGGAAAAAGCCTAGTTGTTTTCACTCTCTCTGTGTCATTCACAATTTTATAAACCTCTATCAGCCTGCCCATCAACCTCAATTGCAAGAGCAATCTTTAACTATTCAGCTACAAAAGCAATAGCAGCTGCTCGATTCTAACTTCAAGCTTTCAGCACCTTCACTTCAGAGAGAAACCCTTCAAGCAACTGATATGCCTGCAATAATCTTCGATCTTACTGTGCTCTTTTCAAATATATTTGATTCTTGCTCTCTTTATGTCTTTGTATGCAAAATTTAGTAAATAACTTCATCACTTTTTTTACCTTAAATAACTTTTCAGCAACTTTGTTCAATAAACTATCCTTTTATCTTGTTTTGAATATTAAGTTTAGATTAGATTACTTACAGCGTGGAAACAGACCTTTCGGCCCAACAAGTCCACACCGACCCAAATACCACCCAGACCCATACTCCTACATTTACCCCTTCACCTAACACTACGGGCAATTTAGGATGGTCAATTCACCTAACCTGCACATTTTTGGATTGTGGGAGGAAACCGGAGTACCCGGAGGAAACCCACACAGACACAGGGTGAATGTGCAAACTCCACACAGAGAGTCGCCTGAGGCGGGAATTGAACCTGGGTCTCTAGCGCTGTGAGGCAGCAGTGCTAACCACTGTGCCACCGTGCCGTCCAGTTGTGCTGCTGATCTGGTTTAAATTGAATCAGCCAACATATAAGTTGACACTAATTTGCAAGTTCATGGAGCACTCAATGACATGTATGATGTAGTCATAACAATAGCATTCCCGAGATCTGAGTTCTTGATGAAGTTAATTCAGAGGTGGGTATCAGGGATGGCACTAATCCATAGTTGCAGACATAATATGTACTACAAGACATCAGCAGTAAGGGCTGCTCTTTCTTCATACCAATTGGCTACAGGTGCAAAATATCTTATATTGACGAAAATAATGTGTAACAATGACCAGAACTTATATTCAGAACTTTCTATTCATCAGAAGTTAAGATAAGTATAAAAAAGCTGCTAAGGAAATAAATTGTTGTAACTGGGCAAAGGGATAAGAATGTAAATGTGCTGAAACAGAATTGATATTTCATAGAATCCCTACAATGTGGGAAAAGGCCACTTGAACCATCAAGTCCACACTCTGAAGAGCACCCAACGCAAACTGCACCCCCACCCTCCACCCCCCACCACCCCCCACCAACCCCCACATCCCCCTGCCCCCACTGCACCATCCCTGTATCCCCCAGGATTTCCCATGGCCAATCCACCTAACCTGCTCATTTTTTTGGACTGTGGGAAGAACCAGTGCACATTTGTAGGAGGCATAAATATATAATGTGTTATCGAACAAGGTAAAATGGCAGAAAAAAACAACATCTTGTTATTGTATCAATGTTTAACACATTCATGAAATTACTCTGTTTTTGTAACAGAAATATTAACCTCAATAAGATAAGCAGGAGAATCGACATTTCGGGCATAAGCCCTTCTTCAGGAATGAGGAAAGTGTGTCCAGCAGGCTAAGATAAAAGGTAGGGAGGAGGGACTTGGGGGAGGGGTGTTGGAAATGCGATAGATGGAAGGAGGTCAAGGTGAGGGTGATAGGCCGGAGTGGGGTGGGGGCGGAGAGGTCAGGAAGAAGATTGCAGGTTAGGAAGGCGGTGCTGAGTTCGAGGGATTTGACTGAGTCAAGGTGGGGGGAGGGGAAATGAGGAAACCTCCAACCATCGTGTTGCTATGGTCTGGTGGTGGAGGAGTCCAAGGACCTGCATGTCCTTGGTGGAGTGGGAGGGGGAGTTGAAGTGTTGAGCCACGGGGTGGTTGGGTTGGTTGGTCCGGGTGTCCCAGAAGTGTTCTCTGAAACGTTCCACAAGTAGGCAGTCTGTCTCCCCAATATAGAGGAGGCCACATTGGGTGCAGCGGATGCAATAGATGATGTGTGTGGAGGTGCAGGTGAATTTGTGGCGGATATGGAAGTATCCCTTGGGGCCTTGGAGGGAAGTAAGGGGGGAGGCGTGGGCGCAAGTTTTGCATTTCTTGCGGTTGCAGGGGAAGGTGCCGGGAGTGGAGGTTGGGATGGTGGGGGGTGTGGACCTGACAATGGAGTCATGGAGGGAGTGGTCTTTTCGGAACGCTGATAGGGGAGGGAAGGGAAATATATCCCTGGTGGTGGGGTCCGTTTGGAGGTGGCGGAAATGACGGCGGATGATACGCTGTACATGGAGGTTGGTGGGGTGGTAGGTGAGGACCAGTGGGGTTCTGTCCTGGTTGGAGGGGCGGGGCTCAAGGGCGGAGAAGTGGGAAGTGGAAGAGATGCGGTGGAGGGCATCGTCGACCACGTCTGGGGGGATACTGCGGTCCTTGAAGAAGGAGGCCATCTGGGTTGTACGGCTACTCCTTTGGTTTGGAGGAAGTGGGAGTATTGGAAAGAGAAGTTGTTCAGGGTGAGGACCAGTTCAGTCAGTCGAAGGAGGGTATCAGTGGAAGGGTACTGGTTGGTACAGCGGGAAAGGAAGGAGTGGAGGGCTTTGAGTCCTTCGTGATGGGGGATGGAGGTGTACAGGGACTGGATGTCCATGGTGATGATTAGGCGTTGGGGACCGGGGAAGCGAAAATCATGGAGGAGGTGGAGGGCGTGGGTGGTGTCCCGAATGTAGGTGGGGAGTTCTAAGGGGGACAGGACCGTGTCGAGGTATGCAGAGATGAGTTCAGTGGGGCAGGAGCAGGCTGAGACAATGGGTCGGCCGGGGCAGTCAGGTTTGTGGATTTTGGGCAGGAGGTAGAAACGGGCGGTGTGGGGTTGTGGGACTATGTGGTTGGAGCCGGTGTATGGGAGATCCTCTGAGGTGATGAGGTTATGGATGGTCTGGGAGATGATGGTTTGGTGGTGGGGTCATGGTCAAGGGGGCAATAGGAGGAGGTGTCCGTGAGCTGGTGTTTAGCCTCAGCGGTGTAAAGGTTGGTGCACCAAACTACTACCGCGCCTCCCTTGTCTGCCGGTTTGATAGTGAGGTTGGGGTTGGAACGGAGGGAGTGGAGGGCTGCACGTTCCGAGGGTGAGAGGTTGGAGTGGGTGAGAGGGGTGGAGAAGTTGAGGCGGTTAATATCGCGGCGGCAGTTGGCTATGAAGAGATCGAGGGTGGGTAAGAGGCCAGCATGGGGTGTCCAGGTGGATGGGGTGTGTTGGAGGCGGGAGAAAGGGTCGTCAGAGGGTGGGCAAGAGTCTTGGTTGAAGAAATAGGCACGAAGGCAGTGGAAGGGTTGTTCGATGTCACGCCGCGTGTTGAACTCGTTAATCCGAGAGTTTAGGGGAATGAAGGTGAGGCCTCTGCTGAGGACTGAGCTTTCATCCTCAGAGAGGGGTAGATCTGGAGGGATGGTGAAAACACGGCAGGGCTGGGAGCTAGGACCTGGTGTGGGGCTGGAGATGGGAGTGGGGGTGGGGTTGGGCGTGGGGGCGGGGACGGAGATCGGCATGGGGGTGGAGTTGGGTGTGGTATCGGAGATCGGCGTGGGGGCGGGGTTAGGTGTGGTGATGGAGATCGGCATGGGGGCGGGGTTAGGCATGGTGACAGGGATCGGCGTGGGGGTGGAGTTAAGCGTGGTGACGGAGATTGGCGTGGAGGCGGAGACACATGCAGCGTTGTGGTCGTGCAGGTTAGTGATGTCACTGGGGGTGGAAGTGGCTGTGGCGACGACAGAGATAGTGTTATTCCCGATAGACGCGGAGGCCGCGAATGCGTCGGCGATGGTCTTCCTGGCGATCGTGGAGGCGGTTGTCTGGGCGGCGATCGCGGAGGCTGCGGGGTCGGTGGGGGCGGAAGTAATGCCATGGTCCAGGGCGGCAGTTACTGGCACCACCCCCCACCTTTTCCTCCACTACATCGATGACTGTATCGGCGCTGCCTCGTGCTCCCACTCCTCCCTCCCCTTCCTAGACCTTTCCATTTCTATCTCTGGCAACCGAATCAACACGGACATTTATTATAAACCAACCGACTCCCACAGCTACCTAGACTACACCTCCTCCCACCCTGCTCCCTGTAAAAACGCCATCCCATATTCTCAATTCCTTCGTCTCCGCCGCATCTGCTCCCAGGAGGAACCGTTCCAAAACCGTACCACCCAGATGGTCTCTTTCTTCAAAGACCTCAATTTCCCCCCAGACATGGTCGACGATGCCCTCCACCACATCTCTTCCACTTCCTGCTCCTCCGTATTGAGCCCCGCCACTCCAACCGCCACCAGGACAGAACCCCACTGGTCCTCACCTACCACCCCACCAACCTCCATGTACAGCGTATCATCCGCCGTCATTTCCGCCACCTCCAAACGGACCCCACCACCAGGGATATATTTCCCATCCCTCCCCTATCAGCGTTCCGAAAAGACCACTCCCTCTGTGACTCCCTCGTCAGGTCTACACCCCCCACTAACCCAACCTCCACTCCCGGCACCTTCCCCTGCAACCGCAAGAAATGCAAAACTTGCGCCCACACCTCCCCCTTACTTCCCTTCAAGGCCCCAAAGGATTCTTCCATATCCACCACAAATTCACCTGCACCTCCACACACATCATCTATTGCATCCGCTGCACCCGATGTGGCCTCCTCTATATTGGGGAGACAGGCCGCCTACTTGTGGAACGTTTCAGAGGACACCTCTGGGACACCCGGACCAACCAACCCAACCACTCCGTGGCTCAACACTTCAACTCCCCCTCCCACTCCACCAAGGACATGCAGGTCCTTGGACTCCTCCATCGCCAGACCATAGCAACACGACGGTTGGAGGAAGAGCGCCTCATCTTCCGCCTAGGAACCCTCCAACCACAAGGGATGAACTCAGATTTCTCCAATTTCCTCATTTCCCCTCCCCCCACCTTGTCTCAGTCAAATCCCTCGAACTCAGCACCGCCTTCCTAACCTGCAATCTTCTTCCTGACCTCTCCGCCCCCACCCCACTCCAGCCTATCACCCTCACCTTGACCTCCTTCCACCTATCACATTTCCAACACCCCTCCCCCAAGTCCCTCCTCCCTACCTTTTATCTTAGTCTGCTGGACACACTTTCCTCATTCCTGAAGAAGGGCTTATGCCCGAAACGTCGATTCTCCTGCTCCTTTGATGCTGCCTGACCTGCTGCGCTTTTCCAGCAACACATTTTCAGCTCTGATCTCCAGCATCTGCAGTCTTCACTTTCTCCTCAATAAAATAAGGCCTCCCTCAACATAACCAATAGGATATTTTTATTATCAACTGTATAATACTTACCTTAAAGAACAGTAATAAGAAAAAGGATTTGATTGTTTAATTTATGAGCATGCATTTGGTTAATGTTTGGCACATCAGTCAAGGGTGATTTATTTGTCACTGTGAGTTATGATGACTATCAATGTTTAAGATTAGAGCCTGGAAATTATGGTTGATAATTTAGACAAGTTGCTGCTGAAACTAGCCTTATGGGTAGTAACTTAATAATTATACTGTTTTATGAGGTTTTTGTCCATTTTCTATCTGCCCTAAAATTGTTGTGAGAGGATTGAGCTGGGAGGCAGTATTGCAACGAAACTGTGTATTATTCTATGTACATTATTTGTGAAATCATTTGTTATTAGGAGTGGCTTGCAAAATGTTAATGTATTTCCAAAGGAATGCGTTAATTCCTTGCAACTGAAATGAACTTAATCTGGGAGGGGGTTGGGGGGGTGTTGGGGGGGTGGGTGCAGAATCTTCCCTGCCCCCGAATGACGTGTGCATTGATGAATCGTTTGGGAATACAGAGTGAGATTGGCAGTCCTAAGCTTCTTGCTATTAAGAATAAAAAGTCTAACTCTGCAACCAAGTTTTGAATGGCAAGGGGAGAATCTTACTAGTGAGTGGTGAGAGGCTGATTTATGTTCATTTACATGTTGTTATTACCTAATTTTTGCATGCAGTTTCTAATTCTCTCACCTGCCACCCAGAAAATAGATGGTGACAATTCCTACCATGAAAGTCAGAGCAGTTACCTGGCAACTCCCGATCGTCAATGGTTCCTCCGGCTGTCCGGCTGTTGGACAGAAGTCATTAACAGCTCAGGGCATCCCTCCGGCCAATGATCGCATGCACACCTATCCATGGATATTGGCATCAGACATACCTGCACTTCAAAGAAGAGAACCTGCTTCTTTTAATGTTTGCTTCCATTACCTGATCATCAAATTTTTTCATGGTCTGCATTAATCTGGAATTTAAATTTAAAACAGCTTTCTAATTTACTTACCTGATACTATCCATTGCAATTAGTCCCCTTGCCATTACGGCTAACCAAGTTACTTGCATCAGCAACAAGAATATTTGCAGGTTGATATGCAAGTAGGAACTCTCCTGATACTTTTCACAGATTGATATGAATTGATTGCCACACCTACAGAAATCTTTAAGTGCAAATGGTTTAGAATATTAGTCTTTAGGATTAATTGGGATATCAAGATTTGAACACAGACCAGCACAATCATCACTCATTCACATCACAGGTAATGCACAAGTATGAATTTCCTTGATAGCCACTGCCATTGTTAACTATGTTACTCAGCAACCCCTGGCTGGTCTCAACCAATATTAGATTGTTTCACAGAAAAATCTATAACTGCGTTCATCACCTGATGCGTTATCTTACTGTTGTATTTTCAATGTACTTTCAGAAAACATGTGAAGGAAGTGCAAATTCTGCCTTCAATTTATATGATTTCAGTTCATGAGAATAAATAGAGCTTAGCAATTTCAATTAGGATTGTCTCTGAGAGGTTTGATGTGGCAAAATGATTAAGCACTGAAATAAATCACATGGCTCATTAAATCTGCATTGCTGTTTTGTCGGTAAGGGTCAACTACTCTAAGCCTGCTCTTCCATTTGCTTCTTATCCTCTTTTTAAGTAGCCAATTTTTCCTTGTGGTAATATGTAGACTCTGCTGCAACAACCATTTATGGCAAATGATTCCATAGTTTAACCATTCTGTTATGTTGTTTCATTCATTTTATAGTTATTGTAAAGTTGTATTACCTTGAAGACTGTTAGTATAAACTATTACTGTTATTTTATTAATCATACCTTAATTTATTGAATTGAATTGAATTGAATTGATTATCGTGTGTACCGAGGCACAGTGGAAAGCTTTGTCTTGTGAACATAGAAAAGTAAATAATAGGTAAACAGTGGCAAAACAAACACACAGATACAAGCAAATGTTAAGAGTTTGTGAGTCCGTTCAATATTCTAACAACAGTAGGGTAGAAACTGTTTCAAAACTGGCTGGTGCATGTGTTCAGGCTTCTGTACCTTCTCCCCGATGGTAGAGGTTGTAGAAAAACATTGCCAGGGATGGACCTGTGAGAATGCTCATAGCCCTTCCTTGACAGCAGGCCTGGTAAATGGATTCTATAGATAGGAGGTTGGCCTTTGTGATTATCCAGGCTGAGTTCACCACTCTCTGTAACTGTCTTTGATCCTTGAATGGTACAGTTGCCGTACCAGATAGAGATACATTCAGACAGAATGCTGTCAATACTACAAAAGTTGGCAAGGATATTTGCCACCAAGCCAAATTTCCTCAGCTGCCTGAGATTGTTGGGCCTTTGTAACTAATGTGTCCACATGAAGAGTCCAAGAAAGCTTGTTGTGGATGACCACTCCCAGGAGCTTGACACTCTCCATTCGTTCCACCTATGTGCTGTTAATATGTTGGGAGGGCATGAGTAAAATCCTGCCGAAAGTCAATAATGAGTTGTTTGATTTTGCCGGCATTGAGAGCTGAGTTGTTCTCAGTATACATTTTTCTAACCACCTCCTGTCTGTAGTCTGTATCATCGCCATCTGAGATTCGACTGACTATGGTGGTGTCATCTGCAAACTTGTAAATGGCAGTAGTCTGGTATTTGGCGATGCAGTCATGGATTTACAGTGAGTACAGTAGGGGTCTGAGTACGTAATAACCTAGTGAATTGACACTCTGTTTTTATAATTTGCTTTTGCCATTCTTACCTTGGAGTGCCCACAACTTTGCACAGAACCTCAAATGAAGGCTCAACAAATTTACCATGATCACTTGGTAGAATCTTATGGGAGTAAAAGCACTGTGAGCGATGGAGAGATTTGTGTCAGAACTGGACAAGAAATTTGGCAAGGTCTATCTCCATGTTACCATCTTGTTTCATCTTTTAAGCATTTGACAATTGGTGTAGCGAGTTGCCAATTATGGGGGATTATTGTTTGTTAAATGTCTTGTTTATGGCCCAATTCACCTAATTTATATTCAGCATACCATTTCTCTTTTTTATTTTCTTTCAAAGTGTATTACTTCATATTTTCATACAAGTTAAATGCATTAATAAGTAACTTTGTGCCTGTCATTGCCACCAGATTGGCAGAGACCTTACCTCTGCATAATTAATTAACCATCCACTGTGTGACTGAGCATGGCCTACCATGGTACCATCAGTACCCTTACAGCAAGATGAAGATTCTGCCTGTTGTTTGTCCATGTGTAATTAAACCAGCAATCCAGGAGTTCAACCATAATTTCCAAGCAAGCACCTAACTTAAGTTAAAAGTCACAATCAACTCTCTGGAGTTGATTGCTGATTGTTGACATGGTGGAGTTTTGTGAACTACACAGAAGCGGAAGGCCAGGGCCTTCAGTACTTTGAGTTGAGAAGAATAAATGTCCTGGCAGAAGGATAGTTTGTAACTCTGTACAAACCTCCAGGAAGCAAGAGCTTAGATTGTAGAAATGGTCTGGTTTTGAGCAATTGGAGCAGCCTCATGCCTTCAGAAATGAAAAGAAGTCTCTGGGACACCAGATCTAGAAAGATGTGTCCAGGCTACCAGATCTGAAAGTAAGAGCACATAGTGCAAGATGGATAGAAGGTTGGTTAGCTGGTGGTAAAGGAAGAGTACACATAAATGGCTCTTCTTCTGATTGGCAGGATGTGATGAGATGAGTCCTGCAAGGGTCTGAGCTGGGCTCGGTTTTAAATTTGCTACCCCTTAGCCTAAAGCTAAAACCTCTAACTCTAGATTGCCACACATGAGCAAATTTCCTTTCTACATCTACTTCGCCAATCCCTGTTAGCATTATGTAAACCCCAGAGAATATAGGCGTAAACTGCTCAATTGCTTTTCCTAAGACAAGCCCACTAAGACAAGCTAGTGAATGTCTTTTGAATTGCCTCCAATATGGCTGCATCCCTCCTCAAGTAACGGGGTCAAAACTCTGCGCAGTGCTCCAGGTACAGTTTCACTAATGTCTTGTACATTTGCAGTGACGCTTTCCTACTTTTACACTCTATTCTTTTAGCAATACATTCCATTTGCCTCCCTTATTAGCTGCTGTACTGAATGGCTGAAAGGCCTACTTCTAATTGGTTTGATCATATGTTTGAAGAAATGCCAGGACTTATGTGCCCCAACTGGCCAGACCTATCAAAAAGAACTCTTCTGCCTGGCTATCACATTGGAAAGCTAATAACCAGGAGAATATTCTCATCAGGGAACATTACAGCTGATGTGTCATGTGATGTAGGAAGACTTGTTGCTACCCACAGCTGGCATATTCAGTGTCAGTCATGGTCAGTTGTGGCTTGAATCTTAAGCTCCACACACTTTGAACGTACTTTAAGCCATATAAAATGAGAAAGGTATTCTTCTTTTAATCTGTTTGTGAACACAGCTAACTATATTTATTCTACCAATGTAAGTTTCTTGCCTCAATTTTTCTGACATTAAAATAATTACTGCAACTTCACATGTCTTTCAAGTGATGCACCCTGCCTCAAGCATGAAGGCAGAAGGTCTTCTGGAACTAATATTGTCAACCAAGGCCATACAATATATTAACCACAAGTCTGCTACTTTAATGTTTCTGTGTAAGGAAAATCTTTTTGATGTATTCTACACTCTAGTGACAACTATTTCAACATTGGAGTTTTGGTAATGTTTCTTTAGCAATAATAGAGTAAATTGCTCTTTAAAAGCTTTGACTTTCATCTAACATCTGATTAAAATTATAGCTCTGGAGCTTTGCATAATTTATTAGGTACTTGTACACATCAGACCAAAGCTTTAATCATCACATGAAAACCATCACATTGAAACTCGACTCTTAGATGGATGGAGGTCTGCAATAACCTGATAAGAGATGGTCATTGTCTATGTCTTGGTAACATGTGTATGTTGGAGCAAATCAATGCCTACCAGTTCGTCTGCATACATCACCTGAGAAAATGATCAAATTATTAACTCTGGAGGTAATTCAAACATCTGCACAGTACAAAAATTATAAGTATACAACATGTTCACTTTTTTAGTGCTAAACTTTGGGCTGTATGTTCAACATTTTGTAGATGATATCAAAAGGGGTATATTTATTACATTGGCAAAATGTTGAATAAAGGGCAATCAACGTTCTTTCTTGGTTTTGAATAGTGCTGAGTTAACTATTACAGCATGCAAACAAGCTGAGCAGCCCAATCAGCCTACTTAACCTGCTGTCTTAACCCTTTAATTGCTTCTCCTTCAACTGCTTATTTATGATGTTCTTAAATACTAATATGAGTTCTGTGTCACTCATCACTTCTGGTAGTGCATTCTATAAGTTTGCAGTTATAACCAAACTAAAGATTTTGCCTGCTTACTGTTTTAAGTCAGTAGATTTCCCCACTACTGGAAACAGTCTGGAGAATTTTTTTCACCTGCTTGGTTCTCATCTAAAAACCAGCAGTTAAAAACTTCAGGAGGTGGGGTGCACCGATTAATGTCTGAAGTGTACCAGTGTAAGGTTGTTGAAACATGCAAGACTAGTTTTAGGACTCTAACTTCAATTTGAGGTAAGAAAGGATAGACGCATGTTGGACATGTGCTGCCTATTGGCATCAAATGGCTAATAGTCTTAAAAAGACAGGTGATTACTGTATTGGAAAGAGTTCAGAATCTTGTTCATTATATTCTTCTGTTCTTTAAACACTGAAATGAAACACTGACACAAATACTTGTAAAGAATTCCTATCGATGTCTATTTATCCTGTGCTTTGCCAACAGTCATCCAAATCATATTTAACAATGTACTTTTTCTTGTTGTATTTATGGAATGTTTGTGGTTCTTTTAAATATTGCGTTATGATCCCTTTAGAGATGAATAATTTGTCAAAAGTGGTTCTGAATTTCCATTGCTGACTGGAAGAATCATGTAACACGATTTCAAGTGTTAAGAATTTTACCCTAGATGGACATTACATGATCTGTAAGAACAAATCGTTGTTATGGCTGTGCCTGTTGGGTAGCCCCAAGGACCTAGTGCAGTGACTCAATAAATTCAATCATTTTACACGTGGTCAAGGTCAGCAAATACATCTTCAATTGGCATATTACTACAAGTGAAGCACTAACCTCATACTCTTCACAATTCATGACTGCCCTTTCACTCACCTCTCACTAGTCTTGCTGCAATTATAGAGGGCCTTGATGAGAACACATGTATAATAGTGTGTGCAATTTTGGTCTGCTTATCTGAGGAACATATGACAACAGAGAAAGTACAACATAGATTTCGCCGACTGATTTCTGGGATGGTAGGCTTGATGTATGAAGAGAGACTGGATCAGTTAGGGAAATTTTCAATCGAGTTTAAAGTTTAAATGAATTCCCTCATAGGAACCTATAAAATTGCTCGGTGGTTAGCACTGCTGCCTTACAATGCCAGGAACCTGGGTTCAATTCCAGCCTCAGGTGACTGTCTGTGTGGAGTTTGCATATTCTCCCTGTGTCTGCATGAGTTTCCTCTGGGTGCTCCAGTTTCCTCCCACAGTCCAAAGATGTGCAAGTTAGGTGAATTGGCCATGCTAAATTGCCCATAGTGTTCAGGGTTATAGGCTAGGTGCATTAGTCAGAGGGAATGTAGTGGAATGGTCTGGGTGGGAAACTCTTCAGAGGGTTGGTGTGGCATTGTTGGGCCAAATGGCCTGTTTTCACACTGTAGGGATTCTATGATCCTATGAAAATTCTAACTGAACTAGACAGGATAAAAGCAAGAAATATGTTTCCAATGACTGGGAGTCCAAAGCCAGGAGTCACCATCGAAAGAAATGGTGTAGATTATTTAGGACTGAGGTGAGGAGAAGGTTTTCGTCCAGAGAGTGAGAAAGCTGTTGAATTCTCAGCTACAGAAAGATTGAGGCCAAAACATGCAAAGTTTTCAAGAAGGTATTAGATATAGTTCTTAGAGCATAATGCTATGGAGAGAAAGCAGGTTACTGAGTTGGAAGATCAGCCATGTTGATGTTGAATGGTGGAGCAGGATTGAAGTGCTGAATAGCCTGCTCGTGCTCCTGTTTTCTATGTTCCAACCTCAAAAAAGCTGGCAACCACCTTCAGCGATGATGGTGAAAGCAAAAGGATCTTTATTCAAAGGGAGTGGAGCATAAAAGGAAGGACAACTTGCTAACATTATACAAGGCATTTAGATGGACCACACCAAGAATACTGTGAACACTTTTGGTCCCCTCACCTAAGAAATGGCATACTGGCATTCAAAACAATGCAGAGAAGGTTCACTAGGTTGATTCCATGCATGGAGGGATTTTCTAATGAGGAGAAGTTGAGCAGGTTGGACTTGTATGTATTGGAGTTTAGAGAATGAGAGGTGACCTCATTGAAACATAGGGCTGAATCTTACTTTTTATTGCTAAGGGCAGTTGCATCGAGTGATTGTGGCTCTGAGGCCTAGTGTGATTCCTTACCATATCTTACAAAACACTCTTTAGTAACTACCTATTCCACTCCAATAGCATCCAATTCTAACCTCATCTTACCACATACCATTTCCAGAACAGCTTGCCACTCCGTGATTATCCACCAAAAGATAGGCATCCTTTGCTCCTGTGCCATCTTTGAGAGGACTCTGCACTAGACATGCATTGGCAATTTCACATTGCCGTTCTCTGGCAGGTTATTGGTACAGCAGCTAAAATGGTACAGGAGCTGCAAAGCCACAGACCCAAATGAAATTATGTTGTAAAAGACAACCAAGTTAACCAAGCCTTCTTGAGTTAACATAAGAGTGAGTTTACTAGTAACACAATATGAAAACCAATCATATATGCACAGATTAGGAATCCAAAAAATGCTAAAAATTTAAAAAGGTATATGAGCCAGTCTGTTGAGTGAGTCATGCAAAATAGCTGGAAGAACATTGCAGCCATTTTAATGTTTGCTCTGAGTTATCATTGAAATTGGTAGTTGAATAGACAATATTGAGATGCTTGGCTTTGCAAATCAATTGGAATTATTTTGCCCTGTTTCATTTTGACTACCTTGCTTCCTTCTCGCATTTTGAATTTCCCTGCAATACAGGGACATATAATTAATGTCTCAAGGCTGTTGACTGCCACAGCACACTAGAATAAAGGCCACAAGCACACCAAGGTTGAAGTGAACTTTTAACCCTTGTCCTTCTGCCCTTGAGAAGGTGGTAGTCAGCTGCCTTCTTGAATAACTGAAATCCATTTGGTAGACCCACTGTGCTGTTAGGGTGCTGGGATTTTGTTCCAGCGACCATGAAGGAACAATAATATATTTCCAAGTTAGGTGAGTTGCTTGGAGGTGAACTTGCAGGTGATGCAGTTCCATATATCTGCTGTGAATCAAATGGTCTGAAGAATGGTATTTGTGACAGTGGGACCTTCAGAGAAGATCTAAATGGAATATTAACTTGGCATTTTGGCTAAAAGCTATTGCAAATGTTTTTGCCTTATCTTTTGCACCAGGGTACTAGGCTGCTCCATTGTTGAGTGTTAATTGTAGAGCCTCTTCTTCCATTGAGTTGTTTAATTATCCACCAACTTTCATGGCTGAATATGGCTGGACCCTTGAGCTCAAGTCTAATGTGTTGGTAGTGGAATCAGTTAGGCCCATCTATCACTTGCTGTTTATATGGTTTGGCAAGTAAGTAATCTTGTGTTGTAGCTGTCCTGGGTTGACACCTCACTTTTAGCTTGAAATGCAGAGGTCCTGGAGAAACTCAGCAGATCTGGAGGCATCTTCAATGGAGAAAATGAGAGATGTCCTTGTCCATATGCATTTCTTTTTAAAAAAAAACAATCTTTTAAAATTATTGAAGAAAGCACATAAAACTTTTTTCTTAAAAAGTTATTTCGATAATATTAAGATTAAATGTTTAATTACTGGTCTGAAAAATACAAAGGTTCACCATCATTTACACTGTTGGGCTGTCTCTTAGCAATGTTTTATGATACATCCATAAAACAAAAACACAGAAGTAAAAATTACTCCTCCAGCTTGTTTTTTCTGAACAGAATAGATGTGTAAAAACAGTAGGCTAACTGAAACACAACCTACATCATAATGGTTCAGGAGCTGTAGAGATCACACTGACGCTGCCTGAAGGAGGCATTATATCCCATGATTATGTCATAAGGGGTTTAATTCCCATGTAATCCCTTTCATTACTCAACAAGATCTATACGGCTGAAACAATGAGTTGCAAACAGATACATCTTCAAGATTAAGGACTCAGCTGAGGCTAAGAGCTTTGCTTGCAGCACTTCTTTGATGGTTCACCTAAAGAGAATGTATCAGGCACATGAATCACATTCTGGGAAGCTCCTTTGTTTGTGTATAAATCCATGTTCTAATGAGAATATCATGTGCGGCACAAGCTGAAAGAATCTGAAGTACTGCCAAGAAGCATTGCATAAAGCCCAGCACAGGGAGTGCACTGTAGGTCTCAGATGTCACCACTCTAATGTAGAGTGCTTGATGCACTCAATTACTATGGGTCCTGAAGGTCAGACTATCTATCATATATCTCCCATCTCAGTAATACTTGCAAACATGGATTTCTCGTTCCTGTATTCCCATATGTAATAATAAATTCTGCTTGTCTGTGCCACTTGCATTTTTGAGAGAAGTCCAAGTGTCGGCCTGATTTAAGTTGCTGCTGGTTTTTTCTGGTGATTATGTTCATACATCCATTACTTCCTGAGCAATCTAACTGTTTCATATAAGAGCACAAGAAATGGTAGTGAAGTAGGTCATGTGACTTGTTAAGCCTGCACCACAATTAATGCAATCATTTCAGATCTTGCTGAAAGCTATGAGTTTGATAACACTGTATAGTCTAAAGCTTTTCTTTAAAAAACAAAAAAATGAGCAGAAAGTTTAAGACAGAAGTTGAAATTTTTTTTATATTCTTCGCTCACTGGTAAAGGCACAAATATAAACAAAAATCATTACAACAGCCTGAAATAATGGGGAGAAAAACCAATGTGAGAACCGGCAGATTTCCTGCTTCATTAATTTTAACCAGATGGCAGGAGCAGTTATTCACACTGAGCATGCTTGAACCTTCCTATGTTGGACTGTATTTTGCATTGCTTTGGCAGCAGATATGAAGGCTTGCCTGCCACCCACTTATAGTCTACCTGAGATTTTGAAGGATGAGCCTGCCCACCCTTGGGCCTATTGAAATCATGAAGTCACCAATCACAGCTCATTGATTTTTTTTTCCAGTCACCACTGATACTTTACCCAGATACTTTATGGTGCTCATACAAAGCGAGAAACTGGATTTTAGCTGAGGTGTAAGACGGAGAGGGCTGAGGCTGAACCTCCTTTTGACATTTCTTGGGGTCACTGGAGGAAACCCACAATCAGGTCCTTTCCTCCTTTAGCCTTTTTCTTTTGGCCTCTGGGATCCAGTCCCACACCACATCAACCCGCTTGAGATCCTGGATCCGGAACTTACCTGGGCACCTTGGCATGATGGGATCTCCTTTAGTTCTAGCAGTGACCATTGTTCCCAACTGCTGATGCTGGGATGGCTAAGTTTCTGGTCATTTGATTGGCCATTAGCCTTTAGGTTGCTTTACTAGACACACACCTGCCGATCTTCAGCTACTTCCTGGGATGCAAAGTTAGTACTTGCTGCTTTGTCTTCATAACGATAGCATTTTAAATAATACTTTATTAGAGAAGTGGCTTAAGTGCTGCAAATGTAGTGGAGTGGTGAAAGGGAGGGAAGGTTTGCCAAGCAAGCTTAAGCCAAAGTGACTAAAGGAGAGATGGCCAATGGGGATAGGGTAGGGTGCTTTTTGACCATTGCTGGGGTAGTCTCTGGGCAGATAGTGTCCGATACAGATGGGGTACTGTTTCGTGAAGGGTGGATTGGCAGAATTACCAGAGATTTCTGGCCTGTCCTGGGGCATTTGGGGAAAAGGCTAGTAAGGATAGTCACAAAGGTCTGGCTTGTTCCTTGCTGCAGGTATCTTATCTCTGGTAATGCCACTGCAGATTGGGTGGCAGAGGGTATGTTGGCAACTATCAGAGAGATTTTGGTGAGATGAGAGTTGGAAAGTCAGGGACAGAAAATAACAGATAAATGGGAGAGAGGTGCCAGATTGGTAAATGATATGCGTGGCTAAGAAGGAAGGGTAGAGAGTTGGGAAGGGGCATTGACACCTGGGGGATCATAAGGTGCTCAGGGTGAGGAAATTAGCAAACACATGGATGAGATTGGTGGCATCTGGGAAATTCCAGGGTGTTAGAGACAACAGGAATCTCAAGGTTGTCTGGGAGATAAAGGAATAGAGGGATCTTGATGTGTGTCAGAGAGACGGTCAAACTCTTTTTTTTCATCTGAACTAATTCCCCAAAATCTCTCTTGCTTTCAAACAGGCAATGCCAAAGAGGGAGGTGCTTTCTTTGGATAGATGGAGTTTAGTCCTGGAATGTTTGGATGATGAAGAGCCATTCTATTAACCATGAGACTTGCTGGTGGCAAATCATTATCACCTCAGTTCCATTCTCAATTACCCAACACATCCCTAAAATGCACGGCATCACATTCCAGTGAGATTCCATGATGTCCTGAAGGTACAGTGCATTTGGACACATTGACATCTTGTCATGTCTGAGCTGTGGATGTAGTCGTAAAGGAAGGGAGATACATTCAATCCATAAAATGGTGCATTGGCACAAGCCAGTCACCTCAAAGACTGCAAGCTCATGCCAGACAAGGGGAAAGTTCAGAATAGTTGATGGTGGGGAGGGAGTATGGAATTTGAACAAAGAACAAGAACAACCAACCTTACAGCACAGAAACAGGCCCTTCGGCCCTCCAAGCTTGTGTGGATCCAGATCCTCTATCCAAATCTGTCACCTATTTTCTAAGGATCTGTATTCCTCTGCACCCTGTCCATTCATGTATCTGTACAGATGCATCTTAAATGGTGGTATCGTGCCCGCCTCTACCACCTCCCCTGACAATACGTTCCAGGCACCCATCACCCTCTATGTAAAGAACTTCCTATGCATATCATACTTAAATGTCCTTCGCTATCACAGTGCCAGAGATCCGGGTTCAATTCCCACCTCAGGCAACACTCTGTGTGGAGTTTGCACGTTCTCCCCGTGTCTGCGTGGGTTTCCTCCGGGTGCTCCGGTTTCCTCCCACAGTCCAAAAATGTGCAGGTCAGGTGAATTGGCCATGGGGTAAATGTAGGGAAATTGGTCTGGGTGGGTTGCTCTTCGGAGGATCGGTGCAGACTTGTTGGGCCGAAAGGCCTGTTTCCACACTGTAAAGTAATCTAATCTAATCTAAACTTGTTCCCTCTTGCCTTAAATTCATGACCCCTAGTAATTGAGACCCCCACTCAAGGGAAAAGCTTCTTGCTATCCACCCTATCTATACCTTCATGATTTTGGCGACCTCAATCATGTCCCCCCTCAACCTCCATCTTTTGAATGAAAATAATCCTAATCTATTCAACTTCTCTTTATAGCTAGCGCCCTCCATACCAGGCAACATCCTGATGAACCTCCTCTGCACCCTCTCTAAAGCATCTGCATCCTTTTGGCAATGTGGCAACCAGAACTGTACGCAGTATTCCAAATGTGGCTGAACTAAAGTCCTACACAATGTAACAAGACCTGCCAATTCTTGCACTCAATATCCCATCCGATGAAGGAAAGCATGGCATATATCTTCTTGACCACTGTATCGAACTGCGTTGCCACCTTCAGGGTACAAAGGACCTGAACACGCAGATCCCTCTGTACATTAGTTTTTCCCAAGACTTTTCCATTTAGTGTATAGTTCACTCTTGAATAGGATCTTCCAAAATTCATCACCTTGCATTTGCCCGGATTGAACCCCATCTGCAGTTTCTCTGCCCAACTCTCCAATCTATCTATATTCTGCTGCATTTGCTGATAGTCCCCTTCACTATCTGATACTCCATTAATTTTAGTGTCATCTGCAAACTTGCTAATCAGATCACCTATACATTTCTCAAGATCATTTAAGTATATCACAAACAACAGTGGTCCTTGCATGGATTCCTGTGAAACACCATTGATCACAGTTCTCCATTTTGAAAAGCTCCCTTCCACTTCTACTCTCTGTCTCCTGTTGCCCAGCTGGTTCACTATCCATCTAGCTAGAACACCCTGGATCCCATGCGACTTCACTTTCTCCATCAGCCTACCATGAGGAACTTTATCAAACACCTTACTGAAGTCCACGAATATGACATCTACAGCCCTTCCCTCAGCAATCTATTTTGTCACTTCCTCAAAGAATTCTAATAAGTTGGTAAGATATGACCTTCTGTACGGAGAGTGTGAGGACTGTAAATACTGAAGATCAGAGTCAAGAGTGGTGCTGGAAAAGCACAGCAGGCAGGTAGCATCCAAGGAGTAGGAGAATTGATGTTTCAGGCAAAGGTTCCCTGCACAAAACCATGTTGCCTAATTAGATCCTATCCCTCAGTGTCTTCTCCAGCAGCTTCCCTACCACTGACATCAGGCTCATCAATCTATAACTACCTGGATCATCCCTGCTATCCTTCTTAAACAAGGGGACAACATTAGCAGTTCTCCAGTCCTCCGAGACCTCACCCATGTTCAAGGATGCCGCAAAGATATCTGTTCAGGCTCAGCTATTTCCCCTCTCTCTTCCCTCAGTAACCTGGGATAGATCCCAACCGGACCTGGAGACTTGTCCACCTTAATGCCTTTTAGAATACACAACAATTCCTCCGTTCTTATGCCGATTTGACCTAGAGTAATCAAAGATCTATCCCTAATCTCAACATCCGCCATGTCCCTCCCCTCGGTGAATACTGATGCAAAGTACTGATTAAGAATCTCACCCATTTTCTCTGACTCCACACATAACTTTCCTCATGAGTCCTTGAGTGGGCCAACCCTTTCTCTAGTTCCCTCTTGCTCCTTATAGACGAATAAAAGGCTTTGCATTTTCCTTCATCCTGTTTGCTAAAATTATTTCATGACCCCCTTTTAGCCCCCTTAATTCCTTGTTTCAGATTGGTTCTATTTTCCCAATATTCTTCCAAAGTTTTGTTTGCTTTCAGTTGCCTCGACCTTAGGTATGCTTCCTTTTTCCTCTCACAATTTCACCTGTCATCCATGGTTCCCTAACCCTGCCATTTCTATCCCTCATTTGCAGAGGGACATGTCTGTCCTGCACTCTAATCAATCTCTCTTTTAAAGCCTCCCACATATCAAATGTGGATTTACCTTCAAACAGCTGCTGTTGGGGATCCAGATTCTCCAACTCCTGCTGAATTTTGCTATATTTGGCCTCCCCCCAATTTAGCACTCTTCCTTTCGGACCACTCTCATCTTTGCCCATGCGTATTCTAAAACTTACGGAATTGTGATCACTATTCCCAAAGTAATCCCCGATCGAATCTTCAACCACCTGGCCGGGTTCATTTCCCAACACCAGGTCCAGTACAGCCCCTTCCTGTGTCGGATTACTTACATACTGATCTATAAAACCCTCCTGGATGCTCCTTACAAATTCTAATCCATCTAGACCTCTAGCATTAAGTGAATCCCAGTCAATTTTGGGGAAATTAAAATCTTCTATCACCACCACCCTGTTGCTCCCACACCTTTCCACAAGCTGTTTATACATTTGAACCTATATCTTATGCTTGCTGTTGGGAGGCCTGTAGTACAGCCTTTTAAACCCTTCCTCGTCATATACCCATCCAAATGTCTTTTATATGTTGTAATTGTACCAGCCTCTGGCAGCTCATTCCATACACGCACCACCCTCTGCATGAAAAAGTTGCCTCTTCGGCCCCTTTTAAATCTTTACACTTTCACATTAAACATATGGCCTCTAGTTTTTGATTTCTCCCATTCCAGAGAAAAGACCTTGTCTATTTACCCCATCTATGTCTCTCATGACTTTATAAACACTATATGGTCACCCATCAGCCTGCGATGCTCCAGAAAAAATAGCCCCAGCCTATTCAGCCTCTCTGTATAGTTCACACCCTCCAAAACTGGCAACATCCTTGTAACCCTCTCAAGTTTCACACCATCCTTCCTATAGAAGGGAGACCAGAACTTCACACAGTATTCCAAAAGTGGCCTAACCAACATCCTGTACAGCTGCACCATGACCTCTCAACTCCAATAATCAATGCACTGATCAATAAAGGCAACCATACCAAATGCCTTCTTAATTATCCTATCTACCTGTGACTCCAAGGTATGCTTTCCTTAACTGATCAGAGAATTGAGTATAAGAGTTGGGAGGACATTGGTTCAGCCACTTTTGGAATATTGCAAGCAATTCTGGTCTCCTTCCAATTGGAAGGATGTTGTGAAACTTTAAAGGGATCAGAAAAGCTTTACAAGGATGTTGCCAGGGTTGGAGGATTTGAACTGTAGGGAGAGGTTGAACAGGCTGGGGCTGGTTTTCCTGGAGCTTTGAAGGCTGAGGGGTGACCTTATAGAGGTTTTTAAAATCATGAGGGGCATAGAGAGAATAAATAGACAAAGTCTTTTCCCTGAGGTGGGGAGTCCAGAACTAGAGGGCATAGATCTAGAATGAGATGGGCAAGGTATGAAAGAGACCTAACGGGCAGTTTTTTCACTCAGAGGGTGGTATGTGTATGGAATGAGCTGCCAGGGGAAGTGGTGGAGGCTGGTACAATTACAGAATTTAAAAGACATCTGGATGGGTATATAAGGGTTTAGAGGGATATAGGCCAAGTGCTGGCAAATGGGACTAGATTAGGTTAGGATATTTGATCGGCATGCTCGTGCTGTACATCTCCATAACTCCATGAACGCTCCCCAGGACCTTACCATTAAGTGTATAAGTCCTGCCCTGATTTGCTCACTGTCTCAGAACTGACAGCTGAACAGTATCGATACCTATTGCTGCAAACTATTGAACTTGATAAGATGCTTTTCTGTGATAAATATCCCTCTCCACATATGATATTATTTCCTGGCTCCTAATGTCATCAGAAACAGTGATTTTCAGGTGTCAATCCTGCTGCTGTCTCCAGTATGTGCATGTAGAATTATTTTGACTGGAACATGCAACATTCCAGTAATCCACTGCTGAGTTACATCAGAAATAACAAGATCTGACAGCAATTTTGCAAACTGCAGCACATTGCCAGCAATGGGAACCTCCGAGGTATGACTAGCCATCAGGTGGTGAATCCAGCTCCTGGGTCAAGGCAGTTGTGTGACATATACGTCTCCTCTTGGTGGGTATGCCAATGCTCTGCATCCAACACAACACCACTGGCAAAATCTCTTCCCTTGCTTCCATGACTGTCCCTTGCTAGGCCCTGCCAGCTGTTGCATAGTCAATGAAAGAATTTAGTTTCTGTGGTAACCTCCCCTTTGTGATGAAGTCTTAGCACTAGACGTATTAAGGTAACAGTGTTGAGATTGTTGAACTGCTGACCTTCTGATGAACTGGCAGATTAATGGTATGGGCCATGATCCTTAACTGAACTGAGGCCTTATCTTTAGCTTCTTAACTGTCTGCTGCATCAGTGCCCTGCTGCCTATAGCACAGCCTGCTCCCCTTTTGGTCCTGGCAACAGGACTTACTCATCTTCGGTAAACTGGGGGTTCCAATGTTCACTTAACTTATAACTGTTTCTAAAGGGGAAATTGTCTTTAAGGCTGTTGATATGATGTACATGGATTTCCCAAAAGTGTTTGATACAGTGCCATTTGACAGGCCTGTGAGAAAGGTTATAGGTCATGGATTAAAGGTTCAGTACTACCATGGGTTTAAAATTGGCTGAGTAACAGGAAATAAATGGGCAATGGACATTTTTGTAGTGGAATTTCTCAGGGGTCGATTTGGGGACCCGTGCTTTTCCAGATATATCTTAATGATCTTGATCTTGGTTTGTAATTATTGAAGTGTAGAGGTTTGTAGATGACACAAAACTTGGAAGAGTTGTAAACTGTGAGGAGATAGTGTAGAATTAATTCCAGCAGGGCATCACCAAATTAGTAGAGTCGGCAGAGAAGAGTTTCAATACAGAAAAGTGTGAGGTGAAGCATTTTGGAAGAACATTGAAAGACAATGAAAAATAGAAGCTCCAATTTTAAGGATGCGGGTGGGGGAGCAGATGGATTTGAAAGTATATATGAGCTAATCATTAAAGTTGGCAGGACAGGTAGAGGCAGCGATAAGTAATCTCACTTTATTAATAGGGACATAGAGTACAAGAGCAAAGAGATGGTGTTGAACTTGTCTAAGACACTTGTTAGAATTGAGCTGGAGTATTGTCTACAGTTCTGGGTGCCACATTATCAGGAAGAAGTGATTGTATTCGAGAGAATGTAGTTTACAAGAATGGTTCCAGAGATGAGAAACTTCAGTTGTAGAGGATAGATTTGATAAGTTGGGACTGTTCTTCTTGGAGAGAAGAAGGCTGTGAGGAGATCTGATGGAGGTTTTTTAAAAGTATGAGCAAGCTGGAGAGATCAGATAGGGTGAAGATATTGCTGCTTGTGAAACGAGCAAGGACAACAGGGCAGAGAGTTACAATGATCTGCAGGAGAGGCAAGGGTGATTGATGAAACATTTTTACTCAGCAAGCAGTTAAGGCTCAGAATCCACTGCCTGGAAGTGTGGAGGCAGGTTCAACTGGAGCATTCAAGAGGGCATTGGATGATTAATTTGATAAAGGTAATATGCAAGTATATTGGAGAAAAATCAGGAGATTGGAATGAGGTAATAATGCTCATGTAATAAGCTAATGCAGGCATGATGGGCCAAATAGCCTCTTTTCCCATCATAATACTTCTTTGATTCTGTGATTAAACATCACCAGTTCCAAACTAGCCCAATCCTGATGGGATATGCAACATATTATTTGAAGAAACTGTTCTGAATGCTCTATATGAACTTTTCCTTGTTGTTATCTCTGATGATTCCTGATAAGGGCTTATGCCTGAAACATCAGTTCTCCTGCTTCTTGGATGCTGCCTGACCTGCTGTGCTTTTCCAGCACCACACTCTCGACTCTGATCTCCAGCATCTGCAGTCCCCACTTTCTCCTTGTTGTTGTTATCTCTGCCAGTTTGACTTTCACAATCTACATGAAAATTGAAGTTACCCATGAGTAATGTATTGCTTTTTCTTACATATCCTCATTATTATCCTCTGTCCTGCCACACAGTTATTAAATATTAAAAAAGAAAACTAAATCAGGAAAACACTATTTGACAGGACCACCAGATACAATAACTTGTTTTATTATGATCTTTTTCCAATTCCTTTTACTTCTTTGTTGATGAGACAAAAGCGTTTGCACACTGATGCTGTTTTTCATTTATTGTTTCAGAATTTGGGCCTGTCAGTGTCTTTGAACATGATTTTTACTTTTTGGTTTCAACAAGGGAGTTTACAGAGAAAGATGAGCGTGAGCCAACAAGCTGTATTGGAGTTTTCCTGATACCTCTACACTGAGAGGGAATTCTGATGATTTCTAATTGCAGCCAATGTGTTTTTGCTGCATTAGAGCCACACAAGTTGTGGCCCCCTGTTAGAAACCAACATTATTGTCAAGTAGTTACTCCTTTAGTTCAAAACTCATCAACTCCAGGATGTCTGCTTTAGTTCTCACTGTCCCGGGAGAAAGTGACATTGTGTTCAACACAAATGTACACATGATGTTTAAAACTGTGCCTATCTTTTAACAATCTCCTTGGTTGAAAGAAGTATCTTACTTTTTAGTCCCAGCCCAAAAGCAAAGGAAATAAAAAGATATGGTCTTTGCAAAAGTAAAGACATTTAGCAGTTTCTAGTGCCACCATATTTTTGATGATATAAACCTTAGTGTTTTCATTTATCCCTTTGTCACTTTTGAACTCCATGCCCAATTTTCTGATGCCTTTTTTTCCAGAATGTCTTAGGTATGAGCTCTCAAGTGTTGTTCCAATTCACTTGTCGTTTATCTAGTTATCTAACTTTAGTCTGAATTTCCAACATTTGGCTCACAGCCTTGTATGCAATTTTGTCTCAAAGGTTAAATATTGTCTCAAATATTTAAATGTTGTAATGATTTCCACCTTTACTAGCCTTTCAGGCAGTGAGCTGCACATACCCTCCACCCTTTGGGTTAAAATTTCTTCCTTACATCCCCTCTAATTCTCCTGCCATTTACCTTAGGTTTATGTCTGCTGGTTATTGAGCTTTCGAGTAAGGGGAAAAATTTCTTCTTAGCTAACCTATCTATGTCTTTTTCATACGTTGGGTCATGAGGTCATAGATTCTTTTGCCGAGCTGATCTTTTTTTTGCAGACTTTCATTGCCTCGTTAAGTGACATCGTCAGTGCATCTTCGATAAAGTGTTGGTGGTCTATTCTGCCTGGTATTTATTTATCTCCATTTATTAGTACTTCTGGTTCTGTATCTGAGTGTTTGCATGTGGGAGAAAGTAAGGACTGCAGATGCTGGAGATCAGAGCTGAAAATGTGCTCCTGGAAAAGCGCAGCAGGTCAGGCAGCATCCAAGGAGCAGGAGAATCGACGTTTCTTCAGGAAGGGCTCAAGCCCGAAACATCGATTCTCCTTCTCCTTGGACGCTGCCTGACCTGTTTGTATATGGAGTCCAGTTCAATGGGTTTATTGATTGAATTGGAATGCCAGACTTCAAGGAATTCTCTTGCGTGGTCCATCAACATTACCTTGTAGTATCAAGAATTTCTTCTTTTGTGTCTTTTGTGTCCCAACTTTTGTGTCATCCCTGAACTTTCTGATCAAATCTCCTACATTTGTGTCCAGATAATACAAGAACCGAACTTTGTGGTAAGTAACAAAACAAATCTTCTGCCATTACTAAATAAAAGGCAGAAAGTTGGGTTCTGAGCAAGGGTCACCGGACCCGAAATGTTAACTTTGATTTCTCTTCACTGATGCTGCTAGACCTGCTGAGCTTTTCCAGCAACTCTATTTTTGATTCAATCATCACTCTCTGTCTCCTGACATAGAACATAGAACACAGAACATTACGGCACAGTACAGACGCTTCGGCCCTCGATGTTGATCCGACTTGTAGAATCAATCGGAAGCCTATCTAACCTACACTATTCCATTCTCATCCATATGCCTATCCAATGACTATTTAAATGCCTTTAAAGTTGGTGAGTCTACTACTGTTACAGGCAGTACATTGCACACCCCTACTATTCTCTAAGTAAAGAAGCAACCTCTGACATCTGTCCTATATCTATCACCCCTCATTTTAAAGCTGCATCCCCTCATGCTAGCTTTCACAATCCAAGGAAAAAGGCTCTCACTGTCCAACCTACCTAACCCTCTGATTATCTTATATGTCTCAATTAAGCTACCTCTCAACCTTCTTCTCTCTAACAAAAACAGCCTCAAGTCCCTAAGTCTTTCCTTGTAAGACCTTCCCTCCAACCAGGCAACATCCTAATAAATCTCCTCTGAACCCTTTCCAAAGCTTCCACATCCTTCCTATAATACAGTGATCAGAACTGTATGCAATACTCCAAATATAGCTGCACCAGAGTTTTGTTCAGCTGCAGCATGACCTCCTGGTTACAAAACTCAGTCCCTCTAACAATAAAAGCTAACACATCATATGCCTTCTTAACAACCCTATCAACCTGGGTGGTAACTTTCAGGAATCTATGTACCTGGACACTGAGATCTCTGCTCATTAACACTACCATTAGCCCAGTACTCTGCATTCCTAATACTCCTTCCAAAGTGAATCACCTCACACTTTTCCACATTAAACTCCATTTACCACCTCTCAGCCCAGCTGTACAGCTTATCTATGTCTCTCTGAAACCTACAACATCCTTCATTACTATGCACAACTCTACCAACCTTAGTGTCATCCGCACATTTACCTACCCATCCTTCTATGCTCTCACCCAGGTCATTTATAAAAATGACAAACAACAGTGATCAGGCAGTATCTCAGGAGCAGGAGAATCGACAGTTCAGGATAAATTCCTTAATCAGGAATGAACCCTTCATTAATCAAAGGACAAAGAAGAACAAAGAACAATACAGCACAGGAACAGGCCCTTCGGCCTCCAAGCCTGCACTCACACAGTTTGCCCTTCTATACTAAAACTGTCTTCACTTACAGGATCCATATTCCTCTATTCCCTTCCTATTCATGAACTTGTCTAGATATCTCCTGAATGCTGCTGTTGTGTCTACTTCCACCACCTCTTCTGGCAGTACATTCCAGGCACTAACCACCCTTTGTGTCAAAAGCCTGTCTTGCACATCTCTTAAACGTGTGTCCCCTTGTAACTGGCCCCTCTACCCTGGGGAAAAGCCTCATACTTTCCATTTTATTCATGCTATTCACAATCTTATAGACTTCTATCAGACCGCCCTCAACCCCCTGCGTTTGAGTGAAAACAAACTCAATCTATCCAACCTTTCTTCACGGTTAAAATCCCCTATAACAGGCAACATCCTGATAAACTATTTTTGTGCCGTCTCAAAAGCATCCACATCCTTCTGGTAGTGTGGTGACCAGAACTATATGCAATATTCCAAGTGTGGCACTACTAAAGTTATGGAGTTGTGGGGTCATAGAGATGTATAGCATGGAAACAGACCATTCGATCCAACTCATCCATTCTGGACAGGTATCTTAAATTAATCTAGTCATATTTTCCAGCACTTGGTCCATATCCCTCTAAGCTCTTCCTATTCATATACCCATCCAGATGCCTTTTGAATGTTGCAATTGCATCCGCTCCACCACTTCCTCTGGCAGCTCATTCCATACATGTACCTTTGTGTGAAAACGTTGCCCCTTAGGTCCCTTCTAAATCCTTTCCCTCTCACCTTAAAGCTATGTCCTCTAATTCTGGACTCCCTCACCCCAAGGAAAAGACCTTGTCAATTTACCCTAT
The DNA here is from genome assembly GCF_047496795.1 of Chiloscyllium punctatum. Taxonomy (NCBI): domain Eukaryota; kingdom Metazoa; phylum Chordata; class Chondrichthyes; order Orectolobiformes; family Hemiscylliidae; genus Chiloscyllium; species Chiloscyllium punctatum. Next base: position 51,148,999 of record NC_092743.1, on the reverse strand, counting down.
CCTTGCGCTTCATGCTTTTATAAACCCCTATGGGAGATGGGGAAATACTAAATTATTATTTTACATCAGTGTTTACTGTGGAGAAGGACATGGAAGATATAGATTGTGGTGGAATAGATGGTGACATCTTGAAAAATGTCCATATTACAGAGGAGGAGGTTCTGGATGTCTTAAAACACATAAAGGTGGATAAATTCCCAGGACCTGATCAGGTGTACCCTAGAACTCTGTGGGAAGTTTGGGAAGTGATTGCAGGGCCTCTTGCTGAGATATTTGTATTATTGATAGTCAGGGGTGAGGTGCTGGAAGACTGGAAATTGGCTAATGTGGTGCCAATATTTAAGAGAGTTCTATAAAGCTGCAATATAACTTGTCTATCCTTGTACTCAATGCCCCTTCCAATGGAGGCAAGCATGCCATCAGCCTTTCTTACTATCTTACCTACCTGTGCTGCCATGTTCAGTGATCTGTGGACCAGCACACCCAGATGCATCTGTATATCAATACTCCTAAGAGTTCTGCCATTCATTGCCTGATTTCCACCTGTACTTGACCTTCCAAAATGCATTACCAGTTCAAAAATAAAAGGAAAGAAAAACACGTTGCCCATTTATAAATTAACATTGCAGTGACAAGCCCAGGGGTATGTGAATGATTAATGCAAGCTTGACAATTCAGGGTATCCATTTGGATCTGTAATAATTTGTGGAAATTCATCTGAGGTGTGGTTGCAACATCAGTGGGATTTTAGTCAAATTGAAATATCAGTTTTCTGTTCATTTTAATTTGTTGCAATAATGACAAGCTATGAAAGGATAAAGGTGCCACATTTTGTGCTACAACATAAATTTAAATCCGTAAGCAAACTTGCCTTCATGGGTTGCTGTACTAAGAAGAAAGAAAATAGGAATAGGATTACTTGAACTGTACTTTCAAAGAGGCAGTACAGCTCTGATGGGCCAACAAGCCTCTCTCTATTCCATAAGTTTCTAGGAATTTATAGCTGCAAAATCTGAATTCCTTCTTGGAATCTATTACAGTCACTTATACCAGTGATCAGGCCAGTATTTGTTTGACATAAACACAACCCTTTTTATATAAAGGTTCTTCCTGTGTTTCCTACTTTCACTTGTTCTCCTTTGCCTGACACCAGCGCTTAAATCCTGTTCACTTGCACATCACTAATTCAATGTTTCTGAGACTGTCATACTTTCAAACAATTCTGTCTTACCTCCTTTGAGTCTTTGGTTTTGAAGAGCGAAAGGATTCAGTTAGTCCATCTTTCTTCATGCATCAGATTTTAAGTTCTGAGAACAGTCTTGCAACCATTTTCTGAAATCCCTTCCAGAACAGAAAATTCTTTTTATATCGACAGATATAAACTATGTGTATTCATCCAGAATACTCCTCAAATCTACATTCAGTTTTAAAATTACTTTTCTAGAATGATGTTAAGTGCCCTAACATACCATTTGTTCATTTTTTAAAATTCAGTAAGTTGTCACTTACATGCAGACTTTCCTATGTACATTTCAGTCATAATGAGGAAGATTGAAATTCCCTGGGACTATTACTCAAACTTTCACACAAATTTGATTTATTGTTGTCGAGAAAACTACGTCAACATCCCCTTGGGACTATAGCATATTCTTATCACTAAATTGTCGATACTACCTGTTGATGTAGACTGATCTGTTCTATATTTACAAATGTTACTGTTAATGTTTCAGATTTCCAGGGCCAGCATTTTCTTTTGTTGCTTTTTGGTTTATAACTTTAGAGGTCAGGCTAGGCAATTAGTGAAGGAGCCATCTCATATGGGAGAAGGAGTTAAGAAAAATCAGCATGATCTCTTGCATGGAACCCATTTAAATCAATGCAGTAAAGGTAATGAGGCTACCACTGTACTGCAGATCAAAGCTGGCAATTTATTTTACTACAAAATGACATACAGGGCATCCAATTTCACAGCCTGCATGAACGTATAGTAAGACTCTATGCTGGCAACACAAACTATTTATATTGGGACTGTGACTAAACATCAAAAATGAGAATATCTAATAGCCCGAAATACATAATTAATGTGAAATTTTATCTCCATTCTCACACTAAATGAGCAATTATTGAAGTGTATTTTACTAGCCATATTATAAGGCCCACAGTTAATTGCATACCTACAAAGTGCAAACAGTCAGAACTTCTTAAAATCCAGTCTTGAAATGTTAAAGTATCTGAATTATTTTATTAGATGATTTATAACCCTTTTCATGTGCAACAATCTAGTCTAGATGTGATGAGTTTCAATGTAACAGACATCAAATGCCTGTCAGTTTTAAGGAAATGGGTCATTTGAAGTGTGGGAAGAACTAGAAAATGGATTATGTGGCATGGTGGCTCAGTGGTGAGCACTGTAGTCTCACAGAGCTAGGGACCTGGGTTTGATTCCAGTCTTGGGTGACTATAAATGTGGAGTTTGCACATTCTCCCTGTGTCTGTGTGGGTTTGGTCTGGTTTTCTCCCACTGTCCAAAGATGTGCAGGTTAGGTGTATTGGCCATGGGAAATGCAGGGTTACAGGGATGGGGTGGCTCTGGGAGGGATGCTGTTTGGAGTGGACTGCTTCCACACTGGAGGGATTCTATAATTCTAAGTGGAAGTTTTTGATAACGTGAATTCAACATTATCAATTTTTACCTCATTACACCTTTAAATATTTTTTCTACCATTAAAGTGTAGACAAAATACAATTTATTTTGGTTACTGCTATTGTGTAGGGAATAAATTAAAGTCCCAATTAGTGTGGAATCTCCTGTCACTTCAACAATGAATTTTCAGCAAGATCACCATCTAGATTTGTGTTGCCTCATTTGTAGGATTAAATTAGACCTTAGTTTTTAACCCAATTGCAAATGTTACATTTAAAGTCACTATTGAACATGTAGATGAATGCACTGACTTTGCAATATGCTCACTTGTCCTGAAGAAACTGAATGATAGCTATTGACGACAAATTTATTTTTGTTTTGAGTTATCCTTAACTGAAATCTACACTTTTAAATTCTAATGTTCCCAGCTTTAAGCATGTTTTCAACAAAGTATACTTTGGAAGATCAGTTGAATTTAGTTAATTAAAGAAGCAGCCTAAACTCTGAAACTGGGTCAGCAAGATCATTTATCTTTGGAGCATATAGACCTGGCTAACTTTATATGACTTAGCACAGAGTGGACCATGAAGTAGCATGCTGCAGTTTAAGAGAAAGAGATGCTCCTTTGTTTTGCTTTTGCCTTTTCTAATTTTTTCAATCTTCCAGGATTTGGTTATTACTCTGCGCAGGAAAAGAAGCTAGTTATTTGGTAAATATGTGGTAAGTGCCTAAAGTTCATTTTATTCCAAAGATCTGAAATAGTACAGGAAGTTATGGTATGGTTCATAAAGTGTATAAAAAGTGGGTAAGTATGTAATTGAATAAAATAGTGAAGTAGTTAATTGGAACACATTCAGGAAGGCATGAGAAGTGCTGTGTCACAGGTGCAGCATGTGGGAATTCTAGATCCAGTTTGATCCAAGACAAACATGCTTGCAGTCAGGGTTTGAAGTTCAAACAATTATATCTTAAAATGTATGAGCTGTAAGCTGAATGACAAATACTACAGTGTATTGGGGGAGGTGGGGAGTGGGATTTTTGCCTCAATTCTTTCTGGGCTTTCATGAAAAGTAATAGCAGAAGAATAACATATGTGAGTTTAGTCACAGTCAAACAGCACGAAAACAAACCCTTCGGTCCAACTCATCCATCCCAACCAGGTTTCCCAAATTAAACTAATCCCATTTGTCTGCATAGAGGCCATACCCCTCTAAACATTTCCGATTCATGTACCTGTCCAACTGTTTTTTAAATGTTTTAACTATACCTGCATCTACCACTTCCTCTGGCAGTTCATTCCATATAAACACACCACTTTCTGTGTGAAAACATTGCCCCTCAGGTCCCTTTTAAATTTTTCCTCTCTTACCTTAAACTTACGCCCTCCAGTTTTGAACTCCCCTATCCTAAGAAAAAAAACCTTTGCCATCCATGCCCCTCATGATTTTGTAAACCTCTATAAGGTCACCCCTCAACCTTTTACGCTCCAGGGAAAAATATCCCAACCTGTCCAGCCTCCACTTACAACTCTAATCCTCCGGTTCCAGTAACATCCTTCTAAGCCTTTTCTGTCCCCATTCCAATTTAATAATATCCTTCCTATGGCAGGGTGACCAGAACTGTATGCAGTATTCCAAAAGTGGCCTCACCAATGTCCTGTACAGCTGCAATATGACGTCCCAACTCCTATACTCAGTGCTCTGACCAGTGAAGACAAACATGCCAAATGCCTTCTTCACCACCTTGTTTAGTTGTGGCACCACTTTTAAGGAACTATGTACCTGGACCCCTAGGTCTCTCTGTTTGACAATACTTCTAGGGACCCAGGCATTAACTGTGTAAACCTGCTCTGGTTTGTCTTACCAAAATGTAACACCTTGCATTTATCTTAATTAAACTCCATTGTCACTCCTCAGCTCAGCTGATCAAACTCCCTTTGTATCTTAGGTAACTTCTTCACAGTCCACTAACACAATTTTTGTGTTATCCACAAACTAACTAACCATGTTTCCTATATTCTCATCCAAATCGTTTGTGTAAATGACAAACAACAGCAGACCCAGCACTAAATTCTGTGGAACACCATTGGTCAAAGGCCTCCAAACTGCAAAAGAACTCTCTACCACCATCCTTTGTCTCCTACTGTCAAGCCAACATTGTATGCAATTGGTTAGCTCTCCTTGGATCCCATTTAAACTAACTTTATTAGTTAGTTAGACTACCATGCAAAACTTTGTCAAAGGCCTTGCTAAAGTCCATGTGAACAACATCTACTGCTCTACCCTTATCTATCTCCTTAGTCATATCCTCAAAAAATGTAATCAAGTTTGTGAGACACGATTTGCCACGCACAAAACCATGCTGACTATCCCTAATCTGTCCTTGCCTCTCCAACAGTAAAAGTGAATAAGTTGAATTTGCAATACCATTTGCCATGGAAGCTTAGGTCTTTCTCATTTTATTTTGAAGTTTTGCATTACTAGATTACTTAATGTAAGATGTTTTCTTCCATATTCCTCAAGTAGATCTGACAACATTTCTTGCTTGGCATGAGGAAAATGGCCTGTTGTAACTAATGGAACAGTAATCATTTTCCCTCTTAAAGACACAGCTGATCTATTCTGCCTGTAATAATAAAAGATGTCATATGTAACATGACTCCACAATCACAGAAGCAGAAATTGTTATGATAAAGATGGAGGCCATTCACTTGGTGGTATCTTTTCTCCCTTTACATTCAACATACATCTTCGTAATGACTACCAGCTCTTTCCAACTACTTTTGGTACTCAGAAGGTTCACACAAGATCTGTAACTATATGGACCTGTGAGTTATTGTGTAAAAGGTTATCTTTATTAACTCACTCACCAGCTGGCAGCATATTACTGCATTTTTACACCTCATCGGCCCTTACTACAAGCAGTATTTACTTCTGAATAAATGTAGCATACAGAATAATACCATCTCCATCAAGTCTCCATGAAACATTATAATATTAATTAGGCCTTACCAATCATCTCCTGGACCTGAATAGGTTCCCCAATTAGTATGTACCTGTTAAAAACCTTTTAACTGGGCCATTATCCCTTGAAGAAACTAAATGACAAAACAGCGCTTTCATGAAATTACATGAATGAATGAAACTCATACCGGCTGCAGTAATCAGTTTAATATTCTTTATTCTTTTATTATGTATAGGTACAATATTAACTTATTTAGGGCTTATGGACTTAGTATTTTTACTGGATGAGTGGTGCTGGAAGAGCACAGCAGTTCAGGCAGCAGCGAAATCGACGTTTCGGGCAAAAGCCCTTCATCAGGAATAAAGGCAGTGAGCCTGAAGCGTGGAGAGATAAGCTAGAGGAGGGTGGGGGTGGGGAGAAAGTAGCATAGAGTACAATGGGTGAGTGGGGGAGGGGATGAAGGTGATAGGTCAAGGAGGAGAGGGTGGAGTGGATAGGTGGAAAAAAAGATAGGCAGGTTGGACAAGTCCGGACAAGTCAAGGAGACAGTTACTGAGCTGGAAGTTTGAAACTAGGATGAGGTGGGGGAAGGGGAAATGAGGAAACTGTTGAAGTCCACATTGATGCCCTGGGGTTGAAGTGTTCCGAGGTGGAAGATGAGGCGTTCTTCCTCCAGGCGTCTGGTGGTGAGGGAGCGGCAGTGAAGGAGGCCCAGGACCTCCATGTCCTCGGCAGAGTAGGAGGGGGAGTTGAAATGTTGGGCCACGGGGCGGTTTTGTTGATTGGTGCAGGTGTCTCGGAGCTGTTCCCTAAAGCGCTCTGCTAGGAGGCGCCCAGTCTCCCCAATGTAGAGGAGACCACATCAGGAGCAACGGATACAATAAATGATATTAGTGGATGTGCAGGTGAAACTTTGATGGATGTGGAAGGCTCCTTTAGGGCCTTGGATAGAGGTGAGGGAGGAGGTGTGGGCACAGGTTTTACAGTTCCTGCGGTGGCAGGGGAAAGTGCCAGAATGGGAGGGTGGGTCGTAGGGGGGTGTGGACCTGACCAGGTAGTCACGGAGGGATGACCTCCTTCTTTAGAGACTGCAATTTCCCTTCCCACGTGGTTAAAGATGCCCTCCAACGCATCTTGTCTACATCCCGCACCTCTGCCCTCAGACCCCACCCCTCCAACCGTAACAAGGACAGAACGCCCCTGGTGCTCACCTTCCACCCTACAAACCTTCGCATAAACCAAATCATCCGCCGACATTTCCGCCACCTCCAAACAGACCCCACTACCAGGGATATATTTCCCTCCCCACCCCTTACCGCCTTCCGCAAAGACAGGTCCCTCCGTGACTACCTGGTCAGGTCCACACCCCCCTACGACCCACCCTCCCATTCTGGCACTTTCCCCTGCCACCGCAGGAACTGTAAAACCTGTGCCCACACCTCCTCCCTCACCTCTATCCAAGGCCCTAAAGGAGCCTTCCACATCCATCAAAGTTTCACCTGCACATCCACTAATATCATTTATTGTATCCGTTGCTCCTGATGTGGTCTCCTCTACATTGGGGAGACTGGGCGCCTCCTAGCAGAGCGCTTTAGGGAACATCTCCGAGACACCCGCACCAATCAACAAAACCGCCCCGTGGCCCAACATTTCAACTCCCCCTCCCACTCTGCCGAGGACATGGAGGTCCTGGGCCTCCTTCACCGCCACTCCCTCACCACCAGACGCCTGGAGGAAGAACGCCTCATCTTCCACCTCGGAACACTTCAACCCCAGGGCATCAATGTGGACTTCAACAGTTTCCTCATTTCCCCTTCCCCCACCTCACCCTAGTTTCAAACTTCCAGCTCAGTAACCGTCTCCTTGACTTGTCCGGACTTGTCCGACCTGCCTATCTTCTTTTCCACCTATCCACTCCACCCTCTCCTCCTTGACCTATCACCTTCATCTCCTCCCCCACTCACCCATTGTACTCTATGCTATTTTCTCCCCACCCCCACCCACCTCTAGCTTATCTCTCCATGCTTCAGGCTCACTGCCTTTATTCCTGATGAAGGGCTTTTGCCCGAAACGTCAATTTCACTGCTCGTTGGATGCTGCCTGAACTGCTGTGCTCTTCCAGCACCACTAATCCAGTATTTGGTTTTCAGCATCTGCAGTCATTGTTTTTACCTTAGTATTTTTACGGACATTTACTAGTTTAAAAGACAAGAGGACTAACACCTTTTAATTATGTAAACAGACCAGACAGGCACTCTTAATGCCATCAGAAGTAGCAGCCAGCATTTAACACATTTTAACCCACCTCCTGTCTCCCAGGACAGAAGCAGTTTAAAGCTTAATGAACTAAAGTTAAGACAATGTAACACCATAGTAATGGAATTTTAATATATGTAAAATCTGTGTATGAAGAACTGTATTTCGGGAAACTATTGCCACCTCGAACTTGTGCTGTGATTGCTGAATAAAAAGGCTGTTTTTGCCATTCACTGATTCTGGTTGTTATTTGAACACAATCCCGCAACTTAGTATATTTGGGCAGAATTGCTGGGGTTACCTTCTAAACTGACCAGACACTGACAGCTCTTTGTGGGTAAGAAGCTTCCTTCTTAGAGTTGTGATCTAGTCTTTGTACACGACCCAAACCTTTTGTGAGTTGGCTATTTTATTTTGAATCCCCCGCATCTCGACTTCAGAACGGCTAACATAGGCTACGGCAGGAAATTACCCACAACGCCTGACTTAGGGTGGTCATGGAAGGACTTGTGAAGGTACAGGTAAATCTCTGTCGGATGTGGAAAGATCCTTTGGGGCTGGATGGAGGTAAGGGCAGAGATGTGGGCACAAGTTTTACACTTGCTGTGTTGGCAGGAGAAGGTGCAGGGAGTGGGGTATGGGCTGGTGGGAGTGGTGGGGGAGAGTGGGAAATGAGGAGGGAGAGGTGGAGGGAATGATCTTTCCAAAATGCAGATAGGGGTGGGGAGGGAAATATATCCCTCGTGGTGGGGTCTGTTTGTAAGTGGCGAAAGTGGAGACAAGATGATGCAATGTATCCGGAGGTTAGTTTTGTGTTGGTACGCGAAGGTGCTGAGAGTGGTTTTCTGTTGGCAGGAATTTACCTGTACTTCCACACATGTCATCTACTGTAAATTACCTGTACGTTCACACACGTCAGCTATCATAATTTACCTGTACTGCCACACATGTTATCTACTGTATCTGTTGCACCCGATGTGGTCTCCTCTACACCAAGGAGACAGGATGCCAGAGAACGTCTCTGGGACGCCCACACCAACTAACCCCAGCACTCTATGGCTGAACGCTTTAACTTCCCCTCCAACTCTACCAAGGACATGCAGGTCCTGGGCCTCCTCCATCGCCACACCCTAACCACCTGATGCCTGAAGGAAGAACGCCTCATCTTCCACCTTGGGACCCTGAAACCACACGGGATCAATGTGGATTTCACCAGTTACTTCATTTTCCCTCCTCCCCACCTTATCCCAGTCCCAAGCTTCCAACTCGGTACCACCCTCTTAACCTGTCCATTTTCCTTTCCACCTACTTGCTTCACCCTCCTCTCCAATTTATCTCCTTTCCTCTCCACCTTTAACCACCTGTCACATTCTCAGCTACCTTTCACCCAGCCCCACAGCCCTTCCCATTTATCTTTCAGCATGGCCCACAAGCCTCATTCCTGATGAAAGGCTTATGCCTTAAACATTGATTCTCCTGCTCCTCGGATGCTGCCTAACCTGCCGTGCTCTTTCAGCACCACACTCTCGGCTTTGCTCTCCAGCATCTGCAGTCCTCACTTTCGTCTACTTTAAATTATGCCCCGGGATACTAAAACCCAATTGAGTTTGCATTTATTGTTTTGCCAACATCAACCCAATGAGAGAATCCAATGTTTGGAGTATAAAAAAAGCAGGCATTTTGAAAATCAGACTGAGAGTAACTGCCATTGAGAAAGACTGCCATTCAAAACACTCTCCATCAAAGGTACCTTTTTTCATATGAAACATCTTTGCAGTAAAAGACAAAATATGACCCAGAGAGATCTTTAGCTGAAAGAAGGACACTGGGGATGATAGCCGCTGTCTGGTTTTGAAATTAATTTGATGTAATTTTGATATGGGTTTTTATTAGAACAGTATATTATTATAGAGTTGGAGGCAGATAACAAGCAGTTAAGAGAAAGGGGGTTTCGAGTTGTGAATAGTTGTTGTTTAATGTTCACTTTTAGAGTTAAGGAATAAATTGACATTATTTTTATTTAAATAGTGGAATTGGGGAATTCTCTGTCACTCATACTTTAACAGATTATGAGGCAAGATGAGCTTTTCTGGATGTTTGATTTAATTAGCAGAAGGGTTCATGCTGTATCGTAACACTGTGCATGTTTTCTTTTTGTAAAATGTAGTTGCCAAACTGTTAAATGTATGCAAGCCAGGATGAGGATTGTGTGATCCTCTTAGAAAGGCCTCAGAAGGATCAAAAGGGGGGACTATGAGATATGGTGTTATAGGTTATCTCTATTAACTCACTCACCAGCTCACTATATTTTACTACATCTTCACACCTTATCAGCCCTTACTACAAGCAGTGTTTACCTCTGACTAAGTATAGCATACAGAATAATACCATGTCCATCAAGTCTCCATGAAACTTTATAATATTAATTAGGCCTTACCAACTATCTCCTGGACATGAATAGGTTCCCCAATTAGTATGTACATGTCAAATATCTTTTAACGGGGCCATTATCCCTTTAAGAAACTAACTGACAAAACAGCGCTTCCGTGAAATTACATGAATGAATGAAACTCATACGGCGAATAGTAAATAAATCCCACAACCCAGCTGCAGTAATCAGTTTAATATCCTTTATTCTTTTATTACGTATAGGTACAATTTTAACTTACTTAGAGCATATAGACTTAGTATTTTTACTGACATTTACTAATTTAAAAGACAAAAGGACTAACACCTTTTAATTATGCAAACAGACCAGACAGACACTCTTAATGCCATCTGAAGTAGCAGCCAGCATTTAGCACGTTTTAACCCATCTCCTGTCTCCCAGGACAGAAGCCCTTCACACCATTGTGTACTATAGATAAAACAATGTAACACCACAGTGGAATTTTAATATATGTAAGACCTGAGAATGAAGGGACTCTTGGAAGAACTGTATTTCGGGATTCTATTGCCACCTCAAACCTGAGCTGGGATTGATCAATAAAAGACGCTATTTTCATCATTCATCAATTTCAGTTGTTATTTGAACACGATCCCACAGACCAGACCATCATAATGTGGCAAGTTACCAGATCAGCCAGTTCCAATTGAAGAGATGTTAGTGAGCAGAGATCTGAAAAAAGGTTGAATAGGTGTGACTGCAATCGTATTGCACGCGAAGTGAAAACTTGGAAAAGGGAATATTTGTAAAAGGGAATATTAAATTTTTGGCTAACTGTGATAATGAAGAGTTAAAGAAGGATAATTTCACTCAAACGTTATTTGTTCATTTGGTAAGTGCCACATGATAAATTTTCTAAAATATTTATTTTCTGAAGGAATACATTTCCCAAATATTTTGTTTTACCTCCTGTGACCCTCAAACATCCGTAATAATGCGATATTATTTTCTGTTGCCTGATTAGGTTACTGTTAAGAAAGAACAACGTTGACCTTACTTCAAAAGGAGTTCTGAAGTGATGAAGAGCATATCCTGGCTGAACCTAACATACCATTTCCTCTGTCAGGCATCATAGTATGTAACAGGAGGAGGATGTACAATGAAGCTGCTTTTTATTGTGAACAGAAGTTGGATTCCAAAGGAAGCATGGGGGAGGATGTTCCTTGAGCAAAAAATAACAAACACAACATAATGAAAAGAAAGACAATCCAGTAAAATTTAACATTTTGTGACATTTTAAGCTTGCAAAGTTGAAATAATCCCTTTAGGTGGCAGCTGAGAATCTTGAATATGAATTAATCACTAGCATGGTGAGCAGATGGGAACTGATAGCATTTTACACAGCATGTGCAAATATACAATGTTAAGAGAAAAGTACCAGCAGTGTTTTTGTTTTAAGTACAGACATCTTATACAGTAGAAATCAGTTTGGCAAGTCCTATGTAAACATTTTACACATGTTGCCCAGCTCCTTTGCCTTCTAATAGCATGGTTTACTTCCAGATGCCCAGCCTTGTCATTAAAGAAAATCTCACGCCATACTTTTAAGGTGGCAAAATAGTCGATCTGACAGTTTCATTACTATGATAAAACTCAATTTCTATGGGACCAAATTACCTGCTTTAATTATATATTTTTAAATGGCCCATTGAATTCAAGCCTATTTAATAGGTGTTCAATGTAAACCTGATTCATCATTGCTGTTGGCAGAATTCATGATCGACCAAAAACATCAATCGAAATGCAAAGACGTTGTCCAGTTGTTTATGACGAATGTTTTTGTTGCCATGCCTCCATGTTATGTCCTGACATTAATTTGGTGCAGCTATAATAAGGAGGTTTGAAGAATTTCTGAAATCCTTCTATTTGAAAGCAGTGTCTACGATTCACATGCCGATCGATCATATTTTGTCAATCAAACTTTATGAATTTTGTGGCAATGTTTACATGTTAGGAATTCCTTGGATTAATTTTAATGTTTAATCACTCAGGAAGAAATAAGGATGGTTACAGCAGAATGATGAAGGATAGAGTCAGCTTGGTGCTTTAAATCCATTGGAAACTGCTCATTTTGATAATCAAGAACTGGAAGCTTTTGGGAAAACTAACACTCCCTGTGATTTTTTTCCTTAATACTAATGGGTTACAGTAATCTTAAGTACAATGTTCTTTTAACTCAGTGTGAAGTTTTAGGAGCTGTGCATCAGGCAATTATTATGTTAAAGAATGAGATTTATTAATTTCATCTTTGCTTCGAGAGAAAGATGGAAAAATCTGGAAATGAAAATGCATTTCTGTTGGAGTACACCTTGAATTAAATTAGGTACTTCTGTGGTTAATAGACATTTTCCCAATTCAAAAGCCTTATATTGCACATTGCAATTAGTAGGAATAATTGTTATAATTTTTAAAAAGCTATAAATGGAATTTGTCCATTTGCCGTTTAAAATATTTTAGTGATTGATTATTATGGTGCCCAGTGCACCATGACCCAGAGCGAGTTTTCTCACTTCGCAGCAAAGTTTTCTGCTTTTTACTCATGCAATTCATTAATCATGCAACTGGGCTCCTGAGCATTTTTTTCTTGGGGAACTGCATAGACAGCAAAGAAGAGTTATTCACCATCCATGAGATATTCTGGCTTTCCTGCCTCAGGTGCTGTATTTAAAGCCCAGCTACAACACCACTGCAGTCATTGTCGTCAAGAATTGGTCCTCACACACTCTGCTCCTTAACCGATATTACCAGACATAGTAGTGTAAAGGTAAAAACAAGGACTGCAGATGCTGTAAACCAGAGTCTAGATTAGAGTGGTGCTGGAAAATCTCAGCAGGTCAGGCAGCATCCAAGGAGCAGGAAAATCGATGTTTCGGGCAAAAGCCCTTCATCAGGAATAGAGCAAGCCAATCCTTTTTTTAATTTTTGGATTGTGAACAAAAATGGGGATTACTTTAAACAAAGGAAACTGTGGAAGGAGATGTTGCAGGTTTGAAAACAAGTTACTGGAATTCATTGTAAGTTGTGGTTGCATGATTGCCTTGTTAAAGAAGTGAGGGGAGGATTGCTGTACTTGACAGCACAGTGGGTCCCTGTTCAGAGCTGTTTTGTAAAGAACCAGCCCATGGATTGGTTTTTGAATCAGGGCCAGTTTTGTGGGTCTGGAATGTTTAGCATGACCATATACTGATGAGCTTCCCCAGCTTCTGTGTGATCAATACAGGGAGAAATGCCTCTAGATTTAAAGAAAACAATATCTTCTCTCCTTGCAGGGAAACAACAAAAACATTTGAAGATAAATAGCTATTTTTACTCACTATTTGCCTATACGTTGCTGCTTCTAACCAGCAACTGATAGACTGAATCATTAATGTACCAATTGCTCTGTGCCTTCAGTAAAGTATGGAAAGAACTTGGAAAGAGGAAGAATCAGATTGGAAATCAGATCACTCAAAGGACACCACATTGAATCTGGTGGACTGGGACCATTGAACCAGATTTGCTGAATATATTTTTCTCCATCCATAAATTATTTTTGTTTGTCCATATATATTTACCTGTGTATGTAGAAGGTTGAGAAGGATTAGCCTTTAGCTTAGAGAGTTTTAAGTTGGTAATCAATGTTTAGTTATGGCCTTTTTGTAACATATTATTTTCATGTTAAGTACAAAAACCTGCCCAATATTTTCTATTAACCTGAGTTTATCAGCAAAGAAACTTGGGGACTTTGAATAATTTGATGAAATTTTTAGCCTTTGTGACAGTGCCTGGATAAATGAGGCTTGAGTACCGACTGAGTCAAGAAACAGAGAAAAGTAAAGTTGACACTTTTCTTTGAGGATAGAGACCTGAAGGTATTGGTGGTTGGTGTGGTGAAAAAGTAACAAATCTTTTTTTCTATGAGGCAAGCCACCAGACACAGTCAACCCAGACATAAATTGTAGAATCGTCAGCGATGTGTCCCAGGTGAAGTGAGGCACGCCGCTGTTTAGAAAGAAAGTCTATGATCTTCTGCACGCTGCAAAGTTAAGTGTCACCAAATTGTCTCTTTTACTTCTAACTCACAAAGCCCCCAGCCAGTCTAGCTCTGCCACTGCACATGACTACAACTCTCACTATTGCATGCATCACATCCACTCAATGACTCAAGCTCATCTCATCCTCCTTTTCCCACCCACTGTGCCTCCTATTCACTCACTGGGAATAGCTCTCTTACTTTTGCATCACCTCTAACTGGTCTTACATCCACTGTCTCATCTGCAGTCTTTCTCTTTATCATATTTCAAGAATATCTGCCCCCATATCTGGACTGATATTTCAACAGTCCCTGGACCTGTAACCTGTAATCGCAGGAGAGATCATGGCCCAATCCCTGGACTGTAAGGACACAGATTCCGCAGGCTCGAGTTTGACCAACAACCTGATTGACCATGACCAACCTCCTGGTTTAGAATAGGACCAGCCCCTTATGGCAATAGCCCCTGATTGATTGTAGTCCACTTTCACTCCACTCAGGCCTGTTGACTTTCACACATAGACATTTGCTTGAAGCACATGAAGTTTGTTTGCCAAGTGAACAGCCAGCACATGCTGCAGCTTTGAAGATGACATAGAATGGTTTCATAGAGCCTTCTTACTCTCTCTGACTGGTAGAAAGCAATGCAGACTACAAATTGAAGATCTTGTGACTTATGAAACCAATGTGAGACACAAAGATTTGGCATTCGTAAAACAATGCAGAAATTAGAGGGTGTGTGCTAAAAGGCTCACTAAGAGTCATAATGTGCATTGGATGCAGAAACATCCTGTGTAAATGCATAAGATGCACATCTGTCCCCGTACATAAAAGGACTTGTGGGCGGTACAGTGGCACAGTGGTTAGCACTGCCGCCTCACAGCGCCAGAGACCCGGGTTCAATTCCCGCCTCAGGCGACTGATTGTGTGGAGTTTGCACGTTCTCCCCGTGTTGGCGTGGGTTTCCTCCTGGTGCTCTGGTTTCCTCCCACAGTCCAAAGATGTGCAGGTCAGGTAAATTGGCCACGCTAAATTGCCCATAGTGTTAGGTTAGGGGTATGGGTGGGGTGCGCTTCAGCGGGTCGGTGTGGACTTGTTGGGCCGAAGGGCCTGTTTCCACACCGTAATGTAATGTCAAATGTATAAGTCATTACTTGTCTCTGAACTCCAAAGTAAAATATTGTAGAATTGAAGTAGTGTCTGAGTTGGACTGAGAGCAGATATGATAAGGTGAGACTGATCTGCTGAGGTTTGCCAATGCTGAGTTGCACTGTCGAAAAGGATGATGCCTATCAAGCAGATCTTGGCTCTGAAGTTGCATGATAACCAATGCAAGCATTCAGTGAGCTGCAGCCAACTGATATCTTTTCTGATTTGAGTCTTGGGAATTTGTGTCATCGAGTCTCCTGAGAGGAGAATAGGATTGGAAGTGACAGATAAAAAAGGTGAGTTGGGGCTTTAATGAGATGCAAAAGCACAAAAATAAATAACTGTCATTCAGTGGTGTGATTGTTATATTCGTGACTTGGGGAAAAATATCAGGGAGTTATTTCTCACGATGAGGATTAGATATTTTCAGTCTTTTTAATTTTCCCACCTTTCTTGCCATTACTCATGCCACAGCAGGAAAATTCCACTTTACGTATGTTTAACCAGTGGTATTGACAGACAAATGGCAGCATATTTGAGCCACTTGCTCCAGTGGCCAATGACTTACCTTTGAAAATCTCTGTTATAACAAAAGCTTGTTTTTGTTTCTTTTCATTAGTATAGATTTTGCTAGCTAGGCAGCAGAAATAATGTTCCAATAGCATACTAGGCATTTGTAAATATTTGGATATTCAGTAGGACTGAATAGGAAAGTGAAAGCATTGGTTCCACACAAGTTGGAATTTTCCCACATAATGAGAACTCCAGGTTTTATACTGACACATATTTCATTACAGGCTTTGTCTTTTTCCTATTTCATTTTCCAATGTTAATGTTCTTGTCCAATTCAAACTTTAGCAAACAATACAATAACTGCATTTTTTTCCCCAAATATCTTGGCAGACATGAAAAGGAAATCATCTCGTCTACAAAGTCTTCCAACAGCAGACACCACTCACATTTCCAAAGAGGGCGAATAAGGTTTGAAGCAAACTGAGAAATTGGGCTACACTTCACATTGGCACTGTGCTTTTTTGTTGAACAAATGAGTTAAGCTGCTAGTCAAGGACATCATTTGGTAAAATGTGTAGACTCAGACTTTGTTTCTCATTGCTTTGCTAATAAGGATTTGAAACAGTGGGATACCATTAACATTGACATGGACCCTTTCGCCCACCTCCAACACACTGCGTCCACCTGGACACCCCGCGCTGGCCTCGACCTCTTCATTTCCAACTGCCGCCAGGACATTAACCGCATCAACCTGTCTACCTCCTTCCCCCACTCCAACCTCTCACCCTCACAACGCGCAGCCCTCCAATCCCTCTGCTCCAATCCCAACCTCACCATCAAGCCAGCGGATAAAGGGGGCGCAGTGGTAGTCTGGCGCACTGACCTCTACACCGCTGAAGCCAAACGTCAACTCGAAGACACCTCTTCCTACTGCCCCCTCGAGCATGACCCCACCCCCCATCACCAAACCATCATCTCCCAGACCATACAGAACCTCATCACCTCAGGAGATCTCCCACCCTCAGCTTCCAACCTCATAGTCCGGGAACCCCACACTGCCCGGTTCTACCTCCTTCCCAAGATCCACAAGCCTGACCACCCTGGTCGACCCATTGTCTCAGCATGCTCCTGCCCCACTGAACTCATCTCTATCTACCTCAACACTGTCATATCCCCCCTAGTCCAGGAACTCCCCACATACGTTTGAGACACCACCCATGCCCTCCACCTCCTCCAAGACTTCCGTTTCCCTGGCCCCCAACGCCTCATCTTCACCATGGATATCCAATCCCTCTACACCTCCATCCGCCATGACCAGGGCCTCCAAGCCCTCCGTTTTTCCCTCTCCAGACGTCCCCAACAGTACCCTTCCACCGACACTCTCATTTGTTTGGCCGAATTGGTCCTCACCCTTAACAATTTCTCCTTTGAATCCTCCCACTTCCTCCAGACCAAAGGGGCAGCCATGGGCACATGTATGGGCCCCAGCTATGCCTGTCTCTTTGTTGGCTATGTAGAGCAGTTGATCTTCCGTAATTACACCGGCACCACTCCCCACCTCTTCCTCCACTGCATTGATGACTGCATTGGCGCCACCTCGTGCTCCCGCGAGGAGGTTGAGCAATTCATCAACTTCACCAACACATTCCACCCTGACCTTAAATTTACCTGGACCATCTCTGACACCTCCCTCACCTTCCTGGACCTCTCCATCTCCATTAATGACGACTGACTTGACACTGACATTTTTTACAAACCCACCGACTCCCACAGCTACCTGGATTACACCTCTTCCCACCCTACCTCTTGCAAAAATGCCATCCCGTATTCCCAATTCCTCCGCCTCCGCTGGATCTGCTCCCAGGAGGACCAGTTCCACCACAGAACACACCAGATGACCTCCTTCTTTAGAGACCGCAATTTCCCTTCCCACGTGGTTAAAGATGCCCTCCAACGCATCTCGTCTACATCCCGTACCTCCGCCCTCAGACCCCACCCCTCCAACCGTAACAAGGACAGAACGCCCCTGGTGCTCACCTTCCACCCTACCAACCTTCGCATAAACCAAATCATCCGCCGACATTTCCGCCACCTCCAAAAAGACCCCACCACCAGGGATATATTTCCCTCCCCACTCCTTTCCGCGTTCCACAAAGACCGTTCCCTCCGCGACTACCTGGTCAGGTCCACGCCCCCAAACAACCCACCCTCCCATCCTGACACTTTCCCCTGCCACCGCAGGAACTGTAAAACCTGTGCCCACACCTCCTCCTTCATCTCTATCCAAGGCCCTACAGGAGCCTTCCACATCCATCAAAGTTTTACTTGCACATCCACTAATATCATTTGTTGTATCCATTGCTCCCGATGCGGTCTCCTCTACATTGGGGCGACTGGGCGCCTCCTAGCAGAGCGCATTAGGGAACATCGCCGGGACACCCGCACCAATCAACCACACCGCCCCGTGGCCCAACATTTCAACTCCCCCTCCCACTCTGCTGAGGACATGGAGGTCCTGGGCCTCCTTCACCGCCACTCCCTCACCACCAGACGCCTGGAAGAAGAACGCCTCATCTTCTGCCTCGGAACACTTCAACCCCAGGGCATCAATGTGGACTTCAACAGTTTCCTCATTTCCCCTTCCCCCACCTCACCCTAATTCTAAACTTCCAGCTCAGTAACTGTCCCCATGACTTGTCCCGAACTGTCCAACCTGCCTATCTCCTTTTCCACCTATCCACTCCACCCTCTCCTCCTTTACCTATCACCTTCATCCCCTCCCCCACTCACCCATTGTACTCTATGCTACTCTCTCCCCACCCCCACCCTCCTCTAGCTTATCTCTCCACGCTTCAGGCTCACTGCCTTTATTCCTGATGAAGGGCTTTTGCCCGAAACGTCGATTTTGAAGCTCCTTGGATGCTGCCTGAACTGCTGTGCTCTTCCAGCACCACTAATCCAGAAATTGACATGGGTCTGTGCTAATGTGGAAGTGAGAAGCCATTGGTAAATAAAATTACAAAGTTGGGTGACTTAATGTAGAGGATCAACTTTGGCAAGGCAAAACAGCCCTCTTCTCATTCAAAGTAATTTTGGGACGGTAACAATTAAGAGCATGCCTGTGCTGAAAGGTAAAATGTTGATGAAGTAGAAAGTCTTTAAGTGTAGGAAGTGGAAAAATAACCTTGCATGTTTAACAACATTAAAGCAACATTAAAGCGTATGTAAAATAAAACCAAAGGTCTGTGAATTAGTATATGAAATCATAAGAAATAGAGACTGACATTGAACATTGGTACTTTGGCCCTGGGCTGTCATTCAATACAATGATAGTTGATTTTCTGCCTCAACTCTACTTTTCAGTACTATCTCCATATCCCAGTATCCAAATGTCTCTGCATCTCTATCTTCAACGTACTTGAAGCTCAACATCGCAGGTCTCTGTGATACAAAGTTCCAAAGACATTTCTCGTCTTGTGATTTTTAAGGAATCAACTCCTTACTCTTAGATAATGACCCCTAATTCTAAAGTCCCCACACAGTTGAAGTGTTCTCTTATCATCCATACTGGGAAGTATCTTTCTATGTTTCAGTTAAATCACCACTCATTCTTCTACATTCCAGAAAATATGGACAGAATCAACTCAATCTAGAATCGTAGGACAACTCTAGGAATCAGTCTACTGAATTTAATTGTAATTTCAGTATCAAAACCATGCACAGTCCTTCAGATATATATCGCATATATCATAGAGTTATGCTAAGACAATGTGTCTTATATTTTCTTCTCTTTAGACTTTCATGGGATGTGGACTTTGTTGGAGAGACCAGTATTTGTTGCCAATGCAGCCCTTGAACTGAATGGCTTCCTGAAGACATACCAGAGGGCAGTGATGATTCAGTATCAATACTGTGGACCTCGAGTCACATATAGGCCAGATTGCAGATATAGCAGATAATGTCCTAGTGTTCCAAATGGGTTTTTACCACAATAAGGTTAACTTTACATTCCAGATTTGTGAACTAAACTTAAATTCTATTAATGTGGTGGAATTTATACCTTAAGTTACAAGGAAATCTGCCTTGGTCTCTGGATTACTCGTCCAGTAGCTAAATAAGAAGTGATGTTATTGGAAGATATAAAGTTATTAGAGGATTTGACAGGTTAGCTGCAGAAAATGTGTTTCTCCTTGTGGGAGAACCTAGGACCAGAGGGCATAAAATCAGAATAGGGGGCCGCACATTTAAGACAGAGATGAAGAGGAATTTCTTCTCTCAGAAGAGAGTGAATCTATGGATTTTTTTTAACCAGAGGGCTATTGAAGCTGGGTCATTAAATATATTCAAGGCTGAGATAGACATATGTTTAATTAATTTTAGAATTGAGTGTTATCGGGTAAAGGCAGGAAAATGGTGATGAAGATTATCAGATCAACCACGACCTCAATGAATGGCAGAACGACATATTTCTGCTCTTAGGTCTTATGGTCTAATGACTCTTAGTCTCAAAAGTCTTTGTAATAAAGGCAACCATATCATTTGCCTTTTAGTTGCTTGGTTTGCATACAAAAGCAGTTTCTGATTTCTGAACAATTCATGAATGGAAAAGAAGACAAGGATGAGGCTCCTGGGAAACATGATGTGACTGTTGAAGCAGGAATAGCTAAAACACAAAATGGCAGTTATTTCTGTTATGCCATTCTTCATTAGTGACCTTTATTAGACCTTCATTAGTGACCATTCTTCATCAGAACTTACATAAGACCAAGACTTGGAGGGAGTGTGGGGAGGCATGAGGGCAGTGGCTCAGTAGTTAGCACTGCTGCCTCACAGTGCAGGTTAGCTGGATTGGCTGTGTGAAATTGCCCATAGTGTCTCGGGATGTGCAGGCTAAGTAGGAAATGCAGGGTTACAGGGATAGAGTGTGTGGGGGGTGGGTTAGGTCTGGTGTGGGTGCTCTTCAGAGAGTCAGTGTGGACTCAATGGGCCAAATGGCCTGGTTCCACACAGTAGGAATTCTATGGATCCATTATGCAAATAATATAATGAAGGAAAATGATTTGCTGGCTCAGGTGTTATCTTTGTGCCTGGCCATGTACTGGGTCTGGACAGTGCTGGAATAGAATGAAACGGTTTGCAATATTTTTAAGTTCAGATCTTGGAGAATTGAGATGGGAATGCCAAAATTCTGGAAACACTGGAGAAGTGTATGTTGAGTGGACCAGAGAAAACCTTGGGATTTTCTTCATTAGGACTGGGATACTGGCAAATCTGGGCATTAATAAGGGAAGGTCTGAGGTGATTCGAGGATCAATGACCATCGGGAAAGCAGCTTCGAGATGAGTGAACACTGCAACCCAATTGGTTACTCATCCCTCCCCAGACAATCATCATTATTTACTAACGGGAGATGAGGCAACCATGGCTGACCAGGGAAGTCAGGGATAGCATAAAAGCAAAAGACAAAGCATATATTGCGGCGAAGGGCAGTGGGAGGCCAGAGGATTGGGATGCCTACAAAGACCAACAGAGGACAACAAAGAAAAAAAAAAGGAGAGACAAGGTTAAATATGAAGATAAGCTAGCCTGTAATATTAAAAAAAGATTGCAAGAATTTCTTTAAATCTATAAATGGCAAAAGTCGACATTGGACCACTGGAAAATGATGCTGGAGAAGTAGAAATGGGGAACAAAGAAATGGCTGAGGAACTGAATAAGTACTTTGTGTCAGTCTTCACGGTGAAAAACACAAGTAATATCCCAAAACGGAATAGGGGGACAGAGATGGGTAGAGTGGCTATCACCAAGGAGAAAGTGTTAGAAAATTGTACGGTCTAAAAATGGATAAATCACCTGGATTGCATGGCCTACATCCCAGAGTTCTGAAGGAGATGGCTGAAGAGACAGTGGAGGCTTTAGTAGTGTTCTTTCAGGAATAACTGGAGCCAGGGAGAGTCCTAGAGGACTGGCAACTCGGCAATGTAACACACCCCTGTTTAAGAAAGGAACAAGGCAAAAGACTGGAAATTATAGGCCGAGTAGCCTGATCTCAGCTGTTGGTAAGATTTGGAGTCCATAGTGAAGGATGAAATTTCAGAATACTTGGAAGTGCATAGTAAAATAGGGCAAAGTCAGCATGGTTTCATCAAGGGGAGGTCATGCCTGACAAATCTGTTAGAATTCTTTGAGAGGTAACAAGTAGGTTAAACTAAGGAGAGCCAGAGGATGTTATCCATCTGGACGTCCAGAAGGCCTTTGATAAGGTGCTGCACAGAAGATTGCTGAGTAAGATAAGGGCCCATGGTGTTAGAGGCAAGGTACTGGCATGGATAGGAGATTGGCTATCTGGCAGAAAGCAGAGAGTGAGGTAAGAAGCGTTTGTCTCAGGATGGAAGCTGATGACAAGTGGTGGTCCATAAAGGTCAGCGCTGGGTCCACAACTTTTCACTTCATACAGTAATGATCTAGACAAAGAAATGCAGGGCATTCTGGCTAAGTTTGCAGATGATACAAAGACAGGTGGAGGGCCAGGTAGTATTGAGGAGGCGGGAAGTCTGCAGAAAGTTTTAGACAGTTGGGCAAAGAAGTAGAGGATGAAAAAACGACATGGGAAAGTGTGAGGTAATGGGAGTCCTAGTTCAGGTTTCTGTGAAGGTAAATTTGCAGATTGAGTTGATAGTTAGGAAGGCAAATACGTAATTGTCATTCATCTCAAGAGCTGAAAAATGTGTTGCTGGAAAAGCGCAGCAGATCAGGCAGCATCAAAGGAGCAGGGGAATCGACGTTTCGGGCATAAGCTCTTCTTCAGGAATGAGGAGGGTGTGCCAAGCAGGCTAAGATAAAAGGTAGGGAGGAAGGACTTGGGGGAGGGGCGTTGGGAATGCGATAGGTGGAAGGAGGCTAAGGTGAGGGTGATAGGCAGGAGAGGGGTTGGGGGCGAGAGGTCGGGAAAAAGATTGCAGGTCAAGAAGGCGGTGCTGAGTCTGAGGGTTGGGACTGAGATAAGGTGGGTGGAGGGAAAATGAGGAAGCTGGAGAAATCTGCATTCATCTCTTGTGGTCGGAGGGTTCCTAAGTGGAAGATGAGGCGTCTTCCTCTGGGCATTGTGTTGCCATGGTCTGGCGATGGAGGAGGCCAAGGACCTACATGTCCTTGGCAAAGTTGGGGGAGGGGGGGGGGGCAGTTAAAGTGTTCAGCCACGGGGCGGTTGGGTTGGTTGGTGCGGGTGTCCCAGAGGTGTTCTCTGAAACATTCCGCAAGTAGGCGGCCTGTCTCCCCAATGTAGAGGAGGCCACATCGGGTGCAGTGGATACAGTAAATGATGTGTGTGGAGGTGCAGGTGAATTTGTGATGGATATGGAAAGATCCCTTGGGGCCTTGGAGGGAAGTGAGGGGGGAGGTGTGGGTGCAAGTTTTGCATTTCTTGCGGTTGCAGGGGAAGGTGCCAGGAGTGGAGGTTGGGTTGGTGGGGGGTGTGGACCTGGCGAGAGAGTTGCGGAGGGAGTAGTCTTTCCGGAACGCTGATAGGGGAGGGGAGGGAAATATATCCCTGGTGGTGGGGTCTGTTTGAAGGTGGCGGAAATGACGAAGGATGATGCGATGTATCTGGAGGCTGGTGGGGTGGTAGGTGAGGGCCAGTGAGGTTCTGTCCTGGTGGCGATTGGAGGGATGGGGTTCAAGGGCGGAGGAGCGGGAAGTGGAGGAGATGCGGTGGATAGCATCATCAACCACATCTGGGGGGAAGTTGCGGTCTTTGAAGAAGAAGGCCAATTGGGTTGTTCGGTATTGGAATTGGTCCTCCTGGGAGCAGATGCGGCAGAGGCGAAAGAATTGAGAATATGGGATGGCGTTTTTACAGGGGGCAGGGTGGGAGGAGGTGTAGTCTGGGTAGCTGTGGGAGTCGGTCGGTTTATAATAAACTTCCTTGTTGAGTCAGTCTTCCGAGATAGAAATGGAGAGGTCTAGGAAGGGGAGGGAGGAATCTGAGACGGTCATTCATCTCAAGAGGACAAGAATATAAAAGCAGGGATGTACTTCTGAGGCTTTATAAGGCACTGGTCAGACCACATATAGAGCATTGTGAGCAGTTTTGGGCCCCATATCTCAGGAAGAATATACTGGCCCTGGAGCAGGTCCAGAGGAGGTTTATGAAAATGATCCCAGGATTTAAAGTCCTAACATATGAGGAATGCTTGAGGACTCTGGGACTATACTTGATGGAGTTTCGAAGGATGAGGGGAGATCTGTTTGAAACTTATAGAATATTGAACGGCCTGAACCAAATGGATGTTGGGAAGATGTTTCCATTGTTAGGAAAGACTAGGAAGCGAAGGCACAGCCTTAGAGTAAAGAGAAGACAGAGATAAGGAGAAACCTCTTTAGCCAGAGAGAGAGGTGAATCTGTCAAATCCATTGCCACAGAAGGCTGTGGAGACTGGATCGTTGAGTATATTTAAAATAAAGATAGACAGTTTCTTGATTACCGGGTTATGGGGAGAAATTGGGAAAATAGTATTGAAAAATCTATCGGCCACCATTTAATGGCAGAGCAGATTTGATGAGCCAAATGGCCTAACTTCTGTTCCTACATCTTAAGGTCTTCTGGTCTTATTAGTTGTTTTCTGAATCAGTGTTTAGATACAATTTTTCAGCCTAATAAAATGAATGGATGAAAATAAATAGTAAAACAGCAATCTCATTTTCCAAATAAGGATGGCTGGCGCTTGGAGCTCAAGGACCAAAATAGGATGATACCTTAACTGGTAACTGGAACAGAAGAACCCTAAATTCGAGGTGGCCCTTCCCTAGTGGTTTGGAATTTTCAGTAGAAACGGCTTTTGCCAGTAGGCCATATTCTGGGGAGTTGGTGAGGTTGGCGTTAGGGTGTGGGATGATGAGGGGTGAGCATCACTTTCTAATGGAGCCTAGAGCTGATGATGCCTTGAAACAGGCAAATAATAATATTTTTTTCCTGTTTGTATGAAGCACGGGTCTATGGCAGGTGGTCACATGAACCGTCTCCTGCCATCTATTGGGGCCTGGAGACCAACCAGAAAATCCCAGTTAGCCTCCAACAATAGATCTGGATAGGCTTTCACTTGGTTACATGTTGCTTGTCGGCAGCCAGACCTAACATACAGTCCATGCTGAAACTAGACAATTCACTGAGGACTGAATGCAGCCAGGGTTTGGGTGAGCTAATAAGTTGGTCATAGTAAAAAGTGAATGATGAGCACATTAATGCTCAGGCAGCTTTGTTATTTTATTAATCAACACACTTTGATTACCCAGGCATTTTTCTTTCATAACCATTTACTCTCTGACACTTACACATTTCCTGTTTTTGGTTGATATTACTCAAGGTAGTTATTGAATGAAATGCCCTCAATAATTCCTTGGGTGAACTGATGTCAGCAGGAATAAGCCCAATAGATTCTGGTGAGGTAGCAAGAATATGCTTTGAGATGATATTTCATGGCTTGCGCTCTGGACTATGTCTTAAGGGGATGATATTTCCGATGGCATCTCTCTATCGAACTAGTTCCAAAAGATCTTTTGACAATTGTATTTCTACTATTATCCATAAAGAAGTGGGAATAAACAAGTACAGTTCCCAAGTGACCATCAGAAAGTTGTTGGAAACCTCAGACAAATGACAGGAGATGAGGAGAACCTCCTGAGCAAGTTCTAATTCATGCTAATTGAGTTGATTTAACTTCTTGCAAGTTTGTTTTTTTTTGAGTGTGGATAAACACAGATGGAACAAATTGAAAGTGAAAAGCAAGACTAGGACTTAAATAATGCTAACAGTTACCACTGGATATGTTAAAGTGTTCTGTAGATGTCTGATGGACTTTTGAAATGGGGTCATTGTTATTCTGTGGGTAAAGACAAAACTGTATAAACATTTCTCTTAATTCATGGAGATTATAGAATCCACCTTTCGAGTCCACCTTTGAAGAACATCCCATCCCCACAACCCTATCCCTGTAACCCTGCATTTCACATGGCTAATCCACCTATCCTGCACATCTCTGGACACTGTGGGTAAATTAGAATGGCTAATCCACCTAACCTGCCCACCTTTGGACTGTGGGTGGAAACTGGAGCACCTGGAGTAAACAGACATGGGGATAACATACAAACTCCACACAGTCATCTGAGGGCGGAATCAAATGTGGGTCTCTGGCGCTGTGAGGCAGCAACACTAACCACTGAGCCCCCAATAATTTTCACAAGTGATCCCCAGTAACATCACCGAATCATAGATTTGTTATAGGGCAGAGGGAGGCCATTCAGCCCACTATGTACACACTGGCTCTCCAAATGAACACCATGACACTGTGCCTTTTCAACAAATCCTGCATGTTGCTTCTATATAGATGATCATCTAATGCCCTTTTGAATGCCTCCATCTTGTCTCTACCATTATTCCAGGATTGCATTCCAGACCTTAAAATATCCTGTACTTTTGTTTCTTTTGCAAATCACAATTAATCTGTGTCCTCTGCTCCTCAATCCTATTATGAGCAGGAACACTTTCTTCCTATCAATTCTTTCTAGATTCCATGATTTTAAAAGCCTCTGTCAAACATCCTCTTAATCATCATCTCTCCAGCAATAGAAAACCTAACTTCTCTATTCTATCTTTGTAATTTAAGTTACTCATCCCTGGAACTTTTTTTTAAACCTCTCCTGCTCTGTCTCCAATGTGTTCACATCCTTCTCAATGTGTGACACCCAGAACACCAATACTCCAGCTGAGGTCTAACTCGTGACTTATACAAATTTATCATAACCTCCTTGATCTTACACTCTATGCAACCATTAATAAATGCTGGGATGCTATAAACTTTGTTAAATACAATCTCCACCTGTCCTGCCATCTTCAGTGATCTGTGCATATATAAATCAAGGTCCCACTGCTCCTGCACCCTTTATTTTAAATGATGTCTTCATATTCTTCAAATGAAATGAACCACCTGACAATTATAGAGTCATAGCGCGGTACAACACGGAAACAGACCCTTTGGTCCAACACATTGAGGCCAACCAGATATCCTAAGTTGATCTAGTTTCATTTGCCAGCACTTGGCCCATATCCCTCTAAACTCTTCCTATTCATATACCCATTCAGATGCCTTTTAAATGTAATTGTACCTGCCTCCACCACTTCCTCTGGCAGTTCATTTCAGACAATGCATGAAAAAGTTGCTCCTCGTGTTCCTTTTAAATCTTCCTCCCTCTCATCTTAAACCTATGCCCTCTGGTTTTGGACTCCCCTACCCTGGGGAAAAGACCTTGTATATTTACCCTATCCATGCCCGGCACAATTTTATAAACTTCTATAAGTCACCCCTCAGTCTCCAATGTTCCAAGGAAAATGGACCCAGCTATTCAGCCTCTCCCTGTAGTTCCAACGTTCCAACCTTGGTAACATTCTTGTAAATCTTTTCTGAACCTTTTCAGGTTTTACAACATCTTTTTTTAATGCAGGAAGACCAGAACTGAATGCAGTATTCCAGAAGTGGCCTAACCATGTCCGCAACATGACATCTCAACTCCTATACTCAATTCTGTGACCAAAAAAGACAAGCATACTAAATGTCATCTTTATATTTCTCCATACTGAATTTCATCTGTCACTTATCTGTCCACTCCATCAATCTGTCTATGTCCCTTTGAACTTCCAAATAATCAGAAGCATTAGCAGTAAAGAATTGATGGCCCTAACAACCTCTTCTGTACTGCATGATACTATCTTTCCATGATTCTATGATAAGCATGATATCAAGTGATCAGTTCCACTGAACAGATGACTTTTCTGTGGTCTTATATTTAGTAAGAGTAAGAGTTTAGAACTGTGGGTTAGTTAGAGCTGTTCCTCACTGGGCATAAGTTAATATGGGAAAAGTTAATCAAAGCAAAACAGATGGAGAGCTAGGGAACAGCTGAAGTCTTGTGACATGAATGGTACAAGCATGTACAAAGAACCTTGTGGAACTGACTATTGGGTGTAGAGTTTATGCAATAATCTTTCTTCGATATAACAGTGAGATTAGAGCCTGGTATATCTTTCATTGCCATGTATTTGTTTCAATAGGTAAAAAAAATTATATAAAGAATTGTTATTCTGGAGATAGTTTTAATATTAACTTGTCGTCAACCTGTCTCTTGAACATAACCTCATGGATGTAGGCATGAAGACACACACCAAAAGACTATGGGCTGAATTTTACTTGAAATTGGTCAAGCGTCAATTTTGGTGAGTTACATGCCGTAGTTTCTCTTTGTGAGTTTTAGCAAGATTTCTCTCGCCCTCTTCCAGAACTCATCTCATAATCCATCCCTATGACACTCACTCACTACTGGAGAAAGTACTGGCTACTGACGTGACCTCCCAGGATTCCTGGAGCTAGATCCATCTTTGAAAGCCAGCTATGCACCTAGTCAAGTACTGGCAGTTTGCAGCAACTCTGCAGGGTTTCTGTCAATGCAGAAGTGTTGTATAGAGGGCAATTGGTCCCTTGCTTTGATGATGGGATCCTGGAGATTCTGGGGAATATGTGTAGTCACTGCCCCTGGGCATGCCCTGGGATGTTGCTGCCAGATGTCAAAGATGGAGGACTGAAGGGACAAGTGGCAAGCTGGGGTCACCAGTTAACACTCTAACTCTCATGTTGGGATATGTTGCTGTCTAGTTTCTGCTTGTCTTTCCACAGTTGCTGCCAAACCTGTTGAGTTTTTCTAGCATTTGCTATTTTTATTTCTGAAAACACAGGATATGTTTTCTCCAATGTGTGAAGTTAAGTAAATATTATTTCACTAAATTGTCATTATAAACTAATGCAAATGAAACAGTAAAGAAAAATAAAATCTTAATTCTTGACAAATTAGTCTTCACTGATTTCTTTAGTTCACTGCTTGCTGTGAAGCAAGTTGTAGACTCCTGGTGGGTTTGAAGAATGGGAATCTGCGTATCAATGAGACAATATTATGTAAGAATAAGAATGTTAACACATGCTATTATATGCAAAATGGCCTCTCACTACGCGATAGTGAGAATCTTGTTTCGCTATTCCACATGATTGGAAAATTTGACTTTTTTGCCCTCAGAGTTAGGAATCTCATACTGCTGATCTCGCACAATTCTCCCAACTCTTTCCTCATTGACATATCATTCAAGGACAGGGAAAGTTCTGTCCCCTAGGCTTGAAGTTTTCTTCACCTTTGTACACAGAGGTATCGGTAAGCTTGACCAAACCAATGATAGTATGTCCCTATGGTACCCACTCACTGCCTTCTCCCACTCACTGCTGAAGGAAATACTGGCTACCAGCTAGTACCAACTATTCTCCTTATACCTTTCCTCCTGGTTTCAGATTGAGAGGCAGTTTGCGCTTGCCCTTTGTGCCTGCTTCCAGAATCAGCTAGAAATGTTAGTAGCTTAAAGGCCTCTCGGATTGTGTGTATCGACATCGTATATAACCACAATATACTTTCACCTTTTTTGAACACCTACCAGATGCTGCAAAGAATGAATCCCTGCCCATAAAACTGACTACTTTTCTCATTCTCAAATCCAACTTTGCTTGTTCAAGGATCAAGCAGAACTTTGTGAATACATTTTCAGGATCAGCTGGGAAGAAAAGAAGTCATGCCACTCATTTATTATATGCAAGTTAATGAACATTCTAAAAAAAAATCCTCCTTGAAACATTTCTGTTTTGATTTTTCAGATGACTTTTGTCACATCACTACTTCAGTGGGCTGGTTTGGTATTTTGATACATAACACTTTGGCTAGATGGGGCCATCCTTAATGCTGCTTGCTTCAATTTGGTTAACTCATTATTTAGTTAATAAAATTCATCTCAATTGTGGACTCCAATACAATGGCAAGCAGCTTTTGTATTGCTTATATAAACCATTACTTTAAATAAGCAGTGTCAAATACAACAACCCTGCTCCAGTGCAAATGATATATTTTGTTGAAGAAGAAAATGCTAAGCATATGCTTACATCACTTTACAAACAGTAACCAGACAGCTTGTCACTTGGCCACAGTCACACTGCAACTTGACCTCATTGCATTACAGCTGGTGGTGAGCTGGAGAAAGCAGTGAGGATCAAATTGCCAAGGATCAAGATTTTATATTTCTATATTGTATCATGTATATTGATTTATAATGACAGTTTGGTGGAATAATATTTACTTAACTCTGCGCACAGGGGAAAACACATGCAATGTCTTAAGAAATAAAACAGGAAGTGTTGAAAAATACTCAGCAGGTCTGGCAACATCTGTGGAGAGGCAAACAGAGGTAATGATTCAAGTCCAATATGACCCTTCTTTGGAACTGAAAGGGGCTGGAAAATAAAAGTTTTTTAATACTGTTGGCAAAGGGGGAGGAGGAGCAAGTGGAACAGATGGTAGGTGTGCCAGGTCAAAAGGAGTTCTAAGAGTTCTGGGAGAAGATTGTTAGATGAAGAATGGGTATTAAGGATGTTAGTGGTAAGTATTAATAGCAGAAAACCACTGACAGCAAACCCAAGCAAAGAAGACACTAGGAGGGGATATAATCAAATTGGGAACAGTGCTTATGGTCTGAAGTTGTTGAACTCAATATTGATTCTTGAAGACTCTAAATTCCTAAGTGAAAGACAAGGTGCATTTCCTCCAACAATAAGAAATTGGCATAAACTATTTTTTTGTTGTTGGACTGCTCAGAAAATAAATTACTGCACTTTCAGCACAGGTTCCCATTACAAAACAAAAATTTATTTTGTTCTCCTTCACTCACCCACACAAAACTGAACAACAATAAAAGTAAGCAAGGAGTGCATTGGGTTGTAAAAGTTTCCAAGAAAAAACAATTTAATATTGCCCAGTTCAAGGAAATAATGTACTGCCTTTAGGTAAACGCTGAACAGGCCTTTAAAATGTAACCCGACTCCTGGTTCATGGACAGGGAGATGTTGCAACATCAACAGTGTGCCTTGCAAAAGTTACACGTCAAATGTGTTGCACTGGGAGTGCTGCAAAGTAACAAGAGGTACCCAACAACTTATGTCAGACCGAAGCGCTAGTTAATATCGAGGCTTTCAGCAGGTAAAGCTGAAAGACAAATTGAAAAGAGGTGGCACGCTTCCTTTACAAGGGAACCCTAGCAACCATCGTGGACCATCATTTTCCCCAAGGCTGTAAAGGTCAGGAAATTGCTTTAAAGGTCAGGAAAAACCTACCAGAATTTAAATTCAGTGAGCAGGAAAGGAATGACTAGCAGCCATCCAAATGGTGACAGGGGGGAGGAAATTGCAAATTGGTTGTTCTCACTGGCCAAACCCTTCATCTAGCTATCTTCAGTTTATTCTGACTCAATGGAAGTTGAATTCAAGGATCTTTGATGCTGGAATTAACATGCATGCTACAAGCATACATTTTAGACCACACACTAACATTGGTAGTCAACAGCCCATTGCTATGAACAGAAGCATCAGGATTGAGACACCTTTATGAAACTGAAATTAGTTGGTGACTAACCACTGCCTGTGCTAAGCAAACCACAGCCAGTTTCTCAGTTTAACTTCAAACTATTTTCCTGACACTTTTCCTCCTGGTTTCAGATTGAGATTGCAGAGGTTGCCTGTGCATGCCCCTCTCCTTTGTGTCTTCTTGCAACCCAGAATCAGTTGAAAAATCTGTGCAGGACAACTTTGTCCTTGTGTCACCTTTGGCCTCTATTTGGGGCATGAATTATTTTCTGTGCTGAGATTTTTTTTTAAGTGAGATTGATCTCCATGGTGAAAGAGCATGATCGACATCATAGAATCCCTACAGTGTGGAAGCGGGTCATTCAGCCCATGCAGACCCTCTGAAGAGCCTACCCTAACCCTGTAACCCTGCATTTCTCCATGGCCAAGCCACCTAGCCTGCATATCTCTGGACACTACGGGCAACTTAGCATAGGCCAATTCACCTAACCTGCACATCTTCGGATTGAGGAAGGAAACCAGAGCACACCCACACAGACACAGGGGAAATGTGTCAACTCCACACGGTCACCCGAGGCTGAAATCGAACCCGGGTCTCTGGTGCTGTGAGGCAGCAGTGCCAACCACTCAGCCACTGTGCTGCATTTAGAGTCAAACAATTTCTTCAATTTATACTAACGTGTTCCACAATACCATGACAAGAATCTAAGAGAATTATACTTTAACATAAAGCCTTCAAAATAAAGCATTTTGGAAAATCTCCACAAGCATCGATGGATGTTTTGATCATTTTTGCATAGTCACTGCTGCAGCAGGTCACAAAACACAACGCCACACTTGCACAGTGTAATGCCCAATTAATCAATGCACTTCTGCTCAGTTTGGAGGGGAATGGACATAGGACTTCACTCATTACTGTCATTTTAATGGGAAGGCTACTTGAACCTTTGAAAAATGTAGGCAATATCCAGGCAATTTTTCTGAGTTTTTCATGGAAATTTCATTGATACTTAAGTAGATGGGCAGAACCCCCTTGGGAATTCGCTCTTCAGAAACATGCGGCCAAAGTCAAAATGATAACATTCAGCCATATTGGTGTCTATTTGAACTGAAAATGACTAACTCCTGGGTTTGATTTGAAGGTTTTTGGTTGATTAATTCCTGAGGCCCAATCGATTGTCCTTGAAGTATTAGCCAATGAAGACGCAGAGATAAATAGAAGAAAAATGAGAATTTGTAAACCTAAATAAAAATAGAAACCTGCAATATACACATATCAGTCACTATCTGGAAAAGAGTGACAGTATGTAATCCTTCATTTGATGTGTCATGGTTAAGGAGAGAGACAAAATGAAGAAAGGAAAACAAAAAACAGAAAGTGCTGGAAAAACTCAGCAGGTCTAGCAGCATCTGTGGAGAAAAGTCGGAGTTAAATTTTTGGGTCCAACTACCCTCCTTCAGAACTGATAGTAGTTAGGAAAAAAATGATTTTCATACAGAAGCCGGGGTTGCAGGGAGGGGTGAGGGAAGGAAGGAGAGTAAACAATAGTGGAGATAAAGCCCAAAGAGAGGGAACGCCAGTTGGACAGAAAAAGGAGTGGGTAAAGGTTAGTCAGGGATAATGAATGGCTACTAATGAGGTCTATTAGTGACTGACAAAGGGTAGCAGCCCATGTGGTGCCAAGGCCTGGTGTGTGGGAGTGGGAGTGGGAGTGGGAGGTGGGGAAAGGTGCTCAAGCTGTAATATTGTTGACCTCAATATTAAATCCAGAAGGCGGCAGGGTCGCAAGCAGAAGTTGAGGTGTTGTTCTTCCAGCTTGCGCTCAATTTTGCTGGAACACTGCAAAAAGCCTGAGATGGTGATATTGCCCAGGGAACATGGTGCTGTGTTGAAGCAGTAAGCAACAAGAAGTTCGGGGCCTTTTTTTGTAGACCAAATGCAAGTGTCCTGTGTAGTGGTCACCACGTCTGTGCTTTGTTTCCCCAATGTAGAAATAACCACATTGTGAGCAGCAAATACAACAGATGTTGCAATTTCTGTTTTTATTTCGGATTTCCAGCAATCACTGTCCTTCCAATACTTTTGTCAAGGGGGGCAAAATAAAAGCAGAGGACATAGAAGTGACTGCAACAACAAGGGGAATTATCAAATTGATAACTCCTACCAGTGAGCTCCTCTCTTCTCTACGTCTGATAACCTGACGTTGGGAAAAATGTTTTGAAAGAAGGATGAACAGAGGTGTTAAGGCATTTCAGTGTAAAAGCTGTCTAATTAAGTAATTAAAGCAAAACATTGTGGAAGTTACAAATTGGAAATGAACACAGAAGATGCTGGAGAAACTCAGCAAGAGTGAAGAGAAAAACAGAGTGAATATTTTGAATCCCACATGTCTCTTCCTCAGATGGAGTCCCAATGGACTCTGAATTAACTCTGAATCTCTCTCCATAGATGCTGCCACACCTAATTAAACAGTGTCTAACCAGAGGTTTTATAAAAAATTGAAATATATTCAAGCTAATCTTATAGGAATCTAAATATATGGTTCAACGTACATTTTCTTTGTTGATTCTTTTTAAACTAAAGAGTTACATGGAGTTATAGTTTTACCTAAGCTTCTTTTAACTAAAGGACAAAGACAACTGTAAATTCATAAACTACTTTTTGACATGTTCTTGACTGAAGTTTTTTTTCAAAACAACGGCCTGTATATTAGACAGGGCTTAGAATCGCTCACTGTGAATCTGTGATATATCTTATTTATAAGGTATTTATGTTTATTAAATTACCACCATGTGTCAATAGTGCCAACAATGTAATATCCATTTAGAGCTATTCTGTGTTCATGAAATAGCTTTTAATAGCTATTGAAAAATATATTTTTGTTGGCTTTTCTCAATCAGATTGAAGTATTATATAGTTACAAAGAGTTTCACGCATTGCAATGTTTCCTGATGATATTGTGATTGACGTCCTTTTTTGGAATCTTCTCATCAAATGGAGTGTATGTCAGGTGTGGCATGTTTGACTCAGAATCACAAGATTCTGACATCTAGCCATTTTTGAGAAGATTTGTAGCTTAGGTCGATGATAAGTAAGTAAGTTAACTCGCTGAACATGAAGGTTTGTTTTCAGATGTTTCATCACTATACTAGGTAACATCATCAGTGAGAGTCTCTGGTGAAGCACTGGTGGTTTGTCTCACTGATGACGTTACCTAGTATGGTGACAAAATGTCTGAAAACAAACCTTCAAGCTCCGCGAGCTAACTCACATACTTATTCTGACATCTAGTTTGGGTTTAACCATCGAGCTCAAAAATTAAAGTTGATAATCCGATATAATACTGAGAGAGCACTGCGTGTCAGAAATGCTGACTTCCAGCTGGAATGCTCAAATCCAAAGCCCCAGCTGCCTGCTCTTCCAGATCCCCACAGCAGTGGAACAGGAGAGGTAACCTGGTATTCTGGCCAATATGTATCCCTTGATTGACTATAATAGATATAGTGAAGCAGTAAATATAAAAATATTTGGATTTTTGGAAGATGTTTGATAAGGTGCCACACATTATGCGAGTTATAAATATCAGAGCCTGTAGTGTTGGAGGTAGTATGTATTAGCTTGGATTGGCTAACAAATAGAACAGAGAGATTTGGGATAAGGGAGTATTTTTCAGAATGGCACCTGTAACCAATGATGTGCCAAAGGGATCAGTACTAGCCCTATAATTATGTACAATATTCATTAATAACTTGGTTAAGTTCAGTGAATGCACAATAGGCAATCTTGTGGATGATACAAAATAGGTGGGAATGCATGTGGTGAGAATGAGGGACAGAGATGGGTTAATCACATGGACATAAAACTTGGTAGATGGAATATCATGTGGGGAAATGTGAGACATTGTTATTTAAATAGAGAAAGACTGCAGAAAGGCTACAGATCAGGTGGATTTAGGAGTCCTTGTCTGCGAATCACAAAAAACTAGCATCCAAATGCAGTGGAAAAAAAGGTAAATGATATTCCATCTGCAAAGTTTTATACGTACTTGGTTAACTCATCTGTATCACTCTGCAGACTCCTTGTGTCACTGGAATGTTGGCTTTTATTTCAAAAGGAATGAAGTATAAATGTTCAGAGGTTTTGCTAAACCTTTATAAGGCACTAGTACAGACCACAGCTGGAATACTGTTTACATTTCCCAAATTCTTATCGAAGGGAAGATATACTGGCATTGGAGGTAGCACAGAAAAGATTTACTAAACTGTTATCATATATGTCTGAAAAGGAGAAGTTGAGTATATTGAGCCTGTATTCATTGAAATGGAGAAAAATGAGAGGCAAGCTAATTGAAACATGCAAGATTCTTAGGAGACTTAAAAGGATAGAGATCTTGAACCAGAGGTACAATCTCCCTTTTACAAGAAAGATGAAGAGGAACTTATTTCCTGAGAGGGTAGTGAATCTGTGGAATTCTTTACCACAGAGAGTTGTTGAGGCTGGATTGTTCAATATATTCAAGACTGAGATTTTTTTTTAAATTGCAAAGGGAATCAAGGGCTATAGAGAATATTCAACGAAGTACAGTTGAGGCTTAGTCGGTTAGTCATGATCTCATTGAATGACAGAGTAGAACTGATGGGTTGAATGGCCTACATCTGCTCCTGTGTCTTGTGGTGTTATTGCATTTCTTTAATTTCCATCATTTTATATCACATTTATTTTCAAACTTTAATTTTTTATTGAATAGATAAGTGACTCCATAGTTACTTCAAAGTAGGGTATTTAGGTAGTAAAATACAACACCCTATAACCTAACTCTACATTGAATTTCTCTGTCAAAAAGACATAATGCGAATGATCGGTGATGTTTAAATGTTATGTTGCTCTCTATACTGGTACATCCTGAAATGTTCTTGTAGATTCAGAAAGTTCAACAATGAACTGTTTGAGTGTAAATCTAAAAATCTCAATGTATTTCAGTGCAATAATTGCTATGCAAATTAATAAACACTTGCACTGATGATTCCAGATAATATATTCTTTTAACACACACACAACATCTTTTTAAATCAGTAACTCTAGGTTTGTTATAATAAATAGGAGAAGTTCATTACCTTGGGTAAAATTATTGGAATTCAAACAATCTAGATGAATTAGAGAAAAAATAATCAATGACAAAATTAACAGAGTTCTTCAAATAACTTTAAAGTCTGGATTCCCATTTATTGACAGGTTCGTTTTTTTAAACTTTTTTAATACAACACAGTGAAACAGTGATGCGGAATACATGAGATATATAATAGTATAAAAAGATAATTAACCTTCCCGTTAAAAGACACTTATAATTGACATTAAGAACTGTCTGAAAATAAATATGAATCAATAAATACAAAACAATCACTGCACAGTCCTTAACTCTTTGATTGCTAGGGTTGCGTTCGGGGATAAAAAATGCTTTGATTCAATTCTTGGTGTGTACTAAATTGATCGTGGCCACCCATAATAGACAAAGGGTTATGACAAGAAAATGTAAACATAAATAATCCATAACATATGACCGGTTATGTTCATATCTGGAGTAACATTGTCTTCCTGCTTCCTTGACCTCTACCCACCACTCAGCAAACAGGGAGAAATCAAATCAACTGACTCGAAATGACTGCAGGATGAACCCTCTCTATTCAGTATATTAATACTTATCAGAACCATGCAATGGGCTGAAGAAATGGCAACAGGGGAACCATAATATCTGGGGGAGAAATAGATTGTGATTCCCTGAATATGAACACAGGTTCTATCTGTGTTTGCCAATCACAGTATCTTTTAAGATCAAGGAAGGTATGTTTTTAACAGTTTACTGAAGCCATATACGGTGGACGAATTGAGTTATGAAACAAAATAGATGATGCAGTGACATAAATCAAATTACAATGGACTGAATATTTCAGTTTATAGGAAAGTATCCGATGAGGATGTTTTAAATCACATTGGGAGCACTCCACCACCACAGTATCTCAACTGTCGGTCTTCATAAGAAGTACAATTATGTTAACTAGGTAATGACAGGAAATGATAGGTCAGGTCAATTATGTGAATTCAGTTCCTTTCCTGTTATTTAATTCTTGGCAGCTAAAGGTTAGAGACAGGAAGAAAGAGAAAATTCTTGAAGGATGTGGAACAGTAATATTTTCTAAATTAAGACATTTAAGAAGTTCAGTAATTACAATAGCCTGAAAATGTATTAAATCATGTTAAAGGCAAACCTTTAACTGTCTAAAAGCCACTTGTCACTCATGTTTCCATACAATAACGAGCTCTGATTTCTCTAAAGTTAATCATATTGGTGAATGGCTATTTGTTACATCAGTGCATAGCCTAATAACAGGTGGGCCCCAAGGGGAAGCAATTCTTAAAATCAACAAAGATTTCAGTCAGTCATTGAGTTTTACAATACTGAATAAACAATCCTTGCTGCATGATTGCTTAAAGCAAGAGCAACCCACAGTAGCTCTGTACTGAACAGGTGGAAGATGGAAGAGCCCACTTCTGCAGATGTTTTATCCATTGAACCATTTTTAAAGGAATGTTTGAACAACATTTCCATCCTCGTGGCAATGAATGATCTCTGCTCTTCACTAAGTTTCTGTCCTCATAGTGATAATGCAAAGGAAAGGAAGGGTGAAAAATGGGAGTTTTAATCAGTTTTAATCCACAAACATTATTTCACATAAACATTATAGATCTTAAACTACATTCTTTTCAAAGTGTCTTTCTTTAGCTCCTACCCTGTTTGCCATGTTTAATTTAGCAGTAACTGTGGATCTCTGTCAGTTCATAAATTGTTAACTACACACGTAATGCACATAAAATTGAATGTTTAGTTATGGCACCTTGGAAAGACGTTGCTGTGGTGCACTGCTGTTGTCTATAGTTACCAGTCTGTATACAATAACAATAACTAATGAGAATACAAGTATTCATTGAAAAATAAGATATCCTATTCTGACTGATTCCTATGAAAATCAACACACACCTTATTTTTCAATATTCATTTGTAAGAAATATGTTATGAATATTCAAATGCAACTGTTTGAGAAACTAAACACACTTTGGATTCTATCTAGTTCATTAATACACATTTCTTCAACCAATCAGGAATTGAACCCATGACATTAAACATCATGTACAGTACATTAACTTAATGCTGATGTTGTTCTGGCAGGAATTTCAGGCAAAATTCATTTCACTGTTAGTTTTGTTTAAAATTTCCATTTCTGTCATTCTAAAACAACTTCAAGCCTTCTATGCAAAATAAAATCCCTCTTGGTGGGATTCATAGAAGTTTGAAAAGCCGTTTGTGTGTGGCAATCTATAGGAACTCCCTTACTGTAATTTTACATGTCCATTTCACTGCATTTAAAACTACATGAACAATAGCTATTGAAAGCTCCACGTATTGACTTGCTCAGAACTGCTTTAACAAATGAAAAATATATTTAAGGCTGTTAACAATATTGCAGATGTTTTGGCCCCTGTTACTTAGTCACAGAACAGTCCAATTTTCTAAGCTTCTATATTCCTGGTCTCCTACTAAAAGGAGCAAGTGCAGCAATATTTCCTTATTAGACAGATAGCAATCCTCTTTGGAAAATGAATGCAAAGGGTCTGTCTGGTTCAGGAAAAAGATTTAAGTCAGCAAAAAGATTTTCAAACAAACCCTCAAAATAGGAAAGAGTTCAGGTTCAGCAGGAAAGAAAGTATCAGTCTTGAGAAAGATCTTGAGACGTATTTTCTTGATTTTCCTTTCTGAAATCTGGAGTCAAAAGTTCACTAGGGCATTAAGCGTGCAGATAAAAGGCCTATACGGAATGGTGCACCAAAGAAAGACAAAGGACTGAAATACAGATGATACTGTGTATCATGAAACCTTCCCCCTCTCTCTTTTATAATCTCCACTCATGTTCAGAGCAGGCGACTCTGAGAAATTCAGCCATGATTCATATGTCTCAGGCAGAGAGACACCTGCTCATTGCTGGGTTCCAGCATTACAGCCCACTTGTTGGAAATCTTTTGTTGCTTCTGCTACAATCACACCCACTCTTGCATGGATCGCTTGCAGTACAATATGTGACGTGGTGTTCCTTTCCTCTTAAATTGAACCACTGTGTAAATCAACACCAGAAAGCACAAGGCCAGTGTACAAGGGATAACAATAGCAATGGCATTCACAGTGCTGGAAGTGTTATCGATTTTAATGACTATGTCAACGTCATCTTGTGTATCATGCCTGTCTTTGTCTCCAGTTTTAGTTCGGTCACATCCCATCCATTCTTTAAGTATGGATCTTGGATAGTTAGGCTCCACCCTGAGTTTATGATTGTTGAATTTCCAGTACTCTTTTCCTTTGTAAAAGAACGTATAGCCTGGAAATGCAAAAATAAAATTATTCAGTCTCACAGCTTAACACAGTTAAAAGTAAAAAGTAATTCAGATCCAAACTGAAAACTGTTCACAAGTTCCAATCATCCAACTGATTCTGATAAGAAGAAAGGCAACATTTTGGGTCAGATGCCCCATCAGCATTGTCAGAGCTACAAGGGAAGTTTATTTTTAGGAACAAAAGAAAAGTAAAGTAGGAGTATTATGAAGATGTGGGTATACTATATCTTTAAGAAAATGTAACATTTGGTCAAACAATTCAATTAGCTGGTTGCCTGGAGACAAAAACAAATTTGAATTCGACCAATCAGTTTAAATTGTACCCCAAAATACCAACCTCCAATCAAGTTTGATTTTAGTATATTGACAATCTTAAGAGCCAAAAACACAATCCGAAGCTTTGAGGATATA
This sequence comes from Chiloscyllium punctatum, assembly GCF_047496795.1. NCBI lineage: Eukaryota > Metazoa > Chordata > Chondrichthyes > Orectolobiformes > Hemiscylliidae > Chiloscyllium > Chiloscyllium punctatum. The sequence continues at coordinate 51,108,670 of NC_092743.1, read as the reverse complement.
AGACCAGGGAAAATTGACTAGTTGGGAGGAGAACTGCCAAACCACCAGCATGTAAAGATTGCCCGAAAAATGGCTCTCTTAAAGATACCTTTATTGATCAGTAACCTGTAAAGCAAAATCCCCAAGAAGAAGAAAACAAGACAGGAATACAGAGAAGAACCGAAAGCTTCCTGGTTTTGAGATAACAAGTTTTGTTTTATAAATTTTAACCGGGACTTTTATTGGACTGGTCTTGTAAAGGGGCAAGTAAATGATAGGTTAGAGGAAGGAGTTGTAAACAGTTATTCGTTAATTATTCTCTGTTATACTTTATGAAATGAAGTTGTCAATTTTTTTCTTTAAGTAATTCTTGGCCTCTAGGATTTTCACAGCTGACTGCACAGGATAAATCTTTTCTGTGTTACTGGTACAAATTAAGCAGGATGGTTTACCCTGTGTTGTAACAGGAGTTAGAGGTCTCAGGTATAGAAATGTATGTGACTCAGGTGACATTGTATAAAATAAAAGACTGTACATGAGGCAACAGGTTGTACACTTAACAAACATAAGAACACAAGAGGAGGGAACAGGAAGCTCTTTGTACCAGCTGTATTATTCACTAAGGTTATTGTTAATCTTCCACTTCAGCGACATCTTCACACCTTATCCCAATATCTTTAAATTCTCTGATTTTTCAAAAATCTGTCAGTATGACTTGAACAAACTCAATGACTGGTAAACAATTCTAAAGATTCACAATCATTTCAACAAAGACTTTTTGCAATGGCTAAGATTTTATTCTGAGACTGTGATCCCTAATTTTATTCCCCACAGTTAAAACACAAACACTTCTGGACAATCTGAAATAAAAACAAAGGTCCTCAGAAAATATTCAATAGGTCTTGCAGCGCATTTGGAAAAGTTAAGAGACTAAATGGGTGTAAGTTTATGTCTGCCTGGAGATGTTTTTAGTGGTAAGAGGGTATTAAATCAGACATGGATGCAGTGTGGAGACACAACTCCCTTCTTGACTTTTATCAATTAAGACTGAATTTGTAAGGCTCAGGACATCCTGGATGTCAAGCGAAGCCCTTGGGTGGGAAATTAAGGGTGTCATCCTGGGAAGCCATCACATGGGAAATAGACTCTGAGGTGGGGTCTGCAACCATGATGCTGAAGCATTCAGTGCTTGATCACAGGACCCAGAATTGAGAAGTGGGGGAGCTGCAGAAAGTCAGCCCCTTGCCCTTGTTTCTAACCTCCTTCCCCACGGAACCTGATCCCATACCTCTTATCCCACCTTTAATCTCCTTTGGCTTGGAATCCTGCACCAATTCACCCTTAGCTCTGTTGGACGACATCATCAGTAGTGACCACTGCTCAGGAAGGTGGCAATAGAGAACTGTTTATCTTCTTAGAGGCAAATTTCCACCTTGGGTGTCCTTAATTTCGAGAAAGGCCAAGCCTGGCCATTGAAGTTCTGGACTGGAATTTATGATTGGCCTGCCCTAATGTTGAAAATGCACTGTTCTCCAGTCAGAGTGTAAGACTTCCGTCACAAAGAGCAAGTTTAAACAATGGGCAAAATGTGTTCTGTACCATCACCATTGACATCTGGAAAAGACAGGACCACAGTGCTCAGATTTGATCTGTTAGTTGTGGGATTGTGTAGCCTTGTCAATTAGTTGCTGCACATAAGTACTGTACACACTTGACATGCAGGTCGCCCCGTGTACAGTGTTACATGGTTGACACCTCATTTGTAATATGCTTTGTGCTGCACCTGGCATGTACTCATGTTTTCATCATTGAACTAAGGCTGATCTACTAGCTCGATGGTAATGGTTGGTTGGGGATATGCCAGGCCATGAGCTTGTATTGGGAGTACAGTTCTGCTGTTGCTGGTGATAGCTGACAGTGCTCCATGGATGCCCAGTCTTGAGGATCTAGATCTGTTTGAAGTCTATCCCATTTAGCAACATGATACACCACACAATACAGTGGAAGGTGTACTCAATGTAAAGGCAGGACTTCCACAAGGAGTAAGCAGTCACTCCTACCAATACTGTCATGGGCAGATGCATCTGCAGAAGGCAGATTGGTGAGGATGAAGTCAAGTATGTTTTTCCCTCTTGGTTGCTTCACCACCTACTGCAGACCCAATCTACCAGCATTGACCTTTAGCACACAACCATTTCAATCAGTAGTGCCTTAGGTGGCAGACAATGAAGTTCTCCCCAGTATACATTCTATGCCCTTGACATCCTCAGTGCTTCCTCCAAGTTGGGAAAAGCATTGATTCATCAACTGAGCAAGGATGGTATGTGATATTCAGCAACATCTCTTTAATTCATTGCCTGCCTTTCTATTTACCTCAGACAGTTTGGCTGTGTTTTTGGCTACTCTCCTTTAATGTCTCCTTATTTTCTTGGGACTTTTACCTCTTTGAAAGTTCACAGGATATTAAAGGCATCAAACAAATGCAAGGTGTTGTTTCTGAGACGTACTAAATATATGTCTTAGTGGGAGAAATTAATTTACATAGCACAGCTTCTAACAGTGCTACTTTAACACATTCTCTCCCCTCAATGTTAAACACTCAGTTTTTCTTAAGTGTTAGTTTGACCCCAACTATAATGCAGTGACTTGTCATAATAATCGAGTGAAAAAAAAACTGACTTTAGAAAAAGGGCTTAGACAAGAGCAACTAAAACTGATGCTCTGGAGCTGGTAATGACAAACATTGAAAAATATGTTTAGAGTCATAGAGTCATAGAGATGTACAGCATGGAAACAGACCCTTCGGTCCAACCCGTCCATGCCGACAGATATCCCAATCCAATCTAGTCCCACCTGCCAGCACCTGGCCCATATCCCTCCAACCCCTTTCTATTCATATACCCATCCAGATGCCTTTTAAATGTTGCAATTGTACCAGCCTCCACCACTTCCTCTGGCAACTCATTCCATACACGTACCACCCTCTGCGTGAAAAAAGTTACCCCTGAGGTCTCTTTTATATCTTTCCCCTCAGACCCTAAACCTATGCCCTCTAGTTCTGGGCTCCCCGACCCCAGGGAAAAAAAAAGACTTTGTCTATTTATTCTATCCATGTCCTTCATGATTTTATAAACCTGTACAAAGTCAGTCCTCAGTCTCTGACGCTCCAGGGAAAACAGCCCTAGCCTATTCAACCTCTCCTTATAGCTCAAATCCTCCAACCCTGGCAATATCCTTGTCAATCTTTTCTGAACTCTTTCAAGTTTCACAACATGTGCGCCATTAGGTCAAGACAGCTCTGCCATTTAATAAGGTCAGGATTGAACTGATCATTCGCTCCACCTTTTACCCCCTTGCCCAACAAGAAACCATGTATCTCTGCCTAAAAATAATCAAGGAATTTGCGTCAACCACCTTTTAAGGAGAAATGTTCTAAACCCCTTTTTGAAAAAACCCTCCTTGTATTGTTCCTAAATGGATGATTCCTTATTTTCAAAGTGTCTCCACATTCTAGAATCTACTAGAAGAGGAAATAACCTTCCCATTCACATTAAGACATTCAGAATCTTATGTTTCAATCAAGTTACCTCCTACACTTCTAAACTCCAGCAGTTATAGGCCCAACCTGTCCAACCTTTTCACATGAAATTACTCACCTATTCAAGGTATTAATCTAGTAAACCTTCTCTGAACTATTTACAAAACACTGTTAAATAAGAAGACAATTCACATATGGTCTCATCAATGCCTTCTGGAGCTGAAGCATAACCTTTACTTTTCTACTCAATTTCTCTCATACAAACAATAATATTCAATTTGTTTTTCTAATTATCTGCTGTATCTGCATGCTAAACTCTTGCAATTCATAGACTCAGATACCAAGACCCCTCCGCACCTCAGGGCTCTGCAAACTCTCATCTTTTGATAATATGCTTCTGTCTTAATCTTCCTGTCAAAACAGACAATTCCACAGTTTCCCACATTATACTTCACTGGCTAATACTTTGCCTGGTTACTTAACCTACTTCTATGGCTTTGATGCTTTGTTTTAACCACTTCATGATTTGTCTATGTTTATGTCATCAGCAAATTTTGTCCCTTCATCCAAGTAAACTGTATAAATAATCAAATGTTGAGGCCTTAGCACTGAGCTTTGTGGCACAATACCCATTGCATCTTGCCAACTGGAAAAAAAATTCATGTCTACTCTGTTTTCTGATGGACAGTCAATCTTCTACATAAACCTTAAACCATGAGCTCTTATTTTCCACAAATCCTTGGATGTGCCACCTTATCAAATGCCTGCATATCTAATAGCTCCTATGTAAGAATTCTAAAGAATTGTTTAAAATAAATGAGTGTCATTCCATTAAGCCGTTAAATCTGACCAATTAACTTGTACTTTTCTAAATCATCTGGCATAATACCTTTACTAATAGCTTTTAACATTTTCCCAATACAGATGTTAAAGTACCTGATCTGCTGTTTCTTGCTTTCTATCTCCCTGTTTTTAAATCAATGAGCTTGGTTTATTATCTTACAATCTAATGGAATCTTGTCCAATTCAAGAGAAAGTTTGGAAATTTAAAACCAAAACTTCATCTATCTTATAAGGCATTTCTGTTAGTACCCTCAGATTAAGTCTATCAAGATCTGGCGCTTTGAGAGCCAGCTATATCTTCTACGGTGAAAACCAAATCAAAATATTTGTTCATATGTCAATTCCATATTTTCTATTGTTTATTCTCCAGCCTAATATTCTACAGGATCAATGATCACTTTGTTCACATTGTAAGTTGAATCAGGAGCTGAAATTAGCTTGTCGCAAAGATGTTACTACAGTTGTTATGGGGGATTTTAACATGCAGGTAGACTGGGAGAATCAGGATGGTATCGGGCCTCAAGAAAGAGACTTTGTGGAGTGCCTCAGAGATGGATTTTTAGAGCAGCTGGTGCTGGAGCCGACCAGGGATAAGGCGATTCTGGATCTGGTATTTTGTAACGAACCAGAATTGGTCAGTGACCTCGAAGTGAAGGAGCCATTGGGAAGTAGTGACCATAATACAATAAGCTTCAATCTGCAATTTGAGAGGGAGTGGGTACAATCGGAAGTGACAATATTTCAGTTGAATAAAGGGAAATATGGAGCTATGAGGGAGCAACTGGCCAAAGTTCAATGGTGTAATACCTTAACAGGGAAGACCGTGGAGGAACAATGGCGGATATTTCTGTGTATAATGCAGAAGTTGCAGGATCAGTTCATTCCTAAAAGGAAGAAAGATCCCAGGAGGAGACATGGGCGGCCGTGGCTGATGAGGGAAGTAAAGAAACATATAAAGTTAAAAGAGAAAAAGTATAACTTAGCGAAGATAAGTGGGAAAACTGAGGACTGGGAAGCTTTTAAAGAACAACAGAGGATTAGTAAGAAGGAAATACGCAGAGAAAAAATGAGGTACGAAGGTAAACTGGCCAAGAATATAAAGGAGGATAGTAAAAGCTTTTTTAGGTATGTCCAAGGCAAAAAAATGGTTAGGACAAAAATTGGGGCCTTGAAGACAGAAACAGGGGAATATATTACTGGGAACAAAGAAATGGCAGAGGAATTAAATGGGTACTTCAGATCTGTGTTCACTGGGGAAGACACAAGCAATCTCCCTGAGGTAACAGTGGCTGAAGGACCTGAACTTAAGGGAATTTATATTTGCCAGGATTTGGTGTTGGAGAGACTGTTAGGTCTGAAGGTTGATAAGTCTCCGGAACCTGATGGCCTGCATCCCAGGGTACTGAAGGAGGTGGCTCGGGAAATCGTGGATGCGCTGGTGATTATTTTCCAGAGTTCAATAGAATCGGGGTCGGTTCCTGAGGATTGGAGGGCGGCTAATGTTGTGCCACTTTTTAAGAAGGGTGGGCGGGAGAAAGCAGGAAATTATAGACCAGTTAGTCTGACCTCAGTGGTGGGAAAGATGCTGGAGTCTATTATAAAGGATGAAATTACGGCACATCTGGATAATAGTAACAGGATAGGACAGAGTCAGCATGGATTTATGAAGGGGAAATCATGCTTGACTAATCTTCTTGAATTTTTTGAGGATGTAACTCGGAAGATGGACGAGGGAGATCCAGTGGATGTAGTGTACCTGGACTTTCAGAAAGCTTTTGATAAAGTCCCACACAAGAGGTTAGTGAGTAAAATTAGGGTGCACGGTATTGGGGGCAAAGTACTAGATTGGATAGTGAATTGGTTGGCTAATAGGAAACAAAGGGTAGTGATTAACGGCTCCATTTCGGAATGGCAGGCAGTGACCAGTGGGGTTCCGCAGGGATCCGTGCTGGGACCGCAGCTTTTTACAATATATGTAAATGATATAGAAGATGGTATCAGCAATAACATTAGCAAATTTGCTGATGATATAAAGCTGAGTGGTAGGGTGAAATGTGATGAGGATGTTAGGAGATTACAGGGTGACCTGGACAAGTTAGGTGAGTGGGCAGATGCATGGCAGATGCAGTTTAATGTGGATAAATGTCTGGTTATCCACTTTGGTGGCAAGAACAGGAAGGCAGATTACTACCTCAATGGTATCAAATTAGGTAAAGGGGCTGTTCAGAGAGATCTGGGTGTTCTTGTCCACCAGTCAATGAAGGCAAGCATGCAGGTACAGCAGGTCGTGAAGAAGGCTAATAGCATGCTGGCCTTCATAACAAGAGGAATTGAGTATAGAAGCAAAGAGGTGCTTCTGCAGCTGTACAGGGCCCTGGTGAGACCACACCTGGAGTACTGTGTACAGTTCTGGTCTCCAAATTTGAGGAAAGACATTCTGGCTATTGAGGGAGTGCAGCGTAGGTTCACGAGGTCAATTCCTGGAATGGCAGGATTGCCTTACACGGAAAGACTGAAGCGACTGGGCTTGTATACCCTTGAGTTTAGAAGACTGAGAGGGGATCTGATTGAAATGTATAGGATTATGAAAGGATTGGACACTCTGGCAGGAGGAAACATATTTCCGCTGATGGGGGAGTGCCGAACCAGAGGACACAACTTAAAAATACGGGGTAGACCATTTAGGACAGAGATGAGGAGAAACTACTTCACCCAGAGAGTGGTGGCTGTGTGGAATGCTCTGCCCCAGAGGGCAGTGGAGGCCCAGTCTCTGGATTCATTTAAGAAAGAATTGGATAGAGCTCTTAAAGATAGTGGAGTCAAGGGTTATGGAGATAAGGCTGGAAGAGGATACTGATTGGGAATGATCAGCCATGATCATATTGAATGGCGGTGCAGGCTCGAAGGGCTGAATGGCCTACTCCTGCATCTATTGTCTATTGTCTATTTTTGTCATGCTACAGCTGTACAGGACATTGGTTAGGTCACTTTTGGAATATTGTGTGCAATTCTAGTCTCCATCCTATTGGAAGGATGCTGTGAAACTTAAAAGGATTGAGAAATGGTTTACAAGGATGTTAGGAGAAAGTGAGGACTGCAGATGCTGGAGATCAGAGCTAAAAAATGTGTTGCTGGAAAAGCGCAGCAGGTCAGGCAGCATCAAAGGAGCAGGAAAATCAACGTTTCGGGCATAAGCTCTTCTTCAGGACAAGGATGTTACCAGGCTTGGAGGGTTTGAGCTATAGGGAGAGGCTGAATAGACTGGGGCTGTTTTCACTGGAGCACTGGAGACTATAGGGTTTATAAAATCATGAGGGGCATGGATAACACAAATAGACAAGGTCTTTTCCCTGGATTGCGGGAGTCCAGAACTAGAGGGCATAGGTTTAGAGTGAGAGGGAAAAGGTCTGAAAGGGGCTTAAGGGCAACCTTTTCACACAAAGGGCGTTGCGTTTGTGGAATGAACTGCTAGAGGCAGTGGTGGAGGCCGGTATAATTGCAACATTTAAAAGGCATCTGGATGGGTATATGAATAGGAAGGGTTTAGATGGAAATTGACCAAATGCTGTAAATGGGACTACATTAATTTAGGATATCTGGTCGGCATGGATGAGTTGGACCAAAGGGTCTGTTTCTGAGCTGTACGTCTCTATGATTCTATGATCAGTTTTAAATTTCTAGCGAGATTTTTCTAATATTCGAATTTTTCTCTTTAAATCAAATGTTGCCATTTTTTGCATTTTTTTAATGCATTCCATTCAATCTTCTGACTTGCCATGCAATTTTGTGTAATTGCATGCTTTTACTTGAAGTTTGATACTATTTTTAACTTTGTTAGTTAGCCTTGGATTATGAGCCCTCTCCCTGGAATTCGTCTTTCTCAGAGAGATGCATCTATTTTGTGCATTCTGAAACATCCCTTAAGCATCTGCCACTGCACCTCTCTCAACCTGCCCTCTCACCTACTTGCCAGTGAACGTGGCTTTCATGCCTTTGTCATTGGCCTTAGTCAGGTTTAAAATACTAGTCTTGGACTTCTTCTTTTCCTCAAACTTAACGTAAAATTCAATCATGTTCAAATTGGTTGACATTTCAAAAATAAAACTAAGGAAGTTAGAAATGTTTACATGGAAGAAAACAAGGCACAAAAGGAGACTTCACACCAATTAAAAAATTTATATGGAATACATAGGTCAAACTTAAAAAACATGGTAACCATTAATTCTTACTATGTATATGGAGTTAAGCTCTCAAAAATTGAATTTAAAGAGCATCCTAACGAAGTAAAGGGCAGGCAAGAAAAGAGTTGTTAAGGTAGGAAATTCCATTGCACAAAACACACATCTCCTAATTCTCAAAATATATTTGCTTTAAGCACAATACCATTGTGGAATTACTTATACTGTTACCAAAGTTTTCATTGACTTTGTACCGAAAGGTGATGCAAGTCAAAAATTGACCAAGTGAAATCTGGCAGTCAGGTGAAATGTCAAGCATTAAAAAGATTTACGGTGGTGTTGATGGACAGGATGGAGATGTGAGCCAAAACATCCTGCTGTGAGGGTACAGGATCTTACACACTTACAGGGTAGACTTTCCTTGTTCATACTTGTACATGAAGCATCACTCAGACACAGGAAAGAGAGGGAAATCAGACAGAGGAGTGCATGCCTTGCATTAAACTTCTAGCTAGATTTTTCTAATATTCTAATTTTTCTCTGTAAATTAAACATTGCCAATCCTTCACTTACATGTATGAAGAAGAATGTGTCTGCATGAGATGAGCTGTTGAAACTAGTCAGATGCAGCTACTGTCTTAAGTCAAGTAGCTTGAGTCTTCAAATGTGGAGCCGTACAAATTAAAAAGAGATTTCAATCCTTACAACTGAGCTGATCTCGGATCCTGGTTTTTGATTTGACTAGAGACTTACAGCTAAGAGGATGCTGCTTTACAAATGCTATTCTTGACCTTTGATGTTCAATTTGTAACTAAGGCAGTAAAATATATTGAAACTGAAGGTTAAAACCTGCTTGGATTTAAAATTCTACTTGTTACATTTATGAAAAGCATTGACAAAAATCATTAAAATTACATTTTGATTCAATTTCTACACAGCAACTTTGAAGTTTGAACAAAATAACAATATCAGCAGTTAATCATATCTACATTTGCTCTTACCACTTTCTTTGCTGACAAAGGCCCCTTGTGGAGACTTGGGGATTCCTTTCCATATTGAAATGGATTTGGGATAGCCATTGTCTACAACATGTGTTTCTTCATTGTACCTCCAGTACCTATAGGGAAAAAGGAAATGTACGACTATAAACATTGAGGAGAGAAGATAAATGTTTCTTGTCATAGCAAGATGTTTGCAGTGAGGTCTTGGGGGTGTTGAAGGCAAGGGCAGCAATTGGCTTTATGAGACCGTTCCCTTGCCTCCTCTCCATGCCTCTGACTGCCACCAGATTTTGGAAAATGGAAGTTGTATACTAAGCCAAGGTTGCTTGGATTATAATCAATCAGGAGAAAGTGAGGACTGCAGATGCTGGAGATCAGAGTCGAACAGTGTGGTGCTGGAAAAGCACAGCCAGTCAGGCAGCATCTGAGGACCCACAGAATCAACGTTTCAAGCATAAGCCCTTCAACAGGAATGAGGCTTGTGGCCCAAGGGGGCTAAGAGATAAATGGGAGGGGGGTGGGGCTGGGGGGAAGGTACCTGGTAAATGCATAGGTAGATGAAGCTGGGGGTGTAGGTGATAGGCCGAACAGGAGGATGGTGCAGATTCCCAGGTAGTAAATCTGAGGCTCTTGAGGTCATTAATTGGCCATTTAAGGGGCTTAACTGATGGCAAATGGGAAAGTTCCAAAGTTGACCTTTTTTTATGCGGGAACACAACTGGTGAGGTGGCCAGAAATGGGTGAGCACCTTTCTAGGGCTAACCTGCTCAATTATTTCTCTTCCTTACCACCTCTCTTGCCATCACCATGCAGGGTAAAATTTCACCCAATACCTCCTTTTCTTGAATTTTTTGAATCCCCTTCTTTGAGCCTCTTGACCAGGGGCTGCGTACACATAAAAACAGCAAGCTTGTGAACTGAAGTTCCCTGAGCCCCCAGCCATTGGCTTGGGCTGGTTGAACTTAGAGAAATGACATCAGGTGTGAATCCTTATTTGGTGGAAGAATAATAAGGTTAGCCTAAAGGTATCCCTGGAGTGAGCTTATAGTGGAAAGACACTGGCGCATCCGATGAACTAAAAATTGATTAAGACAAGACACCACAGTTTGGGAAGATAAAAAAAAGGATAAAATGAAGGATTTTGGCATGCGGTAGGAAAACTCCGGAGAACAGCCTTCACAAAGTTGAGTACCCTCTGCCTGGAAGCGTGGAGATAATCCCAAGACCTGGGAGAAAACACCTGGCCAGAATAGGCTTCTACCCTTGGATATTTAGCTTTTATTTTTGTTGACTGTTCAGGGAGTGTCATGGACACAGTGATTGTGCAGTTTGATTTTAGACTTGTATGAATTATATGCCTGCTGTTAACTTTTTCTGAATCAAAGTGTGAATTGTATGTCTGTTTTAACTAAACTAATAAGGTTAACGGTCAGTTGATACTCTTCTCCTCTTTGTGATGAGCCAATAACTATTGTTGCGGGCGATAACCTAGCAACAAGCCTTTCCCCTGTTTCTATTACTCCATTTGCTGGCCTGTATGGTCCACTGTTCAAATTTTAACCATTTTTGACTGTCTGTATACTATTTTACACAGGTCTCTTGCACTGCATTCAAAGGAAGATTGTCTGATTAGCACAACTGAAACTCAAACAGCATAACACAACAATAACCCAGAACTGCGGTATATCACGGAATACTGTATTATTTTTCATAAAAGGCAAAGAAATCCTGTGGCATCTGTTGGTGAACTCAGACTTGTAAAAATTTTGAATGAAAATCTATTTAATCTGAATAAGCTAAGGTATTTGAACGAAAACTTCTTGGGTTAATCCTTTTTAATAAAATGTCAAACTGAGTTTTTAAAATACATTCTAGGGCTTTGCTGGCTCGGCTATCATTTACTGACCATCTCTCAGTAGTGATGAACTGTCTTTTTGAACCACTGCAAACCCTTGAGCTGTAAACACACCCCTAGTGCTATTAGGAAGTATTACAGTGACAAGTAAAGGAACAGCTATATAGTTATTAGCCAGGATGGTGCATGGGTTGGAGGGGAGCTTGCAGATAATGGTGCTGTCATGAATCTGCTGCCCTTATTTAGTAGATATCATAGGATCCCTACAGTGTGGAAGTGGGCCATTCAGCCCATCAAGTTAGCACTAACCTCCAAAGAGCATCCGACACCAGACCCAACCCCCCACCCAATCCATGTAACCCTGCATTTCCCATGGCTAATTCATCTAGTCAGCACATCCCAGTATGTTATGGGCAGTTTAGCATGGCCAATCCACCTAACCTGCACATGGACTGTGGGAGGAAACTCACACAGATATGTGGAGAATGTGCAAACTCCCTACGGGCAGTCACCTGAGGGTGGAATCGAACCTAGGTCCCTGGCACTGTGAGGCAGCAGTGCTAATCATTGAGCCACCATGCATGCGCTCCCCCCCTTCCCTCCCCACCGCACCCCCCCCCCCCCCCCCAATCCATCCTCATCCAAAAGTTTGGAAAATGCTTTTGAGGAGCTTTGGTGAGTTACTGCAGTGCATCTTGTCAATATTAATAATGTTGGCCTGAGTTAGCACCGTTACACTTCACAGGGTTAGCGCATTGAAAATCAAGCCCCATCATTCCCAGCTGCTAATGTGTGTTGATGATGAAAGAAGTGAATTTTGAAGGTTGCAAATGTAATGCTAATGAAAACAGGCTGCTTTAGCCTGGGTGGTGTCAAGCTTCTTGAGTGTTGTTAGAACTGTACTCAACCAGGCAAGTGGAGAGCATTCCATCACACTCCTGACTTTTGCCTTGTGAAGAAAGGATCTGGAGTGGAGAGAGAGGAGATGAATTGCTCGTTGCAGGATTCCTAGCCTCTGAACTGCTTCTGTAGCTGCACTATGGATGTGGCTTGTCCAGTTCGCTTTCTAGTCAATGGTAACCTCTGGAACAATGATAGTGGGGACTCCACCATTGAGATTCAAGGGTTAATAGTTAGATTTTCTCTTGCTAGAGATGGATATTTGAAACTTATATAATGTGACTGTTACTACTACTGATCAGTCCAAATCTGGATATTATCCAGGCCTTGCTGTATTTGAACATAGTCTGCTTTAGTATCTGAGGAGTTGTGAATGGTGCTGAGTATTGTGCATTACCAGGCCCAGATCCAATGTATCCTTGGCTGCTTTGGGAGGCAAGGGAGGAGATGGATGGGGTTGTGATGCTAATTTTAAAATCCTTAATGGATAGAAGAAATGTCAGAGATAACAGGACATTTAGTTGGAATTATTATAGGCTGGGTCATTCTCCCTAGAGCAGAGAAGGCTAATAGAAACCTGATGGATGTCTACAAAGTTATTAGGGGCAAGGATAGGGTAGATAAGGAAAGATGTTTTCAGGGTCCAATAACCAGGGGCAACTGTTTTACGGTCAAGAGCAGGATGTTTAGAAGGGCTTCGAGGAATTTCTTTTCACCCAGAGGATGGTGGGTGTCTGAAACACACTGCCTAAGAAGGTGGTAGAGGTGGCAACCTCAAGACAGTGATGAAGAATTTAGATTAGTACTTGCAATGCCATACAATACAAGGCCACAGGCTAAGTGCTGGAAAATGGGATTAAGACCAGCATGGACAAGATAAGCTGGAGAGCCTTTTGCTGTGCGCTAAAACTCTATGACTCTAGGATTATTCAGGGAAAACCCAGGCAACTGTAGGCAAATGGTCCAACACCTTGGTAGGGAAACTATTGGAAAAGATTCTGAGGCACAGCATTAATCTCCACTTGGAGAGGTAATGATTAACCAAGTATAATCAAAAGTTGACGAAGAAAGCAAATGGTATATTGCTCTTCATAGCAAGAGGATTTCAGTACAGAAGCAGATATGTCTTTCTGCAATTGTACAGGGCCATGGTGAGATCCTGGAGTATTATGTGCAATGTTGGTCTCCTTAGCTAAAGGAAGATCTTCTGGCTGTGGAGGGAGAGCAACAAAGAATTACCAGACTGATTCCTCAGATGGCAGGACTGACATATGAAAAAAGACTGGATCAGTTAGAATTATATTCACTGGAGTTCTGAAGATTGGTGGTGGGAGGAGCACATAGAAATCTATAGAGTCCTAACTGGCTGAGACAGGATAAATGCAAGAAGGATGTTCAGAATGAAATTTAATCCAGAAAAGTGTGGGATAATGTGCTATTGGAAGAATAATAAGACAAGGGAGTACTTGATGAATGGTAGGACCTTAAGAAGTGCCCATGATTAGATTGATCTTAGTGTGCATGTCCACAAATCCTTAAGGCAACAGGACAAATGCATTGGATGGTGAAGAAGGCACATTGGAAAACCTGCCTTTACTATTTGAGCCATTGAATGCCAGATGAGGGGGTTATGATGGAACTGCATAAGATGTTTGTTAGGCTACAGCGTGCAATTAGATTACTTACAGTGTGGAAACAGGCCCTTCGGCCCAACAAGTCCACACCGCCCCGCCGAAGCGCAACCCACCCATACCCCTTACCTAACACTACGGGCAATTTAGCATGGCCAATTCGCCTGACCTGCACATCTTTGGACTGTGGGAGGAAACCGGAGCACCCGGAGGAAACCCACGCAGACACGGGGAGAACGTGCAAACTCCACACAGTTAGTCGGATTGAACCCGGATCTCTGGCGCTGTACTCTGGCGCTCAATGTTGGTTGTCATACTATAGGAAGGCTGTGATTGCACTAGAGATTCACAGGTTGTTGCCTGGGCTGGAGTATTTTAGCTAGGAAGTGAGACTAAATAGGCTGGGGTTGCTTTCCGTAGAACAGAAAGACTGAGGGGGAACTTGATTGAAGCATGCAAAATTATGAGGGACATAGATAGGAAGAAACTTTTCTCTTTAGTAGAAGGATGAAAGATCAAGGTCCATAGGTTTAAGATCATGGTAGGATGTTCTACGGGACTAGATAGGATAAACACAGGAAGAATGTTCCCAATGACTAGGGAGTCCAGAACAAAGCATCACAGTTTGAGAATATGGGGTAGGCCATTTTTAGGACTGAGATGAGGAGAAATTTCTTCACCCAGGGAGTTTTGAGCCAGTGGAATTTGCTGCCATTGAAAGTGATTAAGGCCAAAATGTTGAATGTTTTCAAGAATATGTTAGATATAATTTTTAGGACTGAAGGACCAAGGGATAAGGGTGAAAGCAGGAACATGGCACTGATTTGGATGATCAGCCATGATAATATTGAATTGGCTTGATAGACTCCTACTCCGATTTCTACGTTTCTATAGTTTGAGAGAATTTAAAGGCAGACTGTTTTTCATCCAGAGGTTAGTAAGTAGCTAGAACCCAACGCCTGAGGGATTGGGAGAGTGTGGAATCATCACAACAGTTAAGAAGTATTTAGATGAAAACTTGAAATGTCACAGTGTACAAGGCTATGGTCTGTAAATGGGATTTCCACTGCACCTTTACTGCAACTCTGGTTGGCTGCATGGAAATTCCTGGCCTGAATGTATTGTGTTAATTTAACATTTAATTTATGGCATTGTTGCCAAAAGAGTAATGGTTGGGTCTCCATTTTATTCACTAGTTCCCCAGTATGCTACTGAACGATATGCCTCCAGCTTACCTGCCTATTACCAGATCACCCAGTGGTTAAGAAAATGAAGGAAATAAGGAACTGGGTTGCATTAGTAAGTCGATAAGACATAAATCTAAAGAGGCTATGCTCTTGCTGTCTACACTTTGATCAGATTGCATTTTGAATTCCACATGCATTTCAGGACTCGATCAAAGGAAGGATCTGATTGGAGGAGGAATGGAAGAAAAAGCAAATGATTCTGATTCTCAGGAATTTATATGAGAAGAAAATAGTCAGTTGATTGTCTGCTTTGGAAAAGTGAAAACATTTACACCACAGCAAAAGCAGCAACCACTTGCACTTTAATAGCCTGGTTAGTAACAAAATAACCCAGAGAGTTGACAATAATGATTCAAGAAAAAAAATTGAGACCAAGCTATGAAAGTAGAAATTTTCTCTCCAAGGGTTGTGGGTCTTTGAAATTCCTTTCCTCAAAAGGCAGTGGATGCAGAATCTTTAAATATTTTTAAGGCTGCGTTAGACACCAATGGGATGAAAGATTACCAGGGATATGCAGGAGTGTAGGGTTGAGGTTAACAACCACAATCTTATTGAATAAAAGAGCTGGCCCAGAAGGTTGAGTGGCCCACTCTTATTCCATGTACATATGTTTGTATTGAGACAGACAACTAAAAGCTTGGCCAAACAGGAGGTGGGGGGTCTAACGTTAGTGTGTTCAGGTGCACAAGTTGGCCTGGCATGGCAAAGATGACGTCCTGAACTAAAGCAGAATGACGAATAACTTATTGCCTTCTCTTTATATGTTTCATGAACATTTCAAAGACTTGTTGAAATTTTTGTATGGGCTATTGGTTCTGTGCTTCAAAAGCTGAGTAGATACTAGGGCATGAAATCAGTAACAGCATCAAGGACCCTGACACACGGTGATATCTACCTTTTAAGGACAGAGCTCTATGAACAATTATTCCACTGATAACAGACTTAAAGACATGCAAAAGCTTTAGACACATACTTAAATACTTTCAAAAATTATCACAGACCATCTCAAACACCTTTTAAACTTACCTGCCTAGGTTCTTGATTCCACACTGTGAGGAACCATGAACCACATCTCCTGTAAAAGCTGGCCCAGCTCCATCAAAATTGCAAAGAGTCTGAGATGCCCATCCGCACAATATTGCTGGCAATGTCAGCAGGACTGCATGCAAAGCCTCTACCCTTTACTCATGGCAAGTGGACTTGGTTGAGATGGAAATGGGGCTCCTCTAGTCCACACCACTTGTACCCTTCATGGCCTCCTCTACCACCAAGTTTCAGATAGCTGCATCTGGAGGAGGGACTATTCACAGATACTACCACATTACATGGATGGATCTTCTTTTGACTGGATAAAATCTCTCAATGTCAGTCTCAGGGAGCGCCCAATTTCACCTCATGCCAATGTCAATTTTGAAGCAAACAGTTTAACTGTTGTGACAATGCTGTGGCTTTAAGAAGTTTGCCCTGGATTTTTTAAAAGGTGAGAGAGGTAGCGAGCAGTTAGTAAGTGAGTAAACAGCTTGTCAGGCCTTAGGTGTTGTATTAAGTTGGAATAATAGAAGCAGCCTGAATAGGTGTGGTCAAGCTCCCACAGAATCAGGGTCTTTAGGTTTAGCTTTCAGCAATTGCTGCTAGCATTTTGAAAAGATGGAAGCATTTTTTTATCCCTCTCTCAGTTACAGCCAAAAGCTGGGGGATTCTTGCCTGCTATAGTAGTTCAATGTGAGACAATCTATTTTCTGATTTTGCATTTTTGCAGGGATGTGTTTATGTGATGTTACTACATTGGAACAGTTATAGAGACATAGAGTCATAGAGATGCACAGCATGGAAACAGACCCTTCAGTCCAACTCGTCCATGCTGACCAGATATCCTAAATGAATCTAGTCCCACCTGCCAGCATCCAGCCCATATCCCTCCAAACGCTTCCTATTCATATACCCATCCAGATGCCTTCCAAATGTTGCAATTGTACTAGCCTCCAACACCTCCTCTGGCAGACCATTCCACACATGCACCACCCTCTGTGTGAAAATGTTGCCTCTTAGGTCTCTTTTATATCTTGTCCTTCTCACCCTAAGCCAATGCCCTCTATTTCTGGACTTTCCTCACCCCAGGGAAAATACCTTGCCTATTTACCCTATCCATGCCCTTTCATGATTTTATAAGCCTCTATAAGGACAGCCCTAGTCTATTTAACCTCTGCCTAAAGCTCAAATCCTCCAACACTGGCAACATCCTTGTAAATCATTTCTGAACTCTTTCAAGTTTCACAACATCCTTCCGATAGGAAGGAGACCAGAATTGCACGCAATATTCCAACAGTGGCCTAACCAATGTCCTGCATAGCACAATATGACCTCCCAACTCCTATACTCAATACTCTGACCAATAAAGGAAAGCAAACCAAACTCCTTCTTCACTATCCTATCTACCTGCAACTCCACTTTCAACGAGCTATGAACCTGCACTCCAAGGCCTCTTTGTTCAACAACACTCCCCAGGAACTGACCATTAATTAACAATAGCTACTATATCTATTATTCCGTTAAGTTTTTCAATAGAGTTAAGTTATTCCAATTCTGCCTTTCCTTTATTGTATTTTAACTATAGTGGATGAATAAAGTGTGTTTTGCTTTAATTCCAGTAGTTTGACCAATTGAATTGCATCTGGAATGCAATAACTTACATTTACCTTTAAAATCAGAAAATGTTAGGGTCTAGGCTATCTTCTGCATATTTTGAGGGGTTTTGGTCTTGTCCATAACAAAATTACCAATGTAGAAAATTTACATTACACAAATTTCTTGAGGTAAATTCATGCCAAGGCTGTTGTAGAATGATCTGGAATAATGCAAACCATTCTCAAAATAAGTAGATGATGTATCAAATAAAATATTTAACACCGATGGCAGGAAGATTCTATTTTTTAAGTTTTGAAACCTGAACCTAACAACAATGGGAATAACTAATCCGTAAAGTACTTGAGAATTCTCTCATGTTTTATAACATTGCATTAAAGCTTGATGGAAGAGTATTTAACAAGCACACACAATACCTAAAGCAATTGTACACTTGTATTGTGCAATTTCAAAGGGATTAAGCTTCTACCGAGGTCAGTCTGTGCACTGAGTGATGAGTTCAATAGAATTAACCCTAAAAGTTAATAGATTATGTGTGTGTATCATGTACAAACATTCTAACCTTTATTTGTGTGAACTGATGTGAAAAAGTCTTCTGTAAGAATGACCTTCATCTCTAATTTCTTGTTAAAGGCTTCACACATCCATCATAAGCCATCAGGACGAGAACTTAAAAGCACATTTATCACTTTGCGTTATCATGCATATATCACAGGCACAAGCACTAACCTGTCTCCTTTGAAGAAATAGGTTTTACCAACTTCTTCCCACCACACTGCTGTATCAATACCCTGAGAAGGGACTCCACTTCCAAGTTCCACCACATTCTGTGGATAGCCTAGCTCCAGGGTGGCTTCCTTGAAGACCCAGTACTTGCTCCCTATAAGAAAGTCATCAATTGTAAAAAATTCTATTGAGTAAATTATTCAGCTAAAAGATGTCAATCTCATAAGTTATCTGGTCTTGCTAAAAATAATAGTCTTCATTTTACTTCTTGATTGATACATTTTCAGTGAGAGTGACTCATTCATTTGAAGCTCTAAAAGCACAGGTAAGGCTTCCAGTTCCTTTCTGGTAGCATTTTCTGAGCTGTTGTCATTACTGTTAAGAAGGAAGATCAATAGGCTGCTGTGTATAGGCTGAATTCTCAACATATTTCAACACATTTAGACTAGAATAAAGAGAAATCATATACAAATATTTAGTAAATAAATGTAACCTTTCACCAGTTGTGAAATTGATTTCATCACAGAGGAGGAGATCAAGAAGTGTGCAACATTTTACACAATGTTCAAACTCAAAAGCAGAGTGGTTTGACAAGTAAGAATTGCAACTTGAATCCTTTAGCTTCTATTGTATTTATAGTAACTGAGATGAAATTATCTTGACTCCATACAAAGTATTTACAAACTTAAAGAGGTCTTGGCAATTGACCGTCACTATTTGTTATTATGGACACTGTGTACAATTTGCTACTGGTTTTCCAAAACAAGATTCAGATTTTTCAAATTACAATAATGTATCAACTGTAATAGTTAATGATGGATCATAGAAAATCAATGTGCCATATTTCAAGTTTGGTAGATATTAACAAAGCTAATAAAAATGGTTCACATTCAATGAGCCAATTCTTTCAGTGGATGAGCAGTTAATTGTCTTGACAACTGGAAAATGTTTTTCACTGCAAGTGGACAACTTCATGATAGTATAAGGTGGAGGGCTGTGGGGTGTGAGAGAGAGAGAGAGAGAGAGAGAGAGAGAGAGAGAGAGAGCAGGGGGCAGAGGGAGAGCAATGCATATTATTCCTGCTAATTCATTCTGGAAGCTTGGGTACACACTCAAAACTTGCCTGGTCACACCACTCTAAGTTCTTTTTCTGAGTTCAAAAATCTATTGCGCAATTCAAAAGTTTTGTTAGCTCATGTCTGCAGTCATTTTAGCCAAGGTTCCACGAGACCTCTTACATACTCTATATCTCCATGTTTGATAAGTATAAATAAGTATAACACCTCCCCAAACAAAACCTTTTCATGGATTGTTGTCTCTGGTGGTCTCTGTAGACTGTGTGTCTTATTGGCAGCCATTTTAATGAATCCTCTCATTTTGTGAAAATATCCATTATCAATTAAAATTGCTTTTTTAGAAGTCTGATATGTGAATCCAGCCAATGAAATTATAATTAAAATTAATATTTGATATTATGAAGAATTCATAACACCACTGTTTTTCAAGAAGGTTTGGTCCTTCTGCTCGTACTCTGAGCTCCTCTATAAAGAATGCATTTGGCATGTGGCAGATCTTCCCAGAATTCAACCATCTATTATTGAGGCTGAGGGACATCACTAAAAAGCAGCAATGTCCTGGGACTGAGATGATTGATCTGCAAGAACTACAAAAACTTCCTTATGTTAGGTTTGATTCCAACCAGTGGAGAGATTTCTCATCGATTTTCATTGATATCAGGTCTGCTAGGACTCCTTGATACCACATTTGTTTAAATGATATCCTGATGCATCTGTTTGATGTTTGCAACAGGATGTATTATTTCTATTAAAGTGTGTGGTTGATAGTAGATTCCAAATAGATATCTGTGGATATCATGTGCAGGCTTCATAGCTAAGCGACCTGTATGGAACAGTCCTGAAGTAAAGGACCAAGCTCAGAACAATTGCATACATATTGGAAGAATGAGGTAAAATGGTCAAAAGTGCCTTCTTCACCTGAATCTCAGATGTTTGGGTCTAAAGCTCCACTCTGCGCACCTTGTGTTTCCTAATGGGCATGAATTCATGGCACTTTGTGCAGCTCCTTGGCAGAAACCTCAGCATAACTATGGGAGTTTGGAATTGTGTCCTTTGTCATATAGGTAAACTTCAGAACTAGAGGAGGGGGAGTGGCATTTTGATAAGGGATAGCATTACAGCTGTGCTAAGGGAGGATATTCCTGGAAATACATCCAGGGAAGATATTTGGGTGGAATTGAGAAATAAGAAAGAGATGATCACCTTATTGGGATTGTATTATAGACCTCCTAATAGTCAGAGCGAAATTGAGAAACAAACTTGTAAGGAGATCTCAGCTATCTGTAAAAATAATAGGGTGGTTATGATAGGTGATTTTAACTTTCCAAACATCGACTGTGACTGCCATAGTGTTAAGGGTTTAGATGGAGAAGAATTTGTTAAGTGTGTACAAGAAAATTTTCTGATTCAGTATGTGGATGTACCTACTAGAGAAGGTGCAAAACTTGACCTACTCTTGGGAAATAAGGCAGGGCAGGTGACTGAGGTGTCAGTAGGGGAGCACTTTGGGGTCAGCGACCATAATTCTATTAGTTTTAAAATAGTGATGGAAAAGGATAGACCAGATCTAAAAGTTGAAGTTCTAAATTGCAGAAAAGCCAATTTTGACGGTATTAGGCAAGAACTTTCAAAAGCTGATGTGGGGCAGATGTTCGCAGATAAAGGGACGGCTGGAATATGGGAAGCCTTCAGAAGTGAGATCACGAGAATCCAGAGAAAGTATATTCCTGTCAGGGTGAAAGGAAAGGCTGGTAGGTATTGGGAATGCTGGATGATTAAAGAAATTGAGGGTTTGGTTAAGAAAAAGAAGGAAGCCTATGTAAGTTAGAGGCAGAATAGATCGAGTGAATCCTTAGAAGAGTATAAAGGCAGTTGGAGTATTATTAAGAGGGAAATCAGGAGGGCAAAAAGGGGACATGAGATAGCTTTGGCAAATAGAATTAAGGAGAATCCAAAGGTTTTTTACAAATACATTAAGGAAAAAAGGGTAATGAGGGAGAGAATAGGGCCCCTCAAAGATCAGCAAGGAGGCCTTTGTGTGGAGCCACAGAAAATAGGGGAGATTCTAAATGAGTATTTTGCATCAGTAGTTACTGTGGAAAAGGATAGGGAAGATATTGACTGTAGGGAAATAGATGGTGATACCTTGCAAAATGTCCATATTACAGAGGAGGAAGTGCTGGATGTCTTGAAATGCATAAAGGTGGGTAAATCCCAAGGACCTGATTAGGTGTACTCGAGAACTCTGTGGGAAGTTAGAGAAGTGATTGCTGTGCCTCTTGTTGAGATAGTCACACATGAGGTGCTGGAAGACTGGAGGTTGGCAAACATGGTGCCACTGTTTAAGAAGGGCAGTAAGGACAAGCCAGGGAACTATAGACCAGTGAGCCTAATGTCGGTGGTGGGCAAGTTGTTGGAGGGAATCCTGAGAGACAGGACGTACATGTATTTGGAAAGTCAAGGACTGATTAGGAATAGTCAACACGGCTTTGTGCATGGGAAATCATGTCTCACAAACTTGATTGAGTTTTTTGAAGAAGTAACAAAGAAGACTGATGAGGGCAGAGCAGTAGATGTGATCTATATGGACTTCAGTAAGGCATTCAACAAGGTTCCCCATGGGAGACTGGTTAGCAAGGTTAGATCTCACGGAATACATGGAGAACTAGCCATTCAGATACAGAACTGGCTCAAAAGTAGAAGACAGAGGGTGGTGGTGGAGGGTTGTTTTTCAGACTGGAGGTCTGTGACCAGTGGAGTGCCATAAGGATCGGTGCTGGGTCCTCTACTTTCTGTCATTTACATAAATGATTTGGATGAGAGCATAAGAGGTACAGTTAGTAAGTTTGCAGATGACACCAAAATTGGAGGTGTAGTGAACAGCAAAGAGGGTTACCTCAGATTACAACAGGATCTTGACCAGATGGGCCAATGGGCTTAGAAGTGGCAGATGGAGTTTATTTCAGATAAATGTGAGGTGCTGCATTTTGGGAAAGCAAATCTTAGCAGGACTTATACACTTAATAGTCAGGTCCTTGGGAGTGTTGCTGATCAAAGAGACCTTAAAATGCAGGTTCATAGCTCCTTGAAAGTTGAGTCACAGGTAGATAGGATAGTGAAAAAGGCGTTTGGTATGCTTTCTTTTCTTGGCCAGAGTATTGAGTACAGGAGTTGAGAGGTCATGTTGTGGCTGTACAGGACATTGGTTAGACCGCTGTTTGAATATTGCTCTCCTTCCTTTCGGAAAGATGTTGTGAAACTTGAAAGGGTTCAGAAAAGATTTACAAGGATGTTGCCAGAGTTGGAAGAGTTGAGCTATAAAGAGAGGCTGAACAGACTGGGGCTGTTTTCTCTGGAATGTTGTTAACACTGAATGTAACAAAGAATGGAGAAGCTACAGCTGATGAGAAAGCAAACTACAGACCTTTTAACTTCAGAAGTGTCATAAATAATGTCACACCACAAACTTAACAAGACAGAAAATCCAATAAGAATTCAACTTCGGAATTCTTCAGCTGCAGAATTCTGGACAACAACAATGCACCAGGATCGAACCCTGGGCATCCAGAGACAGACACTGTTGGTCGGAATCATAGCTAGATTCCACCATTAGTCAGGTAATAGCTAAATTGAATTGTGAAGTTTAACTTGCTGACTTGAAGGACCTTACTTTGGTTACTACATGCAATAAAACTTTAGTAAATTTGATTATCTGTGGAATTTTTAAAATAAGTACCTGAATTAAAGGCAGCTTGTGGTAATTTACACACACCTTACTGTCTTGGGGGTTTTGATGTGTTGCACACTTGTCTCAAGTTGATTATTGTGTGCCTTTTAAACTAACAGTATAGCAACCAGAAGTACCTTTCATCCCATCAAAACAGCCTTTTAATTAGATTAATCCTATTCTTTCCTCTTTTTGCTTCTACACATTGCACCATTGAATTGATGTTTATTTGTTACTATTTGGTTTGAACTTTACTGATCCAAACACTCAAAGCCTATTGTTAACATGGGTCGTCCCACATACCCCTTAGGTATTATTCTACAACCTGATCTCAGCACAAAACAAAGTAGAAAATGCAAGTTTTAACCAGTGTCATCAACAGGAAGTGCCACTTTAAGAGGCAACCAGCATAATTTTTGTTTTTGTTGAAGGCATCCAGACCACTGATAACTGTACCTGTATTTGAATGAGTGCACTGTGGGAGATTTCACTGCACACAGGCAGAGCAAATTGTGCTGGTTAAAATGTTCAGTTGCACCAGTAGGATTTACAACCACTTTGTGATCTCTCCTTGCATGTTCGTTAAACTCCTGAGCTGCAGTGAAAGGATATGTGAGACTAGTTCAAGGTGACTCACAGCTCATTTGCTATCCTTTCCCATTGGAACCATGCTGTCAACTCTCACAGCCTGATAGACTTTCTATGATGGCAGAGACCAAGTCAATAAGAGATCCTGCTGTGTGGAGAATTACTGTTTTCAGTCCCCAGGTCTACCAAGCATTGCAATTTAATTGAGCTTATCAAGAAGGTGCATTCAGTTATACACATCTGTGGAGTCACATGTAACTACTCATTCTCAGAAATGCTAGTAGAATTATTTTATCGTTACAACCGAAAAAAAATTAGCTCCGTCTTCATCAACACATCAGAAATTTAGCATTAGACAACATTAAACCTGGCCTATCTCCTGAAATTTGTCAAAGATCGCTAGTCAGATTATTTGTAATGTTGGTCGAGGCTAATGAAGCTTCTGATTCTAAGAAAGGAAAACATTATGGAGTTTTTGAGCTGAACTTATTTCAGCAGCTATAAATAGCCAGTGCAGGAGCGTGGAGTATTATGAAATGCCCTGAAATATTGTGAAAGATTTCTAATATTTATCACAATCTCATTCTACTCGCAAGGCAGTGATACGAGAAATAGTCTTTGAAAATACACTGAACCAACAAGTCAATCCTGCAGGTATAAATACTGAGATAAAATTCAAAAAGGAAAAATGTATGATCAAGCTGGAAACAAATGCATGCCATAGCAATCTAAAACTGCTGTAGAATCGAACAGGAAAATTGAACTTGTGGATTATATATTTTTAAATATATAAAAACTGTGAAGAACTAGCAAATTTTGATTCAGTAGTTTAATAAAGCTTTGTAATGGTTCATTTTTAAAAAATGCTTCATTACCTGAAACATTTCGTCTGATGTTTCCTCTGTATTTTCCTTTTAGTGTGAGTAGTTGTTTCTAGACACCCAATACTAAAGCTAATCACTATTGGAATAACTTCTCTACCACTAACAACTTCACTTCAACTCACAAAAGACATTGGTGGACCTGCAGCGCTCTTTGCTGTAAGAGTCTGGGAGTCACTGAACTGTCCACTTTTCTTGACATCAGCATGAATTGAATGCTTAGCTGTTCATAGTTAGTGGTTTCACAATGTCCTGTCATTCCACCTGATCTTTCATTCCAGCAGACTTGTTATCCTGGCAGAGCACTGCTTTCCCATTACAGTAGGAAGAGCTGCAATATGTTTCAATAATCTCTCAATCCTACGGTGCACTTTTCCAGTGGCTGATTAATAGCTTTAAGTGGTTTTCAGTTTCACCTAATAGACAAGACACAAAATTCACAATAAAATAACCTGTAACTTAGTAACAGGCTGCATTTCTGAGGCTCTTTATTGATGTATGGACATTATATCAAATGGTCTGTGTGGAGCTGCACACCGATCTGCAGGCTAATGTCTCTTAAATTGGATGACTGATGGGTATGAAAAACAACTTTCAGTCTCATTTAAGAAGCCTTTCTTATGTTGCTGAAAAAGGCAAACCCTTTTAGAAGCGTATCTGGACATGGAAAATAAAAGTAGTCAATTTATATAAGTACATGATTGAACAAACATTTGTTGATGTAGGACTCTTCTTTGGGCTGTTCTTCAGATTGTAGAAAATCGAATTAATTACGATGATCCAAAATATATACGCTGGTTTTTAGTTGTGGAAAATATACTAGTCTCTTCATTTTGTATGGATGAGTATTAATTACTTGGAGGCATGTTGCTGTAGGTTGATGGGCGAAGCTTT
The DNA here is from genome assembly GCF_047496795.1 of Chiloscyllium punctatum. NCBI lineage: Eukaryota > Metazoa > Chordata > Chondrichthyes > Orectolobiformes > Hemiscylliidae > Chiloscyllium > Chiloscyllium punctatum. The sequence goes on along the minus strand of NC_092743.1, from coordinate 51,082,963 downwards.
GAAGATGTGCAGTTAGACATTGCAGACCTGATAGGACTCTCAGCCTTTGTTAACGATTCAAAAGCTCTTGAATACACATACAATGCTAGCACACATTACAGTACTCTAAGAATAAGGGATAAGGCAATGACCCAAATCTTCTGCCCTTAGACCTGGTGAGACTGGGAACTATGATGCAAACCCTGCTTTGGGAACACATAGAATTCCTGACGCACTGACTCTTGGAATTGCCTTGGAAGTTTGAACTCTGAATGGGCAATTCCCATTATCCCTGGGACTCTTCAAAAAGTCTTTGACTCTTGAGTTTGAGTTGGAGACTTTGGTCAAATCTGATATAGTCACGTGGATAGTTATTCTTAAAAAATCTAGTCTAACTGCTTGGTAAATGCACAATTGGCCCTTTTATTCCTCCCTCAAACTCATAATTAGTTCCCTGACAGCACCCACCCACCCGCAATTAAGACCCACACTCACCTTACACAACTACTGCCACCCCATATACCTACCCAACTGTCACTCCACGCACCTCCATTTCCTACCCAGCTGCTAATGTCCCAACACTTCATTCACTTACCTATCCATTTACACCTATACGGTCACTTACATCCTCAGTGTCAGACGATGTTCCATCAATGCCAGAAGATTTGGACTTGTATACTCCCTGGCTTTGAAATGCTATTCTTTATAGGTACAAATTTTCAAAATGTCAGCAAAACTTATTAATGCCTGTTTTTGAGGCAATTTAACAACTCAGGTTTTTAGGTGGGTAAGATTTTATTTCAAAAGCAGCAATGAGAAAATATTAGTGGGAAAAATGGACAAAGACAATGACTTATATTTGCAGTCTTTCTCAAAAATAATTAAGGTCTTTAGTGCATCACAAGAGCATTATAAAACAAATATGATACTGAGCCACACAAGGAAAAATTGAGTCAGACAATCACAAGGTTTATCAGAGGTTTGCCCAGCTCACTTATTCTGTTTATGCCCTCCTGAGATTTGTTAATTCCCTAAACTGGAAATCATTTGTCTGCTATTTTGACTACACTGACAGACAAATGTTATTATCTATTGACAGGGTGAACTGAAGCAAAGGGCACGATATCACCACAGATACTCCTGGACAAATATAGGTTCCTCTCGTATTCGATAAGCATTCATCCTACAAGAAATAAATATTTTGTTACCAAGGAAACATCAGATTATTTTCTTCTCATTCAGAATGGCGTGAAATTTTTGGTTTTACTGATTTTTGTCTAATCTGATCAAGGTTGTAGGCTCTGGATGAGGTGTGAAAATACCATCTTTCATTTCACTGAAGCTTCCTTGTTTGGCTGTACCCTTTCCCCCAAGATTGTTGCATTGGTGGTGTGGCTTTTGTAACCACATTTTGACTTGGTTTGTGTCCTTACTGTTCTGACAATTTTTTCTTCTTTGATCATTCTACCCTGTTCCAGTGCTCTTGTGTTTCATTTAAATTCCTAATTCTCTCCCACTAATTTTCTCAATGTGCCAGGTTTTCAGCTTTCCTGCATCGGGTCTGAATGACTTCTCATCCTGAAGTGATTTCAACCAGTATCTCAATCCATCTTGTTCTCTCTTCTCCATGGTCACTGCTTTTCTGAACTTCCATCGACATCACTGTCAGATGTAATGGGTGGCAGGCCCAAAGGGAAGCCTGCCTGGTTTTCCCTGTGTCCTCTGGCCTCTGGGGTGAGGGGAGGTGCTCTCTCCTTGTAGCAAGGAGCCCATTCTCAAATTATAATCTAGCCCAAGTCAAAAGTTGTGTGATTTTTAACTTTGTCCATCCCAGTTCAACATTGGCTGCTCCACAATATAAACAGACAACATCCAGTTGAGCCAAATGATATGTTTCAGTGCTATGCAATGGATAGGGTGAGATGTGTCGATAGTTTCTAATAGGAAACACAGGCAAATTTTGTTTCTCTGTATGTTGTGGATTCTTGATGGTATGAGGTGCATATCTTTGACAAGTTCCCTCCTGCATGCCCATCTGGTTGATCCTGCAGATAGTTTCCTTGCTGCTGTTTAGAGGACTGTGGAGCTACCGCATGGGGGAGTGTTTCTTATGGGGGGGGCAGCTAGAGAGGCCTCAGAAGATCCTAACCTTTCCTCAGACCCCTGACTTTCCTTAGGCTTAGGATAAATCAAAGATGGCCAGCCACATTAAAATTCGATTAGATTGGCCACCCTTCATTTATACCAGTTCTGTTAACTGCATAAGAGGGTGGATTGAAGATGGGCTGGAGATTTTAAAAGTTTTAACGTCTCTCCTAGCCCAGTACATTCAGTTTTGGGAGTTCTTAGTCTGAGTTAGTTATGGAAATGAAAAACCTTCATGGGGCATATAATCACAATACTAATATTCACACAGTGCATGTTTGATTTTAAAATGTGAAGGTGAAAAGCACTATGCACATTACTGCAGATGTTGGAAATCTGAAATAAAAACTAAAAGTGCTGGAGAAACCCAGCATATCTGGCAGTATCTGTGAAGGGAAAAACAGTGTTTAAGCTCTGAAGCTGTTTAGAAGAAGGGTTTTTCAAGAAAAATCACACTGGACTTGAAATGCTAACTTTGTTTCTCAGCTAAGAGATGTTGCCAGATCTGCTGAGTTTCTACTGCACTTCCCGCAAATGTTTTAGAATTGCATTATATGTATTGCATCCATCATTTGGTAATCTCTAAAATGGTGGCCAGGATTTTCCCAGTTGAAGTTAAAGAATGGCAGAGAGTGACTGCCATCATTCCCAAAGATTGGGGTGAGTGATCTCATATGTTGATCAAACACTTCTTGCCTTATCACTTAAAGTGCATCCCTCACTGAATTACATTGCAAGTGAGATGTGAATGCACACCATTGCTGGAATTGCCAAGCTTCCAGGATACTTGTCCAGCAGGATACCACTTCAGTGCCTGCAACCTCCAAACTGCCCCTCACACTGAGGTGCTTGCCTCTGAACACTGGCCAGGTGGCAATGAAGAATCAAAGCTTGCTCCTTGGTTAATGGAGAATGATGTGGAGGTGCTGGTAGACTGGTGATGGAGAGAAGGTCGGTCCTCTTCCTTGCTGACCACAACAAAAAGCCACTACAGAGAACAAGGCAGCCTGGGCAGAGGGAGCAGCACAGGTCAGTGCTGTCTCCACTGTGATAATGAATAGCCAGCAATGCTGAACGAATCGCAGTGTTCTTCTACACTCAGCTTACCCCTTCATTATCTTCAGCCTTGAATCAAACAACAAGGGAATGAGGAATTTTCCACTTTGCCAGCATCTCCCACTTAGTTTGAGAGCACTCTATCAACAATCATAAGACCATAAGACATAAGAGCTGAAATTAGGCCATTCAGCTCATTGAGTCTGCTCTGCCATTCAATCATGGCTGATAAGTTTCTCCCACTTTCTCCCTGTAACCTTTGATCCTCTTGATACTTAAGAACAACTCTATTTCTGTCTTAAATGTATTTAATGACCTGGCCTCCATAGGCTTCTGTGGCAATGAATTCTGATTCGCCACTCTTTGGCTAAATAAGTTTCTCCTCATTTCTGTTCTAAAAGGTCTTCCCTTTTACTCTAAGGCTGTGCTCTCGGGTCCTAGTCTCTCCTACCAACGGAAACATTTTCCTAACATCCACTCTGTCCAGGCCATTCACTGTTCTGTATGTTTCTATTAGATTCCCCCCTCATCCTTTTAAGCTCCATTCAGTGTAGACCCAGGGTCCTCAATTGTTCCTCATTTCTTAAGCTTTTCATTCCTGGGACCATTCTCGTGAACCTCCTCTGAACACACTTCAGGACCAGTACATCATTCCTGAGATATGGGGCCCAAAACTACACACAATACTCCAAATGTGGTCTGACCAGAGCCTTAAAGAACCTCCGAAGTACATCTTGTTTTTATATTCAAGTCCTCTCGAAATAAATGCCATCATTGCATTTGCCTTCCTAACTACTGACTCAACCTGCTAGTTTACCTGGAGAGAATCCTGGACTAGAACTCCCAAGTCTCTTTGCACATCAAACTTCTGAATTCTCTCCCCGTTTCTAAAAAGTTCCATGCTTCTATCCATGCTTCAGTGCATGACCTCATATGTTCCCACATTGTACTCCACTTGCCACTTATTTGTTCACTCTCCTAACCTGTCCAAATCCTTCTGCAGCCTTCTCGCCTCCTCAATGCTATCTGTCCCTCTCCTTACCTTTCTATCATCTGCAAACTTAGCCAGAATACCCTTGGTTCCTTCAACTAGATCATTAATGTATAAAGTGAAAAGTTGTGGTCCCAACATTGAGCCTTGTGGAACACCACTCGTCACCGGCTGCCATCCAGAAAAGGACTATTTTAACCCCACTTTCTACTTTCTGCCAGACAGCCAAGCTTCTATCCATGCTAACACCTTGCCTCTAACACCATGGCCCCTTATCTAACTCAGCAGTTTCCTGTGCGGCACCTTGTCAAAGGCCTTCAAGTATTAGAACTCTGGAATGTAGTCCATCTGGTCCAGGTGACTTATCCACCTTCAGGCTGTTCAGTTTTTCTCGCACCTTTTCCTTGGTGAAGGCCATCATGCTCAGCTCTGCCCCTTCACTCTCTTGAATTTTTGGAATATTACTCGTGTCTTCCACAGCGAAGACTGACGTGAAGTAATTACTCAGTTCCTCAGCCATTTCCCACTATTATCGCTCCAGCATCATTTAACCAGAGATATTTAACTGTCAGGTCCCACCCTATTACCTGCAATTGCCCCATCACTGTTACTATTCCCTTAGAAACCCTGTACAATGGGACTCATCCCATTGTTCAGCTGCTTTCTTTCCCCAAGGCCCCATGGACTAACCCTGATGATCCCCTTAGTTACTGACCAATTGCCCTAATTTCTCTGCAGGACACTGACTGATCAACATCTTATTGCGGGACTGTTTTCAAGTGACCATGAGGACTGACTGTGGCCCAATATCTGAACCACAAGATCAAGCAGCTGACTGGCTAATACCAATGCCTGGACTAGAATCAGGCCATTCCCATGACTGATTGTGGCAATATCTCCTGACTGACTGGAGTCCACACTCACTCCACTAAACACTTAACCCACTTGACTTTCACGCATCGTTATTTTCTTCAAGCACATGCTCAGTGAGAGGGAAAATATGGGCACAAAAATCAGGGAGACAGCCGATGACAGAATTAAAGAAATTAGCATTGTCGAAAGGACATTCTGACCAGTCTGACAGACTTAAAAGTAGATAAATATCCAGGGCCAGATGAATTGTATTCCAGGTCATTGATATTAGGCAAGGGAGGAAATAGCAGGGGTGCTTGCAAAAACTTTTGAATCGTCTCTGGTTGCAGGAGAGGTCGACTGGAGGACAGCCAATGTGGAACTGTTATTCAAGAAGGAAGCAAGGGATAAACCAAGAAACTACAAGCTGGTCAGTCTCAGTTTAGTGGTGGAGAAACTTTTGGAAGCAATTCTGAGGGACAGAATTAATCTGCATTTGGAGAAAAACAAGAACAGTCACCATCGCTTTGAAAAGGGGATGTTATTTCCGACTAACTTGATTGGAGACCGGGTGTGAAGATGAAGGCAATGTTTTTGATGTAGTCTACTTGGACTTGAGCAAGGCTTTTGATAAGGTCCCACACGGGAGCCTGCTTACAAAGATAAACACCCTTAAAGTCTAACGACATTTGGCTAATTGGATCCACAATTGGCTGAGTGCAGGAAATAGAGGGTGATGGTTGAGGGATTTTTTCTGACCGGAAGACTCCGCCCAGCGAAGTCAGTGTTGGGGCTCTTGCTGGTTGTAGTTTATATGAATGACTTCGACTTGAATTTAGAGGGTTGATCAGTAAATTTGCAGATGAAACAAAAATTGATGGTGTGGTAAATAGAGAGGAAAATAGCCATCGATGACATGAGGATATAGTCAGGCTAGTCAGGTAGGTGATTTGTGGCAAATGAAATTCAACCTGGATAAATGCAAGGTGCCGTATGAATACAGCCATTGAGAGTACAGCATGGAAACAGACCCTTTGGTCCAACTTGGCTATGCTGATCAGATATCCTAAATAAACTAATTCTATTTGACATATCTCTCTAAATCCTTCCTATTCATACACCTATCCAGATATCTTTTAAATGTTGTACTTGGACCAGCCTCCACCACCTCCTTTAGAAGCTTATTTCATACAAGCACCATCCTCGCCTTGAAAAAGTTGTCCCTTAGGATGCTTTTGGTAGGATCCTGGGAAGCACCGAGGATCACACAGAGACCTTGATATGCATGTATACTGATCCCTTAAGGTTTCAGGACAGGTGAATATAGTGTTAAGACGACTTTTGGAATACTTAGTTTCATTAGTTGAGGCAGAGTTTAAGAATTTACGCCAAATTTGTATAAACCATTGGTTAGGCCACAGCTAGAGTACTATGTGTCATTCTGGAATCCACATTACAGGAGAGATGTGATTGCACTGGAAAGGATACAGAAGAGTTTTACCACGATGTTCTCTGGGCTGGAGAGTTTCAGTTATGAAGAGAAATTGGAAGGATAGGGATTGCTTTCCTTAGAGCAGTGGAGACTGAGGAGGGGAAGATATGATTGACAAATGCAAAATTATGAGGGTTGTTGATAGGGTAGACACAAAGGGACTTTTCCACTTAATGGAGAGATCAATGACTGGGGCCATAGAATGAAGGTAAGGGGCAAGAGATGTAGAGATGTGAGAAAAAAATGTTTTCACTCAGAGGGTGGTGGGAATTTGGAACTCACTGCTTCTGAGGGTGGTAGAGGCAAAAACCCTCATAACATTTAAGGAGCATTTACATGTGCACTTGCAATGCCAAGACATACAAGGTTATGGGCCAAGTGCTGGAAAATACAATGCGAATAGTTAAGTGATTGTTTTTGACTGGCGCGGATGCAATGTGCCAAAGGTCTTTTTCTGTGCTGCAGCTCTCTGACTATATGACTGTTTTCCAGGTTAGCTGCTACCACATGCTGTAAGTGTGATTTTGACACTGCATGGTATCATACATTGATATGTTTGCCCCTTTCTGATTGATTCACTGTCACATCAGGTGGCTCCTCACCATCTCAAGATGTCTGTCTCCAGCACAGTAGAAAGACCTTGGTTTCTAAATGGAACAGCCATTCCGTAAACTGTAATGGACATTGGCAAATCAAGCTGCGAGCTACTCACTCTGCTTAACTAGTCAGGGCTTTGTGGCATTGAGTTTCTCGCTTGTGGAAATGCGATGCTAATATATTGAGTTGGGTTATTAAGACCATAAGACCATAGGAGCAGAAGGTAGGTCATTTGGATTATTGAGTTTGCTCCGCCATTCGATCATGGCTGACAGATTTATCAACACTATTTTCCTGCTTTCTCCTCGTAACCTTTGATCCCCTCAGCAATCAAGAACCTATCTCTGTCTTAAACGTATTCAATGACCTGCCCTCCACACCTTCTGTGGCAATGAATTCCACAGGTTCACCACTCTCTGGCTGAAGAAGTTTCTCCTTATCTCCATTCTAAAGGGAGATACTGTACATTGTCAACATCACATTTTCAGCATGTGGTAGCAGCTTACCTGGCACAGTCATACAGTCAGAGAGCTGCAGCACAGAAAAAGCCCTTTGGCCCATTCCGTCCACGCTGCTCAAAAACAATCACTTAACTATTCACATCACATTTTCCCTTTACTCTAAGGCTGTGCCCTCGGGTCCTAGCCTTTCTGCCAATGGAATTATTTTCTCAATGCCCATGCTGTCCAGGCCATTCAGTATTCTCTAAGTTTCAATCAGAACCCCCTCATCCTTCTAAACTGCATCGAGTATACTCCCAGAGTCCTCAAACATTCCTCATATGTTAAGCCTTTGAGTCCTGGGAATCATTCTCATGAACCTTCTCTGAATACCCTCCAGGGCCAGTATATCCTTCCTGAGATATGGGGCCCAAAATTGATCATAATACTCCAAATGTGGTCTGACCAGAGCATTTTAGAGCGTAAGAATTACATCCCTGCTTTCATATTCTAGTCCTCTCGAGATGAACGACAACTTTGCACTTGCCTTCCTAATTACTGACTCAACCTGCAAGTTCACCTTCAGAAAATTCTGGACTCGGACCTCCAAATCCCTTTATACTCCAGATTCTGAATTTTATCCCCATTTAGAAAATAGTCCATGCCTCTATTCTTCCTACTAAAGTGCACGATCTCACACTTTCCCACATTGTACTCCATCGACCACTTCTTAGCCCACTCCCTTAACTTGTCTAAATCTTTCTGTAGCCTTCCCACCTCCTCAATACTACCGGTCTGTCCAGCTATCTGCAAACTTAGCCAAAATGCCCTCAGTTCCTTCATCCAGATAATTAACATATGAAGTGTAAAATTATGGTCCCAATATTATGAATGAGATGCAAATATATGGAAATAAGCTTTTTGTGCCCCAATGTTAAGGTTCTAAATTCACCATCTCAGGAACTAAACCAGGAGCAATATTGTCAACATCAGGAATCCTATTTTTGGACCCTCACCTGATTAACACATCTCACTTGCCATCATTTTTTGCTACGTCAGAGACAGGTCCTACTCTTCCTAGTGTGTAAACTGATTTCAGAGCCACGGGAACACCAGCAAGATTCCATGGTGAGGGAACAACCAGCTTGGCCAGCCTAAAGAACTGCAATAACTAGTCCAGGTTAGAAAAAGCTATCGCGCTCAATTATGTAATTATTCAATTAATATGCCAACAGTAGGGAATATCCAACCTGGTCAAGAGAGGCCAGATTGGCCTCTACTGTACTGGGCATTAATGTTCCCAGCAACCTCATTCATGAGATCAATGTTCCTGTGACCACACTATGTCCTCTTCCCTATATCGATTGGAATCCATTTTGGTGTTGTTCCTTCCCACTGACCATTACTGAATGAATGTAGTGTGTTCCTGTGCAATTTAAATCACTCCAATTGCGAATTAAATTGGATTATGCAAGAGAGAAAATGATATCGTCTGATAACACCCTGAGAATAAAATTTGGGTTTGGAGGAGGAGAGATTCTGCAGGGGAAAAAGCGCTCACCAGAATCTTGTTGCATATATATTCACCTGTGGGATGACGGCATCGCTGGCTAGTCAGCATTTATTGCCCGTCCCTCATTGCTCTTGGGAAGGTGGTGGTGAGTTGTTTTCTTTAACCTTTGCAGTCCATATGCTGGCGGTCCAACAATGTCCTGAGGGAGGGAATTCCAGGATTGTGACCAAGCCTCAGTGAAGAAACAGCAATATATTTCCTAGTCAGGAAGGTGCATGGCTGGGATGGGAATTTGCAGATAGTGATCATCCAATGTATCTGCTGCCCTTGTTGTTGTTGAAGTGGTCATAGGTTTGGAAGGTGCTGTCAAAGGATCTTGCTTGATTGGTACTACATCCACTTGCTCCACCATCATCTTGTGTACTTGCTACGAGATGCACTGCAGCAATTTTCCAAAGTTTCAAAGTTATCACCAATAATTACGAGTTGGAACACCGATTGGGAGTCGAAGAGTGTGGTGCTAGGAAAGGGCAGTATCCGAGGAGCAGGAGAATTGATGTTTCAGGCATAAGCCCTTCATTACTGACTGGGAGGCCCAGTAGCAAATGCAGATGCATTGAGCTGTCTCCTGCTGGCAGCTGCACTACTGTCTGCAATGGTTTTAAAGTTTCTGGACACATTTCCAGTTACACATGACAATAACAGGCTTTGGATTCAGAAAGATCTGGTCCTGGCAAAACTGAAATAGCTGTTGGTAATGGCGGAAACAAAAGGGTCATCATAACCTTTTCGGACCCAGAGAGACCCAATCATAGTAGAAGACTGCATTTTTTAATGGGGAGCAAGAGTGACTCTTCTGAGCACAGGTTGGATACTGGTTGAAGTCCACCAGGATCATCCAGGGGTTCCCAAAATGAAGATGTTGGCGAAAAGGTATGTCTGGTGGCCAGGACTGGATGTGGACATAACTGCATTGGTAGGGCGGTGTTCAGAGTGCTAACATGGTCAAAAGATACTGGCTGCAGCTCCCCCACATTCATTGGAATGGTCATTCCTGGACTTGGTTACATGTTGACTGGGCAGGTCCTTTCATCAGCTCAATGTTCTGCGGATGGCCACTCAAAGTGGCTGGACGTATGCAGAGTTCATTCATCCAACAGGGAAATGACAATTGAAAAACCTCACGCATCTTTTGCCATACATGGACCCCCGGAAATGTCGGTCACAGATAACAAGCCATTGTTTACCAGTAAGGAATTTAAGTATTTCCGAAAGGTGAATGGTATTCAACATATAATGACCGCTCCATACCATCCATTATCGAATGATCTGGCAGAAAGAGCAGACTAAACTTTGAAGACAGGCTTAAAGAAAAAGCCTATAGCTTCACCAGACACCAAACTCTCCTGGTTCCTATTTGATTTTAGGACCACCCTCATGCAGCTACAGGGATAGCTCCAGCACAGTTGCTAATGGGCAGAAGGCTCTGCACCAGGTTAAATCTGGTCTTCCTGGACCTGAAGGGGGAGGGTGAAATGGCATCAGAAGACCAATGCTAGAAGCAAGACTCTGCTAAGTGAGAGAGACAGTTTACTTCAGGGGATGAAGCTTGGTGCAGGAACTGGAGGAATGGCCCTGCATGGGTAAGAGGCATGGTTGATGTGAGATCAGGTCCAATGGTGTGTAAAGTTTGGGTAGGTGCGACGGTCCTGAACAAGCATGTGGACCATATGAAAGCTGCAAACGTGCAAAGGGTACAGGAGCAAAACATGCCTGGCTCCTCAACAGCTTTCCAACTCTTCCGGAATCTGTTGTCTCTCTGTCTCCATCAAACATTGAAGATACCTTGGAATCTGACATGGACATGGCAGATGTCACTGTTTTGATGCCTTAACCACCTGATGAACAGAATGAATTTCTTCTGAGACACACCAGACGCAAGAGGCAAGCTGCTGTTACGTCACACACCACCCATATCAGAGGCAGAGTTGGAGGAACCTGTCCCAGTGCTAAAACACCTCAGGAAGATCTACAAAAAAAATGAACTGGCCTATGAGCTTGGACTCAAAGGGTGGGGGGGCGTGGGGAAGAGGATGTAGTGATTGCAACGAGGTCAGCCAGGAGGACCTCATGGAGTATGAATTCTGTGTTTGGGGCTGTTAGCCTGGTCCAATCAGGGAGCTCTGGCTGACAGATATGAACAGGAGTATCAGATATCCTGTTCACTCTAAGAGCTGGCTCTGACAGAGCTGGATCAGTGTCAAGGACTCTCCCCATGTAAATAAAGCGTGACTTGAAGACAGGATACCAGCATCTGCAGAGTTATTTCGGACTGCTTCAGATTAGCCCCCTTAAGATAATCACTATGCACTTCAGGAGTTTTGTTATAGCTACTCCTTCCTATAATGTGACTCTTCTCTCAGTGAATGGTTATGCACATTCCACTTGCTCTTTCTGTCCATTTCACTGCCTTGGCTCTAGCTGTTTTTCCTCTCCTGTAAATGCCAGCAGATCCCAATTGGAATATATCGTACTGTTTCTGGTGTCCCACATTAAGAAAAATATGTGAACCCAGGGAAAGTCCAATGGAAAGTGAAATAGGATGATGAAATTAATTAAGGTTGAATAGCAGATAACAACTATAAATCTCATTCTCTTGAGGGTAAGGGATGACCTTATTGAGAAGTTCAAAATAATGAAAGGATTTAACAAAGACAGACAGGGAATGTTCTCTCTAAAAGATAAATTTAGAAGGGGGTGGCAGAATCCTTGACTTCAAACAAAGAAAATCTATTTTTGTCACAGCTTATGTATAATGTAGCAGCCACTGTGTTGGAAGATAAGAAATGTAAAGTCATTTGAGGTATTTAATGAGAAGAAACTAATTATATGAGAAGTAAGTGTACTGAGGGATTATTCAGAAAAAAAGAGTAATTTGGTATTAGTTTCTATGATTAATAAAAGTGACAGAATGGTCTTTTGGGCAGAATTGTGTGTAAACCTTTTATTCCCTTTAAATTAATGTTAAAAGTCCATTTTATGTAAAATTCAATTTTCTATAAAATTCTGTTTATAAGGTAAAAGCTCCATGTAGGTTTTGTGTAAACTTTACAGCACCATTTAATGATTTTCTGGGCTACCCTAAGTGGAATGTTTTATATTGCAGTGATATTAAAAGTCCTAATTTTAACATAACCCAGATTGTGAAAACAGAGTTACATCAGATGTCCAATTTACACTCTATAAAATTTAACTCCAGTTGAGTTAAAACTTTGGAAAAATCCATGGACATAAAATGAGTGTCTGAATCAATCCCACATCATTTTAATCAGATGCATTAGATTGCAATTGAAAGCATTTTTATGATTGTGTTTGTATTTGTTAGGGGTAATTTACAGAACTCATTCTTGAGGTTACAAATTCTGTTTTTCAGGGAATTAGGTATTGGAGCATCTGAAACAAAAACAAACGTTACTAGAGAAGTTCAGCAGGTCTGGTAGCATCTGTGGGAAGAAAGCAGAGTCGATGTTTAAAGCCTGGGGATTCTTCATCAGAACTGGAGGATCTAGATATTGCATGTTTTACATGTCAATCTATGCTTTCTTCAATGGGTGAATTTATGCTGCAAAGAAACTAAGGGCACATGATATCAAGTCGCATTCTAAAATGTAATAGTACAACTGGACTTGGAACGTTTTCAGAGGGCGTTCACGAGAATTTTCCCAGGAATGAAATGCTTTATATATGAGGAATGTCTGAGGGCTCTGGGTCTATACTTGATGGAGTTTAGAAGGAGGAGGGGGGATCTAATTGAAACAACAGAATACTGAATGGCCTGGACAGAGTGGATGTTGGGAAGATGTTTCCATTGGTAGGAGAGACTTGGACCCGAGGGCACAGCTCTAGAGTAAAAGGAAGATCCTTTAGAACAGAGATAAAGAGACACTTCCTCAGCCAGAGAGTGGTGAATCTATGGAATTCATTGCCACAGAAGGCACTGGAGGTCCGGTCATTGAGTATATTTAAGACAGAGATAGATCTGTTCTTGAGTATCAAGGAGATCAAGGGTTATGGGGAGAAAGCAGGAAAATAGGGTTGAGAAACTTATCAGCCATGACTGAATGGTGGAGCAGACTTGATGGGCTGAATGGCCTAATTTCTGCTCCTCTGTCTTACGGTCTTATGTAACCTTGTTCGGAAGAAGTACAAAATAGAGGAGAACCCATGGCTCATTCTCTTCTTTAACTCAACATTCTCACCTTCTTTCCTTAAAGGGTGCTGGGGTGTGATTCTACTGCCATTAGCAGCCTTCACACTTTAAATGGACAATCTTCATGTGCTAGCCTAGTTAACGTAAAGGATTGTCATGTCACAACTACCCTATTCACACAGCAGAATCAAAGTTGTTTCATGGTTTGAAAAGCTAGGAATCTGAGGCTTGAGCTTTAGAAGGGTTTGAGGCCCAGATCAAAGGCAGGGAGATGCATTTACCAGGCCACTTAGGATCTGATCCTGAAGCTGAGATCAGCTTCGGGTTGCATCAACTGACTCCTGGCAAAGAATGGCAGCCAGTTTAGTGTAATTATATTTGGTCTGTTAAGGATCCATTTCCGGTCCAACTGGCATTAGCAATTGGTAATGAAGGCAACTACAGCGGACTATGGTCAAAGGTTGAGTACAGGACTGGAGACTTTTTGTCTGGTTGTTGGGGGAGGGTGTGTGTAGTTGGAGGAGGAGGCTTAGTACATGAGATCAAATGAATGGCCATCTTCTCTTGCTCTGTAATGGATGTTGGGCCACAGTTTGCCCCTCCAGGATGAGGGTCAGGCAATTATAGCTTTTTGAATAATGAAGTTATTGTACTGCCTGTTTTTATCCCACACTGTCTGTACCCTCACAGCAGCAGTGCCCACCTTGGCTGCTGGAGCTGCCAGTCACCCACTACTGGAGGGCTTTCTCATTGGTCTGCTAATGTTAAGAGGCTTCCCTCCATTCAAGATTGGAATGTGAATCTGAGTTTGTGACAGACTGAAAATTGTGATGGATGTGTCTAAAGCATGTCTGAACTTTTGGTAGATTTTAATCTAGGTGACAGGAGTTTCTGCCAGAACTAGGTAACATTGAAATATCAGTTAACCAGGGTTAACTGATGTGTCATAAACACTTTGTAACTCTCCCGCTCCATCAATGCTTTTTTCATCTCAGCATATCAGGGTATAGCAAATTTAAGTCATCATTAATGGGACCATCAGCTGTAGTCAAGAAAAGTCAGATGCAGGTAACCATGCATTTTTAACCCAAGTCAATTGTTTGATTTGAACATTAAAACAGTCATTTGGTAGTACTGAATGTGAACATTCATGAAAAAGAGACTTTGGTTTTGATGTTTCTCATCTTGCATTCATCAGGCCATTTTGCAAGAATACAAATTTGAGGAGAAAGCCAACATTTATTCTGAATTAGGAGAAAGTGCTGATTGGTTGACAGGCAGACTCTGCTTTTGGAGGCATTGCCATGGAAGCACACAAGTGTGTCACACCGTGGGCCCGGCTGACTGTCCTAATTCGTCTGTCAATGTGATTCCTCACAAATTCAGGCTTATTCAGCGCTTGAGGGTTAGATGATAGGGGCGCCTTCTTTTTCAGTATCAATTGTGTATGAATGAGAGCTTGTTTACATTGTCTGAAGCTTAATTTGTTTTCAATTCTATATGGGTCTGAAGTCTTCCCAAAGAGAATATTGAATGTGTGTTAAGGAGGTGGCATAAGGGGTATTGATGACATAAGAATAGGGTGAGGGGCATGGAGTGTGAGGGGGCATGTGGAGGGGTTGGGAAGGAAAATTAACAGGTGACTCTAGTGGTTTTTATACAATTGAGCTGAAATCTCAGAGAACACGGGCAGATTTCTGGAACTGCTCATCTAAGCACTTGACTTCCTCTGTGGCCACATCTGGATAGTCACACCCATGCCCCACACTCCCAATTCTAGTGTAAAAACCATGCATATGGGAGTTGTTTCCAAGGAGAAAAAGATTTCTTGACTTGAGCTTCCTGCCTTGGTGGTATAAATCTGGCTGTTAATGTCCTTGCTACTTCATTCATTGCAAAAGCTTTACATGCTCCTCAAAGTGGTGATTCCTTTCACTTCTGTTGCTTTCCTTCCTAATATCTAAAAGGGTCCTTCATTATTGGCTACTTTTGTAGATTTTCTGCAGCCAGATTGGAACTGGATTCATGCTTCCAGCTTGCAGAGTTTGAGTAAGTAAGGTTTGGAAACAAAAACGTTCGAATATCAGCATCTTCTTTGAATAGCCTAGTGAAATCCTCCATGTAAATCTCAGAGAACAGAGCTTATTTGAAAGTCTTTCTGACCAGGTGTGAGACACAATATCATTTTACGTCATCCATCAAAGCACTGAGGCAATTGAACAAAATCATTACTTTTCTTGATTGTAGCTTGCTGTACTCATGAGGATAATTTAGTATATCAGTTTTACAGAAGTTCAATTCTGAATTGTAATACTGTAATTTTTACTATTTTGTGAGTGACAATGGAGTCAAACCAAATAATTAATTGTCTGATAAATAACACCTTCTTCAATCTCTGACTGCAGTCACATTTGATTAATAAATGACAAAGATTTGATTAATAAATGCTTTTCATCATATATTGCAAAATTACAATTTTGTACAGGAATAAACTTTGCATAACTTCAGATAATTTCTTAACTATGTTTAGCCTTTAAAATTTAATTTTCATTCACACAGTTTTTAAAAATTGGATTAGCATAAAATTAAATAGCAAACTTCTGGAGCATACAATGTTTAAAAAGGAGCAGTTTCTGTTAATTGTAAACCGCACAATTAAACAAAATCACTGAGGATGCTTGAAATCTGAGACAGAAATCACTTTTTTCTCTGCTGACAATGATCACACTCACCTTTAAAAAACACAAATTTCCCATCAGGCCGCTCATACACTGCATCAATGTTTGAAGGCAAACCCCTCCAGAAATAAGCAATCTGCATGGGGTAACCATCCAGAACTTTATTGTTTCGAACACGCCAAAACCAATGGTCCTGCAATTGGAAAGTACTCAGGTTATATTTGTTCTGCTGCATTTGTGTTTACTGTTTATATTTGTGTACATTTACACATGAAACAATTTTGGATGGACGTTAAAAGGGTGGCCTAGCTAATCTCACCAGATTGCTGCTGACGAAGGTGAGGTATTTTTCTGGATTTCCTAATACCCTTGTGGAACTGACCATGTTGTGGAATTGGCCACCTCTACTGATGTGGAGATGCCGGTGTTCGGCTGGTGTGGATAAAGTCAGAAGTCACATGACGTCAGGTTATAGTCTGACAGGTTTATTTGGAATCACTTTACCTGATGAAGGAGCAGTGCTCTGACAGCTAGTGATTTCAAATAAACATGTTGACTATAACCTGCTGTTGTGTGACTTCTGACTTTGTCCTGAAGAAGGGTTACACCCGAAACGTTGACTTCTCCAACTTCTGATACTGCCTCCTGCTGTGTTTTTCCAGCCTCCTGCCTAGCTATTCATGTGACTTCTGACTGTGTAGGGATTGATTGAGCTGGTTTGCTGCCACTAAACCTCCTTTCGGCCAATCAAATGCTAGACAATGCACCACTTTATATTATCTACAGAAGAGGCACCATTCTTAGGTAATAAAAAGATTTATTGCATGACAGTAATGGGCACAACTAAATTTGGTCAGGCATAATTGCACAGATATTAGGTTGTTGATATCGATAAATTTGCTCCCTCAGAAAGCTAGAGAAAAACTCTTTATCTTCACCCACAAACTGTGTCACATTCATAGAATAGGTGAAATCAATGTCACATTGCACTGTTCCGAACCAATATCGTATGGGAAGATACAAGTAGGCATTGGC
The DNA here is from genome assembly GCF_047496795.1 of Chiloscyllium punctatum. Taxonomy (NCBI): domain Eukaryota; kingdom Metazoa; phylum Chordata; class Chondrichthyes; order Orectolobiformes; family Hemiscylliidae; genus Chiloscyllium; species Chiloscyllium punctatum. Next base: position 51,065,975 of record NC_092743.1, on the reverse strand, counting down.
CATTATGCCAATTTGAGTGTGCCTTGCCATTCCAAATCATTAATAATCAGCCCCTCGATGCTATTTTCCCACACTATCCTCAAGTCACTTCATATCATTAGTTTCTAGAAACGTAAAAATTTCTGCCTTGAACTTGCTAAATAGTTGAAGGCTCACTATCCTTTGAGAGAAGAAATTCCTCCTCATCTCAGTCTTTAATGGCTTACCTCTTACCCTGAGATTATATTTCCAAGTTTTAGAGTCATCAGTCAGGGATGTATCCTATCTGTAGCTACGCTGTAATTCCCTGTGCGAATTTTGCAAATTTTAATGAGATTACCTATAATTCTTCGAAATTATATCTCTCTCTCCAACAACCACTATCAACATCCCAGGAATTCATCTGGTGAGTTTTTGGTGCACTCCCTCAACAGCAGCTATATCCTTTGATAAATAAGGTGGCTAAAATTGTACACAGTATTTCAGGTGAGGTATAACTGCGGTGAGACATCTTTGCTTCTGTACCCATATCCCCTTGAAATACCAGTTGCCTAACTGTCTACTGAACCTGCATTCGAGCATTTAGTGACTCATGGACAAAAGTACCCAGATCCTTTTATACACATTCTCATTTCCCAACCTCTCACCATTTATGAATTATTCTGCTTTCAGGACCTTTTTAAACCAAATTGAATAAGCTCATATTTATTTACATTATAATTCCATCTGTCATGCTTCAGCATATTCAGTTAGTCTGTCCAAATTCTCTTGAATCCCCCTTGCACCCTCTCACAACTTAAGTTCTCATCCAATTTAGTGCCACCTGCAAATTTGAAAGTATTACAACTGTTCCTCACATTCCTCTATATAGATTGTGAACATTTGCAAACCTAACACTAATCCTAGTAATTCCTCACTAGTAATAACCTGTCATCCTGAGAATGAGCTGTTTATTTTGACTGTTTACTTTATCTTTTTTGAGGGGTTCTCAATCCATATTTTCCTAGAATCCATTCACTCTAATTTTATTTACTAACCTCATTCTCAAAAGCCATCTAAAACCTGAATTCTCCACATCCACTAGTTCTCCTTTGTCACAAATACAAACAACAAACTTCAACAAATTTATTCAAACATGATTTCCAATTTATTAATTCATTTGATTTTGCCCAGTTTTTCTATCCTTTCTTAAATGTTTTCATGTTCTTTATAATCAATTCTAACATTTTTCCTAGCACAGATGTCAAACCAACGGGTCACTCTCCCTTCTTAAAGACTGTAGTTACATTTACTGTCTTCTGGTCAGCAGGAACATCTCCAGGATCAACAAAATATGAAAGACAACCACCAATGTATCCACTGTCTCTACTGCTACATCCTTCAATACTCTGGGATGACGCTGATCTCATCCAGGAGATTAATCCAACTAATTTTTCATGTACTACCTCTTTACTAATACCTATTTCTTTTGGTGTACAATTACTCAAATCTCTTTGCTGCCTCTCATTTCAGGAAGCTTTTTAGCATATTCTTTCATGCAGACAACTGCAATGTGATTGTTTGGCTCTCCACTGTGTCCTTGTTCTCCAGGATAAGTTTTCCTGTTTTGACTTGGAATAGGCCCTCCTAGTAGAGCGCTTTAGGGAACATCTCCGAGACACCCGCACCAATCAACCAAACCGCCCCGTGGCCCAACATTTCAACTCCCCCTCCCACTCTGCCGAGGACATAGAGGTCCTGGGCCTCCTTCACCGCCGCTCCCTCACCACCAGACGCCTGGAGGAAGAACGCCTCATCTCCCGCCTCGGAACACTTCAACCCCAGGGCATCAATGTGGACTTCAACAGTTTCCTCATTTCCCCTTTCCCCACCTCATCTTAGTTTCAAACTTCCAGCTCAGCACTGTCCCCTTGACTTGTCCGGACTTGTCCGACCTGCCTAGCTCCTTTTCCACCTATCCACTTCACCCTCCCCTCCCTGACCTATCACCTTTATCTCCTCCCCCACTCACCCATTGTACTCCATGCTACTCTCTCCCCACCCCCTCCCTCCTCTAGCTTATCTCTCCACGATTCAGGCTCACTGCCTTTATTCCTGATGAAGGGCTTTTGCCCGAAACGTCGATTTCGCTGCTCGTTGGATGCTGCCTGAACTGCTGTGCTCTTCCAGCACCACTAATCCAGAATTTGGTTTCCAGCATCTGCAGTTATTGTTTTTACCTCATTTATCCTTGTTAATCTTTCTCTTTTCACATACCAGTAAGTTTTATAACTCTACCTTTGTGTTTCTCATTAGCTTGCACATCTATTTTCCCTTACTAGCTTCTTGGTCCTCCTTTGCTGGGTCCTGAATTGCTCCCAGTCCTTAGGCTTACCACTATTTTTAGCATCTCCTCTAATGCAATCTTTAACTTATCTTGTTAACTGTATTTGAGTCATCTTTCGTTTTGCATAATTGTTCCTAAGAGTACATATATTTATTGTCGACCTTGATTTTCTTGAAATGCTAGCCATTGCCTATTAATTCCTAAAGAAGGGCTTATGCCCGAAACATCGATTCTCCTGCTCCTTGGATGCTGCCTGACCTGCTGCGCTTTTCCAGCAACACATTTTTAAGCTCTGATCCCCTGTATCTGCAGTCCTCACTTTCTCCTAATTGCCTATTAACTGTCAAACCCTTTAGATATTTTCCCAATTCTTTCAAGCCAACTTGCCCCATATATCCTCATTGTTCCCTTTGCTCAGATTTAAGACCCTCGTTTCAGAATGGACTCTGTCGCATTAATGAAAAACTTGGTTATTTTATGGTCATTATTCCCCAGAGGCTCCTTTATAGCATCGTTGTTAATTTCCCTTCTTATTGTAGAAGATCAAAGTAAAAATAGCACAAATCCCTATGTGGCTCTTCAGGATACTGTTCTAGAAACAACAAACCTCATCAAAGCAGTTGTGCTGACCTGCTTAACCCAGTCTACATGCAAGATGAAGTTGCCATTATTATTATATTACCCATATTACATGCATCTTTAATTCCTGATTTACAGCATGTCAACATAAGCACTATAGTTTTGTTTTTAAATTTGTTTATCAAATGTGTGCACTACTGGTTAGGCCAGCATTTAATGCCTATTTCTAATTGTCCAGAGGCAATTATGAGTCAACAACATTACTGTTTGTGTGGAGTCACATGTAGGCCAGGCCAGGTAAGGATGGCAGATTTCCTTCCTTGAAGGATGTTAGTGAACTAGATGTGTTTTTACAACAATTACATGATCACCATTAGGCCAACTCTTTATCAAATTCACGTTTCACCTTTTGCCACAGTGGAATTCAAGTCCATGTCCCTAGAACATCAGCCTGGGGTCATGGATTGCTAGTCCAGTGACATTCCCATGACGCCACTATCTCCCCGGCATTTCATAAACAATGCCCACCAATGTTTACCTCCACTTGCTGTTTCTTAGCTTCATCCGAACTGATTCTACATCTTGATCCTTCAATTGAAAATTTTCCTTTATTAATATGTCGATGTGCAACTACACATCTTTTTCCTTTTTGTCTACCCTTCCCAAGGATTTCCAGTTACCAATCATCCTTAACATCCCATGTCACTGTAATGAAATGAAAATTGTATTCATTTACTTCAATTTGAGCAATGAAATCATAAATGTTTTGGTGAACATTCAGATAGACTATCTTTAATTCAGGCTTTTTAACACTATTGTCCATTTTGGTCTTATTGGATGGTTTCCACTGTGTTACCTGTGTTGTATGTTTTTCTTAAACCTCTGGTTTAACCTAGTTTTACTTCCCTTGAATCTGAGCTCCCCTTTAAATGTCCATCCACTGCCTACCTAATTTACCCCCTCTCTAATGATACTGGCAATTATCCTGCAATAATGTTTGCCAAGGTGCAACCTGTTCATTTTATACCTGTCCCAGAACATTTCCCAATTCCTCAGAAACCTGATGCTCTTTTCTTCCACAACAGTTTTCCAGCCACGTTTTCATTTGCTCAATTCTCATGTTTTGATGCTCACCGGAATTTGGGATCGAGAGTAATCCTGAGGTTACCACTTTCGATTCCTGCTTTTCAATCTCCTTCTTAGCTTCTTGAAATTTGAAATTTGCTTTCAGGACCTCACCCCCCTTCCTACCTATGTCATTGAAAGTGATATGGACCACGATCTCTGATTGTGAATCTCCTGCAGCCATATTGTGACCTGCTTGGCCCTGACGTCAGAGAGGCAATACATCATGCCAGAGTCATGATTCTGGCCACAGAAATGCCTGTTTGTTCCCCAAAATAACATAATCCTCATCAATAGCACTTTCCTGCTTTTCTTCTTCTCTCTTGTACAACGGAGCCAGTCGTCGGGCCATTGGCTTGAATTTGACTGCATTCTATTACTCTCACGAGTATTCAAAGCAAAAAAAAACTTATGAGCACAATGATCTAAGCAGACATGTATGCTAGCTGCCTGGCAGTAACCCATTCCTCAGGGGTCTGCATACCTATAAACAGCAGTGAGACCACCTCCTTAAATGCGCTCTAGTCTTCTGCCTCACAGATGCACAACAGCGATTCCAGTTGCTGGTCAAGTTCAGGGCACGGGCTTGTGCAGCTGGTGACATTCCTGTGCTTTTCTCGGACACATGACGCATTCATGCCTTGGCATTTTTGATGAACTGTATAGTCCACTTGACTGAGTGTATCTGCCATATTTTAACTAGTCCAACTACAAGCAAAATACCAGTTAATCATCAGAAGCTCCTAGTAGGGCCCAAGTACTGGATGGTGAAGAGGGTCAACAAAAAAGGGGAACAAAGTTAGCTCCTCCCCGATTCACCAAACTCACTATTCTCCAAGCTCACCTCACTGGAAATCTGCACTCCATTTGGACGCTGCTTAGTGATCTCTGTATTTATACCCATTGCAGATAGAGTGAAAGAGCTAGAATGAAGTAGTTCACCTCATTACCTCATCAGCTATGCTGCTATAAAGCTTATTTACTCTGTCTGAGGCTGGGAGTCACTTATTTTATGTTCTGACCTTCCTTTAATTTCTAACCCATAAAAGTCAGCTAAATGCTAGTAATAGACTATAATGTTATAATTTTGCCATTTAAAAACTCGCCGCTCACCATACTCAACGTCAGGTCAGGTTAAATCAACCACATGAATAAGGAGTACATGAAACAGTGTTATAAGAACAATCAGGTTGTTTATTCTATGCATGCAATATCTCTGATATAAAATCTTAAAATGTTGCTCTGGCTGCTGCTGCAGAAAGGTTGAAACTGGTAGGTCAAAGACCTTTCAAAATAATTCAACATATCTTTTGTTTCTTCTTGGTTTTTTCCACCCTATTCAAATGCTTGCCTATTTTTTAGTTTTGATTTGAGATGAGAAATTTACTCTTTGCAGATACTGATTTGCTGTACAGTTTTACTGTTTCAGTTTTATTTCACTCTACAAATGTTTTTTTACAGATTTTATTGCTTGTTAAAAATCCTTATCAAAAATATGCCAAATACTATGTTAATTATGTTTAACTCCATTAATAAACTACAACTACGAAAATATACCACTAAAAAAACTACAAGCAAAGCTGGTAGCGAATAATGGGTGGCACGGTGGCACAGTGGTTAGCGCTGCTGCTTCACAGTGCCTGAGACCCGGGTTCAATTCCCACCTCAGGCGACTCTCTGTGTGGAGTTTGCACATTCTCCCTGTGTCTGCGTGGGTTTCCTCCCACGGTCCAAAAATTGGCCACACTAAATTGCCTGTAGTGTTAGGTGAAGGGGTCAATGTAGGCGAATGGGTCTGAGTGGGTTACGGGTCAGTGTGGACTTGTTGGGCCAAAGGGCCTGTTTCCACACTGTAATTAATCTAATCTAATCTGAATAAGCCAAACACTGAGGAGGGATTTCCATTCAATTGGTGTCTTTCAAATCTTCAATTTTGATTTTGATAATGTAACAAGATGTTATAGATGCAAGCTTTTGAATTTCATTTCCATGAATATTCCAATTTTACAATGTCATGGAAAGATAAAACTACCCTACTCTAGTTTGAAGAAATGATAAATGACAGAAGTTTGAATATTCTTGAACTGAGACATTTCTACTCTACAATTTGCAGCTTTTGTTCACGAAAGGCTAATACAGAGCTTGACAACTAATTTTCTCAGAGACCACATAGCATTGGCAGCATTACTTTATCACTAAAAATAAGATTTTACTGTGCTTTTTACAGTCCTTCACAAGTTGAACTTTACTGCTACAAATCTCACAAAAAGCCGTTTGCAGATTTATTAGGGAATCATTAAAAAATAAACCCGAATGGTTTCTATTCAGTATTAACTGAACTTTGCTGTCTCTAGCCACCATAAGACTGTCACCATCATACATCACACCATTGTCTTACAATAACAAGGGCAGAAAGGGCTAGGAAGCCAGCATCTCCATGATCATTCTCAAAAATAAACACAGTTGCTTGACTGTGCTTTGGGAAAATTTGGTAAATTTTGTTCATATAATGCCACTTCAGTTGGTGCTGCACATATGTTGCGTTGAACATAATGCTGCCTTTGGAAGAAAATGATCTGAAGGGAAAGACAAGTTGATGACGGGGAATTCTGAGGATAATCTTATCGACAAAATCGAGGGCATCAGTTTGCAACCACTAGTGTTCCACAAGCACCATGGGGGAGTCTATGCCACACTGTGGGACAGCAGTGTAAAGGTGGGTTGGGAGCCTCCTGTGCTCAGAGAAGGCTGTCTGGTGTAAGAGCTGCACAGCATCGTCACCTCCTTGGCAGAGCCTTCCTGACACTAATGCCTCAGTAGCCTCCATAATGTCTATCCTGAATTCCTCAGCCTCATCCATCTTCACTGGATTGGCTCTGCTGCAGGCCTAGCAGGATCCACCTCTCTTGGTGGCACTGCTGTGAGTGAAGCACTCTGATTAGATGACAGCTATTAGAGAAACTGAACGGTTCTGCTCTCGTGATTGCAGAAGAGATATAACTGACTGCACCAGAAAGGGTGTAGAGGATATTTACCAGAATGTTGGCAGCATTGGAACAATGCTGAAATACTTGCAACAGAGAAGGCTGAAAGCAGATTTGATTGAGGAGTACAAATTTGTGAGGCACCCGAGTAAAGTAGATGGGAAGATTTTTTTTTACTTTAGCAGATCTTAGATCAGTAACTAAAGTGATTAGGAAAAGGTTGGAGGGCAAATGAAGAAAATATTTTTCACTCAGAGAGTGATAGGGATTTGGAACTCAGACTGGAAAGAGATGAGAGGCAGAAACTCTCATCTGTGTAGTGTTTCCCCAGATGACCATTTTAGTTCCTTGTGATAGTGTCATCTCTAAATGAGGGTCGTTTGAGAACTCACTGACACGAATCTTGCTTTGCCTTTGCCTTGTCCTGGCTTATCCAGTGACTGGTGGTTTAGAAAATAGGGATCAAATGCTGGAAAGTAGGATTAGGCTAATTAGGTTTTTTTTTAGCTGGTACAGACATGGGGAACCAAATGGCTTCTTTCTGTGGCATAAACTATCTACGATTCTGTTCTTAAAAGGACAGAATTCCCAATGACTGACAGTTCACGACCTGAATGCCATTGAATTGTGTGCAGGCTTCAGTGGGGATAACCTAGGCTTTTCAGCCAAGGATGAGGTAGATGAGCTATCAAATTCAGCTGCATTTTAATTCCCTGTGGGCAGAGAGTGGGTCACTACATTTTAATGCACACAGCAATCAAGGGATATCTTCTTGTGTGGTGTCATTACATGAACAACTTTCTAGGCCATTATGGGTCGCACATCCTGAATTTTAAAGATATGTGTCTTGAAATTGAACAAGTAGGTCCATATCGAATTGCTCAATTACCATCTTTAGCTAAGATCTCAGTCAACTGCAAGTCAAAAAGTAGGCAGTTGTGCAGTGTCCGGCAGCTGCCCACACTGTTCACTTCTGCTCCTTATTGTTCCACTTTAAGATATCGTTCTCACAACATAAGATAGATGGGTCCAGGACACTACCCTGTGGAACTCCTGCAGGGATGTCCTGGAGAGCTGAGGTGATTGATGTTCAATAACCACTGCCACCTTCTTTCGTGCCAGATATAATTCCACCCAGCAGTGAATTTTCGCCCAATTCCAACAACTCCAGTTTATATAAGAGCTCTTGCAAGGTCAAGTGCTGCCTTGATGTCAAGGACTGACACCCTCACTTCTCTTCTTGAGTTTAGCTTTTGGAGCAAGGCTAAGATCATGTCAGGAGCTAAGTGGGTCTGGCAGAGCCCTAACTGAACATCAGAGAGCAATCTATTGTTGAATAAGTGCTACTTTGTAGCACTGTAACAATACTTACCATTGTTTTGCTGATGATCAAAAGTAGACTGAATGGCCAGGTCAGATTTCTTCTGTTGTGTACAGGCAAGACCTAACTGGCAATTTTTCATGTTGTTGGATGGATGCCAGTGCTGTAACTACACTGGACCAGCTTGGTTAGGGATGCAGCTAGTTTTGCGCCACATATCTTCAGTAGCTTTGTCAATATGTTGTCAGAGCCTTTAACCTTTACAGCATCTAGTGTTCTTCACCTGTTTCTTGCTATCACTTGGAGTGAATTGAATTGGCTGAAACCTGCCATTTGTGATGCTAGAAATCTCATTACTTCAGATGCCATGAGGTGATCAAATGTCCAGTCAGTACTTCTAGCTGAAGATGCTCGCAAATTCTTCAGCCTCATCTGTTACATTGATGTGCTGGGTTCCCCAGTATTGCTGATGGGGATATTTGTGAGGCCTACTCCTTCACATTCACAACTGGATGTGGCAAATCTAGATTTTAGATTTGATTTGTTGGTTGTGGGATCTCTTTGTCCATGACTTGCTGTTTCTGCTGTTTGTTACAGAGTAGTCCTGTGTTTAACTTCACCAGGCTGTCACACCATATTTATGTATGTCTGGTGCTGCTGTTAGCATGCCCTCCTGTGCTCTTCATTGATCTAGGCCCCTGGATTGGTGCTAACAGGATTTATATCTTACTTCCCCAAAAAAGTGGTAGATGCAGAGTCTTTGAATATTTTTAAGCAGATTTAGATAGACTCTAGATAACCAAGGGCTGAAAGGTTAATGGGGGTAGCAGGAGTAATCAAATCTTATTGAATAGAAGAGCGGGTTGAAGGGCAAAGTGGCCTATGTATGCTCCTAATTCATAAGTTCATATGGTCAAGTGGAGACATGCTGGGCCATGAGGTTACAAATTGTGGTTAAAGGTCATTCTATTGCTGTTGATGGCCCACAGTGTCATGTGAACAGTGCTGAGCTGTTCAAAATCTATCCCATTCAACATGATGAAGGGTATCCTCAATGTGAAGGTGGGAATTTGGACTTGATAAGGAGTGTGGTGATACTGTCATGGAAAAATGCTTCTGAAATAGGCAGATTGGTAAGGATGAAGTAAATACATTCTTCACTTTTGTTGGTTTCCTCACCACCTGCTGTTGAGCCAGTCCAGCTATAATGTCCTTTAGGAGTCTGCCAGGTTAGTCAGTCATGGTGCTGCTGAAGCCATTTAATCATGATGGATACCGAAGCCCCATTCAGTGTACATTTTATGTACTTTCTGCACCCTTGTCATCCTCAGTGCTTTCTCCATGTGGTCCAATGTGTAGGAGGATTGATTCATCAGCTGAGGTGGAGGCAGCGGGGATGCTTGGTAGGTGATAATAACCTGGTTTGCAATCCAGTGATGCCAATAGTGTAGGTTCAATTCCCTTAATGGCTGAGGTCATGCTTGAAGGCCATGCCTTCTCAATCTCGCTTCTCACCTGAGGCACTGTAACCCTCAGGTTAAACTCACTGCAGCTCTTTCTCTCTGATGAGTGAACAGACTATGGGGACTTCACACTATATCTTCATTGATGCTTAAGCTCCAATGATTGATGCTGATGAAGACACTAAGGAAAAGTTCTAATCTGACCTTAATGAATTCATCACTGTCATTCCTGAAGAAGGGAAAGATTATCATTCTTAGGAATTTTAATGTCATAGATGGCCATGACTCCAATATTTGGAGAAGATCCTTTGTAGAAGAAAAGAGGGAAAGCCAATAAACCAATGCAAGTGATCTCCCCCTGTGGACAATAAGTGTTCAGTATGGTCTCATTACAACAAACACCCTCTTTGGTCAGGAGATAAATACATGGAGGCACCTTATAGCCGAGCTTGGCTCATTATTCAGTTCAAAGATCTAAGCCTGTATCACCAGATTCAAAGGAGGCAAGGAGCTGTTGCTTGTTGTCTGTTGGTCATTTGAACATTCACCTAACAACAAATTCCAAAAGGAAGAAGAACAAGTCTAAGCCTTAAAGCAGTCCTTAGATAAAGACAAATTCCAAGGTCTGTTCATGATCAATCTGGAAAGTCTTCACACACCCAATTCAATGGGATCACAAATCAACTGTGCTAGACTTCTGCATCCATACCAATGGATTGAAGCATCATCAACCACGACTGGTTAGATGTCAACAATGCTGGAATACCTGATGCCCAAAGAAAAATCTGAACAGTAAAGGGCAATTAGTGATAAGAAAAAGCCTGAGGAACCCAGCAATAGGCTCACGTCATGACGTATGAACTTTAATTAGGCACTAGGACTGCCTATAGACCACTTCATTCAAAGAATGGTATATTTTCTTCATGAAGATGCAAATTCTGTAAATGCTAGATAAAATGTTTTGAAAAGCTGTGGATCCACAGGTCCATACTGGTACTCTCCAAGCTATCACCCAGTACTGTGTGAGAGAATCCATGTGTAGATCATGAGACAGGTGCAATGAGCAACTAATTGGATGAGCAATAACAATGTAAGTGCCCCCCCCCCATGTAACTGTGGTCGAGGTCTTCAAAGCTGGTGGATGTTGGGTCAAGATTTTATCCTGTGGATTTTATAGGAAAGCGATCTCTCCTCAAATTCAGAAATGTAACAATTAAAACTATCTTCAAGAAGGGAGATACATCCTGCTGTAGATGTATCAAGGTATCTTCCTCTTGATCAGAGTATTGAAACCCCTGACTTAAAATTGCCTGAATCATCTGTGTCTGAGGAAATCCTTCCAAAGACAAAATGTGGTTTTAGGTCCTTCCAAAGGATCCTCTGAAATAATCTCTGAGAAGCTACCTTATAAATATTCAGGTTAAATTCCAACAAAATCAACTTGGATAGATGAAAAGCTTTTCCCCTCCCAGTTCTTGTTGTCTCAACTCTCAAATGACTCCATGACTTGTCCTACCTGCCTATCTTCTTTTCCACCTATCCACTCCACCCTCCTGCCCAACCTATCACCTTCAACCTCTCCCCCACTCACGTATTGTACTCTATGCTACTTTCTCCCCACCCCCACCCTCCTCTCATTTATCTCTCCACCCTTCAGGCTCTCTGCCTGAATTCCTGATGAAGGGCTTTTGCCCAAAACGTCGATTTTACTGCTCCTAGGATGCTGCCTGAACTGCTGTGCTTTTTCAGCACCACTCTAATCTCAACTCTCAAATGGCCAGATTTCCAGTGGACCACAAAGGAAATACTCCAAAGATGCTTTCTGAAGTTCTCCTTGAAGTGCAATAGTATTTGCATTAATGATGTGAAGGAACTTGCTACCAATCATTTAACAGAAATGACAACTTGTCCATCAAGTCTCACCATGCTCTTGACCACAATGTATTAATGATGAGGCAGAGTAGCAGCAGAGAAGATTAGAGAGCAGAACCTTTACTCTATATCACAATACCTCCTTGCACATCCTGCATTTGTCCCCGATGATCTGCGGTTTGAGCATTGATAGTGGGGGGGTTTGGTCACATGAAATCTCGTGGCAAAAACTCACGATACGAACTAGATAACCTGCTCAAATTGAGGGGCAGCCGACAAATATTATTATTATGAGAAAATACTCACTTGCAAATTTTATTATATGAGCATAACCAGCTGTTTCTGCTCATTTACCAGTAGCTAAGTGCTGAGTTGTGTCAACCCTTATTTTAACCTCTTGTCAAAGGCCCTGGGGAAATGTAGTCGGTGAACCGCATCATTTTCTTTATTGCTTTCGACAACAGCTCTGGCTAATCGATGGGACAAAACTTTAGATAATTTTCCTCAATGTTATAGGAGACCTTAAGCAATGTAGGAAAATGGCAGAGGATCTTTAACTGAATCACAAAGGGATTCTCGAAGTAGTGAAGCAAACTTAATGTGATAATGTCAGTTCTCTTCCCTGTGCTAGGAATTTGAAAATCTGATGTGCAGAAAATCATGTACTACATATTTTTGTAAATAATACATCAACTTGTAAAATCTACTAACAGACAATAAAATCAGACAATAATGTCAGTTACTTCTCTAATCTCCAAGCAAGTAAAAGAACATCACTTATGATATTTCCAATTCAGAACGCCATTTCTGATGGAATTAAAGTAAAAACACAGGTTATGAATTGCATCTGTTTATAAATTCTGTACACAATCACCGAACAAGTTTGTTGCAAATAAATCACTCTACTATGATCCAAAATGAGTAAATAGAGGAACGAGGGTGCAGTTTACACACTGGGCTAATGTTTATGCGTTGACTCGAGATTTTGACTGCATTGATCACATCATTTTATTGATATATACAAAGTATGCCGTGGTTTCTGTAGCTGGTCACATTTCTTTTACAATTCCCTGACACGACTGTCTCAGTTTCTGTTTAATGTCAGGTTTATTGCAATAATGCCGAACAGCAGACAAAACAATTGTGGGTGCCAAATCTACTCAGCTCCTTCAGTTCAATGAATTCTTGTTGAAGGTTTTAACTCAATACTAGGAAGAAGAATTAGGAAGAAGATTAGAACTTTCAATATGGCAGCAAAATAAAATGAAGACACTGTAGAATTTTAATCTATGCAACAGGCAAAGGGATTGGTGTTGGCTGGGATTGGAACAGCAGAGGGCTGGGAATCTGTTTGCACTTGAGGAAAAAAAGGGCAGAAGGGATGATGTATCATCATCTGTCAAGGTAATGGTTTCTAGTTAAGGGAAGTCAATAGGCATTAGAATGATTGAACTGGATGTTGCTGCTTGAATCTTTGGGGGCCATAGAGATGATAAGGAGACCTGTGAAGGCTGCTCCTAAGGACTCTGCTTTATATCTTGGAGGTCCTGCTGTGAGATTGAACAGTTTCCATAGGATGGAGGAGACCAACATCTCATAGCAGGCAGGCAAGACAGGAGGGGAGCAACTAGAGTATGGTCCCTCCAACCAGGCTGGAGCCAATTTCCTGAGAGGTTCATAAGAGCAAGAAAGGTGAAATATTTTGAGGCTTTTGTGGGATTTTAACTGACTTATGGGCTATTAACTGAACTGACTCCCAAGAAGTTGAAAATCATTCAGTTAAAGCACTTTCAAAAGAAATGCTACAAGAATCAGTCTCACAGGCAAGAGCGCTGCAGTTTTCTTATTTGACGAGTTGGTGGTGGAGTGTGATATGAGCAGAAAGACTATATGGATAATGAGTGGGTGTGTAAGAGGCTATCAAACACCACTCTCCTGTCTCCTTCCAAAGCTAATGGGAGGTCAACAACAGGAATTTGACCCAAGGATTTCGCAGCACAGCACATAATGTTGAATCCCCCAGTACAAGTGGGAAAGGTCACTGAGCATCATACCTACACCACCATCAACTTCTTATGCTGTCCAATCATCACAACCCTCGCACAATCTTTAGCAATCTCTTGCAGACAGAGTTTGAGACTAACATTCAGCTACATCATATTATCTTCACACACCATCAATGCCATTAGCCTCAAACTCACCTCCTGCTGCTTCTATATACTTGGGTATTTTTCAACTGCTGACAGGCATATTATCAAAATGTGGGCCAACAGAATTACTGGTGTTGCATTTTAGTATTCCGCAGGACTAGGTTGCCTAAACCCTTCAGGAGCAGTGCAAAACTGCTGGAGGACTTACACTGAACCCTCTCAAGGAGACGCTATCCTGCATCATTGGAGTCAGCAGCAACACAGTCTGAGCATGTCAAGGTTTAATGGCATGCTCCTGATCTTTCTCCTTTCTCAACTCCCAACCCACTCTGATTGCAGAAGTCAGCATAGTATTCAAACTGTTGATGGTGTGTGACCATGAAATCCCTTCCTTTCACCCACTTAACATCCCTCACCGCACCCCATTGAAACTGTTATAAGAACCAAATATTTTATTGCTGCATAAATTATTATAATAATCCAAAAATTGTAAACAGGGAAACAAGTGTTCAGCTTATATACCGGACTACCAATTATGTATCACTTGGTGAAATTTGACCACATTCAGTGTCACTTCTCTGACATATAAACATTACATCATGGTTCTATAGCTGTAAGGGAACAACTGGGTCCATGTTGACCATCGCACCTCACTGCTAGTTGAGGTGCTTACAAGGCAATTAAAAACCTATGGAAGAGCCACATCCCCCTGTCCTAATATTAACCAGGCTGGAGGTGGGCCTATGGTCAAGCAGCATGCACAGCAGCTGAGGTCATGGGCCAGTTTGTTACCCTGCATGGAGGCCTGGGTTCCTTTGATCACAGACACTTACCGTTTAACTGAGGAAGGGGCGAGGAGGACACTGTGAGCCACATCCCGCCTTTTGCTGCTAGATCTCTTGCATCCCTATTCCTGCATGCCAGTCCACAAGACCCGCATCATTGCTCGCTCTGTGGTATGGGGGGGGGGAAGAGTGCGTTCTGGGATCTGCCCACTTCTGGCCACAAAAGCTGCCAGGTTCTGGTTGCCCAGCAAATCTCATGGATGTGCCTCGTGTCCTGGAGCCTTGAATCCAGGGGAAGACCCGCTGGTGGCCTTGCCATCAACTGACTGGTATTAGGCTGGCCTGGCCTTCCTAAGGTAAGACCCCAATACCTCAACAAGATTCTGTCTATTGTGTCAGATACCAAGGCCGCCTAACCAATTGTATTCAATTAACATCAGAAATGCCTCAGGACACTTAGTTACAGCCAGTTCTGTTCCTTATCCAGATTAATAATTCTCAGCCTTAAATGCTGGAAGTGAGTGGGTGATATGAAAACAATAAGAGTCTGGGTCTTGGGATGCAATCAGTGAGCTTCAGGAAACTCTCAAAGTTCTTAGTGAATGGTCTGGGGTAAACATCTGATAGAAATGAGAAAACTCAATGGTTTTTCCCATTGCCAAATTCGCCACCATTAATAATCTGGGTTTCACCAGTGATCAGAAATCTAACTGGACCAGCATGATAAATACTGTGGCTAGAAGAGAAGGTGAGGGGCTGGGTATCCTGCAGTAAATAACTCATTCCTCCCTAAAGCCTGCTCACTGACTACAAGGCCACATCAAGAGTTTGATGGAATACTTGCCTGGATGAACAGTTTTGTTACCATCGAAATAAATTGTTCATCCAGGCAAGTATTGAATTTGAAAAGCACTCCATGAGCTTAACACTATCCAGGACAAAATAAAAACAAAATACTGGAAAATAAAAATAAATTGAAGTGTTGCAGAAAGTCAGCAACTCTGGCCTGAAATGTTAGCTTGCTGTCTCTTCATGGATGCTGCCTGACCCATTGCGTACTCCAGCATTTGCTGTTTTCTGGCAGCATATGTCTCTCTCTCTCTCTCCACAGATGCTGCCAGACCAGCTGAGGTTCTCCAGCATTTTCTGTTTCTATTCCATCGAGGATTAAACTTCCCAATTTAAAGGCTCCCCTGAAACATTAATTTCTTTCATCAATGGCATTCAGGGCATGCAGTCCACTAGAGGATGCAGTGAAGCAACTCATTGAGCTTTTTGACAACTTCTTCAAACCTCCCCATCCCTGCTAGCTGCAAGAATAATGTGCTAACACAGGCCATTTTCCTAAGAGTTTTGGCTGTGACCAGTCTCTTTCAATATCTATACTTCCCTCAATATTTTACTGATTCCTTTAATGTCTCCAACTCCTGAAGTGGCTCCGACACCCCATTCACCACCGCACCCCCCCTCCCCCCCAACGTGTCCTTTACCTGATGTCTCCATCTTTCTAATATCTCTGATCTGTCTCATATAAACTCTGATTCATCATTTCCTCAGATATGGCCTGCAAACACAGGCTTTCTTGCTTCTATCAATGTGGCTGGAAAAAAAGCTCTACAATTGTTAATCAGGTCTTGCTGTAAAATTGGAATGTCAGACAAGAAAGCTTGTTCCATAACACTTGTCCACACTGCTTCCTTACTGGCTCCAAGTTTCAACTCGGGCCATTCAGTCCTATTAATATTCACATAGCAATTACCTTAAACCAACTATGTGCCAGGGAGTAAATTATACACTTAAATCAGCTGATCTCATCTGCAAAGACTAAATGAGATCTTTAATGAAGTCATACCATTCTGAGTGGAATGACTTGGAAAAGCATTGTTGGTTAGGTGTAGATAAGAGAAAAATCATTTTGATAAGAAGTCAGTTGGATTAAACATTTTTAATGGGGATTAAACTGTTTTAAGCATTATAATGGTATTGACTTTTTAAACGTGTTGGGAGAAAATCTGCTCAAATGAGATCTGCTTTGTAGATAATTGCTACTGATGGCAATTGAATTTGGCATCTTTCTGACCTTGGAGCTTGGAATTATTAAACATTACGCAGCATGGTTGTGACAGCCAAAGGAATCAAAGTCTCTTTCTTAGTCAAAAGGTTATCTAAATTACAAGTGTTGATAGCAAAAAAACTTCTTGAATTTTGATGCTTTTTGGAACATCATAGGTCAAAAAAAAGTGTTCTGAAGATCAGCGCCGAGGTGTGTTCATGTGACTGTCTCTGCACTGTTTCCTGAGGTAGCAGGCCCATTCCCAATAGCACCCAGCCCACAACCTCTCCCCATCCTCTCTCTCCCTGCCACAAATATTCAAACTCTAAATGACCGGGACATTTTCTTCTGAGTCAGGTTGTAGAGTCAGGAACTTTGTTCTCTTGTCTCAGGAATAAAGATTTACTCCTCAGTTATTACTAGTATGCACTATCAGAAGATGTGTTGGGATCATATTCAAATGAAGAGGGAAGGAAATTGCAAATTTATGAAGAACGAGTATTGGGGTGAGATTAATTGGTATCAGCACAAGAGCGGTAGGCTAAATACCCTTCTTGTATACTATATCAATTTACATTAGCACTAGTTCTCCCTCCACAGTTGCAGTTTCCTGAGTTGTTTTCTACAATTTCGGTTGGTTTAATTGCATAAATGCATGACTCTCTTTTCACTATTCAGCTGACTAGTGTATATTATTAAATTTGTAGCATTAGTGAAATACAGGGATTATTAATTTAATTACAGTCTATCACTAAGTGATCAGACATACTGCAATAATCCACATATTCATTGTTTTCCTGAAGTAAATCAACATGATTAAGAGTAATAACATTATTCAAAGTAAACCTGCAACTGCATAAATTGAAAGCTGTGCTATATTCATTGACATCAGTCTCTGAATAAAATGCCAGCACATTTCTCCTGTCAGATCATTTTATTCACGTATATCACTGTGTAAAACTGCAACTCAAATTTTATGAACCAATTTTCTTTCGATTTTTTTTGTTAGTATATTTATTAGCAAATTTTTTTTACTTTACAAACATATAAAATTATTGAAAAATACAATCAATAACAAATATCAGCATAATAAAAAGAAAAAAAACCACAAAGTACAATACAACTACTACCTACTAACTACAAACCTACCCTACAATACAAAACAAACCCTAACACTGTGCAAAGTAACACCAAAGAAAAGACAGAAAAGCAAAACAAAAAAACCAAAAAAACCCCCACAAAATACAGAACAGCTACGCTCGGTGCAAAGCTCCCAAACAAAGGAACGGGAACATTGTATATATACCCGTATTAACTCAGGAGACCCCCTCCAGGGCCCAGGGCTTGACAAATCTAACTATCCTGGTTAAACAAATGCCCTAGTTAAGATAACTGACAAATCTATACCCAAATAACTCAAGTAGGGCTGCTATGTCTTATAAAAATGGCCTGTTGTGTGGTATACTATGTTTGTAAAAAGGTCCAAGGGAATGTGTTTCATAATTAATTTCTGCCATCCCAGCAAGCCTGGCTAGTTCTCAGACACAATTCACCAGAATATTCTTCCGTGCACAGTATGCAAGAATATTAAATAGTTTCTTCCCATGCCCGTCTAAAGATGGTAAATTCAGTAGACCTAAGAGAAGAGATATCGGGTCTATTTTGACTTCAGTCCTCAATACCCTCCATATCTCCCCCGCCACAGCGCTCCAATAAACACGGAGCCTGTGGCATGTCCAGAAGCCATGGGTAAGAGTACCTACACTTATTTTACATTTGGGACACACTGAAGATGCCGCTTTTTAAACTTCACCAGACGGTCTGGTGCCAGATAAGCTCTAAGCAGAACTTTTAACTGCGTAGCGCATGTCCTATTACGGATTGAGATTTTTTGAGTATTCTCCCATATGTTCTCCCATGTTTCAGAAGAGATCTCCACTCCTAGCTCTTGCTCCCAGACCTCACATAACCAGTTAATATCCTGCCAGGCCCTGCTACCCAGCAGGTGATAGAGGGCACTAACCGAAAGGGTGCTTGTGGAGCGTAGCAACAACCTCTCTGTATCGGGCTTAGAGGGCTTAGTGAGAAGCACAGTGAAATCCCTAACCTAAAAAAAACGGAAAAGATCTCTGCTGGGCAACCCGTATTTGCGACTCAGTTGCTCAAAACACGTCATAACCTCCCCCTCAAACAAGTCTCCCAAACTAGAAACTCCTCTCGCTGCCCATAGTTTGAACCCTGAGTCCATCATCCCTGGTCGGAACCCTGGCTTGCCAACTATAGGTGTAAGTGGTGAAGTCTTGGATAAACAACCCTCACTCTGACGCATTGTCCTCCATGACTTGACAGTACTAATGACAGTGGGGTTCCGGCAGTGGTCCATAACTGTCCTCATCTTATCCATGAACAACAGGTTAATAAGAGGGCACTTTGCCTGGGAGGCCTCGATATCCAGCCATATTGAGTTCGGATCGTTACCTACCCAATCACAGACAAAGGACAACAGGGAACTCAAATGATACCACCTGATGTCTGGGAAATCAACTCCTCCCCCTCCTTGAGGCAACTGCAATTTAGTAAATTTGATGAGGGGCTACCCCCGATGCCAGACAAAGGAACCAAACCATTCCATAAGCTTCCGCAGCGTTGACCTGGGAAACATTATAGGAAGGATACGCATGGGATAAAGCAAATGAGGAAGACCATTCATCTTAATGAGAGATATTTGGCCCAGCCATGAAATTGGAAGAGCCTCCCATCTCTGGAGATCTCGCCTAATATTGTCGAGCAAGTGAGCAAAGTTAGTCCGAAATAACAGATCAAACTTGGGGGTGATAAAAATGCCTAGGTACCGGAACCCTGCCCGTGACCACTTAAAAGGGAACTTAGGGCTACACTTTGGGGTGGCACGGTGGTTAGCACTGCTGCCTCACACCCCCAGAGACTCGGGTTCAATTCCCGCCTCAGGCGACTCTCTGTGTGGAGTTTGCACATTCGCCCCGTGTCTGTGAGGGTTTCTTCCGGATGCTCCGGTCTCCTCCCACAGTCCAAAAATGTGCAGGTTAGGTGAATTGGCCATGCTAAATTGCCCATAGTGTTAGGTGTAGGGGAATGGGTCTGGGTGGGATGTGCTTCAGCAGGTCGGTGTGGAGTCGTTGGGATGAAGGGCCTGTTTACACACTGCAAGTAATCTAATCTAAGGTTCCCCAAAAGGATAGCCTCCAATTTTGCAAAGTTCATCTTATATCCTGAAATAGCCCCAAATGAATTGATACATTGTGTCAAACGGGGCACGGAGGTCATCGGGTTTGATAAAAACAGAAGGATATCATCCGCGAACAGTGTAATCTTGTGTGCTCTCGATCCCACATCTGGAGCGGTTATGTGGACGTTCTGATGAATGGCTTCTGCCAGCAGCTCTATCACCAACGTAAACAACAACAGTGAGAAGGGCCAGCCTTGCTGACTACCCCTACCAATCCTAAAATTCCCAGACTTCACCCCATTGGTAATGACCACAGCCAGAGGGTGGTATATAAAACCTCCACCTATCTAGCAAAGACTCTACCCAACCCAAACTGTTCTAAGACATAAAAAGATACGGCCATTCCACCCAGTCAAATGCTTCCTCTGCATTCTAAAGAAATCACCAACCCCTGAATGGATCGTTGCTGACCAGCTTGGACCATATTCAACAACCTTCTAACATTATTAGAGAACCTACAGCCCCTTATAAAGCCTGTCTGATCCTCTTTAATAATATAGGGCAACACCCTTTCCAATCTCCGCGCCAGGATCTTGGACAGAATCTCGAAAACTGAATTTAGTAGAGAGATGGACCTGTATGAGGCATAATCCTCAGGAACCTTCCCCTTCTTAAGAATTAAGGAAATATTAGCTTCTCTCAAAGATGGTGATAGGCATTCATGCATATAGGAGTGATTGTACATCTCCAACACCGGCCCTGACAGAATCCCTATAAACACATTATAAAGCTCACTGGGAGGCCATCAGGGCCAGGCGCTTTCCCACTCTGAAGTTGCCGAGCTGCCTCCTGTATTTCCTGAACTGTCAAGGGGGCATTAAGGAGAAAGGCCTGTTCCAAGGTTATCCCTGCAATGTCCAGGATCTTAAACAAAGGTCTCCATTTTAGCCCTCCTGTCTTTACAACCTTCAGACTGATACAATTCAGAGTAAAAGCTCCGAAAAGCCTCGTTAATCTTTTTAGCATTGTATGTAAGGACCCCGGCGCTATTGCTGATTGCAGCAATGGATTGGGGAGCACGCTCTTTCCTAGTCAGGTATGCTAAATACTTCCCTGACCTATCCCCATATTGGAACAGCCTTTGTTTAGCAAAAGCAAGTTCTTTCTTTGTGTTTTGTGTCAGTATTGAATTCAAGGCAGCCCGGAGGGCTGTGATCCGCTGTAGTTTAGTCACCGCAATTTGTGCGGCCTCGGCGGCTTTCAACCACTTCTCAAGTAGACGCTGCTGTTCCTCCTTCTATTGTTTCTGGCTAGCCGAATAGGAAATAGCTAATCCCCTAGCAAAGGCCTTAGCAGTCTCCCATAGCATGGACGAACTACTAGCCATGCCTGAGTTGATAGTCAAGAATTCCTGAAACTCCTTCGAAATGTACTCCACAAATTTGGAAACCTTAAGAAGAAAAGGGTCTAAACGCCAGTGCCGCAAACCTAACCCTTCACTCTTGGCCTTCACCTCCAAATATACTGCCGCGTGATCAGAGATAGCTATGTTCCCAATTTTACAACCCATAATTGAATCCAGAAGGGCCGAGGGAGCCAGAAAGAGGTCAATCCTCGTGTGACATTTATGTGGGTTTGAAAAAAAGGTGAAGTCCCTGCCGGTAAGGTGAAGACATCTCCAAATATCCACCAGCCCCAACTCCTCACATAAGTCAACCACCTGCTTGGCCTGTGAAAATATAGTTGGGGACCCATAAGGTATCCTGTCCACTGTCGGATCCAAAAGACAATTAAAATCCCTCCATATAACAATGTGCTGTGTTCTAAAAGCACTCAACTTAGCGAAAGCACTAATCAAAAATTTGAGGGGATGTGCTGGAGGACAGTAGACATTTAAAATGCCATATTCTTCCCCATGTATCAGGGCTTTAAGTATCACAAACCATCCCTGCTCATCTTTCACCTGCTCTAATAATGTGAATGGAAGATTTTTATGGATAAGTACCGCCACTCCCCGACTTTTCGTAGTAAAGGATGAAAAGAATACCCGGTCATAACCCCCCTGTTGTAATTTCAGGTGTTCCCCATCATCAAGATGGGTTTCCTGCAACAAAGCGATATCACCCTTTCCCTCTTAAAGCTAGAAAGTACTTTTTTCTTTTTAACAGGTGAATGACTTCCCTTAAGGTTCCAGGTGCACCATTTAATAAGACACTTAGCCATATCCCCTTTCTGAGACCCTTGGAACCCCTTGGAGGGAGAACCCTGTTTCCAAAGCGCTGAGCATAAGTAAATAAAGACTCATAGAGTTGAAGAACTATATATACAAAAACTACTCTATCATAAATATAAACAACTATTACTACCAAAAAACTATAAAGAAAACCAACTATAAAACCTTGAATGGAAGACTCTGCCCCCTCCCATAGGGGGCACTCACCCTACCCATCCCCTCCTTCACAGCTCCTTCAAACCTGGACTGTGCCCAGCCTTAAGCCAGAAAGTAAACAAGGAAATGATCCTTAAATCAACAGGAAAAAGATCAAGTCAGGATGAGCACACCACCCATCCCTGGCTTCATGTCACCCCAACTTGTGACTAAAAGAGAAACAGAACAAACAAAAAAAAGGGAGACAACAACATTTCCCATCAGAAAGTCCAGTTACTAAAAAAAAAGGAACAACTTATTCCAAGATCTTTTCCCCCCTTTCCAAAAAGGAAATTATTAGGGAGAAAGAAAGGAATAAAGAAAGGAATTAAAAAAGGAAGAGAAAACGTGGGGAAAGATAAAAAAGAGAACAAACATTAACTGTACTCTTCAGGCCAATCTGTCTATTTTAAAGTGTCTACAAAGTTTTTAGCTTTATCCGCTGAGTCAAATTTATAAATGGAGTCCTCGTGGCTGAAACAGAGCACTGGGGGTATCTCATGAAGTACTGGATGCCCAGGTTCCTCAGCCTCTTTTTAGCTTCATCGAAGGACTTCCTCTTTTGAATTACAGCTGCAGAGAAATTCTGGAAAAACAAGATTTTTGACCCCGTGTACAGCAGTGCCTGTGGATCTTTTCCCAGGGATCTGGAAGCTTCTATGACTTTTTGCTTGTCCTTATATGAATGGAAGTGCACTAGGACCAAGCGGGGGCACTGCACCAGCCCTGACCTATGCACTGTAACCCGATAAGCCCTTTCAATCTGTAGCCTGCTGGACTCGATGTGAAGGCCCAAAAACTTCGGCAGCCAGTTTTCAAAGAAGTTGACTGGGTGCTCACCTTCCTCACCTTCAGGGAGCCCAACAATTCAGAGATTTATCCTCCGACCTGATTTTCGAGGTCGTCGATATGGTCGCGCAAGACCGCACCTCTTGCTCCAGCACCTGGATTTGACTGGATGAGGACTCCATCGCAGCTTCCAAGGTCTTAGTTCGACCCTCCACCTCCTCCAGCTGCTCCCCGAGGCCCTGGATCTCCTGCTCATGCTTCTGCAGCATGGATGTGAAAGGTTGGACCTGGGCACGAATCTCCCCACGGATCTCCTCAATCGCAGCCCCAACTTTCAAGGTAAGTCCCTCCATTGCTGCAGCCAATTCCTGTGAGTCTGTCAGGTCCCCGGGGGGTTCAGGAGAGGCTGCTGCTGCTGCAGTCTCTGGTGTAGTAGGCGCTGCAGGGGAGTGTCCTCCCTGCTGCTGTTTGCTTGTTCCTCTTCCCTTTGGCATTCTTCCCATTCCCAAATATTAACAAATATGTGTTCTGTAAGGTTTAAACTAATAATTCCACCGCATAAGTTGACCAGGAATGGCAAAAAAACCATCAGTATGTTTGGCTGTTCGGCAGAGCTGTCCACAGCAGTTCTACAGAATCACTGCCATCTTGCTGAATCCTCTTTCGATGTTTTAATATGTCAAAATATACCCCATATATATTTGTGCAGAAGTAAAAATTTTGAGACTAATTTTAAACAAAACCTAAAGCATTTTAAGCATTTCATTTTCATTAGCATCTGTACAGAGGTGATGGTCTAGTGGTATTACCACTAGACTGTTAAACCAGAGACCCAGGTAATATTCTGGGGGTCTAGGTTCAAATGCCTCTAAGGCAGATGGTGAAATTTGGAATTAGGAGCCTAATGGATGACTGTGAATCAATTGTGGGACAAGACCCATTGGTTAACTTATGTCCTTTAGGGAGGGAAACTGCCAACTGATGTGACTCAGATCCACAGTAATGTGGTTGACCTGCAGAGGGATAGGCACTAAATGGTGGCTCAGCCAGCAATGCCCATAGCCTGTGAACGAGTTTAAAAAATCAAATGATTGACATCATCTGTATTATATCTTGGTTCTGACGTTTTGGAGTGTTGATCCCTGAAAAACTAGGGTTGACTATTTTTGCTTTATTAGGTCAACCATCATGAAGTTGACTTTTAATTGAGGTTGACTTCGACTTGAGAAAAACAGTAGTGGACAGGGTCAATTCCATTCATGGCTCCTTGATGGAGCATAACATTTATTAGGTACCTCGTACGTTTTCTGCAGAGAAGACAACAAAATCTCTTTGGAGGTTTTACTGAAGATCTTTCACCAATGTAGCTTCCTGATAGAATTCTACAATAATACAAAGAAAAAACTTTCATCTGCTCAATTAATTCAACCATATTTGGTACACTTGTAGACTTGTTGTGATAGCATGCCTGGTCTACTTTAAGTCATTTCTGCATTTACACTGTCGGATTTTAAAAATATTTAAGCATTCGTTATATTTGCTATGGTAGAAACGATAGTTCTTAAACTGAAAAGATAGTGTCCTTAAGAGCACAGGGTCATCAATTACATAGGATCAAGTATCTTGAAAGATTGGAGCTTGAGATGATAGATAATGGTTATTTTCTATTATTGTGGATACATTCTAAGTGGAGATAGACAGTTTATTTGTCTCTCAGGGAAAAATAAGATATGTGGAATAATTAGGAAAATGAAAGTGAAGCCTGAGATCAGTGATGATCATATAGAAAGGCAGAGCTAACTCAACAGATGATCAGATGAATAGATAGAGTAGACAGTCAGAAACTTTTTCCCCGGGTACAACAGAGTGTTACAAGGGGACATAAATTTAAGGTGAAGGGTGGAAGGTATAGGGGAGATGTCAGGGGTGGGTTCTTTACCCAGAGAGTGGTGGGGGCATGGAATGCGCTGCCCGAGGGAGTGGTAGAGTCAGATTCATTGGCGACCTTTAAGCGGCATTTGGATAGGTACATGGATGGGTGCTTAATCTAGGATAGAAGTTCGGCACAACATCGTGGGCCGAAGGGCCTGTTCTGTGCTGTATTGTTCTATGTTCTATGTTCTATGTTCTAATCCTACTTCTATTACTTACGTTCTGATGTGCTTTTAACTGCTTTTAATTTTGGTGTTGCTTCAAAATAACTGAATGCAATGATACAGGCTCCTGATGGCTACTGAGCTACTTGTCCATACTCTCTCAGGTAGGGGAGTTGGTATAAATTAGGCAAATCTAGAAAAGCATTTGAGTGATCACTCGATACTTTTCATGGAGGCAGTGAAAGGAGAATTGGGAGTGGCAGATAATTGATATCAATGGAAATCCTAACCCAACCAATGTGGGACGTGATCCAGCCACAGTGGAAAGAAATCGTAGACATCAAAAGCAGAAAAGCGTATAACTGATTGTAAGCTTTCATGAAGGGTGAAATACAAACCATAACTTTCTGTCTCAAATGTTCAGTCTGCTATGAATTTTTGCAATTTCCTACATTTGTATGCTGTTGAGCATAAAATGTAAAATCCTCATTAAGTTTGGAAAGAATGTTTTGTAAATGTACCGTGTTCCTGTTAACATGTCAATGTGTGAGCCTAAAAATACATACATCTTCAAGATTTGTTATTTTGTTTGTTTAAGAAAGAAATGGCACGCAAAACTTCTTTTCCCAGAGAAAATGGAGGAAGTGAACTCAAATCTCAAGAATGTCTAGAATTTATACTGCCGAATAGAATCTTAACAATAGTGAAAATAAATGTACATTTCTATATCATGTTACACTTCTAAATCCAATTTTGGGTAACAAGATCTTGTGATGAATCTCCAGGTCTATCACTTGAGCCAGGCTCTGCATGCTTTTGCTTGAGGCTACATTGGCGCAGGGAAAGACAGTTAAAACTAAACAGAATCTAAATCACAATTTGCCATAACACATCAGGAAGAGACCAGCTATTGCCAGCAACTTAATAATTCCCATATTTATAAATTAATTGGAGTATGAGGAACTTAAATGACAACAAAATATGCAAATTGGTTCTGCAGCATGAATCAACATTTCGTAATGGACAGGAAGCAAGAACCAGCCTACATTCTACATCCGTCAATTAGAGGCCATAATTCACAAATAATGTAATTTTTTTTCACAAACTGTATAAACAATATTTTTAATGTGAGATTCTCTGTTCCAAATAAACCAAAATGCTGGAAACACTGGTTTGCTACTTAACAAGCCTTTTCAAATATAAAGTTCTCTGAAGACACTATTCTGCCCTATACATAGAAATATTTTTAAGCTCTGAAGGATCTATTAAGCTACATGGTGACATATAATGTAATTTTTAGTCAGTAAAAAGCTGTGTGTCCAAGTGTTATTGAAATGTTAGAAGTCATAGGAGACCAGTTTATAGCCCAACAGGTTAATTTAAAATCACAAGCTTTTGCAGCGCTGTTCCTTCATCAGGTGAAGTTTTAAATAAACCTGTTGGTCTATATCTTGATGTCATGTGACTTCTGACTTTGTATCCCCTAGTCCAAGGCTGGCACCTCCATATCATGGCAGCCATTAAAATGTTAGTAACAGGTTATTCTGGATCCTTGCTATACAAAAACTGTTTCTCTGACTGGAGATTTTCTGATGAATTCGTAGCTCTTTGACTTTAGCTGCTACTACATTTCATTAAAAAAACCTCTTCCTTTTAGTGCAGACACACAAATATTTTAGATGTACCAGATGATACCGACACAATCTCATCAAAAATACAGCAATAAGAAGGAACACTGAGGCAATATTTGCAAATTCTGACCTTTCCAGCTCTTACTGATCTCATCAATGCCATGAGACTGGAGGAGGCATTAGAGGAGGGAAGTGATAGCACTCGAGAGGGTGCAGAGGAGATTTCCCAGAATGTCACCTAGGTTGTAGAGTTTCAGTTATGAAAAATGGTTGAACAGACTGTGGTTGTTTTCCTTAGCAAAGAGGAGATTGACAGGGGACATGATTAAGATGTATAAAATTATAAGGGGGACAGTTAGGGTAGACAGGAAAAAATATTTCCTCTTGATGGAAGCATCAATGATTAAGAGGCATAGACTTAAGATGAGTGGCAGAAGGTTTAGAGGAGGTGGGAGGAATATGTTTTTCACCCAGAGGGTGGTGAGAATCTGGAACTTACTACCTGTAAGGATGGTAAAGGCAGAAACCCTCATCGTAGTATTTAGATATGCACTTGTGATGCGAAGGCATGCAGGGCTACAGGCCAAATGCTGACAAAGAGGATTAGAATAGTTAGTTGGCTGTTGTTGAATAGCACAGATGTGGTGGGCCAAAGGGCCTTTTTCTGTACTGTCAATCTTTATGACTCTATGGCTGTGCAAAAAAGGAGATGGGGGAAAAAGATTCCAAAAGAGCTCGAATAGTACTGCACAAAAAAAAAGCAGTTGGTTATTTTGTCCAGTGATTTGACATTCCAACTTAGATTTTTCATTCAATCAATTATAAAAGGACATTGAAAAGTAATTTGTTTAGTAACGCATTCTTGCTCAAAAATCTTTCAAAGTAAAATATCACTTACTGCCCAGCCTTACAATTTAGTGAGAAAGATGTGCAAATCCAAGAGATTTTAAGCGGGAATATGCTGTTGCAAAGTGTGGTATTCCATATTTCCTTGTGCAAAGGTTTTATTTTAAACTAGTTTTGTTAATTATATAGGTCACGGACAGCGTTACAGTGTTAACAATTAAGCCTGTGTGCTTTTGTAGTTTCTGGCAAGAAATAACTACTAGCATCTAGAGGACTTCTAATTAGGTATCAATAATCAAGGAATGCCAATAACCCACATTCATGCTGTTCACTGATATTAAATTTTGCTAAACTGGTTTCATGACAAAGACAGATTTAACACAGGAGACACGGCTAACATCAAGAAACAATTTCACTTGGCTTCAGTTAAAGTTTCAGACTTTTCAGGCTATGGCAGTTACTCTACTTGAGGTTCAGCACATCCAGTGATAGATCTAACTCACCATATCCATAGCTCATCGACAAAATACATTTACGTGTGATTTAAGAAAAAATGATGCAGTGTAAGCTATGGAATGAACAATTTTAGATTAAATTTAGCACTGTTGTGCATTGCTGCAGAGTAACCAGAGTGGAATGTTATTTGTTGAACACAGGAAAGCATGAGTGTGCATGAATAATCAAGAGAGTTTTAAACCCAAATTAGGCTTTTAATTGCTTGTTTAGTATCCCAGACAGAGAGCTGCAGGGAAATGTCTACTCTGTGCTGAACTTTTGCAGAACTTTTAGAACCTTCCTACCTTCTTTTTTGCATAGAGTCATAGAGATTAAAAGCACAGAAAAAGGCCCTTTGGCCCTCACATCTGTGCCAGTCAAATGCGATAGACTTCAAATAGACCTATCAGCTCAAAACTGGGCATCCATGAGGTGATATTGACCAGCAGCACCAGTAGAAGTGTACTGCAGCACAATGTGACATCTCATGGACTAGCATATCCTCCACTCTACAATAACCATCAAGCCAAACGATTTACACTGCTTCACAAGTTCCTATCAGCCACTAAAACAAACAGAGTTAGTCATTTTGGATATTTATTAGGATCCTGGCACCTTTTTCAGGTACTGTTACAGAAATTAGGTGTTCAGTATTGACTCTAAAAATCTTGAAAACCATTGTGACCTTAGAAGTGGTTGCAAATCAATGCTATCCCATAAACATGATTTCAAAATCTGCCAAGGCAGGCAAAATGTCAGAATGATCCCTAAACTCCACAATTTTCCCAACTTCATATCTCAAGTGTGATGCAGCTGAAGTGCACTCTAGTTAATAGGACCAAAATTCATAGATCTATTCCTTTTCTGCTCGGTGGGCAGCACAGTGGGACAGTGGTTAGCACTGCTGCCTCACAGTGCCAGAGACCTGGGTTCAATTCCCGACTCAGGCGACTGACTGTGTGGAGTTTGCACATTCTCCCCGTGTCTGCATGGGCTTCCTCCCACAGTCCAAAGATGTGCGGGTCAGGTGAATTGGCCATGCTAAGTTGCCTGTAATGTTAGATAAAAGGGGTAAATGTAGGGGAATGGGTGGGTTGCGCTTCGGCGGGTCGGTATGGACTTGTTGGGCCGAAGGGCCTGTTTCCACACTGTAAGTAATCTAATGGGAGCAATTCCAGTTTCTCCAATCTCTCCATGTAACTGAAGTCTTTCACCCCAGTACCATTCCAGTAAATCTCTTCTGTCATCTTTACTGAAGCAATGCCCATTACAGGTCACAATATTTCAGCTGGGAGCCTAATCAGTGATTTATGAAGACTTAGCATACCATCCTTGTTTTTGTACTGTATGCCTTTATTTATATAGCCCAGAATTCTTTATGTCTGTTTCTCATCTTATCCTGTCACCTTCAAGCCGAGACTCTGCTTTTTTCATATTCTCTTTAAAATTGCACCATTTATATTCCTCCTGTCAAAGTTTTATCTGTACATGCTTGTCCATTTCTCCAATGTATGGCCTCCTGAAGATCGTTACTACACCCTTCATTGTTTCACACCTTTTAAATTATGTCATCTGTAAATTTTGAAAGTATGCCCACTATTCAGAAATCTTTGTCATTAATATATGTTGAAAAGTACATTGGCACCAGCATCAATCTCTGGAGAACACCACTCCATACATTCCCCCGTTTAAAAAGCAACTATCTCTGCTTTGTGCTCTTTGGCCAATTGTACATCCACACTATAATGAAATGGGCTTCAATTTTGGTAATAAATCTATTATATGGTACTTTATCAAGCACCTTTACACATTAACCATGCCACCCCATCACCCCTCCTTCCTTTGCATTATCAAAGAAATCAATCAAATTAGTCACCACATTTTGCCTTTAGCGTTTTTCCTTTATTAAGCCAATTTTTTTTCCAAGAATTTACTATATTTTATCTTGGATTATTTGTTTCTCATAACAAATGTTCGGCTACGTGCCTGTTGTTGACAGGTTTAACATACTAGGAGAAAGTTTATTTTCGATGAGGATGTAACGTTTCCTATCCTCCAGCCTCTGGCATCACTTGCATCTCTAGGGAGATGGAAAGATAGTTCTGCAAGCTAACCAATTCTCACTGATACTTTCTTATTATATTGCTGATATTATCTTATCTTTCCTTGATAAATGCATCATCTCCAGATCAGATGATTTTCTACTTTGAACATTACCACCTTTTAAGTATCTCCACTTTATCCATTTTTCCCTTTTACTCAATGTCTCCACCTTTGCTCTGATATTAACATTATCCTCTTTAGTGGAGGCAGGTATAAAGTACATATTTATTACTTCAGCAAACTCTCTGCCTGCACTAGAAAATCTCCTTCTTGATCCGAGCAAGCCTTAACCTGTTATAAACTACCCTTTTACTGTGAATACATTTCCGAAACTTCTGTTACTCTTGTGTTATCCTCTAATCTATTCTAATTTGCTTTATTGGCTCCTCATATTTCTTTTTTTCTCACTCCTTCCACTGCTTTTAGAGTTCAGCTTGTTATTGAAGCTGTTTCATCTCCATCTCGTGGAGGGAGTTTCATCTTTGGATGTATTTTCGTTATCCTTCATGGGAATGACACTCATCTATATCCAAGCAATGTCCACTTTGAAGGCCTTGCATTTATTGCCTCATGTTCCAGTCATTATGAGATCCATGGCTCTACCCAGAGATATTTTGCCAAGAAGAATCATATTCGCACTTTTTCTAGCCTTTACAGGTAAGTGTGCTGAGCCTTGCAGTCAGGTAGAGTGAGGGAGACTAGTCTTTCCCAGCTTGAGACTGAGGTAGATGGAGTAACTGGAAATTTGGGCAAAGTGGAAAGAGCATTGCTTGTAAAGGAAGAACAGTGAAGAAGGATATTGGCCTGAAAAATCATAATGTGGAATCTGTTTGCATGGACATTATAAATATCAAGAAGCAGAAAATGGTGTTGGGGCTGTCTGTAGGACCTTAAACAATATTGAAGATATAAAGGAAGGCATTAAGCAAGAAATCAGAGGTGTATGCAATAAGAGAACAGCTGGAATCATGATTGATCTACATATAGACTGGACAAATCAAAGTAGCAATAATATTGAGGAGGAGGATTTCTTGTAGCGTATAAGAGCTTTTTTTTTTCATTTAGTGTATTGAGGAACCAATCAGAGAACAGGCTATTCTAGCCTGATCAATGATAAAGTATTAATTAATTATCTTTTTGTGCACGGTCCTTTGAGGAAATGTGACCATAATATAGAATTCTTCATTACGATGGAGAGTAAAGCTGGTAAATTCAAAACTAAGGTCCTGAATCTAGATAAATGGAATAACAAGAGCATGAAGCACAAGCTGGCGACAAATTTTGGTGAAACTCAGCACGTCTGGCAGCATTTGTGCAGAGAAAGCAGTTATTGTTTCAAGTCTGGTGACTTGTCAGAACTGACAGCAGCGAAGAAGAGGTTGCATTTTGCTGAAGACGGGTTGGGATGTGAAAAGAGAGGTGAGCGAATAGATGGAGATGGAGCCAAGAGAGAGCGTGATAGGAAAGGTGCATTCAGACAAGGGGATTATTGAGAGTAAACCAGGTAAGAAGAGAAGCTGAATAAATGATAATGAGGGCTAAGAGTGGGTGAGAATGGGTTGGCTGTGCTGAAAGCAACCCAAATCATCACAGGAGCAGGGTGTGGGGGATTGGGTTTAAAAACATGGAAGGACCCGTAATCAGGCTGCAATGTTACTGAACTCAATGCTGAGTCTTAAAGGCTGCAGGGTTCCCAAGTGAAACATAAGGTGCTGATCTTTGAGCTTGTGCTGAGCTTTGCTGGAGCACTGCAGCAGGCCTGAGGCAGAGATGTTGATGTGAGAACTTGTGCTGTGTTGAAGTGGCAGGCAACAGGAACCTCAGCGTCATTTTTACGGATATGTGCCACCACCTCCAGTGGGATATCATGACCAGACAAGTATTCCCCTTCCGTCCTTTATCAGCATTCCACAGAGACTGTTCTCTCTGGGACATCTTGGTCCATTCCTCCTTCACTCCCAAACCCCGCTCCCCCCAGCACCTTCCCATGCAATCGGAGAAGGTGTAACTCCTGCCCATATGCTTCCTCCCTCCTCAGTATCCAAGGGCTCAAGCACACCTTCCAGATGAAGCAGCGATTTACCCGCACTTCCTTCAATCTCGTCTACGGCATTCACTGCTCACAATGTGGTCTCCTCTACACTGGGGAAAGCGAAACATAGGCTGGGGGACTTCTTTGCACAGCATCTACGTTCTGCCTGTAAAAAAGGTCCAAAGACTCAGACAGAAGGAGGGACTTATCCATCACTAAAGACAGATAAATAGACAAAGTCTTTTCCCTGGGGTCGGGGAGTCCAGACCTAGAGGGCATAGGTTGAGGGTGAGAGGGGAAGGATATAAAAGAGACCTAAGGGACAACTTTTTCACACAGAGGGTGGTATGTGTATGGAATGAGCTGCCAGAGGAAGTGGTGGAGGCTGGTACAACTGCAACATTTAAAAGGCATTTGGATGGGTATATGAGTAGGAAGGGTTTGGAGGGATATGGGCCGGGTGCTGGCAAGTGGAACTAAATTAGGCTGGGATATCTGGTGAACATGGACGAGTTGGATTGAAGGGTCTGTTTCCGTGCTGGACATCTCTATGACTCTATATGTTCTGCAGTCAAGAAGGTGTGAGTTAATTTGTCTGTGGTGAATCACTGAGTAGTACGTTTTGGTCTGACTGTTTGCTCACCATCCTCTGTGGCATTGACTGGGGGTTTTCGAAGCATTCTCTCACCGCGGACTGTTTAATACCTACTGACCGTCTGGGTGATTATTTCACAGCTCATTTCCATCCACAGTGTCGACTAAGCCAAAGGGCAAGTCTTGGAAAGCTGACTACTTCAAATATTCCTGCCATCATTTTTGATGGACGGGAAATGTTACCAAGCGAAGAATCTTCTATCATTGTCACTATGTTGTGAGGTTATAGCGAGATATAAACAGAGGTGAGTCTGTCAATTTAATGATGCATAGGAACCTTTCTTAATTTAGGGCGGCGCGGTTGCTCAGTGGTTAGCACTGCTGCCTCATGGTGCCAGGGACCCGGGTTAGACTCCCATCTTGGGTCTCTGTCTGTGTGGAGTTTGCACATTCTCTCCGGGTGCTCCAGTTTCCTCCCACAATCCAAAATTGTGCAGGCCAGGTGAATTGGCCATGTTAAATTGCCCATAGTGTTAGATGCATTAGTCAGGGGTCAATATAGGGTAGGGGAATGGGTCTGGGTGGGTTACTCTTTGGAGGGTCGGTGTGGACTTGTTGGGCCAAAGGGCCTGTTTACATACTGTAGGGAATCTAATCTAACCTAACTGTTTCTACTATATACTTGAGAAGGAGAGAGCAACACTGCTAATCTGAACTATTCACTAACACAATAGGATTTACCCATTATTTTATAGAATTGGGGAAATATTGGAGTAGGAGACTTGGCAGTTAAAATTAGTGCAGCAACTTCTTGTCATTTCCCAGTATTAGCCTTTTCTGTTCAGCAGGCATATCAGAAGACAGTGTATCTTCTTCAAATGTGTATATCCATTCCTAACTCAGCAATGTTGCTCCACTGGAAGGTACAGATTGGTCTGCTTAGAACAATATAAGATTAATTGTTCTGAATTATACTGCTAGCTAAGTATCATTCTGTGCTCAGTTAATCAGAGCTTTGCTGAGCAGTGCCTATATGCTGGTTAGCATTTTACAGACAGTAATTGGTGAGTAGAATCAGTGATTCCTTATATTTTAAAAATTTTAAAAATTTACTTTAAAAAAAACACATGTTTCATTCAAACTACTTGGGACCTTTATAAAGTTCTATTTTCACACCAGTTTCCATTAAAGTAAAAGCCAGTGCAAAGCTCTAATGCTATGAGACTACCATTTCAAAATTATTTCAGAAGTTTGTGCAAGTTTTCATGTCTTATTTGTACAATTATTTCACTCCCTAGTTGTACTCATGGGGTGTGGTGACACTTAACCCAGACCAGTTGCTTCTCTCCAATGCAAGAGTAATCCTCTGGTCCAGGAGGACTATGGTGACTTCATAATAAAATTGGGAAGAGTTTGCAAATATATTTTCTAGCCTAAGCAATATGAATCATAACAATTTTGTAACAGAATAATGTTTTGTACCAACTCAGAATTTCCGGAGTTTGGAAACATTACACATATTGGCCCATAATTTGCTGTCAAGGTAACAAACTGATACTGCTAATTTTAATTGGCACACAAATACAGCAGTAATGTCAGGTGACAGCAGCTCACGTGGTAAAACACAGTATTCCACATTGCTGTTTGGGTTGTGCTACTCCATTGTTAGGTTTGTGATAAATACCATCTCAGCATCTGCTTCACTTTTAGTATATATTGAATGTTGTGAGGTTATTGCACTTGGGACAGAAACACACATGCAAAAAAAACTTGCTATTGAGATTTAACTCTCTTTCATTCCAGTCCAACCACCTATTGTAATGTGATTAAAGTTATTTACAGCTAGCCAATCCCTTACACTGAAAATTAACCGTGCATAGAGTTTCATTCTCTTCAAGTCATCACTATCGCTAGAGATTTAAAAATTGTACACTTTAAGAAAATATAAAGAAGTTTGACAAATTTATAAGTTAAGTTGAACAAATTTAACTGTTTGCTCCTCTCTCCTTTCACCCTCTTCACCCTTGTTATTTTTCCTCTCTTTTCTATCTGGACCAGATTTAATACCAAACTCTCCCGCTCAAATTTACATTTCAATCATCCTCATAGAATTTTAGGAGATAGTGAGGACTTCAGATGCTGGAGAGTCAGGCTTGATAAAAGTGTGGTGCTGGAAAAAGCACAGCAGGTCAGGCAGTATCCAAAGAGAGTCGATGTTTCGGGCATACGCTTCTTCCAAAGAAGTAAGTCACCTAGTTCCATTTCTCTGAGTGATTAAGGAGACATGCAATTGCTTGTCCAGTTCATTCAATTTACAGACAACTAATCTGTTTCTACTTTCAGCAAAATGTATAAATCTAAACACGTGCAGACAATTCTAACTCGTGGTAGCTGCTATAAAATGCCTTGCCAAAGCAAATTGTGTTGTAATTATTCAATGAGTTCCATGTTTACTGAATAGAAGGTCTGGATGTTTTCATCAATAGAATGTTTTTGGTATTACATGATTAGTTATTTTATAACATGTATTTAAATTGCACCCTTTCAAACTTAGAAACTCCTCTTGACTAAAATGAACAGGATTGTGAGGAAGTGGAAAAGTCCATTTACTGTAAAATTTTCAAAGCCACTCTGAAGTACTGATGCAAAATGAAATGTCTTCGCTCTGAAAGGAGATATGATTTATCTGAGTTATGAAAAAATATGTCAAAGAGGGCACATCAATATCCCAACATGGTAAGATAACTCCAGTCCCAGTTTTCACTGCAACATTTAATTATGTGTCTTTTTCCACCCACTCTCACTCTCATAACATTGAAAATGAACCAATGAAGGAGTAAAGTGCTCGACATGTATGTGAGCACTGAAGTGCAAAACTCCTTTGCCGTTAATCTCAGTAAAAGGCACAGTTGGCAATGTAACTTGAGGCTGCAAAATTGACTTTGTGCTATATAAACTCGCTTGAGATTGACAGCTGGAGTAAAACTACAACCCTAGATGAAAAGAAGTTGCTCCTTCTGCAGAGGTTATTCTGATCAAAGGGAAAGTTGTTGCTCCAAAACATTCATATATAGGCTACACTAAATTAACACTTGAACAGCTCTTACCTTAAAAACAAACATTTCACCTCTTAAGATAGCCAGAGTGTTGAAATTTCCATCACAGATATTGGGCTTGATGCCTGGATAAGAAGGTTTATCCCTAGCCGGAGGCCGAGGAGGTCTTGGCTGTCTGTTGGGTTTCCTTGGATCCAATGGAGGATTGGAACGATGCGGCGGTACTGTAGGTAAGGGTTTTGTAGGATGTATAATCTTATCTGGTGGACCTAGTGAAAAATGTAGTCAGAAACATAAAAGTAATCAACAAGAATGGTCACCGATTTTCAAATATCAAAAAAAAAATTGGGTTAGACTTCAAACCTGCTATGTGGGCATTAAACTAACATTGAGGAAGAGCACTTGTTAGAGAATTTGCCAGTGATCAGTTCACTGAAGTCAATGGACAGTAACAGTTTTACACCGAGGTGGCAAGCTGAAGGGCTACAATTTGAAATGCAGCTACAAACCATAGATCTTCTGGATGCCCTCTAAGTCATCTTGAGGGAGCTGGAAGCTTTCTGTATCCATGTACTGGTAAAAAGGGGCCATGATTGCACTAGGATCGTTGGAGTGTTCCAAGCCTAATGCATGACCAAGTTCATGAACTGCAACCAGAAATAGATCATTTCCTAAAGGAAAGAAAGAAAATGTTCTAAATTAACTATTATAAATAATTGTAAAAGAAAAATATGGTGATTATATGTGGAAACATGATATTCATGAAGGGAAAATGAAATAAGAAAATATTGAGAAGAAAACTATTGTCATAAATACAAATATTAGAAAATTATTTTACTCTTCCTAAGCACATTTCAGAGGTGCTTTAACTTCAATTCTTGTAGTAATTTTAGTGCATGTTTCACATGTCTCTTTGGAGAATGTTGTTTTCAAAATTTCCTGCCCCAATTTGGAATTGCATGGTAGCAACTGAAGCATTGTAGAGTGGGAGGAAACTGAAGAAAATACTGACAAATGCAATTATCTCCCACCAAACTTTAAAAACGTCATATTTCAAATCCTTTCCAGTCTTGCAAATAACATTTCTAATTTTATAATTTATCATATTAATCCACAAATGTACTTTTTTTGCAATGTGTACCATTGTTAGTATTGCTGTAATGTTTGACAATATTTCTCCAAAGAATCCAATTAACAACTGTAGTTTTAATGTTCCTTAAGCAAAAATATATCTTCAATGCACCTAAAGTAAAGACAATTAATATGATAAACCCAAAACTGGTTTCCTCCTAGATTAATAGACAATGGATCTCCACTACAGGAAATTACTGAAGGAGTCCCTTAGGGCCGCATTCAATGTCCATGCATCTTCAACTGCTTCACCAATGACCTTCCATCTGTCATATGGAGATAGTTGCAGATGACAGCACAATGTTTTGCAGTATTTGCAGCTTAAGAGGTACTGAGGCAGTCTGTGTCCAAATGCAGTCAGATGATATTCAGGATTGGACTGATAAGTGAGCAGCTACATTCATACCAGACAAGTACCAGGCGATATCCTTCTTCACAAAAGCAAACCTAACCATTGCCCCTTGATATTAAATGGCATTGCCACTGCTGATTCCCCCACTACTAATATTCTAGGGTTATGACTGACCAGAACTGTACTTGCCATATGAGTACTATGGATACAAGAGTAGATCTGTAGTTGAGAGCTCCTTGGCGGGTAACCTCTGCAGAAACTATCTAACAGGCATAAGTCTTGAGTGTGATGGAATAATCTCTGCTTCCTTTATTGAGTGCATATTCAACATTCAGAAAGGTTCACATGACCCAGGACAAACAGTCTGATTAGCACCCAATCTAACACCTTCAATATTCACTCCATCCACCACTAATGTCGAGTGGAAACAGTGTGTACCATGTTGCAGTGCTGCAACTTGCCAGAATTTCTTCAGCAGCACATTCCAGACCCAGAACCTCTAGCACCTAGAAATACAGAGGCAGCAGATGTATGCGAATACCACCGCCTACACATTACCTACCAGGGTACACAGGCCCGCATTTGAAAACATATTGCTGTTCCTTTACAGCGGTTGTGTCAAAATCCTGGAACTTTCTTTTAAACTGCACCATTGGCTTACTGGCATGAAGTAGGTGTTATTCAGTAACACTTTCTCAAGGGCAATTAGGGATAGACAATAATTGCTGCTCTACTCAGTGCAATATAATTTAATGTGATTTTTAGAGTCTGTATATTTGAATTTGAGCAACTGCCATATGTGTGTTATGTGTGTCTGAAAGGGTTTAATGATTTAATTTATAAGTAGCCATGGTGTTTTCTTTTAAGGCATAATGTGAGAGAAATATTCCTGGAGAGAGATGGGAATTCCTTTACATTGTGAGAGTTTATGAGGGTACCAAGTTAACAGTGTAGTGCATTAAGCTTTCAGATAGAAGATTCTGGAATTGTTTTGGGATTGGTTTGGAAAACCTTTTTTTTAGTTTCAGTTTTGGGCATGTTTGCAGAATAATTACCTGAAACTGGATGTGTCTAAGAAATTGAGAAGATTACTCAGAATTGTTAAAAATAGGTGACCCTCGTGTCAGGAGTTTAGTAAAAGTTCCATACCAGAGATTTTTGGTTAAAAGCTTGGAGGGCTCACTTGAAGGTAACACAATTTAAGCTCAGTTACGTGATGAAATAAGAAAGAAGCTAACAGATTCTCATGACAAAAAAATTGATGCCACAGCTAAGTCAAACCTTCTATGGTATTTGAGTACTGGAATGGGATGTCGTCAGGATTATCAGGATCATATTTTTACTATTTGTTTCAAAATCATTAACTGCATGCTACGTGTAAATAGTTCAGCTTATTCTATTTTATCTTCATTTCTTTCATGTAATAAACTTCTGTTGATTTGTTAAAACCCGATCTGCTAAATTGAGTGCTTATGATTAAATGAGAGACCACCTTATTCACCACAAAAACAACAATGCGTGATCTATCAAGCCAAATTTCATTCGGGGATCTGACGTGTTCAGAAATGACATCGGCTGAGATAATAAAATCATTGCTATCCTGTGAATGAATGAACAATACATTGGCCTCGTCTTGGTGCTCAGGTTGTTGTTCCCATTCACCACTGACTGCAGGGTGTGAGGGTAACATTGTCTTTAGGAGAAAGTGAGGACTGCAGATGCTGGAGATCAGAGCTGAAAAACGTGTTGCTGGAAAAGCTCAGCAGGTCAGGCAGCATCCAAGGAGCAGGAGAATCGACATTTCGGGCATAAGCCCTTCTTCAGGATTCCTGAAGAAGGGCTTATGCCCGAAACATTGATTCACCTGCTCCTTGGATGCTGCCTGACCTGCTGCGCTTTTCCAGCAACACATTTTTCAGCTAACATTGTCTTTACTTCATTAAATTTCTTTGACATTCTTCAGGTAATGAATTACAATCATCTTTAAACTCTCTAACAACCTTTAAGGCCCCGATATTTACCATACTAGGTCACAAACAAAAGTCCATTAGAGCACGAAACCATTCACTCTCTTGCCAGGCTTCAAAACCAATTTTTAAAATGAATTTACATGGTTACAGAAATGCTTACAAGTTAATTATTTACCTTAGAATATCACATTTTATCATGTCTTACTCTATAATTTTAGTAGAGTTAAAGCAAAAACATGTCAGTGCTATGATTCGAGCTGATGTTGAGACTGGATAATTCAGATCCTAGACTGGAGCCTGGCTTGATAGATCATGTTTCATTTTGTTTTGTTATCATTTTAAAATAAGCAAACAAGGCTGCAGACTTTCTTTATAAACAATACAAAAGTTTATTTCATATTAACCCAAATTAAATAGAATAATCCAAACCATTTACCTTATAGTGCACATTCAAAGATTTAAACACACATTAAAAGTATGATCTCATTAATCCGAAACATTTCTTTAACAATGAAAAAGAAACAAAACATTAGCCAAAACACCACTCGTATAATGCGTACATCAGAGACTCTGCTCCTAACACCTCAATCGGTTTAAGGCATTTGCAACTTCAATTTTTGGACTGAAACTGCAGTAGCTTTTTCCTGGAGCTACCACACACCTGGGACTCACTGTACCCAGCTCTAAGTAACCTTTTAACAGTTTTGACCCTGACACTTCATGTCTGTAATAACACTAATTCCTTCATTTCAAGGTGATCATCTCTAACTAACACTCCCTTCTCAGAAGCAGAGCTCCGTACAGCCATTCTGTTACACGAGGTAACAATAGCCAAAGTTAAAAATGAAACTAAAAGTTCCTCTCCCTCAGTGAAGGGCTACTCCTCCCCAACCTCAAAATAAAGATTCCAGAACTCTTGAACAAACATTGTGGCCCTGATATTTACCATACTGAGTCACAAACAAAGATCAATTAGAGCACAAAACCATTCATGCTACAGTCAGGCTGCAAAAACAGTTTCTAAGATAAATTTACATGGTTACAGAAATGTTTACAAATTAATTATTTACTTCATAAACACAGAAAAAAAAATGCAAAGTTACTCACTCTAAACCAGAAATCCAAGCTTACAGCAACCAACAGTAAATATTTTGGGGAGCTAGCCAAGACAGAGATGATTGTTTTTCAGACTGGAGACTGTGACCAGCAGTGTGCCACAAGGATCAGTGCTGGGTCCACTGCTTTTCATCATTTACACAAATGATTTGGATGTGAATATAAGAGGCATGATTAGTAAGTTTGAAGATGACACCAAAATAGCTGGTGTAGTGGACAGTGAAGAAGATTGTTTTAGGCTACAACAGGACCTTGGTCAGATGGACCAGGGAATAGCAGATAGAGTTTATTTTCGATAAATGTGAAGTGTTGCATTTTTGTAAGACAAATCAGGGCACGACTTATACAATTAATAGTTGGACACTGGGGAAGTGTTGCTGAATAAGAGTCCTAAGGGTGCAGGTGTATTGTTCCTTGGAAGTGGGGTCAGGCAGACAGGATAGTGAAGAAGGCATTTGGCGTGCTTGCTTTTATTCGTCAGAAAATTGTGTATAGGAGTTGGGATTTCATGTTGCAACCGTATGGGATATTGGTGAGGCTACATTTGGAATACTGCATGCAATTCTGATCACCCTTTGATAGGAAGGATGTTGTTAAACTTGAGAGGTTGCAGAAAAGATTTACAAGGATGTTGCCAGGATTGAAGAGTTTGAGTTATAAGGAGAGGCTGAATAAGCTGTTTTTTTTTTCCCTAGAGTGTTGGAGGCTCAGGGGTGACCTTGTAGAGGTTGACAAAACCATGAGGGGTGTAGATAGGATGAATAGTCAAGGTGTTTTTTTCTAGAGTAGGGGAAGTAGAGGGTGTAGATTTAAGGTGAGAGGGGAAAGACTTATAAAGGACCTGAGGGGTAACTTTTTCACACAGAGGGTAGTGCATGCATGGAATGAGCTGCCAGGAGAAGTGGTGGAGGTTGGTCCAATTACAGCATTCAAAAGGCACCTGGATGGGTACATGAAGAGGAAGGGTTTAGAGGAATATAAGCCAAATTCTGGCAAATGGGACGAGGTCAGATTAGGATGTTTGGTTGTCGTGGATGAGTTGACCAAAAGGTCTGTTTCTGTGTTGTAGGACTCTATTAAACATATAAACCCCACAGTTTGCATTGCAATCGGAAATAATTTTCTGCTCTGTGATATTACCATTTCATTGTCCCATTTTTGTCTCACAAGCTAACAAGTAAAACATTTGGATAAAAAATATATCTTGCTTCTTAAAATATTGGATAAGATTTGAGTTCCATGCTTCTTGATTCATGTTGCATGTTCCTCCTTGCTTCACCTTGCATCATTACGTTGGTCTGATTGCAAGACATTAGTATCATTACAACTAGTACTCTATATATTTACTCCCTATGAAATTGTATAGCTCAATGATTCACATCAAACGTTCCATTACCGGGTATTAACTCAATCCAACTTCATGGAAATTTAAGAGGGACATGTGCAAAAGGCACAAATATCTGTTTCAAATCATAAGTGAATTCTGCTTCCATTGCATTTATCCTCAAGTAGATATAGGGCAGTGTAAGTCAATTCCTATCTAAATTAAAGCAATCAGACCATATGAACGAGCTTTCATTCCAAAGTCAAGTGCTGAATTTGTAACAAGAATGTCGAGATGATTAATCAGCATCATCATGGCAAGAGAGCTTCTCACATTTTAGAACTTCCACATAATTGGCCAAGCATGGTACATTATTTTCAAAACTATACCGACACTGGCAATAAAAAGGTTGAGTGCTACCTGTTAAAACCTGTCGCTTTTACAATGCATTTGCGTGTTAAAGAGCCACCACTTACCAAATCCAAAATGTATTGCTTTTACTATTCCACTGCTCAGAATAAACTCACACACAATTCTAAAACAGAAGTTAGCAAAATTCCATAAATTTACAGCAGATCCCTTACTCAGGGAAGAATGGCTGGGTGAGCAATTTAAGACTTCCTCGGGAATTCTAAACCACACACTTGTGCGGTTCCATATATCATCAGAAGCTCATAATTGGATCACTCCACCTGTAATCATTCCTGAGAATGATAAATATTTGCAATAAACTGTCAGACAGAGTAGTAAAAGAAAAGAAACATTTCATTGTTTGGAATAGAATTGCCTGAGATGATATTTATTGTAATAGACGAGCTTGGTTTGATAGGTCTAAAGGCCTTGTCTTCAGCCTGAATTTTCCTACATAAGGTGCTGAACATTGTCAGGCATCCAATATCCTCCTAACAGTGGAAAAGTTACTGTTATTTGATAGTATGCTCAAATGGGACGTTCTTTTCTTCCCATCAGGTGCTTATTAATTAAGTACTGCATTGCTTTAGGTGATATACAGAATTAAAATAATTCTATATTCTTACTACCAAATGAGCTGCAATAAAAGGCTGTTCTAACACTGCTAACTTTATACAAGTACTACAGAGATTGGCTTGTTGCGTGAATATAAATTAGTATTTTTAACATCTTCACAGATTTGGGGATGAGAGTTGTTGAGCCCCGACTGACATGGGCAATGGTGAGGCAGCTGGGAAGAGGTAGCATGAATGGAGAATCAGATTCTCAATTTTGTGAAAAAAAAAAATTTCTACATAAGTTTTGAACAGCTGGAGGAGCATCTCACTCATGAGTGGGCCTCTTTTCACACATTACAGTCTCATTATTTTCTGATCTCACCTCATTTCTAATCAGGTTGCTGTCTTCCCAGGCAGTGGGGAAAAACGAGATGGCAACAATTTCTGCCACGAATGGCTGAGTGGGTATATGGTAACTGCTAACTCGCCATCATCTTCTCCGGGTCTTCATCATGGCCACTTTCCCAAAATGTGCACAGGCCACGCGACATGGCTAGCAACTGTCTGCACCCTCCAGCCTTTTGGGAGGCCAGGGTGTGCGGTACCTCCTGCAGCTGGGGTTACAGGCACCACTTTATCTCTTGTGAGGAAAGGGTACCTGCAGTGAGGTTAAGGCCCTCATGCCCCTGGCATCTTGCCAATGGTGCTAAGCAGGTCCGTGTGCATACCGAACAGATGGTGACTTCGCTGGGACTGAAACAGGAAATGCTCAAAAAACTCAGTTTTTTTAATTCACTCATGGCAAGTGGGCGTCTCTGGCTAATGATGAATAGTCCTGCCCTGGTGAGTGTGAGATTGTGTGAGAGTGTGGTGCTGCATCCTTGATGAGGTGAACACAGTGAAATTGCCTGAGATGTCTCAGTAGAGCTCATGGAGTCAAACTCTCCATGAAACTCTCAGGAATTAACGATGCACCAATTTCTTTTGGCAAAGTTGGCCCAACATAATTTTTCTATCATAGTAACTGTTGAATAGTCACCTGCTGCCATCCTATAGAAATAAAGGGGTTGTTACAGCTGAGGTTCTGAAGGCTATCCTCGACCTAATTCAAAGCAGGAGTCACACTACCTTCAGGACAGAAATTAGGAAATAAAATCAGGGACAGGCATGAATAACCATAAATTACAAGATGAGCCACTTGTGTGGAATCATCCAGAATGTTTAATATTCATGAATTAACCAGGAAGATAAACTTAAATTCATTTCAGGCTTTAACAGCCCTTGCCTGTGCAGATATACGCACAATTTTTAATGCATATCCACACACACACAGATATATGTGGATGCGTGTAGGACGGTTGAACAAATCAACACTGCTCGCTTTGAATCACTAGCCAAGCAAGGTGGAAAATGTCAGAGCTTCCAGCAGCAGCTAAAACTGGAGGATCACACATCAAAGGCCACTCTCATTTCATCACAATTCCAGGATCTAACTTGACGCAGAAATGGAAAAACATTAACAAAATTCAAACTCTGACAACAGCTGACATTGCACAGAAATGCATAGGTTCTCTGGAGCAAAGTTGCAGTGGGTTTTCTAAAGTGTTTTGGTTTGGGATGGAAATTTATCACAGGCAGAGAAGACAATATGCCGTTGTCAGACTGGTTGTCCATTGACTGCAGTAGAACTGAAGATTAGATGCAGACAGGGATGTGGGTCACTGGTCTTCATTTCCTAGAAGCCTCAAAGACAGGTTGGTGGTTGCCATGGTGACCCAGACCCAGCACTCTCAGTGTCTGCTGGAGAGGTGAACACACTCAACTCTATCACTTCAGTTATTGGTCGTAGGTTGAAGCAAGTAGGGAGAAAAGATTGCAGTCTGTTGAAAGTTTGCAGCAACTGTGGACTGAATGCTATGGATTTGAGGAAATTGGTGAGCACACCAGGAGACAGGCCTGTGCCACAAGGGACTTAGCTGGATGGGGGCACATATACAGATCCCTCAGAAGTCTCCCCTCTGCACATGCGAGAGATGGCTGGGCCCACCACCTCCATCCTGCTGCATCCCCACTTCTATCCTCGCAAGTTGAAGCTGAAGAGGGTCAACTTGAAGTTGACAACAAAACTCTCAGCAAACCT
This sequence comes from Chiloscyllium punctatum, assembly GCF_047496795.1. Lineage (NCBI taxonomy): Eukaryota > Metazoa > Chordata > Chondrichthyes > Orectolobiformes > Hemiscylliidae > Chiloscyllium > Chiloscyllium punctatum. The sequence continues at coordinate 51,021,062 of NC_092743.1, read as the reverse complement.
GGTCCGTCCGGACACAAGTGCCCTCAGGTCTCCTGACAAAACCTCCAAGTCCAACAGTTTTTCACTTCCAAGCAGCCTCTCCAATTGCGTAACCAGAGAATACAGTAAGATGGCGTGGCAGGGAGAGGAATGAAAAGACCTATTGATGGTACTGTAGTAGCACAGATACAATGTAGTGCAAATGGTTTTGGACTTTTGTGCAATGTGACTGATTGCACCTCATTTCTGGTTGTCTGTCTGTGTAGCCCAAATTGCAGCAACAGGCATCCTTTACTGGCACAGATGATGATTCTATGGATGGAGGTCTGTGCTGAGAGCCTGCTTCAGCTTTTGGAAGTACTAGGGACCAGCACAAACACATGGCATTGTCACGCAGCTAACTTCTGCCCTCCTCGGACACCAGCCCCATTCTCTCACAGTCTCTGTGTTATTGACAATGAGTTGTTCAGCAGGGTGTCACAACAGAATGGGGTGCAGGCAATGCATTAGGATGTCAGGGAATAAAGACCCCGTGGGTCTGTGTTGTGTATATTCGTTTGGAGCGTGTAATGCTCTTTCCCTTTAAAAGCCCCCTCCTTCATGGGGTGGACTCATTTACTCTGTCCACTCATGGGGTCACAGCTAGTGTCTCCCCCATTGCACTCTTTCATTTTTCAGCATGATGGAAGGTGACAGTGAGTGCTCCTTGGTCAGTGGCTTGCAACCTCAATGTGTCTGGGAGCCCCCAAACATCCAAATGCCCTCCCTAGTAGGCCTTCCCATAATCCCCTCTTAGACACCTCTCCAAGTCCCACCAAACCTGCGCAGCTTTCTCACATAGCCCCTGTCCCTCTGAGGTGAGACCATGCCAAACACTACCCCTTCCCTCTTGAAGTGGGGTTGTCCTGACAGTGGACAACACCACCCTCCCACCATACCTCCTACCGCATGATTCCTTCCCGTTTATCATTTACACTATTCTCCTTTGACACTGCTGCAGCTTCACAACCGTCATCCTTCTTCACTCCAGTCTCCTGCACTTGCTCCTCAAGACTAATGTGCCAAGCCTCATTCCCACTCTTGCCGAGAATCTGCTCCTACCTCCGCCAACATACAATCTTTCCGCTGGGTTTCTGCGGAGGGGGCCCCAGTCAAGATCCCTGACTGCTGCCTGTGTTAGCCCTCCACCCCAGACTGGAAACTATGGAACCAAAGGATTAACCATGACCCACTCCTGAGACACTGCAATTGCAGTCGGCATAAAGGTATGTGTTTGCTGTGTAAGCTGCTGGCACATGGTGCAGGTGTGAGATTGGCATAGCAGGAGCCATACAGCAAGATCTCTACCCCCTTGACAGAAGTCTGGCGACCAGAAGTCAGCAAGTCATTTGGTCTGTGTGTAATACTCTTTCCCTTTAAAAGCCCCTTCCTTCATGGGGTGGACTCATTTACTCCGTCCACTCGTGGGGTCACAGCTAATGTCTTCCCTAGTGCACTCTTTCACTTTTGAGCATGATGGACGGTGACAGTGAGTGCTCCTTGGTCAGTGGTTTGCAACCACCACCTCAATGTGTCTGGGACCCCCCCAAACATCCAAATGCCCTCCCTGGTAGGCCTTCCCATAAACCCCTTTTACACACCTCTCCAAGTCCCACCAAACCTGCACAGCTTTCTCACATAGCCCCTGTCCCGGCTTGGGACAGTCACTCCAGCTTGGTTGTGTGATTGCATGAATTGGCACATCATGGCAAGGCAAGGCTAGGCATGGATGCTGCAAGGAAGCAGGTGGGTGCTCAGATAGTGAGCACTAAGAGGTCAGGCGAACAACCCAGAGACACAGTCTGATTCCACCCTTGTGTTTGCGTACCTGTTTGTGCACAGAAAGTGTTCTAACAGCCTTTCAGAGCCAATGTCCGATGAGACCTGCACTGCAAGTCTGTCCTGACAGAGCAGTCTGTAACTATTCCAGGAGAGGTGCCATGATGGTGAGGGTTGACAAATGCCAGAAACCCATGTCTGTGGATGAGGGGTACATGGGCTTGATGTCCTGAGACAATGTTTGATCAAATGTAACGTGGATATCACTTGGAACAAGCAGCGAGGTGAACCCTCCAGGTACCTGCTCTGATATCCATGTTTGGCTGTCTCAATGTCGAGCTTGTCTGTTGTGTTTGGTACAATAGAAAGCTGGAATTTATTGAGGCAAACACTCAAATGAAAGTAAAACATTACAAATGCCAGAAATCTGAAATGCAAACAGAAAGTGCTGGCAAAATTCAGCAGGTGTGGCAGCTTCTGTGGAGAGAAAAACAGAGTTACCATTTCGAGTCCTGTAATACTCTTCTTTGGAACTCTGAAGAAGTCTTACTGGATTTGAAATGCTGATTCTGTTTCTCTCTCCACAGATGCTGTGAGAACTGCCGACTTTCTCTACCATATTCTGTTTTTGTTATCAAAGAATCACAGAATTGATATACTGCAGAGGGAGGTGATTCAGCCCAATGTGTCTGCAAAGATTCTATCACCTAGTGCTAATCTCCTGCATTTTCCCCACATCCCTGCACACCATTCTATCCAAATGATCACCCAATGCCCGCTTGAATACCCCAATCAAATCTGTCCCCACCACATTTCTAGGAAGTGCATTCTATACCTTAACTACTCGCTGTGTCAAAAAGATTTTCTCATATCACCCTTATTTTGTTGGCACATCGCTTTATACCTATGCCCTCTTGTTCTTTCTATGTTATGGGTGGGAACAGCTTCTCCCTATCCACGAAACATAACTTGTCCAGAGTTTTGAAAACCTCTATTAAATCTACTCTCAGCCTTCTTCTCTCGAGGGATGAGAATAGAGAGTAGCAATAACATGGAATTGCAATTTATTGTCATGTGTTTTTTTACAAATAGAAATACAGTGGCAAGTTTTAAGTCACCATAGCATGTAGCCTGTATTAATAACAGAAGTCATACATAAGAAGAAAAAAGTATAAATTAAGACAAGAGATGACCTCAGGTCAACTTCAATTCAGGGAACACTGATTAAGACGATGAATGCTGGAATACCCAAAGGTTGTCGCTGAAGAAGATGACATGGACGAGACCTCCTTGCTGGGACAAGACAGTCAAACCGGAGACTGCCACGCCTAGCTGAGACTGCCCCCTGCAGGACAAGACTGCTACAGCGGGACACTGCCACTCAGGGCTGGATAATAAGACCTCCATGCCAGAATGAGACCTGAGCACCACATGCTGGGACTGGATGAGATCGTCAGAATGGGCCTGGAAACTGCTGACAAAACCCTCCACACTGACGAGACCCTGACATCGGGACAAGATCGCCAAACCTGGAAACCACCATACCGATCTAAGACCGCTCCCCTGGGAAGCGGCAGCCACAATGGGAGAATGCTGTGTCAAGCTGAGACCACCCAGGCCGGGAGGATATGCCTTTGGCCGAGGGAGTTAAAAGAAGTAAGATAATAAATGGAAGAAGTAGAGAAGAAAGGGGAAAAAGTGAAAAGCGGACAGAGTAGACGAACTCCAGGCTGAGGATCCCATAAGCTGTGCTGCTACACCACTGACACCTTGCATCAACAGAACAGTCCCAGCTTCATGAGGCATTTAACAAGCAATATCGCCCCTTGTGGTGATTGTAACAAGGTCGGCCAGGTGGTCCTCATAGAATATGAGTTTCCCTGATTGGGGCTGTTAATCTGGTCCAATCAAGGAGCCCTGGCTGACAGATACAAACAGGAGTGTCAGAGGTTCTGTTCACTGAGAGCTGGCTCTGAGGGAGCTGGATTAGTGTCAAGGACTCTCTACATGTACATAAAAGGCAAACTTGGTGATGGGGTACTGGCTTTTATGGAATTATTTCACCTTCCAACTCCATTTTGTTTTAGTCTCCTCTCTGTTTCCCTACCTCACCCTCACCTTTTGTGATCTGCATTGTCCTTAATGGGGTTTGCATGTAAATTAATCAATTAGAAAACATGGGTGTTTAACTAATGGTGCTCAATAGTTGAAAAAATACCATACGTGATGGAAAGAAACCATTCAGTTATGTGTAAGAGCTCTTCTAGATATAAAAGTAAACAGCCTTCACTCAAGTAAGTGTTCCTCCAATCTCATATGGTGTTTTTATCAACACAGATAATTTAACTACATAACAATAGTGATTGTACATCAAAAGTATCTAATTAGATTTGAAGTACTTGGGATCTCCTGAAGACATAATAAGGTGCACTAAAAGTGGATAAATAACAACACCAACAATAAAACCTCTACATAGCTAAGCACTGCATCTCCTGGAAAATTTTAGAATAGAGATAGTCAATAGCCTTGTTATGTTTTCTTCACTTTTATTGCCTTCAGTATTTAGCATTCTTTGAATTCAATTTTCAGTTGGTGGCTATATAAGCAGCCATTTAAATGACAAATCAATGTACATTTTTTGTGAAAGTATTTAGTAATAAAATACTATCTTTATTGACCCAACATTAAGAAATGCAGTAGACTTTGGTATGCAACATGCAACTGAAATTTGCCCCTCTTTTAAATCAAAATAAATTGTGTTTCTTTAGTTATACTGTGAAACCAGCAGTTTGCATTGGAGTATAATTTGCTGGTTATATCTTGAACTCTAAGATAATGTCTCCTCCTTGGTTTTTCCCAACAGAGGAATTCATATCACCCACTCTTGCTAAGCTTTGCATGATGCCATTTTCCAGAAAGGTCAGGGCAATAGTTCTGCCCACATCCACTGGAATATGTCCAACCAGAGTTAGCAATCCCTATTACTTTAATACCAAGTTCATCATGGTTCAATATGCTGCTGCCATAGTGTGATACATACTTAATTATACGGGGAAACCAGCAGTTTGCATTGGGTTCGCTTCAGCCGGTCGGTGTGGACTTTTTGGGCCAAAGGGCCTGTTTCCACACTGTAAGTAATCTAATCTAATCTAATCTAATCTAAACTAATCTAATCTATTACTTCTATGTATCCCCGGGTATTGGTGTCCACCTATATAGGTTGTACCTCGCTAATCTGGCATTCTCTGTTCTGGCAATCTTGGTGCTCTGGCACCTCCAATCTGGTATTCTGAAGAACCCTCTGTGCCTCCAGTTTCTGGCATCCCAGAATGTTTCAGATTTTCTAAAGAAGACACATTTTACAGGCAGCACTGAAAATTTCCAGGTATTTAACTGCTGTAAAGGTGGTTTGATGGACAGAAAACAAAGTTCCCCTCATTTAAATGTCATCATTCCCAGCATTGAAGAACGTAAGAACTAAGAGTGGGAGTAGGCAATTCAGCTCCTCCAAGCCTGCTTTGTCATTTATTACAATCATGGCTGATCTCATCTTGGTCTCAATACCATTTTTCTGCCCACTCGCTTCAAACTTCCAACCTATTACTAATTAAAAATCTATCTATGTCCTCCTTACATTCATCACACTCTGGGTTCCAAATTCCACAGATTCATGACACTTTGAGATAAGAAATTCATCCTCATCTCTATCTTAAATCTGCCATCCCAAGTTTAAACCTATGATATTTTGTTATAAAGTGTTCCACATGAGAAAACACCTTCTCTACAGTTACTTTGTCAATCCCATTTAGTATATTGTATAGCTTAACTGGATCTTCTCTCATTCTTGTAAACTTTGCAAATAACGGCCAAAGCTGCTCAATCTCTCCTCAGGACAAGCCTTTCATCTCTGGAATTAATCTGGTGAACATTCTCTGAACTGCCTCCAATGCAGTTACATCCTTCATCAAGTGAGGGGTCCAAAACTGTACACCATACTCCAGATTGAAGGGCTGAAAAGGGACTTCAAAACACAGGAAGGTGATAGATCCCAGAAATCACATTTTAAAGAGCAGGCAGCAAATAAATATTTCCAGCATTTAATACCTGTCACACTTCTTGACTCTTCACCATTGAAGAGTTGAAACAGCATAAAAGAGAGTAGCAAAGCATAAACATAGCCTGATCAACACAGCAATAGAATCATTGACAAAGTTAGATTGAGACTCATCAGTATTGGCACTGTGTGAGGCTTATAATGTCGGATTATCCATAGTCTATGATTTAAAGACCCAAAAGGATCAGATCAATTAATTTTTAACTGAGTGGAAGTGAGAAAGTTATAGCAGTTCATAAGAGATTAAAGGAAGGAGAGTTTAGGAATTTAAATAGTAAACTCATACATTGGTTTAGGCTTTGTTAAAATGTTGGAATGAGCATTTCTGGTGAGATGTTAACTGCCCAAGCAAAAATATTCATTTAGGTAATAAGTTGCCCTTCTCCTAGCATTAAATAGAAGATCAGAATAATGTAAAGGGCTTCCCTAAGAGTAAATAATAGATCAGAGTGATCTCTCCTGACTGCTGTCAGTGTTCTTTATCGACACTGAGAGTCGGATGATATTATCCATTGCTAATATTGAGTATTACATCACAATTCTCTTCAATACTGTGTGGAAGGTTGAGTGACAAACCTGGCATTCTTCACCTATACAGGATGATGAATTCCAGTACCTGGGGAATCATAAAATGTAGCCCTAAAGGATTATCAGAGATTTACTGAGGCATTATAATACAATTATGAAGATTGGGGAAAATAGAAAATTATAGCAATGTGCAAATCATTAACTAAAATAGTGGAAAAGTAGGTTCATAGTGTAACCAAATGACACATGAAATGGACAAGTAAGAAAGCATTTTACGAGCTTGTTCTAAGTATAAGTTTTTCTCTTGTCATCTGAACATTATGGTAGGACATGATTATCGTTTTGGAATCCATTTCCTGATCAAAGGCAGCCAATAGAAAGATAGTTTGGATGTCAGGCTGGTGACTCAAGGAGCATGAAGGATGTTTGGACAGAAAGATTGTGGAGTCGTCAGTTGGGGAAGAGGGCCTGGGAGCTCACAGGCCAAGTAGAAGATGCAGGAGGGAGATAACTCGGGAAGTGATCATGGGGTGGGGTTTACCAGCTAAAGATTAAGACAATGGCTGATGTAGATTTTCCTCCTGCCATTTTACAAGAGCCTTGTGCAAACTGGAAGTGAACTCTTCAGCAAACATATTGATATCTCATTGCAACAGCGGCCTTCTTCTTGAATAGCCTGGAGCAGCACATTGGAGGAGTCAAGGTTACAGAGTAAAACATACGATTGCAGAGGGTGGTCCAATGGATGGTACAGTTAAAACGCTCCTGCTCCTTCTGCTTCGCAAGCAGTAGTAGAAAGGCATCTCTCGCGTCCCCTCAAATGCTCGGTATCCCATGTTGACCAGTTCTACAGCCGAAATAGAGATCCTGGGCGAGGTTTTAATTCACTTAAAACCCATTCAATTACACAGAGTTAAATTGAGCCCAAACGTTAAAGCAGACAGACTAACTAAAATATGTAAATTAAAGATAGACCTCCTGAGAGCATGTTGGCTGCACATCCCTTTGATAAAAATGATGGAAGTGAATGCATTGGAGTTAATATTTAAAAATTTAAAGCTTTATACTTAACACCCAAACCCACCCATTTTAGGATTTAAATTTTGTGGGCTATGATATTTATCCTTTGTCATACATAGTTCTCAGTGTATAGTGCAGTTGCCATACAGTGCCGTCCCAGTGATTATTCTACATTTGAGAATGTTGGGCTAATTAAAGAGCAAATCAGTAACCAATGCGACAGCTACTTTGCTGCAAAGTAACTAACTACCTAACCAGCCCACTTATTTTATTCTGCTTACAGAATTGCATGAACAATAAGAACAGACTTCCTTGACGACAGCAAAACATTTATTTTTACCACTGGCTTTAGTGAAATTGTAACAATGATCTCTGCAAATCAACTGAGGATTTTGCCGCACCTAGGAAAAGAGGATTTTCCGCCAGCGATCCTGAAGCTGACATTCTGTTTTAAATCCTTCTGGATAATCCTGCTCCAGGCTATTCAAGAAGAAGGCCGCTGTTGCAATGAGATATCAGTATGTTTGCTGAAGAGTTCACTTCCAGTTTACACAAGGCACTTGTAAAATGGCAGTAGGAAAATCCACATCAGCCATTTCCCGTGCCTTCCCCAGCGGTTTATAATAAATATCACTTCAATTAGCAGCTGCTGACTTTAAAATCTCACTGTAAATTGTAATAGACTCATCAAGTTAACTGCCCCCTATAGAATAATGAATAAATAATATACTCCCAAATGTTTTTTTTCCATTTTGGAGGGGTTAATAACTTCACTTACCACAAACAATAACTCCCATAATTAAATGTTAAATAAAACATTTATGATTTAATAACATTAATAAAGAAGTGTTCCTGGTCATGAGCTTCAATGCAACTAGGTTAGTCTGACAGACTATTCCCAGCTTTCTGTATACACCTTTGTCTGAGATCCTGAGAAGGTATATGAGGGAGTGACGCAAGGTGACTACTGCACTGCATTTTCTCTGCTGTCTGTTATAATTTGGCTTCCATTCACAGTCCTTGCTGTTGTCTTGCCAAGATTGCAATAAAATGAAATTGCATGATTAAATTGTTGGCTGCAAACAAATGGTCTGGCTGCATTTAAATCACGGATCTCTGTGAAATCACCCACTACAACACCACACATTACACTAGCCTTGACTTCAAGTGCACAATCGAATAAGGAAGTGGAACATTTGCCTCATCGCATATGTGCCCACTTAAAGTGACTTCAATTGTGTTCATTTCCTTTTTGTTTCAGCCACCTCACTTTTTAGAATGTCAATTTCATGTATTAATTCGCTAAATTCTCTTACGCAATAATACATGGCTGGGAGGCCAAGGGAGCTGAGAATGCTACTTTTAATGTATGCCCATTGCTAAACATTTTTACCATGGGGCGGACAGGAGCCTGGACCGCAGAGTTGGATAGCCAATTAAGTCAATTGTAAACCCAATCATACGACTCCATTTTCAATGCTGGCTGAGCAGTGTGGAGGCAGCCTCTCGAAAACAGAACAATGGCCCACCACAGCCACAAATCCCATGCTGCAAAGAGGGGATCCATCCAGAATTGTCTACCCTCTACTTTGAAGAGTCTAACAACATCCGCCTGAAGAATTTTTCCTTTGAATTCATGCTTCCAAGGACACTTCCAAGCCAACGTCCCGGTTGAGGCACCTTAGTGGCCCACGATCGGTCTCAGCAATCTGGCTGAAGCTGCTGCCAAGGCCCCAAAACTTCTCAATGATTTGAAAATTGGACTCATTGCTTATGTTCTGCACATGTTAATCATCCCACTGTTGCATTAGAGACACCTGGACCTTCCAGCAGAGAAAACCAAAACCTAATTTTTAAACAGAAGATTTTTTTTTGGTTCCATTCCAAAGTCAGCTGTCATTGTCCATCACCAATTGTTATAGAGTCATGGAGGCATATAGATGTACAGCACAGAAATAGACCCTTCAGTCTAACTCATCCATGCCAACCGGATATCCCAACCCAATCTAGTCCCACCTGCCAGCACCTGGCCCATATCCCTCCAAACCCTTCCTATTCATATACCCATCCAGATGCCTTTTGAATGTTGCAATTGTACCAGCCTCTATCATTTCCTTTGGCAGCTCATTCCATACACACACCATCCTCTGCATGAAAAAGTTGCCCCTTAGGTCTCTTTTATAGCTTCTCCCTCACCCTAAACCTATACCCTCTAGTTCTGGACTCCCCGACCCCAGGGAAACGATTTTCTTTATTTATCCTATCCATGCCCCTCATGATTTTGTAAACCTCAGCCTCCGACACTCCAGTGAAAACAGCCCTAGCCTATTCAACCTCTCCCTATAGCTCAAATCCTCCAACCCTGGCAACATCCCTGTAAATCTTTTCTGAACCCTTTCAAGTTTCACAACTTCTTTCCGATAGGAAGACCAGAATTGCACGCAATATTCCAACAGTGGCCTAACCAATGTCCTGTACAGCCGCAACATGACCTCCCGACTCATGTACTCAATACTCTGGCCAATAAAGGAAAGCATACCAAACGCCTTCTTCACTATCCCATCTACCTGTGACTCCACTTTCAAGGAGCTGTGAGCCTGCACTCCAAGGTTTCTTTGTTCAGCAACACTCCCGAGGACCTTACCATTAAGTATATAAGTCCTGCTAAGATTTGCTTTCCCAAAATCCAGCACCTCACATTTATCTAAATTAAACTCCATCTGCCACTTCTCTGCTCACTAACCCATCTGGTCAAGATCCCGTTGTAATTGTTTTTGAGAACATGATGTCCCACCACAGTCTGTGATAAAGGTGCATGACAGTAATGTCAGGGAGTGAGTTCCAGAATCTTGATCAGATAACAATGAAGGAATACTGGCATATATTCAATTCAGACTGGCAGGACCTGGTGGGGAAGTCAGCGATGTTGATGCCACTGGCATCTGCTGCCCCTATTCAGCCAGCTGGTAGAGGTTGCAGGTTTGGAATGTCCTGGTGAAGAAGCCTTCGTGATTTGCTGAATGCACCTTCTAAATGGTAGACACTACATTCACGGAGCACCAGTGATGAAAGGTATCATGAGAAAGGCAGAATCAAAGTTCTCCTCAAATACTAAACCATTACCTTACTCCCTACCACAAACTGTCGCTACTAACATAATACTTTTATGATCCAATGATGAGCTTCTAACCACATATCCCTTAATTTTTAAGGCAGTTTTATTTCCAATGTCTTGATGTCACTCAGTATCTTTTACACAAGTCAATTAAAGTAGACTGGCATGTGCAGCAAACTAGTAGAAAGGCAAATGGTATCCTGACCTTCATTGTAAGAGGCTGTGATTTCAGAAGTAGAGATCTCTTACTGCAGTTATACAGGCCATTACTGAGACCACACCCAGTGTACTTTGTGCAGTTTCATCTTCCTACTTACCTACTTTCTGAATCTCTAATACTACGATTTATTTTTTCATGGTAATTTCCTTCAATATTCTAACTTCTTTTTATTTGCCACCCATAGCTGGTTTCAAAAGTTTTCTCAATCCTCTGGTATTTCACCAGTCTTTGCTAAATTGTGTACCATTTCATTCAATCTGATACTTTCTCTAACTACTTCAGTTAGTCACAGGTGTGGCATTCTTCTTTCACTGATTACACCTTTGCTGAGAATTCTGAAATATCTCCTTACAAGTCTGCCAATACCTCTCTCTCATTTTATGAATGTTTCCACTCTGATGTAGCCAATTTACTCTTCAGGGAGAAAGTGAGGACTGCAGATGCTGGAGATCAGAGCTGAAAATGTGTTTCAGCAATTTACTCTTCACACCTTTTAAATTTTGATTATTTAAGTTTAAGACACTCATTTCAGATTTAATTTTCAAAATGAAGGAGAAATTTTATCATACCATGATCACTCTTGCCTAGAAAATCTTTTACTAGGAGATCATTAGTTAACCCTGTCTCAGTATTCATTACAATGTCTAAACAAGCCTGCTCCCTTTTCAGTAACAAAATATATTGTCTGAGAAACTGCCGTGAATATGCTGTATGAGCTCATTCTCCAGGCTCTCTTATACTACTTTACTTACAAGCCCTTGTCTTGATTTATAGTTTGCTTTACAATGTAGTCAGCGTCCGGGGAGTTATAAACTACACTAGTGAGTTTTTTCTCTTGATATTTCTTATTTCCCCAAAGCTGATTCTATCTCTTGATCTTTTGATACTGATCTATACTGATCTCATCTTTTATTGACAGAGCCTTTTTATTATTTATTCATTTTATGGGATGTGGGTGTTGCCGGCTGGCCAGCATTTTATTATCCATCCCTAGTTGCCCTTGAGAAGGCGGTGGTGAGCTGCCTTCTTGAACCGCTGCAGCCCACCTGCTGTGGGTTGACCCATAAAGTCATTAGGGAGGGAATTCCAGGGTTTTGCCCCAGCGACAGTGGTGATATATTTCCAAGTCAGGATGGTGCGGGGCTTAGAGGGGAACTTGAAGGTGGTGGTGTTCCCATATATCTGCTATCCCTGTCCTTCTCGATGGAAATGGCTGTGTGCTTGGATGGTGCTGCCTGAGGATCTTTGGTGAGTTTCTGCACTGCATCTTATAGATAGTACACTCTGCTGCCCTGGTGTTGGAGGGAGTGGATGTTTGTGGATGCAGTGCCAATCAAGTGGGCTCCTTTGTCTTGGACAGTGTCAAGCTATCCCACCCCTTTTTCCTATCTTACTAAAACGTCAAGTATCCTAGCTCATTTCCTAGCATTGTTCACCTTGCGAGTACTTCTTTGTAATGGCTATCATATCTATTTATTTCAATTTGTGCCATAAGTCCATCCCACTTGCCATGAAGGCTGCAAGGCATTCAGATAAAGAACATTTGATTATCTCTATCTACGATTTTTCATAAACTGACCCTATTTTCGCATTCCCTATCCTTCCTGTCACATACTTTACCATTCCACACATCTCCATCCTCAGCTATTAACTTATCTTTTCTTGTTATAATTTTATAATTTGCCCTCACCTGAACAATCCCATACTAATTCATGCAAGATTGTGCAGTCTATCTTTGGGTCAAATGGTTACAGAGTTTTTTTTCTTTACCTGGATATGCCGACAATGTAAGGAGGATGTGTTATACACTGATCCCAGTTATGAGTCTCCAAACATTTTATTGACATCATATTAGAACAACTGCCATACTCAATATCTGAGCTGAGAGAAACTCGTTGTTGTATTAATATTTCATTTCAGGTTGACACAATCTTCCATGAAAGGTGAGACTAAGACCAGAAGACGACATAGATTATTGCCATGGGCACCAATCAGAAAAGCGGAAGCTGAATATCGGGTAACTAAAAACTTTGTTTAGTTCTGTAATGCCAAACTGATCTTGTGACTGTTACTGCATGGGAATGAGCTGAAATATTTATGCAGCCTTATTAGCGGTAAGTTGTTGATTCTGCACATTCATTTAATCATACCCTCAGGGTGTCAACAGTAATAAATTGCCGGTGTTGATAAAACCACTTTTAACCAGACTCAAGTCTGATACAATACTTTTATAGTTTTATATTAAGTGACCCACAAATTCCAAAGTAGCTCTTATTAAGAAGAATAATCACCCCGCAAAACACTGGGATGTAATAAGGGCTGGAATTATGCCAGCTTTATCCCTCCAACACTGACCTTGCGGAAGTCTATGTATAAATGAGTGGGCATTTAACTTGTCTAAAGCAGATGGGTAAAATAAAGCAGTATTGTAAACAGGACTTCTACCCCCTCCGACTTCCATGGAACCAAATAAATTTACTGCATGTCCCCCCGCCAGGGGAGTTAGGATTGGATTAAAATACCGAGTCTCCTCTTTTGCCTCCTCCTCCACACTCTAACAATATCTCCTTCAGTTACTTGCATCAGATAGTTCATTTTCTTTAAGGACTTGACCACTTTCTGCCTCTCATTTAAGTTCTCAATCTATAATACCACAATCTGGCTAAGCCAAACAAGTGGAAGTCTGTGTGTAGTTGATTACTATCTCTGCTGGTTTCCCCCCTTATGAAAAGGCTGTGGGTGGCTTCTCTCTTTCAGGTCAAGGATGGGCAAAATACTTTTGGGTGGGTAGAACAATGGAAATACTACAGATTTTCAGCATCAATGATCTCTGATGAGATTGATGACGTGATGAACTAGAACAAGAGTTGGAACACAAGACTCCCATCATTGATCCTATTTCAAGTCGTTAAATGAAAACAATATGCAATTTTTATATCTTTTCTCTTTCTATTCATGCAACAAAACAATACGATAGAACCCTGTAGTCTCTGCAAATATTCCTTGTTTCTGCAAATTGTTCATTGATGTTTTGATGTCTTGGAAACATGCATCATTGATTATTAAAAAGCATATTGTGTGACTTTCTAAGCAGTCTGGCACACACCAGAGGGAGCCCTTGATGCTCGTCATTGGAGTAGGTGCAAGAGCTATATTTCCATAATAGCTTATTTTCACAAAGATGAGCATTTCATAACTTCACACTTTTCACTTCAGACATTAATTGTTTCTCCTGATTTTCCCCAAACTCAAACCCTTTGCATTCAGACACATCCAAAATGGTATCCGCGTAAAGTATACAAGACGAGCATGGAGCAATTGAACTTGCTGGCTGTCATTTAATTTTGATTTGAAACCTTTTACTTAAAACTGAATGTTTTAATAACAACGATGGTTTTCAAGACTTCCCTCATGAAACTAAACAGATTCTTTGCTGTCCACTACCCCAAATTGGCAAGAAACACCCATTACCTCAATAAACTGCTCATGAATGAATGCGTGCCTCCTGTCACATTGCCAGCAATCAAGTTAAATTTATTTTTAAGTTAGTGTTTTCACAAAGGGCATCAACAGTTAATTTGCAGCTGTCCCCTCAACATTGGCTGTGAAGGGGGCTTGGTTGCCTAGCAGTATAACAATAAATCCTCATAAACCTCCCAAATGATTCATGTATGTCAAATATTATCAAAAATGAATTCAGTTGTTGTGATTAACTGATTTTGGCTCATGGAATTGTGAGCTATGGGATACAGCCTCAATGAGTGGGTTGGTTACAACACTAGAATTCTTCTAGATCTGTCCACGTCGTGTGGTAATCTTGTGAGGGGAATCATTTTCAAATTTGGTCTTTCTGGTTTTTGATTTTGTTCATCATGGAACATATTGTAATACTCACAGTGTAGTTTGCATATTTACTTCAAAATGCCTTCAAGTGTTCCATCGAAGACACCCACACTATAAGCTCTTTTAGTGTGGCAGTTCACAGTGTCTTTAAAAATGTCCTCTCTTATTCCAAATCCAAAACTGTATTTGTGTGAGGCTCAGTAGAGATTAATCCCTTCACAGTTTGATCTGATGTCTGTTTTTTTCAGGCAGTCAACTAGAAATTCAATAAACCTAAAAAATGGGCATCCAGAGGGCCACAGGGAGTGAATGGAGAGGGCTAACATGCTCATAATATTATGCTTTGGCTGTCGTTATCAACAGCCTGGCAAGCTACAGACAACTAATAAACATCTCTAGGTATTTTGGCAGAGAAGATGACTTGAAGAACGCAGTACTTTACTGCCAGTAGTGAGTCTTAAAAGGAACTGGAAAGGTGGAGCTCAGAGATCATTAGGACCGATAATACCATGGATTGGAGGGGTCAGGGCTTTCTTGTCTGGGATTTTGTGGAGCTGTGCATTGTTTTACGAATACAAAAATATGTTTGTGTATGCCTGCTTCTTACTGCTTACTCGTTCAGTCTCCAGGACACAGTTTGCTCTGTGAAAATGGTAACTGCTGAGCACCTTTCAATTTCTAAAATATGACTAATGAAGTAGTACAAAGCATGAGGAGAAAACTCTTCCACCCCCATACAACATAACAAAGAATATAATATTTAATCTCCAAACATATTTAAATTGAAGTACACGCTGAAGAACTCAATTGTGATGTTGAACATTAAAATATATATCATTGATTATTATGCACTTTTAAAATTGTTACCAGTTGCTTCAAATCAGTGCTAATATAAATGTTACATAACCTGAAACCCACGAGTTTGTGAAAACTAGAGTTACAGTTTATAGATTGTTCTCAAAGAAAGTGGTGCCAATTTTTTATTATAACACTGTTTCTTCTTATACATAGTGTCTTCAGCAATGCGTTCAGTGCTATCTGATTCCTCATCTACTACACGGCCAAATGTAACAAGACTTGGACAATATCCAAGTTTGGGTTGACATCAAATATTTGCCATTTGACATTTAATGGCATCACCATTACTGACTTCTCCATTTTCAAATGCTGGAGGTCTTATTGACCATAAAATGAACTGGATGAGCCATTTCAATGCTGCAGCTACAATGACATTTCAGACTCTAGGAATTCCGCAGTGATAACTCACTTTCTGACTTCAAAAAGCTTGTCAACCATCTCCAAGGCACAAGTCAGAGAGTGATGGAATTATCTGCACTTACCTAGGTGAATGCAGTTCCAAGAACATTCAAGAAACTTGACACCATCTAGGGCAAAGTAGACCACTTGATTGGCACCATATCTACAAACATTCATTCCCTCGAATGCTGACACACAATAGCAGCAATATGCCCCATCTTCAAGATGCACTGAATAAATTCTCTAAGGCTGCTTGAAAACTCCTGTCCCCTACCTCTTAGAAGAACAAAGGCAACAGAATCATGGAAACACCACGACTTGCAAGATCCTCTTCAAGCCTCACAGTATCCTGACTTGGAAATATATTGCTGTTCCTTCACAAATCCCTGGAGCTTCCACCTTAATGGCATAGTGGGTCTGCCCACACCAAATGGACTACAGCAGTTCAAGAAGGCAGTTCACTCCAACTTTCTCAAGGGCAATAAATGCTGGCGAAGCTGCTGACACACACATTCACAGATGAATTTTTAAAAACAAAATTCCAGATAGATGTTCAGTTTTTTTTTATTCTTTCATGTTGGCAAGGTCAATAGTTGCTGCCCATCCCTAACTGCCTTTGAGCCCTATGATTTGTTAGCTTTTCAAGAGTCAGCCACATTGCTGTGTGATTATAGTTTAGGTATTTATCAGTAGCTGAACTTTGCTAAGAGTAAGCTTTGTCTACAATAAATTGATCAGTTTGAATTCTTTAAAGGAGTCATTTATTTTTGACAGTAGTATTAAAGAGAAGCAATTGGTCATTTTGATAAGTGAATCAACATTTTACATTATTGTTGTGACTGGTAGAAGATTGGGGCTTGATTATCAGCACATTCCTTCCATTATTAATAAGTAACAGTTAACAATATTTATTAATGTATTAATTGAATTTAAATTTCACCAAATGCCAAGATGGCGTTTAGATCCACATCTTCAAAGCATTAGCTTGAGCCTCCTGGATTGCTAGACCAGTGACAATCCTGTAAAATGTAATGGTAAATAATCGATGGAGTTTGGAGACTAGAATCAAACCATGCCTATGGTTTCTGTATCAGTTTGGATGAGAAGAAGGCATTGCCCTCCTCATTTGCCACCCATAACACAACGTAATTTTCACATTGGACTTCTGTTACGACCATGTCGTACAATTGTAGTGCTGAAGCTATTTATGCATTTCATTCTATAAACAAGCTCCGCTCATGATTTGTGAGAAGAACAAAGGGCTTGAAGAGCTGCGGCCTCTAAAACAAGGAAATGTCATATTGGGGATCAAAGTAAATATAAGTGAAACCATTAGCCCTGTCACCTAATAATCTTTGGAGCAGTGAGGTGTGTTGTCCCTCAGATGGGAATGCTATATTAATATAGCTCAAGGAGGTAGTTACCATGGTCATCCAGTGCCCTGAGGAGTGGATGATGGTTTACAACAAAAGGCAGTAATGTATGTCAAAGGAAGCAGCACAGTGTCTTTGCTACAGGGCCTCGAGACATTAAGTGGTGTCACCAGCTGTGTCATGAGAAGAGTCTACCACAGCCTTGATTTAGTGCAGTGTATTCGCCATGCATAACATGAGTAGCTCCATCTCACCCACACAGTCCTAAAGCACTTTGATAGCTTCTTATGATTGTTCATTATGCTCCAGGGTACATTTTACAGCAGCTTCCTTTCACAATAAGAGCTCAATTCCTAACAATCTGTTGCTTCCTAACAAACCTTTTCATCCACTGTACCACAATAATGCGTGTTTCTATCCTCTCATCCTCTCTGAGCAGCTGACAACTATGTGATTATCTGTGTCTGACTTCCTGCCAATGTCAGTTGAGAAATCCCTAATTTATTTTTTCAGACGTCATCAGCTAACATGAGGCAAAGAAGCTGCATAGAAAGAATTTTTGAGGCACATATTGAGGTGTACACAACAGAAACATTTCAGTAGCTAACAGACCACTTTGATAAATGTCACATAATTGGCATGCCAGAAAAGTTTAAAGCCCTGGAATAAAAGGGAGAGTGGCAGTATGGTTAGGGCATTGAATAACTGACAGGAAACAGTCAGTAGTAGTGAATAGTTACTTTTTGGGAAGCAATACAGAATCGGTCCCCTGATGTCAGTGCCAGGACAATGGCTTTTCTTGATATATGTCAATGAACTGGACTTAGATGTACAGGAAACAATTCCAAAATTGTCAGATGTCACAAAACATGGAAGTTCAGTTAATGCTGAAGCAGATAGGGTAGACTACAAGAGGACATCGAGAGGTTGCTGAAACAGATGGACAGTGGCAGATGAAATTTAACGCAGCAAAGTATGAAATGATACATATTGCATAGAAGTACAAGAGACAGCATAAAGGAAAGAATACAATTCTAAAGGTGGGGCAGAAACAGACGAAACTGGATATGGCTGTGGAAGGTGGCAATACAGGATAAAAAAGTGATTAAAAAGGAAAATGGAATCTTCGGCTTTATAAATATGGATACAATATGTTGCATTGACAGACCAGCTCAATACGGTGTATCAGCGTCTGCTCATGAAGACTGTCACCATCATCCTTTTTAAATGTAGGCAACTGCTTAGTCTCGTGTGCTGGAGGAAAACCACTTCCCAGTTTAATTTAAAGAGTCTGTTATATTTTATTGCATTTAGCAATTGCTTAGGGGTTACATTGCTGTCATAGACATGGTTACAAAGATTGTGAGAAAGGCCAGATGTTAGGCCTTGCCAAGTGGCAATTCACTGCTCTCTGGTGAGAATCATGCCAGGCCACTTGTAAAAACATGGAAGTTCAGTTAATGCTGAAGCAGATAGGGTAGACTACAAGAGGACATCGAGAGGTTGCTGAAACAGATGGACAGTGGCAGATGAAAGTGTAAAAGTTCAAGTAAGATGATCTCAACATTAAGATCAGCCTCGTTGTTCTTCTTGCCTGGTTTCACCTCACATCTAACCATAGCCCACTTTACTCAGTTAAAAATCCCACAACACCAGGTTATAGTCCAACAGGTTTATTTAGAAACACTTGCTCTCAGAGTACTGCTTTTTCATCAACTGGCTGTGCAGTGTTCCAAAAGCTAGGGCTTCCAAATAAACCTGTTGGACTATAACCTGGTTATGTGATTTTTAACTTTGTCCACCACAGTCCAATATCAGCACCTCCAAATCATGACTACCACTTTACTCAAACACTTAAAAGATTCTGGGTTGAGAGCGTGTTGCTGGAAAAACACAGCAGGTCAGGCAGCATCCAGGGAGCAGGAAAATTGACGTTTCAGGTTTGATGAAGGGCTCCGGCCTGAAACGTCCAGCAACATACTCTCGACTCTGATCTCCAGCACTTGCAGACCTCATTGTCTCCTATTTAAAAGATTCTGCCCATTATGGCCAGTTCTGAAAACCATATTTTTGGAAGGAGGTGAAGGCTTGACAAAAGGTGGACAGAAACTCTGAAATTTTACTCTTGGGAGGAGGACAGAAGTTTAGAGGGAATTTAATGAGGGGTCTAGACAGCTTAGAGAGAAAATGTCTACAGTTAGAAACATCGTGAATTATAGCTCGGATTTACAGTAACTGGTAAAAGAACCAGCAGCGAGGAAAGGGAAAATATTATTCGCAGTGAGTGATAAGGTTCTGCCATGTGATACGGGCTCTCTGAGAATACAGTTAACGCAGATTTGAGCATGACTTCCAAAACTTTAATTGAATAAGCAACTGAATAGAAGGAACTTGCAAGGTTGTCGGGGAAAGGGGAGATGTGGATTAGCTAATTGCTGTTCCAGAAAGCTGGTACTGACTAAATGGTCTGCTTCCAGATCAGAATCAGTCTGTGATGCTCCACAAATTAAGCTTTCCAGTCACAAGAAAGACACCATGACAGCAAATGTTACCACAATGCAGAGAATATATTTTTGGAAATAAAATCTGGTTGTGCTTCAGTTGTGCTATGCTGCTCTTGCATAGAAACAGTTGATGCATTGTTCGGTGATAGCAAGGCAGCCAAAGGAAAATAAGATCTGGTGATGCATACATCGGACATCTGATTTGATTCCATCAGCTTACTGCTGGGTGAGTTAGGTTTAAGATAGCTCCACAGTCTTCATGTTTTTTAAACCCAAACAATGAATCATCTCTCTGCAAGTTTGAGCAGGGTTTAATGCAGGCGATGGGGAGAGGGTATTGTTTATCCACCGTCTAGAGAGTTGGCAAGAGCTCTGCATTAGTTCCTTTCACACAGGACTGCTAATATTGGCCAGCAGTAGGTCCACCCTGGGTTCCTGACCGTGAGGTCAGAAATTGCCTCCTTTAGAGTTGCTGCTCAATGAGAGGCTACAGGGAGCAGTGAGTAGCTGCCATCAATATCCCAGCGAGAGCCCTAAGATTGCTGAGAGATCTAGGCCACAGGCTCTCAGTAGCTCCCTCCCATTCTTGAAGCTGGGTCTTTCGACCATCTCTCAGCCCCCCTCAGAATAGCCCCATCGGACTTACTTTTTCAGCTTCCTGCCCGGCCATTTCACTACCCACTGCTGGTTAAATACAAGGAGCATTGAGGAATTAAATCTGGAGTGGACATTGGAGAGGGAGGGCCATTCACGAGACTTCCTTGACTTTATCAGGGCAGAGGCAGGAAGCAGATAGTGTCCTTTTCTGACAGTGTCCCCCTCATCTAATGCCCCTCCTCAGCAGAGGACATTAAATTCCACACATTATACTTTGTCTATCTTTATTTCTTTTAAATGAGGTGGTGTCCTATTTCATTGTCAGAGTCCTTGACCCTCTACCTTAATTTCTCATTTTAAAAACACAAAGGCCTCTCTTCATGTCGCAATATCTCCCTTCATTTTACAGCTGCCCTGCAGGGATTGTACATAAATCTCTGAATGCTCTAATAATTGCTGAACTGACCATGTGATTTAACAAAGTTACCAAAGAGAAAAATAATACAATGATTTGAGCTTTCAACATTCCCTGCCTCTATCTGGAGCTAAACAAGCGACAGAATGGATGGCTGTGTTCAACAAGAACACCTCAGGCATTACTTGATCTGCTTCTGTCTGCAGTTTTTATCCCTTAATTCATTTTGCTGACCTACATAGGGTTTGATCAAAAACAAATAGGTTTATGATGGTCTCTCAAAACACTAATGAGACTCCCTCTATTAAAGGGATTATTTTCCAGCAGAGTGCTTGACAAACCCTTCTTTTTTACAACCCACAATGCAATTATGTAAACCATGCTTGAAGCACCAAGACAATGAGTAGGATGCCTAGCGTTTTGGATATTTCTCTTCAGCAACCAATGAATGTTTGTTTTGCTGGACACATCTGCTATTAAGTAAGCAGTTCTTCAAAGGTGTGTTTTTACCAGTGGATCTCCCAAGGCATTAATTACGGCAGTTTGAAACGTGATGCTCAATGCATGACTCTACCTAGCAGAGGCAGAATGGCAATGCTTCGGCAATTGCTCCTACCACTGCCCTAATATAGAACATTGCGCTATGGGCTTCAGGACTGTCACCAGCCTCAACTCTTCAGGAGGTCTTCCCTCCCCAACTATCCCTACCAGTCCACAAACCCATTTCTATCTTCTTTCCAAAACCCATAAACAATGTTGCCCTGGCTCTTTAATCTTTTCAGCCTGCTCCTGTCTTACTTCATCCCTTCCTTCCTCCCCTTGCACAGTCTGAGTTCTGATGAAAGGTTGTCCACCTGAAACATTATCACAATTTCTCTCCACACATGGAGCCTGATCTGCTGCGTATTAGAAGAACTTTTGCATTTTATTTCAGATTCCCAGCACCAGGAATATTTTGCATCTTTTGTGAAAATGAGATAGGGATTTAGGTATGAGAAAAGCACTATGGTACTAGAAAAGCACAGCAGGTCAGACAGCATCTGAGGAGCAGGAGAATCAACTTTTCAAGCATAAGCCCTTCGTCAGGAAATTCGTGATGAAGGGCCTATGCCCGAAATGTCGATTCTCCTGCTTCTCGGATGCTGACTGACCTGCTGTGCTTTTCCAGCATCACGCTCTCGACTCTGATCTCCAGCAACTTCAGTCCTCACATTCTTCTAAGGATCTAGATATAATGGTTGCGTCAAAAACTTGCCAACCTGTCCAGCTTCATATTTGCCACCTGCCAAACTTTCTTTTAGACAGCTTGGAGGCTGCTTGGCTCAGACTAGAGCCTTATTAAAACATAGAAATTTTCACCTCGAAACGTCATTAGGAACCGGATGGTATTTGAATGGATGACTGAGCAGGGTACATGCTTTTAACAGCTGAGCCTACTTCCCAATCATTTTTGTTGGCAAGTGGCACTTTAAATAGACCTGACCATTAAAATGGGCTTGGCACAGCCACTAACACTCCCCAATGGGCACGCACCAAAGCTGTCCATATCTGTACAGCTGAGCATTACGACCCAATGATTCATTTAATTTACTTGCTGGAATTAAAATGGAAATCTGCTTTTCTACGAGCCTTGTATTTATTAATCATATATTGTTTAATTCATTTTATATTCTCCGTCTGTACAAATGGCCTGAATGCTCCCCATCTTTCCAAGTTGGACATATTTCAGATTTGGAGAAAGTGAGGACTGCAGATGCTGGAGATCAGAGCTGAAAAAATGTGTTGCTGGAAAAGTGCAGCAGGTCAGGCAGCATCCAAGGAGCAGGAGAATCGACGTTTCGGGCATAAGCCCTTC